>NW_028327182.1:75977082-78782915 GCF_987537825.1 Furipterus horrens
TTTCTAAGAATATACCCAAAGTAATGTTTTCTTAACTTTTGATGTAAAGCAATTAAGCAATATTTAATCCCCCCTTAATATAAATTTAAGAACTCAGCACTATTTAGATCAAAATAGTTTCATCCTCTTAGCCCCTTCCAAGAAAACTCAACAGTAAACATTGTTCAATCGTATTCTGAGATCTGATTTAGAGGAAGCTAAGTCTAGTCTGATGTTTCACTGACAATATTTTGAAACACTGAGAGGTGGGCAGTCCAAGGTTAGTACAACTATTCACAGATGCTGTTAAGACTCCAGATTCTGACTGTCCTTTACTAGCTTTCCTACTTATGTTTCTGGCCTGACCGTTGATTTAGCGATGTGTAGATCATCAGTAAGGCACATTTCTTGCTTTCAAGCTGCTCAGCTAGATACAGAGGATCGAAGAGGCCACCAGTTCTTTGACAGTCTCCTTCCTCTTGAATCTGAGCTGGCTTTGACCACTAGAATATGGCAGACACAATACAATGACAATTTTGGGTCCAGGTCTTCTAGACTGGTGGTTTCCAGTTCCTTTTTCTCTTACCTGGGCTACCAGGTAAGAAGTCTGACTATTCTTCTGGGGATTACTCTCCAAACACGAGTACTCTGCACAGAGAGACTGAAGCCACAAGGGAGACAGAGGTTCCCCTGAGTCCAGCCTTCCAGTCATCCCCGTGAAGTTCAGACATGCAAGTGAAACTGTCTGGACTTGCCAGACCAGTCCAACAGCCAGTGGATTACTATCAAGTGGCTCCATGAATACTGCATGGAACAGGATTTGCTCAGCAAGCCCTGTCTGAATTTCTGACCCACTGTATTGTGAGATAAAATAAAGTGGTTATTTTAGGCCACACAGCATTGGAATAATTTGCTGCACAGAAACGGATTACCAAGAGAGATACCTTCATGAACACACTATTATAAAATAATATGAAAAGGCAGTGCTAGGTACCTAAGAGAATAGATTGTCAATTAAACAATGATAATAATAGGCACTTCTTTCTAACCAACAAAAATCTTAAAAATACAAATTTATGTATACATTTTTCAGTTTCATTTGTTTATGTACTTAGTAGTCAAGTCTCTTTCAGTGGCAGGGATCTAATTCAAATCAACATAACCCAAAAGAGAACTTCTTGGCTGTCAGAACTGAGAAGAAGAAATTCCAAGAGGGCAACTAGAGACTCAGGAGAAGCCAGGGGCTGCACTCGGCCCCTCCCCAGCTTCTTCATCGGTAACCCTCTGTGCTTGTTTCACGTGGCAGACATGCCTCCTTCATGGGGACAAGATGGAAGCTGGTTTCTGACAGCCCCAGCAGAATTTCCCCCCACTTTACATCTTCATAAACAGTCCAGGAGAGGACTGGCCAGGCCTGGTTGTGCTCACTCCTGTGGTCTAAGATTCAGGAGATGGGGACTGTGCAAATCATGAAGACAGCTTAAAGCAGTGCTTTGAGATTGTCACTGATGTCAAGGAGTTGATGTACCAGACATACAAATTCAGAAGAATTTTCAGAAAAAAAAAAAAAATAAAATATATATATATATATATATATATATATATTTGAATATAAACAAAATTCAACGAATTGCAGTGCATCTTACTTTGAGAATGCAGGTTATTAAGGTATATTAAAATTATTAAGTTCCTACTCAGTGCAAAGCACAGGGTGGACTCTAAGAAAGATTGAAACAAAGAGTTTAACCTTAAGAATCTTCTGCTCTAGTTTTATCATGATACATAAAAGTTCAATAGTCATAAAAGATATAACTATGAAATATTATAGCCTATTTTAAACCAATTTCTGAATATTATTAAAAATGTAGTTTTATGAAGGGTTCAAAATACAATTATCTTGAATAATATGTGAACGGAATGTTGAAGAGGCAATATCATTCATATTTTAACATAGAAAAAACTGATATTTTTGATGAAATACTTCACACTGAGGAGAAACATTGACATCTTTTCAAACATATTAATATTTTAATTACCTTATTATATTATTAATTTAAAAACATTTTTATGATTTTAACAATAATTCTGTTCTGTATTCTCAGTGAAAGACTGAGTATGAATGCATGCTCTGTGGCTGGACTGTGCATGTACACAGTTGACTATCACATGAGATTAAGGTACTTTACAGAAATATTGACCTTTGTTACGCCTTCGTAGGTCATCCACTCTTCAAACCCATTGCTCTTGGGTTTGAAGAGAGACAGGTTTGTCTGAAAACTCTTGGAGATTCTGAACAACTCTTGAAATACAAAGTTTTTATTGAGATAAAAGAGTCTGGCTCTTGGTTTCTTGCCACTCTTTTATTAACTTTCAATACCCTCTTTCAATCTGTGTCTTGGGTCTGTCTTTATATTCATGAATGCTTTTCTTTGATTACTGCTTCTGTTCCATTGATTCATCTTAAGTTTAGTTGTTTGCATTTCTGCATTTAAAAAAAATCTGTAGTCTGTAGTAGAGAGGAACTTTGAAAACTCATCCTCCAGATTGCTACTTTGATTTTTTTATTTGCAATACTGATTCTGTCTTTTGGGACTTCTAATACAGATTGAAGTACTATGATTGCATTTCAGTTGTCTATAATCTTTCCTTATTTCATCTAGCAACTTTTAGAGGTCTCTTCCTGATTTTCAGCTACCTATTGTTTCATTTCAGTTTATTGTCTCAGCAGATCATCTTTCAATTTCCCTTTATAGAGTGTTTCTATTCTTGAATTTTATTGAGAATTTAATCAACATGAAACAATAGATTTCAGAATATATTTTTGTTCCCTGCACTAGATAAAAAAATATGTTTGCTCTTTTATGTCTTAAAATATATTCTTGGGTCCAATGTTTATTTTCTTTTTATGGCTACTCATCCTTAAATGGAGCAAGAGCTATTAGGAACTGTCATTTGACTTCAAAAAGAATAAATTATTTTCCCTCCCCTGATTTTACCTATTTGAATTTGCATGTTATATCTGAAGCAGAAGGATATATTGAAGCTTAGAAGCCTCAGCCAAATTTCTGGTGCTTGACATGTGTTTGTCTAATGTGTACCTTCTGGACCTGTACTGTTCAGAACAGTAACCACTAGCCACATGCAGCTATAAATTAATCAAGATTAAATAAACTTAAAAATGTGTTTCTCTTTTGTACTAGTTACATTTCAAGTGTTTAATGCGCACTAAGCATGGATGTGAAACACTCATCATTGCAGAAAGTTTTATTTGACAGTGGTGTTCAGAGTGAGATTCATGTGTGCATACTCTACAGTTATCTACCTACGGACAGTTGAATTTATTTCTGTAAAATTAAAACATTCTATATTTTTTTCTTGCAAGATACACAAAATGAAAAACTACCGTGTCAAATGTGTGTCTCCGCCATTGTTCTTCCTATCCCCACCAATCTCTATTACATTCTTAGTATTCCAGGCTACAAGGCATCCCCATTTATTCACTGTCTATGTTGACCATTTCTGGGAATTTGACTTCAGAAAGGATGTGCTCAGAAAGGGACCAATGCCCAGGAAGAGAGACTAGGGGAGTGGTGCAAGTATGGCTGGGAGACTATGAAAGAGTGAAAGTGTCCTGGACACCGCAGGAACAGTAGCTTCACATTACAGGGGTGTCTCTTAGGAAGGAACACACAGTGGGGGTAAAGAAAGTCTCCTCTGTGTCTACATGGCCAAGTTGCTGTACCTTAAAGCTTTGTTGTAACTAGCTTAGTACAAGAGCATTTACCAACTTTACTGTCTCCCGAGGGATTGTAACTTAACTTGCCTTTTTAAAGATTGTTTGAGTGAAAAGGTAGAGAAAGGTAAAACAAATGTTGGAATCAAGAAATTGTCTCCCTGAATTGGGAGTTTATAGTTCATTAAACACAGCAACCATTCAACAATTATGTGTTGGAAGTTAAAATAATATACAACTCTCCCTCCCCATAATAAATATAATGCCTGAAGTATGCTCTATAAAACAGCCTACCCAGTTCCTAAGAGTGTATCTGACACCTAGTAGATGCTTAATTGTTTATTGAATGCACGTGTAAATGAATTATACTTAAAAAAAGAGAGAGAGATGTCTTCATCTAAATGTGCCCAATTAGGCTGGGCTCTCCAAGGCCAGCTCCCTCCCTGGGCCCTACTACCTTTGCTTTTCTTCTCATTTCCATTTTGACCCCTCTCTTTTTTGTCTCCAAATCTCTGTGTTTCCAACAAGATATGAGTCCTATATGGCATGATACCCAACTGGAAACTCAGAAAGTATGCAACGTTGAGCATTCTCTTTTAGGAAGGATGAGAAGAAGAATTTTAGAATGGTCTCCCTTCATGAATGTTTTCACTTGCTTTCAGGTAAACATCTTCTTTCTACTACATTTATTAAAAAAAAAAAGTATCTGAAATCCTAATCCAACATATAAGGTGAACCCCAGCTTAGACTAGCCTGAAGTTCCATAAAAGTAGCAACAGTGTCTGTCTGAATCACTGCTCTTTCCGCAGGACCTACGTGGATTTTTTCAGCCCATTGAAAATACATATTGTGATACTTTACTAAATGACCAAACCAAATTTTAAGGATTTTGGGATCAACAGAATTTATTTTGCTGACAGAGTCTGAAGCAAATTTAATAGTCTTCTCATTTTATAGATAAGGAAGCTGAGGAGCATAGAGCAAGCAAGTTTTTTTTATCATAATAAGAATACAGTGCTTGGAATTGAATAAATTTGGATTCCATCCTTTATTAGGGAGGTGACTTTGGGCAGTGGAGTCCCTGACTCAGTCTCAATTTTCTTATCTTTGAAGATTAATGATACTTATTTCACAGCATTCTTATGGGATAATGAGCCTAGTGGTCATTCAACAAAGAATAACAATTTTAATTGCAGTTATTATTTTTCAAGGACACAGAGCAGATTAGTATCAAAGTGGCTCTTCTTTTTCCCAGTGCCCCTTCACTCTATTTTACTTGCTGTAGTCTACATCTTGTGTTATGGGAATCCTAATCAAGACATTTGTGGTTGACCTAAAGATTGGCGAGGTCAGAACTGGACATAAAATGGGGTTAGTTTGTCGACTGGCCTTCCTCATGCTTATCATTCTATTTTATAAAGAACATCAAAATATATTCAAAATACCCAAATTTTCTGGCCTACTAAGAATTTCTCATGTGAAGGTAGGTTGCTTCCTGATTCTGAGACTAAGGACCCACTCTTTCTGTAGTTGTAAGCATTAAGACAGCCTTCGTTTCTCTTTTGTTTCAGTAGTAAAAACTGATGCCACCACCTCCTCTCAGGTGGAAGGAGCAGGCAGAACAAAGGTTGATACTGGTGGCATGAAAGAAGACACACAGACACGTTCTGTTAGGGAGACCTCAGTCTCAGAAAAATGGAGACAAATCCTGCTCCCACTATGAATTTCCTCATCATTGCAACCCCTATATCAAAGGCCAAAACCTTTTTTTTCCATACAGAACCAGATAGTAAATATATTAAGAGGGTTGGGCAGCAGCAGACCCTCCATATCACCCTGCCCAGGCTCTGTAGCTTCAGCTTCACTGGAGAGGACACTCCAGCGTCATCACAAGATGTCGATTCAACACAGGAGGAGACAGATACCGTGTCACTCCCGAGTTGGACTGCACAGCCATTCTCGGCGGTGCAGATAGACTCTTAAGAAGCTACACCATCGTCTCTCGAGACGGACGGCTGCCGACGACGACGACGACATTTGGTTGCTTTGAAAACTCCTCAGTTCTGCTGTTACAGCATGCATGCGCACATGCACACACGCTCTCACACACACACACACACACACACACACCAGCCATATTCAAAACATAAATGAGTATAGCTATGCTCAATAAAGCTTTATTTATGGAGACTGAAATGTGAATTCCATGTAATTTTTACATATCATGATACTTTATACCTCTACACATATTTTTCAACCTTTAAAAATCTAAAAACCTTTCTTAGCATGCAGGCTGTACAAAAAAGGTGGGGAGCCAGGTTTGGGCTGTGGGCCATAATTTGTTGACCTCCTCCTTTAAATCACTTACCAGAGTAGGAATTTTGAGATAATTCCGTTTGTAGGAGCCTCAGGCAAACTATACAAAAGTTTCCTACCCATGAATTCAACCAACATGAAGAATATTAGAAAAAAATGTGTTGTTGCTGATGTGCACTATGCAGTTAGGTCTACAGTGGCTGCACCTGTGCTGAACGTGTGCAGGCTTTTCTCTTGTCATTATTCCCTACATGATACCGTATAACACTATTTACATAGTATATACATTATTTTAGGTATTACAAGTAATCTAGAGATGATTTAAAGTACATAGGAAGATGCGCATAGGTTTATGCAAAAAGTATGCCTTTTTAGATACAAGACTTGAGAATCTGTGGATTTTGATGGTCATGAAAGTCCTGGAACTTGATATTTGTTTCCAGCCCTGATGCCTCCCTTCCTGTGTTCACTTTCTTCTCTCTTCTCCAGCTTCCCTCCTTCATCTGGGTTTTGGGAGGATTCACGAAGGCTCTTAGGTTACCAGGATGCTCCATAGTGATGCACCCACAAATCTGCCTTATTTTCTCAGGGGAGGGACTGGGCTGGGTGGGGTAGTGGTAACTATGGATTAGCAGGAAATCCATATATTTTGAATAATTCACACTGACAGATTTAAGACTTCCTCTTCACTTGGGAAATGTCTTCTCCTTTAAAATGCAAATCATTTTTGAATTGGTATACTGAATTGAAAGTAATGAAGAGTGATATCAGATTCCCCTTGCCTAGGCTTGGCCCTCCTGCAGTCTGACATTTCCTCATAAAACAGGTCACAAGAGAAGGGTTCTTTCACTGACATCCTGTTTCAGAAGAGTGACCAACCTTGTCACTGGTGGCTCCAGTTCCTGCTCCAATGTCCTTTCTGAAAGGTCTACATGCTGCCTCTCTGCCCTGTTCCCACAACCAGACTGGCGGGACTCAGGGCCCCAAGAGCTTTTCCTGTGTGGGTTTCCAGCACTGAGGGACTCTTAAGACAGAGACAGCGACTCATCCTCCACCTCCCGCTGTAAAGACCAATGGCTTCGGCAGCATTAAGGCAGGCCAGGATCTGAGAAGCATTTTCTTCCTGTACTTGGGTCCAGGCCCCTCTAGAGAACTGGGATACGTACCCTGCATGTTGGCTGCTGTGACTATAAACACCAACTGGCAATTAAGCCTGGCAGGGGCAGGAGGTGGCAGCCCTCAAAGCTAGTCCTGCCTTAAAGCCCCAAAACATGGAAATATAATAAAATATTATGAGCTTGTATTCCAGTTCCAGCTTTACTACTAAATAAAGTTCAGCACAGTCATTTAACTTCTCTGGTCCTAGACCAGGTAAAATGAAGAACCAGATTAAATCAGTGGTTCTCTATGTGGTCCAAGGGAGCAGGGTTGGGGGAGCTATCAGAAATATGCTGGAATCTACTGAGGAACTTGTTTTACATAAAATGCCATCTTCCTTCCTCATACCAACTCAAATGTCCCAGAACTGGAGTGAGGCACAGGCAGGATATCAACTTTGAAAGAGCTTTTGTTACAGAGAGAAAGGAGATTCTTTCACGTGGTGCCTTGGTGTAAAACCCAACAACTAGTGTTGAGGAAAACAGGTCTTTATTTACAATATTCCAACCTGGGGAGGGCAGTGAGCACTTCAGCTCAGAGCCCTGTTCTCCCATGGGACCCAGCACTTCCCTTGCTCCCCAAAAGGCTAGAAGCCAAAAAACATGCCCAGAAATTCCCCATCCCTTATCTGTCAGCCCTCTCCTTCAGGATCTGGGATATGATGTCATCAGCCTCCATATAACAGTTCAGGAAAACATGTGCCATGTTGCACTGGATCATGCATGGTTCTCTCTTTATCCTTTCAAAGCTGCATGGTATTCTCCTAGTCAAAATGCCTGCCACCTATTTTTAAATTCCTGACTGCATCTTGTGACACAGTGGGCGTGGTAACCGGTTCTGGTCATTCACAGAAATTTGCGCAGGCTTTGTATGCTCTTTCTTCACTATTTCATAGTCAAAACCCCTCCCATCTCCTTGGGGCCTTGGAAGAACCAAAGCCATTTGCATAACTAAGACACTAGCTACCAGCTATAGTTATGCAAAGGCATCTTAAAAGCTGTCCCTTTCTCCCCGTCCCCCAACCTATAGGTTCTGGGGATTTGGGGGAACCCCCCCATTCTGTAACATTTTGTCTGACATTCTGAAGAAGGATGCACCCCAGGTGAGAACCACTGGGCTAAATCTTCCCTAAAGACCCTGCAGGTTCTGACATTCTTCAGTTCTATGAAAAGGATAGAACGGACACTAATTTCCTGCTGTCCTTCCTTAATCATCTGCTGTGGATTAATGAACAATTACTTTGAAAAAAATGTAACACTGCAAACTTGGCTTATATTGATTTAAAAAAGAATTACCTTGTAGGCAGTTGGTTCCCTGCAGCCTCTACCCTTGAGATGAACTTGTGGGAGTTGGCACTACTGTGGGTTGAAATAGATGAAGGTGCCTCTTATAAATGAGAACATGTAGGTGTCAGCAGAGGCACTGTGGAGGCAACACCCTAAATCTGGACGAGGCTAATCCAGACAGCTCAGCTGCTGGTCAGGGCAAGCTGAGCATATGACAGCAGTAGGATGTGAGCTTTGCTGGTGTCACACGCTTTTGGTGCTCTACTCTGTGCTTTCACTTGAGGGACTTTTTTTCCCTGATTTTCTAACAAGGTCATGATGGTTTTCTGACATTACATACTTCAAAAGACCTTCTGTTTTGTAATGTGCATTCCACTTGTAGTTAATGGCTTGTTGGATTGTCTTCTGCACTAGAGTGTAAGCTCCATGTGAGTAGGGACTTTGTCCATCATGTTCAACACTCTTCTTAGCATGGTGCCTGGCATATCTCAGCAGGTCAATAAAAACTTGTCGAATACAGATGCTACCTTGTTTTAAAGATTCTTTGCCTGTGAAGACTTTCCCTCAAAGAACTATTTGTTCTTTGAAAGCACAGCAGCCTGGAGATCTTAATTCCTTTGCTCAGTAAGTCCTTTCTCAGACAAAGTCCATGGGCATTCCTGGTACTCCAAGCCCCCACGCGGTTAGAGAGCAAACCGGGCTCATTCACATGGTGCCTTGGTGTATAACCCAACAATTAGTGTTTAGAAAAACAGGTCTTTATTTACAGCATTCCAACCTGGGGTGGAGCACTCCTGCTCAGAGCCTTGTTCTCCTATGAGACCCAGCACTTCACTTGCCCCCCAAAACATTGTCAACCAAAACTAAGGTCAACAGTTCCCCATCCCTCATCTGTCAGCTCTCTCCTTCAATATCTAGGATATATTGTCCTCAGCCTCTATAATCGTCCAGGAAAACATGTGCCATATTACACTGGATCATGGTGACGTCCAGGAAAGGCACAAGGCCTGAGAGGGTCCTCTTCATTGTCCCAAGTTTCAAGAGTCCAGGTAGAGTCTGGGTCTGTGAGACAGAGTCCTTGGTGGCTTTGGAGACAGATAGAGCAGGCAAAGATCAAAGCAGCAGTATTCCTGCTTTCTTACTAGCCCAGGCCTCATGGCTGAAATCTGACTACAAACTGCATAGATGCTTGTTGCTTCCCACCTCGCTGCTACAACATCATGGCACCCCTTTATCATGCTTCTTTCCTCAAGACTGCATACTCTTCTTTTTCAATCCTGAAAAGTCAGTACACTTTTCACCCTGGGGCAGTCGTCGGCAGCCGTCCGTCTCGAGAGACGATGGTGTAGCTTCTTAAGAGTCTATCTGCACCACCGAGAATGGCTGTGCAGTCCGACTCGGGAGTGACACGGTATCTGTCTCCTCCCGTGTTGAATCGACATCTTGCGATGACGCTGAAGCTACAGAGCCTGGGCAGGGTAATATGGAGGGTCTGCTGTTGCCCATGCAGCAGACCCCCCCTCTCTTCGCAGCTGAAGGGTCCAAGGGAAAGACGGAGTCAATACAGCTTGGCTTCAGGTGCACCGCAGGAGTTGCCGGTGTTGACTACAACGTCAAACCGACTTAGGGACTCCGGCTCCGGATTTTCTGTCGGGGTTTACTCCCTTAGCCTTTCCCCTGAAGAGGTATGCCGCAAGGCAGCGGAGGTTTTTTGGAGTCAGAGTTTTCCTTCTCTGATGTGCCCTGACTGGAAGATCGAACCAGCGACACTTAGCTCGCAGGCCGACGCTCAATCCACTGAGCTAAACCAGCCAGGGCAGTAGCACAGCTATTATCTAGCTATCAGCTTGCCATAGATATGCAAAGTACCTTAAAAGCTGTATTATCTCCTTCCTGCATCTCCCAAACAATGGACTGTGGGGAAGATCTGTACCTTGATTCAATGCTAGGTCAGGATTCTTTCCTAAGATGAGAGGGAATGCTACCCTATGAGTTGTTCCCTGCTTCTTCCCTCTTCCTTTATCCACCATCCGTCAGGTCCCTTGTGATTCCTGGCTCTACAGTGTCAGCAATGCTGTCTAACTTTTCCAAACATGTAACTAGTTGCTCTGAGGTCACTGTTCATAGGTGTCTCAAGGATTTGAAAACATGGTATGACTTTCAGACAGTGAGTGACTAAAAGGATGGTACCTTCAGGGCTGAGCAAAAATGTAGTGATTTTGAAACAGATGAGGGATGGATGAGTTAAGGCTCACCTGGAAGGCATCTGAGACCCCACCGAATCAAAAATGTGGAAATACCCAAGAGATGAAAAGGGACAAAGAAGAGAACAGCTAGATTGAAGGTTGGAATATTGAGAGTAGATTTTGCTTTTTTCTACCCATTCTTCTATCTTTCCTTCTTTTCCTTCTGAACCCTGAGCAAATTGTTTCTAAGGTCAGGGATAGGCCAGAGGAAAGGTAAATGGTGGTTGTAACTGACATGAGATTGCTCTCTTCTGGGGTTTTCTGTCCTTGGACTACTTCATTCCCATTTTCTGTAGCCTCAGCAGCTCAGGCTTAAGTGAGTTTCCCCTAAGCTCTCCTGGGGGGTCATGGCCAGCAGGGCTAGTAAATGTCATGCATGAAGAGTGAAAGATACAAAGTCAGAGCTCTTAGAAAATACTATACCCAGAAGAGGGATAGCAACAAAGCAAGGGGAAAAAGCCTTTTTAAGACAAGATGACTTGTATTTATCTATATTTATCCAAGTTCACAGTGCACTTAGCAGGTTACAAATTAATACTTCAGGCCAGATTCTGAATAAGCCACTAGGGACCAACAAGAACCTTCATGCCTAGAAACTCAGAAAGCCTAATGGATCAGCTGTCACTTTCTCTGTTTGGCTGACAGCTAGAGTTCGTGTCAAGCCATTTCTCCACATTATCAAAGTCATGGGGTATTTTACATCTTTCAATAACACTCACCATTTGGCAGGCTAACGCATGCCTCTTTCCCTGCCAATTTGCAAGATCATGTCTTTGCTGGTTACCCAACACAGTCCTGGTTTGTTCTCTCTTCCAGCCAAACAAGAAAATGGAGGAGATACAGAGAAAGCTTTAAATGTTGATGAGGAAAAAAAAAAATTGCAGATTTGGGGAACTGAAAAATGCTTCAGAGCAGGTGGTGGCTGGAGAGGGGTGAGGGAGTGGTCTGATCCTTCCACTCCAGGGGTGGACAATAATGAAGTGCATTATCTAGAAATAACTTCCAAACTATAAAAAAAGTAATAACGTCCAAACAATAAAAAAAGGAATAACAGCCAGTCAGCTTTTGTTATCCATGGACCAATAATTCGAAACACCTCTAGTGATGAAATATTTCTCTCCTGGGGTGGCCTGCTCCTGCAGTCCCCTTGAGGTACAGCTGCTGGAGAGGGAATTAACCTAAGCATCTTGTCTATTGATAAGGGAAACGAGGCACCATATCTTACAAAAAGCCCTCGGGCTAGAGCAGCTCACAGAACCTGGCACTCTTTGCTGCCCCCCAGAGGCTTCTCCATTCCATTATGCAGCCTGACCCCAGGGTGAGAAAGCACGGGGCAAAACCAGTAGCAGGGAAAAATCAGATCAAGCGAAGCAAATAAGGAAATCGAAAAATCCTAGAGAAAAGTCCAGCTGCTGTCTTCAGCACCTGCCTTGTTTACAACCATATATGACAATTTTCAGTCGGAAACCTATCTTTTAAAATCCTATCCTTCATTTACATAAAAACAGATTTTTTTTCCATATTAGAAAATAAAACTTTTCATATAGGTTCATTTCCATTTTAAAATCATTGTGAGATTCTTCTGATTTTCAGTTTGATTGTATAGTGGGTAGGAATCTCAGTTCTCAAACTCAGGTATGCAAAGAATATTATTGTTTTTGCATTAAAAAAAATCAGTGTAATGTAGTTCACAGCCTTCACCCCACCAGGCAGACAGTAAACTTGAGCACGGCTATTTAGGGCTCTCCTATTTTAAGGTTTTCAACCCAGAGCCTTTTCTTTGCAGTTGAGCCTGTCCTGCTGCAAACTCCCATGTGCTCTTCCTCATGGTCCCTCTTGCTTCCCACTCAGTTCCTTGGCCTCCTTTCAGGGGAGTTCCCAGTTTCCCTAGATGACATTCCTTCCTTAGTGCTACGCAGTAGGCATTTCACTGTTGAAATCCTGGCATTTTATATTTATTATTGCATTTTTTTTCTTTTGAAGAAAATTATTTCTCTCCTGGGCTTTCAGGATCAGAAACATGTTATTTAAGACCCAACTAGGAAAGGAATTAATCCAAGGAAATACATCCACAAACCAAAAGAAAGACGAGTGTGGGAGTAACTTGACCAACACCCAAATTGAGGGCAATTTTATATTTGATTTATCCATATGAGGACAATGGATTCATCACCCTGGGTGTCATAGCTCCCTGAGTTATTTTCCATTCTGATCTCCTTCTGCCCACATCACCCGCATGGCACGGAAAATTAAAATCGTTTGTTTATACCGAATTTTTGCCCTCACTCACTACCTCCACATGTTAAGCATTTAGCAAATGCCAATTTTTTCCCCACCTGCTTTGCCAACACCAAGATAAGTAATAGAGAAAAAGAGAAGGGGGACACACAGAGCTAGAAGGAAGAGACAGATAGGAATAGGGTGATGAGATCAAACAGAGAACTAAGGTCAGGCCCTGGTGAATTTGCCATTGAGACCCATTCCCCTGAGGTGTGGATCAGAAAGTGAAGGAAATTTTCTACTGTCCTGCTTCATTATAATTTCCATCAGTCTTTCACATAAATAGGCTCCTGTATTCCTCACAACAACCCAGTGAGGCTGGTGTTTTGCTCATAAAGAAATAGAACTTCAGCAGGAAGTGACCTATCCTGGTTTATTCATTAGATTAAGAGCAAGGTGAGACTCAAATAGTCAGCCTCTTTCTTGTGTACTCAAGGGGTTCAACTCTAACATGATGGGGAAAGGTAGGTTAGGGAACCAGTAAAATCTCGACCTAAGTCTTAACTCCAGCATGTGTTGGCTCAATGACTTTGAGGAACTCTTTAATGATGTTCTGTTGGAAATTGTCCCTGTTTTTTCAAGTTTTCTTGTAAAGATTGAATTAATAACCATAGATAAATCCCCAACACAATGCTTGGCACTTACAAGGGGTTCAGTCTCTAAGAATAGCAAGTCCACGTTTGTGGCAGGATATATACCGTATAGGTAATTAAGAGTTAAGTTACTCATGTTTTATTTCTTATTTATTCAAACTAACTTAGGAAGCTTTAGCCTTTAGATGATAAGCTTAAAATCCATATCTAGCACCAAATCACAGCCTGAAGCTGACATAGCAAGTTAGTATAACTCCACTCCTTCAAACTCAGTGCCCTTCAAGCCTCTGCAGCTTTGTATGTGTGCACCTCTGCTGTAGGTTCAAATTCTAAGTGATCTTTCTGAGCTATTTCCAACATTTGTTTAAGCTGCTTTCCAGAAATTGAAATGAAACAGTGGCTCAATCATGCTTTTGTCTAGGCCCCATTTTGGAATCCAGCATATAGTTCCTCTTTAAACCCTCCAGTCCTAACTTGAATGTTGCTTTGACCTTGACTAGGTGAGTAACAAATTATTGGGAAGATGAGGAAAAAGGAACTCAGAAGTGTCCTAAACCTCAGTTCAGGGCTGGCACAAGGGTATCTCCTGATATGGAGTGTGGTGTCTTTCCTATACCCAGTGTTCCCTTCCATGTGGGAAAGCTTAGGGTGTATAATGTTCCTGGCTTCTTCCTGCTCCTTCACTTCCTCTGTTTCTGGGAAAGTAGAGTGATTAATTGGATTGGAAACCTTAGAAAGAATCAAATGCCTTGCTTGCTTCATCTCCTCCTCTGTTCTGTCTGCTCTTGCCTTCCAGGGGTGGTCTCTGCCCTCACAGGGAAGCAGATATGGCTATTAGTCCAGCATGGCTACTGCCAGGGGTGTAAGTTTGCCTGATCCAAGCTAAAATATTAGGAGAACTAAATGCCCACTTATGCAAGTCATTTCTTTTAATCTAATTGTTATCAATAAAAATTGTGATACCTGGCAACTGTCTCCCTTTGTCTAACTGCTTAATTTGTTCAGAACTAAGACAGAGGAAAAAAGTTTTTATTGCCCTTCTTCAAAGACTTTTACCATTCTTGGGTGTTCAGGGCCTAACATTAGTTCTATGGCTTAAAAAGGTTCACTTCAAGGCTCTGTAGAAGTTTTGGAGTTAACTGTTGAGTGGAATATATAATACAGGGCTGGGATAGAAAGATAGATGAGTGTCTGCATACATTGAGTGTGTCTGTAGGCATGAATACCCCAATCACAAACTCACTTATATTGAAAGTAATTCTACCCAACTGAAGTAGGACCCAAATGCCTCTGATGGTTAGTGTGCTCTATTAAATAGGCCAAAGTTGTGAGTTCAAAGTTTGTTATGCTTAGTTAACTATATTAAAAAAAGATCTCTTTAGATAAGTTGTGACCTTGAGGGGCCATCTCACAAAGTCAATTTATTAGTCATAGGGGAAAATCTCACAAAATTGTGTGAATGCATCCACACAAATTCATTCCACCAGAAGGAATGCAGCTTAAAGTATGTCCTGTGTTTAAGAAAAATAGAACTGATCAATGCATTGCATGTAGTCAACATAATAGCAGCCATAAATCATTTTCTAACATCAGTATTAAAAAGAACATTTATTTATTGAGAATATTTATTATTCATCTTTTGTAGGAGTAGGTACTCTGGTAGAAATTGGTAAACAAAAGATAGAATCCCCAGTGATGCTCAGCTACCAGGATATAGTATGAAAAACATGGAATATTAACTAAGTAGTTAAGTGGACATAAAATGTACTAAAATAGAGGAATAGGCAGTAAATATTAAGAAAGTTCTTGTGTGATGGGAAGGCTATTGGGAGTTAACAAGCAAGGTCAGGTTGGTGGAAGCAGCCATGAAGGAGGGTGTATGTGGGAAACTGTCTGAGCAATGGCACAGCATGGGCTGAAGTTGAAAGATGAAATTCAGCAGGAATGACTTATAATGGGCAGACCAACCTCAGTGGAGATAGTTTTGTTAAGACTGAGTGAGAAATCAGGTTAGAAAAATGCATGGGGACAAGATAATGAAATGGCTTGAAAGCTGAAATAAAGAATTTGAATTTTATCCTGTAGATAATGCCAAGTCCCTGAGGAATGTTAAAAAAGGGAGTGATGTGGTTAAAAATATAAAGATTTTTAATTTTAAGAAAATTAATCTATACTGTACAGGATAGATTGATGAGAGAAAACCTGGAGGGAGAGAAAATGTTAAGGGGACTATACATTAGTTGAAACAACAGGTGTTTAGCTAGCATGGTTGCAAAAAGACTTTAGGAGATATGGAAAAGATATTAATCAATAAAATGGAGGCATAATTATTAGGACTTAATGACAGCTTAATATGAGGAAGGGTAGGATGGAAAGTCAAACCAACAAAGCTTTCAGTTGAAATGTCTGAGAAAATGGCAGTAGAGATTTATCACCGTAAGAAGTTCATTTGGAAAAGGGTTTCAGTTCTAGCAAATGGCGTTCCCACTGGTCACTGCCCACCCGTGCCCTGCACTTGACTGAAAAGGCTTGGCTGGAGGCAAAAAAGCGTCTTGCAGACTCACTCCTTCCAAGTTCCTGCACCACTGAGAACCCAGACTTTGAGCTCAGCAGGAGCCCTTCTTCTCCAGTGAGCAGGCTTTGCCATTGTCTGCTGGTCTCTTGGCCTCCACAACTCACAGTCTCTTTGAGAGACCAGTTCACTTAGAATCAGAACATGATGTTTCTATTCTGGGTCTGCATTGGGGCTAGAACTCATTTCTGAGACCAGCTTCACTTCAACGACCCTTTGCTAAGGGCCAGTTGCCCAGAACTATATATTGCTTCTGGCTTACTCTTTCTCTCCTGCACTTCTTACTTTAATTTATCATTCTGGTATCTTCTTGATACTAAGAACTCCTGCCACTCAATCCTCTGTTTTTAACAACATGGGACCCCTTAACTATGGATGCCAGTTTGAAATGGATTTGAGTTTGCATCAGCCCTTAGAGTAAGTAATTTGTGGTCATGGTCTTTTTCCTTTTCCAGAGATAATTAGCCTTTTTTTCTTGAAAGGTTTGTCACTAGTCTTTGTAGGTATCAGAACTGATTCATGGTATGTTTTCTTAGAACTGGCCATTCCCTTTGTGATGATTAGTAATAAAAGCATATTATAAAATTCAAAATGTTAGAAGAATAGTACAACATATGATTTTAAAGCTGACAGAGGAGGTCAGAGTGAGATGTTCACATTTTGGAGTCATCTCCATAGATAAACTCAACTCAATGGTCACTACTAAGGTAACGGTCAGACATACACAGACACACGAGTCAGTAGGAAGCGCTAACAGCAGCAACACTTTGCATCACAAGTCATTCCAATTCTTATTATCTTTTAAAAAGTAAGACACTGGTCAAAAGCAGCTATATTTTGGAGAAGACAGAGCACTATTTCTATATCAATTATTTTCTAAGAAAAAGAAATTTAAAAATAAGCAGCGATTAAAATCCTGAACAAGAAGAAAGTCTCATATCAAGGTCAGAAAAAGGAGGAAGTAGAAGAGAAGGGGGCATAGAAGGAGAAAGACAGGGTTGCCCTGTGGTGTGAGAGAGGCTGAGCTGTGGGTGGTCAGAGGTGACAAATCCTAAAAAGTTATTGAAGGGACAGTCAAACCTGCCCCCCACCCCCGACAGTCAAACCTGCAACACCCCCCCGCCCCCCCGCCCTGGAGAGACTGTTCTTTCCTTTCGCATTCTTGCAACCTTTCCTTGGGGAAGTTTGTGATCACAGAATCATGCAGAAAAACAGCCTTTGCTCTGTGATAAGGAATGAATGAATGATAGCTTGATGGAATGATTATAGCAGGGCACCGTGGCTGTGAACACTTTCATGCTATGTTCTTGCATCCATGGGACCACATCTCATGGGGCAGGAACAGAGAACAAGTGAAATGTTTCTAGTTCACTATCAAACAAAAATATATCATAGCCTTGGGCCAGTAGATATTCTGGGATTGGCCTTTTTTTCCCAGCCCCTGAAATGTAACCAGCTGGAAGTCTTTTTTAAGTGCTGTAGGATTCAGCCTCTGAGCTGAAGGACTTGCCGTTTAATGGAGAAGTTACTTTTCAATGTAGAGGTGGAACAATGAGTCCCTAGTTTAATCTCTAGGGCTTCTCAATTTGTATTGATAAAATAGGCTTAATATGTAAAGAGATACAAAGGATCTAATATGTTGTAAGTAGGGAAGTATGAATGTATATAGGTGATGTCCAGATCGGAGGAGTACGAGACAAGATTTTGTATCCCCAGGGCACTGGACATCTTTTAATGAAAAGTCAAAAGTAAACATCTGAACTATTTCACAGCCAGTATAGGCTGTGTTGGAAAACTATAGAAAAATAATTGAGATTACATTATTTTAGAGTTATTTAATTTGTCTGTGAGTAAAGAGGCTCGAGTATGGTTAGGGAAAGAATAGGTCACAAAGTCTAGCACTAAACTTGGCACCAGAATATGTGCACTATCCTCGTTTTGTCCTGGAAAGTATGTAAGGCACTCTACAGAACACTGTGCTTGCATTCCAATATCACTATAATATTTGAGGTCCCAGGGAATTTTATGGATAAGTACAAGGAAGGAGACCATCATGAAGGTTAAAGATATGAGTCCAAGCTCTGTCTCTTCTCTTTATTATTTGTGATATTCTGTGAAAATTATCAAAATTTTCTGAATCTCAGTTTATTAATTTGAAAAGTGAAAACATTCCTATATGTCTTAGGATTGGCACAAGAATTGAATGAGTTAATACATAAGAGAAATGTAGTCAACTATGCGAGTCCCAGGAGAAGGGCATTTTTAAAGCACAACTGGCTAGAAGGAGGTCTCAGAATTCAGAATCAAACTTCCAGGAATGCAAATGGCCAAAATGCCCTGGAGGAAGAAGTAATCAAATGTTTCATTTCTAAAACAACAGGGATCTCCATAATTGACTTTATTGGCAGATTAATAAAGAACCCCGTTGGGAACAGTGTTAAGGAAGCTGACACATTCTCACTTCTCGCAGACATTTGTCCAGATGGAGATGCTGCTGATGTTTGATCGATAATAATGACAGGTCACCTGATCTGTCAAAAAATGTTTCCTACCTAGATGACTTAAATGGGACTTCTTAGAAGAAACTTGCATTTTCCCCTACTGTTCCGTAGAAGGCCGTCTGTACCCAAGCTGAAGCGCAGCTGTATGTCGTTGCAGCTTGTTTCAAAATGTTTCTGGCCATTTATAAACTGAGTGACTTTAGGTAAGTTATTTAATCTCTTTCTACCTGTCTTTTTTTTTTTTTTTTTTCATCTATAAAATAAGTAATAAGTAGTCCAACAGTGTAGGTTGTGGTGATCTTCATACAGTCCTTAAATAAAATGATTGTAATAAGATCAAGGCTACTATGCAATAAGACTAGAACATAGAAGAATTTCAGCATGTTCATTTCCTGCCCTTCTTCCCTCCATTCCCTGCTCAAAGGTTTAAAAACAGGCTAAATAAAGAGAGAGAGGGAGAGGAAGAGAGAGCGAGAGAGAGAGAACACAAGTCTGATTTTGTATGCTCTGCTAAAATTTGCACATCATTTGCAGTTAGTTGTTACCTTTTTACTCTTTCCTTCCAAATGCATTTTCACCTCTAAATTAAGGAACAAAATTGTGCAATCAACTCCTCAATGAAAAGTCTCCTGATTGGGCCACAACATAAATATTCTATCTCATTGATTATGTGTTATCTTTCCCAAGTAGAATATTTAGGATTTCTTCTTAAATGTCAAATTTGTACTTAATTATGGTATTTCAATTTTAGTATCAAAATTTTCATTGACCCAGAACAACAACCACATGGTAGATTGACTCTAGTATCTCAAGTTATTTAACTTATTTTTCCTGTTCAAAAATAAGTTAGAGACAAAAAAACAAACACATTTTTTATTATCTTTTCTGACTAAATGTTAAGTTCAAATTAAAAAAGAAATCATAGAATGAAGGGCTTTGTGAATGTAGAGCAAAATCCCCAGTTTCCCTAATTTCCTGGTCCTCACAAGCCTGAGGGAAAATCTTCGAGGAGTATGTGCAACAACAAGAGTGTCCACCCAGTGGAATCATGGGAGCAAAGCCATTGCTGCCTCCTTCCATCAGCAGGGTTATCCTGCTGCCACAACTAATGCCCTTTGCCCTGCCACTTGCTATCCTTGCTCCACCAGCATCACTCCTGGGACATCTGATGCTGGTCTTGTCACTCTGACCTGCCATTGTTGGCCTGCTCTTTGAGTAGCTGATGTGGAGATGGTACCCATGCCACTGCTGATGCTGTCTTTATAAGGGGATGGAGGGCACCTGCCACTGGTATTACAATGCCTACTGGGCTCTTTTAAAGAACGACTTTGTCTCAACTTTCTAGAAAGGAATCTTGATAAAAAATACTTTTAAGGTTGGGATAGAGGAGATTGGCAGAACATACAAGGCCTGATACCCTAAGGTGTTCCTTGGGCTGTGTTTGTTTTCTGGGGCTGCCATAACAAATTCCACAGGTTTGGTGGCTAAAAATAGCAGGAAGATATTCCCTTAGTTCTTGAGGCCAGAATTTGGAAATCAAGATGCCAGCAGGGATGCACTTCCTCGGAAGACTCTAAGGTGATCATATCCTCTTCTGGATTCCAGTTGCTATTGATATTTTTTGTAGTTGCATCACTCCAGTCTCCGCTTCAGCCTTTACATCACCATCTCTTCTCCTTAAGTCTATCCTCTGGGTGTCTTCCATTAAAAAAAACAACAACAACAACAACACTTTTCATTGGGTTTAGGGCCCTCCTGATAATCCAGGGTGTTCCATCTCTAGATTCTTAGTTTAGTTATACGTCTTACTCCAAATATGATCACAATCACAAATTCTGCAGAGTAAAACATGCACATAGCTTTTTGAGGACCACATCCAACTTCCTGCTTCATGGATAATTCCCTTCAAGGGCAAGTGAGAAAGGGTCCCTCCTAAAAAGTTCATACAATAGTCCAGGCAAAGGACGGTAGTGGCTTTGGCTACATGGTTGTGATGGAGGCCCTGAGAAGTCAAATTCTGTTTGTATTTTAAAGGTCGAGCCAATGGTAATTTTTCTTGTACTGGACCTAGGTTAAGAAAGAATAATAGGAGTCAGGAAAGGCTCTAGAGTTTTTGACCTGAGCATCTTGGGAAGAGGGTTTTCCTTTATTGAACTAAGCAACATTTAGGAAGGAACAGGTCTGAAGTGAACATTAGAAGTTCAATGTTGTGCATGTCACCTTTGAAAAGTCTGTTAGATAACCGAATGGAAGTATTAGGCAGTCAGTTGGTTACACAAATCCCATACACAAGAATGAATAAGACTCTTTCTAGAAGCTCACAGTCATTTTTTGGGGAGACACACATGCAAGCAGACAGTAATTATCTGCCTTGATCAAAGCTATAGAGGAGAGGAGAACTGAGTCCATGGGACCCATGGAAGAGGCTTTGAGGGCTGGTCTTAAAGGGTTTTTGGTGGCCACTAAGAGGAACTCCCCAGTGGTCTCAGAGCAGCTCCACAGCCGGGAAGTAACCAGAGGGAAACAAGAGTGAAAGGAGAAACAATAGCAGAGAGAGGGCTCTGTCACCACTAAGATCTCTTTTATAGACAGTTCTGCTCTGCAGACCTGTCAGCGCCCAGGTACCCTGCCCTCCTGGAAAACAGAAGGTGGGGGTAGGGTTTACAGCAATAGCACACAGGACAGGAGTGTTGTAAACACTTGGGAGAAGGCCCATGACTCCTAAAGAACCAGAAGGAGATGTTTGGGAGCAACTTCCGTGCAAATCTGCTCCAGGCCAGATGTGAACCCCTGCCTGGTTACTAGTGTGTAACAGCCTCCATGGCCTAGGACACTTGCAGGTGCTATCTTTTCACTGGGGGAGAGCATTCCGGGAAGAACAACACACAGAAGCCTGAAATGCCGTGGCAATGTACAGGGTACTGAAGGGCACCATTTTGCCAGATTCAAGCTCAAATTCTTTCACTTTATTAAAAAAAATTACTTTTTAATTTAACTTTTTTCTAGTTTTAATGAGTAGGTATTACAAATGGGCACCCACATAATTATATATACCCCTTTCAATGGTAGCTTTCGCTGTCTGTCTTTGGGTACACATGTGCTTGTATGCATGAACCCAATGTGCTTGCCTGGGAGATAGCATTAATTAAAAAGGAGGAAAGGACAAGGGAAAAAGATATCTGTGTCTGTCATATATGCTTCAACTTTTTTTTTTTGGTGACGTCTTAAGGTCCCTTTTAGTTAGAGAGGGCAGAAGTGGGATCTGTGCTTCTAGCATCCTGAGATGGAATGATTGCCGGCAGCCAGCGTTAAAACGAGGACCTGTCCAATGTGAAATCCTGGCAGGACACAAGCAGCCCACACTGTCCAGTGCTTCCCATTTTGTCAGACCTGTGAGCATCTGAAGGTCATATGGTGGTGGAATGTATTTTGGAGCGTGAAGAAGAAAGGTGGGCAGAGAAAGAGAGAGGCACTCCCTAAGTTCTCCTAGAGCTATTTCTGTGGGTTGTCCCCCTCTCTGAAAGGCCGTCCCACCCCCAATGCTCTCACCTTCTGTGCTTTTTCTCAGGTGTGTTTCACATCCACTGCTCAGCCTGAAGACCATGGAAAGCACAAATGTTAGGGCAAAGACTGAGGGCATCACTCTTTGCTGAGTATGGCATCAGAAAACCGGAGCTGACAGGTAAAATTATAACTCCATTGATAAGATGACTATTTTGATCTTTTATCCAAAGATTTTAAAAAGCATCAATTCAAGAAGTAAACATGAAAGATAAGTCTCAGCTAAAACCAGATTTTAAAGTGGAGAGGAACCTCTCAGAATCTCACATTGGGGACATTTGTCTTGTGTATTAAGATGTAAGAATAACAATAGCAATTTTATGGTTAGACACCCTTAGTATCCCTCATTTCTTTTGATTTTTATTGCTTACCTCTTTCTGATTTTCTGATATCACACTCAAGTTACATTAAATCCAAAGTATTGGATAATTCTATTTTTTAAAAGGAGAAATAAAGAAATATAAGTTCATTGAGGTCCTTTCTTCTGATCAACAGGCAAGTAAAATGATGCTTACACATTTTGATATTTTGGTGAGGCAGTCAAACCTATGGATAGCTGTACTGATCCTATTCAGAGTCTACTGGCTCAAAACCGAGCCATGAGGACTGAAGTGGGACCATCATTCACAATAAAAAAAAATAGACCTGTGGTTTATAGAAATTTATTGACACAAAAATGCTTTGCCTTTTATAATCAGTAGAAAAACCCACAAGCACTGTTGTTTCTAAAAATAATAGGAGCTTGTCAGAGCCTTAAGAATGGTCCAGGTCTCAGAAAATGTCCTGGCAGGCAGCCATGAGAGGGTGGGAGAGGGGTGCTCGTGGGGATACGTCTGGAGAACGGGGCCAGGCCTTGGCTAAATCGCAGTATTTTGGCAGTCTCAGATTGACGAATGTGGGTGCCGACCAAGAAGCGGGGTCTTCACAACCAGCATGGTCTTGAGAGTGAGGTCCCAGCACCCACTGTGGAGGCCCACCTTGGCAAGGGTGGGAAGTCCACGGGAATTCTCATGGTATAGAGTCAGCAGATCCCTGACAAAGGAGCATGAGGCCTGGGAAAGAACTTGGTGACGGAGGCTTCCTTTTCTTACTGGCTCTGCTCCTTTCTGTCATTCAGTCATTTGGAATTTTATAATATTTTAGGGACAACAAAACTAACACATAAGAAATTATTAATGGGCAATTGATGACAGCACATGAATGTGATAAGATGGATAAAGTTATATAGTTAGGCAAAATACTAAAGGATTCTGTTGTAAGGAGGTTTGTACTATAAAATTTAAATCTTATGAGTCATATTACTGCGAATCACATTACATATACTGTATATTTGTTAGATGAAACTTGAAATGAACCTTCTTTTGCCATTTCTCTGCATCCTCCCTCACCTCTCCTGTTGTGGTAACCTCCCAAATCCCACTATCAAATGCCTACCTCATCTCAGGTAGGCAGGAATAAATGGCTTCTAGATCCTGGTCTCTTTCACTTCCTCCAGGCTCAGGTCAAACAAAGGGTAGCTTTATAAAGATCATGGGCATTGAGCTAAGCTTTGCCAGAGCCTCAAGATTTCCTCCTACAAATAAGGAAGGTCACACCACATGACCATTTTACCACTATAGTTGTTCTGGATTTGCTAAGGAGGTGAGATTCAAATATTTTGAAGTAGAGAGAATACCACAATCAATAAAGCAAAGTCCCCCAACATCTTTTTATAGCTCATTAAAAGCATTGCTTAGAAATATAAACATTGTTACACAACAATTTAATTTTTCCCACTTTGCGTTCCAAATCAGTGATAATGTTCCAGTCCCCAATGCTCAATTTGGAAAGATTCAATGAACCTGCACACTGAAAATGTATAACATCGCAACCATATTCCGAGCCCTCCTGAAGCCGTTAAGCCTCAATATATATGTTTTTAATATTAGTTGATGTGGATTTAATATAAACTAAGTATCCTAGTTAATTAAATGTGTTGCTAGGAATGTTTCCAAAGCTTAATTCAATGTCATATTCAATGGCCTTGGGCACCATTTTCATATCATTGGAGTATTATCAGTTCATCCTGCATAAGTAATAAACACTAGGAAACAGACAGTGAATAGAGTGTGTTTTCCTCATTTTCCTAATCGTAGCTATTTCCAAAACAAAACAAATACACTGAACCTTTAGGAGTTGTCTTCCTGGTAACCTGCATGATCTCTCTCTCTCTTAAAGAATTCTAACAAAAACATAACCATGCTCCAATAAAGCAAGTCTGAAAATTACATTTACTATGTGAACTCTTAAAGATTTTGTCCCCAGAGTATAATTCACAATGTATGAAGACACTATTGACTGTCATGATGGAAGTAGGGGGCGGGTTGCCATGGCATTTAGTAGGTGGAAATCAGAGGTGCTGATAAACATTCTAAATGCACAGGACTATTCCCACAGCAAAGAATTACCCTATCCAAAATGTTAGTAGTACTAAAGTTGAGAAACTGGCTTTTGGGAATCAGTTTGCTGAGCATAAGCTCTCCTACATAGGCTAAAGGCAGCGTATCATAGAGAAAACAAAGGCTTTCTCTCTTTCTGGAGTGTGGGCACACTCAAGGGTCTGCACACATGTATCTGTGAGGATCCTTCAAGGAGCAGCTCCAGCATTGCTTTCTTCATTGGCTTTCTCTTGGTATTTCTGTACCCACTGATATCTTCTATCCTTGAACTAATGCACTTATTGAAAGACACTACTGTAATATAATGTAAATCTGACCTACATTATTAATCTTAATTAACCAAAATAAATACAGTCTAAGTCTTCTAAGTTTTATCTCCCCACTTAGACCATATGCTCCTTCTCTTTCTTGACTGATAAGACACATGTCTCCCAGCATCCAGTACAGAGTTAGCTTCAAATAAGGTTTTAAAGCATACCTGTCTGTTGATGAAATGGCATATACTTACATGAATGTATTTATTTGCTTACATTTACAATAATTTGCTTTCTTAAATAGAACATAAAACCAAAATAATCAAGTCACTGTGGAAGATATTTTAACTTCCTCCCCCTAAACACACACACACACACACACACACACACACACACCATCTCCACTCATGCTTAGGTTTGGATGCATGATCTCATAGTATTTGAAAACCTGGCAGAAGAAATTACTAACTTATTCTACAAAGGAACTATATTCTTTTTTTTAAGTATATTTTATCGATTATATTGTTATAGTAGTCTAAATTTTTTCTTCTTTGCTCCCCTCTGCTGAGTACCCCCCTTCCCTCCAGCAATCCCACTCCTCTTAGTTCATGTTGATGGGTCATGCATGTAAGTTCTTTGGCTTCACCCTTTCCTATATTATTCTTAACTTCCCTCTATCTATTTTGTACCAACCAATTATGCTTCTTAATCCCTGCACCATTTCTCCACATCTCCCCTTCCCCCTTCCAGATGATAACTCTCTAAATCATCCCCATACCTATGATTCCATTTCTATTCTGGTTTGCTTACTTGGATTTTGTTTTTATTTTTTAGATTTAGTTGTCGATAGTTGTGAGTTTGTCATTTTAATGTTCATAATTTTGATCATCTTTTTCTTAAGTAAGTCCTTTTGACATTTCATGTAATAATAGCTTGGTGATGATGAACTCCTTTAGCTTACCTTGTCTGGGAAGAACTTCATCTGCCCTTCCATTCTAAATGATAGCTTTGCTGGATAGAGTAGTCTTGGTTGTAGGTCCTTGCTTTTCATCATATTGAATACTGCTTGCCAGTCTGTTCTTGCCTGTAAAGTTTCTTTTGAGAAATCAGCTGATATTCTTATAGGCACCCTTTTGTGGGTAACACTCTGCTTTTCTCTTGCTGCATTTAACATTCTCTCTTTATCTTTACCCTTTGGCATTTTAATTATGATGTGTCTTGGTGTGGTGCTTTTTGTGTTTAGCTTGTTTGGGACTCTCTGTGCTTCCTGGACTTGTATGTCTATTTTCTTCACCAAACTTGGCGAGTTTTCAGTAATTATTTTTTTCACACAAGCTTTTAATTTCTTCCTCTTCCTCTTCTCCTTCTGGCACCCCTATGGAGTAGATGTTGGCATGTTTAAAGTTGTCCCAGAGTTTCCTAAACCTCTCCTCATTTTTTAAAATTCTTGTTTCCTCATTCTGTACTGATAGACTGTTTTTTCTCCCTTATGTTCCAAATCATTGATTTGAATGCCAGTTTCCTTCCCTTCACCATCAGTTTTGTGTGAATTTTCCTTCGTTTCATTTAGCATAGCCTTCACTTCTTCCCTTATGTGTTTGCCATACTTAAGCATATCTGTCAAGCCTGTGAGCATCTTTATCACCAGTGTTTTGAACTCTGCATCTGTTAGATTAGCTATCTCCTTGTCTGTTAGGTTGGCTATCTCTTTGTTGCTTAGTTCTCCCACTGGAACCTTGATCTGTTTCCCCTTTTGGGCCATATTTCTCTTTCTCCTCATCTTGACGAGCTCCTGTGTTTGTTTGCCTCTGTGTCTTAGGTAGAGCTGTTGCTCCCATTATGTTGTAAGGGGCAGAGCCTTAGGGATTCATCAGTACAGGGTGACCTGTTTCACCACGTTGTGGTGCTGTATGTGGTAGAGGGGTCTGAGAGGGAACAATGACACTTGTTAAGCAGTTTCCCTTTTTTCCAAGCACTTCTCCCACTTTCATATGGGACTGGCACCTCTCTAGCTATTGCCCTGGCCATCGTTCCCAGAATAGGTGGGTTCTAGGACCATAGGGGCCCTTTAAACAAGCGGACTCTGCTAAGAGACCAGCAGTTTCTGCCTCCACCCCAACCCCACTGGTTTGCACAGTCAGTAGCAGTGAGGCTTTATTTTCCCTGGCGCTGGAGCTGTGAGCTGCATGGTCTTGTGCTGGGAATGCTCCCCAGGTGTCCCTCCGGACTTTTTAAAACATGTGACTGGGCTTTCTGCTGCCTTCGCCACCACATCACATCCTCTCTCCCCTGGCTCTGCCCCTCCTACCAGTCTGGATGAGTATATCTTCTTTATATCTTTGTTTGTTGGACTTCCATGTAGCTTGATTTTCTGTAACTTTTGGTTGTCTCTAGTTTTGAGGTAGTTGTATTCCTCCTTAGTTGTGGAGGGAGATGCATCGTGTCTGCCTAGGCCTCTGTCATGGCTGGAAGTCCCAAAAGCACTATTTTCTTGTCAGAGGAAAATGAAAAGAAGCAAAGATGATGACATAAAAACACATGGGGGAGTCAGGCAGCTGTTATTAGCCTGGTAAACTGAATTGTCAGCTGAGTTGTGTAAAGATGAAATTAAAGATTAAGGATGGATGGCCATAGACACCATGCCAAAGGCTTTGGCATTTGTCTGTAGTCAGTATTCAAAAAGGTGAGCTCTCTGTCCCCAGATATAAGGCTCTGTGGATGATGGTAGGAGGGTTTGCACCTGGAGAAAGCTCTGGAGACTGAGGACAAGTTTGATGAGTAAGGGGTTAAAATTCAACCAAGAAGCATCACCTTGTTTAATAGACGCTGGATGTACATGTCTAGGTGATGTTGCTCTCTATGCAACTGGCAAACAGTCAAAGAGGAATGATGGAGACATCAGTGCAGTGTGACTGGCAGATGGCAGACTCATCAGTGAGCACCTGTCCGTTCCTGTGGCAGGAATTCTTGAGAATGCATGACTGTGGTGAAGTGGCCACAGGGATGAATGGAAGCCCCCAGAAACCAATCTCTGCTTGCTGTCAATCACCCCCTGCTTTCTGTTTTCCCTTGACAGAGTGAATTTTAAAAATCCAGATTATTGGGACTCAAAGAGCAGCAAGAAAATGGAACAAATTACAATAAATATATTTGAGTGAGAAGCTGGCATTAAACCTGGTCTGTCTCTCTTGGATTTATTCTGACAATTGGGAATGTCCATTTTTCTCTCTGCATTGAGAAGAAATTCCTAATTTCCTCTTTAACCTCTCTACCCTTCTTTTAAAACTCAAGTTTCTAAAAAAGTTATAAAAATATTATAAACATAGTGGGAAACAAGATATACAGAAAAATGTAAAGAAATAAAAATGCAAATCACCCATATTCTTGACTTCCAGAGGCAATCACTGTTAATAGTTGAGAGACATGGTATAAGAGGATAAAGAGTTTTATTCTGTTTCAGATAATGTCCAAGGCTAATTTGACACTTTTGCACTTTTCTGGACACCCTATCACTAACTAGAGTCCTGAATTAGAATGACAGGAGAGGGCATCACTGCTGTCACAAGTCTTTACCTACAGCATTAGGCTGCTGGGTGGAACGCAGTAGCTGTTGAAGATGATGACTGCCTGGTCACCATTCCAAATGGTCATTGGCCATTAATTTCAAGTATCATAGGCCCATTTCATACTGACAGTTATATTTTCTTCATTTTCGCTGCAGCTTGCATAGCAGGCACATGAAGGATTAGTCAGTTATTAAATGGGACTCCTTCCACTCAATAACTGATAGATTTGCGAGACCATGTTCCCTCCATAGCTCCTGGTGACATCTGGAAGCAAATCCTCATTCATTCAGGTCAAATTATTTTCCTGTTAGACACACAATCACTGAATGAGATCCACTGCAATCCAGAAGAGTTATTGCTGTCTCCGCTTATCTGATGGGGAGTTCCGTGGTTGAATCAATTTCCAGTAGCTCTGAGGAACAGTGAACAACTGATGGGTAAGGCCAACTTCTGGCATCAAAAGTGAGGGCAGCCACCTGCTCCATATGACCCAAAGAATTTTCTCCCATATATTTTTAACTGTTGATGCCTAAATTTTTTTTTTCTTTTTTTCTTTGGATGTCTTGCATTCAATACTAAAAGGAATAAAATGGAGAGGTGGTATGGGGAAGGCAGAAAGTAGTACTTTTGAGCCCATATTGTGTGTTAGAGGTCTTTCCTCACCTAGGTCTTCAATATCAGTGGACTGAGCTATAAATAATGCCCCAACATTGTCAACAACAACATGCAATCTTAGGACCTTGTTGGAGATCCCTCTGCTTCTAGCTTAATTTGCTTGTTCTTTAGATCCATGGAATGATGGCTTTTAGTCACATTCTCCTGATTTGCTCTCTGATTTTGGCTGTTTCCATTGAACAATTACTAGAATTTTCTTTTGATAAACTAAATTTTGATCTCTTACTCTTCTCTATTCTCTCTCTTGGTTAGGTATTGCTTGATCATATTAGGAAGAGAACTACTCACTCTGGCTCTATAATACTACAAGCGTGGCTGTTGGGAAGCCAATGTTTCCCTATCCCCATCCCATAAAGCATCACTGGAGGGAATGACACATGCAGTTCCCACCACTCCACATCCTGAAGTTACCTCACCCTTCATTTAACAAGTGAAATCATTGATCCTGACCACAGCCCAACTATTGCTCTCTCTTAAAACCTTTAATGAAAATCTAAAATGCTGCTCCACCATCAATTTTTTCTATTATGAGGATCAGAAGGGAGGCGCTAAGTCCAAACCCTATGATTGCTGTCTCAACTCTTACCAGATAATGGCATGGCCAATACTGCATATGAGACTCACTAAGTACTGCTCGTTAAGAAGCCTCATGGTCATGCTTTTTAATGAGCAAGAGAAAATAGACCACCAGCTTCTTAGAGCAGGCTGTACATTTCCAAGGCTGCAACAGCATCTTTCTTGCATTGCTGAAGGAGTTCAAATGCCCAGGTTTCAAAGTACTATACTGACTTACCACTGAGGAAAGAGTGTGCACCCAGGAAGGCAGGACAGTGGTGCCCAGCCAGAAAGTGGCCTGGACACTGTCTCACTATTTCCCAGCCAGCCAGCAGGCAGCTGGCCAGGTCAGGTTCTCTATCATCCTTCCCACCTCTCCCACCCCCATCACTGCCTCCTGGCCTCTAGACATGAGGCTGGCCATTCTATTAGGTTGAACTGAGACTGGAACAATGGAGATGGCAAGAAGGTATGTAAGTCGTAAGTCGGCAGCCGTCCGTCTCGAGAGACGATGGTGTAGCTTCTTAAGAGTCTATCTGCACCGCCGAGAATGGCTGTGCAGTCCGACTCGGGAGTGACACGGTATCTGTCTCCTCCCGTGCTAAATCGACATCTTGCGATGACGCTGGAGTGTCCTCTCCAGTGAAGCTGAAGCTACAGAGCCTGGGCAGGGTGATATGGAGGGTCTGCTATTGCCCATGCAGCAGACCCCCCTCTCTTCGCAGCTGAAGGGTCCAAGGGAAAGACGGAGTCAATACAGCTTGGCTTCAGGTGCGCCGCAGGAGTTGCCGGTGTTGACTACAACGTCAAACCGCCTTGGGGACTCCGGCTCCGGATTTTCTGTCGGGGTTTACTCCCTTAGCCTTTCCCCTGAAGAGGTATGCCGCAAGGCAGCGGAGGTTTTTTGGAGTCAGAGTTTTCCTTCTCTGATGTGCCCTGACTGGAAGATCGAACCAGCGACACTTAGCTCACAGGCCGACGCTCAATCCACTGAGCCAAACCAGCCAGGTAAGAAGGTATGTAATCCAATGATATTTAAGGATGTGGTGACTGTCTAGGTGCTTTGGGTAAGGAAGCTGGAGTAACAAAGTGTGACTCCAAGGTTTCTAGGATAACTAAGAGCTCAACATAGACTACAGAAGAAGGAGCTAATTTAAGGGGAAAAAAGTTAGTTTTTTTTTTTGGTATGTACTTTATTCTTTTAAAAATATGCATTTTTATATTATTAATTTAACATTAAATATTAAATTTATTATTTAAATTATTTATTATTTTAAATTTGTTATTAACTTTTATTAATTATCTACTATATGCCAGGCAGAGAAGGAAAAGTCTGACTCCAAAAAACCTCCGCTGCCTTGTGGCATACCTCTTCAGGGGAAAGGCTAAGGGAGTAAACCCCGACAGAAAATCCGGAGCCGGAGTCCCTAAGGCGGTTTGACGTTGTAGTCAACACCGGCAACTCTTGCGGCGCACCTGAAGCCAAGCTGTATTGACTCCGTCTTTCCCTTGGACCCTTCAGCTGCGAAGAGAGGGGGGGTCTGCTGCATGGGCAACAGCAGACCCTCCATATCACCCTGCCCAGGCTCTGTAGCTTCAGCTTCACTGGAGAGGACACTCCAGCGTCATCGCAAGATGTCGATTCAACACGGGAGGAGACAGATACCGTGTCACTCCCGAGTCGGACTGCACAGCCATTCTCGGCGGTGCAGATAGACTCTTAAGAAGCTACACCATCGTCTCTCGAGACGGACGGCTGCCGACGACTATATGCCAGGCACTAATCTAGATGTTGGGATTTCAACAGTTAACTAAATAGACTAAGCCTCTACTGTCATATAGTTTTCATAATGGAGGGAGGCAAACTATAAACAAGAAAAATAAGTAATATATAAATTATATGTTATGAAAAGACTATGAAGAAAAGAAAATCAAAGGGGAGTGTGGATAAGAAGTACTGGGCAAGCAGAGATGGGTGGAAGAGAAGCCTCATGGAGAAGTAACATTTGAATCCATAGCCACAGAAGATGGGAGAATGGTCTGGGCAAGAAGAAAGTTCTAAGAGGAAGAAGGGGAAGTGCAAAGACCTTCATGTCTAGGTGACTTGGTCTGTTGAGGAAGAGGAAAGAAGACATGGTTTTTGGAGTAGAGGAAATGGGAGAGCAGAAAGAGATGAGGACAAGGTAGTGGTGGGCCTGACAGGGTCTTGTGCACCTCTGTAAGATTTTTTGGCTTTAACTCTGAAGGGGGTGACAGTGGACCTTTAGATGGTTTTGTGCAGAGTAATGTAATCTGGCTGATAAAAGTTATAAGATCCTTTCTGATTTCAGAGAGGTTAAACAGTGAAGAAAAAATAAACATGTACCAGAGAACTGATGAAAATCTTATAGGTTGTAGAGGGAAGAAACCCATTCGGAGGTTATTGTAAATATCCAGGGGATATTGATAATACATTGAATGAGATTACAAAGGAGCACTTAAAGTGGTAAAAAGTGGTTAGGATTTGAAATACTTTATAGGTCAAGCAGACCAGTAGTTGATGGAATGTTTACAAAATGTGAGAGAAAAATAGAAGTAAAGAATTACTCTAAGTGCCCCAAATATGAAGTTACCATTTATTGAAGTAAGGTGAGAAAGGGATCTTAAGGGGATATTTTGGGTTTGGACAAGTTGAAATGCCTTTTAGATGTAGAAGAAGAGATGCTGAGTAAATAGTAGGATATTTATTATAGCTTTAAGGGAAAAGTTCTAGGTCAGAGTTGTAAGTTTGGTGTCCTCATCAACTAAAAACATTTAAAGCCATGTGATAGATAGGGATCACTAAAGAAGCAAGAGAAAATATTAGGGGAAAAAAGAAGCTTTAAAAATAGATCCCAGAGCCCTGCAACACAAAGCAGTCAGGAAGATGAGGAGGGACTGGCAGAGGAATGTAAGGAGTAGCCTGTGAGGTGCAAGGACAGCCCCAAAATATTGGTGTCCTGGAAGCCAAGGGAAGGAAGTGTAGCAAGAATGAAAGGTTATAAAACTGTGCCAAAGGATACTGCGGGGCCCAGCAAGGTGAGAACTGGTTTTACCATTAGATTTAGCTGTCTAAGTTGGTCATCAGTCATCCTGCTGAAAACAGTTTAGTTTTCGTAGTGTGGAGGGGGAGAATGAACACCCGAGTGCCTTGAAATCGTAAGAGAAGAAGAGATGACTGAGCAATGGAGAGCATACATAGTCGCTCTTTGGGAGTTTTCTCAAGAGTATCATAGAACTGGGGACAATAACCGGAGTGGGAAATGAAGATAATTTTTTAATTTATTTCTTAAGATGGAAAAATAATCCTATGTTTCTAAGAAAATGGGGATGATCCCTGAAGAGCTGGAACATTGGATGATGCAGTAGAGAGGAAGTAATTTCTAGACTCGTGCATTTGAGTCGATAAGAGGGAAGGAGATTGCATATACTCACGGGTGGTTTAGATTAGCTTGAAACAGGCACAGTTTTGTCTCATTAATAGGAAAGAGCATAGTATATGGGCACAGACAGAGGTAGGTGAATAGCAGGGTAGTGGGAGACTATGGGAATTCCGACTGATTCTGTTTCTGCAGTGAAATGGGAAGCCGTCATCAGCTGGGCAGGAAAAAAGTAGAAAAGGTTTTAGAGGTTTGTAGAGAGAGGAATAATGGAATAGTCATCTCAGAGGAGTGTGAAGAGAGAATAAAAATATGGCAGCACCAATGACTTGTAGGAAGTGAGCATATAGAGAGTGATAAGCAGAGAGTGTGCTGCTTGACACTGAAATTATGGAGGTTTTGCAGTTACTGAAAATGCTGAAGTCTAAGACATGTTGAATTTGAGTTGCTTACAAGATATTCAGACTGAGATCACCAGAACTTATTTGCAGAATGGGTCAGGAAGATCAGGGATTAGTAGTTGATATGAGTGGTGGCTGAAACCATGGGAGTGGAGTGGTCAGAATTTTCCAGGAGGCCAGAGAGAAAGAAGGTACCGACTGCTGGTCGGGAAGAAAATCAAATTTTTCCATCATCAGCAAAATGTAGAAGCAAAACTGTAAAACTCCTTTAGAGATGCAGCCCATTTGTGTGTGTACAGTGAGGTCACATAGTTTGAGACAAGATCCCGTCTTGGGCAGGGGTCCTGGAAACCTTAAATGAATGTATGTATGTGGGGGGTGGGGTGGGGTAATTTTGTAATATTGATGACTAAGCTTTCATTTTCAATCTTCATCATTTGCAGAGTTTTTCCAGAAAGTTATACTGGCTTTTCATCTTTCCAGGAATTACAAATTTTATCAGCATAATCACTCCTTAAAATGCCCATTCATAAAGAAGAAAATGCCTAAGAAGCCATGAACTTGAGTTTGTGTTCCTTGGCAAAGAAAAGTAGATCTTTCTTTGGGCAACAAGACCCGGTGCGAGTCCTGCAATTAGAGAAAGTTTGAAGCATCAGAGATTTTAAAAAATATTCTGATGCAATGGAACTCAATTTTTTATTCACCTCCTTTAAAAAAAGGCTAATTATATTTTATTCTCTTAACTGAATTGCCAGCATTGTGGTTTCTCAGGCCTATTGTTTCCTCATATATAAAAAATGATTATTGCACTTCCTGGTGAGATTATTGTTTTGTCTCGACACCAGAGAGCCTTAGATTTTTTATTTTTAAGTGAAGTCAACAATTACAACTTTTTTTTCACTGCTTTCCCCTTGCTGTGCTTGAAGGGAACTGTGGCAACTTGAGGGGAAATGGCTGAGCCCAGTTTATAGAGATGAAACCCATAGCCTACAGCTTCTTTTCCAGTATCCTCAAAATCACTGAGAGTCAAATGGATGGCTCTTTAAAATAGTATTCTGGGCTCCACTCCTGGGGATTCTTAGTAGGTCTGGAGTAGGACCTGGGAATTTATATTCTAACAAGCTCACAGTTGATGTTAATTCTGCTGGCCTGAAGACCACACTTTGAGAGCCACTGCCTATACTACAAAAAGGAAAGAAGAGAACTTTTACCTCCCTGTCTGGCATGCTCATCTCTCAACAGAACCCTGAGGTTAAACCTAAATACTAGTATTCACTTATATCAGTTTACTCAGGCTGCCATAACAAAGTACTACAGACTGGGTGACTTAAAGAACAGAAATTTATTTTCTCACAATTCTGGAGACTGGATGTCCAAGATCAAGGTGTTGGCAGGGTTGGTTTCTTCTGAGGTATCTCTCCATGCCTTGTAGATGGTCATCTTCTCCCTGTGTCTTTACACAGTCTTTCCTCTGTGAATATCTGTGTCTTTCTCTTCTTCTTATAAGGACCCCACTCATATTGGATTGGAGCCCACTTTATCTCATTTAACTTCACCTTTTTAAAGACCCTACCTCTACATACAGTCACACTGGGTGACTAGTGTTAAGACTTTAACACGTGAATTGGGGTAGAATACAATGCTGCCCCAAAACAATACCCCTCTGTGATCTTAGCTCCATGAAAACTGAGCCTTTCTTACAAATACTGCTGAGAAAGGGTAGAATTCAAGAAAGTCGCCTGGTGGTGTCTGTAATTTTTGGAGACCATCATGGAAAGCTAAGGGTGAAGGCAGCAACAGACGTGACCAACGGGTATCTGAGCAGTCAGGTGGACAGGCTCAGCCTCATGCAGAAAATCCCAAGGGGTTCGGTTCAGTTCTGGTGCTCACAGCCTAACTTTTCTAAAGGCCTCCCTTCCTGCCAGGCCACACATTGCTGGCTTCATTCACCCAATTCGTGTTTACCATGTGCCTATTACATGCCAGCTGTGTTCTAAGAGCTGAGGATGCAGTGCCAACAAAGGGACCCCTGCACTCCTGACGCTTACAGTTTAGTGGGGAGACAGATTATAAACAAGCACATAGGTAGATATGATGTTGAGCAGGGACCAGTATTATGAAGAAGAGTAAAGCAGGAGGATTGAGAGTAAAGAAGACTACGAGGTGAACCTCATATGCCCACCCCTGAACTTTCAGGAATCCAGTGCCTTCTCTCACTTCTTCAGACAAAACCTGTTCTAAGAAAAAAGAAAAATCTTCAAAAAAACTTGAGTGGCTCAGTTGTCAAAAAAACACACATGCTCGTGTAAATGGACACACACAACAGAAACGCAACATACACTTTGAGACTGTCTCATCTCTCAGTCTCTTACTTGGACTTTTCAAAGCTTTTATTTGATACCAGGAGTGAAAATCATTTGGTAAGTTTCCTGTTTGAGAATTCAATAAACTCTATTGACATTTTGCCCAGAAAAAAAAAAGCACATGAGTCTATGTGGGCAATTTTCTGTATGACTTAAGGGATTTTACAGATTCTCTGAAGTCTTCCATGAACTCATGTGAAGGACCTCTCTTTAAGGTCAAAATAAGGATAGTTGGAGCTACACATTTTAAGCACTTACTTAGCAGACAGTCTGCTAAAGGCATTCTATGCATTATTTCATTTAATCTTTATAAGATAACCACATATATTGTTATCCTGCATGTTACTGAAGATGAGGGAAGTGAGTGTCTAACAGAAAAAGCAAGGTCATAGGCTCATTAGTGGCAAAAACCAAGGTGTGAGTCAAGAATCACAGTCACAGTTACAGTTGGTGTTTTGTTTTTTAAATTTACTATAAAATCCTTATGGATTTACAGGAGAATAATAAAGATAATATAAAGATCTCATATGCCCTTCACTCAGATTCTCTTCATGTTAATATGTCATATAACCATGCTAGACTCATCAAGACAACAAAAAATGATACCAGTCAGCTGAATTAACAAGAAGATAAGAAGTGTTAGATAAGCAGACAGGAACAATAAGCACAGCTTGCTGAATTGAATTGAATTGGCTGTGAAGTTTCATTGAATGACATCAGAGTATTTGGGATTCACCATGATGATTATGAAATGTCAAGAAAAGCTTGATTAGAGTCAAGAATTAGTAAAAGTTACCAAAACTTTCCTTTTCTAATAGTATTATTTTGTGTTCCAGGATAGCAGGAGATCTAGGGAGAAACAAAATATTAGAGAAGCTTTATAGAATAGTGGTCAAGAGCGCAGGCTTTGGAACGAGGCTGCCTGAGCTTGCGTTTATTAACTGTCCAACCTTTGGCATGTTAGTTCTTGTCTTTATGAATCCATTTTCTCATCTATAAAATGAGAAGAACAATGTTCCTATTTTAAAGTCTTATTGAAGATTAACTTCAATATATTTAAGACATTTATAACAGTGCCTAGAAGATAAGGGTCCCCAATAAATGTCAGTTATAGTTACAGTAATGATATATGTATACAATATATATTACGAAGAAATAATAATGTAGTAGTTTAACATGAAGACTTTTAAAGTTTGGGATAAATTTAACATTTCTTAATGTTTCTCAATGAATTTCTAGTAAGTTCACTGGAATAATCTAGGATGTGCCTAAAGTGTCCCATTGATTTCTTTTCCTTCATACCCCTCCTGCCATCACCTCAGCTTTATTCTGTCACAACCCCCAGGGTCCTAGTGTATACAAACATTCTTCAGTGTAAAGCATTTATAAGATGGACAGAACTCTCTTTGGCTTATTGATTTTCTATTAAAATAACTTTAACTTTTTTTTTTTAAACTAAAAGCAACTGTTTCCCTTGAATAAGAAGGGCATGAAGGGTAAACTTTCCACTCTGTCCCTGTACTATTATTTTTTGAGCTTTACAACCACAGAGTGTCACTCCTTCCCCCAACTTGTTAGATAAAACTGAGCGGAGAAAGTGATTACATCAGCGCTCCCTAAAAGTCAGGCACGGTGTTGTCATGTGGGAAGTGCAACAGAGACAATGCTCCACCTTCACCACATTCTCACTCTGAACATATCACCATGGTTTTGCAAACTGGAATTCGAAGCCTTCTAGGTTCAGGTGTGCGAGAAGTGGCTTACTCTCTCCTCAGGTGCTACAGGAGAACAGCTACCAGTCTCTCTCAAAGAAAGAACACCATTGAATTCACAGTCCTGGGTGTTTTCAATTCTTTCCCAATTGCTTCTTCCTTGTGAAAGTCCTCCCTGATTATGCTACTGGTAAAGGCCCTGAAGAGTCTGAGATTTTACCCTGCTTGCAAGCCAACAAGCTAGCCTGCCACAATTTCAAAGATGATGTAAGAAAACACATATTCTTGGGTCAGGAGCAGAGGACTTTATTCTTACTCATGGCACAGCAGACAGCATGAGCTTCATGTTGACACTCGTTCCTCTTGTCCCCAAGCCCTACAGTGGCAAAGTGGTGACAGGCCCATATGGATGCTGCACCTCTAGTGGGTGTGTCTCAGCTGAGGAACTCCAAGCTTAATCAACCCCCAGTCTTATAAAAAAGCTTCTAGCAAACACGCCTCACCTTCGAGGAGACATTATCTTTATTATCCTAGTCAGGAAATAAATAGTCCCTTTTCCTTAGAGGGAGATTCTATTTCTATCTTCAAAGGCTATTTGCTATGCAAGCATCCTTTTAAGATAGTCTGGAAATGAGCTGTCCCTGCCTTATCAGAAGATCTGCCAAAGTGTAAGATTTTCGGCAAGAGCTGCCTGCCAACAGGTTTTCAAGATACTGCTGGCTAACCAGACGACCATGGTTCCAGACTTGGGCTTGTGCTGCTCTCCAGCCAGGAAGAGCTCTTCAGAGCATTGTAGTGGGATATGTCTGAACATGTTGAGAGAAATACGAATGTTAGCAAGTTCTTACTTCTTGGGTCTAATGTTGAGAATCATCAGCTGTGTATTGAGTATCTAAAACTTCCTGGACTTGGAGCAGGGTGTGTGAATCTGTCTTAGTTATTTGTTCAGTGTCCTTTAACCCACACCTCGCAATCGGACAGGCATTCTGGTGCTAAGGCTTGGCTGTAATGTAATTCTCAAAGAGATCTTTGACATGAGCTCTGAAATCATTGCTTTCTGACAAAACAATTCATCTAGAACAATTTCTCAATGTTTTAAATTACTGCCCCACAAGGAGTTTTTCAGTTTTTTTTCCTAATTGCCTCTCCTTCATGAAGTTTTACTACCACAGATGCTGTACATCTCTTTATGTACTGTGGTCCACAATCAATTATAATATCTAAGTTTTCTTGTGCACTCAAGAACCAGTTTTCATTTGGAAGTTGAGGGAGGGTTGATCTAATCTGCGTTGAGAATGCATGGTCCTGAAAATTCCTGTATTAATTAGAGGACGTAGAAGTCCAGATCCTTTGAGAAGCAGATACCAAGTCAGGTTATACATGCAAGGATTTTATTAGGAGAACTATTCGTATAAAAGTAAATGCAAGGAAAGAGCTAGGTAAGGTAATGTTCCGGGCTTGGACCATAGGGACCCCATTGAATGTAGCTGATTGCGGACCAAATGTCACTCATAGATGGTCGATTTGTGCAAACACCTCATGCATGCTGTCCAGCACTGCTTCATTCCATCCCTTCTGTTCATATGTGGCACCACCAGCCTCATGGAGAAGGGACTGAAATCCCTTCTGACGACATAGGCTTGGGGCAGACACATGAAGCACAATCAGGAGCTTCTTGAGGTTGGCTGGTTTTCACATGTGGCTGCAGGCCCTTTGACTGCCCTTGAACTTCTGAATATTTCCACAATACCATCAGCCTTCAGTGCCCTCACTCCCTAGAAGTAGAAGAGGGGATCTACCTCGACTAAGGAGGTTCCATGAATATACCTAAAGATCACTCTTTATTTATGTGCAGAACAACTTGTAAATTGGCCCCTTCACAGTTTTTTCTGCCTCTCCCCATGCTTTTCTTTCCCTGGCTGTGAGCAGCCTCACTTTCTTCTCTTCCACCTGAGTCCATTGAAATAACAGGGTGAATTTTTTAGACCTTTCCAAATGCATAAGGTTGGTCAGTAGAGCTGGGATTTATGGATTTTTCCACCAGCACTGGCTTAAAGCTCATGGAATATATCTCACCTCATGACATCTTTCTCTCTTCAATGTCACATCTAAAAATATTTCTAACCTCATCAAAGCTGGGAGTCCTTTCATTCTTTTTCTGCCAGGTGGTCAATAATTTAGTACATGCTTTCTCAGCACTTTCTAACCTGCCAAAAAATTGCTCCAGAGTAAGCAGTAGCTTAAGTTTTAGGACTTTTATGCCATGTACCCACCTTTAAACTTGCCATAATCATCTGCGTTTCCTAAGATCAGAGACAATTATTCCTATAACAATTCCCTGTTATGTTTAAATCATAGTTCAAACTCCTTATCCCCTAGTACCTATTGTATCTCCCCTCATCTCAACCCCAACTCATCATAAGTTATAAGCCTTCTGTTTGGGGTAATTCAAACACAGTTTTTTATGGCTTATCTTATGTCCTGAAGATGAGCCAGGATCTGATGTGGGATGGGGTCCTTCCACCAGACTTGTCACATTACTTATGGATCTTGTACATTTTGAGTAATACAAACCTAAAATCTTTGTAGGATATTTACCATCTCTCAGCATAACAGTGAACACAGTATTATTGTAGAGGTTCTCTTATCCACAAGGTCTAAATGGAAAAGAAATGTAGAGGATGAATGGGATAAGTGAAGGGACCAAAGAACTATCCTCTGCTATATATCACCTTTGTTCCTGGCAGAGCCTGGAAGTTCCACCTGTGACCGATGAGCGAGGTGCTCTTTGGCATCACATTTTCATAGAACATGAAAGAATCACATCTCTAGAATAATTCTGGTTTGGGAAATGGGGCACAATGACTTGCTTCCTAGGAGAGGAAAAGGGGTTTTCTTGTGCTGATTTATTTAAAGTAGCTAAAACATCCAAGCATTCTAGCCCAGGGGAACCTCTGAGCTAGGAATGGCTGAAAGACACAGTTATAATCTTCACTTTGTATAAAAGTTCTCTTGCTCATAAACAGGAAATTCAGCTGCAAAAATTATTATATCATTGTATGAATTAGGAATGCATTAAGCAGGATAAAACAGAAAATTTGAATTCAAGTGATTCTAACCATATGATGCATATATTTTATATTTAATAATAAATCTATAGGCAGATGATTTCTGGATTCAAATGGCAGCTCCAACCTAAAGCAAGTCAACATGTATGAGAATTTCTTGGCATTCCTGTAATGTTGTCAAATGTCTAGTTCAACTCCAGATATTAACTCCTCATAGATTTTGTCCAAAGGTAGGAATTAGGAGGTCAGGACACAAAGAGGGAGAGAGAGATGGGGGAGAGAAGGAGAGAGAGAGAAGAGAGCAAATGACGAAAAATGCTTCTTATAATCCTATAATTTCATCAGGGAGAAAATTCTTTTCCAGAAGCTCCTCAGCAGTCATTTTATGTGTCACTGGTCTGAACTGAGCCAATATGACCCATAGGTCAACCACTGACAGAAAGGATGGGATGCTGATGCTTGACTAAAGACAACCACAGTTCACCCCTTGAGACCTGGCATATTGTCACCTGGACAAAACTGAGCATTGTTAGCAAAGAGGAAACAGAGGCAAATAACAGTGTTTGCTATGATCATGAAGGCAGAGCTGGTTGGTAGTCAGCTGATGCATAATAGCTGGCGTATCTTTTTGGACTTGTCAGTTAAATCCTTTTCCCTTGTAAAATATTTTGAAAGTTTCATCTAAGTTAAAGGGCTTTAGGGCTTATCTATTCCAAATTCTTGTTTGCTCTTCCAAAAGAAAATCATTACCCTGATTTCAACTACAATATGTATCGTACTACTATAGCAAAACAAAATGAGCTATGTGGAGATCAGGACTGGAGCTTCACCTTCATTTTCCCAGTATTTTTTATTGTGTTTGGCACACAAAAAAGACACTCAGATAATGTTTTTTTCTTGAATTAATGAAATAAACCTTTACTGAATAGGTGAACAAACACAGGCCCACACAAGAAAATGACAAGTCCAAGATCACTCAACTAGGTATTCCCAGAGCCAGAACCACAGCTTGGTTCTTTGGACTTGTAGCTTGAGTTTTACTTTCTCATCTTCACATGCTACTTGTCCAAAGAGGGTATATAAGGCTTTTTGTGGACCTTAAAAGTCAATTTCTCAGGAAAGACGATGAAGGCAGAGACATAAAAGAATAGTTATATCACCTAAGATCGCACATGGAGCTCAAGAGAAAGTAAAAACATGACCCTGGAAGATATAAATGCCTCTTATGAGGCTAAAGCTGAAGATGGGACTTATTTTAGGAGTTAGGGGAAATTATTATCTTCTCCTATAAGAATCTCTGCCTCATAGTTCCAGCTGACATTAACTGCACTCTCCGGGAAGTCCTGAGTGGCACTTTTTGTCCAGCCTCCTGATTCTATGAGTTGACCCTCCCCTTTGATATTTTTTAATGGCTTCCCCAGAACATGTGAATGATCTATGAATTTTCCTGAGTCAGAGGGTAGTGGATGAAGGATAATAAGGACTCTTCACACCATCCTAGGTCTTTTCCAAACTGCTTCTGATGGCAGAATGACATTTGTTTTGTGAGACCACAGATGATTAGCATTTTTAACATGACATGGTAACAGTCCAGTCTGTAACAAAAGGAAGTTTATTAGGGTTGACTGTAGACTGTGATTTGTTTCTCTTGCTACAAAGAGATAATAGAAAATAAATTCCTTTCATTGCCTTGTGGAGACACCAACAACACTTGATTTCTGGGTAGAAACCTTTATTAAGAAACCCTTTCCCTTATCCCTGTCCACATTCTACCTCGTAGGACAAATTGTCTTTTGTAGGAGCCTAGACTTGATTGACCAGAGGAGTGGCCTTGCCAGATTCATCACTCACTTGTCATTTTCACTCATTCACTGAATGCATTCGGAAAACCTGGGAAAGTCAGCTATAGGTAACATGATGTTGTTGTTAGAGTCACGGAATGGAATAGAATAGGGGCTTCCATTGGGGTACAGGTCAGTTTATAGAGAAGATTAATAACCCAGGTCTTAAGTCTAGTTTTACATCTGAATAATGAATTATATGATACATTCTACCCTCATTTCACATAATGGCTTTGCTAATAATAATCAAATTGCATGTGAGTCCACCCCATCAGCTTTATTCTGCTCAGAGCTGAGTTTTCAGGCACTCAGAGAACTGTAGTATTCCCTACCTCTTCCCAAGCATCTGATGTGCAAGATGTCCCTTCTCCCTGTTCTCCTTGGTGCTTTCTTCTCTTTGTCTCAGTGTCGTCAAGCTCCATCCCTTGTTAGACATATTTAGCACCAAGTGTTTACTTACTGTGCTCTCTGGGTGAGCATTCCTTAGAATGAGTGGCTCCAGATTCCCCGCTCTCCAGGACTTTCTTTCTACAGGCTGACAACAACTGTAGTCACAGAGTCTTAGACTCTGGTGAGAGTATTAGCTTCCTTCAGAAATCTGTCTTGTCCTGCCTGTGGCACTGAGCTGTGAGAGTACTTTCAGAAAAGGGCTGCTCGTGTCCTGCCAACACAGGCTCAAGAAAAACAGAAAAAGAATACCATTTGTTTTTTTCAAATGAGTGCTACAAATTGTCAATTAACAGATCATCTCAATGCTTTGGAGTCACAGGAGAGAGCATTAATCCAGCCTCTCAACAAGATTTGGCTGAGACAGCAAGGAGCTGTCAGTCCCAGAAAAGGCCTCTTGTGCAGTGGGCAGTTTGGAGCAGGCAGGGAGCACTGGCTGAGAGCTGGGTAGAAGCCTGTGCTCTGAGCTGTTTTGCCCTCCCTGTACCCATTTGGCATCTGTTGGAAGTTATTTTTTAAAAAACCCAAACATTTATTTCAGAAAACATAGAAAATTTAAATAGAACAATTAGTAAGAAAGAAAGCTAGCTGCCAGAGCTACATGCTCCTGTTCTCCCAACCCCCTTTCAGACTCAGACTGTTTGACAGGCCAATTGTTTCACACCTTTAAAGAATAGGTGATTCCTAGGCTATTGAAACTATTCCTGTAGGTGAAGAAAAAGAAAATCTGATTTACCAGAATCCAGATAGTATTGTTAACAAAATGTGACAATGCATGGTTTAATAAAATGCATGCATATCAATCTAATTCTTGCTGTGCATTTGTTATAAAAATCCAACATTCTAAAATAAAACACTGGTGTATAGAATAACAAAGGATATTGGAAGATGAATATATTGCATCAAGGAATATTAAGGTTTAAATATTATAATATCTATCAATATTATTCAACACGCCAATACGTCATTCTTACCCTGTTACCTTGGATGAAGTATGCTGAGGTCTGATGAAGATGAAGAGGGAGATGAAACAGACCTTTACAGTTTCATTACTCACAGTTCCCTGGGGACTGCTCAGTGGGAGCTCAGGTTTGGCCAGGAGGCAGAGGGCAAGCGAGCTGTGGCCAGTGCGTTTAGTGTGGTTTCTGTGGAAGGAAGGAGCAAGGCAGAGCAAGCAGGTTGAGAACTGTCTACATAGAATGCTGTCAGTTTTCTCTGGAGCATAAGGACTGTGCCTTGGTGTCTCGTATCTGGCCCAGGGCAGTTAGAAGGGGTGTGTGGTGGCCCAGAGTGTAAAAGCTCCATATGGGAGGTGGGGATGTAGACGTAGCTGCTCAGGAAGGGAAACTGACTAACCTTAGCCATGACCTTAAAACTGACTCAAGACAGCATTTAAACAACTGTATTACATAAGTAAAAGGAAATAATAAGGTATTATTTTAAGGGATATTTAAGAAGATGCTTAATAAAATATAATGCCTTTACTAATTAAAAAGTGAACTTAATGAAAAGGAAATAAAAGGATTATGAAAACAAGCTATTAATAAAATTTCTTGACCTGATTTACAGTCAGACTTCATGAAAATACTAGTAGAGGTCTCCATTAAAGGTAGAAACAAGATAAAGATGCCTATTATCACACATTTTAAATAATATTCTTAAGGATTATTGAATATATGGAGAAGAGAAATAAGTACAAATATTAGAGAGGACATTACTATTTGCAGACTATGTGACATTACACCTGGAAAATTCAGGATAGCTATTAAAATATTATAAACTATAACAAAATTTAATAAGGAGGCTGCTTACAAAATTAATATACAAAACCATATATCCATCTCCAGTCATTCATGAGGTATAACAAAATAAAAATAAAATGCCATTGAAATTGGCAACATCAAAAGTAGGTGAAATATCTAGGAGTAAAATTAACAAGGAACATATAGAATACACAGAAACTTTGAATTCTATTAAAGATCATAAAATAATACTGAGTCTAACCACTGTGCTATACAGTTAAAGCTAATAAAAAATACTATTGAATAAAAACTGTAATTAGAAATCATAATAACAAAGAATTAAAAACAAACAAAACAACCTAAAGGTCCATCAATGGAAGAAATTGTGAATCATCTATGATGCACTCAGACTGGTATAAGGAAATAAGAAGTTAGACTCACACCTACTGGTCTGAAGAGAATCCTGGTAAAATCTTACCATTAAATGAAAAAAACAAGCTGCTGAATGATGGATATAGCATGCTAAAATTTTTTGTAAAAATCAAGAAAGTTTGCATTTGTGTATATGCTTTGATTTGAAATGTCTAAAGGCACAGAATGCTATATACAACATTGTTCATACTGGTTACTCTGGGGATTTTGGATGAACTAGAGGGATATTAATTTGTTTATTTTACTAAATGTTTATGTTGCTTAAGTTGTTACAGCAAATATATGCTACTTTGTAACTTAAAAATTCAATAAAATAAATTCAATACCAAGAAAAAATAATATTAAAAAATAGACATATAGGACTTCGAGCCAAGATGGAGGTGTAGACAGACACGCTGTGTCTGCCTCCACAACTGAGAAGGAACACAACTACCTCAAAACTGCATGGAAGTCTAGCAAACAAAGATATAAAGAAGAAATACTGATCTCTTCAAACAGAACTGACTGACAAAAGAGGGAAAACATAGACTTTCATTTCAGTCAGTGATCTTCACAGCTAAAAATTAAAAAGAAAGAAGAAGAAACTGATTTTGGGGTATTATGAATTAAAAACATTTTACCGAACAGACACTTCTCCAAGAAAGACATACAGATGGCCAATAAGCATATGAAATAATGCTCACTATCACTAGCCATCAGAGAGATGCAAATTAAAATCACAATGAGATACAACCTCACACCTGTCAGAATGGTCATCATCAACAAATCAACAAACAACAAGTGCTGGTGAGGATGTGGAGAAAAGGGAACCCTAGTGCACTGTTTGTGGGAATGCAGACTGGTACAGCCACTATGGAAAACAGTATGGAATTTCCTCAAAAAACTAAAAATGGAACTGCCTTTTGATCCAGCAATTCCACTGTTTGGATCATACCTGATGAATCCTGAAACACCACGTCAGAAGACGTGGTGCACCCCTATGTTCATAGCAACACTATTTACAGTAGCCAAGTGCTGGAAACACCTTAAGTGCCCATCAATGAATGAATGGATCAAAAAATTAATGTACATATACATGATGGAGTACTATGCAGCAGAAAGAAAGAAGAAACGTCTACCTTTTGTGACAACATGGATGGAACTGGAGAGTATTATGCTTAATGAAATAAGTCAGGCAATGAAAGAAAAATACCATCTGATCTCACCAAATACAGGAACCTAATGAACAAAACAAACAAATGAGCAAAATAGAATCAGAGGCATGGAAACAAGGGACAGACTGACAGTGATCAGAGGGAAGGGAGGAGGAGAAGAGGGGAAAGAAGGGAAGGGTCTAGTCAAGGAACTAGTATATATGACCCATCGACATGGACAGGGTCTAGTCAAGGAACTAATATAAATGACCCATTGACATGGACAGTAGGGTGGGGACTGACTGTGAGAGAGGGGTGAGGTGGGAGGGGCAGGTGAGAGCAATGGGGGGAAATGGGGCAACTGTAATAGAACAACAATTTAAAAAATGAAAAAAATACATAAAATAAATAAAAACATTTTACCTTTCAAAAAAAAAAAAAGAAAAAAGGAAGAAGAAGAAGAAATACTCATCCAGACAGGTAGGAGGGGCGGAGCCAGGGTGGAGAGGACACAGTGTGGTGGCAGCAGCAGTGGCAGCAGTGGCAGGCCAGTGGAAAGTGCAGTCACACATTTTAAAAAGTCAGGAGGGACACCTGGGAGCGTTCTCAGCTCTTCACTGGACCTAGCAGCTCACAGTCCCAGCACCAAGGAAAATAAAGCCTCATTGCTTCTGAGTGTGCAGAGCAGTGGGGGTTGGGACAGAGGCAGAAACTGCTGGTCTCTCAGCAGAGTCCGCTTATTTAAAGGGCCCCCACAGTCCTAGAAAGTCCGCAGACCCACCCACTCTGAGAACGATGGCCAGGACAACAGCTAGAGAGGTGCCAGTGGAAAAGGGGAGAGTCCTGGGCAGGTGGCATTGTTCCCTCTCAGACTCCTCCACCACATACAGCACCACAACATGGTGAAACGAGTTGCCCTCTACTGACGAACACCTAAGGCTCTGCACCTTACAACATAATGGGAGCAACAGCTCTACCTAAGACACAGAGGCAAACAAACACAGGAGCCTGTCAAGATGAGGAGACAGAGAAGTATGGTTCAAAAGGGGAAACAGATCAAGGTTCCAGTGGGAGAACTAAGCAACAAAGAGATAGACAACCTAAGAGACAAGGAGATAGCTAATCTAACAGATGCAGAGTTCAAAACACTGGTGATAAAGATGCTCACAGGTTTGATAGATATGTTTGAATATGGCAAATGCATAAGGGAAGAAGTGAAGGCTATGCTAAATGAAATGAAGGAAAATCCACACGAAACCAATGGTGAAGGGAAGGAAACCGGAGTTCAAATCAATGATTTGGAACATAAGGAGGAAAACAATAGTCAACCAGTACAGAATGAGGAAACAAGAATTTTAAAAAATGAGGAGATGCTTAGGAAACTCTGGGACAACTTTAAACATGCCAACATCCAAACAATAGAGGTGCCAGAAGGAGAAGAGAAAGAGCAAGAAATTGAAAACCTATGTGAAAAAATAATGAAGGAGAAGTCCCCATATTTGGTGAAGGAGATAGACATACAAGTCCAGGAAGCACAGAGAGTCCCAAACAAGCTAGACCCAAAAAGGACCACACCAAGTCACATCATAATTAAAATGTCAAATATTAAAGATAAAGGGAGAATCTTAAAAGTAGCAAGAGAAAAGCAGAGTGTTATCTACAAAAGGGTGCCTATAAGACTATCAGCTGATTTCTCAAAAGAAACTTTGCAGACAAGAAAGGACTGGCAAGAAGTATTCAAGGTGATGAAAATCAAGGACTTAAAATCAAGATTACTCTATCCAGCAAAGCTATCATTTAGAATGGAGGGGCAGATCAAGTACTTCTTAGACAAGGTAAAGCTAAAGGAGCTCATCATCACCAAGCTATTATTATATGAAATGTCAAAGGAACTTACATAAGAAAATGATCAAAATTATAAACATTAAAATGACAACAAACTCACAACTGTCAACAACTGAATCTAAAGAATAAGAACAAAATCCAACTAAGCAAACCAGAATAGGAACAAAATCATAGGTATGGGGATCATTCGGAGGGTTAACAGCTGGGAGGGGGAAGAGGGTGAAATGAGGAAGTGGTGCAGGGATTAAGAAGCATAATCGACTGGTACAAAATAGACAGGGGGAAGTTAAGAATAATATAGGAAAGAATGAAGCCAAAGAACATATATGCATGACCCATGGACATGAACTAAGGGGGGTGGGACTACTGGAGGGAACAGGGGGTACTGGGCAGAGGGGAGCAAAGTGAAAAAAATTGAAACTACTGTGACAACATAATCAATAAAATATACTTAAAAATTTAAGAATAAAGTAAAATAAAATCCTCAAAACAAACAAACAAAAACCATAATGATTTAGAGGTGAGCATTTTCTCTGGATCCAGATTGCTGGGCAAAAAGCTCAGTTCCTCCACCAAATACATATGTGATCTTTGGAGAGTTGGTTAACCTCTTTGTGTTTCAGTTTCTTTCTTTCTTTCTCTTGTAAAATAAGGATAAAAATAATACATAACTCATGGAGTTGTGATGATAAGACTATTTAATATATGTAAAGTTTTAAAACAACACTTGGTATATAGAAAAATCAAAGCAGCCTTAGCTAAGGAATAATATGTTCCATCAGATTTACCTTAGAATCACTGAAGATTAAAGCACACCCTATCTTATTTCCAAGATGAATAATAGTTCCCTTTAATTTAGCACATTAAAAAACTTAAATTCTAATTATCAAATAAGTAGTTGGTTATTATACATTATGTTACATTTGTTCTTTCAGTTTTCCTTATATAAATCTATTGGTTCTGGTCATCTGCATGGTTCATTTTGTGGACAGAAAAGAGTTGGATGGCTAAAAGTGTGGAAAGTCATTTTTATTCAGACGGCAGCAGTTGGCACATTTAGAAGTATGACCTTTCCGTTCCTTGCTCAGAATTCAGAAGAGAGAGTTTCAGAGTAAAGTTCCACAAAGTACTTCATGGAGACAAGGTAACTTGGTTACTTAGGGAATAGATTACTGGTGTGTCCTGGAAGACTTTTGTCTGCTCTTGTATTTCAGTGTCAAAGGCTAGTTTCATATTAGGGAGTGACTGAGGCTGTGTGACCAGAAGATTTGGGCCAGCCCACCAATGAGACCCTTGGATTCGGTGGGGTGAGGGACCTGTGTGGTTGAAGTGCTAAGTCTCTCTGGATATAAATGTGAACCATTCAGTCTTTTCTCTGTGGGCCCAGATGCCAGTGCAGAGTTCTTTAGAGCCATTTAAAAAAGTTACATGCCTAGGCCATACCCTGGAGATAATGACTTAGTTGAATTGAGTTCCAATTTTTAAAGAACCCCAGGAGATTCTAATGTGACCCCTGACTGATACATATAGAGGTTCCTCATTCATGTCCATAAGTGCAGGTGGCCAAAAGGGAAAGTTTAACACGCAGTTTTTATAGCTATCATCCAGATTATTAGCTGGATATATGATGCTCTTTAAGATCTGGATACAACTGACTCAAATCTCCAGTCCAAATCATACAGAAAGAACAATGTCTCACTGGAATTTCTTCCAATTAGGGAATGTTATATTTGCCTGGTAACCTTTGGCCCTAAGCTCTAGTTTCTGCTGCAATGGTCCAGTTTATGGCTTGTTCCTTTGCCTTTTGCATCCTTTCCGTACTCTATCTATCCTACATCAAGCCATAGTACAGCTAAGTTCCTGTCCTCAATTTTCACAGAAGGCCCCTCATGGATTGTTGTGTGTTTCTCAGATTTACAAAGATTTTGTAGAAGATGGAGTGGGGTTATGTTGCAGGAAGCCAAATGGTTCTGACTAAATATTAGACATGCCAGATCTTAACAAATGATAGTCTTCAATGCCTTGCTGGGTTCCACTGGAATTCCATGTTATTGACCTGCCTCTTTTTTCGCCTTCCTCTAACTGACTCCTGATTTTACCATTCATTGGTTTATTTCACATAAACCAAACTGTATTCATTTAAAGTTCACAATTTGATGAGTGTTAACAATCCCATACACAGTGAAACCACTGCCACAACCAAGATGAAGAATGTTTACATCACCCACAAAACTTCCTCATGCTTCTTTGCAATCTAACCTCTCTCCCTCCCCAGCTACATGCAGTCCCTACATGCAAGTGATGTTTGGTCTTTGCAGATTAGTTTGCATTTTCTAGAATTTTATTAAATTTTCTAAAAATAGCATCATAGAATTTACTATTTTGTGTTCTTCTCTTGCATCTGGCAGCTCTCTCCCAGTGTAATGATTCTGAGATTTACCCACAAGTATTCCTTTTTATTAATGAGTAGTAATTTCAGGGATGCACCACACTTTGTCTATCCATTCACCCATTGATGAACACTTATATTCTTCCTAGTTTGGAACTAATACAAATAAAGCTGCTCAAACATTTGTGTACAAGCCTTTGTGTGGACAGATGTTTGCATTTATCTTGGGTAAATACCTGGGAGTGAAATCACTGAGTCCATATGATTGGTGTATATTTCACTCAGGAATCTGCCAAAGTGGTTGCACGGTTTACAACACCATCGGCAGTGTATTAAAGATGCTACATCTTTGCCAACGACTGGTGCTGTCAGGTTGGTTTTGTTTGTTTTAGGATTCAAATGTGTATGTAATAGAATGGCGTTTTATTTTGCAATTCTAGAATTTCCATTTGATTCTCTCGTGTGTTTTCCATCTCTTTGCTAAGAGTTCTTGTTTTGTATTCATTACAAGTGTATTTTCCTTTATCTCATTGGACATGTGTAATAGTGGTTTAAATATGCTTATCTGATCATTCCAACATGTGGGATCAGAGGACTGGCCTCTTTCCATGTCTTTCCCCTTGAGATTGGGTCCCATTTTCTTATAGATTAATTCTGCAGTATACTGGACATTATGAATGTTATTTTACAGAAATTTTGGATTCTGCTTATTTTTTTTTAAGATTGTTGATATTTTTGTTTTAACAAACAACTGATTTGATTAGATTTTGGCTTAACTTCTTTCTCACTCTCGGTGGGTACTGCTCACACCTCAGCTCACATCTCTTAGCCTTGGCTGAAAGCTCACGTGTGCGTTTGCCAGGGCCCACCCAGAAACTTGAGCAGAGTTACTTTACAGAATGTGGGGCTCTCCTTGCGCCTCTCTCATTTCCAGGGTTCCCTCTTCACTTTTCTGCACCTGGGGTTGACTCATGTCTTTCTTTTGTTCTTCACTTTCAAAACCTCTCTGTTTTTGTTCATTTTCAGATGCTTTCGCAGGATTGCTTTTTGTATTTTGTGCAATGTTTATACTTATCTGTGGGGTGCGTTAGTCTGTTAGGAACTTACGCTTTTGTAAAATAAGCACAACTCTCTCATTTTATGCTACGAAGATAACTATCTCTTACACCTTTTTGGGAGGTCTTATTGCAACCCATCTTTTTAGGGTCTTACCTTCCACCCTCAAGTGACTGATAGGGATTTCTAAAACAAAAATTGTCCCATCTTTAAGACAAATTTGAGTGCCAGCTTTAAGATAGATAATCTTCTTCTTCTTTTTTTTTGTAATCCAGCCACTAAATCAGTAACTCAAGATTTCCAGATGTGAGCATAGATAGGTGAACTTGGGGCACTAAGCACAAGGAAGACTGGGCATGAACACTATAGAACATTTTATGTTTCTACAGGCTAAGATCAATGGGAAAAAAAAGAGACCAAGAGAGAACAGTAAGTGAGGTTCAGAGAATAAAATTAGTAATAACCTCAACTAAATAAGAGAAGCAGCTAAGGGACAAAGCAGTTGTTACCTAGCTGAGGCCAAGAAAGCCCCTGTAATAGAATGACTGGATAACTAGTAAGTGTATGGAGTATGCCATCTGTGGCAAGGTCAGGGGCAAAGGACAAATCATGTCATATAGAGACAGAAATAGAAACGAAACTTTATGGCACCTGCAGTGAGATGATTATTTCCAGCATGACTTGGATTAGTCAAAGTGTCGAGTAAGTTTGTACATTTGGTAATATAGCCCCCTACCAACAGTTTGTGTTTTCTCTCCCTCAACTCTTAGAGAAATAATCCTATTTTGCCTGGTTTCAATAGAAAGTATCTGTCACTATCCTGCTGCACACTCAGGCATGACTTGCCCTAGGACACAGAGCTCACAGTTACACAAACGGCTACTAAAGTCATGGTAAAGGGAGGCTTGAGGGGCTTTCCTAGGAAAAGGTTTCCTTCTGAAAATTAAACTACTTAAAAAACAGAATGTTTCCTAGGTCAATCTGATTATTACTTCATTAGTAAGGTTAGAATATATATGTAAGTGGTTCTCTTCTTAGATTCCCCAGGGTCACTGAATCACACATCATCTGCTCTTTCATGCACACCCAGTCTTTTGAGTCTATACATCTGCTCCCATCACTATAATGCTAAAGACATTCTCAATATCGTATCTTCTTCTAACCTAAACCCATCTAATCTCTCGTGCCCTCAGGCAATTTGCTTAAAAGAGTAATTTACATTTTCTGTCTTGACTTCTTTGTTTCCCAGTTACTTCTTGGTTCATTTAAAAATATTAAATTATTTCAAACATTCAAAAATATATATGTAATATTCACATGAGCTATGAATGTTAATTTCTGTGAAGCCTTGAACCATCCTAAGAGGCAGTGTTACCAATACCATTGAAGCCCCTGCATCTGTCCACAATGGCAGCCCTCTCTCACCCCCTTGCAGTTCCACTATTCTGACTTTTGTGTTTTTTATTTTCTTTTATTCATTGTGGTTTTACCCAATTATATGTAAAGGATACATACACCTATATGTATTCTTTAACAGTCTGTTGGGTTTTTTTGCATATTTTAGCTTCGTATAATTTATATCCTGCATTTTCTCTCAATTTTGTAAAACTTAGCTCTTTTTGTTGTAAGTGGCTATAGTATTCATTTTCATTGCCATATAATACTTCATCATGTGGCTATAGATTAATTAATTTATTCATTCTCTTTTTGAATGTCATTTGAAATTCCTTCAGGGTTTATCTTTTTTTTTTCTCTTCGCACATTTTTCTTGGGAGAGTTAATCTACTTCTGACTTGTACATAATTTCCAAATTTTAAATTCCTTCATCTTCAGATTTAATTATTCAAATTCTGCTGGACATTTCCATTTCTGTAGCTCATAAGCACTTCAAGCTCATAATATTGATCTCTCCCTAATCTTCAACTTGCATCTCATTTATTAGAAAATTCTGAAAGTTTTACCTACAAAATATTCTAGAATCCATTCTCTCCTCCACATCTCCTCTATCACTACCTAGGTTTAGTCTTTTAAAGTTTCTCTCTTGGGCTTTGGAGATAATCACCCAATGAGTTTCTCTGCCCATATACCTGCCCTCTCAGTTATGTCATTGATACAACACCAGAGTGATCTATCTGAAAGACAGTCTGAGCACTTCACTTCCTAGCTGTAAATACCCCCCAGCTTTGTACCATCTGCACTTTGAAATCCAAGCTCCTACCCTGGCATCCAGGTGCTTCATGGATTCCTTGCCCTGGCTTTCACCCTATTCCTCCTTATTTACACTTTCCACACCAAAGAACCAAAGATCTTGTGGCTCTTCCTATATACTAAATGATTTTCTTCTTCCATGCCTTGCATATGTAGCTCTCTCTGCAAAGAATATCCTCTGTGTCTTTCTTCCACTGACTACTATTTATCCATCCAGATTCAGCTCAGTTGTCACCTCATTACACCTGTTCCTACTTCTTTTATAGACCTTAATCCATTGTGCTGTGAGTGCTAGTTTATATGTATATATTTTCCTCTGAAATATGAACTAGCAAATAGGATTTCCTCAATTCACACCTAGTTCCTAATATTTTTCTCAAAAGATGAAAATAGGATTGTGGATCTTAAAGAGAGAGTGAAGATATTTCATCAGAGCCTCTCACAGTGGCTTAGGAACTACCCCTTGAGACTACCAATCCCTTTCTCAATTTTCAAGCAAGTTTCTAATGTCTAATTAGTTTTTCTTGGTACTTAGAATATACAACACACCATCTCTATAAAAGAATATATATGAATACTATTGTACATTGAGTATGTTAGTGTCAGTTAGTACAACACTTAGTCAGTGTTTCCAGTTATTATTGTTAAATAACAAACTACTCCCAACTTAATGATGTAAAATAACTATCATTTCATTGTACTCAGAAGAGGCACAAAAATTCAGACAGGGCACAGTGGGAAAGCCTTGTCTTTATTTAGTGATGTCTTGGTCCTTTACTGGAGTGACATAAGCGGCTGGGGGCTAGAGTCAACAGTGGCCTTCTTTACTCACATGTCTGGTACCTAGGCTGGCATTACGTGAAGTCCTGAAATACCTTCACACGGTATCTTCACAAGCGGATTGTGCTTCTCACAGAACAGGCCCTGGGCTCTTAGGGGGAGCCTCCCCAAGAGAATCCGGTAGAAGCAGCATGGTCTTTGTGATTTGTCACATGAGCTCATCTCTGTCATACTCAATTGGTTTAAGTGATCATAACTTCGTAACTCTGATCCTCTGCGTACTAATAAGGTATGATATCTGGAGGTCTGAGATTAATGTCTAGACTCATATATGAGGCTGCTCTTAAGAAGATTTGCTGAGTACACACCTGGCACTCTTGGCTGGTGTTCCTCTTAGGGTGGTCCCTGACTGGGAGGAATGATTGGTTTCTTATTGACCTGGACTACCTGGGAGACATGGAGTTATGCATTTGTAAAAAGAACGCTTTTCTCAATTTAAAGTGTTGGGCTTTATTTGTTTCAGGGGCATTACAAGCCTTGAAGATTGCTTACCTGGGAATAAACATGACCTTCTGTGATATATCTCAGGGACTCCCTGTGGAGAACAAACCGTGAGGATTTTACTCCTATGTTCCCAAACAGTAACTTTCTATGATCTTGTTCTTTTTTTTCTTCCCCTTTTTGTTATCTGTCAAATTTCTTTGGGTCATGGAGAAAAAACATATTGCCTAAGGGGACAAGATATTTTCCATAAATGCACACTTCATGCTAAGGCCAAAACACACCATATTTTTGGATCTATACCCTTACTCAGTTAACACTGGAGCTTAGCAGCTGAGACTGCTAGGAGCTTAGGACCCACTCACTTCCCCATCCTCACATGTTCAAGGCCCAGGCTTTTCACTGGCCACCCTCATTCCTTTCACCATCACCACTGTTCCTGCCTTTACACAGGGGTAAATATTTCCATCTTTCACCCCAGAGCTGGCTTCCTTCTGGACAGAACTATGTGCATAATCCCAATTCATGTGAGGATGGACTGCTGGTAGCCCATCTTAAAGGCCAGACTAGTTTGCCCTGTTGATAAAATTTCAGGGTGTGCATCACAATTTCCCAGATACATAGGCCTCCATCTGAACTACACAGATATTTCTGTGCTCCTGTTCTTAGTGGCTCCTTTGCTCTCAAAGGTGTACCTGTTGCTTGCCATCCACCTTCCAGGCTGGGCCTCTGAAAAGGCCCCCATGGCAGAGCCAACTTTTAGGCTGGTTCCCCAACTCCCAACATTTTTCTTTATGCAGTGTGTTTTCCCACCTGCTTCTTAGGAAAAAAATTAAATAAACACAAAGGAGGGTCTTGCAGTTACAGGGGTATGACATAACAAGAGAAGAAGAAGAGGTTGGGTCCTAAAATGGAATACCCAGTGCACAAGGAGGACAGGTATCATAGACCTCAGGATGTAAGCTATTTTGCTATGGGAAAATTTGGGTTTGTTTTGATTTTTTTTTTTTTTTCTATTGCCTTCTGTCTCCATAGATATTGTTCTACTTCCAGGTAGGGGTGCTGGTTGAACTTCTTTGCTTGAAGGGAGGGGGAAATGACTGAAAATCTGGTTAGCAATTCTTATGCACCAAAGTAAGCAGATTCGTCCCATGGTAATTGGTTTCTGCTGACGGGGTTGGTTGTGGGTGCAGTGAAGTGACTACAGGCCTGACTCCTGGTGCCCCATGTTGTTTCCAAATGGGATCATCCCACAGGCAGCGGAGCTGCTTCCTTTTGTCAGGCTCTTCTGGTTCATCCTTACACTAGGTGGGCTGCAGCTCTTCCAGACGAGCTGTGAATGGCACAGCTGCCCCAGCACAGCAGCACACCCAGGGCTCGGGGAAGTGGGTGTATGGAACAAACCGCACCTGTCTCAGGAGGAGCAGTGCACTGTTTGTCTGGGCAGCGCCCTGGGGCTTACGTTCATAGTGACGGAAGCCAAACAGGATGTCTGAGAAACCTTACCTGCCGCAGCCCAAACCTGCTTCAGGTGTTGAGCACATCATGCCACCTTCCTTGGGGATTAAGTGCTTTGTCTGTTGAGTGGGTTACTTACAGATGTGAACTCTGGAGCAAGACTGGGTAGCAATACCTCCTGCTACTTTATCACAGCATGAACTTGGACAAGTTAATGAACTTTCCTGATCCTCAATTTTCTTATTTATAAATTGTGGTTGCTAGCACTCATCTTAGAGGGCTGTTATCAACATTTAGAGGGTTGTTATATTACTTGAGATAATATATGTGAAACACTGCATAGTACCTGGTAAAAGGCATGGGCTTTGCAGTCAGACAAACCTGGGTGATAATCCTGGCTCGACCACCTGCTGGCAGTGTGACCTTGAGAAAGACCTTATCTCATAGAGCCTCAGTTTATTCATCTGCATAATGGTTTAACAACCATTTCCTAATTTGTTGTTATTAGAATTGACAGTTTATGACCATAGGAAGGTGTGTAGCAGTTATTAGAGGTGGGAAATGCCAGTTTCCCCATCCTTTGTCTGCACAGCTTGCCCTCCCTCCTCTGGCACCTGTGTAGAAACTGATTTCACTGCCACCAGCACCAATTTATCAAGGATGTGCCTGCCAGCACCCTGCTGTGGATTTCATGTTTCCAGTTCACAGTTGCAGCCAGGAATGGATTTTCCACCTGAAGTGGCAAGAAGAAAAGGTGCATTAATATGGAGCCTTCAAACTATACAGTCACAAAGACCGGTAACCAACCCTGAAGGCACAAACCTAGGATTTATATGTGTGATAAGTCGTGGATCTAGCTCATTCCTATCAGACCACCACAATGAGCTCGAAAGAGAATGTATGAAAGTCACTTCCCTCTGTTTACAAATACGGGGCCTAAACTTAGAACATAAAACAGGATGTAAGCTAATCCTGAAGGGAAGAGGCATTGGACAAGAGAAGAAAAAGAAAGAATAAAGGAAAAGAAAACAAAGGGAAACTCAAGGACAGCAACTAAAACAGAATGTTCCATAAAGAGTTCAGGTCCATGGAGGCAAGTAAATTAGCACTGTGGCAAAGGGAGAGTGACAGGAGAGGCAGAGGAAAGGAGTGGGGCCAAGTGACATCTCTTTGTTCTCTTCTTGGCTCTTACAGAGGTGAATGGTTCTGAAATGGAGAGAGATCACCCAGGAAAAGCTGGGCTGCCCCAAGTTCTTCATTCAATGTGCTGCTAGACTTCCCTGAAGCACCTGAATAGACCCGGGCAAAGAATGCCTCAGGTGTCCCAGCTCTTTTAATGTCTGATTATAGGAGGCCAAATTCTGTGACTAAGCCTCAGAGCAGGGCGATGGAGCTGGGATGAGGTCCTTGAGGAGGTAGTCTGGGTATCGATGAAAGGCAGGCATTGAGGAATTATCTTGGGCATTTCAGGATTGTATCAGGCAAGGTCAGAGCTCTGACCCCATTGTCAAGGTCAGAGCTCTGATGGCACAGGGCACCCTGAAGCCTCTCATAGCTATAATTTACACAGGATGCTTCAGTGTACCTGAACATCAGCATTTGGTCAAAGAGAGCTGCAATGCTTATTTCTTTTATTTTTCAGATAGGAAAAATGAGTATAGGTATTATTAGAATCATAGAATGTTAGAAGTTGAAGGGATTTTACAGATTGTGTAGGCTCACCAGAGGGATTTGCAATGGTTCTTCCTAAATAGAGACACCCATATACACTGATGCTGTGAGCACAAACTAAAAAGGTGAAAGGGAGAGAACAAAAGAAAGAGACAGAGACATAAACCAAACCAAACCCCAGACTCCTCTTTAAAATTTATAACAGCTGGAATTTTAAGCTTCCTAGCAACCAAGACAAACAAATGACCTTCCAGATCACCTAACCCAACCCCCTCATTTTATGGATTAGGAAATGAAGGCCTATATTATTTTTAAAAGCTTTTCATCAATAAAATGTGTTTCTGTAGTTTCCGTAGCTAAGCATGAAATTATTTCCACTTTAATGTTTCCGATTGATTTTTTTCAAAATGGGCTTTTTCATGAGACACTGCTGACCTCCCAGAAACCAATTATGCATCAGAGCAGTGCAGAATGCTACATGAAAAGTTAACCTGCAAGGAGCTATAACAGTTCACACAGCAAGAAAATGGTCCCTTTACTGAGCACCATTCTCCAGACCGTCTGCAAGACACATATTCTAGAAGCCCTCTCTGCTTCCTTCAGTTGAATCAAAGCCTTTGATTCTTTTACCATTTACACTATACACTTCCTATTTTCCCCTGGCTCTCCATTTTTGCTTATAGTTTTGGGCTTAGGACATGAGAGGGGCCTCACAAGAACCTGGGCTTGATGTTGAGTATTTGCTAACACTTACTCTAGGCACCATGCAGTCAATTTAGCAGGTCACTGACTAGTAAGTGATGTACACGAGAGTGGATGCCTCCTACCCAATCCTTCCTGGTGCTCCTGGCAGTTTTTGAGAGGCAACAACTGAACTGATGGAGGCCTGAAGCTTCGGAGGCAGGAGAGAGACCCCTGTTGTGTCCCTGAAGTGATGGGAATTTTGGCCCTTGGCTGCCAGCACGATGAGCGATGCTATGGGGTAAAGCAAAGACTCATTTGTGGATTCTGTGCCCGTGAGTAACCCTACTCAAGGCTCAGGACTGGATATTCTCTGTCTCTCCTGCTTTTTCTTGGCTGGTATTGCAGCAACCAGCTCTGTGCAGGTGAAAACGCTTTCATACAAGTACAACCCGGCAGCATCTCACCTCATCCCTGTGCCAGTTACCTCTTGCTCCTCACTTCAGGGCTTCTCTGCTCAGCACCTTTCATGGGTGACCCATGGGGTAAAACTTTGATCAAGGAGAAATAGGGGCAATTTATAGCACTTTGTTGTGGGTGGCCCTCCACCGAGGACAGGGCAATGAGTCTTGTTAACGAGTCTTGTTTTCATCAATGTGTTTGGATTGTCTCTTGCTCCTTCCCTGCTTCATTTTCCTTGTCCCCTTCCTTGGTCTATGATGTTCCATAGTGAATTGGGCATGGACCAATATTCACCTCTGGGCCATTTCTCCTGCTTTCAGTTAAACTACATTAAGCTTTTCTGGTTAGGTTCACTAAGAAAAGGAGTTAAAGCCTATGGCTGGTTAGATTTTTAAGTTTGGCCACCTACATTGGATTGTTTTTCTTTTGGAAAAAGAACCCTAGTTTTCTTCAGGCAATCATCTCTTTCCTGTTCCTGATTTTGCAGGTCCAATGAATAGGATTCCCAGTCTAACTTAAGAATGAACATGTTTTTTTCAGCCAGTCAAGACACTCTATATCCCCTGACCAGTAGCTGGTCAAAGACTTGAGCCAATGTGACACAATATTTTTGCTAGGACTAGTGAAGGCCTGAACTTAGAAGACGTGGTAATAGAACTGATGCAGCCATCTTCCAGGGGGAAAGCTCTTTCATGACGGATCCCACAGGGAATTAAGCAGAGCTCAGAGAAATCAGGATCTGGTGACATAGCTTGACTACACTGTTCCCTCCCTCCCTCCTCAACAAGTGGTAGCTGAGGGCCTATACTTTTTTTTTTTTTTTTTGAGACAATACATCCCCCTTTTTGCTTAAACTTATTTTGCTGTTTTGCTGTTGTTCATATGCAACCTAAAGAATCTTGGCTGATATATGAAGTTCTTCCCATCCCAAATTCCTTATTTTTATAGTCTATTTGGGTTGTCCCCAAAGACTGTTTTCTAAGATTTAGTTTTATCAAATGTTGAGGATATTAAAAGGATATTTGTAAGATTTAAAGAATAGCTATAAATCAAACTCCCAATTATTTGCCACCCAGTTTAAGAAAGAAAACATGACTGTTTAAAGATATCTGCAGCTTCTCCTAGATTTTGATCCTTCCTCTACTCTCTCAGAAATAGCCACTATCTTGAATTTTGTGTTAGATTCCCTTGTTTTCTTTATAATTTTATTGTATGTTTGTATCTCTAAGTAATTTACTATAGTTTTGCACATTTTTAAAATTTATATAAATACAATTATAGTGTATATATTCTTCCTTAACTTTGTTTTAAAACTCAACACTGTTGCAGGATTCTTTCCTAGTGTCGCATGTAGCTATAATGCATTTATTTTTGAGTTATATGCTAATACTATTTTGTGCCTGCTATTGATATACATTTTTATATCTAGATTTGTTTGTTTGGTACTACAAACAGTTCTCTGCTCTGAACATTCTTGCACATGTGACCCGGTGCACATTTGCATAGGTTTCTTTAGGGTTTGTACCTGGAAGAAGAATCTGCCTTTGCTCAACTGTACCTTCCTATTTACTATAAGTACAACTTGTTCTTTAGAGTGGTGGCTTTACTAATGTATATACCATGAATAAGTATAGTTTTCCATAAACTACCCCAAACTTGAATTTATCAGACTTGACTGCTTGTCAATCTGAATGGCTATGAAATTGTATCTTTTGTATGGTTTCAACTTACTTTTTTTTTTCTGATCAGTAATAATGTTGATATGATAACTATGTCATAAAAACTTGATGCATGTTTCTTCAAAACTAAATAAATATTACATATTGATCATCTTTTATTTTAAAGTGAGCACTAGATAGCTTTTTTAGGTAATTAATGAGAAAAACAACAAAATTGCTAGGTCGTTCACAGATAATTAGAAGAGAGTGAGGAATTTGTAGTGGCTGATGCTTGGATGAAATGGCTTACTTCTCTACAAAACTAGTTAATATTCTAGAGTGTAATAAGACTCCAAATTGGGCGATTATCTCTCCTCTTACACAGAAGTCCTTTACATTTCTATCAAACAGTTTTTCTTACATTCGTATTAGACAAGGATCATTTGCATTGCTGTAAGTTTTTTTATGTTATCATCTATACTTACATAGTTGAAACCTACCCTGATAAATAGTAAATAAATCAAACAAAGAAAAACATTTTGAGCCAAGAAGTTGGCTCAATGTTTCTGTAAAGAACCAGATAGTAGATATTTGGGGCTTTGAAAGCCATGTGATTTCTGGTGCACTGCTCATCTCTACCCTTGAAAGTAGCAAAGAAAACATGAGCATGAGTGTTCCCATTACATTTTATTTACTTACAAAAAATTGTAGCTGCTGTTTTTGACCTGTGGTCATAGTTTGCAGAGCCCTGATGTGGAGAATCAGATAATCCGCAGTGTAGCCTGCCAGAAAACACTCAGTAATACATCGAAAGAACATTCAGTAATCTCTTCGGTCTATTTTTATGGTTTGGTTATTTTTTTTAACAGCTTCCCCTTTGATCATAATGTCTAAAGACTATTCTTGATCACAAAAAATGCTGACCTGGTTGTGTTTGAGCCTAATTCATTTACATAGTTGCAGTAAAACGTGTTCATTTACACTTACAAACCGCCTTTTAATACTGTCAGCAAATCTAGAGCCCTGTGGTGTTAAGCAATTGTAAGGCCAGAAAGCTAACTTTTGTCTAGAGAGACAAAATTGTTTCTACTATTTTAGAGATGTTTTTCATTTCTCTTATTTTCTCCTCTAATTTGAGGCCAGGGAATTAATCCCAAGACATTTATCTCTACCAGTTTTGTCTGCAATGTCTATAAATATATAAGGTTCCTGGCCAACCAGGAAGTAACCTTCCTTACTACCTAGAAGGATTGGAAACTTTAAAATAGGAGTCAGCACACTTTCTGTAATGGGCCATATTGTAAATATTTTAGACTTTGAAAATCATGATGTCTCTGTTCCAACTATTCAACTCTGCTATTGTAGCGCAAAACACCATCAACAGTATGTAAACAAATGTGCATGTTTGTATCTGATACAACTGTACTTACAAATACTGTTATGGGCTGGATTTGACCCCCAGGCCATAGTTTGCCAGCCTCTGCTTTAAGCCATAGAACAGGTACCAGAAGCTTTCTTGTCAGATATCATAGAAAGTAAAGAGCAATATTTCAAGACAGATTTGTTATTTAAACAGAGAAAAAACATAAGTGTAGTTTTGCATCATTATACTATTTGGTACTAAAGAAATCACAGCTCTTTAAAAAACCTCTTTTGAGTACACTTAACCACCTTTGGCAAAATGTTAACACATTTTATTGCTTCTTTTCATAGTCATTTTTTACACATAGTGTCATCCAAGGAAATTAAAATTTCCTCCTTTAAAGGGAATTCCAATTTTGTTTTTTACTCTCCGCTTCCACATTTTAGAACAATCACTCACTTAATTTTAAACAAAGCTATCCTTTCTTTTTTAAATCTAAGAAAACAAAAACACATCTAATAACCCTGGATGTTAAGTTGTACCTCTATGCTATTCTGGCTCCTAGTAGACTCTCATTCATGTATGCTAATTATAACTTTTAGCACTGAATCAAACATTTATTTTACAGGAAAACTGGGAGGTAGGTGACAATTATCACATACAAGCATTTTAACAGATCTGCAAAGCTCATTTACATATATAACATTACTCCTGCAGCACAAATATCTTTTTTTCACACCTTTTTACCTTTCTAAAGTAACAGAAATGAATACTTTTGTTAATATTACTCAGGGATATAGTCTCTCCATAATACACGGAAGTAAGAAGCTAAGAAGCAAACACTATATAACAACAAAAAAATCAATTGAAGAAATAAAATTCTCTGTTATCTTTCACCTAGCTCTCTCCAAGCATGACCAGAACCCTGTCTCTATTCAACAGAGATTACCTAATAATCAGACCATAAAAACCAACCCACCCGCCACTCATTGTTGCCACCAGTGCAACCCTGTGTAAATCAGCCGAGAACTATAAGCAAAGACAAAAAACAATCACAGAACTTAAAAGAATTTTAAAAAAAAAGCAAACTTTCATTGTCTCCTAGAATTCATCCTAAAAGTTGAGTTCTGTTTAGGACTAAAATAGTCCATGAGGGACACTTCTCGGGCAACCAAGTGTAATTAGCCATACACGGTAAGTCAACTGGACACCTCAGTAAGCACCCCAAAATTCCCAAATATAATTTTGAAAATGTTAAGCATCATGTCTCTAACACAAACATAAAGAACATGTGTTAAAGATTTATGTAGCTCCTTAATGACAGCACCAGCTAGTTGATAAGCTTGATTCTCTAACCGTCATTTAAATATTTATTAGCTCACTTCTCTGCTCAAAACCTTCAGTAAACTCTTATTTTCATTGTTTGTGTTTTTTTCTTAATGTGTTTGGCATGGAAAATAGAAAAGGTGAAGAAAATCTCGGCTCTCTTGAGAAGCAACATTCACAATAAATTTTCTACATTTTTATCAAGTCTTTGAACTCCAAATTAGAGATTTTTTACCTGTGCTGTAATTATCTCTATTGAGACACATTCCTTGTCTTTTAGGAGCTTATAAAGAACTTTGGAAACATAAACAAATAGTGAATAAATAAGGAGAGAACCCAAGGTAAAAATTCAGTGGTCACTATGGGCTGACTTGGTCATAACAATTCATAAACCAAGCAGGAACTAAATGGGTTCTGCAAGTCAGAAGTCTTCAATAAGAGATGTTCAATAAAAATAGACACCACCAGATCTCATTTCCAGTAATTTGGGGGGAGATTTAAAACAAGGAGAAAGTGAATTCTCAATGACAACCAAAAAGTTGCCTTCTTGTGTTTCTTACTGCTACTAGGTTTTCACTTTCAGAACACTTAAATTATAAAACATTTCCTGCAGATTCATATTATCTACTTCTTATTTTTATTATGAAAGCTATAGGCATGAGTGAGTGGTAACTTAATCCAATTCTCTTTCTCCTAAAAGTGAAATAAGTTTGTATATCAGCTTTAAGGCAACACAAGAAAAATATTATTTGAAACTTAAACAATGAGAAAGAAAAAGAAGGGGGATGGAGATTAAAAGAGGCAGAAGGAGAGAGAAAGAGGAAGAGAGAGAGAAAACTGCCTTTTCTGCAAAACTTAGAAAAACAAAACAAACAGCAGAAGAAATCATCTTCTAAATAAATAGTATAATGTTGAGCAAAGTGTGAATCAGGGACTCAGAAGATCCCCAAGTCCAAGATGTGGCTGGAATGACTTCAGACTTAAGACAATGTTGGAAACTTGGGAGAGCTTGTTTAACATCAATTCTTAATAGGTCAGATCAAGGTAAATATAAAATGTTGAAGGTGAGCAAATGAGGCTGAGTGCTTGTTTCCAAATAGGTTTTTGATTCCTGAGCCTTTTGTTGTTGTTCTTTTCACCTTTATGGAAGAAAAGAAATATGTCTGCAGGTAAGCCCTCGTGGAACCACCTAATGTAAAGCTTCTTTGAAAAATACAGAATGCTTTTTAAATGAAAAGTTAACAGCAAGTAGGTAGAAAGCTCTCCCCAGAGCAATCTTTTTCTAAGAATATGAAACAAATATAACTTGACAGTTCTTTTCATTAAAAAAATTTGAAGTTTAAGTTTGGGTATTATATTATTATAGTTCTCCTGCCAGCTCCAAGTTTAGGCATTCTAGCTATTTTGTTTTTATTTCTCATTAGTTGTATCTATAATCCTCAAGGGATGTTGATTATGGCCCAAAATTAACAGACAAATTCACTAATGAATTATGGAGAATTTTTAAAGGCAAGGGTCCTGTGGCCTCATCGTATTCTACTTCAATAGGTCTGGAATAAAAAAATCAATATGCATTTTTAAATACTATTTAGAATTTCTGGTGGTCAACAAATTTAGGAACTATTAACTAAGAGTATGGGAACAGAATTAAGGATATAGGTTAGTCTGCTTATCTTGAAATGTGCATTCCAGAGGTGAGTTTTAGAGGTAGAGGAGCAGCAGGAAACTGTATCAAGAAAAAGGTGCCCTAGCTGGTGTGGCTCAGTGGATTGAGTGCTGGCCTGTGAACCAAAAGGTCGCTGGTTCTATTCCCAGTCAGGGCACATGCCTGGGTTGTGGGCCAGTTCCCCAGCTGGGGGTGTGTGAGAGGCAACTGATCAATTTATACATCAGTGTTTCTCTCCCTCTCTTTCAACTTCCCTTCCTCTCTCTAAAAATAAATAAAGTCTTTAAGAAAAAAAAAAAAGAGAGAGAGAGAGAGAGAGAGAGAGGCAGTGTATCAAATTTTGGGGATAACTATAAAGAAAACTTATTAAATAATCAGAGGAGCTTATATTTGGGACAGTAATGAAGATAGCAGAGGGATCTTTTAGTTAGCCTCAAAATAGCCAAGATCAAGTCTAGATGGTTCCTTCAGGCCTCTTAAGACACGGTGGCAGCCAGCTGGATGTGATGATAGCTGTGGAATTTCATTCTCTTCCTCAAATGGGAAGGCCAGCAGGTATATTGTATGTATGCTGAACACAGTACGTTTCCCCTGACCATCAGATCATGGTCACATATCAAATGATATCTGATAAAGCATTGTTTTACCTAATACAGTACCTTTCTGAAAAAAGGTCAAGTTTAGGGGGAAAAAAAAACTTTTTTAAGTAAGGCACAATTTTTTTACTTGTAATTATAAGCTTCTATCAACTTGTAATTCAACACTTGATGCACCTTAATTGAATAATCTAGATACGAGGATATGAGAAACTGAAAAGTGAGCCAAGTTAAGAGTTACCACAATGGGAACGTAGATATGAACTAAGAAAATAGGACTTCCTATGCCATATAATGTGCTGAATCATGCCCCAACCTCTCAAAACTATGTCCATGTCTTACTCCCCAGAACCTATGACGGTGAGCTTTTTTGGGAAAAGGGTTTTTGCAGATGTAATTAAGCTGAAGATCTTAAAGTGAGATCCTCCTGGATTAACCAGGTAGGTCCTAATCCAAAGGCAAGTGCCTTTTAAAGAGAAACACAGAGGAGAGGCACAGGAGAAGGCCATGTGAAGACAAATGCAGAAATTAGTAATGCAGCCACAAGGCAAGAAACACCTGGAACCGCCTGAAGCTGGAAAAAGCAAGAAAGGATCCTCTTCTAAAACTTCCAGAAGGAGCATGTCTTTTACCAACACACTGATTTTGGTCTTCTTGCCTTCCAAACAAGGATAAATCTCCATTGTTTTGAGCCACTTAGTGTGTGGTCATTTGTCACAGCAGCCCTAAGAAACTATAACATGCCTCTATCACAGTTTTGTGCAACACCTGTGATGGAAAAGGAAAGGGGAATGAGACCCATGAGGAGGTAAGCAAAGGTCTGACATTACTGGGAATGGCAGATGGTCAGAACTATGGCAGAGGGTGCGCCCCAAGGACCATGCCGGAGATGGAGTACTATCAGTGACGTGGACATACTAGTCATGAGATCAAGAAAACAGGGGACACAGCACAAAAGTCATGGCAGAGGAACTAGAAACTGGCAGCTTTAGAGAATCTCAGTGGCCAATTGAATGACCGAATCTGCTCCAGATTGTTCCTAGGGAATGGAGGGCTCATGGATATGAATCCCCCATGATTCTTCTGGTGGGAACTCCATGGCAGAGATTACTGCATTGCACCCCTCGTCTCAAATATCAAGCGGATAACAGGAGGGTGGAACCGCATTATGAACTCAATGCTTATTCGTTAAGCATGAGTGCCAGTTTTTCCTGAATTATCCTTGGACTACATCACTCTGTCAAGCCAAATGGAAATGCTTCCTGAAAGGATCATTGCTAGAAAAGGAGAAGTGGCTTGGGAGAAATCTACCTTTTCAGATATTTATTCAACCTTTCTCCTGTGTCCAGTGAGGAGAAGAAGTATTTCTCCAAACAGTCATGTTAGAAGATTAAGGCTCAGTCCTCATCAGGACCAGATAAACACACAAGGGTACCCTAGAGAATAATACCTTCAAAGTAATACTTCTTACTTATTTCTTATTTATTAGAGGAGAGAAAAAGATTCCTGTTAAGAAATATGTTCACAGAATTTGAAATCAAATTTTTAAAGACATCTTTTTGCTTACTAATTTACTAAAACAGAATTAATATGCATGGAAAAGCAAAGAACCTCATTTGGTAAATGTTTTCAATTTTTTCATAATTCTTTGTTCTCCAGTTAACTGTCATTATTTTCAGGAGCAGACAACTTCTTGGGACACATATTAATGACTTAAAACATACGTAATTAAAAGAATAATTTTATTTGGTAAGCCACGTGACCTCCTGCATTGTTTTGTTCAGAACTTCAAAGCTGCTGTGGCTGTCAACATTAGTCACACACACACACACACACACACACACAAGTCAACAAACAAGATCAGCACTAAACAGGAATGTTTTTAAATGTCTGCTCCAGATTCACCTATTTCTGCTGAGTTAGACTCAATTTGTTGGCCTTTGGGTTTCACCAAAGTTGTATCTAGTGAGAATTAAAAGCCTGTGAATATGTTCCCGTACTGGTCCAAATTGTCGCCTTTACTTAAGACACAGTGCGTGTCCTGCAATTTTCAATAAGACTTTTATGATGTTTTGTTCACACAAATCCTCTCCTATAAAGCAATTGCAACTATTGCATATGAGTAAATGTTGGAACTTAGCTAATTAAAGTTTTATTAAAATTCTGAGTTTATGAAGTGCTAATCACAAATTATGTAGCATTTTAATCATTATGAAAAAATTCTGAAGGAGGATTTTTAATTATTATTATTTTCTAATTTAAGATAATGAAACTTCAAGTGATTTGCTCATGGTCACACTGCAGTGAGCTATGGCTCCAGATATCTAACCTGGGCAACTCATCCATTTATTCTTTTACAAATACTGCATATTGTTGATTTTAAGATGCATTTGTTTGTTTAAATGTTAACATCTCTAACATTAGTATGATGCATTTAATCTACACTGTAATTTTTTAAGGGTACAAAATATAATGGTGTTTCTTACAGTAATGCTATCTTAAATTAGATGGAATATTTTATTTAATAAGGGCTTACCACATGCCAGGAGTGGGGCTGGGTACTGGAAATAAAACCGTGAGCAATGTAGTCATAGTCCTCACCCATGTGCCATTTTCAGTATTTCAATCTGTATCATTATACCACCCAACACTAACCTGCTGGAAATTGTTTTTATTTTGTCCCATGTGTTAGCAGCAGTAATCTTAATAAGATTACAAAGTACTGAGAGGCTATGTCTGGCCAAATTTTCTTCCCAGTAGACAATCCATAATACCTTTCCAGTGTTTTGTTTTGTTTTGTTTTGTTGTGTGTGTGTGTGTGTGTGTGTGTGTGTTTATACTTATCTTGACCTTTCACACCATAAATGAGGGGTCCTAAGTGGTGGAATCATTATTTTGGTTTATATTTTTTAAATACTTTCTCTAGAACTTAGGAAACCATAGCTGGGCCAGTGATATGCAGACACATTTCTGCAGTTTTACTACATTGCAATTTGCCAATATTTAGGATCTGAAGTCTTAGGAGCAGAGGAGTAGTTAATAGGTAGCTCTCCTCGCCCATGTTTACTGCCCCAAAGCACCACCTTTGCACTCACAAAATGCAGTCAAAACTGAAGAATCAAATGCAGTGAGGTTCTGAGGAATTGCACAGCCAAGGACTGGGAGCTCCAGGCTGGCTTTCCTCCTAACCAGCTGCTGGTCTCTGAACCTTCATTTACTTGTCTCTAAGATGAACATATTAGACTGAACAATCTCCAAGTCCCTCCTGGTTTTAACAGTATAAAAAGTGAAGGCCAGCTAAGGCTTGGTTTTATTTTTCCGCCATGTGCTTCCAATTAAGGCTTATCATTCAGCAGATGTTGGCCTCCTAATTAAGGATTAAGAACTAAGTCTGGAAGGCCCCCTGTCAACAGAACAAGTGTGGCTTTCACAGTTATTTATTAATCATTGTAGTGGTGTGACGTAGATGAGACTGGTGATTGAACACTCTTCTGAACCCCTGTTTCTTGGTGAAGGACAGAGAGCATGGGAAAGTTGGGAAGGATTATGGTAGACAAATAGTATTTTATTACAGAGATTCATTTACAGTTTCCATGCTGCTTTTCTACCCAGCTCACGTCTCATAGCCAAGTAAGAGACTGATGTGAACAAGCAGCAAATTCATTTCCCAAACCAGTATCATGCCAGGGATCTCAGGGGAAGTCACTTCTGATCATTAGAACTGAAACACAGGATTGCAATTGTACTGCTTTATTTTTGTTTATTGTAATCTTGACATGAGAATGCACTTGCTTTTATGTGCCTTTGTTTGAAATCCTATTACATAGGAAGTAATCAGATTGTTTCATATATGCAAGGCTAGATTTTCTTTCTCTGGACATCTCATCTTTGAAAAGGAGCTAAGGCATCCAGAATCCTTGAAAGACCTGGACACTGGTGCCTTCCAACTCATCCTTGTTTATTGAAGGCTGGGAAGGAGAGCAAGTGATACAATCAAAACACACAGGAAAGCCAATGACAAAGTTAATAGGGACCTAGAAATTGCTTTGGTGCAACTATTGCATCTTAAGAATGTAGTCATATGATCTGCCCAAGGATGATTAATTCTTGAACCTATATCCCTCTGTTCTCAGTTCAACCTTCTTGTCCCACTAGTTCACCTTGCAGAGTCCATGACTGTGTGACGTGATGAGGTACTGAAAATCTGCAGTCAGAAAAAGACTGCCCAGGATGTGCACTCATCCTATTATGAAGTGCTGAACTGGGAGACAGAGTTTGCACAAGATAGTTACTATCTCGGGAGTAGAGGCAGGAAGGGAGGTGTAAGAAATGGAACATTAAGGCGAAAACACTTCAATCAATAGAAATAAAAAACATAAGACTATCCTCTGAGACTTCCACTTTGGTGATTTGTTTTTGTTTTATCTTCTCAAGTTAGAAGGAGAGATAATAATGTTGTGGTGGTGAGCACACCAAACATGGCATCAGACACTGAGGTTCTAGTCTTAGCTCTTTCATTTGCCAGCCGAGTATTAGAGCAGAGCAGGAAAAGTCTTGGGTAGGGAGTTCAGCTGGAACTCGTGAGTCATTCTACAGTACCTGCCTTAAATATATATGCAAAATTAAAGAGATTATATACAGGTATGTATTATGCATAATATAATTAATATATTAACTATATTATCTATAGTTTATAGCTAATATGTGGATTTTTTTCTCTATATCTCTCTGTATGTATGTTTTTAACAAATAAAATGTTAAACCATTTTAGCTCAATCACATATAGTGCCTAGAAACACCTACAAAGGAAATGATATAATGTGCTTAGCATATACTAGTTGTTCAATGAACATATTTTCGTTTTTCCGGGTGGCCTTGCATAATTTATTTTTTCTCACTTTATTCATTTCCTCATAAAGAAAAGGAAATGATGATAACTACAAGCCATTAAGTAGTAAAAATTAAGTGTAATAAAATACATGAAAATGCTATGGAAACGAAAGGGACTACTAGCATATAAATTCTGAATATAATGACATAAAGAACTCTATACAATCATTGAAATTATAATGTAGTGCTACATAAATTGACATAAAATCAAATAATATTACTTTACAATAAGATACCACTACATAGTCATCAGAATAGCTAATTTTTTAAATGATAATATACCAACTTCTGGCAAATGTACAGAGAAACTAGATCACTCGTCCATTGCTGGCAGGAAGGTAAAATGGTACAGCCACTCTGGAAAAGAGATTGTCAGATTCTTATAAAACTAAATACGCAATTGCCATATGAACCAATTATTATACTCTGAGGCATTTAACCCAGAGAGATTAAAACTTACATTTACATAAAAATCTGTACATGAATGTTCCCAGCAGCTTTATTTACAATAACCAAACACTGGAAACCACCTACATGTCTTCAGTGAATGAATATTTAAACAAACTTTGGACATTGAGCACATTAACTAATAAACAGGAAAAAAAAGAAAAAGAAAAAAAAACCCTGATGAATTACTGATACACACAACAACTTAGATGAATTGCCAGGGCATTATGTTGAGTGAAAATGTCACTCTTCAAAAGTTAAATACTATATGACTCTATTTATATTAAGCATTCTTAAAATGAGTGTCATAGAGCTGGAGAACAGATCAGTGACTGAAGGGGTTAGGACTCGAGAGGGGATTGGGAGGCAGGCGGTTTGGTTATGGTTAAATAAAGGCAACATGGGGGATCCTTGTGCAGATGGAAATGTTCTATACCTTGAGCTTGACTATAGTGATGGGTACATGAAGCCACACATGTGATAAAATTGCACAGACCTATAAACACACACACACACACACACACATACAAAACAGAGAACACCTGAATAAAGTCAAGACATTTACCATCAGGAAATCTGGTAAAAGGTACACAGGATCTCTCTGTATTACTTATTACAACAGTATATGAAACTGTACCCCTGGCTGGTTTGGCTCAGTGGATTGAGCGTCGGCCTGCGAGCTAAGTGTCGCTGGTTCGATCTTCCAGTCAGGGCACATCAGAGAAGGAAAACTCTGACTCCAAAAAACCTCCGCTGCCTTGCAGCATACCTCTTCAGGGGAAAGGCTAAGGGAGTAAACCCCGACAGAAAATCCGGAGCCGGAGTCCCTAAGGCGGTTCGACGTTGTAGTCAACACCGGCAACTCCTGCGGCGCACCTGAAGCCAAGCTGTATTGACTCCGTCTTTCCCTTGGACCCTTCAGCTGCAAAGAGAGGGGGGGTCTGCTGCATGGGCAACAGCAGACCCTCCATATCACCCTGCCCAGGCTCTGTAGCTTCAGCTCCACTGGAGAGGACACTCCAGCGTCATCGCAAGATGTCGATTCAACACGGGAGGAGACAGATACCGTGTCACTCCCGAGTCGGACTGCACAGCCATTCTCGGCGGTGCAGATAGACTCTTAAGAAGCTACACCATCGTCTCTCGAGACAGACGGCTGCCGACGACGATATGAAACTGTAGTGGTCAGCAACCCCCTCCCAACCAGCTTTGCCTTTAACCTAGTTTTTCTCTGAGCTCTCGTTTGCAGCATTTCCAGCAGTTTATTGCACCTGGGGTTGCCTAACGGACCACTCTGGCCAGACAGAACCCACATCCTGGAATGTGCTGATCAGCTCTGGTGCCACGTTCCGCAGTTGCAGCAGACTTGCTGACTTGCTCCTGACCCCCTCCTCACTTCTTCCCCTTTCCCCACCATACCTTGAGTATAAAACTGTGTCTTAAGCCCCATATGGGGTTGGTGCTGTTTTGGAGACAGAGTCTCAGCCCAGCCGCCGGCAAATAAACCTTTTGCTTTCCCTATCCATTGTCTCTGAGTGGTTAATTCTCACTGAATCTGCTGTAACAAAACAAAAATTATCTCAAAATAAGTTGAATTTAAAGATGATACCTCCAGTATTTATAATTTGAAGAGACAGCCACTTTTCTAAAACATGTATCCTGAACGTTGGAAGAATCCACTGTTGGTCAGGGAAGCTGCCTCAACCACTGCTGTTGCAGGACCCTCTCCATCAGCTGTCATCACACCAGCTAAACGGTGCTCTGTGCCCGGTATGGACCCAACACCACACGGACCGTGTGCTACTGCTTTTACCGACTCAACACCTGGGCTGCTGTCTGGAGAAACTGCAGCCAGCGCAGAAGCACCAGCTCCACATCATTTCCACCTTCCAAACCTCACACTGTGCTTTGGCTTGAGGACAGGTGGAGTGTGTGGAAAGCCGAGGTTTACAAGAGCCTGAGTCCCTGGCTGGTTTGGCTCAGTGGATTGAGCGTCGGCCTGCGAGCTAAGTGTCGCTGGTTCGATCTTCCAGTCAGGGCACATCAGAGAAGGAAAACTCTGACTCCAAAAAACCTCCGCTGCCTTGCAGCATACCTCTTCAGGGGAAAGGCTAAGGGAGTAAACCCCGACAGAAAATCCGGAGCCGGAATCCCTAAGGCGGTTTGATGTTGTAGTCAACACCGGCAACTCCTGCGGCGCACCTGAAGCCAAGCTGTATTGACTCCGTCTTTCCCTTGGACCCTTCAGCTGCAAAGAGAGGGGGGGTCTGCTGCATGGGCAACAGCAGACCCTCCATATCACCCTGCCCAGGCTCTGTAGCTTCAGCTTCACTGGAGAGGACACTCCAGCGTCATCGCAAGATGTCGATTCAACACGGGAGGAGACAGATACCGTGTCACTCCCGAGTCGGACTGCACAGCCATTCTCGGCGGTGCAGATAGACTCTTAAGAAGCTACACCATCGTCTCTCGAGACGGACGGCTACCAACAACAACTAACAAGAGCCTGAAAAACATGCGATTTACATTCCAGCATCTAAGCTGAAGTAAAATCTGCTGTGGGAATTTGGATGGAGTTTAGTGAACCATTTCTGTAGTACTTGCCACACATATAGACAAAATTTCGAGTGTAAACCTGTATCATGTGATCCTGTGCCTGTTTTCTTTATTTCGCTATTCTATTCTCCATGTCTACCTTTTATAAACAAAGAAAATGTGTGATAATATTAATAAAATCTAAATGCCATTCTACTTTCGGGAAGTCAAACCAAACAAGTATTCAAGAAGCAAGTTTGTGGGGGTGGTGGACATAGAGGTGGAGACACAGGGATTGGACCAGATTATCTCCCAAATACCTTTTAGTCCCAGAGCTTATGTTTCTATGATAAAAGTTCAGCCCAGCCCAGGAAGCTTTAGGTTCAAGGTTGAAAACTGAAATGTCTGCAATAAAAAGTAATATAAATGAGTGAAAGAGGTGTCAAAAAATAATTAGCAGAACTACTTTAAAATGAACCCGGGGCTGCCGTACCAGAGGCACGGCCTTGCATGTCTTATGCTCAAATCTTGGGAACGTTCAGAGGAAATAACCTTAGGAGTGGGTCTAAGGCAACATTAATTCCAAATTTTTTTAAAAAATGTGTACAAAAACAACAAGAAAGCAATTATTATGATTACTGGATGGATGACTCCTGGACTGAAAATTAAAAACTGTTTAAAATTAACATTACTATGTTATGCTATCTGCACCAATAGAAATGCCTTTCTTTTCATTGATGCACCTATTTCCCTTCTTTTCTCATCAATACCCAATTGCGTTTGTCTCCTAATTGGAACATTACTTGGGCTTCAGCATGAATTAATGATTCTTGAATAGTTATTCTTATTGGTCTCAAATAAAGGCTTAGTTGTCTTTCACTTTGAAAGGCCTTTTTTATTTTTAGGTTAACACTGGCCAGGGAAGGTAATATAGAGTGGTGAGGACTATGGCAAATATGTTCTGTCTGAAATGGAAAGTCACCATTTCCATGTGGAAATTCAAGTCCAAGGTTATCCAACTTCTAATTTCCTTTTAAAGGAAAGTAGGAAGTAAGGACTTTTATGGAGGGGACTATGATTTAAAATGTTGGTTTCAATGCACTTAAATCTTGGCTTCACTGATAGTGACAGACAGCAGCTCCTTGCTAGCCTGTTGTTTGGGGAGTCATTAGTGAAAGTTCAAACTGAAATATTTTTCTTACACTGTGAAGTTTGATCAGATTTGCCCAGAAAGCCTCCAAGTACAAGGGATCTGCTTTAAGCCCTTGCTGCATCTACGCCTCTGACTTTGAAGTTCTACTACATACTTTTCTGAACAAGTGACAGCATTGGAGAAAGCCCAGTTAGGCCAATGGGTGTAGCAGCATGATGAGAATGTGTGGGGTTCGGTAACTTTTCCTGGAACACCCCTTGGGACAAAAGCAGAGACGAGTTCCATGGCTATTTGATGGCACTTGCTTTGTTTCTGCCTCTTTCTTGAATATCGTAGTAGCTGGTATGGCTGGGCGTGAATGGTTGAAACATCATTCCATACTGAATTCAGTCCTTATTACTCCACCTTCAAATATAGTCCTAAGCAAAGGCAGAATTGGATATACATCAGAACTGTCACAACTTTTCCAGTAATATTGATAACTAATATTGAATAGTTTTCTGTGTGCCAGGCATTGGCCTAAGTACCTTACATACATTAACTTTTTCAATTCTCACAATAGCCTTTGAGGTAGGTGAGTAGTTGTCTCTCCCATATGAAAGGTAAGGACACCAAGGCACAGAGAGGTCATCACTGGAGATCCAAGTGCCATCTGAGTGGAACTGCTCTGGCAATGACCAACATTGCTCTCAGCATCATTGAACCAGGTGACAGATGCCATTGTTTCTGGGCCCGGAGGCCAAGGGATCACCTGCAGAAGCTTCCTCAGTCCTTCGTGCTGCTCTGAGCACAACCCCACAGTTCCTGCCTCAATCTGCACTACCTGTTCCTATCTGGGGTTCCCTATGACCCCTAAGGGGATGAAGTGAAACATTCTAGTCAACTATGCATAAGCCAAGTAGACGCTCAGGGTAATTAACTTCTGTAGCAGTGGACTTAGATCAATGGAAGATAATAATCTGCAGATAAGGCCTTTCTTACCCTCAGGGAGTAGTTTCATGATTGCTTTGAAAGGATTAGCAAGACTAAGAAATGAGAGTGTCAGGGAGCTGTGATCAGACCACTTCTACACTGCCCTGTATTTGGCCTCTTTCCCTTTGCCTCAATTCCATTTGCCTTTATTCAGGTTTCAGTGGGACTACACTTCCCAGTAAAGTGTGAGCACATAACCTTGTGCTTTTCACTCTGGGTTATAGAGGCCCCAGCTAAGACAAATAACTCCTCCGAGGCTTTAGAGTGAATAAGTACCAGTACCAGGATTAGAGCCCAGTAGTCTGTTCCCAGTTTGTATTTTTTAACCATTCCATCTACTGATCTAAAGGAAAAAAATGAAATCCTGGGTTACAAAGTTAATGTCATCTTTAAAAATAACCTCTCCCCTGTCTGTCATTGTTACTGCTGTTTTCTACCTTTCTCAAAACTTAAATCTAATCTTAACTTTGCTCCATGCTGGGTGCTGAAAGTTTCCTATGCAAATTCTTAACTTAGTTTATTCTATGTCTCGTAGTGAAAGAATGTCAGCTGTTAAGCAAAATTGGCCTGGCTGCAGTGTGGAAACGTTCAAGGATCATAAAACAGAAAAACCATTAAATCATGGACGTACAGCTGTGTTCCAGAGTACAACTTTGTTTTGGTTGGCAAATAATCCCAATTTCTCTCCAAAAAATACTTACCGAGTTCTTAATATGAGGTCAGGTATAAATATACGAAGTTGTGTAAAACATAGTCCTCATTCTCATAAAAGCCTCCTTCTCGTGGGGAAGACAGGCATGTCAAGAAACAAGTTTAGCAATGTGATCAAGTACTGTTCTTGCATTTTCCCTGATGGAGTTTCATTTCTAAAGAGACCTTTGTCTTTGTTTATTTGCTCAACTGAAAAACTTCAGGCAAATAAGTGCTAAGAGGCCTAATATATTTTAAAAGGAGTGATATCCCAGATCTGTATAGGGCAAGAAAAGTATGGGCTACTCAGAGAGGATCAGCAGAACCACAATATATTAGGTCTCAACTCATCCACAGTAAAAGAACATTCAACTATTAATCATATAATAAGTACTGACATCTATCATGCTCTTGTTCTATGTTAGGCTTTTCAAAGCATTTTACCTATTTTAATTCTTTTGAGCCTCACAAGGGAAGTATATGGTAGCACTATTAATGTCTTCCTTATTTTACAGGTGAGATGCTGGAGCACAGAGAGGTTAAATACGTAGGCCAAGGACACACAGGAAGCATGTGTATGGACAGCATCTGAGGCAGTGTCACCTTGAACCCACCACATCACCCACCTCTCTCTGAGACCTAATCATCCACCTGGGTTTAACTTGTACATTTTCTAGCTTTTTGTAAGACTAATTCTGGGTTTTTTTTCTTCCAGAATTATGCCATTAACCTTTTTAAAAATAAATTTTAATTTCTTCATATATAAACTCTTGAGGTGATGAGAATAATATGTAGTGTCAATCTGGCACACTTTTTGAGAATAAAAAGGAAGCACTATTAATAATTAAAGCAGGACGGCAGGTGAAACTAGGACTGTTTCAGATAAACCAAGATGAATATTTACCTGAACATGATCCACTTGCCTGCAAAGAAAAGCAGAATCAGTGCTGTATTGGATTGAGGATGTTTAAGCAAAAATACTCCCTCAGAATATTACAGAGTTAGGAGAAGTAATCAACGGCTCTTTAGAATGGACTCCTTCAATGTCTTTCCATTTCTTAAAGATAATATTGAAAACTTAGTATGTCACAAAAGGTCCTTTATTTATTATCTGGTTCCTGCCTACTTTTCTATCTCATCTCCAAGTTCCTTCCACACTTCTGTGTCTTGTACATACTGTTGCCTTTTCTCAGAAAGCTGTTTACCTTGTTTTACAGGTCTCAAACTCCTTTGAATCTCTGAAGACCCAATTCAGAGCTGACCCATTTCTTTTTCTTTCATTACAACGTGAGTTCCTTGTATAAAAGACTGGGTCCAAGTGGCACAAATAATAAGCAGTAGAGCCAGGAGTTTTACTTGGACTTAACTGACTCCTAAATCAGGTGGCCTGACTCTCAAAGGATTAGGAGGAAAGAGTTTTGCAGGCAGGGAAGGGGCAGAGGGGGTGGGTCAGGGGTAGGGGTGGAAGAGAAAGACTAATCCTGTCCAAGGGAGGAATACAAGAAAAAGCAGGGTTGTGAGGGGGTAGGGAGTGTAAAGGGACTAAATGGTAATTAAAAAAAAATACAAAAAAGAAAAAGAAAAGGCAGGGAATTCAGGACATCGTGGTGGAAAGGGACGAGTAACCCTGGTAAGCAAGCAACAAGGCTGAGGAGGAGGAGAAGGTCAGGCAGTGCAGATCTTTGTGATCAGTGCTCATGCAGAGATAAATACAGTGAGTCACAGTCTCTGCCAAAGGTGGTTCTACTCTACCAATGGTTTCTAACTGCTCATTCTCTGCTGAATTTCTGAGAGTCTTAGGGTTCTCCTGGGGTGGAACTATCAACATTCACTTGTACACCATATAAAGAAAACAGGATCTCCATTTCTATTAATGCTTTGATTAGAAAAATGTTATTAACCTTTGAAAAACGTACCATTTTGTTTTCTTGCAGTTTGGTCAAGGTCCCACATTTATCTTGAAAATGCTAGCTTCTGCACTATTTTAATTGAAGGACTTTAGGGCAAATTCAATTAAATTGTGCTATATGAACCGAAACTTGCAGTATATTAAAAATATTTGCACAGTTAATCAATTATCCAGTTTCTAATTTGAGTCCCATTGTCCTTTTAGATTTGCACTCAAACCCAGAAGGAAGGACCGAGGGCTTTAGCAATGACAAATATGTCCTAAATTCATTTCAGCTAACTGAAAGATGGTCTGTCTAGAATGATACCAATCCCAGCTGGTACTTAGAGAATCACAAAGCTGGAAGGGAGCTCTGTGATCTTCTTTCAAACTTTTTCTCTCGTAGAGGAGCAAACTGAAGTCCAAAGAGGGTGACTCATTCAAAAAAAGATAACAAGCTGAGGGTAGAAGTCACAGGTCCTGTACATGGGCTATCATACACTGTCCCAGTGTCTGTTGGCTTCCTACTTGTGTTCTTGGGTGACATTCATTTTCTAGAGAGCCTTTATGGAGCGTCTTAATGTTTGATACTGGTGGAGCAGTGAAGAAGAGACAATCAGGGATGGAGTTATCACAACTTTATTCTGATACTGGTTCTCTCCGCCATGACGCCTTACAAACTATCCTACGTCATTGGGCTTATATTTTATTGCCACCAGTTAGAATAGGAGCCAGCTCCCTCTCACGCAGCATGTTCCCAGATTGCCTTCTGAAATTATTTCCCTACAGTGTCCAGCACAGGAGGGTGAAGTCTGAGAATAGAAAGGGGGTAAAGCAGACATGAGGCACTAGATCTGTATTTAAGTTTTTCTGGGTACTGGCAATACCAAAATGCACTTCAAGGCTAAATTAGAATTATCTATTAGCAATTGCTTTTCATTAACCACAGCTGTCTGCCTCTTGTTAGCAAAGTTAAAGCTGAGCTAGTGAACAGCTGCTTTGGAGTCCCACACAATTGTTAGGGCAAATGTCCATAAATCATTATGCAAATTTGCCAACTGTGACTCTGTGGATACAATGGTTCTCAATTGAATGCACTGAATTCCTTGTGTCAGGAATTGTTTTACGTAGTTGTATCCACATCTTATCCAGAAGAATGTATTGCAGGAATGATGAGGAAGAATTCACAGCATAGAGGATAGAACTAAAATTTTCCCCTGCTTAATAAATATTATTGTAATAACATCTTTTTAATTCAAATAGAATTTTGATAAAGAGACTACAATATGGTAGTTCTATCACTCAATAATTTCATTTTTGCTTATTTGTTTTCCAGACTTGAAAATTATGGGTGAAAAACTTAAAGCCATTATGAATTTAGTCAGTCATAAGTTAGCTTTTTAAAATTTAATATAGCCCTGGCTGGACGGCTCAGCTCATTGGAGCATCATGCCATACTCCAAAAATGTTAGTTTTGATCCCCAGTTGGGGTGCATAGGGGAGGCAACTGATCAATGTTTTTCTCTCAGATTGATCTCTCTCTCTCTCTCTCTCTCTCTTGCCTTTCCTCACTCTAAAATCAATAAACATATCCTTGAACGAGGATTAAAAATAATTTAATATATAATAAACATTTTCTTTATTTCTAGTTTTTATTTCTTCTTTTAAATAGCTCTAATATTTTATCACCTTGATAAACTATACTTTTTGTAAGAATTTCTCTTTTGTTGTTATAAATTGCTGCCATAAATATATTTATGCCTTTTAAATTTGTTGTTATAAAATTGTTTCCTTAGGAAACATATTCATGTTTGAACTGAAGATGTGAACATTTTTATAGCACTTGCTATACATTATACATCAATTTTCAAAAGTGATATACACTAATTGACAATGTCACCAACAGTGTACATGTGTGCCAGTTTTCTAGGAATTTCACCATCTTTTATTTACTTATTTAAAAAATTTCTGTTAATTTGTTAGGTTGTAAAATGTGCTTAGGTTGCTATATAGCATTTATTTGATTGGTTGATTGAGTCATTCATTTAACTAGTCAGTCAAGAACTATTTATCAGATCAATCCCATGTGAGAAGCTGGAGAAAGGGAGATTGATGAAATCTTGTGCCCTAAAAATACCTGGGCATCTGAGTTAGTGGTAGAGCACAGCATTTGTTGTGAGTGTCTTGAGAATGATGGTAGAGTCGTACATAGGGCACTGTGAGAGCATGGGGGAAGGGCACTTACTTTGAGTCAGAGGTATAAAAAGATTTCAGAAATAAAGTGACAAGTGGGGACATGGGTATCACAGGAAAAGAACTAGAGAGAAAATGGGGGCTGAGGCATGGGTAGAGGCATGAGGGAGAAAATCGGCTTCATGGATCTAGCTGGAGAGATCTACAGATTCACAGAATCTGAGGCCCGGGAGATGAGCGCCTTGAAGTTAAATGGTGAGAAGAGACTGGTGCATTAGCTGCAACCATTTTGGCTGTTGAAAATGTCAACTAGAAATAGCCAAGGCAAGAAGGTGAGGTGGAGAAGAAGGAGGAAGAGAATTATTTGTTATAAGAAACTGTGAGCCTAAAGACAGTAATATGCTCAGGTCTTAGAGCAACTATAATCAGGAGGAAAAAAAAAGTGAGGAAAAAAGGAGAAAAAAAAAAAGAAAAAGAAAAAAGTGGAGTACCATGGGATTGATTCTTTACCCACAATTTTCAGTAAAAGACTTTTAACCATGGGAGCATATTTTTTAAAATAAAAATGAAAAAGATAACGAAACTTAAGCCCTGACAGGCATTTCTCTCCTCTCTCATCTTTGTTTCTCACTGACTCTCCATTTCTATCTCTTTCTCCTCCTCTAGCTCCAGCTCCAGCTCCAGCTCCAACCTCCACCGTCACCTCCATCTCCCTCTCCATCTCCCTCTCTCTCTCTCTCTCTCTCTCTCTCTCTCTCTCTCTCTCTCTCTCTCTCTCTCCCTATCTTTATACAGCTCTGCCTCTACCTCTATCTATCCCTCTCACAGCTTTACAGCATACAGTTTAGATGTCTAAACAGAAACTCATACACTTTCTTGGTTCTAGTTTAAAAGTTTCCAAGGAGTTCCTCTGATGGCTCCAACTTGAGTCTGAGTCTCATTTCTGAAACAGTTTACTGAAACTATGAAGGCAGGGCATCAGGGTTCTATATGAACATGGGAACTCCTGTTGAAAACTCAATAGTCCCAGGAGGAAGTGACTATTCAAAGGAAGAGGTAGATGCGTATTGAGGTACTAGGAAATTAGAACAATAGTATCTATTGTGATTGAAAGAAGTTCAGGGCACTATCACGAATGATGTTGAATAACATGTTAAGAACTATCAATTGTTTATAGGCAATGCAGTTTTATTACTTGGCCAACCCATGTATCTCCTACTCTCTATTTCTCTGGCCTTCTGTTTGTTCTGGATGATTTGATTTGCATGGTCTACCTGTGGGGAGCTGGCAGAAAAGAATGAGAGTGCCAAGTACTTCTTAAGTCTTCAGTATTCGTAGTAAAATGTAGATTAGAACATGCCTTGATCTTGACCTTGAAAGAAACCCTGTGGGGTCCATATGCCTTAGTCTCTGCCCACACAGTCTGATTGAGAGGCTTACTCCAGCTACACCAGTCATTCAAAGGTGTTGCTGTGCCTTCTGCTCTCTTGAGGTTCTGTCTCAACCTTTGTCTAACTGGAGCAATGCTGGTCCCTTCATCTTTCTCTAATTCCATCCCTTTTTAGTGCTTTCCAAATAAATGTAAACCGTAAAGCCATTTTGCATTAAGTGGTGATTGAAAAAAGTAAGAAAAAAATTTTGAAGAGAATTTGAGTAGGAATCTGAGACAAGAATGTTTCTCTTTCTCTCCTCCTCTGTCTTTTTCCCCTTCCCTTTCCCCTTTCCTTCTCCTTCTTCTCCTCCTACCCCCTATCCTCCTCCTCCTCCTCCTCCTCCTCCTTATTCTTCTTCATGTTAGAATAATCATTCTGGTAACTCCAGATGATGCATTGCTATAGACTGAGGTTACATGTAGCAGCACCAGTTAGGAAGGTCGTTTTCTTAATCCAGGTAAGAAATGTTGAAAGTTGGAACTAAGACAGTGGTAGTGAAGACAGTGTTGGGGAGATAGACATTAGATATTTATAAGACATGATGAATCATTTAGAGAGCTTTTTGAAGCAAATATTAGAAAAGCAAACATCATAAACAAACTTCCACGATATGGTGGATTCACTTCCCCAGAAGCAAGGGGACAGTGTGGATCTGAATAAAGTTACAAGTTTTCTAGAAATGGGGGAGGGGAAAGTGAATGTGCAGTAAGCAGTCAGTCAGCATTATTCAGTACAGTCAACAATTGTTTTGTTGTGGGGACATAGAGGGGAAGGCCATCACAATTCTCAGTCAGGTTTACTTACCTGAATGACTTGGTTGTTTCACCAGAATTAAAAAAATAAAGGAGGATAAAAAGATCTGGGGAGAAAATCAGTTTTGAATGGAATGAGGTACACCCATGAAAAGATTTCAAGTAAGCAGCTAAACATATGAGTTTGAAGCTAAGAAAAAGGTTTAAATTAAAGATATATATTTGGATGTTATCAGCATCTGGAAGTTATATAGCATACAGGTGCACGGTGAGGTCATTGTTGGACAAGATTACCTAAGAAAGTGTGCAGAGTGAGGAGACAAAGATAAGAATTCATCTCTGGAAAAGGGCAAGTGTAAGGCTGGAATTAACTAAATTTATTTGCATATCAAAGAGGTGTTTCTTGAATTTGGATAGCTGTTGCAGTGAAAATTTCTCCATAACTAAATGATTTCTAAGTTCCGTTTGACAGCTCATTATTTTTAAAGCAACGTTCCTCCCCAGCAAAAGTCACACTGAAGAATATGGGGAAAACTTTGGAGTTTGCCGCAATGAGATTTGACCTAAAGCAATAAATAAATACTATGTGGAATGCAAAATGCTGGAATTTTTTTATGACATAAATGATCAGCTATGGTGAATAGGCTAGACAGCTTCTCTTGAACTGAAAAAAGTATCTGGTGAATCTGTAGCTGGTGACGTTGCTGCTAGTTGTAGGGAATTAAGCTTGACAATCTTATAGGAGGGCTTTAGCAAAAGCTCAAAAAACATTAAGGTCAAATCCAGCTGAAAGTATGGGGATCTCATCCTACTAAATTAAAAGTGAAAGAACAAACACATTGCCAGGAGAGAAATTATCCGTGTTTGCTAGGTTTCTGGGAGCTATGAGGACTATAAGGAGGCTCTTCCGGCTTGCAGGGCCCTACATGGTAGGCTTGTCCCATGGGGCTCTGATTTAAAAAAGCTCCCTCCCAAGTGTGCGTGCTCATCCTCAGAAAGCAAAGCTTTAGCCACCGTCAGCCTCCCATCAGCAGCTGACCAGCCTGAGAAGAGGGAAGGCCCAGCAAAACCTGAGTGAGAGAAAGTTACCTAGGCAGTCCCAACTGGAGAGCTTCCTAGCTCCTTATTGGGCCATTTCCCAAATACAGAAAAGGATCTCAATGGGTAGTTTTTCTAAGCACGGGGAAAAAAATTGTTTTAATGCCAGATGGAAGCAACCAAAATATTGGTCCTGATTTAGGCCTTTGGAAATTCAGAAAAAGTTGAAAGGCAAGGCCTTTCTCCCTTCTTGCTGAGTTAAAAAAATAGAACTACAGTAGTCCCTCTCTATATCGTGGTTCAGTTATCGCGGCCTCACTGTATCGTGGGATTTTTAAAAATATTATATTTAATTAGTTATCGCGGGTTTTTCGCTCTATCGCAGGATTTTGCGGTAGTGTATATGTACTTATGCTGTTAAAGTTACGTAGGTTTTAGAGTGTAGAATATGTTTAACACCATAAGTCGTGTTTATTAAAGTGTGGAAAAGGTTAATAAGGGAGTGGGAAAGGTTAATAAAGGACCGGGAATAGTTTATAAGTGTGTGGAAAGGGTTTATAAAGCCTTAAAATATGTATAGATACTAAAATAAACGTAAGGTTCCTACTTCGTGGATTTTCACCTGTTGTGGGGGGGTCTAGAATGTAATACCCGTGGTAAGTGAGAGAATACTGTACTTAATTGTTCAAGGAAGGAGGGCAGTGGAATTGAGGTAGGAGGGGCAAGAGTCAGCGAACTCCAGGCTTTTCCTTCCCTCTCTGGGATTCTGTGCTTCTGTTGTTGACAGGCAATCAGCTGTCAAGTAGGTGAAATGGACTGGGAAGCCCAGTGTCTCTTCAACTCAGCTCTTCCCTGCCCATGTGACCTTGCACTCTACCACATGTCCTTAGATTTACTTTCTCCATTCAGAAACTAAGTGAGTGGGGTGAGTCTCTGAGGGAGAAACAGTATAGTAGTTAAGGGCTTAACCACCTCTATGTCTTTGTGGGAGAGTTAGTTCCCCAACTATGAAAAGAATTTAGGGCCTTCACAGTGCCCAGGATGGTGCCTGGTCCATAGTGAGCATCATGTAAAATGTTGGGTAATTTTAGTGCAGATCTAGTTTCATGTAAATCTGTGATTCTAGGGTCAGGAATTAGCATGATTTTTTAGCCCATGTTGAGATTGCTAGGAAATTAAAAATGCTTCTGTAGACATGGACACAGCGTGGGAACATTCCACAGCCAAAAGCTACTGTTGCTAAACTGCCTTTTTATCACTTTAAATATTTCTAAATTCTTTTGGGAAAGGTTGTTTTCAAAATAAGGTAAAGAATTTCAATTAGGTTTTGCAATAGCTTGTAAAACCGTGCCCCAGAGGCTTTCTCTTCTTTGTATTAAATGAAGATGTATTAGAATTAATTACCAGGAGGGAAAAATAAGAGTCTATTGGCTGCTTGATGAGAACTGTCACCGCCCTTGGCTAGGTAACCTCCACACCCCAGAATGAGGTCCACTCTAATTGCAGGGGGAAGGCGAAGGGGGAGGAATGATTCACCTTGGAGGGAAAGAATGCTACTTAAAACTTTCCACCAGAACGGGCAGTGGCATTTAAAGTTATATAATTCATTCATTCTCATTCTTTCATTTCTCTTCCCCCTCTTTTAATAGCTCTTTAGTTATTAATTTAATAACTCTTGAGATTAGGAGTCTGCATAAGAATAACTTGTGGTTACTTATTAAAATGTGGGTTCCTAGTTTTTTCTTCTGATTTAGTAGAGCTAGACTGGGGCCAGCACTTGGCATTTTTAACTAATACAGCAGAATATTTGGGCTCCAACTTGGAAAACACTTCTTACCCATGGGGCATGGTAAAAATACCACTGCAAAAACTTGTGGGCAATGTAAATTAAAAAATAATTTCAAGGATCTCCAAATTGATTTTCTTTAAATATTTATTCAACTTTTATACTATAACATTTATTTGGTGATATATTTATTTGGAAACTTATTCTATTAATATTTCTATTAATAAATATTAAGGAAAGATTTACCAAATAATTTACTTCTACTATCTGAAGCCAAATTTATGCTATGAAAGAAGTTTAGCAAACAAGATTATAATATGCATCATTCTAATTTGGAATTTAGATTTTGAATGCCAATTTCATAGGACTATTATCTGATTTATCTTGATTTGCACTTGCAACATGTAAGTATTTAATTTATAATTTTTAATTTTAATTTAACTTTGAGCACACTCTGGAAGTCAGGACAAATTAACATTTCACTGGTTATCTCATAAGTCCCTGTGGAAACCTGAGTTAATTAGCATCACAATGTCTATTTATTGCAGTGATATTTTAATATCCTTTTCAGGTTGGCATAATGAGTAGCTGCTTACCTCTTTTTCCCATAATTCAATCCGGGTGGGACTACTGAATATGAGTAGGAAAGAGGGGAAAAGAGGAAAGTCTAGGGTTTGGACTGGGCTCTAGTTATCAGATTGAGTGTCAAAGGTCATAGCCAATGACCCAGAATGGTACTGTTATCTGGTATGTCCAAGGTGCTAGAAGTCAGCACACTTCATGGGACTCTCAGGAAAAGATGGTAGTGGTGGTTCAGTGTGGATTCCTCCTTTGGAAAAGAGCCTAGCCTGCGTTTAGAACCCTGAGGGAGCAGAATTCACAGTGGAGACACTTGCAAGAATTAGGCAGGGGTCAGGGCTCTATCACTTGACCTGAGTTCAAGGCAAAACCCAGTCCTGGAGTGACTGGCATGAGCTCACGTGTGAATGGTATGTACCAGGACTGCAGAACCAGTGAATACCTGGGGTTCAATGTAAGGCTATAAACCTACATTTTAGAGTAGCTGACCAAAGGCCACTCTTGATCCTACTGAAGATAAATTGCTTAACTTAAAACTCTTTTCTATAGGTTCAGAATGTCTCATGATATAGGAAGAATTGTCTTGAAATTTAAACAACTTCTCCTATTTCCCATGGCTGAGAAGAGAATAAGTGGATAACCTGCAAGAACAAGGCTTTATGAAGTCTTTAAACTATTTGGAAGATATATGCTGTTCCCAGAAATAACTTCCAAGGGTCAAGTATCAAGGAAACGGTGTGATCTTCAGGTTTAAATATGATTTCTTCCTCTTTTGAAGCCTGAAAGGTGTGCAGTATTGAATTCCAACTTCGACACTTCCAACATTTCTCCCTTGTGCACTTCATAGCATTTACTCAGATCCCAGAACTGTGCAACATACCTAACCTCATAATAGGAACACAATAAGTAATTTTGGGAGAGAAATTGGGATTATTCACCAAACAAAACAAAGCTGTACTCTGAAACACAGCTGTGTGGCCATCATTTAATGGCTTTTATGTTCCATTTTTCTGACTTATTCCTCCTGATAACCCTAGGCCTTAACACAGTTACTATATTTTATGGATGACCAAAATGAATCTTAGAAAGATTAAGTAACTTAGCCAATCACAAAGCAAGTGAACAGTATGGCTGGGATCTAAACTCTTTTAGTTTGCCTCTAGATTATCCTCCTTAACCATGTTGCTTTGCTGTTAAAGATTGTATTGTGCCTAGAGGAGACAGTGAAGATTATATTGTATCTGAGTAAATAGTGCACCTAAAGGAATACAGGGGTGGGAGGAGAAGCTAGGGCTCCAAGTGGCAGATCTGCCCTTAGTAAACTTTCCTAATTCACTTAACTTTCATTTATTTAAAAAAATATTTGTAGAGTATCTTTTATATCCCAAGCACTGTTTTAGTGACTAAAACAGGCAAAGATTTTTGTCCTCATAAAGTTTAAATAATTGCACAGGATACAGATGATAAACAATAAACCTAATAAATACATTACAAAATATAATGCAAGCTTTTATTACAAATTACAAAAATTATAATTTGCAAAATAAATACAGAAACAAATTTAATAAAAACAAGCATTATATTGTTTAAGAAATGTAAGGTCTTTGAGGAGAAAACTGTGTGATGAAGAGACACCAGGATATAGGAGGGGGCTGCTTGGCAATTGTAATGTGGTGGTTAAGATAGCCTCAGAATTATTGAGAAGGCTGACTGAGAAAAGATCTGGGGTGTGAGACTAGATAAAATCTTTAAGGAGTGAGACTAAATAGTGAGAAACAGAGGGCAGAGTTCTGAGCTCAGGGCTTTCCATCATCAAGAGATTGGGGAGAAGAAGAAGGACTAGCAAAGAATGTTATAAAGAAATAGACTTGAGCTAGGTGGGACAGCAGAAAGCATGGAGTCCTGAGAGCCAGGAGAAGAACATCTCTCAAGGGAGAGGGTGTGATCAACTGTGTCCAATGCAGTTGATGTGTCAAGTGACATGGGAGCTGAGAACAGACCCTTTGATTTAACAACATGGAAGATATTGGTGCCCTTGTCAGGAGCCATTCAATGGAGTGGTAGGGACAAACACCTAATGGAAATGGCTCTCAGGGAGAAAGGATGAGAGAGATTTCTGACAGCAAGATAAACCATTTTTTCTAGGAGTTTTGTTGCAAAGAGGAGCATAACAATGGGAAAGGAAGTATAAAAGAAACAAGGGTTCAGAGAAATATTTTTCAGATGGATAAATAACATCATATTTCCACAATGACAGGAAGGATTCAGTGGATGGGAAGAAATGAATGATTCACGAGAAAGAAGCGAGAAGACCTAGAGTAATTTCTTGTCTTCGCTCATCACTCTTCTTGGAAATGGGGTCAGAATCTTTCTGTCATCTCTGAAGGGTCCTTTGGAAAGTGAATGAGTTAAAAAGAGACTATGTGACACCCTCTATCATGCAGAGCACCCTGCAGTAACACTCCCAACCTCCTCACCGGGCTTTGAGAGTGTCCAGTGTACACATGAGCTAAGAAGACATCATCACTCTAGATATCTATCTCCCCTCCAGGGAAGGGACAGCCAGTTATCTGGCACCTGCTGGGCACCAGGCACTCTACCTTATGGACATTAGTTCTAATCTTCACAACAACCCAGAGCTCTGTCACTAATTTTTAGAAGGAAAATGTGACATGGCAATGTCTCAGGCAGCTTAAGACACTTATTACCAGATATAGCTTGCAGGGGGAAGAACTAAGACACCAATCCTGGTCTTTATTAGAAAGCCTTTATTCTAATCCATCTTCCTGGCTAGCCTCATATTCTGCTTGTTCTTTCTCTGTGTCACTTTTTTTCTTCACTCATTCTCTCTGGGATCTTCACTATCTACTGTATTTCTTGTTCTCCAAAATCTCTACTTCCAGCCATGTCCCCCTCATTAAAAATCATCTCTGATAACATCAATGCCTTAGAGGCAACTAAGTTTCTCATCCAAGATATATATTTCTTTTCTAAAATTAGACCTTCTTGCAAGAACGAGTCTCCTCCCTTTCCCACAATGAATCGCTCATGGTGCACTTCATTTATGGCACTTGTTGGAGGAAAGAACAGAGACTTCCAAAAGCTCCTGGAATCTAGCTGTGAAGGCCAGTGTTTATGCCCCTGAAAGTCTGTTCTCTCTATATATGCTGTTCATTTAGACTACTATTTATTATTCACTTAAAGTTCTCAGAACTTTATGACCTTGACTTCTTGGCAGGTCTGCACTGAACTACCTGTTTTCCTGGTTTAAAACTGATCAATGCTATGGTCTAACCCATTTGAAATACTCCTCTCTCCCTCGTTCTTTTTCTTTCTCTTGCTCTGTCTGTCTCTCTGTTACACACACACAGGCACGTACTTATACACACTGTTCTTGCTTAGAACTCAGAGATGATTTGGGGAGGATAGAGTGACCTGCCACTGTTGCTAATAGGTTGGATCAATATCACCAAATGTGCCACATCCTTCTTCATTTTCTCATCATGCAACAATCGATAGCTTCACCTTGCCTGTAAACCTCCCTCAAAGGTCCCACACTTTTCATTTCCTCCTGTTCTTTCTTGGACTAAGCATTCTCTCTCTATGACACGGGGGATAGAAAAGGAGAAGCTGGTCCTAAATTTGTCATTTGAGTGGCTTATGCTCACTGCTGTGTCACTCCCATGGCATGTGCACATTCACATATGTGCAAGTATGTATGAATGAGCATGTGTGTGTACATGCACATGCATCTCTTTCTTAAGTGTAGTAAAATCAATAGCATCTCCTTTCCTTTACCCTCAGGGAACTAAACTACCAGAGGAGGGCCGAAGTTCAGGAGCATTTATTTTTGTTTATAAGTTAATGTCATATGGAAAAACTCCTTTGCTCTAACAACTTTCTGCAGCAGGCACTTGGAGCAGGCAAATAACATGACCTGACTCTCAATGATGCTGCTCAGCTTTGTCTCTGGTGCTCACTCTGGATCCCAAAGCTACATGTTGTGATAAAGGTGTTGTGGGATGCAGCTCTGACTTCAAGCAGATCTAGCAAATGTCATAATGTTGCTATTTGAAGGACTAGGACATTCTGTTTACCCCAAACAGAAATGGCACCACCCTGGGGCCCACCATGATACCTCTAACTCCCACATAATGGACTACCTAGGGCTAAGAATTGAAGGCAGCAGCTAAAACAGAAACACAATGTGTTAGTGTGTGTATGTGTGTTGGAAGGGAGATATTAATTCATTCATTTCTGATTGTGAATTAGTATATTAAATTATTGTTAGGCACCTAAAAATTCTGTGGGAATGGGGCCAAAGATGGTGTGATATTCACAATAAGGGCAGGCACCCCCAAAATGTTGACATCTGAATCCTTGGCTCCTGTGCATATGTTGTTAGCTTACATGGAAAAGGCATTTCAGAGATGTCATTAAGATAAGTCACTTGAGTTGGGAAAATTATCCCGGATTACTCAGTTGGGCCCAGTCAAATCACACAAATAAATGTAGAGGAGGGAGGCAGAGAAAGAGACATGATGATTAAACCAGGTAAGAATGATGTGACTTGAGAATAACACAGCCTGCCATTGCTGGCTTTGCAGATGTAGGGAGGCAGCATGAGCCAAGGGGTGTGGGTGGTCTCTAAAAAATGGAAAAGTCGAGGAAGCAGAATCCTCCTTGGAGCATTCAGAAAGGCACTCCATCCTGCTGAATATTGTGATGTTGGCTCCATGAGACTGTGCTGGACTTCTAACCTCCAGATCTGCAGAATAATACATTTGTGTTGTTTTAAGCTAAATTAATGGTGATTTGTTATAGTGGTAATAGGAACGTAATACAAAAGGAACATTTTGAAAGAGAAGAAAAAGAGAAGAAAAGGCCCAGGCATATTGTTGTAGGTGGAAATGAGGCTCTTTCACGGGGCCATGAAGAAAGCATTCTAAGAACCTACCTACACATGGAAGATTGTGGAGTGGCAAAATTTATTCAGGTAGAAATAGAAACAGACCCTGGGTTTCCAATGTCTCATCTCCCTCCATCCTGCCATGGAAAAAGTCCAGCACTTTCCTCAGCAAAGTCAAAGCAAAAGCCAGTGTTTGGAGTTTCTGTTTCACTAAAGCTCACTCTTTTAGAGCCCACGCTACCTGCTGTGGACCCCAGTAGCCTCTAGACGCACATGGTTGTATGTTCCTGGGAGGGAGAAAGTGCAGAATGCAAACACACAGGGTGAATGTGGGTCACAAGAGAGAGACAGAGACAGAGACAAGAGAGATACAGAGAGACAGAGCACTTCGTTGTACCTCTGGGATTAGATTACCTTGGGTTTTAGGCTGATAAGGTGCTTTTATAAAAGAACCAGTCAACTTCCCAAGCTTTTATGGGCTTTTGATAGGTCAACTCCCTAGGTAGACTGATAGGCCTCTTTGCTCAAGCACCTCCCCCTGTGCTTTCCAACGACCTAGTGCAGGAGGGCAGGAGGGAAGAGTTTTAATCCCCTCGGTGAAGCAGCTTCCTGGTGAAGCAAGCAGGGTTTATGCTCCTTGGTTTATTAAGCTCAGTCTCTAATTCCCTTTGCCACCCTTTCTTTTATTAATAATTAGCTAACTACTGATGGTAACAATATGAAGTGTGGGAAAGAAGCCGGGAGGGCAGGCTAGCTTGATGAATTGAGCTCTGGGAAGACAGAAGTTAGGACAGGGAAATTTATGAGGAGAACTAAGAGATGAGTCAAGTCTGAGCCAAGACAAGCACAGCTCTGGTTCGGTGCCATTCATGAGGGAGGTGCCTCCACGGGAGGCCTGGCTGGGAGGGTGCTGGAGGAAACGGGCCAGGGAGAATCAGGGAAAAAGCTCATAGCCACCTAGCTGAGCACAGAGAGGGAGCGGGCTTCTCTTCCAGGTCACCAAAGGCATTCACGTTTCTGTTCCAGCAGCTCAGCATTCAGTCTGGACTCAGCATCTGACAAGGGCTGTCAATCCAGGCAAGAGATCCAGCCATTCAGGTGATGAGATTCTGTGATACATGAGCAGAGACTTGTCAAATATATCTTCACACCCAAAGAAACTATGAGACTGAAAGAATGCTAATGAGGGCAGTAGGGTAGAGCAACCTATATTTTGCAACCTGGCCTGATGTAGAAAAAAATATTGTTTCAGAAACATATCACATCTTTTTTTGGGTGGCTGAGGACATAATGTGCTGGCACATAGTTTTCAATGACAAAAGATTAACAACTTGTAGCTTCCAGGGAGAAATTTTACTTCCAATTGTTCCTGGATCTTAAGTACTGTCTGCTGAGTGAACATCTGGCATAAGTTGGTAAATAATAATGAACCAGTCTAGCAACATTGATCTTTAGAAATTCTTTCTCATACACCTAAACCCACTGAACTGGTATGGAAATTATATAAAAGAAGAGGTACATTTTAATTTATTTTATTTTAAAATATTTCATTATTTATTTATTTACTTATTTATATTTAGAGAGAGAGGAAGGGAGAGAGAAGATAGGGAGAGGAATATCAACATGTGGTTGCCTTTCATGTTCCCCCAACTGGGGATCTGGCCCACAACCCAGGCACGTGCTCTGACTGGAAATCGAACCAGCGACCCTTTGGTTTATAGGCTGTCCGGTACTCAGTCCACTGAGCCACACCAGCCAGGCCAAGAAGGGGTGCATTTTAGAAGTGAGGTTTCCAATTTAAGAAAAAGGCATCTTTCTCTTTTCTTCCTCCTTAAACATTCAGGAAGTGTCTGACATCTGAATCAGTAACTGTGGGCATGAATTTCTCTAGGATATTGGTTTCATGGGCTATTGCCAGGAGCATTCCTCATGCCTATCTCTGCACTCCTGAGAATATATGAACTATGGACAATCACTTTTACCATGATGAAATATTAAGAAGCATAATGAACAGCAAATGTTACCCAGAATGCCAAAAGTATAGGTTGCAAATGGAAACTGATCATTCTTAGTTGAATTTGGCTATGAAACCCATTTACCTCATTTATCTCTCAGGATAATGTAGTTCTTTCCAGATGAGAATTAGAATCCCAGAGATGCACTTGCATCAGTTTTCAGCTTCCCAACTCTCAGGAACCCCATGTGACTTAGCTCTCTCTCACAGCCTTCTGCAGTTCTGCATAATAGCACCCTCCGCCCCCAGGCCTGCTGGGTACCTAACATGCTCTAAGTGTTATTACCCGGAGGAAACCCTTCCAGCCTGTCAAAGGGAGGTCCTACGGTTGCCACCCTCGAGGATCTATGCAGCACAGAGTGACCTCCCAAGGTCTAGCTGACACTTTTCCATGACACAAAACCCTTCTAATAATCCCCAGGAGATGAGAAAGCTCCATTTCCTAGTATTCTGCTACTTTACTGTCTTTCTTTATTTTCACTCTACGCCTGTAGTTTCTCCTACTGGAGAGATACTTCTAATCTCTGAAGACAGGGAGGCCCCTGTTACACTTCGTTAGGCTACTGTCCCTGTTCTTTTGGTTTACATAGTATTTAGTTCCGCTGCTCTCATTGTCCATCTCTGCAGCATGGGGATGTCAGCTCCTGACAGTAAATTGTATTCTCCTTTCTCAGGTGCCAAAAAAAGGATTGAGAAATTCCGTAGGTTTGGGCAAAGTGCTGGCTTTTACAGATCTAGAATCTATTACATTGATCTAGTTAGTAGAATAAAGTGATTTTTTTTTTAAAGTGGGTAAGAGGGGAAGGAGGAAGAAGAAGAAAGGAAGAAGGAGGAAGGAGAGGAGGAAGATGAAAAGAAGAAGGGAGAAAAGGAGGAGAAGCAAGAAATAAGTAGAAATGGAAGAGAAAGAAAACAGGGAGTTATTGTCGTTTAAAGCATTAACTTTTCCATCTGAGGAGGGAAAACATTTAGGAAGGATCATGTCTAGCAACCAGATATAATTGGAACTGGTTTTTCTGTCCCTTCACAGGCTGATAAGAGCATCTGCTTCCCATCAAGGCGAGGTTTCTGCCTCATGAAGGATCAGCTCCAAGAAACACACAGGTCACCTTGCCATTTGCCTTGGCCACTGGCATCAAGGGCAGACACTGCACAAGTGCCAAGAATGCAAAGCCATCTGCAGGATCCTGCTCGTCCTGCCAGCTGAAGGCTGTGCTCTGTTCGCCCTGCAGGGGGCTCTCCCAAGGCCCTGTTTCCTCCTCCTCCCACCTTTGTCTGCACCCTTCCCCTGCTCTATTGGAGCCCAGGGCTGCAGAAAACCCCAAATATCATCATTACACAGGCCTTCCAAGTCTGTAGGGAACTGATGGGTAAATGAACCACTGCAAGAAAAGCCATAGAGAATAGCCATTGATCCAAACGTGGAGGTGAAGTGTGGGAATTGTTTATAAATTGTCTGGATAATTGTAGGCACTGAAGTGGGACATTAGAGCTTCCATCTTCTCTTGTTTTTTGCACAACTTAATTAACTTCCAGATGGGAAATAGCACACTCTTCAGACTCAGGCAGGGCTGGATTCAAATTCTGCCTCTTAATGCTACTTACAAGTCTGATTTTGGAGTAGTCGCATTTTCATCAAGTTGCAATTTTCTTATCTGTAAAATGGAGATCATGAGGTTCCTTTGAGGTGTTGCAATAAAACTTAAATGAGGTAAATTACGGAAAACACATAGAGCAGGGTCTGGCATATACTAGGTGTCTGCTCAACGTCAGCTTCTTGGCATGCTTTGGATCCTCTATCTGAATCCCTGAATCCTTACCCTGTATGAACTAAATGTGCCATTTGCTCTCACAAGCTTACTCTTCTTCCTAACTCCTTCTCCATATGAAGGCACTTGGGCTGGAGATTTTATGTTTACCTCTTCCCCCCACTTCCTGCACCTTTTCCACTGTGCTCTCTGTCCTTGGAGACTTGCCTATAAGGATGACATCAACAGGCTCTCATGCATTTTGTTTCTAGTTGGGAGTGTCAATAGGGAGCCTGAGCAGGAGATCACAGGGAGATGGGAAGATGAGGTCAAGGTGTTTATTTCCTAGCTCCTGCCCTTGGGGGTCAACTTGGGCAGGCAGTATCCTTTCTCAGATTGATGCTCCTCTCAAGGTGGTCTGCTCTACAGGACTTGCCCTCTTGATTCTGATAACTGTTTTCTTCCCTGCCCTTTGAACCCAGCCCTAAGGTTGCTGGGCAGAAAACCTCTCAGGTGTGCTTTGGGGAGGTCCTACTGTACAGTCCTTCATGGTTGACCTTGCACCCTGCCAATACCTTTGTAATCATACCCTTTTGTTTTGTATCAAAACAAAACAACACACACACACACACACACCCCTCCTCAAATTACCTTAATTTCATAGGTTGTCTGTTCTCCGTATGAATTCTGATTCAGGGCCAACATCTTTCCTCTTGTTAAAATAAAGAATTTAGGAGTAATTTTAATCTACCCACTCTCGAGCCCCTAATTCCCTCACTGTCAAATATGCCACCCAATATTTCTGGAAGTGGGCATTTCCTTTGCATTCCCAGTGATTGTCTTATCAGCTGAGATCTTAAGTATTGCTGGTTTGGGTTTCCCAGCCACCTGCTAAATGGTTTCCCTGCCTCCATTTTTACTCCTCTTCAATCTACCTTCTATGCTTCCAACAGGACGGTACTCAGAGTCTTTCCTCAGGTTCCCATTTTTTAAAAGACAATGTCCAAAGACACTGGCACACAAGACCCATGACAATATGGCTCTTAACCAAATCCTTATTTCCTCTGCAATGCTGCCTCTCCTCCTGCTCCTCCCAGCTGCCAGCCCTCAGGCCATGCCTGAACTCTACAGTCCAGCCGTTTGTGGTCACATCACAGGGAGATGTAGTGCTACAATCTTGGCATGAGAGAAACGGGACTAGTTAGAGGAAGCAATAACTTAAGTGAGTGGTGTTTCTGCCTCCTGTTGTGCTAAATGAACATTTGCCCTGAGATGCGCTTGAGAGAAGGGAGCTGTAAACCTGTTGGGCCCCCTCCTTATTCTCTTCACTCCTGGTCTCTTCTAGTGTGAGTACCACCACCCAGACTGAAGATAAATATGTTTTGTTGAAAATGACTCCAAAACACAAACCAATTCATTCATCTGCTGCTTAAATGGAGAAACTATCATGTTTCAATGTTGGGAAGTGATCGCCACTGGATTTAGTAAGACATGATACATCAGTCACTTAAGGAGTTTCTAAGAGTATTTTGACTATTGCAATCTTCCATTTACATACAAAGGAGTTACTTGTAGCTTTGGGATGCTCTACACTCCCTCATGCCAAGGTGCTTTTTCATGATCATGTTGCTTGTCTGTCTGAAGCATCCTCTCCACACTTTTCTTACTAAATAAAGCCTACTTGTCTCCAAGACTCAGCAAAAAGCAGGCAGGTGCTCCTTCCTTTCATCCATGGAAGCCCTTAATAGAAACCCTTATTTCAACACTCATCTCACTGCTGATCTTCCCACTGGACTGTAGGCACCTTGAGAGCAGAAGAAAGTTTGCTTCTCCATTCTCTGGGCACTTCTCTCTTTGTCATTTGCTCTTTGGTCTGCTAATGTTCCAATTATGGATCACCACCACCCCCTCCCTAGGGTAATGCTGGCAGAAAGATTACAGGACTGTGGTTATTACTGAACAGGTCCACTACTTCTGCTCCATAGTCTGAGAGAGGCATGGATGCATCAGGGAGCCACTAGGCAATTTGTTTCATCCCATCACAGGAGAGAGCTTTGTCATGATGTCAAGCCATGTTATCCCCTCAGAGAGGCTGAAGTGGTCAATTGCTCACCTTTTTGAAGGTTATTTCTTTACAAGAAGCTTCGTTGGTAGCACCAGAGAGCTCCACTCAACTACTGGAGTGGAACTTAACTAGAACTTGTTTTTATTGAGCAATCCAGAAGGTCAAGTTTGCAGAGAAATACCCAAAGTTGCCTATGACATTCAGCATTTTAGCATTTCCTTGGTATAAAATATTAAGCAGACAGACACAAATAAACTCTCCAAAGATCTCTGCCCACACTGAGAGAAGAGGGGTCCTGAGTTGAAGGCTAAATGGCTCTTTTCCAAGTTACCTCACAGGGAGGTACTGCCATGGTAAATTCACTGTGCCTATGATATATAAATTTAGTCATTGTCCCAAAGTCATATAGAAACAGGACCCTGACTCACACTAACCAAATTAAAATCAAAGTGAATCAAGAGACTGAAACTTATTAGTATACAATGGATGTTATTTTGATTCAATGAAAGAAATTCTCCAGCTGGAGGACAGCCCCTTCCTGGAGAGGTCAAAATAATAATTCTCAGGTTGCATAGTAAGTATAACATCAGAGCAAAGGAAGGTGGAGAGTTTGGGAGATTTTTATCCAGGCCATGGTGTGGCATTATGAATCATTTCTACCCTTTGCTACAGAACACCTCTCTAGTAATTAAATTAAGGTTGTCTTGCTGATTCAGTGTCTTCCGAGCTTGCACAATGCTGGAAAAACACTACCAAGTTTTTTCTTATTGAGCTACACTTTCTGTGATTCAAATTGTCCCTTTATATTCATGCATTACAATATGATTGAGCTTTTGCTTACTAAATATTAACCACATCTCCACCCTGCCTCTCTGAGACCCAAGTCACCTTGTGTGGAATTGGGGGGCAAAGCAGATCCTTTGGTCACATAATCTTATTTACTCATTCATATTTTTAAACATTGTGTATAGATTTTACTAGTTGAACCCTTGGAAGACAATTCTGTTTGTCTCACCTCCAAGTCCTTAGGGGACGTCTCACACCTCCTCCCCACATCCACAGAATAATGTTCTGCTAGAAGGCTGATAAACTTTAGTGTGAACAAAGAGGTACATTTTAGGGAAAGATTATCTATGTGTTACCTGTAACTATGTAGATTATGGGCCATTATTTGTAATCTTCTCTAAGCAGAGTATACTCCTTAATGTTTGAAGGAAATTTCATTCAAGGAAGATGCTTTAATAATCTTTCTAATAAGGTAAAATTATAAAATCAATTTCCCAAGTAGATGATACATGTTAAAAATATAATTGGTACACAAATGTCTAAATAAATTCTCGACAGGCCTTTATAGATTAGTAAAGAGATCAGTGGAGTTTGGAGGTCAGCTGTGGCCTCTGGAGTGTAATCAGTGAAGGTTACCAGGTGCTGCCATTAAAAAGAGACTCTGGACTAGGTAGCCTAAGACCCAGAAAGGCTTCCTCACTTCAGCCAGTTGCAGGACAGTGCCCCCCACCCCCACAAAAAACAAAACAAAACAGATTGAGACTTATATTTGTGTTCAGAAGCTTTATTACAGACATACTTTCAAAAATAATACCTAAAATAAATGAAGAAAGCAGGCTGAGGTGAAGGGAAAAGTTGGGCTGTGATACAATTGCAACAGACACCCCATGAAGTCCTGTGAGAGACTAGAGCTGAGATGGTCTTACCAGAAAAACTAATGAAATTGTCTCCAGTGTCCATTTCCTATCCTCTTCCCTACTCTGGCAACAAGTGTCCTTATTATAACCTCTCCTTCACCTCTTTCTCCTCTTACATCAAAGCACTGTCAGGAAATTACATGAAATTCATTGGCATTAAGGTATAGATGACTCAATTATTGTTTCCTCCCTCTATCCCCATGAAATATTTAGCTCAAGTCTTGGCAATAGCTATAATGCAAATGAGGCCATGGTCACACTCCTGACAGTACAAGGCAGGAGAGAACAGAACTTCTGGAGAATGTGAAAGAAACTGATATTCTTGCCTAATATCCTTTTTTCTCTTCCTCTTAGCTAACAGAAGCCTAATTTTATTTTGAGTGGTTATGTGTCCAGCTACAAGACTACATTTTCCAGGCTCCTGTGTGGTGTAAGAGATGTAGTAAAGCCACTGGAAGTGATGTAAGTAACAGTCACTGGAAGAAACAGAGGAAAGAATTTCAAATCAAGCTGACTCAGCTGGCAGGCTTTACTTTTTTGTTCAGCACCCCTTCTCCCTTCTCCTTTCTCTTGCTTGGAATGTGAACACAATGGTGGGAAAGTCAGTAAACACTTTGGACAATGAGGTAAACTTGAGAAATATGGTAGGAGCAACCAAAGCCTTGGAAAACTCTAGAGCTATTATACCAACCCTAGACCACCTACTTACTTTTATGAGAGAGAAAATGGTCCTCCACCTTGTTTAGATCACATATTTGGGATTTGGGCCTTCTGTTACATGTGGCTAAAACAAATTTACCTGATACAGATCTGGGTTCCTAAAAGTGGGGTGCTAGAGACTTGCCCGAATGGAGAAGGTGGGAAGGTAGATATTAAGGATTCAGATATTGTAGTTTGGACACCCTGTTGCCCTTGTTACTACAGTGGGGAAACATTTTGTCCATCTGTTTCCTACTGTACCTTGGAAATCAGACTGCCTGATGACCAAAGTTGAAATGTTAGAAAATGGTAGAAAAGATAAAATTTTTGATATGCTAGCCTCTTCTTGTTGCTTTCTATAGAGTCCCACAGGAGAGAAAGAAGCTTATATGAGAGCTAGCCACACTAGCCATGCACAGCTGGAGAGAAATACCAGTTTACTAAAGGGGGATACTCCTGCTTACACTGTGCAATCTAGGTTGAAAAGGAGTCTCATGATTTAGGTCTTGCAGGGTTTGAAAAACCAAATGCTTTAATGCCCCAAACTGAAGCAGTTATAAGGGGTGGCTATAAATTGCTGTCTTTACAAGTCATCATAGGATGTTAGGAACCTGATGACAAGTATAGGATTAAAGGTATTACATTTCCATCCAAGCTCATTGTATCAGATGAGTCCAGTAAGTGACAATTGATTTGAGGAAACAAAGCAGAGCACAAAGGCCAGTAAATAAAAGATGAGATCCTTTCTGCTTGAAAGCTCTTTTTAACCTACTATTACTTTGCATAAGACAGAATAGAAGCAAGAAAGCTGGGAGCATAGTTAACAGAGAAAACAAGATAACAATCATAATAAACCTAAACATGGCCATCAGCAGCCTAAGGTTTTTCTACCTTCAAAGCAATCCTTGGGCCCTCAAGCTGCATAACAGCAAACAGGTTATGAGAGATATTCAGTCCCACAAGGAGGAGAACACTCCAGTACCTACTTCGGATGTGCTCACGGAGGAAAATGAGCAATGACAATACTTCCAATCTTCAGGGCCAGGGAAAACAGAAAAAAAAAAAAAAGAAGACGAAGAAGGGACTTCTTAGGGAGCAGAACTGAGGCTTCCTGATGAGGTGATTCATTACATACTCCGCTGAAATCCTCCACTGACATGGCTAGGAGTTCTTGCTATTCTTATACAAAAGGATTTGACTATTGCTGCGGATCAGTGTTTCTCATTCTCCACTGTTCCAAATGGAAAGGAGGTTCTTTGTTTGTTTTTATTACAGTTATCCCATTTCTTCTCCAACATACTTGTTTTGGAGAAGACAACTTGCTTTTAAGTTTGTGTTTCACAAGAAGAAGTGCCCAGATATGACAGAACTGCACATAACCCAGATATTCTGAATATTGAGCTGGATGCAATAATTTGACAAGAATTTGTAATTAACTCTTTTAGGGAGGTGGTGAGTGTATTTTATACATAGTCCTCATGGACATTGGGTAGTGAAGGGGCAAACTATGCCAAAAACTGTTGCCTACTCAATATCCATTCTCCCCTTCTTTTTTTCTAACAGAACTGGAACAAACTAGAATGTTCTTCATTGAGAAAATGTCCCTGTTTAGAAAAGAGATTACTTTTACCAAATTCCTTTAAAGCTAGGTAGGGGTGGCAAGTGAAATATAAGTGGTAGCCATGGGGGTCTTCCAGGAAAACTCATTAAAGGAAGATGATTCTTCTGGGAAGTGTGCTCTTTTGCATTCCCTATTTTTCCTTCTCCCTGCCAAAAACACAGAGATGGTGGCTGGACCTCTGCCAATCAGCTTGGACAACAAGTCAACTTTAATTATGAAGTCATGCTCTAGATTGTGGCACAGAAACATAGAAGGAGGTTGTCTCCCTCCTAACCATACCTACATATCATTCTTTCTTATTTGGTGTCAGGTTTTTTTTTTCTTTTTGTTTTTTTCCTTTTATTTAAGATTCAGATAAATTCATTTATTTAAGCCACTTGTGCATTTTATTATCTTCAGATTAATCAGATCTTCTCCAGTACCACCAGTGAGCCCACCCTTCACACTTCAGAAGTTGTTACTTGCTTGTATTGCCTATCCCTAAGGCAGACCTAGGTAGTCACAGAAGTTCCAGTTGTGAGAAATCCCTATGCTCTAAAAGTGAATATTCTAAAAGCCTAGGTTTAGAAGAAACTAAGAAACAAATTACTGAAACAAAGCATACCCTCTAGTCCCTGCTGGGCAACAGAATTGTTGAAAGGCTGAGTTCAAGTACATATGTGACAGAGTGACATTTTAAGTCTGTGTTTGAACTAGTTTGCTAGAACTCTAGAGAGTCTAAATGCTTGGTCTGTTAACTCTTTGTCTTATCAAAAGCAGAGTATTAGTTTTATTGACTAAGAGGTATAAGTCCTATGACCTAGTAGAGAGAAAATTTATGGGCTTTTCTACTAATAGTGGTTATGGATCACATAAATTTATCCTTTTGCAATTTTGAAGGTCAGAAGTCCTAAAATAGGTCATTGGGGCTATGTTTCTTCTGACTCTAGGGAGAAATCTATTTCCTTGTCTTTTCCCACTTTTAAAGGCTGCTTGCATTTCTTGGCTTGTGGCCCTATTCTCCATCTTTCAAACTAGTAGTGTGGCATCTTCCCATCTCTTTCTGTGTCCCTCTACATTCATCTTCATAATGCCTCTGTCTGACTCTAACTTTGCAAACTTCTTTTTATAAAGACTCTTGTGATTACATTGGACCCACCTGGAAAATCTAAAAATCTCTCCATCTCAAGATTCTTACCTTAATCACAACTGCAAAGTCCCTTTTGCCATATAAGGTAACATATTCACAGGTACCAGAGATTAGAAACAGAGATCTCTCTGGGAGGTCATCATTCAGCCTGCAAACACCAAGGTCAACTTGATATCCTTTTGGGTGTTCTTTAATAAGAACACCAATGTTTACTGTTTCCCAGCTTCCTAGATATCTCTCTTTATAAGCCAACAATATTGTTGAACTATTTTTGCTATTAAAACTTCTATTATAAAACATTTATTAAAATAAATATCTTGCAGTGTTACTGTATGAAGTGGTCAACTTTTCTTCAGATTCCCTGTAACCCTCTTGGAAGGAGGAGAAATTGTATTGCCAGCGTGAGCCTGCATGGGGCACTGCTATACAGGTCCTAGGTGAGGGACATCATCAGGAGTCACTTCATAGCAGTGAGTAGCAATAGCATACAAAGGCAGTGCTCAGGAAGACGAAGAGAGTATTAGATAGAAGTAGTAGGAAAGCAGCATCTTCTTTCAAAAGTCTCTAGAGAGAGTGCTGCCGCAAATAGCTAACATTAAGTAAACTTTTATTATATGCCAATGTTGTAGAATAAATTATAGGCCCAAATTCTTCATACTCTCTGCCATTCAAATCCATGTCTTTGGCCATGTAACTTGGCCATGCAGTTCCTCCAACAAAAACAGAATATAATTCCCTGGTCCTGGAGGTTGGGCTTATCCACATAACTTGTTTAGCCAACAAGATGTGACCAGGTGAGAAGGAAGTGAAGGTTAAATGTGCCTGCTTGTTGGGGATTGCCCTCTGGTGCTTCTGCCACTGTGTACTCACTGACCCAAGGAAGATGAAAGAAATGTGGAGCACCCCCATGCAACCTTCAGCTTAGAGTTGTCCTAGTTGATCCACAGACATCTAAGAAATAAATGGTTATTGCATACCACTGAGATTTCTGTGATTATTTGTCAGGTTGTTTATCTCCTGAACCAGTCAGGAATCTTTCTAAGTGTTTTTACATGTATTAATCCATCTAAACTTCCTCCCAATCTTATAAAGTAGATATTATTCTCCCTATTTTTCAGATAAGGAAACTGGAGCCCAAGCCATTAAGAAACTTGCTCTAAGTCATGCAATTAATAAGGATTGGAGCTACAATTTGAATTTAGGTCCTATGTCCAGTTAGTTATAACTATAGGATCATACTCAGGCCACAGCCATAGATATATTTCTTTTCTCTCTCTCCCCTACTCTTTATGACCCATTTTAATCTTTTAAAATATATCGGGGTTTTAATTTTTTGTGAGTGTATTGGATAAGAAATCCACTGGACTGTCTCTGGGGTTCTTGGGTTATGATCCCCCTATCAATAACAGATGCAAGAGTTCGATCGGTAGTGGGAGCGGAGAGCGGACCCCAGAGAGCCCTGAGCAGCCCCAACGCCGCCGCCGGCCTTGTTACCATCACATCCTGGGAGGAGCCTCAGCTGCAGCAGCCGGCCCCAGTCACCATCACCGCAACCTTGAGCAGCGAGGCCGAGACCCAGCAGCCGCCTGCCGCCCCCCTACCCCCCGCTGCCCTCACCCTCAGTGCTGTCGACACCAAGCCCGGCACCACGGGCAGTGGCGCAGGGAGCCGCGGCCCGGGCAGCACCTGCCGGCGGGGACAAGAAGGTCATCACAACGAAGGTTTGGGGAACAGTAAAATGGTTCAATGTAAGAAATGGATATGGTTTCATCAATAGGAATGACACCAAGGAAGATGTATTTGTACACCAGACTGCCATAAAGAATAACCCCAGGAATTACCTTCGCAGTGTAGGAGATGGAGAGACTGTGGAGTGTGATGGTTCCCACCTTTCTACATGCGGAGTCCCTGTGGGCGTCGATCACAACATTCCAACCCTCCTGTGCAGGGAGAAGTGATGGACGGTGCTGACAACAAGGTAGACCAGTGAGACAGAATATGTATGTATCGGGGCCACAGACCACGATTTCGCAAGGGCCCTCCTCGCCAAAGACAGCCTAGAGAGGATGGCAATGAAGAAGATAAAGAAAATCAAGGAGATGAGACCCAAGGTCAGCAGTCACCTCAACGTCGGTACCGCCACAACTTCAATTACCGACACAGACGCCCAGAGAACCCTAAACCACAGGATGGCAAAGAGACAAAAGCAGCCGATCCACCAGCTGAGAATTCGTCCGCTCCTGAGGCTGAGCAGGGCGGGGCTGAGTAAATGCCGGCTTACCATCTCTACCATCATCTGGTTTAGTCATCTAACAAGAAGAAATGAATATGAAATTCCAGCAATAAGAAATGAACAAAAGATTGGAGCTGAAGACCTTAAGTGCTTGCTTTTTGCCCGTTGACCAGATGACTAGAACTATCTGCATTATCTATGCAGCATGGGGGTTTTATTATTTTTATCTACAGAGGTCTCTTTTTGGTAATGACAAAAGGGTTTTTTTAAAAAAATAAGCCTGGTTTTTCTCAATACACCTTTAAAGGTTTTTAAATTGTTTCATATCTGGTCAAGTTGAGATTTTTAAGAATCTCATTTTTAATTTGTAATAAAAGTTTACAACTTGATTTTTTTCAAAAAGTCAACAAACTGCAAGCACCCGTTAATAAAGGTCTTAAATAAACAAATAAATAAAATAACAGATGCGAGATTGCCCAGATATAAACAAATATTTTCTTGACAATCCATTACCCACATTTTCCAGGCTTGATCTGATAAATAGTACTCTGAAAAAAACAAGAACATGTGTCTAAAAATTCGTCGTCGTCGTCGTCGGCAGCCGTCCGTCTCGAGAGACGATGGTGTAGCTTCTCAAGAGTCTATCTGCACCGCCGAGAATGGCTGTGCAGTCCGACTCGGGAGTGACATGGTATCTGTCTCCTCCCGTGTTGAATCGACATCTTGTGATGACGCTGAAGCTACAGAGCCTGGGCAGGGTAATATGGAGGGTCTGCTGTTGCCCATGCAGCAGACCCCCCCTCTCTTCGCAGCTGAAGGGTCCAAGGGAAAGACGGAGTCAATACAGCTTGGCTTCAGGTGCGCCGCAGGAGTTGCCGGTGTTGACTACAACGTCAAACCGCCTTAGGGACTCCGGCTCCGGATTTTCTGTCGGGGTTTACTCCCTTAGCCTTTCCCCTGAAGAGGTATGCCGCAAGGCAGCGGAGGTTTTTTGGAGTCAGAGTTTTCCTTCTCTGTGTCTAAAAATTAACCATGGTGTTATTTAGCTGATAGCCAGGGGACACCCAGTTTCAGAAGACTAGCTATGTCTGAGATTTTTATATATAACACCTTACTTATTTCTTAGCCTCAAACTCCTGAAAAGGACGATAGAGGCCTAGGAGGTAAGTGGTCATCTACAGATGACATTTAAAGAACCCAAAATGTGAGCCTGAATATAAGTGCTGGAGAATGGGATTTTCCTGAGACAAGGAATTAACAGAGACTAGAAAGAGAGTCCAGGGAGTTCTGATGTTTCTTGATAAAAAAGAAAAAAAGAAAAAAAAATAGGAGGTCAAGAAATCTACTGAGACTCAAAAGCAATAAAAGATTTAGGGATTACTGACCAGGGACAATGAAAATGAGGATTTTGTAAGATTACTTTTAATATGGCATATATGGTACCTACTATTATTTGTCTGATAGTAATTGGTGAGAAAAAAAACATTAGAAACAAGCTAATAATGTTATTGTGGGAGGTATCAAAGGAGTGGAGAGCCAGGAATACTGTTTCTACTGCTCAGGCAATGATGAAGATGTTGATGATGATGATGACGATGATGATGATTGTGGTAATGGTAGTAATGATGATGATGACATGAGACATCATTTCTTGAACACTTATTATAATAAGTTTTCAATAAAAATACTTAATTTAACTTTTCAAGGCAACCCTATAAGAGATATACTAATATTACATCTCATTGATAGATGCAGGATTTGAGACTTAGAAAGGTTAAATTATTCTCTGAAGTCACAGAGCTAGTCATATTCAAATACAGAAAATTTCACTGATTGTCTCTTAACCAACAAAGAAAAACTTGAAAACAGAGAAAGTGGTCATCATTTTTAAAAAAAAGTTAGGTGACAAATCTCTTGGAGTTTCTGTGATAGACAAAGGGGCACATATGTTGCTGGCCAATGAGAAAGTCTGTGATACATGTGAAAGGAGTTAACATGTTAAAAGCTCTTGACAGCCACATTTTCCTGACCGGCCCAGGATGAATTTACTCATATTAGGAACCTCGTTCATCCATGGCCCCTATCGCACATATCTAGTCCATCCAACAGAAACTTTATTCTCTTCCCATTTGACATATTGTTTCTCTGCTTTTCAGAATGCACCCCTCATGGAAGGTGAGGCTGGCATGGCAGTCAGGGAAAGGGCATCAGAGCAGGGGTGAAGGAAACATCTTGTAAGCCCAGGAGCCAGAGCAGGGAGTTCTTCCCAAGACAGTAGGGGAAGACTAAGCCAGAAGCAGCAGAGAAAGACAGTCTGGAGAAGGATAGAAAAACAACCAGAGGTCGATATAAAAGCCTTATCTTTGGAATCAGAAAACTAAGACCATGAAAAATAGGTTTGGGGCAAATTGTGTAGGCAACCTGGGTGGTTGTTTTGAATGCAGTTTACTATTTGAAACTGGCTTTTGTAAACCTGGAGGTTATGATGTTTAAATGCATTGGTTCTCTGTAAAGGACCAGGCTTGAATAGACATTGTTGGGATTGGGGTCAAGTCTTAAGTTTTGTTCTGATCGATAGGGGTCTAAACTCTGAGCTCAGAATTTGCTAATTCCTCCCTCAGGAAGCCTGCTCCTTAAGCCACTGGCTGCTAGCTGGAATTCAACCCTAAAATGAGGTGGTCTTCAGGAACCACAATGTAACCATAATGTCTGATCATAAGGATCTCCTATAATTTTCATTTCTGGTGCAGACTTCTTTCAACCAATGCCATCAGTTTTTACTCCTAGACACCAATATACGTCATTGTGACCCCTGGCTCTCCACTACACTCACCCATTCATTGCCTAAACCCGGGTCTGCAGGCACATCTCTTTCCCTTGGCTTCATTTTTGTCACCTCCGGTCATAGTCATGCCCTTTGTGCAGAAGGAGATCTTCCCAGGATAATGGTGGCTTCTTTAAGAGTAATAGAGGCTGACAATGAAGTGCTGTCCAAGGTACTTTATTTTGGCCTATTTTCCTCAAATTGATTCCCCACCATTTTCTACTCTGGCTTGTTTTACAAGAAGCCGACCCATGAAAGCTATATTTCCAAGTCTCTCTTGCTAATTTCTTGGGTCTAGATAATAGGAGTCATTGGCAGGAGACTGGAAGATAGACAGAAGGGAAAACTCAGGGAATTTCTCTCCCCCATCCCTTCAGCTTTGAGCTGCATCTCTGGAAATGGCTGTCTCTTCCATGGTACCAGCTCCTTTCAAACAATTCCCCTCTTTAGACCCACCTTCTACAGGCCCAGTTTACACTGGATCGATTGAGCTCCTAAGATCTGGTAATGCTATCTCCCGATCCTATGTTTCTCCAGCTATAGAGATGATAGCAGTTTCTTGCTCTTGCTAAATCTCTTGGGTGTCTCACAACTCTTCTTTGAATTTTCACCTCCTGCAATATCCTGTAACTATTTCCCCTTACTAAAATATCTTTATTTACTGGAACCTGCCTGATATACTGTGAAAGGCACATTCAACTGATATAGAGAAGAAAAAGTGAGCGTGCAGAGAAGAAAAGACTGGAGGGCGATGGAGTAGACTTTGACATTGTCCATTTTGCCCCGAGGTTGACCCTAAGACAGCCAGGTGGGCAGGAGGTTGAATGGGATCATTTGAGGCTGCAGATGTAGTGATCACTGACTTCTAGTAATGGCCTAGGGTTGCTTCCTGCTGTGGAGACCAGCCATCTCCTGACCCAACTTGTCCAAGAGGAGATTGGTCTAGGCTATCTTCCTTCTGTATAACTGGTCTAGAAATGATTATTTTTTTCAGGAAATTTTTCTTTGAGATTCAAATACTGTCATAAAATATCTTCATCACAATAAAAATGCAAAGTACAAAGTTGCCGTTCTGCACCACATCACAGAGGGATGCAGAGACATTATTCAAATGTGTTCAGGGCAATTGCTGCACATGCACTTGCAGGCTGATGGGACTTAAAAATAGCACATTCCACTAAAAGGGAAAAAAAAGAAAGACTCTTTGGTAACAAAATAAGTGACTGTTCTCTTTGTTTCTTTTTTATACAGACACCAGCCCCCTCGCCAGACTCTTTGCAGAGTTGCAGTTTTACAGAAAATGTAAGGGACAAGCAGGAGTTATAATAAGAGGACCCAGAGGACAAGACACAAAGTCAGAGACAGAAGAGCTTAGGAGCACTGTCACCCTCCTGCTGCCTGCTGTCTCTCCAGACACCTGTGCGACTCATCTGCTATTGCAGGCTACCTGCACCTGCTGGTGCTATGTGAGGCTGTCTAAATGAATACTGCAAGTTATGGTTTGGAAAGGAAAGACATACTTTGTAGAAAGTTCATGTTGTCATTGATTTAGAGATTTTTGTTCCACTTATCCGTTTATATTGCAAATGGAGAACCTAGACCCAGAACTAAATGATTTGCCCAAGGTCCCTCTGGTAGTTGGGTGCAGAACAAGAGCATAGAGTCCTAAACTACCGTTTTTTACACTCTAATTCAGTACAGTGTTGAGTCTAAGGAAGGCAGGTCTAATAATTTGAATTTCAGTCTTCATTCCCCACATACCTCAATAAGCTTAGAATAGAGAGATGGATAGACAGGGAATTCACCTTCAAACAAGGCTCCCACTCAGAAGCTGATTGGTGAAGGAGAGCATGAAGGATCAAACTAACACTGAGAAATCATAGTTCAAGTCTCTTTTTGCTACTTCTAAATGATGAAATTGTGACACATGACTTTATTGAGCTTCATTTTTCTCATCAGCAAATGGGGTATAAAGACCATAGCTACTTCATAGAGTGTTACACTGTTAAGATTCATTGAAGTATAGAAAAATGTAAAATATACAATGAGTTTGTAGATGTTAGAAAAAAGCAAGGGCCCATAAACTTTTTCTTGAAGGGCAAGATAGTCAATATTTTAGGTTTTCCAACCCAATATGAGTTTTACTGCAACTGCTCAACTCGGCCACTGTAGCACAAAAGCAGCCACGGACAACTCCCAAATGAATGAACGTGGCAGTGTGCCAATAAAACTTTATTTACAGGCAGGAAGAGGGGTGAATTTAGCCTGTGGGCCATAGGTTGCCAGTCCTTGGGAGAAGATCCTCCTGCTTTGTTCAGGGCATCTTCACTAGAAAAACCTCCTGGCTTCCTCCTCCACCACATCTCTTCTCTAGCCCAGGGCTTGATGACTCAGCCCAAGCCTTATTTTTGGATCACCGGCTTTTAAAGCCAAAACATAGCTCACTAGAGTGTTTAAAGACACAGTCGTTTACAGCAGGGATAGAAAAAAAAAAAAAAGCTAAAAGCGCATTTATAACCGTTTATAACCACCGTCACAGTCATCTTTCTTTATGAATATGTTTATGTCTGCTTTTGGACACACAGCCACATATATAAAGTGATATAGAAAAAAGGCTGGAACTGTGGATGGAAAAATACATCAGTGGATTTCACTGAAGCTGTAGAACTAGATATAAGCATAAACAACAACACTTGATATTTATATCCCAGCTCTCACTTTTTAAAGCACATTCACATTTACTTACACTATCACAATGAGATTATGAGGGAGTTTTGACAGATTTGAGAGGAAACAAATACTAAATTAGAATCACAATCTGACTGGTTGGTGAATTGAGGTCAATCACGCTTAGAGGCTCTGTCTGGTGACCCCAACTAAGTGCTCTGCCCTCACACTGAGACCTGTGTTTAGCCACAGAGCAGTACTTTAGCTATGGCCATGCTTCCGGGTTTTTTTTTTTTTTTTTAAGTTAAATTTACTGGGGTCACATTGGTTAATAAGATTTGGTCATGCCTCTTATCACTTCCCTACCAGAGCCTCATAAAGTGAATCCTCTTTGAGGAAATTAGCTCTTCCCCACCCTTGATTAAAATGATCTCTATTAACTCATAATAAAGAGTGTTTTAAATGCTCTGGGATGGGTGGAAGAATCCCTAAATCAATCCTGGAAAGAAACTGAGGATGGATCATTTCTTGAACCAGAGGTGAGCTAATCATGTGTGGGTGAGCTGGAATTAGTAATGCCTCTCAGGTTAAAAGCATGAAGTTAGACATGCCTCTGATTTCCATTAAATAAATTTATACTAGGGGTCCCTAGTCTTGAAGCAAAAGAGTCAGACATCTGCAGCTGGATGCAAAATAAAAGAATAAGGACTGCAGCCTAGGTGCTGACTTTATCTTAGGAGAATAGTAAAGTTTCATGGCAGAGTTGGAACAACTAAGTCAAGTAGCTGATGAATATACTTCAGATAATTAAATAGGTCATCTATGGCTGGGTCACACAGCTCATCTAGAGGAAAAGAGCCTGTAATGCAAGTGCAGAATGGAATAAACCGCAAGGGAAAAGTGCAAGGGAACATAAAAATGTGCCTTCTGGTCCATGGGAAACTGTGTTGAGGGACTGTATTGGATATTGAAAAGATCTGAAAAGAGCCAAGAAGTCCTCCCAACAAAAAACACAACAGCCACTTCTATATTCAGTTGTAGTCTTGTATCTTTTTTTGGCATCCACCTGAAACTAGCCTTAGTTGAAGTCTGAGCTGAGAATCAAGGAGGAGGGAGGACAGGTTAAGCCCAGTTTATAATAACATGGTCAATAAGAATTTATAGAAATAAATTGAATTTGAATACAAAAGTTGTCAAGCACTGCTTATACTTAAAATCTCTGATGATATATATATTTAATATGTTTGGCTTTATTTTACCCTATGGTTTACATGTACTTAATTGTTGCTTTTCTTTAAAAAAAAAAAAAAAAAAAAAAAAGAAGGGAAAGGAAAGCAAGAATTTTCAAATTTAGAGAGCTGAGCATTGTTTCTTTGAAAAGTTGTTCAGAATAAATGGCTGCCATCTCAGAGGTCCATTGTTAAGCTTAGGACTGTTGGTCTACGTGTGTGTGTTTGTGTGTGTGTGTTTATTCAACACCTCACAGATCCCCTTGCTGTCCCACAGAATGAATATCCACTCTTTCAGAAGCATAATCCTCAAATCATTATTTGTTAAAGCCCTCATGTGAATATACACACTTATTTCTATTGCTTCCTATCCTCCATCAAATAAAAATTGTTTGCCAGAAATAAATGCTTCCAGCAGCACCTTCTACTCAGCCCAATTATATTCCCTGAAGAAATCTGCAGTGCTGCCCGTGGGCTTTCTCTATTGTGTGGAGTAAATAGAACCACTGAAGCTATATTTCTTTTCTATTTTAAACAGCAACAAAAAGAAATAAGGGAGGAGAGGGCCCATGACATTATTTTCTGATTATACTCACAATTAGGGGAATAAAACCACCAGGGAAGCGAGTGCAGGACTTCATGCCCATCTGTACACCAGGACCCTCCCCGCTCAGTCAGCTGGCCAGTGCAGTGGGGAGAATACCCCAGTTGAAACACAGGTCTCCAAATTTGCATCTTTGCTTCAAAGAGATTGGAGGGGAGGCTTGAAGAATGGGGTGCTCTTAGAAACATACATGTTAAAATAAAATATACCACATCATTAGAAATAAGAAAGAAGGAAGAAAGGAAGGAAAGAAAGAAAGAAAGAAAGAAAGAAAGAAAGAAAGAAAGAAAGAAAGAAAGAAAGAAAGAAAGAAAGAAAGAAATAGAAAAAGAAAGAGAGAAAGAAGTAGAAAAAAAGAAAGAGAGAAAGAGAGAGAGAAAAGGGAAATTCAGCTTCTCTCCTCTACTTGCATGTGAGTCCCACAAGGAGATGGATGCCAAGGATTAATCTTCCTTGCTTCCCTCTTTGGTCTCATTGTGGGTGTGCAGAATCACTTTTGCCATCTCCAACATATTCTTGTCCAAATCAGGGCCCCTGGCTCCTCACAGCCCCTGAGGCTAAATTCATTTTCACACAGTCCCCATAGAATACAAGAATATATGGAGATTGGGGACCCCAGGAAGCTTCACTTCTTATATTAAAAAACAAACAAACAACAAACAAAAAAACAAACAAACAAAAATGCTAGTGTGATTTGCAAAGGTATCCAGCTCAGAGCTGAGCAAAGGGAACTTAGAGGACATTTCCCCTGGGGCCAAAATGAAGTGGTGATTTGTGCTGCTTTGCTAAGAAAGGGGATGATTGTGTGTTTGCTTGAGAAGCAAGGAGTGGGAAGAGAAGCTGAACAATCAAGATTGCCCATCCATATTGTTCTCAATATCTGTGGCATATTAGAAAGTATACGGAACTTTAAGTGAGAAAACCTGTGAGTGAATTCCAGCTGTACTAGTAGTACATAGTTGTATGACTTTGGAATGACATTCATACTATCTAAAGCTCGGTTTCTTTAATTTTATGTACATTGAGGACAAGTATTCTGGTTACTTTCAAAGCATTGTATGATTATCAAATGAGAATGCTTTAAAAACTGTAAAGTGTGATACAAATAAAAAGGTTGTATGCGTCTTAACAATTTATAAGAGGCTTAAGCAATCCAGGTGTTACTAAGGCCCTGATTTCCAGCCTTTTGAAAAATGAATTCTGAATACAATTGTTAAGACTTGGCTAACATATAGGTAGTTGCTTTAGCTATATAACAAACCTATTATTTTGGTCTATTTCTGTTCATTAGTTACATTTCATAGCATTGCTATTTGGATACTTAGCATATAAATTGATAAATGAACCATTGTTCTAATTTAATTAGATTTGGAATAATATTTTTAGCACATAATGACTTTCTAATTTATAAATTTACATTTAGGTTTTTTGAATTGGTATGGGTGAGTAATAATAATCCTTCATAGCTATATAGCGTTTCATAGTTTACTAAATGCTTTCACATAATTTTAACTCATTTTATTCTCTCAAAGACTATGGAGTATGTAGAGCAAGGATTATTTTATCTATTTTACAGATGATAAAGCTAAGACTTAAAGAGACTAGAAGACTTTCTAAAAGTCACACTGTAAGTGATCAGATCCAGGCCAAGAACCCATAAGGGGAAGAACTCTCCACATTACATAATAGCACTTGTCCCTAATCCCAAGATCCGAATATCATTTCCTGACCTTCCCATATACCTGAAAGCTTTAAGCTCTTTGAGGCCAGCACGTAATTGGTGGGTTTGTGAATTCATAAACTTACTGCATCATTGCCACTCAGATAATGATTAAAAACCATCGTTCTTTTTGGAAAAGGGGAAAGAGCATGAGAATGGCAATCAGGTACTTGGATTTCTAGCTCCTTCTTGGATAAATGTTTGACCTCTAAGGTGCTCTGTCAACAACAGGCTCTCTGGGACACTTTAAAAAAAATGTGGCTATACAACTCTTCCTTGGGGATCAAGACTACCCCACATTTGCATTACTGGCAATTTATTTTCCTTGTGGAGGGTCATATGGCTCAGCCACAGACCTAAGAAAGAGCAACCAAAAATGAAAGCCACTGTGTCTTTTTATTACCAAATCTTGGAAGTGACATAACCATTAAATTGGTTGTGTTCTGTTGGTTGCAAAGACCAGCCTTGGTTTGCAATCTGACTACCAGAAGACAGAGATAATGGGAACATCTCAGAACCTGGCTACCACAGTTAAGGGATGGGGTGGGTAATAGTGGCTTCACAGATGTTGTTGATCAGGCCATCAGACGGTAAATGCTCTTGATGGAGAAATGACCATTCTCTCCAGATCACAAGAAAGCAGGAAGCTTTGCAGCAGTTCTCCTCCTGCCACTACAGTGGGGATGAATGAGAAAATCTCTACAAATGATGTCCCACATGCCTGTGGGAGTGGGGAATCCTTTTCACATGTATGAGACAGGCGATGCTATTATCCCAGGAAGCAGAGGGCCCCAGGCAATCTCTCCATTGTGGTGAGAGAATAGAGCAACAGATGGTGTAAAGATTACTCTTGCTGGAGGTCAGATGTGGTGATGCTCCTAAAGCCAGTTTGGGTTCTTTCCAGTAGATAATGGCAGTCACCAAAAAGTTTGAGATGAGTAAGGACTAGCTATAGTTCTGCTATAATATTATAATGAAAATAAATTTTAAAGAGAAAAAATATTTTTAAAAAGTTATTTGGACATCTACTAGATAACATATGATAGCAAGTAGGCATAAAGTAATGTGATGAATTCCAGCTTTCTATCCTTAAAGCTCATCCAACCAATCATGGATAAAAAGCTCACTTAGGGCAAATAGAACTATATTCTAAAGATGGGATTGTTATCAGTAGAGTAAGCATTACATAACCAGAGTCTTCCTATCCTAAAGCTGGTCACTGGGCCATGTAGACATCAAGCTTCCAGTGTTATTCTTTAGAAAAGAGGTGGCAAAGTTGTTTAGATGAGGATGTCTCTACAATATTCTAGTCATACCAAACACATCTGGAATACCACTAGTCTTATCTATGAAAACCCATCATGTTAATTCCTAAAGTCTCTGATGTTGATGGCAGTTAAAGATAACTGAAGTACTATATTTATTATTGATATGTTAATATGACTGAGTGTTTTCAATGCCTGTAGCCCTGTGTCTGGCATAAAGTAAAGACTACATATTTGTTCAGTTCAAACAAAAGAGAGAAAAAAAAAAAAAAAAAAACAGTAGCTACCCCTAGAGTATGCCAGCCGATGATGCTAGGAGTGTGAGTTCCAGAATAAAGCAACCGACTACCCTAAAATATAGTTTTAACTAGCACACAGATTATATCACACTGTTTAGGCTGATGTAATTTTCAGTAAATTACAGACTCCCTGGAGGTGCTAATTGTCTAAACAAGATTTACAGGTGACCAAAGACTAGATGTAGGGAGCTGCATCTCAGTAGATGCTAGAGTGGAAGACAGAGAACAGGTGCAGACCTGGCTCTTCCATCTGCCTGATGCCACAGAAGAGAAAGATGAGCCTGACAAGATGCAGATTGCTTGAAAGTGACTAAATTAAGCTCTCTGTTCCACAGGCTTAAAAAAATGCAATAATTGCTCCAGAATGTAAACTTCTGTCTCAAGTCCTTTCTGATTTTACAGCGGTATCAGTCATTACCTTAGGGGCAGGCTCAACCCTGTGGGGAGACTCTGTGTTTGACTCTCCAATATCCCCTAAGTTAGAGGCTATGCACTTTATCAGATTTTAATTTCCACTCCATCAACTCAAATCTGATATTATAATCACTTTATTGAGTCTTAGGTGGGAAACGATTTACATTCTTTATGCCCTTGAAACGTTCTCCCCAAATAAATCCTCATTGCCCACTATCGCTATGGTAATCAGCAAGTCTCTCCCCTCAGCGACAACAGCTGTGTCTAAACCACCCATCTGCTGGCTTTCTGTGGCACTACCACATTCTGCTTCATGCAAGTGTACCACATTTCTATTTAGAAACATTCTGCCTATCCTGGTTATTTTTAGCTGCTTATCAGTGTGCACCAATTTGGCAATCAATGGCATTGCTGAGCTGTCCTGCCCCTAGCATGCTCACAGTTCCTAGACCAGGTCAGTGATGGGTACAGTTTGTAAAAATGAAAGGACAGAGACAAGTGAGCCTCTGGCACCTGGTGCATTCCCCTATGGGAACTGGGACTGCGACTGGTTGAATAGCAGTGAGGTGGCAAGTGTCTTAATCTACTCTGCCTGCTGTAACGGAATACCATGAACTGGGGGGCTTGTCAACAACTGCAATGTATTTCTTACAGTGTTAGAAGCTGTGTCTGAGATCAGGGTGCCAGGATGGCCGAGCTCTGCCGAGAGGTTTCCTCTGGGTTCCTCTTTTTCCTTGATCCTCACTTGGTGGAGAGGCCAGAGATGGCAAGAGAGCTCAGAAGAGCCCTTTTTAATAAAAGCTCCACCTCCATGACCAAATTACCTTCTAAAACCATCATAGTGGGGCTTGGGATTTCAACATATAAATTCTGAGGGGACACAAATATTCAGTCCATAACATGGGGCAAAGGGAGGGAATACAAAGTTTAAGTGGTGGGAGCGTTGGCCACACATCAGTAGAATTGGGATTCACATGGGTTCATGAGTATACACAGAATCTGTTTTGTTTTTTTTTAAATTGAGGTGAACTCTGCATAACATAAAACCAACCATTTTAAATTTTATAATTCACTAATATTTCTAACATTTATCATGTTGTACAATCACCATCTCTAGTTTTAAAATATTTTCATTGACCCAAATCAAACTCCATACCCATTAAACCATCAAGTCCTATTACTTCCTCCCCACAGCACCCGGCAACCTGTGCTCTGAACTCTGTTTCTATGGATTTACTTATTCTAGACAATTAACATAAGTGGAATTATACACTGTGTGGCCTTCTGTGTCTAACTTATTTTAATGAACATAATGTTTTCAAATTGTATCTGTGTTGCAACATGTATTGAAACTTCATTTCTGTTTATGACTGAATAGTATTCCATGTTGTGTATGTACTGTATTTTGTTTATCCTTCCACTCACTTATGGGCATTTGGGTTGTTTGCACCTTTTGGCTATTGTGAATTATGATGCTTTGGAATCCATGTAGAAATATTTACTTGAGTGCTTGTTTTCAATTCTTTTGGGTATATACCTTGGAGGGTAATTGCTTGGTCAAATGGTAATTCTACGGATAACTTTTTGAAAAACTGCCAAAATATTTTTTCCAGTGGCTGCACCATTTTGTATTCCCACCAGCAGTGTATAGGGGTATAATTGTTCTCATTTGTCTACTTCCTTGCCAAGACTTATTTTCTTTCTTTCTTTTTTTTTTTTTTAACTTTTCAATTATAGCCATTCTCCAGAGTGTAAAGTGATATCTCATTGTGGTTTTAATTTCCTTCTATGGACTGCAAGTTTGTTGAAACTCTAATTCCCAGTATGATGCCATTTGGATGTGGGACCTTTGGGGGTAACTGGGTCATGAGGTGGGGCCTGTATGCCATATGAAGACACAGCAAGAAGATGGCGATCTGCACACCAGAAAGAAGTCTTTCTCCAGAACGTGACCATGCTGGCACTCTGACCGAAGCCTTTCCAGCGTAAGAATTCTGAAGCGTGAGGGAGGTTAGCATCTCTGCGAGGAGCAGATGATTTTAAAGTATGCATAGTTGTTGTATGAGGATATAAAGGCTTTCTTCCTTGGGTTCTGTGAACTCTGTTACCACATTGCCAGGAGCCAAGGTGCTGGACCTTCTCAGGCTAAGGCAGCAGTAGACAGAGATGGTTAATATCTGGGGTGTTTTGGAGAAGGTGGGTGACCTGATTTTCTGATAGAGTTTATTAGCGAAACTGTGGTGCTGCAGATCTCTGTGAACTCAGATAGAGTTGTAACCTCTCTCCTGTGACTGAAAGGGATGCAGAGAACAGCTTAGGAGATTTGCAAGGACGGAGAACTTGCAATTTCTTTACTTTCTATTGCTAAACAAATGACGGCATTTGTTTTTCTTAACTCTTAATTAAATTATCTTTTCCTACATAGTGCCAGAGTATTTAGAGGTTACAGAATAGCGAGCTTGGAGTAGATGGAGCAGCTGTCCTGTTTATAGGTAGGAGCTTGCTCCTAGAGACAAAGGATACATTGCTATTATGTTGTTTCCAGTTTCTTCTTTCTACAGAATCCCAGAATAGAGGTTACATAAAACAGCCATCTGCCCCTCTTTCCTACTGTAGCTGATGTGAGGCAGCAGTGCTGAGTGCAAACAATGTCCTATGGGGATGTTCCATGCATTAAAAAGAGACATTGAGTGCAGAAGCTGAATCGCAGATGCATTTACAAATCTTTCCAGTAAACTGAGGCTAGAGTGCTATTCTTCCTTGAAGAATTTAAAAAGAAAGAAAAAGTCTCAAGGGAGAGAAAAATGAGGTACCCTAACATTTCTTCTTTTTAAGTGAAAGTAAGAAGTAAGAAATTGGGTCATACCTTGAAGCAAAGAATTTAAATTTCCGAGGTCCCTATTCCCGCTGCTCTAAAACAAACATGGAACAGCCAGAAACAAAGTCAAATAAGAAAACACATCTTGTTGCTCATATAAAAAGAATGAGCTAATGACCCTTAGTAATTCTAAATTATGCAATTAGAAAGGTGGAGAGCACATATCCTTAATTTGAAAGCTACAGATTTTGTTCACCCCCCCCACCCCACTGATATCAGGCCTCGTTTTTGCTGAACTCATCTGTCTGCTGCTCTTAAACCATGAAATTATTTGTCATTTCTTTCTAGTAACTTGTTAATGGAGAGCACCAACATTCAATTTAAAAGTGGGCGTTACTACAACATACCACTGTTGATGATGGATTATGGGATTTGAAGGGATGTCTAGATCTTAGCTTTTTTAAGGTAATAAACTATCAGAAAGAAATGGCCTCTGTAATGCCTTCATGCAGAGGAAGCTTATCAAGTTCTTGAGGAAGTCACTGTTTATAAGACTTTATCATCATCTTATGGACAAGATAGGCTGAAATTCTGTCATCTGATTTCAAAGGCCCCACCACCACCACCACCAAGGAAGGGTGCACTGGAACTAGGTAGCTTAAATGATCACATCTTAGTTGGGTGTGGTGACAGCCAAACCTCTGTGGCATCGATTCCCGATGTTTGCTGAACCCAGTTCCTTTTCCTTCTGGGCCATCGCCAGATTATATTTCCAAGACTCCTTGCTTCCCTGGTATGACCATTTGATTGGATGCTAAGACACGGCATGTGATTGAAAGTAATGTCCACTATTTCCAAGTCCTGTCCATAAATATCTTTAATTCGATATACTCTGTGTCCTCCCCCCATAGTCTGTTCCTTGGAAATCACAAGTATATTGCACTGAGCTAGAACATAGGAGCAAGATCTCTGAATAATTGCGTAAGTGCTCACTGATCAGATAGATACACACTTTTGAGTGTTATGTGAGTGAGAAATAATTTCCTATTAGGGTAAGCCTCTGAGATGTTGGAATTTATCTATTATGCTGGTGGCGAACAATACTTTCATTTCTTTGGCTTGACAAGTAGTTTTGAAAAGTGGTCAAGAACATTGGCTTTGGTGTCAGAGCTGAGTTTGAATCCCTGTTCTGCCAATCTTGGCTATGTAAACTTAAACAAGTTCCTGAATCAGTCTCTCTGAGTTTCAGTTCTCTCATCTGTGAAGGAAGATAACACAGCCCACTTAAAGATCTAGTACCAGTTTTAATGTCTGTAGGGTTTTTCCCTCATTCCACCAATTTTCAGACAACAGCTGTGTGTCCCACAATTCAACTTAGTTCTGACACTCTCCACCAGGAGATGGCAACAGATCCCACAGCTTAAGGGCTCAGTACCACAAGACTGCCTCCCCCATCCACTGGATGTAATTTCAAGTCCAGGTTGTCACCTGTGCTGCTAACCAACTGGCCATAAATCAAAGGTTCACACCTTCGCTCTTTGGCTTCAGTTAATTTGCTAGAATGACTCACAGATATCAGGGAAACCCTTTACTCACTAGATTACTGATTAATGACAAAAGATATTAAAGGATAGAAATCAACAGCCAGATGAAGACGAGATGCATAAAGCAAGCAAGGCATGTAGGAAGGATGCAGAGCTTCTGTGCCCTTTGGGTGCACCAATTTTTCACACCTCCACGAATTCACCAACCCATAAGCTGTCTAAATGTATCCCATTCTTTTTAGGTTTTTATGGAGGCTTCTTTATATAAGCATGATTGATTAAATCTTCAGCCATTGGTGACTGGATTCAATCTCCAGCTCCTCTTTCTTTCCCAGAGTTGGGGTGAAGGAAGATACTGAAAGTTCTAACTCTTGAATCACTTGGCCGGTTCTCTTGACAACCAGCCCCATCTTTAGGTGTTTTTCAAAAGTCACCTCATTAACACAAGACACCATTGTGGCTCTCAACACTTAGGAAATTCCAAAGGTTTTAGGATTTCTGTGCCAGAAACAGGATGAAGACCAAATATCTATTTTTTTTAAATAAATCACAGTATCATACCACTTTTCACATTATTGTAAGAGAGTAATAAAAATGTATTTTCCAAGTGTTAGCACAGAAATGGCATACAACACGTGTTTCCTTTCATCTTTTAATTTATTTCATTCAAGATTTAGGTGCAGTCCTGGCTCAAGCCAACTGTGTCAAGGATGAGGGACCCAGAACTTGGAAATTATTACATTAAATTATACATCTACTGTAGGTTTCTCTAATTCAGAGATTGTAAACTAGAAGCCCATAGGCTACCTGGCTGCTGTGGCTCAGTGGATTGAGCGTCGGCCTGCAAGCCAAGTGTCACTGGTTCGATTCTCAGTCAGGGCACATGACTAGGTTGCACGTCAGGTCCCCAGTTGGAGGCACGAGTGAGAGGCAACCACACAGTAAAAAAAAAAAAAGAAGCCCATAGGCTGAATTCAGTCCTTAGCCATCTTTTGTTTGGCATGTGTAGTGTTACAAGCTTTTAAATTAGGTATCTATATTTAAAAATCACAAAGAAAATCTAAGTTTTAGCTTTCCTTTCTTTTTAAACAAAAATTTTAAACTCAGGATAAGCATGTTTATTTTATTTTATTTTTTTATCCTCGCCTAAGGCTTTTTTTTTTTTTCCCCATTGCTTTTAGAGAGATAGGAAGGGATAAGGAGAGGAAGACAGAGAGAGAAACATTGATTAGTTGCCTCCATATGTACCCTTGAGTAGGGATTAAACCCACAATTTGGGAATGTGCCCTGGTTTATATGGGATTGTGCTCCAACCAACTGACCCACACCTTAAAACACTGGGCCCACTTTCCTATCTCTACTGTTCAAAGCATTTTGCCTATAACATAATTTAATTCTTATAACAAATTTAAAGTAGAGATACTCTTATCAGTCCTATTATTTAGAAGAGAAAATTGAGGCCTGAGCTAACTTGCCCAAGGTCATGGCAGATAGAAGTGGCAGAACTGAGATTCGAACCCAGGGGGTCAGCTGCAAGTTGTCTATATTCTAAAACTGCTTACCACATCACCTCTCACATTCACCAGACTGTTTTTGATGCTGTAAACATTAGATGCATGTGCAATACTCACTTTTGCTAAGTCCTCTTGGTGGGCAACTTGCAGAAAAACCTAGATGGAGATTCATTTTTAAAAATGAATTTCTGAGAAAATACTGCAGAGGCCTTTAGTGAGTTAGTGGATGAGGGTTAATTACCCGTAACTTTGGTCAGATAGAGAGAGTGCCACAAGAGATGGAGACAAAACCAAATTTAGACAAAAGAGAATATCTGACAGATGCTTCCTTCTTTCAGCTCCATAGGAGAAAGTAAACTATACTGCAACAAATATCCAGATCCTATTATCTTAAGATAATAAAAAGGTAGTTTCTGAGCTAACCTACTTATGGCCCCCATATTTTCAATTATCCTGCTAGATAGATCTCAACACTTAAAAAAAAAAAAAAAGTCACGTGCCCATGCAACAACTTTACTTAGAATAGTGAGATTTCTAAAACCTGGCAGATGATGCAAACAGTATCTATGTAGCTACTGGAAGCCTGTAGGTACCAGAAGGTTTACTGACTCCTCTAGGCTCACAGCTGGCCCCTACCCAATTCACTAGCTCTGTCTCTCCAGGATTCCAGTGATAAAAATTCCTAAATTAGTATGCTGACTGTGGAATTGTTTTTTTTTTTTTTTAACTGAAAAGCATTTTTATTTGATTTTGAATCTCATAACAACCCTATTGCATAAGTAAAACCAATTTATCCAATCTTTCTAATGACAAAACCTGACCTTAAGAGAATTTAGTAATTTGCCTCTGGTCACAAAGCAGAGAGTAATAGAGAAATAATCGCACATCATCTGATTCCAGCTCAAATGAGTATTCTATTATATTAACTTGCCATATACCTCTTTTTTCTTAGAGTCTAGACTTCTAAAGCTGTTTCAGAGGACTGAACACTAATGTTTATGAGAAAGTATTCCAGAGTCAAGAAAGGGGTCTAGTTTCTAGGTGGGCATGAGATCAGGGTACCTGGAAATAGGAAGCAGGAGGGGAGATTTGTCAAAGGCTAGAGAAGCCAATAAACAGTTGCCAACTTGAGACATCAGAGCAGAAGAAAGTCGGGAAGATTAGACAAGCAGCCAGTATAAAGCAAGCAGAATAGGAGAGAAGTGCTAAGTATCAGGATTGCAGAGCCTGCATGTTACAGAGACCAAATCACAATGACTCTTCCTAATAGGGATTTATTTTTCTTATGTAAAAGGTAATATGGAACTTGGAAGTCCATAGCTGGTATCATGACCATTTCAATGCCTTTAGGCTTTCAGCCTTCTTAAGTTTTTGTTCCTCTATTACTAGTATGTGGCTTTCATGTTTAAGATAAAAATATGGCCATTAATTGTCCATGAAGGAAGAAGGTAAATAATGGGCTAAAAAAACAGAGAGGCAAACCAAACCATTCCCTATTAAAAAAATATATTTCCTGAAGTCTTTCGCTCCTTTCCATCTTTGGTTGTGGAGAGAGACTCTGAGTCCCTCGGACTGGATGAAGAAACTATTCAGACACTCTCCATATGAGGAAGGAAGGGAGGGGGTTTTCTCTGAGGAAAATCGCCCTTGTTTCTTTATTACCCAGGGTTTTTATCTACTTTCTACATGGGAAATGCATAAGAAAAACATGCAACCCTTCACCAAATGGTTGGAAGTAATAACAAAGGGAAGTGAAGATCAATACAAGGTTGAGGTTCCCAGATATTTTACACAAGTTCAAAAACATTTACTCTTACTCAATCGTTCTGTTTTTCACATCCTACTGATAAGAATTTGGGGCTGTTTAGAGAAAAACAGAGCAGTTTCCCTTTTCCTTAAAAGCCACTTTGTATTTCTATTCTATCTTAAAATCTCCTGGAAGGTGGGATTCAGATTCAGAGCAGGCATAGAAGACAACCTGCCGGTTAAGGGGGGATGGGGCTCCACACTGCGGTCAAAGTCTTTTGAACCAAGCCTGTCTGTTTTCCACATCTCCACATGCCTGTCTGTCCCCAACAGGGTGCCTCTCATTGGCCTCAGGTATGTCACATGAGCACTCTTGGCTGCAAGGGAGTTGGGTAAGCGGCATTGTAGTTTTGGTTTTAAGATCATCACACTGCTATCCTGAACAGGATTTGTCTCTGCATCAGTCAGCATTCAACAACAGATGGCATTTTTTAATGAAAATATTAAGGCTATAAACAGATCGTACATATGGATTGGCTAGGTATAGGGCACCTTCAAGGATTGGTACAGTAACCTGGGACTAGTTACAGACTATCCTTAGGCTTAAAGGAATGAAGAGAGTAATACAAGAACCAGGCAGGGCTGAAGAAGGTAGAGAATAGCACCTTTGAAAGAGGTGGGGACTTGATTTTTTTAACCAATCATAAGAGGAATGTTGTTATCATAAATTTAATGTTAAGCTAATGTGCAATTCTAAGAAATCACATGCCCTGTGAGATCAGTTATTTTCCACTGAGTAGAACTGTATGGCCACACAGCCCAGCTTACCTAGCACAAAAAATGCTGCTTTGGAGGACTCTGCTTCTCCATGAGAAATCTGATTTGGTATTAAGAACCCACTTTCAAATCAAACTGTCCACATCCTGCTGTTTTGTTTTTTAATTGCATATTGACCATAATGTGGTGAATGTCAGGGCACCTCTGCCCAGCTGCTTGCTACTGGGAACCTTCTCTCTGGAATCTGACCCAATTGACTAAGGGCTGCTGCAACATTTGGTTTCCTACTGCCAAAAATTTGTTCCCATCAAGATGTTTATTAGAGGAAAGGGTATTATTTTCTAGGTATATTTACATAAAGGAGCTCTCCAGTATTAGGAAAGATAATTTTGCTAATAATTCTATTCATTGGAAAATAATAAGCAAGTTCACAATTCCAGAGTACACAGCAAAGGAAATACAGTTATGTCTTAGTTTTAACACATTCTGATATTCACAAACTCCAAACCACTACATAGGTATACACTTAATCCTTTGTCAAATAACCGGATGCAGTCTAGCTATAAAAACTTCTCATTTTGAAGTTAATGAAAGTCTTTATAGGTTGTGATTTGTCCATAGGTATAATTATACAGTTAGGTAGTGTCAGAGTATATAGTAGAATACAGGCCTCATAACTCTTTCTCCAGAACTATTTTCTCAATACTTAGATACACTGAACTGCTTAGAGACTATTTCACCCCTATTACATTTAAAATATATTTCAATTACGGAAATTCTGATGCAAACAGAACTTATTTGGAACACAATCTGTGAGGCATGCCTCTAACAGAAACTAAATATATTGTTATTTAGCCTGAGGATCAGTCCATTACAGAACTGACATCCTGCTTGGAAACTGTGGGAAAAAAAGAAAGAAAGAAAACCAGTTATTAAAGTTAGTTAAGTTATAGATATTTCTTCCACTAACTTTCACTTTTTCTTATTCTGACTCTAGCCCTGTTTTTCATATGATACGTTCTGTGTACAGATTAAAGAAACAAGGAGAAGAATGCACCCTTGCCTGACACCTTTGCCTATGGCACACCATTCCGTCTCTCCACATTCTGTCTTGACAGTGGCTTCCTGCCCATGAGGCAGGACATTCAGGCACTGAGGCATGCTCCTTCCCTTCAGAGCAACCCAGGCTTTTCGTGATTGACACAGTCAAAGACTTTTCTATAGTCTATAAAACACAGACTGACTTTCTTTTGAAATTCTTTGTAGCACTCCAGTATCCCACAAATGTTCAGTCAGATCTCACGTGCCTCTTCTTCATTTCCAGTTTGAACATCCTATATTCCTTGCTCCATAAAAGGTAGAATTGTTGCATTACCTGGAGCATCCCTGAACTTGCATGGGAAATTAGACAATGGTCCTACAGTTGCTGAGTTCCTTGGCTTCTCTTATGTTGGAAATTGGGATGTATATTGAGTGTTTCCAATTTGTAGTCCATCCCCCCCCCCCCCAATTTGGTGACACATTCTTGTTACGCCTTTGACAGAGTCAATCTCTGCAGATTAAAATAATCATATCACTATCTCATCTATCCTGGGGATTTATTTCTTCTGCATACTTTCAGGACAGCTTTCAGTTTGCTTTATAGAACTATAAGTTTTTCTCATAGGAATCTTCTCCAAAGGTATCTATCATCCTTTTGTCTTTTCTGTATAGCTTTTCAGTATATGATTTCCATCTTCCTTTTGTTTTCTCCTGATCAGATAATGTGCTTTATTGTTGGACATTCAGCCTTCCTAGTCTAGGTTTAAATTTCCCTTTATTTCTTTTCCCCCCAGGGTTTTGTTTGCTTGCTTGCTTTAATTTATTTTTATTTTACTTTTTATTGGTGTTCTAATTTCTTCTTTAAATCACAGTTTACATTCAACATTATTTTGTATTAGTTTCAGGTGTACAGTACAGTGATTAGACAATCATGTATTTTGCAGTGTTTCCTCTAATATTACAAGTATTCACCTGGTACCATACATAGTTATTAAAATATTGAATATATTTCCTGTGCTGTACTTTACATCCCCATGCGTATTTTGCAGCTACCAATTAGTATTTCTTAATCTCTTCACCTTTTTCACCCAGCCCCAACACCCCTCCTACCTGGCAACCATCAGCCTGTTCTCTATAAGTCTGCTCCTATTCTGTTTGCTTGTTAATTTCATTCTTCAGATCTTGCTTGAATCTTCTCACAGGCTCTCCTGTTTTCCTATTTTGTTATTCTCTCCTATCTCCTGAGATCTACTGTTATAATAACCCTTGTCATCTTTATGTGATTGCTGTTGAAAAACTGCTTTCAAGATTCTAATCCTACCTTTGTATCACCTTTTACTTTTGCCTCTTGCCTGTCTTAAAATTTTTAGTGTTTCTTCTATTATCCACCTCAATTTATCTTTCCTTTTTATTTCCAACACTGTCTTTTCTCATTCTTCCCTAATAATATATTTAGCTTCATCCACAGTTCTCCTGGTTCTCACTCAATTAAGTTTAACAGTGTAAATTTGTTTTTTATGTGGACTTTAAATCCATCAGGAATGTTATTTACATTATATTTTGGCACTGCAATATTTTTAGTGGTCTTCCTCAGTTTTACTATAATGTTTGATGTTAATAGTTCATAATCAGTACCAAAATCTGCTCCTGGTCTTGTTTTGGCACAGAGAATACAGTTTCTCCATCTCCTGCTTCTAATTACATAGTCTATTTGATTTCTATATTGGCCATCTGGTGATGTCCATTTATACAGTTCTCTGTTCAGTTGTTTGAAGCATGTGTTTGTGATGGACAAGTTGTTGGCTTTGCAGAAGAAATACATGAACTGATTTCCTGCTTCATTCCCGACCCCTAGTCCAAATTTCTGATGACATTGATTCTTTTTTATTTCCTACTATTGTGTTCCAGTCACCTATAATTATTGGCATGTCTTGTTTTGGAATGTGATCAATTTCTTCTTGAATACTTGCATAAAAGCTTTCAAGTTTATCTCCTTCAGACTCTGTAGTTGGAGTGCAGAGTTTAATAATGGGTATGTTAACGGGTTTTCCCAGAAGTCTGTGTGATGTTATTCAGTCAAACTTTGCAGTGTAGCCCCTAATTGCACTACATCTTGCCTCAATATTATAGCTGCCTCATTTCTTATAAGTTTGTCATTTCTACGGTAGAACACTTTGTAGAAGCCTGACTGGAAATGTCTCATTGCAGTTTATTTTAGTTTGCTAACACCAAGCACTGGAATGTTTAGATGTTTCATTCTTACTTTATAGCTTTCAATTTACTTTGCTTCATGCTTCTTACAGTCTACCTTCAATTGTGTGTGTTGTATAGCACTTACCTTCCTTTTGCCTAAGTGTACCTCAGCCGCTAGACGTCCTTCCAACTTGGTCTAGCTATGTTATTTGCATCAATGTTATTTGTACTTGTTCTCTGCTCTTCCCCAGTAATTCCTTAATCAATTAAATGTTAGGTGGAATTCACCAGAGAAGCCATCTTGGCTTGAGCTTTTCTTTGTGGGTGCTTTTTAATAGGTAATTTGATATTTTAATTTTTGTAGGTCTATTCAACTATTTTATTTCTTCTTTAATCGATTTTGGTAGTTTGCGTCTTTACAGGATTTTATTCATTTCTTTAAGTTATTTAGTTTGTTTGCATACAATTGCAGTATTTATCAGAACAGTTTTTATTCTTATAATATTGGTAGTGGTGTTCCCTCTTTCATTCCTAACCAGCACTCTTGAGTCTTCTCCTTTCTTTTGTTGGTCAGTATAGCTAAAGTTTTATGAATTTTGTCACCTCAAAGCACAAATTTTTGTTGATTTTCTGTATTGTCTTTCTGCATCCACAAATTGTGATGATGTGTTTTCATTATTATCTAATTCTAAATAGTTTTCAAGTTTCCTTGTGATTTCTTCTTTAGTACAAGGGTTGTCCTGAAATGAGTTAGTGTTAAGTATCTTGGCTTTTCTAGATAGTTTACTATTATTAACTTTCTAATTTAATTTTTTTCAAATATAAAATATATTCTATAATATTTCAATCTCTTTCAATTTATTGGGACTTGTTTTATTTACCAGCATATGCTCTAACTAGTAAATACTCCATGTAAACTTGAAAATAATGTATATTTTGCAGTTCTCAGGTATAGTATTGTATAATTTTTATTTGACCTACCTATCAGTTAAATTTCTTCCCCCAATATTTCTTGTAGTGCAAATTTGGGGTAACTGTTCTCAGTTTTTTATTTTTCTGATACTGTCTTTACTTATATTTGAAAATAATATGTACTCCAGTTTTGTGTGTGTAGTGTTCTATAGTTATCAAATTAACTTTCAAGTGAAAACTTTTTCAAATAGTTCTTGTAGTGCAGGTATGTAGTAATAAATTATCTCAACTTTATTGTCTGAAATTGCTTTAATTTCAGTTTGATTTTTTTAAGGCTATTTTTTCTAAATAAAGAATTCCAAATTGATGGGGTTTTAAAAAATTTATTTTACTACTTTAATGATAGCATTTCATAATCCATCTGTTTGTATTGTTTATAATGAAAAGTAAGTAGACATTCTTATTCTTATTTTCCTTGCATTCCTTTTTTTTTCTGAAGCCCTTAAGATTTACTCTGTCATTTTCAACAGTTTGAATATAATGTGCTCTTATAGAGGTTTTCTTTATGTTCATGCTTCTTGTTTTTTTGGATCTCTTGGATTTTTTTTTTTTTTGCTGTTAATGCTGCACACATTTTTCTTTCTGTTCCATTCACTTTCCTTTCCTTCTGGGACTTAATTACACATAAATTTCTGCTTGATAAATCACAGGTCACTAATGCTCTGTTCATATTTTTTCCATATGTTTTTCTATGTATGTTTCAGTTTAGATTGTTTTTCTTATGGCTGTGTTCTTTTCTGTTGGGTTGTCTCCTCTCTTTTCTATTATGCTTATATTTTTCTTCAAACCCTTAAGTATATTCATAGTAGCTGTTATAAAGTCCTTGCCTCTTTGATGCTATCATGTCTTTAGTATGTGTGTCATCTCTGGATCTGTTTCCACTGATGCATTTTTCCTTTGCTTCTCTGCATCCGTAGTATCTTTCATTGAACTTTAGACATTGTGAATACCAATTGCTGAGTGTTAGAACTTTGTGTCTTCCTTTGTTGTGTTTTGTTAAGGACCATTTTGGTTATTTTTAAAGCTTTTTCAGGGAGAATCTAGAGCACCTATTTAACTAAGTAGCTGTATTTCCAGGGGTGTAAACTTTCTCAAGTATCTACTAAATGTCTAATTCCGTAAAATCTCTCAACTTAGACCCGTCAGAACTCTAACATCTTCTAGTTCTTCAGGGGCTTCAGAAACCCTATTTGGCTCACAGCTCTCCAATACTTACTCTTGGTCCAGAATCACACAATCTTGCCCCACATTTGAACAGATTAGTATTCATCCAAGACTCAAAGGAAACCTCATGTAGTTTTCTTCAGCTTCTTCTCTGAAAGCTCGCTTATCTCTAATACTCTACCTTATAAATTCCATTTACATCAGGTATCCCAAACTTTGATTAATGTGTTCTTAATCTTGTGAGACCACCATAGTCTTCATGATTCCTTTTGTATGGAATTTTAGGGAATTCTGATTTGTATGAACTCCAAGTTTCTGAGCTGCTATTTAGAAAGGACACCCAGACAGAAACCCAGGACAATTATTTGCCTCCCTTAATTGTTTTCTTTTCTTTCTAGGAAAACAGTTGCATGCTGTTTTCAAAAATCTGCAAGTAGCTATTTCATACCTTTGCTTTTTTTTTTTTAGTGCTTAGGGTAGGGAGGTAAGTCTGGTGCCCATTATTCTATAATAACCAGAAGCAAGAAATCCAGCATGTGAAAAAATCTAACATAACATCCTCTTATTATTCCTTTTATTCTTTTTAACTCAAAATGCTTTGGAGAGTCCATATCTTAGTATAAAAGCATAAGTCCTTTTCAAGGCCTTTTAAAGGACCTGGACCATTTCTCCATAGTTCTCTGACTTCATTCTCATCCTAGCCTTCATTCTCTCAAATCCAGACATTTTGGCCTTCTTGATCTTCCTCAAATATACTAAGCTCATTTCTTAGGATGTTTACTTACAGCAGTTATCTCTAACTAAATGCTCTTTCTCTTGTTATCTACTTAATCTATATCTTCACTTCTTTGAGGTGTCTGCCCCAAATTCACCTGTAATAATAGTGTTCTCTCATAATTTCATACGTAATATATATCTCTTCTCATTACTTCCTGCTCCCTTTACCATGTTTTATTTTCTCCATAGCACTTCATAATGCTTAGTATACTCTCAAACCACACAGGCCTGCGCAGGCTCTGGAACCTTATTCTGGGCCCAGGATCATGGAGTCTTGCCTTATACATTAGCAGTTTAGAGTTCATCTGAGATACAAGGACGCTCCTTTACAGTTTTTTACCTTGTTTGTTTGTTTATTTTCAGTCTCCTCTCTAGACTCTAAGAACGTGAATACTTTATATGATCCTTGTTATCTGGAATAGTGTCTGGTAATATTAAAAGTTTAATTCACAGTCATTGACTTTCTATAATAAAGTTTCTTTTGTAGTTGGAGAAAATGCCTTCTAATCTATAATCATGAATGAAAACAGGACATTGTGACAAATAATAAATATTTGGGCTTACTATTATAGGGAATTTAAGAGAAAGCCAACTAGAAATGATTTCTAGAATTTCAGAGGAGCATTGAGAATTTTCCTGTGAAGAAAATTATAAATTTGGAACAAATCAAATTAATATAGCTAAATATTTTTTCTCATCAAGGTTTAGCTTCTAGGGAATAGAATGAGACTAAGCTGGTCAAACAGTAGTAATTAACAAAATTGTTAAAGCTGAAGGATGAGGAATAAGGAGGCTGAGAAAAGGTTAAAAGGGGCCAAGGGAGGAATGACATCCTTAAATAATGAGAAGGTATCAAAGACTGCAGGTCATGAGGCTCCAAAGAACATGCAAGTGGGAATAAAGATAAAATCCAGGTGGAAGATACTAGTTAAATTTTAAATTTCTCTGGTTTATTTTTGAAGGGCTATGAAGATCCTAGGGATGGCTTGGTCTAAATCACTCATTTTATCAAAGAGGAATAAAGTCCTAAAGTGATGAAATAACATTCAAAGTCTCTCAGTGAAGATAGAAGTCTGTACGAATATAGCCCAAGTGCCCAGTGACCAATGAAGAACAAATCTGCCATTGGTCAGCTTCTCCCACCCAACTGTCCCTTCAAATAGGGTCCCAGCTACAGTCATTCATTCTCCCTCAATTTCAAAACTTCCAAGTTTCTCAATGACAAAGGAAGAAAATGTCTAAACAAGAGCCCTGTACTATTTTTTGTTTGTTTTGGTTTTGTTTTGTTTGCTTGTTTTTTCCTGTAGTTAGACAAGTTTTGGGCTTTAGAGCATAGGGACTTTTTTTTTTCTTTTGAGACTACTTAAAATGAAACTGCCTCTAAGCATTTAGCTTGCCAGCAGGAGGCCTGTCACTAACTGACAGGACTGGCTGCCTTGTGCCTTGTATTAACCTGGTTGTCTGACAGAAGGGTACTTTTCAGTTTGATCAAGGAAGATGGGCTCTAGATCAGTGCTCATCGTTTGCCTCATTGACTGGGAAAGTCTCAGAGCTATATTGGCTCTTGGTTCATCTGGGACTAGGAGAGAAGCAAAAATGACTTGCCTGGGTTATGATTTACACAGGAATCTTCTGGATTCAGCGTGGAATGGTGGAAAGAGGTCTATGTGGTGAGTCAGGAGACCTACAGTCCAGTCCTCCTCCACTATCTACGTGGTACATGTTGTAAATAAAGTCATTTTGCCCCACTAAGATGTCTTAATCATCCCCAAAGCAAAGGAGTAGAAAAATAATCTTTAGGGTTTTTTCTTCTTAAAAAATCTAGAATTACATGGAAGCAGACAGGGATATTTTCATGTGAGAACCTATCGGATGAAATATGAGTGGACTGAAGTCCCCTAAGAAACTCCTATTACTGCTTTACTGCTGGTTGATGATTATTATGCAAAATGAGCTAAAGATGAACCAATCACAGTTAAAGCCAAGATTCCATCTCTTCCAGGGGAGTCTGAGAGATCCTAGCACCCTGACCAGGAAGAGGTTAAGCTTCTTTTGATGAAGCAGAGAGCAGTGGGGAGGCCTGAGTCTGAACAGTTGGTAAGAGGAGTAAATAAGGCGTAATTCTAGAGAAGAGGCATTTGCTGATTGCTCTGTTTTACATTGGAGATGAATTGCTTTGGATTCTCAGATGTTAATTGTAGCCAGAAAAAAGGCCAGGACACTGCAATAGCATAATATAATCAGGAGAAGAAAAAAAACTGCATGATTTGGAACTGAGCAGACCTGGAGTCAAATCCAGTTCTGGTACTAATTACCCATCCCTTCTGAATCCAAATTCTGTCATTAGTAACTTGGGGATAATTATATCTTGAATGGGTTTTATGAGGATTAGAGATAATATATGCAAAATGTTTGGCACATGGTAAACATTTGTTAAATGGTATCCAATTTTATCAATGAGACATAAGGAGAGGGACAAGAATTTTAGCCCAAATAGCAACACCGATACATTGCAATTTTGCCAAACTTGGCAAATCTAGGAATACACCCAGATCCACATATGATTTTGTAGAGACATCCCTGACACAGTCAAATGAGGAGAACAGTGTTCTAGGATCCAGGGTGGTAGCTGTAGAAAGATGCTCAATTTCATGTCTCAGAGCTTCTGCTTGGGGACTACAGACCATGGTGATTCCAGAATTTCTATAAAAGAACTTTAAGGGTGGTCCTTTAGCTGGAATTGAGGCCCTAAGGACTTGCCTTGGAATAACTTTGCATGCAAGTTTAAAAATGATTGAAGAAAATGTCAGTTGGGTATACCAAGAAATGAAGTGAGGATCAGAGGCTAAAGTCCCCTCCTCACCATATTTCTTGATTTCCCCTCTTTGTCATAGCAAACAAAAATATAAAAGCAGAATTTCAACACATACACTTTTATGCTAGTTGGGACATTAGATATCATCTCAGACACTTATCTTCCTTTATGGTTAAAGACAACAATTATTATAGAAAAGAAAAGCTATTGCCCAAATGTTAATCAGGATAAAGGAATATCTATTATAAAATTTGATGTGTTTTCAAAATCCCTATACCCCCATACATATGCATATGTATAAAACCACACACACACACACACACACATTAATTAGAAGCAAAACTAACAACCAGAAAGCAACAGGGTTTGCATTGATTCTTCACTCATATACTATTCATTTAATAAACATGATGACAAGGAGTCTCTCCCCTCCAAACTCTAGTTGTGAGGCAAGAGACAGAATAGGAATGAGGGAGCCCTGAGATGCCATGCTACTATCAGCCTGTATCCAGTGTCCTGGTTACTAAGAAACACCTTGTAGCAACCAGCAAGGGGACATATGTGTGCACACTAGCAGGAGCCGACCACTGTTTCACGTTGCTTCATTATCATGCTGTTATAATAAATTAGCATTGTGGTTTGACCCTCGGGTGAGCAATCAAGGAGGATTGTGGGAAATCACACGTGCAGAAGCTTAAAAGTTATATGATCACTTGTGTATGTGCTGTAAAAAGCCAATCAAACAAAACAAAAGGAATAAAAAAAAATAACCCCTTATAAAGCCTCCATGCAGCCTTTCAGGGAAAAGGGTCCATTTTCTGCTGGCAGAAGTGGCTTGCTCCCATATCTTGGGAAATGTCCTTTTCTTAATAAATCTTGCTTGCTTCACTTACCTCTGTGTAGTATGTTCAATTCATTGTTTGCAACCACCAAGGACCAGGACCGCATCTCCATCTGCAGCAATTGGCGAGCCAGACAGAGATCATCTGTAAGAGCACTGAAGCAGGAAGAAAATTTCATCTTTCTCCATCTGTCCATTTTGTTTTGCTTTCTGATGCCTTGGGTTGCCCCAGCTCCTTGAAAAGAACCTGCTGCTTTTGTGCAGGCACAGGTCAGACAGTGAAGAGCCACAAGAGTGCTGGCCACCTGAAAGGCTCCCATTCAGGGTTTCCTGGTTGTGGATTGGGGTTAGAATGCTGGGTTCCCTGCCAGGCCCAAGACAACACCACACCCCAAGGAAAAGAGTAAAACATAACAATTGCCCCCACCACCCCCCTCCCCTCTCCCATGAAGTGCTCCCCTTTAGGGATATTTTTGACTCTCAAAGAGGGTCACAGAGCTCAATCCCTTTTGGCATCTCTTCACTATGTCTGTTCCCACTGTCAGTCTTTCCTGTAAACCCACCACTACTCTGTTGAATCCTGCTTCTCCTGCAAAGTTCTGGACATTCTATTTGCATCATTTGCCTTCCTTCTGGGTCTGCAATTGTGGAGAGTCTGCCTTTGTTCTGGTGGTAAGCAGAGATTACAGATTGAAGGTCCCTTTTGTAGGTATTATCCCAGAGTAGACAAGGCATTACCTTCCCCCTTTTTTCTATAATACCATTGCCTGTGGTACCACTGGTCAGAGGCTATCAATAGACACTTCTTAGTATTCTGCTATCAAAGGTGGCTGTGCCTTATTCTAGTTCATCACATCATGTCTAAGATCTTGAGACTTCACCCAACTCCTTCAAGCCATACTTCATCACCCTATTCAAGTCCTGGCTTGACCCTCCATAATCAACCTTAAATATGAACAGGGGCTCTTTTATTTATACCTTCTGAGAGTCCCCCTAGGGACCTTTACAGCCCAGGTCACATTTGTGAAATACCTTGAAAGAGTAGATAAGATAGAAGACTCCTGCCCCCTTTATGTTCATGAAGAACAAAGGAAATTGATTCAGGTCAGTCACCTTCCCCTCTGGTATTTTACAGAGACAAGCTTACCTCTCCTCTTTATGTACCTTCTATGTTTTAGTCTGGTAGACCCCCAAAACTGAAGTGACCCAGGGCCACATAGGTGGCAATATTTCACCACTGCGGAGATCTATCTAACTGGGTTGAGCAATATTATATCAGCCTCCAGTGTTTCCTGGAAGTGTACCAAATGACTGGTATAATCCCTTCTCTCAAGCTTCTCTCCATGGACAAACTTGTAAAAACTCTGATATTTGCTGAGGGCATCTAGTTTAGTCAAAGCCCTTGGTTTTGCTAATAGCAAAGTGGATATGATTAGTCCATGGTCAGTTTTAGTCTTCACCTTCTGCTGATGAGCGCACCCAAGACTTTGTCACCAGAGGCATCTGGTAAATTAGAACAATGGGAGAATTGGGGATTCCCTGTAACCCACTAGAAAACTCCTTGGGAAAACGAAGGTGGATACCTCTAGGGAGCCAGGGAGTTCTACTCTTTGTTTTCTTTTTCTAGGTATACCAAAGACAAGATGGGGGATACACAGGATCCCTGGTAGGATGCATTCTTAGAAATTGGAATAAATTTGACCCTAAAAATATCATGAAAAATAGGCTACTTTTCTTTAGTAGTATAGCCTGGCCTCAGTACAAGCTGGGAGATGGGGAATTATGGCCTAAAAATGGGGGCAGCAATTACAACACTATACTCCAGTTAGACCTATTTTGTCAGAGGTTAGGCAGGTGGTCAGAAGTACACTATGTTCAAGCCTTCATAGCATTATAGTGCAAGTCATCTGTTTGTTCTGGGCCAAAGAAGGCAGTTCTTTGGGGCACTAACAATGACATTCCAGATGGCTCCTTAAGTTTCCCGCCTGTCTCTCAGAGGGAGGCTAGTAGGCCTGAGAGCCACAAGACCTCAACCCCTGAGTCAACAGCTACAACCAGTCTTCTGCTCTGCTCTCCAATAAACCCAAAATTACCAGCTGAAGAGAAACTTAGTTCAGTGGAGCATATTCGAGGCAGAGCCTCATATCTTCCTGCCTCTTCTGTCCCTCAGGGCAGGCACAGAAGGTCCTATTTGGGTACATGTGCCCTTCCTAATAACTGACCTGAAGCAATGTAAAGATAGACCAGAAAACTTTTCTGAAGATCCCTCAGACTTTACCAGTAATGTTCAAGCCCTAACTCTTGCTTTTGATATGTCCTGGAGAGACCTCTATATAATTTTAACCACTTGTTGCTCTCCAGAAGAAAAACAGAAAATTTGCTAGGAAGCTCACAAATGTGCCGACAAGTTACAGCCTGTAAAGTGCAACAAGATCAGAGACGTAACACAAGGGAAGGAAGAGAATCCTGCTGTGTTCCATCACAGGTTGATTGAAGTACTTGGGAAATATATTTATCTAGATCCATCCCCTCCAGAAGGTCAAGTATTAATGGGACAATACTTTATCAGCCAGTTAGCGCTTTCTATTTGTAGAAAGCTTCAGAAATTACAAATGAGCCCACAGACTCCTATGGCCCAGCTGATGGGTACTGATTTCTCAGTTTTAACAATTGTGATCTGAAGTAAAAGAAAGAGCAGAGCTGGTGTGAGAAAAAGAAGGAGAAGCAGGCCAAACTAATAGCATTAACTGTTAACAGTGCCATTGGCTATGTCCAGCCACCCCAAGGTAACCTGGGAAAGCCACAAAAGCACCAAGGGCAAAAAGATCAAACACGTTTTAATTGCAAACACCCTGGAGACTGGGCAAGGGATTGCACTAGGCCACCCGCAGGGCCTTGTCCTATATGCAAAGATACAAACCCTGATCCCTGGCACTGAAAGGTAGACTGCCACCATTCCCAAAGTGAAAAGGAGTCATCGCTTAAAGCTATGGCAGTACTTGAGGACTGAGGGTGCCCAGAGGACAGGTTGGCCCGAGCCTACACCATCATCTTATTTCTACTGAGGAACCCTGAGTGACCCTTGATGCGGCAGGTAAGAAAATTAATTTTCTTGCTGATACTAGGGCCAGTTACTCTGTCCTCAGTTGTTATGCTGGACCTCTCCTCTAAGTCAATTAATATGGTGGGGGTTGAAGGAAAATCTTGAATTTGTTTTTACACACCCTCTGTGTTACCTGTCAATTTAAAAGCCAAATTTTTAAACATTCTTTCCTAATTATCCTACATTGTCCTATACTGTTGCCAGGACAAGACCTCTTGGCCAGACTAGGAGCCAGTTTGAAGTTTCAGGAGGTCCCAGTTAAGATCCTTAATATTATGTTAGCCAAGGAAAATAGGAAAGAAAATAGCATCCCAAAACAAGTTTACAAGAAGTAGGTCTCCTAGTTTGGGACTTGAGTTTCTGGAAAAGCCAAAACTTCCCAACAGTTTAAATGCACCTAAAGCCTGAGATGACCTGTCCCTAGAAGAAATAATATCCCACCAAGCTGGAGGCACTGGAGGCTTGGCAACCCAACACAGGGACATTTATAACACATGTGATGCTGGTACCCTTTCAGTCCTGCTGCAATACTCCAATCCTCCCCATTCTTAAACCAACAGGAAAGTACAGATTGGTTCAGGATTTAAGACTACTTAATGAGGATGCTGTTCCCTTACATCCCTTCTGGCCAACTCTTACACCATACCAACCCAGGTACCAGATTATATCCAGTGGTATACTGTTTTAGACTTAAAAGATGCCTTCTTTTGAATTCTTGTCCACCCAGATTTCTAATACCTGTTTGCATTTGAATGGACAAAACTCAAAACAATGACCCATCTTTAATATACCTGGACAATACTATCACAAGTGTTTAGAGACAGCCTCCATCCATCCATAAGAGCATTAGAAAAAGACCTGAGATATTTACAACTACAAGAAGGAGAAGTCTTACAATATGTAGATGATATCCTAATCTGTAGCCCCTTGAAGAAAGCCTCAGATTATAACACTATCCAAACTCTGAACTTCCTTGGAGACTGGGTCTCTAAGAAAATGGCCCAAGTGATCAGACAAAGAGTAAACTATTTAGGATATATACTAACCCCAGGATCTAGACAACTGTCACCAGAGAGAATAAAAGCCATCGCTGAGCTAACACCGTCTGCTACCAAACAATAACTTTTCTCTTTCTTAGGAATGGCTGGATTTTGCAGAATTTGGATCCCAAGCTTTGGACTAATTGTAAAGCCTTTATATGAAGCTACTAAGGGACCAGACACCAAATTCATTATATGGTAAAAGGAACATTTTAAGCCTTTAATAAAATTAAGCAGGCCCTAGCTGAGGCCCTTGTCCTAGGCGTCCATGACTTAAACAAGCCTTTCTCTCTACACATAGCAAAAAAGCAAGGAGCAGCTTTAGGGTTCTTATTGCAATGACTAGAAAATGAACCTCAACTGGTTGCATATTTCTCTAAGAAGCTGGACAGTATAGGAACCAAGTGGCCACCATGTCTAAGTTAACTTTTGGACTAAACTTAGAGGTTCTAACTCCACATCAAGTCCAAGGTGTATTAGAAATAAAAGTAACCATAAAAACCTATAACACCTTAAATACAGCTTCCTTAATGTCTGAAAAATAATTTCCAGACTTAACTCATTAATAGGTATTAATCTTACCTGTTCTAGTAGGACTGACTTATTAGATCAACTTTAGAAAACCCTGATGAATAGTACATCACCAGTGGAAGCAGTTTTGTACAGATTGTGTAGTGAAAAGTGGGATATGCAGTGGATAGTTCATATGACACCATTGAGGAATGACCCCTTCCACCCTTGACCTTGGCCCAAAAGGCTGAAATTAGAGCCCTTACCGAAGATCTCATTCTAGGACAAGGAAAAAGAACTAATATCTATACAGATTCCAAGTATGCCTTCCTTGTTCTACGTGCTCATGCTGCCATCTGGAAAGAAAGGGGACTCCTTACTGCAAGGAATTCCCCCATTAAACATAGACAGGAAAATTTAACTCTGTTCGAAGCAGTTAAGCTCCCTGAACAAGTAGCAGTAATACATTATAGGGACCACCAGCATATGTCCCCTATTACCAAAGGAAATAGCAAGGCAGACCAAGAGGTTAAGAATACAGCTCAGAGGCCTACTGCAAAATTAGCCTTATTACCATCTATAGACAATTCTAACTTGAAAACTTATTACACACCCAAAAAGAAATCTTGGGCTATAGAGCAAGGGCGGTACCCAGGAAAAGCCTTGGATTGGCATTGGCCAGAAACTTTCCCTTTCCAAAACCTCTCAGTGGAAAATTTTAAAGGCTATGCATGACTCCTTCCACATAGGAAGGGATGTTACAATAACATTAATCTACAAATTAGTTGCAGGCAAAGGACTAAAAACTGCTATAAAGAATATGTTCCAAGCTTGCACTCTTTGTACCTACAACAACCTTGAGCAAAAGTCACCCCACCACCACCACCACATTCACATTGTTCAAGCCTTTTCAGTGAAGGGGGACCTATCTGGGAGAAGACTGGCAGATTGACTTTACCAAAATGCCTCTCTGTAGAGGATACAAATATCTATTAATCTTAATAAACACATTCACGGGGTGGATTGAGGTCTTTCTGATAAGGACAGAGAAGACCACAGAAGTAGCAAAAGCTCTCCTAAAAACATAACACCCCAATTTAGTCTCTCATTCTCCCTACAAAGTAATAACAGGCCACCCTTTATATCTAAGATCACCCAATTAGTCTCTGAGGCTGTAGGCATAAAATATTACCTTAGGTCTGCTTGGAAACCTCAGTCCTCTGGGAAAGTAGAATGGACAAATCAGACTTAAAAAAAAAAAATTAGCGACTTCCACCCAAGATGGAGGCGTAGACAGACACACTGCATCTCCCTCCATAACTAAGAAGGAATAAAACTACCTCAAAACTAGAAACAACCAGAAGTTCCAGAAAAATCAAACTGCATGGAAGTCCAGCAAACAAAGATATAAAGAAGAAATACTCATTCAGACAGGTAGGAGGGGTGGAGCTGAGGCAGAGAGGATGTGGTTTTGGTGGCGGCAGCAGCAGCAGCAGCGGCAGTGGCAGTAGCAGCAGCAGCAGCAGGCAGGCAGAAAGCACAGTCACACATTTTAAAGTCAGGAAGGAAACCTGGGGAGTGTTCCCAGTTCCTCACCAGACCTAGCAGCTCACGGTCCCAGCACTGGGGAAAATCAAGCCTCATTGCTTCTGACTGTGCAGACTAGTGGGGGTTGAGGTGGAGGGAGAAACTGCCAGTCTCTCAGCAGAGTCTGCTTATTTAAAGGGCCCCCATGGTCCTAGAACATCCACAGACCCACCCACTCCAGGAATGATGGCCAGGGCAGCAGCTAGAGGGGCACCAGTCTGGTGCAGAAGTGGGAGAGGTGCCTGGAAAAGGGGTGAGTGCTGGGTAGGCGGCATTGTTCCCTCTCGGACCCCTCCTCCACATACAGCACCAGAACGTGGTGAAACAGGTCACCTTGTACTGACGAATCCCTAAAGCTCCGCCCCTTACAGCATAACAGGATTGACAGCTCAACCTGGGATGTGGAAGCAAACAAACACAGGAGCCTGACAGAATGAAGAGACAGAGGAGTATGGCCCAAAAGGGGGAATGAATCAATATTCCAGTGGGAGAACTAAGCAATGAGGAGACAGACAACCTAACAGACACAGAATTCAAAACACTGGTGATAAAGATGCTCACAGGCTTGACAGATATGCTTGAGTACAGTAAATGCATGAGAAGAAGTGAAGGCTATGCTAAGTGAAACGAAGAAAAATCCACACAAAACCAATGGTGAAGGGAAGGAAACCAGGGTTTAAATCAATGATTTGGAACATAAGGAAGAAAAGAACAGTCAACCAGTGCAGAATGAGGAAGCCAGAATAGAAAAAAATGAGGAAAACTTCCCAAATTTTGTGAAGGAGGTGGACATACAGGTCTGGGAAGCACGGAAGGTCCCGGGTGAGCTGGATCCAGAGGGAACCATACCAGGACGCATCATGATTGAGATGCCAAAGGTGAAAGATAAAAGCAGAGTTCTGGGAGCAGCAAGAGAGAGGCAGAGAGTTGTCTATAGAGGGTTGCCTAGAGGACTATCAGCTGATTTCTCAGAGGACACTTTGCAGCCAGGAAGGGACTGGCAAGCCATATTCAATGTGATGAAAGGCTACCTGCAACCAGGATTACTCTATCCAGCAAGGCTATCATTTGGAATTGAAGGACAGATTAAGTGCTTTCCAGACAAGGTAAAGGAGTTCATCATCACTAAGCCATTATTATATGAAATGTCAAAGGGACTTACTTAAAAAAAAGAACATCAAAATATGAACACTAAAATGACAACAAATTCACAACTATCAACAACTGAATCTAAAAAATAAAAAGAAAATCCAACTAAGCAAACCAGAATAGGAACAGAATCATACATATGGGGATCATTTGGAGGGTTATCAGCTGGGAGGGAGGAGGGGGAAAAATGGGGATATGGTGCAGGGATTAAGAAGCATAATCGGTTGGTACAAAATAGACAGGGGGAAGTTAAGAATAATATAGGAAAGGGTGAAGCCAAAGAACTTATATGCACGACCCATGGACATGAACTAAGGGGGGTGAGATTGCTGTAGGGAAGAGGGGTACTGGGCAGAGGGGAGCAAAGGGGGAAAAATTGGAACTACTGTAACATCATAATTAATAAAATATACTTAAAAAGGAAAGAAAAAAATTAGCAAAGCTCTGTCAGGAGACTTCTGAAAACTAGGTTAAGTTACTATCTATTGCCTTCGTGAGGATCAGGGGCTCCCCTAAGGCTAATACTAGGCTCAGACCATTTGAAATGCTATGTGGTGGGTCATTCTTACCTCTAGATTTAATATTTGATGCAGAGACCTATCAAGAATTTAAGCATATAATAAAGTTAGGACAAGTACAAAAGATATTGCAAGAATGTGGAAATAAAGTCTTGCCAACTCACAAAGGAGAATTCCGAACCACTATATCTCTGGGAGAGTGGATACTTTTCAACACTTGGAGAGAAGGATCCCCTGAAGATCAACTTAGCCCTAAATGAAAGGGACCTTACCAGGATGTCCTAAGTATGTCCATGGCTATGAAGGTATTAGGAGTATGGTAGTTGGGTCCATATTTTCAGGGTGAAGCCAACTCCTATTAACCAAGATCCTCCCCTGGACCAGGAGAGGAATCACTCTACCTACACCTGTGAATCCTTGGAGGATCTCAAGCTCCTGTTCAGGAAGAAGGCATAAGAAACAGAAGTCAATATGAACATTCTTTACTTACTTACATTATGCATTCTTACTGCCCCTCTTTGGGTCAATAACCCTCTCCCCTATGCTCTTACCCAACCTCAATCTGAGTCTGCCTACAACCTTGCAAATCACATCACTCAGCTCTTAAAGTTAAATACTTCTTGTTGGCTCTGTCTCTCCACTTACATCTGGGGATACTTTAACCTCTGCCTCCAGACCAATGGGGAAATGTTTTCACTTCCCTAGATCAGAAAACCCAATACTACAATCCATGGGGCATTTTTGCAACCCAGAACATCAAAAGGCTACAACCCCAATTCTTCTCCACCAGTGCTCTCCTGGAGGAACCCTATTTTCTCATATAATCAATCATCTCCAAGTCAAATATCCCTTTTACATTGTTAGCAATGCCGCAGGGGGTATATCTGTAGGAAGCATTTTCAGAGATCAATGCAAACAGAGTTTCTAGTCCAAGATCCTCTGCTCAAGAATACCACCTGTGGAATCTTGCTAACCACAATCCCATATGCCACTTGTGGAATTCTTAATCCAGAAGAGGAAACAAATTTCATACATGTCCACCAACCGGGACTAGTTACTCCTAATCTGGCCTTACCAAGAAACTTACCAAAAACTACTTATTGTCAGGGTAGGCCCACCACACGAGTCAACTATTAACTCACACTAGGACTTCACCCTTGCACTACTCTTTTTCTAAATTCTCACTTTGCTGTGCATTTTGTACCCTATCACAGTTCAACCTTTACTAAATTTATAAACAATACCCACTTTTACAATCTCACTGTTGACCCTTTGGTAACAACCTCTTTTATAGCCCAAAGTCAAAATTCTGGGGGACAAAATATATGAGGACCAAGGAGAAAACAACTGAAAATTTATCTCTGTTAAAACTCAGCTTGTTAAGCTCACTGAGATCACCTTAATTGTAGTTATCCCCTCAAACACTATACTGGATTGTAAGTCTAAAAAATATTGGACACTCCCTTCTCAATGGAAGGGAACTTTCTCCCTAAGATACATTCTTCCTGATATCAACATAACCTGGGAAAACACCACTTTCCTATTCCCATTATGGGCACCGGGGCACCTGGCCAAGAAGGTTGGTCCCCTCATTACCTTAATATCTCTTATAGGTATTCTCTTGGTCACCAAAACAGTCATGGGAGGATCCTCTTTGGGCATTCATCATCATTTGTCCCAGTATACCACTGAAGCACTAACTGGAACAGGGAAGACCTTAGCTCTCCTCCAAGAACAAATAGACTTCCTAGCAGGGGTCACCCTCCAAAATAGAAGAGTGTTAGATCTATGCACTGCTTCAGAAGGAGGCATGTGTCTATAGCTTGAAGAACAATGCTGCTTTTATATTAATAAATCAGGAAGAGTTCAACAAAACACTCAAGGTGTTCTTCAGTCAACATCTAAAATAAAAACTTCAACTTCATTTTGGGATTCAAAGTCATGGCTTACGTCTCTACTCTTCTCTTTTGTGGTTCCTCTGCTAATCATCCTAATATCAGTAATCTTTGGCCCTTACATATTTAACCTGTTAGATAAATTCATATTTTCCAGACTTGAATAGTTCCACATCAAGATGATGATGCTCCAGGGTTTCCAACCAATCCCCATAGGTGATGCTGAAATTGGCCAACATACAGCATCCATGATGGTCTTAGAAATTTCTCTTCAACCTCTAGATAAAATAAGGTGAGAGTTTCATTGTTCTCAACAGGCAGGGTCTACTGAACCTTTCTAGCAGGAAGCAGATACAGAAGATTCTGACTGTCCTGCCTCAGCAACACAATAAAGGAATTTCTGAGACCATGTCTTTTAGGGGGAAGTTAAGAAGGAGACCATAAGAATGAGGGAGCCCTAAGATGCCATGCTGCCATCGGCCAGCATCCATCATCCTGGGTACTAAAAAATGCCTTGTGGCATCCAGACAGAGGGCCATGCATGCATACCTTACCAGTAGTTGATCACTGTTTCATCTTGCTTCATTATCATGCTATTATAATAAATTAGCATTGCGGTTTGACCCTCCAGTGAGCAATCAACAAGGATTATGGGAAATCACATGCACAGAAGCCTTAAAAGTTATAAGAGGTCTATCTAGAAGGTATTCAGTCATGCAATATGAAAAATAAAGACACTTATTGAAGATACAAGATATAAGAAACATTGTACACAGGACAATGATGCCTCAGTCCCCTTGAAAGTAGACACCTTGGAACCTCACACAGCACTCCGACTCACCATCAGCTGCCCCATTGTGTTTTCCTGAATCTCACTGATAGTGTGAAAGTTCTTCCCTTTCAAATGTGATTTTAGTTTTGGGAAAAGCCAGAGTCATAGGGCACTAAATCTGGGCAATAGGGGGCCAGTCACCTGGGAAAATTGATGTTTTACTAAAAAAAAAAACTCTGCACAAGATGTGATGCATGAGTGAGCATGTTATTGTGATGAAGCTGCCAATCACCAGTTGCCCATAACTGTGGCCTTCTGAATCATCCAAATAGTTTCTGTGGAGAAATACTCAAGCTTAATACAAAAGCTGACACAGTTGATTGCTCTTCTTGCTCAGTCAGTTTGAATGTGTTGGCCACACAGTGCACATGCTCACTCAATGACATCTACCACCCCCACTGACTAGTACAGTGAAGTCGTCATTGATCATGAATGGGCATTCTAATCCACTGTCCTTGGCTGCCAGGTTGCATCGATGTCACTCAAACAATTCTCATTATATTAACAATGGCTGGATCTTTTCATACAGACCTCATATAACCACTTGTGTATGCACTGTAAAAAACCCACGAGACAAAACAAAGAAATTCAGAAGAAACCAACCCCCTATAAAGCCTGCATGCTTTTGAGGGAAGAAGGCCATTTTGTGCTAGCAGAAATGGCCTGCTCTCATCCATATCTTGGGAAGTGTCCTTTTCTTAATAAATCTTGCTTCACTTAATGCCGTGCAGTCTTTTCAATTCATTGTTTGCCACCACCAAGAACCTGGACCCTGTCTCTGCAGCATTTGGGTTTCTCTAAGCTCTTTTCAAATAGGTTCTGTGCTTGCACATGACCTCAAGAGACCCATTTTAGCAAGAATCCTGACAAGTTGGTTTAGTCAGAATCTTCCACCCTCAGTCTGATCATTCTCAATATATGACCTAATTCCTCATTTCCCACCATCTTCCAGGTGATATCTAGTGACTTTGGCTTGCCTTCAGCAAGAATCCTGTTAGGTCAGGTTAGCAAAATTACCCTATCCTCTTAGTAACTTTCTATCTACAGACTATCCCCCCTTTGCCCAAACCTTCTCCCTCCCCTGCCCAGTTCTTCTTGGCTTTACATTTCTACTTCTTGTTATACTGAGTTGAGCCTAGTCTCTCTCTTCTACTGCAAAATCCCATTGCAGTGGTCCCTATACCTATCGCTGTAGTCCTGAATAAAGTCTGCCTTATTCTTTTAGCCAGAGCCAGAATAATACTCTTTCTCTAACAATAAACATAGAAGAAGAAGTAAGTTAGATTTTAAGCAAAAATGAGCAGAGGATAGGCAGCAGCCTCTCTAAATACAGGTAACTGTAGTGGCCAAAAGAATTATGTTAAATGTAATAGATTCAGCTAGTCAAATATTTGCTAATTGTTTTTATGGAGATTTAGAAATAAAAGTTATTCTCAATGAGCTCCAGTCAGATGTGCAGTTTCATTATACACTTTTATAGTGGTTTGATGCCAATAATGCTGCTTTGGGAAATGGAAGGAGCATAGAATATAGTTACATTGTTCTAGCTACTTAATGGGTAAGTGACCTTGAGCACCTGGGAAAGGTGCTTTGAAGCTTGGTGTCTTTATCCTTTCTACAAAGATAATCATACCTATAAAGTATTATTATATTTCAGGGAGGCTCAAATGAGCTAATGTAAGCAAAAGAGTTCGACAAGCTTTACAAAGCCTACCCAAATGCTAATCATTTAATTTTCCTCTGTCTTGAGAGTGCAGTTGATCTTCCACATGAAGCTTTTCAGAAAAAGGCAAAGTTGACCATAGGCTTTCAAAAAACTGCCCTTTCAGGTATAAATTATTATTTGAACTTAAAAAAATAAGAATGGATAATGTAACCATGTAGAAGCTTCATTTCTTTAATGTGACCTTTCTCCTTTCTTTCCTTTTGATTCAAACTGGCTTCATCTGGCACCCTAACTCAACTGCCTCCCTCTCCCTTGCTTGTCCTCTCCCTTAATCATTAATCATCAAGACTTTAGGATGACGAGGGTCTGATCAGCATCAAATAATCTTAGGAACAAAGACTTGGGTCTGTTCACCACAGAAACGAAGTTTATGTCAAACTACAGATGATGTTTAGGCCTCAGTTGAGTTTCAGCCCCAGGTCCAGAAAAGTGGGGAAGCCAGATGAAGCAACACCATGGCTGACATCAGGACCAGCTGGACTGATCAACCACTCCCCACCCTAGCACTGGCCAATCGGTAGAGATCACCACTAACTCCCTTAGTCACCACGGTTAATGACTTTTCCTCTATATAACCCATTCCCCAGAAGCCATCAGAAAGCCAGGTCTTTGAGGTCTTTGAGCATTAGCTTTTTTGTTTCTCCAGCATAGGTCACTTTCTAAAATTAAACCTTTAGTTCCTTTGCCACAAACTCCTGTTCATGCTTTATTGGGCTTTGTTGCATGCAGGCAAACAGACCCCTTTAGTTCAGTAACAATAACATACAAAAATACCAAATTTTGAATTACTCTATTTTCCTTCCTTCCTTTCTCATTGTCATTCTCATTTCATGCTGTTTCCCAAACATCAGCCCCTCCTTCTTACTTCTTCCTGGTAAGAATATTCTTCCTGCTTTCCTTTCCCTTCTCTTAATCCAAAACCTCTTTGCGAAGAACTGGCTAACTAAAAGTTCCTAAGCAGAGATCTCCAAAAACATGGACATTGTGAAACAAGAGAAGACTTAAGCTGATTTTTAAGACAAAATTATTGTCAGTCATGTTGTAGAAGTAACTATTATATAATAGCTGCTACTTCAACATACATCTTATTTCATGGTAATAAAATATCATTTCTAAAAGTATATTATTGTCCTCAAGTTGGAAACACACAGGTAACTGACTGAAGGCACCAGGTAGAAACGGAGAGATGTGCAGGGATGTTGGGCCCTGCAATTACCTGCAGAATATGAGTCTTACTAGGAGCTGCTCCTACTGCCTTTCAGAAAACTAGTTTAATGTGAAATTGAGGCTACATTACAACCAGAGCAATTGATTTGGACTTTTTTGTGAAACTCCCTGGTTTTTAAATATTGCCAATTAATTAACAAAAAACTGTAAATACCCAGCAATATTAGACCACAGAAAAAAATTTATAAGGCAACATGGACCTATATTTTGACCTAAATGTGATAGAAAAAAAGAATAGAAATTCATCAGCCCTGATCCAGGCTTATGAACAGGTATTAATATAATTTAGAGTACAGACAGTCCCTACTTACAGTGGTTAGTTCAGCTTTGCATTTGGGGGGCTTTGTGATGATGCAAAAGCAATACGCATTTAGTAGAAAATTCAGATTTTGAATTTTAATCTTCTCCCAGGCTAGCAGTGTGCAGTATGATATTCTGTCATGATACTGGGTAGCAGCAACCAGCTACAGCTCCCAGGCAGCCACAGGATCACAGGGTAAACAATGATACTCTATAGTGTGCTGTGTTCCCACTGTTTGTTTGTTTGTTTGTTTGTTTTTGATATTGTGCTCTGAGCACAATTAAGGTAGCCAGACCAATAGATAGTGTGTATTAGGTTAAAGTATTAACTGCATTTTCAATTTACGATATTTTCCACTTACAATGAGTTGATTGGGATATAACCCCATTGTAAGTCTAGAGCATCTGATTATGTCCTACTGAAGATATGTAAATAGCAACAGCTTTGTGTTTCAAAGTCACTTATTATTACCTTATGAAACATTTATGTTGATTCATTTTTTTTTTCAGCAAATATAAATAGTGGGCCATTGTAGAATTCTGGAAAAAGCACTGAGCAAATGCAGACAGAAGTGATGAAACACTTGGGTTTTGACCCCAAGGAACATATAACCTAAATAGAAAGACAAGGCGTGTACAGATAAAAACAAATTACATTATTGTAATTAAAATTATGTAAGTTCAGATAATGCAATGATTTGTAACATTGGCCATGGAATCAAACGAACATGGCATCACATCCTGGATCTTGCTAGTTGTTTATGACCTTGACAAATGACTTATCCCAGTCTTCTCAACTATAGATTAGGTATAGCAATAGAATCTACCTCATAGGAATGTTACGAGCATTAAATGATATAATACATGTAAAGTTCTTAGTACAGTGTCCACCACCAAGTTGGTAATATATGCACAAGCAGTAATAACAATGGTGATAATAATAAATGAGACAGCAAGACAAATGTCACAAGGCAGCCAGTGGTGAGGATCAGGTGTGTGGCACAGGTAGTATAACTTAAGACTCTTATTGCTTACGGAGTGGTCTATGGACCAGCAGCACTGGCATTTTGTGGGAAACTGTTAGGAATTCAGGAGCTCAGGCTCCTCTCCAGATGCCTTGCATTGGAATCTACATTTTATTTAGCATTTTCCCCAAATTATCTGCATGCACATTAAAATGCAAGAAGCATTATGGCAGAAGATATCGGAAGGAGCGTGAACAATGTGAACAAAAAGCCTCCAGAATGAGACAGGGTTGATCAGGTCATAAGTTTTCAAATTTTTTGGTTTCAAAACCCCTTTACACTCAAAAACTGTTGAGGATTCAGAGGCTTTTATTTATCTGCTTTGTTTATCTTTTTAATGTCTAACCATAAAAGACAGCTAGGTTCTCATATCTGCTTTGACATTCACTCTATTGTGTTATGTTATTTTGGTTGAAGTACATAAAGAAAATTTGTTCCTGATCTTAGGGGAAAAACTTTCATTTTTTGCCCATTGAGTATGATGTTGGCTGCAGGTTTCTCATATATGGCCTTTATTATGTTGTAGTAGCTCCCTCCACTCTCATTTTGCTAAGCATTTTTATCATAAATGGGTGCTGTACTTTATCAAATGCTTTTAGAGAGTCTATTGATACAATCATGTGTTTTTTGTCTTTCATTTTGTTTATTTGATGTATTACATTTATTGATTTGTAAATATTATGCCATCTTTGCATCCTGGGATGAATCCCACTTGATTGTGGTGTGGGATCTTTTTAATGTATTGCTGGATCCGGTTTGCAAATATCTAGTTGAGGGTTTTAGCATCTGTGTTCTTCAGCGATACTGGCCTATAGTTTTCTTTCTTTCTTGTGCCTTGACCTGGTTTTGGAATTAGAATAATACTGGCCTCATAGAAAGATTTTGGGAGTCTTCCTTCTTCTTGGATTTTTTGGAATAGTTTGAGAAATATAGAAGTTAGTTCTTCCCTAAATGTTTTGTAAAATTCACCTGTGAAGCCGTCCGGTCCAGGGCTTTTGTGTGCTGGGAGTTTTTTTTTATTACTACTTCAATTTCACTAGTTGTCATCAGTTTATTCAGGCTTTCTGCTTCTCCTTGATTCAGTTTTGGAAGATTATATGTTTCTGGAAATTTGCCCATTTCACCCAGGTTGTCAAATTTCTTGTCATATAGTTATTTGTAGTAATTTCTTACAGTCCATTGCATTTCTGTGGTACTGGTTGTGATTTTTCCTCTTTTGTTTCTAATTTTATTTATTTGGGTCCTTTCTCTCTTTTTTTTTTTTTTTTTTTATTGACGAGCTTGGCTAATGGCTTATTGATTTTATTTATCTTTTCAAAGGACCAGCTCCTGGATGTATTGATTCTTTGAATTATCTTGTTATTCTCTATGTCATTTAATTCTGCCTGATCTTGATTATTTCCTTCTTTCCACTCACTCTGGGCTTTGTTTGTTGTTGTCCTTCTAGTTCCTGTAGATGTAAAAGTCCTAGAGGAGAACACAGCAGAAAAATTTCATATATTCCACACAGCAATATTTTCACCAGTATAGCTGTCTCCTAGGGCAAGAGAAATAAAGGAAAGAATAAACAAATGTGACTACATCAAACTAAAAAGTTTCTGCTCAGCAAAAGAAAACATCAGCAATATGAAAAAGGAACCAACCATATGGGAAAACATACTTGCCAATGATACTTTGGACAAGGGTTTGGTCTCATACAGAGGGCCCATAGATATATGAAAGGATGCTCAATGTCATTAGCCATCAGAGAGATGCAAATTAAAACCACAATGAGATACCACCTCACACTGGTCAGAACGGCCATCGTTAACAAATCAACAAACACAACAAGTGCTGTCAGGATGTGACGAAAAGGGAACCCTACTGCACTGTTGGTGGGAACACAGACAGTGCACTCACTATGGAAAACAGTATGGAATTTCCTCAAAAATTAAAAATGCAACTTCCTTTTGATCCAGTGATTCCACTGCTGGAATTATACCCAAAGAATCCTGAAACACCAATTCAAAAGAACCTATACATAACTATATTCATAGCAGAGCTATTCACAATAGCCAAGTGCTTGAAACAGCTTAAGTGCCCATCAGTGGATGAGTGGATCAAAAAACTGTGGTATGTTTACACAATGGAATACTACACAGCAGAAAGAAAGAATGCCTATCTTTTGTGACAACATGGGGGAACTGGAGAGTTTTATGTTCAGCGAAATAAGCCAGGTAACAAAAGACAAAAACCATATGATCTCACTTAATACAGGAGCCCAATGAACAAAACAAACAAATGAACAAAACAGAACCAGAGGCATGGAAACAAGGGACAGACTGATAGTGGCCAGAGGGGAGGGAGAAGGGGGAGAAGAGGAGAGAGAAAGGAAAGTGTCTAGTCAAGGAACTAGTATAAATGACCCATGGCCCAGAACAACAGAGCAGGGATTGACCATGGGAGAAGGGCAGGTGGGAAGGACAGGGGAGCACAACAGGGGAAAAATGGGACAACTGTAAAAGAACAATTTAAAATAAATTTAAAAAGAAAATTTGGCTTCACACAAATGTGTAGCTTGAAAAGGCAAGAGTACTTTATTACCTTCTTCAGATGACTGTGGCTATTCTCTTTTATTATTACACTTACAAAAATCCCACAAGTTGTATTTCTTAATTTGTGGAATCTGAAATATAATGAATCGACATTTGGAAGACTTGGATAACCCAGTGAATAAGTATTTTCCAAATGATCAATTCACACCATTACAAAAACCAGAAAAAGGGGAAAAAGCCATTCAAAGTAGACTAATGGATTCTACTCCAACAGTACAAATCTTTATAGACTAATGGGTTTGGTCTATCCAGATAAATGGATTTTAACATACCAACACAAAAGTTCATTGCACAAGTGTTTTTCTTTGAGACAACCATTGTACATATTCTTCTGGCATGCAGAAGATTTGCTTTTTGTGTACTTTCTATTTCCTCACACAGAATAATAAAAAGAAAGGTATTTAAGGGTCAAAATTAATACAATTAATAATTTTTACTGCTTTATCCTGGACATTCTTAAGTGAAACTGAATGCATGATGGGGAGGAATGCAATGACTATTGATGCAGTTTGGAACCACTGCCTTAATTAATGCTATGCACCAGCTGTTTTATCCACCATTGCTTTTGCATCCACCATTGCTTGTGTAAATTTTAACACAGTAAAAAAGCAAATAACATCTTAATGTTATTTTAAAAACAGTTTTGACTTCTCAGATGGTCTTGAAAGGATTTATGGCAGAATAAGAATCTTCAGATCATATTTTGAGAACCACAGAATAGAATATTAAGACAAAGGTTAGAGATAAGGGTAAGGAAAGTGAAGGGGCATACCAGGCAGACAGAATCATGCCAGTGCAGGTCTGGAAATAGAAGTAAACCAAGTGGGTTCTACCAGTCAGTCTACATGGAACAGAGCTTATACAATTCAGAAACAGTTACTTGATCTGCTTCGTTCTGTCCTAAAAAAAGAGACATACACAGAAAGCACACTTTTTTTTTAAGCTTGTTTATTGAATCTGCCACAGTGAAGCAGCCACAACTTCAACTGGTCTACATTATGCTATCTGAACTTGAAAATCTGGGAAACTGACTAAACTTTAAAATTCAAAGAGAAGACAAACATAATAAATCTCTTTTGCCATTATGCATAACTTAAGAAATTTCACTCTCCTTTTTAAAAAAGGAGGGTGAGATTATTAATTATTTTTAAAGAAAATTGCCACTTCTGTTTTATAATGTATATAAATACTATTTTTAATATGAATTACACTCCACCCCCAACACCTGAGGGATTTGAAATGCTAACTTTTATTTTATGTACTTCGGAGAAAATGTTTATAACTTAGAAAATCTAAGATATGTCATTTGAGATTGTAGGTCACCTTGATTTCTAAATGTATAACTATTATCCTCATGTATTTAAGGGTTTACATTGTTGACCAAGGGAACATAATAGAAGTCTAAAACAAAATTCCCAGTGCCTCGGCTTTTGTGTCCCTAAATTAACCCCCCAAATAGAAAGATACTGTGAAATAGCCACCAATTGAAAGCTAGCCCTTTAAGGGTTTCCCTCAAGGATATGAGTTACATTGACATTGTTAGTAACTGTGAGGTCTGTAATTCAGAAACTATCAAGCAAGATAAAAATATAAAAGCCCTAGGATCTGAGGATCCCTGGGAATCTCTCACCCTCTTGGGTCATGGCCATCTCTGAACCTCAGATAGTCTCCAATCTCTGGACCCTATAGGGACCAGATGGAGCACATCTTGATCTCTCCACCTCCTTCATCACCAAAACTCTGCAACTCAGATTCACACTGCCACCTAATTTACCTGTGTGACTAGTCAACGACCCTCTGGCTTGATAGCTACTCTGATAGAGTATGTAACTCAATGAGTTACAGTGAGGCTCCTTCTCATCCAGATGAGGCTTTCAGAGCTCATGCCTGGGGCTACTCTCATTTTCTCTGAAATAGACTTCAAGAGATGCTTGGCTGCTTGAAATCATTAGTGAAAATAACTCACAGGAGGACTTGAGCTAACATAGCTGAACATGCCTTACAGTCCTATTCAAGATCTTACTCTGTGTGCTTTTTATTTCCTTACCTGACTTTGGTGTTTTATCCTACCTTCGGAAGAATGTAAAAAATAATCTTTTTTTTTTCGGAGTATAAAATGGATGCTTTTCTATTTTAGATATTTTATAAAGTTACCAAAAAAAAAATGCAGAAAAATACATTACCTATTTTTCTATTAATTAAAATAATTCAGAACTTGAAAATGAGACATATATATGGCTACCATGTCTTTTCAATACCACATGAGAGCAATGAACCACCCAAGGATTATCTAGAACTAATAAAAATATAATATGAAAAACATAGTGCAGACTACTAATTTTCAAATTTCTCATAGCCATAATAAAACCATAAAAGTAAAGGGGCACATTTAATTTTATAATATCATGCATTTAACCCAATATTTTCAAAATATTGTTAGCCTAATTTATAATTTTTATGAGAAATTATTAATGAGGTATTTTGTTCATTTTATTGTACTAATTCTTCAAAATCTGGCATGTATTTTATATTTACAATATATCTTGATCAGGTGTTCAAAAGCCCCGTGGGACTAATGGTTATCATAGTGGACAGCAAAGATAAAGAAGAAGGTATTTTGTTCAACTCAAATGCCTAGTGTTAGTGAAGTCACAAGTTAACTTGTAGATTTCTGTCCAGTAGTGATACAAAGAATTACTGTTCAATAGGAAAGATAACATAATCATCTTGTGCTGTAATTATTAACCAGTTTTGTATCTAGCCCAGCAATCATATCCCTGCATTATTTTGTTAAATTTCTATAAATATCTAGCTTCTTAAACATTCTTTGAATGAGTATTAATATCTTACTGGTTCCCTTATTACTTAATAAATTGAACAAAATGTTGGGTATGTATTTATTTTATATTATCTGAGTAATGGATATTACCTTGTCGACAGGTCTACTTTAGCAATTCTGCACCCAGAGCCTTATTAGCGTATTGTCTTATTTTCTCTCTATAGCTTTATCTCTGTAATATACAAGGTCTGTCCAGAAGGTATCCATCCGTGTAATATGAATAATAGAGACATTTATTGAAGAAGATACAAGATACAAGAAACATTGTACACAAGACAATGATGCCTCAGTCCCTTTCAAAGTAGGCACTTTGGGACCACTCACAATTCTCCTAATTGCCATTAGCTGCCCCGTCATATTTCCCTGAATCTCACTGATGGTCTGTAATTTCTTCCCTTTCAAAGGTAATTTTAGTTTTGGGAAAATCCAGAGTCACAGGGCACCAAACCTGGGCTACGGGGGCGCTTAGTCACCTGGGTGATTTAATATTTCACAAAAAAACTCTGCACAAGACGTGATGCACGAGTAGGTATGTTGTTGTGATGAAGCTGCCAATTACTAGTTGCCGATAGTTTCAGCCTTCTGAACCATCCAAATAGTTTCTGCAGAGAAATGTTCAAGCTTAATGCAAAATCTGATGCAGAATCACCACTCTACTCGCTCAGTCATTTTGAATATGATGGTCACACAGTACACATGCTCATGCAATGGCATGTACTGTTCCCACTAACTAGTAGAGTCATCATTGTTTACGCATGTGCATTCCAGTCCCCTCTCCTTGGCTGCTAGGTTACATATGTGTTGCGCAAACCATCCTTTGTATATTAACAATGGCTGGACTTTTTCTGGACAGACTTCATATATTTCACATATGTAGCACCATCATCTCAAGTTCTACCAATATAAATGCCGAAAACAGTGCATTAAATGAACATATATATTTGTCGGTCTAAAATAAAAGCATTTTATATATACAACCAAATTTTTTGATATCCATTACCCAATTGTCCTTCTGAAATGTTTTATCACATTCATATTACCAGCTTATAAAAGTGCCTGATTCCTTGCTGTCTAAAAACTTTCCCAAAGAATTGATAATATTGTTCTCTTTTATCAACGTAGATTTATTTACAATGACTAAAATGTTCAGAACAGTGAGTAAAATGTCTATAATAATAAAAGTATAAACATAAAACAAAGGAGATTTCCTTGTTGTATATCTTAGTAACAATACCATTGGTATTCTTACCATGAGGTGAGATACTTGTAATGGCTATTGTGATTTTTTAAATCATATCAAGGACATATTTCTTTACTTTTATTTTACTCATTACATACTTTTTCCTTTGATATACTAACATTATAAATTATGTTTATAGCTATTCTAATAATAAACCATATGTTTTTAGATTAAACCTTACTAAATGAAGTATATTTTTTCTAATCTGCTAATATATCCTAATATGTTGATAAAATTCATTGGCTATTTTTTAGTATAGTTGACATCTATACTCATGAGTGTCACTAATCGTAATGTTTTATTTTAAAAACAAAAAAATTTAATCAGGTTTTAATGTCAGAGTCATACTAACTTACTAAAATGTAATTTAAAGGTTCTCACTTCTTTTGAATCCTTAGGAACTGTTTAAATGGTAACTGCTAATGGTAGGGATTATTTATTTTTTGAACATTTGAAATAACTCTCTTGTAAAGCTCACTGGCACCTTTCATAAAGGTTATTCTTTCATAAACTTCTAAAATTTCTTTTACATTTTTGGTCGATTCCAATTTTCTCCTTTTATCTGGGTCATTTTAAATGCCTTAAGTATAGTTAAACTTTACTAAGGTTTCTAATCTGAATATAAGGTTATGCATATGTAAATATAGGTATAATTATATATGTATTTATGTGATCTGTGTGTACATATGAAAACATTATTTGCATAAATACTAATTCCATATATGTATCTTCTTTATTTTTTTAAATTAAATTAGCCAAATATTTATCATTTTTATGTGAGAATATCTACTTTTAATTGGAATTGATCAATTTTTAATTTTGATCAGTTGAAATCAACCTTTTTGATTATTTTTTCTCTGAGGTCAATAAATAGCCACAGAAAAGGTTTAAGCAGGAATGTGGCCTGAGGAGGTCTGTGCTTTGAAAGAGCATGCTGCTGGCTATGGGACCATAGGGTGGGGACAAAGACAAAGGCAGGCTAGGCTTTCAGTCCCACTGAAAACTCCAGGGCCCAAGCTGTTGAGCTACAAAGACTCAGACTGGGTGGGAGCAAGGCCTGGGATAGAATTGACTCAGTTATCATATATTGCTGCTCCCCAGTGAGGGGGGTGGGGTTTGAGGTGTAGGGGGCAGCAATATTAGAAAATTTTGCCTGATTCAGGGCAAGCCCAATATCCTGGAAATGCATAACATAACTATCACCTTTCTGAATAAGATGAGGCAGATAGTGATTTATTGAAATAGGAATTTAACCATGATCTAGGATTAGGAGACATAACCCCCTATTCACCCTAGGGATGTTGGGATTTAGCAACAGGATTGTCATCGAAAGTCATACAGTCTGTGTATGACGATTCCAAGGAGACTAATTCACAGGAAGGGCAGCCCTTAAAAGTGTGCAGTGCTGTGGGTACCACCGGTCTGGGAATCCGAACAGGACACAGCCATATTAGAGCAGCTAAAGAGAGGGGGACCTAAGGCATGAACCCATATGTATTTATTGGGACAACCTGATGAGAGTATGGTGGAAATTATAGATCAAAAGGTGTCAGGGAGCCCTTGGTTCTGCCCAGAAACATAATTCTGCCAAACTGACTCTAATTCCAGACTTCAGCCACAATGATGATGTTTATTTTGTACTCTAAGTCCTAGAACAGACCAGAAAATAAATGGGTTCCCCATACACCTCGCTGAAAAATCCATGAGTGATTGCAGTTGAGAGGGAGGATAAGAGACCTTCCTTTCTCCAGGGTCATCCTCCCACACTGTTACAGAAACAGGGGAGTCGAAAAAACCCCAGAGTTTGCAGCTGGGGGATGGGGAGAAGGAAGAAGCTTTCAGGATGCCCTCACATGCCTGAGGCTGGTGGCTAGTGTCTTTGTTATGCGAAATGTCTTTAATGTATCCAAGGCCTCAGGTAGATGGGAGGGGTCTTGGACCAGGGGATGGTATGGAAAAGGCACACAGAGCCTACGTAAGGTTCTGTGAATGGTCAGAACTGGTTACCACACCCACTGCATCACAGGACGCAGTCAGGGACTTAAAAATAAGCGGCAGACATTTTAACAAGGCTAACCATGCGGTTTTGGGGAACTGACAATGCAGTTTTAAGGAAGGGACGTACCTTGCTGCTTTGAAAAGGAAGGCTCTCCCTGTGGATTACAAAGGACTAACCATGCAGTTTACAAGGAGGCTAAGAATCCACGAGGTTCTGGATTAAAAGCTGGTGGACACCGTAACACAGACGAGGTCTCCCCAATCAGAATTGAATGATTGGCAGCTACTGGTAAAGCTTTACTGTGTTTAGAAAGTAGGGAAACAGTATCTCTAACTTTTCTAAAACTAGCCTGGTTTGGTAGGGGGAGGCAAGGATATGTGTTTATGGGTGTTTTAAAGAATATAAGATTTAACAGCAGAAATCCGTAAATAATTAGATCTATATAACTGTTAAATAAACAACTCTTTTTCTTTTCACTAAACTCTGGTATTGAGAGTTATAACTTTGGCGGCGGGCAATCAGGCCCCTAACTAAACAGCCCGTGGGTTTCTGTTCAATTGGAGCAGCCCAGGGGTTCTGTAACAACACCTCTTAAGGCCACATGCCTTCTTTCCCTTCCTCCTTTCTCCAGTTCCCTCCTTCCTTTCTTCACATCTTTTCCTCTAATGTCTTAGGTCCCAAGCTCTGTGGTTGTCTCTTAGTGCTAATTAGGTCCTCAAGCTCTGGTTACCACCCCCTGAGAAGAATGCCAAGCTAATATGCCTTCTCCCTCACAAGCAGGGATGCCCAGAGACTCATTTCAGGATGTCTATCTGCCGCAGAACAATGGCATCTGCTGCTGAGAAGAAATTAAAGCCACTGCTAAGTAGAGCAGCACAGCACATAATGGTCTCGTTCAACAGGGAGGGCGTTGGATGTGAGGGCTGGGAAGCTAGGACTGATAAGGTCTTCACCCATATGGCCTGCAATCCCAAAGCAGCTGGCTGGGCAGCTGCTGTGGAGTCTGGCACTCTCTGCTCTGCTGGATGTCACCAAAGAGCAGATTCAGGTGTTGGGGAAAATCCAATGAAGCAGGAAACAGCTTGACCAGGGAAAGCTCTCCCTGAATATCAAAGTGGGACTGCTGAAAGAAAAATCTGGAAAGGGACAGTATTGAGGGCAAATTTAACCAAATTTGCTGCAAGTGAGATCAAAAACAGGATATGAATAGGCTGTGACAACCCTTCCCATTAAAAGAGGACCCTTGGCAAATAAAGTAACCCTCATGAATTGGCTGAAAACCCCACAGCAAGGCAACTGAACTCTTGGTCATTTAGCAGTCACAAAAGCTAAAAACTAGCTCTAATTAAATTTCTTATAAAGACAAAGGGCATTGTGAGTAACAAACATTATTATTTCTCTGAGGCAAAGGCTTGGATTTTTTTCCTTTAGTGACCTTGGAACAATGAATAGCTGAGTTCTCCCTGCAGATGACAAACTGTGAAACTTCAAACTTCTCTGACATTGCTCTCTTCCCTGCAGAGTTGAAAAAGCTGTGAGGTTCTTTGGTGCAGGCACCAGACTGTAGTGTGGGAGGAAGGACACAAACCTGAGTTTGAATATTAATTTCGCCACCTATTAGCTATGTGTCTGGTCTAATCAATTCATCACCTTGAGATAACTTTGTTTACAAAATACTAACAATGATATATTTCTCAAAAGGCTTATGTGAAGGTTAATTGAAAAAAATGTGTGTGACTGCACTCAACACAGTGCCTGGACTATTTCAGACAGGCAGCAGGCATTTCATATTTCTTTCAGCTTCCCTATTAAAAGTCTCCATATTTCCAGAAACTAACCCAGCACTTGGAATACATACAGTATGGATTCAATACATAAATGTGTAGCTTAGTATACTGGATACCATGAGCAGTACTCTGACAAACCATGATAGTTTCTGAATGTATTGTAATTATTAATCCACTTGGAAAACAAGAATGCACCATTAAAGTTCATTTATTCACTCAAACATATCTAAGTTGTCTGCTTCGCATGATGTCCTGTCCTAGATGTTGAGAATACAGCAGTGAAAATGATAAAAATGCTCCTGACCTGTGTCACTCAAGATGCTTCTGTTTGCAGGTAACAAAACACCCAGTGCAAGGTGACCTGGAGAATAAAAAGGAGTTATTCCCTTATGTAATTAGAAAAGCCAAAAGCAAAACCAGCTTTAAGGATGGTTTATTCATCAACTAATTAAGGTCACCAGGGACTCTGTTTCTTCCCATCTTCATTGTGCCTTCCATAGCATCTGTCAACGATAAAGCTGGCTGCTGTCATGGTGGTAAGATGCCATCAAAGTTGCATGTTTCCATATGCAGAAGTTTCCCTGTTCTGGAAGCTTCCAGCAAATCTTCCTTTGTGTCTCTTTGACCTTAATGGAATCCTATCTACCCCTGAATATACAATAGGTGGAAATTGTGATTAGTTGAGGCTTGAGCCACACAGCCTATTCTACTGCTGGGTATAGTCACATAAAGATGATACCTGTGAGCTGAAGGTAAGCCCGGGGTAAATAGAAAGAGAAGAGGGATGCTGCTGGGAGGTAAGGATCACAAAAGTCACATTAGTCCTCAGAGACCTTCCAGTAAACTTTATAAGAACAAAAAATAAAATTCTGTGCTGCTGTCCTAGAGGGAAATGTTTGTCAAGAATGAATAATGTCACTTAGTACTTAATTATGAAATCACTACATTGAATAGCGCATATATTTAATGAATGATTCTAGGCACCATGAGACCTCCAGAAAAAGTGCACTAGAGCCACTATCATTAAGAAACCAATGGCTCAATAGAAAAAATATTTTATTCACTTATGAAATGACAAATAGTAACATGAGGCCATATAGTAAGTGTCTAGCGAGAGGAACAGACATTCATTTTGATAGGAGTGTGGGTTGCAATCTTTGCTGTGCCTAAGAATAAACTAGAGTGTTCCTTTAAAACACAAAATTTTAACCCAGCAGTTCTGATCCACTGTTTGAGATGAAGCCCAGGAACTGATTTTTTTTTTTTTTTTTTTTTTTTTTTAACCAACACTTTAATGATTGCATTGTGAGACTGGGAGAGAGTAACGGGCTGCTGTTGTCAGACAGTGCTCCATGAGGGAAGGAGCAGAAGTCACAGAATACTTTTGTGCATGGGACTGTCAAGAGTTTTCAGGCTTCAGTGAGGAGACTGTAAGGTCTTGGTTTCTGTATTATTCATGGCAGTCCATCATTTAGAACAGTGCCTCCTCCAGGTTAGATATTTGCAATGGAATGGAATGAATTAAGTTTACCGAGGGTATTTTTTTCTGGTTGGGATGGTGTGGGAGATATGAGAAGTAGGGGGATTGGTGTATTGTAATTGCCTTTAAATGAAATGATGCGAAATTGGCCTAGAGAGCATAAAGAGAAAAAAATCCCAAACCCCTTCAACAAATGTTATCGTTACTCAGCAGATAAGTTACACTGCATAGAAAAGTTGGCAAAATGTTTTAATTTATTTAAAGATAATGTGAATAACTGAGGGGGAAAAAACAGCTCTTCCATAAGAATGCTACCATATTTCATTCTGTTTTGGTTTAGATTAGAGAAAGGATAATTAGACCAGGAGACAGAAGACATGGTTTCCAGCACCAGCTGTGAGACCTCCAGAAAATCCCTTCCCTTCTCTGGTACAATTTCCTCACTGGTAAAAAGAAGGGCCTGAACCAGATAATCTACAGTATCCTTTGTTTCTATGCCAGAATATTATTGCATGCACCTTAATGAGAACTGTAATGTAAATTTAACTTACTCTTTAAACTGTTAAAATAAGTATGGCTAAAAACAAAATGTATATTGTGTTCAATGTAGGTGTAATGTAGGTGTAATGATATACTTTCTAATTACCTGCTCAAGTAAAGTAACCATAGTTAGATTTATGATGAGAATAGTACATCCATTGGGCTGATCAGGTTGTGGTAAATTAAAACTTACAGCTTCCCCCTACATTAATATAAAGGCAGCCTTCTGCCATCAGCAACACAAGTCTTATCAGCATATAAATGAGTTCCATTAACACAACAAAAGTTGTATCACATAATGTCAGTCTTGTGCCAGACATCTAGTCTTGTAAACACTGCACTTGTATCTAAGGAGAAATCATGTTTATTGTCTCCATCACTGGTCCAGCTTCTCTTCCATCTGTAGGTTAATTCAAAGGGACAGAATAAAAGGGGAGGAAAACATTCTTTTTCTTTTATGAGGGCAGCAGGTAACCATTGCTGACATGGGTGTTTTATACTCATGCTCAAGGCCAACCTAATATTTAAATATCTAGACCAGCCTACTGGTCATTTGAAGATCATAGTTTCCTTATAGAAAGACTGTTCATAAAAAAAAAAAAAGGTTGTTGTTTTTTTTAAGTGTATTTTAAATATGATTCAACGTTTAGAAACTTTATACCCAAATTTTCAGATGATATTACTTAAATAATAATAAAAGCTAACTTTTTGAGCCTCTAGAAGTTGACAGGACCTGTTCTAATAACATAACTCTTCCTAATTCTAATTAACTTTAAAGATAAGCACCATCGCCATCTATATCTGAAGATCAAGGAGTTTAAGTCACTTGCCCAAGGTCAAACACAGGTAAGGATTCAAATATGCATCTATTTGACTCCAAGGCACATAATAATTCCTCAAAAAGCTGGTGCTTTAAAAAAAGAAATCTACAGTATTCTCTAAGAGCACACCGTGCTCTGAATCATTTCTAATTGTAAATAAGATAAGTAGTTTCCAGGTCTAGGTCTAGTGTATATTTTTCTTTTCACTAGAAATAGCTATAGTTAGTAATGTATATTTTGGACTGCAACTAAAGGTATACTATCCCGGAATATCTTAAGACAAAGCATTGTAGTCATTCCAAGAACATTTTTTTATAATTAAATATTTTTGTAACTTGAATGTTTTTATAATGCTGAGTAAAAAATTTAAGATTTATTAATCCAATGCAATAGCTTTAAGTCATTTCTAATATCTATCAATAAAACAATTCTATATAAGACTCTCTATAGCAGACTCCGCATTGGAACTAGACTGTACTTTTTCTAAGTGACTTGAATAAAAATGTGATGTGGTAACCCAGCTGTTAACTTACGTACAAGTAAAAAAAGAGGAAATATGGACTACACTGACCTACAATACCTTTTCCACAACCCCCAAATCCAAAGAATCCTGAAAAATCAAATTAAAAAAAATAAAATTGTGGTGAATTTCTTAGGTTAAAAGAAAGCTACTGAGAATATTGGTATGTTTTGCAGAAGAAATTTCAATGGATTTGAGGATGCGTGCTTCCCCCAGATCCTTTTGGGGTTATTGTGAGATGTGTAGGACAAGGTGTCCTTCTAAAACCTGCATTCAATAGGGACGCCCTATGTAATCATTAGGATGTTACAAAAATAATAGTTTATGACTCCCAAGGCCAGGTAGTAAGAAACACTGCTGTTTTATATTTCTCTTTCTTGGATTCCCCACTAAGTGGAAAACCAGGTTCCTTATCATGACACACACAAGCCACCCTATGTAGAGGCCCAAGTGTCATGGAACTGAGACCTCTTGTTAATTGCCATGTGACTAAGACATTTTTGAAGTGGATACTCCAATCCCAGTCAAGCCATCAAATGATGGCAGCCCCAGCTGACATCTTGATTGCAATCTCATGAAAGGCCTGGAGTCAAAAACACCTAACTGAGTTGCTTCTAATTTTTTTTAGCTATTACATGAAATAATCAAATTGTATTTATTTTTTACTATTTTATTTATTTATCTATTTGTTTGTTTATTTATTTATTTTTAAAGAGAGGGGAAAGGAGAAAGAGAGGGAGAGAAACATCACTGTGTAGTTGCCTCTCACGCGCCCCCAACTGGGGACCTGATGTGCAACCTAGTCATGTGCCCTGACTGGGAATCGAACCAGCAACACTGGTTCGCAGGCCGACGCTCAATCCACTGAGCTACAGCAGCCAGGGCTTGAAATAATCAAGTTTTATTGTTACCTGATTCCAAGATTAAAGAAGATAAATATGAGTGAATACATTGATTAGATTATGTATGGAATAAATTACTTAGAACATGCTGTTTGGGAAGTAACTGTTACATTTTGTAAAATACAGAAAAACTGTGGTGGAAAAGCCAGGAAGAGAATAGGATTCATTTGTTTCAATACTTCCTTACTGGCATAAGCAGGACATTCTGTATACATCCAGCTCTTAACTTAACTTGATTTATTTTTTCTTTCTTCCTTTCTTTCTTTGCTTTAGATTTCTTTTTTTTTCTGCAAATGAGGGATAAAATTAAGTATAATTAGGTTATTCAGTCCAAATCAGGAAACACACAATATTTGGAAGGTAGAAGATCTGTTTTTTGTTTTTAATTTAAGCAAATCTTCACTGTTCAGATGAAGCCAAACCCCTATATGTACCTTTCATTGTTCTGAGTAAGTACAGAGAACACTTTATTTTCAGAAAAGAAAACAAAAAAGTAAAAAGAAATAAAACTTCTTGAATTAAACTTTAGTCACATGTCGTCGTCGGCAGTCGTCCGACTCGAGAGACGATGGTGTAGCTTCTTAAGAGTCTATCTGCACCGCCGAGAATGGCTGTGCAGTCCGACTCAGGAGTGACACGGTATCTGTCTCCTCCCGTGTTGAATCGACATCTTGCAATGACGCTGGAGTGTCCTCTCCAGTGAAGCTGAAGCTACAGAGCCTGGGCAGGGTGATATGGAGGGTCTGCTGTTGCCCATGCAGCAGACCCCCCCCTCTCTTCGCAGCTGAAGGATCCAAGGGAAAGACGGAGTCAATACAGCTTGGCTTCAGGTGCGCCGCAGGAGTTGCCGGTGTTGACTACAACGTCAAACCGCCTTAGGGACTCCGGCTCCGGATTTTCTGTCGGGGTTTACTCCCTTAGCCTTTCCCCTGAAGAGGTATGCCACAAGGCAGCGGAGGTTTTTTGGAGTCAGAGTTTTCCTTCTCTTAGTCACATGTAGTATACAGTATTCCACTTATTGCAGGTATCACATTCTAGACACCCCTGCAATAGGTGAAAATCTGCGAAGTAGAAACCTTACATTTATTTTAGTATTTATATATATTTTAAGGCTTTATAAAGTCTTCCCACACACTTAAAAACCATTCCCAGTCCCTTATTAACCTTTCCCACTCCTTTATTAACCGTTTCCACACTTTTATAAACACTACTTATATTCTTAAACATATTCTACACTCTTAAACCTACGTAACTTTAACAACATACGTATACAGTATCTCAAAATCTGCAATATAGCAAAAAATCCATGATAAATAATTAAATATAATATTTTTAAAAATCCTGCGATACAGTGAGGCTGCGATAACTGAACAGCAATATAGAGAGGGACTACTATATTATAATGAGTCTAGTTTTCTGTGCTATTAGTGAGCTCTGTTTCAATATAATATTAATAGCTTTTCCTAGTTTACAACAAGCAGGTAAACCATATGAAGGTAAAAATATATGTCACATTCTTTGAACTGAAGAACATTCAAACTTCCTTTTAGACAATGTGACAAAAAACTGGTATCTAAAAATGTTTTTAAAAAATACCATACCAAATTTGCTCATTCCCAGCAAATCAAACTAATCATAATGTTGCCCATTTTTTGGAACAAAGAAGAATATATGCATTTATAATATTGTACATAATTTTATATTTTTAATATAAAAATATATTAAAAATTTTATTAATCAGTGCTGTGTAATAAATTGTCTAAAAACATGGCAACATTTATACTCTTTTTTTTTAAAGATTTTTTAAAATTTATTTTTAGAGAGAAGGGAAGGGAGAGAGACAGAGAGTATCTCTTGTGCGCCCCCCAGCTGGGGACCTGGCTTGCAACCCATGAATGCACCCTGACTGGGACTCAAACTGGTGACCTTTTGTTTCACAGGCCAGCACTCAATTCACTGAGCCACACCAGCCAGGACTAAACTTTTTATGTGGGTCAGAAATTTAGGAACCATTTCACTGGGTGGCTCTGGCTCAGCTTTTCTCATGAAGTTGACATCAAGATATCAGCATCGGCTACAGTCATCTGCAGATCCGACTGGAACTTGAAGATTTGCTTTCAAGGTGATTCCTTTACTTGGATGTGGGTAGAAGGCCTCTGTTTCTTGATCATAGACATCTCCCTATGACTGCTTGAGTGCCTTCACAACATGGTAGCAGGCTTCCTTCAGAGCAAGGGATCCAAGAGAGATAGCAAGCAGGGGGCTGCAATATCTTTTATGACCACTTTCCAGAAATCACACATTTGATGATGAGCAAGGCAGAACTAAGTGTGTTCAAGAGATCAAAGGCTTCTCTCAACAGGTCATTTCTGATGAAGATGGTATGCCCAGGACTAGGTGATACTTGGCTAAATATCTATCTGGGTATGGAATAGATTACAAAGTTATTCTGTGTTTTTTTTGTTTGTTTGTTTTTTGTTTTGGTCTCAAAAAGCTTCTCCCTTATTAACTAATTTTAATGCCCAATAAGCCACATTTGGAGACTCTTTCAACAAAGGAAAATTGTCTTTAAAATGGATGATCACCTTAGTGTGGATACATTTTTATAGGTCTTATTCTGACTAGTAGCTAGTTGAAAGGAAAGATACAGAGAAAATATATTTGATTAGCAAGTGGACTCAACTTGTAACAGGGGGGATCTGGCCAGATCACTGGACAGAGAGCAGGGATTCCCCAGGCTGTGCGAAAGAGCCTGCCATCCCAGGGGAGGAGAAGAGAGGGGCTGTAGGAGGAGGCTGCTAGAGGCAACAGTGAACAAGCTAGCCCAGGGCCCTAGTGTTCTTGTCCTAGCAATCGAGCAACATGGCATGACACAACAGGAGAAAGTCTGCACTCCCCAAAATGAGGGAGGGGTGACAGGAAACTCCAAGGTGGCAGACTGAAGCTGAAGTGGGCAGGTGACTCCATACCTTCAGCTGAGGGTAAACAAGCTTGTGCATGATGCCCCTGCCCTGGGTGAGACGCTGGATGCAGCTAGAAAACCCTCCTACCTGCTTCCTGGCTATGGCAGCAGCAGGAGGGGCAGATGCGTGTGCTGATGAGCATGGTGGACATTATCCTGAATTGGCTGAAAGTTGGACACTCCTACAGTGTGTAGGTATTGGGGGCAGAAGACTTTAAGTGGAGGGCACAGAGAGGCTCATCCCTTTTTTGCATTCCCCTCCGTGTACATTTGGGAGCCAGTTCATAGAGGCTGCGTCACGCGCAGTGGGATGCGGGCCGTGCCAGCCACGGGCCCTCAGGATGCTGCAGCCCGTGCCACACCGCATGGGTCCTAGACTGATCCCATTCTCTCGCTCTGAGAGCAGCACACAGGTGCACAGGCTAGGAAGTTTTGCTGGCCCTGGGACATGAGCGACTGCAGTGAACTGGTAGTGCACCCGGGACCCAGGAGAAGGGAGGAAGCTGCAATGGTACAGTGGAGACCCCACAAGAGCACACTGCAGAGAGAGAAAGAGCCTGGAGGTGGAGAGACAGAGGCCCTTTTATGTAAGAGCATTGGGCCCACCAGGACAGATAAGAATGGGCCTTTTTATATCCACCATGTGAAAACAAATGTCAAGGCTATAATGCAGATTCCTAACTATAATGCTGACAGACTATACCTTCAAAGGCTGCATTTTCTGTTTAGTTAAAACCACTCAGTAACTTGTACAACTGAACTCTTATTGATAGCATTTTCCACCAACTCTCCCTTTTCCCTGGTTTTTCTTGCCTCTGGCCTCTGCTATTTACACTCTAAGATCATATTTTTCTATACTGTGACAGTCAGAGCTCTGCCTTTCCAGTGACTCAGCAGTGTTTAACTATGTTTGTTCCAGTGATGATGGGAAAAAAAGATGAGGAAAGTGACGGATGGCAAAGAGAAACAAAAGTTATTTAAAGAAAACCTTTCTATATGTTATATACATTACCCCAAATCAGTGCCCTTTCAAATAATGTTAAGATTGGACTGTCCTAAAAATTTTTATTTGTTTTTCAAAAATAGATTGAGCCTCTCACCCTCCCAACTCTGTCCGAATATTTGGACACAAGGTCTGATGAGGCCAGTGCCTGCAACATGGTGGTGGGCTAAGGAGAGGGAAGGCCAGCAGAGGTGTTGGTGGAGGGAGGCACACAGTAGCCAGCCAGACTCTAGGATGCTTAGCACCAAGTTTGTTTTACCAAGTTTGTTATTAAGTACCATGTGCTATTACTAAGTCTTTAGTAAAACTGTATTAAATGATAAAAGAACTTAAAGGAGGGGGCTCGTTCCTATGCTTGGAATGAGGAACAAAGGGGTTGAGGAGTTCCTGGTGCTCTCTTCTGAGCCCAGTGTAGCCATACCAACATTTGCAAAGGAGCTTGGTGGTCTCAGGGGCACAGACACACATGACAATAGTGATGGGATAACTCTTCTACCTGCTCTCTCCCAATATTAAGAGGAAAGAAATCTTGCACTGGCTGGTGTGGCTCAGTGGATTGAGCTTCAGCCTATGAATCAAAAGGTCACTAGCTCCATTCCTGGTCAAGGCACATGCCTGGGTTGCAGGCCAGGGCCCTTGTTGGGGGTGTGCAAGAGGCAACTGGTTGATGTATCTCTTACGCATTGATGTTTCCCTCTTTTTCTCCCTCTCTTATCATTTCTCTAAAAATAAATAAGATCTTTTTAAAAAATAGGAAGGAAATCTTGAAAGGACAAAGCTAAATATGTTGCTGGGAAAAGCTATGCAACTAGCATCTATTATCTGGGCTATGTACACACCCTTTGGGTCACTATCCAAAAATGTCCTTGGGATATAAATTTCCAAAAAGTATGGATGGCCTAGAAATGACTAAAAAGTGAGACAAACCCATGACCAACCAATAAGAGGAAGGAATTGTGGCTGACACACAAAAATCTAAAGAATTGTAAGGAAAATTGCAATCAATTTTTGAGCCTGGAGGTTGCATCTTCTCTGCTGGTTAAAAAGTTAATTCCTACGTGCCCCTTTCATTTCATTATTCATGCAACACAAATTAAATGGCTTAGCTGTTTCAATAGAGATTAATTACATTAGGCACGAAGCACATTTCCAGTTCAGGCCATAGTTTCTACTTCATTTAATTCATTATCCCATGCGCAATCCAGTGGCATCCTGAAGATAACAGCTAATTTCCATCACATATGTCTTTCAGGCTCTCTTCTCTTACTTTCAGGTATCTCTAAGAAAATTGCTAGCTAGAATAAAAGGAAAAAATATATATACTTGGACTGAAGACATTTTATCATGAAGGGCTTTTTCTTCTCTTATTATTTGTGTTTGCTGTTTGTTTTACTGTCCTCTGATTGAAGTGACTTAGAAAGGCTCATCTGGCCTCCAGAATGAGCCTTTCTAAGATGTTGCTTCTGCTCCTGTGCTGAGGGATGCATCTCAGGAGGAAACTGGGGTCTGGTTAGGGCTGCCAAGTGTGTGGATGGAGGCCACTGCTTTGACTCTGGATGAGAGGAGGATGTTTAGGCCCACTGCAGATCTGTCAACCTTGGCCTACTCCTCACTGGGTATTTTTCACCCAATAACGAAAAAAAAGTCAGATGCAAGCATCTGTATGCATGTTTTCCACTGAGTTCTTTCAAAAGATAGCTCTTTGAAGATTAACTACCAGAGGAAAAAAAAAAATGCTGAAATTTCTTTCCTGACAGCTGTGAGCACAGGTTCATAGCATGAAGAAGAGACTGAATCTAGAATTGGAATATTTACATATACCCAAATTTCTTATGAAAAAGAAGTTAAGATGCTAGACACATGGAGTGTCCTTACCAAAAGCAACTTGAAAACTAATATCCAGATTTAAGTCACACTGAGGCAAAAAGGCAAAAATGGCTGTTCTGTGACATTGCCTTGACAGGTCTGTTAAGGACAAATGAATACAGCATTCTGATCCCCCTAAAAGGTGGTCTATATAGAGAAGCCAAGATAAAGGGAACTTTATTTGCACTCAGCTTTGTTAAGGAAAAAAAATTAAGGATTATTTACCTTTTAATCTCAACAAAATTCTGAGCCTTGTGTTTAATCTAAAAACCCCTTTATGAAATTTTATTTCCTTGGCTAAATTCTAGTTTACAATATTTGAACGTGACAGTGCAAAGTTCATACCACTTGGGAAATTACAATGAATTTCTGGAAAATGGGTGGCAGCTAACTGTTCCTCATAGGTTAACTACTTTCCACCTGCCTCGACATTTTATATTATATATTCCTAAGGAAGTGTGTGAGAACAACCCTCAAAGCCCAAGTTGCTTTGTTTGCAAATCCAAAGACTCTTGGATGATTTAGGTGTCTGATCTTGGGACTTGGATTGCTTTTTGTAACTTCTGACAGATCACAAGAAAAAGGAAACGATAATAAGAAACCATCTACAGACAATCAAACAGCCATTAATCCCCCCACCTCTTTCCACATACAATAAACATTAGCTGTAGCTCAATTAAACTCTACAGTTCACAGATGTTCCCCATAATGATTGCCCCGCCATAGCATTCTTCTCATTAAGGTGTTTTGGAACTGCACATGTGCCAGCTCCTCCCCTCCAGGGAATAGCAATGGAGAAAATCACAGGTAACCGGACATGCCTCGCATAACAAGCGGAAGACAGCTGCCTGCTCTTGATAGAAAAGGTGCATCAGCAGGATTTATCATCGTGTTTTTTTGCCAACACATCACCCCCTGGCACCCTATGAGTCATTAACAGTGAAAATGCAGGAGAACTTGACAGAGGCAGACACCAAAAATGGGTCCCTGGAGCCCGGAGCCATCTGGAAGAAACACAAGTTTTCCCTGTGCCTGGGTGCTGCCTGAACAGAAGCCAGCCTGGCTTTCACATAGATTCTGCTTTTTTGCCTTGTTTCTTCAGATGTCCCAGACACTTCAAACTATGTTTCCTTTGGGGAAATTAGTTGCATAATGAAGATATGGAAGGTACTGGAGAGGAATTTTAAATCGTTCATTACATATAAAGTGTTGGTAGTAAGTGGTATCCCTTTCCTTGAAAAGCAAAGGAATAATAAGCTCAGTGAGAAGGATGCTTAAATCTCAGAGATGGGGTGTTCCACTTGCCCACCACGGCACCCTGTCCCCTGCTGCTGGCATGCAGCACTTAGGGACACAGCCACAGCACCACCTATGCAACACATACTAATACCCTCTGCTCTCTAGATGTGACTGTAGTTACAATCTCAGAATAGGTTTTTTCGTTTGTCTGGCTTTCATGCTAATAAATGTCTCTCTCTAAAGCCTTTGGCAATGATTACACAAGCGTCTTTACTTTTAAAGAAGTAGCAAAGTCATTGCAATTCCAGGAGCCTCAGCTCTAAAGATCCCAGGATTACCTAGTTGGACCAGACCTTTGTTCAGAAGAGTCTATTTCTTGGGAGATAAATGTGTGGCTGGAAAGAGACATTCTTGGAACAGGAGCTTTGAACCAGGTATTCTCAGTCCACCTGAGACCTAGTCTCTGGTGAGGTCAGTCATGACGGGGTTTCTGTGACTGACAGGTAGGACTCTTCTGAAGGACGAGACTCTTTCTGAAAGGACTGATCTGCCATGAACTGTTCAAGTTCCCTGACCTTTAATCAGAGACTGTTATTCGGCACTGCGGGATGGAAACCTTCCAGATTCTGTAAGGCCAGATTTGAAAACCCAGGACTGGAACTGTATCTAGGGAAGAGAAAATACTAGGGCTGAATCAGTTTCTTTAAATTTGGGCTTACCCTTGTCTTCAGTAGAGAAAATCAACCCCATTATTTATTTTAAAATGTTTTAGAACATAAAATATTTTAATGGTAGAAAAAATATAAATGTGGTTCTTGGAGTAGTTTTGCTAAACCCTTATCTAGATAGCATTATTGTTTTAACAGTTATCCCAATTGCCTTGCAAATAATTGGGACTTGGAAAATTTATAAACATTGCTTTCACTCTATCTGCAGCATTCCCCACAAAGATCAGTATTAGGAAAAGCTTGCTTTTAGAACCTCTCTCCCCAGCCTCTACTACAGTTATCTGCATGCCATCCCCACTATATGCACTGACACACACATTTACCTTCTTACCTTCTTAATTTATTGGGGTAACATTGTTCAATAACATTCATTATACAAGGGTTGGCAAAAGTAGGTTTAGATAATAACAGAAGAAAAAACTCTGTTTTGTGTACTCACATCTGTTTATCTTCTTCTGCCCTTTCTGTATAAGTTTCAAGTATACAATTCTAGAATACATCTTCTGTATATTGTATTGTGTGCTCACCAACCAAAATTTATTTTCCCTTCTTTACCATATATTTGACCCCTTTTAAACCACCACTTGTCAAGCCTTTGATATAGTATAAAAGAATAATCACAATTATTAGAAAATATTACTAATATACTCCCCCCTTTTTTAAACTATATGTATGTCAGTGTGAGATTGGATTTTCTTCAAAATCTTCAACTAAAACAAAGTAACACAACAGATTGAATGCAGAAGCAGATATGAACATCCAGCTGTCTTCTATTAACACAAACATTAAAGAGAATGGCAAAATAGAAAGCTACGCTATTTTTCCACTATTTAAAAATATATATAGTGACTTTTTAAAAAGATATGTTATTTATCTTAGCATGTAACAAATTTAATATTATTACATTAAATAAATTAGTAAAATATATTTTTAAATTTCTCATTTCCAATTTCTAATATGATAAATATTGATAGATATAGCTCATTTAAAAAATAACATTTTAGCATTCTCAATAATTTCAAACATCAATAAAGGTGTCCTAAAACCAAAACATTTAAGACCCACAGTTCAAGATTGTCTCTAGCCATTTCATCTCAGCACCCAAAGCATTAGGCCTAAAAGACGGTCAACCTAATTTGTTATCCCAAGGGTTATCTCTGGTCTCATTTATTATTTTGAGCTAAACCTTGAAAAGAACTCATTTCTGTTTGCAGGCTCTACAGCAGTCAATGTTGTATGATATCTTCAATCTGGGCTCTGTAACTTCCTAAAGTTGCATGAAAAAATATCTGTATGATTGCATAATTTCTAAGGAGGTTTTCCTAGCTTTTCTAAGGACTTAGTGACCCACCGAAGTCAATAATCACAGCTCTAAGAAGTGAACCAAACCCTGCTTCTGCCTCTACCTCCACCAATGCCTTGAATATACACCCCAAGTACTCCTCAGGGGCTTAGTTTCAAACTGGTGTTCATCCAGCTACCATCAAAATTCATCTGACATGTGGTTATGTGGGTGTAGAGAAGGGCAGAAAGGGAACATGAAGTTTTACAAATATGAATGGAACAATATAAGGCTATTTTCACAGGAATAAAGATCAAAATGGAATATGCAAAAAAAAAGAAAACTAACTTTGGCAAGTCTGTAAAATTATGCTTTCCTCATCCTCAAAATTTATATTTAAAAACTTTATATGTTGCTTCTACTCTTAAAAAGTGCTGATATGAATGATGGGCATGATGTGATTCTCCTGAGTCTTCTGGAAACTTAGAACAACATTTAATTTCAACATTTAATGCAGTAATTCTATTAGTTTCCATGTATCTATTTTTCTCCTTGTTTTCTATTTTCATTATTTTATGATCATGGCATTGTCTACATTTTCATTGTAAGTCATGTGGATTCTTTTGGAAAACTAACTTTTCAGGCAAATCTGATGAGTTAATCCTTCTTACTGTATTGATTCTTATAAAAATGGCAAGAGTGCCTTGTCTCTTAGAACCCGTGACTGTTTTGCATTGTGTCCCAGCTGGAAGAGAGATTGGGAGGACAATGGAAAAGAGGGTCTATGAACATGTTTGCTTTAACTGTCTCCCCATATGAACTATGTTTCCTTATAAGTACTGAAATGATACTAGTTTTCAAGGTCTTTAAAAATCCTTGGAAATGCCTTGAAAAAATGCACTTGTCCCTCTCACCTGGCATGAGGACCACTTATCCAGGCCAGAGCCACGTCTGGACCGAGTCCATCCAATTCAGTTAGGTTTAGGAATCCTTGAACTCAATTTGGCTCTCCAGCTTTAGACCTGGCACATGCCCACTGGTGAGAATGATATATTCTCAAGCAAGAACTTGGAAAAGGGCCTTAGAATGGATCCCAGCCCCACAGGCTTGGTTATAATCATCGGCAGCTCTAGTTGCTGTTTTCAACACAGTTTTTTCTCTTTGTTTTGGAAAATAAAACAATAGTTATAAATATTTGCATTTGAAACCAAAACATTTTGACAACAATTGCAGCTGCTAAATGATTTATGAAACTTGTGAAATCAAATAGAGAAGGATAGAAGGCAAACATGTCGCTGCTAAGAAGGGAGGTCTCCCTGACTTGGGTTTAAATGATGCAGGTTTCCTAGACTGAAATTATATACTAATACTCCTTCAGAGAGTTTGGTTTGAAAACATGAAACACTTAATTGCCATTTTATCATTAGCATTTTGCTGTCATCAACTTTCAGCTGACAAATTACCTACTTAGGAGAGATATATGTCAATTTAAACTGTTAGAGGAATTATGTACTCTATGTATTTGGGTCAAAAGCCAGTCACCTGGATAAAAACACAACTCTGGGACTCAGGGGGAAATATCTCAGTATGGTTTTAAGTTTCCAAAATACATAGGCAATTCTCAAATAATTAAATGTGCTTATCAACAATAAAACACCTCTTTTTGTTAAGTTTAACATTATAATCAAAGTATACAGATAACTGGGTAACCTCTGTTGAGTCTCCATCCAGTGGAGTTAAACTACTGACCTTGTACACTAGGAATTATAAATTTATATCTCCCTGAGGATTTTGCTCCTCACTGGGGAACAAGGCTGTCACACAGAAATGGCAAGCATACTATAGTCAGGATACTTGAGTTTGAATCTCTTCTCTGATTCTTATTAAATGAGTGGCCTTGGGTAAGTTAATTAATTTCTGTGAGTCTGTTTTCTTATGTATAGAATAGAAAAAAACAATATCTGCCCATGGTAATGCTATAAGTATTAAAAAGATAATTTAAATAAAGAAACTGGAAGCCTAACAGAAGCTGGGTAAATAATAACTGATTGAAGTAAGGATTTTGAAATGATTGACCTCAACCTATATTAACTGAGTTGGCCACACACAGGAACTTACATAGAGCCAAGTGAGGACTCTGAATCATGAGACAGATGTTTGTCCCCACATCCCTTCCTGCTAAAGGTTGGGGAGTCAAGGAGCAGAAAACAAGCCCGGGCCATGGAGAAAGTATCTGTTCAGAGTTACTAAATTCCCTCCTTCTTTCTCAGGTTGGTGGCCCAGAAAATGCTACTGATAAACAGATAATGAGTAAGGGTCTCTTGGACTGTCAATCAAATCAAGGTGAAGGAGAAATCATTTTGGGCTGCTGAAGTCCAAGATAAGCTTCATTTCAAACTAAGTCCTGAAGATGGGTGGAATTAAGTTTTTTTTAAGTTAAAAATGAAAATTAGCATGAGAAAAAAGGTAAGGGTTAAAAAACATACTTGCATATTGAGAAGTTAGCAATTGTCTTTGCCATTGGACCATTAGATTCAGGCATATTGGCTGGGAAGGGTCCAGACATGGATAGCTACGAATTCGTCTGGGGCAATTGATGCAATGCCGGAGACATATGCAAACATTGATTTTAATCATCCAACAAGCTCTATTTCATACAAGGACATTTTCTAAATATATTATTTTTTCCCAGCGATATTTTCAAAATCAACAAATACTGCTTTAAAAAAAACATTTGTTAAAATCCATTTGTATAAAGATTACTTTTGCAGGTTCCTCCCCAAAAGCCTGGCAGTGCACGAAGATACTGTCAACATTTAGTATCTGCTGCAGTCACCTTGGAGTCGCAAAGTGAACACAGACTTTAATGGCAATTTAATTAGATTTACCATGGAGAAGATATCACATAGGAGACTCAAGGTTTCTATATTTGGAAACCTGTATGATGACAGGAATAAATAAAACACACACACACACACACACAAATAAGACATAGCAAAGACCACAGCAGTCATTTCTTTTCCTTTTCTCCCTGCAGTTTAAACACGCATGGTGTTGTTCTCCTGTAGTGCAGGTGTCTCAGTGTCTTTAACACTTATGGAAACTGACTGCATGCAAAGAGGAGGGGGATATGTCATGCTTTATATTTTATGAGCAGGCAACATATTTCCAAGCAACATTTTTAATTGATTTGACTTTTTGTTGAATGAGAAGAGAGAGCGATTTTACCTTTGCTTTAAAAAACATGGAGGCCCACCAGAAATTGAAGACATAGCAGATGGTCTCAATGACCAAGAGAACCAATAATACATATTAGATATTGTTTTCCCCAGCTCTACAGAGACTGAAAACTCAAGAAACCTAAGCATGTTTTTCTTTTTCTTTACTTGTTGCCATAGAAAGAGATCGAAACCTTTCTTGAGAGAAGCAGGGTTAAAGGAGAGCATGCAGAGGGAATATTTCCCAAGTTATTTCTATAGTTCTCACACAAAAATATGGCTATGCACTTGGCAATCATGTCTACACCTGCAGTGGGAGTGAAGCCCCAACTTAGAGAGTCCAGGTGGTTTCCGTGGGACTGATTCACGTCTGCACCCAAACCCAGCAGGTGGCAAAGATCTGATTAAAATATTCTGCAAAGTTGTTGAATCCTCCTGAGCACTTTGGAAGAAGGAACCTGATTCTGGAGTGATACCTTAAATATTCCACTAGGAATCTTTTAGAAAAGTTAGGCAGAACTAGGAACTGCCCACACAGAAGGTAGGGATTTTCTTAAAATCTCTTTTAAAAGCTTAAAAAATACAGAGATTTCTCAACACATTAATATATTGAGAAAATTTGGTAGCAGTTCAATAACCTCAATTAATGCTGTGCTTCTCTTAGGGTGCTCTGTGGACCACCTTTATGAGAAGGGGGGTGGAGGAAGCTGTTAATAATACAAGTTCCTGTGTCCACCCAAATCTGCAAATAAGAATCTCTTGGGCTCTGCATTTAATAACCCCACCTGGTGATTCTCATATATACAAAGCTAGAGAAACACTGTAGGAGATATCTGGAAATTTAATTTAACAAAAAAGGGAAGAAAAGAATAGCAAGCTCTCCTGTTATCAGGATTTCACAGTGACCTTTTCTTGGAAAAACAAAGAAAGGTCTACTTTTATTATTATTGTTTTTACTGAGGTAATTCTAAATTGATCAGATGTGATATGACAGAATAAGCATGGCATGGATTGATGACTCATTGTTAACATTTTTAAGAACTTGCTACAAGCCAGGCACTGCTCTAAATCATTTCAATATACTCTCTAGTTTTTAATCCTTGTGGCAACCTTATCTGTTAAGTACAGAAGATGCCCCTCTTATCTGTGGTTTTGTTTTCTGCCATGGTTTCAATTACCCATGGTCAACAGCAGGCCAAAAATGTTAAATAAAAAATTCCAGAAATAAACAATTTATAAGTTTTAAATCTTATGTTGTTCTGACTAATGTGATAAAATCTTGCTTTGTCCTACTTCATCCTTCCCGGGACATGAATCATCCCTGCTGTATAGGCTACCTGCCCTTTAGTCACTTAGCCATCTTGGTTATCTGATTGACTGTCTCTGTATAGCAGTGCTTGTGTTCAAGGAATCCTTAGTTTACTTAATAATTTCTCATCATGTAGGCATCTTATCATCTCACACCATCACAAGAAGAAGGGTGAACACAGTACGGTAAGATATACTGAGAGACTATATTCACATAACTTTAATTGCAGTATGTTATTATGATTGTTCTATTTTATTATCAGTTGTTGTTAACCTCTTACTATGCCTACTTTATATATCACAGGTATGTATAGGAAAAACATAGTATATATAGGGTTCAGTACTATCCTCAGTTTCATATCTACTAAGGTTCTTGAAACATACCCCCATAAATAAGGAGGGACTGTTGTAGATGCTTTTATTATATTCAATTCACAGATAGAAAATTAGATGAGATTTATAGATGAAATCAGATTAACAGTCAGTTCTTGTCCAATGTAAGTGGTGGTCAGGAAGAAGATAAATCAGAGAGGAAGCAAAAGACCATTGGGCCTTGTCCAAACCAACATGTCTAGCTAATTTCACTCTGAGTAGAGGAATTAACAACACAAACCTGAAAAAAAAAAAAAAAGATTTAAAAAGAAATCAGGGTGCGCTTTGATTCCTAGAAACAAAGGTAACTTCTTCCAAATCTAATAAAGAGCTAATATTCTGTAACTTTTTCATTAATTTTTATGTGTTTAGGAATGTGAGTTACTGTAAGGTGGTCAAGCCACCTTTAGTTACTGGTTTCTGTGTATAGAAAAAAAAAAAAACAAAAAAAAAAAACAAACAAACAAAAAAAAAAACCCACTACAATAGTCCCATAAAATCCATGACACTACTCTCCATGGATTTATTAAAAAGACCCCCAGAGAAGAGAATAATAAAATTTGATCAAGTCAGCAGTTCCAGCTGTGTAATTGATATCCATTATTTTCTATTGACTGCTGCGCAGAACTTCAGTTTCTGTAGCATAAACAGAATTCCCATTTCTTTTGCAAGGAGACTGCCATGGGGTATAGCTGAAAATAAGGTTCATCAGTAAAATCATTTCATAAATTCCCAAGTCTCTCAGGAAAGCTCCTCAGAGAACTGTTTCCTATAAAACTACTTCTCCTCTGTAAATCATTTTTATATTTTAAGTCATCACATTTGTTCTTCTCTATATATAACAAAACATAGAGTACAAACCTCTTGAAAGATCAGGGAACAGCTAAGAAAAAGCAGGGATGTTGAAAAATATCCAAGGCTCCATTTTTCCTCTTTTGTCCTTTAGATTTGTGAAAGTAAGGAGATACTATAATCTCCCCCCAAAATAATAATACAAATATTCTATGTTTTATAATTATTATTGCTTTCATGACCCCAAAACATAGTTTTATATTTTATCTCAGAGGGGACAAGGAACAGAATATGTCACTCCAAAACATACCTCTTTGGCATAACGATTATTTTGAGCTGATTCATTTGAGAATCAGCAGATGTAAGAAAAGCTCTGAAAACAGTAGTAGAAATTACCTTTTCTGTAAGGGGAAATTTACATTTATAAAAAAAAATCTTATTTGTAAGGGGTGCCTCTGTATCAGGAAGAGAAGGATGACTGAATCATAAGAGAAACTTATCAATGGAAAAGACACTGACTTAAATCTATGTAACTAAGCTTACCATCATTTCCAATACTTTTCCTGGGGAGCTCCCGTACCACACCCCCGACCTGTTACCCCTACCATATTTTCTTCCCTTTTCTTTTAGCTGAAGATGGTACTTAACTAAGGTGGTGGCTTAAGTCACCTAAGAGAGTTACTAATTTTCCCTAGTTAATTTTCATGTATACAGGGGGTATACACGTTGTTTTGTTCAGTCAGACAAGTTATGCTCACAGGCTGAGATTGTCTTTGCCAATAATTTATTTAACACAGGTTTACTGTGGGAATGAAAACTCTTTCACAATCAATAGGGTACAAGATAGTCTCTTAATAAGCCAATAAAGAAATAATATACTCCAAACCAGTAATAAATTAATTATACTAATGCTCCAGAGAAGGGGCAGATGGAAGAATTAATGTCGAACTTCAGTTTAAGGTGTACCTTTCTATGAGTTGGTTCTCGAGAGAGTCTGCTGAGTTAACCAAAAGCTGAGGTCTAGCTGACAGCATGAAATTAAAGTTCCTTGCTGCTAGAGCACATTGCTAGAAAATCAAGGCACTGCTGTCAATGGGCAAGACACTCTCCCTCCTGGGCAGCTGCGTAGTTTTCACCACTGATTATAGGAAAAGAGATGCGTTATCTAGGCAGGAGTTAAGGCTCAAAGTCTTTGGAGAACTATTTAGATCAGCAAAGAGTTGCCTTGCCCAAACTGAACCTCTTGGATAGTCCTCACAAACTCTCAGTATTTATAGTCTAAATGTCCCCTAACCATAATTGCTTCTTCGCATGCTCTTATCAGTAAACCCCCATCTGCACGCCTCACAGCTGAGCTATTTAGTGCTTATCACAACCACAGATGGTAGTGACAACATCATGACATAACAACTTCACTCATATCAAAACAACTTTAAGAACTTATATGCATGACCCATGGACATGAACTAAGGGGGGTGGGATTGCTGGAAGGAAGGGGGATACTGGGCAGAGGGGACAAAAGGGGAAAAATTGGGACTACTGTAACAACATAATCAATAAAATATACCTAAATAGCAAAAACAAAAAAACAAAAAAACAAAAAAACACACTACTTATAAAATCATCTTTTTTTGCTATAAACAAGTGGATTTGAAATCATATCAAACCTATACACAACCCATGAGCATAAACTTCTGTTCCTTTTTCTCTTATTAATTTATTATAGGGGGTCTCCAGTCAAGAAGTCAGAAAGGTAGAGGAAAATTATGTTTCCTCTTTTACAGGGGAAAAATGATTAAATATCTCCCTGATAAGATTTGTGCTCATCAAGATACACATTCTAGTAAGATCTATCCTCTCCCATGTTAATCTATTTCAAAAGACAGTCACTGTATTCAAACAAAAGGCTTCAAGCTCCATAGAGGTAATAATAGCTTTTATGAATTTCTCTGAAGCACCAATATTGATTAACCCCAGCTGTGACCTATAACCCTTCCAATCCTTATATTTGCATTTCTTCTGGTTATATATTAAGGTTTACCAAGAAGAATGGAGGCTGTTTGAGCCCACCATTCAGATTTTTTGTACTCTTATTTTTCTTCTGAAGATATTTGCCTATTATAACTTTAGTTTCCTTGGAGTGTTAGTGAAACTACTTCTGTAAACATTTTTGGGGGAAAATATGTGAAGTCATCACACAGTAAAATTCAAGTAAGGATATTTTTCAAGCCTTTTGATTGACCCTGCTCATGATCACTGTTTCTCCTCGAGCAGAAACTATTACACAGTGATTAGTTTCCCTAGCTGAGCATCTTCAACAGCATTGTCCTTTGGGACCATAGATGGGTTAGTTGCTGCCAAGTAGATGGGATGAGCTCCCAGGCATGCTAATGCTTTGTTTGTTTCTCTTAAATATGTTGGAGGCATTTGAAGAGAGCATTTTAGATTCTAGTCATAGAATCCATAAAGCCTTGTCCCTAGGTAAACTATAAAAATAGAAAGTGGCAACATTTGTCTATGTTTTTGACACATCCTCACCTTTTACACTTTCTCTCTCTTAAGCTCCTTGATATTCAATCAATGTCTCTTTTCCCAGAGAACTAGGAGCTTGCCTACTTGTTAAAGTGGTGCTAGATAATTGTGTCCTCTGCCTCCCTACCTGTCCTTATATCCTCTACCCCATATGCTCCACCCCATTCTTCCACCCTATTTCTTCCCAATGCAGGTGCCTCCACCCAGACCCCCTGCCTTACATGCTACCCATCCCACCATTACCCACTCAATATACTACCCAACACACATATATCTTTCCCATTGCACCACATCCAGTATATAGGGCTAAAGAAAAAAGCATGGGCATATTGGTATTTTTTAAAATTTTATTTGAGCAAAAATTGATTCAAATCGAGCAGCATCCCATCTAGCATATAGGAAGAAGCTCCAAGGTGTTGTACAGAATGAAAAACTTTTAGCCCTGGCCATCAAGGCACCTACAAGAATCAACCAATGAATGCATAAATAAGCAGAACAACAAATTGATGTCTCCCTCCATCCCTATCCCTATATCTCTAAAAATCAATAAATAAAAATTTAAATAAGAACAGGATGAAAAACTCATAGGCATAAGGGAGCTGGAACAAGATTGCAATGTTACTTTCATTTAGGGCAGTGATTCTCAACCTTCCTAATGCCGTGACCCTTTAATACAATTCCTCATGTTGTGGTGACCCCCAACCATAAAATTATTTTTGTTGCTACTCATAACTATGATTTTGCTACTGTTATGAATCATAATGTAAATATCTGATATGCAGGATGTATTTTCATTGTTACAAATTGAACATAATTAAAGCATAGTGATTAATCACAAAAACAATATGTAATTATATATGTGTTTTCCGATGGTCTTAGGCAACCCCTGTGAAAGGGTCATTCGACCCCCAAAGGGGTCGCAACCCACAGGTTGAGAACCGCTGCTTTAGGGGATGGCAGGGGTCTTTCATGCAGATTACCTAACTAATGCTGATCAGGTGACTCGTGGTTGACTGTTGTAAAATTCCATTTCTGGGAAACCAAAACCTGAAAGCTAAGTGTCAGTTTGGTGACATGGGTCTTTGCATAAGCAACTTGATTTTGTCCTATTGTCTGTTTTTGTTTTGTTTTTGTTTTTTTAAGATTTTATTTATTTACTTTTAGAGAGAAGGGAAGGGAGGGAGAGAAACATCAATGTGTGGTTGCCTCTCACTTGCCCGCAACTGGGGACCTGGCGCACAACCCAGGCATGTGCCCTGACTGGGAATCGAACCAGTAACCCTTTGGTTTGCAGGTGGCACTCAATCCACTGAGCCACACCAACCAGGACCTGTTGTCTTGTTTTTAATAATAGTTTAATAAAGCTCTTAATACGGCACCTGGTTCACTGTAGGCACTCCATAAATGTTACCAAAGTCTTTCCTCCCTCCTTTCCTTTCTCCATTTCTCCAGGGCTCTTGGAATTCTAAGAGAGTGAACCAAGAGGACAATCGCCATTACATAAAAGAGTTACCCAAAGACTGCATTTCAGCCACACAGGAACATGGATTTTGATGGTGGAGAGAAGAGGGTTAATTAAAATCTCAGATTTGTTACTTAAAAAATAAGGTTTTGCAGTTTTTATTTGAGTGAAAAATTCTGTGTACTTATAAGTTCTTATTCTGCTTTATTATACTGACAGGTCAGGAATCTTCAGTGTATGACACAGTGTCATTGGGAGCACCTATCTGCGTACCTAGTGGGAAGCCAGCCTCACGTCTGAGCTGCTCCGCACATGACAGGAACACTAGCAAAGGATATTTTTATACAAGTAGTATATTTTCCATTTACCCCACACTTTACATAGCCTTCCCCAGCAAATGTTTTATATGTATTTCCATATAATTTTCCTCCTTTCTAGGCTTCCAGCTTTTCAACAAAATAGATACCCTTAAGGTCTGATAAGAGGTATAAATGGTTCTTGTTGCTCTATAAAAAGGAAGAAGTGTAATTACCCACTTCACTTACTCAACTGCTGTTATAGGACTTCAAGGGCTTTTCTGAAGAGGGCAAAGAGAGGACAGTTGCAGGCAGATCAATGAGTTTCTTTGACCAGACACTAGCTACAGTCAAAGGAGACATGCAGGACTTAGCCGCTGCAATTCACTTACATAATTCTCTTATATTAGGTGCCTGAAAGGGACCAAGGATACTGAGTTGGTAAAATGAAGTAAAATTCTGGAAAAACAGAAGCAAACAGCAAGAGCAATGAGCTTTTTCAGTTCTACAGATTTTTCCTATACCTTCCTGATTCTTAAGGTCTCTGGGTTCCTGTTTTTGTCTTAACTGTTTTCATTAATTAAGATTTCAGTTGCCTGAACTTCACAGTATATGCTGCTATAGGTGCTTAAACAAATCAAGGTTAAAAAAAAAAAAAAAAAAAAGAAGTCCTGAAGAAGGCAGTTGATAGTTTGGGTTTACCTGTTTAGTGGTATTATTAGGGATTCAAACTCAAACTTTGTTTTTAATTTTGTGGTTCATCTTTGGAACATTGCCTTTGTAATCCTGTTCTTCCCTTCATAGATAATAGAGGGCTGTTTGCTACTGTAAACATTGCATCCCCATTCCCTGGAGAAGAGGCAGACGGGGGATGCCTAAGCACTTATGCCCCTTCGATTAAAAAAAGCAAAAACAAATTCCAGGAAAGGTATTCTTTCACTAAATTGATCAGAACAATGTTACATGATCACTCCCAAGTATAAAGTGAGCTGAGAAGGGGACTACATGTTGGTTTTCCTCAGCTTTATTATTTCAATAGAAGCAGGCGCAGGAGGGACCTGATCCTTGTTAAAGGAAAAAAACAGTCTTTTTCTCTACTCTCTTAAGTTCTGTGAGAGGGGACTGCAAATTAAACTGACAAAAGACATAACAACAAGAGTAAAGATAGAGTTTTATTCATATCATAGATGTGTACATGGTAGTTCATAGAAAATGTGATTCAAGGAAGTAGTCAGAAAGTGGGGCTTTTGTGCCACTCTTAATAGGGAACAGGGAGAAGCAGTGAGGCATTTCTGGGAGATAAAGTGATGTTTTAGAAGAAGGGGAGAGAGGGCACTTTTAGAAAAACAAATGACTTTGTTGAAGAAAGAAAAATAAAGGAAGAAAGAAAGAAAGAAAGAAAGAAAGAAAGAAAGAAAGAAAGAAAGAAAGAAAGAAAGAAAGAAAGAAAGAAAGAAAGAGAAAGAAAGAAAGAAAGGAAGGAAGGAAGGAAGAAAGAAAGAAAGAAAGAAAGAAAGAAAGAAAGAAAGAAAGAAAGAAAGAAAGAAAGAAAGAAAGAAAGAAAGAAAGAAAGAAAGAAAGAAAGAAAAGAGGGAGGGAAGGAAGGAAGGAAGGAAGGAAGGAAGGAAGGAAGGAAGGAAGGAAGGAAGGAAGAAGAAAATAGAAAGAAAAGAGAAGAAAAGAAAAAAGAAAAAAAAGAGAAGAGAAGAGAAGACCCTTAGGAGAACAGATGGAAAACATGACAGTTTTGTGACAATGTTTATTTGAATGCAGTGCCCACTGCTTGTCTTCCAGAAGACAAGATTAGAGTTGCTAATTTCCAGGCAGGAGATTTATGACAACTGAGTTTTTGTGGACGCCTCTGTTTTTTTTTAGGCAGATACAAAATTTTAGAAACTCAAATGGTTTCAGCTCAAAATAAAGTTTTTATGCCATAGTGGCTTATTATGGACTACTTTGTCCTCAATCCTGATTTTAGTTTCTCATTTCAAAAAAGCCACAGCAACTCTGCCTAGTGACTCAACATTCTTAATTCTGAATTGCTCTAAGATTCCATCTAATCCTGCAATAGCATATCTTCAAGAAGGATCTGAACTCCTTCTCTGACATACCAGACCATTTGGATTAAAATAAATGGTTATATAGTTATTAAATTTAAAACTTGTGACCATGGGAGAGGGGGGAGAGCAGGACAGTGGAGAGCAAAGGGGGAAAACTGGGACAACTGTAATAGAACAACAATAAAAAAGAAATAAAAAAAAAACTTGTTTTGGTGAGTACATAAATAAAACAAGGTTACCTCCTGCATTAAAGAGCAATCATAAATAATAGATGGATTCATTTTAGTGAGTGTTACTATTTCTTCCCCCTTTAAAATATTTAATTTTCCATGGACAAACTAAAAGAAAAACAAGTGATCACTTGTCACTCAGCAAATGAACCTGAATGACTGCTTGGCCCTGTCCACTATTGAATTCTGCTGCTTGTTTCTGATTATGTTTACCTTTGATTGTTCCTCAAGTATCATCATTACCCAAGGGAGTGGAATGCTTTCCTGTGCTTTTGGGTAAGGATGCACGCCTAGAGAGTCAATTCCTTTAGGGAAAAAAATTCCTGACACTTATTTACAGGTAATTGTTCAATTCTGTGGCATTTTACTCTCCTCTCATAAACACTCAGAGTGCTTTATTAGCCAGCCTTTCCAGTGTAGAGCTCTTTGGAAAACATTTTATAGCAAAGCCATTATTACAAAAACTAGAACGCAAGTAAAATTTATGTGTCTGTTCCAAGGTGGAGCAAAGTTGATTTCCCTTAAATGTATTATCTACCACTTATCTAAAATTAATCATAACTCAAGGTCACAGATGAAACAGCCTGTGTTCATAGTCTGGAATTTTATAGCAACCCAAACAGTAAGGTTTATACATTAATTTTATAATTTTTATAAACTCACTGTGTCTGTCATTCTATGGATCAGCCCGCAAACAATGTGTGAATCAGCTCCCAAATAGTCTGTGGTGAGGGAAGCCCGATGGTGACAGTGTGCTATTATTACAGCCTTTTTCAAGCTAGGTTCCTTGAGAATTAAGCCCTAATGTCCAAGGCATCCATTGAATGTTGTGAATTAACTTCTCCATTATTACTCTAAAATGGTACTAGCTGTGTACCACCCTTGGGAGAACTGAGTAAATAGTCACACACATTATTTTATGCTTCCTGTGGCTCAGATGAGACTCAGTTGAGAAAGGCTATCTTAGAGTCACTTGCAGATGAAGGTATGAGTAGCCTAGTATGTGACTTGAGGCAAATCTTTTAATTTGGTTGCTTTAGTGTCCTTAGAGTTAAAAAATAAATTTATTGTTTCAGATTGATTTCAATGTGCTTCAAGCTATGATAGAAAATCTGCTCTCTAGGAGGTGGTTCTAGGAAAGTTTGGGATCTTAGGGAACCAAATTGAATACTAGGTTTAGTTACAGGGTCTTCTTTTTGCATCCCTCTCTCCCCCCAAAAAAGTGACATAGAAATTAAAGAAAAGTATTTTCTGTGTAATTCCTCTCCTTCCACTCTGTCCTCATCATAACCTCTACCTTGCACCACATTTCTGCTTTGGAATCATAGATGCCAAGGGAACCAAGCCTTCATACAGTCAAGTAATTTTAGTTTTTTACAACTTGCAAAGGGTTACGCTCCCTGATGCTGGCTAGGTTGGGAACAAATTAAGTACCTGTTCCTCTACATCCGTGGCTCAAATGTTTTTCTCTCCTGTTCTGTCTGCCTCTCTACACTTGCCTAAACTTGAAAATGTGGGACTGTCAGTCCCCCATGGTATCTCCTAAGACATGAGTAGTGTCAGAAGTTATAGCAACTGTATATATATATATATATATATATATATATATATATATATATATATACACACACACACACACACATATATATGTATAGCAAAAGTTGTTACATTAACCCCCATACCTAAAATGAAAAGTGGAGAAACAAATAAGAAAGAAAATAGTATCTGATATAAAAATCACATATTTTATCCAGTTATCTTTGCATATTGTCTCTCTGTTGTCCCACCCTTTATATTTTCAAGCTAAGCAGAGCTCGATTAATAAAAATAATAAAATGATAACAAACTCACATCAACAACAGAACCTAAAAAATAAAGTCAAACTAAGCAAACAACCAGAATAGGAACAGAATAATCGGTATGGGGATCATTTGGAGGGTTATCAGCTGGGAGGCAGAAGGGGGAGAAATGGGAAATGGCACAGGGATTAAGAAACATAACTGATAGGATAACTGATAGGTACAAAATAGACAGGGGGAGCTTAAGAATAATATAGGAAAGGGTGAAGCCAAAGAACTTATATGCAAGACCCATGGACATGAACTAAGAGGGATGGGATTGCTGGAGCGAAGGAGGATACCAGGCAGAGGAGAGCAAAGGGAAAAGAAATTGGGACAACTGTAATAGCATAATCAATAAAATATACTTTAAAAAGACTAAATAGTGAGAAGTTTGATTATAAGCAACTTTTCCATTGATTTTCATGCTGTTCTGAATTAGTACGGGTCCTTTGGTAAATGAATATAAACAATGAGGAAGGAAGGGGGCTCAGACTGATCAGGCAGATACAGAAGTCAGCATCACAACCCGCTTGCACAGCCAGTGGAGATAGATGCATATGAGGCTGACAGTAGCAGAGAGGTCTAAGATGTTCACAAAGTCTTTCATTCTCCATTCTAGAGATAACCTATCAGGAATAATATAGAAGAATGAGAAATATATTTTGAGAAGCACACTAAAGCTGCATATGAGTTCTGTGGGAAAAGGCTGTGTTGCTTATTGAAGTCTGCTATGGCTCAGGTTAAGAGAGGAACAGCATGAGTCTCTCCTAGCCTTGTAGATTCCCTGACTACCCTCAGATAAATTAGACTTAGATTACAAAGCAGAGTTAATATAATCCTGATCATGCACAATTTTCCTTATATGCAACTGATTTAGATTTTGCATTCTGAATTTTAAAATTTACTATTATGTTGCTAGAATTCTTGAATAAAATATTTACGTACTATTAGCAATAAAGGTTGGACAAATGACCTTTAGTGTTGCTTTTAGCTTAGAGATTTTATGATCCAATGGGACACCGATTTTCTGTCAGTAACTGCTGTTTATTTGTCTCATATTTGTCTTAACACATTTTTAACTTCTTTCTATTTGTCTCCTTATTTTTATCTTTACACATTTTTAATAAGAAAGTCTGTCTGAAGTGTATCAGTAAAAAATATCACCTACTCATCAGATTATTAGCTGATTTCCCATCATAAAAGCCAGACATGACATATTTAAAGCTTTAAAAGAAAAACTCTTAATTAAGAATTTTGTACCCAGAAAAACTATCTTTCAAAATTGAAGGTGGGATTAAGACATTTCCAGATAAACAAAAGCTAATGGAATTTATAGGTAGAAGACTTGTCCTATAAAAAATGCTAAAGAGAGTTCTTCAGGCTTAAATGATAGGATGCTAGACAGAATACCAGTAAAGGTAATAACATAGTTTACCACAACTTAAATATTTATGGGAAAAATGATCTGAAAGTAGTTTTCATTTGAAATATAGATTGTTAACCTTTTGATTTAATTATGGCAAAAATTTTAATGTGGGATTCTATCATTTTAAGAGAAAAAAATAAATGTGCTTACATTTAAAATAATTATATCAAAAATTTCAAATTAAAATATATAAGAAAGTGCTGTATCAAATATAGGAAGTTTGTATATCATCACATTACTTACTGCTATATTTGTTTATAACAAATAAATGGATTCTGAATCTGTGTTTCTTTGAAAGTATAGCCTTCTGTTGATGTGCTCTGTCAGTCTGTTGCCATCTTTTACCCCAAAACACAAAATTCAGTGACCCTCCAGAGGGCAGCAGATTACAAGCCATCCACCAAGAGCCTAGGCCTAGAATTAGGGAGAGGAGAGCTAAGGACGAAGAGAGTTAGTCTTACTTTCACTGAGCCTTAAGAATAAACACAAGGACAAATTTGTTTGGTAATCTTAATCTCATGTTATGTTTAGCAAATATATGATAAAGTGTAATTAAATCAATCTGTCAATCTGCACATTTTTTCTATGAGTCAACAATATACAAACTGTGGGGTTCAACACTGTGGTGAATGTAAGAGGCATCAGGAAAAGTCAATTTTTTAAAACATATATTTTGTGAAGAATCCATAACTAGATATATAAAACATATCTAAAAATTCTAAGTAAATCTTCCATCACACAATACTAAAATTCTCATATCATTATATATAACTTAAGAGTAATTTTCCTTAAGGATCAATGTAGCCTAGACTTAAGAATCAGAATCTCTTCAGTTCCAAGCCTGTTTCTATAATTTATTAGTTACGTGATACTGGTATTTAATCTCTGGGAGTAATATTTTCCTTGTTTGAAAAGGGACTAGCAGTATCACCCTCATAGAATTATTGTGGATAAATCATATTGTGTATGTGTATTAGTCAAGTTCTGCTGAAACAATGCTTCAGAACAAACAGCTCTCCAATCCCAGTCATTTTCTCCTGCTCATGTTGGACAGGTGGGCTCTAGCTCAACCAGGCTTGGTTGGGTTAGGTTGGGTTCAGATCCACTCGATTTGTCTCTCATTGTGGATCCAGGCTGAAGGAACAGGAATTCTCTGGAATCAGTTTATCTCATGTGAATGATATTATACAAAAGGGCAAGCAGAAATAGGTAATGCCTTTTAAACCCCCCACTTGGAACTGGAAAATATTACATGGATCAAAACAAGTCACATGGCCAAGCCCAAAGTCAGTGGGCTAAGGAAGGGTACACTGACCTCTGAGAAACTATGGCAAGACTGGAGAGAGGAATGTAGTTTGATGAACAAATAAGACAGTATGTAAAGTATGTTACACACAGTTGACCACATCCCCCCTCAACTATTTCCTATTATTGTTGTTATTCAGTACTGTCTGTTTATTATCATTTGTTTTTCACCAATCTGTTTGCACAAGTCCAAATACCAATTATAAAGCTAACTACAGACATATCTTGGATATATTATGGGTTCAGTCCCAGACCATTGTAGTAAAGCAAATATTGCAATAAAACTAGGCACACAATCTTTTTGGTTTTCCAGTGCATATAAAAGTTATGTCCACACTACATTGTAGTCTATTTAGTGTGCAATATTGTGATGTCTAAAAAATGTATATATCTTGCCCTGATCAGTGTGGTTCAGTTGGTTGGGCATCATTCTGCAAAGTGAGAGGTTACCAGTCTCATTCCCAGTCAGGGCACATGCCTGGGTTATGGGTTTGGTCCCCATTTGAGCTGCGTGCTAGAGGTATCTGATCAATGTTTCTCTCTCAAATCAATGTTTCTCTTCCTCTTTTCCTCCCTCCTTTCTCCTTTCTCTGAAAATAAATAAATAAAATCTTAAAAAATTAAAAATTAAAAATGTGCATATCTTAATTTAAGAATACTTTATTGTTAAAAAGCACCAACCATTATCTGAGCCCTCAACATGTCATAATCTTTTTCCTGGTGGAGTCTTACCTTAGGAAGATCAAGGATCACTGATTACAGATCACCATAACAAACATAAAGATAATGAAAGTGTTTGAAATACTCTGAGAATTACCAAAATGCGATACAGAGACACTAAGTGAGCAAACAGTGTTGGGAAAATGGCACCGATTTTCTTGCTTGACTCAGGGTTGCCACAGACTTTCAATTTGTAAAAAACACAGAATCTGTGAAGCTCAATAAAGCAAGGCACATAAAACAAGGTATGCCTGTATTATAAAACGAATGTGGAGCACTATAAAGACTACTTGTTTGGGTGTGCTTCTCCAAGCCATGTAGCATTCTTAGAAGTGAAGGTTTCTTCCTACATTACAGGCATCTTATGCAGAATTCTCCTCCAGCTCTCCTCTGTTGACCTATCTTTGATCACAGAGGTTCAATAATATATCTCTTTTTTCTCTACATCAGTATTGTCCAATAGAAATATAATGTCCATCACATATGCAATATAATATTTTCTAGTAGTCACATTAAAAAAGTATTCAAAGATGTTCAACAAAATTGTCCAAAATATCATTTCAACTTGTAATTGATACAAAAATTATTGAGAAATTTATTGCTCAACTTAACATTTTTCCTTCATACTAAGTATTCAAAATCCAGTGTATATTTTATATTATAGCACATCTTAACTTAAATTCTCCATATTTCAAGTGCTCAGTAGCCATATACAGTTTTAGATACCATATTGAGGAGTATATCTCTACATTGTCCCTTTCCTTTGTCATTTTTTATTGTGTGTCTGACTTTATTAATTACATCAGAATGAATATTTTTATTTTTGTCTCTCCTACAGTAACTCTGATGTTTGTTTGCATATTAATCTCAGTCCAGGTTTGACCAGGCATTAAACAAATACATAAATACATACATCATTCAGAGTAAGAGTTATGGAAATAAACACAATGAGGTACAGATTAAGTAATTTACACATTAAACCTCAAGTTTTGTTTGCAGACCTATAAAAGTACCTTGGGCTTCCTCAGACCATCCTAGATAAAATATAGAGGATACAGTTTCTTAGAATGTAATACATACTCAATTGGTTTTTCTTAAGTCATTAATTTGACCAGCCTATGAAACCAAAAGTTCTCTCTATCACAAGGTAGGTGAGGTATACTGAAGCAACTAAGCACAACTTATTTTTTATAGATACAACTTAACTGAAGTGTCTTCAAAGATGTTATGTGCCTATAAATAAATCCATAAGAAGCAACAGTGCGTGTAAGGCAGTAAACTGTGGGGAGAATCAGTGCAGTATCGAGTGAGACTGGATATGAAGTAGGGAGGGCAGTTCACGATCTACAGGTTAGAATATATTAGGTGCCAATAACAAATGGTTGTCTATAGGCATTCAGGTAACTGACTATACTAAACTACCTAAAAATGTTTTGTGAAAGGCTGGTTGGTTATCTGTGAAAGCATGGTTAGTCTTGCATATATTCAGTACACAATATACGACAAAATGATTTTAAGAAAACAAAAATATCTTTGGCTGTTTTAAAAAAAATCTGCAAAATCTCTGCATTTATACCTGTAAAAGAGAAAAGAATACCTATCGCAGTGAAAAGCTGGACAAGATGTCTGAACATATAGCTTTTCGTGTGCTTATTTTGCTGTGCTTTCTAAAACCTCTTCTTAAAATGACATATCCATGAAGAAATAAGGACCTAATAGGCATATTTCAATTAACACTTTAAACATTTTGAAACTAAACATTATTATTTATCATCTTTCTTTTGGTTTAAAAATCAGAAGAAGCAGAAATAACAGATGGTTATGGAAATTTACAATCATCCTTCATTTGTGTTCTTAGTGTCTCATCTATGGCAGTAATTTCTGGCTGCCACATCTTAGAATTGTTTCTCAATTATACCAGAGTCATTATTTTGTTAGAATCTATAAATTGTGTGAAAGATACAAATGATGATTGTACCAGCTTGTACATCTCAAATAACATCTCAGATTGTAAGGGACCAAGAAAGTTGGTCTTATAAGGCAATTAACTGCTTTACCCTTCCTGAGTTGAATTAACAATCTAGTTCTCAACATATCCAGTCTAGCTGATTCTTTCTATTTGCAGCCTGATACTTTGTTCTCAGACTGCTATCTAGTAAAGGATAATTAAAGACATTTACACTTATCTTGCCAGCAAGAACATTGCTCTTACTGTTAAGGAAAAATTCCAATTCCATGCAATTTATATTTGCATAATATCCTGTAGCCATATCCAAAAACACTTTAATTAAAAACAGAAAACATTATTGCTGTTGGGGTTTATAGAAGAAAAAGGTTACGAATAATCACTGTCAAAGAAAACAGTTAGCTTATTTTATCAGTTAGTTCCAACAAAATTGAGCCTATTTTCTCTTGGAAGTAGTTAACAAATAATAAAATATGTGTTATATGTGTTGTATGGCGTTATTCATATACCAACTCACTTCTTAACTCACAGTTCCATTTCTCACCTTTTTGGGTGTAATGCCAAGGAGAAACAGCATTTTACAATTCAATTTTGCTTTCTCTACCTCCTGTGAATCAAATGTCAACCAAAACAAGTCATAAAATTTCATACAAGGGAGGACAAGTTTCAATAAGAAAGTAAAAATGAAATTTATAATCATCTTTTATTCAAATTATAGTTTTTGAATACCTATATGCCCCAATTTGAAAATCACATTAATGAACTTTGTGATTCAGTTATACTTATTTGAATAATTCTGATATCAGTCTTACAGCTTAAAAATGTATTTCATTTCAGTCACGTAAGACAAGCCACCATGGATGTAAGTTCTGTTTATTAAACATGCTACCTACCAAAAAAGTGTTTAAAGTCATTCTATTTTATTTCCAGTTTAAACATTCAAATGCAGCCCAAAAGCTAGAAGGTGATCAACCAGATTCCCTAAGACTAAAGTATTTCTGGAGAGGCAGAACTTAGCATGAGAACAAATTAGATGGTTGGTAGTACATACCATAAAACGCAAAGAAATATCTTAGGAAAGTTCAGAATAAAATGAAAATCTGCAAAGTGAAGAAAGCCTGAGTCATCCAGTATGTGTTCATGCAGTTATACTTCCCTAAGCACCTTCTGTGAGTCAGCTGTTGGGAGGGCCACGACTCAGACTCAGCTCTTGTCCCAGTTATATGCATAATAGAGAAATAAATAAACACAGAATGTAAAATTGAGATATGTATAAGGTTCTAAGGGACATGGAGGAGTATAGTGAGAATATAACTTGCATACTTCCCATGGTCTGCTTTCTAAGTATGAATTTTGATATTTAAGCCTATTCAAATAAAGCATCACATATTTTTAATATATAAGTAAACTAAATTTTCAATAACTTAAAAACATATTCTGCTTTTATAATAAACAAACTCACTCACTAAGTCATATTTGAAGATCTAATAATGCCTGAGATAAATCAGCTGGGGGGTGGTCAGTATATAATTATATTTCACAACCTAAAAGTTTATAAATTTTGTATCATTTAAGCAGCATTGCATATTGATAAAGGGTCAACTCACTAAAAAGACATTTTATGTGGTAATATCCTAACAAAAGAGTTCCAAAATATATAAAAATAAAAATTGATAGAACTAAAAATTTGATATTTTCATATTATAGTTAGAGAATTCAATATTCTTCTCAATAATTGATATAATAGACAGAAAATCAGTAAGTACAGAGATGATCTGAACTCTATCAACTAACTTAGTCTAAATGATATTGATAGACCAGGGCATATCTACCCAACAATAAACACCCTTTTCATGTGCACATGGAAAATGCATTAAAGTACATACCAGCTAGGCTTTAAAATTGTTTATAATAAATTTATAAACTGAAATCATACAAAGTATGTTCTCTGAGCACAATATAATTTAACTAGAAATCAATAACAGAAAGATATCTAGAAAATCTCCAGATGTTTGAAAATAAAAGAACACATTGCTGAATAGCATATGTGTCAAAGAGGAACTCACAAGTAATATTGGAAAATGTCCTGAATGATATAAAAATGAAAAAACACTATTATAACAAAATCAGTGGGATACAGATAAAGCAGTGTTTAGAGGGAAATTCATAGCTTTACATGTTTCTATTAGAAAAGAAGGAACATTTCAAATCCATTATCAAAGCTCATACTATAAGTGCAAGGTGGAGTGTGTGGAGAGAGCAAATGAATTAAAGATAAAGCAAATAAAAGAAAGGAAATAGTAAAGATAGGATCAGAAATCATTAAAATTGAAAACAAAAACAACAGAAGGAATCAATGAAACCAAAGCTAATACACTGAAAAAACGCTATAGATAAAGTATTAGCTAGGTAGAGCTAAAGAAAAGGAGAAAAAACTCAAATTACCAATATCAGAAATGAAAGAAAGGATGTCCCTATGAATTCTACAGGCTTTAGAAAGATATTATGGGAACATCATGAACAAATTTTTGCCAACAGATTTAAAACTTAACTAAAAAGGAAAAATATCTTGAATTCCTACCAAAGCTCAGTAGAGAAAAAATAGGCAACTAAAGTCCTTTACCTATTAATAAAATTGAATTCATAGTCAAATACCTCCCCAAACTGAAAACTATAGGCCCATATGTCATAAATGACAACTTTTATAAAACATTTAAGGATAAAATAGTACTAAATCTACAGAAATTCTTCCTGAAAAATAGAGGAGGAGGAAACACTTTTCAACTGATTCATAAAGACAACACTACCCTGGTACAAAAAATGAGACCAAGACATTGAAGGAAACTATAGACCTACACTGCACAATGCAGTGGCCAATAGCCATGTGTGGCTAGTCGAAATTAAGATGTGTGATAAGGATAATCACCAGATTATAAAGACAGTGTGAAATAAAGATGAATACAGAAAACTTTATTAATATTTTATGTGGTTTAAGTGTTGAACTGATGCTATCTAGATGAAATAAAATATACAATATTACTAAAATAATTTTGTTTCTGTTGAGCTTTTTAAATGTGGCTATAAAAATTTTTAATTATATATATGTGATTTTTAACAATATATCACTGATCTTATAAAGGACAATCATATCCTGAGAAATCTATAAGTATATTCCATACTTAATGATAAAAGATTGACTTCTTTCCCTTGGGATCAGAAATAAGATAAGGGTGTTCATTCTCACTTTTAAGTTAGTCACTAAGGACCTAGCCAATGCAACAAAGCAAAAAAAAAAAAAAAGTGACATATATAGTAGAGAAGGAGAAATAAAAGTATCTTTATTTACAGATGGCATAATTAACTGTAAAAAAATTACAAAGAATAAGATATAAAACTATCATAACTTATAATTGGGTTAAGTCTAACAAAATATGTACTAGATTTAAGGGCTAAAAACTACACAGTATTGATGAGAGAAATACAAAAAGACTAAACAAATGGAGAGCCATACCATGGTAATAGATTAGAAGACTCAATATTGTTACCATGTCAATTTTCCCCTAATTTACTTATAGTTTCAGTGAAATCTCAAAGTTCCAGCAGGCTTTAATGTTGTATAAATTAATAAGCTGATTCTAAAATTTACATGAAAACTCAATAGAACTGGAATAACTATAACAATTTTGAAAAAGAAAAAAATTATAGGACTCACACCACCTAACTTACTTTAAAGCTACAATTATTAAAACAATGTATTATAGACAAGAAGATAGACACAAAGATCAATAGGACAGAATATAAAATTCAAAAATGCTTCTCACATATAATATGGTCAATCAATATTTGACCAAGATGTTCAAGACAATTCAGAGGAGAAATATATGTGTTTTCCAAAGATTTTGTTGAACCAATTGGATATTCATATCCAAAATGATGCATTGACCCACATCTAGCATTAACTTAAAAAATTAAGTTAAAATGATTAGTAGCACTTTAGGTCTTAGGAGACCTATGTTTTAGAAGAAAATATAGAAAAACTGTGCAAACTGAGGTTGGCTACTCTTTTGCAGATGAAATACAAGAAATACAAACTATAAAATAAAAAATTATATAAATTGGACTTTGTCAAACGTTTTAAAAATCTGCTTTGTAAAAAACACTGTTAAAGCCCTGACCAGTGTGGCTCAGTTGGTTGGGGATCATTCTGCTATGCAAAAGGTCACTGCTTTAATTCCTGATCAGGGAACATGCCTGGGTTGCAGGTTCAGTGCCTATGAGAGACAACCAATGGTGTTTTTCTCTCATCTTGATGTTTCTCCCTCTTTCTCTCTCCTTTTCTTTCCCTCTCTCTAAAAATAAAATAAATAAAAATTGTTAAAATATAAAATAAATAAAAGCCCCTGTTAAAAAAACTATGACATGCCACAGACTAGGGAAAACTGTTTGTAAAACATGTATCTGAAATAGGACTGGTCTCCAAAGTACACAAACAGTTATTTTACAACTCAGCAATAAGAAAACAAACAACCCAGTAAAAATGGACCGAGAGTTGTACAGACACTTCACCTGAAAAGATAAATGGATAAATGGATCCTCGTTCATTTCAGCACATGAAAAGATGCTGAAATCATTAGCCATTAGGGAGATGCAAATTGTAATCACAGGAGTTACTACTAAGCACCTGATAGAATATTCTGACTCAATTAAATGACAATAACACGTGCCTACAAATGTGTATGCAAGCCTACTGGAACTATTATATATTATTAATAGGGATGCAGAATTGGTGTAGTCACTTTGAAAAACAGTTTGGCAATTACTTATAAAGTTAAATATTATACAGCAATCTCACTCATAGGTATTTAGTTAAGAAAAATAGAAACATACATTCACAGAAAACCCATAGACAAATTTTTCTAATGGTTTTATTACCAAAATTGTAAATGAACTGAATTTTCATCAAGTGAAGAATGGATAAATAAACTGTGCTACATCTGTAAACTGAAACACTAGTTCAAGACAACAAAGAGAGTAGGAGATTGGCCACGAATGAACATGGAAAATTTTCCATGTGAAGAAAATATTCCATATCTTGATCATGGTGGTAGTTATGTGACTGTATCTGTTTATTTTCAGAACATGGAGGCAGCTAGAATGCACCCCTGGACTTTGGGTATATGTTATTCGACCTGGCCCTGAACTTAGCAATTCCCAAAGGATATGCTGATGGACTGAACCTGTTCCCAGGGGAAATGGTAATGGATTTAGCCTAATATGTTAACTAACCTGGTGAAGAGGGGAAGCAATGAGATGTAAATGACCTACTGAATATGTTGGTAAGCAAACTCACTCTTACTGAAAGGTGTGTTTCACAAGTATAAAAAAAGGGTGCCTGCAGAAGTGTGGGCAGCAATTCCTACAGGTCCATGAAGAGGACCGGGAGTCTCCATTCCCCCATTCCCCCATTCCCTTGCTTCTACAGGCCCTTGAGTTGGTCTGGAGGTTGGCTCTCCCCTTAACCCCCTCCCCCTCCGTTTGGTCCCTCAATAAAACAGGTATTTGCTTACACAGTGGTCTCCGGGTGATTTCTTAGAGCAGGGCTGCCCTGACGTTTATCAATATTTATGAAATTGTACACAGAAAAGGTGATTTTTTACTGTTTGTAAATAATTATTCAATAAACCTGACATTTAAAAATAGGATGTAAATAACATTTTTTCCTGCAGTGTTCCAAGAGGACCTTGTATTACATAACACAGTTTACTTCAAATTGTTAAAAATTAAATTATTTACTTAAATCTCTCAAAAATGTGGTCTTGGTTGATGTTGTAAAGAAAGTTCTTATTGTCATCTCTTTAATATCTACCATAACACCTAACAGCACTCTGCACAGAGTGCTTAGAAAACCGTAAAGGCATCCAGATGCCAAGTTTTTGCAGTTTGACTGTGTCTGCATAGGGTAGATTAATTTCATTATAGACTGATCTTGAAGGTTTCATGTTATTTTCAAGTTAAAAAATATATAGTAGTTGGTAGAATTCCTTTTTTTTTTTTTTCATGATATCATTTCAAACAGGCAGAGAAAAGTAGATTAAATTGTATTTGATGGGTCTAAATTGAGACTAATTTTTTACCTGCTTCCACCTTTATGCTTTCAACTGGAATCTGGGGATAAAGGCCAGTTGATAAGTTATAGGGAAAATAAAATATTTGTTAAGTAGATGATCTAAAGAAACAGAAATAAAGGAGTGTTTAGTTTAGATGATTAGAATTCGGTAGAAAGTGAACTAAAATAGCAGTGAAGATATATGAGACACAGGAAATTCTTTTTCTATGAAAGAGTAAGAAACCAAAGCTAGTACCAAAACACAGTACTGTCAAGTCAAAGATTTAGGAAGGTGTAGTACTAAGATTTTGGAACTGTTTTATTATGGGAGACATAACTGAAGGTCATATCCTTGAGATTAAACTTGTGGAAGATAATTCATTCCACAAAAAGGTAATGCCACCTAACATGAGACCAATCAATATGTAATAGTAATTTCATAAATAGGATTACTGTGTAAATATATGACAAGATAGAGCAGCATAAAAATCATATCTCAACACAAAGAAGACAAAACCATCAGAGAAGAAATAGAAAATGAGCAAATATCTGATAGTTTACATTAGGGAGGATCTAGGTTTAGGGGGGCCTAATCCTTACACATTTTGGGAACACTCTTTATAAAAACACTATGAATGAAATAATTGGTACAAAAGTAAATATTTACCTAAAATAAGAGAGGAATCTCATCAAATTATATAATGTTTCAAATATTACAAAATCCAGAGAAGACAACTAATATTGTAATTAATAGGCTGACGTATTTCTATTTTTTGTTTCATATTATTTGATTGCCTTTTCATATGACAAAGATTATCTTATAATATTCTCTATAAAGAGAATAGAAAGAAACTTCTGGCCAAGATAGAGGCCTAAACAAACACGCTGGGTCTCCCTCCACAACTAAGAAGGAATGTAACTACCTCAAAACTAGAGATAACCAAAAATTCCAGAAAATCGAGCTGCACGGAAGTCCAACAAACAAAGATATAAAGAAAAAATACTCATACAGGCAGGTAGGAGGGGCAGAGCCTGGGCGGACAGGACGCGGTGTAGTGGCAGTGGCAGCAGCTTCAGTGGCGGTGGCAGCAGGCCAAGGGAAAGAGCAGTCACATGTTTTAAAAAGTGGGGAGGGACACCTGGGGAGCACTCTCAGCTCCTGACCAGACTGCACAGCTCACAGTCCCAGCGCCAGGGAAAATCAAGCGTCATTGCTTCTGACTATGCACACCAGTGGGAGTTGGGGAAGAGGCAGAAACTGCTGGTCTCTCAGCAGAGTCCATTTGTTTAAAGGGCCCCCACAGTCCTAGAACATCTGCAGACCCACCCACTCTGGGAACAACAGCCAGGGCACCAGCTACAGGGGCAGCAGTCCCATATGAAAGTGGGAGAAGTGCCTGGAAAAGAGACAAGTGCTGAGCAAGTGGCATTGTTTTCTCCCTGACCCCTCCCCCACACACAGCACCATAACATAGTGAAACAGGTCACCCTGTACTGATGAATACCTAAGGCTCCACCCCTTACAACGTAACAGGAATGACAGCTCGACCTAAGTCACAGAGGCAAGATGAGGAGACAGAGAAGTATGGCCCAAAAGGGGGAATGAATCAAGGTTCCAGTGGGAGAACTAAGCAATGAGGAGATGGCCAGACTAACAGATGAGGAGATAGACAACCTAATAGATGAAGAATTCAAAACACTGGTGATAAAGATGCTCACAGGCTTGACAGATATGCTTAAGTATGGCAGATGCATAAGGGAGGAAGTGAAGGTTATGCTAAGTGAAACGAAGGAAAATCCACACAAAACCAATGGTGAAGGGAAGGAAGCCAGCGTTCAAATCAATGATTTGGAACATAAGGAAGAAACAGGAGGAAAAATGAGGAAACAACTATTGAAAAAAATGAGGCAAGGCTTAGGAACCTCTGGGACTACTTCAAATGTGCCAACATCCGAATCATAGGGCTTCCAGAAAAAGAAGAGGAAGTGCAAGAAATTGAAAGCTTATGTGAAAAAATAATGAAGGAAAAATTCCCAAATTTGGCAAAGGAAATAAACATACAAGTCTAGGAAGCAAAGAGAGTCCAAAACAAGCTAGACCCAAAGAGGACCACACCAAGACACATCATAATTAAAATGCCAGAGGTCAAAGATAAAGAGAAAATCTTAAAAGCAGCAAGAGATGAACAGAGAGTTACTTACAAAGTGATGCCTATAGGACTTTCAGCTGATTTCTCAAAAGAAACTTTGCAGGCAAGAAGGGACTGGTAAGAAGTAGTCAATACGATGAGAAGCAAGAATCTACAACCAAGATTACTCTATCCAGCAAAGATATCAGTTAGAATGGAAGGGCAGATGAAGTGCTTCCCAAACAAGGTAAAGCTAAAAGAGTTCATTATCACCAAGCCATTGTTATATAAAATGTTAAAGGGACTTAAGAAAAAGAAGATCAAAACTATGAATACTAAAATGGCAACAAACTCACAACTATGAACAACTGAATCTAAAAAATAAACAAAATCCAACTAAGCAAACCAGAATAGGAACAGAATCATAGGTATGGGGATCATTTGAAGGGTTTTCAGCTGGGAGGGGGGTGAGGTGGGGGGAAAATGAGGAAATGGTGCAGGGATGAAGAAGCATAATTGGTTGGTACAAACTAGACAGGGGGAAGTTGGGAATAATATGGGAAAGGGTGAATCCAAAGAACTTATATGCACAACCCATGGACATGAACTAAGGGGAGTGGGATTGCTGCAGGGAAGTGGGGTACTGAGCAGAGGGGAGCAAAGAAGAAAAAAATTGGGACTATTGTAACAACATAATCAATAAAATATGCTTAAAAAAAGAGAATAGAAAGATAATTTTTTTTTCTCTAACATCATTGGTCAAAACATTTTTGTTATCTATAATTTAAAAAAGTCTCCCTGCTTCATAACTCAGTGTTATTAAGGTCATATAAATTATAAGGTTGTCGAATTTGGGAATCTTTTCCTAAGTTTTTTTCATATATGATTTGTTACAAATGTAATTGCTGTTTGTTGTATACTACAGATTGTCAGAACAAGGAGGCAGCTAGAATGCACAGCTGGATTTTTGGTACAGTATATGCTAATCAACCTTGTCCTGGCTGGGGATCACAAAGGATATGCTGATGAACTTAGCTGATCCCAGGGGAAATGTTAATGAACCTAGCCGGATATGTTAACTAACCTGGGTGGGGGTGGGGGGGGAAGCAATGAGATGTAAATGACCTACTGAATATGTTGATAAACAAACTCACCCTCACTGAAATGTGTGGTTGACAAGTATAAAAAAGGTGCCTGAAGAAGTGTGGGCGGGACTCTTACAGGCCCATGAGGAGGACTGGAGTACCCAGTCCCCGTTCCCTGTTCCCCATTCCCTTGCTTCCATCCCCCTTGCTCCTACAGGCTTTTGAGTCAGTCCAGGAGTTGCTTCTCTCCTCCACTCCCTTCCCCTTTTTTTCTCAATAAACCCATTGCGTGATCCTATAGTTGTCTCCAGGTGATTTCTCAGAGCAAGGCTGTCCTGACACAGATTTAAGCCTTTCCAACAAGAATTTCGATAAATTCTGTTTTACAGAGTTTCTATCAAAAAGAAAAAACATCTGATACTTGTATAATTATATATGCTGCTTATAAATATATTCTTGATATGAGACAACTTTTTTCACTAGATGTTGTAAAACAGAATTCCTGCTTATAATTTTATTCAGGAAATGATTAGAAAAAAATTTTCACAGAAGTTTGTAGTTTAAATATTTCATACTTCTTTTTCTTTAACTATCCATGTACCTCCATGGTAGACAATTTCATGTTATGATACTGTTAGGGATAAAGAAGCCAGTGACTCTCAAACCAATAAGAGATAACAGATTAATCATGGAAAAGGGGTGAGGAAATGACATTTTGCAGCTCCTCACACATACCTCTGGGATCAAAAGGAGGAAGATTGTCATCACCAAACACAGAGAAATGGGAAGATGTAGCTAGATAACTTTGAAAATAAGTTGGAGGTAGACCTATAACTAGGTTACCCTTAGTTAATCACATCCTGAGTTAAGTAGTTAATCACATTAGATTGTGAATCTGGATTAACTAGTAATGGAGAAATGGGGGAGAAGGAGAGGGGAGGGGGAGCTAATCGTGTTGTGGAGGGCGCTAATTGCATTAGTATAAAACCAGTTTTCTTTGTCTACTTCACACACGCATGCTCCTGGCTGGCTATGCACCTGACTCTGCAGACTCGTGAATAAACACCTTGCCTCGCTTTGCTGCTGAAGTCCTGTGTCCCGGTGTTTTATTGTGAGCATTTCTCACAATACCAACATTCATATTATAATACAAAGTGTGATTAACAATAACTTAACTACACCCAAAAGTAAATCCAACTACACTAAGCCCAAACTAAATGTATCTTCAATTCAGCTGTGACTAGCCAGCTCCTCAGAATGTCACAGTCACTTCAGTACAATCTAACACAAGGGAAAGTATGAAGTATATCCATCTTTAGATTACAGATATGTTAGGTTTTCAAATTTTACAACAACATATGACCAAGTAAACAAATTGTTAGAACACCCCCCCCACCCAGGACCAAGAAAACAATGGTTTCTCAAGCTTAATGGTTGAATATTTATCTAGTTAGAACAACATTATTTAGAAAATGCAGCTTTCTCATTTTGTGAAATTATGTAAAATTTGTAGAAAGGTCTCCATTTTTAATTGTAAAAGTTAACATATATCAAGGAAGTGGGTATATGTCTCCTAAAGCTGCCATAACAAAATACCACAGACTGAAAGGGGTTAAACACTTTTTTTCCTCCTCACAGTTCTATTGGCTGAAAGTCCAAGATCAAGGTTCTGGCAAGGTTGATTTCTCCTAATATTTTTCTCCTTGACTTGCAAATGGGCTCCTTCCTGCTGTGTCTCACATGGCCTTTTCTCTGTGAGCTGGCATCCCTGGTGTCTCTTCTTCTTCCCATAAGGAAGGACAACAGTCCTACTGGATTAAGTCCACCCTATGACCTCATTTAATTTAATTTCATCTTTAAAGGCCTTGTCTCCAACTATAATCACAATGGGTGCTAGAGCTCGAACACATGAATGCGAAAGGGTGACAAACTTCAGTCGGTAATTATGCAGAAAGCATATATGTACAGTTTAATAAATAATCATAAGACATACCTATAGACACCATCTAAGTCAAGAAATAAAACATCGCTATCATCAAAACACCTTTCTCCCACCCATAGCCCATAAGTCTGTCTCTGATCATAATATTCTTCCTCACAAGAGAGGTAACCATTCATTCTGACTTTTTGATTGTTATATTCTTTATAGTTTTACCACCTATGTATGCAGCTTTATATAATATATGGATAGTTCAGTCTACTTTTGAAATTTGCATAATAGAATGGGCTCATATATATTGTTTTGGGTCTTGCATTTTCTGTACATCTTCTTTGTGACATGCATCATAATGCATTTAGTTTAGTCATTTTTCTTAAAGGAAAAAATATTAAATATTTAAGCTTGAGAGCCATGTGGTCTCTATCATAGTTTTTGTAATCAGTTTTGCCATTGTTTTGTATAAACAGCATAGACAACATATAAATGAATGGACATAATTGTATTCTAATAAATATTTACAAAAACAGTCAGCAAGCCTGCAGGCCATAGTTCCTAACCTTTGGTCTACAGTATCTTCTATGCCCGATGTTGGCTATTTATGTCTCTTTTCTGTTTTCCATGATCAATCTCAAAAAAAGTTAATCATATTTGAAAATAAAATTAACTTTTGAATTGGTTGATTCTCTCTGGGCATACATTTTTCAGACTGGCATAATTTTCTTTCAGTGAGTTAGATATTATTACATTATCTCCTGACTTTTATTGTTGCTGTTGAGAAGTCAGTGATAAATCTAACTTTTTGCTCCTTTGAAGATGATATCCTGTTCTGGGGGGTGGGCTTAAGATTTTTTCTTTGTCTTTGGTGTTTTGTATTTTTATTGCAATGCCTTTAGATGGAAAAATTTTAAGAGGGTTATTTGCTGGAGATTCATTAAAATTCTTGAATGTTTTTTTTATTGTGTTTGAAAAATTCTCATTCATTCTCTTCACACATTGTCTATGCCCCTTTCTGTCCTTTCCTTCAAAAACTCCAATTATATTTTCTCATTTTATTGTTCATATTTCCTAACTTCTTTCTGTGAATCCATCTTTTTATTTATTTACTCTGCTTTCTGTACAATTTCCTCTGACTGATTTTCCAGGTCATTATAACTTGTTTGTTTTAAATCCATCTACTAAGTTATTATATTTCAAAATTGTAAATAATCTTCATTTCCAGTGTTTCTATATAAAACTTTTTCTAATATGATAGATTATTTTTTATAGTTTCCACTTCTTGACAGATACTGCAAGTTTTTCATAATATATTTTTGTAATCTATGTTTTATAAGCTATGACTGATTATCCCACTATAAGAAGTGTTTGTAGATCTGTTTGTATATATTTTTTTGAAGCTTCTTATTCATGATGTTTTTTTTCTTATGTGCCTAGTTATATTGTTTGAAAAATTACTTAGGCCTAAGATAAAGGATAAAAATCCATTTCTACGTAAGGTGCCTTAGGGAACTATTCACAATTACTTTAAATGAAATTCATCATCTAAAGGTTTTATTGTGTTGCTTTTGGTCATTTGGGTGATATGAATTTAGTTCAAATCTAAAAATTATTTAGCTTTTGTTTACAAGTCCTCAGAGACAGTAGCTCTCTCTTTCTTTTGTAGGATGAAAACAACTTCCCTAGAAACCTTTTGAAATTTGAGGGTAGATGTAGGCTTATTTTAGCTCTTCCTTAATTTGGAACAATAGTTCTTTGGGGTTCCAGCTTAGACTCCCCAACTAGGGTATTCCTAGGTTTTTGTATCCTTCACCATGGAATATGAGACCATTTAGCAGAAAGTTCAAATGTTCTTGGATAGACAAATGCTTCCATAACAAAAATGACGTCTGTCCTCTCTTATTTCTCCAGATCTCTGTTTCCCTTTGATTTTATTCTGACAATTTCTTTCTACCAGTCACATTTTCAGTAACTTTAATAATTAAAAAATAATAATCCATCATTTAGTAGTTCTCAGTGGGAAAGTTAGTCTAAATAACCTAGACCACATTAGTAGAAAGGAGAGTTTGTAAAATCTTTGGTAGACCTTTTGGTATTTTCCTCTTTAGTTTGTATTTAAGAGTTTTAGTAAAAATGAGCCTTGAATTTTTTTCCCTTGTGCTTAATTAGTAACCTATTATTATTAGCAGAGGTAGCTAGATGTTTATAAAGAAAGGGAACAAAGGCAAGACAAATAAACTAGGAAGCATATGCCTGCTTTGTTAGGAAGTTGCAACATTCATAAGCACCCCAGGAAATCACAGCATTTCACACCAAGAGGATTAACACCCCCTCCCTTCCCCATATAGAGAGAAAGGACAAGCTTTCAAATCTCCCCAGGGTACAACCGGTCCATTACCCATAAATCACCAAGGGAGGGATGAAACAATAAAGGGTAAATTTCTTTGCTGTGTAACATGTCCAATAGAAGGCAGGTGATGCAGAGGTAGATCCTTCTACTATGAGGCAGGCACAGTGGAAGCCAAGATGATGACCATAGTGGTCTGTTAATCTAGACTGGGAAGAAGATTAGATTGGGGACACAGAACCTCAGAAGATCTAGAAAATGGATTGGTTAAAGGGAGGACCCAGCACTAGACTGCAAAAACTTAGAAATGTAATGGGTTAGTTTAAAGGTTGACTGGTCCTTTCTAAGCTCGAGATAATATAACCCAAGCTTAGTAACATGAGCTCACCTTGTTTGCTTGTGCTTCTCTCTCTATAACAGCCATGTGGCCCTAGCACTCACCTGGGTTCTGTAGCAAACCATGTGGGCCTGGGCACGCAGCCAGCTGAAGTGCAGCGCGGAACACAGACTAAGCTAGCCAAATGGTGACAAAGACTAGACAAGACTAAACCAATGGCCCAAAACTTTTGGACTTTGGCCTCTGTACTGGGCTTGTTGAAGACAGGTTGGATTTTTTTGCATGGTGGGAAAAATGGTGATGAGACATCAGGAACCTGTGGGCGGCCTTCTATTTCCACCCCAATAAGTCTTGTCACAAAACCTCAACCTCCCACGTGCAGGTCTAATAGAATGTTTTTCTCACAACCCGTGAAAGGACAAGATTTTCACTGGCAATATCTTGAATGGAGAATGCAGATGTTTCAACTGGAAACTTCTCTGTTAGAGATTTGGTTCTACTTTCAAAACTCAGTACCGAAAGCTAAAACACAGAGCAATTTTATATTGTTTGTGTTGCTGTTTTTGACCTGCAGCAGTGAACCAGAGCTAATGATAATAGTATCAAATATTCTGAAAAGTGTGTGTAGCCTGCATTAGTAAACTCCTGTAGTCCCATTTGTCATCATATGACCCTGCATTTTGTATTGTGTCCAATATAAGTCCATTGATGAATCAGTTCTCTCTGTTCCTCTATCAAAAAAAGGAAGAAAAAAGAAAAAGGAAGATAGAAGGCAAGAGAGAGAAGAAAGAAAGAAGGAAAGAAAGAAAGAAAGAAAGAAAGAAAGAAAGAAAGAAAGAAAGAAAAGAAAAGAAAGAAAGAAAGAAAGAAAGAAAAGAAAAAGAGAAGGAAAAGAAAGAAAGAGAGAAAAAAGAAACACCTCCTGCAGTCTGATTCCAAATTCTGTGAGGTAATCTGGCCCTTTAAACTTTAAGAGCAACAGATGACAGCACTATATACTTCTCACTCACACACACACACACACAGAGAGAGAGAGAGAGAGAGAGAGAGAGAGAGAGAGAGAGAACAGTAGAGTTCCGGCTTTCTTACCAGCTTACAAGTGTAGTTACAGTAACATTAAAACTATTGTATAAGTGGCACTGATTTAAGTGCCCTGCCACTGGTCAAGTTATTTCCCAGAGTTCCTTCTATGCTGAGGAATGGGGCCCGTGTCTTCTTTTTTGGCTTCTTATCAAGCCACCATGACACTGCCTTGCAGTCAATGGCTTGGCCTTCATTAGGTGACTGCTCCACCAGGTACCACTAGCCTTTGTTGGTATTCACTACTGTTATAGTCTTTCTAGTCTTGAGACAAGGCACTGCTTTGTAATGGGGTGCAGAGCATGGGTCCTCTGAAAGTAGGGAAACATCCCCACAATCCTGCCTATAGGGAAGAATGGAAGATACAGCATTTAAGACACATTACATAGCAAAAGACAAGTTAATAGCTGTGCCTTCCTGAAGGGAAGAGGGCTGCTGCCCAGGTGAATTGTGTACATGACTGAGAACATGCAGTGACTTGTGACATAGGCCAGGGGCGGGGTGCAAATGCTTACCCTGGATGCCCCTGTGTCACTGGGAACTCCTGCCTTGACTAAAGATGGCAGCCGACAGAGGGTAAAAGACACCGAGGAACTGATGAAAATGGCAGACATTAACATACCATAGGAAGAGCCAGATAGGAGGTCGCATGGGAAGTTCCAGGCTGAGCATTCAAATTAGGGTGGGCGGAAGGTCAGAGGTGGGAGAGCCACAGGTCTGCAGTGAAAGAGGAGGTCTTCCTGGAGAACACAGTGGCAGAGCTGACAGAGCTACAGGGACCTGCTTTGCCACCCAGACAAGGGAGAGGTGCTTGGAGCTGAACTGTTACTGGGAATGTTGAGCTGTAGACTTCTGCTTCTCTGAAAGACATACACAGAGGCCACTCTCTCAGTATGGGAACTTATGGTAAGAGATTTTAGAGCTTGATCTAAGCTCTTTCCCTCTGGGTTTTTGGCATTTGGACATTCTGGGCTTCTGATCCTGTTCCCTACATGGATGGGAATACTCATGAGATCAGAAGATTCAGGGCCCACTAGGGATTGAGACACAGCATAGGGGGGAGCACACTCCTAGAGACAGAGTCCCACACAGGGATGCATGCTTCCCTGGGCTCCAGCATCGGAGACACCATATTCTAGTGCAGCATGGCACGTGGTTTCCTGAACTCCTACACAGAGGCTGAGAACAGTTTACCCCGAATCCTGAAGCAGAGAGCTGCTGCAAGAGGATGGTGACTCTGAAACCCAGAAATGCACATTCCAGAGAGGATGGAGATCTGTTTTCGTGACCAGCCGATGGACAGATAAGGATATAGGGAACTTCTGGGCATGGTTTAGGCTCATAGCCTTTGGGCAAGCAAGGGAAGTTCTGGGTCTCATGTGTTCTCAGCACCCTCAAGGTTGGAACCCTGTTAATAAAAACTTGTTTCCTTCAACACTAATTGTTGGGTCACACTTAAAGGCACCAAGCAGTTGAGCCTTGGTTTCCTTGGTAACTGTTTTAGGCTCTCCTGCCCCATTCCAGGCATGCAAGTGACCCTTCCAATAATTTCCCATTTCGTAAGTAGAATCACGTTGCAAGTTCTGATAAGACTTTGTGGAAATTTCAGGTATATAAGAAGGAAAGTGTTAACAAAAAACTAAAATATTTCTGGGAATAGCTACTCTCTGAGACCACAGATTCAGACTCATTCTCAAGGAACTTTACGTTATAACTCTTTGGCTCTATGTATGTGTATGTGGTCATTCTGTGCTAATCTCTATAAAGCCCCCATGTCTTTTCTACATTGTTTTTGTTTGAATGCCATCTTCCTCGTCATCGTTTCAGCTCTGGAACCTATGACTTCCACAGTGATTCCCACATTAGCAGAATTTCATATACATTCCAGAGGAACAACTTAATCAGAAGAAGCCAGTCAACCATTTATATGTTCTGGATTATTTCTAATAAAACCAGAATCACATTCCAAGTTAAATGTTGTGCATCCAGGTGTGGACAAAAAGGGGGCCACATACTAAACCTGACAAGTTCAGGGGAGGCCTGTGTGGTAGGACTTACAAACTTAGTAACCTAAAGGATGGTTTGAAACTAAAACTGTCTAACTAAAAGCAGACTGTGGCAAGTAGACATGTCCTAGGTTGGGTATCTTCCCTGAGAAAGGTCAATCTTTACTTTAACTGAGCCTTTCTATTGCCTTTTTGCATCTAGGATAACATATCTTTAGAATGTTAGGGTAGTTTCCACCCTTCCCCCTGCAACCATCAGAGCACAACCCCAGCACCAGAGCAGAGACCACAAATTCCCTCATTGTTATTGTTATTATGTTAATTGTTAACTGTCAACTAACTGATACCCACAAATGTAAAAGAAGTATGTTTCTATTTGGTTTACTTTTTATCCAATCCCAGAGATGTCCCCATTTTGCTTTCTCCTGCCTCTCTAATATACCACCAATACATTTCAGGTAAGCCCCTCCCCGTGTTCCCCTTTGATTTTGACGTATAAGTGTTTGTTAAACTGTCATTTTCCAGAATATCTTCTCAATCTGTTGAAATTTTTCTTCCCAGCAATTGTTATCAGTTTGGCTCAAATAAACTCAAAAATTCTCGACAGATTTGAATGATTCTTACTTTGATATAGATCATACCCATTTTATGGGTACTTTATGTGTCAGGCAGTGCAAGGTGAAGATTTTGTCTGCATATCTTCAGTCTCTGAGTCATTTCTAGATCTCCCACAAAAAACTGCTTGAATAACAACACTCACATCTCCACAAGGACAAAAAATAATTTTCACTCTAAATCTTGGAAATGAAACATTTTTCCTAAGGCAATTAAAAAAAATTATAGATTACAACCTATAGGGGAAGAACAAATGTTTTCTCTACCCTCTTAGGTTTAGTAGCTGAGGCCTGTGAATTAAACTGACAAAGAGAGAGGTTAACAGGAGAAAAGATTTATTTCTCATGCAAACGAGAATCCTCAGAGAAAAAAAGTGAAAATCCTAAAGAGGAAGTTAAAAACTGGAGACTTATATATCATTTTGATAAAGGGTGATAAAATGTGGAAAAGAGCCTAGGGAAAAGAAAAGAGGGGTGCGATATTGGGTTGAAGATAACTTGTGGGAAAGTGACTAGGAAATAAGGGAAATAAGAGTTGTTTAGTGAGGTTTGTTATGCAGTTTCGTGTGAGGAGTTATCTCTGGAGACACAGGAGAGAGGACACTTCTACAAATGAAAAATTTCTTTACAAATGTAAATTTCCTTTACAAAAGAGAAATTTGTGTTCTGCTTTGAGACAGAAAGGGGGAAGACAGAGAACTCTTCTTGTGTTTGTTGTTTTTTAATTGCTTTCAGCTCAAAATAAATCGTTATGTAAATAATCCTTTTCCAAAATAATCCTTTGACAAGTGATGTATTTTGGGGTGGCTATTCCGATGCCTTTTGGAACCCACTGGTACTCTTGAAATTAATACAATATATCACCATAGGCATTTAAAAAATTAAACAAAATAGTAATGAAAATCATCAAATACCTGTGTGTGGTAAGTGAAATTGTTTTATAAAGCAGGGATGTGTTTGTATACTGGGTTACAAGTAAAATGTAAAATATATTTCTCAGACAGTGTCTGTTAAAATGTTTGAGAAAAGTTGTTTTCATGAAACAACTCATCTACATATCCAACTTTAGCTACAGCAAAGACAACCCTTTATATTGTTTTTCTTCACAGCATTTCAGCTTCATTGAGCCAAGGGGTTTCAAGCATCCATCTTTGAGCTTCTTTGCATTATATTTGCATTACTAAAGGTAAACCCCGACAGAAAATCTGGAGCCGGAGTCCCTAAGGCGGTTTGACGTTGTAGTCAACACCGGCAACTCCTGCGGCGCACCTGAAGCCAAGCTGTATTGACTCCGTCTTTCCCTTGGACCCTTCAGCTGCGAAGAGAGGGGGGGTCTGCTGCATGGGCAACAGCAGACCCTCCATATCACCCTGCCCAGGCTCTGTAGCTTCAGCGTCATCGCAAGATGTTGATTCAACACGGGAGGAGACAGATACCATGTCACTCCCGAGTCGGACTGCACAGCCATTCTCGGCAGTACAGATGGACTCTTAAGAAGCTACACCATCGTCTCTCAAGACGGACGGCTGCCGACGACGACTAAAGGTATCCAAATGCTTTATCTAAAAAAAAAAAAAAAAAAAAAAAAAAACCACAAAGTTATTAGTCTCCATTTCTAGTAGAAAAAGCATTGTACCTCAATTTTAAATAATTTTTCTCTTCCAGCTCCTACCTATCAACAATATAGTATGTAATTATCGAATACATTAACATGTACTATATAATTATATAATATATAACATTAATACAAAATGTATTAATAAATGTAACAAATATCAATTATAACTAATGCATATAAGTAAATACAATTTATTAAGTCCAGCACATGATGCATAGTGTCCAGAAATTAAAATGCAGCTTAGTATCATTGAGAAGTTAATGAAATGTGTGAGTCAGTTCAGATAAGAAGCTCCAGTACCCAGGAGTCCATCCCTGTTATCCAATCTGTCCGTGTCCAGGTAGCGTTTGGTGCCACCCGGTGGCTGTTGTCTGCTTCATTTTAAATATTGCTGGGGACAATTCTGAGTCCTTGACTGACTGAAGATCAAAATGTCTGACTGAAGATCAATTTCTATGGTCGTAATAGGGATTTGAGGAATCTCCAGGTCAGCTGGTACACACTTCAATGGGTGCTTCCATGATAAATGTGACAGAAAAGTCTGGGAATGTTCAGACCCAACATCTAGCCACTGGCATCTGAGCTATAGTTTTCACCTCTTCCCCACCATCCTCACTTCTCTCACCATTGTTCCCACCACTGTTTTGGATAATAGTGGCTGGATGAACAAAGTTGGTTGCATTAAATTTCAGTTCTTGTTATAGAGGAGTTTTTCAGTATGTGTTTCCAAATTTTAAATAAGTATAGACTTTGTAAGGAGAGAGTTTATTCAGAAAGAATATTGAAAGGGGGAAGAGGGAAGAGACCAATGAATTAGGGAGAAAGGGATTATTGCAATGGAAGAACACTATGCCCTGAGATGGCTGCATCTCCAGGAGAGAGGAACAAAGAAGGTTAAGAATAACTGGGAGATGGGTAGCATGACAGGATAGTGGATCAGAGAATGTTTTACACTGTGGTCAACTTATTTCTTGGGAGAAGCCTTAAGGAGGGGCTGTATGCTGGCTTAGTCTGAGAGTGAGTCCAATGTCAGGGGCCTGGGAGGAAATACTCTTAATCAAAATTTGATTTACAACATTTTGCTGTGATTTATCAGTGGGAACAAGCAGTCTGAGTAATCATTTCTGAGGCTAAGAATAGGAATTTGGAGGGTCTGTGCCTTGCCTTGTCATAGGTAAACAAGGGGGCATCTATGTGTCTTATGTCATATGGGGAATGATAGTTCTTCACAATAAGCCATTTTCAGGAACATAATGAAGAGTGTGGGGGTTTCTGAACCTTCATTGTTTTCCAGAAGCACTGGACTGAGTTAAAATTCAGTATGTGATGTTGAATTATTGATCCTCAGGCAGAGGAAGAAGTAGGTCCTTCAATCAGAGCCCTAGAGGAAGAGGGACACTGTATTGAAATAGTCAAATGGAGTCCTCACATCACTCTCACCTGGTATGATACTGCTGCTTCCATTTTCTGATGACCAGATTTTCCATTCTGCTTTTCATCATTGGGAGTTTATTACAGGAAAAATAAATGTTCTTCTGAGTATTAGTCCTCTCTACGTACTACAGAAAGAGCATTCTCTGAATGTTACTGACAGGCAGGTGAACTCATTGTTAGTAGCAATATCCCTGTCCTGGGACAGATATTGTTTCAAGGGGAGTTTCAAGCAAGAGAATTTATATAAGCAACTTATCTAAAGTAATTAATTTAATCATTATAATATTTTAAGATTATCTTACAAATTGTCTATTTTGATCAATAAAAGATCAGGCACTAAAAAAAATCCCTCAAGAACATTCTGAGGAATTATATAAACTGTTTAGAAGAAATGTGAACCATGACATAAAGATAAGAAGAGCATTAGTTAAGAACATAATTATTAAAAAATGCAGAACAAAATAATTTATATATATATATATATATATATATATATATATATAAATTGACAGGATCTGTGGGAAAAAATCTTCGAGAGAAATTTCTTGGCATTTATACACACACACACACACACACACACACACACACATATGCTACCTGAATTACCAAGTCATGAAACTAATTTGTCAAAATTTGAGAGTGTGTATAAATAGGGTTGCAGAAATATTGACTTTTGTACTTCTTTCTTTATTTGTATCCTACCTGTCTTCATTGCTTCCTTTCTCTCCAAGGTTGATATACAAGCAAAACTCTTGGAATTTATTTTTAATGTTTTTGCTATAAAAGTAGGCTTCATGCTTATTAGTAATAAGATTTTAACTAATGACAGAAATAAGTTCAGGAAGGAATCAAAGAGGATACTTTTGAGAGCATATGTCTGTTTATGAGTCGGTCAATGGCTTAAGCAAAGTGAACAAATTAATAGAAAAAGGAAGCATTGAGCTTATATTAAAGTAAGAACTTAAATCTTGAATTAATGAAAATGATCTATGGTAATGGAGAGGTTCTTTTCTATCTCCCAAATTTTGTGTTTATGTGTGGAGAATATGAAAAGCTTTCTTCGTTAAGAACCCTGTTATGATATAAATAAACTCAGTCATATGCGATTGCACAAAAGGAATATAAACACTACACAGACAATTCTATAGTGACATTTTGTTAGAAAAAGCGAGTGCATGGTTTTCATTGCTTATTGGTTGGACTAAAAAGTCCTTAGGGAGAATATCAGGAGCAGAGTGAATTTTACAGTTGATTGGTTTATTAAGGTAAGAGTGAAGGCCAGTGAGAGGCAGAATTCCAAGTAAAGAAGAAAGCAATGTGCAAGTCTCAAAGTATTTGCTGGTTATAATTATCAAACTACAAAAGGTGGTTGCATATTCTCAAAGGTTACAATATATATACTGCCTTGAAATGTAAGAATTAAAACCAGGGTCCAAGGTCCATTTCAATATGGATATCAGCCTGGTATTCATGCAGCTGGAATATATCTTTAGTTTACTGATTAGTGTATGTGGCACAACTAAATGGATAAGTAGTAAAACAGGTTGATACAATAAAATAAACTGCCCTTTTTCTGGATCACCAATAAGAGTCAGTGGAATAAAAAGCATAACGGGAAAAAAAGCCTGACATTAGTATTGGTAACCTGTGAAGGATTCTGCTGAGATGTCAGAATCTTTGAGAAATTTCTAGATGGAGTGCTGATGGAAAGAGATTGAGGCAGTTCAGTGAAGTTTGGCTTCCAGCAACCTCTCTGAATAAAAATAAATGTCAGTAGGAAGCATGTAGAGCAGCTCTTGAAAAAAATGCCCCTTAAACCATTTGATTTAAAGAGCCTGGGACCAAGGGTGAGAACTGGCTATCCGACCATTGGGGAAAATAGTTGTTAGATATTTATTTCCTAGTGCTGAGGAACAGCACATGAAAACTGTGGTTCACTGAGAGGCCAAAGCAAACAGAAACACAGTGAATGTTGGAAGCTTAACCCTGTCAGTACAGGGAGCAGTCTAGGAAGCTGTGGTTTTTTAAACATCACAAAACAACTCTGAAAGAAATTTAGGCACAACATAAAATTACTTAGATTTCAGGTTGCTTGTGGAATCACTGGGAATGCTAAAGAACTGGGATTATACAACAGGCAGAAAACAACACTTGACACAAGTTTGTACCATGGCCACGGGCGTTAAAGGCCACTCACTGTCAGTCTGCTTCTTCTGTGGTTTCTCAGCACTGATTCTGTCTACAAGAGCTACCAGACAGTATTTCTCACAACCCTTGTGTCTTGGCATCTTTGGCTAAGCGTTTCAAAGCCTAGGTAAGTATATCTCATGGTCTAAGTCTATGTTAGGGAGGAAGAAACAACAACTAACTAAATGAATATTATGTTGCTTTGCTGAACTAGCTATGCTTCTAGAAAAACAAAAGTTCCAGATACACTTTTACTGAACAAGTGGTCAGACTTAAAAACTTATGACTGAGTAATCCATGACATAAAAGAACTGCTACAGAGTGGGTGTCTCCAAAAATCCCCAGAGCCTGCGGGTTGGGGGGTAGGGAAAAAGGAACAGCTTTCAAGATGTCTTTGCATGACTATGACTACTAGCTAGTTTCTTAGTTATGCAAATGGCTTTGGTTCTTCCAAGACCCCAAGAAGATAGAAGGGGTTCTGACCATGGAATGGTGCAGAAAGAGCGTACAGAGCCTGTGCAAGGTTCTGTGAATGGTCAGAACCGGTTACCATGCCCACTGCATCACAGGACACAGTCGGAGATTTAAAAAATAGGCTACAACCATTTTAGAGGGAAGAAGAGAGGAGATCCACACAATTTGCAAGGAGGGCAGAGGAAAACTTCATATGGCTTTGAAAGGGCAAAGAGAGAACCATGCATAATACAGTGCAACATGGCACATGTTTTCCTGGACTGTTATATGGAGGCTGATGACATCGTACACCAGATCCTGAAGGAGACGGCTGACAGACAAGAGATGGGTAACTTCTGGGCATGTTTTTGGCTTCTAGCCTTTTGGGGAGCAAGGGAAGTGCTGGGTCCCATGGGAGAACAGGGCTCTGAGCTGAAGTGCTCACTGCCCTCCCCAGGTTGGAATACTGTAAATAAAGACCTGTTTTCCTCAACATTAGTTGTTGGATTTTACATTAAGGTGCCACGTGAAAGAACCCCCTTTCACTCTGTAACAGTTTTGGTGAGCCAGATGAGACTAATGGAACCTGTAGCCAGGTTTGCTCTGTAACAGAACTAGTGGTGAAAATAAAAATTAATTAAACATAGCATTAATAAAAAATATTTTTTAATTCTGCAGCCATATGGATGGCAAATATAAAAATAAAATTTCACATATAACATACACAATATAAATAATCAACAATAATAGTGGCAAATATGCTATATTATGAAAAATAATTAGAAAGTTGGTGGGGTGAAAGAAAGGTACATTAATTTCTTTATGTAATATAGATTATTTATGTAATAGTTATATAACAAAGTATTGAATGCTGTTTCATTATTGCTATTAATAATTAGAGACATATAGATTAATTTTTATTTAAAAGAAACTAGTAAGAAATAGTAAAAAGACATATAGCTTTCAGATTTACAGAGAAGATGTTGATAATGTAGTTCATAAAGTAAATGATAGAACACTTAGTATAAGAAACATAAAAACAGAGATCCAAGATGGTGAAGGAGTAAGGGGAAGCTACACTAACCTCCTTTCATGACTAATCTGGAATCACAACTAAATTGTAGAATAATCACCCTGAATAGCCAACTGAACACTAGCTGGAAAGAAGCCTTATAACAATGGACAGACAGAAGAAACCACTTCACCACAACATGACTGGTACAGAGTATGGAGGCATGAGAGGGCTGGTTGGGCTTCCTCAGGCAGCAGCTGAAGTGCCAGAAGGATATTTCAGTGGCTGAGGAGTTTCCCTGGGAAATGTGAAGTCTAAACCCCAAACTGGGTTCCCAGCCTACAGCACCAGAGTCAGAAAGAACCTCAGATAACATCCAGTTCTGGAAAGTAGCAGGGCTTTTGTCTGCCAGGGAGAGACTTCTGGAGACACAGATAGCCTCAAAAAGGGCCAACACATAAAATTTCATTTGCACCCACTTACCCTGGGCACTGGCAGAGGGAAGGCAGAGTGAGGGCAGAGTGGACTAGAGATGCTTGAGGAGAGTCTGGAGCTAGTGGCTCTTGGGAGAGAACTGCAGAAACAACTACCAGGATCCCTGTGCTGAGTCATTCCCCATACTGAGAAGCCATCTTTTTCAGGCAGAGCACTCCTCTCCAAATGGCATCAGCCTGAGGGGAAGCGAGAGCCCCACCTGCAGGAATTATTCTGCCCCACCCTGTGGAGCTTAAGCTTGGCTGCTGATTATAGCTTGATGGTTTGGCTCAGTGGATTGAGCGTCGGCCTGCGAGCTAAGTGTCGCTGGTTTGATCTTCCAGTCAGGGCACATCAGAGAAGGAAAACTCTGACTCCAAAAAACCTCCGCTGCCTTGCGGCATACCTCTTCAGGGGAAAGGCTAAGGGAGTAAACCCCGACAGAAAATCCGGAGCCGGAGTCCCTAAGGCGGTTTGACGTTGTAGTCAACACCGGCAACTCCTGCGGCGCACCTGAAGCCAAGCTGTATTGACTCCGTCTTTCCCTTGGACCCTTCAGCTGCGAAGAGAGGGGGGTCTGCTGCATGGGCAACAGCAGACCCTCCATATCACCCTGCCCAGGCTCTGTAGCTTCAGCTTCACTGGAGGGGACACTCCAGCATCATCGCAAGATGTCGATTCAACACGGGAGGAGACAGATACCGTGTCACTCCCGAGTCGGACTGCACAACCATTCTCGGCGGTGCAGATAGACTCTTAAGAAGCTACACCATCGTCTCTCGAGACGGACGGCTGCCGACGACGACGGAGTTTAACAATGGATCAGTCCAACAAACTGATTAGTTTAACAAGTAAGGCAGAAAATACAAAGAAGCAGTCAAAATAAGAAGACAAAGAAACAGGTCCCAAACAAAAAAACAAGAGAAGTCTCCAGAAGAACTAGATGAAATGGACGCAAGCAAGTTATCAGATACAGAGTTTAGAGTAATGGTTATGAGGAAAAGGTGTAGGAACCTTAAAAAAGGACCAGTTAGAAATAAAAACTGTAATCTGAAATAAATAGTACACCGGAGGGAATAAACAGTAGGTTAGATGAAGCAGAGGATCACATCAGTGATATGAAAGACAAGGTAGAAAAAAAAAAAAAACAAACACGCAGGCAGAGCAGCAGAAAGGAAGGAAAAAAATAATGAGGAGAGTTTAAGAAACATTTTGGACAGCATGAAGCATAACAACACTCACATCGTGGAGTACCAGAAGGAGAAGAGAGTGAATAAGGAATTGAGAATGTATTTGGAGAAATCATGACTGAACACTTCTCTAATCTGGTGAAGGAAAAAGATACCCAAGTCCAGGAAGCTCAGAAAGTCATACAAGTTGGACCCAAAGAGGCCTACACCAAGACACATAATTAAAATGACAAGTCTTAAAGACAAGGAGAGAATCCTAAGGACCACAAGAGGAAAGCAGGTAATTACCTATAAAGGAGCACCAATTAGACTGTTATCTGACTACTCAACAGAAACATTCCAGGCCAGAAGGGAGTGGTGTGAAATAATGAAGGTGATGAAAAGCAAGGACCTACAACCAAGATTGCTTTACCCAGCAAGGCTATCATTTAAAATCAAAGAAGAAATAAGGAGCTTCCCAGCCAGGAAAAAGCTAAAGAGTTTGTTAACACCAAACCAGTACTGCAAAAAATATTAAATGGCTTGCTTGAAGAAGGAAAAAGGAGGAAGAAGAAGAAGAAGGAGAAGAAGAAAAAGGAGGAGAAGAAGAAGGAGGAGGAGGAGGAGGAGAAGGAAGAGGAGGAGAAGGAGGAGGAGGAAGAGGAGGGTGAGGAGGAGGAGAGAGAAGAGAGGGAAGAGAAGAAGAAGAAGAAAGGAGAAGGAGAGGAAAATAACAGAGGAAAGCAGTCTAACAATAAAATGGCACTACATACACATCTATCAATAATTATCTTAAATGTAAATGACTTAAATGCTTCAACCAAAAGACATAAAGTAGGTGAATGGATAATAAAATAAGACTGATATATATACTGCCTCCAAGAGACCCATCTCAGACTGAAAGATACACACAGACGAAAAGTAAAGGGATGGAAAAAGATATTTCATGCAAATGGAAAAGAAAAAATGCTAGTATAGCAGTACTTTTACCTGACAAAGTACACTGTAAAATCAAAGCTATAGTAAGAGACAAAGGCAAACACTACATAATGATAAAGGAAACCAACAAAAGAATATAACTCTAGTAAACATTTACACACCCAACATAAAAGTGCCTAAATATGTGAAGCAAATGTTGATAGACACAAAGGGAGAGATTGACGGAAATATAGTCAGAGTCAGGGATTTTAACTCCACATTGACTTCAGTGGATAGATATTCCAGGCAGAAAATCAACATCAACAAGGAAACAGCAGCCTTAAATAACACACTAGGTCAAATGGATCTAATTGATATCTTCAGACCATTTTACCCCAAAGTGGCAGAATATACATACTTTTCAAGTGCACATGAAATGTTTTGTAGGACAGACCACATTTTAGGATACAAAACAAGTCTCAATAGATTTAAGAAGACTGAAATCATATCAAGCATATTCTCTGACCCCAATGCTATGAAACTAGAAATCAATCACAAGAAGGACACTGAAAAACATGTAAAGACATGGAAGCTAAATAACACGTTATTAAACAATGAATGGGTCAACAATGAGATCAAGGAAGAAATCAAAAGATACCTTGAAACAAATTAAAATAAAGACACAATCCAAAATCTGTGGGACACTGGGAAAGCAATCCTAAGAGGGAAAGTCATAGAATTACAGGCCTAACTGAAAAACAAACAAACAAAGAACAACAACAACAAAAAGATCAAATAAACAAGCGAACTTTACACTTAAAGGAAAAAAAGAAAACAACAAACAAAACCCAACTGAGTAGAAAAAAAGAGATAATAAAGATCAGAGCAGAAATAAATAAAATAGTCTAAAAAAATACAAATGATCAATGAATTCAAGAACAGGTTCTTTAAAATGATAAATAAGACTGACAAACCTTTAACCAGACTCATCAAGAAAAAAAGAGAAAGGAACCAAATAAATGAAATCAGAAATTAAAAAGGAGAAATAACAACTGACACCAAAGAAATACAAAGGATTGTGAGAAAATATTATGAACAACTACATGCCAACAAACTGGACAACCTGGATGAAATGGATAAATCCCTAGAAACATACAATCTTCCAAAATTAAATCAGGAAAAATCAGAGAATCTAAATGGTTAGATTACACATAGTGAAATTGAAGCAGTAATCGAAAAAACTCAAAACAAACATGCCCTGGACTGATGGATTCACAGGGAAATTTTACCAGGCATTCTAAGAAGTAACATTATTCCTCAACTTCATAAAATTCAAGAGGAGGGAAGGCTCCCAAACTCATTTTACAAGGCCAGCATTATCTTCATTCCAAAACCAGATAAAGACACTACAAAGAAAGAAAATTATAGACCAGTATCCTTGATGAACATAAATGATAAAATCCTCTACAAAATATTAGCAAACCAAATACAACAATGTTTGGTGATGATGAACTCCTTTAAATTTTTCTTGCCTGGCAAGCACTTTATCTGCCCTTCCATTCTAAATGATAGCTTTGCTGGATAGAGCAATCTTGGTTGTAGGACCTTGCTTTTCATCACTTTGAATACTTCTTGCCAGTCCCTTCTTAACTGCAAAGTTTCTTTGGAGATAGCAGCTGATAGTCCTCTGGGAACTCCTCCTTTGTAGGTAACTCTCTGCTTTTCTCTTACTGCTTTTAAGATTCTCTCTTTTTCTTGAACTTTTGGCATTTTAATTATGATGTGTCTTGGGGTGGTCTAAAGTTTTCCCAGAGGTTCCTAAGCCTCTCTTCATTTTATTTATTTATTTATTTATTTTTCATTTCTTGTTTCTTCATTCTATACTGGTTGACTGTTTATTTCTTACTTATGTTCCAAATTATTGATTTGAAACTCAGCTTACTTCATCACCAAGCCTTTATTATATGAAATGTTAAAAGGACATATTTAAGAACAAGGAGATCAAAACTATAAACAGTAAAATGACAACAAACACAACTATCAGCAAACGAATCTTTAAAAAAAATCTAAGCAAACAACTAGAACAGGAACAGAACTATAGGTATGGATATCATATGAAGGGTTGTCAGTGGGGAGGTGGAAGGGGGAGAATGGAGGCTGAAGACGTATAACTGGTAGGTACAAAATAAACAGGGGGGATTAAAATAATATAGGAAATGGAGAAGCCAAATAACTTATATGCATGACCCATGCACATGAACTAAAGGGGCGGGTATTGCTGGAGAGGAAGGAAGTACCAGGCAGAGGGGGGCAAAGGAGAAAAAATTGGGACAACTATAATAGCATAATCAATAATATATACTTTGAAAGAAACACAGCAATGCATCAAAAATATCATACATCATGATCATGTGGGATTTATTCCAGGAATTCAAGATTGGTACAACATTCACAAATCAATAAATGTGATTCCCAATATAAAATGAAGGAAAAAACCACATTATCATATTAATAGATGAAGAAAAAACATTTGATAAGATGGAAGCATAGACAGACACGCTGCATCTCCCTCCACAACTAAGAAGGAATACAGGTACCTCAAAACTAGAAACAATCAGAAGTTCCAGAAAATCAAACTGCATGGAAGTCCAGCAAACAAAGATATAAAGAAGAAATACTCACCCAGACAGGTAGGAGGGGCAGAGCTGGGGTGGAGAGGACGCAGTGTGGTGGTGGTAGCAGTGGTGGCAGTGGCAGGCCAGTGGAAATCACAGTCACACATTTAAAAAGGTCAGGAGGGACATGTGAGGAGCTTTTCCAGTTCCTCACCGGACCTCGCAGATCACGGGTCCCAGCACCAGGGAAAATCAAGCCTCATTGCTTCTGACTGTGCAGACCAGTGCGTGTTGGGGTGGAGGCAGAAACTGCCTGTCTCTCAGCAGAGTCCACTTGTTTAAAGACCCACCCCCCAGTCCTAGAACATCCACAGACCCACCCACTCTGGAAATGACGGCCAGGGCAGCAGCTAGAGGGGCGCTAGTCTGGTGCGGAAGTGAGAGAGGTGCTTGGAAAGGGGGTGAGTGCTGGGTGGGCAGCATTGTTCCCTCTCAGACCCCTCCCCCACATACAGCGCCACAGTGTGGTGAAACAGGTTACCCTGTACTGATGAATCCCTAAGGCTCCACCCCTTACAACATAACAGGTGCAATAGCTCTACCTGGGACACGGAGGCAAACAAACACAGGAGCCTGTCAGAATGAGGAGACAGAAAAGTATGGCTCAAAAGGGGGAACGGATCAAGGTTCCAGTGGGAGAACTAAGCGACGAGGAGGTAGCCAACCTAACAGGTGAGGAGATAGACAACCTAACAGATGCAGAATTCAAAACACTGGTGATAAAGATGCTCACAGGCTTGACAGATATGCTTGAATATGGCAAATGCGTAAGAGAAGAAGTGAAGGCTATGCTAAGTGAAACAAAGGAAAATCCACGCAAAACCAATGGTGAAGGGAAGGAAACCGGGGTTCAAATCAATGATTTGGAACATGAAGAAAAAAACAGTCCACCAGTGCAGAATGAGGAAGCAAAAATTGAAAAAAATGAGAAAAACTTCCCAAATTTTGCAAAGGAGATGGACATACAGGTCCGGGAAGCACTGAGGGTCCTGGGCGAGCTGGACCCAGAAGGGACCATACCAGGACACATCATGATTGAGATGCCAAAAGTGAAAGGTAAAGACAGAGTTCTGGGGCAGCAAGAGAGAGGTGGAGAGTTGCCTACAGGGGGGTGCCTATAAGACTATTAGCTGATTTCTCAGAGGACACTTTGCAGGCAAGAAGGGACTGGCAAGCAGTATTCAATGTGACGAAAGGCAACCTGCAACCAGGACTACTCTATACAGCAAGGCTATCATTTGGAATGGAAGGGCAGATGAAGTGCTTTCCAGACAAAGTAAAGCTAAAGGAGTTTCATCATCACCAAGTCATTATTATATGAAATGTCAAAGGGACTTACTTAAGAACAAGAAGATCAAAACTATGAACACTAAAATGACAACAAACTCACAACTATCAACTACTGAATCAAAAAAATAAGAAAATCCAACTAAGCAAACCAGAACAGGAACAAAATCATAGGTGTGGGGATCATTTGGAGGGTTATCAGCTGGGAGGGGGGAGGGGAGAAATGGGGAAATGGTGCAGGGATTAAGAAGCATAATTGGTTGGTACAAAATAGACAGGAAGAAGTTAAGAATAATATAGGAAAGTGTGAAGCCAAAGGACTTATATGCATGACTCATGGACATGAACTAAGGGGGGTGGGACTGCTGGAGGGAAGTAGGGTAATGAGTGGAAGGGAGCAAAGGGGAAACACATTGGAACTACTGTAACAACATAATAAAATATACTTAAAAAAATTAATATCCACCACAGACAAGCATTTTGAAATAATAACCTTCCCCCCCCCCCCAAAAAAAAAATTGATAAAATTCAGCAAAGTGGGAATAGAGGGAACATACCTAAACATAACAAAGGCCATATAATGACAAACCCACTGCCAGCATCATACTCAATGGACAAAAACTATAAGTGTGCCCTGACTGGGAATTGAACCTGTGACTTTTTGGTTTGCAGGTCTGCACTCAATTCATGGAGCCACATCAGCCAGGGCAGAAAAGCATGTGTATTTTGATTGCTACTTGGCCTTTTGGCTAATATCAAGTGTAAAAGTATGTATATTTTGATAATATTTCTGTAAAAATTACATATATGTAATATTTTCTTATGTATTTATAGAATATCTGTAAAAGGATTCACTAGAAGCTCTTAAAAGGTGATGCATAGTGGGTGCAGAGGTGAAAGGAAATTTACATTTTACTGTGTTCTGTTCTGTTCCCTTTGAATTTTGTACCATGTGCTTGTATTAGGTAATCAACACATAAATAAAAGTAAAAAGGAGATAAAGATTAAAATTAAAAGAATGGGAAAAAATAAATAAAATAAATGGGACCACAAAGTTAATCTCAACATAGTAGATTTCAGTGTGTAAGGCATAATAAGAACCATTAAATAGAAAATAGAAATAATCAGCAATTGTAGTAGAAATGTCAAAAACATTTATGTGCCAACTACCACAAACTAAATGTACAAAAATCAGGTAAATTTTAAAAAATGAATATATTTTAAGAAATGCAGTATTCAGGGCAGACTTTCTAGAGGCACATTTTAAGTTACTTGAAATAATTCTATATTAATATAAGCCTAACATATGATGACTCTATGTTTTATAGTCATATAGTTATATATAGTTATCATATATAAAATTTAAAATATTAACATACTATTTAAATAGTTATTAAATCAACATTAGAAATAGTATAATTTTATCAGTTATTTTATTATTTACTTTTACCTATACTAATCAGTAAAATAAACAGAAATCTTAGAGTCAAAAACATTTGTGTTTTTGTTTGTTTGTTTTTTTATTTTAGGTTTCTTTTTTCTCACAGAGCAAAAAATCTAGATAAAAAAAGTAATTGATGCTGGTTCAAAAGCTCAAGATTTTACAGTAGCTTTCTTCTGTGATTTTTCTTAGCCTTTTCTTCAGGATTTTAATGTGTCTGCTGTTGCTATTGGCAGCATAACATCTCCACTCAAGGCAAAAAAGAAAAAGATGGATGGGTTTTTTTTTCATGAAAATAAAATTCTTACCAGGAAACACAACAAATTGTCACTTCGGAAGCATGTCATACGGTCTCTTGCAGCTGCAATGAGGAAAGGGAAGGGGCTAGAAATTGCTCACTGACTATAAGATCAAGAAAAAGACCTTATTGAATTTTGGAAAGCAGTAATCATACACACAGAATTTTTAAAATATAATACCATTAAAGTAAAATTTAATTCGAAATGTCAAAAAAAAGAAAATTTTCCAGATATTAAAAATTTAAAACACTATCCTAATTAACTTTTTGTCCAAAGAGCAAATCAATTATTCAATTTAAAAAATTTATAACAATGAGACTACATATTAATATAAGAATTTATAATGAATTACTAGCACTATGATCAGCTTAATCTTTAATATCATAAATATGTCACTAATAAACAAAAATAGTTGTAAAAAAATAACTAACCTACTTTAAACAGTGTTAATTTTATATTTCTAGGAAAAGCAAGAGGATGAAATTCAGAGATTAATAGAAGTCACAAATCAAAAAGGAGAAAAACACAATCAAATGAATACACCAAAAATTATTTTAAAAATCAACTTAATAGGCAAACTTCTGACCTCATCACTGTCAGAATCTAAAATTTTATTTATTTTATTATTATAATTCTTATTTTTTAAAATGCTAGTGGATATAAAATATTACATTAGTTTCAGGTAGACAACATTAACATTTTAAAGTAGAGAAAAAAGCATACAATTTATACTAAAAAGCAATATAGACTTTTGAATAGGTCTGTCAAATTGAAACCTATGGTATCTAATTTTCTTGAACTTCTACTAAAATTTTAGTAAAAGGATAAAAAATATTATTAATCTACAAAGAGAAAAAGAACAGGAGTGAAGACAACAGAATATTGGTGATGCCAACAATAATTTGGGAATGAGGAAGCACCTGTAAAAAAAATCTTGAGACTACAATAAAAAGCTGAGATGAAAAATAGGAGATAAGGAGAAGAATTAAATATAACTGATCAAAACTCACATCAGACAAGTGAATGTTCTAGAAATAATGAGTAGAGAAAATGGAAAAAAGGAAATCATGAAAGATTAATTTAGGAATATTTCTAAGAACTGGAAAGTTTGGAATTGCAAAGATCAACTAACTTCCCAGATTGAGAATTTTAAAATTTATCATTATAAAGCAATAAGCCAGAGAGCATTATAATTTTCAAAAGGAACACTAGAACTGGTAAGCCAATAGAATATTGACTTGAAAATTCTGGGGGATATGGTTTTAGTCTAGAATTATATACCTGGCCAATCTAGCAATCAAACACAAGGATAGTTTAAAAACATTTTCAGGTATTTAAATTCTCAAAAAGAAAAAAGAAGGGAGGAAGTGAGGGAGAGACTGGGAGAAATATCGAACCCATCTATGTCTACACAGTTTAATTATCAAGACTAAGAACTGATGCACTCCCCACCTCATCAAAATAACTTTTTTTATTGCCCAAGAAAATGAGGTAGAAAACTAACAGTGTCACTGTTGACTTATGGAAATTCCTGGAAACCGATTTGCCTATGCAAATAAATATGTTTTTCATCTGGACAGATAAATAGCTATTTAATTAAAAAGAGAGCGAAAGAACCTCTAATTAAATAAACAACAAAATACTTACCTAGACTCAATTCAAAAAGCATTGTCTCTTGTTCTAATCAACATTGTGCAACCCCAGTAAATTCCCAACCTTAAACCATTGGAGTCCAAATTCAAAAGTCTTATAAATGCCCTCCTCTCAGCTTTCTTTTCTGAGATACTATGACACTGGTGAGGCTGTGTTCTCCTTTATGATGTTCTTTTACAGCAGGAAGTTTGATAAACATCTTTTCTTGATTAACAGGCTATTCTGGTAGAGAATGTGTGTGTGTGTGTGTGTGTGTGCACATGTAAGAGGTGGGGAGACCCAAGTTGGCAGAAGAAAGAAATTGGTAGATCATCTGATTAATTTGATCACACAGAAATAATGAGAGAATTTGATAGATGTGTTAAATAAAATCTTGTAGTATGTTATGTATATAATATACATATACAGTACAACATTGTATATTGCAATGTTATGAATATAATATAATACAGTAGAAAATATTGGAGAATTAAATTTAAACAATAATCATAATACATTAATTGGGTTAGTAGTAAATAACATTTTATTGTCTTAAAGTAAAAACTAAATTGAGATTTATATGTAAGTTATGATATAAACGTTCAGAGAAGGGGAGCAAGGTTATGAGAGGTATATGGATTAAATATGTTAAATCCTCCTCTGCTATGATATGAAATTGATGAAAGAAGAGTGTAGAGGACAAATAGCAACAACAGAAGTAAAAGATTTGGAAGCATTGCCAAATAAACTGGACCAAAGCCCTTAGAACAGTGATTTAGTCTCCTAGCAAGTTGAGGCTGCTGGAGGTTATATTGGGTAATTCAGGGATCAGAGGTAGCAGGTGAGAAAGGGCCTCTCTCTCTCTCTCTTTTTCTTTCTCTGTCTCTACATAGTGAAGTGTGGAAATACATTTCCTTACTATTAGCCATAGATATTTCTTTGACATTCTTTTTAACTTTTTTCCCAGCTAAAATTTTTATAATGAATTTGAATAAATTCCAACAGTAGAACAGGAAAGGAAACGACCATACAAAAAATAAACAAAATAGTGTCCCTGGCTAGAACTCAGTCACAAGGCCATGCAAAGCTGCAGGACGAGCTGAGAGGAAGCCTTGCTGTTTGCGTGGGCAGCAGAGTAAATGGGTTGGTGAATAGCTAGTCACCGTCTACTGCAGTTCTTGCAGTAACAGAACATATCCATAATCAGATGGTTTTAGAATATTGTAACTAGACCTGTACTTCTCTTTCACTGCTGTACTGCAGGGATAATACATAGCTTTCACTGATACTTTGAAATGGTAGACTTCAGGCAAGTGTCAAGTCATCTACTGAAACCTACAGGATCTCTGGAAACCCTTTAGTTTTATTGGAAAATTAAAATTTTGACAAACAGAACTGATGAAACTATTATAATCATTTCATAAAATTCCTCCAAGCCATCATCACTTTTCTTTTTAATATCTATATGTTGTTCTCCCTTTGTTCAGTAATTACATAATATTTCTACTAGTTGAAATCGAACACTAGAACCTCTGCAAAATTTCTCATGCTACCTTTATGAAGCACCTGAGCTTCTTAAAAAAAAACAAACAAACAAATCGAGATCCTTAAGTTTGTATGGTTTCAGGAAAAGCTCCTATCAACAAAATACTTTGTAATTTTCAACTGGTCCTAAGTATGATCAATGAAACATTTCTTTGAGATTGATTTTATACAGGAACTTGGGAAATTAAACCTCTCAACAGATCATCCTTTACTGGCTGCCAACAGAATGTGATAGATCATCTACCTTGTCTATGTGATTCATTGTCATTGAAGGTAGGGAACCTCAATGAGCTTCTGCTGGGCATAGAAAGAAGGCAGATGAAGAAGATGCAACACTTGAGAATTTTCAAGATTGTTTTTCTCCCATAATCATCAATCACAGTGCATCTTTTTCTCATCTTCTTTTGACACATGCACAGACACAGAGCTGTGATTGTGTGGTCATGAGTAATCTTTTCTGTTCACTACCCTCTTCTTTCTAGTATCACGTCTTCTTAAGGATCATTAGTTCACTGAATGCTGTTGAATATTGACACTGTCTACAGCATCATTGTTAACACCTTGCCCCTTCCCCTCCCCGAGGGACATGAGGATCCTACTTTGAAAAATGTTTTACTGGTGAAAAAATATCAATTAAATTACTTCTGTACCTAAGCATTACTGGCAAAAAAGTCTTTATTCAGGTGACTCAGGTTAACAATGTTATGACGTTTAAGTCAGAGTTCTCCTGAGAACACTGATACATTTATGTGGTTTACAAGGGCCATTACAACTACCTGGCAGTTTTTATCAGGGAAATGGTATACTTTATTAGCTAACAGTACATATTTTGGTCTCAGACTCCCGGAGTTTGGATCTGACAGTTACAAGCAGAGTGATCTTGCAAAGGTTATGCAATTTCGCTCTGTCTCAGGTTCTTTATTTGTAGAATGAGGACATTATACAAATATTTACTTCAGAGGTTTGTTGCAAGGATTAAATGAGATAACACATGTAAGCCTTCAGCCAAACTTTGTCACATGTACAAATGCCAGTGATGATGAGGGAAAAATTCTAATTTCAACTTAGCACTTGCTTTATTTCAATTGGTACATCTCTACCATTCTTTATTCTTTCCAATAACTGAGGAATTGAACAGTTTTTTTCAAATATATGTACCTGTTACATTAAACAAGGTATCTAATGAAATTCACTGAGCCATTATGCACCAAAGTCTACTTATAAAACATGTTTGAATGTGAGACACTATAGTGTACTAATTAAAAACATAAACTCCTCATAAGTCAAAACCATAAGATTCAAATCCTTGCCCCACTATTTTCTGTCTGTGAACCTGGGGCAATTTACTTAGTTACTCTGGCCCCACTTTCCCTAACCATAATATGGAGAAAATAATAGTACATTATTTGTAGGGTTGACCTAAATTCTAAATTTTATTTATATAAACTTTCAAACCTATTCTTTTTTGAAGCTGTAACTTTCCTGAAAAGTTTGAGGTAAGAATACCAATGCTTACTCTCTCTAAATACCTGGCAGAATTTCCTATATTAGAAATTTGATAAGCTTTTCTTTTTTTCCAGTTAAACATTTACTTATTAACTACCATGTCCTGGGTACTATCATAAGGATGCTGATAGGGCATATAAAGCATGGCTAGTTCACTGAGCAAGCTTTTAATCAGTAATATACAACACAAGGAAAGCTGGGAAAATGGAGATACAATTTTGTCTTCGCATGATTTGGGATATGTTGTTTCAACTTGATTGGATCATATTGTTTCACCTTTATTTGTTGCAGATGTTTATCTCATTGTGGGTCCTAATCTTCAGATTGCTCTTCTTAAATTTTCAAGGAAGTCTGGGGAAATGGGGGAGAATGTGAAAGGATTAAGCACAAATTGGTAGTTAAAGAATAGGAAGGGGGATGTTAAGAAAAAGTATAGGAGATTGAATAGCCAAAGAATTTATATGCATGACCCATGAACATGAACAAAGAAGGGGGAATTGCCAGAGGGAGTGGTGGTTGCTGGGTGGAGGAGGGCAAGGGGGGAAAATTTGAGACGACTGTAATAGCATAATCAATAAAAATGTTTTTTTCAAGGAAGTCCATGTCTACTGACTCTCCATGACTTCACGCTCATATTACTTCATTTTATTTCATCTATTCTTCCCTTCCTTCCTTCCTTCCTTCTTTCTGTACCTCCTTTTTAAAAATAATAATATCCCCAACATATTGTAATAAAAACTATCAGGCAATTCCAATCTAGCATAATTTAGGTGATTAGAGTTTCATTTCGGCTGAGAAATAGATGTTGAGGAAATCTGAATTTTTCTTGAAGCAAGAGGGGAAAAACTGTAACCTGGAGTCTGAGAACAAGTGCTTGAAGGTTTAGGTTGAGCAGCTGGTCATAATAGGATATGCAGAGGCCAAGAAGATAACCCAGAGTTGTTAGAGACTTGAGAAATAGATGAGGTGGAAGAACAGTGCTGTGCTACTGGAATGACTTAGAGTTATGCCTTTTTGTGTTTATGTGTTTTAAATATTAACATGAAAAACAAGTGGTAGTAGCAAAAGTGGGGAGACATCTTAATTGCCAGTTATGTTGTCAGTATAATCTGAAATGTAATTCAAGAAATGTTTGTTGAGCATTTATTACATGCAACGCACTATTCTACGTATGGTGGATACAGAGTTGTAAGGGCAGATGTGTTTGTCTAAAAAATGCACTTGAATATCTTTCTCTTTAGCACTTCGATGTGGTGCAGGAATTTTAGACTTTTTTTTTTCCTTTTCAACATTATTGAGGAATAAGACAGATCACTCTTAGTTAAATCAGTGATTCTCTATGGAGAATTTGGGGGAAGAGGACCTGAAAGGAAGCCATTTATCCTTGGAGCTTGGTGTGGGTGCATTCTGGTGTGTATAGGAAATGTTTAGCTTGAAAGAGGGTCCTTATGATTCTGTCTTTTTTTTTTTTTTTTTTTTACTTACGAGTAGGAAATATGAAGGCATCTTCTCACCTCTCTTTCTGCCTTTGTAAGATTACCATATATGAAAGAAACCAGGTCCCTTAAACTCCAAACACCAACACCATGCTCACCTGGTACTTCTTCAGTTCCATTTTAGTCACTTTCCTTCCATCCCAAAGTCAGTGGGTGAATAGTCAACAACAAAAAAAAAAGACAAACATATCTTCACAAATCACTAAATCAAGGTTTGTGCTCTTTGATCAAAACTTTCTCTCATTCCAGCTTGCTTATTAAATTATTTCCTTTTGCAAAAATTATCAGGGAATCCAGTTTTATTGCCTTGTAAATTCTTCTAAACCATTGGCCCTCTATTGTCTTCACTTCTATCTTTATCTAGTTTAGATTTCATAGTTCAACATTTCAATAACACTTTTGCCAATACCACAAAATCTCTTGCTTTCCGATGATTTTGTCACATCTATCTTGTAACACAACCACTCAAGATGAAGCTGAAAATATTTTTTCTCTACCTTACATCCAAGTATACAATTGCAACTGGAGAAGTTTACAAACCATGATATATCAGTATCATTACAAAGTCATGATCAGCAACCTCAAATAGAAAATCTGCAGTGCCCAACAACTCTTGAACATTGTTTGGATTTATTTGCTTTTCTTCAGAAATAGTTTAGACATAAACTCCACACATCTACTTAACAAAGAAAATTAAAGTCACTTAGTATTTATTCAAATTTCTGCTCTTAATCCTGCAGATCTAACCATGTTTCCATCATCTCTTATTACTTGCAGAGGATGGTCTTCCTGTTGTTGACACTCATCTCCATGTCCCTAGGATTCTTACACTATCAGCTGTTTCATCTTTTTCTTTTCTATTGAACTTCTGCCTTCCAATAAGTCTATCCCCTTAACTATTGAACATGTTCATATATAAGATACTACTATTTTACACACAACCTTTCTCTCCACTATTACCTTACTTACGTTTCTCCTCTCCTAGCCAATCTTAAAATGTTTTGTTATACAAGCAGTCTCCAATTCTTTGCTTATTATTGTCTTGTCAGGTCACCCCAATCTTCTTTAGCAACAACTGTTCTTGTTAGTTACCCGATTATCTTCATGTTACTAAATCTAAGGGACTCAATCCCTCTTTACTTGAATGATGATTACAGATTATTGGCCACTGCTATCCACATTGTTTCCTTTGCTTCTGAGAGCTCATGTTTTTCTATCTGTTGTCCTTCTCTGTACTTTTGTAATCTCAGGCTAAAATACTTAATAATAATGTGTTTCCATTTTAAGTGTTCCCTCTTCCACTGTGCGCTTTTTTCAGGCCACCCTTGCCATGTCCATGTCTTCAATTATCATTTACAGTCAAATGACTCTAAAATTTACATGGCAGGTAAAAACCTCTCTTTTAATTTCCACATATGTTCATTTTACTTATCTAACATATCCACTCCAATGTCACAAAGACAACTCATCCAAGGGAGATCTTCGCTTTCGCTGTAATCCCCAGCCAGTGCTCTCTCTCACCGTTAATTTCTTGCTCAAAATAGAAATTGTGCAGCCATTTAACACTTTCCTTTTCTCCATACCACCACAATATCCAATCTAGCCTCAAGTAAATTTTAAATGAATTGGGCCACCACTAACTTTCTTGTAGCAATGTTTAACATTCCATTTCTATCTCCTTACCTTATCCCATCGAACGCTATTGATTTTAACTCATACATATCTTTGGAAAAAATTGTTACCTCCATTTGGTCTTCTCAAGAGCCACTCTGGCACCAATCAAATCCATCTTCCAAATTTCAGCTAGAATGATTTTTTTCTCTAAACATTGTTTTAATTATGCCATTCTTAAGCATAAACCCCTTAAATGGATGCTCATTTCAGTTATGATATAAACAAAATACCACAGACTGTATATGATTAAGCACATGCCTTTCTCTTCAACCTGATCTTTGTTCTCTGTGTCTCAGCCACACGGGCTTCCTTTCAGTGACATTTTTTTTTTCTTCTTGGTCAGATCCTCTATACATGTTATTGCTTGTGTCTGGAATGCTCTTCTACTTCATTTGATTACATCTAACTCTTTCTTCAGATTTCATGTTAACATGTTACATGAAGCCTTTCCCACCTCCAGTCTGGATCGCGTTCATTTTATGCATTCTTGCAGATTCAATTTTATCGACAAACATAATATTTTATAACAATATGCACATTATTTCAATTATTTGGTTGTTTTTCCTCACTACGATATCAACTCCATGGTTTTAAGAAACATATTTAATTTGTTTTCCATTATATCCCCAGTAGAGAGTACAAGGCTTTCAATATAGAACTTCAATATTAAGCAAAATTTATTATTTAATATCACATTTGTGATATTTTTGCTTCTGGTCTGGTACAAGTGTGAGAAGCATCATACCCTTGAGAGGATTAATCACTGCTGAAGCATGAAAGATTTAGTGGTGGGTGAGAAATATAATTTGCTTCCTGTATTTCAGAGATCTACCTTCTTCTTGTCACACAAAAAATTACCTTTGTGAAACTTGTTCTACTGTCCAAGATTGGGGTTAATGATGGTTTTTTGTATTAATGATCAAAAAGTGGAAGCTGCCAGGTACATAACTGTTCCCCCTACAAGATGATCGATAGACTTCTACTTTTATTTCAAAGTCTGTGCCTGTTTGGAACCGCTCAGTGGAGGGAGTTTTACAGTATAGGCCTTTAGCATTTGAGGATTAGAAAGATGTGAATCTGTTCATGATAAGATTCCCTGGATTAGAATAGTTTCAAGTTTTGTAGTGAATAAAACTTGTGAGCTAATCAAGACAAAGTGCCCTGGGGAAGCACCAGATAGGTATGTGAACAATAAAAGATGGAGCATTAAGAATATCCAGCCAAGTAGTACTAAGGAAATGGAGCCACCTCTTCCTACAGGCCTTGTTACATTAAAAGCTGAGCAAGGGAGATTATGCTACTAGGTCCATTGGGGGAGGAGAAATAATATTCCCATCAATATTATGTGTCAGCAATGAATGTAACCAATTCTTAAAAGGGAATTAGAAAAACATCCTATTTAGAAATCTCTTTAAATTCTGGATAACTCTTTCCCTTTACACCTTTGAAAAGTGCAGGTTTCATCCCACTGTTGTTGATGTTTTAGTAATTCTCCAGAGGTGATGCCACCGTCACGCTCAATGAATCAGGAAAATGTCTGACTCAAGAAGCCACATTTTCAGGTTGATTAGGGATGTCTCAGAGGCCCTTTATGACGAGAGATTCACAGGGATGTGCTCAGTCCCAAGTCCAGAAAATTGCTACCTTCTTTGTGTCTCATTTTTCAAGCAAACATGGGCTGTGTGGCAGATTCAAGATGACATCAGATTCTCTGAAATTCTTCTTTTCAAGGGGTGGGTTTTATTTCACCTCCCCTTGACAACTTTGACCAATAGACAGTGGAAGTGATATACCAACTTGGTGCCTAAGTTTTAAAAGAATTAGCCTTGTTCTCTGAGAACCTCCAATCTATGAAGTAAGAATTCTGACTGCTTTGTAGGAGGGACCACATGAAGAAACCCTGAGACTTCACAGATAGAAATACAGAGTGATATAGCAGAGCTCAGCCTGGTAGCCATCTGACAAAGGCACTAGGCTTTTAATAATGTCATTGTGAACACTCATACCAGACCAACCACCTGCTGAGTAACACTGAGTTACTCCATGTGGTAAAGAAGTCTAGCCCAGTTGATCCCTGACTGAATTTCTGGCCTCCAGATTTATAACATTAATAAAACAGTTGTTGTTTTATGCCACTTTATTGAGTACAGTTTGTTACTCAGCAATAGTTAAATAAAACTGTCTAGGAGGGCAGTTGAAGATAGGTGGTGATCCAATCACCAGTGTTGTCACACCAGTCACCTTTTGCTTTTTTTCTGCCTATATTTTATCACTGAGAAATTGCTTGTAAGGGTGAAGCAATGAGATCTTGAGGGTATAAGCTTTAGACATCACTACAAGTGTCAGATTTCTGGCCAACTGTGAGCTGTCATGACCTGAGATTTTAGTCCCTGCATCCAAATGTGAGTGTGCGTGGCAGACCTCATATGTGTTCTGTACACTTAAAACATGTCATAAATTAATTAAATGAAATGCTATATCAATTTGATACATTGTATAAAAGAATATCAATCTCCGAAAGAGCAGAGTGAGAGACTTGGTTACCTTACTATCCCTTTAAAACAACAAAAACACAGGCAGAACTACAGCTAATCTTTTTTTTTTAAGTTTTGTCAATTAACCTAAACCAAGAACCTGAAAATAATCTGTTCAAGAGAAACTATTAAACCTCAGTTAGAGAGGGAGCAGGGAGGTGAGTTTGTCAAGTTTGAGGGCTATTCACATACCCTCTCCCTTCCTAGCTCAGAGGCATAGTCTTCAAAAGCCAGCAGCATCCCAGACAACAAAGAGATCTGACCTATTTTATTCTTTCTTTCTTTGTTTTTTATTTAATTTTTATTGTTTTGTTTTTCCATTACCACTTAGTCCCCTTATACCCTTTCCCTCCAGCACCTGTTTTAGACCTTAAGAAGCACCATCTCCAGAATGCAGCCAATGTTTTAACCAAACTTGCAGCTCCCTGGGAAATCTATCTCAGAGCACAGTGGCTATGTGATTTGATCCAGAGCTCAGCTCAGCAGAATTAGGGAGGAGGAGGAGGGGGCCAACTCCCAGGTTATTCCCCAAACAATAGCAATTCCTAGAAACAATTCATCTACCTAAGGCTATGATTTCTGTTGAGGCCAACAAGAGGTTGGCTGGGAATTCAAAGGGAAATTCAAAGATCTAGACAGCCATAAGAACCTTTGGAAATTTCCAACATATTTCTGGGGGCCTAAAAGACTGTGAGAATGCCCAGGAAAAACATGGGAAAGGAGTAGGGCTGACTTTGCGGTTCTATATAAGCAGGAAGTGAAAGCTATGGCTGTCTTCTGAACTACCTCAATTTTGAAAGCTAGTCTTCTCATGCACACTGCTTTGGCAAAGACAGAGATGTAAGGCAAAGCATTTAAGAAAATATAATCCATAATTGGATGACCATTAACTTATGTTGACCCTAGTTTTGACCCCTAAGAAGCCAGATGTATAAGCAAAAACAATAACTTAAAACACACACACACACGCACACACACACACACACACACACACACACACACACACACACCCTAGCAGAGAACTCAACTCAGAGTCTATACACAGCAAAGAATGCAAAATCTATAGACTCAGTTTAGGAAAATTACTAAGTAAATATGCACTAATAACAGCAACAACAACATACCAACAACAACAAACCTTGGGGGACAGAGGAATCTGATACACGAATTAAGACTATATTATCTAAATATCTAGTTTTCCACAAAAGTTATGAGAAATGCAAGGATACAGGAAAATATGGCATGCATACAAGAAAAAAAAAAGCCAATAGATATGTCCCTGAGAATATCCGGAGTGTGGACTTAGTAGACAAAGAATAATTATAAACAAAATGGGTTCAAAAAGCTAAAAGAAACTGTATCTAAAGAGCTAAAGGAAAGTATGACAAAGATGTCTGATCAAAGAACATTATTAATATAGCGACAAAAATATTTTTTAGAAAATAGAAACTCCATAATTACAAAAATGTACAATAACTGAAATGAACTTTATTAGAAGGGCTCAACAGAAGATTATACTCACAGAAAAAGGAATGTGAACTTTAAGATAAGCCAATAAATATTATCTAGGTTGAGGAGCAGGAAGAAAAAATTATAAAGAAAAATGAACAACAAAACCTCAAACACTTGTTGGAAACTATCAAGTGTACCAACATATACATAGTGGGAGCCCCAGAAAAAAGAATAGTAATATTTTTCTTCCACTTTGACTTTGCATATTGCCCATATTTTTTCTATGTTTTGCACTTCTTCTCTTCTACACTAATAGCACTTATTCTGATACTACCATCTAAAACTCATGTGTACCTTAGTATCACTTCTGATTTCACTCATTCTTTAAGCTTACTTTTTAACTGTAGAGATTCTACTATCTCAGACTTGTCAACGTTAATAGGACCCCTTCAGCAAGGGCTAACTAAACTAGAATTCGAAAATCAAGATTTAACCCTTTGCCTCGTCATTGATTTGATCATTTGTTCTAACAGTGTGGTTTGGTTTTGTTTTCACTTCTCTTTGGAAGTTGTCATTTCATAGCTCTATTCTGTAGCTTTTCTGATAAATGGATGAAAATAATCAAAATGAAAAGAAATGGTGACAAAGGTGACTCAGAATGTCTGAAAGATATCTTTTAAAAAGATTTTGAAGCTTTTACCCTGTCTTGTTGTTGTTGTTGTTGTCGTTTCCTATGCACTAAGTGAAAACATTGATTTCTTAATATGTAGGAACTCTGACCAGAGCCCAGATCACTTTCTTGGATAAAGATTTTATTGATCGGAAGGTGTCTTTTTTTCTGATAGCATCCAAATGACTAACTCAGTAGATTTACAAAAATTAAAGAAACCCCAATGGGGCATCATAAAAAGACACATGGCTGCGAGTTGGAATTGATTTTCCATGAATTGAGCATGCTCCTAAATGGTCATGGATGGATGTAACTCTTCAATTTTATATTGGATTATTTCAGAAACAGCAAGCCGAGAATCTGATTTAATTTGAAAAACAACAAAATTATATTTCTCTGCTGATTCTCCAGGTGTTAGAAATAGATGAGGAGTTTTCTTCTCTTTTCTTGTTTTCATTTTCCACCAGTCCTCCTTAAGTTAATTTGACAGAAATGGCTTTTACAACAAGACAACATGTGATAGGAATTGCATCAAGAATAATGAACGTGTCAGACAAATGGCAAAGCATAATTGGAGTAGCTTGTTTTCTTTTCTCTGAAATTGTAATACATTTGACAAACCAAGATGTTGGTTTTCTACAAAAACATCACTAGGGCAATTCTCTGATAAGACTAGCTAGTGATACTAATTAATAATAACAGAAAGAATATTCTAAGCAAAGCTTCTGTGTAATATATAGGAGGACAAAATTATATGAACAAGGCTAAAATCAATGTTCTTATTTCTCTCAGGATAAGAAAGTGAGAAGTGCATTGAAGATATATTAAACATAATTGAAAACATAAGGCTTCTGTTTACATCTGTAGTAACTGACTATGTCACCTTAAGCAAGATACTTTTTAAACATTTTTGCACATACTGTTTCAATAACTTCTTTGTATCTTATGCAAAGCTTTTTTCTAAATCCCGTTTACAGAGATCAGCTAGGCATTTCATAAGCAGTTCAACACCAAGCTGTAGGAGCTGAACATTTGGGGCAGGTTAAAGAAGTTGAGATAATGGTACCAACACATTAACAATGAAGACTGAATGATCAAATGGCTTAAAAGAAAAATCAGAACACTTTATTACTCTTTTATGTACGAGTCTCAGTGAAATCTGTCCATGTCATTGGGGAAGTAGGTTCCCTAAAGTTTATTAAGACCCATGTTTCAAGGCACTGCTTTACCGTGTCTCTAAGACATTGTTGCTGTCTACACAATGGAAGCTGGGCCCCTGTCATAAGAGGAGAACGTGGGTGGTCAATAAACAAAGATCTAGACTTGGGAGTGGTAGGCCTCATAGTAATAGTCCAATGGCAACACCAGAGTCACATAGCCATGTCCAAAAGCAAGGGAGTCTGGAGGAAAAAGAGACCAGATTTTAGTGGCAACTAGTTCTCTCTGAGAAAGAAAGTTCAGAAAACACAGTAATCACTATATTACTCGTCTGTAAAATAAAATTTTAAACATAAGTTAATTTGATTTCAGCCTTTGGAAGAAAGTCTCTTTGACACAAAGCAATCTCTAATGTACTCAGTTTGCATATGAACAACAACACTTAACATAAAAAGATTGCAAGTTTGAAAGAACGATAGAAACCTATTGAAAGTGTGATGCTCTACAAATTTTAAAGCCAAAAATATTGAACTTGGACTGCGAGATGACCTCTGTGGCTAATTACTTTTTCTAATTTTGGTTGTCAACAGTTTCTGTTAAATAACTAGAGTTAAGTTTGTAGCATTCTAGGCCCATAAAGTATTCTTTCTTGGCAAATTTAAAAAATTTAACCTTTCCTGGCTAAGCTAAATGTGGCTCTATCTTGATCAGCTCAGCCCTCTAATGTTACTAAGATTTAAAGTCATCTTAGATCTTTTAAATTACTTTTAGGTCCCTTTCTTTTCAAAGAAATTCTAGATGTAGAAGTAGAGTTTAGTGGTTATATTATAAAAAAGAGTAGTAATAATAATAGCTCAGAGATACTGGTTCACTAGTGCTCTGTAGGCTCCAAGGGCTACATTTCTTATAAATTCATAAACCTGTTGAGAATCACTATTACTGTGACTTCAGCAATAGAAGAGTAAAGAGTTATTTATTCTCCAGTCTGAGATGCTCTAAAAGTCTTCAAGGGCTTAAAGTGAATTAGACACAGGTTATCAGAAAGGAGTAAGAGTTGAAGAGAGGAAATGGAGACAGAGAACACCTGCAACGAGCTGCCTGGTAGTCTCTGGCTCTGTGCCTTACCCGATTCAACACTTGGTACCATTCCCACTCTTCCAAGTTTCTGTTTCAAATCAGATTTGGGAAATTTCTTTTCTCAGGAATCCTTTTAATGGTTGATCTATTTCAGCTAGAATGACACTATTACTCTAAAAGAAATCCCAAAGTTTCTGGGGAAGATTTGCTTGCTTTGAGTAGATTTGATACCTCTGTGTTGAGGTCAGCACTATATAACACTGGCAAGGTAAAGCAGAGAACAAAATCCTGCTCCCCATGCTCCTTTTTGAGCTCCTTCAGAAGGTAGTACAGGAAGAGACTTATTCTCATCTTTCAGAACTTGCCAGTGTCACTCAAACAACCTCAGGGCGATATTTGGTTTCATCTACATGTATACTCAGAGCTCACTAATATCTATTATATTAGTTCACTTTACCATTTGCTTTAATATTAAACACTTTATTAATAACTAATACTATAAAAACATTTAAACTTTTGAACAGATTAATTATCCTGTCTTATTTTGTAAAACCAAGTCTTGGACGGAAGTAATGCTACAGGGGGGATGTAGTGTGGTTACAGGAATTGAAAATAGTCATAAAGTTAGAATTTAGCTTTGTACTCCCTCATTGTTTCCCATGTCTCCTTCTCTGGCTGCCTCTATCCTCTTTCTCCTTTTTTCTCTCTTCCTCTGAGCTCTTTTGGAACATCTGGATCCTAGGCAACTTTTCCCTGGATTGTGTTGGGACTTAATACCAGGGGGATCATTTCCATCCAAATAGGCCATTTAGCAAGCCTTGCATAAGGTGCTCAATTGCTTAAGTAGAGACAGTGTTAATTTGCTTTCAAAATAACCTGTTCTACTGTGAAAGATGATTACCATATTTATTCAAATAATTTCACCCTTTAGTCTACTCTTAGAAGAAAAGATTTTATATTTCCAATAGCAGTGAATATACTGTTGTTCACATATAAAAGCATACTTACCTTTCAAGATTCAGTTAAACATCTTATACTTTGTGATATATTCCATTAAAGACTCACTTTCTACTCTCAGCTTTTCTGTAATATTGTGGCATTCTTCTATAGCATAACTATACTTATTTGCATGCTCATCATCTACACTAGACTGAATCATGTTCCAGTTTATAAATTTAGCTACAACACAGGTTTGAAATTTTGGACTTCTTGAATAAATTAAAAAATGAATATACATTAAAGTGGATTCCCCTCCCCCCTTTCCACTTCAACTTGATTTAATTAAGTATGATTTAATTAAGTATCATGCAGTTTTCTAAATTTCAGGACTGTGGGATATACATACTAGTAAACATATTCCTTTTTCCATTGCCTGGGCCTACAAGAAGCAAATAAAAAAAGACTGTGGATAAAGAAAGTAAAACTATTCAAAGCAGAATAATTTAAGAAAAAGAATAAAGGATAGCATTCTACGTGTACAGTGCATTATACTTTTTAATCCATTGTTTAATTTGACATTGACAACAATTCTTTGAAGGTAATAAGTTGAACATTATTTGATCTTGATTTAAAGAGGGAGGGTAAGGATATTAGGGGACTCATCCAGGTTACAGAGCAAATAGTAGAAGCAGAACTAATCTAATTTCAAACTCCTAGTGCAGTATTCATTTCACTACACCTCATCGTGGATACCAGCTGTCAGGGCTTAGCTGGCATACTTAATGAAGAATAAAAACACGTTTCTTCCTTTTCCATCCAGAATATGTTTGTTCATTTTGTTTTGTTGTACATGTGCAAGTACATGTTCTAAGTGGTCTGGGTTTCAACTGCCCATTTGGGGGTTCCATTCAGTTCCCAAATTTGTAGATAGAATCTTGGGCCAGATGGAGAACTCTATTTATTTGCAGTTCTCCCTGAAAGTCCAACAGACAGAAATAAAACAGAGCACCTCTTTTCTGTTTTTCTTTTTCTTTTTCTTTACAGTCACCAACTTATCATTCATGTAGTTCCACCTAGATGACTATGAGCAAAGGCTGCTACTCTTCTCTGCCAGGACTGATATTTCCAGAGTAACAAATCTAAAAACTCAATTCATGATGACACAGTATTTTGAAAAGTTACTCTTATGTCTTCCTCCAACCCCCTGGTTTAAAAGCTGTCTTTTCACATTTGGAGAGTTTCATTTAACAATTGTCTCTGCTGACATGCCTGAGATAAATTATGCTTCTGAGGCTCTTCCTATTATCTACATTTTTGTGGTGCCTTATTAAGGTAAATATCAAAAATAGCATCCAAGGAGAAAATCAACAGAGAAGGTGATATCAGAGGGCAGCAGGCCCTGATGGGGAATTTTGAAAGAGGTGTGACACTATTGCAAAGCTGTTTGTTCCAGCTCCATTCATATTACTTTGATGATTTCAGAGTGTCTGTGTGAGTGGAGGTGGTCATACTGGTGGCAGCGAAACCACAAGGAAAAGGGGATGTCTGTATAATACCAATTGTCAAAATTATATGCTTATTCTCTGACCTTCTGCCTACTTATATGACACAACAATTCTGACCACTTGGGGCTCATGGCAACATAGTCTCTTACTCTAATTTACCAGCTCACTGAGATATACATTCAGGCTGAAGAGAATGTGACTTCTTGACTGGCTTTTTAAACAAAAATATAGGTTTCCTGGTGTGATTAATAAAGCTCAGAACAACTGTAGTGCCAGTTACCTTTTGTCCACAACTTTCCAGTCATTACAGGAAAGAGCTTACAAAACAGGAAATCTTTTCATGTTCCAGGTGATCTCCCAAACTTATTTGCCATAAAATGTCACCTTCTCAAGTGAAAGAACAGAATTTATCACAATTAAAGACAGTGTTGACTTGTGGCTTTAAGTGGTTAAAGAGTCCCTTTTAACTTGAGATCTGTGCACCATTTGTTAGATGTGCACACGTGCATAGAAAATTTATTATGACTGCAAACGTTAGCATGTTCTTCAAGAATGATTACATAATTTTTATTGCTTTCAGAAATATTTGCAGCAAGAAAACTTTCTTGTCTTTGAGAAACTAACGAACCATGTTTATGATCTACAAATGTGTATTGAGTATTGAGGTAATACTCACTGACCTGCGGGAAATTTGTTTTCCACCTTGTGTTATGTTGCTACACAAAGTGAGCAAAACAAATTAGGATACCTATTAGAGAGCAAGGCACATGATGCTTCCAAGTACAATTTTCTCCAACCAATTGACAAGGTGTGAAGACATTAACATCTAATTGAACTAGATTAGAATGAACCTGTACAGCCTTCTTAATCTGGGATTGTTATGTTAACTTCCAGCAAACTTTAATAGCGGATATTTTTGTTCTCTGTAGTCATCAGCTGTAGAGTTTGATTCTTTATTGTACTAGCTTCTTTTGATTTGAAGATGCTGATGCCATCTCTGTTCTCTTTTGTATTGAAGAACATTGAAAAATAATCAAGAGACAGACAGAAGAAGTCAACTATAGTATTAGTTTATCAATGGTTTCTCAATAGTTCTCAAAGTATAGAGCTTCCTAATAATGTTGAATTGGAGAAATTATCATAGCTTGCTACCTCACTCCTCCAGCTGAACTCCTTCAATGAAGCTGGAGAAATGTGGAACATGTTTGAAGGGAGGCACCCTTTCCTGGTGAGCTTTTTGAGAGAAAACAAAAACAGAGGAGAGTGTGAGCCATCCTTAAAGAACCAAGCAACTGACCCTTATGCTATTTCAATGTAACGGCCCCCAATCCTACTTAACATTGCCCAATGAAAGCAAATATTTCACCAGTTTCTATGAGAAGATTGAATAATGGAATAAAGAAAAGGATGGGATAAGATCTGCTCCCGCCCATGTGGCCCCCTCCTTGTAGAGGAGAAGACAACCTTCTTCATTATTAGTTCTTCTTCAAAAGGTTAGATTTTAAGCTTCAAATACTACCATTTTTAAAAGTCCATAACATTTGGGTTAGTTTAAATACAAATAAACAAGTAGTAAAACTCTGGAAAACTTTCAATCTAATCATATAGGTAAGCTTTTCTCTTAGCCTAGAAATCATCAGGTCTTCTTCTTTTTTTTTTTCAACGGCAGCTTCAACAACATAAAAGATAGTGATTGTGGAAGTTGAATTATCTATCAGAATAGAAGTAACAAGATAATATTTAATATGGTTTTAAAAATATTATTTAAAAAAAAAGAGGAAAGCAACCAATTGTCATGGGCCAGATCTATCTTTATCTTCCATGTGGTGCCCAGAGCTATGAGTATCTCATGAAGTAAACATTTTGTTCTGTAAATATCTGTGCTTATGTGAGGCTGATGTTTGCTACAAGCCACTAAGAGACTCAATTAATAGTGATCTTTTGCTGTCCACAATCTACTAATGATACGTGCTCCTCCTCTGAAGCTTTATGAGAGCATATGCAGCATAAGTGACTGATGGCACCTGTAACAGGAAACATAAAAATTCAGCAAGAAAACTGGCTCAACCTCACACACTAATGACCTGACAGATACAAAGGCAGTCCATTTCAAGGCATAAATACTACATACCAACATTGGGAAGAATGGCAGAATAAAGATCTATGAAACTCTTCTCCTCCATGAAAGCAATGAGGTCAATGACAAAAATGGTCAGAACTCAAAAGTATTAACTAAAGGCTTGCAGCAATCTGAGGAACAATTGTTGTTTTGTTTTGTTTTTTTAATGGAGGAATCTAATAACAGTAAACTATGTGGCATTTAAACCTGCCCTTTTTTCACTGCCCCCTCCCTAGTTCTATGATAGCCTTGAAAACCAACAGCCTTCAAATATGGGGAAAATCAGCAGTCTGGTGGGCCCTGGAAGAGGCAGAAGATGGCTGAAGTTCCTTCAAGGCCCCAGTCCCAGAAAACAGGCATTATTTGATCTGTCTGCTGGTTCCATGGACACAAGCCTTGCTTATTTAACTTGACCTGGTACCCAGTGAGAACAGCCTTTTTCCCAGGGGCATCTGTCAAAAATAATCAGCTGTAATTGTTTAACAGAATGGCTGCTTCAAGCTGTGAATAATAGTTAAGGCAAACAATAAGCAAACCAAAGAGCTTAAAAAGAAATGCTAGGGAATGGATAGACAAAGGGGGCTTTGAAAAACAGACATATTCCTGGAAGGTCATGTGCATACATAAGGCTGTGTGTATGTCCCGGTTGTGCACATGCTCAGTAAAGACCTGAGAAGGCTGTCAGCTCTCACCTCTGACTCAACCTAAGTATTGTACAAGCAGGAAGTAAAGGTAAAGATAGAGTTGTAAGCAACCTAGCTGAGCATTGAAGGCATGCTCCAATATACACATATGGGAAAGACTGAGAAACTTATTCATTTCAGGCTTTTAAGGAAATCTCTCTCCAATCATTAGCTGACCACTAAGCTAATTGGGTAGAGACTTCACTGGCCACAGATAACAAAGAATACAGATTCTTCTGAATTAAGAAAAGTCGCTTATTAAATAACAACATTATATTTAAATGTATATTCAATTGTTTTCAACAAAAAAATTATAAAATACGCAAAACGCAAAAGAAAAAAAAGCAGTCAGTAGAAACTATCCTGTCAAAAGCCCAGATATTGAATTTACTAGACAACAACTTTAAGTCATTGTTTTAAATATGTTCAAAAAAGTAAAGAAAACCACATTTAAAAAACTAAAGGAAAGTGTGAAAATGATGTCTCACCAAATAGAATATTAATAATGAAATAGAAATTATAAAGTAACCAGATAGTAAATTTGGTATGAAAAGTACATGAATTAAAAATTTTAATATTGACTAATTGGGCTCAGCAGGAGATTTAGGCAGGCAGAGGAAAGAATCAGCAAACTTGAAGGGAGGTCAATTGAAGTTACTTGGTCTCCAGATGCTTTAAAATATAGGGCGGATTTGTCATGCTGAGCCTCAGCATTGGTCCCTCACGAATCACTTCAACCAGTTTCCACAGGAGTGCGGGGAGATCAGTGCCAATATCTCTGCCATAAGCACCTGTGTCTTCACTGGTCAACCATATCTCACAAACACCCTCTTGAAATGACTGTTCGGCTCTATCTACTAGTTCATCAATTGGATAACTGGCCAAATTTCCTCTAGCATGTTTAGTTTTGCAATAGGTACAGGCATTGAGACCCTCAGTATTGATGGAAATGATTTCTATCAGTGGATTCTTCCTAATCTTTGGCAAATCCAGCGGTGCTCCCCCCAACCGTTTTCCATTATCCTTTTTCTGACCCAGCAGTCTCACAGAGTGACCTTTAATTGTGTCCTCCACAACTTCTACTACACGATCTATCTGTTGAACCCTTATGATACTCAGTCCTTTAAGGCAGTCCTGGCGAGGTTGGGCTTGGGGAACACATCCAGCTAGCACTATTTTCTTGTTCTTCTCTTGAGCTTTTTAAATTGAGTTTCTAAAGTGACCTTCAGCCGGGTTTTTTACAGTACAACTATTCAGGAGCCATAAATCTGCATCTGATGCATTTTCTGTAATTTTATATCCATAAGCAGCTAGTTGTCCAGCCATATATTCTCCATCTGAATTATTATGAGAACAACCCCATGTTCGTATCCAAATTTTCTGTATGCCTGGAATAGTGCTATCACTTGATGGACTCTCTTCCTCTTGCAAATATTTATTTCTTCTTCGCACCTTTGGAACAATGTGCTTTCTTGCGAAATGCCTATCTTGTGGCTTTGAATCTTGCTGTGACACAATATCTTCTATGTCATCCAGTAGTGTATCACAGGATGCATTAGGCATCTTGATTATCTGCAATTAGTCTCAAATCCTCTTCAGATGGAGCTCGCCATGACACCTACGTCCCGCCACGTTCCTGTACACATGCTCAGCGACGGTGGCCCGGGGAGATCCAGGTCTTACTTCTTTAACATGAATAAAATTGTTGTCCTTAAGAGACTGTCCCTGCCCAACACAGAGCTGATTGGAGTAGCAGTTGGTGACAGTGGATCAGAATAGAAATCTTTCTCCACCGATTTTCACAACTAAATGCAAAACATCGGTGTTCACAATTTCTGTGAAACATATTGTTGCCAAATAACATCCCGTATAATAGTGTAACTTTAAACAGATTGTTTTTATTCCAAGCATAAAAGAGAATAATAAAATAAACCAAGGTCTTATTTTCACATTCTTAATAATAAGTGATCAAGCCTAGTGGGAACACTTTGAAATATGATTCAGGAGACATGAGTTCTTCACTACCTCTGTCTAAATGCTTGACCTTGAGGAAGTTATTAAAGCCCTTTGCCACTCCAATGAAGTTAGAATTGAAAGAAAATTAATATGTAACTTATTTAAATTCCTTTATCTACAAATAAAGAAACCTAGAACAAAGCTTAGCGATCTTTCTCGAGGCCAGATCAATTAAAAGACAAACAAGAATAAGACCAGAGTCTTGATTTATAATGCCTTTTTTTGTTGGTGGTGGTGGTGTAGAGTTGTTGTGTTGATAACCTGAGAATGTGTTATGTCAAAGGATGACGTTATATAAATCAAAATGAACATTGCTATTGTTTGCCTGCATACCTTTGGGGAAAATTTATTAAGATTAAATTTTCTACATAGGACTGAAAGGAACCTGAGGAACTGAATTTACAATAAATAGAAAAATGGGTACACTCTAAAGATTTACTTTAGTATTTAGAAAATAAAATCACCCATTGAAATGTTTAAAATCACAATCAACAATTTCTTTCCGTTTAACATTATTATAAATACTTTCTCACATGCATTCATTCTGTTTCATTGTATTAATTTCAGCTCCTTTGGTCTCTGCCAGTTTAGCTAGACATACAATGAGCAGGGGAGAACTCATAACTTTTGGCCCACTGATATTTTACCATGAAAAATTAAAAATTAATAGTATTTTATGGAGGCTATTGCAACCATCAGCTAGAGATATCAGTGACAGTATTCTTGTGATTTGCAGTTTCCTTAAGGCTGCCCTTGTGCATGTCCTTGTGAGAATGGTCAACTTCTGTCTCTCCTCCGAACCACACTGACATGGATCAGCTGTTCTCATTTAATTAAATGGTGTCCAGCCTTTGGTGTTCCTGCTCTTCTCCCATTTTTGTCTTCTAAGCCATCCTGAATGCAATGCTCACTGATACTTAAAGAGTGGCCTCAGCACAGGTATTCTCCGTTTTTGGTAGGTTTTCCTTCAGCTGATTGATGGCTCCAGAAATTATATGTGGACTACATTCTGGCAAATTAAATCACATATTAAATAAGTTAGAAGAACTCATTTTCTCAAAAAATTCCATAGTGAATTCCCTCCCCACCACCTCTCAAGTCCTAAATGTACCTAAATTACAACTCTGGATTCTTATATATTCAAGTCTATTTAAAAAATAGGTCAACTGTACATAAGCTTAATTGTTAATATAATATTTAATACAATCAATTGTTTAGGACAAGGAAAAAGGTGGGGAATATTGAGGAAAAATAATTTATTAAAACCAGCTTTGGCTTTGGTATTTAGAAATGTTTATAGCCAGTGTCTGACATTGGTTCTGGACTAGAGTAAACAACTTGTAATAGATGAATAAATAAAATTCTAAAAGAAATCTGTAAAATTCATTGTGTCAAGGTAGATTTCAAAACATAAATGCCATCTTATGTCATTTCATTGAAACAAAATATATTGCAAATGAATTCAGTTTGCTTTTAAGGGTGCTTTGTTTCATTTAACTGTGACAATAGTGAAAGGTTAGACACTTTGTGGGATCTCTCATTATATTTGGCATTTTTCACTTGATTGAGCAAATCTTTTGCCAACAATTTGAGGAAGAGAGGTATTTGAAGATTAACTCTAAATTTGTTCAGTCCAAACTGTTTGCTTAGTGTTATTTAAACTTAAAGGGGTATTCAATTTTATGTGAAGTAATAAGTTTTCTGTCAACGGAACCATTAAAAAGAGATTGGTGGAGAAAACTTCTGCATTTCCAGGAAGATGTATCCTGACCAATGGCTTATAACCTTTATTAGACTTTGGAATGACAAGGAGAGTTTTTTTGTTTTTAAGATTCTAGTACTTGATCGTAGTTTCTGTGATTGTGTCTGAGCATTAGTACTGTTGAATAGCTCCCCCAGTGATTCTAATGTGCAACCAAGATTGAGAACCATTCCTCTAGACAATTCTTTATTTCCTTCAACCTCTTAAGATTTTCTTAATGCAATGATGTGTTTTACTTTATACCATCTTTTAAAAAATACAAAAAAGGAGTATGTATTTAGTCTTTCACCTAAAAAAACTAAATCAGAATATCATGAGTTATCTATGACCTAAGCAACTTAAAATGAATTTTAATAAAAAAAAATCTAATCTTTATTCAAGTGTCTACCATGTTTCAGGCATGGGATAAACACTTTACATGTATTCACTCACTGAAGTCAGAGAATAATTATATGAGGACAGTACTATCAATATCTTCATCGTCATCACCATCGTTCCCATTACAAGTAAACCGATAAAGAGATTTAAAAACATGCCTATGTGCTACTAAGTGGAAAAACTGAAACCAGGCAGTTTGGCTTTAGAGGACACATACTGAGCCAAACTACTGCACTGGCTCTCATAGTTTTACAAATAGGAGCTGACACAGCTTGAACACCCAAATAGTTCTTCCAACAGTGTGGCCTCCTTTAGGACATTATAAGGCTCTCGGGACACACTTGATTTGTTTTGAATGAATGAGTGCAGAATTCAGCCCTGTCTGAGAGAATGAGCTTTATTCTCCAATACCATCTAGGCTTTCCATTAGAAACATATTGAAGACAGATGGAAATTCATTCTTGTTGTGAAATGTTCAGAAAATGATATGGTGCACCATCCCTGAGGTAATACAGTTTAATACCCAGCCTCCTTCCTTCTAAAAGTTTCTTCTTATATCTAATCCAAATCCTTCACAGTCAAATTTAGCCTGTTATATTTTGTTATATTCTCTCCTGTCTTCAGAGAATCTGGGGGAAAAATGACTTGGTTAAGAGCTTTTTCCCTCAGCAAACAGGTGGAATATAGGTAGAGCTTTGTGCTCCATCCCTAGCAGGTAGCTAAGAGCACTGTTCCAGGATATGTCAGCCCTGAATGGTCAGGAGCATCACCAAGGGAGCTTTACAAAATGACCCATACCCAGACTTTGCACCAATTTCATGTTGTGGTCATCTTTCCATGTCAAAATAGCTATCCGCTTCCTAAGTGTCAGTGCCTTAAATTGTTTGCAGACATGGCACTTTAATAAATTTTGGTTTTCTCTGCAACAAGAATTTGCCAGTCTTTAATACATCCCACAGATAGTTGCTCAGTTAGCCTTCCGATATGGCCAGTTCATCCAGTGACGATGGTATCTTGTCTGAGGATCATTGACATATGTAACCACTGTGGGCATGAGGTTAAGTTCAGCCATTGCTGATTCAAAAATATCAGACACATGTTTTAAATGTGTCATCAGCTTTTGTCATGAATCAAAGCATGTGACTCAGTCATGGCAGTGGCTAAGGATTCCTTGAAGCACCAGAATAAATGACTGACGCTTTGCTGCCCCATGCAATATTCTACAGGGAAAGCGGAGGCCTGTGATGTAACAGCTGAGCCACTGCACTGAGGCCTCATCCTAGTGGCAAAACTCAACCATAGTTTGAGCTATGAACAATTAATGCCTACAAAACAAAGAGTGTGAACCAAAAATAAATCTCATGTTGATTTTTTTAGAGTTCCACTTCAATCACATGAATGTTTTATGCTTATCCCCCAAATGTCAGCAGAATTCAGTCTTCTCTGTGCTATGCTAAAATGAGGTGGAAAAGAAATCCCCCATTTTTTTGCACAATGTCCCCGTAAAACACATATGTGTCTTTTCTTTGAATAAGAAGCAGCTTCTCTTTGTCTTCAGAATGGCTCCAAGGAATTGACTGTAAACATATATCCACACTGTATACACAAAAATCATCTAACGGGCTATGAAGTTAACAGGTTGGCAGGCAGCTAGATACTTTATTGTTTTCTTATTTACTAAATAGCAAGACTTTTGAAAACTGAAGAGGATATATTATGTAATTGTGCAAAACAACAATAAATCCACATGTAATATAATAAAAGCTATCTTGAAAAGTTAAAAAAAAAAAGAAAGGTCTTGACGGAACAATAGAATCAGAGCAATGGCTTGGTGTTTCAAACAATAGCTCTGCTGTCATTATTGATTTAAATCAAAATGATTCTGAGGTATAAAACTGCAAGAAACTGAAACACCCACACCTGTTCCTCTGAAAGCGAAACAAGCACACAGAAGCCGATAAAATAAATAGCACAGCGTCAACAACAATAGCAGTCGCACCAGAACAGTCTCGGGGTCCCAGGAGCACAGCAGCCCCACCGAGGCAGCGGAGGCCCACACAGCTGGGCTCAGGGCCGGAATGAGAGGCGGAGAAAGGTGTCCACTTCTCATTTTTACCTCTGATTTTTTTCCTAAGAGCTGCCAGTTCTCTCCTTGGTGATTTATTACTCTCGCTTCACCAGGGAAATTTAATATTTGGTTTAGGAAAATGGCATGAAATTAAAGGACACTGAGAAATGTTCTGAGCTGCCCTAGGGAGGACTGAAAATATTTTGGAGATTTCTGTGGACTGCAGTTTTCTTTACTGGAGGGAGGCAAATTTTTATAAAACTTGCTTTTTGGATTTCAGGTTTCCCTTTTCTGTTCCTAAGGAAGGACAATGTCACTGGGCTCCAACTGGAAGCTTGGGGTCTTTGCGAAATGAGCCTAAGGGGCAAGTACTGTCTTCCAAGCTTCTGCTTGACAAGGGAGCCTGGAGGCAAATGTTGCTTGTAGGGTTGTACTGATCCTCTCAGCCAGCATTTCTGGGATTGTTTCATGTTTGTTCCATTTTTATTAGAGGTGCAGGCACCAGGCTTGGCATTCTCCTGGATGTCTAGGCTGGCGGGATGGAGGCCCAGAGGCACGCAGACAATGTCTCTGCAGCCCCTACTGCCTCTCAGCCATCACACTGCCTAGCTTCCCCTGGTGTTCCTCATGAGGACAGACCTGCATATTGGCTTCCCCTGCTAGGGCCTCCAGAATCCAAATTCGGGACTTTTTAATGTACTGTGGGCAAATCACAATCTTTTTCTGGGCCTCCAATTCCTTACCTTTAAGCAATGGATGTGGATGGTTGTTAGTGAAATAAATTCAATCCTGGCGCACACACATGCACACACACACACACACACCACATATTACTGCAGCTTGAGAGATCATGATGCAGTGTTAAGAGCTATACTTTTTTTCATCCACAGGAATAGTCAGTTGACTCAAGCAGAGCAAATTTTCTAAAAGTTCATATTTGCTGCTTCTATTTTAATGTAGTACTGCCTCTGAGATAGCTTCTCTTGTACCTGTAGCAAGAGTAAAGGCAGCGAGTTACTAACATGTTTTCAGCCACTAATTATGGATTACTTTTGCATATTTGATATACACTTAGATGAGACAAAGATCATTAACTCTGAAGTGTCCTCCATCTTCCATCCACCCCCAGTTTCATCCAGGGTTTAATTTTTGCCTCTCAGCCTGTTTTTCATCCTCACAAGGCTTCTCCTCTCTCTCTAGGTTTCTACAAGACTTGAGTTTTTATAATGCAAAAAATGGGAACATAGTTGGAAGAGAATTCAAGATGCTAGAGGAAAAGAAGGAGGACTTTGAATATATCAATTGAATTAAATGACAGAAATGAAAGAGAGCGGAGAGCAAAATTTTACGTGCTGGCATAGAAAATTATTTTGTTCAGAGGAGCATCTTTGCAGTTGCCGAATATAACAAGAGAGAATAGGAAGGAAGGAGAGGCTTATCAGGTTGCCTTGCACTAGGTATTTGGATCCTCTTCATGCTTTTTAAGAAAAACAAGAAAAGACTGGAGTTCTTTTTTTGTTGTTGCTCATTTTATCAACTGTTCAATAACTCTGATACTAAGCCACATAGTATCAGGTGGTACATGGTTGTTGGTTCTTTTTAAATAGATATTGAAAAGGTAGCTCAGAAGATTCAGAAGATTAAGATTTCATTTAGCTCAAAATTCATGACCATGTTAGTTATGAAAAAAAAAATGTAAGTCCCCTCCTCACCCCCCAAATAACAGAATCAACTAGCATTCATTAAATCTTGATGTCAGATAATGTTCTCAATGTTTAGGGTGTGTATTTGATACTATCTTAACAGACATGTCCCCTCTGCTTCAACTGTCCTTTTTCCCAGATACGATGATAATTATGATGGCTATAGGAAGCTATTCTATTATTCATGCTTTTGGCATAAATGCATGGCTGTCATTATGCCAGTAAACAACTCAAGGCAAATGATAATGAGATCAATTCTGAACTCAATCCAATATCACACAGTGCTTCCTGAGCTATGCAGCTTTAACATGTCATTTGTAATTTCAATATAATGACTAAAAGTTATCCTCCAATTCCCAGAGCGTCTGATTGGGCTGTGGATATCATTACTGAGGTAGAGGGAGGTGCTGTGATAAAGGAAGGGTTAAGAGTCCAGGTCTCCATTTGAAGCTATTGTCAAATCAGCTCTCAGGCAAGGTTGAGGGTCCTCTAGTCCTGTAAACTAATTATCTCTGAATGCATTCTGTGAATTCATTTCTTTGGGAAGAAAAAGCTGTTTTATATTAAGATATTCATTAATAAGTGATCACTTATAAAATCAGAATGCAGCCAACTATCCCTGCCTAATAAAATTTCAGAGTAAAACTATGTATTTTTCAAAAAGGCAGGATAACATGTGTTTAGTTTAACAGGAATGGTTTTGGAAAACTGCAGGAATCACCAATGTAGGCACTGATGAATATGGATCTGGGAGAGTTACTCCACTTGAAGACTAGAGAAAATGGAAGGGGATTTTGACTTAATGGATTATTCAGAAGGGAATGGTTTGAGTATCAAAAGATCGCTTGGGAAAATGGATGAGTCCACTGAATGTTTCTGCAAACTCATCTTCTATGATTGTTATGTTAAAGTTAAACTTGAGGGAATGAGCATTGTTTCTTGCTATCATATAATGTTTGAAAAAAATGTGCTTTAAAAAAATCCACATGTTTTTTATTCTAAGATATACTCCAGAATGTAATTATATATTCCACATCTCTTCAAATATCAAATAAAATTTTATTTTCATACATGTAAAGTTTAATTTATTTTTTGAAACTATCTAAAATCCCTCTATGTATGTATGTATGGATGGATGGATGGATATGTATGTGTATGTCTGTTCAAACTAATTATTCCATGCTACCCCAGAATATACACCGCCTCTCATATCTGATAACTGGTTTCCCTGGTCACAGTAATGGACATGGTTATTCTGAGATGAATATCAGGGAACTAGTACCACCTCCTCTGTTCCTTCGCACCACTGAAACTCAACCCAAATTGCTTCTCAAAGCTGGATCTTTCAGTCTGGGCTACAGCTTCCTCATCAACACTCACGAAGCCTCCACCATGAGGCATTGCGCAGTGCCAGCCATTAGAGGGCGCCAGTAATGCAGACTGTTTCTAGGCAGCTGCAGCCCTCATGCAGTAATTTTTGCCATCAATTTCAGAGAGACCACAGGATGCTTTGTGGTGGCTGGTGATAACCGTTGGTAGATGACACTCCTGTATCTTGTATTATGTAAAGTAGCTTAGCCTATTACTTGATGGTAAACAAGTAATAAACTTGACTCATCTCTAACAATTTCGTCCTTCACTTATCAGTGATATTAATCCAAAATCATCCCATAGTTTTTATTGTAAGGACCACTCTTGAAGGTTCCCTGACAGGGGAGGATGAGGTATGGAGGATTCATCTAATGGAATGTGAAGGAGGATACAAGAAAATGTCAAATTAAGAAAAACATTAAATATTAATAACCAGGGAATTAAACTTATAAATTATTATAGTTATTATAAATTACTACAATTATAGTAGGATGAGGCACTATGTTGAAGATGTTGTTAAAGAATGTCATTTCAAGGAGGTAGTGAGACTCAGATATTGAACCAGAGTTTCATCCCAGTGGGATTCAGATGGAACTAGGTCAGAGATTAGAGGTGACTTTTTTTTTTTTGTCCTGGCATTCATATCAACATGTCCCATTTAGTTAAGGTAAAGTAACATAATGAGATGAATGTGACAGTAAGCATGTGACGTCCATTAGCAATAGCAGACCATTCCCTTTGCAGATTGTTCACAAAAACCTTTAGTACCAGACAGTCTGATATATTTATAAGGGAGAACACATTTGTTTTAATATAAGTCTGAAAAAACTAAATTGGGAAGAATGAATTCTCTTCTTTAAATCTCCATTTTAATAGATTTCAAAGACTAAAAGAAATGACAATTGGATTACCTGTTCCACAGTTCTGTTTCCTTAATGCAGATAACTGGTCTTTGAATGTAATTTGGAAATGTCACTTGAAAAAAGTAATAGCCAAGCAGAATTAAAAGCAGATAAATCAATGGATAAGCCATTAGGCTCTCTATTCAAAATGTCACTGTGGAGTGTTACAATTCACGTATTTGTGAATTGCTGTCCTCTGCATTGCCATTTTATTTTCCTGGTTCTGTTAGCGTAGGTGATTAGAAGAGGATGATGCTGAACATAAAACCAAGGTCATGTGTTTGATTCCTGTCCACTGAGGATACGAAGACTGGTAAGGCCTTATGTTTCATTGTTATGGCCTCCTTGCAGAGTGGCTTCTCTATACATGCTCTTATTCCAGCAAGTCCAAAATTAATTCCATTTTCACTTCCACACTTTTCTTGTCCTTGATTTTCTTTCCCAAACCCCATGTCTAACTATTGAGAGCTTATTTATTATTTCAGGAGCAGGTGACATGCCACATCATTTTGTAAAAAGGCTTCCCTGATCTCCAAAGCATAAGCAAGAAATGTCCTTCTCTGAACTCTCATGACATTCTGTATGTCACTTTATGAAAATTGTCTTATTTCACTTGTGATCATATTTTTTATCTTCTAACATAGGATAAGTTCCTTGAGGGCAAGCATAGTTTCTTCTCTTATATTCTCCATACTACTAACATGTTGCTTTGTAAGAATTAGAGGTTTCCGAAGGGTTTATTAACTGGATTAATGCATTAACTCTGATAATAGATTAATCGATAATGGTACATTAAGGGATAGAGTAAGCTTGGCCCAGTATAGCTACTGAAAAACCAATTAAATAACACTTTCAAGGAGCAATAAGTCTGTGTATAAAAGAAAGTACACTTCTTTTTTCTTAAATTACAATTGCACTGTGTACTCCGGACTGCAAGGTAATGAATCACATGCTGAAAACAGCAAAGACAGACACGAATAAATATGAAGATTCACTTTTCATTCTTGTGCTTTGATTTATCCTTGGTACATGCAGCATGCAAAAAGGTGAGTGACAAGAGGGCTATTTTGTGTTTCAGACTTCAATTTCCTCTCTCTGGAGAGGAATAGAGGGAATTCTTTAAGAAAGGTCAGTCAGTTTCTCAGGCAGAGGAATCTAAGACACTGAAGGAACACAAGAGGGAGCCCTTTCCAACCCAGTCAAGAGAAAAGAAATCCGCCCTTGGTTTGAGAGAGGCTATGGTCCCTAAACCTTAAAAAGGCATCTAATACTTGTCTTCACATTTTTCCTTTTCAAAGGGCAAAGACTTGTAAAGTTGAAAAATTATAATTGGGTTATCAAAAATATGTTGAAATTGTATCGAAAAATATTCTATTAAAGTTTTAGTCTTTTATTTTTATGCTTAACAACTGAATTAATTTTCTAGAGCAGTAAATATTTACCCTGACTTATATGTATATGTGTAATTGTGCATGTTTTATTTTTGTAGCATAATGTATTTTGCTGTAAGCCTCACGATTTAAGAGAGAATACTCTGGTCTAGGATTCAGGAAATCCGAATTTCATCCCATGTCTCCCATTGTATTGGGTTGGGCAAAAAGTTCATGTGTTTTCTTTCCCATTAAATAGAAGACCTTTTTTTTTTTATTTTCACCAATAACTTTATTGATTTGGATATTATGAGTATGTCAGCTATCTCCTGCATGGTATGACACTGATTGCTCTCATCTAATATCTGGATTTAACTCCTATTAACTTCAACTGGTCTAGCCAACTGTGGAAGTATTGTCCAGTGAGAAATTTCCAGCATGAAACTTCACAAACCACTTTTGACACATTCAATCAGTCACAGCACCTTCTCCATACACTGTACAAATCTTTTTTGGTGTTTCAGTTGTGTTCTTTTTTAACTTTCTTGAAATAATAAAGCACAATGTGCCAAAAATGTCACTTACTTTCTTCCACCTTCAATATTAAAATGGTTACACAAAAATTCACCAATTTTGATAATTTTTAAATGTATACTGATAGGACAGCTGCCACAATACAGTCTAACAAAATTGTTTCAAATAACCTTAAAGACAACTAAGCTCTTACAGAAAGAAAACAAACTTTTTGGCCAACTCAATATGACTTTAGATAAGATAACCAAAGATGTTCTCCTTTCACTTTTTTAGTCTAGAATCAGATGGTTTCTAAGGCCCTTTCTGGGTTAAATAGTTTACTGAGTCTATGAACTATAATGGTTTTATTAAGTCTTTGATAAATATTTGGGATATGGATATTAAATGCATATATACCATAGATACCTACCTTTTAGGTTTCTTATTAAAAGAATCAGTATCAATTAAATATATTGAAGACAAAGCTTTAGAAAACCAGGAGGGTGTACTTAAACTTTTAGGTTAAAATACTTTTTGTGCATTTTTTTTTGCACTGTATTACTCACATGGCCTTGAAATGACTCAGTTCAGTTTTGGTGACTAGTTAGTTCTATAAATATGTGAAGACACTACTTGATCTTTTTGATTAGTGCATTGGTTTAACTGAACCAAGGAAATGGTTTTTTTCATCGGAAGCAGGGGCTGAAGGTTGTGATGGCTAGTTTCTGTGGTTTTTCTCTTAAGCAGTATTTTTTAAGTGTCTGTATTTAGAGGAGTAAATAAAACTTCACTAGATTAAAGATGCTGTTAAAAGTCATATGTAATAACTATCTTAATTAGGGAGTAGATAGCATTATCACTATAATGTTGAACTAAATTACATCTATCCTGTCCTCAGCCCATGGATGTTGTTATCATGCTAGCTCTTGGTACTCGTTCCCCACTTCATTTTGTGTGGGCCATTCTTCTTTCTCCGACCATCCTCCTCATCCTTCTCTCTTTCTCTCTTGGGTTCTGGGAATCTTGCATTTCTCTAGCGAGCCAAAGAAATCGTTGATAAGTATGGCCTGACTAACCCTCTGGAGGAGACTGGAGATTGTGAAAAAACAGGAGATGATGAGCACTCAAGAAGTTATTTACTGGGGGAAATCAAAAAAGCAATGGCTCAGTGGTTTGGGGGATAAGGAGGGGAAGATGTATGTGGAAAATAATGTAAAATATCTCATCATAATGTGAACAAAATCCGGAACAGATAGATACACTGAAGCTTAAGAATGAGCTTCCTTCCTCATCACATAGTTCATTCTCTCAACAAACATTGATCATCTTCTACGTGTCAGGCACTGTGCCAGGCATTGGGTGTCAAGGTTAAATTAGAGGTGTTCTATAGTTTCAAGACCCTTGGATTCTAAACAGGAACGTAGACACAAATAAGAATGGAAAAGAATAAGCACGTACCAAGAGTGGTGGCACAAGGGAGGAGTAAATATTCTGCTTGTCTAGAACATAGAAGCTTCACAGAGGAGGAAATCATTGGTGTTAAGTGTAGGGCAATTACTAGTTTTCCAGGCAAATGTAGGGAAAAATGGCAATTCAAGCAGAAGGAAAAGTTTTGCATCTGTGCAGGAGTAACAATGGTACAGTGTGTTTAGAAAATTAGGAATTGTCTGGTGTGGTTGGAAGCCAAGTTCAAGGGAAGGGGTGGAGAGGGGGGAAGCTGCTAAATCAGGTATGAGGCAACCTTAAGAAAACTTGTGAGCCATATGAAGAATGCAAGCTAGTTTATGTTAAGGGCAATGCATTTTATGTGGGGGAAAAGGAGCATAAAATGAATATTTTAGAAAGATCACTGCAGAAGTTCTGAAAGATGCATTTGAATGGTATAAGAATGGGAGTTCTAGGCAAGATCTGAGCATTGATTGAGAATAAGGTTTATATAAAAACAAGCTTTTCCCTGCCTACCTTTTCTGGGTTTAGATTTTATGCAAGTACACCACTTTTCACAGTGGCTTATTTAGGTTTAAGAGTGTTTTTTTAGTTCTAAAAGCATTTCTTTTAGCTGATCTTATCCTCTTCTGTGATAAGTGTGTTCAAAGGGCATCACCAACCTCAGTTTATGTGTGAGGAAACTAGGTAGAGAGTCCATAGTGAAGTTAGAATTAGAACTTGTACTCCTGAGTCTTCATCTTTTTTCCTTTCCTTCTTTCCCTCTTTTCTCTGTCTCTCTTTTTCTCTCTTTTTTTCTTTGTGCATCTCTCTCTCCCTCTGTCTCCGTCCCCCCACCCCGAGCTTCTTTCTTTCTTCTTCAATTACAGGAAGGCTCCCTCTTAAGTTACTAAAAACAGACATTATATAAAGATGGGGTCTACCCAAAATGCAGTCAATATGGTTGCTGAAAGACCAAACAATTATTAGGATGCATTTTACTGGTGTAAAGTTCATTTGACAAACACATGCTGTGTACACATATATATGAAAACATGCATGTGTGTGTAGGTTGTATATACATAGATACATATATATACCAAGTTGTACATCGTTTGTATGCTTTCTGATACAGATGAATTTCATTTGCTAGTTATATGGGCTAGGAAAAAACTGTGAAATAAGTTCAGAGGCATCTGGTCCCTTGGAGATAGAATTTTTCTTAAGTGTCTTTCTAATGAGAATCACTGAACAAGAGCTATTGTGCCAACCATGTGTTTCTCTGCTGCTGGTTTACAAAGAATCCAACCAGCAATCTTATTAGCCAGAGAGAATAAATTTCTTTAAAGACTAGGTTTCTCCATGAGGATTCTTTCTAACATTTTTTTATACAAAATCTGCTCAACAAGAAACGCCTTTGCTCATGTTAACACCTGGCTCCAATTATGAGTTTTTTCTTATTAATAGCTATAAAGAAGCAAGTTGTGTAACCAGGCATAATTTTCAGAACTAAAAATAACCTAATCTCTGTTACCAGGTCTTCGGTCACAAAACAAGGAAATTTTCTTCATGTTAGCGCTCATTTGGTGAGTTCACTTTTTACTTATTTGCAGCCATGTCCTTTGAAGGACAATTAGTCATAAGAGTTCTGGCATTGGGTTTTAGCAAAAGCTGTAACCACACATGTCAGGGAATGAAATTCTCTGGAAAAACAAATAAACACCTTAAGAGTTTCCCAGATGTCTCAATAGTGGCACGTAATAACTGGCACAGGGGCCATTGCCCTTTCTGTTTGACTCGGCTGTTGAGCCCTAGATAATATATATTGCTATTATTTCAGGAATGGTACAGAGAGAAGCAAGGATTCTTCTGGAGGCATGCGGGGTTGATAGATCCTCTCCTCCTTTCTTTATTATAATTGAGGTGAGCTCAAAAATAGTTTATTTATCTGATGAAGGTAGACCCTTAGAAACAATGCTGTGCTGACTTTCACTTTGTGGAAGGCATGGCTTCTCTTAGAGATAAAAATTGGTAGGGGAAGCACAGCTGTGAAGCACACGATAAAGATTAAGGGACGATTGTCCTTCCTGGGCTCTTGTTGTGTGTCTGCTCCAGCACCCCAAACTGTTAGGATTCACTTTACACGGAATCGGAATTGCTGGAGCTGTTCACTTGGGCTCAGTTATAGCGCACTCACCTGAGAAACTCGAAGGAGCAGGACTATAAATCTTATCAGCAAATATTGAATTATCTCAAATTATTTACTTAGGGAATTGAGATTCCCGAGTTCTGCAATCAAATGTATAAAGATTTATTCTGAAAGGTCAACTTTAAGAGCAGGAGAAACAAAGCATTTAGTTTTTCGATGGTGGAAACACCTCTAAACAGCAGGGTTGTTAAAAGCTAAACCTAATTTAGAAAGCAGGGGCAGAATTGCCGCCCCGTGCCCAGCATTGTACGCAAAGCCGCAAGATCGCCTTCAACCGTTACTGCCCACCGCTCTCTTGCTGTCAGTCAAAAATGAAATACAAACATGAATACTTTTTTCCCTCCTGAGCAGAAACAAAGTGAAGTTGGCCAAAGACCGCAGTAGCATTTATTTGCTCTCTGCACTTCCTGTGTTAAGGGAGGAAAGAAATAATCCCAGAGAGGACTTTCCCACTGTCCCTATTTTATAATCTCCCAATATAGTAGACAATTCTCACATCTCTGTATTTCCTCCGTCTTGTTTCTTTAAAGGTACAGAATTATGGAGAACGTGTCATTGGATTTTGCAGAAGACCGATGATTGTAGATTCTGAGATACTCCACATATGCTCTACTACAAATTTTATTACTCTAGCACCTTGAATTAAAAAGTAAGACCATGTAAAATATTCATCAACATAAAATTTCCCTCAGATACTCCTTAAGTGTTTAGATGTGATTGATTACTATGTCAAAAGTCTTAGTTTCAAACAAGGGAGCCTCATTTTACACAATATAAGCAGTTGTCACGAGACTTATGTGACTAAAATAGAACGTTATAATTGATAGATGAAGGTGGAGTTGTTGTTTCTGAATCTCCAGCAGGACTTCTCCATTATTGCCCACTGTCACCTCCAGATATTCCAGAATCTTCGAGGAGAGAAGATGGATTCAAGGATGTACTGAGGTGGAGAATAAATACATAGTTAGAGAAAGTCTCACAAGTTATTTAGGTCTCAATGCCTCCACTGCACCAAACCTTACAACACACACATTACAAACTCTATTAATTTAAAGCAATAGTTCTCCACTGAGGGTAATTTTGACTCCCAGGGATCATTTGGCAATGTCTGGTGGCATTTTGGGTTGTCACAACCACCACGGGAAAGGGGGGTGGGGTACTACTGGCATTTGGTGGATACAGGTCGCTCAGGGTGGCCATACACAACAAAGACTTATCTGGCCATATTGTCTATAGTGCTGGGATTGAGAAATATGATTGAAGGTAACTTTAGATCAGAGGTTGGCACACTATAATTTATGGGTCTAAATCTTGCCCTCTGCCTATTTTTGCAAATAAAATTTTAATGCAACACAGTCATGTTAATTTACTTATTCATTGTTTATAGCTGCTTTCAATGCTACAAAGATACACTTGAGTAGTTGTGACAGAGATTGTGTGACCCACAAAGCCTAAAAAAATGTATTATTTGGTTCTTTTCAAAAGATCAAAAAAATATTTTATAATGTAAATTACCAATTTAATTTTTCAGATAAATTTAGGTAATAATTATGCAGTAACAAATACAATAATAATATTCAATGAGAGTCCATATATGAAAAAAGACCTAGGTTCTATAGGACCTGAATTCTGTTCAATTTTAGATGACTGTTTTTTAAAAATGTTATTTTAAAATAAGCTATAAAATTGCATAATTATTTACAATGAGAAAATAAGTCTCAGCAAGTCATTGGAGGCTTACAAATTCAAGACCTTTTCTTTTAACATCTATTTAGTCAATTTTCCAGAAATGTTTGCATAAAAGAGCTTCCTGATAGCATTCTGGCCTACCCTATTTCAGAATGTTCTATATCGGCAGCCATCCGTCTTGAGAGACGATGGTGTAGCTTCTTAAGAGTCTATCTGCACCGCCGAGAATGGCTGTGCAGTCCGACTCGGGAGTGACACAGTATCTGTCTCCTCCTGTGTTGAATCGACATCTTGCGATGACGCTGGAGTGTCCTCTCCAGTGGAGCTGAAGCTACAGAGCCTGGGCAGGGTGATATGGAGGGTCTGCTGTTGCCCATGCAGCAGACCCCCCCTCTCTTCGCAGCTGAAGGGTCCAAGGGAAAGACGGAGTCAATACAGCTTGGCTTCAGGTGCGCCGCAGGAGTTGCCGGTGTTGACTACAACGTCAAACCGCCTTAGGGACTCCGGCTCCGTATTTTCTGTCAGGGTTTACTCCCTTAGCCTTTCCCCTGAAGAGGTATGCCGCAAGGCAGCGGAGGTTTTTTGGAGTCAGAGTTTTCCTTCTCTGAGAATGTTCTACATCTCAGCAATTTCCAGCACCCACGGGGGCTGGTACAACCCAAGGGGCTTCCAGCCCCTAATTATCTTCTCTGTGTCTTCAAGTCTGCACAATGTGTCTAGCATGATATTTTATTTTCTTATTTTTTTCCAATGATAAATGAGCATCAGAAGAGCTAGGCTTTAATTCTGGCTTTGCCACTGTGTGACTTTGGTCAAGCGGTTCATCTCTCTGTGTCTCATTTTCTTAAATAGTTAGAATGTAGGCTGTTTCTTTAAGTATCAAATTTCTATAAGTTATTGCTCTTTTTTCTTTGATTTAAAAAACTTGGATGCTGTTGCATTAGTCTTAGAAAGCTTTTATTTTCTATTACAGTGCCATTTTTCCCCCAGTTAAAAGAAAATTGGCGTCTTAAGACCAATATTCTTATTCCATTTCTGCTCTATTCTAGTCCCAGGTATTTAAATAGTTCTGAATTGCCTATGAATTATTACTATTCCTTTAGATTTCTCCCTTACAATGAGTCATCCAACCTGCTCCATTCAAATTCATGTTTTCTACTTTTTCATTTATTTTTCAGGTTTAAAAATGTGTTTGAAGTGTAAGAGCACAAATAAGTCAGCTGTAAGACTCTAAGAATTTTTTTTCCAGAAGATTTTTTAAACATTCAAGTGGTTATGAATCTTGCTATTTTTCCAAATTATCAGCAGGTTAACTCTATTGTTCATGTTTCAAACATGAATAATTCTCTCAACTGGATTTCTTTACCCAAAATAGTTCTTTAATGAATAACTTTAAATCAAAGTTTTATTTTAGTTTGCATATTCATGTCAAGAACTAAAGAATTGCCACTGGAAGCTAGGCCAAGAAGTCATCTTGCCCAAGTACACCTCTGACATGGCACCAAGGAATTCAAGGTAGAGAGATATAGAGCATTAATGGGAAATAGGAAAGTGGGAGAAGGCAGGGGAAATGACAACGCCCATCATTACTATCAACTCAAGTTCATGATGTTTCCAGATTTTATATTTTCAACACAAGATGAATTTGTCTACTCATATCCCTAGGATCATCACCCATCTCTACCCAGCCCTTGTCATATCATGAGGTTTTAGCAGAATTATAAGTCGGTATGACTGGAGGGATAATTTTCTAAGTGGGTAAAATAAAGTGAAGATAATTTTTGTAACAACTAATTATAGATGGAATTAAACCTTGGAAACAAGGTTGGGAAATCCTAGTTGAAAACTTTTTTTCTTAAATAATTAATTTACTTTTTAATCAAAGTAATGCAGGCATATAAGTTAAAAAATGAAAGGTTTTTAATGCAAACAGCTTCCTCTGACCCTTCCTATCCTCTCCAGTCATGTTTCTCAGAGGCAAGCGCTTTAGCTTTTGGTATTTGCCTCTGTAATTCTAAATGAAATGCTTATGTAATAATTTCCTGATTTTCATTTATGGACATAATATGTTGCTTGCTGGTGATGCTAACTGACTTAAAGGGCAATACAGGGTAGAAGTTAAAAGCAAGAAGAGTGGAGACAGAAAGCCTAGGCTTAAATCTTGGGACCAGCACTTCTCAGCTCTGTGACCTTAAATAAGTTACTTTATCTCTGTACTTCAAGATCCTTGTATGTGTAATAGACATCAGGACTATACTTTCTCATTGGGTGGTTGTGAAAGTTAAATGGATGAAAACATGTAAAACATCTAGAACAGTCTCTAGCACACATTAAGTGCTCAATAAACAGAAGCTATTTTTAGATGAATGTTTAGCAGTTATATGGTATTTCCTACCTCCCCTTTCTCTCAGTACCACATTTCAGGTAAATCTCTAGTGAAGAAGAGCATAATTATGACCCAGAACTACCTACAAACACGAAACTACATGACTCTTCCACTTTCCCTTGTGACCAAATTTTTGTTTCTTTCCGGAAACCTTTTCTTTCCCCCAAAATTAGTAGTAACTTCCTTTATTTTTCATTGTATTTCTTTTCATTTTATTGCTTATTTGAAAAATGCCTACAGAAAACTATGTTTCCAAGGGGCTGTTTCCTAACCAATGACTCTTTGCATTAACAAAAAAAGAAAAATCAAAGTTTGACAAAGTGTTTTGTCTGGATAGGTTACGTTTCAGTCTTGTATTATAGTATGACCATGCAGGATTCCCTCTTTTGTAAATCCCACGTCTTCCTTTTTCTTGTATGTTTTCTCCTTGTAGAAGCATAGTTTCCAGTGCTTCCCACAGACACGGTTCATGGAGTATCCACTTCTGAGACCTTGCCTGTGTGGAACTGCCCTTCTTCTGTCATCGTACTTGACTGACAGCTCAGGCTACGTGGAAAATTCTAGGTTGAATGTTATTACCTTGGGAATGTTTAGGGTGGTGTTTCCTAGCTTTTGAAGAGTTCACTTCTCTTCTGATTAATGAAATTTATTCTAAACTCTTTTGATTCTTTTGAAATCCTGTAAGATCTCTATCCTCAGTGACTTTTCGTAATAATGTGATAGCTTTTTATTTGTTTATTTTATTTTTTGTTGTTGTTGTTGTGCTTGATGCTTGGGAGTTATTTAAATTTAGAAACTCATGTTCTCCAGTTTTAAAGAATGTTCTTAAATTATTTCTTTCATAAATATTTCTCCTATCCTCCTTCTAAAACCCCTGTTAGGTGATGGGCATTATGAATTGATCTAATTTAATTTTTTTTTCTGTCTTACTCTCTACTGCATTTTTAATTCTATTTTCAGAGAAACTTCATCACCTTTAAGTTCTAATTCTTTTTATAAGTTTAGCTCAGGTATTTCAAGGACTCTTATCTGTTCTCTGATAGCAAGCTTCTTATTTAGCATCCTGTTTTTATTTCATGGCCTTAGGAATCAACAATGAGGGACTCATTGAAGTTTTAATCAAGCTTATACATGCACTATTCTTTGTAGCATGGTAATCACAGTCCTGTATTTAATTATCAGTCATATAAATTTAGGGATAATAAGGTTGTAAGACATGAACTCTCAAAGACAAAATTCATACAAAATTAATTTATTGGTGACAAGAGAATTGAGATATGTAAGCTAAGGCTCTTTCCAAGTATCAAAAATCTTAGAAATGTTATCTTTAACTTTGATAAGAATGGAATTTTTGAGCAAATGTGCTATGTGGCATGAACTAATAATAGTTTTATTTACCCATTAAAATGTTAAACTATGTCCTTATTTTTGAGGTCTGTACTTGTTCCAGCCATAACTGACCTTCTTTTCTGCTGTACTCTCAAGTTTGAAACAGTCAAATTGGTGGAATGTAACCTAGATAGGCTTTAGAATAACTTTGGAAACTGGTTAAAAAGTGTGTGTGTGTGTGTGTGTGTGTGTGCGCGCATGTGCATGCATGCATGTGTGTGTGTGCGCATGTGCATGCATGCATGTGTGTGTGCGCATGTGCATGCATGCATGTGTGTGTGTGTGTGTGTGTGTGTGTTTGTCAGGGCCAAATCCCAAACTTTCTGGGTCAGATTCTTTAGTATTGGTCCCAGCATCTCTTTCAAGCACATCCCTGTGATTCTGATCACACATACTTGAAAATCCCTGAAGTAAATGCCCAGACTGATCTCTATCCTATGTTTGTGTCAGATACAAGAGTTTATCTCGAAGCCAGGTTCTCAGGAGTCATTGTCTTTCTTTAGAACAATGAATCTACTTGACTCTGAGCTACCATTCAGACTGACTAAATTATCAGACAGAGATAGAATTTCATCACATTTCTGCACAGACGTATGATCTTGGCTGTTATTTAACCTCTGAGAACCTGAATTTGTTCATCCGTAAAAAGGAACTAGTAAGCCCCAATATGATAGAAAAAATGTTTAATACATGGTAGAGTGTCAAAATTTTTTTCTATTTTCCTCCCTGTTTTGATGACATTTTGGGTGAGTGCTTCCTGATGAGGTAGAAGACCATAAACTCACTGATAATCCATCTCTGGCTACTGGATATGATGACTTGCTCTAGGTAGATCTCTTGTACATAGTCCCATCCAAGGGGTGTGGGTCTTCCTTAGATTCAGTCTCAGAAAGTGACACTTCCTGATCTGAGTGTCTTATCCTTTTCCTGACTGCTACTTCCTGACCTTGTGCATCTTGAGAGTTAGCCATAGTAGAGGGGAAATAGCACTAGGATTTGGAGATTGTCATAGCTTTTTCATTTACTAACTGCATAATCCCAGAAGTTTCAGAGAGGTATTTCTGGGCCTTCTAATAGAAAATGGTTTTCTTCTGGTGTATTTTTCTTAGCATACATTTTCTTCATGCCACTTGTCATTTATATAACATGATTGTTTTATACATTTTAGAAATACATGGTATGAGAATTGGCTTAATGTCTGTCTGTTCTGCCTGTTTGTTTTGCTCACCACCATATGCTCAGCACAGTTTGTATAGTGCTGATCATCTACTAAAACCTGGAAATATATGTGTTGAATAAATAAATGACTAAATAAATAATACAGAGAGAAAATCATGTTCCCTTTCTTCCTCAAATAATAATTATATGGATCAAGTAAGATAACATGTATGCAATGTTTTGTAAACTATAGTAATATAAATGTATAATTTCTTGATTTTCTTAACCTAGACCTGTCTGCAATTGCGCTGACAGAGAACATTTGCCCTACCGCAGTGCTACGCAGAGTAGTACTGGTCCAAAGCCAGAAGCAACAGTAACATCTAGCAATGTGTTAAAAGTGGAAATTCGTAGACCTGGCCTTAGCCTTGCTAAATCAGAACCTCTGAAGGCGGGGTCTAGGAATCTGTGTTTTAAGGAACCCTGTAGGAGGTGATCCAGACTCATGTTAAAGTTAAAGAATTACCATCTTACTGAACACTCTTAACAAAGTTTTTATAATTTACGTATCTTTAAAATTATTCTTTTACTTATCTAAACATTACTTTTGAATCTCAGCTTCCTCTAATCATTTAGGTCTCAGAAAGGCCAAATCACCAGAAAGACTTCCCCAGGACAATCATTCTTAACATCAGTCCCTTGTTTATTAACTCCATAGGTCATAATTTATATATGCTTCATAGTTTACTTGCTTTTTTGTCTGTCTCCTCCAAAATATAAGTATTCAATAAGAAGAAATGAAGCTTATCTTAACCAACAACCATGTTTATCCCTAGTTTCTAACATGATGTTTGGTGCATAATAGAGTTCAGTAAATATTTGTTAATTGAACAGATGTCCTAAACAGTGTATTTATTGACAGAATGTCTGTGGATTGAAGTACAGGTTTCATACTGAGGGTCATGTATGGCTCATTTTAAAATTCATACCAGCTTCTAGGTTCCTGATAATAAATATATATTTGATGGATTCTCAAATTCTCTAAATTTTAGTTTTCCTTTATTCTTTATAAAAGAAGTTGAGATTTCATCCAACGATAAGCACTGAATTGCACCCATGTCCCATTGTCAACATTATTCATTCATTTTTGCAATAATTTGAAGGTTCTTTTTATTTTTTTAAGATTTTATTTATTTCTTTTTTAGGTAATGGGGAGGGAAGGAGAAAGAGAGGGAGAGAATTATTTATCAGTTGTTTCTCTCATACCCCCAGGTGGAGACCTGGCCCACAACCCAGGCATGTGCCCTGACCGGAAATCAAACAGGCATCCTTTTGGTTTGTGAGATGGCATCCAACTCTCTGAGCTACAGCAGTCAGGGCAACTTGCAGGTTTCTTATACAGTTAATTCTTGGTTATCTGTGGGTAAATTATTATTTTGTCAAATCTTGCTTTCAGTTTTTGATAAAATTGTATGGATTTACTTTTTATTTCCTCACTCAGTCCAAGCAGAATTCACCCTAGCATGGTGTCTTTTTAAACAAATAATCACCTCTCCTAGGAAAGCAGTAGATGCATAATAAATGGAGACAATTTCTTGACTGGGTAGGATGAGGAGAGAGGCTGCCATTTGACACATCCTTAGCTTGTTTTAGGGGGGATCCTGAACTCTGAGGCAACAAGAAAAGACCATTTTTCCCATCCTGTTGATTTACTTCTTTCTCCACTGAGAGTTGATTATAGTAAAAGATTGGTCTCAAACCAGTCACTAACTGTTCCCTTCATTTGAATTTTTTCTTTTTTGTTTCTTTGTTTTTTTTTTAAATATTTGCCACTGGATTATAGAAACTACATCTCTGTTTCATTATTCTGGTGATTCAAGGAAAGACACTTTTTTTTATAAAACTATATTTGGAATATTATCAAAACAAAGAACTTTATCTTATATTTTAGAGTAGTTCAATTAGGAAGAACAAAAATCATTTTTTAACAAACCTAATAATATTATCTTTCAAGGGAAGAAAATTATTTTTACTGAGATTTCACTAAATGTTCAGCACATGTGACTTGAGAAGTGGAGGCTCTTTACTCTCTTAGAACCAGGATAACCACCAATGAACTTCTTTCTGCCCAACTGTAGGCACCGCCTCTTCATGCTTAAGCTGCTTTCCTTTCCTCTTTCTAAGCTACCCGTACTAACCTCTGAGAGTCTGTTCCCACCCAAGATGGGGGCTGTTATGTGCTCAGCATCTCCAAAGGTGGCCACCGAGCATTGCAGAGTGAAGATTTTAAATGCTACTCTCTTCAAGAAAAAGCAGCAAAAAATATCAAAACTTGCAAACGTGGAAACCTTAAAGCATGGCTCAGATCTCCTGGTCCCTGTAATTTGAACTCCTAAATTGGTAGCCAAGCCTACCTTGGGATATTTTTTTTTCTGTCATTATTCCTAATGATGTGGCTCATCAAACGTAGCCTTAGCCTTTTTTCTTACGGAAGATTTGAGGCTCTTCTAAGAAGACTCCAATTCTAGCCTAAGGGGGTGAAAAAAAAAAAGATAAAGGATTTATTTAAGAGGTAAATCACATTTTTGACAGCCTTTAGACTGGACATCACTTATCTTAGTAGGTCTCATCTCCACATAGAAATGATTCCTTTGGGGGTATTTCTTCATATGCTCTCTGAACTATATGTAATCACAATTCTACAGGAAGTGAAACAGCAAGGGTTTTAGAAGCTTAACTATATTGACCAAAGTCATACAGCTAGTTATCTAAAGGAGGTTGTCATACTCTAAAATTCCAGAGCAGGTGCATCACATCACAGCCAATGCGAATGGTGCCTGTGGAGTTGGGCAGTGTGCGGCCTGCGTAAGGAGCTATGTGGTGGCCACGCTTTAACCCTGATGCTTCACCATACCATGCTACTTCATACTATCTAAAAGCAGTGTACTTTACACTACAGGAATGGGCATTAATTAATTAATTAATAGGCTTGGTTTTGTTTTGTGTGTGTGTGTGTGTGTTTAATTAATTAATTGTTGTTCTATTACAGTTGTCCCAATATAGGCTTGGTTTTTAGGACACTTTTAGGTTCACAAAAAAATTGAGTGGGAAGTCAGAGTGTTGCCACATGCCTTCCTCCTCCACACATGCACAACCTTTCCCACAATCAACATCCTGCATCAATGTGGTACATTTGTTATAATCGATGAACCCTCATTGGTACATTATTATCACCCAAAATTCAGAGTTAACTTTAGGGCTCACTCTTAGTGTTGAACATTCTACGGGTTTTGACAAACGTATATTGACATTTGTATCCACCAGATAGTAGCACACAGAATAGTTTTAATACCTTAAAAATCCCTTGTGCTCCCCCTAGTCATCCTTTTCTCCCCTCCCAAACCCACAAAAAGTGCTAATCCAGCCATAGTTGTGCCTTTTGCAGTATATCATATAGTTAAAACTATACAGGAGATAGCCTTTTCAAAACAGCTTCTTTTACTTGACAATATGCGTTTAAGTTTTCTCCATGTCTTTTGTGACTTGAAAACTCATTTCTATTAACACTAACCAGGAACACGTTTTAAATTCTGAAGATAAAATGTAAGTTTTTCTTTGAAGTGGGGGAATCAATTTGTTAAAATAATTCACTTTTGAAATTCTAACTACTTATTATAAGATCATTGAAGCTTCTTGTGTTCTGCCCCTGGCTGAAATTGTATCACAGAGTAATATAGGTTTATATTCTCATAACATGAAATAAATACTGGATAATGAATTAGGAGACCTGGAATTAGTATTGCCTGCTGAATCCTACAGTAGAGATCAAATCAAACCACATATTTGAGCCAAAAGTTTTTAATTTGTAAAATAAGGGGATTAAAGATCTCTAATATTCTAATGGACTAGGAATATAATCTATAAACCTTTATTTCATTATAAATGAATATTAAATATGTTTTACTTGAACTGTCTAGTAATTTTTACCCATTATTACTCTGGTCTTATTTTAAAGTATTGAAATTTATATCCAAAGGTTTAAAATAACATATTATTTATATTAAAATATACTATCTTATATACTAAAAATATATTATTTTAATAGTATAATATTTCTTCACTTCCAAACATTTTGCCTCTTTCTAAATTCATTAGACTAGCAAGTTTTTCTTTTTAGCAGAAAAGTTTTAAAACATCCCAGCAATTTTATTTTATTTTTTTAATATTGTGAAGTTATTCAGAAACAATAAGTTGCACCTCCAAACTCCTGGAATGCTATGCATTGTCCTTCCTTAAAATTCAGCAAGTACTGATTGACTTTCCACTATGTGCTATGCCAGGCAAAATAATGGTGAATAAAACAAACACACAGTCACTGACCTCCTGATAGGTAGGTATAGACATGTGAAGTGTCAAGCATTAAACAAGGAATTGTACTACAATTACACAGTGTGATAAACATCACGAGAAAGAGTGTGTGCAATAAGGAGATTTCATTTAACTGGGGCAATTGAGGGAGACATCTCAGAAAATGAACGAGACATGAATAATAAACAGGCATTATATACTTCAAGTTAACAATTAAGTGCTTGATTGTGTATGTTTGCAGGTTAGTTTCTTGAGGCACAGCCAAGTTTTTATCTAGGTGTACAGGAAAAAATAACTACTGCAATGAGCAGGCTTAAAAGATAAATAAAAACAAAGTTGCTTATATATTTATATCCCGTGAGTTTAGCTCTTTCAACACACCAATTTCATAGCTTCCTATTATAAACTCATTATGTGTTCTGAACTCAGATAAGTGTTCCAGAGATGAATAAAATTAGACAAAATCACCATTTCACTAAACTGAATATTGCTGGGGGTGTAAAGACTAGCTCTTATCTATTATTGCATCCATTATAATAACACAAGCTCTCTTCCTAAAACTTTGCAAACTATTGATGGAGATAGAAATGGCAGTCATAAAATAATTAGAAGATCTGAGTTCTAGTTAAAGTTTTGCTACTAAGAATCAGTAAAACATGACCCATTTCCCTACCTTTTCTTGTGCTTCTTTAGCATATCTATGAATTCAGAGGGAACGGACTTGATATGATAATTTCTGGGTTTAAAATTCCACAACTCTGTAGCAATATTATCATAATAACCAAAAACTGAAAACAACCTAAATGTCTATTAAGTGATAAATAGAAAAATAAAATGCAATGTATCCATACAATGGAGTATTATCAGCAATAAAAAGAAATAAAGTAATGGTGAAACCAGAAAAGTCAGCATTCATGCCGCCTGTCACTACCAGAACCAACAATTAGAGAAAAGGATTGAATCTTTATTGAGCACTTTATTCAGATGCTGGCTATTTGAGAAGACAGCAGGTTACATACCCTCAATAAGCATAGTAACATCTCATCACAATTTAACCTTTTTATAAGGAGAAGAAAGTATAAGTAAGGGGTTTGGAAAAATTAAAGGTTGATTAAATAAGAGTTGCAGTCCAGGGACAATTTTTCTAGTATTTTATCTGTTGATCAACAATTCTTTATTTGTGTCACTGACATTTCTTTCCTAGAACACAATGGCTCAGATGCCATCTCCATCTTACAGACGCCCTTGGGACACAAAGACTGAGTTGCTTGTTGACTTCCTGGAGTCACATAAGTCATGCATTCCAGTTCCTGGAATAGCAGCTTTCCACATGCATTAATCACTTAAGCCTATCAACTGTAACTCCAGCTAAAATCTTTAACTCTTGAGTTCTTCTATCAGTGATACATGCTACAGAATGGATAAACCTGAAAACATGCTAAATGAAAGAAGATAGACACAAAAGACCACATATGTATTTCCACACATATGGAAGTCCAGAACAGAGACACCTATAGACATAGAAAGTGGATTAGTGATTGTCAAGGGATAGGAAAGAAAGGCTGGGTGGAAAAAGGAAGCAATGGATAAAGGGTATGATAGTTCTTTTAGAAGTGATGAAAATGTCCTAAAATTCATTGGGGTGATGGTTGCACAACTCTGTGAATATACTAAAAACTCACTGAATGTACACCTTAACTCAGTGATTTGTACGATAAGTGAATTATATTTCAATAATGTTATTTTTTAAATTTATCATATTTGTGTATAATTTAGAGAAAAAATTCAGTGAACACTTTGAGTTAAAAAAATTAAATGTAATAAACTTTTAAAAATAACATCACATCCATTAAAACAAAGGATATCTTTCTTAATATTTTTATTTGTTGCATTTTAGAAATATACCTAATCTGAATTTAGGTATAATTTACCAGAGGATGAAAGGAAAATAAATAAAATGTTTTAGAGTCAAAAGACTAAGTTTACTATTTCTCCCTTTGAACTCATAAGTCTTAATAGTAAAATTGTTCTCATCATTGATGGTGTTAGGGATAAAGAAGCAAGCCAGTGACTCTCAAACCAATAGGAGATAATTAACAGATGAATCATGGAAAAGGGGTGAGGAAATGACATTCCACAGCTCCTCACATATCTGTGGGATCAAAAGGAAGAAGATTGTTATCACCAAATACAGAGAAATGGGAAGATGTAGTTAGATAACTTTGCAAATAAGCTGGGGATAGACCTATAACTAGATTATGCTTAGTTAATTATACCCTGATTATGCTTAGTTAATTATACGGCGTGTCGGTGGGGGTGTGCAGCTCTGGACGCGCTGAGCGCTGGGGCCCAGAGGGCGGGCCTGCGGGCCTTCTGCACCCGCCTGTGGAGCTGAGCTTGCCTCCTGTCCGCCTGCGCTGCGTTTCCCAGGGCAGGTGGGGCCTGTTCGTGATGACCCAGTGGCACCGCAGACACATGCCCGTGGCAGAATGCTGTGCCGTCAGGGAGCCATGAGGGGGACACGTGCCTCCTTATTAAAGGGAACTCTTGCTGTGATCATGGGGACTTGTGCCGCACATGCTGATGGCCTGCGTGATCGTCCACTCTCACGGCGCTCCCTGGTGTGTGCACGTGTCTGTGAGCTGGGGCGGGGGGGTGGGCAGTGGCATAGGCTTCACGACCCTCCGCCGGCTGCCCGCAGGCCCTCCGAGGGCCCGTCCCGCAGCGCGGTGAAGGCGAGCTGTTTACTTCCCCGGGGCTCACTGCTCTCGTGTTCAGGTTGGTACACTAACAAGGTTGTTTTCCACGTGCCAGGAGGAAGTCCTTCCCAGGGGGATAGGAGTCGGAAACCTGTGCTCAGTGGGACCCAGCGTTTTGTTTGCTGGACTCTGCGTTTCTCACCTCCACCTGTAGTGGCTGGGAGACGGCCCGGGTTCCATCCGATTATTTACTGTTGTGCGTTGGTTGCCGGGCCAGCGTCCAGCTCTGCAGCCTCCTGCCTTTGACATTTTTGAGGCACAACTGTAGGTGTCTCACTCTGAAAGGGGGGGCGTGGGGACAGAGCTTCCCCGTGGCCCCATGACAGCCATGGCGGCTGTGGCTGGTAGGGCGTGAGGCCAAGTGCAGGCGGGATGTAGTGGGCCAGGCGGGGGCGGCTTGGCTGTCAAGGGATGGTTCTCAGCCTGGTTGACACCTTTCCTTCCAGTGAATGGATCTCCTTAAAGGTTTGCTGTCATTTTCTATAATGGAGAAAAGTATTTTTTGTATGAGGCTGTATTTTAAAGTCATGCTATATGATTTTATAGTACATAGAAAAACTGCAGAGGAATTTCACGTGAAAGTTGTTATCTGCCAAATGTCGGAGTAGCTTTTTAACTCTTTAATTCTTAAGTAGTACGTTAACTCAGAGAAGGAAAACTCTGACTCCAAAAAACCTCCGCTGCCTTGCGGCATACCTCTTCAGGGGAAAGGCTAAGGGAGTAAACCCCGACAGAAAATCCGGAGCCGGAGTCCCTAAGGTGGTTTGACGTTGTAGTCAACACCGGCAACTCCTGCGGCGCACCTGAAGCCAAGCTGTATTGACTCCGTCTTTCCCTTGGACCCTTCAGCTGCGAAGAGAGGGGGGGTCTGCTGCATGGGCAACAGCAGACCCTCCATATCACCCTGCCCAGGCTCTGTAGCTTCAGCTTCACTGGAGAGGACACTCCAGCGTCATCGCAAGATGTCGATTCAACACGGGAGGAGACAGATATCGTGTCACTCCCGAGTCAGACTGCACAGCCATTCTCGGCGGTGCAGATAGACTCTTAAGAAGCTACACCATCGTCTCTCGAGACGGACGGCTGCCGATACCGATACCGATACCGAATTATACCCTGAGTTAAGTAGTTAATTGCATTAGATTGTGAACCCAGATTAACCAGTAATAGAGAAATGGTGGAGAAGGAGAGGGGAGGGGGAGCTAATCGCATTAGGGAGGGGGAGCTAATTGCATTAATATAAAACCAGTTTTCTTTGTCTACTTTGCGTGCCCATGCTCCTGGTTGGCTGTGCGCCGGACTCTGCAGACTCATGAATAAACACCTCACTTTGCTGCTCAAGTCCTGTGTCCCAGTGTTTTATTGTGAGCGTTTCTCACAATGGTGTACATTGTTGATAGATGAATAATTAAAATACATAGGCAATTCTTAGGTTTTTTTTTTTTTTAAGATTTTTTTAGTTCTTTTTTAAGGTGAAAATAATTTTTTCTCAATCTTCTAGTAAGGAGAAGGAAAGAAGACATATATACTGAGCCCCTACTATGTGCTAGGCCTTGTATCAACTGAATCTACACATATAATCTGATTTTCTTCTTATTGCAATACTTAGCAAAAGAATTATCTTACTATCACAGTAGAATAAACTGATGCTTAGGAAGGTATAGTATTTTCACAAAGGTACACAACAGCACTCAGTAGATTTGGATTTTATTTGAAATCATTAAACTTTAAAAAAAAACAGAAATTGACTTGAATTTCAAATATTTCTGTATTTCTACAACGTTTCTCTGTATAGCCTGTCAGATTCAGTATAAACTCACCAGCTTAGCCTTGATGTCTTTGCTAATCTGGCCCTATTTCTTATTATTTCTCAGGACTTCAATAATAAATTCTCAAACCCATTATGGCATTTTTCTTTCTGTTCAGCAGCTAGAATTTTTTTTATTAATTCTGTTTTTTCTTGGTGGGAGTTCCTGGTATGAAGTTAAAGTGATATTCTGATTCGTCTGAACACATTTTCTAAATGATGGGCAAGGTCTTCAGGTATTAATTTCATGAATATTTGGGGCTGGAAGAAAGAAACATAGCAGGTGGGTCTGAGGCAATATTGGCCCACTTATGGCCCTATGGACTGGTATTGAGCTTTCTGAAGAAAAGGCTATAGGCAGGAGCAACAAACAACTCTTTTCTTAAAGAATCATAGCACACAGGGTCCAAATTGTTTACTTCAGTGCCCAAGTACTATATCGTTAAATGGAGGAAGATAAAAGTATGTTCTTATAACTGCAGAACGCAACATGAACATGGACCCAATAAGGCCTACTGGAACTCAGCAACACTTTCACTTAGAGAAGTGAAATATTGGGAAATCCTCCCCTTCCAGAATATGAACATGAGTGTTCACAAACCAAACACCAATATCACTAGAACTGATGAGTGATGTCACCTCAGTGACCTCACAGGTCATCAATATCAATAAGAAATTTGAACTCATGGACCTGAGAGACTATAGGGAGCACACATGGAACAGCCTGTGTTGTTTCACATAAATGTGTGGATGGGATTTTGCATAAGGTTGGGTTTCTATAACGCGAGAAGGCGCAAGTAAGTCAACTTGAATTTATTATTTTTAATGTGACTCATTAGCATGCACGAGCTATAGATAATGTGAAAATTGAATTATAATCTGAATTCTATCTATTTTACCAAATGTATATGTCACTCTATGTTTATCTCTTTTCCAACTTGTGTTCTCTTCCTTTGTACAACCTTTAAAGAATAAATACAAATTTATCAGGTCTAGTATTATGCATGTCGCTTCCTTTATATTAGTCAAAATGACTGGCTTCAGGATTGTTCACTCCAACCCTCTCAGCTTATGGTCACAACTCAGGTAAGTTAAGTCACTTGCCTAAGTTAAGTCATGTAGCTAAAGTTAGATAGAACACCTGAATGGTATTCAGGTTCTCCTAATTATGAATCTTTTTTCATTTTTCCACACTCTCTACCTATAATTCCCTAATTGTCCTACCCAAATACAACTAGAAGTTAAGCAGCAAAATGGCCACAAAGCAGCTAGTCTAATGGGAAAAAAAGTAACACTTTTTAGTGTCTACTATTTATAAGGAAATATTCTTAGTAATTTGTCCATTTAACTTTCTTAATCTTTATGACAACTTGTCATATAGATGTTAATATTACTATTTTATAAATCTAGGTCTCTCTTGTTAAAATTTCTTGCTGAAGAAGCCACAAAGCATACCATCGGTTTTTGAATAATCAGATGGCACCAGGAACATAAAACTTTCTTTTGTTTGAGTTTCCAAGATTTGTAGATATAATCAAAGAAGTACAAGTAGCAAAAATCTGTCAAGAATCTCTCTAAAGTGCGTATTTCCTAAAGTAAACCTAATGGTTATTAAGATTTGACTGGAGGTTTTGCCAGGAGGTTGGGAAGAACCCAAAAAAGACAGAGTAAAGAATTCTTAAATTCCTTTCACATGTGTATAGTTTGTCAGCAAGGGAGCAGCTTTGATCTAACAATCAGATAACCTAGGAAATAATTTAAAATTCTTGTCAATATCTATACTGTCCTCAGGGCAGAACACAAAGACTTGTCTATTATTTTGATTCACATAAAAAGAGCAGCATGGGCTTTAGGGGCATTAAGTTCTTCAGCTTCTAATTTGAACAGGGCAGGAAGTAGCTAAAGATTAACAAAGCAAGCAAACTGGTTTGCTGTGTAAACTATGTGTAAGTTTGAGACAAAAGTCAGGAATTCTGAGCCCTTGGGCTGGGCTGTGTGGTTTCTATAGCAACTAATGACAGAAAATGAGGCAAATGACATGACTCATAAGAAATGTTTCTATCAAGTTCCCAGAGGCCAAATATGGTCATTGGGAGACCTTTAAAGAAGAGAGTCATTGCTGTCTTACTAATCACATTCAAAGGGCACAGTGTTCCTCAGTAAGAGCAGCTCTCTCCATGAGGGACCAAAGAGGCATATTCATTCATCTGTGAGAAGCAATGTGGTGTCCCTATTATTCACACATGGCTACTCCTTCCAAAAGCCCCACTGTCAAAGGGTGTACTTCAAGGCATTGAAGAACATCAGAGTGTTACTGCTTGACCACATTATACATGGTGTTGGTGTCAGGTCCACAGAGAATTGGACAGTAATTTTGGGATGGGGGTTAGTGTTGTTGCACGAGCCAGATTCATTTCTATTGGATCAGGGTGGCCATGGGTGTAAGGAAGAGAACAAGGGGATCTATTCTGGATCTTTAAAAGAAAGTCTGAGGTCCACAAACAATCAGTCTGCAAATCACCTTCTTGCCATGCCTATCCTACAACTGCTGCAACTCATTGCTGAGGCTGCTCTCTGGCTTCATGACCTGCCGACCTCCTTTGCTATATCCCAAGGATCTTGTGCATAGATTCTCTGTGACAGATTTTGTAATCTAGCAAACTGGGGCTCAGCCACATGGCGCCTCGACCTATGACCCAACAATTAGTATTGAAGGAAACAGTTTTTTATGAACAGGGTTCCAACCTTGCAGGAGCTGAGAGCACTGCTGCCCAGGGCCCTGTTTCCCACAAAATCCAGCACTTTCCTTGCTCCCCACCAGGCTATAAGCCAAAACCATGATCAGAAGTTCTCCATAACCTTATCTCTTCTTGTGCTGGCTGTGCAAACAGATCTCCATCCTCCTTGGAATGTGCACTCATGGGTTTCAGAGTCGCCATCCTCTCACAGCAGCTCTCTCCTCCAGGATCTAAGGTATGCTGCCTCAGCCTCCATGTAGTGGTTCAGGGAAACGTGTGCCATGTTACACTGGATCACAGTGGAGTACCAGAAGGTATACGTCCCAAGAGAGCGGCCTCTCCATATGTCCTACAGAGAAGCAGAAGTCTGCAACTCAGTATTCCAGTTCACAGTTCAAATGCAAGAATCTCCCTTGAATCCGTGCTTGGTTTGGCAGGTCCCTGCACAGCTCCATCAGTTCTGCTGCCATCTTCTCCAGGTAAGCTTCCCAGCGGGGCTCCTCTTTCTTACTCTAAACCGTCTGGCATGCTCTTACTCCAAACCACGTGGCTTCCTCCTTACACACCAGACCTCGTGGCAGAACAGACCCCAACCCACACCCTTTCAGACATAGTGGCTCTTGTGCTTCTCTTCCTCTCTTTCCGCCCTCTCTTATTTTAAATGCTTAGCCTGAAACTTTCTATGCAACTTCAACCTGGCCCCTCCTATGATGTGCCATGTTTGCCACTTCCCCCATATCTTTTACCTTCTTCCAGTTGCCATCTTTACTCAGGGCAAGAGTTCCCAGCAACTTATGGGGTGGGTAGCTGCTCCCTGCCTTTTATGCAGGCACTATATAAGTTCCTCTGGCTGTCTCACAAGTCCCCAAATGTTCTCAGAGTCACATACTCCTTTGACCCTGGGCAGCAGACCTCTTCTTTCAAGAAAGGCACAGCTATTAACTTGCCATTGTTATGCAAAGTATCTTCGACACTCTATCATCCACTTCCCCCAGTCAAGGTTTGTGGGAAATATGCTCTGTTATTTCCAGGAGAACCCCACGCTGCAACCCCTTACAATTTCTTTTCCCATTTTTTCACTTTTAGCCACTTCCATATTTTTTTTTTGTCTTTTCCGCATCATTGTTAAGGCTTCCCTTAATGCGCATTGTCACATTTTTCTCAACGTTCATTCTTGTCTTGTATCCTATTTCCACACAACAACCATAGTGAGCTTTTTAAAATATGGATCTATTTTGCCATCCATCTCTTTGAAAGAGTTCACTGACTTCACCTTGCTCTAGAAGTAAAGTCCAGTTAGGATGAGCTCCACCCCAGATATCATGCTTGCCTTCTACACCTCGAAGCTGCCAAACTAATTCTCTTGTCTCAGGGCCTTTGCACACCCAGACCCTTCTGCCTCTTCCTCCTATTGTTCACCTGCCTGGGTCACCCTTTAGATTTTCCATTGCAAATCCCATTCTCAGTAAAGACCAATGTAAATTAGGTCTTCCCTAATAGTCTCACTCATAGCACCATGTACTTCAGACTTATTCTATTCTGAAATTACATATTTATTTATGTCTGTGACTAATATGCAGCTACAAGGTGACACAAATCTGTTTTGTGTCACTTTATACCCATGGCCTAGCATAGCATCTGGCTACATACACGTTAGTTGGATTGAATCTACCCCATCTAAACATAGCAGGGAAGGGGCAGGAAAGTGCGGTAATTACACTCCTAGGTACTGCTTGTCCTGAGGTAGAGATTACAAAAGTACTCCACGCAAAAGAAATCCCTTACCTCACAAATTTTGGAATGTGTTGAATCACAGGCTATTTGGGGAAGGTTTATGATGCAAGCTCTTTATTATATTTTGCTCAGAGGAAACAACCACACTTGTTTTGCCTAATCCTGGTCTTGAATCATTTCCTGTTAGCTCTGGAAGTGCCTTGAGTGCAGCACCAGACTTGTTGGGAAGGATATCAGTCTTCTGCAGGTTGAGTTGGCTCTGTGACGTCAGTCCTGCGTTGCAGAGAGGACCTCCGTCACTCAAGTGCATTTCTCAGGGAAGCTCTGGAAGTTGGAATTGGTGAGTCAGTTTGAGACTGACTAAAACAGTGTGTCAAAGAGAGGTTCTCTAAAAAATATTTTGCACGGTGATAAACTGGCCTCCAGAGCTATGTTAAAAATACAGATCAAATTCATCAGAAGAAATTTTCATCATAATACAAGATGAAAATTGAAGTATTTGGAACCTGAAATGTTGATTGTTTCTGTTCCAATGTCCTCAACTTTAAGTCGGGATAAAGAGATTGGGAACAAGAAGAGTGAAAATTATTGAACAATCACTCATTAGCTCTTTGTTGAAGAACGAGTCTCTGATTTCTTTCCATTCTTTACATGAAGCTGAGAGGTTAAATGACTTGCCCAATGCCACCGAACTAGTGAGTGACAGAGCCAGGATGAAAATTTGGAGCACAGGCTTATTCTGGGTTCAGTTCTGCTCTGAGCACAGTGTTCTCAGGGGGAATACAGGCTTTCATTTAACCAGGAGAAACTTTATTTTACATATCCAGTATAATCACAATGTTGAGAAATAATGTGGACACGTTTTCCTTTCTAAAATACTCAGTTAAAATAATTGCAATAAACAGGTTTTAGTACAAATCCCAAGAAACTGACATTTGTAACTCAAAACTGGTGGGATGTTGGCAACTTCAAATTATATTTGTCTTTGAATTGTCTTTCTCTCCTGACAGCAATGTATTTTATCTCTATTTTTAGCACTTGGCATTTTGCAAGTGACATAGAAGAGACCCACTAAGTGTTAATTGAAGAAATTAACAAAATAAAGTTATATTCTCTAAGATACATACATCTTTGCATGTTACACAGAGACATACAATTTAAATAAAATATACAGATTTCTAAAGGCATCTTGGTGCAGAGAAAGGTGTGTGAGCTTTGGAGATTGGAGGACAAGACAGGTTTTCACCTCCAATGTTCACTACGTGAGACCTTGGGCAAGTCATTTGTAACATGAAAATGACTGTAGATACCTGCAATGATTACTATGAGAATCAAATGAGATTCATTTCTATAGAGCTGTCTTATAATAGGTACTTAGCAAATGTTATTCCCACTCCATACCTCTACTCTTAAATCAACATTAAGAAATAATTGTTACCATTTAATTTTTGAGAGAAAAACATGGAGTCTTAAAAAGTTTATTGTTTATAACACTGGCTTCAGTTAAGACACAGTCAATAAAATGTTGAATATGCACTGGAAATTTTTGAATGATTTTAAAAATCATCATTTAAGTAAAAGTATGTAAGAAAGCAATTTTTTTGTAAGTTTCATGTGCATAGATACCTTAATATACTAATAGAGCATAGTGATGTCAACACATTTAAGAAAATAAAAGCTCTAGTTACTTTACTTCATAGAATAGTATTTTTGTAATAAGATGTTCTATTTTAATACTGTGAAATGGTAAACTTCCTGTGTTCTAAGTTCATTATCATTGCTCTGTCCTGTGAAGATGATAATGGTCAGCAAAACAGAGCTATTTTGGTACCAAGTTAGGCTGTACAATCTTCCTCATCAGCAAAATTGAAGGGAGAGGCAAAAAAAAAGCTTTTATGTTTGCAGTTAAGCTTTGATATTTAATAGTAAAATAAAAACAAAGCCTTTTGTTGATTGAAAAAAATTTGGTATTTCAGGGAAAAATACAATTCATATGGAAAGTGTCTTAGCTTTTATTTTGCTGCTATGCATGAAAATACGCTTAGTGAAAAAAAAATGGATATTTACTATAGGAGAAGATTCTCAGAATATTTTTGGCCCTTCTTAAGTGCAAATGTTCAGAATATTGTTTGTTTTTACTTTATTCCAGAAAAATGTTCTTAACATAGCTTTAATTATTATATTGTCTAGGAGTTAACACTGTGATTACCCACAGAATTAAAATTTAAAACCATTGTTCTTTGTTCATTTAGCATTCAATAAATAATTATTGATTACTTACTATACAGAAGGCACAGGTATAGGCTCTGAGGACCAGTGACCTACAAGTAAAAAAAGGGTCTTGACCTCATTAAATTTATATTCTAGATGGCTGCTCCCACCCTGATCACTATAATCCATGCTTTATTATAATTCATGGTGACACAATACTAAAATGATGTGGTTTGTCTGTTGTCTTATGATCTGGCCTATCTATGTTAAATAGGTTATACCACACACATAAACATAAACACATCTATTCTACATGTGGTCATATTTTAAATTCAAATGAATTCAAACTGAACTGATATTTATTGAGGACCAATTCCATAACAGACATTATCCTGGAGTCTTGATAAAATAGACCAAGTGTTTCCCTCAAGGAGAAAACAATTGGGAAGTACTGGGGGGAAAGACATAACTAAATACCTGTCAGGAAGTACAGAAAAAAGCACTGATGCACAACCTTGAAGTTTAGGCACTACCTTCGTAGGGCAGACATTTGACTTATCCCATAAAAGATGTAGAGGATTTGAGTAAGTGGGTGGCAAGCATGTTTCAGGGAAGTAACGGTGACATTGGCATAATCTGGGAGCTTGTTGATAAAGCAGAATCTCAGGCTTCACCACAGACTTCATGTGTCTCCTGCATTTTAAGAATATTCCCAGGTGATTTGCATGCACATTAAAGTTTGAGAAGCACAGGGCTAGAACACAGAGGATGGAAGTGTGGGCCTTTTTACACTACTTGGGCAAGTGTAACTGGAGCTACAGAGCAGGATAAAAAGGTAGATGCAATTGATGTTGCTTTCTAAAGGGCTCTAATGATGAAAAACTCAAGATTTTTGCTTTTAGGTTTAGATGAGATATTTGTTTTGAATAAATCTAACCTTTTAAGTCAAAAAAGTAGTTGTAGTGGAATCAAGGTAGTAGTCTATCAAACTGAAACACAGGCAAATTCAAGTCAATCAATACTTCCCTAAGCAGAATTAACCACTTCTTCTGAGGTTATTGCTATCATATATATTTTTCTTTTGTTGTATTTATTGCCTTATGCTATAATTATTTGTTTATGAGTCTGGCCTTCTTTCACCATCCCTCAATACCATCACTAATATTTTAAAGCAGAAACTATTGGCCTTCACATCTCCTGAACTTAATTTTCAAGAAATGATTGAAATGAACTAAGTTACAGCTATGCAATCATTAAGAATGAGGACATAGCTTATTTCCAAATTACCTACAGTTCAATATTATAGCTAAAAAAATTGTCAATTATTTATTTATTCAATAATTATTTACCAAAGTCAGGTATTTTCTAACTTCCCTTTCTGGTGCCTGAGAATTTTCTCCTTTCACTGCCTCTCAGCATCTCCAGTCCCCAAGTACATTCTATGATCTGAACAGAGCATGTGATTATTGATTACATCATCAGCAATAAAGTCTATACTAAAGTAAGATTTTCACTTCCATTGACATATGCAAAGGCTACTAGCAATTGATGGCAGAACATGATCATGGGTGGTAGATACACTGTCTTGTTGTGTTTAACATAAGTTAAAGGATCACCAAAAGCTTCTAAGAAGTAAATTCTGATCCAGGATGAGGAAGAGTTGCATTTATAAAAACAGCAATTAGAGTGAGGGCATTCCATGAAGACAGAATGAGTGAAAATATAACTAGAGAAGTGCTTTATAACAACTTGCTGGTAGTAATTAATCTGGCCTGAAATGGATGCTTAAGAAATATGCTTAGTGAAATAAGCCAAGCAATGAAAAACAAATACCATATGTTATAATCTTAATACAGGAAATAATGAACAACACAAACAAATGAGCAAAATAGAACCAGAGGCATGGAAATAAGGAGCAGACTAACAGTTACCAGGGGGGAGTGGGGGAGGGAGAGAAGGAGTGTCAGTAAGGAAAGGATCTAGTCAAGGAACTAGTATAAATGACCCATGGACATGGACAATAGGGTGGGGATTGACAGTGGGAGAAGGGGTGGGCTCAGTGAGGAGGAGCAATAGGGGAAACAGTGGGAAAACTGGAATAGAAAAACAATAAATAAAAAATTTTTGTTTGTGTTAAGAAGATGAGGTAGATATGTTCAGAGAGACAGAATCATAGAGCACTTTGAATGCCAGGCTAAGGAAGTTGAACTTGATGCTATGGGCAGTGGGTAGACTTTGAAAGTTTTCAGCAGAAAAGTTATGTGACTTTTTAGAAAGCTAAATCTAGCTATACTGCAAAGGAAGCATCGAGGGGCAAGAGCTTAAGGCAAAGAACTCCATCGACAATAAAATACTCTACTGGCTGGTGACAGAGGCCCAGGTAGGATGACTGTGGATGTGCAGAAAATGACAGGTTAGAGAAATAATAAAGGATTAAGCCAGTGCATCTCCAGAGTCTGTTGATAGTTCCTCTGAAATTATCTCTAAAATTCAACCACTTCTCTCCAACTCCACTCCCAAGTATTCTAATCCGGATGACTACAATAATCACCTAAAAGATGTACACTTCTATGCTACTGCTACTGACTGGACCTTTTCACAAAGTGTTGTCAGATCAAACTTTTCAAACCATAAACCATAATATTGCCATTCTCCAGCCTGAAATTCTCCTGTGGCTTTACCTGCATTATAACACAATGCAAACTCTATAACGAGGCCTTAAGTGATTCAGCCCCGCCTGTCGCCATTTCCAGCACATGTTGTTCTTTCCCCTGTTCTCTGGGGTCCACCAATATCAACTTGATCCCATTTTCTTAAATAAGCTACGCTTTTCCCAACACAGGATCTTGTCATTAAATAACCCCATTCTTTGAAATTGTCTCTTTTCCATCATTCATCAAAATAACTTCTACTCATCCTGTACATTGTTGCTTATATTGCAAGAGAGCTCCTTTTTTAGTCATTAGGCCTGTAAACTCAGAGATATTTTGAAAGTCCCTAAAAATAACTTGGAAATTGAATAGTAATTGTAATTAATATCCTTATGTTTTGTTGCAAAATCCATACCCCATTTTTAACTCCTTTTATTTTATTGTAGTAAAATATCCATCATGTAAAATTTAACATTTTACCCATTTTTAAGTTTACAGTTCAGTAACATATGTCACATTGTTGAGCAGCTCTTACTACTACCTATCTCCAAAATTTTTTCATCTTCCCAAACTGAAAATCTATACCCATTTATTAAACAACAAGTCCCAATTGCTTGCTCCCTGCAGTCCCAGTCTCTGTGAATGTGACAACTCTAGGTACTTTATATAGGTGGACTCATACTATCTTTGAGGCTTATTCACATTGTAGCATGTGTCAGAATTCCCTTTCTTTTTAAGACTGAATAATATTCAACTGTATGTGTAGATCACGTTTTGTTTATCCATTCATCTATTGGTGGACATTTGAGTGTTTTCATCTTTTGGTTATTGTGGATAATACTAATATGAGCATGGGTATACAAATACATGTTAAACTTCCCTCTTGCAATTTTGGGGGGTACATATCCAGAAGTGGTATTGATGGGTCATACAGTAATTTTATGCTTACTTTTCTGAGGAACTGCTGTACTATTTTCCACAGTGGCTGCATCATTTGACCTTCCCACTAGAAGTGCACAGGGCTCCAATTTGCTCACATCTTGGCCAATACTTGTTATTTTCTGTTTCTGATTTTATTTTGTTTTCTTTTGTTATAGCGGACATCTTAATAGGTGTAAAATTTATACCACAGTTTATAACATAGTTATACATTTAGGAATTAGAAGAGCTACAGTCTCATTTTGTCCCAGTCTCTTAATGTTATCAAGAATGATAAAAGCCAATAAGTTAAGTTACCTTTCCCATGGTACACATCAGAATGGGGCTAGAGTCAGGCCTCCTGCTTCCCAATATTTTATGGAGCTTCTCGGACATTGAATACAAGCGTGGGGAATCAAAACTGTTAAGCACAGAGTAAGAGATACATCAAGGCTGAAATCAAGTCAAATGTGAAGTTGAGGCAGAATTTTTATTTTGTACTTCCCTACATTCTTATGAGGTTAAAGTCATATTGGAAAAGTTGGTGAACCTCCTGGAGCTTCAGTTTCCTCGTCTATAAATCAGGGACAAAAAAACTTGCTTTACAAAACTATTGAGAAACTTAAATGAAACTATTCAGCATCCCATATAATGCCTGACTCTGTATAAGCACTGAGAAAAATATTAATTTTCCCTCCACTGCCAGTACAGAGCATAATAGTTGGCACATGCTAGGTGCTAACCTAAAGTTTGCTATTTGACTTGCTTTGACAAGCAACAGGTCTAAAACTGCCTTAGTCTTAGTTTTTTTTCTGGTAATTTCTTTCCAGTTTTGGGTGGGTTACAACAAAAGGTCAGAGGAACAACAGAAGCAGATGGCCTTCCTGAAGCGTGCGCCAAAGGATTTCGTGTGTGTCTTAAGGGTGATGTCTCCACCCATCACGCAGCTCAGAGGCTCAAGGGCAGATCCCCAACATTGTGCATGTCCCTTCCTGAGCACTCCCTGGTGCAGACTCCAAGTCTGACAAGGAAAATGTGCTGTGATCATCACAGGGGGAGAGTGCAGCTGCTCCGAGGTGGAGTCTATTGTCAAGGCTCTCCTGGTAACAAAAAGAGGAAAAGGCCTATCAAAGCATTTCCTGCTTGCAGGAGCCATGAGCTTCCATTAATTCTTTTCTCTGAGTCAGTCTGTCTCCCTCAGGCTAATGTCTCTCAATATCCACTAACCCAGAGAGCAGAACGGGCGTTTTTAGCAGTTAAATTTACACTCTTTCCAAACAGTGTAGTTTTTAATGAGAGGAACTAGCTCAAATGTTCAGTGACATGTACTTACATATTCCCTAAGGGATAAAAGATTGTGGTTAGGACAGTTATGATTTTTCAGACTTCTGCTTTTACACATCAACTGGTATTGGTACATGGAGATAATAGTGAAGTCTCTTCCCTTTCTACACCATCAAGAAATTACAGCAAAACAACAGTGAATATTAACTGAGTATGACATTGGTTAAAGTCACACCTCATAGAGGAAATTAGCTAGTCATGGAGGTCAGTCAAAAAGTATTCTTAAATGAATGACAACTTTTGTGAACCAAAGTTCTAAATGAACGTCTGAGTCTTGTGAACCAAATTAACCAGCCATGGGAGTAAGTAAAAAAAAAAAAAGTATTCCTAAATACATAAGTGAGTTTTTGTGGATTAATCTGTATTTGATCTCAAAGAAGCAGTCCTGGAGTGCAACTATCATTAATAAAGTACAGTGTAATTTCTCATACCGTATCCCTGTTCTGGATAAGATGACATTACAGAGTAGGTGGATGGTGAGCATGGTGTGTACATATAAAGGGGACAGAAATAAATGCTTATCTAGAACTGTCAGGGTGAGAGTCCCTAAGTGCTAATATGATAGGTTGCAGAAAAAATGTGGAGAAAAATCAGGATGTCCTGGTTAACAGCCTGCAATCAATCACCAGGCATGTGAATGTGGCCATTCTACATCTTCTAACCACCAGGTGGCCTGACAGCTGACCATAGATGTATGAGAAAACCCACCAGGGGACAGATGACTTGGCTTAGGCCAGGTAAACCCTCAAGCTACCCCACAAAACTGTGAACTAACTTGAGCAGGTGTTGTTTTAAGTTACTAAGTATTTTGAGGTTTTTTTTTTATGCAGCAAAAGCTAAATGTTTCAGCGGTCTGTAGATAAGAGGTCTCTGCTGTGAGGCTAGTTCTTTAAACCCTACCAGAGTCAGAGTGAAATTGTCCTCAAGGTACTGCCTCCCTCTTGCTCTCTCTTAGAATTTGTCCTTGTGCTTGGCAGTTAAATTTCTATCATAAGTGAATAAATTAGTGGTCCTTATTTACATTGCAGACTGTGAATTTGATTAGGGTGAGTGAGTCTTTGTAAGTCTCTCAACCTTGATGCCCAGAATATTGAGTTTCTGGTCTTTCTTAACCAAGGAGCAGAGTTTTGAGTGGTAAAGCTTTCAGCACCTCTCTGTTCTGCCCCAAAACCAGATCTATCATATTTGTCTAGAAATTCTACAAACCTATTAACAGCAACATTGAGTCTTTAAAATTGAAAAAGAAAAACTGTTCAGTTCCTTATATCATTTTCAATATAATATGAAAAAGCTATTAAAGAATAAAGATTCACTGAAATAGGTGTGAAAAGTAATCAATGGGATAGTCGATCCCAGTCCTGACACTTGGGGAGAATGATGAAGAATCCATATGCTGGGCCAGAAAATCCTGGAAGTATCACACACCCTTTTGATCCCATAAGAAAGGTGATGATGTAGATATTTTCAACATCCAAATGTATGTAGAATAAAAAGTCAATACTAGTTCATACCTACTCAATGTGACCATGATCAATTTAAACTTAAAAATCAGATGCTTGGATTATAGTTTTGCCTACATATTATACCAGCCTTGCTTGGCTGACTTATTTTAGTCATTTATTTCATTAAGTAATTGTTCAATTCCCATTAATATCGTCTTTAAAAAAAAAGATTGTATCTGTTTATTTTTAGAGAGAGGGAAAGGGCGGGTGTGGAGAACAGGACCAATAAAATGGCATTGGTCCAGTCAAGATAGCATAAAGTATATAAAACAAAGTGGAGTCAACTCACGTCAAGCAAATGGCTGTCAGTCTGCCATAGCACTTCGGTTTAAGAGAGAAACTATCTAAGTCAGAGCAGACACATCTGGGAAGGAGACACACCTGAGATATCTACACACGTGGTCAGAATAGCCATGTCTGTAGAGCGGGATCACCCATAGATAGGCTCCTTGGGACATTCCACACTTGGCATCATGGGTGCCAAGCAGAACAGCTAGCTATGTACCGCCCATAGGCTCCTGAGCAAATTTCTTGCTTGACATCAGGGGTGCCACAACATTTATGAAAAAACCCAGAAGGGTGGAGAACACCACTTTCAAGGTATAACTGAGGCAGTTTCCAGACCACTGCTGAGATAGCCGAGCTCCACACACCGGAGTACTGCTCCATGCCATGCTGATCTCCCTTGGCATTGGTCGCCAGAGGCTCTGCCCTGCTGGACTGAGGACTTTGTCTGCCCTGCTACCCACCTGGCTCTGGAGAGCCTTCCTTGTGAAATGCTGACAACTCCCTTGCCCACTGTGCTGTCTCCCAGACCTGCAGACTGAGACTCTGAGACTCAGGTTTGTTATCCCCCATTGATTACTCTGGGTGCATGTATTCTATTTCTCTTAGATTCTTAGAGTTTGAGTGCATATTATTGTACGTTGATGTTCTACTTTGAGTGAACCTGCATTCAATAAAAACTGAGTGAATAGCATAGTTACTGTGTGTGATTCTTGTCTATTCCTTGGTGCTGGGCTGCTCACTAGGCAGCTAGCTGAGCAGTTGCCTGACTGACTTATAGGAAAGACTGTATCACAAACATATACTCATGTGATGGAGGGAGAAAGAAAGGGAGAGAAACATCAATGTATAAGAGAAACATTAATTTGTTGCCTCTCACATACTCCCAACTGGGGACCTGGGCCACAACCCAGGCACCTTCCCTGACAGGGAATCGAACCAGCCACCTTTCAGTTCACAGGCTGGTGCTCAATCCACTGAGTCACACCAGCCAGGGAAGTATGGTCTTAATTGTTGATATGCTACACATTTACTTATTTTTCTTTCTTAATTGAAACCAGACAATAGCCAATGACATTTGGCTCCTAAAAACATGTTGCAAGTCTTTATTCCACAAATGTTCTCACACTTCTGAAGCACAGATTATGAAACTCTCTAAGCCTGTACCATTCTTTCCGACATTCTTGCTAGATAAAGTAAGATGTATAGAATTGCTTTGGGGATCAGCACAGCCTTTTTTTTCTCTCTCTCTCTCTTTTTTTTTTCCAGCTTGTATATCACTTGAAGTTTTTAAGCCTCCCACTTCCATGCCCTTTCTCCTTCACACTCATGCACACAAAATGCCTAAATTGTGGCAGTTACTGGTTCTACTATGACTCTGAACCTAGAAGGAGAATAGGAGAAAACAATACTTTTCTGTCTCAGATCCATAACCAGAGATACACAAATTCTGTCAAGAACAATAGAACTAGAAGCTATCAGCAACTCAGTTCACAGATGTTCAGAGAACTTGCTCACTTCCACTGAACATTTGAAAGCCATTCATGTGTAATGAAAAACAAAGTGCTTAGTGGCAGAAATGCACCATGGTTCAATGCCTTCCCAACGTGACTCTTTCAACATGAACTATGGCTCATGCCTTGGCTTAGTTATTTAACACTTACGGGGCCACTGTGGACTGAGCCTCTACTAAAACGCTGAGGAGACAAGAAGGATGCAGATGATCACGTGTTGATTTCAGAGATTAATAAGTTAATACATCAAACAAATACCTTCTGTTTATGTAAAGTGTGTATGTTCATAGCCAACAAACACTTATGAAGTACCTACCCTGTATTTGGCCCTTTAATGTTCTACAATGAACAAAGCTCCATCCCTGCCTTGAAGAATCTTATTGTTCTAGGTACTTAACTTCTGGCCTTTTGCAAAACATCACCTTATATTATGCTTACAACTAGTAAGAGAAATAAGTGTGAAGATGTTGAGCTGAACTGTGTCCCCTTTAAATTCGTACATTAAAACTCTAACCCCCAGTACTTCAGAATGTGATTATAATTGGAGATGGAGCCTTCATTGACATAATTAAGGGAAAATAGGATCATTTGAGCAGGCCCTAATCCAATGTGATTGGTGTCTTTATAAGATGAAGAGATTAACCCTGCAGTGGTCGCGCTTCCAGATGGAGTGGAAAGGTCGCGTGGATGACATGTGTCATCCAACTCTCTCTGTCACAGAATTCCAGATAAACTGCATGACTTAGGCACTTGGCTGGATCTGAAGTGATGCAACACCTTTCGAAGATTATTAATCTGAGCGCACACAGCATTGCCAGACTATTGTCATCCACGCAACCACTCAAGGGTTAAGGCACAGAGATGGAAGGCTGTGTGAAGGCACAGTAAAAACACAGCCACCTTCAAGGCAAAGAGAGAAGCTTCAGAAGAAACCAATATTGCCAATATTTTGGGCTTCAACTTCTTGTCTCTAGAACTGTAAGGAAATAAATTTCTGTTGTTTAAGCCACCTAGTCTGTTGTAGTTTGTTATGGCAGTCCTAACAAACTGATACAGGAAGTATCATTATCTTTATTTTATAGATGATAAAGGAAGGCTGAAAGATATTAAATTATTTACTCAAAATTTACACATTACTAGTACATGGCTGAGGCAGGATTAATCCAGTTCTTCTTATGCCCTTCACACTGCCCTGTAACATGGCGCATCCAACTATGTAGCTATCTAACAGCCCAAATCAGTGCTAAGACGAATCGGGAGCAGATGTTTTTCCTCAGGCCCCTACCACCTTGGGTTGTTTTTGTCTTTACCCATTTCAAGTGTCTCCTTATCCCTGATTCCAATCTTCCTGTTCTTCTGCTTTAAAAGTAAAACCACATTATCTCAGTGGAAGACATTTGCTGTTAGGAAGAAATTTGTTTCATTAGGTTCCAGTTATATAAGTGATTGTTAGTGATAAGTGCTAAGCCTTCCTTTTTAAAAGACTAACAGAATAACTTGAGTGGATTAAGAAATGGAATCTCCAGGATAACAGGCAACTGATAGATATATTTAATGGGAAGAAAGGCCATTCACTCACTTGGAAAATATATTTTAATTGCTAAGACTATGTGGCTTATGAGAATTTAGCTAATGGTGATGAGATAAGATTTCTTAGAACAGATAATATTTATGACCAAAGTCAATATAACGGTATTATTTGAATGAGAGTTAATAGGAATAACATATTCCAGAATGAGGTACCAGTCACATCTTGGGTCAACACTTTGTTTTGTCAAAGATGTAACGAGTCCTGCAGTGTTCTTGGAGAGACACGGATGAGTTAAAATGAGCCACATACTCACTGTGATCACAGCTTTGACTTTAGTCCAGGTCAGTGGTTCTCAGTCAGGTGAGACTGCAATATCACCTAAGGAGTGGTTTAAGAACAGAGAGAACCTGTGACCAGCCCCAGAAATTCGGAATCATGACATCCAAGGGCCTGGATTCTAAAGTCTCTTCAGGAGATTCTGGTCAGAGCAGGTGTGGAGACAGCTGGACGATGTCAGCAGGGAAGGTGCTCTTCTAAATGGCACTTACATACTGTGACTCTTTCACTCTCTGGGGTCAGCGGGAGTCTCCCAAATCTTTCAAGTGATAAAACCTGGACATAAATAATAAACATGGACAGTTTAGATGAGAATGAGAAATAAATGTAGTGATTAGGAAGCACAAGGTTTTCTCTTGGTAAAACTCATGTATCAAAGTAAACAAATATCAGACTGAGTAGTCTGCACACACTACGATTATTAAAATTCAAAAAAAAATGATGCTCTTCTCAAAATATGTCCTTGTTGGGGTATGATTTTCAATTAATCAAAGAATTAATGTGGTAAGAAAAACTCTATTTAATGCCATGAAATCAACAGAAGATGCAATTGTAACAAAAGAAATTATTCCCAACATCCAATGCTCTTCACAGTTAATCGTGGATCTTTGTAAAAATACCCATTATTGGGTCCAATTCCTAGAGACTTTAGGACCAGGAATCTATATTTTTATTATTTTTAAGATTTATTTATTTATGTATTTAAAACCTCTTAATTTTAAATTCAGTTGACATTTGATATTGTTTTAGTTTCAGGTATACTGCATTGTGATAAGACATTTATATAACTTTTGAAGTTATCCCCCCATAAGTCTTGCACCATCCTGATACCATATAGAGTTATTACAATATTATTGGCTATATTCCTTAAGCTGTATTTTACATCCCTGTGACTATTTTGTACCTACCACTTTGTATTTCTTAATCCTTTCATCTTTTACACCCAAGCCCTAAGCCCCTTCTTCACCTGTCAACTATCAGTTTGTTTTTTGTATCTATGAGTTTGTTTCTGTTTTGTTTGCTCACTTACATTGTGTTTGAGATTTCACATGTAAGTGAAATCCTATTGTATTTGGTATATATGAAGCACATGGTAACCATAAACCAAAAATTTACAAAAGATATGCAAGAAATAAACAGAAAGGAATCCAGATACAACACTGCAGAAAGTCATCAACCTGTGAGGGAAGAGAGCAGGAGAATAAGAAAGAGACAGAGAAGAACTACAAAAACAATCAAAACAATTAATAAAATGGTTATAACTACATACCTATCAATAATTAATTTAAATGTGAATAGATAAATTTCCCTGAACAAAAGATGAATGGGTAAAGAAGAGGTGGTGTGTATATATATTTGGCCATAACAAAGAATGAAATCCTACCATTTGTGACAACATGAATGGACCTAAAGGGTATTAAACCAAATGAAATAAGTCAGACAGAGAAAGGAAACTATACTTTAAAAAATGCCACAGGTGATTATGGTTTCCACCCATAATGGAGATTGTCTCAGTTGTGGTCATTGCTTGGATGTGGAAGAGGTAGTCATATTAACAGCTGGCCTTTCCATGGCCACCCACCAAAAAAGAGGCAGGATATTAAAAAACAGAGATGGATCCATAGGAAGTTATTTCCCTCACATTCTGCCTTCAGCAACCATCATTAGTAATCAAAACTTTAAATCAGGCTTTTGTTTTATTCAAGAGAAATTCCTGCCACATAAGGAATACCTACTGATCCAGAAAGGAGGCCTATCATGTGGAATGGTACAGTTATTATTTCCCATTTATGTAGAATGTGATTTCTAAAAGAGCTCACAGACATCGTCCAGTCCAATTTATTTTTTTTCCTCATACAGATAAAAATCCAGAAATTAAAAAGGAATTTGCTTAAGGCAGAGTTGGAAAAAGCCCAGAACCAGTCTGGTGGTATTTGCTTATCAGAATGCTGCTGTCTACAGATGAGGATACAAAGGCTCAGGAAAGTGAACTGCCATGCTCTTTGAAGGACTGTAAATATTTAGTGTGTGTGTGTGTGAAATATTGATTTTAAATGAGCTTTTGGCTTTTTAGCTCCCCTGAGAGGAAGGCTAGAGATCCATTCTGACCATGGTGGCCCGCACATATGGGTGCTCACTACATTTTTGTTGCATGAACGGATAAGGCACAAATCCTGATTCCATTCCCCATGTGTGAGAAAGGGCATTAACTAAGTTATATGCCCTTTTGGGAAACCCTTAAGTAACGTTTAGAAGTGAAGAGGGGAAAACTCTGAAAGGCCATGAAATTCCTAAACCACGGCTTAGTTATTTGTTTATTGATAAGGCTTGCCAAGAGAACATCACTTCCTCTGATTACCATGTGACGGTGGAAACAAGTATCAGGCAGGCAGATGTCCTGGGCCCCTTTCTCAGTAATTCCCATCTATTGGAGACTCCTACAGATACAAACCCTCTTCTTCTGTGGGCCAGGGATGTAAACTGAGTGAAATGCTAAACACTGTGTGAAAGGAAATAATGAATTTGTAGTTTCAGATCCTCCCCCAAAGCGCAAACTGAGACCAAAGCGTTAACTGACAACTGCAGACTTGGAAGGTTACATCTAAGAAAACTTGGTACAGTTAAAATGACTAAACTACAAAGCTTTCCTCCATGTAACACAAGTGACAGATAGACACAGATCAGATCAAACTGATGTTCTCAGAGGCCATGATTTCCAGTCTTTCTGACTGACTAGTGTATAAGTAATTTTCATTTTAAAGGGAAAAAGAGAAGCTTAGTTTCTTTTAGAAAAGCAGTCTAAGCTAGTGGATAGGAATCAAGGCTTTGGAATCCAAGTCTTCCTGGATTCTGAGTCCTGGGCTCATCAGCTGTGTGTCGTTAGGCATGCTACCTCATCCCTCTGCTTCAGTTTTGTCACACTACATACATATGCACATGCATACACATACCTGCTTTTATGGCACAGTACTAATTAAGTGATTTTAGGCATGAAAACAACTTAGAAAATTGTCTGGTAAGCAACAAACTCAATAAAAGTTGTTATTATCATCCTAATGATACAAATATTATTAATGAGCTATTTTACCTTTGCCGCTTTTATTTCTTTTATTACAGTGAGATATCTGGAGAAATAATTGGCCACTCCTGTGCCGTAGGAGGGTTTCTGAACTGAAGTAAGCCTACCTGTTGAATGATGTTTACTTTTACCTCACATTAAATAATAAAAGTATTATGTACTTAAAAACCATCCTTGTACAGTCACATTGATTACAACTTAAGTTCACCAAGAATGGAAAAGATAGCCCTGGCTGGTGTGGCTCAGTGAATTGAGTGCTGGCCTGTGATCAAAAGGTCGCTGGTTTGATTCCCATTCAGGGCACATGCCTGAGTTCCGGGCCAGGTACCCTGTTGGAGATATGCAAGATGCAACCAATCAGTGTATCTCTAACACATCGATGTTTCTCTCCCTTTCTCCCTCCCTTCTCCTTTCTCTGAAAATAAATAAAATCTTAAAAAAAAAAAAAAAAAGAACGGAAAAGATAGCGTGCTTGTCTAAAAATATTCTGGAAGAGTTACTATTCTCCACACTGCTGTAAATCATATCCCAATTGCTATTTAATTCATTTTCCATGCAATGGCCTTACAATCAGAAAATAATGATAGTAGACTGCAAGAAAACTAAATTAGCACATATTAATGTAAAAAGTAGGTAAGATTTATATTGTACTCCGTTGAAAATAAACTGAGGCAGACTACGTAGTTATGAATATGTAAAATAAATTTAACCTTTGAACTATGTTCAGCACCCCAAGTGTGTTTTAAGTCTTTGAAAAGAAAATAAACATTTTTGTTGGAAGCATAATAAGTATTCTGGAGGACTAAATTGGTAAATTTCCTTCTCAAGGGGTTTATTAATGTCTTTTGGGATTCCAGACAGATAGAGAAAAAAATGTGTCACTGAGGGTCCCTGTCAGAGGTAGGAAGTTTATTCCTGGCACCTGAGATGAAAACTTTGGGTCAGATCATTAAGCAAGCTCTGCTGGCAAGAATGGGGACATAAGGTCATGGAGCAGGGGACCTCTATACAAGCTTCACTTCGATAATCCCAAAATACCATCACCAGCTGAGCCTCCCACCTGTCAAGGCCCTTCCTCCTTTGTTCTTAATTTATTTTGGTACCATGGTTGTCTTTTCAATCTGATGAAAATTAGAAATACTCCTCCCAGGAGAATGCACACACACATACACACACACTTCTGCATATTTGTGGTTTTCATAGAAGTTCTCATATAAAACAATCCTCTTAATGGAATGATTTTATATTATCTGTAGTGACTAAATAAATTAACTTTTGAAAATAGATCTGACCACTTAATTTCATTTTTAAAAATGTATTATTTAAAATCCAGACCTGCAACTCTCCCAAAAGATTTTAGATCATTCGTTTGTTTGGTTTTACTGTGATCAGCAGTTTCAAAAACCTTTATAGATGTTTCTGAAACACTTAATTTCTGGGAAATTTTTATTTCTGTCTGATAGGAAAGTGGAATAGGCATTGATGTTTGCTTCCTTGAAATATTTTATTATAATGTTATGAGGAAATAAACAAAGACTGTAATGCTATTCCAGTATTGGTTTGCATTAAATAAGCATTGCTAACGCACAGAATCTTGATCATAATTCAGACCCTAACACCAAAATATATTGTTTGGGGAAAAATAAATGTACCAATGTACAGAGTTACTGTTGTCACAAAGGAAAAATTTCAAAAATATGGAGAGAATAGTTCCTTAAAACTCACCCTCAATGGATAAACAACAATGTTGATAAATCAATCAATACATTTTTATGTCTACACCTTATATTTTAAAGTTGGTAAGAAAGTTCCGAATATTTGATGTAAGAATTTGGTTTGAAAAAGTTTGGCAATTAATGTAAAGCTAAAGTCTAAAATCACCTTTTACTCTTAGAGTAAAATCCCTAGGAAAGTTTAAAATAGTTTACAGAAGTTTATAGTAATAACTTACCATCTTATTTTTTTCTTTGATTCCAATCATCACAGACCAAGAGCAGTCAAATTTATAAAAATTTATTGTGGTTGCATATCATTTGTCACATAATAAATTATAGAAACCATAGCATCTTTATAAACTATTTAGTATATCATATTCATTTCCTAATGCTCACTGCAGTAACTAAGAACTTTAATTAGATTATACTTTGGCATTAGTTAGAAAATAGAAAATATATAAATTCTTTCACAGTACTTTGGATTTCTGAAAGACTCGTTATTCTAACTTTTGTGCAACCAATTTGAAATGCATACAAACCCTTTACAAACTGAGCCACTGAAGGTAGGGCAGCTCAATGACTTTGTACTCATACCCATGTGGTATACATTTCAGGCACTGTAATAAATGCAAATAAATAATCCATTACTGATCTCTAAAAATCTATACCACTAGACAACATTGAATCTTGGAAACATCTTGAAAATTCAAATTAAAAATTCAGTGAACAATAGAGCACGGTGTTCCTTATCCCTGTTTGCTCCCCTCCCTCCTCCCTCCTCCCTCTCCCCTCTTCCTACCCCCTTTCCCAGTTCGGTTAAGAGGAAAAAAAAAAAAAAATGTTCAGGTTGAACTTAAGTCCTAGGGCCTGACATCAAGACCTCGGCTGCAATTCTCCCTTAGCTATCTGTTTTCTTCAGGTTCAGTTTTCATTATGTCTGTCCAAACTCTTCTCCTGCCATCAGTATCAGTCCTTTCCCAGCGGGAGGGTTTCCAAATCCCTGCTGAAAGCATTTTGCTCTCCACTGTCACAGCACAGGCACGAAATTGGTTGGACTCTTTGTCACCAGTTTGCTCTGCTCCTTTCCAGCCTCCGGAATCCTGACGGAGGAGAAGCTTGCAAGGAGCAGCACAGCGCTGCGTGTTAGGGTCTCACAAACTCACGTGGTCTTTAAGTGTCCATCCTCGGATAACGTCCTTATCCATTCTGTTGTCCTCAGTGAACTTTGATGGAATATTTCCGCAGTTTCAGAAACTGGAAAAGCTTGTCTTTCGTCCTCTTCTTCAGGGCCATCAGGGCTCGCGTTTTCTCCTCCAAATCTTGATCTATGGCAAAAATGATCTTCGCTCTCTCCTCTGCTTTCTTGTCCCCAGAGTTTTTGAAGAGCCTCTGCAGTGATTCCTGGTCAATGTTTTCAAAGATGTTGCCCACCGCTTTCTTACGGGAAGCAGTGTCGAAGTGGTAGCCGTGGATGGACGGGCTGACTCTCAGTGAGGTGGACATGGTGATGGCTTGGTGGCTTGGCTTGGCTTTCATAGATGGGAGGCTCTTTGGGAATTCAGCTCCCAGGCTCTTCAGAGAGTCTGTAGCAAAATTATTCCAGGGCTGCTATTTAAAGCATGAACAAAAGCTCCAGGCTCAAATTACACTGGTGACATCAGAGTGAGCTCAAGGAAGAATAATCACAGACAAGTTTAACAGTTGAGTTGCCAATATCCTGTTCTTGTGCAAAATCTGTGTTCAGGGATGGGGAAAGAAGGTGGTGATTTCTTTTTACCTCATATGTGGCAATAAGATTATAAAGACTTGGACCCTTCCTTAAAAAATAGCTGAAACCAGGAAAGTGCAAAGATACACAGGGGGTGGCTGAAACTCAAAATCTTTCCAAACAACTGAAGCAGAAGTTCTGCTAATACAGGAAAGTTTCAACTCCCAGAGAAGTTGTGAAAGTGTACTCCACACGTTTGTACCCTCTGGGTATCTCTGTCCAGGACAACTCCTGAGCTGTTGAGAGACAGCTTAACAATTAAGGACGTTCTATGTCTGCTCGTAGGATGATAGTTTACCTATAGGACGCTGATGTGACACACAGCCTGAAATTGTGACCTTCAGGGACTGTGTACAAGTGCTGACTGTAATTACTGAATAAAAGTGTAATTTAATAATAATAACAGTAGACAATATCCCTCTGGCTTTTGTATATATCAACGACATATCTACTTTAAAAAGTAGAAAAGAAAAGGTAATCAGGTACTTTATGTACACAGTACTCAAAAAGAATAATTTCACTTTTTCTTTTAATAGTTATTTGGCATCACCCAGATATAAAACAACACCTCTTTGGAAGAATTTTAAATTTGTTCTTTTCACCCTCCCTGATACTCAACTCAACTAGCTAGTGTCCCCAACAGATGTATGGACCACTTACATTCAACCAACTGATATATGACAACTTCAAAAGGTCCCAGAGACTTCTCTTCATGAACTTTCTGCCTGGTCCACTTTCTAATACTCCAAGAAGCTGGCTGGTCTTCATTTTCCACTCAGCTAGTTGAATTAGATCTAGAAAACACACAAAGAGAGAGTGTGGGAAAGGTACCACACTAAAAAATTGAGTTAGACACTTTTCTCATATATTCATTCATTTATTCATTCATTTGTTTATTTATATATTCGTTTACTTAATCAGTATCTATTAAAGGTCTACTTTTACCTACAACTTTTCTAGGCATTGGAAGTATAACAGTAAACCAAGTTAAACCAAATAACAAAGCAAAATCCCTACCTTATCTTAATGGAGTTTAAAGTCTACCTGGAAATAAACAATAGAAAGGTGTACATTTATAATAGAGATGATATCAGGAAGTAATAAATGAAGCAGAGTTGTATAGAAGAGGAAGAAAGGGGTTGAAATTTTCATAGGACATTCTGAGGCAGCTTTTCTTAATGTGATACAGTGCAAAGATTTGAAGGAGGTAAGGGTAGGCATCTGGAGGAAGGGTGTTGTAGGTAGAGGAAATAGCAAGTGCAGAGGCCTGAAGATAAGAGTGTTGAGGAATGTATGAAGAACAGCCAGGAGACCAGCGTGGTTGGAGCAGAGTGACCAGAGAAGAGCAGGAAGAGGAGAGGTCGGGGTGAGAAGACAGGCAGTAGGAAGAGGGCAGATGCAGACTGAATACAAAATCATAGGTTTTTCATGGCTTTAGCATTTACTCTGTAAGAAATGTTTGGAGCAGAGAAATGACTGGAGTTTGCTTATAATTAAAATAAAAAAAAATAGCTGGTGTTCCTTTGTAGTAAACAGATTTTCAGGGAGACATCGAGGATGTAGGAAGCAAAAAGACTAGTTAGAACTCATCCAAAATGATCCAGGCAAGAGATGAAAGAGGTCTTCCCTAAGGAAGTTGTGCAGGTGGTGAGAACTGATCAGATTCTGGGCATATAATGAAGGTTAAGTCCAAAGGGTTTCTGAAGGCTCCGATGTGAGAAATGGATCACAGACAGGAGTCCAGGATGATCTCTTCCTGAAGGATGCTTCCTTCAAAGACATTTCTAGGTACACTGATGTTCATCTCACCGGGCACTGCAGCCGGTGCTTGTTCCAATGTTTCCATGGAAGAACTTGCTGCCCTGCTGCCTAGGACTATGGGTTTACTGACCAGGTACCACAGCTGTAGCAGCCCATCTCCCTCACTAAATATTAAAAAAGTTTTATTTATTTATTTGTTTGTTTGTTTTTAGAGAGAGGGGAAAGGAGAAAGAGAGGGAAAAAAACATCACTGTGTGGTTGCCTCTCACTCATGCTCCCAACTGGGGACCTGACGTGCAACCTAGTCATGTGCCCTGACTGGGAATCAAACCAGCAACACTTGGCTCACAGGCCGATGCTCAATCCACTGAGCTGCAGCAGCCAGGGTTCAAAAAAATAGTTCTTTGGCAACAAGGATTTTTACTGAGTTAAATTTACATAACCCATCTTTAAAAAAAAACAAAACTTTTTTATTGTGGTTTTTATTGTCATTTATCCACCTTATACCTCACTTCCTCTTGCAATCACCACGCTATTGTCCATATCCATGAGTCCTTTTTCCTTTTTGCTCTATCCCTCCACCCCAAACCCCCACACCCCAGAGCTTTCAGCCTGCTCTCTGTCCATGAATTTGTCCCTATTTTGCTTGTTAGTTCAGTTTGTTCATTAGAGTTTACATATGAGTCAAATCATATGGCATTCATCTTTCTCTGACTGGCTTATTTCACTTAGCATAATGCTCTCCAGGTCCATCCATATTGTCACAAAAGGTAAAAATGTCTTCTTATTTATGGCCGAGTAGTATTCCATTGTGTAAATGTCCTATAGTTTTTTTTTTTTAATCAACTCACCTATTGATGGACACTTGGGAGGTTTCCATATTTTGATGACTGTAAATAAAGCTGCAATTAACATAGGGGTGCTTATATTTTTTCAAGTTAGTGTTTTGGGTAAGTTTTCAGAAGTAGAATTACTGGGTCATAAGACACTTCTATTTTTAGTTTTTGGAGGTATTTCCATACTGCTTTCCATGGTGGCTGCACCAGTCTGCATTCCCAGCAACAGTGAGAAAGTGTTCCCCTTTCTCCATATCCTCATTAGCACTTGTTTGCTGCTGGTCGATATGTTAATGATAGGTGTTCTAACAGGTGTGAGGTGGTATCTCATTGTGGTTTTAATTTGCATTTCTCTGATGATTAGTGATGTTGAGCATCTTTTCATATGTGTATTGGCCATCTGTATATCGTCTGTGGAGAAGTGATCCTTTGACCAATTTTTAAAGTTAGATTTTTTTTTTTAGTGTTGAGTTTTATAAGTTCTTTATAGTAGTGAAAACAGCATGGTACTGGCCTAAAAACAGGCACATAGATCAATGGAACAGAATAGAAAGCCAAGAAATAAACCCACCCTTCTATAGTTAATTAATATTTCACAGAGGAAGCAAGCACTTACAAGGGACTAAAGATAACTTATTTAATCAATAGTATTGGGAAAATTGGACAGATATGTGCAGAAAAAAAATGAAACCAGACCACTTTCTTATGCAACACATAAGAATAAACTCAAAATGAATTACAAACTTAAATGTTAGATCTGAAACCACAAACATTTTAGAAGAAAACATAGGCAGTAAAATCTCAGACATTGCCCAGAACAATATTTTATCTGATATATTTTTTCAGACAAGGGAAATGAAAAAAAAAAACAAGTGAGACTACATCAAACTAAAAAGTTTTTGCCCAGCAAAGGAAACCATCAACAAAATAAAAAGACAACCCACTAAATGGCTAAATGGAGACCATATTAACCAATACATCTGATAAGGGCTTAACATACATAACCCACTTAATTGTTGTGTTACTCAAGGCTTTGCCAACCTTCTCATGTCATGATCTTTTTTCTTGAGGTGATTCTCGTGCTTTTTATCTCCTATTTACTGATTATTACCAAATTTTAAATCCTAGCCCACTCTTGTTCTCTGAGGTAGGGGCTCACTTATTTAACTGATCAGTACAGATATATACAAATATGATACTAATATGTGATTAAAGAGTCAGAAGCCAAGCTATAATCTTTGATCTCTCCTTTTCTTCTTTTCCTTGTATTGATCTATCCCCCCATATATACCTATAACCAAGTTCTATCAATTCTGTCCACCAAATATTCCTCAAACGTACCCACTTTCCATTTCCACTGCCATTCTTTAGTCTCCATATGGTAGTTGCTGGGATGCACAACCAAGAACTCCCTGTAAGATTTCCCCAGATGTTCGGCTGTCAGCCCCCATCAGGGACTGCCACCACTGAACACTGTCACCCTCCTTCTTGGTGCAGCTGTAGCTAGTGACGGATGGACATGAGGACATAAAAGCTTGCACCCTTTCCTCAACTTGGAAGGGTCGTCTGTACTTCAGAGCTTCCTTTAAGGGTCAGCTGAGACCTTTCTCTGCCCAGGCCTGTTTTTTTAACCATTTGCAGACATTGATCCCAAGAACACTCCATAATAAAGCACCTGTCTGGTGATAACCACCTCAGAATTTTCACCCTTGGGAACCCAGTCTGTGATACATCATCTTCTCACAACTGGACTAAGACCATGCTCTACACAGCATCCATAGCAGTATTTTCTAATAAACAATCTGATCAGACCCCTCTTGCTCTTACTTTCAGGATAAGCTCCCAAATCTTGACATAACCTTTTTGAGCATGATCTGTTATGGTCTTGGACTACTTCTATAGCATCCTAATTTGCCACTCTTTCTTCATGCCTTTGTGTGTTCTGATTTCTTTAATATACCATGCTCGTTCCGGTCCTGGGCCTTTGCACATATGTTTATTCTTTCTGGAAAGTTCTTTACTTTTTATCTCAGCTAGGTAACTTTTATTTGCACATAAAATATCAACTAAAAGCTACTTGTTTAGAAGCGTTTCCTGATCCTTCTAGACTAGATCTGATCTCCTTGCCAATGTATGCTTTACTAAACCTTAGTGGCACTTATTATAGATTTCAAACAAACATTTATTTTTACGATTACTTAAAGTATATTTCAACAAAGATCAAAATCAGACCTGCTTTTCTCATTAATGTGTTTAAGCTCCTGAATCACTTAAATGTTTTTATAATAGTGTTAACAATGTATAAAATTCTATTTAATCCTCAAAACAACCCTTTGAGGTTGGAATGACTCTAATCCTTATGTTACAGATTAGAGATTTGAAGCAATGCCAGTTTACTCCCCATTGTGGGCAGAATAGTGGTCACCTCAATATGTCTATGTTCTAACCTCTGGAACTTATTAATATAGGCGAAAAAGAACCTTATCTTGCAAATGGGACTTATGGGACAAAGGGATTTTACAGGTATAAATAAGTTAAAACTATGAGATGTGAAAAATCATCTTGGATTATCTGGATCACCCCTGTTAATTAATCATAAGAGTCCTTATAAGAGGGAGGTAGGAAGTCAGAGGGGAGAGAAGATGCTCAGTTACTTGGCCTTTAAAGTGGAGGAAGAAGCTAAGATCCAAGGAATGTAGGCAACCTCTAGAAGCTAGAAAAGACAAAGAAACAGTTTCCCATAAATTCTTTAGAGGGAATGGATCACTGAAGACCCACTTAGACTTCTGGCCTTCTGAACTATAAGATAATAAATTTGTATTATTTTAAGCCACTAAGTTTTTGACAATTTGTTACACTGGTAATAAGAACCTAACACATTCGGCAAATCCTTCTGCTATAATGAGAACAACTTGAACCCAGGGCTATCTGACTCCAACACTCATGATTTTAATTTCTGTGCTGTGTTGTTCTCAAATCAACCACAACCTCTGTCCTCAAAACGCCTGAATAATGTTTCTTTGTGACATGGAGCAGCTCTCCTTGAGTACTGCCTAAAAGCCTTCACATGAATTTGAGAGATTAATGAATTTCAAAATTGTTTAGAGGACAAGACCATCCACAGGCAAATAATGTTGGTTGCTCTTTCCCAGAAATGTGACATAAGCTACAAGGTTATGATTTGCTGATGCTTTTTTACCAAAGGTAACTCCACATCATGGAGTGAAGCATTTAATTGCTGTCACTCCATTCTCTCCCTTCTTTGTACAAATATTTTCAGTAAATGATGTGGACAACAGGATCTAAAAAATTTCTAGCAAGATTTCACAAATTTCATATAGATAAGATTATATAAAAAAATGCATCTTAAAGAAGTTTTTCTTTCTGCAGTAAAGACAGGAGATAATGAAGGCTGTTCAAAAAAAGCAGCCTTTGGGCTAGAGCCTTTTTTGGGGGGCACCAGTTTTCAAGTATTGTTTTATTATCCAAAGAGGTTGACTGTTTGCCAGCAATAAATGTACTCAGCTAGTTCTGTGTTTCATGAAGAGATTTGAAAAAAACAAAAGGAAAGAAGAAAACAAACATTTATTAAGTGACTTGTAAACCTAATTGTCTTCATATGCTATCTAGATTACTCTCACAACAATACTGGAGATAGATATTATTGACTTCAATTATGACCACAAACAAAGAACTGGGCTTAAACAATCTGCCCAAGGTAAGCAGTGAAAAGTGAATTCATTTCCAAATATATTTTTTTTATCCTCATAATCTCCTCTGAGAAGGTTTTTCTGACATCTAGCTGAGTTACTTGATCCTCCTGTTTGCATCACCAGGACTCTAGGTTTTCTTTTTTTAATGAAAATTATGACATTTTCATTTATATCTTTAAAGCATTAAAGATATAAAGGTATAGTGGCTGATGCATGGAAGGCATCCCGTGAATATTTATTGAGTTATTATATGAATAAATGAAAGAAAGTAAGCGTACAGAATTTAATTCAATGCTACCTTTGTATATCAATTTATCTCTCTGGTAACTTCATGAAGATGAAGAGTAGAGAAGCTAGCACTGGAAATTTATGCCTAAACTTCAATTGAATTATTCCTGGACATTTTTGTTTTAACAATAAAACTTTTATACTGCATTACAATCACAAAGTGCTTTCACATACATTATTTCTTTTGACAGTCACAATATCACTGATATTTTACAGACGAGAAAACTGAGTATTACAGGAGGTAAATAAAATTTCCAAAATCTTGGAGGTAATTAAGTGACAGAACTGGCCCTATAACTCTCATTTTCTGATCTTAAATCCTATGCTTTTTATCTACCATTGCATAGCTTCCTGATTTTGTTCATTATTTACTTATCTCCTATAGTTCAAAAATTCAACCACAACTATCTTTCATTTTCTCATGTATGAGTTCAATGACTTATAGATTTATTCACACACAAGTGTTGAATGCTTACTATATGACAGATAAAATGATACCTGCTTGAGGAAGTGGACATGGTCTTTGTGCTTGTGGAACATGAGGTCTGGAAAAGAAAAGAGATGTTAGGCAAACAAGTGCACATATAGATATATGAAGACAATTTCTGTGAGTGCTAGAGAATGAAAAGCATCGGGTAATGTAGAGGAAACAAGGTGAGGCTTCGTTTAAATTGTTCGAGTCATAAAAAGTCTTTCTGAGAAAAAGGCATTCAAATTGAGACTTGAAGTAAATGTTGAAATTAATCAGGAACCTTGATAAAGAGCCTTGGATGCAGAAAGAAATCCTATGCAAAGGCCCTGCAGTGAGACTGAGTTTGAAGGGCAAGAAAACAGACAAAGACAATGCAGGTGGGAAACAGAAACCAATGAGGAGAGAAAAAAAAGACAATGCGAGACTGGTAGGCTGGGGTCAAATGATGCAGCGTATTGAGGACCATGTTAAAGATTTAAAATTTTATCCTAAGAGCAATGGGGAGTCTAAAAGTTTCTAGGCATGGAAGGGAAATTCTGTTGTTGTTGTTGCTGTTGTTGTTTAATTTGTTAAAACATTACTTTGGTCATTCGGTCATCAGAGACAGCAACTAAAGAAAACAATTATGGTTTCAGATAGTAAGCAGATTATTCTAAATGTATTTTGGAAATAAACTCAAAGGGACTTGGTAATGAATTGGATAAAGAATGAGGTAAGGGTTAAGGGTTGCTCCCAAGTTAAGTCATGAGCTCCTTGGTATGGAAGGCTGAGATGCAAAAGGTGAAAATGGAGAGAATTTGGGAGAAATATCAAGAGTTCTGTTATGTATACAGTAAATCTGAAATGCCTGGGAAACAGCTCAGAAGATAGTTGAATATATAAATTGAGAACTCAAAAGAAAAGTCTGAAGTGTTATTTTAATTCTTTACCCTTCCTCGGTAATAACTGTCAAGAAATCAACTTTGACCACACCTTTCTTCACCTTACTTATGCATACATTCAGCACCCAGAAAGTAGACTTTAAATAAATAGTTTTAGAATTAGCCATCAGAGAGATGCAAATTAAAACCACAATGAGATATCACCTCACTCTTAATGACAGAATGGCTGTCATTAATAAATCAACAAACCAAGAAACATCAAGTGCTGGTGAAGATGTAGAGAAAAGGGAACCCTAGTGCACTATTGGTGGGAATGCAGACTGGTGCAGCCACTGTGGAAAACAGTATGGGATTTCCTCAAAAAAATAAAATGGAACTTCCTTTTGACCCAGTGATTCCACTGCTGGGAATATACCCTTAGAATCTCAAAACACCAATTCAAAAGAACCTATGCACCCCTATCTTCATAGCATTGCTATGTACAATAGTTAAGTGCTAGAAATAGCCTAAGTGCCCATCAGTAGATGAGTGGATCAAAAACCAGTGATACATTTACACAGTGGAATACTATGCAGCAGAAAGAAAGAAGGAACTCCTACACTTTGTGACAGCATAGATGAAACTGGAGACTATTATGCTAAGTGAAATAAGCCAGTTAGTGAAAGACAAATGCCATGTGATCTCATTTATAAGAGGAATCTAATGAACAAAATAAACTAACAAGCAAAAGAGGACCAGAGACATGGAAACATGGAACAGAATGACAGCAGCCAGAGGGAACAGAGGAAGCAGATGATGGTAGAAAGAAGGGGAAAGGACTAGTCAAAAAACATATGAATGACCCATGGACATGGACAATGGTGTGGGGATTGACTGTGGAAGCAGAGGGTGGGTTAGGCAGAGGGAAAAGGGGGAAAAATGAAGACAACTGTAATAGAATAACAATAAAAAATTCAAAAGTCCAAAAATAAAAATTCTATCAATTAAAAAATGCATTATTTTACATAAGATAAATACTGAAGTCTAGAGACAGTTAGGTAACACACAGAGATAAAACAGCTATTCAGTGGCCATGTTGTTTCTTTTCATCTGATGTTGAAATCTTCTCCATTTTTCTATATTTAACAACTAAAATGACAAACCTTTTCTTCAGTAATTGTTTTCAGGGTCTTTTTATATCCCTTATTTATATATAAGTCTTTCCATTCTTTATAAAATCATGGTTAATCCCTATTTAAAACTAACCAACAATATTTTTCATTCAGTAAATTTTATTAAATGTACTTTTATTCTTTCATTATTGCTGATGAGAAAGAGTGGCAGTTTTACTTAGAAACTTTGATTCTGATATTTATTTTTGATCAGAGAAAGGAACTAATTATAAACTCAGGAGCAATACGAATTGCAAAATAAATTGAGGAAATACATATCCAAAGGCTTTTAGTCAAAATAAGGGGAAAATCCTCAACTTTGTTGGAAAAAAAAATTAGCTGAGACCATTTTAAAAAGTGCTTCCTTTAAAATCATGCTTCTGCATGTGAAATGAAACAGCTGTCTTTGCTTAAGCCATTAGTGTATATTTGCAATGCTTCCTAAAAATGGAATTGAAGATAAGCTTTTCTTTTTTAAATTTTTAATTAGCTGTTCAGATTTCGATACTGAGTCCCTGGTATTTTTAGCTGCTTTAAAAAGCAAACAATTGTGAACATGAACTAACATGCTTTTCTCAGGAAATGAGCATGAGATATTTATATGTATTTATAGTAGCATGTGTATTTCTATAATCTCTGCCTAAAATAAGTCTCTATGAACCATCTCCTCCCACTCCCAGCTCCCACCCACTCAGTGCATGCTTCTGGCTGAGAGCGGTGACGTTGGCATATTTCAGTCCCTCTCAAAGTGAAACAGCTAGGAGGAAGGAGAACTTCTACTATGTGCTTCCCACATTGTGTATAAGTTGTGTTGCAAATGATACACGTGGCCACTCATAAAACTCCTCTATTTTCTTTTTCTGAGCAGGGTACAGTCACATCTGGCTCCCCTCTCTGCAGGATGACTTAATTCTTTATGACTTTCCAATAACTATATGCAGCCCAGACTTGGGGCATAGAGAAGCCTGCTCCACGAAGGTTCTCAAAGCCACTTGAGGGACACTTGGAGCATTGAAATTCTTCATAAGGTGAAGCAAACTCTTAGCAGGGACAATACATCTCAGTTTGAAAGAAAAATTAAGCTTGTCTGAAAATTGCCAAAGGGTAGAAATAAGGACAGTGCAATAAGTAAGCTCCAGGAAGCCAGAATTTGACTCAGTACAATTAAAGACATTTATTCAATGACTAAGCAATGGGAATATTCAAGTACAATCAGGCTGACCGTGTAGGAGGTATACTATAGAGTCATGTAAGTAGTGTGAATAAACCAGTTCTTATTTTTACTTATTTGATGTTTTTGCCTTTCATCTATAGCCTGAGTCCCAAGTTACACACACATATAGAAGTGTGTAACATTTTAGTTTCTGTTATTATACACAAGAACATATAAATGTAATATATAAAGAATGTACATATATAACTACAACACGTCTTTCAAAAAGACAGTTGAACTTACTAGTTTCATGCACTCTGTTTCCTGTTCTATTGTATTTTATTACGTCACCTTTTAAAAATGGCTGGTCACAACCCATGAAACCAATTTCCTAGTTTGAAAACCATCCAGTTAGACAACTTTAATGACCCTTCTAATGCTGAGCACAGGAGATAGTTATGCGTTGCTGCTGTTGTTTTTCCACAATTATGAATAAGAAAGACCTCGAACAGAGTCATCCTGGCATGACAGACAATCCTGTACTGCTTCCATCACTATAATATTTGGGAGGAATTTTTAAAATGTCTCTAGAAGTAGATTGCAGAACTATATAAAGATATCTCAGTTGTTTAGTGCATATAGGCATTTACTCGTTGGTTCAATAAAATATAATTATATTTTATTTTGGAAGCCTCCCATATGCTTTGCAATGTCCTGTTTGCCACTCCAAATACCACATGTGTGTCATCTTCCATTTATATGGCATAGGAGCTGAGGATGGGTAGTAAGAAGGGAGCCATGATAAAGGGCAATGATGGTGACTTTGGATATGTGAGAAAGATCATAAATAGCTTTGGGTAAAAAGTGATAGTGTAGATCCAAACAGACTCCCAAGATGCTCAACAAGACCAGTTTTTAATGCATGGGATGAAAAACCAACCTTGAGCTAATTTTTTATTTGTTGGACATAAACATGAGAGTCCCTAAAGTGTTGGGGGAAATTGCGTAAATGCTTTAAAATCTAAGCTTTATCTCTATAGATAAACTATTTTTCTACTTAAGCATGCCATACCTAAGTTTTTAGACTTTCTGGAAAGAAAGGGAAAGTAGCATTTAACATAGTCATGCATTTCAGGATCATCCAGGCAGTAGCACTCAGTAAGAATTTATTATTATGGATTTTATGTCTCAGATGCAGAAGAAATGGATCATGGTCCCTAAACTTTGTCTGTTTTTGTTTTAAACACTGACAGATTGGTCCATGGTTATTAGACAATACTGACAAATGTTTACTGAGATCCTTAGAGTTCATTAACTTTCCTATAATTTTTCTTTTTAAAAAGGTCCTGACATCAACTTACTATATTGTTTTTTGTCTTTTTTTTAAAGTATAATATCCTACATGTGAGAAACGCTCACAATAAAACACGATGACACAGAACTTCAGCAGCAAAGTGAGGCGTTTGTTTATTCATGGATCTGCAGAGCCGGGCACAGCCAGCCAAAGGCATGCGTGCCCGAAGTAGACAAAGTAAACTGGTTTTATACTAACATAATTAGCTCCCCCTCTCTAATGCAATTAGCTCCCCCTCCCCTCTCCTTCTCCTCCGTTTCTCTATGACTGTTAATCTGGGTTCACAATCTAATGTGATTAATTACTTAACAAAGGGTGTGATTAACTGAGGGTAATTAGTTATAGGTCTGTCTCCAACTTATTTTCAAAGTTATCTAGCTACATCTTCCCATTTCTCTGTTTGGTGATGACAATCTTCTTCCTTTTGATCCCAGAGATATGTGTGAGGAGCTGCAGAATGTTATTTCCTGGCCCCGTTTCCATGATTCATCTGTTAATTATCTCCTACTAGTTTGAGAGTCACTGGCTTCTTTGTCCCTTACATACACATACTCCCAAATATTGTTAAATGTTACGTTTAATTAATTATGTTCTAAGTTTTACTGTGCATTAAGTAATTCCTCTAGTGATGAAAAATGAACAATTGAAATGTTGACAGAGTCAGGCCATCTGTCCCATCATACAGATTTTGTGATCAGAATGGCACCACCCTATTTAACAGATTAGACTTGGAAAGGTGAGGCAGTTTTCTGAGGGGCGTGGCTCAGCAAAAGTTAAAACAAACCAATGGCTGATCTCCTGCAAATGTGTGGAGTAGGCAGAGTTTGTCTTGAATGTCTCAAACAACTTCCTCACTTTAAGGCTGATAAGAACAGCTTTCTGTGATGCCTTTTAGAGAGGGAATTTGCATTTAAGCCAGCCGGATTTCTCTCCCAGCCTACCACAGACCTTCAGCTTCCAGCAGTCAATAAAAACACAGACTGCTTGTTTTCCTGGCCATAATTTCTACTCAGTTGCATAACTATTGATCTTTACATGATTATACACCTGATCAATAGTAGTTATTGGTAAATCACAAAGTATATGTTGAGGGATTATTAAGTGTCTAGCATGCTTCCCACTTTTTTTTTGACTTTCAAAAGCAATGTACACAGCCCCATGGTGAGTTAGGTTCACTTGACCTGTCATGGTTCTCTTCTTCAATCCCAGCTCATTTCCAACATTCTGTTTGTCTAACCTTAAAGACACTGCAGAACGCCGAGTTCCCGGACTTTCCTCTGGTCCAATCAGGCTCCGTGTCCCAGAGTGTACTGCAGTTCTTGGCACGGTTGCTCACCCTAGCTCCTGATCCAGAAGGAAATAGGGAAGCACAGCCAGAGGCTGCACCCTGAGCAGCTGCAAGGTTAAGCACTCACTGGCCCTCCATGCTTCTCAAAGTCCCAAATCCCTGGGGTGGCAGGAAAGGGTCAGGCTGTGCAAAAAAGGAATCTGGCTGTTCTGGCATCCTCACCTTCCTTCCTCTTTGTATTTCTGGCGAAGAGTCACTGATAAAAGATGACACTTTAAAAAAAGAAAAAGGAATGATAGAATACTGCCTAAACTGCAAGCTTAGTTCAGGTTTCTACTTGTCTAGAAGCCAGTAAATCTGAAAGGCATGAGATCACATCACCTATTTAACAGATATTTTGAGAATGGCTTTACTACTGAACCCCTTACACTAAACCAAATACCATAGTTATTGGGTTTTAGTGCTGTAGCTGCAGAGTCTATCAGCAAAGAGATGTGAAATAAGGCAGAGTACCGGCTGCAGGGCTTAATTCATCCCCTTCCTGCAAGCCTGCCATTGTTCCTGTGGTGTCTGTGGGGTTAGAGTTGGATGAGTAGGGACTCAGGGCAAGGCAACCAAGATACCACGGTGACATGCCAACTGTTTGCAATTAAAATCTGCTGAGAAGCAGCAGAAGTGGAAGGGGCTCTCTGGCTCTCCTCTGATCTCTAAATGCAGGAAATAAATCATGTAATAGGCACGCACCCTCCTTGCTGCTGAGGGCTGGGAGACAACCTTATCACAAGAGTTAAAACAAATATACAGCGTCAAAAAAGCCTTTGTAAACAAACCTTGTGATTCCTTTACTAATTTACTACCTAAGCCCAGCTCTGGCTTAGATTTCTCAAATGAGCACTAACTTTCTTTGTCCTATCAATTCTTCACGAATTTATTGTTTTTGTTTTTGTTTTTTTTGTCTACAAAGTATAAAAATGTGCCTGGTTCAATCATTTCTGTGAGCTTTATTTCATGATCTGAGCATCGTATTGTGATTTTTTTCATGCACACATAATGATTTTTCTCCTGTTAATCTGGCCCTGTGTCGATTTTATTATTTTAGTACCAGTCCTGCCATAAGAAGTTTAAAAAAAAGAAAGCAAAAAGAGGGAATTCCCTCCTCCCCAACAGACCCAAGACTCAGTTTTTCAGACTCCCAGAACTGCAAGGGACAACAAGAAGTCTGACTGTCCATCTCCTGGGGTCAGATTACATAGTCATTTGAAGAAGGCAAATGGGAAATTGTCTAACTTCATTCCTATACTCCTGGGCATTGCTTATCTATTGACTGAGCACATGTTTTCACTTTGATGATAGTGATGGGAGAGAGGGAAATTAGTTTCTCTTTTAGAAGAATTCTGGAGAAAAGCTAAAGTTTTAAAAATGTCTAGAATTTATCACCAGATAGATGATGATCATAAATAATCAGCCTGCTGGCAAACAGAATTCCATTCCACATCTGGGCAGAGGAAAGAGGGAAGGGAAGCCATCATTCATGAGTTACCCTTGTTCCAGAAATCTTTCATATGCTTTACATATGAGGGGTGACCCTCCCAAATAACGTAATTTATAGAAAATTGTGTATTTATTCTTACATGTTTAAACTTCAGTCATCTTCAAAGTACTCTCTGTTTGATGCCATACACTATTGAGACATTTTTTCCACAGCTCAAAACAGTTTTTGAACTTGTCAATTTTGATGCCTTTTAGTGCTTTTGCTATTTTTTTATTTTGCCTCTTCTACATAAGCAAAATGTTTCCCTTTGAGAACTTTTTTCATTGGGGTAACAACAACAACAACAAAAGTTTCTCCGGGTAAGATCTGGTGAAAAGGAATAGTGGGGCATGGGGTCATGTCATTTTTGGTCAAAAACTGCTGAACACTTAGCACAGTTTGGGCAGGGGCATTAGTAAATCATTCATTATGAAGTGGACAATTGCATTGAATTTAAAAAAAAAAACCTCATTGAAGCTGAACGCAGCCTCTCACAACAACACCAGCTGGCACACTGATACAGATGGGTTCCTAGAACACTCACTTAGTGGGGGTAGCCTGTACTTCAAGGGGCTGGCCCTCTAGAAGATCACTCTGTTTGTTTATTTTTTGAGTCCCCCCTTGTATTGTCATTATAATCCTGTAAGAGGGTAGTCAGGTATTTGTGGAAACTGAGGTTCAGTTAATAACTCAATGCACAAGGTCTCATTTTGTGTGTGGATATATCTGAATCCAAAGCCACAGTCCACATTTGACCAACTGCTACATCCACTGTTTTCTCCTGTGTTGACAAGATGGTGTGTTGTACCCATGGTAGCATTTTTTAAACACACACACACACACACACACACACACACACACACACACACACTATATCGTCGTCGTTGGCAGCCGTCCGTCTCGAGAGATGATGGTGCAGCTTCTTAAGAGTCTATCTGCACCGCCGAGAATGGCTGTGCAGTCCGACTCGGGAGTGACACGGTATCTGTCTCCTCCCGTGTTGAATCGACATCTTGCGATGACGCTGGAGTGTCCTCTCCAGTGAAGCTGAAGCTACAGAGCCTGGGCAGGGTGATATGGAGGGTCTGCTGTTGCCCATGCAGCAGACCTCCCCTCTCTTCGCAGCTGAAGGGTCCAAGGGAAAGACGGAGTCAATACAGCTTGGCTTCAGGTGCGCTGCAGGAGTTGCCGGTGTTGACTACAATGTCAAACCGCCTTAGGGACTCCGGCTCCGGATTTTCTGTCGGGGTTTACTCCCTTAGCCTTTCCCCTGAAGGGGTATGCCGCAAGGCAGTGGAGGTTTTTTGGAATCAGAGTTTTCCTTCTCTGATGTGCCCTGACTGGAAGATCGAACCAGCGACACTTAGCTCGCAGGCCGACGCTCAATCCACTGAGCCAAACCAACCAGGGGCGACACACACTATATATATATATATATATATAGTGTGTGTGTACAGAGAAGGAAAACTCTGATTCCAAAAAACCTCCGCTGCCTTGCGGCATACCTCTTCAGGGGAAAGGCTAAGGGAGTAAACCCCGACAGAAAATCCGGAGCCGGAGTCCCTAAGGCGGTTTGACGTTGTAGTCAACACCGGCAACTCCTGCGGCGCACCTGAAGCCAAGTTGTATTGACTTCGTCTTTCCCTTGGATCCTTCAGCTGCGAAGAGAGGGGGGGTCTGCTGCCTGGGCAACAGCAGACCCTCCATATCACCCTGCCCAGGCTCTGTAGCTTCAGCTTCACTGGAGAGGACACTCCAGCGTCATCGCAAGATGTCGATTCAACACGGGAGGAGACAGATACCGTGTCACTCCCGAGTCGGACTGCACAGCCATTCTTGGTGGTGCAGATAGACTCTTAAGAAGCTACACCATCGTCTCTCGAGACGGACGGCTGCCGCCGACGACGAGTGTGTGTGTATATATATACACATGTATATATACATATATATGTATGTATATATGTATAAAATCTAAAATAATCCTCACAGCAACTCATTGAATGGATGAGAAAACTAAGGCTGAGGGAAGTGAAATGTTATAGAGAACTTGAAATAGCTGAGATGGAACAACTGTCCCAGTTTTGTGTGTGACTCCAGGCCCCTGCTTTTTCCACAGTCCCACTCCATTTGTATGGGACATTTGAAGAGGGCTCTACACATGTCAATAATTTGCAGCTGTATTAGACCCAAGAGAGCAGAAAAGGGAGAGATCTGTGATGGGGAAGACATGAATTGAGTCAAAAAGAAAGGAGAGTCATGCATGAGATGCATCTAGCAGCGCAAGAATGCCAGGGGTTTCCAGCAACTACGAGAAGCTAGAGGTGACAAGGAAGGTGTCCTTTCACAGAGCCAGCAGAGAGAGCATGGCTTTGCCATCATCTTGATTCTGGACTTCTAGCCTCCAGAACTGTGAGAGAAGATGTTTCTGTGGCTTTACCAAACTCAGTCTTTGGTCAATTTTATGGCAATCCTGGAAATTAATGTAGAATTCTACCAAAATTCTCCCAACTAACTCTCTATCCCATCACCCTATTTAGTTTAGGCATAGCATTTATCACAATCTGAAATTACTATTGTTGCCATAAATATAATTCATAGACATATGTATAATGTATATAACTATATATTATGTTTATATATTCATATATGTATAATATGTGGATATTTGAAAGTATAAAATATATCTATCTAGTTCACCCAACACCTAGAGGGTTGTCTATGTATAATAGAGCTATATAAATGTCTGTTGAATGAATATGTGAACTTTGTAAATGCAGTAATAAAACCACACTTGGGTAATCTGTGAACAAAAACCCTGTGTGATAAATGCGGCAACCACTTTCCTCAGTGAAGGCCAGATTATCTCAAATGCAAAATATGATTTCAATACTTCATTTGCTAAATCCAATTCTGTGAGCACTGAACTCAAATTCTGTCCCATTTATTCAAACTCCCAGGGAGATGAAGAGAGTTGTAAAGACAAGATTTTGCATCAGTTAAGGCTATATATGTCTTAATATCATTTCTACAGCAAAGATCTGTATCAGAAACATAACAGTAACTAGTTAATTAGAAAAAAATAGAGAAGACATTAAATCAAATATATCAGTTGAAAAAAACCCAATTAATTTACTTTTAGCTATCCCTATTATTTAAGAACTGAGACAGGAGATTCACAAACAATTATGGTATTTTCCTATGACTTGGCAAAAATAAATTTATGTTTGAGTCTGAGTTTCGTTTGGCTACATTGATTATGGATGTTTATGCTCTAATTCATTATGTGATCTGCTTAATCAAGTTTGTACTGATGTCACTTTCTGTTGACTATCATAGATGAGTCCTAATGCAGAAAACTCAAATTTGTTTTAGTGGGCAAAACTCAAGCTTTAAGAATCAAAGCCCTCTAATTTTTTATCATAATGCACCATATAATCATGACATACTCTTTTTCATGTCATTTGTTTTCTTTTAAAAATTGTAAAAGTAAGAAAAGTTTATAACAATCCAGAAAATTCAAAAAGTATATCTAGAATGTAAATCAAAGTCTTACCAACCTGAAATAACAACTGTTAACATATTAGTTTATTTTGTTCCAGTTGGTTTTGTGTGAACAAATTCATAACAAAAAATATACACAACAATATAGATGCATTTCTCAGACAACCAAGAACATATGGCATACAATATGTAATTTTTGTATCCTGCTATCTTTGGGGGCCAAATACATATTGGTTTCTTTTATTCATATTCTAGGTAATTTTTTTCATGTGAATATGACTTTAAATAGCTGCCCAACATTTAAATTTGTGAATATACTATGTGTTAGTAAGTCGTTTATTGTTGGAAATGTAATCTATTGCTAATTTATAAATGATGTGCCAGTAAATATTGTTGACCACAAATACTTGTGTACATCACTTTCCCAAAAGTGAACTCACGCAGGTGGAATTGTGGAGTCAAAGTATATGAACACATTTAAGGCTTTTGTACCAATTTTTCATTTCTTCCAGAAATATTTTTAGAATCCTGCCACACATACAATGTACATATAGACACTTAATTCCTAGCTAAGTAAAAATGAAACTTCATTGTTTTAATGGTTTTTTGAATAATAAAAAGATCAAACACTTTCTATGCTTATATCCTTTTTGTTTTCTTTTCCTATCTAATTGTCAGATATTTTTAGTTATAATTTGGGGTGTTAATATTTCTCTTACTGATTCATATTATATTAAATATATATTAAATATGTTAACCCTTTGATAAACATGTTGCAAATGCTTTTCTTAGTTTATTGTTTGTCTTATTCTTAACGTTTTCTTATAAACATTTTTAATTTCACAATAGAAAACACAAATTAAAGCAACAAGACACCACTACACACCTATTAGAATGGCCGAAGTCCAGAGAAATGACAATATGAAATGCTGGGAGGGGTGTGGCACAGCAGGAAGTTTCATTTATTGCTGGTGAGAAGGCAAAATGGTGCAGCCACTTTGGATAACAGTTTGACAGATTTTTACAAAACTAAACATAGTTTTACTGTATGATCCAGCAATTATCCTTCCTAACCTTTACCCAAAGGCATTGAAAAATTATGTACTCATAAAAACCCACACATGGATGTTTATAGCAGCTTTATTCATTATTGCCAAAACTTAGAAGTAACCAGGATGTGCTTCAGTGGATGAATGGCTAACTAAACTGTGGTCCAGCCATCCAGAGAGTGAAATATTATTTAGTACTTAAAAAAAAAAAATCTTCCAGCCATGCCTTTTAGAGAAGAACCTAAAATGAACCCTAAAATGCATATTAATAAGTGAAAGAAGCCAATACATAGTTTGATATGATATCCTAAAAAAGGCAAAATGATAGAGATTGTGAAAAGGTCTGTGGTTGTCAGGGGTTGGAGAGAGAGTGGAGGGATGAACAGGTAAAGAATAGAGGGGTTTTAGTGCAGTGAAAATACTCTATATACCATAAAACAATAGATACATATCATACATTGGTCCAAACTCACAGAACATATAACACCAAGAGTGAGCCATAATATATACGGTGAGCTTTGGATGGCTGCGATGTGTCCATATGGGTTGATCAATTGTAACAAATATACCACTCTGAAGGATGTTGACAATGGGGGAGGCTATCTGTGAACTCTCCCTACTTTCTTCTCAATTTTGCTGTGAACCTCAAACTACTCTAAAAAATAATAGTCTTAATTTAAACAAAAAGCCTACAGTTAAGTTTCTCAATCTTTTCAATTATATTTCTTCAACTTATATGTTGGAAAGAATATCTTCACCATGAAATGGCTTAGGAAATTTTATGAACACCTGCTACATGGTAGATCCTGGTCTAGGAACTGGGGTTTTAAAGAGGATAGAGACTCTAACTGAGGTTCCAACCTAGTGCTGCTAGATTCTCAATAAACAACACAGATAGTGAACTAAGTAAATAAACTCTTAGTTTGTGAATAAGTTCAGAATTTCTTCTTAATGATACCTTATTTGTAGCTAAAATAAATTAATTTGCATTTTCAAATTTTTGTCTAGAAATCTCCTTAGCCAAACTTTTCTTCCTTATGTATATTTTCTATTTTCCATGTCATTACATGTTATTTGATATAGTGTTATCAAAATTTCTGCCATTATGTAATACACATATGTTTTCATCATTCACTAACACTTTTTTCATTGTCTTTCAAGCTTATAGTCACCAAGAACATTCTAGTTTTTGCTTACCGCATGGTCTTAAAGAAAATGTCACAGGTTTTAGCTTTACCTTTGATAGTATTCCAATTGCAGGCATCACTTTAGGTATCAGGTAGGGTTTGATCAGGCAAACAAAACTAAAAATGACATGGCACAAGGAATGCATTATAGCACTTAGACCGCATTCATTTATGGGAGTTGGTAAAGGAGTCTATGGAAGACTGTTTTACTCTGACTGGTGTTGGGAATGAGGTCCCTGTAGGTCAGTAAGGCCAACAGTCAGGAAGAATAACCAAAAGTGAATTGGGAAGAGTTGAGGACAACTCGGAAGATACAGGGACAAATCAGAATCAGCTGCAGTCCGTATCTCTCATCAGTTCGTACTCTGACAACACCCGTAACCAGCAATTGAAACCATTGTCCTTTGCCGCAGAGCTGCACACATACATCTGATTAGGATTCAAAGAAACTGAAAAACAAGATCCAAGCTGGCGAAGGTGAAGCAGCTGCTGGCCCAGTTGTCACCCATGACCACAAGGTAAGTCAACAGACAGAGGTAACAAGTGTGAGATGCTGTAGCACCTGGCACCCTACCCTTTAGCAGGCAATGCCCTGTATCATTTCCATTTTTCAAAGAAAATGTTTAAACTCAAGGTTATCTTGCTCTGTTCACACAGCTGAAGGCAGTAGGACACCCATGGATTTAAATCAGATTTCTGTAATCACGATTCACACAATGAACATTTTATTATGGGACCAAAGTCTAAGAGGTAACACTATCTCTTACTGCAATGATTTTCTCTTCATTAATAGGATAATGAAGGATTTGTGTTTTATAGATTTTCAACTTTAGCTTTGGCTGCAGGAAAAAGAGTTAAATTGAGACATCCAGTCTCCTTTATTATCTTTGGTCAATGTTTTCTGTTTTAAAAACAGCTTTCCTTTTATTATCATTTTTTAAAAATTTGGACCATTAAAAATTGTTTTAATATTTAATTTTGTAGGGCATCTCAAATAACTTCTGGAAGTAGGCTGAGTGTAAATGTGTTTGTGGTAGTTTTACAGCTGCCACCAAAGGCTATTTTTTCTCTCTCCCTGCCTCTTTCTGGTTTACTCTTTTCTGTTCTCTCTCTCTCTCTCTCTCCCCCTCCCCACCTTCCTGAGAAAATCTTGTTTTAGAATCATAAGGAAATATTGAAGTAAATGCAGATGTTGTTAGATGATTTTTCAAGGGAACAGGTCTAAGGGCTCATTGTCATTTAAGTTTGACATACAGTAAGGAAGATAGGAAAAAAACCCAAGAAGGAACAGGACTCCCAATGAACAGCGTAAGTCAGAGGCTTCCATTTTGCCAACCAGTCTTCAGCTTTTCTCTATCTTATACAAGCATAACTTAATCACATTATGCAAAACCAGGAAGAAAAGAATATGATGAATTTTCAGTTCTCATTGAGAATTAATAGTCTGATACTTCCCATAAATTCAGTGCCATCTCTTGAGTTCCTAATAGTGCAGTACATGACAAGATAAATTGCTAGTAACTTTAAACAAATTACAGTTTTGCCAACCTAAGAAGCAAAGCAGAAACTTGTGACATTTTAAGTGTTCACAAGGCAACACGAAAGAAGTCCCAATTAAAGCTGAAGAAAATGACAGCCATGAACCTACACAAAGTTCTTGCTTCATATATGCAAACACGTACACCTTTCTTGGTATTTTGCACACATATCTGTCTAACAGGCATCCAGCTTTATCTAGTCAAGAAGCAACAATGTAAAGAGGGTCAAGAATAAGTACACATCATTATCCTTTTTTTTAAGTGTGTCCCTAAGTTGCCTAAGGACCTAATCTGAATCTCAGTCATTTACTTATCTCTCACAATGATATACATAGTCCCCAATAAATATTAGGTAAATGTTGGTTAAATGAATTAATGATGTTGAAAAGAAATTATCTTAAATGGACAGAACCCTGTGTGTATGTGTCTGTGTGTAATAGAGAAAGAGGAAGAAATCTAGTATGGTTATCTGCTTCAAGTGATATGATCAGCTAGAACTGTTACCGGATGGGGGCCTGGCCCTGAGTGGGTCTGTCTAGAGCCAGCTGTAGTGTGTGGGCTCTTGACTTCATGTAGGAAAGATTTCACAACACAAGTCCAGGTGACTTTGAGGATACATTTATTAAGGCTGGGGAGAGTGAAACAAGGAAGGTCTTAGCTTAGAGGAAGCAACAGGAGAGCCCAGGCTGGGCTGCCTTAGCTCACTGGGAAGTCAGAGAAAAGGCGGCTTTGGGGACAAGTTCAAGGGATTAGCTTGGGACAAGATGCCAACTGCCCATCACCTTAGAGTTTAGGAGACGCGTGCCTGTGAAGAAAGAAGTAGGGGTGGAGAAGAAGAAAAAGAAAATGGCTCTGGTTGCTTCCCAGGGGGAGAGTGCTAGAACTGGGTCCTTTGTCTTAAGGCTTTCATTTTTCTCTTGCAGGTGGGAATCTTAGGGGAGGTCTTAGGAAAGGGTTTCAGTAGAATATTTATTAGTTTTCCAGGTGTGCCCTTTCAGGGTCATGGTCTTCCCTGTTTGATCAGTGACAGGGCAGGGGGTCTATAGTCATTGCAGTTGGTTCTGGCATCACCCACCTGGTTTTGCTGCTATTCTGGGCCAGGAGCTAAAATACAACAGAGGCCTAGATGTTACCTTCTAAACATTATCTCCAGGGAAGAAAGGCCAGGGGGGAAGATGTTACCCTGGGGGCGAGGTTCCTGTGTTCCCAGTTTTGTCCCCTGCCAGGCACTCGGGACCTTCAGCCTTGATCACAATCTGCACTGGGCTGTAAATTGCTTAGCCATTGTGTTCAGCTGTCTCAGTTTCCTTATTCCCCTTGCCAAGGAATTGTCCTAGCTTCTCACTCTCTGGTCTCAGAGCTGCTGGTTGTCTGTCCTTGGACACCAGAGTGCATCTATGCATGCTATTAGAAAATAACTTGGGTTTTCTCTTAAAATCAATTTCATGTAGATTATGACTGGAAAACTGAAGTGATAAAAAGATATATACAGAGTCTAACACTTAGTAGTAGAGCACAAAATTACAACACATACTTTCAATTCTTTTTCTTCTATGCACAAAAGAGAGACTGGAAAAAATCTCTCTATTTTTATTTTCTTTCCTCAGCTCTCTTTCTATAGCTGAGAATAATGACCTTCAGATTTCAGCAACATGGACAGTTTGACCATGGAAGCAAGAAAACAAGAACCATAAAGACTTAAATACTATGGTTTTACCATGGAGAGACAGATCCACTATAAGGGTCAATTGAAACAGAATACAATTAGTTCTCACTATTGGTGGTAGCTGTGCTCTATAAAGCCACTGTGAACACTGAATTAGTGACTACTGAACCATCGCTCCTAGAGGAAAAACCCTGTTATGTTCCTGAGAGCTTCTGGTCATAACATTTTCATCAACCAAGTAACACATACCTTGTTTTCTGTGGGTTTCTGTTCAAAGACATTGTGTTTAAGATTCATTAACATTGAACTCACAGCCAACAAACACTATAACTCATGCTTGAACAAAACTTACGTAGCACATGTTTCCTTCAAAGGGAAATCACACTGGATAACACTTAGCACTACATCTGGGAGCCATTTTAAATAGCAAAATCACCAACAAAAACTAACAAAAAAAAAAATGTGGTACTAAATAGGCCACACAAAAAGACATGTGTTTATATGTGTTAATATGAGAGCTAGAATAAAAAGTAGAGGTTTCTTCTTGTTTGACCTCAGCTGGAAATGTATGTGGCAGGTGAAATATTTTTTTGTTTTGTTTTGTTTTTTTGCCACTTACATAGGTCTGCAAATGACCATGAAAGTGCCATCAATATTGATTCTGGGGTTACAGGTACATTTTAGCAAGTAGATGAATTCACAAACACAGAATTCATGAATAATGAGGATTAACTGTATATGCATTAGAAAAATTGGGACCCTTTAAACTGAATCCAATTGAATGCTCCATATTTATACTCAGGTCTATTATGTATCAGCGTGAGTGCAAGAGGAAGCAGAAACCAGTGGTTTCTAAGACATATTTCCTAGTAAATGTGTTTTCCCGTTAAGCGTATGATGGCTGAGACACCATTTGGCAAATGGTTAAGTAAAAAAAAAAAAAAAAATGAAAAAATGAAATAAATCAAAATAAAGTCTCTACTATTTAAAACCCAATGACGAAAATGGAGAATATAAAATGATGACTTGACAAGAAAAACAGCAATGCAATCTCTTAAGGAGTGTCATGGCCAATCCTATTTTAGTGACGTTTGAAGTGTCCCTGGGTTTGTGTGAACCAGAGATGCCACTTCTGAGAGAATAACGATCACTTAACGGGGTAAAACTATAGGGAATCCGGATGGTGCTTTTATTTATTTATTTATTTAATTTTTTTTAGTTGATGATTTTTAGTAAATTTCTATTTTAGCCATCACAACAGTATCTGTAGACATTAGAAAATAAATACTGTGACTATGCTTTTAGATAAGACCAAAAAATTCCAAAGAGATAGAACTGTCCCAAGAGTAACATCTTGAAGAATCCTAGTAAGTTTTAGTGCAGAGCTTGCTTTGAAAGTGCTCAGTCTAGCTAGGCCAAGCAATATGTAACCAAATGCTGCTGAAAATCCTAAACAAAGCAATAGAAAACAATGAACACAAGACAACACAGAAATACTCTATAATGCAGATTTTTTTGTTCAGAGGATTAATAAGATGTTATATAAACAAAGAATTATTTCAAAACTTCAGAGTAGGACCCATGCAGTGGTACATGATGTTTAACATATAGCAGTTATAATGTTTTTGCCTCAGTTGTGAGCTCGGTAGTAATTCATGGGGAAACAAAGGACCTTCTGAGACTACTTTGTCCAAGCAGACTTCTGACGGATTACAGGCATCGGACTTCACTATTGTAATGGAGACTATTACCTGCAAAATATGTATTCTCTCCCTTTTTCTTTCTAAGCTAAAATAGTAAGTTTCGTTTACATTAAAATGTGGCCAAGTGACTGAGCTATAGCAAATTAGATATAAGTGAAAGTCACTAAATGGGACTTCTGGAACAGCTCTTTAAAGGGAACTAATAGCTGGCATACTGCTTTCCTTCCCTCTCCCCCTACATGATGGCTCTGAGAATAATCTGAGAGTGTGAGGACAAGGGTCACATTCTAAGAATGGGGAATCATAAATCTAAAAGGAGACAGACTCCCTACTGAAATTGTGAAGTCTCTATACCAAGACTGGACTATCTGCCTCCAATGGGAAACTAAATAAACCCTAAGTTGGATAAGCCATTGAGATTGGGTTTCTGTTATTAGGAGCCAAATTCAATTTCTAACTGACAGAACCAGAAATAATACCTTCTAACTGGAGCTTGAAAGTATCTAGTAGGTCCCTGTGTGGAATATCGTCAAGACTTGCAACCTTCTTAGGAAATAAAAATGACAGGATATAACATAGAATGTAGGACTTTATACTGCTCTGATTTGTACATTTATATAATCATTCTTGGGATAATGGCACTGAGTCAATAGAAAGATGAATTTAAGAAACAGTTTTCTTTCGTATCTTGGGTTTAACCTAAAACAACGCATGATGAAAACCATGGCGTGGCACACATTTTTTTTTTTTTTTAAGAGAGGTGAGTTTCTAAGTTTTAGGGTCAGATATTTGATTTTGGATAATCTGGTCTAAAATGTCCTTTGTAAATAGATATTTATGTGATCCCAGGCACAGTCTCCTGATAAAATTTAGATCGTTTAAAATGAATGGATTAGTCTTTCTTTGGACTTGATCAGCAATTCTTCCAGGTACTCCTTTACATATCCCCATCAATTCTACCCAGCTTCTGAAAGACCAGCCTGAGCTAAAACTGTTTGCTTCTTTGCCTTAGTTTTAATGACAGCAAGCCCCTTCCAAATACCGAAAAGAATGTCGCAATATCCTGTTTAACAAATGATGGCCAAGAGAAGCAGGGAGGCAGGGAGGGGTGAGGCGTCAGTGATCCTACCTATGAAAATACGGCATAGGCTCTTCTAAAAAAGGATAAGGATGAAAGATTTCTAAGTTGCTGTGTATCTATCCATTGTTTAGTGCAAGCGACGCTGACTCACTGTCCTGCCTGCAAGGGGAAATCCTGTATTTCCCTCTCTGGGGCTTAAGAGAGGCAGGCACTTTATTGTTCTGCTGGAGCCTTGGTGCCAAGTTTCAGGTGGCCTCTATAAATCACGTCATTGGAACTTGGGGACATAACTCTTTCCTCATCTATTGTTTGGACACTGGGTAGAATTGTGTTTGCATGCATGTGCACATCTTTCTATCCACCTGGGGCAATTCAGCTGGGTCTTCATGGGAACATCTCCCATGTTCACCTTTGTTCGCAGTAAGACTTAGTCTCAGCATCTGCATCATATTAGCAAAACCTCATGTTAATCATCAATGAGTTATTTAATCATATTCATGAAATAGTATATAAATTTTTGGTCATTTACAATACCTTGTACTCAGTACTATTTTCATCAATTTACAGAGGGGAAACAAAAAAGTTTATGATGTGGTGTCTAGTGAAAACAGTAAGATGATTAACTTAAGAATAATGTGACCTAGAAGTAACATATTTCCTCACAAGTTCCCAGATGAGATTGAACAAAACCATGAAGGATTCAGTGAGAAGTTGTGTGGACTATAGTCAGTGCAGAATTCACCTAGAAAGTGGTGAGTGACTTGAAGAGTTAAAACTTATGTAGATTCTAACTGGAGGGTCGGGAGTGGGAGAGGCAATTCCAGCAAGAATCAGGGTTTGCAAAATCTTGGAATCAAAACTAGATACATTTTGGTATAGAAGAGCATATTAAAACTTTGTATGAAAAAAATATGATTTGCAAAGAGAATGAGTGGCCTTTTAAATCAGTTATTTAGGTGAAGCTGCATGAAGGAAAGTGTTTGAGCTTGATCCATTAGGAAACAGAGAACCCTTAGAGATGCTCAGGAGCATGGTAAAACAAGGTTTAAGGAGAAACATTGGAAAATATTCATTAGTTATTAATATAATGCTCACAAAGCAAATAAATAATGAAATTAAAATTTAATGTTGAAATGTTTTAAATTACTTAAAAAGATTAGCTGTTTACTTACATTAAAGAATCTAGTTATAGACGACAAAGATGCTATGTCTACATTACAGAATTATGAAATGGGTAGGGACAAAACAGAGAAATTAATTCTTTCAGTCTTATAGCATTGTTTGATGAAGAATTTCTCCTCAGCTATACATAGTATGCTTCCTATCATCTTAAAACAAAACAAAACAAAACAAAAACTTGTACAGTGGCATAGACAGTCTGATGCAGGTTACACAATTTACTTTAAAAAGTTCTGTAACTTAAACCTAAGCTAGGATTTCCTACTAGCTGTTCTAAATTAGTGATATTTGTAACAGTTATAGTAAGTAAGCAGACTTCGGTTTTATGCTCTGAAGATGTAGTTAGTTGGTGTATGTATAGGGATGTCACATGGCAATCATCTGGGCTTGTTTCTCATGTGCATTGCACATTGCATAATTTGTTTTCCAATTCAGCTGATCCAAAGGAGAATTTTCACTTGGTAATTATTTTTCTTGAAAGTCAAGTTATTTGATAACTTTCAATTTATTTAAGTTACTGTTTCTCTTCCCCTACCCGTTTCACCCAGTTTATTTTTGTTCAGAATACTATTGTTTATTTCTTTGGGTTCAATGAGTTAACCTTTACATATTGTAAGATTTGATAGATTTAATCTTTATTTACTTGGTATCTTGGTTATTTTTTGTGGTGCTGCTCCTGAGTGAAATTTGACTCTCATCTGTCATTTTGAGAGCCACCTACTATTACAAAATCTTTCACTATCTCTCTGTTGGATCTTGTGGGTGTTACTCAGTTATACATCAGAGCTCATGGCATGCAGAGTAATGGTCAGTAGGTTCAACTACAATAATTTTCAGTAATCTTTTCTATTACTATACAAAATACCTTTGTTGAAGGACTTTAAATGTAACACACAGTAATCAGAGTAATAAACAGGTCAACTCTCAGTATATAACTTCTCTCAACCTAGAAAAGAATTGGTGATTTTATGCTTAATTTAGAGTGTTTTGGTGGTATGTGACCTTTTAGTTTCCAAATTTTCAATTTGCATGTTCTCTTTATCATTTGCATATAATTTATATGTTACAGAACCTTGCTCTCACATCAAAGTAAGTTAAAAGGTTTCCAATAAATAAATAAATAAATACAAGGTTTCATGGTAATTAAGTCTCTCTCACTGACGTGATTTGAATTGTCAATGCCAAGACAGAGTGGCTTTCAGCTCAAGAGAAAGCATCTAGCAACAAAGACAAGGCTGATATTTTCATTGCTAAAAACGATTACACCTTCACTTATTTCAAACTTTTTAATTTACTTTTTTATCCTCTTGCATTAGAGGAGCAACTTCTCTGTGGTAGTTCACCATGAGTTCTGATTTGGTTTTGAGTTCACCCATCAGAAAGTGCCAACAAGCTTCAGTGACTCAAGTGTTATTGCGTTTCATTATGTAGGCAAAACTGACTGAATCATTGGCCATGTGATACAACCCAATCTCTCTATTCCTCTTCCCTTCCTAGAAGTCAGGAGATTGGACTGACTTCATATAGCTCAAAACCACAACCTTCTAATCCTAGATCGATTTTTCCAGCATAGCCAGTCCCCATATGGAAACTATCTAGGGCTTTCCCAGCAGTCACCTCATTAGCATAAAATCACTTTATGGTCCCAGAGGTTAACTATGAATAACAAAGTCACTTCTATCATTTAGAAAGTTGTGAGGATTTAGAGTCTCTGTCCACAGAACCAGGGATAAAAACCAGTCAAATTCTTTATTATACATCAGGGTTCAAAAAATTTAGCTACACATATTAATGTTATTATAGCATTGTGTATCATAAAAACTTGGTGAGGCAAGGTGAGTTTTTATATAAATATTCATATGTGTTTTCTAGAGATAAGAAAACAATGAAGATGTATTCAGTTCAAGATAAAACTTCGGAGACTACAAAACCAAATGTTTAAGAAAGTAAAGAAGAGTGTTAAGCATTTCACATGTCTTCAACTTTCAGATTTGTAAGCAAAAGGGAAAAAATAATAAAAGGGATAACTCTAACACAGTTCTATAAATTAAGTCAAATGTTAAAATGTGTACTTGAATTGTATTTATTATGTATAACAACAATTAAGAAATAACTTCTATGGGAAAACTGATTATTTCATTTTTGGAAGGAAAAATAGAGATGGAAGGGAAGCCAGACCCTCCAAAATACAAACTACAGATGTTTGGTACATGCTGTTTACAATCATTATCATTGTTGGCAACCAAGGAAAATGAACTCCTGTCAAAATGTCTTAGATTTGCCTGAAGCACTATAGGTTTGTTTTACCTAATTTTCCTCCCCAAAAAGCAATAAGAGACTTAAAAGATTACATTAGCATTTTTATCCCTTTGTCACAGTGGGTTAGATGATGGCTTTGCATCCAATTAAACAAAAATAAAGATATTTTAAAAGTGTTCTGCTGCAATTATAAGATGTAAGGAGTCTTATGTTTTGCTTATTGACCGCAGCTGGAGTCTGACTCTTTGCAGATAAACACCACAAAAATTGAGACTTGCTTCATGGTAAAAGGGTGCAAAAGGGAGGGTTAACTTAATAGGCCTTTGAGAAGGAACCTCAAGAGACTATTTCTTCTGGCCTCCTTCTTTCAGACATTTACACAATTCGGTAACAATTTATACTTGAGACAACTAAGGTCAAAAACTAGGTGACTGGATCAGGGATCTGTGGAAGCTCTTGTTTAAACAAGAATACTACCAAAACAAGGTAAGCCCCAAAGTCCATGAGTTTAAAATGTTTCTCAGCAATCTACTTACTTCATGTGAACATATGGGATAGAAACTGTTAAAGGACTATGTAGGAAGAAACTGAGACCTCTTCAAATAAAGAAATTTGTTGTTTTAGACATTCCAAGTTACCTATTTTGTATTACATTTAAGTGGAGACTCTGCTTGTCAGGTTACTTTTGTCCGTTTAACATGATTTACTTACATAATCATCTTAATGTTTTAAGAGAAACGGGTTCTTCTGTGGTGTTGGAAACTCTTTGTGAATATAATGTATCAGAATCATAAGCCATCAACAGGAAATGTTTGGTTACAGTGTGACTTCAAGAGAAATTATTTTCTTTTGTTTCTTGAAGAAAAAAACTGTAGAGAGAGGTTGCACCTAAGGACAGAGTCAGATACAAACCAGAACAAAGGCACTGGACTTTATCCACTTCTGGGTAAAGGGCAAAGTAAGGTGAAGTCCAACCATAAGCAATGTATCAATAATTGGTTGCCTTTGAGTTCCCTTTAGTGTAAGATCTGGTTTCTGCAATTGTTTTTTAACATGGACTAGTTATTTTACCATGAACAGTTCATGAAATCTGTATGTGACTCGGGCACTTGTCTGGAGTGCCCAGGGTTTTATATTGGAACATATCAGATGGACAAATGATTCATGTTTTTCATGTATAAACAATCCATGTAAAAAGAGGAATCCCCAACAGAAAAAAATGAGTGAATAATATGTAACAGGCACATTTTAAAAGGATGTATGCTAATAATCATTAAACATTTTGGGAAACTGTTCAACCTTGCTAGCAATCAAAGACATGGGATTGTTAAAACAGCAATTTTTATCTACCAAATTGGGAAGAGTGTAAAAATAATATAATCTCTATTTACTGAATGTTCAGATCTTTCTTACCTTATTGTAATCCCTTGAGAGCAATATAATAATATGTCATCTTTCAAAATTTTATATTTTTGAAACAGAAATTCTACTTTTAAGAACTTATGTGAAAGTATTAAGCAATACAAATCGGTAGTAACAGAATACCCCAGAGATGCAGATCATCGATGCAGCTGATATAGTCAATGATATGTAAGGGGCAGGAGGGTACTTGAAGCAGAGGGCGGGGGGGGGGGGGTATACTATAAAGTACATGACTTTCTAACAACTTTTCTGTACATTTGAAACTAATACAGAATAATATTAAATACAAACTGTAATTGATAAATTAAAACATTTTTAAAAATAATTTATATTATGTAAGAGCTTACAAAGATGCTGTTGAAAATAAGTGTTCATTGCACTGAGAATTTGGAAAAATGTAAACTATAGAGTACTTTTTAAACTGTAGGATACTTTTATGATGAAATATTTATCATATAGTAATTAATTATATTCTCAAAGTATAATTAGCATGTGGAGGTATATTATGATATACTAAGTGCAAATGGCAGACTTAAAAAAAGTATAGTTCCTTTTTTAAAATAAAAGATGATATACTTAGAAAAAATACTAAAAACATAAGCTAAAATTTTAACACCAGATGTCTCTAGGTATAAAAATACATTTTGAATTTTATATTTTCATAAATCTGTATTTTAAAAAAATGAAACATGAATTATTTTTAGGGTCATAGAAGACAATGAATGTTGTTTTCCCAAAAGGACTGGCATGGAATAAATAGCCTCTCATTATCAAAACTTCATGATTCTTACTCAGAAGTAAAAAAGCATGTTAACACATTTGTCACCCACTAATCAGTTGATGGGGCTTTAATTTGCATATTAGCTAGTCTTGTGTGTGGCTTTAAGCAGATGAGGAAATACACATTTTGATTTGGGAGAAAATGGAGTCCAAAATTTCAGAAGCACGGCAGCCTCACAGGAGGTGAGCACAGACCAAAGACTGCCCCGGAGCTGAACCTATGGTGGCAGAAGATACCCTTTTTTGTTGTTACTTTCAAACGCGGAATGCAGAGCTTTGACAGTCTTTGCTTGGTGCAGCATTTCTCCAATTTTAAAAACAACACCCACAATAAATACATTTTACAAAGCAACCCAACACACCCAAGTACAGATGAGTGCATGTGCAAAACACAAACACACACACAAATGAAACAAACATGTCAATCACGCACAAAAACTAACCCACCTTACCATGTACTGTTACTACTAGTGTATTTACATGATTTAAAAAAAGAGCTGGGTATAACAGCATAGAACTTTACATTGTAAGGAGAGCTCAACTTGTCATGAGCATGCAAAAACTGAAATAAGCACTAACGATAGAGAAAAGATTCAGAATCTCCAAAGTGCATGTTTGGGAGTATCTACTTAGGAAAGTTGCCAGAAAGGAATATTATTTTATTTGAGCCTTGAAAAATAAATTGTATTTCGCTAAACATATGTGTAAACGATTTCATGATATCAAGTTACAGGACAATGAGTTGGGGTGGGGGTGTCTTGGAGAATCTCCAAAGAGATGGCGATCAAATCTTAAGACAAACCACACAGGAAAATAGATGTGGACGGGGTTTCAGAAAGTTCTTCTTCCTAAAGACACTAGGGCTAGGGCACTTATGGATGTTTTCTGAAGCTCTCTGGTGCTGGGGCCTTAAGAGTTGTGAATGCCATCATTTACTCACACAGATTTATTCTCCACTCATCTCCATCTGCTCAATGACCCAGGGGGGTCTCTTTATGGTTTCATGAATGGATTCCCTTGCACTCTTTCCTCTTGGATTCTTCACTGTGGTGAGAAGTGAGCATCAGACGATTGGAGGAAAAGGGGTGGGGGTGAGTTTGGAGTATGTGCTCCCATGGGTCCCCCCAGGCTGGCTGTGTCTCTTACAAAAGACTACACTTCATTTCAGCCTGCTCCAAGCTCTTTAGTTCTAGGCTGCAGAAGCTACTTCATTCTTTAGCAGTCTCAGAGCTAGAGGGTGAGGGTTCTCATCTGTTGCTAGCCCCAAAATAGTACAATACATTATTTTATATTGATTTCCCTCAATCCTGCTCCTACTTTTGTAAAAATTTTAAAAACTTCCACCATTAAACTGTCCTCAAATTTCCCAAAATGAGTATATTAGCTATATCCTGGAATCCTGACTGGTGGGGGCAATATAGGTAGGTTGGATTTCTAGAAGACAGAATATAGAACAACTGTAGTCTGAGCACGTGGGGGCTGGGCAGCACAGGAAGAGAGATACAGATTAGTTGGGGATGTAAATAAAAGATTTATCAGGCCACTTGAACAGTAATCACATGGGGAAGAGTCCCAAGGAAGCAACTGCACTCACTCTAAGGTATCATATCCCAGCCCAGGAGAAGAATAATGAAGAGGAAGGACCCACAGGGTACTTCTAAGGTTCTGGTGGTGTTTAATTTTTTGATCTGGTCCTTGATTCATAGACGTCCATTTCATTGATTATCCTAGTAACTGTACATATATATTTTGTACACTCTTCTGTATGTTTATGTACTTCATAATTAAATACATGGGGAGGAGGAGGACTGAATAAGGGTGTGGTGAGCAATATCACTCATGATTCTCTCAATTTAATATTTGAATATTTTATATACTATTTTCTTCTGTGTAATCTTCATTCTAAGCTTGCAAGATAGACATTTTTATCCTTTATTTCACATATTCTCAGGAGAGTGGAAAAGTGGTATCTGTTTGCTGGTAATATTTTATGAAACAATTTAACCAGGAAAAATGTTGTGAAAGATTGCCCAGACTATGGTGCCTCTTTTTGAAAACATCCTTACTTGCCATCTCAGATCAACTTGTAAGCCAGAAGTCTTATTAATAAGTAATTATTATCTTCTTAAAGAGACTCTAATCATTTACAGGAATTAAAAAATTCAGTGAATGCAGAATGAAACTACTGCTAACTTGTAGTCTACTTTAAAATATTTACCATATTTTTAGCAGTCTGGCTTTTTAAAGCTCAAAAATATTCAATATTTTTTCACTTATTACAATAATGTAGAATGCTTATTTAAAAAATAAAAAACCTAAGCAGGATAAAGTTTGGCATTATATTAGGTTTCTAAACAGAAAATTCCCCAGTACGTATATGAATAAAGTCCCCTTGAGATTGACCTAGCAATGGAGAATAGTTTCAAGGATAAAAACAGAAAAATGTTTATTATACTCATTCCCTACTGAGAATATAAATGAGTAAAGACATTATTATTAAAGCCCCTGAATTGGATTTTTTCCCAACAACTCACATTTACTACTGTTAGTTTCATTTTAAAGTCAATGTGAATTCAGATGTGAGGAAAGAAATGCTTTATTCATATGAAATTTCTGTAGTGATTTATACATGAATGCTTCAGGCAGAAAGTAAGATGAAAGCACTTTATTTCTTACTGAGAATTCGGTTCCACAGTTCAAAAGTAAAATTTTTTTTCACTGTGGTTATTGAGGTTAAAGCCACTTAAAACCCTAAAAAAGTCATGGGAGAGGCAGTTTCTGCTTGGATTCAGTCCCATCCTACCGCAGAAGTTACTTAGGCAGAAGGTTTGGAGTCTCAGAGGCAAAAGGGGATAGAGGAAATTAACCAAGAAGATTGGATCAAAAGACACATAGTAGATGGTCACACTTTGATTTCTGTAGTAGGTTAAAAGGGAGGACAATTGTACAGAATTGAATTTTGGAGATCCTTAAAAACTAAACTAAATATCTAGCATTTTTCACTTATCAATAGTAAACCTAATGGAATAATTCAATACATATAGGCCTTCAAGAGATTTAGCCTGATAGAAGTGTACCAGTTGAATTGTGTGCAGAGAGGACACATTTGGAGTAACCCACAATAGTAGCAACAGAGGCTTCTGTAATTAGGAGGGGGACTGCACAGGGAAGTTAACTTGAAAACTAATTTAGTCTTTCAACAAAAATAGAAGACTTTACTAGAAACGCGTACATAGAAGGAGATGGGAGAACAGAGCATAATTGCAAAGCTTCTAGCCTCTAAGTTTGAGAAGATGGTAGACAGAGAAAGACCACTGGGAATATGGTTGTCATTTGCATTCAGGTTTGGGTGAGAAAGACCAGTTTGATTTGGGCATGTGAAGTTTATGATGACCATCGGGCATCCAACTAGACATATTTAATGGATAATGTGAGTGATGTGGTAGTCACCAATGTAAAGGTATTGATGGTGGCTAATTCTCCAAGGTATCAGACTGAGCAAAGAGCAGAGAGGACAATAAATATTTTTAGTGAAAGAGAAAAATGTGCTGTGAAAACCAAGTGACAGAAGAGGAAGAGAAGTAGGAGAAATAGAACACGAAATGCTATGGATACCCAGATAGAAGAATTTTAAGAATTCGATAGATACTAACATCAGACTTTTCCACGATGTCAAGAACATAAAATTTGACAACACATTACCTTGGATAAAGCAGTTCAGAAGAATGGTTAGGGTGAAAGTCAGAACATAGTAATTGAAGGTAGAGCAAAGGACACGTAAATGAAAGTGTTGAGTATAGAAATGAGTAGAGACAAAAAGAAACTAAAAAGTGTGAAGTAGATTGCAGATACAGAAACAGCAGGGTCGACTGCAAGAGTTTATTTTAAGATGGGATTCTTGGGGCATAAAAAGCTCTTGAACCTGGGGTTGAGAGGCTTTGTGTTGATATATGCTCAGATGGCCTTGTAAGGTACCATGATGAGCCTAACAATGGCTCCAGTGCTTTAACCTGGTTTCTGGTTTTATGTTTGTAGCTTAAAATGATGCATTTAAAACTCAGCTCACAAGAATAAGAGGAAGAAAGAAGAAATACTCAAGTCATCTTTGCACTCAACTTCATTGTAGAAGACAGCCTCACAACCCACATCTAACTGGTCAGAAAACCAGCATCTTACTTCCTGCTCAGACTGCGAGGGTGGATGCAAACCAGATGTGCTGTGACCTTATCAAAACCTACACACAGGCAGGAGGCCATAACATACTGTTTAAATACAGCCCACGTGTCGCTAATCCAGACCCTCATTTTCCATGATGAACCTGAGGGGCTGGGGCCCAGCCAGCTGCAAAGGCCCTAGGCTAGAATTTTACAAAGAGCAGGTTTGCCTGAGAGAAAAGCCTATGCCACAGACAAGAAAGTCATGGAGTGGTCACTCTTCAACACTGAGATGTTTCATCTTAAATTAAGCCACTAGGAGAAATCTGACATATAATTTTGACCTTTTTTCAATTTTCTCATAATGAAAAGAAGAAATGGAGATGGGTCCCTGAAAGGTCAACTTTCAGAAACTGGAAAAGACAAAAAAAATAGTTTGTTTTTTTTTTAACATGACTCAAGTAATAGACCCCTGTCACTTCCCCTGTGGTTCAGTTCCGCTGTCCAGTGTATCTCTCATTGGGAATTTTATATTTTTAATATTCAGCTTTGACATTTTTCTTAATCTGTTTCCATTGCTTCTATTAGATCACCCTGAAAATATTTTTCTTTTCTGTTTTCTTACACATACATGCACACACACACCTCTCTTGCCTTTTCTCTCTGTTTTTAAAAGACTAAGCCTTCAAGTTTCAATATAACAAATATATTCTTAAATACCAACTGTGCACTAATCAGCCATTTATTCTTGTTTCAGTTTGAAAGCAATAATATTGTTTTTAGGGAAAATAATAAAATTTTAGGGACATTTTTTTCATTGAAAAATATAGAGAAGAAAATTTTTCATATCCCACAATCCAAATACAACTAATATTAAACATCCATTAGCTACATTGTAATGCATATTTAGAAATATGTGTTTATAATTTTGCAAAACAGAAAAATATGTATTTTTTATAAGTACCTTCTTTCACTCAGTGGGCCATGAATATCTTCCCTAGTCAAAATGTATCACTATATTCTCATTTTAAATAGTCTCATCATATTAAATAATAATTAAATAATTTTCCTAACTAGTCTCCCAGTGATGGTCATCCAAGTTATTAAATATTTTTCTATCAATTTTCAAGGAACAACCTTATATATACTTTGTTTTTTGAAAAATTTTTTCTCTTTTTTTTAAATTTTTTTTTTATTGTTCTATTACAGTTGTCCCAATTTTTCCCTGTTGCTTTCCCCAGCCCTGCCCATCCTGTTCCCTTGCTCCCACAACCAGTCCCCACCCTGTTCTCCATGTCCATGGGTCATTTATACACATTCCTTGACTAGACCCTTCCCCTTCTTTCCCCCCTTCTCCCCCTCCTACTCCCCCTCCCCCAAATTTTAGTGCTTACTGTTTGTCAGTAGTTCAGCAACTGTTTTCCCTTAATGCTTTCTCTTTCTACTCCACATTGGCTTAAGAGGCCTTGAGAGTAAGTGGTCTTTAATACGAAGAGATTTTATGAAAGTCACAGGTTATGTCCTGCTCTGGGCAGATGAGATTAAAGGATGAGAGATGCATGCAGGCAGATTATGGTTCAACACTGAGACATAGGTCTCAAAATAACTTAAATAACTATTAAATGTGATAGTATAAATCTAAAAGTGTGCTGAAAATTGCATAGTCTGATAATTGTTAAAACAAATAACATTATTATGATATAATTATGGATGAAATTGCTTCATGTGAATTCCTAGATCTTTACTATATTTTTACTGAAGCTAGATGAATAATTTTCAGTAATCACAAGACAAATTTTTCTAGGTGAATGTTTGAGCAAGCTGACCTTTTATATACTCATGTATCACTCTCATAATTTTCTAAGACTTCAAAGTGGAGCTAATATTGAATTGGGTTTTAACATCAACACCACCTCCTTTAATCTCTTCCCACCACTCAGAGAAAGGTATTTATGCTTTAGTAATAGACTTCTGAACACCTTAACTTTGGCATATTGTTGGCAGGTAGGCAGAGTAGGATATTTGGAGTCAGGGAAGTCTTTTTTAGTGCCTATTTATTTTTTATTTTGTTTATTTATTTATTTAACTGAGCGCCTCTTTAAATCACAACTTTTCTAATATCTTTTTATTAGTCTCTAACTTAGACTTCATGGGTCTCATATGGAATTAATCCCCATCACTACCATACACACACACACACATACATATCTAGAGTTTCAGCCCATAAAATTTTCTGGTTTGGCAGGGCAGGGGTCTTTAAATGGATAAAGAAGAAATAGCAATAGGAAGAAACAAGCACATTCCACAATATTCCATTTTCTCTCCAGTTACAAATCATGAAAAGATGGGCCACACTAGACATCAAGGCACATGTAAACAGAGGTTGCCAACCACAACTATGGAGGTAGGCAACATAGACACCCTATTCTGATAGTGAATTTCTTACAACAGCTTCCATAAGAGCTGTTCTTCCAAGAAAGCATCTTTGCCCACCTCCTAGGAACCAGGAACACCCAGCATGCATGCATAGAGTCTCAACTACAATGTTCTAGCCTTGTTCATACAAAAAAATTGATGGAAAATAATATTAGTCCACCAAGAAAGGAAGACTGCATTATTGTAGAATGAAGAGTTATGCAAGGAAATTTAATATGTCCCAAAGTAGAAAGTCAAATAAACTTTGACTTTTTAATAAGAGAAATTATGTCCTTAAATAAGAAGCAAAACACACATACTTTCCCAGAGGCCAACTCTTTGAAGCCCTCTATTGACCTCTGAGCCAATCTTAGAAGAATATGCTGAAATAATAAATAAATAATATATGCATCAGTTTTTGAAGAGATAAAGACTATCTGGTATTCAGCAATGATGGCAATGGTTTTCATCTTCTCTGTTCTCAGGGTGTAAGGAAGACTTCAGGAACAGGAAGGGTCCCCTAGAACAGAAAGAGTTTGCATTTCCCAGCAGCTCTTATTTCATTTTAAAATTATGCCATACCAAAAAATATGTGTGATTTTTTTCCCCCAAAATATTTGCAATGGTTTTTCATGGCATGTAGCTGGTGCTTTTTAATTAGAGTACTCCTTTTTTAAAGTATATTTTATTGATTGTGCCATTAGAGTTTTCCAACTTTTTTCCCTTTGTCCACCTCTACCAGGACCACACCTTTCTCTGGCAATATCCCCTTAGTTCATGTTCATGCGTCATACATATAAGTTCTTTGGCTTCTCTATTTCCTTTACTACTCTTAACACCCCCTTGTCTATTTTGTATCTAACATTTATGCTTCTTAATCCCTATACCTTTAACCTCATTGTCTCCCTTCCCCCTCCCCACTGATAACCCTCCATATGATCTCCACATCTAAGATTCTGTTCCTGTTCTACTTGTTTGCTTAGTTTGATTTGTTTTTGTTTTTTTTAGATTCAGTTGTTGATAGTTGTAAGTTTGTTGTCACTTTAATGTTCATAGTTTTGATCCTCTTTTTCTTAAATAAGTCCCTTTAACATTTCATATAATAATGTCTTGGTGATAATTAATTTTTTTAGCTTTACCTTGTCTAGGAAGTACTCTCTCTCTGTCCTTCTATTGTAAATGATAACTTTTCTGAATAGAATAGTTTTGGTTGTAGGTCCTTGATTTTCATCACTTTGAATACTTGCAAGTCCCTTCTTGCCTGCAAAGTTTCTTTTGAAAAATCAGCTGACCATCTTATGGGAACTTGTTTGTAGGTAATTCTCGTCTTTTCTCTTGCTGCTTTTAAGATTCTTTCTTTGTCTTTAACCTTTGGCATTTTAATTATGAGGTGTCTTGGTGTGGTCCTCTTTGGGTCCAACTTGTTTGGGACACTCTGTGCTTCCTGGACTTGTATGTCTATTTTCTTTACCAAATCAGGGACATTTTCTTTCATTATTTTTCAAATAAGTTTTCAATTTCTTGCTCTTTCTCTTCTCCTCTGGCATAGCTATGATTTGGATGTTGGCACTTTTAGAGATGTCCTAGAGTCTTCTTATTCTCTCCTCAATTTTTTGAATTCTTGTTTCTCCATTCTGTACTGGTTGACTGTTTATTTCTTCCTTATGTTCCAACTCATTGATTTGAACCCTGGATTCCTTCCCTTTACTATTGGTTCCCTGTGGAATTTTCTTTATTTCACTTGGTGTAGCCTTTATTTCTTCCCCTATGTGTTTGTCATACTCATTGAGTTCTCTGAGCATCTTGATCACCAGTGTTTTGAACTCTGCATCTTATAGGTTGACAATCTCTGTTCCATTTAGTTCTTCTTCTGGAGTTTTTATCTGTTTTTTCATTTGGGCCATATTTATTTGTCTCCTCAATTTGGAAGATTCCCTGTATTTGTTTCTGTGGATTTGGTAGAGCTTCTTTGACTCTCTGTCTTGGCATGCCTGTTACGCTGTAAGGGGTGGAACCTTTGGTATTTGTCAGTGCTGGGCAAACCATTTCACTACTTTGTGGTGCTGTATGTGGGGGAGCTCTCAGAGAGGGAACAATGCTGTTTACTTGGTACTCACCCCTTTTCCAGTCACTTCACCCACTTTCAATATGTGACTGGTGTCCTTCTGTCTGTTCCCTTTGTGGTGGTCCCCAAATTGGGTGGGTTTGCATGTGTTCAAGGAATATAGGGGCCCTCTAAATGGACTCTCCTAAAAGACAGGTAGTTTCTTCGACTGCCCCAACCCCCATTGGTTTTCACAGCTAGAAGCTATGAAATTTTATTTTCCCAACACTGGAACCCTGAGCTGCATGATCTGGCCTGGGGCTGGGATCACTCCCCAGGTGTCCCTTCCAACTTTTATCTGCCACACATGAATGTGGGACAACACATTCCACCAGCTACCACTGCAGCCTTGCCATTGCTGCTACACTGAGTCCTCTCCACCCTGACTCTCTGGCTCCAACCCTCCTACCCATCTGGGTGAATACTTCTTTAAATCCTTGATTGTCAGACTTCCATACAGTTTGATTTTCTGGAAGTTCTTGTTTTTTGTTTTGAGGTTAGTAATGATCCTTCTTATGGTTATGTGAAGAGGCAAAACGTGTTTACTTATATATACCTCCACCTTGGCCAGAAGTCTAGTTGGCATACTTTTACCTTGACAGTTATTTTTAAATTCAAGGTACTTAAGTTGATAAGATAAAATATCTGCCTATAAATTGGATTTTCTGGAAGTTTAGGTAAAAGAAAGAGTTGTTATAATCAAATGAAAATAGATATTATGGATAGAATATGACATTGATACACATTACCATAATTTTTAAATTATGCATTTAACTTGTTATCATATAATTTCAAAACTTTCCTTTTATAGACAAATGAGAATAGAAGTAGTGACATATTCTTGCCAGACTCAGGGATACTTCTGTGAAAATTTTTGAAAGGCATTAACCTAACAGTAGAGCACATAATCCCAGCCTGGTATTCAAAATCCTTCATAATGTGGTCTCAGTAGTCCTCTTTTATCATTACTCTTCTATCTGAAATCTGAACACAAGCTGGCATGTCTACCTCCTCATTATCCTTCAGACATGCAAGCTCTAAACAATGCCTGTCTCCATCCTACTTCTTTCTTACTTCTGGTTTTAAAAGTTCAGCTCCAGTAAACTCTTATGACACCCAATCCCTTGGTGATTCTCCTTTCCTCTCTACCACATTTATACTTTCTTTCATGTTATTTACCATTAGTGGCAAATACATTTTTTCAGTTAAAGAACAGATAGCTTCTTATTTTAATTCTATTTATTTTTTTCCCAACTTAGACTGAATATTCCTAGTATGAAGGGTTTTTAATAGTCTTCATTACTGTTGACACAGAGTCAAGCACGTGGTAACAGATTTTAATACGTGCCCAGCATATTAGAGATCATTGAATCTCAATCGCTCATTTTAAAGATAAGGAAACAGACACCAGAGGTATAAAAATGACAACTGGATGAATGAATGAGAGAAAAAAATAATAAAACCTGAAGGATAACACAGAAGAGTGAGTTTCATTGAGTTTTTGTAGAGATTAGTTCTACCTAAAGCCCTCTAGCAATTACCAAAGAAATAGAGAGGCAAACAGAGTGACTGTCACTGTAGTCTGTGGCACAAAGATTAGGTGAGAAATATGGAATTTTCTCTAGTGAAAAGGATTGTTCCATTGGTTTCATTCTGGCCTCTGAAACTCTTTCATGTTGATCTGAAGGATGTCTGGTATTTCCTGAAGGCAGAAAACCCTGCATTCTTGTGATTTCTCTCATCTACAATGAGCACTAGTTTGGCCTTCATTTTTAGCATGGGTTTATTTTGGGAGTGTTACCCATTGAGATGCAAAACCATAAGTCCCACACCAATGTTCTGAAGATTTCTTTACAATCTGCTCCACAGTTCTTACATAGCCACTGAATTGGTTTGTTGAGGTGTGTCAAACCTCCTAGATTTAGTGTGATGTTATTTGAGAGGTTGATGGAGGGTGAGAGTTGAAAGAAACAGGAATGTTGGAGATGGGAAATAAGACTTGTGTTTACTGGGAAATAACTTGAGAGGGCAGATGAAATTGGAGGACCTTTTGTTCATTCCTTATTCTCTTTAGAAGAATAGTAGCATTCGTCTATGTAGCCTGTAGTTATTAATTCTGAACCTTATAACAATCCTATAAGATGGGTACCATTATAACCAGAAACTAGAGCTAAGACAGGTTATGACTTGCCCAAGTAAGCTAGGTTAATAGTTTGCAGTACCGGTATTTGAACTCATGAAGTCCAGATCCAGACCCATACTTCTATCTACTACACTATAGTGCCACTCAAAGGATAGATTTAAATTAGAATTAAAATTAATTTAGAAGTAAGTTTATGATATAAGGGAAGCTCAAGTCAGTGAAGCTTAAAGTAGTAGACTCACACCCTTATCCCTGATTTAAATTATTTATGAGATTTGGATTGGTCATGTATATATAATGAGGTCTGTCCGGAAAAAATCCAGCCATTGTTAATATAACAAGAACAGTTTGTGTGATATCGATGTAATGTGACAGCCAAAGAGAGTGGACTGAAATGCACATGCATGAACAATGACTACTTTACTGTGTTGTCAGTGGGGGCAGTAGATGTCATTGAGTGAGCATGTATACTGTGTGGCCATCACACTTAGAATGAGTACAGCAACAAATCTGCCTCATATTTTACATTAAGTGTGAACATTCCACCACAGAAGCTATTTAGATGACTCAGAGGGCTTTTGGGGATGATCCAATGAGGGCAGCACAAATAAAACAGTGGCTCAAATGCTTCAAAAATGGTCAAGAATCTGTTAAAAGTGATCCATGTTCTGGAAGACCTGTAACAAGCAGAGCACCTGAGAATGTTGAACATCTATGGGCTGCAATAAACAAATATCAGCAATTGATCATGTGTTCAGCTGATTTGGGGATTCCAAAAACTTCAGCATCCAAGGTTTTGGCAAAGGATATTGGCATGAAACCTGTAGTCACAAAATTTGTTCTGTGGTTTCTGCTACCAGAGCAGAAGGGACATCATGTTGCAGTTGCTAATGACCTGATTCAGGCTGCTACCAATGAGCCAGATTTCCTCAAGAAGGCAATGGTGGGTCTATGGCTATTATCTGGAAATGAAGGCTCAGTCATTCCAATGAAAGTCACCTGGCTCTTCATGCCTGAAGAAGGCCCAGCAAAATTGCAGCAAGATAAAGACCATGTTAACTGTGTTTTTGATTGGGAAGGTGTTATTCATCACAGGTATGCCCCTCCAAGACAAAAAAATTAATAAGAAGCATTGTCTCGATGTTCTTCATTGGTTAAGAGATGCAATACGATGAAAACAGCCATAGCTTTGGGCAACTAACTGGTGATTGGCAGCTTCATCCTGACAATGTGCTTGCTCATGCATTATGTCTTCTGTAGGGTTTTTTGGCAAAACATCAAGTCATCCAGGTGAATCAAGCTCCCTACAGCCAAGATTTGGTGCCCTGTGACTTTTAGCTTTCCCCAAAACTAAGATCACCTTCAAAAGGGAAGAGATTTCAGACCATGAATGAGAATCAGGAAAATATGATGGGGCAGCTGATAGAGATTCCAATGAAGGATTTTGCAGAGTATTTTGATCAGTAGAAGAGTTGCTGGGAGAACAGTGTGAGGTCCTAAGGTGCCTACTTTGAAGGGGACTGACTTGTCGTCCTCCTATGTACAATGTTTCTTGTATATTCTTCAACAAATGTCTCGCTTTCATATTATATAGTTGGATAACTTCTGGACAGACTTGATGTATACACAACTTTAGAGAACTCATGGAAAAGTTCAGTTGTCCAAGCAATTTAGAGTTCAAACTTTTGAAAAAAAATCAAAATTTGAATACTCTTTTCTTGCCTAAGTAGATAGTGTAAGAATTTTGTGAAAAAATATAATATTCATCAATGAAAGAGGCCTCAGATGCTCATTTATGGGTGAAGCCCCACCTATATTGAAATATCAAATATAAAATCTATTCAGACTGACACACATGCTTTAGCTTCACCTTTCCTGTGAGAGAGAGGATCTTGAGCAAGAAGGGATAGGTAACATGATGAAAGTTATATTTTCAGAGACTTGTCCTAGAGAATGGCTAGGAGATGACTAAGGGCAAGGAAAGGGAACAGGAGAAGCCCATTAGGAGATTATGTCAGTATTTTAGGGATAACTTGACTGTCAAAGTAAAAGCCAAAACTTTTGTCATGAAAAATTTATCATAAACCTATGACTAACCAGAAATGAAGGTTGAAAGATAAAGAAATGGAAAATGACTCCAAGGTTTGTAGCCAGGAATGTAGAGATAATGTAAGAGTCAGTGACAGAAATGAGCTGGCATGGGGTGTAGCAGAATGCGAGACCTCTGGGGGCAGGAACTATGACAACTTTGTCTTTGTACCCCCAGTGCCTGTCACCTAATAAGTTCTCAGTAAATGCTAACTGTATGAATAAAAGAATGAGCTTGACATTTTTATTTTGGGGAAGAATCACTTTTAGGGGAAGGTGACATGCTGACTTTGAGGAAAGAAAAGTGTATTAGTTTGCTCAGGCTGTCATAACAAAGAACAGCAGACTAGGTGGCTTAAGCAACAGAAATTTCTTTTCTAACAGATCTGGAGAGTAGAAAGCCAAGATCAAGGTGTTAGCAGAATTGATTTCTTCTACGGCCTCTCTTCTTGGCTTGTAGCCAATGACCTTCTTCTTTCTATGTCTTCACACTGTCTTCCAATTCGATGTACTCCAGTCACATGATATTAGAGTTCATCCATATACCTTCATTTTACCTTAATTACTACTTTAAATGTCTTATCTGCAAATGCAGCCATATTGTGAAGGAATTGGGTGTTAAGTCTTTAACATATAAACTTAGAGGAAGACACAATTCAGCCTATAAAAGATGGCTATCCAACTGCATATCTTGCAAGGAATTGGAAAATTAAGATTATAATGTGGGGAGGAGAACCAAGTTGAAAGAGGATTTGAAGGACTTAAAAGTGATGAAGCCATGAGACATATAGTCTTGCATAGCAAGTTGCTCCAAATAGGGAAAAAAATAGAAACCAACATGGGAGTTTCTCAGATAAGACTTAGGGAGTGACTGAATGTAGGTGGGTCCAGGAAATAATAAAGAGAATGGAGCTTAGTCATTGTATACTAGAATCACAGTCCAAACAGTGCCTATCAAAGGAGCTCCCAACCTTTACCCTCACTTAGTGGAATGTAGGACAATTACACAATTGAACTGCACTGTTGTGCCCCAGGCAAAGACTCATCTGGCAAACAGATTTGGTGAATTTTGTGACTACAAAAGAGATTTTAGGTTTGTGATTGTGAAGTTATTTATTGCTGGGACAAGATTGATACTACCTTCTCCTCCAAAGACAAATGTGTGCTTACAGCTGGGTATTTTGTTAACATCAAAGGAAGCCCACTGTCTCTTCAATTCTCACATCTTTTATTTTCCTCTCTAACACTGAATTGGTATGGTTGGGTCCACATGGTATATTTACACCAATAGTGTCCTCATAGCAACTAACTGCAGGATTTGTGTAAAATCATGGCTGTTATGATGCTGATGTCACAAAGGTAAATCCAATGAGCCCTAAATTGATTTAGTGAAGAGGAAGGAAAAACAGCAATAGTTGCACATTGCTACCATGAAAAGCCATGGTGTTGATTCTCCTCTCTGAAGAGGTGCTGTTCATGCTAAGGGCCTCAGGAAAGCATGGGTCAGAAATCAGTCTGGGTATTAAATATAAAATGACACTCAAGCAAAGACCTTCAAACATGATTTTTTGTATAACCTGCTGTGCTCACCTTTCCTGGACAAGCCTAGCCTGTCAGCACTCTACAGTGACTCCCTCTTTATCTTCGATGCCCCCCACCCCAGACCATCCCATCTCATTGACTTCTACTATTCTGGAGACTCTCAGCTCAAACATGAGGCCATTACTGAAATTCACATGAAGTTGTCTCCTCCCAATTATATCGTTTTAGAAATCCATCTTATTTTCCTTAATAGTACTTTTTAAATGTGACTATTTGGTTAATATCAACTTCACAAGACTAGAAGCTCCACAGGGGGAAGACATTTCTACATCAGTATCTAGAACAGTGCTGGATCTCAGAAACCATGGTATCAATATATATATTTAATTTATGAATATATTTCTGCACAGGTATTTGACTTACAATTTTAGCACCTCAAGTAGCTAAAAGCAATTGCATGGTATGGTAGAAGGTCACAGGTTGTGGAATTAGACACACCTGTATTTAAACCAAGCTTCACATTTTTTTACTCTAGATTCAGATGAAAGTGATCACTATTAATATTAAGTTCTCAGCTTTGATTTTACTTGAAAGTATTTCCTTGGCTTGTAGTGTTACTCTTTTACAATTCTTTTTCTAAATCTCTAAACACTCCCTCAGTCTTCTTTCCTTTGTTTCCAGAGTTCTATTCTGCATCCCTTTTAGTCCAGCCATAGGACTTCCTGAGTTTAGATAGAGTACTCTTCAAACAGATGTTCAGACAACTTCTCAAGGCAATGAAATCCATATGGAGGAAGACGTGTACTCTAAAAATAATTACAAAAGAAGGCTCAGATATTAGGATAAGAGATATGTCATCCAGGCCTATTTCTGTGTTAAGGAAGGGATCTCCAAACTTACTAAAACAATCTGAAATAGAATAGCCTTCCTTAATTGGGAAGATAAAAATATGACTGATAATGATCTGGCTTCACATTATGAGCTTTGCAGTGATCCACAGGTTATTGATAAATTTGTTTTTAAGTTACTCTGCAGCCCTAGAGAGTAAGAAAGACAAAAAAATAATTAGTTCATAACTGTGAAAGGTACAAATGGACAGATCTTAGGCATTGAGATTTGCTCTCCAAGATACTTCTGCCAATAACTTTCTCATGTCATCTCTGAAATCATTTGCTGCTTGGAGATACCTGGACACTAGGTGAATAAGAAGATAAAAGTTTCATGGCAGTTCTTCAAAACACCTACCCTACCTAAAATCATAACACAAACACATATTACAAAAGCAGTTGTCTTCAAAGTGAAAGCTTAACTTTTTTTAAATAGAAAAAGAAGAAAAGGAAAAAATAAAATAAAATACTGAAAACATTTGCCATACCAACACTATCCCAAAACAGAAATCAGTTTCCAACAGGTTTACATACTCAGAACTTGGAAGCAAAGCCTCTAAGTAACTGATGATGCCTGCAGTGAGATTTAGACATTGACTTGTAGACAAATGCTCAAGGCCTTTATCCAAGCCCATTTTTGCTATCAGTTTAAAATATAGAAATTAGAATGTAGAAATAGGCGATCCTTAGTTTCAGCAATGATATAAATTGTTTGAACCTATATGACAGACAGAAGAAAGAAAAACTAAGCAAATCAGTAACATCTCAAAGGAGGAGTACATGCTAGTGAAGGAAGGGCAGGTAAGCTGAAGGGGCACAATAGTCCTGCAGAAACAATGCAAAAAACCTGCCGATCCCAAGACACCAAGGAAATTTAAATTTAAAATCTTCTGTCAAGGAAAGTATAATTTTTAAAAATAAATACAATCTATGTTTTGGTATTTAAAGAAGTCTTTAGCTACTCATGTATTTTACTGGCTTATTTACTCACATTCCCAAGCTCACCCTCTGTCCCCTGGTACATGATGTTGGAACTGGAGTCTCCCTTATCTTGCTTCTGACAATGGAAGGCACTGGGAGTCAATGGAAGACAGATGGAGGAAGGAAGGAAGAAGGCACTCCTTCGTGGTGTCCAGTGCCCAAGACCTTTTCTCAAGCAGCAACAGTTGGTTCAAGCCTGTCCAGGCTCTCAGTATTCCCAGCACCTGCATCAGCTGTGTTCTTCCTCAATAACCAATCCATTAAATAGCACAATTAAATGGAAGTTGTTTTCTCTCACTGAGTTTTGGGATAACTTCTTGTGTGGCAATGGTAACTAGAACACTAGACTTTTTTATTCATCCTTACAGTAGGTGCTCAAATAATATTTATTAATATAAGAATAATTGCAGAGGAACTAAACTAAGAAGTTGGAGGCAGGACTCAAATAATATAGTCCACTTACTCCCTAAAATTGTATCATATCGGCTCTAGAAAGAAGAAACAGTCCAGAAACAGTTCAGAAAGCAAATCCCATTATACAATGTAGTTTTTCCCTTCTTTTAATGATGACGAAGTTGTTTTTTAACCTTGTAATTAAGGTAGTCAGTTTGTTGAATATTGACACAAAACAGTAATTCCCACATTTCTCTTATTATTGCCTTAAATATCCTTTTATTCTCATCCATTCCCAATACTAGACTAGATTTTCATGCTATTTTAAGAATACTAGGAAGTGATGTTAACAAAGTGATGTTAATAACCCCAGAATTAGTAGACTTTTGAAGAGTGATTATTAAAAGAATTTTTATTTTTTAAAGATTTTATTTATTTATTAAGAGGGGAAGGGAGGGTGATAGGGAGAGAAACATCAATATGTAGTTGTCTCTTGTGTGCCCCCAACTGGGGACCTGGTGTGCAACCCAAGCATGTGCCCTGACTAGGAATCGAACCAGTGACTCTTTGGTTTACAGGCTGGCATTCAATCCACTGAGCCACACCAGCCAAGGCAAGAAGTTTTAATTTTTAATAGATTCGCATAGACATTCCACACAAAACTCAGATTTTAAATGTTTATGTGAACACCACAGTAGCAATGGGCAAGCACATCTAGCATCAGATCTTGGTTTCTTATATCATTCGCCAAATAAATAAATAAATAAATAGGCTCCTTGGAGAAATAGCTAGTTCTTGGATTGGGAGAGGAAACACGCAAGATGAGCCTGGATCATCTTGTATTTCCAGAATGTAAGGGATTGTTCAAAAAGTAGAAAAGCCCACACTGACGGAGGTATGTTGAAGGGCTAGGAGCCAAATAAAAGAGTTACTAATAGTCAAAGCTTAAAGAATTTGAGCAACAAAATAAAGTAGTATTTAATTAAAATCCAAAGTATAAAATAAATATCCATGAATACACACTTATAACATAAATTATTAAATAAATAAATAATTTGAGAAAACGGATAAATTTCCCATGCAGAAGAATTCCAAATAATTTATGCAGATAATCTGATCTTAAGGAAATGTATCTATATGTTGCCATTCCTGAGTGTGGGTTGCAGAGAACAACTTTTTTTCCAAGAAGAACGGTATGGAAGGGGAGGCAGAGAAGAGTAACTTGACACTGATGAAATAAATAAAAAAATATATAAACAGAAAAGTATCAAATTTTCATGGATTGGAAGAATTAATACTGCTAAAATATCAAACTCACCAAAAGCCATCTCTAGGGTCAGTGCATACTTATCAAGATTCCAATGGTATTTTTTACAGAAATAGGGAAAACATTTATAAAATTTTTATGGCCCCACAAAAGACCATGAATAGTGAATGAAATTCTCAGAAATAACAAAGCAGGAGATATCAAGACTTCTTGATATCAAGCTATGCCATAATGTGATAGTCTTCAGAACACTATGATACTAGCATAATAACAGATAAGCAAATAGAACAAAATAGAGAATCCATAAATAAGCCCAAGCATATATGGTCAACTAATATCTGACCAGAGAGCCAAGTATATGCAATGGGAAGAAGACTACATCTTCAATGAGTGGTGCTGAGAAAATTAGATTTTCTTATGTAAAATAATGAAACTTGACCGCTATCTCAAAGCACTCACAGAAAGTAACTCAAAATGCACCAAGGACTTAAGACCTGAAACCTTAAGACATCTTAGAAGAAAACATAGAAAAAAGCTCTTTGGCAAGGGTCTTGGTAATAATTTTTTGGAAATCACACCTAAAGCACAAGCAACAAAATAAAAGATAAATGATTCTATATCAAACTAAAAAGCTTCTGCACAGCAGAACAAACAAACAACAAACAAAAACCTATTAACAAAGTGTGTGAATAGGGAATTGGAAGAAGGTGGTCAAAATGTACAAACTTCCAGTTATAAGATTATAAGTACTAGGAATATAATGTACAACATGATGACTATACTTAACATAGCTGTATAGAAAGTTGTTAAGAGAGTTGATCCTAAGAGTTCTCATCATAAGGATTTTTTTTTTCTTTTTCTTTTTATTATGTTTGTATGCATTGGTGGATGTTAACTAAACATATTATGGTAATCAGCTTATAAAATACATAAATAAAACAATCATGCTATGCACCTTAAACTTTATATAATGATGCATGCCAATCATTTCTCAATAAAACTGGAAAAAAAAGAGAACTTTACAGTGGAGAAACTGACAAACACTGCTACCAGGCAGGATATCAAGATTAAGATCAACAGTTGTAAGTCATGTGATACCCTTGATGTGGGTATCTTTGATATGATGTGATGAGAAGGACACTTTACTTCTGTGTTCTTTCTTCCCAAACTACAATACCCCAGTCTAATCATGAGGAAAACACCAGACAATCTCCAGTGGAGAAACATTCCACAAAATACCTGACTAATATTCCTTAAAACGGTCAAGGTCATCAAGAACAAGGAAAGTTGTAGAGACTGTCATAACCAAATGGAGTCTAAGGAGATATGACTCCTGGGTATAATGTGGTACCATAGATGGGATCCTGGAACAGTGAAAAGATATTAAGGGAATTCTGAGGAAATCCAAATTAAGCATTTACTTTAGTGACTAATATATTAATATTGGTTCATTAATTGTGACAAATGTCCTATACTAATAAAACATCTTAATAATAACAGTATGGGGAACTAGTTGGAATATTTGTGATCTTTCTGTACTGTCTTCACATAATTCTGTAAATGTAAAAGTGGTCTAAAATGAAGTTTTATTTAGAAAATATTCACATGTCCTCAGTTTTGTCAACATTATGTTTTCATCAACTGGTTTTTTTTTGTCAACAAATATTCTTGTCAAAATGAATGTTCATAAAACTAAACAGAGTAGTTTCACTGTGTGTATGCCTGCCCTGATGACTGCCATCTCAGTGACTAGGTTTACAAGTTCGAGTTAAACCTATACATGTGGACACTCCTAAAGGGCAACATTAAAATCCTGCCAAGTTTGGTGATTAATAGTCTGGATGTTGCCATAGTAAGGGTGTTCCAAGTATTTAGTAAAAGCAGCTTAGTGATCTGCCCACTCTCTCTTCATTAAGTTTAATTTATGGACTATGAATTTCAGTGTAGTGAAATCTTAAAAACAACAGCAAATTGTTCTACAGAAATGCGCTGAGGCCCACAGTTCTCAGAAACAAAGTGGGGATACAATTATCAAAAGAAAATAATGGTGTCACATTGTTGACATGGTGCCAGAGCAGAAAAACTACACTTAACTTCGTCCTTATCCCTTCCCATGTAACCCAGTCCCAAAGAGTCATTATGAAGAATTTAGTTTATGTATTCCTTGGGTACTACATTTTAACCATTGCCCTAAATTTTGTGAAAAATTAAAAACGCAATTTAAAAATTAGAGCAGAAATATACTTCTTTTTTAAATTAAATGTATTGTGGTGACATTGGTTAGGAAAACCATACAGGTTTCAAATGTACAACTCAACAAATCATCTACACAATGCATCATGTACCCATCGCCCCAAGCAAAGCCTCTTTTTGTCCTATCCCCCGCCCTTTGCCCACCTCCACAAGGCCCCCACCTTCATTCCTCTCTGGCTATCACCACACTGTTGTGTGTGTCTATGTGTTTTTTTGGCTAATCCCTTCATCTTCTTTTATCCAGTCCTCTTCGCGCCCCTTCCCTCTGACAGCTGTCTGTCTGTTCCCTGTACCCATGCCTCAGAGGAACATATCTCAATATTATTAATGTATTTTCAAGAATTTAAATTATTTTTAATTGAATATTTTAAATAAACTCATAAAATGTGGTACTAACAGGAAAAGTCTAGGCAAGCCTTCCAGAAATGACGTTGAAGGCAACCTCTGTATCATTTGGCTAATATGTCTATCTTAGAGGACAGAAAACAAATCAAGACCTAATAACTAAACACGGAGAAGTTAAAGCCATCATTTAAAATGAATAAGAAAAAGGGTAGGGGGAGAATAAAAGGGGGGGATAAAGGTGATGGAAGGAGATTTGATTTTGGGAGGTAAACACACAATACAGTATGCAGATGATGTATTATAGAATTGTACACCTGAAACCTATATAATGTCACCTCAATAAAGTCAATAAATTGTTTTTTAAAGATGAAGAAGAAATTTTCATCATGGAGCTTGATGATTTTACACTGGCTTCATGTCATTTTACTTTAAAAGCAGTGTCCTAAAAATGAATCCAACTAAATGACCAATTCAATCAATTATTGAATTTAATAAATTATCAAATTGCTGAGTATTTTTTTGTTTTTCTTTCATTTCAATTTCTTGCTCCTGCCTCCGTCACCCCTTCCAGCAACCTTGCCTTGCATTTGTTTCTACTCCAGCCCGTCATTTTTTATGAAAAGAGAGAGGCTTTCTTTTAGACACTGGCATAAAGAGAGCTGTGGCATATAGTGTCAGACCCTGTGTAAGTGTAAAATTTCTGATAAATTCTTGGGCTAAGGTATGTACAGAATTGAGAGCAGTGACATGACTCAAATCCACACAAATAAGAAAGTGACTAAAAATCATAAAAAGACATGATATCCGTTGACATATAAATGGCAAGAATAGGAACAAGAAATGTAGATATAAGTGCTGTATAGGAGATGAAACAAACAGAACTTTGAAAAATTCTTACTATTTTGGCCAATAGGACTCTTTTTAAAATTGATCTATTGACAATTTTTTTTTCAAATTGACTATTTTTTTTCCAAATTGACCTACTTCTCTTGTATGTGATTCTTCTTTTTTTTTTTCCTTTGGCTTATGAGTTTACTGTGTGTCTTGAGTCACAGACCAGAACTGTCTGAGTTTTAGTATTTCTCTCTATTTAAGGGAGGAGAGAAGAGAGAGGGAGGAGTGAGGAAATTCTAACTTCCGAATAAAATCATCTTACATATAATTAGTGCCTGCTGTCTTGCTTGAAAGAAACTCACTCTGAGACCCAAAACCTCTTTAAAAGAATGATGGAATCCCCCTGTTATTAAATCATTTCCCACTAAAGACAATGGAGAGTATGCTAGTGATCAGGGACAGTACTGCTCCTAAGCAGTGTAGGCTAACTTCCCACATCCTCAGAATAATAATATAAAGCTCTGAATAATATTGTGTTCTACCCAGAAATCCTCTGGAAGAAGAGTGAATGGAGGAAGGGGAGAGGAAAAGGAGAGAGATATTCACATTGTGTTGAACTCTCTTGGTATGGCCAACATGGAGCTCAGCATAGATTACAAGATAAACACTTTCTGATATTTTTCCACACTAGCCTCTCTCAGGAATAACCTTGTCACTGTTCCCTGAACACACTGTACTTAACCTGATTTTTTCACCATAACTACCTTTCCTTTCTAACTCCCTGAATCCCACCTATTTATCCGGGTACAGTTTAATGACCCTTCCTCTATGCTTTTCCTAGACAGCCCAGTGTCTTCTCATCTATCCCTTCTATAAATTTATAGTAGGTTTAGAAACTTATTTGAATTTTGGCACCTTTTAGTTTGCATAATGTTCTTAGAAATTAATGAGCAACAAATGGACAAGACATTGTTATTTCTTCTGTATCTTGGATAATAAGAGTAGGAGCAGGCCCACTACAATACAATGTCTTGAATTTTTTCCTTTCAGTGTTTGCAGTAGTGCTGGTTTTACTTAGCGAACATATAGATTAACAAATAAATGAACAAGTGAGTGAGTGCACTGACCTAACAGTTGCAGACATAATTCGGAGAAGCATGAGGAAAAGCCAAGCAATAGAGCAAAAAATCAGGTCAGAACAAGTTTATCGGCCCAGTACTTGCTCTTTCCCACAGAGCTCTGAGCTTTCTTTAAGGATTGAAATCCAGTTGTTTTGAAATACTCATGGCAAAGAAAGTGAGAGGACGTCAAAAGAAAATTAAGTGATTTCATAAACACGGATCCCTACATTAATAGCCCTTTATGGACAATAAAATGTCCATAAGAGGAAACTTAAAATAAGTTTCCTTTCCCAGAGCCCAGGAGAAAAATAATCATTGAACATCTTTTTTCAATCAAGTAATGAAGAAGCTCAAACAACTCCATTTCCTGTTTATGTAAAACGTTTGTCACTGGATGCAGGGAAAATATTCATCTCAGTGGCGTCTTCCCATAAAGGTAGCACCCACTCCCCAATGCCCTTATTCTTTTAAAGTGCAATTTATTAATGTCGCTATCAGTAACCCAAAGATCATATTGAGGCAAAACTCCTGTTTTCTTTGTGTCCTGCAGTTCCATAAGGAAAGAGATTCCACTTGCTCAATGTTTCATTTTGTTCCATGCCCAGGGCTTCCGGAAAGCATACTTTCAAGTGCAACAAGGGGACTGCCTGAGCTGATGCCTTTTAGAAATCTCTTTTGTTGTAAACTGAACCAAGATGCACAACTATTTACATGGCATTTGTTTATTGCCTGTCTTCAGCTAGCAAATGCCAAAACTACACATCTGTTCAAAGTCTATTCTTGTTCTGCCAACGCAGTGTAGAGATAGCATCATTGAAAGCTGGCCATTGTGACTGCTGACTCAGTTATTCAGAGGAAGGGGACAGCATGCAGTTCTGACTCTGACACTGTTTGTGACAGCACTTTTATAGCCTGCATACTTTTGCTTGCTACTGAGCCCAGATGGGGCATGATACCTTCTCCACAATGCATATATTAATTTCTCTTAACTATTTGTTTTGAAATAAGTTTACACTCACACCATGTTTTATCATTTTCTCTTTCTCAGTGTGGGTGTCAGGGGGGAACGTAAATTTGTTATGAATCATTTGAGAGTAAGTTGCAAAGATAATGCCTCTTTACCTCAGTATATATTTCCTCAAAAAAGGGCATTTTGCTTTTATAAACCAGATTACAATTTTTCCAATCAGAAAATTTGCATTAGTACAGCTCTATTAACTAATATACAAATTTTAGTCAAGTTTTATCATTTCTTCTGCTCAGTTCTTTATACCATAAGATTTTTTTTTCTTAATCCATAATTAATGCTGCACTTGATTTTCTTGGGTTTTTCTTCTCCATTAATTAAAAGCAGTTCTTCAGCTTTTCTTTGTCTTTCAAGACCCTCATATATATATATATATATATATATATATATATATATATATATATATATAAAGTAGTGACCATTTATTTTGTAGTATAACTCTCAGTTGAGAATTTTCCAAAGCCTCTTTGTTGTTATATTGATGAAATACATTTTTTTCAGTAACACCCCAAAGCAATGTTGTATTATTCTCAGTGCATCCCATCAGCAAGCACATGATATCTTTTTTTCTCATGAATGGTGATGCTACCTTTGTTCACTTTGTCAAGATTTCTCATAAGATTTTTACTCATTGGTTTTAATATCTATTGCTGGTTCTTGACTAAAGCAATTATTGCTATGGTGGTTCTTGAATGGTGATTTTTCTGAATACATTATACCATCTATATTTACTGTGTGCCATTCTACTATAAAGAAGTACTTTCTACTCTTGTTTATATATTATTTGTGTGCTTATGAATATTCTATATCATATTCTATGTCATATTCAATATGAATTTGGATTGAATATGTGTATACAAATATATGCATACACAAATTTACACCTAAGATTTCTTTTATATCTGTGTCTAAATACCAAAAACTGAATTCTGACACCCTCAAGTACAATCCAAGATACAAATTCTTAAAATGAAAGGCCTCCTGAGCCCCAGAATGAAAATAATTTTTTTAAATCCCATTACATCCACATTTAGAAATGTTTCAGCACATAAAGTAGAAAGAGAAAATCCAAAAGAGGATTTGATAGAGTACCTAAAAAGAAAAAGAATCTAAGTGGACTCAACAAAACATAAAGCTATTGAAAAAATCTCTGAGTTTGTAACTTTATACTCAGAAAGATATGTATTTTCTTCAGGTTTGTAATATGAATAAATCTTTGGTAACTGTGACCAAGAGAAAGGGGCATAAATCACAAATAAAAGGGGGATACTTTTATGGAAGTTGATAAACTATTTCTAAAAGTAAAGTAAAAAGAAATCTGTAAGAATAAGACAGGCTTGAAAAGGAAAAAAAAAAAAAGAGAGAGGAAATTCTTGTCCTAACAAATATCAAGACATATTATAAACTTTTAAATATCAAAGCAATGTGCTAATAGAACAAATAAACACAAATAAGCTAATAGAACAGACCAAAGAGTGGAGAAGCAGAACTTACTAGTCAAGGGAATTTCTTCTAAGTGTTGTCTTTCATTAAAGAGAAATTCTAACACATTAACTGGTATTGGGAAAACTAGCTAAACTTTTAGGAAAGCATTACATTAAGTTTTCCACAGTGGTAATATTTTTTTAAATAAAAATTATTTAAATATCACCTTTATATATAGTTACATTTTTTTAATAAAATTAAAGACAGATCAGACAGTTGTCTAGGTGAAGTGAGTTAGAAGAAGAAATGCAAATGATCCTTCTCTGTGAGAGACTCGTCTAGAGAAGGAACAGGCAATATGGAATTTAGCCTGAGTTTCTTTGTGAGATTTCCACAGTCATCCAAAAATAACTAATTTAGTTCTCAGTACAGCAGGCCACATGCAAAGGGAACTTCTTATAACCCAGTGAGCTGGGACGATGGGAAAGCAAGACACTGGTCAAGTCTCAAAATAACAAGGGTTAGCTTCTTGAATTTTTCTAACTTAATAGCTCTTTGTAGTTAAAAATTAGAACCAAAACAATGAATATTTTTTCTTTCCTCACTATCAATTAGCAAAAACTTCTTGGAGACTGAAGTGAGTTAATCTTTTTTATCTTTACATCCTTCAGTTATTCATGTCAATTAACAATTATTAAATGGAAAAATAAATACAAAAAAATAAGCACATGAATAAAATTTGTATTAACTCCTACCTCTATACTGTTTTCTTTTCTGGTACGTTGAGGCAAAGTTACCCATAAAATTTTGTCCAAAGTTCTCTTTAAAATTTTAGTACAATATAGTTATTTGTTCCATATCTCTCTCTTTGAGTAGACTCTAAGTTTTTGAAAGTTAGGTAATGTATCTTATTCAACTTGGCATTTTCTTTTTGGACATCATTGCTGAACATAGGGGCTAGGCAAGACCACAAACATTTGGAAAAATATAAGTGGGGAATTGTGAGAGCAAAAGCTTGTCTACCATGCCGGGGTGGGTGGTGAGAGAGAGAGAGAAAGGGATAGGGAAAGGGAGAGAGACAGAGACAGAGAGGGAGAGAGAGAGAAGAATGTGCACAATTTCAAAACAGAAACAGTACAAACATTGTAACACTATGTGTGGATGTCGAGATGTCTTCTAGAGATACTTTGTATTTCCAAAGGAAGGAACAAGAAGTAATAGAGAGTAGAAATGACGAGAGAAGAAGTTATAGAGTGGCTGAAAACTGAAATAGTTGGGCATTTTTAATTTGTTTTGTTTTTTATAAGCACATCTTTATAAATATCACAGCCTTTACGGTTGCCACAGCAAAGGTGGCAAGTTGATTGAAAATAGGTAGAAGTAGAAGATATTGCCAATACAATGAGCCAAAAAGGAGAATGTAAAATTCAGAGTGCCAAAGACTGGCAAAGGAAAATAATAATATATTGACTGTGAGCAAAGATTATTTGGATAAAAACATTAATCAAGAGAATAATTCAGAGAACTTTAGGATGCCATTAGAAACCTCTTAGACACATTAGAAATGTCAACCAAGGACTGTTTTTATAACCAGAAGAAGACTTTTAAACCTCTAGGAGGTAGGCTAAACAAAATATTAATTAATATGAATGGGAATCATAACAGTGCAAATAAGTGCCAAAGCCAACCTACCCTTGAAAGCTAGGGCTGAAGTACTCTCCACACAATTTCCTGAAAAACAACTGCACCATTAATAGTGATGCCTAAGTCATCTGGTGATTGCTCTCAACCTGGTTCTAGGAAATTAGACAAATGGGATAGAAACTGCTAAAACTGGGTAGCATCTAAATCCAAGTGTTTTCAGCCTAATTCCATTGTAAATAATCATGAATATAAAAGTAAAAGAACAGGAGGGAGAAGACTCCTTTGTATTGTACACCTGGCTTCAGGGAGGGTAGGATGCCTTGAGGAAAGTAAATGAAAACAGTATGAGGATGAGAATACTGCTCTAAATGATGCGAACAATTTCAAAGGCACTGGGTTGTGCTTGAAATGAAAATTGAGCTTTGTGGAATTCTAAATGGGAGGAAAGGGCACCCAAGGTTAGCCAACACTGGCTAAAAAGAGAGATTAGCTCTCCGTGAATAGAAAGTGAAATGCTCACAGAGTAAACAAACATCCCAGACTTTCCAAGGACGCTTATTTTAATGCACAATTTGTACAAACTTTCTAATCAGTTTTGCTACTGAAAAGAGTGAAATCAAGGCCACCAGCTTTCCTTTCCTAATATTATGCAGAGGAAATCAATTCTGTACCAAAGGAACAATAGTTAGGCATTTTCTGAATTACTGGACTTTAATTTGGTTTATTGTGGTTTAATATCAGGTTGTAAATGGCTCTATCAACAATTTACTGAGAAACTACAGTGCACAGGGCAGTAGATGCCCCACATGTTAATCATAGTTTGATATGCATGTTTGAGAATGGACTGTTGTGGGTGATTTTATTACATTTGTGGGCACATTAGTGGTATATATCCAAAGAAATTTAAAACACTAATTGGAAAGGACATATGCACCCCTATGTTCATTGCAGTGTCATTTACAATAGCCAAGATACAAAAGGAACCTAATGACACATCAATAGACAAGTATATAAAAAAGTGGTGGTACATATATACAATGGAATATTATTCAGCCATAAAAAATAATGAAATCTTATTTGTAACAGCATGGATGGACCTAGAGGGTATTATACTAACTGAAATAGCATATTTCGTTTTATTTGTGGAATCTAAAGTATAAAGTAAACAAACAAAAAAAATTGAAACAGACTTATAGACACAGAGAACAGACTGAAAGTTGCCAGAGGGGAGGCAAGTTGGGACTTGGGTGGAAAAGGTGAGTATATTAATAACTAAAAACTGGTACTTCAAGAACAGTCACAAGGATATAAACTACAGCATAGAGAACGTAGTCAATAATATTGTAATAACAACATATGGTATGAGGTGGATACTTGAATTATAAAGGGAAACACTTTCTAAAGTATATGATTATTTAACCACTATGCTATACACCTGAAACTAATACAAACTAATATTAAAGGTAAAATTTAATTGAAAAATAAAAATAAAGTTATTAAAAGTTTTAAAAAGGATATTCTGTACTCACTGACATAATTTCCAACTTATTCTTTTAAAAAAACTACTTTGTGTCTATTATTTAAAGACAAATATTTTTTAAATGCTAAATATATAGAAAAATAAACAGGAATATGCATATCCACCAATCAGATTGAACGAATATCATTTTTTTCATATCTGTCGTATATTATTGTTTAAGACAACAAAATATCACAGAAACACTTTAAAACTACCCCCCCATCTCATCCTTCCTCCTCCCATCTAACATGTAACCATTACTTTGAGGTTGTTAAATGACATTCTATGCTTATGGTTATGAATTTAGTAAATATGTGTGTGGAATTTTTTCTAACCTGGTATCATATGTCCTAACATTGATTCTCTGTGTTTTAAGGTTTGATTTTCCCCTTTAGGACTTGGCTCATGGGGAATTCACTTTTATCACAATGAGGCAGTGTGTGGGAGTTAGGAGCTAGGGCTGCAGACCCTGACTGCTCATGCACAAAGCGCGATGCTGCTCCTGTCACTTACTTGCTATGTGACTGTGGACATGTTCTGCCTTTTTCTGGGACTCTACTTACCTATCTGTAAAATGTCATACTGGCCTTTTTAGAAAGGATTAAATCAGTTAACTCATACACAGCCTTTATTAGAACAGTGCCTGGCATGTAAGGAACACTCAACAAATGTTATTATTGTGATTGTTGTATTTGAGCCACTGTTATCATCCCATGAAGTTGAATTTTAATTTAATTTGTTATAAATGGATAATTACTCCAACACTATCACACAGTAATTTTCTTCTCTCACTATTGGTTTCTAAAGCCACCTCACATAACATGCTTCTGTGTATGCAAGTGCCTGTTCTAGTCTCTTTGCTGTTCAGTTGCTCTGATTGCCTATCCCTGTACCTATAGCACACTGTCCTAATTGGAGTAGCTTTCTAATAAATCTTGTATCTGAGGTAGCTAGTTCACCCCCCTCTTATTTTGTGTAGTTTTGGCGATTCATGGCCCTTCATTCTTCCATGTTAATTTTAGTATCCATTAGTTAAATTATTTTAAAAACAACAAAAAGTCCATTGTGGGGCAAGTGGTTAGAATTACAGATATTTAGTGTTTCTATTCATGAATATGACTGCTATCACCAGTTATTTTGATCTTTTTAGTATATTTAATAAAGTTTCATAATTTTCCACAAACTATTTCTTACTTTTAAAAACATATTCCTATATACTCTTACTGCTATTATGGATAATATTTCTAAATTTATTAATTCTAATAGTTTATGCATTTACTTTCTTTACTGTGTAGATAATCATGTCACCTTTGAATAATGTTCATTTTGTTTCTTCCAAATTGCACATCATTTACATTTTCCTATTTTATTGGTCTGGCAAAGACTGGGGGTATAATTCCAAAGAATAATACTGAGAGCAGACATCCTTATCCTTTTTCTTCAGGGAAAATGCTTTAATGTTTTAGCATTAAATATAATATTCGATTTTAGATGTTGATTAACAAAGTAATAAAATTTAATGCCCTTTTGTGCCTAGTTTGTTAAAAGATTTTTAAAAACCATAATCATTGAATTCTAACACCTTTTTTGCATTTATCAAAATAATCTTACAGTTTATCTCTTTTAATCATAATTGTTAAAATAGTGAATTATAGTTGTAGATTTACTAATGTTAAGCTATCTATGAATTACTGAGATGCAATCTACTTGTTCACTGAAAACAAATGGCTGGATTTAATAGAGTTTAATAATATTTTTATAATGGAGATTTAGCTTTTTATCAGATCTGAAAATTCTTAGCTACTTATCATTTTGTACATTTTTTTGGCCCAACTTTTTTCTTCTTCTCTTCCTTTGGAATTCTTATTAGGTACATGGCAGTCATCTTTATTCTGTTTGCCATGATGCTCAATCTTTATTTACATTTTCTATTCCTTTATCTCACTGCGTTATTATGTCCTGTAGTAATTTCCACAGACAAAACTTTCAGTTCACTAATGTTTTATTTAGTTAAAATTATTTATTCAATTGTATTTGACATGATGTTTACTAAACCTTTGAGTATTTAATTTCAATAATTATATTTTATTTTTAAATATTCTTTGTTTTTTCAGAGCATAATTTCTAAAATGCTGCCTTTTATTATAATTTTATTATATCTTTTAATTTTTTAGTAATTTAAAGCACGTTTTTTAATTTTCTATTACTTCTAATTCTTGAGACTTATTCTTAGTGATTGTTATTAACCAGATTCTCCCTCAGGATACATTATTTTCTTGTGTAGTTTGTAATTTGTGTGTGTGTGTGTGTACATAAAGTGAACTCCTACAGGTCAAGAAACAAAACTTCATTACCAGCACCTAAAGTTCCTGTGCCCCTCTCCCCATGATAACATTTTTCTTCCTCCATAATATCAATGATTATGATTTGGGCCCTGGCCAGGTAACTCAGTTGATTATAGCATCATCCCAGTATGCCAAGATTGTAGATTTGATTTCCTGTCAAGGCACATACAAGAATCTACCAATGAAAGCATAAATAAGTGGAACAACAAATCAATGTTACTCTGTCTTTCTCTTTCTCTCTCTAAAAAAAAAAAAATCAATAAATAATTATAATCTGATTTTTGTGATAAAATTTTTATTGCTTTTGTTATAGTTTTACTACTTATATTAAATATGAAACAATAGAGGTTACTCTTCTTTTATTTTGAATTTTATGTGACTGGAATAATTCAGTATTTATTCTTAAATACTAGTTCTTTTGACCACGAGTATGTTTTAACATCCATCTATGTCAGGAGTTGGCAAACCTTTTCTGTAAGGGGTCAAATAGTAAATATTTCAGTCTTTTTAGGCTATGTATAATACATTCTCTGACACATATTTGTTTGTGTGTTGTTGTTGTTTTTTCTGTTTGTTATACAAGCCATAGAAATATAAAACATTCTTAGCTGTGGACCACACAAAAATACATCATAGTAGATTAGTTTGACCCATGAGTTGTAGTTTGCTGACGTTTGATCTATGTTATTGCAGGCAGCTATCGTTATTTATTTGTATTATTATACAGCAGACCACATTTATTCATTCTAATGTCGATGTACATTGGAGTTTTTTTTCAAGTTTCTGTTATTATTATTCTGCGAGGAATAAACTTGTACATATTTCTTGGTATACATATCCATGAGTTTAAAGTTAAGGGTGGAATTGCCTAATAAGCATATATTTGACTTCTGAAAGTATTTTCAAAATTTATATTCCAATTACATATACAAATTTATACTCACACCAAATAACATTTCCTATTGCTTTATATCCTTTCTTCTTTTTTTTAACATGGCTGGATACTTTTTTAAAAGTTTTGATTTCTTTATTGGTTTTCTATTATAGTTGTCCCTCTTTTTTCCCCATTGTTTCCTCCCACCCAGCCCACTCCTTCTCCCACAGTCAATCCCCACCTCTCTGTACATGCCCATGGTCTAATGTTAATAGTAATGAATGTTAGATTTTAGCCAATCTTGATAGATAATATCTCATGTGGTTCTAATGAATGTTTTCTTGATTATAAATGAGGTTAAACTCATTTTCAAATATTTATTTGCCATTTTGATTTCTACTTTTATGAAGTACCTGTTCAAATGTTTTTTTTTATTTTTAAAGCTGAGATATCTTGTTTTCTTCCAGTTTTAATTTTTTGTAGGAGTTTATAATATATTTGTCATAAATATATTCTTTTATATATACAATTTTTATATTTGTCCTTTCATATTTAGATTGTTAATGCACCTAAAGCTGTTGTTCTGTGTATGGTAGGCAGTAAAGTGCACATTTCTTTTGCCCACATGGAAACCCAATTGTTTAAAACCACTTATCTAAAAAAAATGACAATATTGTCAATTATTATAGCCCAGTACCAGTGTCCTCTATTCTGTTCCATTGCACTATGTCAGTGAAAATACAAAGCTTTTAAAATTATTATGGTTTTATAGTAAAACTTCAAATTGGTAAGTGCTTCCTTAAAAGAGTCTTTTCTTTCCTTGACAATTGCATTTCCATGTTATTTTTATAGCAAGTCCCTCACATTCTAAAGTAAAATACTGACAACAATGCTGGGTTGCTGTTGGTGATTGTATGGAAATCTTTAATATTGGGTCTTTCAAGCCCTCAATAAGATCTATTTCTTTTATTTATATTTTCTTATTTAATGTCTACCAAAATCATTTAATGTCCCATTAATTTCTCTGTAGAAGTGTTTCATACATTTTGTTATATTTTTCTTGTTTAACAATATTTGATGTTATATAGGCAATACATTTTATTTCTAAATTTTATAACTTCTAATTTCCAAAAGTTCATATTTTTGCTAGAATATAAAAGTAAAATTAGTTGTTGTTTTATATTGCTCAAATATTCACTACCATTTAAAAACAACTGTTGGAGGATCCAGCCAAAATAGTGGTGTAGAAAGACATGGCTTGCCTCTTCACACAACCACATCAAAATTACACCTAAAATATAGAACAACCGTCAGCGAGAACCATCAGAAATCAAGTTGAATGGAAGTCTGGCAACTACAGAACTAAAGAAACCACATCCATTGAGATGAGTATGAGGGGCACAGATGGGGAATGGGCTGGTCCCACACCCATATGTGGTGGATAAAAATTCTGGAGGGATATCCCAGGAGCAAGGAGTCCCAGACCTATACCAGACCCCACAAACCGTGGTTCCAGGGCCAGGAAGATAATCACCCACACCTTCTGGCTACAAAAACCAATGAGGATTGTGTCAGTGGAAGAAACTTCTGGAGTCCCAAGCAGTTCATTTTAAATAACCCACACACATATTCACCTGCTTAGCTCCCTCTGGGCTTTGGAACTGGGGTAGCAGTTTGAAAGGCACCAGAGGCATACAGGGAGAAACTTAAGTGTCTGACATCTGGGCAAGAAGAAGCCATTGTCTTTTTTCAGTCCTTCCCTGACAGAACCTGAGGGCTGGGGCCATGTCTGAGGCTCCATCAACCTAGCTAACTCTGTTTGACCTGTGAAATGGAGATAGCCAACCAATCAGATGCAGAGTTCAAAACACTGGTGAAAAGGATGCTCAGAGAAATGATTGAGTATGACCACAAAATAAATGCAAAAGTGAAGGTTATATAAAATAAAATAAAGAAAAATATACAGGGAACCAAAAGTGATGGAAAGGAAGCTGGGATTCAAATCAATGATTTGGACCAAAAGGAATAAATAAACATTCACCCAAAACAGAAAGAAAAAACAAGAATTGAAAAAAATGAGAGGGGATTAGGAGCCTCTGGGACAACTTAAACATACCAACATCCAAATCATAGGGGTGCCAGAAGAAGAGGAAGAACAAAAAATTGAAAACTTATTTGAAAAAATAATGAAAGAAAACTTCCCTAATTGGTGAAGGAAATAGACATACAAGTCCAGGAAGCACAGAGAGTTCCAAACAAGTTGGACCCAAGACAACCACACCAAGACACAATATAACTAAAATGCCAAAGGTTGAAGATAGAGAAAGAATCTTAAAAGCAGCAAGAGAAAAGAAGAGAGTTACCTACAAAGGAGTTCCCATAAGACTAACAGCAGATCACTCAAAAGAAATTTTACAAGCAAGAAAGGGCTTGCAAGAAGTATTCAAAGCAATGAAAAGCAAGGACCTACAACCAAGATTACTTTATCCAGCAAAGCTATCATTTAGAATAGAAGGGCACATAAAATGCTTCCCAGACAAGGCAAAGCCAAAGAAGTTCATCATCAATAAACCCTTATTAGATGAAATGTTAAAGGGACACATTTAAGAAAAAAAAGATAAATATTATGAACATTAAAATGACAACAAACTCACAACTACTATTAACAACAGAATCTAAAAAAAAAACAAACATAAAAACAAACTAAGCAAACAACCAGAACAGGTACAGATCATAGGTATGGGATCATTTGGAGGGTTATCAGCTGGGAGGGGAAGAGGTAGAAAGAAGGAAATGGTGAAGGATCAAGAAGTATAATTGGTGGGAATAAAGTAGACAGGGGGATGTTAAGAATGGTATAGGAAAGGGTGAAGCCAAAGAACTTACAAGCACAACCCATGGATTTGAATTAAGGGGAAGGATTGCTGGAGGGCGGGGTGGTACCGGGCAGAATGAGGCAAAGGGAAAAATGTTGGACAGTTGTTAATTTTAATAAATTTCCTATAGCTTTAAAAATACATATGAAATTATATTAACTCTGTATAACTTCTTTTTATGTTCTTTCATTACAATCCTTATAATGTTTAATTCTTTATTTTGCCTTATTCTCTCAGTATAATGTTAACTAAGAGCAGCAGTAACACACCTTATTTTAGCTGTCAGAAGGACAGCTTTTACTGTGTCAGTGAATTAGGAGATTATGGCAATTGAAGCAGTGTAAGACGATGGTTAAGACCACAGTCTCCAGAGACAGCTTCTCAAGTTTGAAATACCTTCTTGGGCACAAGCGATCTCTTTGACACTGTAAAAATGACAATCTCTGTCTTTTCATTCTTTATCTTCCTTTCTCAGAAAATGGAGATAAAATAACCCAGTTCATTAATTTTTTGTAAAGATTATACAAGTTATGCAAGGTGCTTGTAACTCTACCTAGCACTCAGCAAATTCTCTATGAGTGTTAACTGTTACCACTGAGTGTGAAATAAAAATAAAAAGAATAAAAGTTGAAGGCCATTTTAATGTTTTTGGTTCAAGCAGCTAGGTAGATGATGGCAATATTTACTGAGACAAGAAACACTGGGTGATGACCCGGTTTGGGGGAAGAAGATGGAATCAAGAATTCAGCATTAGATTTAATTAATTTGCAATTTCCAGTAGACATTTAATTGGATGTTTCTTGTTAAGTAGGCAGTTGGATAAATTTATCTTTAAGAGGAGCAGTTCATTTACATAAGCTTAGGAACCAACAGTGCACTGGTTGAAGTTACCTAAGGGGTGTATACAGATTTAAAAGAGAAGAGATTTCAGGAAAGATCCTTTGGACATTACAACATTTAACAGTTGGGAAGAAGAAAGAATCCAGCAAAAGACAATAAAGAAGAGCAGTCTGTGTGGTATAAGGAGAAACAGAACTGTATGGCAATACAGATGTCATGTTTTTAAAAGGGGGTTTAAGAATAGGTGAATGGTTATTTACATAATAAGATTCTGAGAGGTTAGATTGAGATGACTGAGAACTGCTCATTAGATTTGCCCTTGTGGAGGTCATGTTGACTTTGATGAAAATGATTTCAAAGGAGTGGTAAAAGGATAAATGTATCTAGTAGATTCAAGACAGAAAGGGAAGAGGGAATGTCGAGACTGAACATAAACAAACTTTTGATTTGAAGTCTGCCAGGATTATCCATTGTAAAGTTATTCTTTTCTTGTTTTAAGTAAGTCATGGGTAGTGATTTTGATAATATGTAAATATTCCATTCCAAATTGAACATTCAAGTCATTCATATCAGAATAAGATTTATAGTTTTTTATGATATTCAGTGAAAATCTGTTACTATAATTATTCATTTTAATGCCCACCTTGTTCCTTATTTGGTCAGTGGGAACCATTAAAGGTGGCTACTATGTCCTATTGCTATGCATGCCCTCCTTGGCCTCCTTGGCTTATGCCAGGTTGTCCTCCTGCATGGATGTCCTGTATCCTTCTTGGGACATTATACTCTGTTTTTCCACCCCAATGTCCCTGTCATAGATTTCTCTTTTTAAAAAAATACTTTAATTCTCACCTGGGGATATGTTTATTGATTTTAGAGAGAAAGGAATGGAGAGAGAAAGAGAAACATCAATGTGGGTAAAACATTGATCAGTTGCCCCCTGTATGCTCCTCAACTGACCAGGGATCGAACCCACAATTTAGGTATGTGCCCTGACCCACTATTGAACTTATAACCTTTTGGTGTATGATACAACACTCCAACCAACTGAGCCACCCAGCCATTGCTAGATTCCTCTTTACCTTGTGATATACTGGTCTTAGCACCTGGCTCAGACACCTACCTTGCTGACAGCACTTAATGACTTGTGAACCAAACTGTTCCAGAAGGGAAACAAAAAAAAAAAAAAAGAAAGAAAGAAAGAAAAGGGTATAAAGGAAAATAATGAGAATTAAAAGGGAAGAAACTAAAGAGAGAGCAATGAATAAGGAAGGGAGAAAATAGGAAAAAAAGGGAAGAGAAGGAAAGGAAAACAGAAAAGAAAGGGAAGCAGTGAGAAGAAAAAGATTAAGGAAGCAGAAGAGGAAGAGCTACAATAACTTCTTAGTTGTTTCTTTTCAGTGTTCCTCCCCCATCCAATATCCACAGAGCAGCTGTGTGGTATTTGCACAATCTACATCAAATTGTGCCAGTGTTTTATGTATTCAAAGCCTATAATGTGACCTAAAAGGCCCTAAATTGTTGTATCTACTGACTTCCCCATCTTCAATTCTTTTCACCCTATAATTGATTGTGATGTTGCTATACTCAAGTCACTCTGAACTTTCAGCTTCCTACACTGTCAAGCTTTTTCCATCTTCAAGATCTTCTGCATGTGCCTACCAGATGTATAGGATGTCTCCTCCTCTTTTCCTTGCCTGACTAACTCCCACCTAGTCCTCTGATCTTTGCTTTAAGACAACTTGCTCAGAAATGCTAGTTCCTACCTGCTGACCTATAAAACATCCCCCCCCCCGTTGCTTTCTCTCTCAGAACCCTGTATCCCCCTCATTGCACTTAAAAAGTGGATAATTATGGGTATGTTTTATTGTTACAAGACTGGTCTCATTCATTAAGGATATTGTCTATTTTGTTCATCACAATACATGCAATTCCTAACATATATTAGGTATTTAAATACTTGTGGCCAGGTGAAATGTCAAAATAAATTAATAAATAAAGTTAGCTGACCTCAGAGCCAGGTCGAGCCATTAAATTATTGATCCTCTACTGCTTTTTTCCAGGGAATCATGCTTTCTCTTAGCATGTTACTTTTGAGTCTGCCACCTTGAACTTTAATAATGGTCTTGGATATGTACACAAGAAATAATTCTTATTCTTATGTTATCCTGACATACTTTATCCTAGAGATGGCCCCCAGAGAGTCTGTTTGATGATTTTCTGATTCTAGGACTCCACTGAGGCCAAGATGTGAATCACATTACAAACTGAAAAGACCTCTGCCTTGGCCAGTGTGGCTAAGTATGTTGGGCTTTGTCACACAAAAAGAGAGGTCGCCAATTTGATTCCCGGTCAGGGCACATGCCTGGGTCGCAGGTCCCCTAAACAATGTTTCTCTCTTCGCATAGTGTTTCTCTTCCTCTCTTTCTCCCTTCCTTTCCCTCTCTTTAAAAATAAATATATAAAAATCTCTAAAAATATATTTTTAAAAAACTAAAAAGATCTCTTTAAAGAAAGATCACAATGAACTATACCTTAGATCAGCCAGTCCAGGGAAGCTGGGCTGCTACCACTAATACCACTGACAATGTTTTCATGTATTAAACATTTCTTATATATTAATCATTTCACACTTAATTTTATTTATTCATTTTTATCTTATTCATCTTTTTTCAGCTACTTATGATGTAAATACTAGTGTGGATATTATTATTTCCAATGTCAGTGTCTTTAAAAAGAATAAAATGACACCATAATAGTTAGCTCCAGATGAGAAAATAGAGCATCATGACAGTAGATTCCATGATGGGCTTTGAATTCAGAGTGATCTGATTCAATAAATCATAACTCTTGAGTTTAGGGTACTCTCCAGTATTCTATTTTCAGATCCTGCCCCAGCTGCCCACACATTCACACAAAATATACACACGATAAGCATCTTTAAAAGGCAAAAACATAAGGAGAAATAATAACCCCTCTATCACAGGATTTGCCACACCTTTTGCTAAATGAAGTTTCATCCATAATTATGAAGAGGGGGAAGATAATTGCCAAATCTTAACATCCTTATTCTTCTCCACCTTTCCCTTTGTCGGGGTCTGAAATGATACAGGTGTGGGCAAAAGTAGGGTTACAGTTGTGACTATATGAAACAGAGTTTATTCTTGTCTTATTTATTAATTATTGTATTATGTATTTGTATCACAACTGTAACCCTACTTTTGCCCACCCCTGTGTTACCCTACTGCAGCTATACCACTTGAAGCAACACATTAACAATCTGTGCTCACAAAAGGGAGCCTTGATTGAATGGCCATTGAGTCTATTGAGGAAGATACCTGATGTCGTAGTCTCCCTTTCTAAGTGCCTCCACTCAAGTCTGGAAACTGGTGTCGCCAACTCAGTTGGCCCTTCCTGCGGTGAAAGGTACTTCTTTGTGAGGTGTCAACAGGTTGAGTCACCTGCTGATTAGCACTTTCTAAAAGGAAGTGTCTGTAGACAAGCACTTTTCTATGCACAATCCATTGGTGTTTGTTTTGGCAACAGTTTCCTCCAGACTCTTTGAGGGAATTATGCCTTGGACTAAACACTTTATAATGACCTGTTACAGTTCCTGGTAGACTGACTTGGATTTGGGGGCTGTGGTTTTGATTTCTTTTTTAGGTTAAAATCTAAGTAATGAAGTAGCCAAATGTTTCTGTCTTATGAGGGTATTTTTCATGAGTGGTACCTGCTACTTACCTGAGAGAGTGAGATTTGGTAACCTTACATGAAATTTTATCATCCACAAGTTTTAGTTGTATTATGATGCTTTCTGGTTTAATCAAACATTGACAGAAATTAGAGTAATAGTTTTTAGAGCCTGGAAGCATATTGTTTAACCATAATAGTATAGGCTTGGCAGGATGTCAATCCCCAATTAAAATAATGTATTTAATATTCTGACATCCAAGTACCATGGTAAGTGCTAGTGCTTGTATTACACCTCATTTCACAAAAGACTTGAGTCAGCTTGCAAAACTGCCAGGAAAATTTTCATTAAAATAGAGATTGAGCTTTTGGGGAGAGTTAGAAAATAATCTCATGGATTATGGGACTGGGAATGTATATTGATTGAAAAAAGCTGAACAGAAACAAGGACTTACCAGAGGAAAACTCCTACCTGGGGTCTGCTAGATTGTGGCAGGACAGTGAGTAGATTTCACTGCTCTTATCTCTTTCTCTTATCCCAGTTCCATGCCCAGAGCTAATGAGTTGACTTTGGAAGCCTGTGTGGAAAGGTACCATATGGCTACCCAAACCTGGGGTGAGGCTGCAGGAGGTGGGAGATCCCACCTCAACAATGTTTTCTCTGCCTCAGTTTAGGGGGTCGCAGAAGTCAGGATACTCTCAACTGATTCAGACCTGACATTTAAAGAATTCCATTTATACATTTGATGATTCATACACTTATAATTTCAAAATAGCTTAGTAAGTGCCTATGAGATTAATAATCAGTATTATTTAAAGATCACTTTTTATGCGCTGAGTTCCTGAACTACTCTGGTTATGTAACACGTTATATAATTACTGTTGTGTATAATCATCTATTCAATTAGCTATATTCCCCTCATTTTAGAGAAGAGTGAGCTGAACCTTGAAGAAGTAAAGGGATTTGCTTAACTTTATACAGCTAGTACATTGGTATTTTTAGAACTGGATCCCAGGTTTAGTTCTATAGCCTATTTTCTCCATTATTCTACATAGCCTGCTAGGAACACAGTACTGACAGAGGCTTTGACAAATACCACCAAAAGGAAAAGAACTATATATACTGCAACATTCCACATATTCTTTAATAAAGAAGAAAAGATGTGCATATGTACAACTAGTCAAAATGGCATATGGCAATAGATAAAAGGTTTCAGAATTGAAAGCAGGTACTTGAATAGAATTGTAGACCCATGTTCATAGTCACAAACCCAAAAGGCAAAGGCAACTCAAATCGCCATGAACGGTCAAACAAGATGTGGTACATTCATACAATAGAATATTATTCACCTTAAAAATAAAGGGAATTTCGGCACACGCTGTATATAACAAGAATGGACCTTGACATTATACTAAATGAATGAAATATGTCAGTCACAAAACAACAAATGCCATATGGTTCTACTTCCCTGAGGTACTTAGAATCATTACATTCATAGACAGGAGGTAGAATGGTGGTTGCCTAGGGCTGAGGGGAAGGAGAAATGGGGCGTTATTGTTTAGTGGATACAGAGTTTTAGTTTTGCAAGATGAAAAGAGTTCTGTGTATAAATGGTAGTGATAGTAGTAAAATGATGTGAACATCCTTAATGTCACTGAACTGTACACTTAAAAATGGTTAAGATGGTAAATTTGATGTTGTGTGTATTTTACCACAATTAAATATATATATTTGCAATCATGCAGCAAAGGCAAACACCTTGGTTGGGGAGAAAACTGTGGGAGCTGTGGGAGAAGCATGGTGTTAAAACAGATGCTTTGAGTGGAGGTAGGGCTGGTCTGTGCTTCTCCCTTTCCAGTGATGATGTCAGTACAAAACCATAGAAACAGAATGCTCACATAGATAGTCATCCTGTCCTTTGCAAGAGCCAGGATGATTTTTCTGTGTAAAAATATAATTGCATGTCTCCTTTTAAAAAATAATTCATTGATACCTTATTGCTCTCCAGATAAAGTCAGAATCCCTTTTGTGATATAACCCTGGGGACCTCTAAGTTTCCACCCTTCCCTGCCTTTTCCAGTCTTCACTTCCTAAACTCTAGTCCTACTAAACTGTTCTTGGGTACTTAGACACTATATTCTTATCAATCTCTGGGTCTTTACATACTTCAAGTCTCCTCTTTCCCTATTTCTTTCCACCAACCCTTATTGCAATACTCTCTCCTCGTCTTGTCCTCCTAACTAATTTTTTATCCTCCTTTATAATTCAACAAGGACATCATTCCCTTCAGGAAGCTTTTTGGAGCCCCCTCACACTCCAGCCTGAATAATGTGTTTCTATTTTTATATTCTTCAAAAGACAATAAGCTCACTGAGAACAAGGACTATATTGGTCTTTTTTACTGTCTAATCTCTAATGCTTAGCATAGTGCCTATATAGAGTGGGAAGGCATTCAATAATATTGATTGAATAAATAAATTCAATGTATAATAATGTTTAGTTTTATTCAAAAATCTACACAAGCACTTTCTCATTAGGCCTTCTTAAAAATTCTGCCAGCAAGACTGAATAGATCTTATGGCTTTCATTTTACAGATGTGGTAACAGAGGTCTAAAATTAAGGCAACAATATTGGAGTGCACAGATAGGCAGTGGTGGAGTGACTCATGTTAGAGCCTTTATTTATATCACCATACCTCATGTCTTGACTTCCTATTTCATATACAAAAGACTTCTCCTCTCTAGATATCTCTCCACTTGTTTCTCACCAAATGCAAATTTTGTGTGTGTCCCAACCCATATCCCCACAGTCCACATCTGAGTTCACCTATGGTGGAGGTAGATAGTTTCCAGAATGTTGAGAACATTTCACCTCAAGCATTTACATTTACCTTCCCCTGTGCCTGGGGGTTTTCTTCAGTACCACTGAGCGTGTATTCGGCATACCAGTGCAGCCCAGAAGTGTGTGTAGGGAGCTCATGCCCTTGGAGCAAACCCCAATTCATGGGGATGGGAGTTGCTGGGTAAACCATGAAGCCTCCACACCCTGAGGTGTGCTCCCTTCTCATGGTATCATGCAGGGTCCCCCAGGACTGAGCCCCAGTTGCCTGAGGAATAGAGTTCATGCAATAACATACACTAATGGATTCTCTCCCTCCCTGAATCTCTGTCATCACTCTCTCATTTGTGCTTCAGGAGATTACTTCCCAAATAAATTACTGGTATCTAAGTTTTTGTCTCAGGGGTTTCTTTTGGAGACAACCAATCCAAGATATTGATAAATCCGTAACAAGTAAGAAGGACATGGAAAATAACATAGCTTTGTCTCAGCTGCTAAGTAAGTGTCTTTGGAAGACACTCTCTTGCCATTTTTCCTCAACTGCCTCTTCATCAGATAATCTTCCAGGCCCCATTTATCTCTGAGAAGTCACCCGTTCTACTTAAGGACATACTCGTTCACCAAATGCCAAGCTCAGTAATAATTGTTCTTCCCAATGTTGTGTTCCTTCAGGACACTGACCTATGGCAAGCTGGTAACTGGCACAGAGCAAGCAATTTCCAACCTCTGTGCCAGTTCTCTCTGTCCTTTGTTTATCAGAACTGGCTGGAAGTACTGACTAAAGTCCCTAAGGGGAGGACAGAAGTTGCAAACAACCATGGCTCTCTACACTCCATTAGCTGAAGCAGACAGAGCCAGAAGCACAATAGAGCATTAACTTCCAGACATACACATTAAGTTTTAGACAGTCCATGAAGAAGGGTGGGGAGTGTACAGACTAAAACATACCCATGCAGTGAAATGCAAACAAGAAGCACACCAGATGCCCTTGGTCAACTATTACACAACAGGTTTCTGAAACCAGTTCCCCCAGAGTTGCTGAAATGATTGTTTGTTCAAGGAACATTTCTTTAAATTCTAAAGGTCAATGTAGTTCATTCGTGTCATGCCACCTCCATCACAAAATGTGCACTTCTGACTTGTGTCCTCCTTTCACCTCTCTCTGGAGATAGTGGTGGCTCCCTGCTTAGCAGGACCTGGGCACTAGCTTACTCTTTTCTTCACCCCCAACCATTTAACCTGATGACTGCTCCACCGCACACTACCCTATTAGAAAGAGATCACAGGTGCAAGGAAGCAAATGTGTTTCATCGGCAGTGAGTTACACTTGACCAAACTTTGGGCACCTCAGGATATTTTTCTTATTTATCTTCATGTCCCATTTCTAAATCAAGTGTCTGGCACTTAACACATGCTCATTAAGTATATGTTGAATCCTTGGATGTATGCATGAATGAATTAATGACTGTATGCATAATTCTTCTAGCTAGAAAGATGGAGGCCTATGCTATGAATATATTTCCTGAGTAATTAGCTCTGTGTGTAGTGGGTGTTCAATAAATGTAAATTAATGAATCAATAATGTGCTTAAAAGAGCTTTGCAGAGAATAAATCACTATGGAGACTTGTGAATATGCCACCACCTTGCTTTTGGTGGATTGCATGTTGTACCCACTAAATGATCATAGTCTCGTGTAAGTAAGTGAATCTTGTGGTAGTTTGCATTGCTGATGTTGGTAAGACATCCTTTACTTAGTCTTTCTCTTTCAGCTTGTGCCCTTTTCCATATCTTCTTTAGTATTAGTTTTTTGAGGCATTTCAACAGGGTTAGATAATGGGGAAAGAGCAAGGTTATATGTAGGTTTCAGACAAATGTCATAATTGAATAAGAGTTTGTCTGTTGTCTTGCGTGTAAGCATTTAGTCCTCAAGGGAAAGTACTAGCTATGTTATCTATTGTACACTATGGACATGCAATACATTTTATGAAGCCATAATAGAGTAATAGTGCAATCATTGATTACTTTATCTGTTTAAAGCTGTTTCAGAGTGCTATATCAAATATAGCCTTTTTTTGCTTTATAACAATATTGTAGAATTGAGAGAATATTATTCTACTCTCATATGGCATTGAATGTTTCCAGAAAATTGTATACATAGTATACCTTGAGTTGACATGTCATATTTAATAATCATGGTAATAATTATTGTGATAGCAGTTCCCATTTTAGAGCATTTTCTATGTGTTAGACTCTGTACTAGGTGCTTTATATGCATAATCTTAGTTATTCCTTGAATTAAGTTTTTGAAGCACTTATTATTATTTTTAGTTTACATATGAAGAAATGGAAATTTAAAGAGCTAAATAACTTGATAAGCATTATATTGCTGGTTGAAGTCAGCTTTGATTCAAAATCCTATGTTCTTAATTACTAGTGGGTATTCAGGAATACTTTACAGAAGGCTAAAATTAAGATCACCAGTTGGTAAGTATTTTATTTTATGGCTCTGAGATTTTGAATCAATTAAAAAACCTTCATTATGAGAACATAAAGAAAAATAAATGTGACTTGAAATAACAGCTATCATCAAATACTATGCTAAGTGTATTATATAAATTGTCTCATTTAATATTTATGCTATGTACCCAATAATTCTATACTACAGCTTTTATACAAAGGAGAAAGTTTGGGCTTCTTTAGGTCATGTAATTTGCTATAAATGACCAACCACCAGGTAGAAGAGCTTTGACCTAAACCAGCTCTGTCTTACATTGACGCCTTAACAGCATCCGCATAACCCTTCATTATGTCTAATAATGTAGAAATTGCCCTAGTATTTATAATAGACATTTATCATTTTTGTCTGGAAAGCACCCATTCCCCCTTCTTATTGACACTGAAATTTTTTTCTAGAAGAAAGGGGAGTTTACCTCTTCTCCTGTATAGAATTGTTGGACAATAAATCCATGTTTCTACCTTTTATTAAAGAAGCTGAAGGAACCAAAATTTACCTTCCATCAACTCATGTGGACATGATGTGGGCAGATGATCTAAATTTAATTAATTGGCATAATTTTTTCAGGAACTTGAAACTTGATGGTCTAATGCAGGTAGTGAACACATGATTAGAATGAATGAATCCCATTTCTTTTCCATCAAATTTCCCAGCTATGAGATTATTATTGTGATTCCCACATCACTATAACCTCACTCAAGCATAGCCATGAAGCAAAATGCAGAAAGAAAATCATTCCATGAGCCAAATTCTTAATAGCACATTTCATCAGCTGTGCTTAGTAAACATGATCTGAGATAAGAGTCTTACTTAATCATTGGTAGTGGCCAATAATCTAGTCAGATGATGAGAAAGTTGGAAGGTGCCTGATTAAGACTTGGTGGCAAGGAGTTTTGAGGAGAATAATATGTGGATGGGTCTTGAAGAATGAATCCTATATTATTTAGAACTTGTTTCAGCTTAAACAACAGAAAACCCTACAGAACAGTAACCAGATGAAAGGTCATTTTTTGTTTGCTTCGTTTTATGTTCTAACATTAAAGAAGTGGTAGGTGGGTATCCAGGACCAATATAACTGCTCCATGGTCATCACAGTTACTTCTTAGTATAAAAGTTCTGCTGGAACTCCAACCAATCACATTCTAGGCATTGGAAAGGAAGAAATGAAAAAAAGAAGAAAGAGGAATGCCTCTTTGCTGGGTCAGCTTCTTTTAAGCCACCTTTGTAGATTTCCATACAATATTCCCATTTATATCTCATCTACCAAAATTTAGTTATATGACTACACTTAGGTACAATGGAAATAGGAAGTGTACTTTTATTAGCTGAATGGCTTGATACTATAAATAAAAGCATTCTATTTCTTATAAATTATTACTCATAGTTTAGAACTACAAAAGGGAATCTTAATAATCAGGTTGACAGAATTGTTTTTTACCAAGTTCCTTTACCCATCACCCAGAGTGTGCTCACTACACTCACGACCAAAGTAACCATGTTGGCAAACATGGAAACTGTACTGACTCAGCAACAAGGACAATGGTCCCCCCACCAAGACAGATATGCAACTGACTATAGCAGAATATCCAATAGGCCCCCATTGCTGAGAACCCTATTTAGCACCATTTGCCAATAAGAAAATTCATCATGACGACAGCAGATTACAGTATTCCCTCACTTACTGTGGGTATTAAATTCTAGACCCCCCCCACAAAGTAGGAACCTTACATTTATTCTATACTCTTAAACCTAAGTAACACTAACAACATACGTATACAGTACTGCAAAATCCCGCGATATAGCAAAAAATCCGCAATAAATAATTAAATATGATATTTTTTTAAATCCCATGATACAGTGAGGGTGCGATAAGTGAACCGTGATATAGAGAGGGACTACTGTATTCACATTAGGGCTCTTCCATTATGAAGGGGCAAAAATCAGATTTTACTGGCACAAACAATTTTTCTAGATTTGGATTTGTTTTCAATGTCTGTCAAGCCTTTGTAAGTACTATAGTCCATGAGCTTGTAGAAGTCCTTATGTACCATTATGATATTTTACACTTTTATAATATCAAGGCTATTGCCCAATGTCAAAGTAGTAAGGCAATGACTCCATGCTAACGGTATTCCCTGATCCTCTGCTGTATCTTATCATCCTGATGAAACACTGTTACCAGAGCTAAGAGACAAAACCTTATCAAGTTGTATTGCTGTCCTAAAAAAATATAATGAATGCTATGAGGCAGTGACCCAAAATATGCTGGTGTTTCATCCACAGCTAAAATATATAGTCCTTAGAACTAAAAGATGAAAATAGACTTAGTGCTTCACAAGATTGCATATCTACTTGCCATCTACAATATTATAGTTTCTTGTTTTCAGGACTTGGAGATCTAAGACTTTTAATGCTAATTTACTTGAGATTTTTGAGTTCTCCATGTCACTAGGTGAATAGGTCAAAAAGGATATTATGGCTTTAAATATATGGGCAAATTGAATTATTATTTTACATTTGGGCAGGAAAGAATATGGATGAAACCCAAGTTATTAATTTTGGTGCTTCCTTGTGCAACTAAATCTAGTAGTAATGATTAATGGAAGTCCTTAATAGAAAGACTGCCAAGGTCTCAGTTCCCTCAGTAAGGCAAAGGTTTTGGTCACCATGTTAAGCAATTCTCTGATGAACTTGTTGTTGGCAGATAGCAAGAGGCATATAGCATACGTATGGGAGAAAGGGAGAGAAAAATGTTGTTTATTGCCTTGTAAGCAGTTATGGCTCTGAGATCTATAGTCCCTAACTATGTGTTTGTACAATCCAACAAATACTTTTTTTTTCTGTTAAAGTATCTTATTTCTTCTTTTGTTCTCTATCATTGAATAATTGTATTTGTTGGTTGTTGTAGAACATAAAAATAAAATCGCAACAGAACTAGTGGAGAATGAATGGTCATCAAACAGAGTTCCTTGATTCAGATGTGGATATATAATTTACAAGACTTAAGTTTACATAGTTTTTACTGTATGTGAAAAAGTTATATTATGTTAGTGGAATAGAGTATCTTAGAAAGTTTATCCAAAGGGATGTATGAATATTGGGCATCAAAACAGATGATCTGCAGGTCCCATTTGATGGATATTGTGTGTGAGTGGGATCTCCCCAGGATTCATTCCCTCTTTCCCAAAGCAAACTGTTGTCCTTTGGGGAAAATTTGTGATTATGACAGAACAAGAAATAAAGGAGCCTAATTCAATAATGAAAGTTGTAAGGGCCAAAATGACTCACTTTTGTTATGGTGGGGTAAGCACATGTCTTAAGCTTGGTTATATGATATTTTTTTAAACTTTAATAGTTGGAGATTATTCATGCTAATACTAGCAACTTGACTAGCTTGGCAGAGATCATTATTGGAGTTCTTGTTCTTGAACTCCCTGCTGAGCTGTTTTGCTTTTTGTCTTTCTTTCAAAATCTAGTTTTAGGACTTTTAATTACAAAAAAATAGAAAAATCATAATCCCTACTTCCCTTCCCAGCAGCCTTTAAGTGTAACTAAAACCCCTTGACACCATGTGTAAAAGAATTTAAGAATACCCTGAAAAGTGGAGATTAAAAAACAGGCAGATTAGGGACGTCAGGACCTAAGTTGTGACACAGTGATGAGTTTTCTATATTTTCTTTTTTGCCTCATATATGCCTGACTGGATATTGGAGAAGCCTTCAACCCAGAAATGCCAATGGGTACAGGTAGTAAAAGCACCAACAAAAGCCTGTTGTCTCTAGCCAGAGTCAGGGAAAGGGCAGCTGGCAAAACAGAAAACTTTTAGAAACTAGCTACTTGACTTCAGCCAAATCACACAGAAAAAGTGCTGCTCCACCTCACACCTGCCAACAAAAACCAATGGAGAAAAAGTGCAGGAGTGCCTTATTATTGCCCTCAGTGAGGTCACGGTGAGAGTGAAAGACCTCCACAAGGTAGGGATTCTCCGCCAGCTTCCTCTTACACCGCTGCACAGATAGTGGCTGAAATCCAGGGTACCATGTTGTCTCCACTGACATCACGTAAGGTGGGAAGGTTCATTACTGCCTGGTGGTGATAAGTGTCCTGAGTCTTCACTATGTCTCTTCTAACAATTCTTTGGCTAAGACATGAAGAGACATTTCACCCAAAAGGATATATGGCAGGCAAATCAGCACAGGAAAAGATGTTCAACATCACTTGCCATTAGGGAAATGCAAATTAAGACCACAATGAGATGTCCCTATATGGTCTATGATAATGGCTAAAAATAAAAATAGTGACAATATTAAATTCTGGCAAGAATGCAGAAAAGCTGGATTTCTCATACATTGATGGTGGAAATGTAGAATGGTATAGTCGCTCTGGAAAATGGTTTGGCAATTTCCTACACCTTATGACCTAGCAATTACACTCCTGGGCAATTTATCCCAGAGAATTGAAGATGGAGGTCCATACACAAACCTGTGCAATGATTGTTCCCAGCAGCTTTATTTGTAATAGCCAGGAACGGGGCACAGCTAACATGCCCCACAGTGGGTGGAAGACTAAACTAACTGTGCTCCCTCAGTGTCATGGAATCAAAAGGAATGAGCTTTTGATACATCAACAACTTTTATGGATCGCTGAGGCATTATGCCGAGTGAAAAAAAGCCAATTTCAGAAGGTCACAGTCTGTGTAATTTCATTTATATAACAATTTTGAAAAGACAAAATAATAGAGCTAGAGGTCAGGAATGTGGTTGCTGGGGTTAGGGATGTTGGGGAGGAGGGGAGGAGTATGGCTATAGAAAGGTTTGAAAAGGATCCACTTGTGGTGACTTAATTATAGTGGTGCTTGCATGAATCTACACAGTTGATAAAACAACGTCGAAATATACACACCAACACTGATATGCCAATGACAATTTTCTGTTTCAATATATTATACTATAATTACATAAGATTTCACTGTTGAGGGAAACTGGCTGAAGGTTACATGGAAATTTTCAACACTCTCTTTGCAATTTTTTGTGAATCTACAGGTATAGAAACACAGTTTTGAAAAAAACTGGTAATATAGTCATCCTTCAGTTTCATAAATTCCTAATATCTTTTCACTAAATCTCTCTTTTACTTAATATACAATATCTTGCTTTTATCCAAATTATTTTAACTGAATGCAACATTTATGTAACTGATTCATCCTTAGAAGAATAAGAAAAAGGCTTCTAGAAAATGTGCACTAGGAAAAGGGATCAGAAACTAGAATTCTTTTCTCCTTTTTCTCTTATGTGTAAGTCAAGTTATGTTAAATATACTTGGGTTCTTTCTGTTGAACACAATTACATATTTCACATGCTTCCTCATCCCCACCCCCACCCCTGCATTAATCTGTTGGGACAATCAGAGCTGTCCTTATATTTGGAAAAGAAAGCACTACTTTTTTGCATCATTTATTAGACTTTTACAGTTGGTTGAAAGGGATAGAGAGTCACCTAGCTAGCTGAGCACTAAGAGCACAGTTGGGGAATATTAACTTCTTTCATGTAGAGTGGTTTGGGAAATGAGTTTTATGTGAATATTCAAAATCAGGATCTTCAGGCTGTATTTTTCAAGTCAAGGTGTTGATTCATGGACTTTCTTTGAAGTCTTAGAGTATTCCTCCTTCAGCGTGGTTCAAGTATTCAAAATGTAGGTGTTTCTCTCTGTCTTTCCTGCTTTCCCCTGCTTGACTCTTGGTCCCAGGAGGACTGGGTGACATAGTACAAGCATAGTCCATTAGATAGTCTGAACTGTAGACAGAGCAGACTTCCTTAGAAGGGAGTGTGAGCAAAGCAGGAAATGATCAATGTCACTGAGTGTGGCTTTGCTTAAAACATGCTGGGAAAGCTTCAAACCCCAGTACCTGTCAAAATGCTTGAAATCTCATCTGCATTCCTTTGTCGTTAATGTGTCACTGGTTTCCAAATGCAAAAGTACTGATATGGACATACCCCTGCCATTAAGCTGTTTTCTTTTATAGAACTACCTGATACTGTGAATGGGAATTCAATCTCAGCTATGTACATTGTCCATAGAGTTGCTGTTTGCCTTCAGGTCAAGTGGGAAGAGCAAAGAAAACTGACAAGGGGGTGAAACAGAATGCAGACAGTGTGGTGGTCTTAAATGAACTGCAGTAACTGGCAGATCAGGAGTGACTCTAAAACTTAATCATAGAGCAAAACCTGAGTGAGGGGCATGGCCAACATGAGAAATCTACTTAGCATCAGAGAGAATATAACACCTCATCTGGAAAGGTATGAGTGTGAGATTCTGTTAATAACTTTGAGGTCACATTTGGCAGTGTTAAACAAGGAAGCCAGGTACAGATTCCGGGACAGGTGAATAGTGAACAGTGAGGACAAATAGTTGTAAACAGCAGTTCATTGTGTCTAGTTATTTTATTTTTGTTTGGTTGGTTTTTTAATTTAATATAATGTATTGACTTAGGAAACTGGAAATCCGAGGCCAGAGCTGGCTTCTGTTACAGTGGTTTGCAACGTCTTCTAAGTTCTCTTTCTCTCTCTCTCTCTCTCTCTCTCTCTCTCTCTCTCTCCTTCTTTTCCTCTCCCTCTCTCCTTTTCCCTCATTGCTCTGGCTCCCTGTTTTTGTTGATTTTGTACTCATACAAGCTCCTTCTATAGTCAGCCCCAAACCTACATTTATATAAACTTCCCTCAGCACCCAGATAGTCAAAGTTAGAGGAGAGTCTGATTTGCCCCATGTGTGGCCAGGTATGTAATAGAATACCCCATTTAAATGTGATCAAGTCACCTACCCACATCTGTGGACAGCAGAATTGGAATTGGCCCCACTGGTAATACATGAAATGGAAAAAAAGAGTCATTCTCACCTTGACCCTAAAGTACTAATGGGCATGGAAGAGTGCCCTTGCAGGTAAGATAGAGCCAGGCAAGTGGGAGTTAGGAATTGTGTACAAACGCACAAGAATGTTTGAGAGGATTGCAGAACAGGAAGGAGGATGGAGGAGCAGGGCACTGCAGACAGAAAAGCATTTTTTTTCATGGAAGACATGTATGAGGGGAGGCCACACATGGGGTAATTTTGACATTGATACCATCTTAGGATAGTTACACAGAAGGTCAAAGGAGGAAAAATCAGAGGTCTGAATTTCCCCACCACCACACTGTGCTGTCTCTGGACACAACAGTTAATCCTGGGGGTTGCTGATGTGGCAGAAAACAGCTTCTAGCTCAGGAAGAAATGAAAAACAGACTGAGAGGACAGCCTCTATGTCTTTCTGAGTATCATCAGGAAAGAAACTGAAAATCTGGGCTTGGGCTGAGCTCTCAGCTATCCTTAAACTCCTGAGTGATACAGCACGAGAGTAGGAACATAGTGCATAGAGCAAGTCCTTTTTAAATGCTTAATACACATGAAGTGACAGATGTTTTGAAGTTTTTTACCTGGCAGCAACACCAAATGTTAATGCATCATTTTATGCCTGGGGCTCATGGTGTCTAAGTACCAAACAAGGCACAGACTTAGTGCTGGTGTTTTGAAAGGTAGTGTAAACTCCACTCTTTGTTTGACTTTCAGCTCTGAGGACATGTCTTGAGAATACATACAGGATGGGGCAAAAGTAGGTTTACAGTTGTTCATATGGAAAGCAATACAACAATAATAAATTATAATACAAGAGTAAACTCTGTTTTGTGTACTCACAACTTAAATCTACTTTTGCCCCACCCTGTATACGTAAAATTTCATCTAAAAATGAATGCTCTGAGGGTCTGATATCGGAAGTATATCCTTGGATTGGAAGCGTAAAATCAGTCTCCCTTGTTTTTATTGTTTTTATATTTTTCTAAAATAACTTAATTATCTTACATATGTAAAAGCTTATATGCTGACAAAGTTTCAGCCCCTGAGCTGTAAGCAACACCCACATCAGGGAGCTCTTTGACAGCTTTGCTGAGAATTTCAGTCTAGGAATTCCTATGTGTAGGGCAGTCAAGGCTTCCTTTCCTCTTCCGACAGGACAATCCAGGTGTATAGCTCTGCGATAGCATGAGGGTTTCAGAGATGAGCTCTAAAGAAGGACCAAATCATATCCTCTTTTGCTTTCTCTGCCCAGGTCTGCTAAAAGCTGGGGAGGATATTTCAAAGCCACACCTGTAGAATTCTTCATCATTGCTGCAATAAAGGGTGATTTATGGTAATGGGGTCTCTGAGTTACTCCCAGAGCTAAGAGGGCAGATTGCAAGTGCACTGGTGTGTATTACTTCTTCTTTCAGCCTGAGGATTCCTGGAGGTGACCACAAGGATGAGGGTGGAGGAGGACATACTATATTAACAGTTATTTCTACTGAGAACAAAAACAAACACCTGCTTTAATTTTCTACTCTCTTTACGCTCTGTGCAGGGACTTCTGTGAGGGGACTTCTTGCATTGCTGTTGCCATTGCTCCTGGCTTTTAAATTAAAGACTTCACAAGTAAATGGAACTGTTTATGAAGTATGAATTAAAGATTAGAGTTAAATAGCCTGACTCACTGGTGATTGAAGGGTGATTCACTTCAGAGGAAACCTCTGCCCAAAGCCATTAATGTAGATCCGCCAATAGAGGCCATTGCTTTGGGATCCTGTGTGTCTAGGTTTCTGCTGCCAGAGAGGCACAGAAGCTCAGAGACAAAACATTGGGACAGGAGCAAAAACTACTAAATGCCGAGGCTAAAAGACCGAATCCTCTGTTAAGTGGCTTAGGATGAACTGAGACAGGCTGGCTTTCAACAAACTCTTCCCTTTCTTCACCAGAAAACAAGCATGCAGGTTTTTTCTTTTTTTAATTTAAGTTATTAATTCTGAGAAAGAGAGAGAGAAAGAGAGAGAGAGACTGACTCACTGTTCCACCCATTCGTGCACTCATTGTTGACCCTTGTACGAGCCCTGACCAGGGTCAAACCTGCAACCATGGTGCATTGGGCCAGTGCTCCAACCAACTGAGCTACTTGGCCAGGACATGCATGCTGTTTTTGAAATTGTTTCTCTTTTGACATATGACAACCTCATTGTGAAAAAACAATACAGAGACCATTGCATTTGGAGCCCAAAAATCTGGGTTTGCATTTTAGTTCCACCGCTTACTATGCTCTTGAGCTTGAGTGAGTCACCTAATTCTTTTGAGCAGTATTTTCTTTACTAAACAAATGGGGCAAATATTTGTTGTAAAAATAAATGGAATAATATTTGTGGAAGCCCCTCATAAGTTTATACACATCGTTATTGTTATTGTGATGCTTCTGCTCTAGGTCTCTCAGTATTCAATGCTGTGCTTGATACAAATTTAAACGATACTATGCTAGTGTAAAGGTATGATGAGGAAGGACTCCTGGAGTAACTTGTCCTAGGCTGTAGGTTCTATAGAGACTAGTAGACTCCTCTTCCCTGGTAAGGCAGTTTTCCCCTATAACACAAGTTCAGACTGAGGTTACATCGATGACTCCACCTCAAATGGGCTCCTTTCACATGCACTCTGAGCTTATTCATTCCTTCATTCAAAGAATATTTATGGAACACTACCTATACTTGGCATAGGGAATACAAAGATGACTTTATGAAACTCATAGTTGAGTGAAGGAAGCATTTATAGAAAAGATAATTACAGCTACTCCATGAGACAACCACGGCAGCAAGGCCAAGCTGTTCGGCAGCATATAGGTGGCAGTGGAGGGGGGGTGGTTGGCTGGGGTGAGGGACAAAGTGGTATAAGAAGGGCCTCCTGGAGCAGACACTTGAATGGACTCTTTTGGAATGTATAGTAAGGTGGAGGTGCTGAGGGAATTCCAGGTTTTCTGGCTATGGTGGGATGAAATAGATTGACTTAGTTAACTATAATAAATTATGAAGAGTTAAGATAAGATGATTTAAAATAGCAGTGATTACTCAGTGTTCTGTGACACTGTTTGGAAAGAGCAGATGGCCATGATATAATGACGACTTGTTCAATGGAACTGGTAGTTGTGGACCAGGTGGTTCAGGTTTCCCTGGTAAATTTCATTGTTAAAATATAATTAGTTGGTTTATTAATTATCATTCTTTTTGTCATAATCATTGCCTGTGTTTAGTGCAAACAGGCTGAGTGCAGTCTAAATGGCAATGAACAAACTAGAAGTTAGTGAGAATAATTCCCGATTGATATTACAAATAGAGATAATTCTCTGTGTACTCAGTACAGAACCAGCTCTTGCACACTCATTAAAAAACCACTAAATGCTAGAAAAGAGAGAGACCTTAGAGAATATCCAGTCCAGCATGCTGACTTCACTGCTGAAGACAATGAGGCTCAGTGAGATGAGGCAACCTGCCAAAGGTGGGCAGGTAGAGAGGAATAATACAGTCATCTAGGTACACGGGGTATATTTATTTGCAGAAGAATCCTGATATATATTAACATTGTCCAGGTCTATCTATTCTCACTAACTTTTGAAAGAGTATTTTATCCATTAGTTTTAGCATCACTGAAGAAACATACCAAACTAGTTTCTATTGAAGTCCCAGAACCAGTCTCCCCTCTGATAAAATCATGGTTAGTCAGCAGTTGATTTGGGATTTTGCCATTTTTAGGAGATTGTCCATCTCCTTTCCTGTCTCTTTTGGCCCAGGCTGCCTTGAACTTTTATTATGCCCTTTCCTTGACAAGAACATTTCTTTGTTCCTGAAACTTGAACTTGTTTTCTATTTCTGTTGAAACTTAATGGTGCAAGAGACTGATCAAAAGAAATATTGCCTTTAAAACATATGCAAACACTTTTCTGCATGTTTTGGGGGAGGAATGGGTATGTGGGTCATCAAAACAACTTAGGTATTTTTTGCTTCATATTCAGAAAATTATGAAGAACTCAAGAAATCTCCCTTCAGAAAGCAAAATTCTCTTTCACTAAATGTGAGATGGATTACATTTAGTGGTTGGTGGTGCCTGTAATAACATGAGAAAGAAGAAAACACAATGCACCAGTGGTTCTCAAACTTTAGCTTGTAATGCCATCACCTGGGAACTTGTTAGAAGAGCAAATTCTCAGGTCAAAACCTGTGTGTTTTATCAAGTTCCAGGCAACTCTGATGTAGGGCTAAAGTTTCAGATACACACTACTGTAAACTTATGGAATCCAATTCATTTAAAGAACTTACTCCTCACCATGAGAACAGGTAGAATTTCTTCTAATCTGAGAGTAGGTCTTTTTACAAAGCCAGGACTTTTCCCATATTAGTATAGCTGCAAGTTGAAGGTCCTATTACCACTTCTAGTGCAGGATGAAGGGTGGGTTGTCTGTGTGTTGTGATGGCATAGTCTGTCCATTTACTCTGCTCCCTTTACTCCCCTCTCCCTCCCCAGACATTTTACCAGCATTGTTTAATAACTATACTTAAGGCTTTAATGCTGTTATAGTTTCAATTCCTTAGGTAGAGTTAATACTCTCATCCTTTTATCAATCTCTTACACGGTGGAGTGAGTTTTAGATGCCTTTCTGAGAAAAAGTTTTGAGAAACATAAAGGGCGCTGAGAAAAATCAGATTTTAAGGAAGGTGTAATATAAATAAGGTTTCATTGTCTATCTCAATATGCATTCAGGCCCTTCTTATTTTTTGACAGAACTTCCCTCTTTTTGCTGAGTATATGACTATTCTATTAAAGGACTACATTTGCCCATCTACTTTGTAACTAAGAAGGCTGTGGGAGTAAGATATAGTTAAAAGAAGCAAAAGATATATAGGAGACTTCTTGAAAATTTCCTCAAAAAAGAGAAAATTGTCCTTCTTTCCCCTTTTTCTTTCCATGACCTGGAAGGCAGACATAAAGACTGGAGCTCCAGCAACCATTTTAAACCATGAGGTGAAAGAAATCTACAGAAGATATCACGTCAGAGAGAAACTTGATTTATTAATGGCTGTGTGGAGCCACCATTTCATCCCTGAGAGAGAAATGAACTTCTATCTTCAGATTTTTTAAAAATTAAATGAAATATAACATTGTCCTGATAGAAGACATGGCACCAAATGGGGGTTGGCAGCACAGAAAGGGGAAGTTAGAAGTGTGGAAGCTAAACTTCAGGTATTTTACAGCTTAACCAGTCCTGTTAAGCTGTAGTGTATTTCATGTCTTCTCCTAGAAAATTAGCTCCCCCTACCAATATGTTTATATATCTTCAGCTCTATAAATCCTAGTCCTGATTTTTTTTCTTCAAAATTTATAGTCTCTCCACTTTTCTCAAAGAGTGTTGCTAGGCCTCACAACAACACTAACATGGCTTTAGTTTGATTATAAAACAATATATTTTCTATCATTTAGAATTTAGGAGTGACTGCAGAAGTTCTTGGATAGTTTGTTTGACAATAATCAAACAATATCAGATAAATGTTTTCTTAAAAGGAAGAGAATACTATACCATAGAAATTTCTCAATTTTTCCAAAGGCCTTCCTCTGGGGTTCTTAGATCGTAAAATTTCTCTTCCAGATGAAACCCAAGAGAACAGAAATGAATGGAACTCTTGCATAACTATTCTTTGGGTTTTAAAAATTCGAGCTTTCCCTCCACACTGCACAACAATGTATCTAACAGTCCCTGACAATTAGTAATAACAATAATAATAGCAGCAAATAGTTACATAATGTTTGCTGTAAATAGACACTCGTCTAAAGGCTTTACATATATTAACTCATATGATTATCATTCCCTATAATGTAAGTTCTCTTATTAGCCTAAAACTGACATACAAAGATGTCACAAATATATTGAATGCAGGAACAGAAATTTGTACCCAGGCAAGTGACTAAAAAAGAGGAATGTTATTAACAGAAGATATGTGGTTTTCATTCTCTAATCTAAATTTATGTTTGCTATGTGGCTAACGGAGATTAAATAATATAAAGTCTGGAGTTGTTGCTTTCATTAGTTTCACATTAGAATTTTAAATTCTATGTTTATTATCTTTTTAATCATTGGAAATTAATGGACAAAGGAGCTGATAAATAAGAAATATTTAAGGTTTTTTTTTTTATGCTTGTTTTTGGTTTTAAAATAAGGTTGACATGCTAGATGTCACATTGCCTATCTGATCTAGTGCCTCAGTCCATCCATGCTTTTCCCTCCAGGGATTGAATACGACTTCAATGATTGTCACAATAGAACTTTTGAAGTGAACTGTCAATTTGCCTTGCAAACTACATCGCCCAACTCTTATGATAGGTATTCCACAGGACTCACACCCAGCTGAGTATAACAGAGTTGGGGCGAGTGTGAGGGGCAGCTAGGGGAGAAACATTTAATAGGTAATGACATTTGTATTTTCTTGTAGACAAAATCCCAGCTAATCTCTTTCTAAGCCCAGGGCAGTTTTTTGGCTTTTCCTGTTTGTAGTATTTATGAGATCTTTCCTTTCAATGTTTAGTCCTGTTACTAATCTTCTGTTCACCATTTGGCAACATTTAAGCTTCCCTGACAGTAAAGATGCTCCGATAACACTGGTCACTGAGGCAGGATGAAGAATTCTTCTCCAACTCTTAAAAACATATGTATTAGTATTTTTCTTTTTAATAAAAAGATATAAAAATAGGAATACACATTGTATACCATTCTACCACCTAGAATATCCCTAATAAAATTTACAAATAAATTAAATATGACTTGCTTTTTGGCACAGAGAAAAACATGTAGGTTGCTTTATTGTAGTGCCATTAGGAGGCAGAGCTCTGGGTGATAATCTTTCAAGATTTCTCCCAGTCCCACTGCACAGAAAGATATAGATAGATAGATAGGTAGGTAGATAGATAGATAGATAGATAGATAGATAGATAGATAGATAGATAGATAGATAGATAGATTTTTAATGGGAAAATATTTGGATCTGTGAGGTCTGCCAGGAATCCTCACCTTGCTTTCAGTTTGGTGCAGTATATTGCAGGCTGCTATTGCCCTCTGGTGGTAATAAGCCACGCTTACAGCAAAGTTTATACTTTTCTAGCTTAAGACTGAGAGAGACAATCCCCACCCCTGATGTTTGCCAGGACCTGAGGTAAAGTACAAGTGAACATGAACCAGCTATTTATACACTTACCTAAAAGTTATAAATCAAGCTAGAAAGGTATTAACTAAAAGGTGTTCTATTAACTTACCTAGAAAAAGATACTTTCATTATTACCTGAGAGCCCATATCTAAGTTAAAATTCTCAGACTCCTTAGAATTCCATGGAGACATGAAGACAGTTTCAGGTCTAGCCTTGTTTTTCCCCGCCCTCTTAGATGCATACTTCCAGGGAATGCACCATCATTCCTGTAGATACCCCAGCACCTGGCGAAGCTTCATCCATATACCTGCTAAGATCACCCTCCTCCCTACACACTCACTGTGAGCCCAGGCTAATCAATACTGTTATGGGGTGCAGAGCATGGGTCCCCTGAAAATGGGAACCCCACAATCCTGAAGACAGGATTGGGGGAAGGGGAGAGTGGATGGTCTAACATTTAAGATACAGTGCATAACAATGGCAAGTTAATAGCCGTGACTTCCTGAAGGAGAGAGGGCTGCTGCCTAGGGTGACTTGTGTACCTGACTCTGAGAATGGTCAGAGACTCGTGACATAGCTGGGGCACCCTGGATGCCCCTGTTCACTGGGGACTTTTGCTCTGACTAAAGATGGCAGCCAACAGAGAGTAAAAGACACCAGGGAACTGGCAAAAACGGCAGACATTAATGCACCATAGGAAGGGCCGGATATGAAACCACAGGAAGTTCCAGGCCAAGCATGTAAAATGAGGGCAGGCTGAAAGTCAGAAAAAGTCATGTGGTCTGACTGCAGAGATCTGCAGTGAGAGAGGAGGTCCACCGGCAGGTCTGAAAGTCAATGAGTATGCCACAAGGAGGTCAGCCTTGGGGTCTGCCTGGGAAAGGCGGCAGCAGAGTTGACAGAGCTGTGGGGACCTGCCTAGCCACCCAGAGTCATGAGAGATGCTTGGAGCTGGACTTTGACTGGGAATGCTGAGCTGCAGTCTTCTGCTTTTCTAAAAGACAGTACCTCTGAGTGGCGTATTCTGAAACTGGCCTGGTTTGGCAAAGAAAGGCAGGACTATATGTTTTTGGTTGGCTTTAAAGGGAGCGGGACTTAATGGCGGAAATCTGCCATTATTCTAAAGCTGTATAACCTTTAAATAAACAACCCCTTTCTTCTTTCACCAAATTCTTGCACGGGGAGGCACACTTCTTGGTGGCAGGCAATCAAACCCCACAGCTGTTCCAGAGCAACATTGGCTGGTTCTATAACAGCACCAATGGCAGAGTCATGAGTAAACTCAGGAGAGAGAACTATGCAGGTTCTAGAAGCAGTCTTGAGACCATTCATGCAAGGTATTCTGGAGCGCCAGGTACCCAGAGTATGATCTAGAAAATAGTGGTGAAGGTGGAGGTGGTGAAGGATAACAGAGGCCAAATAGGGTGAATACACTAGTTTGTTTATAGCTGTCCTGCTTTTAACATTGAAAGCCCCCTGACCTGCAAAACCATTCATCAGGATGTCACAAGTTCCATTTTACGATCTAGCACCAAGTGATTAAAGGAAAGGTGTAAAATTCATATGAAAGCTCCACAAATAGGGACTGAAACAAATACTCTTATTGGTGTCAGGTATGGTATAGATTATCCATCTTCCACAGTCATTGTCAGTGGTTTTCCCCTGATGACTGTGATTTGTGGTTTGCAATAATGGATGTGAATAAAGTGTGCAATTTAAGCTCATTGTCATCCTAAATGTTGACAATCTGTCTGTGACTTTGTGGGTTAACATTATACTTTGTGGGTGTGATTTTTCACATGAGAGTATTGTGGTCCTGTAGATAATTAAAATAAGAACAACTACATATTAATTGTTTCATTAACTGCCACTGTGAACTAGCTAATTGTTTTGTTTAAATAATATTTATGTAACAGAATAGTAATACTAAATAGAATATGATTTCAAGTAGATGTGTATTTTTCATATTTTAGTAATAAATTAATAATACCTTGTCCATCATTATTATTGCATCATTGCTGCTGCTGCTGCTGCTGTTATTTTGTGTGGTATGGCTGTGTCCTGACTGATTTTCTAAAAATGTGGTCATTCTAAAGGTAGGTCGCATGGGCCCCAGTACTCCTTGCCTAGTGAGGAGGGATATGGCCTGGTAAGGGTCAGGGTGGGGTTTAAGGTCTTCCAATATAAGGTTCAGGTCAAGTCTCTGATTGAAAACTTTAGGAAGTTAAAAATAAACTGTTTATGGACCATTAAAGGCAGATATATAATTGAGTTTGGTTTGAAATCTATATAAGCTGCAACATAATCATGTAGACAAAAAGATTTGTGAGCTTACAAAGGAAATTACTTTGCAAAAAAATAATCATTTGTTTTTGATGATGCTTACATTCAAAAACTCGGTTTTTCAATATCACTGGAAGCAGATGTTAAACTGCAAAAATTAACTAGAGACTGCATTTCAGAAAGCAATGATATCCGACTTCTATATTAAGTTTACTGTTAAGTGAACACAGAAAGAGAAGAGTGTTTCTTCCATTAGCTGAGCAAACGGGACATCTGTGCACAAGGAAATGCAGGACAAAATTTGGTGGGTGAAATTTATTGCTGTGGGAGGGCTCACAGGTACCGAAAGTGTTATATCCCACATCTTAAATTGGATCAGAACTCACAGGTTTTAAGTGGGGGTTTTTGTTTATTTTTATTTTTATTTTATCCCTGTGTAGGTTGTATTGTGATAACAAAAAAGAGATTCAGACTAACAGCAAGGGAAGGAGAACTCAGTTTCTGAGCCTCACTGGTCTTGACTTGACACTCCTTCAGGTAGCCCCTAAATCACAATGAAACATGTGAGCCCCACAGAGCGAGCATTACACGTTATAGTCATGACATCTAGCAGTTGTTTCTGTTATGCATTTTTGTTTGTTGGGTTTTAAATCATCCCTGAGTCTTTAATAAAGTTTCCTGAAAAATATCAGATTAATCCCAGCTGGACGGGACGTGAACACATGATGAACAGAAATCAGCGCTCCCTTGTCACAGGCAGTGGTAGGTAGTGGGGGCAGCCAAAGTGAAGGACAATCTTGTATACAAGGTTTGAGACTTGAAGTCCCTGTCTTCCCTTTCCAGGTGAAGATTTGCCCTATATTCTCAACCTCAAAGCAATGAGTTGTTATTTTTATTAAGAGAGAAAATGATTTCATTCCACATAGATCACTTGGTATAAAACTTTTTCTAATATTTTTATTTTTCAGTAACAGTTTATATTTAATATTATTTTGTATTAGTTTTGGGTGTACAGCATAATGGTTAAACAATCATATACTTCACAAAATGTCCCCCTCCCCTATATTTCTGGTACCTACCTGGCACCATACACAGTTATTGCACTGTTATTGACTATATTCTCTATGCTGTAATTTACATCACCACTACTCTTTTGTAACTACCAATTTGTAATTATTAAGCTTTTCACCTTTTCATCTAGTTTCCTAACTTCTATCCCCTCTGGAAACCATCAGTCTGGTATATTTCTCTTTTGATTGGTTGCTTATATTGTTCATTAGATTCCACATATGAGTTATAAACTAAGTCAGGTTTTTCTTGATGGTATTCTCAATTTTCTCTGGTAACTTCTACGCAACCCACTGCTGCATCCCATTCAGGAATCTGATAAGCAATACCTATACTCTGCACCATTTTCACCTCCTCTACATCTTTGCAAAGAAGGATTCTTCTTCTCTAACAGAGTGTGTGTTGGATATCATAACTTATCCTAATTCAGGCTCTTCTCAAAGAGGCTTGTGATAGCTAATTTTATATGTCACCTTGGCTGGGACACAATACCCAGATATTATTCTGAATATTTCTGTGAAGGATTTTTGTTTGTTTGTTTTGTTTTGTTTGTGATGAGATGAACATTTAAATTAGTGGGCTTTGAGTAAGTAAATTGTTTCCATAATGTGGGTGGGGTACATTCAATTGGTTAAAGTTGACAAAAAAAGACTGAATTCCCTGGACAAGAAGGAATTCTGCCAACAGTTGACCTTTAGGCTTGAACCACAGCATTGGCTCATCCCTAACTCTCCAGCCACCTAGTCTACCACACAGATTTTGGAATTGCCAGTCTCCATAATCACCTGAGCCAATTCCTTAAAATATGTATCTCCTCTCTCCCTTGAGCCCTTAACACACACACACACACACACACACCCTATTTGTTCTGTTTCTCTGGAGAATCCAAAATAATAAAAATCTCTAATTAAGGAAACTCAAATAATTATAAAGCATTGACAAGGAATCTATAGCTCAGCAAAAATTTGATGAAACTTCAAATTGAACATTTAAGTAGTATACGCTCTATTTGTAGGACTGGACCTCTACAATAATTGAAGATGCAACCTTTCAAAGCTTGGAAGAAAACATGAGTTTTCCTCCACCTCTACTTGGTCCCTGGCTGTAAAGCTGAGTATCCTGAAAGCAACTATTTTCTGAAGGCAAGAATTTGTAGACCTTCTTACTATTCCACTCAATCTGAGTGTTGATTTATTCTACAATTATTTGAAATTACTATATGTTAAACATTATAATTGGTTCTGATTATATCCAGATAAATTTAAAATATAATCCTGTGACAGCACCTTCTTGGTTCTTATCATTATGAAAAGAAATTACAAATCCTAGAGCATGGCAAACCTGCCCTTCGGCCTGACTCTGGGCTGATTTGACAACCTCTTTGTTCTCAGTTATAATTTTGCATCTTACACCCATACACACACACATTATTCCACACATGCGCCAAGAAAATGGTTTCTGCAGCACTTCTTGGCTGCATGTCTGCTGGATTTCCTCTCCATTCTCCTCAAAACTTACAGAGTGGGAGAGACCAAGCTTCCCACTTTTTTTACTGTTTCATTTGTCTATAGTTGTTTTCTTGTCCAGATCAAGGGGGTGGTCTGGGAACATACAACATCACCGTAGTAATACCATTTACTCAGGGCCTGCTAGCTAAGAAATATATATACATTAGCTTTACTTCCCACAAAAGCACTGCAAGGTAAACATTATTACCCTCCTCTGTACACGTGATTACTATGATGGAGAAATGTTAAGCAAGGTAAATGGCATATGTCGTAAGTAAACAGCAGGATGAGAATTCAAACCTGCACTTGTCTAGTTTATAAGTTTACTGTTTTTGCCATTTCTTCAAACTTGCAGTAGTATCCTCTCATAGAGTAATATTAATACACCAATTTCTACCATTACAAAGTCTTTTTTTTTACCCTGGCTGCTGTGGCTCAGTGGGTTGAGCATCGGCCTGTGAACCAAGTGTTCCTGGTTCGGTTCCCAGTCAGGGCACATGACTAAGTTGCACGTCAGGTCCCCAGTTGGGGGCATGAGTGAGAGGCAACCATACAGTGATGTTTCTCTCTTCCTCTCTTTCTCCTTTTCCCTCTCTCTAAAATAAAAATATAAATAAATAAATAAATAATTTTTTAAAAAGAAAGTCTTTTTTTTTACTGATATGGATACCTGTTATCCCTAAAAATCTTGAGAAAATATGTTCTCTCCTGTACTGTCATCATTACTTGCAACACTGTACCTTAAAACCAAAAATGGAATGTGCTGGCCCAAGAAATCAAACCTTGACACATGAATTAAAACGTAGTTCACTGGGAAATAAAATAAAGTTGTTTGTATTTATATAATCTTTGTGCAATGACAAAAAACAAACTATACATATTTAAAAGCTTTGAAAGACAAAACTTTTGAAATCTATCTTTCCACTCCATTTATTCTATCTGGTTTTCCACTTATTCAGTATTTATAAAAAAATTTGCTCTGAATTAGGCTCTGTGGTCTCTTTGAATGGACTTGCATCTGTTGAAAGTATACCAAATAAGATGATTCTTTGCAATTCTGTCCTCAGAAGGACAAATTAGAGCCCTGTTTGGTCTTAAAGCCTGAAGTGTCCTCCTTTCTTAAGTTCTCAGTCAAAGGTCTTATATTATTACTCCCCACATGTGCCTACAACATTTCAAGAAAATTCCAGGGTCTGTCTTTGCTTGCTTGCTTGTTTTAAGATTATCTTCTCTTTCTCTCTCTCCCTCTCCCTCTCTGTATCCTCTCTCCCTTTCTCTCTCTCTCTCTCTCTCTCTCTCTCTCTCTCTCTCTCTCTCTCTCTCTCTAATTTCTCTGTCTCTAGTAAGTATAAGGAGACAGGGAGATAGGAAATTAATTTCAGCATCCTTCTGTTTTTTAGGAGCCCCCTAGACATGGTTTCTTCCAGTTCAAGGCTATATATAGGAGAATAAATATATACTAACTATCGTTTCATTACTGACTCTATATATTCTTGCTCCACAGAGTATTACAATGTTCCTTTTTTTACAAGTGAGTAAACTGTGACTCTGAAAGATTAAACAATTTGCCATTATAAAATGTGACAAAGCTGGTATACAAATCCAGATTTTTCAGCTCTTTAAGCCCACATGTTTGTCATTTTCTACTTTCCAGAATCCCCAAATGATAACTGAAAAATGGTTGTTTTATTGTTACAGAACCCCTAGGCTGCTCCAATTGAAAACAAACCCACGGGCTCTTTAGTTAGGGGTCCGATTGCCCACCACCAAAGTTACAACTCTGAACATTATATTTGAGTGAAAAGAAAAATTGTTTATTTAACAGTTACACATATCCTTGCCTCCCCCCTACCAAACCTAACCGGTTTTAGGGGGATCAGAAACACCGTTTCCCTACTTCCTAGGCACAGTTCAGCTTTACCAGTAGCTGCCAATCACTCAGTTCTGATTGGGGAGGTCCTTTCTGTGCTGTGGTGCCCTCCAGCTCTCAATGCAGGACCGCCTGGATTCTCAGCCTCCTTGCGAACTGTCTTCTTTCTGTAAACCGCGTGGATCTCCTCTCCTTCTCCAGAGCACCTCTGCAAACACTCACCAGCGAGGGAGACAGCCCCAGAGCGTGCCCCCCTTAAAGTGTTCGCAGCTGCCTATATATCCCTGACTGCGTCCTCTGACGCAGTGGGTGTTGCCAATAGTTCTGACCATTCACAGAACCCCACGTAGGCTCTGTGTGCTCTCCATACCATCACCTGGTTCAAGACTCCTCCCATCCACCTGAGGCTTTGGATGCATTAAAGCAACTTACATAATGAAAGACACCGGCCATCAGCCTTAGGCATGTGGAGGCATTCTGAAAGCTGCTTCCTTCTCCCCATCCCCCGGCCACAAACTCCGGGGATTTTTGGACTCTCCTGCTTCTGTAACATTATTACTATGCAGACTCTGAGTCCAAGAAGTTTGAGAAATACAGTGTTCTTTTTTTATATTCTGAGCTGCACCTCATACCCAAATAAACTTTTACTGGCTTTATCCTTCTTGACAAGAGCTATCTCTTCTATTACTTACATCCACCTTAAGATCAATCTGATCATGTTGATTTTATAATGAATAGGAAGTTGGGGATTCATGATTTTCTAAAGTTGATCGAAAGCCACATTGTTTTAAAAATGAAGACATCAAAATCCAAAAACAGATCTTATTTTATTTTATTTTTAAAGTATATTTATTATGTTGTTACAGTTGTCTTAATTTTTTTCCCTTTGCTCCCCTCTGCTCAGTACCCTACTTTCCTCCAGCAATCCCACCCCCCCTTAGTTCATGTCTATGGGTCATGTATATAAGTTCTTTGGCTTCACCCTTTTCTATATTATTCTTAACTTCCCCCTGTCTATTTTGTACTAACCAGTTATGCTTCTTAGTCCCTGCACCATTTCCCGCTTTCTTCCCCTCTCCCAGCTGATAAATCTCCAAATTATCCCCATACTTATTATTTTGTTCCTATTCTGGTTTGCTTAGTTGGATTTTGTTTTTATTTTTTAGATTCAGTTTTTGTTAGTTGTGAGTTTGTTGTCATTTTAATGTTCATAGTGTTGATCTTCTTTTTCTTAAATTAAGTCCCTTTAACATTTCGTATAATAATGGCTTGGTGATGATGAACTCCTTTAGCTTTACCTTGCCTGGAAAGCACTTCATCTGCCCTTCCATTCTAAATGATAGCTTTGCTGGATAGAGTAATTTTGGTCGTAGGTCCTTGCTTGTCATCATATTTAATACTTCTTGCCAGTCCCTTCTTGCCTGCAAAGCTTCTTTTGAGAAATCAGCTAATAGTCTTATAGGCACTCCTTTGTAGACAACTCTCTGCTTTTCTCTTGCTGCTTACAAGATTCTCTCTTTATCTTGACCCCTTGGCATTTTAATGATGATGTGTCTTGGTGTAGCCCTCTTTGGGTCTAGCTTCTTTGGGACTCTCTGTGCTTCCTGGACTTATATGTCTTTTTCCTTCATCCAATTTGGGACACTTTCCTTCATCCAATTTGGGACATTTTCCTTCATTATTTTTTCACATAAGCTTTTGATTTCTTGCTCTTCCTCTTCTCCTTCTGGCACCCCTATCATTCAGATGTTGGCATGTTTAAAGCTGTCCCAGATGGTCCTAAGCCTCGCCTCATTTTTTTTTTTCAATTCTTGTTTTATTATTCTGTACTGGTTGGCTATTTTGTTTTTGTTTTTGTTTTTGTTTTCCCCTTATGTTCAAAATCATTGATTTGAACCCTGGTTTTCTTCCCTTCACTATTGGTTTTGTGTGGATTTTCCTTAGTTTCATTTAGCATAGCCTCCACTTCTTCCCCTATGCATTTTCCATACTTAAGGATATCTGTCAAGCCTGTGAGCATCTTTATCACCAGTGTTTTGAATTCTGTATCTGTTAGGTTGGCTATCTCTTCGTCACTTAGTTCTCCCACTGGAACCTTGATCTGTTCCCCCTTTTGGGCCATACTTCTCTGTCTCCTCATCCTGACAGGCTCTTGTGTTTGTTTGCCTCTGTGCCTTAGGTAGAGCTGTCATACCTATTATGTTGTAAGGGGTGGAGCCTTAGGTATTCATCAATACAGGGCAACCTGTTTTACCACGTTGTGGTACTGTGGGGGGGGAGGGTCTATGAGGGAACAATGCTGCTTGCTCAGCACTTGCCCCTTTTCTAGGCACTTCTCCCACTTCTGTATGAGACTGGTGGCTCTCTAGCTGTTGCCCTGGCTGTCGTTCCCAGAGAAGAAGGGTTTATGGACATTCTAGGGTGTTATGACTCTTTAAACAAATGGACTCTACTGAGAGACTGGCAGTTTCTGCCTCCACCTCAACCCCCACTGGTTTGCACAGTCAGAAGCAATGGAGCTTTATTTTCCCCAGCGCTGGAACTGTGAGCTGTGCAATTTGGTCTGATGCTGGGAGTGCTCCCCAGGTGTCCCTCTCAACTTTTTAAAAATCTTTGACTGTGCTTTCCACCAGCCTGCTGCTGCTGCTGCTACTGCTGCCACCACATCATGTCCTCTCCACCCCGAGTCTGCTCCTCCTACCTGTCTGAATGACTATTTCTTTTTTATATCTTTGTTTGCTGGACTTTCATGCAGCTCAACTTTCTGAAACTTCTGGTTGTTTCTAGTTTTGAGGTAGTTGTGGAGAGAGAGGCAATGTGTCTATCTAGGCCTCCATCTTGTATGGAAGTTGCATTCTTAAAACCCAGATCTTATTTTAAAGGTCATATTATTTTTACCTGAGAATGATATTGAGAAGGGACAATGTTTTGAATCATTAACCAATGTGCTTCTGTATTACTCCCCAACCTAGTCCCCTTGGTCTACTTCCTTGGACCATGGCACATAGCCAGCCTGGGCAGTTAAGACAGTCTGGGTTTATTGAGACCAAGGTAGGGCAGTTAGAAAAGCAAATCAAAGAGAAGTAAGATATCCATGCTCATTTTCTGAGTTTCATACCAGACTTTTCAAACACAAGGAAAAGAGAACATATGAAAAGAAAGGCTTTCTGAGTTATGACAGCCTAGGTGTCAGGTCCATTTTTTCCCCTTGGCCCACGCAGACTAGAAGCTCTCATCCCTACCTCCCCCTTTTTTTCCAGACCAAGCCCTCAAAGGATATGAGACAATATGAGCCTCCTGATACCCCAAGTGGAAGATATTGGTTCTTGACTTCTTACCAATGGCCCCGAGAGTTGACAAGAGTCCAGAATTACCCCCCTCCACCAACGCACACCACCATGGCACTACAGAGTGAGGATAGTTGCAGTGGGTGCTGGGCACACTTTGAATCAATTCTGTAGTCTCCCAATACTGCCCGAGGGATGCGGGAAGTAGTCACATGGTTTTCTCAGTGGCATAATAGGACCTTGAGGGCTGAGAAATCTGAAAGGTCTCTAGACAGGATAAAATATACTGTAAGCTTTATTTGTCCAGTATCTACATTAGATGGAGAAAGGGACTATTTATCAGACACTTATTTGGGCAGAAGCTGCTCCCCATGATCAGGTGCCTCTCCCTAATGCTGTGATGCTAGATCAGAGCTGTGGAATTTGATATTATCCCAAATATACATATGTGTGCATAGTTGGGGAGCAAGTCTAAATTAGTGGAGTTTATCCCAAATAGAACAGATTAGTATTTTCTACTTTTTACAGTCAGGTGGAATAAGACCTTGTAAACATGTAGATTTACTGTTTATTCCCACTTCACTCATTTACTTCCAAAGGGTCAATTAATTCATTTTACAGATGCAAACTTTTAGTGAAAGGAGAAAGAATTGTTCTAAAAATAAAGAAGGAAACTAAAAGAGAATTTGCAAGTTTATGAACCATGTGGAAGAGTCTCATCCATTCCCATGTCATTAACCAGGCATCTGGTGACTTTTGAGTCCCACTGTTAGCCTCCTCTTTTCTCCACATCTCCACTGGAGCATCCCAACCTCCTGCCACCACATCAACACATGCAGGGAGGCAAGGGCTGCACTGTGGAGCCACAAAAATCTCTGTTCATATTCCTAAGTCAGTACTCAGTAGGAACTTAATACATTTTAAGTGCATGAAGGCATGAATATTTAATTTGTTTTTTCAAGAAATCAATGAGATGATCTGTCCACAGGCAATGTTATTTGGTTTCTGAAATTTTCATTGGTTATTCATCACTTTGCAAACAGAATAGGATACTCTTGCTCCTCTGTGGGGTTCTCAATGGACTGTCCAAAACTGTTTGCTATTAACCAGCGATCAGGTAGAGAAAGAAAATTTTCTGGCCTGAAAAATCTCTGTGAAGACTAGCAGGTCTCAACAAAGGAGATGATGTTCTATAGAGCAGGAACATGAGTAGGACTGAGGTTTACTTTGTGTTATTCCCGATAGAGCACTGACCCTCATTCTTCAGGCCCATCTTCCCTCCAGTGGGACATTTTCTGCTTTTGCATCAATGGAGAGAAGGCATGCTCTCAAGCACTTTGTAGAAGGATTGCCTCTAAGGTCTTATTCCTGACACTCTTCAGGAAGTTCAGAACTGAAGTCCCTCCTGTGCCCCTCTCCTCTAAGGCCCGAGGTGGCCCTGGGAGATGGCTTGGTTTTCTGCCCTTTGCTTTGGCTGCAGCCGTGATAAGGTATTTGGTCACCACAGTTATGTGGTAGCTGCGCAGCTCTGCCAGGGCCTCCACACAATGGTTATATGCTGTCACAAGTTGGTCATTTCCAGAGGATAGGACATGATGCCTCAGTGAAGGAGCTGACTGTATTTCTTCTATGAAGGCCTTATGTGAAGGAGGCATGTAGTCCCTCATTCTGAGCAGAAAGTCACCTGAAAGAAACCATCCATAACAATGTCATAGCTCCACATGGAAAGATAAGAGTCTGTCTGCTTTTCTGAATATCAATGATACAAAGACTATTGCTGTCACCCTAACTATCTGATCTGCTTTGCTGGCTCTTTCACTAGTAGACTTCGAAGACTCAAATGCACACTCCTGACTAGTGGTAGGAGATGGGAAAGGGAAACAGAAGCAAGCACATCTCAGAAAACTGAGTTAGAACTAGGTCTATCAGCCAGTGTATAAATGTTTATCATTTACCAAATGTGGGCAAAGTATCTTGCTAGTCACTGTGGGAGAATAGTTACAAATGTAAGACATAAACCCTTAAACTAAGTAGCTAGATAATTTGATGAATTTTGTTTTTTAAATGCTTTGTTTTGGAGGAAGTGCTAAGGAAGAAAGTAATAGAATTTATATGAGTAAGAAAATAAAGAATGAACAACTCTTTTAATAATGGCCTCTTGAAGTCAAATTGTTTAAAATGTAATTAACAGATATTTATAGAAAGTGTAGATAGATAAACCATTTTTACAAAATCCATTATGTTTAATATTATGCATGGTAAGTCAAACACTAACATTACCAAGTCAAAGCTCCATGAAAAGTTATCATGGTTCTAGAGAACTGACTTTTATGGATGAGACTGGACCCTATGACACCAAGTTGTAGGTTTTTTTTTTCTAATTCATCTTGAAATTTATGTATTATGAAGTGCTTCTGGAAGCCGTTAAACATTTGGCTCAAGGCTGGCAGGTACAGAAATGAGCAATTTCAAGCTTCTAAAATGGTTGACCCTTTCCTCTTTTGGTCTAAATAGAATTGGCTTGAGGTTGCACCATTTTTATGAGGAAGGGCTTTAGTAGAAGAGCTTACACCCATTATCAGCAATACCCAGACTTATCAACAAAATGACAAGCTATTCAGACTCCAAAACTCTCTCCCATTTTAGAGAAAGGAAGCCATTGCCTAAAGATCCAAACAAAATTGTAGTGAACAGCTAGAAATCAGCAATGTTTTAAGATTTGGAAATGAAACTCAATATCCTGCTGAGGTCTGACATTAATTGACGACGTAAGAACATACAAGTGGTAGACAGACACTCTGTGTCTCCAACCACAGCTAAGAAGGAATACAACTACTTCAAAACTAGAAACAACCAGAAGTTCCAGAAAATCAAAGTGCATGGAAGTCCAGCAAACAAAGATATAAAAAAGAAATACTCATTCAGATAGGTAGGAGGGGCGGAGAGGACGTGGTGTAGTGGTGGCAGCAGCAGTGGCAGCAGCGGCAGGCTGGCGGAAAGCACAGTTACACATTTTAAAAAGTCAGGAGGGACACCTGGGGAGCTTTCCCACCTCTTCACCAGACCTTGCAGCTCACAGTCCCAGCACCGGGGAAAACCAAGCTTCATTGTTTCTGACTGTGCAAACCAGTGGGGGTTGGGGCACAAGATTTCGTTTTTTGTTTTTTTTTTTTTACAAATTAAATTAACGATCCCAATGGGGAATGAGAGTGTGGGCGGGTTAATAGTTGTTGCTGGGAGGAAACAAGAAACCTCAGCCTTAAAGGCCTCACATAGTTTGGAGCCAATGACAGGAAGGGAAGAGCTAAGCTAATGCAGGGGGAGCGAGGAGACTCCACTCTCATGGCAGACATGCCTGCCCCACCCCCCGCCGGGCGCCGTCAGGAAATGAATCTTCTTTCCTGGTCACAGACCACATCCCGCGCTCAGCACTGGCTGCCAGGAGCACTGGGCTGTCTCTACGCTGCACGTTTAAAAAATGTAAAAAAGGTGCAGCGAGATATGTGAGGGATGGCGCCCATTTATTCAGGGTGTCGGAAGAGGGGAGGGAGGGGGTCTCCTTGGAGCCCCCCACTTCATTCCATTATCAAAGAAGAATATAGATACAGAATATAAAGGATGCAAAGCACGAAGGACCTGGGAAGGGGGACCCACAACCACAGAAGCTGCTCCAAAACCAGGACAGAAATAAGCAAACCCAGCTTCTTTAAGGCAGCCTAAAAAACGGAAATTCACATCTCATCATATTTTTCTCGTTTCTCACTCTCTTTGCCAACAAAATCTGTTCCTGATGGGCACAGCTTATTTTTATTCTTTCACTGGGGTAATCACAGGGACTGTGCAGTCCACCCAGTTCTGCCTGGAAGTCCTCCTTCCCAGAGGGAGGGGTGCTCCTCGGCTGAGACCGCTAGAAGCTGGATGCTGTGGCAGGCAACGAGTGACCCGGGACATGGGAGTAGACACCATCTCCAGGCACAGTCCTCACGTGGGGGCATCAGAGACCAGACAGACAAGGGCCCCTTCAATTGGGGAGTAACTTCTGTTTTCCTGCATTCAGGTTCTGGCCTATGGGAGGGAAAAGAGTCCCCTCAGCAGAGTCCAGTTGTTTAAAGGGCCCCCATGGTCCTAGAACATCCACAGACCCACCCACTGTGGGAACTATGGCCAGGGCAACAGCTAGAGAGGCTCCAGTCCCATATGGAAGTGGGAGAAATGCCTGGAAAATGGGCGAGTGCTGAGCAAGCGTCATTGTTCCCTCTCAGACCCCTCCCCCACATACAACACCACAACGTGGTGAAACAGGTCACCCTGTACTGATGAATCCCTAAGACCCTGCCCCTTACAGCATAACAGGAGAAACAGCTCTACCTAAGACAGAAGCAGACAAACACAGGAGCCTGTCAAGATGAGAAGACAGAGAAGTGTGGCCCCAAAGAGGGAACCGTTCAAGGTTCCAGTAGGAGAACTAAGTGACGAAGAGATAGCCAACCTAACAGATTCAGAATTCCAAACATGGGTGATAAAGTTGCTCACAGGCTTGACAGATATGCTTGAGTATGGCAAACGCATAAGAGAAGTGAAGGCTATGCTAAATGAAGTGTAGGAAAATCCACATGAAACCAATAGTGAAGGAAATAAAACCAGGGTTCAAATCAATGATTTGGAACATGAGGAAGAAAAAAACAGTCAACCAGTACAGAATGATGGAACAAGAATTGAAAAAAATTAGGAGAGGCTTGGGAACCTCTGGGACAACTTTAAAGGTGCCAACATCTGAATCATAGGGGTGCCAGAAGGAGAAGAGTAAGTTCAAGAAATTGAAAATTGATATGAAAAATTAATGGAGGAAAACTTCTCAAATTTTGTGAATGAAATAGACATATGAGTCAAGGAAGCACAGAGAGTCCCTGGAGAGCTGCACGCAGAAGGGACCACACCAAGACACATCGTAATTAAAATGCCAAAGTTTAAAGATAAAGAGAGAATCTTAAAAGCAGCTAGAGAAAAGCAGAGAGTTGCCTACAAAGGGGTGCCTATAAGACTATCAGCTGACTTCTCAAAAGACATTTTGCAGGCAAGAAGGGACTGGCAAGAAGTATTAAATATGATGACAAGCAAGGACGTACGACCAAAATTACTCTATCCAGCAAAGCTATCATTTGGAATGGAAGGGCAGATGAAGTGCTTTCTAGACAAGGTAAAGCTAAGAGTTCATCATCACCAAGCCATTATTATATATAATGTCAAAGGGACGTACTTAAGAAAAAGAAGATCAAAACTATGAACACTAAATGACAACAAACTCACAACTATCAACAATTAAATCTAGAAAAAAAAACAAAATCCAACTAAGCAAACCAGAGTAGGAACAGAATCATAGGTATGGGGATCTATGGAGGGTTATCAGCTGGGAAGAGGGAGGGGGAGAAATGGGGAAATGTTGCAGGGATTAAGAAGCATAATCAGTTGGTAGAAAATAGACAGGGGGAAGTTAAGAATAATATAGAAAAGGGTGAAGCCAAAGAACTTATATGCATGACCCAGGGATATGAACTAAGAGGGTAGGATTGCTGGAGGAAAGGAGGGTACTGGGTAGAGGGGAACAAAGGGGAAAAATATGGAACTACTGTAACAACATAATAAAATATACTTTAAAGAACAAAACAAAACACTTCTGTTCTTCTTCCTTGTTAAGGAATAAAAAAAGAAAAGGAAAAATGTCTGACTTACCACTTTCCTTGCTGTGACGAATGCCCAAGAACTCATCGAAGGCATGAAGCACTGTGCTCTGAGCCGCACTCCCTCCAGAGTATTTCAGGGGCTCTGTGGAGACTCCTTCATATATCAACCCCATCGGCATTGCTGGGTTATCTTTCCATCTAAGCAAGAGTAAAAGTTGGTGAGAAGTGGGTGCTCAGACTTAAGAGTATATTTTCTGATATAGAACCAGAAAGTGAGCAATAAAGCAAATGATTTCAATGATAAACTTATGGCAAAAGACTGGATATCTTTGTAGGATGTGTACCTCAGCATCATCTTGACCCCAATTTCGTAACAGGACATAGAATGCAGCCCTTCTCCTACCTCATTTAAACAACTTTTACAGAGAAGTAAATATTTGTAGAGAAGAATCCTTGGCATTGGTTTCACAATATGTATATTAGAAAAAAATCTATTCATAAAGACAGCATCAGTGCTAGTTAACAGAAACAAATTAGGGACTCTGGAACAATTTGCTCTCCCTCTGATTAAATAATTTTGATGATATAATAATCCCACAAGTAAAGATTTAAAAATGGACACACACACAAACACACACACATATAAATACACACACACACACACACACACACACACATCTTTGCCCTTCCCTGAAATAGTTATAATACTTGACACATTAAACTGTCAGTTCTAAAATACTACCCAACTTCATGGGAATGCCTTTGCCAATACTTTGTTGATAACAAGTATTGATAATAAGGGCAGTGACAAAAAAGAGCACAATACAACCTTGCAGGTTACCAGAAGCTAGGTCAGCGACCTGTAAAGGTTCTTAGTCATGCTCAGATTAAGTAGGTTTTTATCCCCTCTCCTCTGTTTTCTTCTCTTCAGTCTTTCTGATTACATGTCTTCATCTTTCTGTCTGAGTATCCCTGTTCTTATCTCCAACTATTTTACTCATTTCCCTGTCTGATTTTCTTAGTCTTAAACAATCTCAGAGTGTATGTGGGTGGCTCCCTAATGAGACAAAACCAATAGCACCAAGAACACATATATTTGTACTTATAATGCTTAACAGTTTATGAAGCAGCTTCACATTCATTTTCTCATTTGACCTTTTCTGAGCAGATCAAGGCAGGTATTTTTAAATCCATTTTACAGATAAAGAAACAAAGACTGAAAGCAGTTAAGTCTCCAGGACCACATTGCTTGGGAGCAGAAGAACCAAATTAAATCTGCAGCTTGTAATTTTCTATTTTCATGTTCTCAAGGCATCTGGATTTCTCCTTTTTCTAAGCAATAGGATCTTTTTCTCTTATTACCAGGAACAAATTACCCTCCCAGCTGTTAACAGTTTAAGTAACAGTTTTACGGTATGTCTCACCTTCCCATAACTTTGCTCAAGAGAAGGGAAATACCCACTTCTCACACATACAAAAGCCACAGGAAAATCATTCAACTTCCTGTTTTTATGACCTTTTTCAAATAATGTCTCTGAAGGAGGAAATGCTACAAGAAGCTGGGTTTTTTTGTTTTTTTTTTTTTTGAAGAGAGGCTGTTTTTGGTCAGCCATTCTATGGTTCTTATTGGATGAATATCAGAGTGGCCTTTGCAGATGAGGCAATATCATTCTAGAAAGAAATGAGGCACAGAAAGCAGTTGGGGGGACAAGCAGGAAGAACAAAGGGAGGATTCTGATTGTAAGGTGTTGCTGTTAGGAAGCAGGGCTCTATTTTATGCTGATAGGCACTGTAAAGGCAGGTGTGATATTTACTAACTGTGAGCCTTGGCTTAGTTAAATTAACGTCTCTGAACCTCAACTTCTTCATTCAAGTAATATAAGTATCTATCTTATTGGATTGTTGTGAGAAGTAATTAAAATAATACTAGTTCGGTGCTTGGAACATATTATTAAGCATTCAGTAAACATCAGCTATTTTATAATTTTTTCAGAATGAGTTGGAATCCCTGTTCTCCCTTTCATTATTTTGTAAGTCTGTACTAACCCTTCTGAGTCTTAGTTCTCCTAATTTGTACTTACTTCCTAAAGATGCCAGAAGAATTAAATGAGTTTCAGAGATGGTTCATGACTTGTCAGAGTTCAGAACACTTCCCCAATAAAATTTCTAAATAACATTTTATGGGGAGGAAATATGAAGACATAACTGCTGCTGTGTGGTAAGTGGACCAGAGACCACACTTGTTCAGATTTTCTTTGTAATCCCATTGGTTGTTTTACATAAAAGTCATTTTGATCTCTTCACCAGTTTCTTCCATTATTACCACTTCTAAGTGTTGAGCTCTCTCAGGGCTCAGTCCTTGATCTTTTCACTACTTTCACTTCCTAAGTGACCTTATCTAGCCCCATAGATTTATAAACCTATTCTGACTATTCACAAATTTGCACCTACACCTGAACCTCTCCCTTGTATTCTAGACTCATATGTTTGACTATCTACCAGACATCTCCATAGGAATGAATATTTCTTTGGGAGACCGGTCTGTGTGGTATTAGAAACTGTGACCGCTGCGTGAGCCAGGACCATCAAATCGGCCCATTAGTCTTATGGGCAGCTGGTTGGCATGCTTCAATTGCTACACTCCCACTCCCACATTCCAGAGGGTCCTGGAAGAAAGATAAAAATGGAATATGCTCTTTGAAACTAGTAAAGCCTGCTCTGCGTTGTGTAACTCCCAATCTATATCAACAGAATGTTTAACTCCAGGAGTGTAGTCTAAACTTTTGCAATGTACTCTGGCCCTGAAAGTCTGAATTGCTTATTCCTATATGTTGATTTATATTTTTCTTTGTCCATCCTAAGGATAGTTAGGAGGGTGGCCCGCAAGTCATGCACTTCTGCACGTAGCCAACCTAATAAAAACTCGGACCTAAAGGAGGTTCAACAGTGTCCTCCTCTGAGAGGCACTCCCCTTCTCTTTCTTCAGGCATTTCATCTCTGAGTCAATCATTTCACCTGCGCTGAGGGATCTACAGTAGGGGTACCCTGCACAGGTCCTAAACCAACCACCTGATTTCCCTACACTTTTGCTAAATTTGTTCTCCCTACATCCTTTTGCCAAACTTGTTCCTCCTCAAAAGAAAAATAGGCAGTTACATCTTTTCAACAGATTGGGTCAAAAAACCTTAAAATCTTTGATTTTTGATTGACCTTTGTCTCTTCCATTCCATGTGCAGCCCAATAGCAGATCCTGTCAACTTTACCATCGATCTATATCTAGAACCGGCCATTTCTCAAAGCCTCCAATGTTACCACCCTAGTTAAAGTTACCACCCTGAATTATAGTACAAGCTTCTTAAATACTTTCGTGGCTTTCATTCTTGTTCTGAAATTAAGTATTTTCCACTTAGAAGATGGAGTGATGATGTGAAACTTAAGACAGATCATGTCAAATCTTTCAAACTTGCCAGTGTTGTTCATCCCATTTAGAAAAGAAGCAAACAGGCCCCTACGTGATCTAGTCTTCCACTATCATGTGTATCTTTCCCAGTCTACTGAATATTTACTCCATTCAAGCACTGCTGGCCTCCATGAAACTCCTCCTTCATGACGTGCTATCACTTCATGGTCATTGAAATTTCTTTTCCTTTTGCTTGGAACAAGTATTTAGCTGGCTTACTCCTTACATCTTTCAGGTATCTGCTTAAACACCCCTTAGAATGTGGCATTCCCAGATTGCAATAAATGAATAAGAAACTTCCACCACCACTTGACCACTCCATGATTCCCTGTATCCTACTTCACATTTCCTCATATTGCTTATTGTTGTAACATATCTTGTATGATACTTGATCTTGTTCTATTTATTTCTTCATCTGTCTCCCATCATTAAACTTTATGTAAGCGCCAAAGAAATGAAGTTTATCTTTTATTTTATTGCTTCATTTCCAGAACCTAGAACTGTTCCTGGCGTATGGTAAGCACTCATTAAGTAGCTGATGAATGAGTTAATAAAATTATAGCATTCTATAATTATGCATTATATATCTAAAATATATAGACCCAAGTGTATTTCTTAAAAAGACTTGTCCAGCTTAAAAAAGCCATCAAATGCTCAAATGGCCAAGGCATCAATCAGCCTCTTTTTAGTGCCCCAACTTGAAGAAGACACATTGAAGCCACATAGAAGGTGACAGAGAAAATACCAGGATGAAAGTAAAAAAGTAAGAGAAAGATACCTACTTTCAAAATCCATATATTCTTCACCTATGATGACACTAGTCTGAGGAAGGGAAGTTAAGTTTCTCCGAAGAATCCAAGGACAGCTCCCATGAATTCTCAGGCCCAAACTGCTATTTGTAAAGGAAAGGGATTGTTTTTCTTTCAAATCTCTGTAGGCAATATTATTTTTAGCCTTTCTCGTAGCATATTTCTAGCAAGCCCAATAAAAGCAGACATTTAAAAAGGGGAAAAAAAAGAGAGATATCTCCCCCCCCAGGGGATATTAACTTCCCTGAGAAATTTAATGTGAGTGAGAAATAAAGGGAGTATGTTTCATCTGCAGATGCAACTCTCAACTCTCCTAAATAAAAATGTTTTTAAAAGTAAACAAAAATAATAAATTAAACATGGGGCAAGTAAAGAACACAGGAGCAGATTTAGGTTTTTCTAGACAACCCTATTAGAAATTGTCAACAATCCAGATGTTTTTGGTCATCTGCACTTATCAATACACTTAGGATTTGGCACTGGTCACTTAGTTTAGCTACATGAGAAATATTCTGAAAATCAGAAACAGAGGGGAGACACTTATGTAGATCACAGATAAAAATGTAACATTGACCTAGTATTTTTTTGGTATATTTTATTGATTAATGTAGTTACAGTAGTCCCAATTGTTTTCCTTTGCCCCCCTCCACCCAGTACTCCCCTTTCCTCCAGCAATCCCACCTCCCTTAGTTCATGTCCATGGGCTGTGCATATAAGTTCTTTGGCTTCACCCTTTCCTATGTTATTCTTTTTTTAAAGTACATTTTATTGATTATATTGTTACAGTAGTCCCAATTTTTTTCTTCCGTTTCTCCCCTCTGCCCAGTACGCCCCTTCCCTCCAGCAATCCCACCCCCCTTAGTTCATGTCAATGGGTCGTGCATGTAAATTCTTTGGCTTCACCCTTTCTTATATTAGTTTAAATTCCCCCTATCTATTTTGTACCAAACAACTATACTTCTTAATCCCTGCATCAGTTCCCCATTCCTCTCCCTTCCCCCTCTCAGCTGATAATCCTCCAAATGATTCCCATACCTATGATTCTGCTCCTATTCTGGTTTGCTTAGTTGGGTTTTGTTTTTATTTTTTAGATTCAGTTGTTGATAGTTGGAAGTTTGTTGTCATTTTAATGTTCATAATTCTGATCTTCTTTTTCTTAAGTAACTCCCCTTGACATTTTATATAATAATAGCTTGGTGATGATGAGCTCCTTTAGCTTTACCTTGTTTGGAAAGCACTTCATCTGCCCTTCCATTCCAAATGATAGCTTTGCTGGATAGAGTAGTCTTGGTTGTAGGTCCTTCCTTTTCATCACCTTGAATACTTCTTGCCAGTCCCTTCTTGCCTGCAAAATGTCTTTTGAGAAATCAGCTTATAGTCTTATAGGCACCACTTTGTAGGCAACTCTCTGCTTTTCTCTTGCTGCTTTTAAGATTCTCTCTTTATCTTTAAACTTTGGCATTTTCATTATGATGTGTATTGGTGTGGTCCTCTTTGGGTCTAGCTTGTTTCAGACTCTCTGTGCTTCCTGGATTTGTATGTCTATATCCTTTGCCAAATTTGGAGAGTTTTCCTTCATTATTTTCTCACATAAGCTTTCAACTTATTGCTCTTCCTCTTCTCCTTCTGGCACCCTATGATTCAGATATTGGCATGTTTAAAGTTGTCCCAGAGGGTCTTAAGCCTCTCCTCATTTTTTTAAATTCCTGTTTTCTCACTCTGTACTGGTTTACTGTTTTTCTTCTTCTTCTTCTTATGTTCCAAATCATTGATTTGAACCCGTTTTCTTCCCTTCACCATTGGTTTTGTGTGGATCTTCCTTTGTTTCATTTAGCATAGCCTTCACTTCTTTCCTTATGCATTTTCCATACTTAAGCATATCTGCCAAGCCTATGAGAATCTTTATCACCAGTGTTTTGAACTCTGCATCTGTTAGGTTGGCTATCTCCTCATCTGTTAGGTTGCCTATCTCCTTGTTGCTTAGTCCTCCCACTGGAACCTTGATCTGTTCCCTCTTTTGGGCCATACCTCTCTGCCTCCTCATCTTGACAAGTCCCTGTGTTTGCCTGTGTGTCTTAGGTAGAGCTGTTGCACCTGTTACGTTGTAAGGGGTGATGCCTTAGGTATTCATCAATACTGGGTGATCCGTTTCACTATGTTGTGGTGCTGTTTGTAGGAGGGGGTCTGAGAGGGGACAATGAGGCTTGCGCACTTGCCCTTTTCCAGGCATTTCTCCCACTTCCGTATGGACTGGTGCCTCTCTAGCTGTTGTCCTGACTGTTGTTCCCTGAGTGGGTAGGTCTGTGGATGTTCTGGGACCATGGGGATCCTTTAAACAAGCGGACTCTACTAGAGACCAGCAATTTTTTTCTCTGCCCCAACCCCTACTGGTTTGCACAGTCAAAAGCAATGAGCCTTTATTTTTGGGAAACCGCTCCTCATGGTTTAAGAAATTGTAGCCCCAGCCTGAGCATGGCGAGCTGCCAGCTTTCTGGCCACCCTTGCCTCTAAGTCTCAACATAAGTCTGTGTGTGGAACATAATTGTCAACCACTCAGAGGGTTGCCATGGGAATTAAATCAAAGAGCATTTATTAAGCTCATTGTGCTTCAAAACTTGCTCTGCTTTCCTTATCAGCAATGTAGTGTAAGCTATCTTTAGCAGGGAGTATATGAAACCCTGTACTTGGTCCGAATGTTTTATAGAACTTGACTCTAATCAGTCAGTGTGATTCCTGAATTAGTGTATGTTATCTGTTACTGTCAAACAACTGAATACAATAGACAATTTATGAATTTCAGCCTTGTATCTCTTGTATGTATCCTCCTCAATAAAAGGCATGAGGGATGAAGGTTTGGCTGCTGGTCTCCACTAGAGAGGCAGTCGCCTTCTTTCCCCCAGACCTAATAAAGTGTCCTGGGTAAAAGTTTATTCTGTCGTGGTCACGAAGCCTCTGCTGGACAGAGCAACTTCCAACCGAGCCTAGGGTGTGTGTGGTACCTCCGCCATATTTATTTTCCCTGGTGCCAGAACTATGAACTGTCTGGTCTGGTTTGGTCTGGTGCTGGGAGTGCTTCCCAGGTGTCCCTCCCTACTTTTTAAAACATGTGACTGTGCTTCTGCTGGCTTGCTGTCACTGATGCTGCTGCCACACCGCGTCCTCTCTGCCCCAGCTCCGCCCCTCTACCTGTCTGGATGAGTATTTCTTCTTTATATCTTTGCTTTTTTGACTTCCATGCAGCTTTATTTTCTGGGACTTCTGGTTGTCTCTGGTTTTGAGGTAGTTGTATTCCTTCTTAATTGTAGAGGGAGATGCAGCGTGTCTGTCTAGGCCTCCATCTTGGCTGGAAGTCCCTGACCCGGTACTTATTTTAATGAAAATAAAGTTACCTTCTGGACCCCATCTAATCATGAGAATTGTGCTTTACTTTGTTCTCTAAGTTTGCATTAAGGGTAGAATCCCAAAAATATTGCCCCAAGATTCCTATTCTCATTCCTAGAACTGTTGACATTATGAGATATACCTGTCAATAATGATATATAACAAGACAAAGGGACTTTGCAGATGTAGTTAAGTTTAATAATCAATTGACCTTAATAAAGAGGGTCATTCTAGATAGTCTAGGTGAGCTGAATCTAATCAATAATACCTTAAAAGCAGGAACTTTTCTCTGGCTAGCAGCATAAGAAGAAGTCAGAGAGATGTGAAATACTGGAAGGATAGGAAATGTCATTGCTGAGTCAGAGGAGCCCAGGTGACAAAGAATGCAGGAAGCTATTAGAAACTGAAATTACATTCTCACAGTCAGCATAGAAGCAAACACTACAACTTCCAAACCACAGTAAATTAGGTTCTACAAAAAATGTCACAGAGCTCTTCCCCAGATCTCCAGATAAGAGCTCAGCCCAGCAGATACCTTGATGTGGCCTTTTGAGACCCTAAGCAGAGAACCAAGCTGAACTCACCCTAACCTCTCACCCACAGAAATGTGAGCTAATTAATGTGTATGTCATTTTAAGCTGCTAAACTTGTAGTAATTTGCTTTGTTACAAAAAACAAAACAAAACAAACAAACAAACAAAAAACCCTTAATGCAAACTTAGAGGACAAAGTAAATCACAAAGAGATTTTTAGAATTAGGTGCTTCCTAAATCTGAGTCTGTTTTAAACCATTATTGAATGAAATGCTAAAGGGACTTGTTGAAGAAAAAGAAGAAGATCAAAACTAGAAACAATAAAATGGCAATAATACATATCTATCAACAATTGAATCTAAATAAACAAACTAAGCTAACAAGAACAGAGACAGAATCATGGATACAGAGAGCATTTTGATGGTTGACAGATGGGAAGGGGGTGTGGGTGATGGGTGAAGAGGTGAGGGGATTAAGAAGTACAAATAGGTAGTTACAGAATAGCCATGGGGATGTAAAGTACAGCATAAGAAGTGGAGTAGCCAAAGAACTTATACATGTGACCCATGGATATGAACAATGTGGGGACTGCCTGAGGGAGTGGGGGATGCTGGTGGAAGGGGCCAAAGGGGGGAAAATTGGGACAACTGTAATAGTATAATCAATAAAATATAATTGATGAAACATTTTAAAATGACCTTTTATTCTTTTGTCTAATCCAACCAAAGCATATCTACATGTTTTGCTTAATATGTTACTAGAATCTCTTTCCTATATTCAGATCTTGTCTTAACCCTGACTACATAAAAAAATATACAAAAAGCAATAAGAGTCCTATAGGATAATCTCTTTGGGGAACATTTCAGAGGTGAAAGTCTAAATTCTGAGACACATTCCCAATTCCATATCTGTCACCTCCCCCTTTTTCCATTTTTTCCCCAATAAGCCAGGTACCTATTACTTTCCTGTTATTCCATAGAAACCTTCCTGGTTTTACTCTTTGCACCCTGCAATGAGGAATCCCCATCCAGAACAGCCTCCCTCCCTTAGAAAGGGAGGTCACTTACTCACACTCTGGACTCTACCCAATCTGTAGAAAATAATTAGTACATATTGTCACTCTATTCTTCCACCAATAGATTATACCACTAGATCAATAGATTTACAAAATTATTGATTTTGGTGTTTGGCATGTTTCTTGTTACATCCAGGTGTCACTCCCTGTTCTTTCTATCAATAACACTTTAGTCATGTTCTAGTTATATGTATGGCACACTAGATAATATTGATTGCACATTTTTATCTCATCCATCCTCTACCTCCACCTTTCATTTCTCACCCTTAAAAACAAACTAAATTTCTTACAGTGAATAGGAAAACCAATCTTATTAAAGCATGCCAATGTATGACAAGTGTATTTAAAGTAAAAAACATATCTAAGAGCAGTGTTCTGTATTTGGAGAAATTACAGGTCATGTTGTTGTAGGAAAAACTTGGTTCTTCTTGATGACACAGTAAAGAATTACAGATAAGCAAGTCTATTAGCATGCAAGCAAAGTTTATTAGTAATATGTTCTCATGGAAGAGAACAGGCCTAGCCAAGGTGGGGATGAAAGGCATAGGCTTGAGCAGCAAAAAGCATCAGGTTCTTTTTCCTGAGAACTTATATAGCTAGTAGGATGAAGTGAGGGAGTTACATATTGATTGGTGGGTAAAGCTGGTGCCAGTTTCCCCTGGGGGACATGACTACCCAAACATAAGTATGTGTAGGGGTCTATTCTCCGAATTCTTATCTTGCTCCAGACCACATCTGGTCATCTTGATACATGACAGGAGTTGAGGCAACTACCCAAAGTTATTTATGGGCTCTTAAAAACATATAGTGACCAGAGGCAGGTAATTAACCAAAGATGTTTTATGGGCTTTTTCTTTGGGCACTGTCGACCCCCACTTCCCCTTACCAAGTCTTGGGTTGAATAAACAGTTTCTAAGGCTTTATTTCCCAGACAGTGGAAATGATACATACAGAATTTCAAGACAACCCCTACTCCTGTATTAGCATGGTGTTTCTTGTGATGTTGGAATACATGGCAATCTTACCAAACCAAAATCAAGACTGCTGAGTTAGTGGGTGAGACATGCCTCCCTCCTGCTCCCTGCTTTGGATTATTATCTATCCTACCTAACAATGTGACAGGAAAAGAATACATAGGAATGTGAGAAAATGGTAGCTATTTTAGGAATGTTATAAGAAAGCTTTCAAGCTACTGTCTATACATACATCTGTCTCAGTAACAGCAGAATATAAATGACTGAGCTTTGTGGGTGGCATACTGGGCTTTTTTTTCCCATTTCTGTCATGAAGGTGGGGTTCTAAGAAAGGTAAATACAAATAAATCTAATATGATAACCTGAAGACAAAAACCCTCAACTTAAATATTCAACCTTTACGGTCATTTGTCATGCAGGTGGTACCCCTCTTCTTTTATCCATGAGTGGATCCAGGTGATTACTTCACTAACAAGAGTTACTTGGTGTGTTTCTTACTCTAGGAAGCTTATATCAGTTTCTATCCCCATAAATTTGGAAAATGTTACAGAGACTTCATGCAGGAAAACAGTTGAACTATACTCACCCAGAGAGAAAGATCCGGATGACTGCATAAAATATGTCTGGATTTACATAATCTGGAGGAACAATCAAAATTTGAACTTTACTACAGGCAAAAGGGCAATTGGTTACATGTGCATGGGCCCTGCTGCGCTCCTGGGGCTGTCTCTCTATCTGATCTGCATGGAAGTCTGGAATGAAAGCCAGAAGTGAGAGGTGGATGGAATGTTCTCTTCTGTAGTTGTCCTCGTTGGGGCTTACAGAACTTTTAAACTATTCCAAATGCTGCCCTTTTCTTCTTGTGGTACTTCTCCTTGCTGTCCTTAACAAGAACAAAAGATAGTGATCAAGGTCATCTTTTAAAAAGTTAATAATTTAAAAAGATGGTGTTTGCGAGACCATGAGAAGTAGAAAGAAGAAGACAGACAGAAAGAATCACTGCTCTCAGGGCTTTCCCAAGAGAGGGAAACTAAAGCCATCAATGCTCAAGTGGAGTTCTGCATGGTCAACAAAGAACAGAGTAGGGGACAGTCTCTTAGCCAGAGAGTGTCACACTAGCTCAGATGCAGATTCATTTAGCTCCATGTTTAGCTGTATTCATTAAACTGTTCTATTTTGAATCTAAGCTAATGCTTGGGGATAATTGATTTCTTTAGTTTATTAAATTGTATACAAGAAAGCAGGTTTTCACAACTGTATGAAATTTATTTTTATCAACTTTTGAAGGTTGTTCTCTTTCTTCATATAATGAAAAAATGGGGCCTCCCTGTGACTGAGCATACTTCTTTTATCCATACTCCTGTCTCTTTGTTTCTGAGAGAAAAAATAACATATTTTTTATAATAAATAAGTAAGCACATCTCTATTCAATCAATTTTCCGTTTCTACCATCCCTCATGCTCTCTGGTCCTCCATCACTCTTTTCTCTAAAGCCCCATGGGCTTAAGTAATTAATGTCTTCCCTCAGCCTCAGGCTGTCCCATTGCTCCTGAATGGTGTCACATTCTCTCTGCTCTTCTGTGATAATGCTCTTCTGGACTTTTTTTCTGAGTGTTATTTCTGAGTCTTACCCATCTGGTGCTCTTTTACCACATAAATGCTAAATATTATGTACAAGTTTTTCTAAAGCAGTAATGACTGACAATAATTTAAAATTTTACCCAACCTATCATATTTAATGAGAAGTCAGATCGTTTTCATAGATGTAAAATAATTCTGATGTAAAAAATTTCAATATAATTTAAAAATCCATTCATGATAAAGACAAATAAATAAAACATTTTAGGTAATAGAGGGCTCATCCTTGAACTGATCAGAGGAACTCATAGAAGGTCTAGAATACACATTATATTTAATGTTGAAATATTAAAAATAAGTATTTTAAAATGTAGAACAAAACAATGATCATCACTTCCATTCAATACTATGTTGAGAGTCCTAGCAAGAAGAATGAGAAATAAAAATTAAACAAAAATAAAAGCTATAACTACTGGAAATGAAGAAACTGAACAACATTATTCTCAAATAATATAATTTCTACATAGACAATGTACATAATCTACACATAAGTATTAGAATGAATAAGTGTTCATTAAGGTGCTAGATTCATGGTTTAACACTCAAATATCAATTTTATTCTATAAACAAGCAGCAGTCAGTAGTTAAATCAATGATCCCATATGCACTAAGAACAGAAACATAAAGCAACTATAAATAAAACTGAATGTATTTAAGTCTTGTATCTTGAAAGAAATTAAAAGAAAATTTTAAAAATTAAAGAAAAATGTGTCCATTTCAAGAAAGTCAAGAGAATTCAATATTAATATCTAAGAGAAGAAATGTATCTGAAGAAGACATTTCTATCTGAATAAACTCCAGGCAATATGACAAAAGAATATGCACTAATATCAAGGCATGATTTGGGGTAGCTTGTCCAGGAACTTTAGTTAATGCTTTTATGCTATATCTACCTCTCCACCTGCCTTGATCATAAGACAGAAAGACTGGAAGTAATAGAAAAATCATACAATTTTTTCGAAATTAAAATATAGATTTCATGCAATTTGAGCAAAGTTCTTAACAAATATTTAAAAATAAAATTTGATGAGCTGATTTTAACAGTTTATAAGAAAGGCAAAGGCTCAAAGATAAGACAAGAAGAACAAGGTGAGAGGGTTTTTCCTACCTAGAAATGAGAAATACTATGAAGATATTGTTCTTAAGACAAATGATATTGGTATAAGAAAAAATAAACAGATAATGAAACAGAATAGAGAGCCTGGAAACAGATCTAGTCGTTTAAGAAAAATCTGGTATAAGAATTAGTTAATACTGCACATAAGTGATAATTCACAGAAGGGATACTGAATTTATTTCATTTGTTATACTACACATAGATAATAATTGTATGTGAATTAAGGACTGAAACGTGAAAGAAAAAAACAGCAATTTCAAAAGGAAATGCATGCAAATATATTTATGACCTATGATTTTAAAATATCTCATGCAAAACCTCCTATAAAACGGACTTTTATGAAAGAAATGACAGATACTTTGACTATACTTAGATTAAAATTTTCTGCTTTCAAAAGTCATCATAAGATGAACCACACAATTACAACATATATAACTAATAAAAATTATCCTCAAGAGTATGTGAAAACTCATAAAAATACCCAGGTAAAAGATACAAAGACCTTTAGAAAAATAAGGAAAGACATGCACTTAGGAAAAAAGGAGTGTGAATGGTGAGCACACGTGCCCATCACGCACACGCAGAAAAAGAGAAGACAGTTAATGTTTTGCAAATGAGGGAAATGCAGGACATCCTTATCATGGTGGAATAAGAGTTCTTACTGTCTTTCCCTTACAAATGCTAATTTAGACAGTCACTCATGAACAAGGGAGCCTTTGTGGAAGTCCAGGAGTCCACCAAAGAAGCTCCAGCATACCGCTGGAGTAAAAACAGTCCAAGACTGAATGCACTGAAGAGAGTGAGAGGAGCATTTCACTTTTCCTATGTCACCCATCCCACAAGGAGACACAGCTCAGGGCCAAAAGAAAACTTATTGGCCTGGGATTTGTCCCACAAGAAAAAGTGAGACCATGTGAGTGACTGCCCAGCTTCCCCAGCTGCATGAAATGCTTCCGGAGACCCACTTCTTTCTCACCCCACCCAGAACACTGAAGTGAGCTGCATGACTGAGAACACTGGGGGTTGAAAAGTGGCTGTGAGAATGTCAAGTAGGGCTCTTGGAGGGCACTAAAGGGATGCAGAGCCTACTGACCACCTCAAGGACTCCATGAAGGCACCTTCCCACAAGCTGCTGGAGATGCCACACCTGCAGATCCCCCCACCTGGCTCATGGGCACCCCTCGTGTTCAGGGTGCCTCACCCAGACACCACACACCCATACCACGGCCATGTCTTTGTGTACACAATGAGGATAGCAAGAATAAACTTTTGTAAAGAAGGAAGAATAAAATTGGAAGCAGCATGCTCCATGATTTCAAACTATACTATAAATCTATAGTAATCAAAACAGTATGGTGTTGGCATAAAAACAGACACACAGATCAATGGAACAGAACTGAGAGCCCAGAAGTACACCTACACATCCACACATACATGGACATTTAAGATGTGGCAATGAAGTCAAGAACATACGATGGAGAAAATACCAATAAATGATGTTGGAAAAACTGGGCAGCCACAAGGGAAAAAAAAATTCAACTAAACCACTATCTTACACCATACTCAAAATTTAACTGAAAATGGATTAAAGGCTTGAATGCAAGAACTGAAGCCATAAAATTCATAGGAAAAAAAAAAACATATGCAATAAGCTCTCTGACATAGGTCTTAGCGATATTTTAGTGGATCTGACTTCAAAGACAAATGAAACAAAAGCAACATTTAACAAAGGGAACCAGCATCAAATCAAAAAGGCAACCTACTGAATGGGAGAAGATATTTGCAAATCATATACCTGTTAAGGAGTTAGTATTCAAAATATATAAAGAACACATACAACTCAACAACACCAACAAAGCAATTATCCCATTTTTAAAAGGAAAGAGGATCTAAATAGACATTTCTTTACAAAGAAGACACACAGATGGCCAACAGGCATGTCAAAAGATGTGCAACATCACTAATTATTAGAAGAATACAAATAAAAACCATGAGATACAACCTTACATTTTAAGCATAGCTATCATCAAAAATATAAGAAATAACAAGTGTTAGAAGAGATGTGTAGAAAAGGGAACCCTGGTGTACTGTTGGTGGGGATATAAATTGGTGCAGCCACTGTGGAAAACAGTATGGAGATTACCCAAAAAGTTAAGAATAACACTACCATAAAATCCAGCTATTTCACTTATGGGTATTTATCTGAAGAATACAAAATGACTAATTTGAAAAAATCACTATGTTCATTGCAGCATTATTTACTATAACCAAGACATGGAAACTACCTAAGCATACAAAAGAGCCCCTCTATGAGGTCAGCTCTGTTGCAGCCAGATTTGGGCACATTGGGGAGAAATTTGATACAATTGAAATGAGTAGGAATATAGAAGGGATTCTGGTTGTACATGAGCACCAGCTACCCAGCGTGTTACTGCTATAGTTGGGAAAGACTTTCTTCAAACTACCTGGTAGTGAACTTAACTCAGGAGAAAATGAAGGACTAAAATGCTTAATGACACTAGGTCATCAGGATGGAGTCCCACAAGACTGGGTCACGGATGAAGGCATTGGTAACTGGTAGGGACCAAGTTTTGAACCGCTGAGTATTCATATATTCCTGCACACGTTATAAAACTGAAAGAAGACAGTAAATTGTTTTTGGTTCAACTTCAAAAGAAAACCTTGTTTGCAGTCCCTAAAAATTACAAGCTGGTAGCTGCACCATTGTTTGAATTGTATGATAAGGCACCAGGATATGGATTCATCATATCTAATCTCCCTCAGCTTTTGAACAGGTTCAGCTTTATATATAACCAAATTGCTGCACAGGGAAGTAAAAGAAGCCCTCTTTGCAAACACAGCTGAACACAGTGTAAAATAAACATGATGGAAAAGTGGTTTTTATTTGTTTGTTTGTTTTATCTCTTTCCCAACCCCCAAATTGTCACCTGCTTTCTATTGTTTGACTAGTAAAGTTGATGTGAAGAACTAGACAGTGGTGTAAACACACATAACCATGTTTAATTTGTTTTTATATCTACTCATACATTTTTGTACATTAAAGAAAGTGGGCTTCTTTCTATTTGTATTTTCTAATTTCACATTAAACTTGAAAATGTCTTACAAAAAAAGAACAGGACCACAAGAATATCCTTGCAAACTCATAGATCATTCCCCAACAGTATGAACAGCAATCGGTTACCATAAAACAAAGTTAATTACACCAGAGCCATCTCAGATGTTGGCCAGCCTCCAGGCCCTTTGCCCCCAAATAGAGCCCCCAACCTGCAATAGCCCCATACCGTGCATTTGTCCTAAGGTTCTGGTGATGTCCTCAATGGAGAGTCTCAGTTTCTGCAGGGCTTGGAGCAGGGAGTCCTGGCTGGCCTGTAGGATGGCATTCACTGCTTGAACTAGTGCCTGGGGAGAAGATTCATTCACACAATTCATTAGCATTCACTATGGTCCGCGGTGCAGTGAGCTAAGCATCAAAGCTGTGGGAATCAGGAAAAGAGCACCCCTCTCTCTGCTGGACTGTTTTGCAGGGCCCCCCCTAAACTAGATTTGCTGTGAGTTCTGCCTGAAAGGATGATCTCTCTGGGCATCTGCCAGATAGACACTTGGATATGTTTTTCTAGATCTTTCCTCTGATTGCTACTTCTTATAACTCTTAGAAGCATAACTCTATCAATTTTTCTTCTTCCTTCTTCTGTATTTATCACACATTATAATCATATCTGTATCTTGAATTAGGGCACCCCTGCTTTTGAGCTTTGTCTTTCATAAAATCAGACATATGCTGCAGAGCTCAAAGAGTCCCCAGCTCCAGAGCCCCCTCTATCATGAAGTCTTCTTAGCAGTCTACACCTTAGCTGAGCTATATTTGAAAGACCAGTGTTTCATTTTGTATCTTTTAATGGACTAACCACCTCAATGAGAAGTAAAGTAACCATATTGTTTCACTTTTGAGAGTGAAAGAGGGTGCTATAACTGTTATGCTACCACCGGTGAACCCTACAGAATACACAGTAAGGACTCGAAATATGCTTACCAGGGAAGGTGGTGAGGAAAGACATACATCTAACTTAATTGTCTTCAGACAAGGGACGGATTCTCTGGCTCCATCACCTGCTGCCCTGCTGTCTTTTGTCTTACTGAGCCTGACCTTTCTGTGAACTGCTTGACCCCTGAAGGAATTTAAGTTTGCAAACCCCCAGGACTAAGTGTTCTCAGTGATGGTTTCAGTCCTCTCTGCCAGGAATATGTCTATCTGTCTTTCTGTCTGCCATTTTCTTTCTCTCTCTGTTTAATTCCTATATATTACTTAGGTTTTAACCTTAGCTGTCGTTTTCCCTGGGCAAGCTTTGCCTGACCCTTCAGGTCTGAATTGGGTTTTAGATGTCTTTTCATGAAGCATTACATTTTTTATTATCCTACACACCAACCCATCTTTCTCCACTAGATATGAGCTTCTATGGGGGCCACAAAAATGTCTGTTTGTTCCCCCAGATTATTTCATTGTCTAGAACAAAGCTTGTTTGTTGAATGGACAGATGGTCAATTGCACGTTTCACAGGAGTTGGGAGAAGAGAGTAGCTCTGTCGCCTACAGTTTAAACCTCTTTCTTCAGACATAAACCAACAGGGCAAGGCCTATGCTCACCTATGTAATTCACAGAAGGGGAAGAAACTGGATGGGAAGTAAAGCTCAGATTAATTTCCCATTTAGAAAAAAAAGTGCTGTGGGTGAGAAGATACCTTAATCCCAGGTACTGCTGCTTTCTCCACCAAAACGGTCACCAGAATAAACCCACGCAGGCTTTCTCCCCCAGGAAATGAGAAAATGATGTCCAGATTCCTTGGGAAGGAGATGGCCACATGGTTAAATAGGCTTGGTCACTGTGAGTATGCATGACCCACAGGTCCCCTCAGAGTCAGACAAGTTCACCTCATCTGAGGACTCTCGGAGTCCAGCATGGCCCTGATGGTCCCAGACCGTCCACCCAATGTAACGGCTGAAGCATGAGTGGGCAGATATTTCTGATTCTTCACAGAACCGGTCTATTGCCCAACACACTATTCCTTGCAGGAGCACTGACTCAGGGTTACAGTGATAGGCAACAGTAATTCTTTGCCCACGGTCATGCAGCTGGTTAGCCACAGGACCAGGTGGGGAATATTTTCCTAACTCCAGCTAGTGCTCTTTCTAATCAATAATTACTTTTTATTTTGTATAATAGGGTGAGAGCTAGAAGACTGTACACAGAAATCACTTTTATATGACCTGTGATCATAGGAATTCAGATATCCCAGATACACAGCTGGTCTACAAAACTTAAAAACTTTACTTCATAAATCACTACTCCTTCAAACATTTTAAGCATGAGAAGAAGAAAAAACAAACACAAAAGAAAACTAAGCCAGGAGCACCGTTGTTCCAGCAGTTACATTAGTTTGGGGAAAGATGTCTGTGCCCTTTCATCTTCCAATTTCTGGAGCTACAGCTTTTATACCGAACCCCTTCATCGTGCCGAGGTTTGATGATGGGAGAGGTAATGTCAATTTAGAAGCTAACTTTGCTCTCTAGAGGAGGAGGAGCTTAAAGATGTCTGGGCCAGACCTGCCTCAAGAGCTAGAGTTCATGTAACACATTATTTCAAAGGAATTCTAATATTTAAAAAATATTTTATTTATTTACTTTTAGAGAGAGGGGAAGGAAAGCAGAAAGAAGGAGCAAAACATCAATGTGTAAGAGATACATTGATTCATTGCCTCTCACATACCCCCAACTGGGGATGTGCGCTTACCAAGAATCGAACCTGTGACCTTTTGATTTGTAGGCCAGTGCTCAATTCACTGAGCCACACCAGCCAGGGCTCAAAGGAGTTCTTCTGTAGCTGTAGCAGCCTCTTCCTGCAACTCAGCCTTTCATAGACATTATAGTAAGAAGAGAGATCTTTTTCCAATCATTAAAGAATTGATGTTTTTTTCCTGCATTCTATTGTATTTTACTTGTTTTATTATGTACAGACTAGAAATATATATAAAGAAAATTAATCCCCTAATACCTACAAAGCAGAGGCAACCACTGATAAATTTTGGACTGTTAATTTTGGCACCTTTCCTTCTAATCTTTTCGCATGCATCTGTATGTAGCTTACATACTATACATACAATTTTGTATGCTTTCATTCCTGTTTTGCTGTCACCTTTATAAGTTAGCATAAATTTTTAAGTGAGTGCAGAATTTCTGAGAACTTACCAGATGTCCAGGAGTCTAGTCAAATTTCAGTTATTGACAACCACAAATGAAAAAAGAAAAGAAAAGAACAAATTAGTTTGTTAATGAGGGTCACATGTACACAGGCACACATTCATGTGCAAATGCACACATATTCACGTTCATGTACACACAGGCTTGTTCTAGACAACAGGCCACTGTGTGACAAAGAGTGAGCCAAGCCTCAATTCATGTATCAGCCCCAGAATATTTAACCAGTAGCATTGTGATAAATTATCTTGCTCATTTTAGATTTTTGCAAATTACAAATACCACAAACCCCTAATACCACATTTTAACACCTATGTTAGATCAAGTTCAATTCTCTCACCAGGGTTTTTCCTAATTTGAAAGCCTGCATTGATGCAATTTCTTAGAAATTCTAAAGGGTGATTGTTTGCGTCACTCTAACATCTGTCATGAGCTGCTTTATTTTGTTATTTAACCACTCTGAGTGTACTTTGCTTTCATTTCTTCATTTCACTTAAGCTGTGTGCCAGGCATATTAAGAGACTCCAAAAAAAAAATAAGCAAGGAGAAGAATAACTACTGAACCCTGGGACTGGGTCTGCATCTCTGGGATTAAATTAGCTCTGCATTCTCACCCACTGAGAAAATAGCTTTTTATTGCTGTAGTTTTTGAGTTTAACATCCTAGTCCAGCCATTTTTCCCTTCAACATTCCCCACTCCTCTCTTTCTCTTTGAATTAGAGATTCAGTTTATTAAGGTTTCAATGTCTTGACCAGAATCATTTCTCCATACCTATTTATTTTTTATTTCTGTCCAAATTCTGAGCCAGATTAACATCTTTCCATGGGAATATTAGTCACCAATTTTGTTATTAAAGCAGAATTTGCCAAAGATCATAATTCATCATTATAGAAACCAAAATACCAGGGCTCAGGGGTCCTTAGATAGATGAGATTGCCCAATCTCTCTCCAAGGGGCACATACATTAGTCTTAAAAGCTATGTTCTTTATTAAGCATTTAATCCTTTAAAGATTCCCATCATTTGTGGCAATCTTGTATTTACCCACAACAGTTATGCTAAAGAAGTTCTTCTTCACATATAACTTAAATGTCCCTTTAGCTACTTTAGTAAATCACAGAAGTGCTGTCTCTTGCATCTACAGCCTGAAATAAATTTGGTTGTGAAAAATGTAATTCAAAGGGAAATTCAATCCTTCTCCACTTCTACCCTGTTCTATTTATTGGAATTTCTTGTTTTTAAAAAAACTCATGTTATTTTTTCTTTAGACAAATGCCAATATCCCCAATCCAACTGTCAAAGGAATTATGCCAGCTAGGTGGAATGGATAGCATTATTAATCAAAATTTTAGCCTGACACACCTACTCTCAATTCATACATAGTCATTCATTTATGACCACTACATAATGTTCATTTATGGAAAATCCTGGTCCTGAGTTGACTTGAATGGAGGACATGTTAGGGAATGATTATGCAGGAGCATTAAGGTCAGGCTGAGAAATTAAAATTTGATATAGAAGTAAACAAAACTGGTCTACAGCAATCAATGCATTCAGTGTGGGTTGAGAGGAAACTTCTGGGACCTATGATTTTTGAACTTCTATTCAAGTTCATCTCCTCTTTGCAATGATAAAACAGCCAATAAATATGAACATCTTCAATCATAATTAGCTGAAAAAAACCTGGGCCTTTCTGTCAGAGAGAATATAAGTCACAAGACTGTCCCTTACTCAGTTTCCATTTGTTCAAATCCAAAGCACTGTCTCCTTTTCTTACCTTTCAGGATCCTTTGTAGTCCAGTTCGTCAACACCAAGTCTGTGTGGACCAGGATAGGTGGGAGTCCCAAGATCCTGGAGACTTCCACAAAAGGAAGGGCAAGATTTCTTGGCAGGACCTTTCAGATATAAATTCTGACAATTAGCATATTCTAGAAGGAATGCAGCAGAGGAAGCAATCATTGCTGTCTTTTATTCCAACAATTCTGTGGTAGAGGAATGGCTTGGGGATAAACTGGGATTATCTGAGTGATCTCTACACACACAACTTACTCTCATGTTTTTTTCTCTTAACAACCTAATGGATATGTTGTTTATGAATACAGTCTGAAAATATATATGTATATAATAAAATAGCACCTGAATATTAACTATGCAAAGAAGGGCATTACCAAATGTTTAAGCATAAGTTGGGGGCTGAAATGATGTACAGCAGGAAAGAAACTTCATGTAAATCTATCTATCTATCAACCTACCTACCTACCTATATGCATAGATATGTAGATATATGTGTGTTTGTATATATAAAACTAAGAGCATATATGTATATGTGTAGATATATGTACATATATGTTTGTGTTTGCTTATGTGAGGGAGAGATATGAGGAGGGTAGAACAGCTCACCCTGTGTGAGCACTGATTCCATCAGTCACTTCATAAATCAAACCTAATAACAACTTCAACTAAGTGGCCTCAAGATAGTCCCCATTCAACCCCTGAGTTAATCTTTGAAGAGTTTTATATGCACATAAATCCAGGAAAGCAACTCCGATCCATGGAGGGATTTCTACCTAAAGACAAGGCTAATCTAGCTCCAAAAACACAAACAGAAAACTCAAACGATTCTTAGGGACCCGTTCTTCCACTTCTATTTTATATACCCTTAAGAGAGCTGTATCTATTTAGAAGTCTTGCTTCTGCCTTTGTTTTCCCATATAATGTTTTTAAATAGACTTGAGACAAACCTATTTCTTAGTAAAAATAATATGGAGCTTTAGAGTTTTAAAATTGAAACTTAGGTCAACTTCCCTCAGGAGGCAGGGCATGAGGACAGTGCAGAAGAAAGGCGTCTACTTAGATACAAAGAAAGTCATATAGAATCTGAGGCCAGAGGGCAGGGCGCTTGCTGGGCCTGAAAGTACATGAGCACACCTCAAAGTGGGAGACTCCATGTCCTGCCACCCTTCTCTGCCCTTTCCCTGATGTACTATCATGCTTTGGAGAACAGGTCAGAGAGGGAAACCCAGTTGGGATGTTCTCTTGTGGGCTTGATATCAAACTTTCCAACACCAGACAGATGACTTTTTAAAAAGTTATATATACTGTTTTTTTTTTTACTTTTATTAGTATTTATTTTATGTTAGATTTACTCCTGGGCCATGAGTTTTTCTTTCTTCCGTCTCTTCTGGGAAATCTTTTTCTTCTGTGCAACCTCCTCTTCTGGTTTAGAAACAGTCGCCCCTTTTCAGTAGAATCCTCTCAGTGTGGCAGGGAGAGCTCCTGTGTGGGTTAATCTGCCCATGAGCTTCTAAGTTCTGCACTACATCTTGGGAGCTTTGTTCACATAAATGTGTTCAATGACCAGAGACTCTATATTGAAACCTTTAAATTCATCATTACTGTCTGCAGTTTTAAGCACGTGCAGCAAAAATTCAGCTCTCTTTTTGGGCCACTGACCCTGCATCTAAACCCACTGTTTGGCCTGGGCACTCCTAACCAACACCACAGTTGTAACAATGCAATGGCACACATTACTTCTGTAAAGTGACATCCTTCAGATACTTGGTGGCTTTTTAGATATGCATACCCTTGATGGCCTGGACAGTTTCACAAGTGTCTTAAAGTGAACTCGAAGATTTGAACCTCTTGATTTGCATGACTATGTGGGTTTTTCTGGGTCAAGTAACTAGTGAACTATTTTCAAAGCTCATCTCAGGCTGCTGTTTATAAGAAGTGATATACTGATATTTTAAAAGTCTGAAGTCTACTTTTCTTTTTCACTTTCCTTTTTCATTCTCACAGGGAGTGTCAGGTATTTACTTGAGAGATAAAAAGTAAACTCAACCAGGCAAACAAAATGAGCACAGGCAACTCCCTTAACCAGGAAGTGCTGGAAGAAGAGCGGTTCCCTGATTTCTGGAAAAGCTATGTTTATATCAAATAAACGGCAGGCATCTCTTATACAACAATTATTGGAACCTGGAGATTTCATGTCTCAAGGTTCAAACTGAAACTGTAAAATGTTGTGCGAAGATTCAGAAGACATATAAATGAATTAATTATTAAGAGACAAACCACTAATTGGTAGAGAGCAAGCAGTAGTGTAAATAAATATCAATGCATGCCTCTGGAAGGAGTTTACATTAATGAAATTAGAAGGTTTAAGCCTTGGATTTTTCATAAACTCGCCACCTGACCTTGGACTTCTTATAGTCTTCAGCTCTCTGTAAAATGGGCATAGCTTAGCTCTATTTACCTTATGGGACTGTGAAAATTGACCGAGATAATTTATATATTAGAAGTACAAAATGCTGTAAAATGTGTTACTGTTAAGTTTTTTAGAAGATTTCAAAACTTGCTTTCAAATGCAACCCTTCAAACATTCTTGGAAGAGGGTGTCAGAAAAAAAAATAGATTCAAAAAGTAATAAAGGGCTACCAGTTCTAAAGAAAATTAACTTCCTAGTCAAGGAGAAAAACTCTTTCATTTAAATGGGCCCTTTGCCTTTCCTTCAACTGACATCCAAGAAAAGAACAAGAAAGGACCTATTTTCCAGGAAGACACCGTGGTGCCGAGCAGACAGACCTGCCCGATGACGACACAAGGCCTCTATTGATCCCTTACCTCTTCAGGCTGCGTCTCTCCTTCCTGCCAGATATATCCCATGGTAATAAAGCTCAGGACCACATGGGCCAGGCGCTGTTGCCGGTAACTGATGAGGAACTCACAGTTCAGGAGAGGCATCTGTCCAAGAGAATTTCCAGAGATTATCAGTTGCAGGGACAAGGATGGCCACAGGGCTCCTGTGACTTGAAGGGTTCTTTGAGTATAAAGCATGGTTCTATTTCAATGCAGGAACCATGTACAGCCATTTCTCCCCTGATCCTAGGACACTACAGGGAGAGGTATTTCAAACTATATTGTTCTGGAAGTAACTAACCACCTCACCGAAGCACCCAGATAGTCTCCATGGTTGTGCTAGACACTGGTTTCCACCACTGAGGTGACCACTTGGTTAGAGTATTCTAAAATAATTCCCTCAAGACTGAGATAATTTATTTCATGGGAGTCCCCAGCGGCATCTTTTATAACTATCTTTTAAAAGTAACTCTGCTTACTTGGTATCTTTAACCCTAACAACAGCCCTGCACGGTGGGCAGCAATGTCTCCATTTAATTAATGAGTAAAACTGTTACCCCGTGGGGAGGTTCTTTGAAGTGTTGTGGGAAAGAATTCAAGGATGCACACACAGGAGAAATTCAACTGGTGGTGGCAAGATTTATTAAAGTGAAAATATACTCTCAGAGGGAGAGAGTGTTGGGGACAAGTTCTAAGAGCAACTCTGGGGAGAGCTTTGTGTTAGCTTTCTTGTATTCTCTTGGGCTGGGGAAAGAGCAGGTTATTTTTGAACTATCCAATCCCTGAAAAGAACATGCTTATTTTTAAACTATCCAACCCTATTATCTGATTTTCTTTGGGTGCTGTCCTGCTATTTTGGTTCTTATCCATTATCTCCAGGGATGCCAACAAAGGGGGTGAAAACCATAATGCTAATTTATTACAATCAGAGGATAACTGGGGAGAGGCCACTTCAGGGGGGGCTTGTGTCTTGCGTGCAGTCTGCACATTTGTTAATCATGAGAATTTCCCTCTGCTCCCAGCTCCCCTCCCCAAGATGTCTTCGGCTTTTCCCAAGCCTGTTGACCTGGTGGAACTTTTTCAGTTCCTCCTTGGGGTAATGTTCAACTATTTACCTGCTAAGTCAATTGTTTTGCTCCTGTTCATCCTCTTTTCTTGTTAATATCTAACTAGCTATCTACTCTAACAAAACAAGGCCCCATGGCATGAGAAATTTGACAAACCCCCTAGAGAGAGGTAGCTGAGCTAAGCCAAATTGTGAGAGACCTGGCTGGGTCTCTTCACCTCTCCAGGACTGTTTCCTCCTTCTCAAAATGTGTCACCCGGAGGTTTGAAGGTGGTGTCCTCATTTAAAGCAACACTGTACAGAAGTTAGTTAATACTAACAGCAGTGCCCAAACACCTATTACCAGTTTCTCAGTTTTGCCTGGGCCAGCCCTGCTTGTCTTGGCTGACACCAAACACCCTTGAGCCCCAGCTTCCATGCACAGAGCCCTTGGCTGGACTCCTTCCTCCATCCTCTCCCCAGCCCTAGAAACAGCCTGATCTAGATCTTTCCCGGTGCCCTTCTGCAGGTCTGAACCCCCTGAAAGAGTGGCTGTGGACCCCTTGTGTTTCTCTTTAAGCTGCAGGCACCACCAAGTCAGTTGGGACTCCTGGCTCCTCCTGCTCAAGCCCGGGGATGCTGGCACTTGAGCCTCTCCAAAGAAATCCTTCATCTGCTATCCACTATGGGGCAGCCTTTCCTAATTTGTATGCAAGTTTTTCTCTTACAAATGGCTTCAGGAAAAAAATTCTACTTAATGTGCCCTAGGCCTGTATGTGTGTTTGGGGGACGAGGGAGCTGTGGAGATGTTGCACTTAACAAGAGCAGCTTGAGAATTATGATGGCAGTTATTAAGTATTTATTCAAAGACTCTTACTAACAAGTTTCCAAGATATAATGCTAAAAACTTTCCACGCAGGATGGTTTTCTATCTTCCCCCAAACCCACAGGAAAAAAACTGAAGAGTCAGAGAGGGTAAGGTATTTGAGAGAGGGCAAGGGTCACAGATCCTGGAGGGACTGAGACAGGGTGCTGTTTCAGGTCTGCTGACCACAGCTCGGCTCTCTCAAGTCAGTACTGTCTGATAGACAATGAAGGCCACACGTGTAATTTTAAATTTTCTAGGAACCATATTTTAAAAATAGTAAAAAGATCTATCCATACTGTTGCAAAGGGTAAAATTTTCATCCTTTTTTAACTCAGTGAAATATGACAGTCAGAGAAAGACAAATACCATATGATGTCATTCATATGTGGAATCTAATGAACATACTGAACTCACAAGGAAAATGGGGACAGACTCATAGATGGAGAGCAGGATGACAGTAGTGGGGGGGGGGAGTGAGCAAAAAGGAAAAAGGACTCATGGACGTGGACAACAGTGTGGTGACTGCTGAATGGAGGGAGGTATAAGGGGACTAAGTGGTAATTTGAAAAATACAATAAAGATTAAATAAAATACAAAAAATAAAAATAGTAAAAGAAGTAAATGAAATTTTATTAAAATGCATTTTATCTAGGTGAATATATCACAATATCATCAATGCAATATCAATATAAAATATTGAGAGATTTTGTAGTCTCTTGTTATAGTAAGTCTTCAAAATCCTGTGAGCATATTATATCTCAATTTGTTTTAGCCACTTTTCAGTGCTCAGGAGCCATAAGGGGCTATTGGCTACCTACAGTGAAGTCTTAAAGTAAAGGAGTAAGTTTCCAGTTGAAGATATTCCTCTTGGTTAGAGATTTGCTGGAAAATATACTTATAAAGTAATATCAGAAATGTTCATCTGTACCCATGTTAACCTGTAACCATGATAAACAAATTTATCAACTAGAGTACAGTGATTATATACAGTTCGCACTTAATTCAGCCTTATAGGTTCCAGTCACATCGCTTACCATAGTGACTTATGTCATCTCCTTTCTCCCCCCACTCTCTTTCCTGAGGCTGTCATACATCTGTAATAGAGTTAAATTCACTCACTGTTGTCTACATTCCACCCAAGGATCCCTCAACATTCTGTTTAAGTTTTACACACAATTTACTCTTTGTGATAAACAGTTCTCAGAGTTTAAAAAGATACAGTTGTGTATTCACCAACTGAGTACAATACAAAAGTTACATCACCCATAAAGTCCCCCGTTAGTAGTCAACACACATTCATTCCTCCTCACCCTTAGGTTACCAGTGATCTGTTTTCTGACCTTATAGTTTTGCCTCTTCCAGAATGCCATATAAATGCAATTATATAATATGTAACCTTTTGGGTCTGACATTTTATTATTTAATTATATTTTATTAATTATGCTATTACAGTCATCCCAATTTTTCTCCCTTTGCCTCCATCCATCCAGCACTCCCCACTCCCTCAGGCAATCCCCACACCATTGTTCATGTCCATGGGTCATGCCTATAAGTTCTTTGGCTGATCCATTTTCTGTACTATACTTTACATCCCCATGGCTATTCTGTAACTACCTATTTGTACTTCTTAATCCTCTCACCTCTTCGCCCCTTCCCCTGTAACCCCTCCCATCTGGCAACCATCAAAACACTTTCTGTATCCATAATTCTGTCTCTCTTCTTGTCTGCTTAGTTAGTTAGTTTTAGATTCAATTGTTGATAGATATGTATTTATTGCCTCTTTATTGTTTCTAGTTTTGATTTTCTTTTTCTTAAATAAGTCTTTTTAACCTTTCATATAATAATGGTTTGGTGATGATGAAGGCCTTTAGCTTTTTTCTTGTCTGGGAAGCCCTTTATATGCCCTTCAATTTAAATGATAACTTTGCTGGGTAGAATAATCTTGGTCCCTGCTTTTCATGACTTTGAATATTTTTTGTCAGTCTCTTTCAGCCTCCAAAGTTTCTTTTGAGAAATCAGCAAATGTCTCATGGGAACTCCCCTGTAGGAAACTAACTGCTTTTCTCTTGTTGTTTGTAAGATTCTCTCTTTATCTTTAACCTTTGTCATTTTAATTATGATGTGTCTTGGAGTGGGCCTCTTTGCATCCATCTTGTTTGGGACTCTCTGTGCTTTCTGGACTTATATGTCTATTTTCTTAACCAAATGGGGAAGTTTTCTTTCATTATTGTTTAGATATTTTTCCAATATCTTGTTCTTTCTCTTCTTCTTCTGGCAACCTTATGATGAGAATGTTGAAATGTTTGAAGTTATCCCATAATTTGCTTACACTATCCTTGTTTTTTTGGATTTTTTCCCTTCTTTTTGTTCTGATTGGTTGTTTTTTGCATCCTTATATTCCAAATCATTGATTTGATTCTTGGCTTCATCCACTCTACTGTTGTTTCCCTGTAAATGGTTCTTTATTTCCATTAATGTATTCTTTGTTTCTGACTGGATCTTTTTTATACTGTTGAGGTCCTCACTAATTTCCTTGAGCATCCTTATAACCAGTGTTTTGAACTCTGCATCTGATAACTTGCTCATCTCCATTTTGTTTAGTTCTTTTTCTGGAGTTTTGATTCATTCTCTCATTTGTGTCATGTTTCTTTGTCTCCTCATTTTGACAGTCTCCCTGTGTTTGTTTCTATATATTTGGTAGAGCTGCTATGACTCCCTGTCTTGGTAGCATGGCCTACTATAGTAGGTGTCCAGTATGGTCCAGTGGAACAGTCTCCCCTATCACCCAAACTGGGTACTCAAGATGTGCCTTTCATGTGGGCTGAGTACACCCTTCTCTTGTAATTGAACCTTGATTGTTTTGGCCACTCAACAGGAGGGATTTACCTAGGTCTGTCAGCTACAAAAACTTGCTGCAACCACTGACCACCAACTTCCACATTCCATGGAGGATCAGCTGTGCAGAAGCAGGGTGTGGTGCTCCAACATGGTCTGTAGCTGTCCATTGGGTGTGCTTGCAGTGGGGTTTCCAGGGTGATGCAGGCTGATATCACCTCCTACCCATGTTCTGCCCAGGGCCATCCTGCTTGTGCTTTAAAGCAATCTGAGATGGCTGCTACTTTTGCTGGGCTTGGACATTCCCATGCAAAGCCAAGTCGTGAATCTAGGCTGGCTGCTGCTTGTGTTGGGCCTGGGCCACTTAATAAAAGGTAAGGGGGCTGGGGACTCCTTGAGGCTGGCTGCTACTTATTTGAGAGGGCTTAAGAAGTTGTGAAGCATGAGCTAAAACCAGACATTCATGTGGCTTTGGTGAGCCTGTAAGTTGGATGGGACAGATTCTCAGGGGATCTCCACAGTGGAGCAAACAGTATTAATGAGGTTGATGAAGTCTCAGATATGGCACCTACCTGCCAGCTCAATGGCTCTGTGGAGGGAGGGTTCAGAAAATCCTCTGCCTGCCTGCCTGCCTGCCTGGATGAAAGCTGTCGCCCAAATCCTGCCTTGATGCTAGACACTTCAGTTCCTCCCTGTATCTCACTGGTGCCTTTTAAGCTGCTACCCTGGTGCTAGAGCTCAGAGTGAGTGAGTCTGAGTACTTTCATGTGTGAGTGAAGGGGAACTGCTTGGGACTCCAAAAGTTTCTTTCACCAACTCAATCCTTGCTGGTTTTTGCAGCCAGAAATTATGGGGACTTATTTTCCTGACTCTAGAACCCAGGGCAAGGGGGCCTGTTGTGGGACTGAGACTCCTTGCTCTTGAGATACCTCTCCTGAATTGTGGATGTGAGATCAGCCTCTCCCATGTCTCTACCTCTCCCTCCAACCAGTCTGGATGATTGTGATTTCTTTAATTCCATAGTTGTCAGACTTCCGTTCAACTTGATTTCTGACAGTTCTGATTGATGGTTGCTCTATATTTTAGTTGTAATTTTGATGTGGTTGTGTGAGAAGGCAAGCCATGTTTACCTATGCTGCCATCTCAATCAGAAGTCCTTAAGTTTGACATTTTCATTTAGCCCAATGTACAATATTTGAGATTCATCAATGTTGCTGGATAAATCAATAGCTTATTAATTCTGTCACGGAACGGCATTCTACTCTATGGCTATAACTCATTGTCTTTGTCAGTTTGGACTGCTATAACTAAGTACCATAGACTGGATGACTTGTAAGCAATGGAAATTAATTCTTACAATTTTGGAGGCTGAAAGTCCAATATCAACATGCCAGCATGATTGACTTCTGATGAGAGCCATTTTCTGGGTTGTGGATTGCTGTCTTCTTACTATATCCTCACATGGTAGCAAAATTGGGTTTGAAAGCAATCTGGGATCACTTTTACAAGGGCAAAATTTTCATTTATGAAAATTCCACCTTTATTACCTAAGTTTCCTGTGTTGGTCAATTGTAAGCATCTACCTGACCAAGCTAAGGGATACCCAGATACCTGTTAAAACATTATTTCTAAGTGTGTCTCTGAGAGTGTTTCTAGAAGAGATAACTGTTTGAACTGGTAGACTAAGTTCTGTCCTCACCAATTTGGTTGGCATCATCCAATCCATTGAAGGCCTAAATAGAACAAAAACATGGAGGAAGAGTGAATTTGTTCTCTCCTTTATTTGGAAAAGCCATCTTATTCTGGCCTTGGACATTAGCTCTCCTGGTTCTTGGACCTCTGGACACAGACTGGGACTTACACCATTGCTTCCCTTGGGCCTCCACCTTGTAAGAGGCAGATTATAGGACTTCTCAGCCTCCATAATCACATGAGCCAATCTTTCATAACGTCTCTTCATAGACATATATTTTATTGGTTCTGTTTCTTGGGAGAACCCTGACTAATATACTTCCCAAAAACCTCATCTCCTAATACAATCACATTGGGAGTTAGGATTCAACATTTGAATTTGGAAGCAACACAAACATTTAGTCCATTGTACTCAGTTTAACCATTAACCATTCTCCTGTTGAAGGACGTATTGGTTATTTCCATTTTGGGTGATTATGAATGGATAAACATTTACACACAAGCTTTTCCATGAACATAGATTTTTCAGTTTACTTGGGTAAATACTTAGGAACGTGATTGCTGGATCAGATGGTAAGTCCATGTTAAACTTTATAAGAATCTGTCACTTATCTTCCAAAGTAGCTATACCATTTTGTATGCTCACCAGCAACATGAACAAGAGTCTCTTTCAGTATACATCCTCAGCAGTAGTTGATATTGCCAGATTTTTTTAAATGATATAAACATTCAAATAGGTGTTAAATTGTCTTTTAATATTATTATAAATAATCCTGTTATTCTGTAAGTAATCGAGCTTTATTTTTATTATTTTATGATTAAAATTTGAAAATTATTCTTTGTATTTTAGAAAATTTGAAATTGCACCAGTATGTCTAAGTGTGCCCTCCCATTCCCCATTGTCTTTCTAATAGAATTACTTAAATCAGATCTAAAAAATGTTATTTGTACATGAGTGAATCTTTGCTTTTTCTCTACTACACTACTCTGATATGAGAGCTCTACTCTGTGGAATTTGAAAGATCCACTTCTCTTTTCCACATACCTTTACCGAGAACTGACATTTCTTTCAATTTTGTTTTATGCTTCCTGAAAACTTTTAACGAATTTCCTAAATTACCACTTTTTCTCCAATTTTTTGGATTTCTATTACTGTTTTTGTTTGCTTTGTTTTTTTTTCTTTGCTTTCCAGGGTTTATTTTGTATAAACTTCAGGGTTTTTTTTTTTTTTTTGAAGTAAGTATAATTAATTAGACATCAATTAATTAAGATGTGCCCTGGCTGGTTTAGCTCAGTGGATTGAGCGTCGGCCTGCAAGCTAAGTGTCGCTGGTTCGATCTTCCAGTCAGGGCACATCAGAGAAGGAAAACTCTGACTCCAAAAAACCTCCGCTGCCTTGCGGCATACCTCTTCAGGGGAAAGGCTAAGGGAGTAAACCCCGACAGAAAATCCGGAGCCGGAGTCCCTAAGGCGGTTTGACGTTGTAGTCAACACCGGCAACTCCTGCGGCGCACCTGAAGCCAAGCTGTATCGACTCCGTCTTTCCCTTGGACCCTTCAGCTGCGAAGAGAGGGGGGGGTCTGCTGCATGGGCAACAGCAGATCCTCCATATCACCCTGCCCAGGCTCTGTAGCTTCAGCTCCACTGGAGAGGACACTCCAGCGTCATCGCAAGATGTCGATTCAACACGGGAGGAGACAGATACCGTGTCACTCCCGAGTCGGACTGCACAGCCATTCTCGGCAGTGCAGATAGACACTTAAGAAGCTACACCATCGTCTCTCGAGACGGACGGCTGCCGACGAATTAATTAAGATATTAAATTTTAAAAAACATTTATCTCATTTTTTTTGTATTGGAGTTCATTGGCTCTAAATGTCCAGTCCCTTTATATCTCTTACAATATCTGTAATCTTGTGATTTCACTTAACAGGCATTCAATAAATCTTTCAAAATGAATTTTTAATTATAGAAATTAAATATGTATTAGTGAAGGAGAATTTTGGAGAATAGAAAATATTTTTTTTGTATCTTTAAAATCATATGGGACATCAAATTGTTAGACTAAGGCAGATGCAAAGAGACTAGTGGGAAATATAAATATATATTGAATATTATTATGTGGCAGGAAATAGGAAAGCCTTACAAAAGTCACTTAGTCTTCACAACAATTCTGTGAGACCAGAACTTCTCCTATTTTATAAGTAAGGAAGCAGAATTATAAAGGTTAAGTAACTTGTTCAAAGTTATATTGTTACTAACTGATAAAATCAAGATTCTAACTCAGGTCTTCCAGAATCAAAATCTATATTCTTCCTCTTATACCTTCTTATCATTTCTGTGGGGTTATGTCAGTTCTCATAGGACCAAGAAATTTTACTGTTCCTTACATACTCTTGAAAAACATTTTTCATCTTGTCTCATATGTATTTACAGACATCAATTATTCCTACAAAACCTGACAACCCTGACATTATAAACTCAGAAATTCTGTTGACTCAACTATTCTGTGAAGCCCTTATAGTATAATCAAGGCAGACTCACTCAGAGGCAGGGAGCGCTGACCACGTGACATGGAGTGAGGATATGAGAATTTCCATGCTTGCCTGTCCCCAGATAGATCTTATCCATCAGCTTGCCTGCAAGTTCCAACCAGATTGATTTTTCAACAAATGCCTCTTGAGTACCTAATATGTTCCAGGAATTGTTCTGTGCAGTCTCTGGAAATTTTAGGGAAACAGATGTGTCAAGTCAGGAATAAGTCACTCAACTCCTCAGGAAGGATGAGATCATTTTGTCGATAAGCTCAGTGACAATGATCAGTGTCCTTATGTAATTTGGCCCAGTTCCACAATGCTGAGAAACAACAGTGGTGTGAGGATTTAAATAGGATGGTAAGAAGGGGTTAAGGAGTAAAATATAAAAAATACATACCTTGTTGACTTGAGCTCGAAGCTGGTGACTCTCAATCAAGTGAGAAAGTTTGTTGGCAATTTCCATCCAAGGTCTGTAATGATCTGGCAGTTCTTTCTGCACTCAAAATAGAAACATGTCAGTATTGTTAGACCTCTCTGAGAAGCAGCTTCAGGGAGTAGCTGCTTTCAGATTTCACTATAAACCAGGCCCAGTGCTTAGCAATGCAGATACACAGACGGGTAAAATCCTTGTGCTTAAGGAACATAGAGTCTACAAAGGGAGAAAAAAGTGTAGTCAGATATATCTCAAAATAATGTCTTCAATTACTGATGTGTGTATAAACTTAAAAACTTGGAGAGGGGAAAAAGTGGTTAATTTACCAACTGTTTTAGGGAATTAAAGGGAAGTATATGCAAGAACATGACATTTGGGGCCAACTATAGAGTCTGAGAGTGATTTTTCTAGATGGAAATTTGAAGATGGAAAGGCAGCAAAACAGAGGTGATAGTAGATAAATAACGATAACTCTGCTCCTTGGGACTATAAGTGTTCAGTATTACTAGACTATAAAGGTCAAGAGAAAGGGGTGATGGAAGATGAGACTACAAAAGCAGATTAAATGTGCTCGTTATAGAACACATAAGAATTTTTTAGTGTAAGTCGATTCTATTATTTGATTTGAATTTTAGGAAGTTAATTTTGTTTGCAGGATTTTAAGATACACAGTCATATTAGGAAGCCTTTGAAATACTGTTGAAGGACCAAATATAAGCAATGGCAATGAGTTTGGAAAGGAGAAGACATGTATTCAAAAATATTCTGAAAGTAAAATTGAAATGATGTGATGATCAAAGTTAGAGGTGGGGATGCTAAAGGTAAAGTGATTCTTAGCCCAATAGCACCATATATGTGCCCATTCTGGGCCCATGATTTAGCTAAATAAAGCATAGGCTGGATTTCAGCAACACTGACTCAATCCCAAGAAACGACAAACTACACTTACTGCTATAATTAAAATCTTGTTGGAACACAGCCATCCTTATTTGTTTACATATTGTCTATAGCTACTTTTTATCACAGCAGCAGAGTTGGGTGGTTGCAACAGAAACTATATGGTGTCAAAGCTTAAAGTGTTTACTATTTGGCTCTTTATAACAAAAAGTTTGCCAACTCTGATCTATCCCATAGTCTGAGCCTCTGGTTTCTTTTTTTTGTTTGTTGTTTTGTCCTTTCCTTTTTTCCTTTTTTAAAAATATTCCTTACCCAAGGACATTTTTTCATTTTTCGAGAGAGAGAGCACTAGAGAGAGAGAGAGAGACATCAGTTGGTTGCCTTCTTGTGCGCACCCCAACTGGGGATCAGGCCGCAAGCTGTGTATGTGCCCTCACTGTGAAATGAACTCCAACCAACTAAGCCACATCAGCCAGGGTTGGTCCTCCTTTTTGAGAGTATAATCTGCACAACTGAATGTTGTGTCTCTGGGTTAAGAAAGAAAGAAGCCTAGGATGGTTTCCATATTTGTGACTTAGGTGACTGAATGAATTGATGGAAATACACATTGAAACAGAAATGCAAGGGGAAGCCAATTTCTTAGTGAATTTCTTTTTAGATAGAAGCAGCCTAAAATATCTGTAGAATGTCAAAATATTACTGTATACTGGGAAGGTGGATATACAGTTTGAAGGAGAGAATTTATATTTAGAAATATATAACAAGGGAGTATAACTATAGACATAATTCATATTGTGGTGAAAACCACAAAAATGGAAAAAGTCATTGGGGGAAGTTGTTAAGTGAAAGGAGAAGGTACCGTAGAGTAGCACATTGGGGCATATTTACAAGACAAAGGAACCGAATCTAGCAATACAAATCAAAAAGATGTTTATAGATGGTCAGTGAAGGAAATTACCCTACAGAAGTCAAGACATTAGGGGATTTTACAAAAGTAGGGAGTTTGCAAAGTCAAATGCATCACTGGAAACTTAAAAAAGGAGTGTGCCCTTTGTGGGGGGGAAATCCCAAAACTAGGAAGTCTTTCAATATATACGACATAGAAATTTAGGTCAGGGTCATGGAAGCAGTGTTTAAATTTTAGTGTGCTGAGGAAGTAAGACAACAGAAACCAAAAATGTAAATTATTTTTTAGGATAGCCATAAACATTGGCAAAGTGGAAATTTGTGTTTGAGAGCTACCATCATTTAAGAATGAGAAACTGAAGCCATTTATACTCTGTGACTATAAGAGTGAGTGATTGAAGAGAAGAGTTAAGATGGTTGGTAAGAATAAAGACAAAGATTTATAGTAAACTGATTCTGAACTGACAACTTGGTTTTCTGTCTCAATTAAATAATACATATGTTTTAAAAACAAAATTGAAGGTAGTTATAGAGACAATGGAATATAATATTCATAAAGGAAAATCATAGATGCAGAGTTATAATATTCAGGTCTTTTAAAGTGGTTTTAAGAAAAGAGGTTGTAACCAAATCATCACCTCTGTGCTTGTCTTTTTAAGGCCTAAATAAGGAATCCTGCCTTGAGAATCTGGATTTCTGGATTTCTGCTTCCTGACTTGCATGGAAATTCTTATATACTACATTTTGCCTCCATTTAGGTGGCACTCTAGTCTTTAATTTTTTCTTTCCCTTTAGATTGCTAGAGGAATCTTTCTCTTCTCTTTTCCATCTTCTTCCTTCTTTAAAAAGTTCTAATTTTTGGACTTTTACCCCACAAACATAAGAAAACCATGAGTTTTGAGAGCCTCTGGCCTCTCCAGGTGTGTCCCCAGTTCAGCAATTGGTCATTACTTGGGAAGTTGGTAGAAATGCAAACATTGCCATCCCCACCTTGTGAAAAATAGAAGAAGAACAAAGTGCTTCTCAAACTTAGAGTAGAAAGTTATTTGAGCTAGCTGTCACCCTGCCCCAAGAGATATATGCTCCAGACAGAACTGGAGTTAGGCAACCATGAAATAAACATGGCCTGCAGTCTCGCAGGACCTGAGCCAACACCTGTGCTAAAACAGAGTATCCATCGCTAGCCATGTACCTGATCATGAAGTTCCCTATTGTCAGAGGCAACTGAGGTATAGCCAGCATCCTGCTGAGACCTGGTTTCTCCCCCCTTGAGAATTTCCCAGGAGCAAAGGCCATAGATCTCCTGGACTTTCTGTTCCCACAGTAACCATCCCTAACCAGAGGGTGTTGTTATAGAACTGACCACCATGGTGATTCAGTAGAACCAATCAGTTTTGGACACCTCGCACTTAGAATGTAACTCCGGACTACCCAACCAATGGGGGAACAAGGCAGGACACACTGCATTAGAGCTTAAATACTCCTCTCTGTCTTGACAATGGTGTGCCTGCCTCTGGCAGTGCATCTCTTTCTGCAAACTTGTGAATAAATGCCTAGCTTTGCTGCCGAAGCCCTGTGTCCAGTGTCTTATTGTGAGCATTTCTCACAACCTCAGGCTTACTCTGGAGGCAGCCCAGTTCGTGTTTTAGCAAGCTCTATAGGCAAAGCCAACGTACAAAACAAAGCTTGAAAACCACTGCTGCGGGGACCTTGCAAGTGATCCGGAAGGAGAGAAAGGTTTTAGAGACATTTCACAATCCATTAAACACGCATTCTTTCTTTTGACTTTTCCTCTGGGGACTGAAGAAAGTTTTGAATTCTGTAAATTACTTTTCAATCACCAGACCTTTTTTTCAAAGTTAATGTGGGAAACAGTTTCAGCTGATTTTCTCTAAATAGCATATTTTTTGGTGTCAATTACTACATATATATTACATTTGTTTTAAAACCTGTGTACTATTAAAATATTCTGTTAATAATTATTAACAATTGTTTGCAGTTTTTCAAGTCTGAAACGATCATCTTCATATGTTTGCTTTTAGATATTTTCTCATTATTAGAACAAATTTCAAAAAAATTGTGTACATGAAAAGGTTAAAGTCTATTGATATTCTTAATAAAAAGTCATGTGAATTTATAATTGCATTTATAATGTGTTTTATAAATAAAGGAAGTACCAATTTATCTAAAATTATAACATTGAATATTACCAAACTTTTTTGTTTTGTCATTTTTAAGGTGTGATATGTATTGCATTTGCATTAAAACTCTATAATTATTTTAATATTTAATAAACTCATAGTATCATTCTATTATTTAAATTTACATTTTATTTGATTATCAATAAACTTGAATGTGCTTTCATATGCTTTGGTCATTTGCATTTTGTGTCTCTTTGTAAAACACCCAATTATAACAGGGTGGTCAAATGAACCAATGTTTTTCCTTATGCATCCAGGTTTTAAATCACGCTTAGGAAGGTATCCCAATCCCAGCATTATTTCTTTTAGATTACTTCTAGTTTTATTGTTGATGTTTATATATTTAATGGATCTATATTTGTGCTATACATGTTCTAAGTTAGGATATATTATCGCATCATTTTTATTTTGAAATAGAGGAAGTTAAAACACAAAATGGTTGAAGGACCTTCCTAAGGTTAACATCTGGTCATTAGCTGTGTCAAAGCTCTTCTGACTTAAAGTTCAGAGTACTTTCAACACCTCTCAGAGAAAAGACATGGAGAACAGTGGGGATGTGGATAGAGGGGTGGAGGGGTGGTACAGGGGATAAGAAATTAAAGAGACTTTACATGTCTTTCTTTCCCTTAACCCAATAATCAGAATATCCAGAATGGGATGGACAAGAATAATAATAAAATAGTTGGCTTTCCTTTAAAACTAATTTTTCATTTTATGTTATTCTTTTCCTAGATTTTTACATCTGTCAAAGTATAATTTTCAAAATCTTTTTAAATGACTAAAGCCAAATAGAATGTGTATTCAAAATATATTTCATTTATTAATGAGGAAGTCAGCTGGATAGCACAGTTGTTTCAAAAGGACTTGATAAACTGAATGTTTACAAAGTTAAAAAACAAAAACACACAATGTTAAAATCAAATTGTTAGGTTAAAGATATAAGTGATTAATGTCCTATATAGCAGTATAATCATAAGTTTTAGGGTTGTATTTTCTACTCAACAGAAATCATTTCCAGCTCTTTTGTATAAAAATATACAAGTTACTTTGTCATAAGTAACATATAAGACACATCCCTTAGATGATTTAAATAACTCTAGAGTGAGACTGTTAGTGCTCCAGGCTAGTATTGAATGAACACACAACTATTTTTTTTGCTTTATTTTAGATAATTTTTCTCAAAACATTTGTAATCTAAAAGAGAATAGACTTTTAAGATAAAGTATTTATAGAAAAAATAAACTCTTTGTTAAATTAACACTGGTTAAAGTAACTAAAACTTCTGGTTAAGAAAATTGCACATACAGATAATGCATTATAGAATTGAACACCTGAAACCTATATAATTTTATTAACCAATGTCATCCCAATAAATTCAATAAAAGTTTTTAAAAAGCAGAAAATAGCACAGAAAGGTTAAAAGTTTGAGTAAAAATAAAGCAGACAAATAACAACAAAGGAAAGTTGGGTGGCAATCTTAATATCATAAAAATTAGAATCTAAACTCTCAGATTAGGATTTGAAACAGAGGGTTTTAAAAGAAATAAAAGATAAACTTCAAAGGAAAGAGGCCAATGTGACATTGCAGCAAATAATGTGAGGAGAAAGAGATATTAGATGTCTTTAAAGAGAAAGCTAAGCGACATGAAGAGTTTTGTAGGCTACACTAAAATATTTCATTTTGTTTTAAAAATCAATTGGAGAGTTTTAAAGAACAAAGGGCCATGGTTTAATTTTTGTTTTTGAAGAGTCACTCTGACTGCTCTGCAGAGAGTGTTGTACAGCTGAGCAAATTGGAAATAAAGAGACAAGGTGAAGGGCAATAATCCAGAGGAGCAATGATGCCGGATTGAACTAGGATGAAAATAGAGAAAGGTGAACAGCTAGAAGGTATATTTTAGAGAAAAAGCTGAATTCATTATTATCAAATAAATAGTGAATAATATTGAAAGGTGCAGATGAAAAAAGTGTAGTTAAGGTTAATAATTGAAGGTCTAGGACAAAATGAGCACTAACTAAATAGTAATTGCTACTTTTATATTATTACATATTACAATGGGGTTATAACAGGAAATTAAAAACTCAATTCATTTTTAAAAATATTTTATTTATTTACTTTCAGAGAGAGGGAAAGGGAGGGAGAAAGAGAGGGAGAGAAACATCAATATGTGGTTGCCTCTCTCACGCTGCCAACTGGGGACCTGACCCCCAACCCAGGCATGTGCCCTGACTGGGAATCAAACCAACAACCCTTTGGTTTCCAGGCTGGCACTCAATCCACTGGGTCACACCGGCCAAGTCTCAATTCCTAATAGATGAAAATGGTATAAATAAGTTTTGCTAGTATATTTGGAAATCTGTACCGAATCCACATTTCAATTGTAAAAGATAAAATTTCTTTTTGTCTAGGAATAGGAAACCTACATAGACCGATCAGCATGAAGAAAATGGGAAATGTGATTAAAAACTTACCATCTAAAATTTCTCTAGTCTCAAGAATTATCATATATATACCACTACAGTAGTTCTTCTTCTCTGGCCTCTCTCTCCACCTAGAAAAAGAGCTCAATCTTTTCTCATAATAAACAATTGGAAAATATTAAAGACTATGCCTTTTAATTGGCACCAACTTAATTAGTCCATCTAGGATGCCCGATATCTTTGTTCTCATCTCATATTCTCTCAACATCTTCTTCAGTCTGCGAACACAGAACTAACATTGGTCTTATTCATATCTGTATCCTAAGCATCTACTTAAATGCCCTTAAACATAGAAAGTAGTAAAAAATATTTACTACGTTGAAACAATGAATAAAATGCAATATATATATATATATATATATATATATATATATTTAGAGAATAGTAAATTGGGGGAGGGTAATTTGACTCTAGAGAGATAGAACAAATGGTTGGGGTTTAGAATGAAAGATGGGGAAAGGTTTTACACAATTGTTCTTAAAATTAGTGAGTGAACTTCCAGCCAAGATGGAGGCTTAGACGGACACACTCAGTCTCCCTCTACAACTAGAAAGGAATACAACTACCTCAAAACAAAAGATAACCAGAAATTCCAGAAAATAAAACTACATGGAAGCCCAACGTATGAAGTTATAAACCAGTGGTGCTCGTCTGGATGGGTAGGAGGGGCGAAATCAGAACAGGAACGGAAAGGTCAGGCAGGGCTGTTTGCAGTCGTCGTCGGCAGCCGTCCGTCTCGAGAGACGATGGTGTAGCTTCCTAAGAGTCTATCTGCACCGCCGAGAATGGCTGTGCAGTCCGACTCGGGAGTGACACGGTATCTGTCTCCTCCCGTGTTGAAGCTACAGAGCCTGGGCAGGGTGATATGGAGGGTCTGCTGTTGCCCATGCAGCAGATCCCCCCTCTCTTCGCAGCTGAAGGGTCCAAGGGAAAGACGGAGTCAATACAGCTTGGCTTCAGGTGCGCCGCAGGAGTTGCCGGTGTTGACTACAACGTCAAACCGCCTTAGGGACTCCGGCTCCGGATTTTCTGTCGGGGTTTACTCCCTTAGCCTTTCCCCTGAAGAGGTATGCTGCAAGGCAGCGGAGGTTTTTTGGAGTCAGAGTTTTCCTTCTCTGATGTGCCCTGACTGGAAGATCGAACCAGCGACACTTAGCTCGCAGGCCGACGCTCAATCCACTGAGCTAAACCAGCTGTTTGCAGTAGCAGCGGGGAAAGCGGCAGGGGGAGCAATCCCGGCTGCAGTCCTGCCCCGGCAGCTCGCGACCCCAACACGGGGAAAGGCAGCCCCACCATTGCCTCAGACGGTGAGGCCCAGAGGGAGGGAGGACGGATCCCAATCTCCCAGTGGAGACTAATGGCAGGAATCCATCTTGGACCCCCGCCCCGACACAAAGCGCCACACAACGTGGGAAAAAAGTCGGGATCACTGCCAGTTCCCAGGTTGTGACGAGTACACGGGGCTCCGCCCCACACAGCCTGCCCGGGAAGCAAAGCAAAACACAAATCTGTCAAAATGAAGCTGACAATGATTCAAATCCCAGTGACGCAGCTCACCAGGCAGCAGATGAAGAACCTGACAGATGAAGAAATAAGAAACCTTTCAGAGGCTCAGTTCAGGGCCATTGTTATCAGGTGGCTTACAGAATTCACAAAAGGTTTGGAATGAGACGGGGAAGGAATGAAAGCTATGCATACTGAGACAAATGAAAACACATACAAGACAAGTGGTGAGGAAATAAAATCCAGAGATCAAATCAACAAACCTGAACATAGAGAAGGAATAAACACTCAACCAGTGCAAAAAGAGGAAACAAAAAGTAAGGAAAGCGAGGAGAGGATCAGAAACCTCTGGGATAGCTATAAGAGATCGAACGTTTGGATTATTGGATTGCCAGAGGGCAAAGAAGACGAACTAGAAATTAAAAAATTATGTGAAAAAACAATGAAGCAGTATTTCCTGAACTTAGGGAAGGAAATAGACTTACAGGTCCAGGAAGCACAGAGAGTTCCAGAAAAACTGGACCCAGGGAGAAACACTCCAAGACACATTAGAATCAAATTGTCAAAAATTAAAGATAAAGAGAGAATGTTGAAAGCAACAAGAGAGAAGAAAAGAATCATGTACAAAGGAGTCCCAATTAGACTACCAGATAACTTCTCAAGGGAGACCCTGCAGGCAAGAAGGGATGGGCAAGAAATATTCAAAGTAATGAAAAGCAAAAACCTACAACCACAAATATTCTATCCAGAAAAACTGTCAGTCAGAATAGAAGGGCAGAGAAAGTGCTTTCAGGACAAAATAAAACTGAAGGAGTTCATTAGATCCAAACCACTATTATATGAGATGTTAAAGGGACTGATTTAGAAGAAGGAGGATCAAAACTATGAATATTAAAATGAAAACTGTATCACAAGAACCAACAACAGAACCTAGGGAATCGAAACAAAGGCAAACTAAATAGGCAAAGAGAGTGGAAAAAGAACTATAGCTATGGGGAACATACTGGGGGGAGGTGAGCAGGGAGAGGGAAAGGGTAGAGGAAGGGAGATGGTATAAGAATTAAGAAGCATAGTAGCAGGGAATGGAATAGACAGGAAGAGGTTGAGAAGAACTATATGCACAACCAATGGACATGGACTAAAAGGGGGGGACAACTGGAGGGACGGGAGCCACCAGGTGGAGGGGAGCAGAGGGAAGGGAAATTGGGACAACTGTAACAACATAATCAATAAAACATATTTAAAAAAAGAAAAAAATTAGTGAATGATTACAAGTTATTTTTAGGACAAGAAGGGAAATTTTGTGGTTTGAATTAAAACATTGAAGGTAGAACAAACACAGAAGTTTTACATATCAGTTTTATTTATAAAGAGAAAAAATTGAAATTCACCAAATGTCTAACCCATGTAAATTTCAGTGTTGTACAAATGGGATTTGGTGCAACCATTAAAATTATATTAAGATTAATTAATTTCAAGCAAAGGGTTATTGTGTACTTTTGAGTTAAAAGTGCAGAATAGATTTGGCTATGCAATAAGGTTACAACTTTATAATTTTGCAAACACACACATACACACTTAGGTAAATTACATATCTCCAAACACTAAAGGTATTTTGATTTTGTGGTGGTGCTATGAAAAAATAGTTTTATATTTTAAAATATTTCCAATTTTTATTTAATATACTTCCATTAACATAGTAATAAAATTGTTATGATTAGAATATTTTTTCATAAGAATATTGTGGCTAATGATAAGCCACCATGCCCATCACAGGTCAGTAGTTTTCTAATTTCTAAAGCTTAATAATAAAATAAACTATCAGTAAAGAGAAATGTGAAGGAAGATTTCATAGAGTGGATTGCTAAGTTATGGAACTCATCAACCTGAGCTTATATGTATTTGAAATATTTTTATCAACAATATGCCCATATGATATTATGAAAAACAGTTGGGTGATATTTACAATAATTATATGTTTCAAAATCAAATTAAGACACATAGTGTGATAAATACTTGCATAATTATGGTGTGAAATGGGATAAAATATTCTGTTTCAAATTGGTCATGAATTAGAAAATCTAGGCTGTAATGTTCTAACTTATCTTGTTGTCAATAAGACCGAGGGTTGGGGCTGGCCTTGTACTTAGTTCTAGACTCAAACGAGAGTGTAAGAGTTATAAGGGGCTATTAGATAGTAGTAATATCTAACTTCTATTGATTTCTTACTTCCTCACCAATAGCATGTCTATGAAATTTTATTCTCACAAAGGAAAAACAAGTTTCAAAGAGATTAAATATGACTTGCTAGTTTTAAAACTGATCAGAGATTTAGCTGTAATTCAAACTGAAACCAGTATGACTACAATAAAGTCTACCAATGCCATTAATTAGAATTTGTTAGATTGACTATCTACTATTTCTCAACTAGAGTAATGTATAAAATTGTCTTAAAGGAAAAATGCTCATAATTCCCAGATAATAATTTCCTAAGCATTCAAAGACCTTGGATGGAAAAAAATAAATAAAGGAGAAACTAAAATTGTACAAAAGTGTCTATAAGTTGCAAGTTATCACTGCGACATAAGAATTTTGTTTTTATATCAGGGAATAAACATAGTGAATTCCTTAGTATTATGCACTCTCAGGAATGTCTTTGCTCCTCTTCTCTCTCCCCACTACACAGGCCACAGTTTCAGAAACATGGTTCTAGTCTACCTGTTTAAATTTATGCAAGAAAGAAGACTGCTCTTGCACTTAACTGTAGTCATGTAACTACTGTGGACCCATATTAAAACAAGGCTGATGAAAAAAACAAAACAAAACAAGGCTGGACTTGAGCTTAAATGGGCTAACTTAATTGCCTACCCTTTGCCCATACTGCATCTCATATGCTAGCTTCCCTCTGACCTTAAAGCTATAACTTCACAGCATAAGATATAAATTATCTTCAGCAAATCAAGATCATACTGGTGAACATGGGTTAACATTAGGCTGATAAAACCAGTCAATGATATTGGACCATGTCTCGTATCTCCTTGACTATTTTATATTTTGCACCCTTACTTTTTATCATCTTTTGCCCTCTCATGTCTGTATGGTCAGGTTTGGGAATCTCAGAGAAAAACAAAGTTTGTTCTCATTACCCAGGCCCGTCTAACTCTATCTTTTTACCTCAGTCCCTGTAATGGGTTGAATGCTGCACCTTCTCCACCCCAAATATATGTCCAATTGGAAACTGTGAATTTAACTTTATTTGGAAAAAGGGCCTTTGTTGATATAATTTAGTTAATGATCACAAGATGAGATCATCATGGATTAATGTGGACACAATGACAAGTGTCTCTGTAAGAGAAGACATAGACAGGAGGGGAGAAGACAGACAGAGCCGAGACCACGTGAAGAGGGAAGCAGAGATGAAGTCCTTCTACCACCAGAGCCACAAGAAAATGGAAGAGGCAGGAAGGATTTTCCTCTAGAGCCTTTGAAGGGAGAATAGGTCTGTGGACACCCTAATTTCAGACCTCTGATCTCCACAACTGTGAGAAAATAAATTTCTGTTATTGCAGGCCACCAAAATTGTGGTAATTTCTTACAACAGCCAGGGGAAAGTAATATACTGCCTGAGCCTCATTTTGACTAAATGTATCAGATGTACATTTTCCTATACCTAATGTGTTTGCCCTTTCTTAGGGTCTGTCAGCTCACCCCTCTCCATGTTCTTTCAAAATATCCTGAGTGAGAAAACTAAGTTCTTTGTTTAAATTCTTGGTTTCCGGAGAACTATCTTCACTGTTCCTCCTTTCCTTCTCTTCATGTCTGTCTGTCCATTTCCGCTTTGGTTCTACTCAACTTTCTTGGTTCTTAAACTTTGACACAGAAATCCGTACTCCATCCGAACTCCTTCGCCCCAAACACGTTCCTCTTTATCCATCAGCACTAACTGATATGAAGTCTGATCTCTTTGCCCCTGTCTCTACTCTGTTGCCATCATTGCTTCAGATTCCCAGCCAACATGATGAGGCAGGCTCCAGGTCCCAGCAGAGATAATAATTTTTCCGGGAAATATTCGAATTCTTCTTACCTATAACTTCTACCTGGAAACTATAGCCTCCTGTGGCAATTATTTTGCTACTCTTCCTTCTAAGCAGCTCGAATCCACTGCTTCTATTAAGTGTTTTGAATTTCTACAGGAGACTATATATGCATTTACTTTTCCTAAACGGTTGCTTGATCACTATAAGGAATAAAGTTTCCCACATCCCCATGACTAGTTGCACTAGTCCTTTTCTTCTGCTCCATGGCACATTTAAAAGTCCTCCTTTCCTTTGTTTTTGTATTTAAACTACTTCCAAGATCCTTCTCAGTGTTTTTCATGACATGACTCCTTCATTGCCACACCCAGCCTTTTAAGTGGAGCCCTCATTTCTCAGCTGGACCTGTGCCGTCCTCTGCATTCCATGCTTATCAAGTACTGAGTCACTTAGGCTAGAGGTTCAGAAATAACGGTTCTGCCTGGGGCTCTAGCATCAGTATTTTTTAAAGCCCTCCAAACAAATTGTGGTGTGCAGTCCTGGAACCACTCCTCTAACCCTCCCTGCACCTAACATTCTGCTAGGAAACTTTTCAAATGCCAGTTGCATTATGTCACATATGCACTCCAAATTCCTGAGGCTAACTTTCAAGATCTCAATTTACTTCAGTCTAATCTCCTGCCATAATCAATTGGGCCCTCCGTTCCTGCCAAGCTAATTTCCTCATGGTCTTTGTCTAAATAAAAAGTACTCTGCCTCCCCAATCCAAACACACACACACACACGCACACACACACGCACACTCACGATCTAGCAAAAGATTTTTGTGGTATATTTATGGACATGAGTCTAAGACATACATTTTCCATACTGAAGCATTGGACCCTGGAAATGTTTAAGAGCTTATAGAAACAGTGGAGTACACCAAGTCACCCTCTCTCCCCAAAGCCAGAACGTTTGTTTGTTCATTAACTTTGTGTTTTTTTTCCAAGAGACATTGAAGTAAATATTTATGGTAAGCAACTAAGTTTACTGAAAACATCTTTGGGCCAGTTGACATGAAGGAACAGCTCTCCCATTACTTGCTTTAAACTAAAGGAAAACAAAGCCTGTTCATGCTCTTAGCAAAGTCAGTGACTAATATTTCCCCTTCTGACCATTTGCAACATCTCTGGTCCCCGGTGACCCTGATGATAGAATCTCTCCTGATGGGTAAAGCAACCAGGGTCAGATTTCTCCTTCCTCACCTTTTCCCAGAAAGAGATCTGTTTAAACTTTTTACACAAGAGAAAGAAAACTAAAACTGAAACAAACATCTACACTTTTTTAGAAATCTCATGTATGACTCTGATAAAGTAGACCCAGTTTGCTAGATTTTTTTTTTTCTTTTTTCTTTATAAGGAGCTCAGGAATGGAAATTTCCAGTAGGGGATATCCAGCTGAATCACAAGACAAATACGGTATGGCTCGGTACATCCCAACTTGATGTTGTTATTGTTTCTCTCTCTCTCTCTTTTTAATTAAAAGAAAAACAAAGAAGAGAACTCAATAATTGTGGCTCTACCTGATTTTATATACTTTATAATACTTTTCCTCAGCTCAGGGTACATATTTAATCCCACTAAGACCTTCTTGGCCTATGGGCTTTTTCCTCCTTGTGAACTAAGAATGATGGGAATATTCCTGAGTCAAATTACACACACAGAATGGAGTCTTTAACAAACAATGACTGAGGGTCAGGAGAACTGGCTTCTTAGCCCTTACACTGCATTTATCAAAGTGCTTTCATGCTCCATAGCAATCCAGTGGGTGGGAGCAGCACCCGATCTCCATTCAGTAGATGTGAAAACTGAGGGTCAGTCACTACTTGTGATTCACCAAAGTCGCCATGAGTTTTTAAGTGCGAGTTAGGATGACTGATGTTTGGTTTAGCATGAAAGTCCCACGTCACGGGAATCCTTTCAGTTCCTAATAAGTGGAGACTCTTGATGACCCCAGTGGCAGTGTCAGAGACGTAATCCAGTACTGAGGGTTACAATCCGACTCTGCGTAACACCCTGAAGTTATTACTTTTAATGTTCAAATTACTTGCAGATGTGTGACTTGGCTTCACAACTAACACGTCTACAAGAGTTTTTAGGCCCAGTGAACGGATGCTACCTATCTTCATCTGTATTCCTCCGATACCACTCAGAAGCAAATAAGCATCAGAATGGGCATTCAATAAAAGTTCATGGAATTCCAGACCATTTTTTAAATCAATATTAAATGACAATTTAGGCCTGTGGGAAGAAAAACTTGTATATAATGTTGTTGCAATAATGGGAACATTGGATCCCTAAATTTAAACTGATGTAGTAGGAAAAAAGATGTCAAGAGTCATGAGTATTAGTTCTGCTTTGGTCATTAATATAATTTTGGGCAAATCCCTGCTTCTGGACTTCAGCTAACCCAAATGTAAAAGAGAGGTGTTGTAAATCCTGTGACTTCTTACAGTTATGTCGTTGTCAGCCTCAGACTAGATTCAAACAGGAAACAGTGTCGGTAAAAGTTAACTGACAAAAAATTGCAACACAGATTGAAGCTTAAGTAGAATTAAGAAATAGGTACTGTTTCTTCTAAACAATTTCTTCCTCTTCTCTGTAAACACCTAATTCCTCCTACCAGCCCCCAAAGCACTTGAGGCCCTTTTAGTTTCTGTTCCACTAGCTAGTCAAGATAAACTGTTCTGCCCACATAACTGATCTCCAAATTCTGTCTTATTTTTTTAAATAACTACTATATTTTCTCATAAGTTTACATAACTGACAACTTGTTGCAAAAAAAAAACCAAAAACCCTGACATTAAAATATTTCATTTGGATTTATCTTTTGTTGTAGCTATCACTTCTCTTTTGTTGGTAATTATACATTGCATTATTTATAGCATTTTTCCCAGATCAACAACTTGGTATTTGTGTTGCATTTCTTTTAATGACTACATAAAACAAACAAACAAACAAACAAACAAGCCAGCATCTCAGTAAGCTTATTCTGACCTGATCGGAGTCTCTGTGCTTACCAGAGGATTTGGAAGAAGAAAACCATAATCTTCAGAAATGTGAAATCTTCCTAAAGATAATGACAGTACTGTCTTTAAATTCTGACTTTGACATTCCATAATTTTGCTTGAAGTATCTGCGCTGATGTCTCAAAGGCCCAGGTTATGGGAACTTCAGAACAGCATTTCTGTATTTCAGTTTGTTAAGCAGTGTTCAGCAGCAAGGGAGAACCTTGGCCTGAGGTTGAATTCCAGACTGCCATGACTCTCTCTGACACAAGGCTAAATAAACAAAGCCTTCTTATTTAAATAAATAGGCAAAAAAAAAAAAATCACCTCAGAAAAAACTTTCTTTTTTATTTTTTAATATATCTATAATATGAGAAGATTGATTTTAAACCCAGAGACAAATCGGTAAAGGCTGATCGAAAATACCCTGATAGGAATCTGATCCACAATGAACCTTGACAATTGAGTCTTTATCCAAAAGCAAAAATAAAACTACTTAAGCCAGAAGTTAGTGACATATGGATAGATATTTCAGTGACTGCTGGTGAGTAGGGTAGGAAGGAGGGCTCAAGGCATATCAGAACCTCAGAAGTATTTTCTATGTAATTTGAAAAATATATTCTAAGATTATAATTGCTTTGATTTACTTTAAAAGACAATATTTTATAATTTTTAAGAATCTTTGAGCACATTAAAAGAAGATGTACTATTGTTAAGTTTAACAACAAGTGGATACTAACAAACTTGAGAAGAGCCTAAACAGATTATTTGATGTATCCCTTAACTTTCAAACACCTTTTGAGAATCTATTGCTAAGATGAGTGCTTTTACCTATAAAGTAGGTACTACCAGATCTATTTTACAGACTAGAAAACTGAGGCATACCCATGTGAAAAACCCTGTCCACTGTCACACCATTAATAACAGAGTGGAGACTAGAGTTGAGGTATCTTGATTTCCAAGCTACCACTCTGTTCATTAGATCAGGCTGCCAGGTTGTCTGTCAAAGGTGCCATCATGGTTTGAATTCATTTTTATATGGAGCTGTAAGTTCTAGGCCACAGATCTACACTGTGGTATTCTGAAGACTCTGCCTTTTGCACAATGGACACTAAACCTAGGTCACAAGCTTGTAAACAAATTTATTTGGAAGTTATCTATCCACATCTCCTACCTCCCATTCTAAAAATTAAACATAAAAGCTAAGAACAAGAAGTGCTCTGATAATTCATTTAACAGTTCCCTGAGGGTTTAGCTTTGAAGGTTGCATGTTTAAAGTAGCCTAATTGATTCATCGTTCATCAAACACCTGACAGCCATCCTCAATTATCTGTTCAGCCTAATATCCAGCCAGTCTCCATGTACAGTTTCTTATGCCAACCAAAAGCAATTTCTCAAACTTCATATGTTTAATCATCTTCTTTCCTGCAAGCTCAGACTAAGAGATGACTTAGTTAGGTTTGTTTATGCTAGTCATTATTTTTCATCTACTTCTCTATACTCTCTCAAAAAATCATTGTAAAGCATAGAATCATAAAATTATCAGAAGTGAAGCGGACATTATAGAATAAATGATCTAGTTCAATACTCTCATTAAACATATGAAAAACCTGAGATTTATGGGACTGAAATGATTTAGCAAGTGCGATCCTGGAAGTTAACATTAGAATTGGACTAGAATTCCTACTTGCTGCCTCTGAGCCCAGAAATGCCCCACTGCTAAGTCAGCCAGGCCTACTAAAGTAAGACTCTCTACTCAGTCACCTATTAGCTATGTGACTTTTTAACAAGCAGGAAACAAAAGTGAGAATTTTAATACTGAGCCTCTGTTTCCACATGTGTAGGAACTATAGTAATGTTTATCCAAGATATTTTGTGATTCTCTTTCCCCCACATTCTATAAATCCTTTATTAATATCATGTTTTTCTGGTTTTCTGTCCTGCCATTCTGTCTATATCTTTTGTGTTTCAATTCCTACATCTTATTTTTCTATTTCAGCCCTGAACATATAAATATTTGCAGTATTATTTTAACTATTTCTCTACCTCAGTGTTCTTATGTGTTTCTATCTGATCTTAACCATCAATTATATGCCCAAGCACCCGAGTCTGCATATTCAGTCTTGATCTTGCTTGTTCACCAGATTTAGATCCATGGTACTTGTGGGTCATTGTACACCTCAGGTCCAGCCATAAAACCTTTGAAGAACTCCTCACCATAACCTAAATAAAGGTGAAATTTCCTTGGCTTAGCATTTGAGGATGTGCATCACCTGACCCCCAAGCACCTTTCCAGCTGTGCAAAATTCTACAATCACTTTGGATTCCCTTCACATCAGATTTTGAGTTCTATCTGGTTTGATTGTTGCTAATATATTTCACTCATGTTGTCTGTTATTGTAAGCTCCTTGAAAAACCCAATATTCAACCCAACTTTTGTATTTCCCAGTGTCTGGAGCTCAATAAACGTTTGTTAAATGAATAATCTGTCAGAGCCTTATTGTGGGCCCTACATTTTTAGAGCAGGGGTCTTAATGCCAGGTAGAGGTTTGTGCTTGCTAGTCTCTGTGGACCACTTTATACCCAGCCCCTGCAATAGGGACCACAGTGGCCACACCCTCTAAGAAGTTCCGCTTTGCATCTTTAGTATTTACCAGTTTGGTCAAACATAATTGTGCCTGGGAACTCCCTTTCTCAGCAGTAACAATTGAAGTTCCAGAGTCTTGTGTTTTATAATCAGCTTCCCTATGAGTCACACTAGTATCGGAACACAACAAGGGTGCTCTTTCTCTTAAATTGTGTATTAGGGCCTTTTGGAAATGGACCAAGAAGTATTCAGAAAAGGGAGAAATAGGATATCATTTTATGTTTACTGGTTGCAACATCAGATATACATAGTTTTAGTTTCAATTTGATAAAGTCCAAAGTCTGAATTCTCAGAAACAATCAGCCCAAACAGTACTGGTACACTGAGACTGTTCTTTTATAGCTTATTAATTACTTCTTTGTTTATAAATTCAATGGGACTTTCTAGTCCTTTCCTTGATTAATTATGCAGGCATCTGGAGTTTGGCCTGCTTCTCCTTTAAAAAAACAGAACAAAAAACTCTCTCCTCCTCTTGGCTTCTCCTATTACATGTATTCCTTCTTGTTACATTGTGCTTAAAAATAGTAGCAACAAACTAATAGTTAACATTCACTGATTTTTCTTCTGTGCTGAATCCTATGGTAAGCATCTTCTATAAAATGTCTCATTGAGGTCTCACAGCAGCCCTGTGAGTTAAGTACTAGTATTATTCCCATAATTCATTTGAGGGAACTGCAGCTTGGAAAAGTTAAATAAAAGCCTAAGGTCATACATCTGTAAGTGGCAGAGTCAGGACTGGAACACAGACAATTTAACCACTTGAGGCATGATTTTTCTTCTTTGGTGATTATCTCCCATTTTTCTGGTTATTGTTTACAGTGGGTGATCACAATTCAGATCCTGGCTTCCTTCCCTTCTCATATTGTTCTCTGTCCCTGGATGATCTCATCTGCTCCAAAACATCAGTCATCATCTCTAAGCTAATGATTTCCAACATTGTTTCTAGTTGAATCTATCCTGTCATCTTCACTTTATAATGTTTTATAAAGCTTTATGATGCTTCATCTGAAATGTCTTAACATATCAAACATACTAGATACCTTCCATTAAAACAGAGGCAAAGGCTTATAAAAACTCCAGCAACCCGCTTAAGGTCTTGAGCAGAGAGCCCATAGCCTAGTGACAGGTCAAAGCTGTTCTTGTCACTTATTTTCTTATAATGTGAACAAAGCTCATTTCCCTCATTTATTCTATGGTTTAATGAATAGCATCTCTCAGAACTGGCAATATAATTTTAGGGATGCAGTAAAGAATGAAAATAAGTACCCTTGCTAAAAATTGTTAAGGATTTCAAGACACTGACAGTAGAAAATTAGCTTAGTATAAGGCCCTCCTGCATGCAAGACCCCACGTGGCTGCACACATTGAAAATCTGTGAAGCTGGCCTTAGCACCTCTGTTGCCATGGTTAACCAGTGAGAGACCTAAAAGTCATCTCTCCATCACACCTAACAGAATGTCAATCTTGCCAATCTTATTGCCTTACTATTTCTCATGTTTCCCTTTATTTCCAATCCAAGTACCATTATTTTCAATTCCTTGCCATTTACTATTGAAATATTTTATCATAATAAATTGCTAACTTATCTCTGTCTCAAATCTTTCCCATAATATTTGTCAATTATTTTAGAAATGAATTACTTTTACAACCTTTAAACTCATTGCCCTGCCTTTATTATTACCCCCCTTTTTATCCCACTCCTGTATTTTTTTGACTACTGCCAGCGTCATTTAAATATTTATTTATAATGGGTAGTCCTTCATTTAAATATTATTCAAATATCCAAATATAATAAAGTTATTTCTGTGTGTAACACTTTTCTGTTTGTTATGTGAGATATCTGAGATTTTACTGCTTACGTTTTCTTCTAGGATTTTATGTTTTCACAACTTACATTTAAGTCTTCTTTCCATTTTTAGTTTATTCTTGTCTATAGTGTAAGTTGGTAGTTCAGTTTAATTTTTTCACATGTACCTGTCCAATTTTCCCAATGCAATTTATTGAAGCAACTGTCTTTACTCTATTGCATGCTCATGCCTCCTTTGTCAAATATTAGTTGACCATAAAGGCAAGAACATATTCGCCAATGATACATCTGATAAGGGGATAATTTTCAAAATATATAAAGAACTTATGCAATTCAATACCAGGAAGACAAACAATCCAATTAAAAATGGGCAAGCGTCAGCCTGCGAACCAAGTGTCACTGGTTTAATTCCCAGTCAGGGCACATAACTAGGTTGCACATCAGGCCCCCACTTGGGGGTGCGAGTGAGAGGCAACCGCACAGTGATGTTTCTCTCCCTCTCTTCCTCCTTTCACCTCTCTCTAAAAATAAATAAATAAATAAATAAATAAATAAATAAATAAACAAACAAACAAATAAATTATAAATTTTAAAAAAAAAATGGGCAAAGGTCCTGTATAGACACTTCTCCAAAGAGAACATACAAATGGCCAATAGACATATGACCATATGAAAAAATGCTCAATGTCACTAGTCATCATAAATATCCAAATTAAAACTACAATGAAATACCATCTCACACCAGTCAGAATGGCTATCATCAGTAAATCAGCAAACAACAAATTCTGGTGAAGATGTGGAGAAAAGGGAACCCTAGTGCACTGTTGGTGGGAATGCAGACTGGTGCAGCCACTGTGGAAAACAGTATGGAGTTTTCTCAAAAAATTTAAAATGCTGTTTGACCCAACAATTCCACTTCTGGGAATATATCCTATGGATCCCGAAACAACAATCAGAAAGAATATATGCACCCCTATGTTCATAGCAGCATTATTTATAATAGCCAAGATCTGGAAATAGCCCAAGTGCCCATCAGTAGATGAGTGGATAAAAAAGCAGTCATCCATTTACACAATGGAATACTACATGGTTACAAAAAAGAAGGAACTCTTACCCCTTAGGACAGTATGCATGGACCTAGAGAACATTATGCTAAGTGAAATAAGCCAGGCAGAGAAAGACAAATACCATATGATTTCACTGATATGTGGAATCTAATGAATAAGAACTGACAAACAAAATAGGACCAGAGGCATAGACACATGGGACAGACTGACAGCCCTCAGTGGGGAGAAAGTGGTGGTGGGGCGGGATTGGAAGAAATTAGCAAAAGAACATATATACATACATGCATAGCCATGGACACAGACAACAAAGTGGTGATGTCCAGGGTCAGGAGGCAGGGGCTGGGTGAAGGAGGGAAAAGAGGGGCAAAATGGGAGACATCTGTAATAGTGTTATCAATTAAAAAAAAAAACAAAAAACTTTTTCTTTCGTTTTCAGGATGATTTGAAACTACTTCAGTGCCTTGCTCTTAAAACCAATTACAGTTTAACTTCTTAATTCTTTCACACCTCAGTGGTATTGAGCTATGTGTACTTCCTCAAATAGTTAATGCTCACATTGCATTCTTTATATGTCTTCTTTTTCTTTCTGGAGTTTTCCAACCTTTTGTTTTTACTTGCATGTATACTAATCATCTTTTAAAACTTATCTCATGAATTACTGTTACCAAGCAAAAGGGGGTTCTTTCATGTGGTACCTTGGTGTAAAACTCAACAAGCAGTGTTGAGGAAAACAGGTCTTTATTTACAATATTCCAGCCTGGGGTCGGCAGTGAGCACTTCAGCTCAGAGCCCTGTTCTTCCACAGCACTCAGCACTTCCCTTGCTGGATCCAAAAGGCTATAAACCAAAACCAAGCCCAATAGTTCCCCAGCCCTTTTCTGTTGGCTCTCTCCTTCAGGATCTAGGGTACAATGTCATCAACCTCCATATAATAGTCCAGGAAAACATGTGCCACATGGCTCTCTCCTCTTCCCTTTCAAAGCCACATGGTCCTCTCTTTCCTTCTAAAACCGCATGGTGCTCTCCCTCCAAATGGCTGCTGCCTTATTTTTAAATCCCTGACCAAGGCCTGTGACACAGAGGGCACGGTAACTAGTTCTGACCATTCACAGAATCTTGTGCAGGCCCCCTATGCTTTTTCTTCACCATTCTGTGGTCAAAACCCCTCCCATCTCCTTGGGGCCTTGAAAGGACCAAAACCATTTGCATAACTAAGACACTAGTCACCAGTAATGGGTATGCAAAGGCATCTTGAAAGCTGTCCCCTTCCCCTATCCCCCAACTGCCAGCTCTGGGGAATGTTGGGAACCCCACTCTGTAACATTACCTCATCTAAGAAAGTCTAGTATTGCCACAACCCTTTCTAGTACCCCCTTTCCTTCCCTGTTTTGTCTATAAAAAGCTTCATTCCCCCTCTTCAGCCCTTTCTGGGATAGGAACTACTGTTCTTTGCTCCTGTGCTCCTTGTTTATATTTATATAATCTTTATTCCATTGTGTTGAAATAATTAATTTTCTCAGTTGTCCACTGGTGAGCTCCTTGAAGATAAGATTGATGCCATAAATCTTTTTAACTCTGTTATCTGAGGAACTTACATAGTATGTTTGCTTATTAGATGGTTACTGAACAAATGAGTAATTAGGGTAGAGATTCTGATGCTTCTACAGTTTGGTATAACCCCATTGATGAAACAATACTGTGAGTAAACACTGTATTTATTCATTCTTTTAACAGATAGCCAATATTTTAAATACATTGCTAAGTGCCATTGAGATAGGGTACAAAACTTCCCCATAGCCCATGGTTTGGGGATGGGGAAAGGAGATAATACAGCATTTAAGTTACTATGGCAAGCTGATAGCTAGATAATAGCTGTGCTACCACCCCAAGGCAAAAGGTGTGCCATGATTTTCAGGATTTAGATGGAAGGTCGGGCAGCCTTGAGGGAAGCATGTGTGTTGGAGAACATGATGGAGTGGTGCCATGATGTAGGAGGATGGTGTAGCAGCCATGTGGGAAGCAGCAAGCATCTATGCAGTTTGTAGTCAGGATTTGTCCATGAGGCCTGGGCTAGTAAGAAAGCAGGCGTGCTGCTGCTTTGATCTTTGCCCGCTCTAGCTGACTCTCAAGCCACCAAGGACTCTGCCTTGCAGACCTGGACTCTATCTGGACTCTTGGAACCTGAGTCATATGGAGAGAACATTCTCTTAGGACTTGTGCCTTTCCTGGTTTCCACCATGATCCCGTGTAATATGGCGTGTGCTTTCCTGGACTCTTGTATGGAGGCTGAGGACAACATGGCCCAGATCCTGAAGGAGAGAGCGGACAGATAAGTGATGGAGATCTATTGGGCTTGGTTTTGGCTTATAGCCTGTTGAGAAGCAAGGAAGTGCTGGGAATTGTGGGAGAATAGGGTTCTGATGTGCTCCTAGCTGCACCAAGGCTGGAATATTATAAATAAAGACCTGTTTTTCCCAACACTGATACTTGGGTCATACACCAAGATGCCACGTGAATAAGCCCCGGTTTGTTCAGTAACACTGATGTAAAAATGAAAAAGCTATGGATCTTATCTACAGGGAACTTACAAATTAGCGAGTGAAATAAGACACATGCACACACACGCACACACACGCACAGAGCCATAGTTACTACACAGAGCAAAAGAAAAATATACTAAAAGAGAATAAAATAAATCTATGAGAACAGAGTAAAGAGAGAATCTCCTACAAGTTAATCCTGCTGTTGAGTGTGTTTGGACAATGGCTTAAGATGGAAATGGTGGAAGGTGGTTGTATCAGCATGATCATCATTGGAGCTCTTCCCACAGACCATGAGGCTTTGACTGTCTTTGGATAATGAGATGGTTTTGTATGTTTATTATTCTAAAAACACTTTTTAGAAACAGATTATTATTCTGATATTATCCACTTCTAGTTTACCCTGTTTCCATTTTGAAAGTCACCACAAGAAAAAAATACTTTGTGTTTTGACAAGGTTACAGACAGGAAACAATGCTATTGACTAGGAACACTTTGTAAACTTCTAAAATATATAAATATGTAAAAATAGTTATTACATCAAAATTATCATCTTCATGATCTTAAATTAATATGTGTTATCCCACTTTTAAACACATGTTGATATTTGTTTAAAATTTTTGTTAGATTAACTTAGTTCATTAATGGATCTTTTATGGATTAATTTGCATATCATATATATGATTGACTCATAGATTTGGAGGGCACTTAAAAATGATCTATTTATCTCTGATCATTTTAGATGTGCAGAAACAGACAAGAGAGATCTAAGGTCACATAGCGCTTTTCTTCTTAATAAACTTGATTTTTTTGTAACAGTTCTAGTTTCATAGCAGCACTGAGCAGAAGGTACAGAGAGTTCCCATAAACTTCCTGCCCCCAACAAGCACAGCTTCACGCGCCAGAGTGGTACACTTGTTACAACTGGTGAACATATAATGACAGATCATTATCATCAAAGTCTGTAATTTACATTGAAATTCACTCTTTGGTGTTTGTTGTTCCTTCTATGGGTTTTGAAAAATGTATAATAAGAGCTACCCACCATTAGAGCATCATATAGAATCCTTTAACTGCCCTTAAAATCCTCTGTGCTTTATCATCCCTCTCCCCTAACCCCTAACAATCACTAATCCTTTTACTACATCATGGTTTTGTCTTTTTCGGAATATCATATAGCTGGAATCATACAGTATACAGCCTTTTCAGACTGACTTCTTTTATTCAGTGATATGCATATTAAATGTCTCCACTTTTCATGACCAAATCACTTATTTTTAGCACTGGATAATATTCCATTGTGAGGATGTGCCTAAGTTTGACCATTCACCTACTGAAGAGCATCTTGGTTGGTCCCAAGTGTTGGCAATTATGAAGTTGCAATAAACATCTGACACAGATTTTTGTGTGGATGTAAGTTTTATGTTCCTCTCAAGTAATATACTCCAGTGCTAAACAAATGCTATAATTCTTTTTAGCATGGATCAGACATATCTTTATGTCCTCTTTCAAGCTATTTACTTTCTCCTATCAACGTGTAAGACTTCTCAGTTTTTTCAGACATCTGACTTAGGGGTATTTTTGCCCCATCATAAAAACAAACTTTAAAATCAACATCAGTGTATTTTTCTATCAAGTTGCATTTACAGTACCTTGTAAAAGTAAATGATTTTTTAGAGATTTAGATATTACCGGCTAAACAAATACGCAAGCACCTTTCTACTTCCTCCAATACTTTTCTAATAACTTATACTGATATTGCTAGTAGATGAGTACCTCCTATCAATAAGATAAAATCTTTTCTATCATTTGGATAAGAAATAGTAATTACATTTTAATCACTAGATATCTGGCTGGTTTGGCTCAGTGGATTGAGCGTCGGCCTGCAAGCTAAGTGTCGCTGGTTCGATCTTCCAGTCAGGGCACATCAGAGAAGGAAAACTCTGACTCCAAAAAAAAAAACCTCCGCTGCCTTGCGGCATACCTCTTCAGGGGAAAGGCTAAGGGAGTAAACCCCGACAGAAAATCCGGAGCCGGAGTCCCTAAGGCGGTTTGACGTTGCAGTCAACACCGGCAACTCCTGCGGCGCACCTGAAGCCAAGCTGTATTGACTCCGTCTTTCCCTTGGACCCTTCAGCTGCAAAGAGAGGGGGGGTCTGCTGCATGGGCAACAGCAGACCCTCCATATCACCCTGCCCAGGCTCTGTAGCTTCAGCTTCACTGGAGAGGACACTCCAGCGTCATCGCAAGATGTCGATTCAACACGGGAGGAGACAGATACCGTGTCACTCCCGAGTCGGACTGCACAGCCATTCTCGGCGGTGCAGATAGACTCTTAAGAAGCTACACCATCGTCTCTCGAGATGGACGGCTGCCGATACGATACTAGATATATAAACAATCCTTTAGAAACTTTTCACACACCTCCTCTGAATAAAGTATGTTCACCGCTGTCCTTTGGGTTACCAGTCTGATTTTAACCTGTGAACACATTAAAGGAGATGTAGTGGTTCACACTGTACATTTCTGATAACCCAATAGTGGCTCCACACCTTTTGCTTTATTCAGAAAAAAAAGAATGGTTAGCATTTCATAATCTGCAAATACCACTTCATTCAATGTGTTTTTGACTGTGTCAGTGTTAAAAGGTGGCCTCCCAATCGTCGTCTGTTTCTTTTCCTATTATGCTACATTTCTAACACTAGTTACACATCATCACTATCTTCAAAATAGTTATAAAGCTCCAAAGTAGAAGGATATTCCAGTTGGCAAAGTGTTTTCACCTCATGTTGGACATTCTGTACCATTCCAACTTTCTTATCTCTTATTTTGCTGCAAATTCCCTACCAAGGTACGTAGACTCAGCTCTGTAAACACCAGCAAATGATCTTTTACTGAGCAGAATTCCAACTTTCAAATCTTCATTCTGTTCTCCCATACAATTTACCATATTCCAGGCACCGGCTCTGTCCCCATCAGGCTCAGCTTCCATGGCTGCATCTCTTCTGGCCAAAGTGCAGCCACGAAAAGCACTTGAGGGCACCTTCCAGCTCAGGGTTATGCCTCCATGCAGCAGTAATGGGAACAAATACAGGTCTTTTCACCACTCCACCTCCACTACTCCCTTGGTACTACAACATAGTAGGAAGTCATGCAGGAGTTGGAAATTTGGGGAGAGCCCATTCAATCAAGTATTGAACACTTTGATTGTTAACTTAAAAGGAGCAGAGTTCACTTGCTCACTTGTGAGGAAAATCTTTTTTCAGGGGAGGTTGTACTGCATAATGGTTTTAAGGTAAGTTAATAAAAAGCTAAGAAAATTCCTTGGCAAGTGGAATAGGGAAACTGAGACAGGCAGCTGGGAAAAAGAAAAAAAAAAAAACTGACCAAGCAATTTACAGCCAGGTGCAGATTGTCACCGGGACCAAAGGTCCTGTGCCTGGCAGGGGACAAAATTGGGAACACAAGGACCTCACCCCTAGGGTAATCTCTCCTCCCCTGCCCTTTCCTCCCTGGAGATAACATCTGGACATGTTGTATTTCTGCTCCAGGACCAGAAAAGCAGTAAACCAGACCAGTGACACCATAGCTAACTTGGGACCAGCTGCATCGAAAAGTGACCTCCTGCCCTGGTACCAACCAACCGGGCAGTGGAAGCCACTACCTGAGAGGTCGTTTCTTTCCTGTTGTTACTAAACAGCAAGTGGAGTCTTGCTGCCCTCCGCCACTTTCTAGGCAAAATTCTGGAGGCAAGAGTTTGCGATAAAGAAAATGAGTCTTCGTTCAAAAGCTACAAAATTTTGAAATAAAAACTTTCCATATGCATTAGTCACTAAAGCCTGTCAATTAAGGCTAAACTCTTTAGTTACAGGTTTATCACTTAAGTCTATCAATTAAGGCTAAAATCTTAAATTCCTGATTTCCCCTATCATTCCCTTTGTTAGTTTTTAATTCACTTATTTCTATAAGATTAGTTTACAAACTAAAACAACATAAGATACAAAAGCTACACCATTTTGAAAGAATGGCAGGCTTCTGCCTCAGAACCATCCCCTCTAGAACCCCCAAAGAAGAATAACCCTGCCACCCACTGCCAGGGCAGCCTGGTCCTAGGCAGTGGCTGGAGTTTCTTCTCCCATCCAAAATACGCTCTTTTGGGAAACAAAGGCAGCTGCAGCGCAATCATCCAGACCTCCTCGAGGACGAGAGCCAGAGAGCCAGTCTTTGGCCTCCGTTTATTTTAAATCTTCTGGCCCATAATTCCATGTGCTCCAGGTTCAGCTTCTCAGCCAGTCCCATCCTAGACTGTTTACCATTGCCTTGGGCAAGCTCTTCCGACAGCCCATCCCTTCTCCTCCCCAGGGATCTGATCAGAACTCTCTGTCACTATAATGTTTTCAGAGAGCCAACACAGTGCCACTTAGGTGCATCTGTTGCTTCTTCTGTGTTAAACCCTTCTTTTACTGTCTCCTGGACTCATGTGAAATCTTTCCTGCATGAAGTCAAGAACACAGAAAACAGCCTACCCCTAGACAGACCTGCTAAAGGCCAGGTCCCCTTAACAGCAACAGACTAACATATTTTAGAGTCAGATTACTTGGGTTTAATCTTTTTATTTTTTCCATATACTAACTGTGTAGCTTTTGAAAGCTACTGAACTCCCTCAGGTCTCGATTTCCTTAAAATTAGTCAGTACTTCTTATAGGCTCATTGAAAAGATTAAATGAATTGATATATATGACACTTTTAGAAAAGTAAGAGGTACATAGAAACATTAAATAATTATTAACTATAATGATTAATTTATAGGTTAAAAAGTTGATCAATGGTGATATTCCATATATTAGGTAATTCTGATGTTAATTTGCAGAATTCTTATTGTTTATATTTACTTCTTGAATTGTATAAGGCTGGGTTGACAAACAAAGTTATATTTTTGCTTGTTTATTTAAAACTAAAAATTCAGGAGGAATTTTTTTCAATTAAACTGTAACAATTAATTAAACTTTAAAGGTAACCATCAAATGTCACCTCCTATAAGAAACTTTCTTCAACCCTTCTAATTAGAATATCTCCTACTCTGTGCCTCTGTAACACATTACTTTTCTTATTAGTCTAACAATTAGGAAGGTAACAAGCAATAGAAATATTGTATGATGCTTTGTTCGACTATAAACCGATTAGGATTAGTGAATGTATTTTATTAATTATTAACTCCCAAGTATCTCCAAGAGTACCTATGTGAAAGTGAGTAAAGCTTCTGTGTTGTTAATGACTTCCTCTTCCATGGGATCACAAGGAAAACATTCCAGGGACCCATGCCTGAGGGATTGCAGTGTGGTGTGGCTTATTCATGTGGAAATAGAAGCTGTCCCATCTCCCTCTGTCCCACCATGGGAAAGGTTCAATCTTGTCCACAGTAGGGCCAACACAAAAACCAGTGTCCAGAGTTTGTGCTTCATATTAAAGCTTAGTCCTTTGGAGCTCACAGGTGGCTACTAAGCAGTCTCAGTCCTGCTCCAGGTAGTTTAGCTGGTTTCTGACTGCTACAGTGGCAGTTTGCCTGGCTGCTGGCTACGGGGCTGCCAAGGCTACATGGCTATGGAGAGAGAATGTGAAAGCACACTTGCTGAGCACATTACCAGGTGGGGTTAGTGTGGGGAGGTGAGAGAGAGAGAGAGAAAAAAAGAGAGAGAGAGAGAGAGAGAGTTTCTTTGTTCTCCTGGGATTATATTAGGTTGGGCTTTTGATGGACCAGGTGCCTTTTCAAAAGAACCGATCAACTTCTCAAACTTTTGTGGGCCTTGGATAGGTCCTAGTTAGACTGATAGGCCTCTATAGTTCAGCACCTCCTCCTGTGTTCCCCAACACTCCAGTACTGGATGGGGGAGAAGGGAGTAGTGTTAATGACCTTGGAGAGCAATGCTGTGATCCCCTGGGGCACAAAGCTGTAGCTTCCTGGCTAAGCGAGCAGGCTTATGCTCCGCAATTTATTAGTTAAATGTCTAATTTCCTTTGGCTCCCCTTTTCTAGCTAAATACCAAAGGTAAAGGAAGGATTCCCTCAGAAACTGGATAAATTTCCTCCTATGGTGGTAAGAGCTCAACCTTCTGATCCAGAGTACCTGAGTTTATACCTGGCTTTGCCTTTTACTTGCATTTTTTAAACATATTTCCTGACTTCTTTGCACCTCAATTTCCTTATCTGTGAAATGGGGGAATAATACTATTTATTTCATGGAGAAGCTGTGAAGATTAAATGAGTTAATGTACAAAGACCAGATGGAGCAGTAATCAGAAAGGTAAGCTCTAAAAAGGAATTTGCTGTATTGCCAGAAGTGTTGGAGAAGGATTCTGCTGTGTGTCTCAGAGTTGGCAAAAACCTCAGAGAATTTCAAGTGCACCTTTATGTGCCAAAGTTTGAGCCTTTCTGAACTTTTAACTTTTCAATTGTTTATTGTTACCTAAAACAATTTTGCGGAAATGAGTACATTTTCATCTTTAGCTCATGGGTGACCAACAATAACTCTCAGCACTAGCACTTAGATAAGGGTAAAAAAAGTTCACGGTGGTACAAATTGAATATTATATTTAATATATTAATTAGAGCAAAAAAATACATAACTTATGCATAAGGAACTTTAATTATTTATTGTATAAGCTAATTATAGAAAACGGAGATAAAGAATACTTAATTTTATGAATTCTTTATATGAAAAAGATACAAAATTTAATCTAAATTCTCCTCACTTGTGGAAAACAACATGTGGAAGAATATACCATTACAAACCTCTGATTTTCCTAGGGCACAGACATCAGTAGAATTTTTATTAATTCTATTTAAATAGGATCCTTGTTACTGAGAGTTCATTATGTCTAGCTAAAACCTCCTCTTACAGCAGGACATTACCTCTACTTTCTGGCAACCCTTTCCAGTGGACCACTCACGGTGATGAGCAGAGACCACACAGCATGGGGAGAAGAAATAGCAAAAGTTCTTTAGAAGCTTGCCCAGTGTTTGGTAGTACCTCTCCCATTCCAGAGATCAGTTAAGGGTGATTTTGCTTTTTTTAAATTTTCAATTACAGTTAACATTCAACATATTAGTTTCAGGTGTACAGCATAGTGGTTAGACTTAAGTTTATATAACTTACAAAATGATTCCCCCCAATAAGTCTGGTACCCACCTGAAACCATCCATAGTTATTACAATATTATGGACTATATCCCCTATGCTGTACCTTACATCCCTGTGACTATTTGGTAACTGCCAATTTGTACTTCTTGATCTCTCCACGTTTTTCACCCAGTCCCTCAACCACCTGGCAACCCTCGGTTTGTTCTCTGGATCTATGAGCGTGTTTGGGATCTTGGCCTCTATTATTTGGGCAGATAGAAGAGAATTGACTCTGAGGAACAAATGTGTACACTCTCTGTGGAGAATGAGAAGCCAGGTTTCAGTCTGTGCATTATCTATGTAACAGCAATGCAGCATCAGTGACAATGCCCCTTCACTTCCCCTTCCTCTACCCACCTCTTCGCTCCCTGTCAGATGGATGTGATGTTCTAAAGGAGAATATACGATGCAGGTCCTTGCCGAGGAGACCAAAGTTGCTCTGCGGTCAAGGTGATTCAATGCTAATCAGGTAAAACCAACTCTAGAGGAGAAACTCCCATGTGTAGCCCCGTGATGTGTAGCTGTGAAGCCAGAGTGACCAGTGCAGCAGACAGGACAGAAAAAAATCTTGATCCTTAAATTTTACTTACTTATATTCTAGTACTATTTTGTATTTTCCATTACTTTGGCATTATATTTTATTCCATCCTCACAGTTGCCATATGAATGAGGCAGGGCAAGTATTTTTTAATGCTCATTTTACAGAAATACCAAGTGTTTGCCTAAGGTCATAAACCTATTATACGTCCCAAATAAACCCCTTATCTTGATCTCCTGACTTTCAGTTTAGTGCTTTTGAACGGCATCAAACTAAGACATGGTGATCTTTCTGGTGATCAGTTAAAAATTACACTTATGTACACACACATATGTATTTGGTATGTATGTATACATGCATGCATTTTTTATCATAAACTAATAGACACTGATTGCAGAAATATTGACTGGAGAATAAAGAAGAAAATGTGGACCATATGCCATTGACACATGTGAAATTTTTCTGTAAGCAGAAAGATTCCACTTGATTTCCTTGGGTTAGGGTGTGCCTGAGAAATGATGTGAAAATAGTTTTCGGATGTTTGACTTTACAAATATGTGACTACATTTCCTTCCTCAAATGTATTTGGGTGCATTCAACCCTTCCACTCAGAGCTGGGCTTTTCATAAATTGAAAATGCTTGCTAATTTTGCACCCATACAACCATTACCCCTTCCTTCTCTTCTCATCTTCAATAGAATACCCAATTTCTGGCTAAGTGTTTACTACCTCATGAGATCCTATTAAATCATCTCACTTCCTCCCCAAATTCCCTTCCTTTCTAACCTATTTACTCCAAGTAAAGTGAAAAAGATAGAGCTTGTCAAATAAGTTAACTTCTTCCATTTTAAATTAACCGTGTGACCCTAAGTAAGCTACTTCACTCTTCTGAGCCTCAACTCTGTCATCTTTATAATGAGTTTGGCTCATATGATTTTTGAGTTCCTCTCCAGCCTTAACTTTCTTCGATTCCATTAGTAAATTCATGCCAGAGTATGAATGCCTGATAACTAACCTCCTAGGAAAAATTATATTTCAAATGTGACTTCATGTTATCACATATTTATTTATTCATCAGAGAAGGAAAACTCTGACTCCAAAAAACCTCCGCTGCCTTGCGGCATACCTCTTCAGGAGAAAGGCTAAGGGAGTAAACCCCGACAGAAAATCCGGAGCCGGAGTCCCTAAGGCGGTTTGACGTTGTAGTCAACACCGGCAACTCCTGCGGCGCACCTGAAGCCAAGCTGTATTGACTCCGTCTTTCCCTTGGACCCTTCAGCTGTGAAGAGAGGGGGGGTCTGCTGCATGGGCAACAGCAGACCCTCCATATCACCCTGCCCAGGCTCTGTAGCTTCAGCTTCACTGGAGAGGACACTCCAGCGTCATTGCAAGATGTCGATTCAACACGGGAGGAGACAGATACCGTGTCACTCCCGAGTCGGACTGCACAGCCATTCTCGGCGGTGCAGATAGACTCTTGGGAAGCTACACCATCGTCTCTCGAGACGGACGGCTGCCAACGAACGATTTATTCATAAACTCACTCAACCTCTTAAATAGTCATCTAACATATTTGTTACACATGTATTAACAACTGGCATGCATGGGTCTGGTAAACAATAGTGTCCCTGGTATCATGAAGCTTATATTGTAATGAGAATATAGACAACTAAACAGGTAATTATGAAAAAGTATGATATTACTAAAGGGAAAGCACAGGAATCTATTTGCCCTGCTTGAAGGGTAGGTCTCATTTGGAGCAGTATCTAATTATAGTTATGAATAAAGCAACTTTTAGGTATTTACTATTTCATATCAATTTTTGTTATTATCTAATTATAATATATAGATATTACACTTCTAATATAATTTTTTATTCTTTTCATGCAATGAATTCACAGGCATCAGAAAAAATATTTTAAAGTTTTTTTATTAAGAAGTTGTTACATATTAATTTGTAAAGACTTGATATAATGAGCAGCATTAATATGTATACACTTCTTTGTTCTGACAAAATGTACCCTTGCTTGGGTTACATTAATCTCAATTCAAGAGGGCCTTCTCAGTCTTATTTCTCACGCTCTTTAGAAATTTCATGACATCAGTGCCTCCAGTTCCTTTACTTTCCATTTCTGATGGTTCTTCAGAAGTTGGGTCGTTCTTGGACCGCTTATTCGCAGGATTCAGAATGTACTTAGTTACTATTTGCAAATGGTAGTTTCTCAGTGAGACCATAGCGTTCACGCAATCATTATAAGCCTCTGTTAGGCTATCATCTCCATGTGAACAGACGAACTCGCGCACTGAGGGGCCTGACTCTAATGAGCTAAGAAATTGCTGGTGAGCTTGCGGCATGTACGTCCGCATCTCCTTGAGGAATGTAGCAGCTGATTCTGAAGGAACAAGAAAAAGATGAGTTAACAGAGTGATGGAAAATTTCACAATCCAGAGAGGAAGGGCAGATGAGGTCAAAGTGGGTGGAAGATCACAGGTCAACAGTATAGCATAGGGCAATGAATTTATAACCATCCTACTAGAAAGCTGTCACTCTTCTTACTAGTAATGGCATATTTTGAAAATTAGGTGAGCTAAACTCAGTCTTTCATAATAAAAATTTTTGTTTGTGCTTCTTTTCTCACTTTCCTGCTGTATTTGATCATTCAAAGAAGTCAATGATATAGACAAGGTATATATAATTTGTACTTGACAGACTGTGACACTAAGTTCAAAAGAATTTAAAGGATCATTTTTAAATAAGTGAATGGACTAAGAAAAAAACATATTTTTCCTTGGCCCCATTAAATAGAAGTTTAGGGAAAAAGAGAAAAGTAAAAAGAAGTCCTTCCTTTAAGCCCTTTGAAGGAGCATAATGAACATGGCTCATCTTCACACTTTGGTCCAGGCATTGACCATGGGTTGCTTCGGCAGCAGGGAGGCTGAGCAAGAGCAGTGTCAATTCTCTTGTTATTGAAGCTTCCATCTCCCCAACTTCTACTCACAGTCTTATTTCATTTGCAGGTGACTTTTCCTTTCTGAATCTGATTGTACATTTTAAAAACATGTATCTAGGTTTCACCACAGTCAATCAAGCCTTATAAATATATGTTTAAATGTCAAGATTGAGAGGATGATGAACTTGGGTTTGAGTTCTGGCTTTAGTACTTTCTAGCTGGTTAACAGGGAGCTAGTCACTTATCCTCTTTAACTTTCTGTTTCTTCATCTGTGAAATAGGGTGATGGCAATAAAATCTCTACTGATTCTAAGCATCAGATAAGCTCAGCCATGATGTAGATGAGAAGGTATTTTTTAGATATGAAAAAACTATTGCATTAACATAAGAGATGATTATTGCCATTTTCTACTTACCTTCACCAGTACTCTGCTTGATGTCCAGCAGAATATCACAGCACTGAAAGATGCTGCTTTGAGCTGCACTACCCCCAGCAAACATTTTTGGGGTGTCCCAGACTCCTTCGTACAACAGACCTTCTGGCAGCTGAGAGTTGCCTTTCCAGCTGGGCCAGGATGGAAAGAAAATCATTATGTGTATTAATTGCCAAATTTTCAGATATAAAATCTAGCAGCAGAGGGTGAATAGAAGGTGACACATGATAGATTTCATTATTCTTCTTCCTTATTCCCCTTCCCACTCACGTGCATAAAAATAATGCATAACATGGTTCTGAGCAAACTTGGTCTATGTATTCTATGACTAGAACCTACATGTGCATTAGCAAAGATTATTCCTCTCTCTTTAAAATGACTAGCTTTTCTGTCTATACCCCAATATGGGCCTGGCCAAGTAATAACATAGAGAATAGTCTATTCTTTTTTTCTACAACATGTACTTTAGGGTTTTGTTTTTTTTTTAAGCATTTTCTAAACACAATGGATAGTGGGGCCCATCAATGGGAACTTGGTAGATTCTTTAGGTTAATTGTATAAGAGAAAAATTCAAGCATAAAGCTACATACCCTGATAAGTATATGCGAAGAACATTGTAAAACTTGGCTGGGTCCACACGGTCTGTAAAAAAGATCGGATGTGTTCAGTTATGGTATGAATGGAAACCAAGCTATTGGAAACAACTGACAGTGGATTGCAGCAGAGGCTGCAGGAAAAGCAATAGATCAGTATGTGTAGAAAAAGCCCATGAGGACAAACTTGCACTCACTTGCCCTCTCCCAGGTGAGTCCCGCTCATCTCTTGTGCCTCCCTAACACTCTACCATAGGCTAACATGCAGCTTGTATCCAAGAGACTGAGCCCACCTAGCACTCATCCTCGTATTAATTAAACTGTCAAAATTTCTTCAAGGTTATTTCCTGTGCTTACTGACATAACATAATTTACTTCCATGAAGAAACAAATCTAAAAGAAAGAAAGGAAGAAAGAAGGAAGGAAAAGAAAGAAAAAAAGAAAGAAAGAAAGAAAGAAAGAAAGAAAGATAGAAAGAAAGAAAGAAAGAAAGAAAGAAAGAAAGAAAGAAAAAGAAAGAAAGAAAGAAAAAGAAAGATGAAAGAAAGAAAGAAAGAAAGAAAGAAAGAAAGAAAGAAAGAAAAAAAGAAAGAAAGAGAGAGAGAAAGAGAGAGAGAGAGAAAGAAAGAAAAGAAAAATAGAAACAAGAACCCAGAAGTCCTATGGCCCACATCTCTAGGTTCCTCCACTCCCCCAAGAATTGTTAATGTCTTTGATTTGAAGGTCAGTCTTCTTACCAAGCACCACTCAGTGGTAGCTTCAATACCAGTGATACAGTCACATATTTGTTAAGGTCATCCAGCGGGGCAAATTTCCTTTTGCAAATCCTGCTTATTTACTTTTTTGGCGGGGTAGGGGTGGGGGTTATTATTATTTAGTAGCCGTTAATTTTGCATTACTTTTGAGTTTAATGGTTTTCTTTGTTGTTTCTTAGTTAACTTGTGAAAAAGTAGATTTCTATAGAGCTCCTATCAAGAAGAAGCTAACCAAGTCTTTTAGAACTTAAAACGCCCTGCACCTTTGGCAAGTTTCTCCAAGGTTCTTAGTGAGAGGCAAGAATGTTTCATTCTTCCAGTTAAATACGTGCAGCTTGGAATTCTGGCTTCACTATTTACTCCCTATGCAATCTTAGGTCTTTCACCTCATCTCTCTGAATTTATATTCCCTTCTCTATAAAATGAACATAATAAAAGCTAGCACTTGGAAAGTTTAAAGCTTTAGCAAGATAAAATAAAGTGAAAGCACACCGACTTAGGAGAGTGTTTTTGATTCCATTTTGTCAACAACTTTATATCTTAGATACCCAGAAACATATGTTTGAGGCCTTGAATGTCAATGACATGCAATACTTGCCATGGATCGTTTTAAACACTTCACGGGCTCTCTTCAGAAAAGAAGTTATATCAGACAGTGCCTTCTGCAAAGTATCTCGGTCTTGACTTTCTATTGCTTTGAATATAGTGGGAATTACCTAAAAAAAACAAACAAAAAAAAAAAAAAACACTTAAGATTTCTTAAACAGTGGCATATAATAAAATCCTCCTGAATCTTAATCCCTAAATTAAATTTGAGATTTTTGCTTCTTTCTTGAGTTGAGTATTCTCCAATTGTTTAACTAGTTTTTTTTTTTTTTTACACATTCTTAAGCCTGGATTTCTTTCTTCATCATTTAGAGATAAATTTATAGAATTTTATATATTTCTATTTCTACTTCTAATAATCAAGGCCATTAGGTTTATGTAACTATGTTCCAACGCCAAATTACATTGAAAATATTCTTTTTATTGAGGTTTCAAACTTGATTATAAATAATGGCTCTTACATTTAATATTTTAGGCAACACACAAAAATAAATTAAATAGTTGTTTCTACCACATGATCCCTTACATTCAATTAAATAATCAAATGCTATATTTAATTAGTCAGGATAAAGTTACTTTATGCATTATATAGTGCAGTTACTAAGTGATTGCACTGCTTATATGAATTAAGATATAAATTTTGTAGAGCAGATGGACATACTTTTATTGCAGGAGCAGCTTCTAATTCCACCAATAGAGAAACCAGAAAGAATCCTTTACTGCAGTCCCCACCAGGAAATGAAAACAGAATGTCCATGTTGCTGAGAAAATCAATCAAGAAAGTCAAGAATACAGCAAGAATATTGGTATATTCATTGACGACTTTACAGTTTTTAAACATTTTTACTTGTCCTATTTTATTTTCAAAATAATCTTGTGAGATAAATATTACAGGTCTTTTACTATCTCCATTTCATAGAAATATTAATTTTAAATCCATTGTCTAAGATCATATAATTAATAGAAAATTAAGCTGGGCCCTGACTGGTGTGGCTCAGTGGGTTAGGTGTTGTCCCACAAACCAAAAGGTCACTGGCTTGAGTCCTGGGTCACCTGAGTTGCAGGCCAGGTCCCTGGTTGGGGTCATGTAAGAAGCAACTGATCAATGTTTCTTTTGCATATTTCTAAAAGTAAATAAAATCTTTTAAAAAAATAAAAAGAAGAAGATTAAGCTGAGACTTGAAATGCCATTCTAGAACTTAGAACTAGAAATTCTAAGACCATGTCTGTTACTGCACTAATTTTTCACAAGCACATACAGGTCCACACACACATACACATATTCATACATACATATACACACAGCATTTATAGAGGTATCTCTGAGATTCATCTGCCACAGAAAGGAATTGACTGGCAAATTCAAATAATTGATTATACCCTATTTTCTTTCTTATTGAAGTTTTGCATTGTTGCAAACAGATCTCAGTATCTGTCTATCTATGAGTTTCATGGTGGTTAAATTCATGGTCTTTGAAGCCAGATGACTTCTATAACTTACTTGCTGTGTTACTTTGAGAATAACAGTCCTGTTTCTGCCTCGGTGTTTCCATCTGTAAAATGAGACTGATGATATCCTCTCACTTAAAAACATCCCATAGCTTCCCATTTATTTATTTATTTATTTATTTGTTGTTTTGTTTATTTATTTAAGTTTAGAGAGAGGGGTAAGGAGAAGGAGAGGGAGAGAAACATCACTGTGTGGTTGTCCCTCACTTGCGCCCCCAACTGGGGACCCGACGTGCAACTGAGTCATGTGCCCTGACCGGGAATCGAACCAGCGACACTTGGCTCGCAAGCCAACGCTCAATCCACTGAGCCACAGCAGCCAGGGCTTCCCATTTATTTTAAGATACCATTTAAAGCCCTTATCAGAGCCAAAAATCCTACATAATCTGTTTTTAAAAGTTTATTTCTTCATTCCTTTCCCATACTGTTACTTTTATCATTCATTTATCAGGAACAGTAGCCTCCCTTTAGTTCTGATAAGGCACCAAGATTTGTGTCACTTGCTTTATCCTCACTCATGCTTTATCCTCCATGATGAACACCCATTTTTTCCCTTTCCTCTAGTTAGTTTCTGCTCACTTTTGAGAACTCAGCTTAAGTAACTAGTTACAGGGCTTTCTCCTTCATCCCTTCCATTTGGTTGGGTTACCAGTACCTTATCTTCCTCCCCCTTCTCTTAATCATATAGCAATTTACATAATTTTCATGTTTCCTTTCTTCCTCATTAGTCTAGCTTCACCAGGGCGGGTTAATACCTATGTCATTTACCTTTATTTTCTTAGCTCTTAGCCTCTGCTTAGTGCATAGATCAAAAATACCAAGTGTTGAGTGAAAAAGAACAGCTTTATGTTTCTGGCCAATGAGGTCATTAAGTCATAGGTACACAGATGAATGTGCATTTTGTACTTATATCTATTAATTACATTTATATGTATACGAGTATTACATATATATATATATATATATATATATATATATATATATATATAGCTATAATATCAAATGGAAAGTGACACCACAGTCACAGATACAATTAAGGTTGGGGATTATTTGCTCTTCAAACAATTATTTGAATTAGTTTTCTGCCTGAATTCAATTGGCCTTTTAAAAAATGCACTTGATGGATACTGATAAACCTTTATTTACTTTGAATAACAAATAATCCTTAAGCTAAAATAAGAATCAAATACTTACTCATAAGTCATGGGCCTGATGAAAGTATCAGTGAAGCAATGGACCAATTGGAAGAGAGAAAGAAAAGCAACTTAAAAAATCAAATAGTTTCATGTTATTGTTATTAGATTTAATACCACTATTAGTAAATGTAATACCTCTTATAAACTACTGTTTTCAGACTTAATACTACTGTTAAAGGTAAGATGTAGTCAGATAAAAATGTATGTTTTTTATATTTTTCAATTAGTCATTGTAAACCCTTACCTTAGGACTTTATAAGGGAAATAAAAATGAAATAGGCAAGGGACACACATGAATGTTCAAACTGGTTGTATCTAACAAAAAACTTTCCTAGATTAAATCTTTTCATTTTGGTCCATTTGCATGTCTAGGATAGTCTTCTGCAGATACACACCCAGAGCCATGAGGCACCACAATTCTCTTATCCCTCTATCATCACAGATCCTATCACTACATTGTTAAGAATGGGCTAAATTCTGAGCAGGCTGCTCCAAAAAGGCATACATTGCCATCTCTACTGCTGACAATGTTGACTCATAAAACCAACTGGATATTTAGAAATTAATTTGTATAATCTCAGAAACATGGTAATCAAGACAATCCAGACACAAGAGTACATATTCTATAATCTCATCACTATGAAATGCAGTAACAGAAAAAAACTAACTCTTGATGACAAATCAGAATATATTTACCTAGGTTTAGAGGAGGGAATTAAAAGGAAAGAGGCACAGAAAACTTTTCTGAGGTGATAGAAATAGTCTGTGTCAGACTCATCAAACAGGACACTTAGGATTTGTGCATTTATCACTGCTTACATACCCATTGGGATCCTTTTTCTTCCAGTTTGCCAAGACACAGTCTGCATAAACCAAAATGGGAGGGAGTCCCAGCTTCTCAGAGAGTTCACAATAAGGGATAGCAATATTGCTTGGCAGGACCTAATTAAAACACAGTATTTAGTATAAACTTTGAAGTGTCTTAAGTTTTCTTCTGCTTCCTGGGTACCAAAATATTAGCTGCAATATAGAATGGCATTTGAAAACAAACAAATATAGTTTTCTCTTCCTCATTTTGCAGCTTAGTCCTAGTAATTGTTAAATGTTTGGGTTCTGGATTCATATTGATAGGTACGTAATATAATCACAGAGAAAAACCAGAGATAGAGGACAAGAAGAACTGTCTAATGATCCCATGAGTTATCTGTATTCATTCATCAAGCCATCTCAAGAGTATTGTTCTGGCAACTCCTCTATGCAAGGTACTCTTTATCTACCCACTAAACAAAGATAAAATTAATTGCTTCAAATAAGCTCAAAGTCCTTTATAAATAAGGCTTCTGGAAATGCTACATACTACAAGTGTAGAAGGAGGTTGCTTTTAGAGCACAGTACTGACAGAAGCTCTCTATTGAATGATTTGTTAGAAAACCTCACCATAGAGTGACAGTAATGCTGGGCCATGAAGGCTTCCCTGTGTTGATAGAAGGAATTACCCTCACTTTGTATTTCCATGCAAAATATAGCAATTGGAATGATGGTTTATCTCAGCTCTTTCAGTCACCCTTCCTCAGAAGCCTGTTTAATTACTGAGTTTGGAAGTGAAACTACAGTTCAGCCCCCTTTTCTCCTCAATTCTTCTTTTCCTGAGCTTGTTACTCATAGAATTCTGCTGTTTTGGGCTACATAGTACAAGACTCCTACCTCCACAGGGACAATCCTGATGAGTAAGTACACTCAGCAGATCCATGGTTGCCACATACTCAAACCACATTCTCCTACTGCTCCATTACTCATAAAGCTGACATTTCACTTTTAACCTAACTTCCTCATCTAACTATATTTAGCTTATAATTATATGGTCCCATGTAATAATTATGGTCATACTTATAATCAGCATCCTATGGTTGTAATATATGTATCTAACCACATCAAGGACAGGCATATGTGGCCCATCTGGGGTAGTGAGTGGTGGGACTTCAGTGGTAGAGATGGTGTGACTATGTAGCACACTCCACAGTTCTGTGAAAAATCATAGGAGCTATAATCCAGGTGGCTTCAGGTTAGCTCGACACACATGGATATGATGATTTAACCCAAATAACAAAAATGTGAGGATAAAATCATTGACTATTAAAGTAACACTTGGATGTATGCTTCCCTTAACAGACCTGGTACCACAGGGAATCAAAACTTTTTGTTTGGCAAATCATTTTCATACATTTCAAAAGGAAATAGCTTTCTTTTTCTGAATTAGAGAAAATAATTAATTTGAAATGACTAAGGAAAAAGAAAGGCAATGTTGAAACAAATCTTAATCTATTATAAACACTCACGCAGCTGCTAAGAAACTCAGTTGCTAATTTCTTGCCCATTATCAAGCAAAATTGGCCTTATATTGATGTAGCATATTTTTATCCATTTATTTTCTCATTTCTATGACTTCTTCACTTAAATTTAAAAATCCATGTGTGTGTGTATATATATATATATATATTTTCACTGACAGCTTCTAAAATTTTTTTCCAGATGATATGGCCATACAAAAATTAGATAAATTTAAAAAATACATTTCTATGTTTTATTTTATAATTCTGATTTCCAATCTGGTAAATTTATTATCTTTTGATTCTGCTATGTGCATTCTGGTCTCCACATATTTTGCTAATCTTCTCTCTTTGTTTTCTGTTCCCCTCTTCTTTGGATAAGCTCTACCAGTCTTCCAAGAGCTAATTCAAATTCCACTTCTTTCTTGAAGTATTTCATGGTCATAACTCCTCTGGACTCTCATACTTCCATAACTAGAACATGCTGCCCTGTGTTACTGATGCTGCATTATGGGTGTTCTTTTTATGTACAATGCTTATGCCTTTAGCTAGACTCAGATTCTAGCAAGTCTAGTGAGACCACATACTCAGCTAAATTTTGAACAAGGTTGTAAGACAAAAGCAGATCTTAAACATTTTGTGTCATCACAAAACTAGGTTCAACAGTTTCATGACTTTAAGGAAATATAAGATGTTTCATGAATATGCAGAGCAGCTGTTTCCTCTTCTCTACTTCTCAGGGGATGACTCATCACATAGGTGAACTATACTGGCTGTTCTGTCTTTAAACAGGTTGTAGGAAGAAAAAACATACATGAGCTACCAATTATCTTTGTCAGCAAAGGAAAAACTTTCACTAAATGGAAGAAAGTGCTTCTGGAATTACAATTTATATTAGTTTCATGTGATAACTGTTGCCAGATAAAATACATAATAATATTATTTTAAATCTAAAGTTACTGTTGATGAGAGTACTGTAAAACTAATATATAATATATTCCTCTACCTTTCAGATGTAAGATAGCATTTTAGCATTAACTAAGGATAGCCATATAATGTTTATATCTCCCCAAAGTCATAAATCGGTTTCATATTCAAATATATTGATTGTAAAATTATTTATAATAGTAAAACACTAAAAACAAGTAAAATATTTTTCAATACCAGATTGAATAAATAAAGTTCAGAAACTCAATGAAAAATTATGAAGTGATTTCAAATGATGACTAGGATGATTGTATAGTAACTTAGAAAATTGCTTACAATATAATTAAGTGAAAAAAGCAGGACATATATGTACTTGCACAGAATGGAACAATTGTGTAATATTAGTAAAAAACTAAGAATTCAATAATGATCACAATTGTCTTTGTAAAGTCAGTGAATAATTTTTTTCTTTTTACATTTTTTAAGCTTCACAAAATGCAGTTATAATTAGTTTTAGAATGTTTTAATGCTAAATGTAAATCCATCATGTAGCATAACAAATATTAGAAAATCTCCAGACCTTACGGACATCTCCATCACCTTTGCCCCACACGTATCCCATGGTGATACACCCCAGGACCAGATGTGCAAGGCGCTGCAACTTGTGTTCTGTGAGGTCATCAGTGCTGAGCATTGGTAACTGAGAATAAATGGAGAGGTTGAGTCAAATCAACATGAGTGATGTTATAGCCTCAAAACCACATTAAAATTGGTAAGAAGTTAAAATAGAAGAACAATATAATAGTTTTTCATACCTTCTCTACTTCTGCACGTAGTGCATCATTCTCAATCAGGTCAGGAAGGTTTTTAGCAATGGAAGTCCAAGCATCATAAGGGTGAGGTAGTTCCTCCTTAAAACAAACAAACAAACAAAAAACACAAAGATGTTTTTCTTTTCTTTTTTTCTTTTTTTTACCAATGGAAATTATTGTAAACTAGTTCTGTCTCACATGGATAGTCTGTCTGTGCAATGCAGCTGCAACATACACTTACCTGTCTAGCTCTATCAACACCTGCCATGGATTGCCACCTGCATACTCAGGGCTCAACACCTTCTCTGCAGTCCTATTCTTCTCTCAAGTACTCTCGTCTGCCTCTTTTTCAAAAGTCACCTCCAAAGTTCCACTAAAATTTTCTTAACTACTGCAATTTGGACTCATATTCCCAGTTACGAAGCCTATGTATTATATGCCTTTCCCTGTTGTTAAGTAATTATATTGTTAACTGCTATTATGTTATTCTTTTCAGCTAGATTCTAAGTCTTTTTGGATGGAAGAAAAATGAGATTTATTACATGTCAGTAGTAGACTAGGCACTTCGCTTAATAATTTCTCATTTAATTATTGTAGCGACCCCAAAAGTTGATTGCTGTCTTTATGTCATAAATATGGAAAGTAAGGCTTGGACAGTACTAACTTGTTTTGTATACATAGTTTATTGTGATTCTAACATGTTTCCAACTTTCAATAACCCATGCTCTTTTTACATCTTACTACCCAATGGCAAGGATTTCATCATGCATTAATTCTATTTTCCCTACAGGACTGGGCACACCACTGGACACAGGAAATTCTGTATATGTATATACATGTTGATTGCTTGCTTTGGTTTCACTATAGGTTTATTTTTTGCCCAGTAAGTTTAAATAAAATCCAAATAAAAGTATCTCTCTGGATTTTATCATATTTACAATCTCATTTGAAGCGAAAACATATAAGCAAAATACCTAGGAAACACTCTAAAATAAGATTCAGATCCCTGAACAACTCCCCATATGCCCTGATTCTATCTCTCCTTCATTAAGCTACTTCCAGACATGCCCTTGGGTCATCAACACTGACCTATGAGAATGGAGTAAAAATCAAGAGATTAAGTCAAATCAATAGGGGTGAAGTTAGTAATATTATAAATAAGTTATAAAACAAGAAGACTATAAAATTCAAATATTTTCAGGGGCTGCAGTTAATTGACGAGTCATCATCTATTAGAGCAGGCTTTTAGCAGCAAAACATCTAAGCAGTATATATACGAGTGTCACCATTTTGTTTATTGCGAATTCTTCTCTCTAACCACACAAATGCTGTGCTCTTGTGTTTTCAGTATTCATATATATTTTTTGTTGTGTGTTTCATTGTGTATAACACCAAATTATTGGTTGTTGTTATTTCCCCTCAAATAACAGAAATTCATTTTTTGTTATATATCATGATTAGTGTCCTATCTGACAGAAACTTCAGCAAGTGTAAAATTCAGTCAGTAATATATACTTCTGGTCCAGAGGATGCCTAAATGTTAGACTCTAAAGTAATGAAGAATAACAAGAGAACCATTCAACTTCTGTTAGAGAATATATTCTGTATCTATATGGAATTAAAAGACATACTATTTTCCTTTGTAATAGGAATCTGACAGACTATAAGAGATGGAATGAATTTTTGAGCTCATAATTTGCAGAAATGCTCTTCAGTAAAGACCATAACATAAGCTTTAACTTGTGTGTTTTACAACCTGAATCTAACTTCGTAAGCATCTGAAGTAGCAGCATTGTTTTTTAAGTAGATCAGAAAAGGTTTTTATTTTACTTTTTTTTTTTTTTATTGTTGGCACTATTAGAGTTTCCTCACCTCCACCCAGCCCCCACACTCTCTCCCCTGGTCTTCACCACACTATTGTCTGTGTTTTTCTTTTGTTTGGGGTTTCATTTTAACCCTTGGAATCTACTCTAGCGGTCTCCGTAATTACTTTGATTGTTTTGTTTTTTTAAAAGAAATTATTCTGGGGGTAAAAAATACCAAATATGAGGTTTTGTAGTTTCTGTAAAAGATTTTTTTGGGGGGTGGGTACTGTTGATAAGTATATCCCTCAATCAAGCCAATTCTGGTAATTGTGAGTGCTTGTATGGAAAGGAAGCAAATACAAAGTAAACTAGGTGTTTTAGCAATGAAATTCAAACCTATACCTCATATTCTTAAACTAATTTAATAATTTGAAGACAAAATTGAATCAGGAGGAAGAATGTGCTTTAGATTTGCCAGTATTACAAAGTATTTATGGGATGTTCTTCAAAATGTTTCTCTCTCTCTCTCTCTCTCTCTCTCTCTCTCTCCCTCTCTCTCTCCCTCTCCCCTCTCTCTCTCTTTTCTTACTTTTCACCAGAGGATTTCTTACTTTTAACCCAAGGATATGTTCATTATTTGAGAGAGAAAGAGAGAGAGGGAGACACATCAATGTGAGAGACACCAAATGTTATGTCTAAGCACAGTTAGATTACAATCTCTGACTAAAAATACATTTGCTGCATGTAGAGGTAATTACTAGAGTATGGACTTTGAGTAACAAGCAAATAGAAACATGCTGTTATACGTTAGTATCACGACATGTAACTCATTCATATAAATAGTCTCCTGGCCTCTGGAGCCAGACTGATTAGGCTCTCATGTCCTATCTCTGCTACTGCTAGTTGTATGAGTTTGGAAAGTTATTTAAATTCTATGCAACTTACCTTTCTCACCAGAAAAAGGAGGTTAATAACATACATACTTTTTAGGACTGTCGTTAAGATGGAAAAGTAAATATTTGTAACTTGCTTTAACATGTTATATAAATGTTTGATAATTAAAATATTAATAATACTAAGATAGTTTTAATGGCATTCCTTAAAAGATGAATTAGGGAAATGTAGTTGTTAAGGCAAACAGTACCTGCATTTCACTTTGTAGACAAACTTGTTAAAAAATTAAAAAGGTAGTTCAGATTCCCTTGAATTGTAGGCTTAGTAACAAGAAGCAATATTAATATAACACAATTCCTAGATCTGCCATCTCAAAAATCTAATAAAAGTACAAACATATACTTTGTCAAGTTTGAGGTATAGCAGTCAAGAAAGGAAATTCCATTGACTCCTGGATCAATTATTACTCAGGTTTTCTTTTTTTTCGAAAATGGACACAGAAAACACAATTGCATTAAACCAAAAATATTTCTAGTTTCATAATCTCATCACTCTCTCTATCTGTGTAAGATAAGTAGTGCATCTAAGATTAAATTTCTAGGTAGAAACTTAGATTGTTAAAGCGAAACCCATTAATTAAAACCCTGCCTTCAATTTTGACGTTTACCCATTTGTTAAGTAGAAATTAATAAATCACATCTGTTTTTCAATAGAAATTAGCTTGTCCAGGTAAGTAATAATAAGAAAACATTTTTGTCATAATTCAGTACCCTCTCTTACCACTGGATTTGGCAGAGCAAATCCCAACTCTTCATCTATATGGTATTCACAGATCTCCCTAAAAGTTTCCATATGAGATGCTTCTTGTCCCATTCTTGCAGCTCACTCCTCTGGCCCTTCTCAGTGTGTAAGCATCTATTTATTACAGAAGTTGCCATAGCAGATGACCACAGCTTATCACGTAAGCAGTAAGAAATTGCTTCCACTTTCAGAGGAAGTTTCATTTTTCATTTTCTTTATTTGTAATTTGATAAACACTAAAACCACAAAGCATCACTGTGCATCATATAAAGAAACTAAAAGTTTGCACTCCATATCAAGTTTTTATCACTGAGAACATCATCTGTTCACTGCCACAGGGCAGGTCAGAAAGAACCTAACTGGATTAACAAGAACCATAAAAATAGGTGACAAAGGGTAAAGTCCTAAACTATCATTTAGTTATTATTGTCATTGGCTTTCTTTTAACCTGTTGGGGTTCTTTGAATATATTCATGTCTTGTTTCAGCAGCCATGAAATACAACCCGTGACACACTGAACTCTTAGTCAATGACTCTGAAGTAGAAAAAAATTATAACACGAAAATATTTTAAAAGATAGTAGTACCTCTTCACTGCCTCATTTTTCTTGCCCATTCTTTTGTCTGTGTTCACAGTGATCGAGTTTTTCCTTCTTCATATTCCTAGTAAGTCATATTTAGGAAGATTTTCCTGCATCTCTACTATCTATGACTTCTAGGGACTGATGAGACTACAGTCCTTCACATGTGATGACTTTGTGTTGTGTTAAAAGTTGAAAGGAAGGATAAACTACCTTGAAAATGTTTTTTCGAAATGCAGATTAAGACTGCATTTGGTGAAAGTTTTCAAGGTATCTGCAGGTCTATGGGCGCCACACAAACAATTAACAATGGCCAGCCATACTGTCCCATTTGATGATAAAAAGAAGAGTTACTATTCAGTGCATTTGGAGACAGATGGGGTTTTGTCATCCAACTTCTCAGCACTTGAATTAAATATTAATAGTCTCTGACTGGGACTACATTCAAGACTAGTTCTCACATGTTCCTCCTTATTACATTATGGCTTTTATTGGAAAGATATAATTGTACAGGAATGTGTTCCTTTTATAATAAAGGTAAGAGAAACTGAAACAAAAATTATATGATGCAAAGGAACACAATGAATCAGCTCTATAAAATTAGTGATTCATGTGGATGATATTATTGAAACCAGTTCCAAGGAAAAACAACTAGAAACTATTGACCTACCCTCTATATAGAAGCCAAAAATCACAAAACAGTGAAAATTGGAAAATGTGTGATTATTCCTATGGTTTTTCATTCTTTGTACCTGAATCTTTTTATGGATGTTTCAAATAGAAGCATGTAAATAATTTTTAAATAACTGTCTTGGAAAAATCTTGGAGGATTGATTTTTAAAAATCAAAATGGCTGAAAATATTTTTCTTGGCTCATCTAACTACTTACTAAATCTATTCTACATTTGACTGAAGAAAGTAACATTTTACTATTCAACTTTTACCTCAACCTTTTTAACTTCTTCAAACTTCGAGACCTTTTCTATTTCTTTTTTTTAAACTAATAAAATTTATTTTTAGAGCAGTTTGAGGTTCAAAGCAAAAATGAGCAAAATACAAAATTCCTGTATATATATATATATATATATATATATATATATATATATATATATGTACAGCCTTCCCAATTATCAGCATGTTCTACCAGAGTGGTACATACATTTGTTATAATTTATGGACCTACATTTGCATATTATTATCTCCCAAAGCCCATAGTTTACATTCGGATTCTTTCTTTTATTTTTTTATTTTTTATTTTTATTTTTTTAAATATGTTTTATTGATTATGTTGTTACAGTTGTCCCAATTTCCCTTCCCTCTGCTCCCCTCCACCCAGTGGTCCCCCTCCCTCCAGTTGTCCCCCTCTTTTAGTCCATGTCCATTGGTTGTGCATATAGTTCTTCTCAACCTCTTCCTGTCTATTCCATTCCCTCCTACTATGCTTCTTAATTCCTATACCATCTCCTTCCCTCTCCCCCACGCCCCTCCCTGCTGACCTCCCCCCAATATGCTCCCCATACCTATAGTTCTTTTTCCACTCTTGTTGCCTATTTAGTTTGCCTTTGTTTTGATTCCCTAGGTTCTGTTGTTGGTTCTTGTGATACAGTTTTCATTTTAATGTTCGTAGTTTTGATCCTCCTTCTTCTAAACCAGTCCCTTTAATATCTCATATAATAGTGGTTTGGATCTAATGAACTTCTTCAGTTTTATTTTGTCCTGGAAGCACTTTCTCTGCCCTTCTATTCTGAATGACAGTTTCTCTGGATAGAGTATTCGTGGCTGTAGGTTTTGGATTTTCATTACTTTGAATATTTCTTGCCAGTCCCTTCTTGCCTGCAGGGTCTCCCTTGAGAAGTCAGCTGATAGTCTAATTGGACCCCTTTGTACATAATTCTCTTCTTCTTTCTTGCTGCTTTTAACATTCTCTATCTTTAATTTTTGACAACTTGATTATAATGTGTCTTTGAGTGGTTCTCTCTGGGTCCAGTTTTTCTGGAACTCTCTATGCTTCCTGGACCTGTAAGTCTATTTCCGTCCCCAGTTTAGGAAGTTCTGTTTCATTATTTTTTCACATAATTTTTCAATTTCTAGTTCTTCTTCTTCGCCCTCTGGCAATCCAATAATCCAAATGTTCGATCTCTTATAGCTATCCCAGAGGTTTCTGATCCTCTCCTCACTTTCCTTACTTTTTGTTTCCTCTCTCTGCACTGGTCCACTGTTTGTTCTTTCTCTATGTTCTGGTTTGTTGATTTGATCTCTGGATTTTATTTCCTCACCACTTGTCTCATGTGTGTTTTCGTTCATTTCAGTATGAGTGGCTTTCTTTCTTTCCCTGCCCTGTTCCAAATCTTTTGTAAATTCTGTAAGCCATCTTATAACAATAGCTCTGAACTGAGCCTCTGAAAGGTTTCTTATTTGTTCGTCTGTCAGGTTCTTCATCTGCTGCCTGGTGAGCTGCGTCACTGGGATTTCAATCGTTGTCTCCTTCATTTTGGCAGATTTGTGTTTTGCTTTTCTTCCTGGGCAGGCTGTGGGGGGCAGAGCCCTGTGTACTCATCACTACCCGGCGACCTGCGGTGATCCCGACCTTTTTCGCCGCTCTGTTGTGCTTTGTGTCGGGGCGGGGGTCAAAGATGGATTCCTGCCATTATTCTCTGCTGGGAGACTGGGATCCATCCTCCCACCCTCTGGGCCTCACCGTCTGAGGCAATGGGGGGGCTGTCTTTCCCCACTTTGAGGTCGCAAGCTGCCAGGGCTCCACTGAAGCTGGGATTGCTCCCCCTGATGCTCTCCTCACTGCTACCGCAAATAGCCCCGCCCAACCTTTCCATTCCGGTTCCAATTTCACCCCTCATACCTGTCCAGGCGAGCACCGCTGGTTTATAACTTCATACATTGGCTTCCATGTAGTTCTATTTTCTGAAATTTCTGGCTATCTTTTGTTTTGAGGTAGTTTTATTCCTTTCTAGTTGTAGAGGGAGACTAAGCGTGTCTGTCTAAGCCTCCATCTTGGCCAGAAGTCTCCTTTTCTATTTATGAAACACATTTTCAACTAATCCTCATTCTTCATTCATCTTAATTTTTATTCATAAATAACCAAAGTATACAGAATTATACAACAATACAGAAAGCTAAAACCCTGAGTTAATACCATTTTTATGAGCAATGAAATTAGAAAAAAAGCCTCAGCTTCCAAGAGTCAAGAGTGTGAGAGAAATCACAAAGAGATGAGAAATAAAAAAGTCATTCCTTATTTCTGCTATGAACTAGCATAAATTCTGGACTCTACACTGAGCTGTCCATACATAGAACAGTATAGTAAACTTTTAAAGAACTGAGTTGCAATATAAATGACTGCCCAAATACCAACTAAACCTTTAGTGGTACATGCACACAGCAGATATAAGAAACATTGAAAAGTCTTTGAACTGACTTTGAAACTACTCTACATGGTCAATGAGACGGAACTTGTGGTCAGAACATAACTAGCATAATTGCATGCTTGAACAAAGAAACAAAACAGTCAGCATTCTTCAGAGAATTCTAGAGAATCTAGAGCCTCACATCATAATATTATAATCCAAAATTGCATGACATTCAAAAAACCAGGAAAATCTGACCAAAGTATAATGGAAAAGAAAATCAATAGAAGCTAATCTTGATAAGATGCATATTATAACCATCTTCCATGCAGTTAATGTGAACATTCTTTAAATAAATGAAAAGATATAGCATTTTAGTAGAGAAACTAAAAATGAGAATCAAATGTAAAATTACAATATGCAGTATAAAACAAATGCACACTACTTAACAACCAATGGGTCAAAGAAAACATCAAAAGAGAAATTAAAAAATACCATGAGGCAAACAAAAAGTGGAACTACAAGATATCCAAGTTTATGAGATTCAGTAAAAGCAGTTCTCAGAAGGAAGTTCATTGTGATAAATGCCTACATCAAAAAACAAAAGAAATTGCCAATAAATAACTATACATCTTTGAAAATTAAAAAAGAGGAAATAACAAGAATCAAAGCAGAAATAAATGAGATAGACACCAAAAAGACAATAGAAAAATTAATGAAAGTAAGAACTAGTCATTTGAAAAGATAAATAAAATTGACATATTTTATCTAGGTTCACTAAAAATGGAGAACTAAAATAAATAAAATAAAAAAGGAGATGTACAACTGATACCACAAAGAATCATAAGAGAGTCCTATGAATAATTATATACTAATGAATTTGACAACCTAGAAGAAATTGGAAGAAGCTTCAGCCTAGAAGTCACACACCTAAAAAGTGTTTGATTTGGGGTTAAAATTCAATCCAATTTCTTAGTCAGAAATTGTGGTTGCAAGTAAAAGAAACAAGAATAGGGGAGTTATTTTCACATAGGGGTATTTTGTGAAACCCAAGAGAAGATGCACCAGGAACCAAAACAGAAATGGTGGTGGTTAAAGGAACTAAAGCCACTTTTTCAAAGGCCATGTGGTCTCTCTTATGTACTTCTTTCTATGTCCCACCCTTGTAGCTACACGACTTTCATTTAAGTGGCCAACAGCGTCAGACTGGCGGTTATGAATCTTAAATTTTAAATTTCTAGGAGAGAGGGATTTGACTGGCTAGCTGGAGTTAGGACCACCAAAGTCCGGGGCCTTTTCTGTGGGTGAGTTCTCACCCCCTTTACATCCTCAGGGCCTTTGCTCTATCAATTACTCCTTCTCAGTCTTACATCTTTAATTCATTCTCTTTGTCGGTTTCATTACATCAGTATTCAAATATGATTATATCTCTCCCAAGTCACAGAGATGTAATACAGAGTACAGGAAATATAATCAATAAAACTATAATTTTGTACAGTGACAGATAGTTACTAGGCCTATTGTGATGATCATATTGTAAAGTATATAAATATTGAATCATTATGTTGTACATCTGAAACTAACATAATATTGTATGTCAACTATACTTTAATTAAAAAAATAAAATCTCTCCCTGAAAAAATAAAATAAAATAAATAACATAAACTCCTAGAAATATACAACTACCAAGACTGACTCATGAAGAAACAGAAAATCTAAACAAACCAATTACTAATAAAGGAGGTTAAATAGTAATTTAAAACCTTTCAACAAACAAAATTCTAGGGCCAGACAACTTCACTGGTGAATCTTGTTTATTTTTTTCTGGCTTTTACTTAGTTCCTGGTGTGGTCTTCCTTTTTCATATGATTATTTTTTGTAATATATGTTTTGATTCCTTCTTTATCTTTTGTGTATACTGACATTTTTCCTCCGCAGTTACCATGAGGCTTTCACAAAATATTTTATAGTAATCATGCTCTATTTTAACCTGATAACTTCAATTACATCCAAAAATATATGTCCCCATTTTATGTTTCTGATGTGACATTTACATATTTTTATATTGTGCATACATTAACAAATTGTCTTCTCACCTTTACCCTAGAATTAAGTGATTTATGCCCCACCATTGGAGTAGTTCAGTATTCTGAATGTGATTCTATATTCATCTTTGCCAATGAATTTTTTTACTTTCATATATTTTTCTGTTACTTACTAAAAATATGTTATTGAAATCAGCTTGAAAGGCATGTGTAGTGATACTAAAGTCCCTCAGCTTTTGTTTTTCTGTGAAAATTTCTATTGCTTCTTTATTGCTGAAGGACAACTTTGCCAAGTATTAGTTGGTAGCTTTTTTTTTTCCTTTCAATATTTTGAAGGCATTCTTCAACTCTCGCCTGTCCTGCAAAGTTTCTGCTAAGAAAACTGCTGATAGTCTATGGGGGTTCCCTTTGATGTGATGAATTTTTTTTTCTCTTGTTGTTGTCAAGTTCTCTTTATCTTTGACTTTCAAAGTTTTTATTTCAATGTGTCTTTATGAAATCTTTGTGTTGAATATCCAGCTTCATGAAGTTGGATGTCCATATCTCTCCTTAGATTTGGAAAGTTTTTACCCATTATTTCTTTAACCCTTCTTTTCCTTTCTGTCTCTTTTCATTTTGAGACTCTTATAAAGCATACATTTTTCATTAATGCTATTCTATTAATTTATGTAGGTTTCTTTTACATTCTTTTTCTCCTCCTTTCTTCTGACAAGATAATGTCAAATGACTTGTCTTTGAGATCACAGGTTTTCTGGTTTTGTTTGCTTGCTTGATAAAGTATGCAATTGATATTATCCATGGTTTTTAAATTTCATTTATGGAATCTTTCAGCTCCAGAATTTCAGTTTGGTGCTCTTTTATAATAGCTATCTCACTATTGGAACCCTTATTTATTCATGTCCTTCATTCTTACTGGATTTCATAGAGTTTCAGTTGTGTTCTCCTATATCTCTCTGAGCTTTCTTAAAACTAATACTATAAACCCTTTGTCAGACAATTTTTAAATCTCACTTCTATGGGGACAGTTACTAGAAAATTATTGGGTTCCATTGGTGGTGCTGTATTTTCGTGATTTTTCATGTTCCCTGGAGTCTTGCATTGCTGCCTTTGCATTTGAAAAAGCAGTCACCTTCCCCAGTCTTTATAGGCTGGCTTTACAAAAGAAATACCTTTACTAGGTAGTCAGCCTGGCTTGGGATTCTGAGAGTCTCAGATCTTATCTATGGAAGTGCCTGTACCACATCCTTGTTCTCTGTAAAAGAGGAATTCTTATGATTGTATGGGTTGTCTCAAAATTGTAAAGTGAGGAAGGATGCTGAGAGCCTCCTGCTTGTTTTCCCTGTGTTGATGCCTTGAAATACTCAAGTTTGGGTACCTTTTCCCAATCCTACAGAGCCAGCCCAACTTTTTGTATATTCTCCGTAGTCATCTGCAAAGATTATCACTCACCATTTATGGGAGCATGAGCAGAAGCTGGCATGAGTGAGGTGCATGAAATTTTGTACTGCCTGTGGATTCTCAGTAACAAGTGGGTGGGGTTCCTCATGGAGTGAGTCCACAAAGCAGTTAGTAGGATCCTCATCACATTGTTGAGTTCTATGCTCTGGTTACTGGGCTATCAGCTTCTTCCAACCCTTCAGCCATGCAGATAGCCTCAGTACTCAGGAAGGGATGAGAAAGAAGTGGACCTCACAGGCAATATCCAGGGTGGTTAAAGAGGCCGTGTTCTCACACACTTTCACTCTCCTTCATGGGAGAAATGACAGGCCCATAGGGTCTCTCTTGGCACTGAGCTGTGTTGTTTTGGCAAATTGTCTTTTACTTTTTATCCTAGAGTTAAGTGAATGATGCACCATCATTACAATAGTTGAATATTCTAAATATGAGAGGTCATGAGCTTAAAGTGAAACTTTTTCTTACCCTTTTCTATGCATATATGCTCAGATTTTATTGCACTAATTGTGTGCTAGAACTTTACTGCTGAACAAAGGTACTCTCAACTGTGTGCGGTTGTCAAAATTGATAGGGATGATGGTAGAAAACTTCTATTCTGCCACCTGGATGACATTGCTCTTCTATCAAATGCATATAGCTTTAGATCAAATTATTATTCCAAAATTTTCCCTGCCATTTTCTATGGCTTCATGGTGGTTAGAGTATATTTCTTTGCTCCTTAACTTTGGGTCCTGCCATGAAACTTGCTTTTACTATTGGGATCTTACTGTCATGACCTTGTCAGAGTTTTAAAATGTGCTTCCCTGGCTTATCCATAGGTCTGCAGTCTGAATTACACTCATCTCAATCGATCCATGGTCAGGACACGAGAAATAAAACATTAATTATTGTTGAGTTTGTGTCCATTTTTCAGTATTATTGTTGTGGTAACTAACTGATATATACTTTATGACCCCATCAATTCTATTCCTTTGTATATTCCCAACAGAAATGCAAATAAATATTCACCAAAAGACATGATTTAGAATGTTTATAGTGTCACTATTTGTACTAACTCTCCATTGGAAATTCTCCATAAGAAACTACTCAAATATCAATATATAAGTAAACTGATAAATATTCAGTACATATTGAGCAAAGGATGCCAGATACCAAAATACAGATACATTATTAGCACATTTTGAAAATAACAATACAAGACAAGCATTAGAGATGGAAGTCAAAATAATGGTTACTTATGAGTGTAAAGGAATGGAAGCAAGTATAATAGTGGGATTCTAGGGGCAAAGGCAATATTCTATTTCTTTCTCATTTCTATTTTCACAGTTCAGTTATCTTTATAAAAATAATTGAAGGTGGTGTCAGCATCATGATAGAATGAGTTTATCTTTTTTTCTTTCCTTTTGTATTTACACCTAATTTCCCACCTGTGCATACAAAGTAGGCAGACAGAACTTCAACTGGGGCTGAAATCCAAAGGAGTTAGTGAGTCTGCTCCACTTCCACTCACATCAAGGAGGGAAAAAGAGAACCTTGAGGGTGCAGAACTGGCCTGATAGCCACAGCTGATAGAGAATTTGTGGAGGTTTAGCCTGCCTGGCAGAAGAATCTAGCATGCTATTTGAGTAGGACAGAGTTAAATTTTGAGGCCCAGGAGGCCTCACCAAGCTGGTTCTCTTCCCAAGGGCAACACTGCAAGACACAGGGCATTTGGATACTCAGAGGCAGACTCTCCTGGTGGAGGATGTGAAGACGAAAGTTGTGAATGACCATCTGGCTCCTCAGTTGTGCATGTAGAAGCTGAAGGTACCTGTTTCTCTCCAGCAGCACTTATATTTCTGAGGGGGAAACTCTGTGACTGGAGGAGGTAGGCGGAATAGTGAGAGGCATTCAGGAATATCAATGGGCATTGAAGGAATATTTTTCTTGCTGTTTTGGGATTTCAGCAGAAGATGCGCCCACAGACCTCTGGAAGTGTCCTGGTTGAAGATTTTTTTCCCACACCTCTAGGCATTTTCAAAGCTCCAGGTGCTAAACCCAAATTTTCCCCCATTCTGATGCCAGCTCCTTGTGAATGCTTCTGAGAGCATTCTCAACAGCTGCCCTGGTAGGACAAAGCACAAACTGCACCTGTAGCGCCACCTCCTGGAATTCAAAAGATTGTTTCTAATTTCCAACCTGTTGCAAGGTACCTTCTTAAATAAGAAAGGTGTCTGTTACTTCACAGGCAAAATCAGAAGTGCATATCATCAAACACTATGAAAAATCAAGGAAATATAGTATCACAACAATAAAACAATAATTTACTAGTATCTGAATTCAAAGGCAATATTGCAATCAAACTGATAAAAATTTTTAAAAAGCTGTTATGAAGAAATTCAATAAGTTATAAGAATATTCAGAAAGGCAACTCATAAAGTAAGAAATAAAATTAATGAAAAGATGGAGTTCTTTACCAAAGAGATTGAAGTTATAAGAAATACAAAACAGAAATACTGTAACTAAAAAATTCAATGATGTGATGAATAATGCAATCAAGAACATAGGTAACAAGGTAGAATGGATGGAGGTTAAGATTATGGAAATAACAATAATAAGAGGACAGAGAATTCAAAGTTTTAAAAAGCAAGGAAACCTATGAGAGCTATTTGATTCAATTAAAAAAGCAAATATAAAATAGTTGCTATAACAAAAAAAAAAGGAGAGAGAGAAAGAGAAGGCATATAGTTTATTTAAAGAAGTAATAACTACTTTCTTGAGGGCGGTTGCCTTAGAGAGGTCTGTAAGAGAGACTTACTTCAGGCACTTTAAAGAAGTGGTAACCTAGGTGCACAAGAACAATGGAAATGGCTTAAAATTTTTTCACTACAGTTATAGGTTTAGGGCTTGACTACCCACCATGAACTGCCCAGTTAGGAATTTATGATCATATCACCCTGTGAAGTTATTTTTGCTTAGGTTTATTACAGCACCCCATTTTCATCCCCAAAGTACACAACCCTCTGGTAAAGGTAAAAAATAAACAAAATTAGGAAACTATAACTCTATATTAGAAAGATATGTTAACCACTTAACTAACTGTAAGGGTTAAAGATATAAGAGTTAAAGAAAAAGAATTAAAATAACCACAGCCACTAAAACTTGTTAGCAAATTCACAACATAAAATAAGATGAATTGTGACATTAAAAATATAAAATAAGTAAATGGGTGCTGTGTTTTAGGTATTTAAAAATAAGTTATCAAAATAAAATGGATTGTCATATCTACAAAATATTTTATGTAAGTCTCATAGTAACCAAAAAGAAAAATCTAGCGTGTATTTAGAAAACATTAAAAAAGAGGAGAGTGAGAAAACCATCAACTTACAAGTGTAAGCACAAAGGCAATTCAATGGAGAAAAGATAGTCTTTGAATAAGTGAAGCTGGAACAACTGGAGATCTACATGCAAACAATGAATTTAGACACAGAGAGTAGCTAAGCATATGTAAAGATGCTCCACTTCATATGTTATTAGAAAAATGCAGATTAAAACATGATACCTATGTACACCTATTAAAATGAGCAAAATTCAGAACACTGACAAAACCAAATGTTACTGAGGATGTGTAACAACAGGAATTCTCACTCAGTGCTGGTGGGAATGCAAAATGGTACGCCCATTTTGGAAGACAGTTTATCAATTTCTTACAAAAGTAAGAAACTGTATTATCACCATACAGTGAAGCAATCATGTTCTATGGTACCCAAAAGACTTGAAAAACCTGCACACAGATGTTTATAGCAGCTTTATTTCACTTATACCTAAATATATATACATGCATTCAAATACACTATTGCTTATTATTTTGAACACTGTTATCTGTTATATTGGTTAAGAATAAGAAAAATAAGATACTTTTCATTCTCTATTCCTTCTTTGCTGTTCTTTCTTTATGTATACCTGAGTTTCTGACCTGTATCATTTTTATTCTCTCTAAAGAACTTTTAGAAACATTTCTTGCAAGTCAGGTCCACTGGCAATAAATTCCCTCACTTTTTCCTTTCAGGAAGTCTTTATTTCTTCTTTAATTTTGAAACATAATTTCTGAGTACAGAGTTCTAAATTGGCAGTTTATTTCCCTCGGCACTTTAAATATTTCACTCCACTCTTGTTTTCATGGTTTCTGAGAAAAATTCAAATATAATTCTTATCTTTCTTCCTCTTTACATAAAATGGTGTTCCCTGTGGCTTCTATAAATATATTTTCTTTATCTTTGATTTTGTGTTCTTGAATTATAATATGCATAGATATAGTTTTTTTAATTTATTTTATTTAGTATTCTCTGAGTTTCCTGGATCTATGGTTTCATGTCTGCTATTAATTTGGGGAAATTCTCAGTCATTAATGTTTCAAATATTTCTTTTGTTCCTTTCTCGTTTTTCATCTGGTATTCTGATTACATATATGTTATACCTTTTGTAGTTGTTCCAGAGTTCTTAGATATTTCTTAGAATTTCCATTGCTCTACTTACCTTGCCTACCTGCTTTTGCATGCTATTTTATCCATTAGAATGCTTAAGAATATTAGTCATAATTATTCCTGATATGAAAAATCTAATATCTCTGCTATATCTATGTCTGGTTCTGATGCTTATTCTTCTCTGAAAAGTTTGGTTTTTTAATTTTGTTTTATTATATGCCTTGTAATTTTTTCTTGATACCAAACATGATGTACTGGGTGAAAGGAGTTTCTGTAAATGGGACTTCGGTAATGTGGTAAGTTTTGTGGAAGGGGAAGCATGCTTCAGTTTTTAGTGAGCCTATACCCCTGTATTGTGAACTTCTTAAGGGCTTCCTAGCGAGCTGGAATTAGATATTTTGGGCTGTCGCACTTCTTACATTAGAGGGGGTGGGGCCTTAGGTATTCATCAGTATAGGGTGTTGCATTTCACCACGTTGTGGCCCTGTATGTGGGGGAGGGGTCAAAGAGGGAATAGTGCCACTTGCTCAGCACTTTCCCCTTTTCCAGGCACTTCTCCCATTTCCATATGAGACTGGCGCCTCTCTAGATGTTGCCCTGCCTGTTGTTCCCAGAGTGGGTGGGTCTGCAGATGTTCTAGGACCATGGGGTCCCTTTAAACAAGCAGACTCTGCTGAGAGACTGGCAGTTTCTTTCTCTGCCCCAATCCCCACTGGTTTGCACAGTCAGAAGCAGTGAGGCTTTATTTTCCCTGGCACTGGGACCGTGATCTGTGGGGTCTGGTCAGGAGCTGGGTGTCCCTCCCAACTTTTTAAAACATGTAACTGTGCTTTCCACCAGTCTGCTGCAGCCACCACTGCTGCCGCCACCACACTGTGTCCTCTCCACCCCAGCTCCACCCCTCCTACCTGTCTGGATGAGTGTTTCTTCTTTATATCTTTGTTTGTTGGACTTCCATGCAGTTTGATTTTCTGGAACTTCTGGTTGTTTCTAGTTTTGAGATAGTTGTATTTCTTCTTAGTTGTGGAGGGAGACACATGTGTCTGTCTAAGCCTCCATCTTGGCCAGAAGTCTACCTGATGGATTATTAAAGCGGCTTCCCTTAAAAAAATCAAGAACTGAAAAAGTACAGATAAGAAAAATTGGAAGACTACTAGCAAGATGAGAAAAATAAACTTAATATCTTGGTAATTTACAGCAAATAAAATGGACCTATTCCTTCAATTACAGCCAGATATTATCAAAATAGGTTTAAAGAAAACTATATGCCATTTACAAGACACACATTCATGCACACGTTTTAAATATAAGAATACACTTTTATTTATTTTTAAATTTAATATTTATTGTATTTTTTTGCATTACCATTTAGTCCCCTTTTACTCCCCTCCCCCCAGCAGGCACCACACTGTTGTCCGTGTCCATGCGTCTCTTTCCCGTTTTGCTCACTCCCTCCACCCGCTGAGCATCCCACCAGTGTCATCTGCTCTCCGTCTATGAGTCTGTCTCTATTTTGCTTATTAGTTCAGTTTGTTCATTACATTCTACTTATGAGTGAAATCATATAGTATTTGTCTTTCTCTGACTGGCTTATTTCACTTAGCATAATATTCTCCAGGTCAATCCATGCTGCTTCAAAGGTAATTTTTTATTTTTATTTATTTATTTTTTTACAGCCAAGTACAATGTCCCATAGTTGTTTTATCTACTCACCTGTTGAGGGACACTTGGGTTGCTTCCATATCTTGGCAATTGTAAATAATGCTACAGTTAACATAAGGGTGCTTGCGTTCTTTAGAATTAATGTTTTGGGTTTCTTTGGATATGTTTCTAGAAGTGGGGTCACTGGGTCAAAAGGCAGATCCATTTTTAATTTTTTGAGGTATTTCCATACTGCTTTCCATGGTGGCTATACCAGCCTGCATTCCCACCAACAGTGCAAAAAGTTTCCCCTTTCTCCACATCCTTGGCCAGCACTTATTGCTTGTTGACTTATTGATGATAGCCATTCTGTCACATGTGGGATGGTATCTCATTGTGGTTTTAATTTTTACTCCTCTGATGATTAGTGACATTGAACATATTTTCATATGTCTATTGGCTATCTGTATGTCCTCTGGAGAAGTGTCTATTCAGATCCTTTGCCCATTTTTTAATTATTTGTGTGTGTGTGTGTGTGTGTGTGTTGAGTTTTGTAAGTACTTTATAAATTTTGGGTATTAAGTCCTTTATCATATGTGTCAGTGAATATGTTCTCCCAATCCATGGGTTGTCTTTTTATTTTGTTGAAGTTTTCCTTTGCTTGCAACAACTTTTTAGTTTCATGTAGTCCCATTTGTTTATTTTTTCTTTTGTTTCCCTTGCCTAGGGAGATTTTTCTGATAAAAAATTTCTACAAGCAATATCCAAGATTTTTCTGTGTATGTTTTTTTCTAGGATGTTTATGGTTTCATGTCTAATATTTAAGTCTTTGATCCATCTTGAAGTTATTCTTGTGTGTGATGTAAAAAGGTAGAATTTTTAAAATATCCCATGCAAATTCTAATTATAAAAAAGCAAATCTGGCTATGGAATTGTGAGACAAGACAGACAACGACAGAGTCTCACAATAGATAAAGAGTGATATTCACAATGATAAACATCAGTTCACCAAGAAGGTAAACCATCTCTTAATGGGCATATACAAAATAAATATATATAAAAATACAAGAATCAAAAGTTGATGGAACACAAAAGAGTAATAGAAAAATCTATTATCTTAGTTGACAATATTAAAAGAACAGAGGCAAAAGAATTGGCAAAGATACAAAATATTGAAAACTGTACTATTTCGGCAGCCGTCCGTCTCGAGAGACGATGGTGTAGCTTCTTAAGAGTCTATCTGCACCGCCGAGAATGGCTGTGCAGTCCGACTCGGGAGTGACACGGTATCTGTCTCCTCCCGTGTTGAATCGACATCTTGTGATGACGCTGGAGTGTCCTCTCCAGTGGAGCTGAAGCTACAGAGTCTGGGCAGGGTGATATGGAGGGTCTGCTGTTGCCCATGCAGCAGATCCCCCCTCTCTTCGCAGCTGAAGGGTCCAAGGGAAAGACGGAGTCAATACAGCTTGGCTTCAGGTGCGCCGCAGGAGTTGCCGGTGTTGACTACAATGTCAAACCGCCTTAGGGACTCTGGCTCCGGATTTTCTGTCGGGGTTTACTCCCTTAGCCTTTCCCCTGAAGAGGTATGCCGCAAGGCAGCGGAGGTTTTTTGGAGTCAGAGTTTTCCTTCTCTGATGTGCCCTGACTGGAAGATCGAACCAGCGACACTTAGCTGGCGGGCCGACGCTCAATCCACTGAGCCAAACCAGCCAGGGGCAACTGTACTATTTAATTTGACCTAATTGACATTGGTAGAATAATACAACCCACAATAGACACTAATCCACATTATTTTAAAGTTTACATGGAATCATCTGTGTATAACAGACCATCTAATGAAAAATGAATTTTTTCTCAATGAATTGCAATGGCTTAAAATCATTCAGAGTATGATTATAACCACAATGGAATTAAATTAGATATGCATTAGAAGAATGTAAGTGAAACATCCTCAAATGCATATAATTTAAATAATATATGGGGCAAAGAAGGAATCATGATGAAAATTAGAAAATATTTGAACTGAATGTTAATTGAAGTAAAATATTTCAAAATATGATATATTAGATAAATAAATAATTATAAATTTAGTGATAAATTAGATGGAATATGTAGTTTTAAATGTATGTATTATAAAGAAAAATATTTAAAGTGAATTAAAAAGCTTCCATATTTAGAAGCTAGAAAAAGAAAAAAGAAAAAAATTATACCCAAATTAGAAAAAAGAGAAATGAACACAAAAGAAAAAAAATTAATGAACTAGACAGTAAACATAAAATAGAAAAAAAATTAAAAATCCATAACTTTGAACAGCTTTGGCCAAGACATCTAACAAATCAGAAGAAATGTACAAATTCTATCACAAGTTAAATTTCCTCTAACATAAGGAAAAAGAATATCTGAATACTTTCTAAAAAATTAGATTCATAAGTAGAAAAAAGTCCAGCTCTCCCACAAAGAAAATTCTAAGTCCAAATTGCTCCATTTCTATATTCTAAGAAGCATTAAAAGGAAGAAAGAACTATTCACAACATCACACTAACTCTTTCAAAGAATAAAGAAAGGGATAACATTTTCCACTTTCTTTTATGAGGCCATCATGTCTTTGATACAAAATTAACAATAAATTGCAATAAAGGAAAACTACAGACAAATATTTCTTGTGAATATAGATGCAAAAACCCTTAAAAAATGCTGGTAAATCAACCCAGCAAATACAAAAAGGATAATACATCATGACCAAATAGGGTATATTCCAGGAATACAAGTTTGTTTCAATACTGGAAAAAGTAATTTTTTAAAAGATTTTATTTACTTATTTTTAGAGAAAGGGGAAATGAGGGAAAGAGAGAGGGAGAGAAACATCAGTGTGTGATTGCCTCTCGCACACCCTCAACTGGGGACACAGCCTGCCATCCAGGCATGTGCCCTAACTGGGAATCAAAACAGCGACCCTTTGGTTCACAGACCGGCACTCAATCCACTGAGCCACACCAGCCAGGGAGGAAAAATGATTATCTTAATTCACAACATTAACAGAAAATGGAGAAACTTATATGATCGTCCTTAATTTATAAACGTCAACATTCAAGGTAGCATACATATCATAAAAAGTCCAGCAAATTGAGAAAAAAAGTAAATTTCTGAATATAAATATGTATGCACAAAAATCCATTGAATGTAACCCCTGGTATAGAAACTATTTGCAATTATTATAGTCAACAAAGGAATAATATCTAGAATACATTAATAGCTTTTACATAAAATAAGAAAGAAACAAGGCCACTCATTTGGAAAATGGACCAAAGCATCAAATAGTCATTTACAAAAGAAGCTATATAAATGGCCAATAGATATATAAAACTGTGCTAAGTTAATTGATAACTTACTAATTAACAATGATGAAATACAAATTAAAACCAAAATGCAGGACATCTGTAAGTCTACCAAAATGATCTAAATGTAATTAAAAAAATTAAAACTATACGAATTGATATAAAGTGTAATTCTCATCTTGTAAAACTATGGAAGTATCTACTAAAGCATACTTTGTGATGAGTAAACTTCACTCTAGTAATACACCTAGTGAAAATTGATATGTTGACAAAACCACACGCACAAGAAATAAAATAGCCAAATAAGGTCTTTAATAGCCACAACTACAAATTTTAACAATAAACTGGAAAAACTGATGGCATTATATTCATTAAATGAGTAATATCGCCAATGAGAAAAAACCAAACTATTGCTGTGTACATGTTTGGAAATTCTAATGAGTATAATAAAAGAACTCGGTTAAAGAGTATACATCGATTGGTTCCATTCATGTAGAATTCAAAAACAGACAAAACTAATCTATACTGTTAGAAGTAATGATTGTCAGAGGGCAGTCTGGGGGTGTTGGTGGTTCTACATTTTATTTCTTTATCTGGATGTAGTTACTAATTACACTTGTTTGTGCACTTGAATATAAGGTGAGCTGTGCGCCTCTGGTTTGTAGGAAAAAAATATGTACACGTAACTTTAATTAAAAGTTCACTTAAGATGTATATGTGAGTCTTCCTGTTCATTAGCTGTTTCTTCAACCTTGCCATCTGGAAGTGATTCTGTTCTTCGTTAGAAACAAAGCAGTGTGAAATTGAGTCAAAACTGCCTGCTGCATAGATGAAGGGCCAAGGCTGCCCAAATTCAACAGCTCACAGCGCTGACTGTCTCCATCCACCTTTGCTCCCAGAGCCGCCTGCCTCTGCAGGGGTTTCCTCGCGCTTCCAACTGCCTTCTCAACCAAGCCAACTGCCATTATTCCGGCTGGGATCCAGGACGTCGAGCTATGCTGTGCTTTCCGTTTCTGCTCATTGGGCTGATCGGGCTCCAGACAGTCAATGGTATTAAGTACACTATCGCTCCCGCCCCACTTTGACCTGTTGGAAATGTGAGCTCTCGTATGGGTTTCCGTTTGAGAGACTAGATATCCCTGGGAAACTGCTTTCTTGTGGGAGGGTCCATCTCTGTGAAGTCTAAGCCCTCTCTCACATTGCCACCTTCCCTAACTAATATCCACACTGGATAGCAGGGGGATTTGCCACTAGTCTTGGGATCATAGAGAAGATGGGAGATGCCACTCATGGCTTGAGTGGATGCCTCAGGATTAGTGTTTCATATACTGCAGTGCATTTTTACCCCTGAACACTGTAGTTCAAAGATCAAAAGACCTGAGTTTCTATGTACTAAGAGTGCTTGGTCTCATTGCCTCAGGATTACCACCAACCACCCACAGGTCAATATTTCTAAAGCAATATACCTGTTCCTCTTTACAAAATTTTATAATTTCAAAAGGACCATGGATTGAAAGTATTTGAAAAGATAATAAAAATAAGCGGTGGCATATAGAATATTATGAATTCAGATGAAGAATAATGAAGGAAGATATGAGGAGATGGGTGTTGTTCTAACAAAACATATTGCACCTTACAGATTCTGAAATACTACGTGTGGAAATTATAATTCCGGAGAAAATACACTCACTATCAAGAGAAGGAGTTGAATCAAATGTAATTAAACACTAACAGTTTTTCATAGTCTAAAAAACCATGTGACTATTTTGTTCCTAAGAAGTAACTCTGGCATTTTTCATCCGTGCACGCTTGCTGAATTTTATATTTATACCTATTTTCTCTTGAGTAAAAAAGCCCTTTTGAAATTGGACCAAGATTAATAACATTTCATAGACATATTGTGGAGTGTTGCTTATTATCAAAGTCTCAAGTTCCATCTTCTAAATGTTTTCCTTCTTGAGTGGTTGAATAATTATTGATCTGATCCATCTAGAGATTTTCTCTTCACTCATTCACCAAGCTATATTTGGAGGAAATTGTTGTTAAGTAAGCTTATGGCTTCCTTATGTGGGATGACAATGATTTTATTTAATGAAGTGTTATGTGATAGTTTTTTCATCTTTATTACAAAAATGTTAATATTAAGACTGTTCTTTTCATGTTTAGTTCATCTCGGGTCAGTGTCTTTTTCTTTTTCTTTGTATTACTTTTATTGTATTTTTCCATTACCATTTATTCTCATTATACTCCCTGCCACCTCCAGCCACAGCCCTCCCCACTACAATAACCACATTGTCGTCCATGAATCCTTTTTCTTTTTTACTTGATATCTCCACCCCTAATCCCCCAGAGTCTGTTTTTATTGAATTAATTAGAAAGATTTGTGTCTTTTTAACTAATTTCTAGAATCATCTCTAAAGAAATAAGGAGTTTTTTTTTATAACACCGCACCTTAATTTTCTTTCTAGTTGGATACTAAATGTTCTGGTAAATTGAATGCAAAGACTTCTTTGCAATTACCCTCTGATCATCCTAATGCAGATATTGCAAGCTTAAAAAGTTTAATATATCACTTTAAAAGGAATGCATATTTATGAAAATTCCAAACAAAAAAAGTGAGGCATTTAGCAATATTTTTAAATCTTATTTTTATGCAAAAATATGTAATTGCTTGGTTATATTAGAAAATATATCTTTTAGAAATTAGAGTTATATTAATAACTTTCAGATTATAAGAGAATAAAATAGTTTAAATAGAGTATTTCAGCATGTAGAAATTGAAACTGGGAAAAAGAATAACATAAAAACAGGAGCTGGTGAAAAAGTAGTGACTATAACTCAAAACAAAACAAGTTGATTACATAATTGTAATTGTAACAAATAAAAAAAAATAAAAGGAGTACATAAGTCTCAATCTAATAGAGAATCAAAATAAAACCAAAATAAAAGTTAATTGATTAAATTTATCAGAAAATACACATAGTTCAAATTTATTTAAAAATATATAAAACACCTAAATTACAAGGAAATAAAAAATTATACAAAGAAAATTATAACCAACAATAAGATTGTATGGTCATATTTTTATAAGGCTAAGTAGTCTTTAAGACAATACAGAATAAAGGTATAAAAAAGACTATTAAGAGGGATGGAAAAGTAGTGATAGTGATATATAGAAAGGAAATTTTTTAAATAAATAATACAGTAAATAAATGTGTCAACAAATTTGGAAACCTTGAGGAGATAAGCAATTTGTAGAAAAATAAACTCACAGGACAGGATAAATAAGAACATGACAAAGACTTAAAATATTTAAATTTGTATATAAAAGTATCTTTCTAATAGTAAAACTAATAGTAAATTATAAGTAGAATTTCTTTGATTATTAGGAATAAAGGAAGGATAGCTAGTATAACCTTTTCTATTTAACATTACATTTGACCTTATAACCTAGGAGTAAGATGAGAAAAAAGAATAAAAGACTCAAATATTAACAAAAAAGAAAAATTTAGAATTATAAAGAGAAAACACACACAGGCATATATATTTGCACGCATACTAAATAATATTTATTGATAGATAACATTTTTATTAAAACATGTGTATTATACATATACATGTGTGTATGCATATGTACATATGTGTACATACACATATAATACACTTTTGCCAAAAATATGAGTTACTTATCAATTAATATTTTTAAAAGGTAAAGACATTTTTAGGATATAATAAAGTTTTGTTGAACCACTAATAAAAGTGGAGAGATGGATCATGTCAGCAGTAAAGAATACTCAATATATTCTGAAATTAATTTTCACCCAATATATAGATTGACTACAGTTTCAATTAAAAAATTCATGGAAAATGGCAGGTTGATTATAAAATTCACTTATAATGCTAAGAGGTCAAAAGTTGTGTACTTTGGAGAATAAAAAGTTGATTTACATCGAAGTACATTTTAGTTTTAGCAATTAAAATAACATGATATTATTTAAGGGCAGACAAATTAATGGAACAGAATAGAGTGCCTCCAAAATATCCACACATATAAAAACTTTTCAATGCAATGGTGCCATTACAATTATTGGATAAAGAATTAACTAGTTAATAAATGGTGAATGCACAGTTGATTGACAATTTAGAATAATAATATATACCATATTAACATCACATTAACATCAAAACCATTTAAGATAATTTAGATGCATACATCTGAGAGTAACATACTAAAAATTTAGAAGGCAAAATAGAATATTATTTTTAGGACTTTATAACGGGAAAGCTTGAACTAGGGAAAAAAAGCTCAAATTCTTAAGTAAAAGATTGAAGAATATCTAGATTTAAATACATAAATAAATTGCTACCATAAACAGTGAAAAATGTTCAGCCTCACAGAAGAAATTTGCAATTTTTATAATACACAAAGTGTATTCAGGCTATATCAGTAACTCATACAAATTAATAAGAGGCGGTAACAAAAAATCGAATTTTCAAATTAAGATATTTACAGGGAATTGCCAAATATAAACACAATAGGGTAGTATTTTACATCAGCAGCAGCAAAAATTAAATCTAACAAAACAAAGTGCAATTAGAGGATATGAATAAAAGTCTAATATTCACTGTGAATTAAATGTCTACACTTGTACAATGAATTTAGAAATTTTAAATTTCAATTGAAATTGCAAAAGTATTTAGCTTTTACTTTAAAAAATCTACTCATAGGTTTAGTTTAACAAATACCTAGCAAATAAGCATTATACAATATGTCCAGTATTATTCAAGCATTGCTGAAAATAGTGAAAAATAGAACTAAACACAATTAACAACATAGATACATAAACTGTGCTATATTTAGTTATATCTCAATTAAAATAAATGAAAGTTACATATATTGATGACGATGATGATGATGATGATAACAAATGTTTGTATGTATAATGCTTACTACATCTGAGGCAAGGTTTTCAGCACCAGGTATAATCAGCAATGAAATATATAACTTGTAGATGGATTACATTTATTTAAAGTTAATATTTATGCAAAACCAAACCATTACTTAAATAAACACCCATAATTACTATACATATAAAAATATGTATGGGAATAATAAACATGAAATCTAGGGTGTTAGCTACTGTGTAAGAAAGGTAATTAACTATGGGAACAGTACTAGGAGTATTTAAAATTATTTTCAAGTACTTGTAATGTTTTTATTTTTTTAATATAGAAATCAGTAACAAAGAATTATTTGCCTAAAACATATAATAATTTAAAATAACAGTCAATTGAGGGTCATAAAGAAGTTCAAATGTCTTTTTAAAAAACATACATAAAGTTGAAATATTGAAAGCCTTTCTCCTGAGATCAAGAAAGAGACCAGGATGCACACTGTTACATTTTCTATTTATCATTGTTCTGGAAGTAGCAGCCAGTGTAGTATGGAGAGAAAACAACAAAAACTTAAAATAACCATGAGAATTGGAAAGGAAGAAATAACACCATCATTATTTACAGATAAAATGATTGTAAAAGACATAAAATCCAAAATCATCCAGAGAAGATTAGAAATAAGACAATATTTAGTAAATTCTCTGGAATACAGATAAAAATATAAAAATTAATTGTATTTCTATTTTACAAACCAATTGTATTTCATTTAAAATGAAATTTTAAAAAGTTACAATTTACACTGCATAAAAATCAGCACCTAAGTAAATCTCACAAAGATAAGCAAAACCTCCTCACTGCAGAGGGTAAAACAAAATGAGAGGAGTTATAGATCTAAATAAATTGCTAATAGACTGGAAGACCTGTAATGTAAAGATGTGAAGGCTCCCAAAATTGATATATAAAGATTAAATTGTCCATTTGTTAGACAGCATGTCCTAATCCTAATATTAATAAAATAGATCAATAAGTATTGCATCTAAACTTGAAACAGATATTATAAAACCTACAAATATACACTGTGTGCTGTTCATTCCTTGATATACCATATAAATTTTTATTGAGTAATTTATTTACACTCTTTTATTCTAAGCATAAGTTTTATAATAGTGTCAATCTTTATTTAGATACAGTTATTGGATGAAAATAATCAATTTTTAAGATTATATTTTATTGCATAAATTTAAAAGTTAACAAAAAAGAAATTATGCATATCATCTTATTCTACAATTTTATTATGAAAGTGATTATTGGACTATCAGATTCCACTGAAATGCATCAATATTAAATTATAAATTTTTCTTTTTATTGTATTAGTGTGCATTAGAATGTAATTATAGTCAATATAAAATGATAGTTTACCTTTCTAATATTCTTCTCACTTTTCTTTGCCTTTTTAATATACTCTGCTAGGTGTCCTACAACATTGTAATTGAAGGGAAAACATACACTATGAACCTGATGCAAAAGTAGGTGATCTACATTATTTTATCACCTGTCTTTGTTCTATTTATAATTATCCACAATGTCATTGCTCTGCATTTTTAAATATTTCTAGTTACTGTTTTTTCATTGTTCTTTATTTTATCCTTTAAAAATATCTTAAAAGTCCATATAATTAATCTTGAATCTGTATACTAATGAACTTGAATCCATAGTGCAAGCTCTCATCTTCTCCTTCATGTAAAACCAGATTTCTTTTTTGGTTATCCATGTGTTTCATGGGGGTGAATTTGAACAATATTCTATATTTATCGAAACATAAATACTACTTTTTTTTTTTAGTTTCTTCACATTCAACTCTATTTAAAAAAACATAGAGCATTTTCAGGTGAAAATAATAGTAATAATTTTTTAAAAAGGAAGTTTACATACCATGTCAGAATGTCTTAAGGGTTTAGAATATAATTGTAATTAGCCAAAGTCAATCTCATGCCAGCTAATACGTTTGGGGAAAACAAGCACAACATACTAAGGAATAAAGAAATTTCAAAATTGTAATGATCTTTTTAAAAATAAGAATAGACTTTCAAAAATAATGACAGGCTGAAGTCTGCAAGTGAAATTGACAATTCAATACAAAAATAAGAAATGCATCTGCATAATTTCTGGAAATCATAGCAGCAATCATTTCATGCATTATAAAGCTTGGAAAATACTTTTTTTTTCCCCTAGACCTCAGTCACAAGCTTTATTGTCTCAAACACAGACTTGCCACAATTATACTTGCTTGGGAAAATGACATGAGATACCTACACCTATCTTTCTCTTTATAGAACCTTAAAGCATATTTTTCTCATATTTGAAAGATTTTATTTATTTACTTAGAGGGGAAGAGAGAGAGAAAAAAACATCAGTGTGAAAGAGAAACATTGATCTGTTGCATCTCATATGCACCCCTACTAGGGACCAACCTGCAACCCAAGCATGTGCCCTGATTGGAGATACCCACGACCTCTCGCTATGTAGGATGATGCCAAAAAAACTGAGCCCCACTGGTGAGGGCTCTTCTCAAATTCACAAATTATATATGTTAATGTGAAATGTTCATCTAGTCTGTTGAATTTATGTCTTATTAGTTCAGTATTCATTGATCATTAGCTACTTTCCAAATATTCTTTTAAGTACTTAAGATGCATTAGTAAACAAAGTGAGTATGAATCCCTGAGTTTATATTGTTAGCAGATGACTCTAATAATATAATAAATAAGTATATTAGAAAGAGTGTTAAAATGCTTAAGCAAAAATATGAAACAAAGTAAAAATATCTTTTGGAGATCTGATGCTTGACAATTGAGTAATATTTTTATAGACTTATCAAGAAGAGCCTCACTGAGAAGTTGATATATAAGCAAAGACTTGAAGTAAATGAGACAATGAGCCATGCTGAAGAACACCCCTGGGAAGGGACAACTCCTTGTGCAAATTGTCAAGGCAAAAACTTGCCTGTTGTATTAAAAAACAAAAACAAAACAAAAGGATGGTGTGACAGTAAAGTGACTGAGGGGAGGACTGGAAACTAGGATCTTTAAATAAAATGAAAACAAAATCAGAGAATCAATCTTTTTTTCCCTTCACTCCCTCTGCTTACCTACCTATTTATAATAAATATAACAAAGTAAATATCTTTTCAAAATAAAAGCTTAGGAAACAAATTTTCCACTAAATACATTTTATTTATTTTACAGAGCTTTTTTACCTCATAATTTTAGAGTTTATGGTTATAATGGCACAGGACATATGAAACCTTTTGAACAACAGATTCAGGTATGGTTTTTATTGCCTATTTTACCTTTGTTATATGAGTTTCTGTGATCACCTTACTTAGGGTCCACTTGTTGCTAGAGTACAAGAGGTTGAAGTTATACTTTGTTCTGGTATGAATTTAACCATTTCTTTTCAATGATGTGTCTTGAGTAAGCCTTATTACACAGACAATTATCCAAACCAAAAGTGATTATGATGTTTTTAAGCTATTATTTCATGATGATGTACATGTATATACTTATGTGGTCAAAGGGTTGACTATGTTGGGATATACTTAAAATGAAAAAGCATGACTTAAGTTAGGAAAGCTAAATATGGGAAGAAAAGGAGAATCTAAAGATTTTTCTGAAGCTTTCTCAGGGACTAAGCAAATACACATGGAATTTCATGAATATTTAGGAATACAAGGTCTGTCTGGAAGAAGCACAGCCATTGTTAATATAATGAGAATGGGTTGCAGCCAAGGAGAGTGGATTGGAATGTACATGCATGAACAATGGTGACTGAACAGTGACGACTTCACTGTACCAGTCAGTGGGGGTGGTAGATGCCACTGAGTGAGCACGTGTACTGTGTGACCATCGCATTCAAAATAGTGGAATGAGTAGAGCAACAAATCTGCACCAAATTTTGCATTAAGCTTGAACATTCCTGTGTGAGAACTAGAAAGTGATCTAGGGATTCCAAAAACTACTGCATCCAAGAATTTGACACAGAATCTTGGCATGAAATGTGACATGGCAAAATTTATTTTGCAGTTTATGCTACCAGAGAAGGAGGAACATTGTGCTGAAGTTATTAATGACTTGATTCAAACCACTACTAATGAACCAGATATGTTGCTCTGCAACTTCTAGCTTTTCCCAAAACTAAAACCACCTTTGAAAGGGAAGAGATTTGACTATCGATTGTTGTGGAGCGAGTGTGAGAACCAAACAGTCGGAGACAACCAAATTAGAATTTAAAGAGCTTTCATTAGCTGACCAGCGACTGCCCACCCGTCCACAAGCCAGATTTAGGTGGACAGCCCCGACCTTAGGGATTGAGGGTTTTATAAAGCATTTCAGGTGCATTCTTGTTTTCCTGCAGGTGCAGGAACTTGGACAGAAATACAGCTTATAGACAAAAATTTTCCACTATTCCCCAGGTCATTGCTCAAAGGAATAGGTCACTGCTCAAAGGAATAACAGGTCAAGTTCCTTGTTCTGCTTGGTTGAAGCATGCAACCATGGGGTTCCTGAGTCCAGGACCCAAGTTCAGTTGCTTACCCTACTGGCTGGACATCTAAGAAATACCCTTTAACATTGATGAGATTCAGAAAAATATGGTGGGGCAGCTGATAGCAATTGAGAGAACTGTGTGAGGTCCCAAAGTATGATACCTACTTTGAAGGGGACTGAGGTGTTATTGTCCTATGTACAATGTTTCTTGTATCTTCTTCAATAAATGTATTTTTCATAGTACATGGCTGGATACTTTCTGGACAGACCTCGTTGTATATTAAATTTTCACATACTTGGAGAACTTGCAGCTCATTTTCTAATGTCTGTAATTTATTAGACTAATAATAGACAAGTGTGCATATGAGTGCATAGTTTCCAATGACTGAAATATCATTTTCCTTTTTGATTTTTCCCTGCCCTACCAATTTCTGTAGTTTTTTCCATCTGCATTGCTGATTTCTATATGGGGAATCTACTAGTACCATGAAATAAAAGCATTTTTATAGAGACTAAGCTTTTAACAGAATAAATAATAGATATAGTGAATAATTGCTCTAAATTTTGCTGAACAGACTAGCTAAATATATGTAAGATATCTATGGAATAGTCTGTACAGATGTATAAATAATATAAAGTCAGACCGTGTTACTGTTAGTGTGACTGGTGACACAGGCTTGAGAGAATTCACAAAGAGAAGAAAGGGCAGAGAGCAAAGTTTTATTCACTTTCCAAGAGAAGAAAGTGGTGTGGTGTAGAGAGATACACCAGCAGTGAAATGTAAGGGCATTGAGCTCTTACTAGGTAATCAGGGTGGTTGTAGAGCAGAATGTTTCAGTTGGTTTTGCTCAAGCTGCAACTTGTTCTGATGTCACCTTTGGGTGCAGGATCCAGGCTTTGCAGTCTGGCACATCTGGTTTTCTAAGTTCTCAGGACCTCTGTGCCTTCAGGGTGCTTCCAGTAATTTTCTAGTCCTGAGGACAGAGGCTCATAAAACAAGTCAGTCAAGGTAGTGCTGGCAAAGAGGGCCTGAAGAAGGGGGTTTTGTCCTATTAGTTATGACATATATACACACAAATATATATGTATATGTATGTGTGTGGCATGCATATGTGTGTGAATGTATGTATAAGAGAGAAGAGAGTTGGAACTGGGGAGACAAAGAGACACATAAGCACAATATCCCATGCCTGAATTTTATATAATTTTGCTATACCTAAAACCTGTCTCTCAAGAGGTACCCATGGAAGATAAATGACAGAGCAAAGAATGCTTTATTAGTAACCTGAATGAAGTGAGCTGTTGAATATTGGCCTCAAATGTAATAAGTACAGTCATGTGCCACATAATGATGTTTCAGTACAATGGTGGTCCCATAAGATTATAATGGAGCTGAAAAATTCCTGACACGTAATGACACCATAGCCATTGTAATGTTGTAGGGCAATGCATTACTCTCATGTTTGTGGTGACGCTGGTGTAAACAGACCTACTGCACTGCCAGTCATATAAAAGTATAGCACATACAATTATGCACAGTACATAATACTGAAACCAGAAAAGTCAGCATTTGTGCTGCCTGTCACCACCAGAACCAATAAATAAAGACAGGGGTTAAATCTTTATGGGTGCTTTATTCAGATGGCCAGCAATCTGAAAAGACTGCAGGTTATGTACCCTAAAAGGTTGTCTTAGATTTCATTTCAAGCTGACCCTTTGTATAAGGAAGGAAAAAAGTGTAGGTAAGGGATTTGGAATTCAGGAAAAATGTTAATCAGATAAAAGCTGCAGTCTGGCAATATCCCTAGCATCTTTTCATTTCTTGACCTTGATTCTTATTGGTGTCCTGAATGGTGGAATGTCTCTCCTTGGAATACAATGACTCACATACCGCCTTGATCACCTGCAGTACCCCCTGGCACAGAGCCTGGGGCACAGAAGTCAAATTGCTTGTGGTCTCCTGGAGTCAGAGTGAGTGAGTCATATCCTCAGCTGCCTGTACTCACTGACCCAAAGAAATACAGAAGCAGAAGTTTGCAATATAAAAAGAAAAAAATAGCTTAATATTAAATTAGCTAATTTGGAGCTGGGGAGCTTATACTTCTAAAAACCTAACTCATAACTTAGATGTTATCTTTAGATAGCCAGAAGTCTGGACCATGTGACAGTCTCTGTTACTGTCTTCTGCTGCCTGGTGGGGGGTGGGGGGGCACTGCTTATTGTCTGGGGGTAAAGACTAAGTCTCTATATATAGTGGTATCTCTATATATAGATATATAGATAGAGAATATGTTTTCTAGAGCTAAGATTTAAAACTAAATTTAATAAAATAATAAGGATCATCAACTTCAATACCCTAAAATAGGTAGAGGGGTGGGAAAGCATCGTAGAACAGAAAAAAAAACTTCAAGTATGCCTGGATTGCAGGTAAGCCTGAGGAAGCTATAGGTAGGCTAACAAGAAGCAAATCATCCTATGTAATTATTTAGGGGTCCATACATGGCTTTCTCTGGTTGGTCTCAAGTTGGAAGCAGAAACAACACTTAGGTAAATTGAAAAACTTTAATTAAGTCTATTTATTTTATATGTTATTGTTTAGCTCCCTGTATTGTTACTAGACAGTAATATGGCTTCCTACAGTGTCAGACTTGTAGCAAGTTGGCCTCCTGAGCTTGTTATTGTCCAAAGGGTGTTGGATGATATCCTGGGAAGGTTGCCCTGGGTTGTGTGTCAGAATTCTATTTTTATATATGATCTAGCCTATTTGTATATTCATTCTCTCAATCTATAAATTGTGCTATCTCAATATATTTGGGGAAATTTTGGTCATTATTTAAAAATATTTTTACACTTGTTTTCTCTTTTTATTACTTTGGGAGTTCAATTTAACATGTTAGATAACATAATCCTATAACAGAACCCACAAGCTGCTCCAATTGTAGCAGAACCCATGGGCTGTTCAGTTATTAGGAGTCCAATTGCCCACTGCCAGGAGCATAACTCTCAATACCAGAGTTTGGTGAAAAGAAAAAGAAGTGTTTATTTAATGGTTATATAGATTTAGGTTATTTGCAGATTTCTGCCATTAAGTCTTATTTTCTTTAAAACACCCACAAACACCTAGTTCTGCCTCCCCCTACCAAACCAGGCTAGTTTTAGAAAAGTCAGAGATACAGTCTTCCTACTTCCCAGACACAGTTCAGTTTTACCAGCAGCTCCCAATCATTCGATCCTGATTGGGGAGGTTTTGCCTGTGTTGCGATGCCCTCCAGCTCTTAATGCAGAACCGTGTGGAGTTCCCAGCCTCCTTGTAAACTGCATGGAGTTCTCCCTTTCTTTTCACATGGTGTTCTCGCCTTCCTCTCAAAGCCACATGGTGTTCTCTCTTTCCTCTCAAAGCAGCGTGGTGTTCTCCTCTTCTCAAAACCTTATGGTGTTCTCTTCCTTAAATGTCGGCTGCTTATTTTTAAATCCCTAACTGCATCCTGTGATGCAGTGGGCATGGTAACCAGTTCTGACCATTCACAGAACCTTGCGCAGGCTCTGTGTACCATTCCCTGGTCCAAAACCCCTCCCATCTTCTTGGGGCCTTGGAAGAACCAAAGCCATTGTTTTTGGTAATTGATTTGAGAGAGAGAGAGAGAAAGAAAGAGAGAGTGAAGCATTGATTTGTTGCTCCACTTACTTATGCATTTATTGATTGATACTTATATATGTCCTGACAGGAATCAAACCTGCAACCTTAGTGTATTGAGATGATGATCTAACCAACTGAGCCACCCAGCCAGGGCCAATATTGTTTTTTTTTTTTTTTTTTTTTTTTTTTACAGCATTAGCTACCTTGTGCTGCTCTGACTTCAGGAGCGCCCTCAGTTGAAAATTAATATAAATGCAAATCTCAGTAAAATACCGTGTTTTTTTTTCTAGTGTTGATTATCTTCTCTTACTTTTTCCTGCTAGCCTTCATAGTTGAAGTTTAAAATTAATTTTCCAGAGTTCATATTTGTAATTGGTAGGAGAGTTAAGTCAATGCAAGCTGCTATGCAGTCTCACTCAAATAATTTTAAAAACAAAATTTTCTCTTTTTGGATTCATTTTGTTTTGTTTTTGCAACATTAAGTCAAAATAGTATGAAAAAATAAGTTTTTGATGATGTATTCTTTGACCCTAATGACCAAGAATTATATGTTTAAATAAGAACAGGAAAATAATATGAAAATGTATTACATTCTTTTGAACCTGTGGGAACTTTTGGGGATAATTGAGTCAGATGCTCATCTAATAATCCTATAAATCTGTTTTGTAAACAATGAGTATTTGACACATGTGCATAAATTAATATTTGTTTTCAGTATTTAGAAATAGTACTCTTAATGTGAGTTATTCTAACAGAGATAAATGTATTTTATCTTTTATTTTTCAGAATTTTTGCTACTACCAAGGGTATATTGAAGGTCATCCAAATTCTATGGTGATCCTCAGCACATGTACTGGACTCAGGTTGTGATATATAATTTAATAACTACAAAATGTAATATTATTTTAGAAATAACTTTTAAATTTATAAATTATATTCAGTAGTTCTAACGTGATGCCTGCTTTATTGTGGAAAACCATCTTTCGAAAAGCATGGAATGGAAAATCTTGTAATGCCACCCACCCTTATTCTGAATTAAGATTTGTGCTATGTATGGAGACCATGAAATATCAATAGCTAGGCAAATTCCAATAGCATTACTATTTAGTGCCACTCAGTAAGTTTATAAATAGTTAGGAATTTTTTCCTAGTTTGCCACCTAAGACTAAGATGGAAAATTATTTACATACTATTAAACAAAAACCTGACTAAATGGCATTTTATATACTTCTTAAAAATATGTATTTTGAAATTTGTAGGGGCTTACTACAATTTGAAAATGTAAGTTATGGAATTGAGCCCTTGGAGCCTTCAATGGGTTTTGAACATGTGATTTATCAAGTAAAACATAAGAATGTAGGTGCTTCTGTATATGCTGAGAAGGATATTGAGTCAAGAGAAATGCCCTATAAAATACAAAGAATAGAGGTAGGTGATTGAGTAACTATATGGTTATTACTATTCATCAGTATTAACAATGTATTTTTCTGATAAACAAAATATTTAAAATAATACATATGATAGATAGATAGATAGATGTGCTAGATATACCAGAATCTGTGGTGTATATTGTAAGCCTTAATACTATTCATTGAAATTTCCATAACTACAAGCACGTGTTTTTCACTGTTAGTTGCATATTTTTCCCCATTATTAGACTTTGTTGTATGTACATGCATTCCTTTCTCCATATCTATTATGTCAAAACTATGACATAATAAATACAAATGCCATTCACATAAATATTGAGAATATATCCTGAGGAGAATCACTAGAGTCTTTCAAGGCAGCTGCTTCAGGTGCAGCCATTATATTTTCCTCAAGATTCAGGGTTAATTTCCTTATACAGGGACAGAGAAGCTGCTTTTACTGGCAAAAAAGACTCCAGAATTTAGAGTTTTAGTGACCTCAGATTCATCAGAGCCTTCCCACATGTCTCCATTTCATTTTCAGGATCTAATTTTTTCCCAGTTAATACCCTCACTTTAATAGCAGATGTTGGAAATTCAGTATGTGTTGTAATTCGTCTACTTGATGAGATTCTAGTTTGATTTTCAACCATCTCTAATCTGCACCTTCTGTATTTAAGGGTTTTGTTTTTTTTTCAGGACATATATTTCTTCAGAACCAACAGGATATATATACACAAATATGCGTGTGTGTATCTATGTATATATATATGTGTATATGTATGTGTATAAACATTAATATATATCTGGGCCTTTTTACCCAGTCAAGTTGACAGGTAAAATTAACCACCTCACCAGGGCTACAAATTTTATTTTTACATTTTTTTCATAAGTTTAATTATTAATCTTTTATATATAAATATATGATTCAATTTAACTTTATTTTTGTTTGGAGTAATGTAAGATTCTAAATTCATCATTCTTCATATGGATATCTAATTTTCCCAACACCATTTGTTAAAAAGACTTTTTTTTTTTACACTGAGTTGTCATGGCCTTTTTCTTTTTCAAATATCAGTTGACCCTAAATGTTAATGTTAGGGACTATTTCCACAACTTCAATTACATTCTATTGATTCTTATGCTTATTCTTATGCCAGAACCACACATTTTTTTTTACTACTATACCTTTGAAGTAAGTTCTGGAATTAGTAAATGTGCATTCTTCCTTTTTTCAGCATTGTTCTGGTTATTCTTGTTAATATGAATTTCCAAATTAATTTTTAAAATTATTTTAAGTTCCTTGAAAAAAGCCACCTGTGTTGATTCCATAGATACATCTGGGAAATATTGTCATTAACAATATTAACTATCCCTACCTATGAACATTGAATAGCTTTTTGTTTTTAGGCTTTCTTTAATATTTTTCTATATTGGACTCTGATTTTCTATATAGAAGGCCATGTGATCTCAAATAAAAATAGCTTATATTTTTCCTTTGATTAGGGTAACTTTCATTTCTTTTTTATTACCTAATTGTTCAGTATACTTTTAAATAGGTGAAAACGGATATTCCTGTCTTGCTCCAATTTTAGGAGGAAAGGATTCAGTCTATCACTATCAAGTATAATGTTAATGGTGAAATAAAATTGAACACCTTTAGAATTTTCAACTCATCTTACTCTCCAATAAAACTTTTTTCTCATTCTACTTCACTTTTTTACTTTTCCATATACACTTACATTTTAGATATTGGTATTTTGTTATGCTTCAGGTTTTTGTTGATTTGCCTTCTATATTTTCCCACGGTTTTATCTACTATGTTTTACACATCTCTCATTCCAAATTCTTTTCCTGAGTTATGAATTCATGTTAAAAATAATGGTTGTTCAAGTACAGGAACACATTATCTACCTACTTACCTATTTATCTACCGTCATTATGTCCCTTCTCACTGCCTGAATATTCTTACCATTGATCTTTGACATCTTTTTTTTTTAATTTAACTCTAATCCATCTATATTGTAATTATATCATTCAGTATTATTTTCTAATCTTCTTGTATTGGGCCAATTCTTTAATATTTACTTGACCAAAGCAAGTTTTATGGCAGTTGAAGTTATATTTATATAATACATATCTAAGCATTTTGTCTTCTTATATGTCCATGTTCTCTTTCTACATTAAATGGTTTTTGAGGTCATTTGAAATATAACATCTGCTCATCTTCCAACAGACACATTTCCTGAAATGTACCCTTGTCATAAATTTATTTTGCTAAAATGGATGGTATATCTTTTCCCCATAAAAATTTATTATTCATTAAATGAATTAATAAACAAAGATAAATAAGGATTACTTCAGGGCATGTTAGACAACTAGCACATGTTGGTTAAAACAAAGGAATAGTTTTGAATCCTTCCATCCATTAATACATTGTTTATCTCAATTGATTTAAGTGACTATGTTTATCCTCCAGTGTTTATTCTTAAGTTCTTGTTTAAGAACTTGAATGAAAGAATGGAGTCCTATAAGCAAACTATCATGAAACATTTGGTGCTTAATTTTGAATGGAAATTATTTAGAAAACAGTTAGATCATAAAGGGATTTGATCTTTATTTTTTTTAATAAAACCTTGAAGTTTCCAAGGCTTGGGCCAAGAAATAGAATCTGAAAGTGGGGGAAAATGAGTGATCAATCAGCCTTAAATTTGTTTTACTGCTCTTTCTCAACTTTTATTTTTCTTTTAAATTACTATAACCATCACTTTTCTGAAATCTACTAAATCCCATATTGCTTGTTTTCTCTTTAATGCTTCATTTAATATGTTAAAGACAATGGTTTTAAGAAAACAGTATAGTTATTTTTTAAGGTTTTTTTTTTCATTTATTTATTTGAAAAGGCAAGGGAGGGAGAAAGCCAAGGAGAGAAACATCGATGTGAGAAATATCCATCAGCTGCCTTTCATATGTGACCCGAATGGGGACCAAACCTGTAATCCAGGCATGTGCACTGACCGGGAATCGAACCACCGACTTTTACTTTGTGGCACAACACCCAACCAACTGAGCCACATTAGTCAGGCCTAAAGTGATATATTTTTAAACTTCAGTGTGAAAAAGAAAAAATGCAGATATTAAAATAAGCATAATATTATAAAAACTTCCTCAATTTCTGAAATTTTATCTTCCTTGTCTGCTTCTAAATATTTGTACATTTTTTGTAATAGTATGCTATTTTTAGTAGCCAGATATTCTGAGTTATCTAGACTATAGCCTTAAAGGGTTTGCAAAGTCTGTCTTACAAGTTTTTCCATTCCTCTTAGATAATCTTCATATGAAAATAACCATGAAAATAAACTAGCATTTCTTTATAGTAAATACAATAATTCTTTCTCTACCCACATTTTTGGCAGAGTCGAAGTCTCATAAATGATATGCCATAGTTAAAATCCCATCCGGGCTCACATTTTTGCCTAACTTAACCACTATGATTTAGGTGAATAACATAATACCCAGAATTTACACTTTGAGATATCTGTGGTGCAGTTTAGGAAATTTAGTCATTTTGATTTTCTGTTGCTCACCTTTTTCTGAGGTGTTTTATATAAGGATTAACATTATCCTTCAGATGAAATATCATCCCTCTAAACACAGAGAAGGGTCTTTACTCTTCTGGGGTCATATTAAAGCCAAACCATGTAGTAATGTATAATTGCATCATTAAGCTAGTAAGAATTCACACCTTTTGTAATGGAAGTCAATGGGAGTGTTTTTTCAGAAAAGTGAATAATATAAATAGTTCAAAATCAATAGAATATGGAGAATAGAAGGTAAAGGAAAATTATTTTGTGAGTAAATTAAATGATTGATCAGCTGTGAAAGAGGTGACAAAATATTCTACAAATGATTCTTTGGTACCTAGTTTTGCTTATATTATCTGATTCTATATTTATGTGTGAAATCGAATCTTTCAAAATTGAATTCATGAAGTAGTGATAAACACTAAAATATTTAAGTAATTCTTTAATTTTCATGTGGATTTTTTTCAGCCACTTACAGTGTTCCCTCAGTATATAGAAATGCATATTGTAGTTGAAAAGAGTTTGGTAAGTATATTCTGGTTTATTTGCCTTACGTAAATTATATTAGTAATTATTTGTTACTTCAAATAACCTCTTCTCTTTTTCTGGGACTCCTATAATTCATATATTGTTTCTGCTTAACAGTATTTCACAAATACATTTTTTTTCCTTTATTGTTCTTAGACTTTACAATTTAAGTTGTTTACTCCTCAAGTTTGCTGAGTCTTTGCTCTACCTATTTAAATCTGTTGTTGAATCATTCTAGTGAATTTTCAATTCAATTATTGCATTTTATATCTCCAGAATTTATTTGGTTTCTTTTTATAATTTCTTTATTTGTATAAGTACTATCATTTTGTTTCTATGTAATTAACCTGATTTCTCAGTATTTTCCTTTAGCTCTTTGAGCATACCTTAGACATACTTAAAAGACTTTGGTGCTTTGCATTTCTGCAAGGGTGGCTATTCCCTATTTATCTTATTCTTTTAAGACATGTTTTCATATGTTTGTTTGTTTGTGATATGATATAGACTCAATGTTTGTGTTTCTCCGAAATTCATAGCAAAATCTACTATAATGTGATGGTATTTGGAGGATGGGGCTTTTGCGAGTGGCTTAAGTCATTGAAGTGGAGCCTTTATCAAGGATTTTAGGGCCCTTATAAAAGAGACTCCAGAAAGTTCCGTCATCTTTCTGCTCTCTTAGGACAGAACAAGAAGACAGCAAGATGACCATTTATGAGCCAGGAAGGGGGTTTTTAGCCTCTATTTTAGACTTTACAGTTTCCAGAACTGAGAGAGATAAATATTCATTGTATAAGCACCTAGTTTATAATATTTTTGTTATAACACCTCAAACTGACTAAGGAACCTGGTGATTTTTGCTGAAAATTCAGCATTTGAAAAAAATAAACACCTCTTGCAGTTTCTGCAGATTGGCCCTATGCAGGACAGTCCTTCATTGATTAGTTGGATTAGCTCATAATTTAGGTGTCAGCTGAGGGGAAGTTTAGGATGTTCTCAGGTCTTTACTGAGCGTATGTCTTCATGAGCTTTCTTAATTTCACCATATATAGGGGCTACTTTTGAATATATTTTCTGCTTCTTCTCAGGGCCTTAGATGACCTATTATATATCTTCACCTGTAATCTCTTGCCCCATGTATCTGTCTCCCCCCACTGAAGCTTTCACAAATAGTGGCTGCTCCATTTTGATGCCTGAAATATGAGTTAAGTAAGACAGAAACCAGCCTTTCAGGCAGCCTTTAGAAGGTTAGAACATTTCACGTAAGCTTTTCTGTAACTCCTGATATGAGGGAGGAAACTGGGAACTGGGCAGCAGCCTCCTCCAGATTAAACCATGTGATGCTGGAGAGGGAGTAGGGCAAGGGAAAGTAAAATCACCACAAAATTTCCTGCCAGTTTGCTTGGAGTTGGCAGGTCCACAGGTGTCTCATCTGTCATGTCTCATCTTTATTCCACATGATGGACAATAACTCTGTACATTGTTTTACATGCTGGTGGTGTTGATAGGGTTCCCCAAAACAGTAAGTGGTGAGTGAAAGTGAAGGCCTAGGATATTACTTTAGATTTCTGTATACTTTATAAACACTGTACACTTAGGCTACACTAAATTTGCAAGACAACCCAAGGTTAAATCAAACCAAGAGGAAACGATGCCATCAAGGGACACTGTAAATATGAGATGTATGAGGCTGCTGCTGCCGGCAGAACATGACACACTTTTATAGCAAACTTGTTATTTTAAATAAGTAGAAAGAGTATACTCTACAATAATGATAAAATATAATAAATACATAAAACAGTAACATATTTACTATCATAATCAAGTAGTATGTACTGTATATAATTGTATTTGCATCAAATCTTTAAATTGTTTTGTATAGTATAAACAGCTTAATATTAATTATTGAACATTGAATATATTTGCATTCTTTTGTGTTTATTTTTTTCAAGTTTTTTCATCAATATCTCTTAAGTTTTCAGTGTACAGATCCTTCTTCTCCATGGTTAAGTTTATTCCTAGGTATTTTATTCTCTATGATGTTTCCTTAATTTCTCTTTCTGATAACTAGTATAAAAATGAAATAGGCTTTTGCATATTTAGTTTTTATCTTGCAACTTTACTGTCTTTATTTATTAGTTCTAATAGTTTTTTGGTGAAGATGTCTGGATTTTCTATATATAATATCATGGCACCTGCAAACTGACAGTTTTACTTCTTCCTTTCCAACTTGAATGCATATTTTTCTAGCCTAATTCCTCAGGCTAGGCTATGACTTTCAGATCTATGCTAAACAAAAGTTGTTGGACTGAGCATCCTTATATTGTTTCTGGTTGTAGAGGAAATGTTTTTAACTTATCAATGATTATGATTATGATCTTGGTGTGGGCCTGTCAATATATGGTGTTTATTATGTTGAAGTATGTTCCTTATCTATATGTATTTTTTAGAGTATTATGAAAAAATGTTAGAATTTTGTCAAATGCTTTTTCATGTATCAATTGAAATAATTACATGATTTTTTCCTTCATTTTGTAGTGTATCACATTAACTGATTTGTGAATGTTGGATCATTTCTGCATCCAAGGAATAAATCCCACTTCACCATGGGGTGTGATCCTTTTAATATGCTCCTGATTTCAGTGTGCCAACCTTCTATTGAAGATTTTTGTATCTGTGTTCATCAGAGATGTTGGCCTGTAATTTTCTTTTTCTGTTGTGTATTTGTCTGGTTTTGGGATCAGGGTAATGCTGGCCTTGTGAAATGAGTTTGGAAGTGTCCCTCTTCTATTTTGGGGAGTTTGTAGTGTCTTTTTATATTTTTTATATAGCTCATTACTCACACTGAATATATAGTATTTTTATAATGTTTAATATTAGAAACTAATAATTAGCAGTTTAAACACTATATTAAAATTTAAACAACAGTCATTAAATATTAAGCAATATATGTTTAGATCTAAAATGTGTGATTATCTTTTTCAGTATAATCATATGGGTTCTGATACGGCTGTTGTCACTCAAAAAATTTTCCAGTTAATTGGTTTGACTAATGCTGTAAGTGTTTGTTTCTTAGTACTTTTTCATTTGTTTGTATTGCTTAAAAAATTCCCAGTTTTTTTTATGATACTGCCTGAATATATATCCTGTGCGAATAGGGAAAATTATATAACCATTTTAATTTTCAGTTTTCTGATTGTTTTATAGAAATAATAATAATTGCATATGCCAGATATTTTTAACGTTTTTCATCTTATACCTCACATCAAGTAATCACTAAAGTTCTGTGACACACCAAAAAATATATCATATTTTTTGCCGATTTGACACAAAAATAAGTATACTCATAATTTTGATTTATTCATACAGGACGGCTATTGTTGTGTTGGCTGTTGTCATTTTTTATTTAACAGTCTAAGGGGAAAGAGGTCAGTGCGCCTGACTAAATGGTCAAGCATTGTGTGTTTTAAATATTCTTGCAGCATCCCAGTAGGCCTCTTGCAGCACACAAATGTGCTGAGGCACACTGGTTAAAAGTCGCTGGAATATACCTAAGTAGGTTACTGTAAGGATCAAACTAAATAAAGCATTTGACATAGTACTTGCTTAAGTACAAGCTTTTCAAATGATAATTATAACTTGTTTCATCAGTAGTGTGTAATATGTTCTAAGACTAAAAACAGACTTGGAGTTCAATTGTTTAACATTTGTAATCAACATAGTGTTTATTTTCACACTTAATTTTGAAATCTATTTATACCATAATATTTGAATTTATTTTCTTTATGTGTTCTATTTTAGATTTTTACTCCATTTAATATTACAATAATTCTATCTTCATTGGAGCTTTGGATAGATGAAAATAAAATTCCAGTAACTGGAGATGTTAATGAATTATTACACAGATTTTTAAAATGGAAAAGATCTTATCTTGTTTTGCGTCCACATGATATGGCATTTTTACTTGCGTAAGCATATATTGGCATTATTAAATCTTATACAAAGAAAACAGATCCATATTTGAATAAATTTCTGACAGTTGATAGTTCTTTAGAAAAAAAATATTGTGCCATTTTTCTTACATACAGCATCATATGAATATTATTTTTCACCACATGGGTTTTATAAAATTATTAAAATAATTATATTTATTTGTTTGTATTTAAAATTCATTCCTTCAATCTTGTTACCATATGCCTTCTTACCTTACAGTATAATGTCTCTAACTATACAAAAAATATTAATAACATCTATTGGAGGAAATATGCCAAAATTATATGAATATAGTAATTTGAATTTCTTTTTATGCTTTATTTCCATAAAATAAAGCAAAAACAATAAGGAAATAGAAACACTATTTTATATTTAAACATCTGTAACATACCACATTCACACTGTGCTACCTTTTAAAAATTATGACTCCCTTTCTATTTAATAAGCTTCTTTTTTAAAGTTTCTGTTCAGACTCTACATATATTATGATATAAAATAAAATAATATATATAATTTAAAATAATAATATTTTATGTTATTTTTTGCCCCACAAATATGTCATAACTTTTCATGACTCTGGCAGCTAAATCTATTTGATTAATGGAAAACTTTAGTCTGTAAGATGACTCTGCCTATTTGTCAACTGCAGTGCCTTATTTGTTTTAATTTTAAGAAATTTTATTTAATTTTCTTATTTTGATATTTTAAAAACATTTTAATTTTTAATGAACAGTACATAAAACAAAATATTCATTTAAAAAATTCCACATAGAATACACTTTATAATATTAAATATTTCTTTTAAAATTTATTTTGTTTTCAAATGAAGCTGATATATTGTCACTTCTTATGCTTTATTACTTTGTTAGGTGAAAATATCTATGCATGTATTATATAAATATGAAACGTATATATTAGGCTAATTCAACATTAGTTGTTTTTAGTTTTACAGAATTTATGATTATGATTTTTTTAAAACTGAAGTTACAGAGAAAAAGCAACTTATGTTGGCGCAACCTTTCAAGGAAAGATGTGCGATAGACAATATGGAGGAAGTGTTGCTCTGGTTGGTATAATCTGCTTGACTAAGATATAGAAATATAATAATGTTTGGACCTTATATAAGTAAATATTTCCTTTCTTAATTACTTCTAAGTATATTGATGTTTGACTTATAAATCTAGGGATCTCTGTCCCTGCTGCTAAGAGAAATGTTTGAACTATAACAAGTTCTCATTGAACTTAATACACATAAATTTTTTACTCGTTTCCTCTTATGAATTCAGAATATCCTTTTAGAAAGTTAATGTAGTGATCTATTTTAGTCCTATAAGATGTTCATGAATTTTATGTGTTTAATATTTATTTGTTAATTGTTTTTAATTTCAAGCTCAGATTTTGTACATTTTCTAAATTATGTAGGTAACATAATTATGGCCCAGATTAAAATAAAACCTTTGAAACTATTTATCAATCCCCCTAAAATGCTTTGTGGGGTACAGGTGAAGAATGACAGAATCAAATGCTCCCCCTAATTGTCACTATACATCTTAGTAGAAAATTGTGGTGTATTTAAAATTGGTATGTCTTGCCCCTCTTTCACATATTCTGACATGTAGAACTTGCCTTTTTTCTTTTTGTGTGTGTTTGTACAATGTCTGCTGAAGTTTGAGGGAGGCAATGCATAATACTCTTATTTCAGTGAACAAGTGAAGCTAAGTGAAGATATGAAAAAATGACTCAATCAAATGGAGATGACTTTAATACTCTATTTCAGAGTTTAGAAAATATGACTTATGTTTATGGGAAAGCCACTAACTCGTCTTAAAAGCTGGAATTTAGCTGATTTACTCAGTCACAAGCAAAACAGAGGTATCTTAAGACTCTCGTGTGAAGAAGGACCTTCATCAATTAACAAAAAGCTGAACAGAATTCATTCTCTCTATAGGCAAGTTAGCTACCAAGAGAAAGGAAATGCCATCATTTACTGGAAAGTGTGTGGTTCATGTGCAGAGGGCACTGGTCTCTGTAGAGAGAAGAGCAATCAGGAAATTTTCCTAGTATTCATCTTTCTTGTTCCCCATATTTCACTGGATAATCATTGCCTGATCTTTTCACTGGAAAAATCAGCAGCAGCCAATTGATATTCTCTAGAATGAGATGTTGAAACAAACAACTGAAACTCTGCCTTCTGATGTTAAATACCCACCACCCTCTCTATCATATCCCCTAGGGGTGCCTCTGTTGTTAAATCAGGGCATCATATTTCTAGTCTCTTTCTGGAGTCTTTTATCATCATTGGTATTTTTTTCTGTTCTTTCACCAACACATTGTCTTAATAACAAGTTTTACAGGAAATCATCAAAAATGGTAGTGTAAACCCAGCTACTACTACTTCAGACTGATTTATGTATTCTGAGTTCTCTACATTTCCATTTTAGAATCAGCTTGTTAATTTCAACAAAAACTTCTTGGATTTTGCTTCATTTTGAACAGATCTTTAAGCCAATGGGAGGGACATTGACATGTTAACATTATTGAGTCCTCCTATCCATGAAATGGATAAATATGTGTAATATATTCACATAATGCAAGCAAGCAAGCAAACAAACAAACAACTGCTGTTATACACTCAACATTGATGGAACTCAAAAACTGTATGTTGAGCAAAATAAATCAGAAACAAAACCGTATTTATTTTATTATTCCATTTTAATGTGTAAGTAAAGATTCACCATTTTGTTCGAAGTCAGAATAGAAGTTACAAATTATGGGAAGGTAATGCCTGGAAACTTGCTGGAGAGAACTTCTTGGGTGATAAAAATATCTTATGTTTTGCAGATATGTGTCATACACACTTCACAAATGTGTGCATATATGTATGCACATGCAGTATTATAAATAAATGATATGTATGACTGCATATATGTGTAAATATTTCATATATAATATATGTATATTAAACTGCATTAAGGCACTTAAGATTTGTGAACTCCATATAAAACAAAATTATTTAAAATGCATGAAAACATCATAAATAAAATGTGATTAATAATTTCAAAAGACAATAATCAAAACAAAAAATCTTAGTTTCATCTACTAAAAATAAAAATTATCAAATTGTTTTTTCTTTATAAGTTTCAAACCCATATATAATGCTGCAGAAATTTTAGCACAAAAGAGTAAGAAAAATAACATACATCACCAAAGGAATTTGGATATATCAATGGTATAAAGCAGCAAAATGTTCTTCAGATAAGATAGATATGAATTTTAACTGATTCCTTATTTGTAATGAAACAGAATTTTACTAGCATTATATAATAAAGCTGAACTTATATATACCAAACTAAAATGCACAAATTAAACACTAAAAGAGCTACTAGCAGGAATAATCATACTTGGGTAATTAGTTATTAGACCAAAAATTTAGAAATTTTGAACAGTATTAATAAGCTTTATTTAAAAGGCATATATAAAATCTTGATTTCTAATATTAAAAACTAGAAGTTTTTACCAAGCAAAAATGGCAGGCGTATCTAGAGTAAGTAATCATCTGTTGTACAACAAAGAAAGTATCAATACTTAATTGTTTGAAAATTTCTCAGTCTAGTGATTGGCACATAAGAAATCTTAATAAAAGCCAGCCACTGTTATTATTTGACAGGTATTGCCCTAGACAAGTATTATTCATCAGAGGAAACATGTCTGCTTAGTTATAAACTTTTATACAAAATATTTTAAAATTCCAATGCTAAATATAATTTTAGTTGTTTCATTACTTTATTTTCAAAACAGGAGTAATCATAACAATATCCTGCAAGAAATTCTCGTACTCCAGTTTGTGTCTTTTTCGAGTTTTTCAAACTAGTCTGTTATGGACTCAATTATATACTCCTGAAGTTTATTCATACATTGAAGCCCTAAACCCAATGTGACTGTATATTGGAGATATGTACCTAATGGAAGTCTTTAAGATTAAGGGAGGTTATAAGAGTGGGCCTCTAATCTGAGAGGACTGGTGTCCTTAAAAAAAGAGGAAAAGACACCAGAGATATCTACCTCTGTGCATAAACAAAAAACCATTGAGGACACTGTGAAAAGGCAGCCTTCCACAAGCCAGGATGAGACCTTACCAGAAAGCAAACCTTTTGACAACTTGATCTTGAGTTTCTAACCTCTAGAACTGTGAGAAAATAAATTTCTGTTACTTAAGCCAAGCCAGTCTGTGGTATTTTGTAATGGCAGCCCTGGCTGACTAATAGAAATCTAATGTGCGCATGCTGCAAAAAGCAGGCAAAGGGACATCATCTCCAGTACAAACCATGTCTTTGACCATATCACACAAATGAAAGGAAAGACCAGAATAAATATACTAGTAAGAAGATAAAGAATAAACGGGCAATTGCACATGGGAGTACAAGGGACTGCTTTTATACAAATGAATAAAGTGAAGCTTTTTGGTTGTTGTTATTTCCATCTTACTGAGCTATATATGAGAGAACAGGAGTAATGGAGAAAGAGAAACAGTTATAAAGCTGCATTGATTGAATGGTTCCAGGTCTTTTCTATAATTTCCTGGAAACAAAAAGCTCTAAAATAACTGCACTAATAATACACTATCCTATTATTTATTAATTACTATTTATAATATCCTATTACTTACATTGTTGAAATTTGGCAGAATCTTTCTTTTTATTTTCCATAGAATCAAACATTCCCTCTCCTCCTCCCCTTCCCCTTACTTCTCCCCCATCCTCTACCTCCCTCTTTCTTCTTCTCTTCCTTTTTCTCCTCATTCTTCATTTTCTTATTCTTCTTTTCCTCTCTCTCCCTCTCTCTGAAAACAGATGGTACATTCAACTGTGGTAATTTGATAGAAAGACTAGTTATCAATGTGTATGCAGGATGTAAGGACTTTACACTATCTCAGGGCTATAATAAATATATTTAATTCGTCACCCAGGCTTGAAGGAAAGGACAGAGTTAATCTACTAGGGTCACAGACAGAACTTAAAAACCTCCACTGAAGGATTCGGGCAGTCATAGGCCTCCTGACATTGATGGTAATAAATACTGTGCTCTTTTCTCATACTCTCCACCCTATTAGACCAAGGTAAAGCAGTCAGCAATGGCACCTTTTGACATAATCCACTGCTGTCATTCTGGGTTAGAGAGCAGGGTGGAAAATAATAGAAAGTTGAACTGGAGAAGCAAAGAGAAAATAACAAAATGTATTCCTCAAAACCTATCTTGACATGTATCCATAAAAATGTTATTAGATATATTTGAAGAGCTCACATGATTGTGGATTTTTTAAAAACTTCATATGCTTTAGTATGATCAAAATGTGCTATCTTAAGCATCTTACATTTACAAAGAAAAGATGATAAAGGCGTTTTAGTCTTGAAAATAAAGTTTAAACAACTGTGGACAGTGGCATTCTCATTATCAACTATTTTTACCATAATATAAATTAATTCAATTAGTTGACTTTTTTTAATGTATGAAACATTTATGTAAAGTATCATCTCTAATCAAATTATAAATAAGCATGATGTTAATTTATTAGTACAAACATGACTATAATTATTGTTAGATATAATTACGTTACTGGGGCAATTTTTATCTTGTTCTGATGTCACCAAATGAGTCATACATTTGCATTTTGGTAAAATTTCAAATTTCACTATTATTCTTATATTGGTAATGGTACCCATAAAAAATTAAGCCAACATGAATGGCACTTCTGTGGTTAATATATTAGAAGCCTCTATTTCATTTTTTCATGTGACTATTTCTAATATTCAACACTATTTTTCCAGTAAGTGAGTCTCCTAAAATGTGAGTGTACATGTATGTTTTCTTCCAGCACCCTAAAACCGTTAGTCTGGAATCACTCTCAGTTATTATAGCTCAATTACTGAGCCTTAGTATGGGAATAGCTTATGATGACATCGACAATTGCCAGTGCTCAGGAGCTGTCTGCATAATGAACCCAGAAGCAATGTAAGATGTTTTATTTTATATTCTTTATACATATGATTATATGAAAATAAGTTTGGTGTATTTAAAGTCTAAGCTGTTATAATTTAAAATGGTCAAATATAAGATGTAACCAGCAATCCCCAGGTCAAAATACATAATCCAAGTCCTAAATATCTCTCAATATTTCCTAATCTACTGTCACACTTGCTTTGTCATGTGTGATCGAACCCTACATTTATCACTATGTTTACTTGCATGATTTTATAAGTTAAGACCTGAGTAGATAAGCCAAGTACTGTTTGTTAATACTATACTAGAATGATTTATTAATGTGGTCTTGTCTGCATATAAATCTCCTTTATCTTGCCCTGGCTCAGCCTGAAGTCTTGGCATCTATTGATTTCATAGATGCTGTTATTCAGCCTTTTCTTTGTCATTAGAGAAGGCTCTTGCAAGTATCCTTGTCATGCCTCAAAACCTAGTTCATTTTCTATTATCATTATTATTTTTAGGGTACACTATTTGATAAAATTTTCTAATGCCAAATATTCAGGGATTAGGAAATCCATTATGCAGTCATTGACTGGAGTCAGCTTCTTATATATCTGATGGAGAGTTTTGGAAGGATTTTCTGCTTCTCAGATATCTTAGAAAATCAAGCCCAATTGTCTACAGCAGCAAACTTGATAACATCTCACTCTCTCCACTTCCTTGTCCTGCTTCCACAATCACTTCTTAAAAGTACTTACATTCAAATATTTATCTCAGGCTCTGATTTGGGAGGGACCCATATAAAAATAGCTATCCCAGAAGTGGGTATAGTAAACTTTTATGAAATGATTGTTGAATTCGATCAGTAAGTGATCTGATGGCAACAAGGATGCCATTGGCAGGAAATGATGTATATAGAGGACACAGTGGCAGGTGCAGGATATGATGCAAGATGCCTTGTTCTTTGGTACATATGACCATAAAGATGCAATAAAACTAAAGGTATTCTGGTAAATTAGGTTTCATGTGGAATCCCTGACAAGTATCAAATATTTGTAGTGCAGACTCCTAGAGTACTGTTTCAGCTCCTGGTGGGCTACTGGACCCTTGCAGAGTTGAGCGTGCATCTGGAAAACACTAAGTTACAATGTTACTGATTGAATATTTTCATCATAATTTCTATATTTTCAGATTCACAAGCATTATAAGATCAAGTGGCATATTAATCTATCTGATGACCAAAATGGTATATCTGGGAACAAGCTAAAAAAGATCCAGACAGTGCAAGTAAATAACACAAACAGGGATCCCAGATCCCCACAACACCTACATCTATTGCACCAGTATTTCTCAATCACTTCACACCAACGGCCAAATGGGGGAGTCCCTAAACCTGGCTGTTAAAGAAAGAAAAGCTGTTTTCTTTCAAGAACAGGTCCTCTCAATATGTTAGTTGGAATTTTAAAAAATCATTGTTCCACATTATTCTCCAATTAGATTAAGACCTAAAGAGAGTGGAAAATGGTAAATGGCCCAGTGAGCATGTCGGCAAGCAATTCATTTTCATCTTGTATGAGAGAAGTGCTAGGAATCAGGACCTACATAGCCTGAGCAGTGGTAAATGATTTGGATATCTTGTCAAGGATCTGGATGCTGCAATGTTGGAGATGAGGAAGTGCGGGGAAGAGGAACGTGAATTAATTTAGAATGAGCACAAAGTATATAGATCTCTATATCCTAAGTTCACGTTCCACTACAAAAGTATTTCCTTCACAAGTAAAACTCAATGACCTGGTCTACATTTTGAAATCCCTAATGTTAACCAGCTTCTTCCTTACGCTATCCATAAAATGATCTTTAATATGAAGGTAGTTACCCCCTTCACAGGAGCAAACTTCAACTACTTTATTGGAACTCAGATTCTTGACCATCTAAGTACAGTTCCATTAAATATTCTGTATACTCCTTAGTGGTCCCACCAGAATGAAGCCACTATAGTCATCTCAATGAAACATACTTAGATTGACTTTTCCTTGTTCTCTCCTTTTCTATTCCTATTCCCTTAATCTTGCTTCCTAAGATCACATTCCCAAATAAATATCCTACAATAAAGTCTATGCCTTTTGTTTTTCTGGTTAATGTAAACAAAAACAAATCACATCTGATGTAGCTCATATTAATAATACTGAGGATTGGTTATTAAATTTTATTTATCTTTGATTATATTACAGTTTTTTACAATGATAATAATGTTGCTTGTAATACTAAATATAATAACGGTAATAGTTACCATGGTGGAGAAATAATAGGCAGAATTAGAATATCTTAAATATTAATAGCTCTTTGGACCTTATACTGCTTCCTAAGTATTGTCCTTATTCTTCGTGCAATTTTGAAAGTAGTTTATTTTGTTGTGATGCCTGAATTAGTCTCATCATGATTAGAACCTTTCAAAATGCAGTATTTCCTCACTAGTTTTTTGGAGACATTATTAAGTGTAAATATATTGATCTATGTTGTTTTTTTAATTATGCCTATTCATGTAACTATGAAATTTCCAGTTGTTTGTAGAAAATATACAGAAATTTTATTATTTTATATTGAAATTGCATCCTACAGCTTTGCTAACCTAACTTATTAATTCTTGGATTTTAATCTAACTTTTTAGAATTTTATACATGTATAACCATATATTATACATACAGTTTTACATTATCATTTTCATTCTTTACTTTTTTTTCCAATTTCTATTTTTTGCCTTCTACCATAGCGACCCCTAGTACAGTGTAAAATAGAAGTGGAATGTGTGGCTCTCTTTGCTGTACTTCTGACTTAAGGACAAAATATTTCACCATTAAATATGTTAGGTAAAGGTTTCTCATGTAGGCTTTTAAAATCAGATTGAGGAAGTTCTTTTTTATTTCTTATTTGCCAAAGTTTTCATCATGAATCATTTCTTCAAGTGTTGAGATGATCGTGTGTTTTTTTTTTTTTGCTTGTTCTGTTGATATGTTAAAAATACATTTTTTATTTTCAATTGTTTAAGTAACTTTGTTTTCCCAGGATAAACCATGTTTGGGCATAATATATTATCCTTTCTTTTAAAAAAGATTTTATTTATTTAGTTTTAGAGAGAGGGATAAAGAAAATTGATGTGTGAGAGAAATATTGATCAGTTGCCTTTCACACACCCCCATTTAGGGGCCTGGACCACAGGCCTGGGCACATGCCCCAACCAAGAATCAAATGTGCGACCCTTCACCTTGTGGGATGACACCCAACCTACTGAGCTGTACCAGTCAGGGTGCATTATTCTTTTTTTGTATTTATTTTATTCTTGTATTTTTTTCTAATACTTGACTCCATATATACAAGTAACATGGATCTTTAGATATTTTCTCTTGTCATTTCTTTGACTAATTTCAATATTATGGTAACACTGACCTCGTAAAATATTCTAGAGGTAATTTTGGAAAACTGATATTGATTCTTTCTAAATTATTTGATAGAATTCACTAATAAAGTCATCTGCACTTTGACTTCCCTTTTGAGGAAGGTGTTTAATAAATAATTAATATTTAAGATGTAAGGATATTAATATTTTATTTTTATTTTTCTAACAATTTAATTAAAATTAATTTTTATAAAGTTTTTATAGTCTTCATTTATGTTCTATTAAAAATCACTGGGGGACTCTGATATGAAGATTTTGTGTTTGTCTCTTTTTCTTTTTCAAGTACTCTAACAAGTTTCATTAAATTAATTTATTTTTTAAAAGACCGTATTTTAATTTTGTTCATTCTGTCTTATTGCTCGTCCACTTTGTTTTTTTTATTGATGCATATTTTGAGGCAATCTTGGTTGTTCTCCCCTAGATTTTTATATAAAAACTCAATGAATTAATTTTAAAGTCCCTTTTTGTGTGAGGCCTTTAAAGCAATATATGTTCCTCTAACCACAGTTCCAATTACATACCATAACTTTTTACATTTTTAAATTTTTTTTTATTTAGTTGAAATATTTTCAAATTTTTGTTTATTTCTTCTTTGTCTAATGAATTATTTTAGAAGTATGTTAGCTGATTTTTGAATATTTGTGAATAATCTAGACATCTTTTAGTTATTGATTTTAAAATCAATGTCAGTGTTGTCCTAAATATAATTTTTAGCTATATAGTATATCATTTGAAGTTTATTGAGACATTTAATAATAATTTTTATTTTTGCTTGAGTCCTTTCATGCTGTACATATGTCACAGTAAAAGTAAGAGTGTTGAGGTATTGGTTTTCTATTTTTAGTTGGTAGTTGAGGTGCCTCTAATAAAATCTTTAAAGTTATATTGATTATATTTATTTTATTATATTGGTTTTATTTTATTTCTAATAGATTTGTTTCTGAAAATGCAAAATATAAGTAATATTTTGTTTATAAATTAAGAAAAAGATACTTCATTCTATTATTCTCTATCTATTGTAATGAGAACACTGCATCCTGCTGTCAATGCTTTGCAATTTTGCAGTGAGAAAATAAATGTTTGAAATATTATTTAAACAGCAATACCCTGATTGAGATCTGTATTTATTAAGACAGAGTTTGTAGTTAGATTTTGCTGTAAGTAAATTAAAACCCAAAGTAATAATGGCTTAAACAAAAGAGAAGTTTATTTTAATTTTGGAAAATTCTATTGATTGTGTGGCATTTCAAAGTATAATTTCACATTGATTTATACACAGTGGCTTCCAGGGAAATCTCATAGCTTCTGAGAGAAGCTTTAATTATAACAGTTAACAAAATTTATAGTCAACAATAGAATAAAGGAGCACATAAAAGCACGGCTGCCAACGGTACTTCCTAGAACTTAACTTTATAGCTTCCTTTTAAGTCAGTTATCTAACTTTTACCTGCCCACTCCTAACTTTACACAAAGTTTTAAAATGTAGGCAATTATACAAGAAAGTTATTTATTGAACTGAAAATCAGAAGCTCCATTATCAAGAAAAAATGAGAAAATGAGGAATGGGAATATCCAGAATATCTGTGCAAAGATTCACACTGCAAATAAATTTTCCTGTTGGATATAATTATGATTATATTTTTTAATGAAAACATAAATTTATTTATCAGAAAATATATCCCTTATGGACCAGTTCACATATAATGAACATAACTTGCATTACCTGGTTCTCAGTAATAATTAAACTTTGATTGCTTTTTCTTTTTTTTGATTTCTGGTGTTTAGATAGAAACCATCTGAATCATCAACAATGTAATAATAAATCCATTCATTATGGCTAATATGACTGAAAGTTATGTTTAACTGGGATGTGACAACAAAAAATATCAAAATCGGTAATTTGTTCAAAACTTCTTAATTTGGTTGTAGTCTACATGTCAATAACATTTTCCTGTAATAATCCAAATAACTAAGGTTTGAGTCTGTGGCTTTAAAATTTGATTAACCTTATATTTGCTATATCTGTCATCAAATTTTAATCTTTTTTACTTGTTAATACTATTCAGACCAATAAAAATAGTCAAACAGCAACCAAAGAATCTACAACAGTTTTAACCATGCACTCGTTCATTTAAAAAAAGAAAGAATCATTGCCCTGGCTAGTGTGGCTCAGTTGGTTGGTCATCAAACCATAAAATGAAATGTCATGAGTTTGATTCTTGGTGAGGGCACATGCCTGGATTGCAGGTTTGGTCCCCAGTTGGGGTGCATGCAAGAGACAACATATTGATGTTTCTCTCCCTCTTTTTCTCCTTCCCTTCTCCTCTTTCTGGAACCAATATAAGAAAAAAATCATTGATCTCTTCGCTTTGTGCTAGTGAACAAGACAAAATGTTTTTTTCTCCTAGGGGTAAACACTAGCAGGACAAGATAATCAATAAATAATTATATAAATAATATTCCAGTTTTGATAAATATTTTGAAGAAACAAATCAATGTCACTAAGATAATAAAGAGGAGTAAAGGAGTGATATGCTAGATATATGCTTAGAAATGTTACCTCTGTGTAAACACTGAGTAAAAAATTGGATATTAAACGCAAGTTTAAGTGATTAATTTGAGTTAGAAAAAAAAATATCTGAGTTGTCAAGTATTGGTGTTACCTATAGAGCTGAAAAAGATTACCTATGAGTAATATTATAAACAAATGCAAAAGCCCAATCTCCTTTCTCAATACAAGAGTATTAAAATTTTTAGGAGTCATGAAAGGAAGACAAAGCAAAAATGAAGCAGAGATAAACAACTCGGTGAGGTAGGAGCTACAAGAGAAAATAGTGTCACAAATAACTATAATATAAGATTCAATAAAATTTTATTGATTAGTTGTTTATTCCTACTAAAATATTTAACTTAAATTTTTGCACAGTTGACCTACCATGCACAGATAATGAAAGTTTGACAGTAATCTAATTGAGCATTTTGCCGGTTGTGAAATGCTGTTAAATAGCTTATTCCCAGGTAGGACAGCTTATGGGTGCAATGCTTACATAAAATTTGAAGTTTAATGTATTTTTAGTCATTCCAGTGGTGTGAAGATCTTTAGTAACTGCAGCATGGAGGACTTTGCACGTTTTATTTCAAAGCCAAAATCCCAATGTCTTCAAAATCATCCACGTTTAGATCCATCATACAAAGCTGCACTTTGTGGTAATAAAATAGTGGAAGAAGGCGAAGCATGTGACTGTGGGACTCAGGAGGTTAGTATCAACTTAAAAGAATACATACCAAAATCACATCAAAATTAATGAGTTTTTATAATGTTACACTGTTATTTTCCAAAATTCGTCAAATTCAGTCTTCTACAAATATCTTAAGAAGGCATATAGTGATTTTAATAAACTAATAAGTGCACTTATACATTGATGTACAGATTCAGTGGTTTGTAGATTATTCATACAAGTTATTTTCAAGGTCATGAATTCTGTAGTTGAGTTGACCTAGGTTTAAACTGCCCTCCTTATGTATTTCCTTCAGATTTAGTCTTATGATAAAATCCTCTGCCATTCAGAAAGATATAAAGGTTTTACAATTAAGAAAACATAGGCACATTTCTGGCTTTAGGTATTTTAATCAACGTCAATATTTAAGTCAAAGAGATTTAGGTCGTGCATAATCCCAAAAAACTGATTTTCAGCACCTCAGAAATCTCAGGAAAAGCTGCTGGCTCAGAGGAAGGTGGAATGAGATGAAATGAGATCAATGGAATGCCATAAGTGGTATGGATGTGAGAGAATCAGGAAGACATGAATAGAGTTCAGTGTTCCCTACTGCCATGGCTAAGGTCATTTTTGTGGACCCTCTCCAATACAAAAAGTGTGTTTTTAGATAGTTAGCTGGGTAATATACTTTTAAGAAACCCTGGCTGGTTTGGCTCAGTGGATTGAGCGTCAGCCTGCGAGCTAAGTGTCGCTGGTTCGATCTTCCAGTCAGGGCACATCAGAGAAGGAAAACTCTGACTCCAAAAAACCTCCGCTGCCTTGCGGCATACCTCTTCAGGGGAAAGGCTAAGGGAGTAAACCCCGACAGAAAATCCGGAGCCGGAGTCCCTAAGGCGGTTTGACATTGTAGTCAACACCGGCAACTCCTGCGGCGCACCTGAAGCCAAGCTGTATTGACTCCGTCTTTCCCTTGGACCCTTCAGCTGCGAAGAGAGGGGGGGTCTGCTGCATGGGCAACAGCAGACCCTCCATATCACCCTGCCCAGGCTCTGTAGCTTCAGCTTCACTGGAGAGGACACTCCAGCGTCATCGCAAGATGTCGATTCAACACGGGAGGAGACAGATACCGTGTCACTCCCGAGTCGGACTGCACAGCCATTCTCGGCGGTGCAGATAGACTCTTAAGAAGCTACACCATCGTCTCTCGAGACGGACGGCTGCCGACGACGACGACGATGATGTAAAGCTAATAATTTCAGTCATGTTAAACATTTTTTTGCCTTTTTTCTTTAGAGAATTAAAAGAAAAATAAACTTTGACTATCTCATAAAAGTTACTGACTTATTAAAATATAGAAGATGCATAAAGAATGAGTAAGAACTAGTCACTACAATGAAATTGTTAAGTCATAACATACTTTTCATGTCTTGCATTTTACTCTCCGTCTAAAAGAGCCAGAAAGCTTCTCAAAGATGACTTTGGTGGCTTCCAGGGTTTCTGAAAACCCTACTAGCAATATAGTCAGTCTTATTCTAGGGGTATAAGACATACATAGTCTAGCACATTGTAGGTCACTAATGAATTTCTGTTAAATACATGTATGAATAAATGGGTTTAATTTTTCTGCTTGCTAACATGTAAGTTAAGCATATACCAATAGTATATATAATATATATACTATAATATGTTGGCATCATTAAAATATGTATCCAATGTAAATAAAAGTTGGAAGACATTTAAGAGTATTTGTTTTGCTTTTCAGGAGTGTGATGATGACCAAAACTCATGCTGTAAGTCTACCTTATGTGAACTAAAAGACACTTCCCATTGTAATACTGGACCATGCTGTGAAAACTGTCAAGTGAGTCTTCTTAAAATTACCTGTATTACCTATGTAAGTAAAATTATCATTTTTATAATATTTATATGTTCACATTCTGCTTTATTCAATCTCATTTACCTCACACTGTCAGTATAAAAAAAAAGGAGAGACATGCAGGGTTTCCTTTGATGAATGTGATCTCACTGAATATTGTAATGGATCATCTGAATTTTGTCAAGATGACTTTTATGTTCAGAATGGTCATCCATGTGAAGATCAACACTGGTTCTGTGTAGAAGGAAGATGTATGAGTATGGAAAGACAATGTACAGAAACATTTGGTGAAGGTATTTATTATAATTTGATTTCCTGTATATGTATTTTTCTGGAAAGTGAAAAGAAATAAATGTTGATATATAATTGTGATTTTCTTTTTACATTCAAGAATTTTTAAAAAATTTTTGATTTATATAAGTTGTCTTACTTTTTTCTCTATTTCTCCCCCCCACCCAGCCCACCCCTTCTCCCACAGTCAATCCCCACCTTGTTGTACATGTCCATGGGTTATTTATACTAGTTCCTTTAATAAACCCTTCCCCTACTTACCTCCTTCCTCTCCCTCCCCCCTCTCCCCTGGTGACTATTAATCTGTTTCTTGTTTACATGCCTCTGGTTCAGTTTTCTGTGTTTGTTTGTGTTCATTAATTTCCTGTATTAGGTAATATCATATGGTATTTTTCTTTCATTGCCTGGCTTATTTTGCTAAGCATAATTCTGTCTAGTTTCACCTATGTTGTCGCAAATGGCAGGAGTTCCTTTTTTCTTTCTGCTACATAGTATTCCATTGTGTAGATGTACCACAGTTTTTTGATCCACTCACCTACAGATGGGCACTTAGGATGTTTCCAGCACTTGGCTATTGTAAATAGCGCTGCTATGAACATAGGGGTGCATAAGTTCTTTTGAATTGGGGTTTCAGGATTCTTCGAGTATAATCCTAGCAATGGAATTGCTGGTTCAAATTGGCAGTTCCATTTTTAGTTTTTTGAGGAAATTCCATACTGTTTTCCATAGTGGCTGCACCAGTCTGCATTCCCACCAACAGTGAACTAAGGTTCCCTTTTCTCCACATCCTCATCAGCACTTGTTGTTTGTTGATTTGTTGATCATGGCCATTCTGACTGGTATAAATTGGTATCTCATTGTGGTTTTTATTTGTATCTCTCTGATGGCTGTTGATATTGGGCATTTTTTCATATGCCTATGGACCCTCTGTAGGTCCTCTTTGGAGAAGTGTTTGTTCAGATCCTTTACCCATTTTTTAATTGGGTTGTCTGTCTTCTTGATGTTGAGATGTATAAGTTCTTTATATGTTTTGGAGCTATCATTAGCAAATATGTTTTCCCATATTGTGTGTTCCTTTTTCATCATGCTGATGTTTTCTTTTGCCAAGCAGAAACTCTTTAGTTTGATGTAGTCCTATTTGTTTATTTTTTTCTTTATTTCCCTTGCCTTAGGAGATATACTAGTTAAAATATTGCTATGTAGGATATCTGAAACTTTCCTGCCTATGTTTTTCCTCTAGGACTTTTATGGTGTCACGGCTTACCTTTAAATCTTTGATCCATCTTGAGTTTATTCTGCTGTGTGGTGTAAGTTGATGGTCTAGTTTCATTTTTTTTGCATGGTCCTGTCCAGTTCTCCCAGTACCATTTGTTGAAGAGGTTCTTCTCATTCCATTTTATGTTACTTCCCCCTTTGTAGAATATTAGTTAACCATATAAACCTGGGTATATTTATGAGCTCTCTATTCTGTTCCATTAATCTATATGTCTGTTCTTATGCTCATACCAGACTGTTTGTAGTATAGTTTGATATCAGGTACTATGATTCCTCCTACTGTGTGCTTCTGTCTCAAAATTGCTGTGGCTATTCGGGGTCTTTTTTGGTTCCACATAAATTTTTGAAGTACTTGTTCTAGGTCTGTGAAATATGTCACTGGTATTTTAATAGGAATTGCATTGAATCTATAAATTGTTTTGGATACTATGGACATTTTAATGATGTTGATTCTTTCCATCCATGAACATGGCATATGCTTCCATATATTTGTACCTTCCTTAATGTCTTTCTTCAGTGTTACGTAGTTTTCCAAGTTCAGGTCTTTTATCTCTTTGGTTAAGTTTATTCCTAGGTACTTTATTTTTCTTGTTGCTATAGTAAATGGGATTTTTTACTTGTTTCTGTTTCTGATATTTCATTGCTGGTGTACAGCAATGCCTTCAATTTCTGAATATTGACTTTGTACCCTGCTATTTTGCCTAATTCACTTATTATGTTGAGTAGTTTTTTAGTGGCGTCTGTACAGTTTTCTATGTATACTATCATGCCATCTACAAATAATGACACTTTTACTTCCTCTTTTCCAATTTGGTTGCCTTTTACTTCTTTTTCTTGTCTGATTGCTGTGGCTAGAACTTCTAAAACTATGTTGAATAGTAGTGGAGAGAGTGGGCATCCTTGTCTTGTTCCTGATCTCAGGGGCAATGTTTTCAGTTTTTGTCCATTGAGTATGATGTTGGCTTCAGGTTTCTCGTATATGGCCTTTATTATGTTGAGGTATGCTCCCTCTATCACCATTTTGCTGAGTGTTTTCATCAAAAATGGGTGTTGTACTTTATCAAATGCTTTTTCTGCATCTATTGATATGATCATGTGATCTTCATCTTTCATTTTGTTTATGTAGTGTATCACATTTATTGATTTGAGAATATTAAACCATCATTCCATCCTTGGGATGAACCCCACTTGATAATGGTGTATGATCTCTTTAATGTGTTGCTGGATCAGATGCCAATATTTTATTGAGGATTTTAGCATCTATGTTCATCAGCAATATTGGCCTGTAGTTTTCTTTCTTTGTTGTGTCTGGACCTGGTTTTGGGATTAGGGTAATACTGGCTTCATAAAGAGTTTGGGAGTCTTCCCTCTTCTTGGATTTTTTGGAATAGTTTAAGAAAGGTAGGCATTAGTTCTTCCCTAAATGTTTTGTAAATTCACCTGTGAAGCCATCCAGTCCAGGACTTTTGTGTGCTGAGAGTTTTTTGATTACTGCTTCAATTTCACTCTTTGTTATCAGCCTATTCAGGCTTTCTGCTTCTTCTTGATTCAGTTTTATAAGATTATATGTTTCTAGAAATATGTCCATTTCATCTAGGTTGTCAAGTTTTTTACCATACAGTTGTTTGTAGTAATTTCTTACAATTATTTGCATTTCTGTGATATTGGTTGTGATTTCTCTTCTTTCATTTCTGATTTTGTTTATGAGGGTCCTCTCTTTTCTTTTCTTTTTTTTTAATCTGCCATATTGATTATGCTGTTACAGTTGACCCAATTTTTTTCCCTTTATTCCTCTCTACCGTGTGACCCCCTCCCTCCAGTTGTCCCCCTACTTAGTCCATGCCCATTGGTTGTGCATATAGTTCTTCTCAACAGCTTCCTATCTACTTCACTCCTTCCTACTATGCTTCTTAATTCCTGTACCATCTCCCTCCCTTTTCCCCCTTTCCCTTCCCCACTGACCTCCTCCAAAAATGTTCCTCATACCTATAATTATTTTCCCACTCTGATTGCCTATTTAGTTTGCCTTTGTTTCAATTCCCTAGCTTTTCTTGTTGGTTGTTGTGATACAGTTTTCATTTTAATGTTCATAGTTTTGATCCTCTTTCTCCTAAACAAGTCCCTTTAACATTTTATATAACAGTGGTTTGGATCTGATGAACTCCTTCAGTTTTACTTTGTCCTGGAAGCACTTTCTCTGCCCTTCTATTCTGAATGACAGTTTCACTGGATAGAGTAATCGTGGTTGTAGGTTTTTGCTTTTCATTACTTTGAATATTTCTTGCCAGTTTCTTCTCGCCTGCAGAGTTCCTTTTGAGAAATCAGCTGATAGTTTTATTGGGACTCCTTTGTATGTAATTCTCTTCTTCTCTCTCGCTGCTTTTAATATTCTCTCTTTATCCTTAATTTTTGACATTTTGATTATAATGTGTCTTTGTGTGCTTTTCCCTGGGTCCATGTGTTTTGGGACTCTCTGTGCTTCCTGGACCTGTAAGTCTATTTCCTTCCCCAAGTTAGGGAAGTTCTGCTTCATTATTTTTTCATGTAATTTTTCAATTTCTAGTTCTTCTTCTTCACCTTCTGGCAAACCTATGATTCAGATTTGGCCCACTTATAGCTATCCCATAGGTTTCTGAGCCTCTCCTCATTTTCCTCACTTCTCATTTCCTCTTTCTGCACTGGTTGACTGTTTGTTCCTTCCCTATGTTTCGATTTGTTGATACGATCCCTGGCTTTCTTGCCCTCATCACTAGTTTTGTATGTGTTTTTGTTCATTTCAGCAGGACTACCCTTTATTCCTTCCCCATCTTGTTTAAGATCTGCTGTGAGGTCTGTAAGCATTCATATAACCAAAGTTCTGAACTGTGCATCAGAAAGATTTCCTATCTGCTGATCCATTAGATTAGATATTTGCTGGTGGGTTAGCTGTGTCACTGGGATCTCTATCATGATCTGTGCCATCTTGACAGTTCTGTGTTTACATTTGCTTCCTGGGCGGGGCTGTCACAGTTCCTATGCTATAGGGGGCAGACCTCCCTGCACTCGTCACTACTGGGCAACCCTTCTCACCACGCTGTGGTGTTTTGTGTGGGGGTGGGGGTCCAAGATGGATTCCTGCCATTCACTCTCTGCTGAGAGACTGGGAGCCTCCTCCTCTGTCCTGACACCCTTCGGCTCTCACAGTATAAGGCAATGAAGATCTGCCTTCCCCAGCATTGGAATCGTGAGCTGACGGGTTTGGTCTGCTGCTGGGGGTGCTCGCTAGGTGTTTCTCACTTCTTTTTTAAATATACATGTCTATACTTACCGCCATCCCACCACCATCACCACGGCTATCGCCATCAGCACAGCTTGACCTCTCCACCCTGACTTCGGCCCTCCTACACATCCAGAAGAGCACCACTTCTTTATAACTGCATACGTTGGACTTCCATGTGTCTTTATTTTCTGTAAATTCTGGTTATTTCTGGTTTTTCAGTAGTTACATTCCTTCTTAGTTGTGGAGGGAGACAGAGCTTTTCAGTCTAGCCCTCCATCTTGACCAGAAGTGTCTTTTTTCCTTGATAAACCTGGCTAAAGCTTGTCAATTTTGTTTATCTTTTCAAAGAACCAGCTCCTGGTTATATTGATCTTTTGAATTGTTTGTTTAGTCTCTATGTCATTTAATTCTGCTCTGATCTTGATGATTTCCTTCCTTCTACTCACTCTGGGCTTTGTTTGTTGTTGTTCTTCTAGTTCTTGTAGCTGTACAGTTAGATTATTTATTTGGGATTCTTCTATCCTTTTTAGGTAGGCCTCTATATTGCTATGAACTTTCCTCTCAGGACTGCTTTCACTGTGTCCCATGAGCTTTGGGCTGTTGTGTTTTCATTATCATTTGTTTCCAGAAACTTGATGTCATTGGATTTCTTCCTTGATGTCATTGTTACCTCATTCATATTTAATAGCATTTTATTCATTCTCCATGAGTTTGAATGTCTTTGATTTTTTTCCTTGAGGTTGATGTCTAGTTTCCAGGCACTGTGACCTGAGAAGATGCTTGATATGATTTCAATTTTCTTGAATTTGTTGAGGCTTGTTTTGTGTTCAATCATGTGGTCTTCTTTAAAAATGTTCCATGTGCACTTGAAAAGAATGTATATTTTCCTTCTATGTGGTAAAAAGGTCTATATATATCAACTATATCCATTTGATCTAGAGTGTTGTTCAGTGCCTCAATATTCTTGGTGTTCCCTTGCTTTGAAGATCTATGTTGACAATGGGGTGTTAAAGTCCTCTACTATGAGTGTGTTGCTGTTGATATCCTCCTTGTAGTCTTCCAAGATTTTCCTTATATATTTGGGTGCTCCTATGTTGGGTGCATATGTGTTTATCAGGGTTATATCCTCTGATGGGTTGTTCCCTTAAGTATTATGAAATGTCTTTCTTTGTCTCTTTTTATGGCCTTTGCTCTGAAATCTGTTATGTCTGATGTAAGTATTGCTACCCCAGCTTTTATTTCTTGTACATTTGCTTGGAATACTTTTTCCATCCCTTCGCTTTCAGTCTGTGTATATTTTTCATTTTGAGGTGTGTCTCTTGTATACAGCATATATGTGGACCATGTTTTCATATCCATTCTGTTACCCCTTGTCTTTTGATTGGAGCATTTAATCCATTTATATTTAAGGTTGTTATTGACAGGCATTTATTCATTTCCCTTTGTACCTCTGTTCCTCTCCCTCTCTTTTTCTTCTTTTTCTTAAAGCATTCCCTTTAGCATCTCTTGCAATGTCGGTTTGGTGGAGATGTATTCTTTTAGTCTTCCTTTGTTTGGGAAACTCCTTATTCTACCTTCCATTTTGAAGGAGAGACTTGCTGGTAGAGTAGTCTTGGTTATAGGCCTTTGTTTTTCATTGCTTGAAATATATTTTGCCATTCCCTTCTGGCTTGTAGTGTTTCTGTTGAGAAATCAGTTGATAGCCTTATCAGAGCTCCCTTGTATATTATTTGCTGTTTTTCTCTTGCTGCTTTTAGGATTCTCTCTTTGTCTTTGAATGTTGCCATTTTGATTATGATGTGCCTTGAAGTGGCCCTTCTTGGGATCATCTTCATTGGGACCCTCTGTGCTTCTTGTACTGTGAGACTTTTTCTCTCCTCGTGTTCAGGAAGTTTCCTGTTGTTACTTTTTCAATCAAGCTTTCTATCTCTTGCACCTCTTTTTCTACTTCAGGTATCCCTATGATACAGATATTCTTTTGTTTCATGTTGTCCTGAATCTCTCTCAAACCTTCTTCATTCTTTATCAGCCTTTTTTCATTTTGTTGCAGTGTCTGGGAATTTTTTTCTACATTGTCCTCTAGGTCACTGATCTGGTCCTCTGCTTAATTTATCCTGCTTTTGATTACTTTTACTGTGTTCTTCAGTTCAGAAATTTTATTCTTCATTTTTCCTGGGTCTTATTGATCATTTTTATGTCCTTTTTCATGCTGATGTAGTTCTCAGTAAGTTCCTTGTAGCTTCCCTGAAGTTCTTTGTAGTTTCCTTTGAGTTCTTTGTAGTTCCCCTGGAGTTCGTTATAGTTTTCTCTGAGTTTGTTGAGTTCATTGAGGTTTCTCATTACCACTGTTTTAAATTCCATGTCTGATAGTTTCCTTGCCTCTATTTCATCTATCCCTCCTTCTGGCAATTTCTCCTTCCCTTTTGTTGTTTCTCTGCCTCCCCATTTTGGGTGGCACTTCTTGTTGTTTCTGTTCTTAGATTGTCCTGCTTTTATTTCCTGACTTTGTGGTGTGACCTTCTTATATACAGCTCTTGAGCTGCTGCCTCCAGCTGATGCCACTTGGAGGGAAGTAGTCTGCTTAAGAGATTTTTCCTGTAGCACTGGATTGATTCTGCACTGGGATCTAGTCTGCTGCTCTCCCAGCTCTTTCTCCAGAGCCAGCACCCAAAACTCTTACAAAGTGCCTCTAGTTCACTTCACCCTCCTTTGTCCTCAGCCAGGGGCAAGTGAGCTTCCTCATGCAGGCCAGGGACGGGCTGACTGGTTTAGCACCAGGGAAGGCGAGTCACAGGCTCTTCTGTGCACCTGCACAGGGCCAGCAGTGGGCGGGCTGGTTGGGCGCCAAGGCAGATGAACAGCAGGCGCCTCTGTGTGCCTGGGTGGGCAGGCCGGGTATGCCTCTGTGCACCAACCAGTGGGTTTGTTGTGCTCCCGGGCAGGAGGCTCGTGGGTGCCACTTTGCGCAGGCTGCTGGGCTGGTTACACATCTGGGCTCGCAGACTGGGCCACTTCCGTGTGCACGCTCGGGTGACCCAAGGTGGGCGGTTGGGGATGGGGAATGGACAAGTGCGCTTCTGTGCCTGTGTTTTTCAAGAATCTTGCCTCATCCCTCATCTTTCCTTCCTTGTCTGCAAAAAACAATCAAAAGAGAAAAAAAAAACCACATTCACACACACACACACACACACACACAAATACTCTATTTCTTGCCTCTCAGAGCCAGATGCCACCTGGCCCACTACTGGCTCAGCCAGCAGGCATAGCCTTGCTCTCCACCTCTGACTTCTCTCAGGGGAAACCTAGGGTCACTAATAAATCTTTGTGCACTGCCAGCTGCAGCTCAGTGAGCCAAGCCAGCCAGAAATCCCATCTCACCCATTTCTCCTCCACTATCCTCACCAGACAGATTGCTCTCAGATGGTCTTCTCTGAGCCAGCAGCTCCAAGGCACAACTCCTTCCAGTTTCCAGGTGTTAACTGAGATGCTCTGTCCACAATTAGCCTAAACTACAGACAAGTCTTGGGAGCAAGCAAGCGCAGCCTCCCCTCACTCCTCCGCCATCTTTGATCTCTAATTGTGATTTATAAAAATAATGTAATTTTATTATAAATATTTTAAAGAGTTACAGAAAGAGAAAAGGAATACTGTAAGAAAAAAAAAATATGAGTTGTCTGGTGTTAAAAGTCTGAATTATTTCCACAAAATAATAAATGGAAGGATTCACCATCTATGGGATCTTCACTCAAGAAGGAAAAAGGCAGACTGAGCACAAGCTACACTTCCCTTGTTTAATCCATATCCACAGTTATCTTAGTAAATATAGAATAAATGTGTATGCCTATGGGCATTAAGAATATCATAAGTATAATTTGACGTATGAATACAATTTAAACTACACATGCAGACACACAGAGACAGATGGACACATTTATACCAGGAAACTACAACAAGAATGACTCATGAAACTTCCAAAGAAAATGCCTAACAGTCAAGGAATTATGAAATCATGAGAAATGATCTTCACTGAGATTGAGAAAAAAAGGGAAAATATAGTACAAATTACACATGGAATAATTTGCTAAAGAAGATGGAAACAGTGGCAATCGCAACATTATTTCATGTCTATATCACAGGAATCAATAACAATTGAGAGAAAATATTTAGATATGTAGTCAGGTTCGTCAACCTTCTCTCAATTGAAACATGTAAAAATGCCTACTCTAATCTTTGTGTCAAAAAAAAAAAATATTGCAAAGTGATTATCAACTCCCAAAATGAACATAATGAACATACAATAAGAATGACTATTAGTTTGAAGAAAGGCAACACAAAGACACAAGAAAAAAAAATACACAATGGAAAACTGCCATCCCAGAAGATAGAAGGTGATTTGGAACCAAAGTGAGGAAATTTCAAAGACATCTATCTATCTATAATCTATCTATCTACCTACCTATCTGTCTATAAATATATGGATATATAGATATATAAAGAGATATATCATATATAGATATGTAAATAGATATATGCTGGGGAGAAGATCATGAGTTTAAAGGTATGCGAGTTAAAGTTTAAAAATAAAAAATTGGTTAAATTGGTACAATGGTAGAACTTCTGTTTAATCTGGCAAATATAATTGAGACATTTATTTCAATGCCAAAAAGAAAGATACAAAAAAATTAGAAAGCATTTTAAAGCTTTTTAACTCATATAATTTACTTTCCATATTATCTCTGTAGAACTAGTTGAGAGTGACATTCAAAATAAGGGAGACTAAACCATGAGAAAGAACAATTAAGCAAGAATAAATAATAATCACAGAAATTAGTAAGTCATTGTTGACTGATATACATATCCTTTAAAATATAACAGATAAAGATATATAATGTATATTTTAAAAGATAAAGAATAATATAAAATGAAGCTGTTAATATGTCAAAAATTTGTTAACCTCTAAAATAAAAATAAGTTACATTGGAAAAAAACTGAAAGAAAACTTAATCATTTCATAAAGATACAGCACAGACAGAAATTTAAAATTAGCATTTGTCAAGTATTCATTTTATAATCTAAAATAATTCCAAGATTAATAATAAAATGATGTGAAAGTAAAAGCTAAGAAAGGGGACAAAAACAAAATCAATTAAAACATTTAATTCTCAGGCAAGAGTAAAAAAAAAAGAACAAAGAATAAGAAAACAAATACTATGATAGAATTTTTATATATAAATATTTATCAATTACAGTAAGTATAAAGCCTCTATTGAATATTAAGTTTAGGAAAAGGATGTAACAAATAATGACAGAACTATGAGAAAATTACTGGAAAAATCAAGATACACTGCATTGATATTTTAAAAGCATTAGAATAAAATAAACCTAAAGTCTTGCTAATGATTTAAATTTGCACAAGAGAGAAATTTTGCTTCTCTTAGGAGACAACCATCAGCTACTTACATTCCTAGAAACATTTGCAGATTCCAAAAGTTGAATATCAAGTTTAGCTTAGGTAGAGATCTTTCACTGGAAAACACGATAAAATAAAAAAGTCTTAGCAGCTGAAATTGATGGGACACTGTCTAAACCACAGACCATTTTTTCCATGATGTATCCTGGAGTTCTGAAGTTGCTCAGGAGCTTGGTCACTTAGGTCAAAAATATTAAAAAGCCATTGTGAATTTCCTTGAAGTCACAAGATAATCGAAGACCAAACGATGGAATAATCTTGCCTCTAGAAAATCAGCCTTCTTCTAAAAGCTTTTGCTACATTTTGAAGTGCCTGTGTTAGCAGGCTAGAAAGCTGCTCAAAATTCCCTAAAGGGGATGTATGAAGTCAGTCTGGGAAAAGTCCAACCACTGTTAATATAACAAGAATTGTTTGTGCAACATCAATGTAACCTGACAGCCAAGCTGAGTGGACTGGAATGCACATGTATGAACAAATACTTCACTGTACTAGTCAATGGGGATGATAGACACTGTTGAGTGAGCATGTATATTGTGTGGCCAATGCATTCAGAATGACTGAACGAGTAGAGACTCAGCCCCTCTACAGCGCATATTTGGTGCCCTGTGTCTTCTGGCTTTTCCCAAAACTAAAATCACCTTTGAAAGGGAAGAGATTTTAGACTGTCAATGAGATTCAGGAAAATATGATGGGGGAGCTGATGGCAATTGGGAGAACTGTGTGAGGTCCCAAGGTGCCTTCTTTGAAGGGGACTGAGGAATCATATTCCTATGTACACTGTTTCTTGTATCTTGTATCTTCTTCAATAAATGTCTCTATTTTTCAAGTTATATGTCTAGATACCTTCTGGACAGACCTTGAATTTATCCCTGACAGACTTTCTCTATCAGTAGTTTGCAAGGGCCACACCTAAGATAAGGAAATTAATCTAGATAAAGCTTCACTTTAGCCCTGGCATAATTGCCTGATTCAGTTTAAATGATCACTGCCTCATCCATTCTGCCTAACTCAGGAAAGGGAGTCATTAAAAAGGTAAGATAAAGAATGCCAAGAAACAATGTTTAAAGAGATAAGAACCAATAATTTTTAAAATAAAACAGGTCAACCTACAAAATGCTCCAGAATCTTAAGAAGGACATCTTATAGCCAGAAAATAAAGAGAATGAAAGCGTAGAAGATGGGAGTGGGAGCAATGGAGGCATAATATCTTTAAAAGACCCCTATGTTCATTGCAGCACTGTTTACAATAGCTAAGTGCTGGAAACAACCTAAGTGCCCATCTGTAGATGAGTGGATCCAAAAACTGTGCTACATTTACCCAATGGAATACTATGTAGCAGAAAGAAAGAAGGAACTCCTGCCATTTGCAACAACATGGATGGAACTAGAAAGAATTTTGCTTAGTGAAATAAGCCAGGCAAAGAAAGAAAAATACCATATGATATCACCTAATACAGGAAACTAAAGAACAACACAAACAAAAGAACTAAATAGAACCAAGAGCAAAATAGCAGTCAATAGGGGGGAGGGGGGAGGGAGAGAAGGGGGATAAGTAAGGGAAGGGTTTAGTCAAAGAACATGTATAAATGACTCATGGACATGGACAACGGGGAGGGATATGATTGCGGTAGAGGGATTGGGTTGGGTGGGGGAGAGAAATTGGGAGAAAAGTGGACAACTGTAATTGAAAAACCAAAAATAAAAAAGAAATTACATAAATAGTACATGAATGCATTTTATATCATGAAACAATTCAGACAAAAATAAAAGATAAAACATGAAAGAGTGGGTTTTCTGATGTTCTCCCTCTTCATGTTTGCCTCCACTCCTATCCCATAAAAAAAAATAAAGATCAAGCATGAGTTAAACTTCTCATTTTTCAACCATTACAGAAACCAAAAGACTTAGTGAATACTTCTTAAAAGCTAAAAAAATAAAAAAGTGTCCATTTAGAAGTCCATAATTAGCAAAAATGCCTTTCAAGTCTTTTAAAGAAATGAGCTTGAACAATTATATATTCACATGCAAAAGAATGAATTTAAACCCCTACCTCATACCAAAGACAAAAATTAACTAAAAATGTATCATAGACCTAAATGTAAGAGCAAAACTTCTAAAATTTTAAAAGAAAATATTAACATAAATCATGGTGACCTTGGATTAGGCAATGTTTTCTTAGCTATGACACCCAAAGCACAGGTGACCAAAAAAAAACATGCATGAACTGAACTTCAAATTTTTGAAAAACTTTTGTTCTTCAAAGTGTATTATCAAGAAAGTGAAAAGACAACTCAAGGAATGAGATAATATATTTGCAAAGCATATTTATAATAAGACCCTGCTATTCATAATGCATAAGAACTCAAAAGATAAATTAGCCAATATTAAAAATAAGCAATATTTTGAATAAACATTTCTCAAAAAAAGACATAGAAATGGCTAATTACATGAAAGGCACTAAACACCATTAGTCATTAAAGTCACAAAATATCTCTTCACATTCATGAGAATGGCTATAATTTAAACAGACAGAAAATAGCAAGTGTTAGTGAGAATGTGGCAAAATCAGAACTTTTATGCATTGCTGGTGGGAATATAAAAATGGTGTAGCTGCCTTAGAAAACAATTTGTCAGTTCCTTAAAATGTTGAACATAGCAATTTCAACTCTGGTATATACCTAAGAGAATTGAACACATATGTTCCCACAAAACCTTGTATATAAATGTTCATAGCACTATTATTCATAAAAGTCAAAATATAGAAATAACACAAATGTTCATTAATTGATGAATGAGTAAACCAAATATGGAATATTATTAGGCAATAAAATATTAACAAAGTGCTGATATTTAATAAATGTAGATGAATTTTGAAAATATTATGCTAAGCTAAGGAAACCTGTCACAAAGGACAAGATATTCTGATTTCACTTATATTAATACACAAAATAAGCAAATATATAGAGACAGAAGTTGGATTAATGGTTGCCTAAGTCTAAGGGAGGGGAAGGAATGTGTTTATATATCTGTGTGTGTGTGTTGTTTGATATATATCTAATTTAATAACATATTCATAACCACACTTACTGTAACAGTACTTCCTGAATGGTCTACAATACCTATATACTGTATACTAAGAGTTTGGTTGTTGGTTGATTGGTTGGTTGTTTTTAAACTTAAATGTGCGAATGTTTCTCAATTTTCTCTTTGGTTCTCTTTGTCATTTTTCTCTGTCTAGGCCAGTTCTACTCTGTTTAATTTCTCTTCATTTACAATTACTTTACTATTTCAAAGACAAATCAACTTCGCTTTTTTCTGTTTTTTGTATGCCTTGACTTGTTTCTCTGCTCTTGCATATAAATTTTAAAACCAGATTAATAAATTAATTTTATTTGAATTTATATCTTTGGATATTGAATTATTCTGTGGATAACCTAATTGTTCTAAAGTGGTATCTTGTTATGTTTTTATTTTAATTTGTCTAATAATAATGAAGATATTTCCAAGTGCTTATCAGACATTTGTGCATCTTCTTTAAACAATGTCTATTTAAATCTACTTGAAGTATATTTTATTGATTATGTTGTTACAGTAGTTTTAATTTTTTTCCCCTTTTCTCCTCTCTGCCCAGTACCCACCTTCCCTCCAGCAATCTCACCCCCCTTAGTTCATGTCCATGGGTCATGCATATAAGTTCTCGAGCTTCACCCTTTCCTATATTATTCTTAACTTCCCCCTGTCTATTTTGTACCAACCGATTATGCTTCTTAATCCCTGTACCATTTCCCCATTTCTCCTCCTCCCTCATCCCAGCTGATAACCCTCCAAATGATCCCAATACCTATGAGTCTGTTCCTATTCTGGTTTGCTTCATTGGATTTTGTTTTTATTTTTTAGATTCAGTTGTTACTAGTTGTGAGTCTGTTGTCATTTTAGTGTTCATAATTTTGGTCTTCTTTTTCTTAAGTAAGTCTCTTTGACATTTCATATAATAATGGCTTGATGATAATGAACTCTTTTAGCTTTACCTTGTCTGGGAAGCACTTAATCTGCCCTACCATTCTAAATGATAGCTTTGTTGGGTAGAGTACTCTTGGCTGTAGGCCCTTGCTTTTCATCACATTGAATACTTCTTGCCAGTTCCTTCTTGCCTGCAAAGTGTCTTTTGAGAAATCAGCTGATAGTCTTATAGGCACACCTTTGTAGGCAACACTCTGCTTCTTTCTTGCTGCTTTTAGGATTCTCTCTTTATCTTTCACCTTTGGCATTTTAATCATGATGTATCCTTGTGTGGTCCCCTCTAGGTCCATCTCGCCTCAGACTCTCCATGCTTCCTGGACTTGTATGTCTATTTCCTTCACAAAATTTGGGAAGTTTTTCTCCGTTATATTTTCACATAAGTTTTCAATTTCTTGCTCTTCCTCTTCTCCTTCTGGCACCCCCATGATTCAGATGTTGGCACATTTGAAGTTATTCCAGAGACTCCCAAGCCTCTCCTAATTTTTTTCTACTCTTGTTTCATCATGCTGTACTGGTGACTGTTTATTTCTTCCTTAGGTTCTGAATCATTGATTTGAACCCTGGTTTCCTTCCCTTCACCATTGGTTTTGTGTGGATTTTCCTTCGTTTCACTTAGCATAGCCTTCACTTCTTCTTTTATGCATTTGCCATGCTCAAGCATATCGTCAGGCCTGTGAGCATCTTTATCGCCAGTGTCTGGGATTCTGCATCTGTTAGGTTGGCTATCTCCTCTTCACTTAGTTCTCCCACTGGAACCTTGATTCATTCCCTCTTTTGGGCCATACTTCTCTGTCTCCTCATATTGACAGGCTCCTGTGTTTGTTTGCCTCTGTGTCTTAGGTAGAACTGTCACCCTGTTACATTGTAAGGGGAGTAGCCTTAGGTATTCATCAGTATAGGATGACCTATTTCACCATGTTGTGATGCTGTATGTGGAAGAGCGGTCTGAGAGGGGACAATGCTGCTTGCTCAGCACTCACTGCTTTTCCAGGCATGTCTCCCACTTCCGTATGGGACTGACGCACCTCTAAATGTTGTCCTGGCCATCATTCCCAGAGTGGGTGGGTCTGTGGATGTTCTAGGACTGTGGGGGTCCTTTAAACAAGCGGACTCTGCTGAGAGATCAGCAGTTTCTTCTTCCATCCCAACCCCCACTGGTTTGCAGTCAGAGGCAATGAGGCTTTATTTTCCCTGGGGCTGGGACCGTGAGCTGTGCGGTCTGGTGATAGCTGTGAATGCTCCCTAGGTGTCCCTCCTGACTTTTTAAAACATGCAACTGTGCTTTCCACTGGCCTGCCACTGCTGCAGTTGCTGCCTCCACCACACCGTGTCCTCTCTGCCTTAGCTCTGCCCCTCCTACCTGTTTGAATGAGTATTACTTCTTTATATCTTTGTTTTTTGGACTTCCATGCAGTTTGATTTTCTGGAACTTCTGGTTGTTTCTAGTTTGGAGGTAGCTGTATTCCTCCTTAGTTGTTGAGGGAATCACAGCATGTCTGTCTATGCCGCCATCTTGGCCGGAAGTCAACAAGCTTCTTCTAAATCCTATTTAAATTTTTAATTGGCTTGTCTTGTTATTATTGAGTTGTAGTAGCTCTTATATATTCTGGATTCAAGTGTATTGTCAAATTTATATTTAAAAATATTTTCTCTCAATTAATAGATTATGTCATCACTTTCCTGATGGCCTTCTTTGAATCACAGTTTTAATTTCAGTGAAGTTCAATTTACCTATTTCTTTCTTTTGTGCTTGGGATTTTGGTGTAAGAAAGCATGACTTAACCCAAGATCTTAACTTATTCCTTTATTCTTTTAAGAATATCATAGATCCCACTCTTAAATTTTAGTCTTTGATTCATTTTGCCTCAGTTTTTATGTATGATGTGAGAAATCATTTCAACTTCAATCTTTAGAATGTGGATATCAAGTTGTCTCAACATCACTATTGAAAAACTGATTATTTCTCCCATTTAACTAACTTGCACCCCTGCTGAAATAAATCATTTGACTGTAAAAGTAAGAGTTTATTTCTGGACTCTTAATTCTATTCCATTGATCTGTCTGTGTATATGCTTATGACAGTAGCACCCTGTCTTGATTACTGGAGCTTTATAGGTCGTTTTGAAATCAGGAAATGTGAATAATCCAACATTTTTCTTCTTTTATTATTTTTATTGTTGTTCTATTACAGTAGTTCCAATTTTTCCCCACCCATCCCCTGCTCCCAAAGTCAATCCCTACTCCATTGTCTATGTCCATGGGTCATTTACATGTGTTCCTTGCAAGACCCTTCCCCTTCTTTCCCCCTAAATTTTTCTTCTTTTAAAGATTATTTGAGTATCCTTGGTGTCTAGAACTTCTTGAATTTTAGAATCAACTTGTCAATTTTTACAAAAAAAGGAAGCTGGATTTTGAAAGTAACTGTTGAATCAGCATATTGATTTGAGGCGTAATGTTATATTAACTATATTAAGACATCTAATACATAAAAATGAAATGTCTGTTCCAATTATTTGGATTTTATTTGACTTATTTCAATTAAATGTTTTATACTTTGTAATTATCAGTGTACTTATTTTACATTTATTTCTTAATGTTTTATTCTTTTTGATGCTATTATGAATATTATTTTTCCTAATTTATTTTTAGATTGTTCATTACTGGTGTATAGATATCAATTGACTTAAAATATTGATATTTTATTCTGCAAACTTGTTGAAATCCTATATTAGTTCTAATATTTTTTAAGTATAATTGCATACAATATTATATCAGTTATATGTTTCAGATATATAATATAGTAATTTGACATCTTCACATCTTGCAATGTAATCACTCCACTAATTTTAGTAATCATCTAAAACTGTGCAAACTTATTATAATATTATTAACTATATTCCCCTTTACATTTTTCCACCATGCCTACCCCCTTCCCTCTGATAAACATCCCTCTAGTCTTTGTTTTTATGAGTCTGTTTTTGCTTTGTTTTGTTTGTTTTATTTTGTTTTAGATTCCACATATAACTGAAATTGTACAGTATTTGTCTTTTTATCTCTGACTCATTTCCCTTAGCATAGTACCTTCTAGATCAAACATGTCTCAAAGGTCAAGATTTTATTCTTTTTTTATTGTAGAATAATATTCCATCATATATATATATATATACACACACACACACACAACATCTTTATCCATTCATCTGTCAATAGTCACTTTGTTATTTCCATATCATGGCTAAATAATGTTGCAATAAACATAGGATTGAATATCTCTTTTGGAATTAATGCTTTTCTGTTTTTTGTTAAGTACCCAGAAGTGGAATTGCTGGGTCATATACTAATTCTACTTCTACCTCTTGAAAAATTACCTTACTGTTTCCCATAGCATCTGCACCATTTAACCTCTCCACTAGCCATGTACAGAAGTTTCAACTTCTCTACATCCTTGCCAACCCTACTTATATTCTGTTTTTGTGATCATAATTATCTTAATGGGTATGAGATTGTAATTCATGGTGGTTTTAATTTTCATTTCTCTAATGATTAGTAATGTTGAGCATCTTTTCATGTGTTTATTGTCTATTCATACACCTTTTGTTGAGAAATGTCTAAGTCTATGCCCATTTTTAATTGGGTTGCTTTTAGTTATTGTTAAGTTGTACACTTGTACAACTTTATATATTTCAGATATTAACCCTGTATTAGATACATATATTTAAAATAGTTTCTTCCATCCTATGAGCTGACTTCTCTCTGTTGATTCTCATTCACAAAATTTGATAAAATTTTGACTTATATTTTTTTTCTTGCCTATACTTCTGGCATCACATTCAAGAAATAAATGTTAAGTCCAGTGTCAAAAAGCTTTTCCTCTATATTTTATTCTAAAAGTTTACAGTTTAGCTCTTACCTTTAGGTGTCTGATCCATTTTGAGTTACTTTTTATCTGTCATATAAAGGTTCAACTTCATTTTTTTTTTTTTGCATGTGGATATCCACTTTTCTCAACACCAGTAGTTAAAAGACTGTCCTTCCCCATTGAATGGTTTTGGTGCCCTTCTCAAAAATTATTAGGCCATTATTAAGCAGTTGTTTATTTCAGGATCTTTATTCAGGATCTCTATATATCTGTATTTATGCCAGTATCGTGTTATTTTGAATACTACAGCTTTTGCAGTAAGTTTTTGAAATCGGGAAGCATAAGACCCCCAATTCGACCTCTATTTTCAATATTATTTTTGCATTTGAGGTCCCTTGATATTCCAAATGAATTTTAGGATTGATTTTCCATTTCTGCAAAAACACATTCTTGGTATTTTGATAGGTTTGCATTAAGGCTATAGATCACTCTGGGTAATTTGACATCTTCATATATAGTCTTTCAATGCATAATCATGGGATATGTTCAATTTATTTTTCTTCTTTAATTTCAGCAACATTTTGTGGGTTTTATTGTACAGGTTTTTGTTGCTTTAATTTATTTTAATCTTAATTTTTGATATTATGGAATATGGAATTGTTTAGTTAATTTCTTTTTGGAATTTTTTCTTGCTAATATATAGAAGTACAACTGATTTTTACATGTTAATTTTGTGTCCCAAAACTTAGCTAAATTTATTAGTTCTAAAAGAGGTGTGTGTGTGTGTGTGTGTGTGTGTGTGTGTGTGTGACTTTAGGGTTTTTATACATAAAAGATCATAGTGACTGTGAATACAGATAATTTTACTTCTATTATTTCAATTTAGATTTATATTATTTCTTTTACTTGCCTATTGCTCTGACAACCAGGACTTCCAATACTGTGTTGAATAGAAGGAATGAAAGCTGGTATCCCTGTCTTGTTCCATATATAGAAGTAAAGCTTTCAGTCATTCACCATTGAGTATTATTTCAATTGTGTGTTTCTTTAGATGGCCTTTATTATATTCAGTACTTTCCTTCTACTTCTAGTAAGTTGAGCGTTTTTATTATTAAAAGGTATTGAATTTTGTGAAAAGTCTTTTCTGAGTCAATTAACATGAGTATGTAGTGAGGGTTTCTTTTTCCTTTTCATTCTGCTCTTTTGATGTAAGACATTGACTTATTTTTGTATTTTGAACCATCCTTGCATTTCAGGAATAAACCCCACTTGGTAATGGTGTATAATGCTGTTAATATGCTCTAGAATTCAGTTTTTTAGTATTTTGTTTGTTTTTTAAAAATTAATGTTCATAAGGGGTATTCATCTGTAGATTTCTTGAGGATTTTCATGTCTACATTTGTGAGGGATATTCTCAAATTTTTCTTTCTTGAAATGTCTTTGGATTGTTTTAGTATTAAGTCTCATAGAGTGATTCCAGAAGTATTTCCTACTCATATTTTTCTTGGGAAAGTCCATGATGCACTTTATAAATTGTTCAAAATTCTTGTGGAAATCACTAGTGAAGACATTTGCATTCAGGCTTTTAATGTGGGACATTTTCTGGTTGATAATTTTTATCCATTTTGTTGATGTTTTCAAAGAAGCAAATTTTATTTTTGTTGATACTTTTTAACATTTGTCTATTCTCTGTGTTATTATTTATGCTATAGTCCCTTTTATTTTTTTCCTTCTGTTTGCCTTATGTTTAGAATTATCCTTTTCTTCAAGTGTCTTAAGATGGAATGCGAGATTATTGATTTTAAATCTTTCTTTTTTCCTAATTTAAATATTTATAACTTTCTAAGTACTGTTTTCAAAGTTTCTTATGCATTTTTGTATCCCGTGTTTTCATTCCCATTCATCTCAAAGTATCATCTAATTTCCCAAGAGGTTTTTTTGATGATTTTGTTGTTTAGGAGTGTGTTAATTTGCAAGTTTTTGTATTTTCCTTATGTATTTTATTATTGATAATTAAATTCAATTTCATTATATTCAAGAACATAATTTGTATGACTTTAATTCTTTTTAGTTTATTTAGATTTTCTTGACCTCATGTATGATCTATCTTGGAGAATATTCAAATGAATGGAAAACAATAGGTATTCTGCTATTGTTGGATAGTGTTCTGTAGATATCTGTTATGTATTGGTTATTTGTAGCATTGTTCTAATTTTCTATTTCCTTACTGATAGCCTGTCTATTTGTTCTAGCTATTTTTGAAAAGTTGGCAAAAATCAACTATACCAGTACCTGGGTATGGTACTTTTACGAAAGTTCAAAATAGGTCATACTATTTCATTAACTGTAAGGTTCCTGGCTTTTGGCTACCATGGCACTGAGGAAGGATAAGAATATTCCCAATTAAAACATCACAGGTCCCTTTGTCCTATAGACTGTATTAGCCAGGATTTCACCAGAGAAACAAAATCTGTCAGAAATACAATTATAGAGGTTTCTTTCCTTTTATATGTACATGTAGTAATATATGAATATGTATATGTACAGCTATTTATCTACCTATCAAAAGTAAGGAATTGGCTTATGTGATTCTGAGGATAAAATATCTTTTCTGGGAGATACTAGACAGCTGAGACAAAGAAGAGGGAGAGCTCAAAGGTGATGTCCACCATCCTCCATCCACTCAGAGAACATTAGTAGGCTGTTAGGTGTATGCCAAACCAGATACCTTCACCACAGGCCAAAACTCCAGTACAACCAAAGAGGTTTCTTACTCAGAGAGACTGAGCATGTGCTTCAGTCTGCTGTCTTATCTGTTCAGTACCCTGGGGTGGTAGCCAGCCAAAAACTCTCTCTGATCATTACCATCCCATGACACCAAGGAATGCAAGTCCTCCTGGTCACCAGAGCCAGATGATTTAGGGGAAGCACCTGGGTAGCAGCCCCCATAAATGGAGCACACTCTGAAAACCAGGGTGCCATCTGAAAGATGTTGGTACTCTCGAGCTTGGCAGAGTGTGAACATGGAGAAAGCACCCACCCTCTGAGGTCTCGAAAGACTACAGTAAACCTTTAAGATGTGTGTTTTAGTATTTTTGTACTATGGTTATCTTACTCAATTATTTTAAAAAGATAGATGTTTTTATTTTACATTATTTCTTGGTGGCTTTTTAGATATAAAGACATACTTCTAGTTAAATATTTTTCACTATCTCCTTCTTTAATTTTTGCCTTTGAGGAGCTCTGTCTTCTTCAGTATAATTGCTTCTCTTTTATAGATATTACTATCATGTGTCTTTTTCTTCTGCTAGATACATGAACTGACAGACTAATTAATTAAATCAGAAACTGATATTTGTTAAGGCTAGAGTTTAGACAAGGCTCAGTCTACACCCAGTACACTCTTTATTTCTAGGGCGTAACTTTCCCAGGTTTTCAACTGAGAGGTGGTATATTTACTAAGATTCCTCTCACTGGCAGGTGTGCAGAAACTGCAGAAAAATCTGCATTGCTTTATGGAGGTCATCTGTTTATATTTCAATCTCCTGTTTTTTATATGTTTGGAAGGAGAAACAAACCTTGAGGTGGGGCTAACGTATATGTTGAGGCCCCTTGAGTCTCTAATTTTGTCTCTATAAATATGAAAGTTCTCCAACTTTGGCTTATTTTATGTCCACTGGCAATCACCTGCTTCTCTTGTTAAGCTTACAATTTTGACTTCTCACCCATATTAGGTCTGCAAATGGCCTCTGGACAATATCAGTTGCAAATTTTCAGTTCACGACTGCCTCTAGGAGTTTCAGCTGATATCTCGATGTGTCTATTGGGTCTCTTTTTCTGGTGTGTCATTTTTTTTTTAAGTATGACAATCCAGTGGTTAAATCTCTCAAATGATTTTGATTTAATCCTTCAACTAGATTAGAACTGATGGTGGAGGGTTATGATAAGTAAACTGCTCTTTAAATAGGTTGTATCTTATGAGAATTAAACACATTCTGTGTATGGATTGGGTAGTGAATGTGAAGATAAATCAATTTTGGCTTCAAGATTTTTTGATCTGAGGAAATTATGAAAAAAACCAAAATATTAGTTAAGTAGCTTGACTTGAAAAGACAGTTATGCAAATGCAGATTATTGACCAAGTCATTTTTTAAAGATTTTCTTAATTTATTTTCAGAGAAAAGGGAAGAGAGGAAGAAAGAGAGGGAAAGAAACATTGATGTGAGAGAGAAACATCAGTTGGCTGCCTCTCACATGTGCCTTGACTGGGAATCAAACCAGGGACCTTTCGGTTTGCAGGCTGGTGCTCAATGTACTGAGCCACACCAGCCAGGACCAAGACATTTATTTTTTAAAGTTTCTTAAGTGCTTATAGATATGTATTTCTAGACTTATTGAAAATTAAAAGATAAACTGCATATCATGTTTATATCTAAGGTATCTAGATAGTAAACAGGAATACTTTCAACTTCTAAATATTTCACTGAAGTTGTTTTGTGTGATCTTAAACCTAGTTTTTATTTTCAATTTATATTATAATGGTATTTTGTACAATATATTTAACCTGTTTTAAGGTGTTAAATGTATTTGTCAATTATTCTAAATTAATATAAGTTCAACATTACATTTTTTTCAGATGCAACTAAGGGTCCTCCAGAGTGTTTTCAGTTCCTTAATTCTTTGACTGACAGATCCGGGAACTGTGGCTCAGATGCTTCAGGATACATAAAGTGTAAACCTAAGTATGCCTTACAAAATATATCTGAGAAAGTCTATTTATTGCCTTAAATTTTGAAAATACCACCAGAGGAGTTTATATATAATAACAATATCACCTGGCCATGAAATAAGATTATTTTTAGTCAAATTATAAATGTCTGACATACAGAATGCTAATACTTCTTTTGCTCATATATCCAAATTAGCCCTTATACCTTTCCATAGACTGTTTAACTTACACATAAGTACATTAATTATCCATTAGTTATAAGGACTGTTGTTTTTTTATTTTGCTTGCTGTCACTTTAATTTTACAGAGCATGACCATTCTTATAGTGATTAAATGAAAACACATGAATTTTTATGATGCAAGAAGTAGTAAGACACTGTGTCTAAGAATATGTACTCTGCAGCCAGACATCATAGTTTCAAATTCTAACCACACTGCTTTTTTACTTGAGTGACACTGGATATATGTTTTATTTTTCTTATATATAAAATATAAATATCAACTTTACTAAATCATTAGTCTGGTGCCAGTGTGGAATTTAGATAGTCTATGAAAATTACTTGAATGGGAATGACATGTAGTATGCACATCAGAAAGTACATCTTAGTACTGTTATAAGTTGCTTTTATATAAACTCATACCCAGAATAAACAGAAGTTTGTTTCACAATTGCTAAAGCACATACTGACTAAAGGAAACCTTCTAACTATTGTGACTATATGTCCCTTTAAATGACTAGTAATTTTTATATTAGTTGCTAAAAGGCTTTTCTCTGATAATTGCAATATCTGGGCCATTTTGATATTGATATCTAGTGATTTATTTGCTCCTTGACTATGTCTAGCAATTTTTGACTTTATATTGGATACCATGAATAATATACAATGGAAACTTTGCATTCACTTATGTATTTCAGAAGGCTATCGTATTTTGATATAGAAGGTATTTAGCATAGCTAGACTCATAAAGAGTATCTCTTTGTAAGCAGCAGCTGAAAACAGTGTTCATTTATTTATGTCTCCTTAGATGCATTTTATGAATTCCCCGGAGTCTTCACTGTATATACTTAATTCAGTGGTCAGCCAAGATTAAGAGTGAAGTTTATATGCACATCTTAGGGCCCAATCCCTCTTAATTTTCGGTCACCAAATTGACATTTAGGCCCATCTTCTAATTCTGCCCTTTGATTAGTCAAGCTAATAAGATTGAATGTGTTCTCATGAATTTCTTAAAAGGCACAATGCAAAATATCTCATATGCAGTTTCCATTCTTAAGGCTCAATTACCATGTAATTCTTCCCTTTCTATTTACAATCCAAAGCCTTCCATGTGCATGAGTGCAGGTGTGTTTCTGTGTGTGTGTGTGTGTGTGTGTGTGTATGTGTGCGTTATATTAGAATTCTACCCCAATTGGAATCCACTTCAACCCACTTCGTAACTATTGAAATTATTTTTAGGTCAAGTTCTGTGTCAATGCCTTCCAGCCAAAGACCACCAGGAATGAACCTATCTATAGTTGAACAAGTTGGGTTTCTTACATCTTGCAGTCAGTGAGACTTGACTCTATGGGATACTTTGAAACATCATAGTTTCAGAGTTTTAGAGACTTGTTATAGAACTTGAGCTTATGTTAAGTGATTTTCAGTAGGGTTTTAGGAAGTGGATCTTTGCTCTGAATTGGATGTCTTTAGAAAACGAAAGTGATTCTGTGATCGGATATCTTATAAATCTTATATACGAAGAACAAAAACTAGAGTGATACTGAAACTGTAATTGGTAATAAAACAACAGTCACTCCTATTAGCTGGATGAGAGGGATTTTTGGTAATTTTATTGCTTGGACAATGTATATTTCTTGTCTCCCTATTTTCAGACATGATCCGCCGTGGTCACAGAATGACTTTACCTAAAGTTAATGTTCTTATAATTGCCTTTGTTCAACAGGTAAGCACCATGGTCTAGCTATGAGTGCAAGTCAGCTTGTATCAACGTCAAGGCCTTGTTGTTAATATAATGATGACCTTCACCTGAATGTTAGAGGCTGCTTTCCTCTCTTTCATTTCCCTTTTTTGCCCAAAGGCACAAAAAGTCAGGTCATAGAAAATTGATTCCCATCCCCCCAAAAATTCCTCTAAGGTATCTAGATTTACCTCATTGCTAATATTTTACTGAGTGGGAGATTGTATAGAGAAAATGGTACATAGCTGGGCTGAAGTTAGTCACTCTTGCCCCTTTTGGTGCAGGATAATTTGTTGACATAGCAATGGATACATGATAGCCTTTAAGATCCTAAACAATTTATGGGCCAAATAAAATTTCTGTGATGTAACATATGCTATAAGCAGATGCTCACAATAATCCATCAGACATAAATTTGAAGATATCCATTTTGTTAAAATATTGCATATACCTTACATGACGTACATAGCGATAACTCCATTGTATATAATTTGTTTACTTTTCTTTATTAATGTGACTTTGACCCTTGAACGCTTAATTTTAAAATTATTTAAATAAAGGTAAATAGATATTAAATTTAGATTAGTAAATATTTAAGAGTACAGATAAATTTAACAGGTTAAATGCATTTAAACAGTTTATTGTTCATATTTTTAATTAGAGAAGATGTAGTTTCCTACCTACCATATATGTAGTTAGAGATTCTTTGCTTTAACTCTTTATCCATGTGTCTTGCAAAAGAAAGCTACCCTTTTGGATTCTAGTTACTTGTATATGAAATGGGATTAATAATATTTTCTCTTCCTATTTCATAGGACTTTTTTTTTCTTTGTCGATATATTATTATTGTTTAATGTAAAAACTCTTAACAGGCAGCTACTGCTGCCTTCCATGCGTGAGGCTATGGAGGCACTGAGAGTGCTTCTTTTCTTGATCATCTCTGCTCAGAGTGCAGGGCAACCAACTGTGATACATCAAGGGCATGCTGACCTAAAAAGTTTACTTGTTATTCTCACGGGACTTTTTAAATAATTCAATTTTCATTTTAAACACCTGAGAACACTACTGTTTTACCCTTACAGAGTTTTGTTTAAAGTCTAAATATAAACATAGCGTTCTAATGATAGAATGTATATAAACTCCTTTGAGTCATCTCTCTTTGTTTTTCTTGAATTTATTTTTTTAATTTACATAAACTAATGATTAAACATAATTTAGGTGAAGAACTTGATTAATATTTCCATCATACAAGTATATTTTCTCCAATTTCTGTGTTCTTATCTCAACAATGATAGATGTATGTAGTAGTCCCAAACATTTCATGTAAACTGATTCTTATGGTATGCATTTTTGGTATGTTATACTTGATATACCTAGAATAATTTTTGAGATTCAAATAGATTGCTCTCAATTAACATTTTATATTTTTGTTGCCAAATAATTCTAAATATCATGGAAAATGATATGTACAATGCAAGTATCACAATATTTTATTCTTCACTTATTTATGATCAATTATGTGGTGAATTGTTTTGAGAAATTATAAATAGAGCTGCTATAAACCTTCAAAGAAGGTTAGGTTTTTATGATGAGATATAGTTTTATTTATGTTGGGTAGATAGATACATAGGATTATTTCGATGAGTTTTATCTTTGTATCATTTTATTCTGAACTAATTGTAGTTTTACCAGAAGTTGCAAAAATATACAGAGAATACATAGGCTCCCTATACCCTTTAGTGGGTTCCCCCAAATGGTAACACCTTATTATATTTATCTGTAGTACAATATCAAAACCAGGAAATTGGAACCAGGAAGTTCATAGATAGACCTTACTCTTTAGATTTAATCAGATGGACTTGCATTGGTGTGGTCTGACTTGCCATCTTAACAATACTGAGTTTTCAATTGATAAATGTTTCCTGTTGGCCAAAAAAGTTCATTTGTATTTTTCCATAAGATGGCTCTAGTAGCGCTTAGTTTTCTTGAACTTCATTTGAAACAATTTTGTTACATTGTAATGTGACAGCTGTGTGCATTTTTTAAAAAACTTATCAAAACTGGTGAATTTTTGTGTAACCATTTTAATATTGAAGATGGAAGAAAGTAAGTGGCATTTTCAGCATATTATGCTTTATTATTTCAAGAAAGGTAAAAACAACTGAAACACACAAAAAAGACTTGTGCAGTGTATGGAGAAAGTGCTGTAACTGATAGAATGTGTCAAAAGTGGTTTATAAAGTTTCATGCTGGAGATTTCTCAAAGGGCGATACTCCATGGTTGGGTAGACAAGGTGAGGTTGGTAGTGATCAAATCAAGACATTAATTGAGAACAATCAATGTTATACCATGTGGAAGATAGCCAACATGTTCAAAATGTCCAAATTAATAAAGTTATTGGTGAAAATGAAAAATTGCTTTTATTTTATGGAAAAAAACCAAATGGACTTTTTGGCCAACCCAATAGAATGTCTCAGCTTATTTCAATATTCCTTTTCTTAAAAAAATTTTTAATTGATATTCTATGAGAGTTGTCGCCCTTTTTTCAGTCAGTTTTATTAGCTTTCAGTGTTCAAATGTTACATTGATTTTATTAAATATATTCTTAAACATTCTATTTTTGAAACTATTATAATGAATGATTTTCTAAATTTCATTTTCACATTGTTTATATTATTATAATAATAATGAAAATATAAATAACAATTTATATTGATCTTTTATATTGTGTGACCTTCCTAAACCTTTTTTTTGGTATGTGAATTTCTTGACATTTTCATGTCCATGATCATGTCAATGGCAAATAAAGTCTTAATTAATATCCTTTTTTAGTGAGGATGTCTTTAGTTGGTTTTTCTTGCTTGATTACACTGTACACATATTCATTAAAATTTTAAAATATAAGTGGAGAAAGAAGAGACACTTGCTCATCTCTAATTTTATGAGAAAAATTCAGCATTCCACCATTAAGGTTATTGGTAGCTATAGATTTTTTTGTTGATATCCTTTCTCTGATTGAGAAAGTTTCTCTGTATTCCTTCTTGGATGCAAATTCTTAATCTTTAATGGCATTTTTCAATGTTTTTCATTTATCTATTGACATGACTCTATGGTTTTTGTCCATTATTCTATTAATATAGTATGTTACATTAATTTCTTTTCAGATGTTAAACCACCTGGAGTCATATTTTCATTTTTCACTCTGACAATGTCAGGATTTTAAATGGTTATTTAGACTATGACTAATGGTATGGTTGGACTCATATCTGCTATATTTAAATAATGATATATAACACAGTAATATTCTGCCTTCACATAACAGTTTACTGCTTCTTGTGTAGTACTGGTTTACTATTATCTCAATTCTTTCCATCAAGTCCCTTGTAACATTGCTGTTATTCATTTTACTTGCACATATGCTATAAATATTCAATATAGTCTTTGTATTATTGCTTTAAGTAAACAGTTATATTTTACTTTAGTTAATAAGAAAATTAAAACTTATTATTTTATTTATTCATTTTCTGATACTCTTTAATTCTTTAAGTAGATCCAGTTTCTGACCTATATCATTTTTGTTCTGTTTGAAGAATTCCATTAACATTTCTTGCAAATCAGATCTGCTGGCAAATAATTCAATTAATTTTTGTTTGAGAAAATCTTCATTTCTCATAACTTTGGGAGGATAATTTCACTGGGAAAAAAATTTTGAGATAGCTTTTATTTTTCTTTTAACATTTGAAAATTTTCTACACTCTCTTCTAAATTGCATGTTTTATTTTAATAAAAAATCTACTGTGATACTGTAATTCTTATCCTTGTTTCTCTGAAAAGTGTGTCCCCAACCTAGTTCGCCTTTAAGATTTTCTCATTGACTTTAGCTTTCTTCTGTTTAAAGGTGATATTTTTGTGGATGGTTTTTGTTTTAGTGTTTACCCTACTTGGTGTTCTCTGTGTCTCTTGCATTAGTGGCTTTTTAGTTTTCAATAACGTTGGAGAAATTTTGACCATAATTTTTTCAAATATTTCTTCTGCTCCATTTTATTTCTTCTTCTTTTGCTGTTCTTAATAAAATAATGTTACACTTTTTGATATTGTTGCATAGTTCTTGGATTTTCTGTTCTGTTTTCTTTTTTCCATTACTTTTATAAATCATATTTATTTATTTTTTCTATTAAAGTTGTCCCACTTCTTTCCCCATCCCTTCTCCCCCAGTCAATCCCCACCCCATTGTCCATGTCCATGGGTCGTTCCTACTAGTTCCTTGACCAGACCCTTTCATTTTTTATTGTTATTCTATTACTGTTGTCTCAACTTTCCCCCCTTTACCCTCCTCTGCCCATCCCACCCTCAGCTCCCACAGTCAATTCCCACACTATTGTTCATGTCTGTGGGTCATTCTTACATGTTCTGTGACTAGTCCCTCCTCCTTCTCTCCACCATTATCCCTCTTACCCCTCCCCTCTGGTCACTTTCAGTCTGATCCATGTTTCCTTGTCTGTGGTTCTATTTTGTTCATTAGTTTATTTTGTTCATTAGATTCCTGTTATCAGTGAGATCATATGGTCTGTCTCTCACTGACTGGCTTATTTCACTAAACATATTACTCTCTAGTTCCATCCATGTTGTCTTAAAAGGTGAGAGTCCTTTCTTTCTTTCTGCTGCTTAATATTCCACTGTGTAAATGTACCACAGGTTTTTGGTTCACTCACTTACTGATGAGCACTTAGGCTGCTTCTAGCACTTGGCTATTGTAAATAGCACCACTATAAACATAGGGGTGCATAAGTTCTTTTTAACTGTATTTTACTTATGGAAATTTCTATTGACCCATCACTGAGTTCACTGAGTCTTTCTTCTCCTATTTTAATTGTTATTGATAAGCCCTTGAAAACTATTCATTTCTGTTACTTTTGTTTCTTGCTATCCTTTCCTTTTGTTTCTAAACTGTCCTCTGATACAGTCCTTCCACCTGGATATTAAGCCTTTGTTAGGAAGAAGGGCCTCAGAAAGTTTCACCATGGTTACTCTTCTCTTTCCCCTGCAAAGTCTACTTGGAGGGCTTTTTTAGATAGGGTTCTTGATAGGATTCCTGGGTTTCCCCAGGAAAAATATAGTAATGCCTTATGGTTGTGCTCCCCAGGAGTTTCTCATTCTCATGTTATTCCACTTTCAGGTTCCAGAAATCTGTCAAAATTTGTATTTAAGTATTTTTGATGGCTTATGTAGTTCAGTGGCTTCTGCTCCAGGTAAGCAAATGGAAGTTGCTACATTTATTGATTCTGCATGCATTAGGTTTCTAGATGCATGCCAGTAGTTTTCTCTGCACTCTCAGTTCGCCTGTAGGTCCAAGAAAAGCCATTGATACAAGTTTGTTCAGCTTTTTCTTGTAATGACAAGATAAGTGACTTGCAAACTTTTTTCTGGAGCTCTGATACTATTTTTAACAGCTTTATAAAGATATCAATCACTTTGCTAAAAATAATCAATCCACGTAAGAGGATATTTTACTCATTTTGTGATAAATTTATAGAAGTACAAAAAAACATTAAAATCCAGAATCATTTTGAATTTTCCTCTGTCACATTTGGAATTAATCCTTACTCCTGACCCCAGCACCAAGCAACCAGTAAACTTCTTTGTCTATGATTTTCTTTTTCTGGAAATTTTACATATGAAAAATCACACAATATGTAGTGTTTTTTCTTGGTCTGGTTTATTTTACTCATCATAATGTGTTTAAGGTTCATCTATTTTATAGCATATATAGCAATAGTTCATAATGTTCACTGCTGAATAATATAGTATGGTGTGAATATAAACATTTTGTTTAATCATTTGTTTAATCATAATCAACTAGTAGGTATTCACAGTACTCCTAATTTTGGACTATTAAAAATAATGCTACTGTGAACATTATTGTACAGTCTTTGTTTGCTTGTTTGTTCTGTAAAGACATGTATTTGTTGCTCTTAGGATATAACAAATGACAAAGGTTCAAGTGTCTGTGTAGACACAAATTTTTAAATTATATTTTATTGATTATACTATTACAGTTGTCCCATTTTCCACTTAGCCCCCCTCCATGCAGCACCCCCCTACTCCAGGCAATCACCACACCATTGTTCATGTCCATGGGTCATGCATATAAGTTCTCTGGCTGATCCATTTCCTATACTGTACTTTACATTCCCATGGCCATTCTGTAACCCCCTATTTGTACTTTTTAAAAATTGTTAATCTATTACAGTTGTCCCATTTTTTCCCTGTTACTCTCCCCTGTCCTGCCCACCTCCACTTCTCCCACAGTCTATCCCCACCCTATTATTCATGTCCATTAGTCATTTATACTAGTTCCTTGACAAGCTCTTTCCCTTTCTTTTCCTCCTTCTCCCCCTTCCTCAACCCATATGGTCAGTGTCAGTCTGACTCTTGTATTTGTACTTCTTAATCCCCTCACCTCTTCACCCATCCCCCCCTACCCCAATCTGGCAACCATCAAAACACTCTCCATATCCACGATTCTGTCTCCATTCTTCTTGTTTGCTTCTTTTGGTTTTTTTTTTTAGATTCAATTGTTGATAAATATGTATTTATTGTCACTTTATTGTTCATAGTTTTGATATTTTTTCTTCAATACGTCCCTTTAACATTTTATATAATAATGATTTCATGATGATGAACTTCTTTAGTTTATATTCTATAAATTACAATCTTTTAGATATTAATCTAATTCTGCATTCCAGGTTAATTCCCACTTAGTCATGGTATAAAACATTTTTATATATTTCTAGATTTGGTTTGCTAATATTTTGTTAAGGCTTTATGCATCTATGCTTATTATATAGTGATGACTTTGCTTGTATTTGATATAAGTTTAATACCTGCCTCACAAAATGAGTTGGAAAGTGCTTTACCCTTATCGTTTTCTATAAAGTTTGTTAGAATTAGTATAGAATTCATCACTGAAGCCATCTGGCATTGTATGTGTGTGAGTGTATGAGATGACTCTGTTTGTAAATTAGGGAGCACATTTAGATGGAGGCAAATATAAAGTTTCCTCTGCTGTTTCTTCTAAATCAATCTTTCACATGTACCCTCAACACGTGCACATAGCCTTCCAGTCAACCAGGAATGTGGTGTAAGGGAAGACTATCACCACCGTTTAGGGAGCTCTCATTTTTAGGGTTATGCTTAAACTCTGGCTTGATCCCAATTGGAACCTCAATCTCAGGCAAAAATTGATTCCGATTTTACATCGATTCCCTATTAGGTTTGCTATGTTTACTCAAAATGCTGCTAAATGAGATTTTTTTTCTGTCCTCTGCACCAAATCAAGAGCAACCCCTCTGCTATTAAATTTATTGGTTTGCATGGCCAAGAGTGCCCTGTTAAAGTGACAGCATCCACAGAGCTAAGAGAGGCCATGGAAACAGACTCAGGCACTTGATTTTATAGCAGCTTTTCATAAATGCTTCTCAATTTGTCGTTTGCTTTTAACCAGTTTTCACAGCCCTGAAATGGTTGTTTGGACAAATTTCCCATTTTATACTTTTTCGAGGGGAAGATGATTTAACCTATGTTTTTTCTCTCCCAGTCCCCTCACTTAGATTTATCTACACAATTTTCTTTATTTTTTGTCAAATTTATCACAAAACCTAGCAATGGCACATGATAAACACCCTCAACTAACTAAGAATGAAAAGTAAACTTTATAATCATATAAAAAATAAATATATTTTATACTTACACAAGTTATATATCTAGGATCAATTTCTTAAATGGGAAGAACTCAGTATATAGTTTACACCAGTACTTCTAGTGACAACTTTTCTAAATTATTGTCTGAAAATGCCACATTTCATTTCAAAATATATTTTTATGCATATAGAACGGGAAAACAATAGACATTTTATATCACCTCTGAATCTGTCATTTAATAATCTTCTGGTTTCCATTATTTCTGTTGGAAAGTCCATCACAAGCTGTATTATTGTTTGTTTGTTATTAATGCTTTTTAAATTTTCTGGTTACTTTTATGATTTGAGGGGCATTTACAGTGCTGTCATTATGATGTATTTAGTAGTTTTATACTGATTTTATTGCATATAATATTTTTTGAGTCTGGGTCTCAAAAGTCTTGACCATTATGCCAACAGTAGGTATTGTATTTTAAAAACTGAAAAGGAAATCAAGTAAGACTGATAATTAGATAAACTTTACTAAATTTTTAGGATAGAATAAACTGGAAATTGATTATGTCTAAGAATTTTTTAAAAGTAATCATTACAAAAAAGCTTTCAGGCTAACTAAGAAGTAATTCATAATATTAAAGCATTCGGTTATTATTAACAATACAGTCAAAGCCCTCATTTTTTTTTTTGGAGTTTCATAATTAATTGTATACATCTCTTTACTCAACTTTAATGCATTATTGTCTTTGCTTTAGATATTATTCTAATATTTTTCCCTGTACTTAAAACTGATGATTTTCATGTATTGGTAAATTATAGAGATCTGCTGTGTGGAAGATTAATATGTAAATATGAACAACAAAATGTACTTTTTATTAAAAATGCCACTGTTACGTATAGTAATATAAATGGACACATCTGCCTCTCATTGGAATATTCAAGTACTCATGTGGAGAGCCAGAAGATGTGGGTAAGAGATGGAACTGTTTGTGGTGAAAATAAGGTATGTAGTCTTTTATTCCCAAATGACTGTCTAATTTATGCTCTAATTTTAAATGCCTGCTTAGTATTTTCCTCATAATTTAAATGCACATTCAATTTCAAAAATAAGAAAATAGAAAACTTTTAAATAAAAACTTTAAAAAGAAAAGAATAATCTGCATTCATGCATAGATAATATCACCATGAATATTATATTGGCTTTTTTTTCATAGAAACAATGTATAATCACTGACTTGAAAGTCATGTTGATCATTTGCTGTATTTTGTTAAATTATATTACACAGAATATGTAATGTCATGAATTATTCTTATTATATAATTACTTTAAAATAGTTGTTATATAATATGCATCCATTTTAGTGATGAAAATAATAAAATACATAGAGTAAAGCAAAAATTAATCTAAGGTACATTGTCACAAGAAATTCCAAAAGTCCTTTCATTAACAAAGATCTAGCAAGAGATATTGGATCCTATCCATATAGTTTTAATTTGTAATAGATATTAGTGACAGAGTATTAAAAAGTTGAAAATATTACCACCTACATGTACACAGTTAATCCTCAAAGGACTCTAACAAGGATTTGCCAAGATCTGTTATGTAAAGTCTTGATCTTGAAGTTCAAGTAGAAATTATAAGCATAAAAACTGATGTAACAGTATTTTGTCTAAATAAATCAACAAAAATACTCATTAAAATATTTCAAGAAGATTAGAGTAGACAATATCAATGCATGATTCTGAAAGAACAACTGAAGGAGTCTTAGAGGAATATGATGGAAACAAGAAATCTCAGGTAATTGTCATCATTCTCACTAACTCGCATGCCCTCTATGGCTGACCACAAGAAAACATGTGAGGAACATGACTTCACCATTGAAAATAGAAACGGTAACTATGAACACTCCAACACTTCTGTCGTTTTTTTTTCCTCCTTAAGTAAAAAATGTAAAAGATTACAGCATGAAAAGATCTATAAAATGTGAGCAAGGTACTAGTATTTATTTGCCTCTTCTTCCAAAATGGAAAAAAGGAACTAATTTTAAGTTGCTAAAAACATAAACCATTTGTGTGCTCAAAAAGAATATAAACCTGAAGATAAATAAAAATCAGAATATCACACTATTGATGAAAGTAAAGCAGATTGTCGGAAGTGACCTGGCTGAGCCTGAAAAACCACAGTAATCTTGTTAAGTAGAATCCCAACCCTGACTGGTGTGGCTCAGTTGGTTGGGCATTGCCTCGCAATTGTGAAAGGCCATGGGTTTGATCAGCTCATAAGATTCATGTTTCTCTCACCAATGTTTCTTTCCCTCTATCAATCCCCTCCCATCAAATTAAAAATAAACTAGTAAAATCTTTTAAAAAATAAATAGTCATAATCGATTTTAATGGTCAAACATGTACAGCATTAAAAACTGTGTTCCTTGAGGAGTCCCTTTTACTTTCTATTTTAATTTTTTATTATAATGAATGCATTTAAAATGTTTCAAAAGATTTATGTCTAAATTTATTTGAATTATCTTGTGTTTTATTCATGTTTAATTTCTTTATCATATTAAATAAATATTCCAATTTGCCCCCACGATTTCAGCCATGGAAAACAAGCATATTCATTCAAATTATATATTCCGCACGTACTAAAGAATTTAATACATAATTTTTCAGGATGCCCTGGTCTGATGGGGATAACAATAGATACAGTTAATCTTCAAACAACACACGTTTGACCTTACACTTATATGTGGATTTTTTTCAATAAATACTGTCAGCTCTTCATATCCATGGGTTTCCCATCTCCAGATTCAACTAATGATGGATTGAAAACAGTGTTTTTGAACAGCTGGGAAACTGCAGATGTGGAGGGCTGAAGGTATGCATTGTTCTATACTATTTTATATAAGAAACTTGAGTATCAGTTGATTTTGGTATCCATACAGATTTTAGAACTAATCCTCTGTGGCTACCAAAGGGCAACTGTAGTTGAGTTTGGGGGAGTTTAAAGTTACACACTAATTTTCAACTGCAAGTGGGTCAGTACCTCCACACCTGAGTTGTTCGAGGATGAACTGTATTGCTCCTGCCACGTGAGTTTAATGATGTTGCTTCTTATCCTCATGTATAAGGTGCTGAATATAAAATACTATTTTTGTGGTAAAACATGCATAACATGAAATTTAGTACTTTAACCATTCTTAAGTGTACAGTCCAGGGACACAAATATATTTGTATTTTTGTGCAACCATCATCACTGTATTTCTCCAGAAAATTTTTGTCATCCCAAATAGAAACTCTGTACACATTAAACTATAACTTCCTAGTGACCCCTTTCCATGGCCCCTGATAATCACTATTTTACTTTCTGTCTCTATAAATTTCAATATCCAAGATACCTCATACAAGTGAAATCATATGCTATTTGTCCTTTTGAATCTGGTTTATTTTACCTGGTGTAATGTTTTCAAATTAATCCATGTTGTTGCACGTATCAAATTTTTTTTCTCTTTAAGGCTGAATAATATTCCACTGATATTTATACCATATCTTGTTCGTATATTTATTTGTCAATGGATAGCTGATTTATTTCCACATTTTGGCTGTTATAAATAATGTTGCTACTATCATTGGTGTACAAATTAATGTTCAGGTTCTTGTTTCAAATGTTTTGAATAAATACCTAGAGGTGAAATTGCTGGATCATATGACAAATTTTGAGAAGCTCCTACATGTTTTTTACTACTTCCTATCCCCACCATCAGTGCCCAAGAATTAAAATTTCTCCACATTCTCACCAATATTTATTCTTTGTTTTCTAATAGCTATTTTAATGGGTTAAAGTGGTACTTCATTATAATTTTTTATCTTTATTTCTCTAATGATTAGTGATATTGAGCATATCTCCATGTACTTATTAGACATTTACATTTCTGTCTATTCACATCCTGTGCCCATTTTTTAAAAAAATTTGAGTTATTTGGTTGTTGCTGAGTTATAGGAGTTCTTTATATATTCTAGGTATTAATAATCCTTAATTAGATATATGATTTTAAAATATTTTCTCTCATTCTATGGTATTTCTTTAACTTTGTTAATTGAGTCCTTTGATGCTCAAATTTTTTTCATTTAGTTGAAGTATAGTTTATTCTTTCTTCCTATGTCTTTTGTGTCATATCTATGAAATTATTGACAAATTCAATGTCAATTACCCTGTTTTCTCCTTGGAGTTTTATAGTTCAAGATCTTATGTTTAGGTCTAGGATCCATTTTGAGTTAATTTTCATATATGCTATAAATTAAAGGTCCAAATTTATTCTTTTGCATGTGAATATTTACTATTAGACTGATTATGAAAGGTTTTTTTTCTGGGTTCTTTTTTTTTCTCCACTGATTTGTACATCTGTCTTTATATGAGTATCACACTGCTTTGAATACTGTAGCTTTTATAGTAAGTTTGAAATCAATAATTGGGTCTCTATTTTTTAAAGATTGTTTTAGCTATTTTTAGTTCCTTAATATTCTATAATGAGTTTAGGATGTTTTTCTATTTCCATAAAAAACACTGGTATTTTATAGGACTTTGCTGAATCTGCAGGTTTCTTTGGGTTATACTGACCACTTGACAATATTAAGTCTTCAGTGCATGAACATGAGATATCTTTCTATTTGTTGTGTTTTCTTTAATATCTTTCAGCAAATTATTTTATAGTTTTCAGTGTACAAGTTTTTTTAATTCCTTGACTAAGTTTATTCATAAGTATTCATTTTGATGCTATTGTAAAGGGAACTGTTTACTTAATTTCTTTTTCAAAATGTACACTATTAGTATATAGAAATGCAACTGATTATGTTTCATAATAATAAAAAATTCACATACCTTAATTAAAAACATTTTATTATTAAAAATGCTAACCATCACCTGAGTCTTAAGCAAGTCATAATCTTTTTTACAGTAAAGGGTCTTCTCTTGATGTTGATGGCTGCTGACTGATTAGAATGATAATTTTTTAATTTTAGGATGGCTGTGACAATTTCTTAAAATAAGACAACAATGAAGATTCCTTCATCAATTGACTCTTCCTTTCATAAATAATTTCTTTGCATCATGTGATTCATTTTGATAACATTTTACCAACAGAATTTTTAAAAATGAAGTCAGTTCTCTTAAACCTTGCACTGCTTTATCAGCTAAGTTTATGTAACATTATAAATCCTTTGTTGTTACTTCAACAATTTTCACATCTTCACCCAGAGTAGATTTCATTTCAACCAACCACTTCCTTTGTTCATTCATAAGAAGCAACTCTTCATCTTTAAAATTTTATCATGAGATTGCAGCAATTCAGTCACATCTTCAGGCTCCATTTCTAATTCTAGTTCTATTATGTCTACCACCTCTGCACTTGCTCCCTTCACCGAAGTCTTGAATCCCTCAGTCATCCATGAAGGCTCTAATCAACTTCTTTCAAACTCCTGTTAATATTGATATTTTGACCTCTCTCCATAAATCACAAGTGTTCTTAATGGCAACTAAAATTGTAAATCATTTCCAGAAGGTTTTCAATTTACTTTGCCTAGATTCATCAGAGAAATCACTATTATAGTATCTATAGCAGAGAAGGAAAACTCTGACTCCAAAAAAACCTCCGCTGCCTTGCGGCATACCTCTTCAGGGGAAAGGCTAAGGGAGTAAACCCCGACAGAAAATCCGGAGCCGGAGTCCCTAAGGAGGTCTGACGTTGTAGTCAACACCGGCAACTCCTGCGGCGCACCTGAAGCCAAGCTGTATTGACTCCGTCTTTCCCTTGGACCCTTCAGCTGCGAAGAAAGGGGGGGTCTGCTGCATGGGCAACAGCAGACCCTCCATATCACCCTGCCCAGGCTCTGTAGCTTCAGCTTCACTGGAGAGGACACTCCAGCGTCATCGCAAGATGTCGATTCAACACGGGAGGAGACACATACCATGTCACTCCCGAGTCGGACTGCACAGCCATTCTCGGCGGTGCAGATAGACTCTTAAGAAGCTACACCATCGTCTCTCGAGACGGACGGCTGCCGACGAGTATCTATAGCCTTTCAAAATGTATTTCTTAAATAGTAAAACTTAAATGTGGGCTGCGAATGGAGGTTGTATTAACAAGCATAAAAAAAAAAAAAAACATTAACCTCATTGTACAGCTCCATCAGAGTTCTTGGTTGTTCTCATTGTCAATGAGAAGTAATTTTTTTTTTTTTTTGGTTTTTCAATTACTGTTGTCCAATTTTTCCCCCATTTCTCTTCCCCACCCAGCCCACCCCCTCTCCTGCAATCATATCCCTCCCCGTTGTCCATATCCATGAGTCATTTATACACGTTCTCTGACTAAACCCTTCCCTTACTTATCCCCCTTCTCTCCCTCCCCCCTCCCCCCTATTGACTGCTATTCTGCTCTTTGTTCTATTTAGTTCTTTTGTTTGTGTTGTTCTTTAGTTTCCTGTATTAGGTGACATCAAACTAAAGAGTTTCTGCTCAGCAAAAGAAAACATCAGCAAGATGAAAAGGAAACCAACCACATGGGAAAACATATTTGCCAATGGCATCACAGACAGGGGACTGATTTCCAAAATATATAAAGAGCTTATATGACTCAACATCAAGAAAACAAACAACCCAATTAAAAAATGGGCAAAGGACCTGAACAAACACTTCTCCGAAGAGGGCATACAGAAGGTCCATAGACACATGAAAAAACACTCAACATCACTAGCCATCAGAGAGATGCAAATAAAAACCACAATGAGATACCACCTCACACCAGTCAGAATGGCCATAATCAACAAATCAACAAACAACTTGTGCTGGAGAGGATGCGGAGAAACGGGAACCCTACTGCACTGTTGGTGGGAATGCAGACTGGTGCAGCCACTATGGAAAACAGTATGGAATTACCTCAAAAAACTAAAAATGGAACTGCCTTTTGAACCAGTGATTCCACTGCTAAGATTATACCCAAAAAATCCTAAAGCCCTCATTCAAAAGAACTTATGCACCCCTATGTTCATTGCAGCACTGTTAACAATAGCTAAGTGCTGGAAACAACCTAAGTGCCTATCAGTGGATGAGTGGATCAAAAAGCTGTGGTACATTTACACAATGGAATACTATGTAGCAGAAAGAAAGAAGGAACTCCTGCCATTTGCAACAACATGGATGGAACTAGAGAGAATTATGCTTAGTGAAGCAAGCCAGGCAAAGAAAGAAAAATACCATATGAGAAGTAATATTTTGAAAGAAATTTTTTTTCTAAGCAATGTCTCAGTATCTGGCTTAAATATTGAGTAAACCGTGTTGTAAACAGATATACTGTCATCAGGCTTTGTTGTTTCACTTATAGAGTAAAAATTAAATAAATTTAACATGATTTTTTATCACTCTAAGATTTTTAGAAAGGTGATTGAGCATTGCCTTCAAATTAAGAGCCACCAACTGCATTAGCCCCTAATATGAGAGTCAGACTGTTCTTTGAAGCTTTGAAACCAGGCATTGACTTTTTCTCCCTGGCTGTGAAAGTCCTAGATGACATCTTCCAATATAAGGCTGCTTCATTTATATTGAAAGTCTGTTGGTTAGTTTAGCCACCTTTATTAACTATCTTAGCTAGATCTTCCTGATAACTTGCTGCAGCTTCTACATCAGCACTTGTTGCTTCACCATGTACTTTGTTTTGATGTTATAGAAATGACTTATTTCCTTAACCCTCATTAACCAACCGCTTCTAGCTTCACACTTCTTTTTCTGTAGCTTTCTCACCTCTCTCAGCCTTCACAGAATTGAAGAGAGTTAGGGCCTTGCTCTAAATTAGGCTTTGGCTTAAGGGAATGTTGTGGCTTGTTTGACCTTTTATCCATACCACTAAAACGTTTCCCATGTTAGCAAGAAGACTTTATTGCTCTCTCGCCATTCATGTGGTCACTGCAATAGCACTTATAAATGCCTTCAAGAACTTTTCTTTTGCGCTCACAGCTTGGTTAACTCTTTGACACAAGAGGCCTAGCCTTTGGCCTGTCTCACCTTTTGATATGCCTTCCTCACAAGGCTTAATTATTTTTAGCTTTTGATATAAAGTGAGAGATGTGAGACTCTTCCTTTCACTTGACCATATAGACACCATCACAGGGTTATTAATTTGCTAAATTTAGATATTGTTGTGTCTCAGGGATTAAGGATGCTTGAGCAGAGGGAGTGAAATGGGGAAACAGCCAGTCCAGTAGAGCAGTTAGAACACACACAACATTTATCGATTATATTTACCATCTTATATGGGCATGGTTCCTGGAACTCCAAGACAATTGCAATGGTGACATCCAAGGCCACTGATCAAGGTCACCATAACAAATATAATAATATAAAGTTATGGGATATTGTGAAAATTACCAAAATGCGACTCAGAGACACAAAGTGAGCAAGTGCTTTTGGAAAGATGGTGCTGATAGACTTGTATAACACTCCATTGCTATGAATCTTCAATTTGTAAAAAAATAAAAAAAATATATATATATATGTATATATGTATATATATATGAATTCTGTAAAATGCAGTAGATAAGCACAATAAAATGAGGTAGGCCTGTATTGTATTTTTTCTGTATTGAAATTTGCTTTGATTGTGTATCTCTTTGTTGATATTCTCATGTCATTTTTCTGATTTTCTTTCATTCTTTATCCATGTCTTCATTTAGCTTCTTCAGCATTTAGTACAGTCATTTTAAAATAACATCTGTCACTTTGTTTTCTTCCTTTGAATGAGAAATGCTTTCATGTTTTACTCTATACTTTGTGGTTAAAAAACAAAAACAAAAACATCACTTCTCCTAGTGTTTCAGACTGGCTCTGTGCAGGGACAGTTCTTTACTAATTTGTTGAGTAGCCTTGAGCCTTGCAATCAGCCTAGGAGAAAACTTGTGGTCTTCTGATATCTTTTGGGATATACATCTTTCCAGAGCTTGTGTGAGGCTTTTATGATTTCCCACATTCATTGCTGTTTTTAAATGTCTTATTTTTCCAAATAGTCTCATGCAAACATTTCTTTGTGGCTTTAGATATTCTGTTGTACGTCTCCACACAAACTATCTTGCCCTAGGTGTCTGCAAAGTCTTAGTCTCTCTTCAGCTTTCTTTAGCAGTGTCTATTGCTTCTCTCCATATAAGATTTAAATTAGGTAAATTAATACAAGTCCCTCAGGAACTTCTCAGACCGGTTGTAATATTGAAAATATGGTCTCCTCCATTCCCATCAGTTTAAGGGGGGTTGGTGGTGGGGATTAAGAGCTCAGCTGCTGCTATTTTCAGACCAAGATTGTGCCATGCCAGGAAAGGAGTGGAGTAAAAGGGAGCAAAAAAGCCACAAATTGTCTCCTGTTTTGGCTTTCTCTTGATGGGGATTTGCTTGGTTGCCTTAGACCTTGGACTGCTCCCAGAGCTCCTACAGGTTTCCTTTCTTCCTCCCTTTTTTCCTTTCTTTTTTCCTCCCTCCCTTCCTTCCTTCCTTCCTTCCTTCTTTCCTTCTTTCCTTCATCTCTCTCCTCCCTTCCTCCCTCCTGTCCTCTCTCCCCTCCTTCCCTCCCTCTCTCCTTTTAAAAAATATTTCCAAGGAAGAACAGAACTTGGGGTTTCCTTAGTGCCACTATTTTGCTGATTTCACTCCCCAGATTATTTTTTTAGGATTAGGTAAAACTTGCTTATAAATATCACTGGTGTAGGGTGCCCATGATCATTTAAATCCTACATGTATGCTCACTGATGGCCACTGAAGTAATGCTGGCTTCGGTCTTTGATTCTATTAAGAAATCACATTGCTTCACATTTTCTGAGCCTAAAACTAACTTTTACTTTATCTCCAGTAACAACCATATATTTTTTTATAAAATAATATGCATGCCTTTTTTGTTGTTGTTTTAGTCATTATTTTAGGTTGTCCATTCAAGAAGGTTTCTGTAGTAACCTATTCTGGCCAAATGACAGAAATAAGAAGATGCACTATCTTTCTTATCTCATAGAAAATAAGAAAAATCTGTTACAGAGAGTTTGGTGAAGAACATAGTTTTCTTTATATTAATCTTATGTGGAAAGAAAGAATTTTTGTGGTTTTGTAGCTAAATTTCTATTTTGGATGGTGTTTCTTCCTAGCCTTCCCTCATGGTGCAACAGAAATAAGCATATTAAATAAAATAATAATAATTTCATTGCATAGAAGCAATGCCAACAATAACAACAATCTCTTTTCAACTTCTTTCTTATGTGACTCAAACAATTTATTTAACAGTTCTGAGAACTAGGTTTATTTTCTTCTGGACAACAGCTCTGCAAATTATATATCTAACGTCTCTGCCCAAGTTCTAGTTAGGTGTTAAGGAATCATTCTGACAGAACAGGTATATTTCTAGCTGTAACAGCATTAGTCTGTATCTAGAGTAAGAACTTTTATACTATTACCACAATCACTAAAAATAACCTGACTATATTTGTGATCAGTATATTTCTTTCTAAATCTAAAAAAGAGGTATGTATTGCCATAATTATCAGGCAATATCAATAATGTCTTTTTCCCATGCTCAATAATGTTTATCAAAACCTATGTGAGTGACTTCCAGCCAAGATGGAGGCTTAGATGGACACACTCGGTCTCCCTCTACAACTAGAGAGGAATACAACTACTTCAGAACAAAAGATGACTAGAAATTCCAGAAAATAAAACTACACGGAAGCCCAACATATGACGTTATAAACCAGCGGCACCCTTTGGGCAGGTAAGAAGAGCGAAAGGGGGCGGTGCTGTTTGTGGTAGCACCAGGGACAGCGGCAGGGAGAGCAATCCCAGCTGCAGTCGAACCCCAGCAGCTCCTGACCCCAGCGCTGGGAAGAGCAACCATCACATCGCTGAACAGTGAGGCCCAGAGGGTGGGAGGACGGATCCCGGTCTCCTAGCAGAATAACTGCAGGAATCCATCTTGGACCCCTGCCCCCACACAAAGCGCCACAGCGTTGCGAAATAGGTTGCAGATCGCCACTGGTCACTGGGCAGTGATGACAAAGTGCCACCCCGTGGCGAAAAAGGTTGCTGGTCCGCTGCCAGTTGCTGGCTAGTGACCACAAAGGGCCACAGCGTGGCAAAAAAAGGTTGCAGATCGCCACTGGTCGCTGGGTTGTGACGAGTACAGAGGCACTGCCCCCTATAGCCGGCCCAAGAAAACAAAACGCATCTGTCAAAATGAGGCGGACAACTATAGAAATCCCGGTGGCACAGCTCACCAGGCAACAGATGAGGAATCTGACAGATGAACAAATAAGAAACCTGTCAGAGGCTCAGTTCAGGGCCATTGTTATCAGGTGGCTTACAGAATTTATAAAAGATCTGGAAAAAGATGAGAAAGAATTGAAAAACACTCATACTGAAAGGAACAAAACCACATACGAGACAGATAGTGAGGAAATAAAATCCAGAGTTCAAATCAACAAACCAGAACACAGAGAAGGAACAAACAGTCAACCAGTGCAGAGAGAAAAAAACGGGAAGCAAGGAAAATGATGAGAGGATCAGAAACCTCTGGGACAGCTATAGAAGGCCCAACATAAGAATCATTGGTTTGCCAGAGGGCAAAGAAGGTGAACTAGAAATTGAAAAATTAAGTGAAAATATAATAAAGCAAAACTTCCCAAACTTGGGGAAGGAAATAAACTTACAGGTCCAGGAAGCACAGAGAGTTCCAAAACAACTGGACCCAGGGAGAACCACTCCAAGACACATTAGAATCAAAATGTCAAAAGTTAAAGATAAAGAGAGAATCTTAAAAGCAGCAAGAGAAGAAAAGAATCATGTACAAAGGGGTCCCAATTAGACTATCAGCTGACTTCTCAAGGGAGACCCTGCAGGCAAGAAGGGACTGGCAAGAAATATTCAAAGTAATGAAAAGCAAAAACCTACAACCACGAATACTCTATCCAGAGAAATTGTCATTCAGAATAGAAGGGCAGAGAAAGTGTTTCCGGGACAAAATAAAACTGAAAGAGTTCATTAGATCCAAACCACTGTTATATGAGATGTTAAAGGGACTGGTTTAGAAAAAGGAGGATCAAAGCTATGAACACTAAAATGAAAACTGCATCACAAGAAACAACAACAGAAGCGAGGGAATTGAAACAAAGGCAAACTAAATAGGCAATGAGAGTGAAAAAAGAACTATAGGTATGGGGAGCATATTGGGGGGAGGTCAGCAGGGAAGGGGAAGGGGGAGAGGGAGGGAGATGGTATAGGAATTAAGAAACACCGTAGGAGGGAATGGAATAGACAGAGAGAGGTTGAGAAGAACTATATGCACAACCAATGGACATGGACTAAAAAGGGGGGACAAGGGGAGGGAGGGGGCCACCGGGTGGAGGGGAGCAGAGGGAAGGAAAATTGGAACAAATGTAACACTGTAATCAATAAAACACATTAAAAAAAAAAACCTATCTGAGCAGATTCATTCTCTGACTTTAACAATTAGTATGCTATGGTCATATATATTTCAAGAGTTAAGAATTCTAAAGAAGTATTACCAATATTATTTAGAAACTTTTTAAAAAGCTTTTATTTATTTATGCATGTATGTATGTATTTATTTATTTATTTATTTATTTTGGGGAAAGGGGGTAGAAAGAGAGGGAGAGAAACATCAATGTGTGGTTGCCTCTCATGCGCCCCAACTGGGGACCTGGCGCACAACCCAGGCATGTGCCCTGACTGGGAAAGAAACTTTTTTTAAAGTTATTTTGTTCATTATAAGTTACTCTAAGGGTTTCTATGAGTACAATAAACATTTTTTAACTTTTTTGAAGTATGGTATTATTTAATATGACCAGTTGAAAGAAGTCTTAAAAATAATATTCTAAACTTTTGAGCTTTCTCTACCTCAGTTAATTGTACCACAACCAAGAGAGTTAGACAAGCTAGAAACCTTGTTGTCATTGGCTCATCTCTCTTTTCATCCCCCAGGTTCTATCTGTCACTAAACTGAGGTGGATTTAACTTTTTTTATTATATCACAAACACGACCTGGGTTTCCATCTAAACCACTACCTCCTGATTTCACTCTATGGTTATTGTTTTCCTGGACTACTGTAATGGCATTCTAATTTATCTCTCTACAATTTCTTTTGACTTTCCATCTTCTTTTCTAAAACCTACTTTTATGAGCTTCTTCTCTTTCAATTAAGTCTCTAAATAAAACCAACTGCTTATAGGTTATAGACCAACTTTCTGATTAAGCTCAAAAGGTTCTTCACAATCCTGCCATAAAAATTTCTGTCAAATCACACTTAGTTTTCTGGTTTGTGTGTGTTTCTATCTTTTAATGCAATATGAAGTTTTTTGTGTTCTCAGTGCAGAAAATAATGTAGAACTCAAAGATTTAGTTATTTTTTTCTCTAGCAGTTACATTGCCCCTAATATTTTTCAAAAGTTCCCTAGACTTTCCAATGTAGAGTCATTTTAAATATTATTTCTTTTCCTTTAAGTACCTATCTTTCGTTCCTAAGCTTTATTAAGTTCTGTTCAATGTTAAGGCTCAACGAGAAGATTTTATTTTACTGTTCTCTCATATTAAATTCCTTGTATTTTATTTTTTCATATAACTTTTTTCTTTATGCTACTTATCACATGTTAATCTTTGATTTTATTTATTTCATGCCTCTACTTTGCATTCCAGCAAAGCATGGGAGAAGCTTTTATTGTTTCATTACTCTAAAATGATTGGCCCTGGCTGGTTTGGCTCAGTGGATTGAGCGTCGGCCTGCCAGCTAAGTGTCGCTGGTTCGATCTTCCAGTCAGGGCACATCAGAGAAGGAAAACTCTGATTCTAAAAAACCTCCGCTGCCTTGCGGCATACCTCTTCAGGGGAAAGGCTAAGGGAGTAAACCCCGACAGAAAATCTGGAGCCAGAGTCCCTAAGGCGGTTTGACGTTATAGTCAACACCGACAACTCCTGCGGCGCACCTGAAGCCAAGCTGTATTGACTCCGTCTTTCCCTTGGATCCCTCAGCTGTGAAGAGAGGGGGTGTCTGCTGCATGGGCAACAGCAGACCCTCCATATCACCCTGCCCAGGCTCTGTAGCTTCAGCTCCACTGGAGAGGACACTCCAGCATCATCGTAAGATGTCGATTCAACACGGGAGGAGACACATACCGTGTCACTCCCGAGTCGGACTGCACAGCCATTCTCGGCGGTGCAGATAGACTCTTAAGAAGCTACACCATCGTCTCTCGAGGCTCTGTAGCTTCAGCTTCACTGGAGAGGACACTCCAGCATCATCGTAAGATGTCGATTCAACACGGGAGGAGACACATACCGTGTCACTCCCGAGTCGGACTGCACAACTATTCTCGGCGGTGCAGATAGACACTTAAGAAGCTACACCATCGTCTCTTGAGACGGACGGCTGCCGACTCTAAAATGATAAGAGTCACATATAATTCTAAAAACATAGCAGCGCTATAAATTAATCACTTGTTCTTAGTATATTCATATTTATTATTAAATCAATACCTCTTAATTAGATGCCAAACATAGATGACATTTTAGTTAACTTAGGCTTATTGTCTTTATAGGTGTGCAAGAATAAAGAGTGTGTAGATAATTACTTGGCTTATGACTGTACTCCACAAAAATGCAACTCTCAGGGTGTAAGTATCAGTATTATGATGTAAAAAAAGACATCACTGAGATAATCCTAGGGAAGCAAACACACAACTAAACACACACACACACACATATACTCATAAACCACATTTTAAAAATCAGCCTTGTTTGACTTAAGTATTATTTTAAAATTCTACCTGAATACAAAAAAAAATTGAGCTATTTATATTATAAGGTGACATTTCTCCTGTTTTTAGGTATGCAATAATAAAAAGAACTGTCACTGCGACTATGGCTTTTTAGCTCCAGATTGTCAGACTGCAAGGGATTCCTGGCCTGGAGGGAGTATAGACAGTGGCAATTATCCTCCTGGAGCAGCCCGAAGTCCTGGTAAGTATTAATAACAAATTAAAAACATAATTAGAACAATACTTTAATTTATTAAATTTAAAAAAATAAATACTATTTTGTCTACCAGTTTATATTTAGATTATGTTTGGACATCAAATAGTAAATCATATATAGCTATTTAATTTATGTTTTCACTACAGAGAGTAATATAATATAACATATTTAACTTATATTGTAGATAAGATAGGTCAGTAAGGGCCAGGTAGAAAAATAAAAATTACTTTAATCTTTTATACAGAAGTTTAATATAAAGTGTCAGGTAAGACATAATGGCAGAGATAAAAACCAATCAGAAATGGTGAAGCAAACCAGAGAGTAGCAAGAGCAGGAGTTCATTATCATTTCTTGGGTCCAGTGGGACAACGAAAAGAGGTGATAATTCTGAAACCAGAATGTGAACCATGTGGCATGACATGTAACTATATGGTCAATGCTACATGTCAGTTTCTAGAACACAGGGAAAGGTACTGTCCCACATGATGTAGAGGTAGAGAGTATTAAATGGAAGGGGTTTAAATACCATGGATATTTTACTCTTCTGACAATCCAAATTTTATTCAGTGATTCTCATTGGTTAAATCTAACTGGAAGACAGAAAGTCAAGGAGCTTAGGGGGATGTAGTTTTGTATGATTTTTGTTCATGCATGGATGGAAGTTAAAGCAAGACAACATATCCAATGATGCTTCAGGGCCAGATTTCCTTTTTATAAAAACTTGAATTTGCACATAATTAAAGCAGGTTTTTTCAGATTTTGAGCCAGAAATAGTTCTTAAGATTTCCACATTAATTTTATTGTTTAAGGTCATATGGTAATAGAGTACTAAATTATAAGATATTTAAGCATTATCAAGCTGTTTCCATTTTAGTAGTAACAATTAACTTGCAGTAGCTTATGTTCAAATCAACTGATATTAATTGTTTCTGTTCCTGTTCATGCACGCCATTTCCCCAATGAGCAGAGAAGACTTCTCCTTTCCTAGAATCCAGATTGACCTTAGTGATATGATTAATCAATAAAAGGTACAAAAGTGAGATTCTGGGACATCCGTGCTCTTTCTGCAGATTTTGACTGGGTCTTTTAGAATACTAATTCTTGGGACTCTTCTTATTGTAACTTATTCTGTTGAAACTCATCTGCTCTGTATGAAATTTGGCTACATTGAGACATAAAAATATAACTATACAACTAAGCCCTCCCCAAATTTATGACCCATAAAGTGGTTAAATTTAAATTATTGGTTCAAGTTAGTAAATTTGTGGGTAATTTCTTATGTAGCTCTCTTTATTTCTCATATATATATATATGGCAATTTGCTACCAGAAGGTGTATTTATGTAACAAATCATACAATAAGACATGTGGAATTAGCTTCAGAATTGGGTGGTGTGTGGTAGAAAGACATTTAGGAAACTTTTGAAGACTACTAGTATATGATAACATTGTCTTGAGAAGATAGTTGGTAAAGAATTCAAAAGCACGTTATTAGAAGTTGGAAAAATGAGTTTATTATGAAGTGCTGAGTTATTTGTCATCATTACTGCCTGTAGTAATATGGAAAGTAGAATTCATGGTCCTTGTTGTCAAGATTTTCAGATAGATTATAAATATTTCCAAGTAGGTGACTTAAATTATTGATACCTATGATTAAATATAAGAGGATGATAATAATTAATAAAGGAACAGTTCAATTTTCAAGTAAAATGTAGAGTAAATGTAAAAGAGCTATTTTTTTGGCTTGAGAATGAAACTAATTATTATTCTTGGTCTGTTCCAGAAAAATATTATTAAAATAATAAATGTCTAACAGACAGATTTGAGGTATTAAACGAGAGCATTTGATCTCAGATAAATATAAGTCAAGCACATGACTCTAAAACCCTCTATGAAACCTTGCATAAAACTTAAAGTGATGTCTCTTAGATATCATCATCTAAGCAACAACATCCCTTCTATCAATAAGTATTGTACTGTAGTGTCTTATAAAAACTTTCAAACAAAAGGGCTTTTAAGAATCTTAAATATGTTGTTCCATGGTAGTCTCACCAGCCAAATATAGAAAAAGACTTGTCCCAAAGAGATGTGCTACTGTGGCCTTTATTAAATGGGGTTATTATTATTACTATTTATTGTCATCTGGAATTTTTATTTAAAAAACTTGTGTTTATTTTAGCCAAATTATCAACATATGCTAGGGAGCAAGATCTCAACTGCTCCCTAGGGTGTACTTTTATTTTATACCCAAGAAATTCAGGGAGAGAAAGGAAGGGGCTAAGAGGTGGGGATTGACTGTGGGAGAAGGGGTGGACTGGCTGGGGTAGCAATGGGAGGAAAAGTGGGACAACTGTAATAGAAAAACAATAAATAACTCAAAAGTTTTTTAAAAAGGGATGAGTGCCATGTTGGTGCTAAGAAAAGGTTGAAAGAAAGAATAAATAACTGAACGAGTAATTAGATAAATGACACAGTGCCCTCACGGCAGCATAAAAAAGAAAAGAAAAGAAAAGAAATTCACACATTTTTAAAGAAATTATATCACCTCGGATGGAAAATGATCTCAATGGCACATATACTCTTTGAGTCCCTATCAAATATGGGAAAGAAGCTACTCAGATATAAAAGGGGCTATTCCTAATGGAAAAGAAATGATAAATTAAAGGGTATTACCAAGAACCAGAAGCCAAAACTTCTTAGATCTGTGGGTTTATGTGTTTTTAAAAATCACCACCAACAAAAATAAACAAAAAATACAGGTCTAGATGGTAAAAATACATATTAACTCCACTAAACTTTTTCAAGAAAGACATACCATTTTACAAAACAATGGTGGAAAGACTCCTGTCACCTCATTTCATGGGGAAAATTTAACCCTGGTGCAAAATCCAGACAAAGAAGTTTTAAAAAATTACAGAATAATTTATTTTATGAATGTAGATGTAAATATTCTCAAGAAAATATTAGCTCATGTTATATAGCTGTATATATTTAGAGGATAATAATCTAGACTTTGTGGGATTTACATAAGAATGCAAAACTCTTATCATTTGAAAGTCAAATACAATTCACTAAGTCGAGTAAATTTTTAAGGTATATGATTTTTTCATTTGATGCAGAAAAGTCACTTGACAAAATTCACTACTATTCATGAGTTTTGTGTGGGTCGGGGGGCACACAACCATTCAGACCATAACACGTTTCTATTCCAATTTCTTACTACATCTGTAATTGCTAATTTAATTCCTGGGGGAAAAGTATGGCTTAGAATTGGTGTCAATCCTGGCCCAATAACCAGTAGTCACAGGGGAGGGTCCCAATTTACAGAAATTACTGCATTTATCCAACTCTGCCAGAAGTGGGGGGTTCTCAGGAAAGGTGCAAAGGCTAAGTACTCACACAAAAACACATTTTCTTCATGCCACAGAACACTACCCAGGCAGCTCTTACACAGCTTGAAGTATGTTTTGGCACATTTTTTAAAAATATAGCTTTCTAAAGAACTGTCAGTGGTTTGAGGGCAGAAGCTATGACTGATTCATATTTTTATATCCCCAGAGCCTAACACAAATGTATGCTCAATAAATGTTCATTAAAAAAACTATTTATTGTATTTTTCCATTACCATTTATCCCCCTTATACTCTCTTCCACCTCTCTCCACCCCTGCGGTCACTAAACGGTTGTCTACATCCATGAGTCCTTTTACTTTTTTACTCAATCCCTCCACCCACTGGTTTAACTAAGCAGTAAGCTACTAATGTAAGTAAACTTCATCAATCTGATAAAAAGCATCAACAATATATATTTTATAATGAAGTACATTGTTTTCCCCAAAATATTTATAAGGGAATAAAGTCTGCTCTTACGATGTCTTTTCAACATTTTACTATAAAGCCTACCTAGCCAGTGCAATAAATAATAAAAAGAACAAGAAATCAAGAGCATAAATATTAGGAAGTATTAAGTGAGATTGCAGCTGATATGGTTAATTACATAGAAAGTCCTAAAAAATCTACAAAAATACTTCTAGAATTAGTAAATATTTTTGAAAGTTCAAAGGAAAAATGTTCAAACATCAGTGGTATTATTATATAATAGCAGGAAGAAATAAAAATCAACTTAAAATCAGTATATTTATAATACTGTAAAATATAAAGTATTAAGAATATATTTAACGAAAGATGTGCAAGGCCTTTATACTGAAACTAAAACAAAATGGAGGTAAATGTTAAACATACTTATAAATGGAGAAATATACCATGTTTGCCTATTGGAATGTTTATTATTGCTAAAATTTCAATTCTCATGAAGTTTAATTTATAGATTAAAAAATTGTAGAGAGGTTTAGGGCAGTTGGCTGCAGGCTGCGCATCTCCTGCTGGGCTGGAAACTGGGTCTGACCCCACTAAGCCTGCGCCTCTGCTCATGGGGCCTCCTGCGGGTGCGACCACAGAGTTGCTGTTCCCTGGCCAGCGTGGAGAGACTGGCCCAGAAACACCCGATGAAGTCCTCAGACCAGCAAAGTCCCAGAGGGAGTCAACAAGGAGGTTTCGTTGAAGTACCCAGAGGCATGAGAAGACAGTGAACAGCCCAGACTGTGAGAAATAGCATGAGTAACTTAGTCTAGATGGGGACTCCTTGGGCTGGCAACCCTGGTCTGACAACCCTGCGCCCTGGGGGCTCACATCATGGCTCCACCAAACAAAAAAGCAGAACTGAGCTGTGGAGAGGAGCCCATACAAGAAAGCTGTGGTGGAAATGCAGATTCAGTAGGAACCCCAGGCAGGCAAGTGGTACACACAGGCGCACAATAAGGTGCTGTCAGCCAGGGACACAGGCCGGTGCTACAGCTTGGAGGCAACACAGAGACTTTTTTGGAGGAGGAGCAGAGACAGGACCCAAGGCTGGGCAGGGATGAGGGGCTTGTGCACTGGCTTACCAGCAGAACAGCATTGCTAGACAAGCCTGAGGAGTGCTGGAGGTTACCTCAGGACAAGTGGGGAGAAACCCATCTCAGTGCAGCTTACAATAGGGAGTTGCAGCAGGTCCACAGGTGAGAGAATAGAAACCCTAGAATCAAGCTAGATCTCCCAACCAGCCAGCCAGTCAGAAAAGAAGATTTGAAACCCATGGAATTCTGACCAGGGGCAGATCCAGAAAAAGAAGGACAGTGCCCAAAGGTTGTAATGGAGAAAAATAATCTTTCTTTAATCTGTTTCCCACCTTGTCTCTCTCCTATCCTTCTTTAATTTTTGTTTGTTTGTTTTTCTGTTTTGTTTATCCTCCCTCTCACACTAAATATATAGCATATAACTTACATAAACCTAATACTATACACTTCCACTTTCTCACTTCATTCTGCATTCTTCTCTCCCTTTTTCAACATACAATGTAAATACTACTTACTGTCTTGCATAGTCTTGACCCTTCTTGCTACTACTATTATTTTACCATCTTCCCTCTCAAAAATCATCTCTCTATCAGTTAAAACAACTCATCAGTTTTTCATATAGTATAATAGTCTTAACCTCTTTACAACTATATTAATACTGGCTCATTTGCTGCTGATAGTGTGACTGTGGGTTGAGGATATTTTTGAGGGTGTGGGTTTCTTGCCTGGGTTGTGTGTTTATGTTTTAACAAAATTTTCACAAAAGGACTCAAGACAAGGTGGGCAGAGTAACTCTAAATCAACTAGCCAGATGGAAGATTCCACCAAAGAGTAACTGAAATATAACCAGACAGCTTAAACAAATGACATAAAGGGCATCCCAAGAGCACCAAGCTCAGGAGATCAAAGAGACTGCACCACTGAATCCACCAGGTATCCTATACAGAATCTCATACCACGAAAGCAGGAAATCAAAGCAGACAAATCCAAGAAACAAAAACAAACAGGAAGAATACAACATGGGCAGACACAGAAACAACCTCCCAATGAAAGGAAAAGAGGAATCTCCAGAGAGACAGATATATGAAAGGGACAAGCAAACTATCAGACACGGAATTCAAAAGAACGGTTATAACGAAGCTCAATGAACTTGACAAACTCAGAGAAAACTACAACGAACTCCGGGGGGAATTACAAAAAACTCCAGGGAAACTACAAAGAACGCCAGGGAAGCTACAAGGAACTTACAGAGAACTACACCAGCATAAAAACAGACATAGAGGACTTCCGGCCAAGATGGAGGCTTAGACGGACACGCTAGGTCTCCCTCTACAACTAGAGAGGAATACAACTACTTCAAAACAAAGGATAACGAGAAATTCCAGAAAATAAAACTACACGGAAGCCCAACATTTGAAGTTATAAACCAGCGGTGCCATTTGGGCAGGTAAGAGTTAAAGAGGGCAGAGCTGTTTGCGATCGCACGATCGCACCTGAGACCCGGCGGGGCGGCAAGAAATCCCGGCTGCGGGCGGCCCCTGGCAGTGCGCGACTCCAGGGCTGGGGAGAGCAGCCACCGCATCGCCTTGAACAGTGAGGCCCAGGGGGGCAGGAGGACGGATCCCGGTCTCCTAGCTGAATAACTGTGTGAATCCATCTTGGACCCCCGCCCCCAAAGAAAGAAAGCGCCATAGGGCTGCGAAATAGGTCGCAAGCAGGCGCCGGTCGCTGATTTGTGACGCATACACAGGCACTGCCCCCGACAGCCGGCCCAAGAAAACAAAACGTATCTGTCAAAATGAGGCAGACAACTATAGAAATTCCGGTAGCACAGCTCACCAGACAACAGATAGAGAACCTGACAGATGAACAGATAAGAAACCTGTCAGAGGCTCAGTTCTGGGCCATTGTTAGCAGGTGGCTTACAGAATTCACAAAAGAGCAGGAAAAAGATAAGAAAGAACTGAAAAACTTTCATAACGAAAGGAACAAAACCGAATACGAGACAGAAGGTGAGGGAAAAAAATCCAGAGTTCATTTCAACAAACTGGAATATGGAGAAGGAACAAGCAGTCAACCAATGCAGCGAGAGGAAATGGGAAGCAACAATGAGAGGATCAGAAACCTCTGGGACAGCTATAAAAGGCCCAACATAAGAATCATTGGTTTGCCAGAGAGTGAGGAAGAAGAACTAGAACTTGAAAAATTGAGTGAAAATATAATAAAGGAGAACTTCCCAGACTTGGGGAAGGGAATTGACTTGCAGGTCCAGGAAGCAAGGAGAGTTCCCAAGAGACTGGACCCAGGGAGAACCACTCCAAGACACATTATAATCAAAATGTCAAAAATTAAAGATAAAGAGAGAATCTTAAAAGCAGCAAGAGAGAAGAAAAGAATTATGTACAAAGGGATCCCAATTAGACTATCAGCTGACTTCTCAAGGGAGACCCTACAGGCAAGAAGGGACTGGCAAGAAATATTCAAAGTAATGAAAATCCAAAACCTACAACCACGAATACTCTATCCAGCGAAATTGTCATTCAGAATAGAAGGACAGAAAAAGTGTTTCCAGGACAAAATAAAACTGAAAGAGTTCATTAGATCCAAACCACTGTTATATGAGATGTTAAAGGGACTGGTTTAAAAAACAGAAGCTAGGGAGATGAAACAAAGGCAAACTAAACAGGCAACGAGAGTGGAAAAGGAACTGTGGGTACGGGAAGCATATTGGGGGGAGGTCAACAGGGAGGGGGAGTGGGGAGAGGGAGGGAGAGGATATAGGAATTGGGGATCATGGTAGGAGGGAATGGAATAGACGGAGAGAGGTTGGGAGGAACTGTATGCACAACTAATGGACATAATCTAAAAGGGGGGGACAACTGGAGGGAGGGGGGCCACCGGGTGGAGGGGAGCAGAGGGAAGGGAAATTGGCACAAATGTAATATTTTAATCAATAAAACACATTAAATCTGAAAAAAGAAAAAACAGACATAGAAACTATCAATAAGAACCAGGAAGAAATGAAGAATACAATTTCTGTACTGAAGAACACAGTAGAAGCAATCAAAAGCAGGTTAAATGAAGCAGAGGATCAGATCAGTGAGTTAGAGGACAATGTAGAAAAAAATTCCCAGACAATACAACAACATGAAAAAATACTAAAAAAGAATGAAGAGGGTTTAAGAAAACTGCAGGACAACATGAGACGAAATAACATTAGAATCATAGGGATATAAGAAGGAAAAGAAGAGGAGCAAGGGATAGAAAACCTGATTGAAAAAGTAATAACAGTAAATTTTCCTAACATGATGAGAGAAAAAGTCATGCAAGGCCAGGAAGCGCAGAGGGTCCCAATGAAGATGAACCCAAAAAGACCCACTCCAAGGCACATCATAATTAAAATGGCAACATATAAACACAGAATCCTAAAAGCAGCAAGAGAAACACAGCAAATGACATACAAGGGAGCTCCGATAAGGCTATCAACTGATTTCTCAACAGAAACACTACAAGCCAGAAGGGAATGGCAAAAATATATTTCAAGCAATGAAAAACAAAGGCCTATAACCAAGACTACTCTACCAGCAAGGCTCTCCTTCAAAATGAAAGATGGAATAAGGAGTTTCCCAGACAAAGGAAGACTAAAAGAATACATCTCCACCAAACCAGCATTGCAAGAGATGCTAAAGGTCCTGCTTTAAGAAAAAGAAGAAAAAGAGTGAGGGAGAGGAACACAAGTACAAAGGGAAATGAATAAATACCTGTCAATAATAATTTTAAATGTAAATGGATTAAATGCACCAATCAAAATACGTAGGGTAGCAGAATGGATACAAAAACATGACCCACATATATGTTGTATACAAGAGACACACCTCAAAAAAAAAATAGATTAACACAGACTGGAAGTGATGAGATGGAAAAAGTATTCCAGGCAAATGGACATGAAAACAGAGCTGGGGTAGCAATACTTATATCAGACAAAACAGATTTCAAAACAAAGGCCATAAAAAGAGACAAAAAAGGGCATTTCATAATACTTAAGGGAACAATCCATCAAGAAGATATAACCCTGGTAAACATATATGCACCAAACCTAGGAGCACCCAAATATATAAGGAAAATACTACAAGACTACAAGAAGGATATCAACAGCAACACACTCATAGTAGGGGACTTTAACACCCAATTAGCAGCAATAGACAGATCTTCAAAGCAAAGAAAAACCATGGATATTGAGGCATTGAACAACACACTAGATGAGATAGACTTAATTGATAAATATAGAACTTTTCACCCCAAAGAAGCAAAATATACATTCTTTTCAAGTGCACATGGAACATTTTCAAAGATTGACCACACGATAGGACACAAAACAAGCCTCAACAAATTCAAGAAAATTGAAATTATATCCAGCATCTTCTCAGACCACAATGCCTTGAAACTAGAAATCAACTTCAAGGAAAAAACTCAAAGACATTCAAACTCATTGAGAATGAATAACATGATATTAAATAATGAATGGCTTAACAATGACATCAAGGAAGAAATCAAGAAGTTTCTGAGAACTAATGATAATGAACACACAAAACCCAAAACCTATGGGACACAGCAAAAGCAGTCCTGAGAGGAAAGTTCATAGTAATACGGGCCAGCCAGAAAAGAATAAAAGGATTTCAAATAAAAAATCTAACCCTACAGCTACAAGAACTAAAATAACAACCACAAACAAAGCCCAGGGCGAGTATAAGGAAGGAAATCATCAAGATTTGAGCAGAATTAAATGACATAGAGACTAAACAAACAGTTCAAAGATCAACAAAAGCAGGAGCTGGTTCTTTGAAAAGATAAACAAAATAAACAAGCCTTCAACCTGGCTCATCAAGAAAAAAAGAGAGAGAACCCAAATAAATAAAGTCAGAAATGAAAGAGGAGAAATCACGACTGATATCAAAGAAATACTAAGGATTGTAAGAAATTACTACAAACAACTGTACAGCAAGAAACATGACAACCCAGATGAAATAGACAAATTTCTAGAAACATATAATCTTCTAAAACCGAATCAGGAAGAAGTAGTAAGCCTGAACAGGCCAATAACAGAGTGAAATTGAAAAAATAATCAGAAAACTCCCAGCACACAAAAGCCCTGGACCAGATGGCTTCACAGGTGATTTTACTAAACATTTAGGGAAGAGCTAATGACTACCCTTCTCAAACTATTTTAAAAATCCAAGAAGAGGGAAGACTCCCAAACTGTTTCTATGAAGCCAATATTACCCTAATTCCAAAACCAGGTCAAGACACAACAAAGAAAGAAAACTACAGGCCAATATCACTGATGAACATTGATGCTAAAATCCTCAATAAAATATTGGCAAACCAGATTCAGCAACACATTAAAAAGATCACACATCATATCAAGTGGGATTCATCCCAGGGATGCAAGGATGGTTTAATATTCACAAATCAATAAATGTAATACAGCACATAAACAAAATGAAAGACAAAAACCACATGATCATATCCATAGATGCTAAAAAGCATTTGATAAAGTACAATGCCCATTTATAATGAAAACTCTCAGAAAAATGGGAATAGAAGGAGCATACCTCAACATAATCAAGGCCAGAAATCTGAAGCCAACATCATACTCAATGGACAAAAATTGAAAGCATTCCCCCTGAGATCAGGAACAAGACAAGGATGTCCACTCTCTCCACTCCTATTCAACATAGTGTTGAAGTTTCTAGGAACAGCAATCAGACAAGAAGAAGAAATAAAAGGCATCCAAATTGGAAAAGAGGAAATAAAACTGTCATTATTTGCATATGACATTATGATGTACATTGAAAACCCTATAGACTCCACTAATAAACTACTCAACGTAAGAAGTGAATTTGGCAAATAGCAGAGTACAAAGCCAATATTCAGAAATCGAAGGCATTTCTGTACACCAACAATAAAATGTCAGAGATAAAAACTAAAAAGAAAAATCCCATTTACCATAGCAACAAGAAAAATAAAGTACCTAGGAATAAACTTAAACAAAGAGATAAAAGACCTGTACTCGGAAAACTATATATCTCTGAAGAAAGAAATTAAGGAAGATACAAATAAGTGAAAGCAAATACCATGTTCATTGATGGGAAGAATCAACATTATTAAAATGTCCACAGTACCCAAAGATATTTACTGATTCAATGCAATCCCTATTAAAATACCAGTGACATATTACCCAGACCTAGAACAAACACTTCAAAAATTTATATGGAACCAAAAAAGACCCCGAATAGCGACAGCAATCTTTAGACAGAAGAACACAGCAGGAGGAATCACAATACTTAACATCAAACAATACTACAAAGCCACTGTGATCAAGACAGCCTGGTACTGGCATAAGAACAGACATATAGATCAATGAAACAGAACAGAGAGCCCAGAAATAAACCCAGGTCTATATGGTCAACTAATATTCAACAAAGGAGGAAGGAGCATAAAACGGAGTGAGAAGAGTCTCTTCAACAAATGGTGCTGGGAGAACTGGACAGGGACGTGCAAAAAAATGAAACTAGACCACTAACTTACACCATACACCAGAATCAACTCAAGATGGATCAAAGATTTAAATGTAAGCTGTGACACCATAAAAGTCATAGGGAAAAACATAGGCAGAAAAATTTCAGGTATCCCACATAGCAATATTTTTACTGATACATCTCCTACGGCAAGAAAAATAAAGGAAAGAATGAACAAATGGGACTACATCAAATTAAAGAGTTTCTGCTCAGCAAAAGAAAACAGCAAGATGAAAAGGGAACCAACTATATGGGAAAACATATTTGTCAGTGATACCTTGACAAGGGCTTGATCTCCAAAATATATAAAGAACTTACACATCTCAACACCAAGCAGACAGACAGCCCAATTTAAAAATGGGCAAAAGTCCTGAACAAACACTTCTCCAAAGAGGATACACAGAGGGTCCATAGACACATAAAAAAATGCTCAACATCATTAGCCATCAGGGAGATGCAAATAAAAACCACAACAAGATACCATTTTACACCAGTCAGAATGGCCATCATCAACAAATCAACAAACAAGTGCCGACGAGGATGTGGAGAAACGGGAACCCTACTGCACTGTTGGTGGGAATGTGGACTGGTGCAGCCGCTATGGAAGACAGTACAGAATTACCTCAGAAAACTAAAAATGGAACTGCCTTTTGAACCAGCGATTCCACTGCTAGGATTATACCCAAAAAAATCCTGAAACCCCAATTCAAAAGAACTTATGCACCCCTATGTTTATAGCAGCACTGTTACAGTAGCTAAGTGTTGGAAACTCCCTAAGTGCCCATCTGTGGATGAGTGGATCAAAAAGCTGTGGTACATTTACACAATGGAATACTATGCAGTAGAGAGAAAGAAGGAACTCCTGCCATTTGCGACAACATGGATGGAACTAGAGAGAATTTTGCTTAGCAAAATAAGTCAGACAATGAAAGAAAAATACCATATGATATCATTTAGTACAGGAAACTAATGAACAACACAAATAAACAAAATTGAACAAGGAACAGAAAAACCATTATCGGCGGGGTGGGAGGGGTAAATAGGGGAAGAATCTAGTAAAGGAACTAGTATAAATAACCCATGGACATAGACAACAGGATGGGTATTGACTGTGGGAGAAGGGGTGGGCTGGGTGGGGGAGAGCAATGGGGGAAAAATGAGACAACTGTAATAGAAAACCAATAAAATTAAATTAAAAATAAAATAAAATTATAAAAACATGGAACTTTTTAGATATTAATTATTTGATTCTAAAATAAACAAAAATGAGCTTAAAAGAGCCAAACAACCTTGAAAAAGAATGACAAAGAAGGACAACTTAGTCTATTTGCCTTATTGTCTTATATTAAATTTAGTATAGTATAGATTTAGTATATAGTTTTAGGAATCAAGACAGTGTGGCATTTGTAAAGAATATACAAGTAGATCAATAATATGAAACAGGGAGCCTGGAAATTTGCCCATTAACATAAGGTTAATAAAGTTTTCAAGAAAAGTACAGAGTTTAATGGGGAAGGAAAGACAATTCAAAACATTGTATTGTAACAAGTGGATACCCACATAAACCCAAAGAACCTCAAAAATATCAACTTGTGTAATAAATCTATAGGATATATCATAAATCTAAAGGAAGATGCTAAAATTATAAATCTGCTTGAAAGAAACACAGGAAAATTTTTACATGAGCTTGGATAAGCAATAATTTCTTAGATAAAGTATGAAAATGTATATCAATGCAATTAAAAGATAATTTGGACTTTACTAAAATTTTATTAAATGTAAAGTATTTCTTACCAAAAATAAGAATTAAGAAAAACTCAACTTTTACAGTGATCACACTTTAATTTTTTTCTTCTATATTATCAGACAGTTCTCTAAAGAGACTACATGGAATAGAAGGTTCTCAATCAAAAGCAGGGATAGAACTATTATTGTAAGAACTTAGAAGGTGTCTTTGGACACTTACATTATCAACTTATCTAGTTCATAAAAATGTTAATTATAAAGTTATTAAGTAGTTAATAATTTTTATTCTAATACTTATATTTAAATACAGAAATGTCTTTGCTATATTCCTTGTAATTACTTTTAAATCACTGGTGCTTTCTTTCCTAGAAATATCCTATATTGAGAATGCTTACCCTTCCAGACCTATGAGATGGCCATTTTTCCTATTCATTCCTTTTGTCATTATTCTCTGTGTAATGATCGCAACCCTGGTAAAAGTTTATTTCCAAAGAAAAAAGTGGAAAACTGAGGAGTATACAAGCGATGAGTACGTTGATTTCATATTTAAAATTCATTAATTTTATAGTTGTTGGCATCCATAGTAATTTATTAATAAGTAACACTATGATAATGTTACCAGTAATGATTCAGATTTAATTTTATCTTTATATGGAAATTCAATACTTAATATACTAAAATGTCAGCAATTTTAATCTTATAACAACTTGGACTCTGTTAAGGGTAAAGTTAAGTGAAAATGATTTCTAGTTAGTATTTATTCACCTTTATTCATTATTTGCTCTTAATTATTGAATGTATATTAAACATTGCTATTTTATTTTTAATATTTATATATTTCAAATAGTTTTTGCCTGGATTATTTTATTAAAAGATAGCAGGCAGGAGAGTAGTTAGCCTTACATGTAGTTCAATAAATTGAAAAATAAGCAGCCAGAAATGGAAAAAATAAATTAATATATAAAAATAGTAAGACTGAAAAATCTAGACTATAGCTATTGCTAACCTATAGAAAAATAAAGCAAATAATTTTTTCATTAAAAAAACTTAGAAATATCTGTAAGTATGCTTTAAGAATAAAAATAAATATTAAAATTAGTTTACATCTCTTCAGGGAAATTGATATAAAATAATTTCTGCTTGGCAGTATACCAGAAACCTACAGCCAACATCATACTCAATGGGCAAAAACTAAAAGCTTTCCCCTTAAGAAGAGGAACAAGACAAGGGTGCCCAATTTCACCACTTTTATCCAACATAGAATAATTGGAAGTTCTAGCCACAACAATCAGACAAGAAAAAGAATTAATACAAAATACAAAATAATACTGAACGTAAACTGTAATTGAAAGTAAATAAAATAAGGCAGAAGATAGATGGCAAAAAAAGTTTGAAGTTATTTAGCTAATCATGTTATAAATATAAAAGTGACCTGAGTTCATTTTCAGATAAACTTACATTACTGTGCTTTTTTCTCACATTACTCTTACCAGCTGAGAGATTATTTCAGTGGTAAGATAGTCTTAAGTAGTGGCTGTTTCCAGATCTCAGATAGGAATTCAAAACTGTTTTAGTACTAACATATGGTGCAGAGTTTTGTACAGCAATCTTAGAAGAAAATATAAGTTTATGTTATTATATTTGTTTTTAAATGTACAGAGAACTTGAAAGTGAGAGTGAAACAAAGACTAACCTGGAAACAGAGAACTGATGATATCATAGTGAGTATCAAATATTTTAAGGATGAGATGGAGATACAGAAAATTTAATGTATTGGATAGATATAATAATATAAATATGTACTAAATGATGGTAGTCATATAGATGCATATAATGAAAATTGAATTGGATAATATTTTTCAATAGCATAAGCTACATCATAGATTAGTAAACTATAAATGACACTCAAGTTCTCATTAAAAATTTCTTGCAGTGTTATCTTTTAAATTTTTTAAATAATTAATTCTTTAGCATTTGTGTATTCAAATGTTGTTTTAAAATAAATTACATTATAGAACCCTATAATAAGGTTTCCTTCATGCTATTTGTTGAGTTAACCATTGTTTTTAACTTGATTGGGCATACAGGTGACTTTTTCCCCTTTATTCTTTCAGAGTAATCCTCCTTGAGGGACAGGAAAATTGGAAAGGAAAAAGTGTGTTGTCTGAGTGCCTGGGATTCAAAACCTGCAAATTATCATTTTGACCTGACAAGAAAAAAATAGAAGTTTTCATATATAATTTATGTTATATTATATTATTTAAAAAGTATATAACATACATATTTATTTAGTTAATTCCACAGATAACTTGTTTATGACTGTTTATATTACACATTTTTAAAGTTCTCTCGTACTAATACTGTCAGTAGAAACTAATTTATAATCAGCAGGCATGAGATGAGAAAATGTTATAATAAATGCAATGTCATGATTAAAAGCTACTTATATTTGAAATTGCAAAGTTATGTAGTTACGTTATTATCTGATGGTCCATAACCAATCAAAAGAAAGCTTAATAGACTTTAATATTGAGAGCATTAGTAGAGATAAGAATATATCAAAATGTAAATCACTAATTTAATAATACATATAATAATACATATGCATTAGTGAGGGTTCTCCAGAGAAACAAATAGGTGATTAGATAGGTGATAGATAGATATAGATGATAGATAGATAGATAGATAGATAGATAGATAGATAGATAGATAGATGATAGATAGATGATGAATAGATAGCTGAGGAGAATTACTATAGAATTTGGCTCACATGGTTATGGAAGCCAGAAGTCCCATGATCTGCCATCTACAAGCTAGAGAGAAAAAAAAACTGGTGCTGTAATTCAGTATTAGTTTGAAGGTCTGACAACTGTGGATCCTGTGGTGTAAGTCTGGTCTCAGTCCAAAAACCTAAGAACCAGGAGCAACAGTGGATATCCAAGGGCAGGAAAAGATGGATGCCTCAGGTCAAACACGGAGCAAATTCACGCTTTCTCCACTTTTGTTCTACTCAGGCCCTTATGGGATTGGATGATTACCATTTGCATTGATGAGGATAATCTTCACTCAGTCTAATGATTCAAATACTAATCTCTTCCAAAGACACGCTCATAGATGCACCCAGAAATAACGTTTTATCAGGTATTTGGACACCCCTAAGTTGACACATAAAATTAATCATCACAGTGTACCCCTTGTTGACGTGGCAACCATAATTATCTCCTGAAACCATACATAATCTCCAAATAAAAGATGTAACTCTACCTAACATGGTATGACTATACTGCATGCAGCCCAAAATGCACTAATTCCTTCCCCAGAAGAGAAAATAAAATCTTTGTATGATGTTTACTCTTCTCCAGGTATCTCATAATTTAAACACTATGATGTAATATTAACAATACTTAAATACTGATATAAAGTCAATACATCTTATGTTACATGGTAAGAGAATAAGGAAGGAAAAAGCAAAGACATTTCTTTATTATTTATTTATTTATTTATTTATTTATTTATTTTAATTTTATTTTTTGGTTTTTCAATTACAGTTGTCCCATTTTTCCCCCATTGCTCCCCCCTCCCAGCCCATCCCTTCTCCCACAATCATATCCCTCCCCGTTGTCCATGTCCATGAGTAATTCATATATGTTCCTTGGCTAGACCCTTCCCTTACTTATCCCCCTTCTCTCCCTCCCCCCTCCCCCCTACTGACTACTATTCTAGTCTTCGCCTATTTAATTCATTTGTTTGTGTTGCTCTTTGGTTTCCTGTATTAGGTGATATCATAAGACATTTCTTTAATATATGTATATACACACACAAGTGTATTCATAGCAAAATAAGGAGGAAATACAACATCTGTTGCAGGCACTCAGATCTCTGGGTAGGGGCATGTTTACATGCTCCTCTGTCCAGGTGTCCTGTGGCTCAGGAGATAAGCTGGTCTTGTCTCTGCCTTTGGCTCTAGGCTGTACAGGCCACTGAGTCATGGAATCCTGAGAACAAAGAAGTCTGTTAAGTACTCCATCTGCCTCCTTGTAAATAAAGTCTTAATTGGAGCTGGCCTTGAGGATTAGTGGGTCTGCTTTGTATCCTTGATAGGTGCTATCTAAGTCATAAGTTACCCTAGCTGTATTTCACACATTAATGATACATTGTAAAAATTCTTTCACTATTGGCTGTAGATTCACCCCTGCCCCCGTTCTATTTTTTGTAACTTTTGAAATCCTAATAAATGGACAGTGGGGTCTCATGCTCTCCGCTGACTGCCAGAGAGTACTGCAGCCCCCCGATCGTTTTTATCATTCTGCTTGCTGGAATTATCTGCATGTCCGGGATCACAATTAAATCTATAAACATCACCCCTCCTTTTTGTAACTGGTCATGTCATTGTGGCTGGAATTTATAACTACCCATTCTGCATTCCCTTTGATTTCAGCATACACCTGAGATGGTTTAGTGAGCCAAATCTTCACTTCTGAAGGTTCTGGGCCATTGTTAGTCCTGTCTTGATTGAGTTGTTGTAATTTTCCATTGACTCTAATTACAAGGTATGGTAATGCAAAGAGACATCCTAAAGATCTCCTGTGTTCCAGTCATATTCTTTCTTACCTCATACTGAGTAGTAGTCCAATTTCCTCTTGGTAGTCAAAATCAATCACCTCAGCCAACACCTTCACTCTATTTTTTGCCTGTTGATTTGGAGGGATGAGGAATCCAAAGTAACCAGGTGGCACTCTAACTTTCATTTCAAGGAATCATTGTGTCTCCTGATAGAAGCATTTCTCCCTCTGAAACTAAGGCCTCTAGGCAAGCAGAGCATAAAATCAAGAAAACAAGAAGCAAAAATTTTGCAGCTAGGTCACTCAGGATAACAGTGAGTGGTGCCACTCCTATTCTCACTCTCTGATTCTTGAAACCATGAATCCCATCTTTGGGAGAAAGAGAACCAAATCTTGGACACTGATTCAAAGCACACACAGTCTTCTGCAGAACCTTGTCCCAGCCCTGAAAGCTATTGTTACCTAGCTGGCACCATAACTGAGCATCTGAAAGGCCATTCCACCATTCTATCAAGCCATCTGCTTCAGGAGGACAAGAACCCTGTGAATTTTATGAGCAGAGCCATTGCTGCAGTTCTTTTGCTGTATAGTTAGTTTCTTGATCAGAAACAATGATGAATAGAATACCGCGATGGTGGATAAGGCATTTGGTAAGTCTATGAATGGTAGTTTGGACAGAAGCATTGCATGTAAGGAAGGCAAATCTGAATCCAGAGTAAGTTTGTATTCCAAAAAGGAAAAAACACTGCCCTGTCCATGATGGAAGTGGGCCAACATAATCAACCTGCCACCAGTTTAGTGTACTGATCATCCTGGTGAATGATAGCATATCTGGAGCTCAGTGGTGACAAATTAGGAGCTCAGCAGTGACTGTAGCCAGGTCAGGCTTGGTGAGTAAAATTTCATGTTGCTGAGCCCATTCATAATCTCCACCCTTGCCATCATGACCACAGTGAACCCACTAAGTGGTAACAGGTCTTCCTAGGGATGGAGGCTGACTAGTATCCACAGAATGGGTCTCCATTTTCACCTGATTATTGAAATCCTCCTCTGCTGAGATCACACTTTAGTGAGAATCCACATGGGACCCAAATATCTTCAAGATTTTTACTCATTCATAGAGGTCTATCCACACACTATCTTCACATTTTTTTTCATTTATAAGGATCTATCCATATACTTTTCCCCAAAATTTTTTATCCCTTCCATTCATAGTTTTTTTTCCAAGTCCCTGACCATTCAGCAAAACTACACTGATATATAATCACATATCTGGTTATTTCTTCTGTCTAGCAAAGTGCAGAACCATGTACACTGCCAAAGGTCTTTCCTCTTGGGAGGATTTCCTTTCACCACTGCCCTTCAGGAATGTCTAAGAGAGGAGTTACTGTGCTGCAGCTATTTTCAGGTGGTACCTGCATATCATACAGAATCACCTGTAAACAAAGCTCAGATCTTCCCTTCTCTTGTCAGCTAATGGTAGGCTATGAGGCCATAAATGCAAGTTGGGAGAACTTTGATTAATTCATACCCGACAGCAATTGTGTTGATTGCTGTAATTTTTTTTTTAATTTGACAATCTAAGGGAAAAGAGGCCAGTGCCCTGACTAAATAGTCAGGTAATAACGTGTTTTAAAAATTCTTGTGGCACACCACTTGAAAATTGCTGGCTTAAAACGTTCAATTTTACAAACAAAAATAAATTCTGTGAGTGAAAATATGTACGTTTGTGTCTGTTGATTCTTCCACCCACTTGATCCTTTCGTAGAAAATAAGCACTATAGCTTCTTTTGAACCTGCAAGGTGTTACATCCAAAATGAAAACATTTTATTGCCCACTGTGCTACCACCCTCAAATGCCTATGACCGTGTTAACCATTCCCATCTCAAGAGAGGACACCTAAGGTCCACACACCTCCTTAGCTCATGATCCCCCTCCCTATCCATTCCAGACTTTGGATTTTGAAGTTTTACTAGGTAAGGCCAGCCTCAAGCCCCAGATAGTTGCTAGCATCTATTCCATCTTTAAGGAATTACTCACACTGAGATCCTGGTCATAGATAACTGTTCTTTCTCAAGGTGATACTTCTGTGGCCTCATGTAATTTGAGATGTAGGCTATATCTTTGCCCTTTGGGGGAACCCAGACACTCTGCTCTTTCTTTACTTGAAGCTGAGATTTTTTTTAGGTAATATTTTCTTGCTTCAGTGTCCCTTCTCCCCATGTAGCTCTTACTGAGATAGATGCACTCCTGCATCCCTCATTCTACATGGGTTAGAAAAAACCATCAGCCTACCTGGGGATAATTGGGACCTGTGGATTCTTCTTCAATACACAAGATGTTTCTGGGTCAGAAGTGGTAATACTTCACATGAAGGCCAAGAGTTTCTTTTTCTAAATGTCCATCAACTGATGGATAGAATTTAAAAATGTGTTCTATCCATACAATGGAATATTTTTCAGCCATAAAATAGTTACAAATGGTTGAAACTTGAAATCATTGTGCTGAGTAAATAAAGCCAATCACAAAAAAGAACATACATTACTCATTTGTATGAAATATCCAGAACAGGGACATTTATGGAGACAAAGACCAGAGGTTGTTTAGGGCTAGAACGGGGCCTGGTGATGAAGAGCTGGGACGCAGGGTGGTGATAGCTAAAGGGTACAGGGTTTTTTTGGAGATAATGAAACTAAAATTGTTGTAATGTTTGCACACCTGTGAATATACTAAAAACCTTACAATTTTTCAATTGTGGCACTTTAATGGGTGACTTTCCTGATATATTTATCAGCAAAACTGTGACACAGGGAAAGAAATTATCAAGAACTCCACTGGAAAAGCAGATAATTCTTATCTGGCTCTATGTCCCTAACTGAAGGGTTTAAACAATGTAAATTTACCCAGACAAACCAGCTGTAAACAAATGCATACGCTCCTTTCTGGGGTTTCCTTTCCAGGTCCTGTGGCAGGGGCCTGATCAATCAGGATTCCGAAGGGTGGGCCACCTAGGACAGAAAGCAACTACAGTCCTCACCCAGTGCCCTGACACTATGAGCTGTTGTCCTGACTACTCTTGCCCGCGAGGCTCGAGCCTCGGACTTCCCTAACGGCTTTCAACCTTGGTGGTGTTCCTGTGCTCTGGCCCAGCTATGCTCCTCCTTGCGCTGCTCCTTGAGCTTGGAAGGCTGCCCGCCCTCACGGGTAAGAGCACGGGAGCCTGGACTACTTCTTTTGCCTCTGAGCAGGGCTGAGCTCTTTCGGGACAATAATTTTCTATAGCTCTGGGACCCCCTACTACCCTCTTCTTTGTACCGTTGTTGATGCCCTCCTCCATGTCTCCCGAACCATCCAGAACAAGGGCAGGTTACTAATGAGATTAGCCAAAGAGTCCACTCTGCATCAAAGGTCCAGGGTCTCGGCGGCTGAGACTTAGCTGGTCTTCCTGGCTCACTTACTCTGTGGTCATTGGATTTCAGGGTATGTGTACTGCCCTCAATTTATTCCTCAGAGTCCCGAGGAAAATAGTCTCAACGCAGTTCTATAAGGAACAGGATGGTCCTGGAGAACTATAGTGTCTAATTTTTGTTTGTATCTTAGCAATTTTCAGTGTGTCATTGAAAATGTAGTGAAAGCTGTGGACCAAGAAGGAGGGAGAACAGATGTAAATAAATTTACTGACAATTTTAGACCTCGCAGTGGACTCGGTTAAGAACCCATTCTGGACTGAGATGACTGTTGTTGCAAACAACCCCATTTTCTTACTGCAGATTCGGAAGGAATATTCCTGCATGTCACAGTTCCACAGAAAGTAAGGTCAAATGAGAGTGAAGGTACAAAGAGGCAGGTAAATGTTTGTTTTACAATTAAAATTTTTAGACTATTTTAATTTACCTTTGTATTAAGTTAGATCATACTGATTTGTATTCATTTGCAAAACAAAATGTTTTCCCAGTGCTATTTTGCCTCAGTATATTTTGATCCTTCCTTTATTGCACCTCTACTGCTAACTCCTGTGCCCTTCCCTTCATCTTTCCATCTCTCTGACATACTTGTTCACAATTTTTAAGAAAATACTGCTAGAAATATTATAGGAAAAATACTGGTAGAAAAAATTCAATATAAAATAAGTGTGACAATGGGCCAGGTACAGAGTCTTCAACAAAATTTAGGCCAATAAAATTTTGACTCAGGAATATCAGACTTAGTAGAAATATGGCAAAAGAAAAAACTAGAAAAGAAAAAATAAAACTGTCACATTTTCTCTATTATTATGAAGAATATTATAATAAATAAATATTAACTGGAAAAGAAAGTTGAAAAAATGCTTATTTGTTATATAAAAAGGAATTAAATTGAAGGCATTTAGTCTTAAATATTTCAAATTGGTCTAGTTATATTCTATATTACAAACCAAGAGTCATAATGCAGGAGTTTAGATTTCCATGTAGTTAAATTGGTGTGGTCAATATATGGTAACTCTGAAAAAAAAATTTCATGTTAAAGGAACAATTTTTGGAATGATAATAAGTAAAAAATTAAGAATTTATAACTATTTTGTCATATAGTAATGGAACCTATTATTATTTTGTTCTGAACAATATAATAAAAGTAAACTGAATAATAATAAAAGTAAAATGTATGTGAATTTGTGATTGAAAGCAACAATAAAATAATTTTCTTTGGAGAAATATTTTTACATACTAAACTCATTTAATTCTCGGGTTAACCTAAACAAGGATATGGATATATACAGAACATAAATTATAATTGTATACTATATATGTATTTATTAAAGAGGATTAAAAATATTAAGGGCATCAAAGCTACGACATTCAGGAAACAGAATTTAATTTGAATTTGTAACTCCAATTTCACTACAAGTACTACCTTCATTGAAAAATTATTTACAAAAGTTTTTTTCTGATTTATTTCTAAGAATTTATACATTATCATTGTATGATCACTTTGAACTTTAAATTGTTTAATTCAAATTGACTTTCACACAGCATATAGCAACTGTGCAGGACATAGAATGCTTTTACTATGAAGTATTTCATACCTTTTTGCATTTTTTGAATTGTGTTTATGCAATCCTGGAAGCCATTTTCCTGTAAAAGAATATGATTAATGTTCTCCCTTCATTTCTTACAGTAGGCCTCCCTTTCTTTGTCTTGTTTTCCCTTAAGTCTAGATTGCCCTGTGTCTTGTTTGCTATTCAACATACAAAAGATTCTTTTCATGGACTTCCAGTTTATCATGATAAGCTCATATTCTACTAAAGTAACGGCTTTTGTTTGGGGATATTGCAAGACTTATGCATGTGTCCAACTTTCTAAGGTTTATCTAAATATAATTTAGAAGCTATAGTGCTGCTATTGCTGTAATACTGGGAAGAAACTCCTTAGTTGAGGAGAGCTGGCTGCCTTTCAAGGCCTTCTTGCCAAAGACCGTTGGGAACACACCTGTAGTTAAACAAGTTAGGTGTATTAATTATTGCAGTGAGTGACAACACACACCATGGATAACCATGGGGCATCTCAGGAACAATGTGTTAGAAAGGTTTTAAAAGATTCCAACTTCTGTTAAAGGATTCGTGGAACGTTTGAAGAAGCAGACCTTTGCTCTGTTTGGATGTGGTAAGGAAGTAGTGCTAATTCTGATTGTGTATCTTAGTAAATCTCATCTAAGAAAAGAGAAGGCTAGAAAAAGCCTACAGCCATAATTGGTTAAAAAGAAACAACCACTCATGTGAGTCCAAAAAGGCATATTTGCTCTCTTTTTCTGACTTAGAAAATGTTTATATTTTCTTTGTCGTCAGACATGATTATAAAGTAATCTTGTGTTTGTCTTGATCCACAGTTTGTTCGTGATGTTCATGTTCTGTATAAATGTTTATGTTCAAATAGCAGCACACCAAGGCTGTACCAAGGCAGCCAGCTCTTCAATATTAGGGACTGGCTTTCTATTTCTCACACTTTGTGTATATATATATATATATATAACTCTATCCTTAGGCAATTATTGAAATAATAGATGACAGTAGAAGACAAGTGAGATATATATGTACATATTAAGGTTAAGTTACCATGGAAGAGTTTGAGAATAACCATCTAAACAGAGTTATTTTAGCTGATTGTTGACTTTATGTAATACATTTTGTATTTATATACTGTTAGAGTAGTTAAATAAGGAGGCCATTAGACTTATGTGGCTCTAGAGCCTTTAGTCACCTTCATAAGCAAACCCCACTTTAAAAACTACCCAAACTCTTCTCTTCTACCTCCTTTATGATGCAAAATCCTTAGTCTCTTGGCAAAAGAGAAAAGAGGATTGTGGCCTGAGGGCACTGGTGAAAACCATGCAACTGAGAAAGGGACAGGGAAAAAAGGTCTAATTCTGAAGGAAGAGTAAGGAATATTTGCTAGGCCCAGTATTATAGTTTCAGTTCTGGGTTATTAGGCATCTAGTCTCCGAGTCTTATATTTTCTGGGTGTTTTCAGGCATAAGCAGCACTACCCTCTGACAGGCTCACAGACTCTCTTCCCTCAAAATCAGAGCTCTTTTTTAAAATTGGTTTTTCTTGAAAAGAAATTGTGTGTTTGCTAGTGTAGATGTCTGTCTGCCTTTGTAGAGACAGTCCACTGCCAAACATGGTCACGTCCTATTCCTGGATGTCACCACATTAGGATAATGAGCACTGTTATTGCAAATGAACCAGGTTTGGCTGCCTGCAGCAACAAAAGCCAAACTCATGAGTCAGGTGCTGGTGAAAAAGAAAAGAAGTTTTATTCAAATCCCCGTAATTCAAGAAGACAGGGAACTCATGTTTTCAGAAAAACCCATTTTTAAATTTTAGTGCAGGTGGAGGTTTTTTTAAGAATGTAGAGGGAAATCAGAACAAAGAGATTAGAGGAGCAAAAGCACTCCTCCCTTCATTCAAGTACTATCTCTCTCCAAATGGGAATTTGTAGATTTACTGCAGCCATCTGTAGATTTTCACAGCTGGCATCAAGCACTCTCTTCGCTCCCAAAAGCAGACTTCTCTAAGCTGTAAAAAAGGCTACCTAAGGGGTAAAAATGCAGGGTTTGATTTAGACACTCTAAGCCTAGAGAAAATTTAGCTTAATTGAAATGTTAAATTATGGTCACATCATATGTAAGTCTGTGTTGTATTAAAGATCTTATTCCTGACCCTGCAGCATTTCCCACTAGCTTCAGTCTCTCTAGTCTTTTTTTCCTCATGGTTTCATATAGAGAAGAATTTAAAGTAGCTCTAGGTGTATTTGGTAGTATATATATGTGTGTATTTATAAATTTTTTATTATATTTAGCATAGAATGTTAACCTGCAGCCATGTCTCCTCCATCTTAACTGGAAAATGTATATATTTTTCAAATAGAAATGCTTTATAATATTAATAATGCTAAAATTATATCTTTTCAAAATGTGACTTTCAGATTTTTCTTTTCAAAAAGCCATCCCTACATATTAAATTCATTATCTAATCCTGAATTTGTAATAATAATAAATTTCTTCTATTTTGAATAATAAATTCTGAAGAATATGTTAATTTTTTAAATGGACTAAGTCTTTTTGCTATAAGTGAAAATAATTTTACTTTGCATATATATTTAAATATTTTATTTATTTATTTTTAGAGAGATAGCAAGAGAGGGAGAAGGAAAGGGAAAGAAACATTGATGGGTTGCCTCTTGTACATACCCCAATTGGGGACAAATCAACAACCCAGGCATGTTCCCTAACTGAGAATCGAACCAGCAACCTTTCACTTTGTAGAATGACACCTAACCAACTGAGCCACACCAGTCAGGGCTACTTTGTGTATTTTTATTTACTAAACCATTTTTATTAATTTTTTTTTGTTTTAGGTGACTTATATTATTACAATTGATGAAAAATCATACACTCTGCATCTCACAAAACAGTAAGATATGATTTTCCCATAAAGCTTAAATTTTACTTTTAAAAAGTTTTTATTACTATTTAAATATAATGAAGAAAAATGCACACTGTTTAATCAATCCATTTTCTTTTTTTAATGTATATTTTATTGATTATGTTGTTACAGTTGTCCCAGTTTTCTTTCCCTTTGCTCCTCTCTTCCCAGTACCCCCCTTAGTTCATGTCCATGGGCCATGCACATAAGTTCTTCAGCTTCACCATTTCCTGTATTATTCTTAACTTTCCCCTATTTTATACCAGTCAATTTTGCTTCTTAGTCCCTGTACCATTTCCCCATTTTTCTCCTCCTTCACCCACCCAGCTGATAACCCTCCAAATGATCCCCATATTTATGATCCTGTTCCTGTTCTGGTTGGATTTTGCTTAGTTTTTTCCTTTTATTTTTTAGATTCAGTTCTTGATAGTTGTGATTTGTTGTCATTTTAATATTCATAATTTTGATCTTTTTCTAAAATAAATTTCTTTAACATTTCATATAATAATGGTTTGGTGATGATTAACTCCTTTAGCTTTACCTTGTCTTGGAAGCACTTTATCTGCCCTTCCTTTCTAAATGATAGCTTTGCTGGATAGAATAATCTTGGTTGTAGGTCCTTGCTTTTCATCACATTGACTATGTCTTGTCAGTCCCTTCTTGCCTGCAAAGTTTCTTTTGAGAAATCAGCTGATAGTCTTATAAGCACCCTTTTTTAGGTAACTCTCTGTTTTTCTCTTGCTGCTTTTAAGATTCTCTCTTTACCTTGAAACTTTGACATTTTAATTATGATGTGTCTTGGTGTGGTCCTCTTTGTGTCTACCTTGTTTGGGACTCTCTGTGCTTCCTGGACTTGTATGTCTATTTCCTTCACCAAATTTGGGAAGTTTTCCTTCATTATTTTTTCACATAAGTTTTCAATTTCTTGCTCTTCCTCTTCTTCTTCTGGCACTCCTATGATTCAGATGTTGACATGTTTAAAGTTGTCCCAGAGTTTCCTAAGCCTCTCCTCATTTTTTAAAATTCTTATTTCCTCATTCTGTAATGGTTGACTGCTTTTCTCTTTCTTATGTTCCAAATCATTAATTTGAACCCCAGTTTCCTTCCCTTCACCATTGGTTTTGTGTGAATTTTTCTTAGTTTTATTTAGCATAGCCTTCACTTCTTCCCTTATGCGCCTGCCATGCTTAAGCATATCTCTCTAGTCTGTGAGCATCTTTATCACCAGTGTTTTGAACTCCGCATCTGTTAGGTTGGCTATCTCCTCTTCACTTAGTTCTGCCACTGGAACATTGATCTTCCCCCTCTTTTGAGCCGTACTTCTCTGTCTCCTCATCTTGACAGGCTCCTGTGTTTGTTTGCCTCTGTGTCTTAAGTAGAGCTGTTGCACCTGTTACATTGCAAGGGGTGAAGCCTTAGGAACTTGTCAGTACAGGGCGACCCGTTTTACCGTGTTGTGGTACTGTATTTGCGGGAGGGGTGTGAGAGGGAACAATTCTGCTTAGTTAGCACTTGCCCCTTTTCCAGGCACTTCTCCCACTTCTGTATGGGACTGGTGCCTCTCTAGCTGTTGCCCTGCCGTCGTTCCCAGAGTGGATGGGTATAAAGGACCATGGGGGCCCTTTAAACAAGTGGAATCTGCTGAGAGAGTGGCAGTTTCTGCCTCTGCCCCAACCCCCACTGGTTTATACCGTCAGAAGCAATGAGGGTTTATTTTCCCCAGCGCTGGAACCATAAGCTGTGTGGTGAGGTCTGGTGCTGGGAGTGCTCCCCAGGTGTCTCTCTCAACTTTTTTAAATGTTTGACTACACTTTCCACTTGCCTGCTGCTGCTGCTGCCACCACCATACCGTGTCCTCTCTGCCCCGGCTTCACCTCTCCTCCCTGTCTGGATGAGTATTTCTTCTTTATGTCTTTGTTTATTAGACTTCCATGTAGCTCGATTTTCTAGAACTTCTGGTTGTCTCTAGTTCTGAGGTAGTTGTATTCCTTCTTAGTTGTGGAGGAGATGCAGCGTGTCTCTCTAGGCCTCCATCTCGTCCAGAAATCTCAATCCATTTTCAATGTTGGATTTATTATGTCTTAAATCTTGGAAATATGAGAATGTTGCATTTAATTATTCAGCTTTTTATTTTCAAACTTGGAAATGAGCTACATATTCATAAATCTTTGAGTTGTAAATATATTGAACCCCAAAATTGGGATAGATATTAAGTGTATCTGATGGAAACTCAAACATAATTAATACATCATGTGATTATTGGTGGGAAATTCAACTAGTGCCATACATCTTATGAATGTATTAATTACATATGTGTTATTTTTAACTTTATAGGGCACACTTTATATATCATAAAACTCAGTGAAGTGTATAGTTAAATTATTTTTACTAATTTTATGTAATATTGCAACCATCAAACATAAATCATTTTTAGAACATTTTATTCTCCACTTAAGATCCCTCATGCCATTTCACACTTAACCTCTATTTCCTACCACCACTCCAGGTAACAATCAGCATACGTTCTGTCTCATATTTTCTATTTCCTCAACCTTTCATATAAATAGAATCAAACAGCCTCTTCTATGCTTTTCTCTTTGAAAATATATGTATTTATAACAACTTCATTTTGTCCACCTACATCTTTATAGCTGAACAAGTCTAGAGAAAATTATCCTCATTTAATTCATGACTATTCTTACCTAATTCATAATCATTAAACTCGTGTTTCTCTTCAATGTCTCTACAACTCTGTTAAAATTGTTTTTTGATAAGGCCATCCATGATCTTCATGTTTCTGAATGCCAGTTAATTTTTAGTCCTCATTTTTCTTGACCAAATGGCAGCATTTATATAGGTAATCAGTGTCTCCTATACAAAATAATTTCTTCATTTGGCTTCTAGAATACCAGGCTCCTTTTTAACTCTTACCATTGTACTTACTCTTTCCCAGTATTAGTTTGTTTTTCAGGTTATTTTTTATCTCTCCAAACTCAGAGAACTCCCTGGTGCTATTATTGAATCTTGGTTTTTTTTCCTAGTTATATTCAATCACCTGGTCATATCCCCTAGTCCTGGGGCTTTAAACACAATATCTGTATTGATTATTTGAAAACATATCTGTCTTGATTCCTTTCCACTGAATATCATATTCATTTATCTGACTACTTATTTGATAACCAAGGGTTTAATATAATTTTAATACTTAACATATTTAAACTGTACTCCTGATCCTCCCAAAATTTATCCTTTTCACAATCATCTCAGTAAATGACAATTCTATTCTTCCAGTTTCTCAGAACAAAAACTTCAAGGTCATCCTTGACATCTTTTGTTTGTTTGTTGTTTTCCCCCACATTCAATAGATTATTAAATCCCATGTGTTCTATCTTCAAAATATTTTCAGAATTAGACCCCACCACTTCTACTATCCTAGTTCAAGTCATTAACACATCTTGTCTGGGTCACTGTAACAGCCTAACTGGTATCCTTTTCTGCAGATTCTCAACTAGCATTTAGTCTGATTCTATTAAAATGTTGGTCTGATCTTATCATTTACCACTCAAAATCTTCCAGTGGCTTCTCATCTTTGTGACACCATCTCTTAATACTACCTTTTGTCTTCAATCCACACTCCACTCCAGGCATATTGATCACTAAGTGTTCTTTGTATACCCAAAGCATATTTATGCCTCAGGGTCTTTTCATTTTTTTCTAACTCTGTCTGCAATAACATTCCAGAGCAAATCCATGGGCTTGTTTTCAAGTTTTAATCATCTACTGTATCATAATTATCTGTGAGCCTTCCATGACAACTTTTCCACATTTTGTAATAAACCTCCCTGACCCAGGCCTTATTTACCATCATCTAATGTGTTAGCAGTGTGTCTCCCTCACTATCATGATGACCAGTAATTTTGTCTTTTGTTTACTGCTATGTCCCAGTGCCTAAAAGAGGATCTTTCAGATAGACACTCAGTAAATATTTGTTCAATGAAGACATACACAGGCACACACATAGATATCTACTGTAGAGGATTCACAGAGTTTATTTCAGTGTTAAGGAAACCTGATACAGGAGTTCTATGAATTTAAACTGTTACTTCACACTAAATTACTATAATTGAAACACATATTATTTTATGATTTTAATAAATTTCACATTTATTTTATTACTGTAATGTTTGTATTCATATTAAATTCATGTTTCAACCATATTTACTTTTTGTTTTTACTTAGCTCGTTCTTATCCAAGAATTTTTTGGTTTACACTTTTAATGAAACTGGGTCTTTGCACATTGATTCTTCATATTTTAAGGTAAGACTCAGATGCCTTAGACATTTAACATGTTTCTTTACTGATGTGGACATATCATTACCATTGAGATATGTTCTATGTTTAAAATTTAATATAAATATTTTATACCATATACTTATGACATATGCTGTTGATTGTTGTGCATAGAAATAATGTGAAATGTTGAAATAATATTCATGGGCACTTACATGATATTGTACAAAATAAAGAGAGTTGTCAAAAATATTTTTCTCTTAAAATATGCATTAATAACTCTGTAATACTCTATTTTCTTTTAAACTCTTTAAAAATTTTAGGCATCTATAATGTTTAACAATACATATTTTATTCATAAAGAATTTATTTATTTGCCTTTCTATACTGTTTTTCAGATGCATTGCTATTACCAAGGATATGTTGCAGATTTTCCAAATTCAGCTGTAACACTCAGCATATGTTCTGGGCTCAGGTAGTAACATCTTAGAGGATATTTATACGTGGAAAACTTAGGACATACTTCGAGATGAAAATCAGTGGCTAGCAGACACAAATCTGGGAAGGTTTAAGGAAAATCCAAACTTTCAAAAAATTAGTATTACTAGCTGGACCTAAATACCTAGTCAAATGAAATCACTCCAGGGACATCTGACTGGAGGTATTTTTTTCAAAATACTGTGCAGAAAGGGTAGTTTCAGTAAAGGAGACTTTAGAACATTTTCTAAACATTATAGCTAAATTACCTCTCAGTTATTTTAAATAGTTAAGGAAAATGACTTTAACTGGTTTTTTAACAGGCACAGATTATATGCTCACAGTTAAGGTGCACTCAGTATCAGACATAAAACGACTAATTAAGAAGGTACCAGTAATGCACAGCACTACCAAGAGGCATTTGAAAACAAAAGCACAGGTACTCTGGATAGTGATTTAAAAAAAAATGCTTTATTAGAAAAAGAGTATAAATCAATGGTAAAACGCAGGGAAAGGAAGAGGGGAATTTCAGGGGGATACATCACCAACAGAGCTATCAGCACCCAAAGTCACAAGCAACACACCAGGAAGCCCCAGGGTGGTGGTCCTCCGGAGCCTCGGTGGGAACACGAGGGGTCTTGGGCAGTGCGTCCATTCCACGAGTGAGGCTTCAGATGACCGAGCCCCACTCCCTAGCTTATATAGATTTTAATAACAATAATTATATGAAGATAATTGCTCTCTGCATAACAAGAAACACCTGGTAATTCCTTGTGCCCTGGGAACTGGCCAGATTTCCAGACTACATGGAGCCACCGTTCCCTGTTCTAGCGTTCAAGGTCAGTATAGTCTTGTTTTGGTGATGCTTCTGTAACATTCTTGGCACTTTCTGGGGTCATGTCCCGTACCATGTCCCTGGCTCACTTCTTAGGTCTCGGCAGTACAGTGCCTTAGAAGATTTGACAGACATTTATCCAAAGAGGACATACAGATGGCCAACAGGCATATGAAAGATGCTCAACATTACTAGTCATCAAGGAAATTCAAATCAAAACCACAATGAGATATTACTTCATAACTATCAGAATGGCTATCATAAAAAATAAATAAATATCAAGTACTGGCAAGGATGTAAAGAAAGGGAACCCTCAGAAACTGTTGGTGGGATTGTAAATTGGTGCATCCACTATGGAAAACAGTATGGATGTACCTCAAAAAATTAAACATTTATTCACAATGATATATGCACCCATATGTTCACTACAGTGTTATTCATGGTGGCAAAGACATAGAAATAATCAAAGTGTCTTTTGATATATAATCAGAAAAAGAAGATGTGGTACAGCCCTGGCTGATGTGGCTCTGTTGGTTAGTGTGTCACCTGGTAGACCAAAAGTCATGGGTTCAATTCTCAGTCAGGACACATACCCAGGTTCTGGGTTCCATCCCTATTCAGGACACATGCAAGAAGGCAACAAATCGATGTTTCTGTCTCACATTAATGCCTCTCTCTCTCTCTCTCTCTCTCTCTCTCTCTCTCTCTCTCTCTCTCTCTCTCTCTCTCTCTCTCTCTTTCTCTCTCTCCTTTATCCTCCCTCTCTAAAAGCAATAGAAATGTCCTCAGCTGATGATTAAAAAATGTGATACACACATACAATAGAATACTATTCAAGTCATGAAAAAGATTAAAAGTTGGCCATTTGCAACAACATGGGTGGATCTTAGGAATATCATGCTAAGAAAAGTCAGGCAGAAAAAGTTAAGAACTATATGATTACACTCATATGTGGGATATGAAACTGAAGCAACAAATGAACAAATAAAAAAGAATTCATAGACACAGACAGTAGTATGCTGGTTAGCAGAGGGAAGGTGGGTGTGGAGCTTAGTAAAGGGTAGAGAGAATAAAATATATTGTGATAGAAAAAGATTTGACTTTGGGTTGTGTACAGATGATGTACCATAAAAATAAACACTTTAAACCTATATAATCTTATTAACCAATGTCACCACAATAAATCTCATTAAAAAATTAAACATAGAACTGCCATATGACCCAGAAATTTCACTTATGAATATTTACCCAAAGAAAATAAAAGGCATCAATTTGGAAAGATGCCTGTCTCCATATGTTTATTTCAGCATTATTTAAATAGCCAAGATATGGAAGCAACCTAAAGTGCCCATCAATAAATGAATGAATAGATAAAGGAGACATGGTACATATACAATAGAATATTGCCAGCAATAAAAATAAAATAAAATCTTGTCATTTGTGACAATATGGATGGATCTAGAGAACATTATGCTAAGTGAAATAAAGGTAAAGACATACTATATGATTTCACTTATATTTGCAATCTAAAAACAAGACAAATGAGTAAACAAAGCAAGACACATAGATACAGAGAATAAACTGATGGTTGCCAAAAAAAATAGGGAGGTGTGGGGATGGGTGAAACAAATTTTCCTCAGAGGTAAAGGGCAGAGATAAGTTATCTTCATCAATAATGATGGCAAGAGGAAGGTGGAAAGTTTATCAGAGGAAGATGAGTCCAGAACAAGTAAGATACTCTCTAAATTACTTTTTGTTCTTGTTTGCCTGATTTCCAAAATTTACTCATGTCAACTCAGAAAACTGGCATTCTCTGAATGTGGTTTTTATTTGTAGCAACCTCTTTAGAGATGCACTCTATATTTCTGTTTTTTCTTAACTTCTGTAAGAACAGGAATTTATTCTTGAAATTTTCTACAAATAATCTTGTTTCTCAGCAAATACTTGGTGTTACGTGATATCCTTCAAGTGAATGCTATTACTATACAGAAAATAGAAAATACTTTTTAATATATTTAGTTCCTTAATATGTGAGGAAAAATACTATGGCAGATGAGGTGACAGTTATTAACTGTAGCCCAAAAATAGGGGGGCAGTAGGTTTAAAACATGTTCCTTACTATACTTCATCATTTCATACAACATATTAGATTATAGCTTTGATGGGGTCATTAATAGTATTTTGATATCATTACTTTCTAAATATTTAGGGGATTTCTTCAGTTTGAAAATATCAGCTATGGAATTGAACCATTGGAATCGTCAGCGAGATTTGAGCACATAATTTATCAAGTGAAAGGTGACAAACCGGGTATACCGATATTAGCAGAAAATTACAGCAGTGTTTGTCAGAAAGACAAAACCTATAAAGCTTATTTAAGCTCACAGGTAACCGCAATAATTCTGATCTTATGACATAGCATGGTATTACTTCTGTAAACTTCTTTTAATTGTGAAAAGAAACTGCTTAGCAGTTGAGTAGGAAAATTAAATTTGGTATCTTTTTCCTACACTTTTAAATCAAACATCCATATTCCACCTAAAATATATGAAAAAATATATAATAATGTATTTCAAGCTTATTATTTTATGATGTACTATGTAACTATGTGTCAGGGCACATCAGAGAAGGAAAACTCTGATTCCAAAAGACCTCTGCTGCCTTGCGGCATACCTCTTCAGGGGAAAGGCTAAGGGAGTAAACCCCGACAGAAAATCCGGAGCTGGAGTCCCTAAGGCGGTTTGACGTTGTAGTCAACACCGGCAACTCCTGCGGCGCACCTGAAGCCAAGCTGTATTGACTCCGTCTTTCCCTTGGATCCCTCAGCTGCGAAGAGAGGGGGGGTCTGCTGCATGGGCAACAGCAGACCCTCCATATCACCCTGCCCAGGCTCTGTAGCTTCAGCTTCACTGGAGAGGACACTCCAGCATCATCGCAAGATGTCGATTCAACATGGGAGGAGACAGATACCGTGTCACTCCCGAGTCGGACTGCACAGCCATTCTCGGCGGTGCAGATAGACTCTTAAGAAGCTACACCATTGTCTCTCGAGGCTCTGTAGCTTCAGCTTCACTGGAGAGGACACTCCAGCGTCATCGTAAGATGTTGATTCAACACGGGAGGAGACAGATACCGTGTCACTCCCGAGTCGGACTGCACAACCATTCTCGGCGGTGCAGATAGACACTTAAGAATCTACACCATCGTCTCTCGAGACGGACGGCTGCCGATTATACTATGTAACATTTCTCATTCTTTTATTTAACTAAAATATATATAGTTAAATAAAATTTAGAAATACAGGAACAATAGAGTCACTGTTGGTTACCACTAACAGTTACCACTGTTGTACTGGCAAAAATATTTTTATTATCCTGTTACATAACTTTAAATACAATCAAAACACATCTTTCTAAAATACATAATCATTTGTCTAGATTAAAATCTCCTAATTTACCCATAGGCTGGATATAGATTTGGTTGAGATGTGCTTTTCTTTAATCACTTTGAGTATTTCTACTCACTGTCTGTTGCCTCCATGGTGTCTGATAAAAATCAGCTACTATTAAACTTATTAAGGATTCATTGTATATAATGAGTCCCTTCTCCATTGCTTCTTTCAAGATTTTCTCTTTGTCTTTGCCTCGTAACAGTTTCCTTATGATGTGACTTTGAGTGGATCTATGAGTTGATCTTACTTAGAATCCACAGAGCTTCTTTGAAGTTTAAATTAATTGTTTTTCACCAAATTTAACAAATTTTGGCCATGAATTTTCTGTGTTTTTATCTATCTCCTCAATTTCTAATACTCTCTTTATAAATATGTTGGTATATTTGATAGTGCCCATAATTCTATTATTTTCTGTTCATTTTTCTTTATTCTTTTTCTTTCTCTTCCTCAAAATATGTCATGTCCATTGATCTACCCTTTCTTTGATCAAATTTGAGGATTTTTTTCTCTATTTCTATGCAAGTGCCATTGGAATTTTGATAGGGATTTCATTAAATCATAGATTGCTTTAAATAATTTAGATATTTTAACAATGTTAATTCTTTCAATCCATGAACATGGGATATCTTTTTATGTCCTGTGTCTTCTTCAATTTCTTTTAATCATGTCCTATCAATTTCAGTGCACAGGTTCTTCCTTATTTTAACTTTATTTTATTCTTTTTGATGCAGTTGTAAATGGGATTTTTTTTTGTCATTTCTCATTCTGGTATTTGTTGTATCTAGAAATATAGATTTTTGAGAATTGATTTTGTATTCTGTAAGTTTACTGTACTTATTTCTAATATGGAGTCTATAGACATATATATATATATATATATATAATTATATCATTTCTAAAGAATGATAGTTTTATTCCTTTCTTTCCAATTTAGATGCCTTTTATTTCTTTTTCTTCCCTAATTGCTTTGGCAACAACTTCCAGTATTATGTCAAATGACAGTGGTAAGAGTAAGCATACTTGTGTTTATGATTTTAGAGGGAAAGTTTTCAGGTTTTCACTATTGGGTATGATGTTAGCCAAGGGTTTGTCCTATATGGCCTTTATTATGTTGAGGTAATTTCCTTCTATACTTATTTATTGAGTGTTTTGTAATAAGCAGATGTTGTACCTTGTCAAGTGTTTTTTTTTTTTTTCATCTATTGTGCTGATCATATGATTTCTATTTTTTGTTTTGTTAATGTGGTGTATTACATTGTTCAGTTTGTATATGCTGAATCATCCTTGTGCCCCTGGCCTGAACCCCACTGGATTGTAATGTATTATCTTTTGAATGTATTGTATTAGATGTGCTAGTGTTTTGGTTAGAATTTTTGCATCCATGTTCATCAGTGATATTGATGTGTACTTATTGTGTGTTTTCCTTGCCTGGTTTTAGTATCAGGCAAAAGTTACAAAGTACTCTTTCTTTTTCAATTTCTTAGAAGAGGTTGAAAATAATTGGCAATATATCTTCAAATGTTTGGTAGAATTCACCAGTGAAGCCATCTGCTCCTAGATTTTGTTTTTTGGAGATTTTTGTCTACTGTTTCAATTTTCTTACTAGTGATTGGTCTCTTTTGGTTTTCTAACTCTTTCATATTCAGTCTAGGAAGTTTGTATGCTTTCAGTAGTTTGACGTTTTTTTCCAGGTTATCCACTTTGGCTGTATATTTTATTTTATAGTATTTTTATATAATCCTTTGTATTTCTGTGGTGTCCATTGTAACATCTCTTTCATTTCTGATTTTATTTATTTGAGTCTTCTCTCTTTTTTCTTAGTAAGTCTAGCTAGAGGTTTGTCAATTTTGTTTCTCTTTTCAAATTACCAGCTCTTTATTTTATTAGTTTTTTCTATTGTCTTTTTGTTCTTTGTTTCATTTATTTTTCACTATGATTTTTATTACTTCCTTCCTTCTACTGACTTTGGATTTCATTTGTTCTTCATTTTCTAGTTCTGTAAGATGTAATGTTAGACTGCTTATTTCAGATTTTTCTCTTCTTGGGGTAAGCCTGTAATGCTATAAACTTCTCTCTTAGTACTGCTTTTGATGAATCCCCAAAATTTTAATGTTATATTTTTAGTTTTATTTGTCTCTATGTAAGTTTTGATATCTTTTTATTTATTCTTTGACCAAGTAATTCAGTAACATGTTGTTTAATCTCCATATATTGCTAGTTTTTCCAGCTTTTTTCTTCTATTTGATTTCCAGTTTCATACCATCGTGGTCAGAAAATATACTAATATGATTTCAACTTTCTTAAATTTATTGAAACTAGTTTTGTACCCCAACAAATAATCTACCCCTGAGAATGTGTGTGCACTTGAGAAAAATTTGTATTCTTTCCTTTTGAGATAGAAAGTGCTATAAATATTAATTAAATTTGTCTGCTGTAATGTGTCATTTAAAGCCAATATTTCCTTACTGACTTTCTGTTTGGAAGATCTATCAATTGCTGTAAGGGCATATTTGTGTCTCCTATTATAATTTTATTTGTGTCCATTTTTTTGTTTAGGTCTATTAGCAATTGTTTTATATATCTTTGGTGCTCCCAGGTTGGGTCCATATATATTGATGAGTTATGTCTTTTTGAAGAATTATCCCTTTTATCATTATAAAATGCCCATCTTTGTCTCGTGATACCATTTTGTTTTGAAATCTCTTTTGTCTGATATAAGTACTATTATATCCACTTTTCTCTTTATGTCATTTGCTTGGTGTATCATCTTCCACCTCTTTACTTTGAGCCCATTTTTGTTTTTGGAGCTGAGATGTCTCTTGAAGGTAACATATAGTTGGGTCTTGTTTTTAATCCATCCTGCTACTCTTTGTCTTTCGACTTGTGAGTCCAATCCATTCACATTTCATGTGATTATTGACATATGAGCCCTTACTACTGCCATTTTACTCTTTTGTTTTCTGGTTATTCTGTATCTCCATTGTTTTTTTTCCCTTGTGTTTCTGACTGCTACTTTAATTGGGTAGTTTTCTATAATTTCTATTCCAATTTCTTTTCCATTTTTTCTTTGTATTTCATGTCTCAGCTTCGGATTTTTGTTTTATGGTTACCATTAGAGTTTTGCAAAATGTTTTACACATATAATAGTCTTTTTTTTTTTTTTTTTTTTAGGTTGCCTCTTATCTTCATTCATCCAGACCCGAGTCCTTTCCTCCTCCAATTTTATGTTTTTCCCCCACAAATTACCCCCTTTTATATTGTATATTCATTGCCAAATTGCAATAGGTTACTTTTAATGCCTTTTCCCCATTTAACTTTTATGTTAGAATTAGGTGTTTAATATTCTTTTCTGAAGTCAGTTGGATATTCTTGTCTGTCATTTTAATCAGTTTTGTATACCATTTATTTTATGATTCTGGTAGGAGAGCTTCTTCCTTCATTTCTTGTAATGCAGGTCTTCTGGTGGCGAATTCTCTCAACTTTCTTTTCTTTTTTTAGTCTGGGAAAGCATTTATTTCTCCTTCATATTTAAAGGATGACTTTGCTGGGTATATAATTTTGGCTAGTTGTTTCTTTCTTTCAATATTTCAAACGTTTTTGTTCACTCTCTCCTGGCTTAAGGTTTCTACTAAAAAACCTGATGATAATCTAATGGGATTTTATTTGTAGATTATAGTCTTTTAACTCCTTGATACCTTAAGAATTCTTTATTTGTCATTAGCTTTTGACATTTTTAATATACTATGTCTTGGAGAAAGGTCTTTTTGCCTTGAGATAATTAGGTATTCTGTTAGCTTCTGTATTCAAATGTCCAGCACAATCCATGGGTTTGGGAAGTGCTTATCAATTATTTCTTTGAATACAAACTCTGTTCCCTTCTCCTTCTCTTCTCTTCCTGCCATGCCCATTATCCTTATGTTGTTCTTCCTAATATGTCAGATAGTTCTTGTAGAGCTTGTTTATTTTTTCTTTTTGTTTTCTATTTTTTTTTCCTGAGACATTTCTAAGTTTCTATCAACAAGCTCAATGATTTTCTCTTTCATGTGGTCTTCTCTGTTTCCAGTGCTCTCTAATGCATTATTCTTCTCATTTATTGAGTTCTTTAGCTCTAGAATTTCTGTTTGTAGTTTTTTGGGTGTTTTTTTTTGTTTGTTTGTTTGGTTTTTTTTTGTAGTTTCAATCTTTTGGTAAAGTGTTTCTGTTCTTAATTCTGTTCTGATATCATTGAACTGCCTTTCTGAGTTTTCTTGTATCTCATTGAGTTTTTCATAACTGCTATCTTGAATTCTAGAGTTTAAATCACATTCTTCCATTTTTGAGTTGGTTTATGGAGATTTTATTTTCTCTCTTTGCTAACTTGTTACCTGGGTTATTCGTGATATGCAATGGATTATCTCTGTGCATGCACGTTTGAAATAGTGAACTCCTTTCTAGTTACTCTGCTCTTAACAGTTCAGCAGGTTTCTGAACAGAATTCCTTCTTTTGTTTTTCAGTAGATGGCGGTATAGTACAAGTTTTTGTTTTATCTTTCCCGCAAGGCTGGCACCTCTGGAATCTTGGTGGGGTGGTATAGCCTCAGTCATGGAAAATGCCATGTATTTCCCAGTGTGTCCTATGTCCCCTCAATTTCGGGGCTGCTGCCACGATCCATATAGTGGGATGTGGAGGGCAGTGGGGCTCAGGGCCTGGGGGCTTCTGACACTGCCTCCTTGTTACCAATGTGCACCCTTGCTTCTTCAACTGAGTTCCACCTCTGTTGGGTTCTGCTGCAATGGGTGGGCAGGAGGAGGCAGATATGTGGGTTTGAGGTTTTGCCTCTAAATTAGTAATGGCTACCACAAAACCACAGCATCGCCTCTTTGTCTGCAGTGACCACTACAAGTCCTCCATATGTCCACTATTGTCAACAGGTTTCATTTCAATAACTTTTCAGGCTGAGATTTTGCTTCCTCCAGTTTACCTCCCTTACTTGTTCCAATGTGTCCACCTTCAAAAGGACTGATGTGTGGATCTCTGCGCATTGAACAGAGGATCCTTTGTTGAATTGTAGCTGTTCAAATTGTAAATTAAAGGGGATGTAAAAAGAGGTCCTCTTACTATATGCCATGATATTGATGCCTAGGTAGTTATGCTATTTTTATTCAATGAAAAGATTTTAAAAGTTTTGATTTTGTATAATCAGATATATGACATATATATAAATAATCTAGTTTTGGAAATAACTTTTGAGTACAAATATTTTTAGGTCTACCTAATAAAATTAAAGTAAATATTTATCTTAATAATTATAAAATTATTAATTTTATTATGGGGACATTTTAGTGTCCCCATTCCCACTCCACATTATTTCATTTTAAAAAATAAATCCTATGATCACTATTGTTATAAGACTACTAAGTGATGAATAATAGTTAAGAGCACATCCTAACCCTGGCTGCTGTGGCTCAGTGGATCGTGCATCGGCCTGCGAGCCAAGTGTCACTGGTTCAATTCCCAGTCAGGGCAGATAACTAGGTTGCACATCAGGTTCCCAGTTGGGGGCGCGAGTCAGAGACAACCACACAGTGATGTTTCTCTCCCCTTCTCCTTTCTCCTCTCTCTAAAAAAATAAACAAATAAATAAACAAATTATTTTTTTTAAGTTTTAAAAATAAAAAAAATTTTTTTAAGCATGTCCTTTCCTTAAAAAATGCATACATGCATTTAGTCAGACACACAGAGAATGACAACAACACATACTGAGTTGTGCAAAACTAGGTTTTCAATTGTGAGTTTGCCAAACACAGTTTATTCTTGTATTATTTATTACTTATTGTATTATTTTCCAAATGAGCAACTGTAAACCCAATCTTCTCCACCCTGTGTATAGAATGCATGCATACTTTAATTTCCTATGGAAGTATAAGCAAACTTATTTAAATCTAGGCCCTACCCACTTAGTCTGGTTTGTTTTTCTAACCTAAGCTAATTTATGACAGACACAATCTTTGTACCTTCTTTACTCATATTTAGTGATCAATATATTTTGATAAAGATAAAATTTTGATTTCTTTTAAATATGTGAACAGCATTTTAATATGTTTAAGATATAGCTCATATAAAGTTACCATTAAAGTACCAAATGATGAGGTAATAAATTGATGATTTATAGCTGACTTCTGGAAAAATCAAAGATAACATCATATCAAAAGGGACTGACAGCCTATGTCCTGGAGCTACAGAATTATTTCTGACATTTTGCATTCTATTCTTTCCTGTGTACTCATATGGTTAATAGTACAAGTCACACTGTTTATCTGAATTTTTGTGTAGACTGTGAATTCTTAATTTTTTTCTATATTTTTCTGATGAATGAATGAAAAATTTCCACTGTGGAACACTTGGTGTTACCGTAGTCTTTAGGAGGACAGCCCATGAACAATTCTCAAGTGTTTTTTAATAATGTATTTTTGTCATGAGATGAAGACAATAGAATGTGTATATTTATATTTACTTCCTTTCTCATTCACTATCAGTACAGAGCTCCTAGACTCCTCACACAGGTTCACTGGGATTCTTTTAAACCTAGAATATGTTTTCAGGTGAAATTTTTTATTTATAATTGATTTTTATATTTAAGACCTTATGAAGCATTCTATGATTCTTTTCGCCTTTTTTTCATGTTACTCTTTCTGTTTAACAAATTCAACACATGTAATCATTTGATCAATCCCCGTTTTTCCAGGAAAAAACTCCTTCAAAACTATTACCCCAATATCTAGAAATGCATGTTATAGTGGAAAAAGCTTTGGTAAGTCAAACTATGTCCTCCTCCCCTCCCTCTTTTCCTCCTTCCATTCTCACTCCCTGTCTCTCTCTCTCTCTCCCTCTCTCTCTCTCTTTCTCTCTCTCTCTGGCTCTCGCTCTTGCTCACACTATCTCTCTTTCTTCCTTTAAATTTAATAAATTTTCTTCTTAATTTTGAAGCCACAATAGATGGTTTTTGTCATTTCCAAATAAAGGTACTTTATTTCCAGTGCTAATCATAACTAAAAGCCCAAACTAGCCTAGAATGCTTTGCACTATCTATCCCATTCCTCATCCCCAGTTCAGCCCAGGATCTTGGACCCCGTTTTCTAACAGCCTTGCCTTGACCTACTGTAGCCTCTATGCTCATATGCTTGCTTTGAACATACCAGGTATTTACCATCTTACAAATTCACTTAATATTATTTCAACTTTATTGAGGAATATCTGTCAAATGTAATTGTATATATTTAAAGAGTACAGCATGATGATTTGCCAAGATCAAGGTAATTAAACACATCCATCATCTCACATAGTTAACTCTTCTTTCATTTTTTGTGTGTGTGTGTGTGTGTGTGTGTGTGAGTGTAGTGAGAACACTTTAAGATTTACTTTCAGCTACAATACAATACCATGTAATTAACTCTAGTCACTATGTTACACATTATATTCTGAGAACTTATTCTTCTTATAACTGAAAGTTGGTATCCTTTGACCTATATATCTCTTTATTTTCTCCTCACTCTAACTACTGGCAACCACCATTCTACTCTCTGTTTATATAGAAGTACATTTTTGTTTTTTAAATATTCTACATATAAGCAATACCATACAACTTTGTTGCTTTTCTCTGTCTAGCTGATACCACTCGACAGAATGCCTTTCAAGTTCATCATGTTGTTGCAAATGGGAGGATTTCCTTTTTTATGACTAAATCAACTAAATCCATTGTGTATATATATAGCACATTTTCTTTGTGCACTCATTTGTTGATGACATGTAGGCTGTTTACATATCTAGGCTATTTTGAATAATACTGCAATAAACATTGGAATACAGAGATCTATTTGAGATACTGATTTTTATTTACCCATGAATAGAATTGCTGGATCATATGGTGTTTCTATTTTTAATTTTTTTAAAGAAACTGTCATACTATTTTCCTTAAAGCTTTACCTGTTTACATTCCCACAGCGTTCTCTTTTCTTCACATTATTGCCAACATTTGAAGTCTATATTCTCTTTGTAATAATAGCCATTCTAATATGTATAAGATGATATTTCATTCTGGTTTTGATTTGCATTTCCCTAATGGTTACTGATGTTGATCACCTTTCCATGTACTTCTTGGCCATTTGTGTATCTTCTTTGAAAAAATATCCATGTGATAGATACAATTTCCCTTAAGTATCTACTTAGGAGTGAAATTGTTGTGTTATAGGGTCAGTATGTTTTACCTAAGGAGGATATTGATAAATAGTTTTCAAAGTGATTATAAGTTTATCCTCCCACCAACAATGTATGAAAGCTCCAAGGATCCCACATCCTCCAAAACAATAGGTATTAATGGTTTTTTTTAATTTAGCCATTTTTATATATGTATTGTGGGATTGTATTTTAGTTTTTATTGTTACTTATCTGATGACTTTGAATTTGAACAAATATAATAATGTTATTGACCATTTATATATTCTCTTTAACAGTAAATATACATATTTCTCTAAATTTTAATTGTTTTCTTGTTGCATTGTAGAAATTCTTTATAAGTTATGAATATGAGTGATTTTTCAGATAATTATATTGGGAATATATTCTCCCAGTTTGAGAATATTTTTATACTCACTAAATGGTATCTTTGATGTACATACATTTTCACTTATGCATTTATGTCTAATTTATGAAATTTATTATTGCTTTGGTTATTCTACTTAAGAAATATTTTCCTGCACTGAGGAAATAAATAGTATCATCTATGCTTTATTTTAGAATTCACATATACTTTTTTTAAAGTTTATTTTATTCTACTTTTTTAATTTTTATTGAATTTATTGGGGTGACATTGGTCAATAAAATTACATAGTTTTCAGGTGTACAATTCTGTAATACATCTGTGTATTTGTTTTTTTTATTTATTTATTAATATACTTTATTGATTATGCTGTTGGTTGTCCCAATTTCTTTTCCCTTTGTTCCCCTCTACCCAGTGACATCCCTCCCTCAAGTTGTTCCCCGCTTAGTCCATGCCCATTGGTTGTGCATATCGTTCTTCTCAACATCTTCCTGTCTACTCCACTCCCTCCTACTATGCTTCTTAATTACTGTACCATCTCCCTCCCTTTCCCTCCTTCCCCCTCCCTGCTGACATCCCCCCATAATGTTCCCCACACCTATAATTCTTTTCCCACTCTTGTTGCCTACTTAGTTTGCCTTTGTTTTGATTCCCTAGCTTCTGTTGTTGGTTGTTGTGATACAGTTTTCATTTTAATGTTCATATTTTTTATCCTTTTTCTTCTAAACAGGTCCCTTTAACATTTCATATAACAGTGGTTTGGATCTAATGAATTCCTTCAGTTTTATTTTGTCCTGGAAGAACTTTCTCTGCCCTTCTGCTCTGAATGACAGCTTTGCTGGATAGAGTAATCATGGTTGTAGATTTTTACTTTTCATTACTTTGAATGTTTCTTGCCAGTCCCTTCTTGCCTGCAGAGTTCCTTTTGATAAATCAGCTGACAGTTTTATTGGGATCCCTTTGTGTGTAATTCTTTTCTTCGCTCTTGCTACTTTTAAGGTTCTCTCTTTATCCTTAATTTTTGACATTTTGGTTATAATGTGTCTTGGTGTGGTTCTCCCTGGGTCCAGTATTTCTGGAACTCTCTGTGCTCCTGAACCTGTAAGTCTACTTCCTTCTCCAAGTTAGGGAAGTTCTGCTTCATTATTTTTTCACATAATTTTTCAATTTCTAGTTCTTCTTCACCTCTGGCAACCCTATGATTTGGATGTTGGCCCACTTATAGCTGTCCCGTAGGTTTCTGAGCCTCTCCTCATTTTCTTCACTTTTTGCTTCCTCTTTCTGCACTGGTTGACTGTTTGTTCCCTCCCTATATTCCAATTTATTGATTTGATCCCTGGTTTTCTTGCCCTCATCACTAGTTTTATATGTGTTTTTGTTCATTTCAGCAGGATTAGCCTTCATTCCTTCCCCATCTTAAGATCTGCTGTCAGGTCTTTAAGCATTAGTATAACCAAATCTCTGAACTGTGCTTCAGAAAGATCTCCTATCTGCTGCTTCATTAGATTAGATATTTGCTGTCTGGTCAGCTGTGTCACCGGGATCTCTATCATGATCTCTGCCATCCTGACAGTTTTGTGTTTACCTTTGCTTCCTGGACAGGGCTGTCACACTTCCTATGCTGTAGGGGGCAGAACCTCGTGCACTCATCACTACTGGGCGACCCTTCTCACCACACTGTGGCGCTTTGTGTGGGGGCGGGGGTCCAAGATGGGTTCCTGCTATTCACTCTCCACTGAGAGACTGGAAACCTCCTCTTCTGTCCCCACCCGGTCCAGGCCTCACAGCCCAAGTCAATGGGGGTCTGCCTTCCCCAGTGTTGGAATCGCAAGCTGACAGGCCTGGTCTGAAGCCAGGGGTGCTCCCCAGGTGCTTCTCACCTGCCCTTAAATATGGGCATCTGTGTTTACCGCCATCCCACCACTGTCATCGCTGCTGCCACCACCAGCACAGCTTGATCTCTCCACACCGGCTTTGTCCCTCCTACCCATCCAGATGAGCACCACTTCTTTATGACTTCATGCGTTGGACTTTCGTTTATTTTCTGGAAATTCTGGTTATTTCTGGTTTTGCAGTAGATGTATTCCTTCTTAGTTGTGGAGGGAGTCCCCATCTGTGTATTTGTATTGTGTGTTCAACACACCTTGTCTTCTTCCATCACTATTTATCCCCCCTTTACCCTTTCTACCTACTCTCACCCCCCTTTCCCTCTGGTAATCAGCATACTGTTGTCTGTGTCCATGCAAGTTGTTTTTTGTTTGTTTTGCTTAATCCCTTCACCTTTTTCACCAAGACCCACAAACCTCCATCCCTATGACAGCTGTCAGTTTGTTCTCTACATATGAGACTGTTTCTATTTTGCTTGTTAGTTTATTTTGTTCATCAGATTCCACATATGAGTGAAATTATATGGTTTTTGCCATTCTCTGATTGGCTTATTTCACTTAACACAATTCACTCCAAGTCCACCCATGTTGCTGCAAAGGGTGTGATTTCCTTCTTTTTTACTGCTGAGTAGTATTCCGTTATGTTCATGTACCATAGCTGTTTTATCCACTCATCTACTGATGAACTCTGGGCTGCCTCCAACTTTGATCTATTGTGAATAACTCTGCAGTGAACATAGTGGTGCATATATCCTTTAAAATCAGAGTTTTTGGCTTCTTCAGATATAGACTGAAAAGTGGAATCACTAGGTCATAAGGAAGTTCTATTTTTAATTTTTTGAGGTAACTCCATACCGATTTCTAAAGTGGCTGCACCAATCTGTATTCCCACCAAGACTTATTCCCACCAACACTTATTATTTGCTGATTTATTGACGATAGTCATTCTAACAAGCATGAGGTGATATCTCATTGTGGTTTTATTGTAATTTTCATTTCTCTGATAATTAGTAATGTTAAGCATCTTTTCATATGACTAATAGCGATCTGTATGTCCTCTTTGCAGAAATGTCTATTCAGTTCCTTTGCCCATTTTTCAATTGGATTGTTTGGTGTTTTTTGGTGTTGAGTTTTATAAGTTCTTTATAAATTTTGTATATTAGCCTCTTATAAGATGTATCATTGGTGCATATGTTCTCCCATTCTGTGGGTTGTCTTTTCATTCTGTTGACAGTTTTCTTTGCTGTTCAAAACTTTAGTTTGATAATAGTCTCATTTGTTTAGTTTTTCTTTTGTTTCCCTTGCCTAAGGAGATCTACCAGAAAAAAATATTACTATGAGAAATGTCCAAGATTTTACTGCCTATGTTTTCTGCTAGAATTTTTATGGTTTCTAGTCTAACATTTAAATCTTTAATTAGTTTTTGAGTTTGTGATTTTGAATGGTGAAAAAAAATGATCTAGTTGCATTTTTTTGCATGTATCTGTCCAATTTTCCCAACACAATTTATTGAATAGACTCTCTTTACCTCATTGTATGTTTTATCTCCTTTGTCAAATATTAATTGACCATAAAGATGTAGATTTATTTCTGGACTCTCTATTCTATTCCATTAATCTATATATCTGTTTTTATGCCAGTACCATACTGTTTTGATTGCTGTGGCCTTATAGTATAGTTTGATATCAGGTAGTATAATTTCTTCAACTTTGTTCTTTTTTCTCAAAATTGCTGTGGCTATTCAGGGTCTTTAGTGGTGCCATGTAAATTTTTGGAATATTTTTCTAGTCCTGTGAAATATACCACTGATATCTTGATAGAAATTGCATTGAATGTATATATTGCTGTGGGAAGTATCACCATTTTAAAGATGTTAATTCTTTTTATCTGTAAACACTGTATATGCTTCTACTTATTTGTATCTTCAATTTCTTTATTCATTGTAATTTTCAAGTACAGGTCTTCTATGTCCTTCATTAAATTTATTTCTAGGTTTTATTTTTTTATGCTGTTGTAAATGGGATTGTTTTCTTAGTTCCCTCTTCTGGTTGTTTATTATTTGTGTATAAAAATGCAAATGATTTCTGGATATTTATTTTGTATCTTATTACTTTACCGAATTCATTTATCAGTATTTGGTGGAATTTTTTCATAGAATCTTTAGGGTTCTCTCTATGCAGTATCATATCATCTGCAAATAATGACAGTTTTACTTCTTCCTTTACAATTTCAATGACTTTTGTTTCTTCTTCTTGTCTGACTGCTGCAGCTGGGACTTCCAATACTATGTTGAATTAAAAAAAAAAAAAAAGAAAGAAACGGTGGAAGTGAACATCCTTTCTTGTTCCTGATCTTAAAAGAAATAATTTTAGTTTTTGCCTATTGAGTATGATGGTAGGTTTCTCATATATGACCTTCATTACATTGAGATATGTTCCCTCTATTCCTACTTTGCTTAGAGTGTTTATCATAAATGGGTTCTGGATTTTATCAAAAGCTTTTTCTGCATCTGTTGATTTGACCATGTGGTTTTATCCTTCATTTTGTTTATGTGGTGTATCATGTTTATTGATTCATGTATCTTGTACCAACCTTGCATCCCCAGAATAAATCCCACTTGATCATGATTTATGATCTTTCTAATGTATTTCTGCATCTGGTTTGCTCATATTTTGTTGAGGATTTTAGCATCTATGTTTATCAGGGATATTGGCCATAATTCTCTTTTGTTGTCGTGTCTTTATCTGGTTTTGAAATTAGGATAATGCTGGCCTTGTAAAATGAGCTTGGGTGTTTTCTCCTTTTGAATTTTTTTGGAAGAGTTTTAGAAGGATAGGTGTTACTTCAAATGTTTGATAAAATTCATCTATAAAGCCATTTGGACTAAGACTTTTTGTTGTTGGGAGTTTTATTTATTTCTGCTTCAATTTTTGTAATTTTTACACTCACTTAATGGTGTCTTTTGATATACTATACATACATTCTTAATTATTATGCATCCAAATTCAAAATATTATTTTTATCATTTATATTTCTTATTTAAGAAATATTTTTCTTACACCAAGGAAATAAATAGTATCACCTATGTTTTATTTTAAAATTTATATTTTTAAATATTTTTAAATGTGATTTTTTCTTTTTAAATTGTTTTTTCTATTACAGTTGTCTCATTTTTCCCCCATTACTCCCCCCAACCCAGCCCACCCCTTCTCTCACAGTCAATCCCCACCCTGTTTTCCATGTCTATGGATCATTCATACTAGTTCCTTGACTAAACCCTTCCCCTTCTTCCCCCCTTCTTACCTTGCCCCCTCACCTCTGGTCACTGTCAGTCTGTTCATTGTTTCCATGCCTCAGCTCTATTTTGCTTGTTTATTTGTTTGTTTTGTTCATTAGTTTCTGTATTAGATGAGATCATATGGTATATGTCTTTCACTGCCTGGCTTATTTCACTAAGCATAATACTCTCCAGTTCCATCCATGTTGTGGCAAATGGTAGGACTTCCTTCTTTATTTCTGCTGCATAGTATTCCATTGTGTAAATGTACCATAGTTTTTTGATCCACTCATCCACTGATAGGCACTTAGGCTGTTTCCAGCACTTGGCTATTGTAAATAGCACTGCTTGAACATAGGGCTGAATAAGTTGTTTTGAATTGGTATTTCAGGATTCTTCAGGTATAATCCCAGCAGTGGAATCACTGGATCAAAAGGCAGTTCCATTTTTAGTTTTTTGAGGACATTCCATACTGTTTTCCACAGGGGCTACATGAGTCTGCGTTCCCACCAACAGTGCATTAGGATTCTCTTTTCTCCACATCCAGGCTAACACTTGTTGTTTGTTGATTTGTTAATGATGACCATTCTGACCAGTATGAGGTAGTAGCTCACTGTGGTTTTTATCTGCATCTCTCTGATGGCTAGTGATGTTGAGCATCCTTTCATATGCCTAGGGACCCTCTGAATATACTCCTTGGAGAAGTATCTGTTCAGGACTTTTGCCCATTTTATAACTGGATTGTCTGTCTTTTTGGTGTTGAGTCATATAAGTTTATTTTGGAGATCAAATCCTTGTCTGAGGTATCATTGGCAAATATGTTTTCCCATACAGTTGTTTCCCTTTTCATCTTGCTGTTGTTTTCTTTCACTGAACAGAAACTCTTTAGTTTGATGTAGTCCCATTTGTTTATTCTTTCCTTTATTTTCCTTGCCCTATGAAATGCATCAGTGAAAATATTGCTACATGGGATATCTGAAATTTTACTGCCTATGTTTTCCTCTATGATTTTATGGTACATGTGTTTTTATGAAATATCCCTAGTTGAAAAAAGTATGCAGTGTCAATTAGGGGATGAGATTTATATTTTTTTATATCCATTTGCTTCAGAATCATTTATTAAAAAATAATTTACCTCATTCAATCATGTAGGGCAACTTTTAAATACATTAATAATGTAATAGAATATGTTTAACATACTTCTCAAATTTCTATTTTTTTCCATTGGGCTGCTTATGTTTTGTTGACTCAATACTGCACTGTTTAATTACCGTAGCTTTATTGTCATTTAACCTATTTGTTTAAATTCTCTTCTTATTCTTCATTATTACTTTGACTAGTCAAGATCTTTTGAATTTAAACACATTTTAGAATTTCTCTATAAATTTCCATAAATATACAAACATTAAAAACAAGTATAATTTTTAAAATTTTATTTTTAAATTGTAGTTGACATATAATCTATTAGTTTTAGTGGTACAACACAGTATTAGATATGTATATACCTCACAAAGTGGTCATCAGGAAAGATCTAGTAATCACCTGTAACCATATATATTTATTATATTACTGCTTATATTCCTTATGCTGTTTTTTATATCCATGCAACATTTTTTATAACTGATAGTTTATACATGTAAATCACCTTTATCATTATTGCCCATCCCCTGCTCCCTTCAATCTGGCAGCCATCGGTTTGTTCTCTATAAGTTTGTTTCTGTTTGATTTTGTTTATTTGTTTTGTTTTTTAGCTTTCACATGTTAGGGAAACCACACAGTATTTGTCTTTGTCTAACTTATTTTACTTAGCATAATACTGTCCAGGTTCATCCACGTTTTGTAAATGGAAAGATTTCATTCTTTATTATGGCTGAATAATATTCTATTGTATATATACCACATCTCCTTTATTCATTGATCTATCAGTGAACACAGATTATCTCTATATCTTGGCCATTGTAAAGCTGCAGTGAATACAGGGATCCATATATCTTTTGAATTACTGTTTTCCAATTATAGAATTGGAAGAAAACCTGAATAGACATTTGTCCAAAGAGGACATACAGATGGCCAACAAACAAACACATTCATTACCTAAATGATTGTCTGTATGTATAGGCCTCACTTAATGCTGTCTGCATCGCTGCCTCCTGAGACTCAATGGTTTGGCTGAACTAAGCAGCTTGAATACAACAAGGATGGCAGCCTGTTAAATCAAGCACGCCGTTGTCCGGGGACAGCCAACTGACCTGGAGTCTGCACGATCCTTCCCCACGTGGGAAGGCCACCCTCCCCTCCACACCCCCACTATTATTAGGGATTTCTGGACCCAAGTGCAGGTAGAACAATGACCATGTCCAGCTTGAAGCAGCTAGAGGAGCTCGAGACCTTTGCCCATTGTCCTTTATAAGATTATAAAGGGTCTTAAGTCTGAGAGGAAGGGATTGTTATTTTTTATTGTTAAAATAATTAATTAATTAATTAATTAATTAATTAAAAGAAGAAGAAGAAGAATATATGAAAGAGTGAAGCCAGAGAACTTGTATTATGACCCATGGGCATGGACTTGGGGGGGGGCGATTGCTGGGGGAGAGGCGGTGCTGGGCAGAGGGGAGCAAAGGGGAAAAAATTGGAACTATTGTAACAATATAATCAATAAAATATACTTAAAAAATAAAATAAATAAAAAGTGATCAACATCACTGAAGCATCAGGGAAGTACAAATCAAATTCACGATGAGATATCACCTCACACCTCTCAGAGTAGTTATTATTAAAAACACAACAAAAATAAGTTTTAGTGAGGATATGGACAAAATGTAACACTTATGCACTTTTGGTAAACTGGTACAATCAGAATGGAAAACAGAATGGAGACTCCTCAAAAAATTAAAAATAGAACTATATATGACCGAGCGATCCCACCCTGAGTATTTATCTGTAGAAATAGAAAACACAAGTTTGAAAACAACTTTGAATTTGACTTTGGGATTGCATTGAGTGCTTATATCAGTTTGAGGGGAACTATAATCTTAACAGTATTGAGTCTTCCAATCTATAAACACACACACAACTTTACAGTTTTTGTTGATGTCTTTCACCAGTGTTCTGTAGTGGTCTTGAAGATTCTTGCTAGTCTTATTGTTTTGTATTTGATGGTCTATGGTACATGGATTTTTACACTAACATATCAGTTCTTGATAGTTTATGAAATACCATTCACTTTTATGCATTTATCCTGTGTCATATGATCTCACATAATTCACTTTTTAATTCTTATGAGTTTGTTTGTCAAATTCCTTTAAATATTTTGCATGCACAATGATAACTATGAATAATAATGCTTTTAATTCTTCTTTTTTATCCTTCATTTTCTTTTCTTTAATTTTTATTTTTGCTTTTATTTCTTTTTCTTGCTTTAATGTCTTAGCTTGGCTTTCTAATAACATTACTGTGTCTATTCCTAACTTTTTCTCTACCCTATAAAGAGCCATTTTCTACAACTATAATGTTAGCTGTTAATTTTTTGTAGATAATCTTTATAATATTGAGGAAGTTCTCATGAATTATTAGTTTTCTGAGTTTTTTTTTTATTATGGACAGACAGTTGTTGAATTTTATCAGCTGGTTTTTTTATCTGCACCCAGTGGAGATGAATACATCCTACTTATTCATTATAGTCTATCAACTTTTAAAAATTAAGGATTTTAAAAAATATTCTGTATAGAATTTTAGGGTTTATTTTCATGAAATAATGTTATTTAATGTTCTTTTTTTATATTTTTTTTGTTTAAGCATGGTATTAAGATTGTGTGGGCATCATAAAATAAGTTAATGAGTTTTATTCTTATATTCTATGCAAAATCCATATACTATGTGTTAGACCTCTTCCGTATATATTTGGAAGGACTCATCTCAAGCCATGAAAATCTGAAGTTTTCTCATAAGAAATTAAGCACAGATTTTTATTATTGTACTTTGACATATATAGAACAGTTAAGTGTTTTTATGGTTTTTCACTTTTTGTAAGTTAGGTTTTCAATGAATTTTTAAATATTCTATAAGTCTGCAAATTATTGGAATACATTTGTTCATAATACCCTCTTATTTTCTTTTAAAAATATTGAAGTTGTAGTGATATCACCCTTTCTTTTGTTCACCATTGCTACTGGTGATCACTCTTTGCTTTTCAGTTTTATAAGAGAGTCATCAAAACATTAAAATTTGCATTCTTATAATACTATTTACTATCCTCTGGATTTTCTTCAAATTTGAGTTTTCTCACAAATATTACTTTTCTAGTCCAGCCTTCAATCCTAAATCCTATTTACTTCTGCCAACTTCTGTATAATACTTTCCTAATGCAGTATCTTTATATTATAAGGAAAATATGTTGTCTAAAATATATTTAATTTTTAATTCATTCAACAGAAATATGTAATTAATTACATTACTTCTTTTATCTACATTTATAATCAGTATACTAGTTTCAGTAACTATGATTACTGTGAATGAGCAAGATTTACAGATTATTGTAAGATTTGGTAGGATGCCCTATTTTCTATTGTCACATTGACTTTTATGGAGGTATTAAGCATTTTCCAAATATGGCTCCAAAGTACAAATGTATTCATTAAGCTCCCCAAAAGGATTTAATATATACTCAAGAATTAGCAGTTACAGAGAACAACTTTCTTTCTTTCTTCTCTTCCTTTACATCATTTAATTTTACTCTTTATCAAACTTCTTTTGAATAATTCAATCCACATAATTCTTACATTACTATGATTTATTTTTTCCTGTAGATATATTTGAGCATTTTTATTATTTTTAATGTTTCTTTATGTTTTCTTTTTAATTTGTTAAGCATATAACCAGAAATACTATGAGCCCTCTGTGTCAATAGAAAATTTCTAACTCAAGAAAACCCTTTATAATAAGGAAGATGTAAAGTTACTTTAAGTACTTCTTGAGAATTTTGAATATATCTATTCAAGAGTGTCTTTAAGGTATATAACAAGTGAGCATCTCTTTTGAATGCTTAAGTATGAGTTTTAGTTGTTGTTTTATTATAAATGTTATTATCTTTATGTTAGTATGATTTAAATCATTTGACAAGTTTTATGTTGTTCCTTCTGATATCATCAAGATATAATCATCATTCAAAAATCATTCACATTTTAAAGAAACCATTAAAAAATTTTGTTTTTCAGTGTGATTATATGGGATCAGAATTGATGGCTGTAACACAGAAAATTATCCAAAGCATTGGTCTTGTCAACAATGTAAGTTTTAACTTTCTTACATTTATAATTTTATAAAAAGTGATTGAAAATGATATCCCTTCTATCATAACAAATTCATGTCTTAAAAGCCATTAATTAATTTCATATTTAAAATACTCAACTGCCCTGGCTGCTGTGGCTCAGTGGATTGAGCATCGACCTGTGAACCAGGTGTCGCTGGTTCGATTCCCAGTCAGGGCACATGACTAGGTTGCACATCAGGTCCCCAGTTGGGGGCGCGAGTGAGAGGCAACCACACAGTGATGTTTCTCTCCCTCTCTTTCTCCTTTCCCCTCTCTCTAAAAATAAATAAATAAACAAAACAACAAACAAATAAATATTAAAAAATAAAATAGTCAACTAAATTTTTCTTTTTTTAAATTAATTTTGATGTAATAATTTGTTACTTGAATAAATATAACATAAATTTTATTTCTAGATATTTGCTCAGTTGAAATTGACTGTGATACTGTCCTCCCTGGAATTGTGGTCAGAAGAAAACCAAATTTCTACCAATGAGGATACTGATGATTTATTTAAAAGTTTTTTGGAATGGAAAAGGGACTATCTTATTCTACAGCCCCATGATATAACGTTCTTATTTATGTAAGCATAATGTTCTACATGAATAGAACATATATGTAAATAATACTATTAATTTGATAATTTAATGTATTTATTGTTTTACTCAACTTTCTGTAGACTCCTTTGAAAACATTAAATAAAACACATCTGTTGCCATGGAAATAGTAGTGCAGTTAAGAAATGATTTAAAATTTTACATAAATGATTCAGTTATATAACAATATATCTTGGAATTGATTTTATGAGAAAAAATCTGCCTTTCATGAATTTTTATGATATTAGCTATACTACTGAATAAATACATGAAAGCCTTAGCTTATTAATGATGTAAAAATTGATACTATTCAGTTAACATTACCTATAATATGTTAATACACTTTGTATGAACTGTTCGACTAAGAAGAATTTGTTTTTTAGAAATATTCCTTATTTTTTTTTAATGCTTGTCCTTAGCAGAGGGAAGATTTTTTCTTCCACAAATTAAAAGTCCTTTTTGTTTTAACTTTCAGTGATCACAACACTAAAGGCAGAATAAGGAAATCTGAGGAGAATTTGAAATGATAGAATTATGTCAAGTCTAGGAGTTAGATGAGGAAAGATAACTGGTATTAAAGTTAATTTTTAAAGTTCAATTATTTGAGCATTTTGTATAACAGATATTAACCAGATCAAAAAGTTATATGTTTGAAAAATCATTTTAAATTTTATGGAATATTTAATTTAATAAATAACTGAGTAAATCATTCTAAATAACTATGCTAATAAAAAAGTCATGCTATAATGTTGTAGTTACAGGAAACATCCTAAATATATGGGAGCAACATTTTCTGGCACAATATGCAATAAAAGCTATGATGCCAGTATTGCTGTGGTATGTAATATTTGTCCTTTTTTTTATTATATTTCATAAGTATTATTACATATAGTTAAGTAACATAATAACTTGATTTTTCTCTATATATATTTATTATTATTTTGTTGGCACATTATTTTAATCTCAGAAAAGTTATTTAATTATAATTTTTAAATGTAAGAAAAATGTTATTAACACTAATATACTTATTCAACAAGTAGACATAATGGATACTAACATTTGCATCAGATTTTATAAGGGCAAAACATTAGAGCAAATTTAAAGTCTCTTGTGCGTCCCCTTAAAATCCAGGAAATGGCAAAAAGCATTAATTTATGTGTAGCATTTTATACATATTTTATACAATATATCACTAAAGTTATGTCTATCCATTAACTATATGTTGTTCTGCATGGTTCTTATTTTATGTAGCATTGCAGAACTATTTTGAATAACTTTTAAAAGACAAATACATGTTAAAACATATTAACTCTACTACAATTACTATTACTCTAAAATTTTTATTTTTATCAAGTAATACACATATATTTATTCTAAATACAAATGGTTTTACAAGAGTGAATAAAACTAAATCAGTTTCTTGTATAATTTACACTCTTTGAATCCTCTTCTCCATTTTTTTAACTTTTCTGCCTGGCACATAACTTTATGTTCATTCCTTTTTAAATAAAACTTTTATTAAAGTACATTATATAGAGAGAACATTGAACATTCATAAGTGTATAGCACAGTTAATTTTGGCCAAGTCAATACATAGGTATAAATATCTCAGAGATCAAGACATAAATATTATCAACACTTCAGAAGACTCCTGTGAGTCATGACTACACTCTTGGACCACCTACACAAAAGAAAACCACTGTTCTGACACCAATAACCACTGGTTATTTTGACCTCTTTTTGAACTTTATGTAAATAATATAACACAGGTGTGTATTCTTGCATCTGCCATTTATTTGTTCAAAATTATGAATATGAAAGTTATCTATGTTTATATGTGTAGGAGTAGTTCATTCTTTTACTCTATATTATTTGATTTTTTTTATTATTCTTATTTATCTATTACAATTGTCCCATTTTTTCCTCCATTGGTCACCCCAACCTCACCCAAACCCCCTCCCACAGTCAATCCCCACACTGTTGTAAAGTCATAAGGGAAAACATAGACAGTAAATTTTCAGGTATCCCATGTAGCAATATTTTCACACATATATCTCCTAGGGCAAGGGATATAAAAAAAAAAAAGAATAAACAAATGGGACTACATCAAACTAAAAAATTTCTGCTCAGTGAAAGAAAACATCAGCAAAATGAAAAGGGAACCAACCATATGGGAAAAAATATTTGCCAATCATACCTCGTACAAGGGTTTGATCTCCAAAATGTATAAAGACCTTACAGGATGAAACAGCAAGAAGACAGACTATCCAATTAAAAAAATGAACAAGGGACCTGAACAGACACTTCTTCAAGGAGGACATGCAGAGGGCCCATAGGCATATGAAAGAATGCTCAATATCAGTAGCCATCAGAGAGATACAAATTAAAATCACAATGAGATACCACCTCATTGTGGTTTTCATTTTCATTTCCCTGATGATTAGTGATGTGGAGCATCTTTTAATTTACCTGTACCAATTTGTATATATTCCTCGGGAAAATGTTTATTCAAGTTCTTTGCCTTTATTTCAATCAAGGTTTATTTATTATTTATTTATTTACTTATAAATCCAATAATTTCTCATATATTTTGGGTCTAATCCCTTATTGGATATTTGGGTTGCAATTTTTTACATTTTATCAGTTGTGTTTTCATTTTGTTTTTTACCTTCTTTGCTATGTAGAAACATTTTAGTTTGATGTGGTCCCACTTGTTTATTTTTGGTTTTATTGCCCATGATTTGGGGGTATAATAAAAAATAAGCATTGCCAAGAACAATGTCAAGGAACTTTTCCTATATGTTTTCTTTTAAAATTTTTACAGTTTAAATTTTTAATCCATTTCAAGTTAATATTTGAGTGACGTAAGATGAGAGTCAAATTTTATTTATTTATTTATTTTGTTTTTTGATTTTTCGATTACAGTTGTCCCATTTTTCCCCCATTACTCCCCCCCACCCAGCCCACCCCTTCTCCCACAATCATATCCCTCCCCATTGTCTATGTCCATGAGTCATTTATACATGTTCCTTGACTAAACCCTTCCCTTACTTATCCCCCTTCTCTCCCTCCCCTCTCCCCCCTACTGTTATTCTGCTCTTTGTCCTATTTAGTTTGTTTATGTTGTTCTTTAGTTTCCTGTATTAGGTGATATCATATGGTATTTTGCTTTCTTTGCCTGGCTTATTTTACTAAGCATAATTCTCTCTAGTTCCATCCATGTTGTCACAAATGGCAGGAGTTCCTTCTTTCTCTCTGCTACATAGTATTCCATTATTTTTTGAACATCATAGCTGTTCTTAACCAGCTGTAATGATCTATAGTGATGTCTTCTTTTTCTTATTCCTGTGATTAATTTTTTGTATCATCTGCCTTCTCTTTTTCTACAGTATAACTAAGGGTTAGTTTATTCTGGTACAAAAGACTTTACACAGGGGATTTATTTTTAACTGTATAATTAAGGAAGTACAAGACTATGTCTCCTTTCTCGCAGCTGGTATTAAAAGTTGAACTTCTGGTTTCTACACCATCTCCTAAAATCCAGTGACCAACAAAATGTCATCTATAATTCTGTTCTGGCTTTGACCTTCTTTCAAATTCTAATACTGGGGTTTTCCCTTTCTTTCATGCTAAGCTCTGTTAGGATAACAAAAGACAGTACCTATTAACTCATTTTGCTGTGTTCCTAGGAAATATTCCATGTTTTCATTCACACACATGTATATACAATTTTTTTCTTTTTAGTATGAATTACTTTAATTTTACTCACTATAAATTTCAATTCAATGTGGAAAAATTAGAGAAATTCTATGAATTTTGCTTATAATCACTAAAGGGATGAGAAAATTATCACAGTTTATTTATCAGAGTAAAATAGTATGAAATACCACTCTGTACCACCACCAACATTTTTAAATAACTTCTTTTTACTAATTTCTTTACTACGGCTTTACTATATCTTTAAATTCTGTTATTTCTTCACTTCACTCATTATACTATACCTTTGAACTGGTTCCCATATAAGCAACTCACCCCTGTTCATATTTCTGGGACATTTCCCACACTTTGTACCTCAGCCTAAATATCAACCCCACATAAACATTTTTCTAATCACCTTAATTAAATAGCTATACCCCTCCTCAAAATTCTCTATGGAAACACCTCTATTTCTTCAGAGTACTTAGTAGTAGCTCTTTATATTTGGGAAGTGTATTCTGGACTTCCTTTTTAGTTTCTTTCTCTCTGTCTATAAAATAAACTCCAGGTGTAGACACCTGGCTTTCTTGCGTGCCACTATATTTCCATCTTCTATCATAGTACTGACACATGTATATACTGAATTAATATGTGTTAATTAGGTGAATTGTTTTAGTATGAAAGTTAAATAAATGTGTTATATATTGATTGTATTAGGATTCTAAGTGTGTTTAAGCCTACAGAACTTGGGTGCTACAAAATTTGGGTATGCCAGATTTTATTTAATTTTTTAATGTTATTCTATTGCACTTTTCCATTACCATTTAGCCTCCTTCCCACCCCTGCAATCACCACACTGTTATCCATGTCCATGAGTCTTTTTTTTTCTCTCAATCCCTCTACTGCTCCCCATCCCCCTTAGCTGTCATCCTGCTTTCTATGAATGAATTGAACTAACAGTCATACTAGAGACAGACCCATAGGGTGTGTCAGATTTTTAACCTGAGAATATTGATAGTTAACTTTTTACATAATTTTATGCTTCTTAATAAATTAGTATGGATATTCATAGCAATGAGATATCAGAATAAAGTGTGGTAAAATATGCTGAAGATAACAAATAGTCAAATATTTATAGAAATAAAAAATTTATTACTAGCTTTTTTTAAAAAATGATTTTCTCTTCAACATTTTTTATTTTAGTATACAGATGCAATAACTTTGGAGGGATTTTCTGTTATCATAGCTCAACTACTTGGCCTTAAAATAGGACTAACATATGATAACATAAATGAGTGTTCTTGTCCAAGAGCTACGTGCATAATGAATCGTGAAGCAGTGTAAGGCATTTTTTTTTCTTAATTTCATATATATATGTATATTAGTGAGGTTTTTTAAAGTTTTGATAAGCTTTTTATTCTTTATATTGAACTCCACATGATGAGATATCCATCTCAATAACAAATTTTTCTAAGTGATATGAGACTTGAGTAGGTGGTAAATCCCATGATTAAGAAATATCCACTCAAGGGAATCAGAGCAAAATTTTTAAGAAATATGAAGACTATGACATATTATATAAGCTTAATATATCATTATTGTTTTGGTTGTGGTATTCATTGTTCATGGCAAAGATTTCTAAAGTTACTCTTAACAATATAACAAAGTACTGGCAGTTTTGGTTAGTATTTTGAAGGAAAAAGAAAGGAGGAAGGATTTGAACAGGAAAAAATGTGTCCTTATTTGCAGATATTATGACTGACAACTTGCATAATTCAACAGAATCATTTTACAGTTAGAACAATAAAAGCATTAAAAATTTATTAGGATGATCAGTCTGGAAAATAACTTTAGTATGTGAATATCATCATTATGAAAATAGATAACTTATTATAATATTGACTTTTTCCAGAAGGGATCTATAATTTATCACAGTTCCATCAATATTTTAGATTTTTTTAAGGAACTTAATAAATTCTATGTGTGGTTATAAAGTGGAGATGATAAATATAGAAAACTATTTGAGGAAAATGAAGTGAAATTTCTGATCCTGGGGGTGGGGGTTTATTGAAGGAAGACACAACATATTATCTATAGACTGATAGAAGAAAAGAGAGGATGGACAAAAGATGATGATGTTGGATATAATGATGATTTAAGAGCAAAATTATCGAGTAAATTAGAAAAGACAGAATCTAGAGCATAAGTAGGGGGCTGACTTTTATTAGAGCTGGGTAGATGTAATTATTGCAATACAATGTTAGGAGAGTAAATAGGCAAAGATGTACATCATTTGGTTAATGGAGGTGGTAAGTGACAGTTTCTTCTGATAGGAGCCTGAGAGCAAAGAGTGTAAGAGCTTTCGTTGATGTGCAATGCTTGTCTTGGAGCCTGGAAATTAGAAATGTCTTAGGAAATGTGATAACATTGTGGATCTTTTTGAAGACATGCTTAGAATTTGTAATTACAAATTTAATATGAATTAAAATAGCAGGTTTGTTTATTCTGGTCCATTTGATTTCAGCTGCCAACGTGCATATATAAAGGAAAAGGATGAATACTTGAGGTTTTGCCAAGTTAATGTCCATGGAATTTAGAGTTAGGGCTGCAAGGGGAGCTGTGTTCTCTGGAAATAATTATTTGCATTTTTTTCTACTCCACAGTTGGGGCTTTGGGTATGAAATTAAAGTACTTTGAGACAGCTACCTTAGCTCACTTTTTTTATAGTTGTCTTTAGGCCTGGATAGTAATCTCCCACAGAAAACCCCAATTACTTAATATTTACATTGAAATGCCTTGTGTGTATTAATATTATATATGTTATATTATATATTATATATAATTTGATTATAGTATATAATGTGATATGTATATATCTTTTAAGTAGAGATTTTAAAATATTCATTGATTTATACCCACCTTAAACAAAAGTTCCAAGTTCTGATTAATACTTTTAATTTTCACTCAGAAAGCATGTGGTCCAAATAGAAAATAATCTGTGTTTCTGTCTATTTTTAAACAAATTTTGTGTAAAAAGATACCAATGCTCAAAATTTGTAGCTTTTTGCATGTACTTGGTCTACAATATCCGAGTGGCACTGATGCCTATTAAAACCAAGTGGCTAAAAGTAGTAGAAAAATTTGTTTAAATAATTTAATTCCTTGTGATATTTCTTTGACTTTCTTTTACTTATCCCATACCAATGGCTATGTCAGAGAAAGCTAAAGCATTTCTCTTTTTGTCTCACACCGTCCCAACTCTGAAACCTTCGCAGTTACACATTTATTTCTTTAGTGGTTCAAGAAACAACTCAGGACCTCTGTCATCTTAAATATTGCTATTCAGGTAATACTATTTCAGACATAATTGCTTAGAGTGGCACTGTGCAATAGAAATAAAGTGTGTAATTTTAAATGTTCTAATAGCTGCACTGAAATATTTTAAAAACTAGATAAAATTAATTTCACTAATATATAATATAGTTTACTTAGCACAGTATATTCAAAATACAATTATTTCAACATGTAAACAACTGAAAATTTGTTAATTGGAAAGGTTATTTTCGTGTATGTGTATGTGTTGGTATAGAGAGTGAGAGAGAGAAAAGAGCCCAAGAGCACATTAAGGTTAGTCTGAGAAACCATAAGAATGGAGTTGCTGGAAACTGAGTGCAGTGGATGGAGCAGGTTTGGTTGAGAAGATCAATAGTTCAATATTATACATAAGATATTTGAAATGTCTACTGGACATCTATTAGTTTTACTTATTAGATACTCCACTGGAAATATAGCTTTGAACATGAAAATAAAGATCTTTATGAAACATATTTTAGTGAAAAATTAAGGTCAAATAAAAATACATTTAAAAAATACTAATAAAGTACTATATAGAATTATAAATATTGAAATGGAAGTAGAATGTGGGAGGGGTCATATTATCAGGTAATGTGAAGAAAAACCTCTTCAGAAGGTGACATTCGAGTAGACATCTGACTGAAATAAGGAAAGGAAGACTTGAATAGACAGATTTTCCATGCATTTTATTTATTTATTTATTTATTTTTGTATTTTATTGATTACATTGTTACAATAGTTCCAATTCTCTCCCCCTTACTCCCCTTCCCCCAGCATCTACCTCCCCCAGCAATCCCCACCACCAAGTCCATACCCATGGTTCATGAAAAATAACTATCCCTCCCTCTCAGATATTAAGACCCTTTGTAATCTTGTAAAGGACAATGGGCGAAGGTCTCAAGCTCCTCTAGCTGCTTCAAGCTGGACATGGTTGCCGTCCTCCCTACCCTTGGGTCCAGAAAACCCTAATAATAGTGGGGGCGTGGAGGGGAGGGTGTCCTTCCCACATGGGGAAGGATCGTGCAGACTCCAGGTCAGTTGGCTGTCTCTGGTCAACGGCGTGCTTGGTTTAACAGGCTGGCATCCTTGTTGTGTTCTGGGGGCAACAGATTTGGCGAAAAGGATTAAAAGACATCATTCAATCCATAACCGCTAGATGACAAAAGACAGGTATTAATTTTTCAATGTCCCACATTAGGGAAAAGAAGGGCTTCTTTTGAGGAAAGTGTGCCAGGCACATCTCACCTGTCCAAAACCCTTTTGCCCACCATACTTAGTTTGGGCTGAGGGAAATAATTTAGGTTTCCCCCCTCTCAGACCTCCACACATTTTAAAATGTTAAAGATAAATGAAAATTTAATCTCGGTTGACTTTATTTCTACTATGGCACCAGTTTTTCATTTGCCCTCTTGCAATGTATATTGTTATATATGGAGCATTGTCTAGATGTGGTTTTATTAACCAGGTTTATTTACCTCAAGTATTGTATTTCACTTTAGGAGTTACAGTGGTGTGAAAATGTTTAGCAACTGTAGCATGCATGAATATAGATATCTTGTTTCAAAATTGGATGCTAAATGTCTTCCAAACTTTCCAAATTTTCAATCATTATATAAAAGTCAGTCGGTGTGTGGTAATGGGATTTTGGAACTTAATGAAGAATGTGACTGTGGCAGTGAAGAGGTGAGTAGTGAAGATTGAAATTTGAGCCCATTTTTTTGTGTGTTTCTCATAAGTGATTGTTGTGGTACAATGTCTATTGGATAATGTTGTCAATCATGTCTTCAGTATAGAACTAAGATATGAAAATGAGGATTAGTTAAGATACATGAATCACTTTCTCACACCTTTTCAGTTGAGAAGACAAATAAGTAATGAAAAGGTGGTTTGCATGCAGTTACTAATTATCCTAGCAGAGAGATTTTGAAATTTAGGTTAAATAAATTTCTCTTTATCCACAACTTATTTCCTAACTTATAGGACAGTCTCTATTTTCTCTATAAACTTTTCTGAATTTGGTTCAAATTTTTCTGTCTCTTGTGGTTACAAGAATGTCAAAATGTAATACTTTTTTTCTTAATTATTCTCAAACATTCCTGCATTCCCAAGTTTCAGTATGATCAAAATCTGCTCTATTTGCTCACTTTTAAATATAGGTAAGCAGTCTACTGTAGTTCCATCAACTGCATATTCAAAGCACACTATTCTCAACAGATAGGACCACATATTTTGTCTACTGTAGTACTATTAGTGTATAATATTTCACAATTCACCTCTACTTAGTTTTTTCATGATTTTACTCTCCAAATTACTTCAAATTGTATCTACCTAAAAAATAACTGACCACCACTGTTTACATAACATTAAAGTTCTACTTAAATTCTATTAATCATCAGCCACTCTCCAAAATAACAATGGAATGTAGATACAGCACAGTAAAAATATTCACTAATATAATAACTCTGGTGACAGAAGTTTACCAGATTTATTGTGATTCTGTAGTAAGATATACACATGCCAATCACTGTGTTGTACAACTGAAACTAATATGATAGTGTGTGTTGAATATAATAAAAGTAATTTTTAAAAATTTAGATGGTTTTAAGTTAAAAAAGATAAAATTAAATTACTGTCCTGAACTTTTGTACTTAATGATGAGATAAGTAAACTCACATAAAATGTGCTATCAACATATTGATATTCCAACAAATAGTAAATTAGAAAAAGTGTTACGAATATACAAATATTAAAGAATTTGAGCCCTGGTCAGTGTGACTCAGTTGATTGGAGTAATGTCCCATGAACCAATTTGCCGGTTCCATTCCTGGTCAGGGCACATGGCTAGGTTACAGGTTTGGTCCCCATTTGGGTGCATACGAGAGACAACCAATCAATGTTTCTCACATCAATGTTTCTCTCCTGCTTCCTCTCTTCCCCTTTCTCTAAAATCAGTAAGTATGTCCTCAGCTGGGGATAAAATATATACATATATATATATAAATAACTTTTTAAAATGCAATATATTTAGATGGAAACTATTTATTGTATTAACATTAGTTGAGTTGTCTAATTTAAATAACAATTGACTATTATTTTACTTTGTAAATATATATGTATCAATATATCCTTTTTATTTCTGTTATAGTAAAACATGACACATGACTAATATACTAAATGTATTTTTATTATATATACTGCCTAACTCTACTAATTTTATTCATAGAAGGAAACTTGAGTAAACAAATCACTAAAATGACAACTGGGGAAAGCTTTCTTTTGGACTCACATTTTTCCCCAAAGATATGTATTTTTATATGTTGTCAATTAATGAATTAATTACCAACTTAATTGCCAAATATTTTAGGTAATGTTGCTGATCAACTGCTACGTAGATGTTATTTATTTAGTTCTTATAGTTGGATATTCTAGAAGTAGAATAATCATAAAACTTCATTGATGATCCACTCATCCAATGATGGGCACTTAGGCTGTTTCCAGCATTTGGTTACTGTAAATAGTGCTGCTATGAACATAGGGGTGGATAGGTTGTTTTGAATTGGTGTTTCAGGATTCTTAGGGTAAAATCCCAACAGTGGAATCGCTATATCAAAAGGCAGTTCCATTTTTAGTTTTTTCAGGAAATTCAATACTTTTTTCCACAGTGGCTGCACCAGTTGGCATTCCCACCAACAGTGCACCAGGGTTCCCCTTTCTCCGCATCCTCGCTAACACTTGTTGTTTGTTGATTTGTTAATGATGGCCATTCTGACAGTTGTGAGGTGGTATCTCATTGTAGTTTTAATTGGCATCTCTCTGATGGCCAGTGATGCTGAGCATTCTTTCATATGTCTATAGGCCCTCTATATGTTCTCATTGGAGAAGTGTCTATTCTGGTCCTTTGCCCATTTTTAATTTGATTGTGTATCTTCCTGGTGTTGATTCATATGAGTTCTTTATATATTTTGGAGATCAAATCCTTGTCTGACGTATCATTGGCAAATATTTTTTCCCATATGGTTGGCTCCCTTTTCATCTTGCTGTTGTTTTCTTTTGCTGAGCAGAAGCTTTTTAGTTTAATGTAGTCCCATTTGTTTATTCTTTCCTTTGTTTCCTTTGCCCTAGGAGATATATCTGGAAAAATATTGCTGCATGAGATATCTGAAATTTTACTGCCTATGTTTTTCTCTAGGACCTTTATGGTGTCATGGCTTATATTTAAGTCTTTAATCCATCTTGAGTTTATTCTGGTGTGTGGTGTAAGTTGGTGGTCTAGTTTTATTTTTTTGCATGTCCCTGTTCAGTTCTCCCAGTACTGTTTGTTGAAGAAGCTATTTTCTCTCCATTTTATGCTCCTTCCCCCTTTGTCAAGTATTAATTGACCATAGAGACCTGGGTTATTTCTGGGCTCTCTGTTCTGTTCTATTGATCTATATGTCTGTTCTTGTGCCAGTACCAGACGGTTTTGACTTCAGTGGCCTTATAATATAATTTGATATCAGGTATAGCTATAGTGTATAACTGAAAAATTGAACACAGAAAAATATTAAATAGAAGTTGAGATTAAGAAACAGGAGTTGTTTAATGATTATACTAGAATAATATTTTTTCTCATGAAATTTTAGGACTGTCAGTTTAAGAAGTGCTGTGATTATAACACATGTAAACTTAAAGGCTCAGTGAAATGTGGTTCTGGACCATGCTGTACACCAGAATGTGAGGTAATTTTCAAATATTTATGAAAAGTAAATTGAATATGATAATGGAAAGCTATGTTGATTGAATTGATGTAGAATTGATAAAGGGTGTAGAAATAATTCAGTGGAATAAAATAGAGTGCATAAAATCCACAAGCAAATAAAGAAGACTGCTGTTAAATAATGAAGTCATCTCAGATTGGTACTGCTATTCTCTCATGTTGAAAACAGAGTTTAGTGTCTGCTAAATGATCAGATAAAGAGCAGAATAATCATATTTATTGCTATATAAAAAACCAACCTCAAGGAAATTGTAAAGTCAAATAAGTGGTAAATTATTAATTGTGAAAAATTGTAGCATGAATATCAGACAAATGTGCAGCATACAGAATACACAGAAAACTCTCACATATTGATAAGTAAAAGGCAAATGACACACAGAGACAAAGAGAATGCCCAGATAATTTACAGTAATGAAAATACAATTGTTCAATGTGTACATTGCTCTTCTGTAATAATTAAGGTGAACATAAATAAAAAAAATAATGCACTATCATAGAACAGGCACCCACTAGCAATCTTAAAAATAGCAATGTCAAATATTGACTAGGAGTTGGGACAGGTTTTTTGGATAATATTTGTGGAATATTGAATAGCTATAATTCCTTTGGTGAACAATGTTTGCATGTTTCTGAACAGAGTAGAACTTATCAAATTAATTGATCATCATCATTATTCTTTTATGTATATACCCTAGAATCATGCACATATGTGGAAAGCTTGGGAAAGAATATTAATTACAGAATCATTTGCAATAGCAAGTCATAAAGGCAAACAACACTTATTAGCATTGGAATGGTTACATAAATTATTGTATATTGTACATTAGTTAATAAATGCAGGCTAAATATACATGCACTAATATGATATTATCTTTAAGACATATTTGAATAAGAAAGAAACTTCCATAATAAAAAATATTTTCTGATTCCAATTCTGATAAATTATATTACATAACTATTTATATATTTTAACCCAATTAAGATATGTCTTATAGTAAAATTATTTTAGTGAATCCTTTTGAGTACTATTTCAAACATATTTGGTCTCATAACTATCATCACAATCAAGGGATGGGCGATTTTATCACAGCTTTCCCCAAATCCCTGTGTCCTTTGGTAGTCAATCCACATTCACCCCCAAACCCTAGCAACTACAGATCTGTTTTCCACATTCCTAATTTTGATTTTGAAAAAATATAACATAAACTGAATCATACAGTATGTGCAAACATTGTCATTAGGCATTTTCGTATAATACATTTGAGATTCAGTCGTGTTGTGGTGTTTATCAGCAGTTCAGTTCTCTTGTTGCCGAGTGCTATTGCAAGTAAGGGAAGGATGTAGCATAGTGTATTAATGCATTCCCCAGTTGGAGGACATTTGGATATTCAGGTTTTGGTGATGAAAATACATATGGCATGTAATATTCAGAAGTGGATTTTGTGGAACATAGAACTTTATTTCAGTATGATAGCTGAAAGTGAGAATGTTGAGTCACATGGTAAACATATATGGAACTTTATAGGAAACTGGAAACCAGTTTTTCAAAGTCACTATACTATTTTGAATTCCCACCAACCATTTATGAGACTTATGGTCACTCTGCAAACTAAATGTGAACTCTAAAACCATGCAATATATGGTTTCATTTCATCTTTGCTATTGGTTTATTATTTATACTTTAAAAATCACTTCACTGGTTGTCCCAGAGTTTACAAATCTTTGATTAATCCGTCTGATTTCATATTATATACCATTTCACGTGCAGTGAATGGATCTGACTATATAACACTCCCATATACTACAAACACAAAATACATTGGTACTGTTTTTGCTTTATATGATCTTATCTTTTAGAGCAAGAAAATAAGGAAGAGGGGAATTTTATAATTAACATCATTTAATCCTTTTCCATCTCTCTTTACCTTCTTTTGTATATTTCTGGTGTGTGTGTGTGTGTGTGTGTGTGTATTACTTCAACATATATAGTGGGTCAGTGTTTGGACTTCATGAATTTCACTATGGAAGGCAATTAATGACCAATTAAGTCAGTGGGCCATAAAAATTAGACAATAACTGGACTATATTTCTGAGATATGCAAGCAGGCCTTTCTTCTCTCAGATAATAACCAATATGATTATGATGATGATAGCTATTACACGTTTATCATATGTTGTTCTAAGTATGTTTTACATTCAGTTTAATACTAAGAAGAACCTTATGAGAGGATGATTATTACCCTAGTTTACAAATGAGAAAACTGCAACACAGAGAGACTGTGTCTGACCCCCACAAATAAGATAGTAAAGTCTGATCAAGAGATTGAGACCTGGCAATTTGGCTCCTGTGTCTCTCCAAGAACAAAAAGGTAGAGACAATGTTCCTTCACTTCTGAGAAACACGTATGCTTAAACTAATCTCTTTAGTCTTTCTTCAAATTCTGAGTGAGTCAGCTTGCCTCCCAATAAAGACTAACTAGTAAGAGACATGACTTGGGGTGGTGAACACACAATACCACATGCAGATGATGTATTAAAACCATATACTTTAAACCTATCTAATTTTATTTACCAATGTAACTCCAATAAATTCAATTTAGAAAAGACTTACTGGAACTTTATAAAACAATCAGTCTGGAATGTCTGTGAAAGGAACTAGGGCCTATGGAAGTCTCCTATGCAATTATGGACCTACATGAGAACCCTAGAGGAAGAACGCTGTCCTCTTAATAAAGCTCTATGGTTCTAACTTTCCCTTACTTAACTTCCTTTTCCTCTGGATAAATACCTCTCCATCCCATCTCACTGGACAGAGTGTGCACATGGCTTGTCATGTCTGCATATGCTGGGTTGCAACCCTTTCTCTTTTCCAAATAAATCCTTTTTGGTAACAAAACACCTAATCAATATTAATACTCTGTCAGCATTGCCTAGAGTAGAACACAAAGCACTTTGCAAAGTATCCTTTTGAAATAATACTTTTCCTCAGGTTTCATAATGGATCTTGTACTTGGTATTTTCTTCAGTGAACACTCTGCCTTGGTAACTCTGTGATTTCCTCAAATATCAATGATCAGGCATATTTAATTTGATAAAACTCTTCACTAAGTAATTGAAAATAGTCATTCACAGAGCATAATTTTCTTTTTCTTTTTCCTCCTAGATATCAGTAGCAGGCAACCCATGTAGGAAAAGTATTGATCAAGAGTGTGATTTTACAGAGTATTGCAATGGAACTTCTAGTCATTGTGTTCCTGACACTTATGCATTGAATGGCCACTTGTGCAGGTTGGAAACTGCATATTGTTATAATGGACGATGCCAAACTACAGATAATCAGTGTGCTCATATATTTGGAAAAGGTATTGCTCTTTCTTGTTATTTATTTTACTTCAACTTTGGATCCTTCTATAGAATATAATACATGTCACACAACTCGAGAAGTGGAAAAACATGAACTACAACTCAGTAAAGATTAAATTTAAAGTTTTTGTAGGAGTGTTTTCCCAGGAGAGTATTGTACTTACTTTTTTTTTCCTCACAGTTTGACTTTTTTTGTTTTTGGTAATTAGCTATCTGGGTAAAAATTGGGTTTTCAGCTCACAATTTATATGGAGCTTAGAATGGCAAGTCAGTAAATTCTGAAATTTTACTTAATCTCCTTTTAACTCATGTGTTCATGATCTAATTTTAATGGCATGAAACTTAAAGATTCAGAGTGGATTTTATTCAAGTATAATTATATTTTTTTACTGAATAACTCCTAGGATAACAGCGATCATAGGCCACTGATGAAAATTCATTTTTATATTTTGATTTTTAAGCAATTTTTGAGAATTGAATAAGGCTCATGCATTTGTGCTTGATTTTTAAGTAGTAATTATTACAATACCCAATATTATTTTATATTTTAAAATAATTAAATTGAATTGAAATATATCAAAATTCCTGAGTAAAATACATCTAAATATAATTACCCACTAATTGAGTAAGGGTAGTAAAACACCAAATGTCAGTTATTTGTCTTGTGGTAATATGAAGAATATAATTTGTAACTAATAACATGCTAGTGGTTCAAATATCCTTTTTAATTATTTGAAACTTGCTGTAGTAACAAGTTTCAGATTAGGTATGACTTTACCTAAAGACAACCAAACCTGCAGAGCTATGATCTCCTAAATCACAGGGCAGTGCTACTTTCTATGTTATATTTTCAGAATGCTACTTTTTGTTTTGTTGTTTGTTTTTTTAATGTTTACTTGTATTTGAAAATATTATTTGCCATTGCCACAGAAAGTTTTAAGGTTTAATACATAACTTTAAAATAAAATTAGATGACACTTTAAGATTCATTAAGGAGAGTCTAAGACATAGTCCTTATTTTTAATAAATAAATCTTTGACCCAGAATTGAGTTACTTGACACTTGACATATTTTTAAATTATAATTAAAATAAAGATGTTTAGGTAAGATTTAACCTTTCATGTGTGTTTCCTCCTCTAATATATGCTCTAGTATATCCACAAAACTTTAGAATTGGGGCAAAAATTCCACCTTTTGATGGAATTCATTCATTCATGTATTCCTCTTTTATTCACTTGTTTAGCTCCTATCTGGAGCAGGCATTATTTTTTCTTTTTTTTTAATTCAATTTATTGGGGTGACATTGGTTAATAAAACTATATAAGTTTCAAGTGTACAACTCAATAAAACATCATCCACATACTGCGTTGTGTGCTTACCACCCAAATTCAAGTCTTTCTTTTCCCACTTACCATACTTTGCCCCCTTCCACCTACTTCCACCCCTTTTTCTCTCTAGCTATCATTTTTCTGTCCTTATTTTACCAAAAACTATGCAGCAAAAAGCTATTCTGAAGTAGTCTAATATATGAGATATATGAATTAATAAATAGTTTTTAAATTTTGCATTATTTAAATTTAAACTTTTAAAAGAATTGTAAAAGTTTAATCAGATTAATCATATTTGTCCATTAAAATATATATATACTAAGTGTGCATGTGAGCAGTTATAATATTCAGCAAGATGAACATAGTCACGTGGTTAATATACTAATAGAGCTTAAGATGAAGAGATAAGTACCGTAAACAGATAAACAAAAAGCAAATATAAAACCTATATATTTTTTAAATGCAGTTTAAAGTAAAAATATATAGAATGCTGAAAGAAAAGTGAGGTGTAATGGACAAGACCCTGGCTGGTTTGGCTCAGTGGATTGAGCGTCGGCCTGCGAGCTAAGTGTCACTGGTTCGATCTTCCAGTCAGGGCACATCAGAGAAGGAAAACTCTGACTCCAAAAAACCTCCGCTGCCTTGCGGCATACCTCTTCAGGGGAAAGGCTAAGGGAGTAAACCCCGACAGAAAATCCGGAGCCGGAGTCCCTAAGGCGGTTTGACGTTGTAGTCAACACCGGCAACTCCTGCGGCGCACCTGAAGCCAAGCTGTATTGACTCCGTCTTTCCCTTGGACCCTTCAGCTGCGAAGAGAGGGGGGGTCTGCTGCATGGGCAACAGCAGACCCTCCATATCACCCTGCCCAGGCTCTGTAGCTTCAGTTTCACTCGAGAGGACACTCCAGCGTCATCGCAAGATGACAGATACCGTGTCACTCCCGAGTCGGACTGCACAACCATTTTCGGCAGTGCAGATAGACTCTTAAGAAGCTACACCATCGTCTCTCGAGATGGACGGCTGCCGACGACGACGAATGGACAAGAAAAATACTGCCAGTTGTCATTACTCTCAAGCTGTCGCTCGACCCTTCAGAATTTGTCTCAACTGCACAGGCACACCGCACCATGGGCACACCCTTCACAGGGTAACACATATATATCCAGGCCTGGACATTTTGACCCAGTCAGGCGCAAATCAGGCACAGTTTGTACTCTGGCAGGTGATTTATGCTCCATAGGATTAGTCAAGTCTTTGTTAGGCCTGCATCTCAGTTTGACTTCTCTGCTCCATCCTGCTTCCTTCTCATTTCCAGGAGGTCTGATCACTAATAAATAGCTTGCATGCCATGTTTCATCTACATGTTGCCTTTAGCAAGTTCCAACCATAAATGTCTGGTGCTGGGAATAGTGTGAGAAAATAGCCTACAAGATACATTTTCAAAACTAAAGCATTCTCTTTCAACGAGCACCACATCACTGGTAGAAGTTGGCAGTATATTCACCCAATGAACTGGGACAGTATACAAATGAAAGAAAATGCATTAGCTGTCACAATTGAAATCCATAGCAGAAATAGTAAGTACAAGTACAATGGAAGTGATTGGCTATTACTAGCAAAATTGAAATGTAGGAAAATATAGCAAAAAGGTGTGCTTTTGAAATGAAATATAAGCTGGAAGTTGCCCCTGTTAACTTATAAAGAGACTTCCTTCTCTTAAAAGAGGTTAGAGACAGTTGAGAACTTATCAAATTGAAGAAACTCCAGAAAAAGTTAACTTCTCAGTTAAGTCTGTTTTTCCAGGGTTCAAGTTCTGTAGGGAAAAGAATGGGACTTGCACTTGGACTGGAAACAGTGAAAATACTTCACTCACAATTTTGAGCCTCCAAACTTCTCTGAAACTTATAATTTATATAATGGTATAGCCCTATCCCATCACACCACCACCTGCTTTCAATTAAGAATGGTGTATGTTACCCTTGTCTGAAGATAACTCAGAAGCCTATCATTCATAACACTAATTATGTACTCATTATAATCTTTTCCTTACTCCTCCTGGCCACTAGCTGAAAATGGAGTTATAGCACAGCAAAATAGAGCCCAGATGTGGCTGGTACTTAAGATAGTAAACTATACACCAATGCTAGGACCTAACAGTTACTACCAGAATCAATGGAATACACAAAGAACTGGATGCGAGAGTGCTTGATTAAAAACCAGATGAAGGAATACGAGATTGGATAAGAGAGTTTATTGTTTGGGGAGCACTCTCCCAGGATACAGGATTTAACATCCTGGCAAGAATCCTAGAAGATAGTGTAGGTTTCTGCCAAGATTGTTTCCAGGAGCATGGCAAACAATCATAATGGCCCACTCGAAGTGAAGTCTAAATGACGGAATTACCATACAGATAATGTAAGAAAGAAAGAAAAGGCTCGGGAACTTGGATATATTGTAATGTGTATACTATGTGTGTTGGGCCAAATTAGACCCAACAAGGACTGTGCTTGTGAGAGGGGTACCAGAATCATGATAAATTTCAGTGATGACCTCTTCTATAGGCCAGTGGTGAATGGTAGGAGATGGTATTATAGAAGCAGAATCACTGATAGCAATGTGTATTACAAGATCTTGAAAACTACCAAGGCCAGGTACTAGTGCTTGACTGCCAGAAACAAGATGGATAAAATTATTGTAATAAGAATGAGGGACAGAGTAGCAGGCATAGGTACTTGATCTGTAAACGGGAAGATACTTTATAAAATATGATCTCTATTCTATGTGCCCTATGAGCAACCAACAATGTTATTACCCAGTGTGTACCATTAAAGGAAATTTAAGAAATAGATGACTAGGAAGCTGAAGAGACTCACCCTAATGAATTTAATAATCCCATGTCCAAATTCAGAATGTAAGACAATCTTTAGTACCAAAACTAACTGACTTAAGGGATGTTAAAGGCCAAAAAGGAAAATTCCATTAAACTTGAGAAAATATTTGTATTAACAATGCCCCTAGTGCTTCCCCAAATGGCCTACAACTATTTAACCAGGTATCTCTATACTGGGGAAAAAGGAACACCCAAGCATTTGGAAACTGATGGACAGAGAATCTGAATTGATGTGGATACTCAGAAACCCAGTGTCATCATGGTCTCTCTGTGAGAGTGAGGACTCATAGGGCTCAGGGAATAAGTAGAGTTCTTAGCAAGTTTCAGTTTACAATGGGGCCGCTGGACCCACAGATGCATTTGGTAATTACTTCTCAATCCTAGAACTTCGTAGGAGAAAGTCTCTGTAACTTTCCTCTTTCAGAAATTAATACTACCTTCAAATATCTAAAGGATTCATAGGTGGTTGGCTGTATAAGATCTACATTTAATTACTCAATCTGATCCCTGCATAAAATAGAAGGTCCCTGGAAGATCATAGTAATCTGCTGCAAATGCAGCCAAGTATTAGATTAAGTAATTGTATCCACTATGCCAGATTTGGTGCCTATGCTAGAGCAGATTAGCATGGCCTCAGATATGTGGTAGGAGCATATTCATTGAATTGGCAAATATATCTTTTAATATTTTTATTTGAAAGGAGAATTAGAAAAAGTCTGCTTTGAATGGGTAATAGCATTAATTTTGAGTTTTGCTCCAAGGCAATGTTTACTCTCCTGCCCTCAGACGTAATGCAGTTGAAGACATTTGGACATCCCCCCAAATTTCACATTGATCTACTCCAACAAGAATTTTGTACTAACCTGGCTAAATAAGCAAAGTATAACTAATACGTTGAAAGGATAAGCAAAAGAAATGTGTTACAAAAGACAGTAGATAGACCCTGGAAAATTCAGGAACAATCACATCAGTAAATTTTTAGGATTCCAGTGGTCAGAGGCATGACTCGACATCCCCTGCAACGTGAAAGACAAAGTGTACCTTGCATGTACTATGACAGAGAAAGAAATACAATACCTGGTAAGCCTCTTTGGGTCCTGGAGGCAGTATATGCCAAGTGGGGAAGTACTTCTTGATTCCATTTACTGGATTACATGACATGTTGCTAATGATGAGTGAAGTGAAAAGCAGGAAAAGGGTTCTGCAGCATGTCCAGACTGAAATGGAACCAGCCCTGATTTTGAATCATAGAACATAGCACACCCAGTAATATTAGAGTTATAGATTGCGAGAAAAAATTGCTATGTAGAGTATATGCCAAGCCTCTTTGGGAGATTGACAGTGCAGTTCCCTGGGGTCCTACAGCAGGGCTGTGCCATCAAAACTGGAGTATTATACCCCTTTGACAAAGTAACTCTGGGCACACTACTGGATACCAAGCGACCATGTGTCAAAACTCTGCATCATAAGCTCAATTATGTCAAAACCACTAAGTTAGTTGGTCAGATATATGAAAGTCATTCATTCATTCATTCATCTTGGTTCAAGCACATGCAAAAAGAAAAGGCAGAAGAAAAATCCATGAACAGTCAATCCTTAATGGTATGTCTTTTCCCCCCTTATTCCTTTGCTTCTCTGTCAGCTCACACTTATGGCTACATGGGATTTCGTTTCAACCAGCTGAGATAAAAAGAACAAGCCTATGCTTGTTTTATAGTAACAGTTATAACTCAGTAACTAACTGGAAACTGAAAAGGGACATTGGTCATACTTCAATCTCACTTAGGAGGATGCCTTCAATGATATTGACCACCTGGTCATTCATTTTATATGGAAGAAGAAATGGCCAGAAGTTAGATTATAGAGGTACTCATGGGCAGTGAGAAAGGGCCTAGCTAGTTGATGAGAAGCATGGATATAGGAAGATTGGAGAATTAGAGATGACAGTTCTAGAATGTGGGTAGATAGACGCATAGGAAAGAACAAGAGATGCGAAGATCTTTGTACTAATTAACTAAGTCGTCACTCACCAAAGAGCCCTCACTGTGAAAGAGACACAAAACAACTGAATAGAGGTAATGACTTGGTCAGTTTACATAAGCCAGCATCTATCACCACCCACCCCAGTGACTGTAGGATAGACACATTTCTGAACTTTTTCTATTTTTCTTATTACTGCTTCTAAAATAGCTGGGTCTTTCCTGAGTTTAGATTATATTTCCTACCTCTTTGCATAAGGCAACAAATTCATTAAGGCCATTATCTCCCATTAAGTTACTAAAAAAAGTAATTTTCCCAAACATTTCAACATCACATCTCATGCACTACTCTCCTTGTAACCTCTGATAATCCTTTGTTTGTTTGCTTGTTTGTTTTTTACCACCTAGTTCCAGGCTCCAATTACAATGCCACAATATTTTAGGCATATTTTATGTTATTTATTTTTTTAAGATTTTATTTATTTATTTTTAGAGAGAAGGGAAGGGAGGAAGAAAGAGAGGAAGAGAAACATCAAAGTGTGGTTGCCTTTTGCATTCCCCCCAACTGGGGATCTGGCCCACAACCCAGGCATGTGCCCTGACTGGGTGTTGAACCAGCAAACCTTTGGTTCACAGGCCGGCACCCAATACACTGAGTCACACCAGCCAGGGTGGCATATTTTGTAATAGAATTCTATTTCTAGGTACCAATTCCTGTGTTTAATGAAATGAATATTGTCCTCAAATCTCTGAGATTTACATATTCAATACAATCATTCTGCTGCTCCACGTTGTCTGAAAGATGACACCACACTGCCAAATGAGCCTCTACTTAAAAAATTACTTCTTAGCCAAAAGGGAAAAAATATATATATGGCACTCTAGGTATTATCTCCACAAGCTTTTGCTCATAAGTGACACGTTTTAAAACTCTCATTTCATTAAGCAGAGCAATTTACAGGGGCAAGTCTGATAGCTCTTGGATTAGGAAGTATGCATTACCACAGGGAGAGGAAGCAAATTATTCTTTATAATAATATAATTCACTACAATAGATATAACTTTTTTCTGTTTTCTATTAGGTAAAACAGTTGACATGGTACACACAGGAAAATAGTATGATCAAGATCATGACATTTTGTTTTTCAATAAGCAATTTATTAACTTTTTCTTAACAAAAATTTTAATTTGGAAAAATAATTATTTAACAGATGCATTTACATTTTAAGGTGCTCAAGGTGCTCCATATGCCTGTTTTGAAGAAATTAATTCTCTTCATGATAGAGTTGAAAACTGTGGCTTTAAAACTTCACAACCATTACCTTGTGAACCAAAGTATGTATATAAAAATGATTGTTTAATTGGATTCTGTATTTCTTGTCAAGAGAAAATAAATGGTAATGAACAGTAAATCATATGCCAGAAGAAAATTTAAGATAACATTATATGTATTTTTTTCTATGCAATTCAGTTTTCTTTTTCCCTGATAACTGTTCTAATAATGAGACTAGAATAAAAAAAGGTAGGAAGTAGATGCAAACTACCAAGAGAGAAAGAAAGAAAGAAAGAAAGAAAGAAAGAAAGAAAGAAAGAAAGAAAGAAAGAAAGAAAGAAAGAAAGAAAGAAAGAAAAGGAAGGAAGGAAGGAAGAAAGGAAGGAAGGAAGGAAGGAAGGGAAAGAAAAAGAAATTTGAAACTTGTGATCTATTTTGAAAATTAAAATGAAATTTTAATGAAGTCAATAAATGATCATAAAGCAAGTGCTTTGACTTAAAGCATAAGCTTTTGTGAAGAACCTTTTTTGTTTGTTTCTTGCTTGTTTTCACATTACTGATAAGTAAAGTATGGCAGTACCTATCAATAGCTGACTATGTAGTTCTGGAATATAGTTTCACTGTAAGCTATAGAATAAAGGGATTTATGAAACCTAAAAAAAAAAAAAAGTACCTCCCCATAACAAACACTTCCTGAATTTCATAAGAGTATTGAAAATAAAACAATTATAAAAATAGTAACAGAAAAGAGGTTGACCAATATGACCTTGTCATATTGAAGAACCCCAAAACAGTGTTTTAAAACAAATGGGTAAATTTTGTAGTTGGATAAGTCTACTAAAGGGAGACCTTTGCAAAAAAATAATAATAATCATGACATTCTCAACAGACACATATCAAAAGCTAAGAATGGTTGTTTTCATTGAGAATGAGAGTTTATAGATTAAGTAATTTCAAAAGCAAAAATATATAATAACATACATTCTTTTTAGGACATAGATTATGAATTCTGTAAGCCTCTTAGAGAAGCCAGTGTTCTACCCAGTGCTAGATTATAAATGGCTAAACTGTTTATGGGTTAGCCTTTGGTATGCTTGTGGCATAAAAGGAATCAAAACATTTCTTAATTCTCAAGAGATGAGTGCAGAACTACTCAAAGTATCAACGTGTTGAAACAATATTGGAATAAAAATAAGGAGTCAGTATACTACAGAGCTGTACTGAATAAAGACCATGGCAGGGACCATGAGCATAATCAGAAGGGCCTCAAATGATTCACAAAGAGTAAATAAATACAATCAGCCACTTTAAGCAAATGTTGAGTAACAAATGACCAGACTGACCAAGCTACACCAAAATGGGCACAGGTGATGAATTTCCCCCCCAAAATGTAATGAAATACAATGATTGCTCTAATACAACTGGAGGCTAGACAACAAAGTTGAGTTCTGAATTAAGAAATAACATCATATCTGCACATTTAGTTGTGCATAGTTTTTAATTTTGTTACAATGATAATTAATTTAATTGCATTCAATTGTGCATTTTTTCTGGGTTTTATATCATCAATTGAATAACATTTTACTCTCCATGTACTATAATGCTTATTTGGAACTTGGTGTCATTAAAAAAAGAAATGATAAGGAATTTTTTCTTTCCATTTCTAGGGATGTTCTCTGTGGAAAACTAGCTTGTGTTTTGCCACATAATAAAACTTATAAAAGTAATATTCAATCTGCAGTTTACTCATATACTCAAGGGCATGTATGCTTATCTATAACCACTGGGTCATCAGTGAGATCAGATGGAAGAGATTATGCCTATGTGGCTGATGGCACTGTGTGTGGCACACAAATGGTAACAAAGCATGTTTGTTCATATTTAGCTGTAATAATTATGTAATTACCTAGTACTGCATTCCATGATGACTGTCACAGTTATAATGAATGGATCTAAACCTGGTGCTGTCATTTATCTTCCATATGATACTGAAAAGTTAATTAAACTAAGCCTCAATTATCCAATAACACTTTTTCAGTTCACCTGTCATCAGTCTTTATGTGAGGAGATAGTTATGTGTTTTAAGCATAAGATTCCACTGACAGGTATATTTTATTGATTATATTGTTACAATAGTTACATTTTTTTCTTCTTTGCTCCCCTCTGCCCAGCACCACCCTTCCCCCAGCAATTCCACACACCCCCAGTCCATGCCCATGGGTCGTACATACAAGTTCTCTGGCTTCACCTTTTCCTATATTCTTCTTCTTCTTTTTTTAAACAAGTAATTATTTATTTTTTTAACAATTAACAATAAAAAATAACAATCCCCCCCCCCCAGACTTAAGACCCTGTATAATCTTATAAAGGACAATGGGCGAAGGTCTCGTATTCCTCTAGCTGCTTCAAGCTGGACATGGTCATCATTCTACCTGCACTTGGGTCCAGAAATCCCTAATAAGAGTGGGGGTGTGGAGGGGAGGGTGGCCTTCCCACGTGGGGAAGGATCGTGCAGACTCCAGGTCAGTTGGCTGTCCCCGGACAACGGCATGCTTGGTTTAACAGGCTGGTATCCTTGTATTCTCTGGTTCAATTTTGCTCATTTGTTTGTGTTGTTCATTAGTCTCCTGTAATATGTGATAGCGTAAGATATTTTTCTTTTGTTGCCTGACTTATTTTGCTAAGCATAATTCTCTCTAGTTCCATCCATGTTGTTGCAAATGGTAGAATTCTTTCTTTCTGCTACATAGTACTCCATTGTGTAAATGTACCACAGTTTTTTGATCCACTCATCTATAGACGGGCACTTAGGTTGTTTCTAGCACTTGGCTATTGTAAATAGTGCTGCTATGAACATGGGGTGCATAGGTTCTTTTGAATTGGTGTTTCAAGATTTTTTGGATACAATCCTAGCAATGGAATTGCTGGTTCAAAAGGCAGTTCCATTTTTAGTTTTATGAGGAAATTCCAAACTGTTCCCATAGTGGCCACACCAGTCTGCATTCCCACCAACAGTGCACCAGGGTTCCCTTTTCTCTGCATCCTCACCAGCACAAGTTGTTTGTTGATTTGTTGATGATGGCCATTCTGACTGGTGTCAAATGGTATCCCACTGTGGTTTTTATTTGCATCTCTCTGATGGCTAGTAATGTTGAGCATTCTTTCATATGTCTATGGACCCTCTGTATGTCCTCTTTGGAGAAGTGTTTGTTTAAGTCCTTTGCTCAATTTTTAATTCGGTTGTATGTCTTCTTGGTGTTGAGTCGTATAACTCCTTTATATATTTTGGAGATTAATCCCTTGTATGAGATATCATGGCAAATATAGTTTCCCATATGGTTGGTTCCCTTTTTATCTTGCTGATGTTTTCTTTTGCTGAGCAGAAACTCTTTAGTTTGATTGAGTCCCATTTGTTTATTCTTTCTTTTATTTCCCTTGCCTTAGGAGATATATCAGTGAAAATATTGCTACGTGGGATATCTGAAATTTTCCTGCCTATGTTTTCCTCTAGGACTTTTATCGTGCCACGGCTTACATTTAAGTCTTTGATGCATCTTGAGTTTATTCTGGTGTATGGTGTAAGTTGGTGGTCTAGTTTTATTTTCTTTTCATTTCCCTGTCCAGTTCTCCCAACACCATTTGTTGAAGAGGCTCTTCTCACTCCATTTGATGTTCCTTCCCCCTTTGTCAAATATTAGTTGACCATATAGACCTGGGTTTATTTCTGGGCTCTCTATTCTGTTCCATCAATTTATATGTCTGTTCTTATGCCAGTACCAGGCTGTTTTGAGTACTGTGGCCTTGTAGTATAGTTTGATATCAGGTATTGTGATTCCTCCTACTGTGTTCTTCTTCCTCAGGATTGTTGTGGCTATCCAGGCTCTTTTTTGGTTCCATATAAATGTTTGAAGTATTTGTTTTAGGTCTGTGAAATATGTCATTGGTATTTTAATAGAGATTGCATTGAATCTATAAATTGCTTTGGGTAGTATGGACGTTTTAAAGATGTTGATTCTTCCCATTCATGAACACGGTATATGCTTCCATTTATTTGTATCTTCCTTAATTTCTTTCTTCGGTGTTATGTAGCTTTCTGAATACAGGTCTTTTACCTCCTTGGTTGTTTATTCCTAGGTACTTTATTTTTCTTGTTGCTATGGTAAGTGGGGTTTTTCTTTTAGTTTCTATCTCTGAAACTTTATTGTTGGCGTACAGAAATGCCTTTGATTTCTGAATATTGACTTTTACCCTGCTATTCCGCAAAATTAACTTTTAGGTCAGACAGTTTTTTTGTGGAGTCTATATGGTGTCCTATGAACACTATCATGTCGTCTGCAAATAATGATAGTTTTACTTCCTCTTTTCCAATTTGGATGCCTTTTATTTCTCTTTCTTTTCTGATTGCTGTGGCTAGAACTTCCAAGACTATGTTGAATAGGAGTGGAGAGAGTGGACATCCTTGTCTTGTTCCTGACCTCAGAGGCAATACTCTCAGTTTTTGCCCATTGAGTATGATGTTGGCTTCAAGTTTCTCGTATATGGCCTTTATTGTGTTGAGGTATGCTCCCTCTATTCGATTTTGCTGAGTGTTTTCATCATAAATGGGTGTTGTACTTTATCAAATGCTTTTTCTGCATCTATTGATATGATCATGTGGTTTTTGTCTTTCATTTTGTTTATGTGGTGTATTACGTTTATTGATTTGCAAATGTCAAAACATCCTTGCATCCCTGGGATGAATACCACTTGATTGTGGTATATGATCTTTCTAATGTTTTGCTGGATCCAGTTTGCCAATATTTTATTGAGGATCTCAGCATCTATGTTCATCAGTGATATTGGCCTGTAGTTTTCTTTCTTTGTTGTGTCTTGACCTGGTTTTGGAATTAGGGTAATACTGGCTTCATAGAATGAGTTTGGGAGTCTTCCCTCTTATTGGATATTTTGGAATAGTCTCAGGAGGATAGAAGTCAGTTCTTCCCTAAATTTTTTGTAAAATTCACCTGTGAAGCCATCCAGTCCAGGGCTTTTGTGTGCTGGGAGTTTTTTGATTACTGCTTCAATTTCACTATTTGTTATTGGTCTGTTCAGCCTTTCTGCTTCTTCTTGATTCAGTTTTTGAAGATTATATGTTTCCAGAAATTGGTCCATTTTATCTAGGTTATCAAATTTCTTGCCATACAGTTGTTCATAATAATTTTTTATTGTCCTTTGTATTTCTGTGGTATCAGTTGTGATTTCTCCTCTTTCATTTCTGATTTTATTAATTTGGGTTCTCTCTCTTTTTTTCTTGATCAGCCTGGTTAAAGGCTTGTAAATTTTGTTTATCTTTTCAAAGAACCAGCTCCTACTTTTGTTGATCTTTTGAATTCTTTGTTTAGTCCTATGTCATTTAATTTTGCTCTGATCTTGATGATTTCCTTCCTTCTACTCGCTCTGGGCTGTTTGTTGTTCTTCCTCTAGTTCTTGTAGCTGTAGGGTTAAGTTTTTTATTAGAGATTCTTCTATCTCTTTTAGATAGGCCTGTATTGCTATGAACTTTCCTCTCAGGACTGCTTTCGCTGTATCCCATAGGTTTTGGGTTGTTGTGTGTTCATTATCATTAGTTTCCAGAAACTTTTTGATTTCTTCTTTGATGTCATTGTTAACCCATTCATTATTTAATAGCATATTATTCATTCTCCATGAGTTTGAGTGTATTTGAGTTTTTTCCTTGAGGTTGATTTCCAATTTCAAGCCATTGTGATCTGAGAAGATGCTTGACATAATTTCAATCTTCTTGAATTTGTTGAGGCTTGTTTTGTGTCCTACTATGTGGCTATTTTTGAAAATGTTCCATGTGCACTTGAAAAGAATGTATATTTTGCTTCTTTGGGGTGAAAGGTTCTATATATATATTAATTAAGTCCATTTGATCCAGAGTGTTGTTCAATGCCTCAATATTGTTGGTGTTTCTTTACTTCAAAGATTTGTCCATTGTTGACAATGGGGTGTTTAAGTCCCCTACTATGAGTGTGTTGCTGTCTATATCTTTCTTGGAGTCTTTCAAAATTTTCCTTACATATTTGGGTGCTCCTATGTTGGGCGCATATATGTTTACAAGGGTTATATCTTCTTGATGGATTTTTTCCTTAAGTATTATGAAATGTCCTTCTTTGTCTCTTTATATGGTCTTTGCTGTGAGATCTGTTTTGTCTAAGTATTGCTATCCCAGCTTCTTTTTCACGTCCATTTGTTTGAAATACTTTTTTGCATCCCTTCACTTTCAGTCTGTGTAGATCTTTTGTTCTAAGGTGGGTCTCTTGTAGACAGCATATATGTGGGTCATGCTTTCTAATCCATTCAGCTACCCCATGTCTTTTGATTGGAGCATTTAATCCATTTACATTTAAGGTTATTATCAATAAGTACTTATTCATTTTTTTCCCCCTTTGTACTTGTGTTCCTCTCTGTCTCTATCTGTTTCTTCATTTTCTTAACTAAGCAGGCCCTTTAGCATCTCTTGCAATGCTGGTTTGGTGGAGATGTATTTTTTTAGCTTTCTTTTGTCTTGGAAACTCCTTATTTCACCTTCCATTTTGAATGAGAGCCTTGCTGGGTAGAGTATTCTTGGTTGTAGGCCTTTGTTTTTCATTGCTTGGAATATTTTTTGCCATTCCCTTCTGACTTGTAGTGTTTCTGCTGAGAAATCTGATGATAGCCTTATTGGAGCTCCCTTGTATGTTATTAATTGTTTCTCTCTTGCTGCTTTTAGGATCCTCTCTTTGTCTTTGAATGTTGCCATTTTAATTATGATGTGTCTTGAAGTGGGCCTGTTGGGGTTCATCTTCATTGGAACCCTCTTTGCTTCCTGGACTTACGTGACTCTTTCTCTCCTCATGTTAGGGAAGTTTTCTGTCATTAGTTTTTCAAACAGGTTTTCTATCCCTTGCTCCTCTTCTTCTCCTTCTGGAGTTTCTATGATACGAATATTATTATGTTTCATGTTGTCCTGCAGCTGTCTTAGAGCCTCTTCAGTCTTGTTCAGTTTTTTTTCATTTTGTTGCACTGTCTGGGAGTTTTTTTCTACGTTGTTCTCCAGCTCATTGATCCGATCTTCTGCTTCCTCCAGCCTGCTTTTAATTTCTTCTACTGTGTTCTTCAATACAGAGATTGTATTCTTCACTTCCTCCTGGCTCTTATTGATAGCTTCTATGTCCTTTTTCATGTTGGTATAATTCTCAGTAAGTTCCTTGTAGTTTCCCTGGAGTTCTTTGTAGTTTCCACTGAGCTCATTGAGCTTCCCCATAATCCATGTTTTGAATTCCATATCTGATAGTTTGCTTCCCTCTATTTCATTTAGCACTCTTTCTGGGGATTCTTCCTTTCCTTTTGATTGGGGATTGTTTCTCTGTCTCCCCATTTTTGTGACTCTTGTTGTTTGTTGCTGCTTCTTAGATTGATCTGCACTTCCTGGATATGCCCCTGGTGGCATCAGATTGTGTACCAGGCTTAAGGACCGAGGGTGTGGCATCATAATTCCTGTAGGCAGGGCTTGTGCTTCCTCTCAGGCTGATGCCACTCGGAGGGGAACAGTCTACCTGCAGTATTGGGAATGAGTCAGCACTGGGACTGGGTCGGTTGTTCCCCTAGTTCTCCCCTCAAAGCCACTGCACCAAATTCTCCCCAAGCATCTCTAGTCCTCTCTGCCTTCCCTTTGCTTGAGCCCAGGGTAAGTGGGGGCCAAAATATTTTCATACGTGATCCACTTAAGAGCTCTTTTTCTCCAGTTGTTTTTCTCCAGCTAGCAAGAAAACCTGTGGATTTTCGCTTTTCATAGCTGAATGCTATTTTACTTTCTACTCTGTTGCTGTAGGCTGGGAAGCCCAGCTGGGGTTTAGACCCTGCCCTTCTCAGGGGGAACCCTCAGCTGCTGAGCTGTTTCTCAGTCCCTTCAGCAACAGCAGCCACCCGTGGGAGCCCAGCAAGCCCTTCCGCGTCTCCGCACTCCCTACCGGTCACGTTGTGATGTAGCGGCCTTTTCTGTCTCTCCGTGATTATAAGACTTCTCTCCAACTAGTGTTCAGTTGGTTATTCCAGATGATTTCTCCAAAATTAAGGTGTAAATCCAGTCTGGTCCTGGGAGGAGGTTAGGGTAGCTTCCACTTTCTCCTCTGCCATCTTGGATCTCTCTCGCTCTCTCTTTCTTTTTTTTAATCTTTGAATTCTAACAGCTTTAAGTCATAAAATTCTAATTTCAGGGTTTTTTTTTCAGTGTACAATTGGCTTGGATTTACTTTATTTATTTATTTATTTTTAAGTGAATTTATTGAAGTGACATTGGTCAAACAAAAGTATACAGGTTTCAGGTGCACAATTCTGCAACACACCATCTGTACACTGTATTGTGTGTTCACCACTCCAAGGCAATTCTCCTTCCATCATCATTTACGCCCCCTATACTCTCCTGCACCTCACCTTTACCCCCTCCTCCCTGCAATCACCACATTGTTGTCTGTATCCGTGAATTCTTTCTCTTTTATTTTTTGCTCAATCTCTGCAGCCCCTGTCCCTCAAAAGCTGTCAACCTGCTTTCTATTTGAGTCTGTCTCTATTTTGCTTGTTAGTTCATTTTGTTCATTAGACTCCACATATGAGTAAAATCATATGGCATTTGTCTTTCTTTGACTGGGTTATTTCACTTAGCATAATGCTCTTCAGGTCCATCCTTACCATCTCAAAAGGAAAATTTTTCTTCTTTTTTATGGCCGTGCTGTATTCTACTGTGTAAATGTTCCACAACTTTTTTATCCACTCATCTGCTAATGGACACTTGGGCTGCTTCCAGATCTTGGCTGTTGTAAATAAAGCTGCAGTAGACATAATGTACATATGTTCTTTCAAATTAGTGTTTAGGGTTTCTTCAGATAAATTCCAAAATTGGAACTGCTGGGTCATAAGGCATTTCCCTTTTTAAATTTTTTAGGAAACTCCATACTACTTTTCACAGTGTCTATACCAATCTGCATTCCCACCAACAATGTACAAGAGTTCCCTTTTCTCCACATCTTTGCCAGTACTTGTTTGTTGATGTATTGATGATAGCTCTTCTGAAGGTGTGAGATAAAATTCAAATTTTGAGTTTTCAACTTTCTGTGCTTCACAAAGAAACAAAATTTGGCCTTCATATTTCTTAAATCATCTGCTTATGTGTATGTCCAAAGTGTAAGTGTGAGAAGCTTGGAAAAAACAAACAAAAGTCTGTTCAAGGAAAGTATTGTTATACTGACTTAAAAGCTTATGTACATATGCATATATACACTCCTGTAGTCATAAAAAAGGGAGGACAAAAATAGTTCAGATGTTCATCTGCCTGCAAGATGAGGGCACATGTTCCAGAAAATACAAGCCTTCTGAGATTTAAAGCAATAGTAAAGCAGTGTACTGCATGTAAATGGTATTTAGCATTTGCTAAATAAAAAATAAAATGAAACCTTGAAATGGTGACTCAGTTAGCCAATTCTCATATCTGAGCTCAGCAATCCTTTTCCCTTGAGAAACTTGCTTACTGTGGTAGACAGCTTCATTTTTTATTTTTTATTGGGATGACATTGGTTAATAAGATTATGTAGAGTTCAAGTGTACATTTCTATGATGCATGGTCTGTATATTGCTCTGTGTGCCACCACCCAAAGTTAAGTCATCTTCTGTCACCATATATTTGACCCCCTATACCTTTTACTACCCTTCTGCTCCCCTCCCTACAATGCTGTTGTTTGTGTCTATGAGATTTTATTTGTTTTTCTTGTGTGCTCATTTGCTGCTTTCAGTTTCATATGCTACATGTGAGTGAAATCATATGGTTTTTAACTTTTTCTGACTGGCTTATTTTGGTAGACAAGTTCTAACATGGCTCCAGTGATCCCACTTCCTGATATTCACTCTCTGAGTATTTTTAGGGAAATCAAAAGAATGTAAACTAGGAGGCCAATTAACAAAAAAGATAAATGAGGTAAAGAGTTGCATATCCTAGTAACTAATAACCACTAGGTTACTCACTTTGACATAACAAGGGTTTTACAATGTATACAAATTAAGTTAAAATATTTATCTTACCAGATTATTCCTACCATTATTATAGCAAAGATTTATATTAATTTATAACCCAAAATATTAACTCATATTTAAATCCTAAACAAAATTAGTAACTTGCCTTCCAGTTTCTAAGGAGCCAACATTAACATTAATCAACCAATTCTTCATAATAAGACATTAACATTATATAGAAAACTTTTGTGATAGTTTCTCAATTTAATTTCCTATTGTAAGTATCAAAACCAAAATTATGTGACATCATTACATAAATTATGTTAAAGAAAACACTCGTATTTTTTAAATTTAATATTGTTTAGAATTTTGTATGATATATCAGTATCTTTCTACTGGAATCTGAGTAATATAGAATAAAAAGTCTCAACTTGAGCATTCATTATGCATAGGTAACAATTCTTTTCTCATATCAAATTTTTGAATAATTATGAAGTACTATGTTTGGATTTTTAATTTTAGTATTGTGAAAATAAAACCTGCAAAGAAGTTTTCTTAAAGGGATATAACTGTAATGCCTCTACAAAATGTAAAGGGAATGGGGTAAGTGACTTTTCTTTTTGTAGTTCTAAACTGCATGTTATTTTTGTAGCCAGTTCAAAGTAAAAATGTATCCATTTTGGGAGCATTGAGAATCTAGGTTACTCTTAAACTGACCTTGCCTAGAACTAGCTAATTAACAAAAAGAAAATTGCTGAGCAAATTCAAAAACTATTAAACCAATTTTACAAAAACTATATGGGTATTGAATTCATTGTAAGCATCTTCAACTTATGAATTAGAACATGTTTAAATTCAAAACATATATTTTTTTCTAATGCTTACAACTACGTGTCCTTTAACATATTTCATTCACCCTCATACTTTTAATAATTAATTTTTATGACTTTATAATATTTTAGAGTGTATACTTAAAAACATGTTGCCATGTTATAGAAATTTTAGTTTGTTCTTTATAAAGATGTTTCTAATGGGAAATATAAAAAATTTTTTTAAATTTTTTCTGAAATGCATTATTGATTTTAGCCTGGTAATACAACTTTATCATTACTTTTAGATTTAATTTTCATTTCTTAAAATTTATCATTTTGGTCCTTGGTATGCCATCAATATTATATGATTGATCCCAAATTTACCAAATTTATCATTATTCAAGTTTATAATATTAAAATTAATTAGTTTAGAACATATAAAATGTTACTACATTGTCTATTATTTTGTATGGGCTGTTAACAAAGAGGGTAGCTACATCTTTATGTTTTGTTTTTCTATAGTTATATAGTTTTTGGCATAATCTTTTCCTTTCCTTTGCTCAATGATCTGTTATCAGCATCAGCCTTAATATTTTTCATAAAATCTCAAAATAAAGTTATATACTATAGATTATGAACACTTTGTTTTATTGGATAAAAATTTTTCTTACTGTATTGCTATTTAAGTTCTATTTTTATATTACTTAGACTTTTTTAAGTATTTCTTCTTTTGATAACACTTTTTAATGTGAAATATGATATATAATATGGTAAAACTTCTATATTTTTAACTTTTCTATGTACGTTATATTTCACAATTAAAATGTTTTAAAAAGAAAACTAAAAGTAATCAAAATTTCAAGTAAAATTTAACTGAATCTAGGAAAAGCTGTGTTAACCTTCCAAAGAATCTCAACAAATAGGCAAGTGTACCATATAGAATTAATAGAGTTGACTTACAACTCTATCATTTACAATTGCAGTTCAATTTTATGATCATGTAACTGTTCAGAAATCTCATTAATTGTGAAATGTTGGTTGTAAATGTAGTGTTATTTATTTTTGATTCATGATGTACCTTTTTATTAGCTATATTTTGAAACTATATTTTAGATCAGTTTTAGGTTCACAGCAAAATTGAGGGGGAAGTAACAGATTTTCCATATATCTCCTGCCCCAACACATATATAGCCTACCCTATTATCAACATTTTACGTTAAAGTGGTACTTTTGTTGCAATTGATGAACTTACATCAACACATCATAATCACCATTTACATTAGGATTCTCTTTAGGTGTTATGTATTCTATGAGTTTGGACAAATGTATAATTACATGTACCCATCACTATGATATCATAAGAGCATTGTCGCTGGCCTAAAAATCCTCTATGATCCTCCTTTTTATCCCTCCCTCACCTTAACTTATGGCAACCACTAATCTTTTCGCTCTCTCCATAATGCTGCCCTTTCTAGAATGTCATATGGTTGGAAGCATATGTATGTAGCCTTCTAAGAGTAGCTTCTTTCAATTAGCAATATGCTCCTAAGTTTTCTTTATGTCTTTTCATAATTTAATAGCTCATTTTTAGCATTAAATAATTGTCCATTGCCTAGTTTTACCATGGTTTATTTATTCACCTATAATTTATTTCTTGCACTTCCCCTGTATACATTTTCTTTCATTTTTAGTGAATTATTATTAAATTCTTTCCCTTACCCTGCCTTACCCAAATACAAAGAAATTCTAGGGTATAACTTTGATGTTTTTACTAGTTACCATTAATTTTTAACATTTTCTAACATCTTTTACTCACTTATATAAAACTTAAACAAAAGCATCCCCCTACACACAGTTAAGTCTTGCCCATTTTTGTACTTTTCCATACTTTTCACCTGTAACTTGTGTTGTGTGTTGCTACTTTGACTGTGAGATCCCTGAGAGATTCTATGCATTATTTTTTCTCTTTGCTCTTTTTTATTGTTGACACTAGTACAGATGTCCCAATTTCCCCCCTCCTTTGGCCACCTCCAGCCAGTCCCCAACTCACCTTCCCTCTGGCCATACTGCACTGTTTACTGTGTCCATGGGTTATGCATATATGTTCTTTGGCTAATCCCTTCACCTTCTTCTATCCAGTTCCTCATCCTCCTTTCCTGTGACAGCTGTCAACCTGTTCCATGTGTCCATGCCTCTGTCTCTATTTTGCTCACCAGTTTATTTTGTTCTTTAGATTCTACATATAAATGAGATCATACGGTATTTGTTTTTCTCTGACTGGCTTATTTCACTTAGCTCTCCAGGTCCATCCATGCCATTTCAGAAAGTAAGATTTCCTTCTTTTTTATGGCCAGGTTGTATTCCATTCCGTAAATGTACCACAGATTTTTATCCACTCATCTACTGTTGGACACTAGGGCTGTTTCCAGGTCTTGGCTATTGTAAATAACACCGCTGTGAACATAGGGGTGCATATATTCCTTTGAATTGATGTTTCAGAATCATTAGGACATATTTTCAGAAGTGGGATCACTGGGTTAGAAGGAATTTTGATTTTTAATATTTTGAGGAAACTATACTGTTTTCCACAGTGGCTGCACCAATCTGCATTTCCACCAACAGTGCACAAGTGTTCCATTTTCTCCACATCATCGCCAGCATTTGTTGTTTGTTGATGTATTGATGGCAGCCATTCTGGAAGGTCTGGGGTGATATCTCAATGTTGCATTTTTCCCTAAAAATTATATTATGAAGGGAATTACAATCTATTTAGATTTGCTAGTCTAGATAAAATATTATTTCTAATATGATATTGTTTTTCTATTTTAGTGGGAGGGATGGGGTGCTGGAATAATTCTTTTTTCAAAGAATAGAGAGAAAATGTATGTGAGGTATATATACTTAGAGTTGCTGCATATCAGCAATGTGGAAATTTTGCCATTCCACAAAAAAGTCTCCTTGTTGTAATAAGATTATGACATTTCAGGTTCCTGCTTCCCAAACTTTGTTAATTCTGTCCTACTGTCCAGTTGCTTTCAGTCCTGTCAGAGAGTCGTATGATGTGAGTTTAATTCCTCTTTCTGCAGAATGTTGTAAGATTATTTTTTAAGCTTAGAAATATTGCTGACAAGTAGCTAATATTTGTGTTTTTGCTTCATTTTTTTCTATTAGAATGTCAGTTTTTGCATCGATTCTGATATATCAAGTCATTCTTCATTTAAGAAAATTTGTATAATATTATTTATTTGGTTATTGCTTCTGCTGTAGTTGACCACCTTTTTCTTCCATTACATTAGTCAAAACACAATGAAAGTACCCTCTGTTGTCTTATCTTGCTTAGGTAATTAAAAATTAATTAAAGAAGAGGAAACAATTATGAATTAAGTTTAAAATGCTAAATCAGTGATATTCCTATCCTAATTTTAAAACTTTATATGAAAATGTTTATAACCAGTGTACTAAATATGTAAAGATAGAGGTACAGATATATAAAATACTTTGTGGAATTCAAGGCTATAATTCAAACCTATTTTTTGAAATTATTTTCCATATGTAGGGGAAAAGATTTAAAATTTTCAATAAACTTTAAACACAAACAATTTAGCAGTATGACTGGAATGGACATAACACAATATTTATAGAATTATATGTAATATGTATAAAATTAAATGAGTGTATTTTTTTATGTGCCAGTCCTATATCTATACATACAGATATAAAAGTACATTCACAGTTTAACATTAGTGATATTAGTTTGGCAAAAATCCATTAATATGTATTGATATGTGTCTCTGCATGTGGGTATTTATGTTTACATATGAATATATGAATGAAATACAGAAAATGCTTAACAGTGGGAAAAGGGAATAGTGAGTAAGGACTCTTTCACTTCTATGTATTTTAATTGCTTGAATTTTACAAAATTTTACTTTAAAATAAAAATTAATACTAAACCATTCAAATGAAAAAGCACAAGTAACACGCAAACTGCCAAGAATGTAAACTGCCAGAAATGCAAGCTTATCATAACATTCTATTTTATAGTTCATTTAAAATTTTTTCTGTAACTATGTAATTTTATTTTGAAAAAAATACATTTACTTAAAAAGTAAATACACATGGTTTATCGGTAGTGTCAATTTTTTTTTAAAGGCTAGGATAAGAAATTAAAGTGGCCAAGACAGTTGATGGTAATTTTATCACAACATTTTGTGTGAAAATGAAAGTGCATCTATAGGAAATGTAGAATTGGTAACAGCAAATATTTGAAAATAAATTAGTATAATATTTGTGAAAAATTCTAAATATAACCAATAATGTGCTCTCCTCTGTAAGTGCCATGGCCATGATTTTATTGAATCAGATGATTACTAGAATTACTGGGATGACCACATTGTAGATTTAAAAATATCAAATCACTAAAATATACATCTGAAACTAATATAACCAACATAAGATTATATAGCAACTATAGCTAAATAAAAAATAAATTTATAAATATGACTGGGAATGACAAAATGCTTATAAAAACAGTCAATATATGGAGGCCAAAAATATAAAGTCTGTCTGTACGAAGTCCAGCCACTGTTAATATAATGAAAACCATGTGTAACACGCAGCCAAGGAGAGTGGGCTGGAGTGTGCATGGGTGACCAATGATACCTCACTGTACTAGTCAGGGAACCTCATAAATGTCATTGAGGCAGCATGTGCACTGTGTGGCCATTGTATTCAAAATGACTGAGCAAGTAGAACAAGGAATCTGCATCAAATTTTGTGTTAAGCTTGAACATTCTTTCATGGCAATTATTAGGATGATTCAGAATGCCACAGCTATGGGCAACTGGTGACTGGCAGCTTCATCAAAACAACATGTCTGCTCATACAAAACGTCTCATGCAGAGTATTTTGGTGAAACATCAAGTCACCCAAATGACTCCACTCTGCAACAGGCCAGATTTGGTGCCTTGTGACTTCTGGCTTTTCCCAAAGCTAAATCACGTTTGAGAAGAAAGAGATTTCAGACCCTTGCTGAGATTCAGGAAAATATAACAGGGCAGCTGATGCCAAATGGGAGAACTTTGAAGGGCCCTGAAAAGCCGTTGTCCTGTTTACAATGTTTCCTATATCTTGTATCTTCTTCAATAAATGTCTTTATTTTTCACAGCACATGGCTGGATAGTTTCTGGAAATACCTCATATATTATCATGCAGAGAGTGATTATGTCATTGACTATATGGTGTCAAAATTTTTACTACTTTTTCTAACCTATTTCTCATATTACAGTCATGTACCACATAACAAAATTTCTGTCAATGACTGCATATAAGACAGTGATCCCATAAGATTAAATGGAACTGAAAATGTCCTATAACCCATGGCATTATTGCTGTCTTAGCCATTGTAGCTTCATAGCACAGTGCATTACTCACATGTTGTAGTGGTGCTGGTATAAAGAAACCTAGTGTGCTACCAATTGTGCTAAAGCATACCACAATTATGTATAGTACATAATACTTGATATCATAATAAACAACTACTGGTTTATTAATTTATTACACTACACTATTTTTATGTACAGTCTTTCTACTTATAAAAAACTTTTGGTTTAAAACAGTATGTCATGTTACAGTGGCAACAACCTCATACATCTGTTTATCACATCTCTTGATTGCATCATTTTCTATTGCGCTTTATTTAACCCCCTGTTGTTTTAAATACTAATATGCTATACAGGCTTGTAGTCTAAGAGCAGTAGACTATACCATATAGCCTAGACATGTAGTAGGCTGTAAACCATCTTTGTTTGTGTAAGTGTACTCTGTGATGTTTACTCAATGACAAAATCATCTAACCATGTATTTCTCATAATGTATTCCAGTCATTAAGTGGAACATAACTGTATATATTCTTAATAAATTTAAAAAAATAATTAATTTTGAATTTAGGTATTTATATAAAATATATAAAAACTAACTTTATAGTGATTATATATTTTCTGTTTTAGATATGTAATAATTTGGGCAATTGTCATTGCTTCCCTGGTTATCGGCCTCCAGATTGTGAATTCCAGATTGGTTCACCAGGAGGAAGTATTGATGATGGAAATGTTCAGAAAAGTAGTGAGTAGAAATTAAACTTTTAAAACAAAGTAAAATTTTGTTTTATGAAATCAAGAAATATACTGTCAAGTCAAATCCTTCAGTATCTTCTGAGTAATTAAGAGTTATCACGTTCTGGTCAAAATGGAGGTATAAATAGACACAGCTCACCTCCTTGCACAACCACATAAAAATTACAACTAAATTATAGAACAACCATTGCTCAGAACCACAAGAAATCAAGTTGAATGGAAGTCTGACAACTACAGAATTAAAGAAACCACATCCATCCAGACTGGTAGGAGGGGCAGAGATGAGGGAATGGCTTGTTTCATGACCACATGTGGTGTATAAAAATTTGGGAAAGATATCTCAGGAGTGAAGAGTCCCAGCCCAGGGCTCCAGTGGCAAGAAGATAAGTCCCTATAACTTCTAGCTGCAACCACCAGTAGGGATTGGGTTAATAGAAGAAAAATATGGAGTCTCAAGCAGTTTTAAGAACCCCCACACATGGACTTAATCAGATTCACTCCCTCTGAACTCCAGTACCAGGGTAGCAGCTTGAAAGGCACCAGTGGCATACAGGGAGGAACTGAAATGTCTGGCATCAAGGTGAGAGCTGGAGAACAGCTTTCTCCCAGACAGAAAAGTAGGAAGAGGCCTTTTCCCTTTTCTGAACCCTTCCCCCAAAGGGTCACAGAGCCATCAGATTGGTTCCATGTATCAGATTCCATTGACCTGGCTATCACTGGTTGCCTCACCATGCGAATTCCCAGAGATTTTACCCCACCCAACTTATGCGCCCATCCAAGTTGTTAATAGTGGCCTTTGCATATGAATGGCTGATCTTGGCTCATGCTTGACAACTTCCTATCAAGTGAGCAATAGCTGGTCTCAGTTAGCCCCCAGCCCACATACCTCTTGTTAAGTGTCCCAAGACCTGGCACTACAGCAGCTAGCCTAGGTTCACAGCTTGGCTTCACCTAGGAACCTCCATTCCCACACAAATAGCAACCATCTGTAGATTGCTTTATAGCTCACGCAGAGTGGCCCTAGGCAAAACACAGGTAAAGGCTGACTTGGCCTGCACCACCTAGGACACCAGATCATGTGCACCCAATGGACAGCAACAGACCTCATCAGAGCACTACTACCCTGCCTCTGCACAGCTGATCCTCTACAGAGGACAGAGGTTGGTGGTCATTGGTCATAGCCAGTCATTGCTGACTAGCCTGGAAAATCTCTCCCATTGACCTGCTGACAACAATCAAGACTCAACTACAGGAGGAGGGAGTACTCAGCACACATGGAAGGTGCACCTCACATACCAGATTGGGGAATAGGGGAGAGTGTTCCGCTGGACCCTACTACATTAGCCTACTACATTAGGCTGCACTACCAAGACAAAGAGTCATAAGAGCTCCACCTAATACATAGAAATAAACACAAGGAGGCTGTCAAAATGAAACGACAAGGAAACATGGCCCAAATAAAAGAACAGATTAAAACCCCAGAAAAAAAGAACTGAAAATAGAGATAAGCAACCTATCAGACAAAATGTTCAAAACACTGATTATAAAGAAGCTCAAGAAAATTAGTGGGGACCTCAACAGCATTAAAAAAAAAAATGCTCCAGTCAGAAATGAAGGATACAATAACTGAAATAACGAACAATTTACAGGGAAACAATAGTAGAGTGGGTGAAACTGAGAACCAAAACAATGATTTGGAACATAAGAAAGCAGAAATCAGTCAGTCAGAACAAGAAGAAGAATAAAAGAATTAAGAAAAATAATGAGGACAGTGTAAGCAAACTATGGGACAACTTCAAGCAATCCAATATTTGCATCATAGGGGTGCCAGAAGAAGAGAAAGAGCAATAAATTGGAAATCTATTTGGAAAAATAATAAAAGAAAGCTTTCCTAATTGGTGAAGGGAAAAGACATGCAAGTCCAGGAAGCACAGAGAGTCCCAAACAGGATAGATGCAAAGAGGCCCACTCCAACACACATCATAATTAAAATGCCAAATCTTAAAGATAAAGAGAGAATCTTTAAAGCAGCAAGAGAAAAGAAGTTAGTTACCTACAGGGGAATTCCCATAAGACTTCAGCTGATTACCCAAAAGAAACTTTGTAGGCTAGAATTACTGGCAAGAAATACTCAAATTCATGGAAAACAGGGACTTACAGCCAAGATTTCTGCACCCACCAAAGCTATCATTTAGAATTGAAAGACAGATAAAAAATAAAAAAATAAAAAGTTCATCATCACCAAACCATTGTTATATGAATTGTTAAAGGGACTTATTGAAGAAAAAGAAGAAGATCAAAACTAGAAAAAATAAAATGTCAGTAAATACATATCTACCAATAATTAAATCTAAAAAAAAATCTAAGCAAACAAGAACAGAGACAGAATCATAGATACAGAAAGCATGTTGATGGTTTCCAGATAGGAGGAGGCTGTGAGGTGAAGAAGTGAGGAGATTAAGAAGTACAAATTGGTAGTTACTGAATGGTCATGGTAATGTAAAGTACAGCATAGGAAATGGAGTAGCCAAAGAACTTATACACATGATCCATGGACATGATCAGTGGTGTGGTAGTTGCCTGAGGAAGTTGGAGATGCTGAGTGGATAGGGGAAAGGGGGAAAATTGAGACAACTGTAATAGCATAATCGATAAAATATAATTAAAAAGTTATCATGAAGAGTGGTTTTAATTAGTGTCAAACAAAATTTTAATGAGAATTTTTTCAGATACCCTGAGTTTTAATAAATTTAGGGAAATTAGATAGAATATAATACTCTTAAGTTTCAATAAGTGTCATACTATGAATTCAAAACAATTTCAAATATGGTAAAACAAGCACCACACAAATCACATGCATTTCAAAGTATAAAATGTTGTATGTTATTTAAAAAAAACCAAAGGATAAGGTGTAATTCTAAATGAAATTTGGAAAAACACATACGGCAGAATATAAATACATATATTTACTTGAAAAATGTCTATATATATTTACTTATTAGAAAGCAATAACAAATCACATTTGTATTTTCTCTTCTTCACATGAATGAAGACAAATGTCATAACCTATGTACTGATTCAACCATTCATTTAGTTATAATACATTTCCTCCACACAGATGTTATTAATTATCTGGTAAGGTAATAAAATTGAGATCCACATTTCAGAAAGTCTACTGATGCTGGATAAGGGGCAATAGGTTTTATGACATGAGTCTGAATTAAGGTATACTATTTAGAAAGTGTTTACCTTAATTATAAAGATCTGCAGTAACTAAAGAAGAAGATAAATAAGCTTCTACATAATATCAAATATTTGTGAGTAACAACGAATGAGGCTTGAGGGTCAATTGTCTTTGGCACAAAGAGAAGAATGTTTAATGATGACATATTCATGTTTGCATTAAAAAACCAAAAAATTGACACGACATAAGATAATGAAATTGATTTTACATAACTAGAGTTTGGTTTACCTATGGAAGAATCCATGTCATGATATCTGTAGCAAGCCATGGGAATTTGATAATAATGTTTCCAACTCAATAAGTGAGATCAAAATTTGTATTCATTAGTTAGTTTACAACTAAAGTAATTCATGGAATGGTATAAATGTGTGTATATTTATGGGAGATAAGATGTTTGGATATAACTTCAAGAACAATAATATTTCAGAGACAAAATGCCTGAGATTACTGATGATTCTTAAAAGAAAGATCATAAAGAATAATCCCAAGTCCTTCTGCCATGATAGAATAATAATAATAGAAAATTACATGAAATATTTTTCACAAGGTAATAGTATAAGACAATTATTCTAGAGATAAGAGAAACACATGAAATTCATCAGTATATGTTTATGAAAAATATCAACCATTCTTGCATATGTGTAAAAGAAAATTCAAATGAAAATGATAAAGAATGAATGAATGTAAAATATATACATATTTTAAATAATTAACTTAAATTTTCTAAACAACATGAAGCTAAGGGAAACTCAAGCAAAATAATTTTTTTAAAAATACATCTAATGCATATGGAACAATCTTTAGCATAGACCACATGTTAGGACAGAAAGTAGGCCTTGATAAATTCAAAAAAAATTGAAATTATATCAAACATCTTCTCTGACCTCAATGGTATAAAACTAGAAATCAATTACAAGAAAAAAACTGAAACACACAAAAACATATGGAGGCTAAATAACAATGAATGAGTCAACAATGAGATCAAAGAAGAAATCAAAAGTTACCTTGAAACAAATGAAAATAAACACACAACAAACCCAAATCTATGGGACACAGCTAAAGCAGTCCTAAGAGGAAAACTCATAGCAATAGAGGCATACCTCAAAAACCAGGAAAAAATTTAAAAAATAATCTAAACTTACACCTAAAATAACTAGAAAAGAACAACAAACAAATCCAAAAGTGAGTAGAAGAAAGAAAATAATAAAGGTTAGAGCAGAAATAAATGACACAGAGCCTAAAAAGAAAATACAAAAGATCAAGACAACCAAGAGCAGGTTCTTTGAAAAGATAAATAAAATTGACAACCTTTACCAGACTCATCAAGAAAAAAAAAGAGGACACAGATAAAGTCAGAAATGAAAGAGAAGTAACCACTGACACCACAGAAATATAAAGGATTATAAGAAAATATTAGACAACTAGATGCCAACAAATTAGACAACCTGGAAGAAATGGATAAATTTCTAGAAATATACAATGTCCCAAAACTGAATCAAGAAGAAATAGAAAGTATGAACAGACCAATTGCAACTAATGAATTGAAGCAGTAATAATAATTTAAAAATCCAAGAAACAAAAGTCCTGGACTGAATGGCTTCACAGGTGAATTTTACCAAATATTCAAAGAACTAACACCTATTCTTCTCAAACTATTCCAAGACTTGCAAGAAGAACTCCTAAGCTCATTTTACAAGGCCAACATTATCCTCATTCCCATACCAAATAAAGACACTACAAAGAAAGAAAATTATAGGTCAATATCCCTGATGAACGTAGATGCTAAAATCCTCAAAAAAATATTAGAAAGTAGATTCGGTGCTTGTTTGTGTGCAGGAGTTGCAGCATGGCAGGATCATAAAGTCGTAAGAGAAAAACTTGAATGGTGGATGTATTCAGTGTTTTGATTGATGTGATGGTTTCATGGGTGTATACATAAAACAAAACCTATAAAATTGAATATTTTAAATAGGTAACTTTATTATGTGTCAGAATACTTCAATAAAGCTGTTAAAATAATAAAATTTAAATAATATAGAAAAAGATAGTCACACTAGTTGTCAAATCTCAGGTGCTAGTTAAACCCATTTTATTTATTTATCAAATAAAAGTGTAAGACTTTTACACTAAGTGGAGAAAACCCACAGATGTCAAAACAAAAAATATTTTAAATGTTTGCCTCATTAGGTTGTATATTTGTCAAATATTAATCATCTGTACAGTTAAAATGTTTGCATTTCACTGTATATAAAAATAACTATAATATAAAGAAGAGAAATATCAAATATATTCAACAACCCCGACCTTTATATTTTTTCCATTGCAACATTATTTTTTAATTTTTTTATTTATTTTTAATTTTATTTTTTGGTTTTTCAATTACAGTTGTCCCATTTTTCCCCCATTGCTCCCCCCACCCAGCCCACCCCTTCTCCCACAGTCATATCCCTCCCCGTTGTCCATGTGCATGGGTCATTCATACACATTCCTTGACTAAACCCTTCCCTTACTTATCCCCCTTCTCTCCATCCCCCCTCCCCCTTACTGACAACTATTCTGGTCTTTGCCTATTTAGTTCGTTTGTTTGTGTTGTCCTTTAGTCCAAGACCTTTATTAACTAATAAAAATATAATTGTTACAACCACTTAGAAAAATCATTGAAATATTTACTTATGTTGAATATAGGAATATGTGGTGAATAATCAAATAACAAAAAATTTAAAAAAGGGAAATATCAACTATATACAAAAACCAAGACTTTTATTCATTAATCAAAATATAATTCTTACAACCACTTAGGAAAACCAGTGGAATATTTACTAAATTGAATATAGGAATATGCTGTGAATAATCATTGCTGTTCTCAAGGGCATATATCTGAGAGATATATGTATATAAGTTGACTGAAAGACGTAATAGAATATTCATAGCAGCACTATTCACAATACCAATAATTGCAAATTATCGAAATGCCTATAAGAAATAGAATTTATTAATGGCTGTTATATCTATAGAAATTTATGGTATGTTGAGATCAGAATGAACATTTTACACCTCTCAGGGACAAAACAGGTGAATCTCAAAATTAGTTAATATTGAGAAAAAAAGACATAAATTGGTACATACACTATAATTCTATCTATATAAAGTTTAAAATCTGCCAAAGTGACCTGTGCTCTTAGACACCAAAGTAGTGATTATCTTCATGAAATATAGTGACTGGAAGAAAGTAGAACAAGGTTTTGGGGGTAATATTTCCTGGCGATGTTTCCTGGATTTGGACTGGTTACATAGATATGTTCAATTTAGAAAATTCTTTGAGCTAGGTAATTATGGCATGCATATATTCCTAACACACTATACTTCAGTAGTAGTTTAATATATTAATAATAATGAAATTGTGTAATATGACAATATTTTAAGTGTAAGAAATAAAAGGTGTAACATGTTTTACAGACTGTTAATGAGGGGCAAAATACACATATTACCTATAGTTATATAGACATAGAGATAAAAGTATAGGTATAAATAAGGATTTTATTTATATGCATAAAATATAAATACTAGATGGAGAAACATGAGTCATTTAAAAATGATTTCCTCCAAGGAGACAAACTGTAACTTGACAAACAAAGAGGTTGGGGTTTTTTACAGTACATTCCTTTTAAAATTTTTAACCTAAGCCTTACTAAGGTATTCCCTTTTGAGATATCAATGTAATAAATAAGCTAAAGGTAGCAAGCAATACTCAAAACATGTCTATACTACCTGAATAATGAAACAAATATGCATAAAATAAAAATAGAAAATTTATTTTAAAAGTACCATTGTAATTTTGGGTTATTACTTGAATGTTCTTTTATTTTCCCTATAAGAGATTGCACACTGCTCAAATTTCAATTATGTTTTATATAGATGTATGTAAATATATATGTGTTTGTATTACATAAATATGTAATATTTATAAGTGAAGGAAATATACATTTATTTAAATATTTAGTGAATATCCACTGATCTCTGTTTTATTTCTGCTACAGTCTTCATTAAAAAGGACTACAATGCACAGCTGTACAACTGGCTTTTTCTCGGTTTCTTCATTGCTTTGCCCTTTTTAATAATCTTCACCAAGATGGTCAGAGAGCTAAATGAAATGAGAAAATCCTGCAGCAGAGAGAATGCAAAGCATGAGGGGTAAATATGATTAAACAAATACTGTATCATAAACCATACAGGTAATTTATAGCATCATAAATTTATATTTATAGTAAGAACAATTGTTATATTCATTGCTAAGTATGTTGTTTTTAATCTAATATAAATGGCAGTTTTACAATTTTGTTTTCTAGTAGTTTGTAGTTAGCACATACATATAACTTCTGATATGTATATCAAAAGAGATGCAAATAAGATAATATCTTGAACTCAAGTGGGGAAACAACAGAACATATTAGGTAGAAAAGTGAATTGCATTTCTCAGAAATTTGTCTCAGTATAATGTATTTGTTTATTTATATCAAGTAACACTTTCTCAGTCTTGAGAACCTGATCATGACATAGCATTTTATTTTAAGTGAAATTGGGGCATCAAGAAATTTATTAAGTTAAATAACTATATATTTAAGAAAGAAATTATAAATTTCCAATTTTTTAATGTAAAATCATTAACATCTTACATTTTCGTTTTAAGATAAAACTATAGACAGCTTCAGTTACTGATGCAGGTTATTAAGTTTGTCTTGCAATGATTTTTGCAAGTTTGCATATTTCAGAGAACTCATAGACTCCATAAAACATACTCACATAAGGTTCTACTCAAATGTAATGCATTATTGATGAAACAGAAGTTTCAGGCATGCAGTTCATTTTACATGTAAAATGTTCAGTTAGTTCTCCACAGGGTTCAAGAAAGTCATGTGTTATAATTCTGTATGTTATAAATTGTAATCAGTTTTGTTTAAACAGTCAATTATCTTTTAAAAACAGCTTCATTAAAATACAATTTTACACACCATACAATTCACTCACTTAAGTGTACAATTCAATGATTTTACTTTATTTACCTAGTTGTGCAATTTATCACCAAAATCAGTTTTGGAATATTTTTAAGAACATTTTCATCACGTTAAAAGAAAATTTTGTTCTCATTAGAAGTTGCTCCCCGTAGTTGTCAGTGGCTGGGGATTGAAGGAAATGGGGAGATGCTGGTCTGAGGGTACAAACTTCCAGTTACAACAATAAGTCCCGGGGATCTAATGTGTGAGTATAGTTAGTAAAACTTTAAATTATGCAACTTTTGGGGGAAAAAAACATAGAATTTTGTTGATCTAAACTATACCAAGAGTTCCTTCACGTGAGAAAAATTCATGAACCATGGGAAAATTTGCATTTAGTCTAACAAAAGATATTTGATCTAAAAAATACCCACTTAAGGGGGTAAAAAGACAAACTGTGATCTGGTAGAATGTATTTTCAAATCATATACAGTAGTTGGCAAAATTTTTCTATATATTTTAAAAATTCAAACTCAACAGTTTAAAACAAAGGCCAGTTAGATAATGAGCAAAGACACAAATGTGGAATTGACTGAAGGAATATATGGATAGCAAACAAGCACACTAAAATCTGAGTAACATATGAGTCATTGGATAAATGCAAATTAAAACCACAATGACATCACATTTCCCCCAACAGAATAACCAAGATAAAAAATAGTGATAATAGCAAATACTTATGAGAATGCAGGAAACTGGATAACTTCCACATTGCTGGAGGAAATGCAAATGGTTAGATACTCTGGCAATCAACTTATCAGTTCTTATGGTACAACACAACAATTTCATTCTTGGGTATTTATCCTAGAGACAAAAACTTTTACATTTACACAAAAACCTGTGCATGAACATTCCTAGCAATGTTATTTGTAATAGCTACAACCTGAAAATTACCCAAATAATCTGTTGATGGATGGATGGATTGTGAAGCAAACTATAGAACTGTTTTCAGTCCTCATCATTTCTATCTCATTATCCACAGACTATTAGAAGTTATTTTTCTAAGACCCAAAATATCATAACTTATTTCAAAGTCTTGGATGAGAGTTCTGGTCAAGATGTCTTGCCACCTCCCACAGGCACATCATACAACTTAATTATAGAACAATCAACCTGGAGAACCATCTGAAGACAAGCTGAGCATAAGTCCTATAACTAAACATAAAAAGAAAACTTCACGGAGCCTGGTAGAAGGAATAGAGACTTGAAATGGGCTGGCCCTATACACACTTGTTGAGATCAGGAGAGATATCTCAGTTGCAGAGTTAACCTCCTGAGGAACAAAGGATCCCAGTTTCACACTGGGCTCTCCAACCCAGAACACCAGTGCCAGGTAGAGGAACCCCTATAACATCTGGCTATGAAAATCAGCAGGAATTCCATCTGTTCAGGTGAGACTGCAAGTTGCTGGAAAACCAAGGAGCCCTCTGAAAGGGCCTTTGCACCCTAGCTGGGTGACTCAGTTGGTTGCAGTGTCATCCCATCTACAAAACTGTCGTGAGTTTGATCACCAGTTAGGGCACATGCCTAAATTGTGGGTTCAATCCCCAGTTGGGGCACGTATGGGGGACCAGTGATCAATGTTTTTCACATTGGTGTTTATTTTCTCTCTCTCTCCACCACTTCCTCTATTTCTAAAATCAACAGAAACATATCCTTGGGTGATGATTAAAGTAAATAAATAAAAATCGAGCCTTCACACTAACTCTTGCTTGTAGGCACTCAGCCTGCATTCTAGCAAAAGGACAGAGACTCAGAGGGGGCACCAAAGACATACAGAGATAAACTAAGTTGTGTGGCTTCAGAACAAGGGCTGTAAGGATGGCCACTATTGTTCTTGTGTTGAGCCATCCTCCCATACAGCCAAATATGGATCTGCATTGACCTCAAAAAACTCCACTTGCTCCACCCTGAACCCTCCCTAAGACCCTGCCCCACCCAACTCCCTCACCACCCAAGAATCTTTCAGCAGCTGGCAGCCAAACTTGACCATCCTTACAGTCTTCTTTTAAAAACTCTTAAATGTCTGCAGGCCCCATGTGAGCAACATTTGACCTCAGTGTACCCTGTAACTTTTACCAAGTGGCCTCAGGCTCAATACTGGTACCATAACTGATTCTGCATTAACCTGGTGAATACCACTTTACTTCACCCTGGTGACTCCCAGAGCACAGCCTCACCCAATTCATGTACTGCCCAAGGATCTTCCAGTGTCCAAGCTTTATGGCCAACAGGCAGGCAGTAGCTAGCCTTGGGTGCCCCATGCATTTTGCTGGCTTGATCCAGGCCCAGTACTGGTAGCAGCAAGTTTTGTTTAGGAAGTGGCCTCTCCCACATGCATCCAGGTCTAGCACAGGAAACTGTCAACCACATATAACTTTGTAGCTACTAACTGATAGCTCCCGGCTGGTCACTGGCAGCCTCAGACATTGGCCTGCCTAGAACCCCTCCCAAGAGGCTCCTGAAACCATACACTGAGTGGCCGACTTCAGCACACAGCGGAGTACAAACTGATTATATTGACAAGTGGCAGGCCCAAAGGGTGATCTCAGGAGACACCAGACCCCATTGGGATGAATGCCACTTTGTGGGCTCATCCCCACACACCAGCTCATATTCTGTGGTCATGACTAATCCTCACAGGCAGTCAGCCTGAGGGTCAGTCCCACAGACGTTTGTACTAACAGTAATTAATGCTCAATTATAACAGGAGAATGCATACGATATACCTAAGGGAGAATTCTGAGGCACTTGGCTCAGGTGATCAGGAAGACTGCACTACTGGGTCCTAAAGGACACCTAGTACATAAAACAACCATGCCAGGACTGGGAGACATAATGGATCAACATAATACACAGGAACAAACACAAAGAAATAACAAAAATGAAGAGACAAAGGAACATGTCCTAAATGAAAGAACAAAAGAAACCTCCAGAAAAAATAGAAAAACAAAACTAAATGGAGGCAAGCAATCTAACAGACACATAATTCAAAACATTTGTTGTAAGGATGCTCAAATACTTAGAAGAAGAATGGATGAACTCTGAGATCTTAAAGAGATAGTATGCATAAAAAGGGACATAGAAACCATAAAAAAAGAACTAGTCAGAAATGAAGAGTACAATAACTGAATGAATCACAAACTAGAAGGATTCAACAGCAGATCAGATGAAGCAAAGGATAATATCAGTGATTTGGAAGCCAAGGTACCAGAAAACACATAATCAAAACAGCAAAGATAAAAAAGAAGAAAACAAGAAAGGATATTTTAAGTGACTTCTGGAACAACATCAAGCATACCGATATTTGCATCACAGGGGTAGCAGAAAGAGCAAAGAGAGAGGAGGAGACTGAGAGGAAGGGATTGATTTATTAATAAATAATGACTGAAAAAGTTCCCTAACCCGACAAAGCAAACTGACATACAAGTTCAGGAAGTACAGAGAGTCCCAAACAAGATGAACATAAAGAGGTTCACACCCAAGAGACATCATAATTAAAATGGCAATGTTAAAGACAAAGAGAAAAACTTAAAATCAGCAAAAGACAGGTAGTTACCTATAAGGGAACTTCCATAAGACTGTCAGCAAATTTCTCATTAAAAATTTTGCAAGCACAAAATATTCAGAATGATGAAAAGCAGGAATCTATGATCAAAAATACTCTAGAAAACAAGGCTATTGTTTAAAATTGAAGAACAGATAAAGAGCTTCCCAGACAAGAAGAAGCTAAAGGAGTTCATCACCACCAAACCAGTTTTACAAGAAATGTTAAAGGGACATTTTTAAGAAGAAGAGAAAGAACATAAATATGAATAATAAAATGCCAACAACTACATACCTGTCAATAATAAATTTAAATGTAATGAATTAAATGCTTCAATCAAAAGACATAGGACAGTGAATTAATAAGAAAACAAGACCTATACATAAGATTTCTACAAGACACTTCAGGTCGAAAAACATACATTGATTGAAAATAAAAGTATGAAAAAAGATATGAAACAAAGCAAAATAAAAAAGCTGAGGTAGTGTGCTGCAGGAGCTCAGATCCAGGCAGGTTAGATTTGGATTCAGCAAGACCAAAAAATGACAGTGAAATGTTAGGAAATTCATACCAAATTTATTCTTGTGCTGGCAGAAAAGACAAAACAGAGCATCTGCCTCTATTCTGTTCTCATGGTGGCAGACAAGACAGCAGTAGAACATCCACCTTTATTTCTTATTCTTGTGGTGGCAGGTAAGACAGGAACAAATCACTCGCCTTTATTCTTGTAGTGGCAGATGAGACAATAACAAATCATCTGCACACCTGAACAACAAGGGCTCATATATATAGAATATTAAACAAAAGTGGCACAGGGAAAATAAGAACTGTGAGTAGCACCTGCATACTGAGGCAATCTCTTACATAAGGATGATTTGGGAAAATACATGTGCATGGAGGTGGGAATCCTGGCTACAGTCAACCTAACACAGCAGGTAGCAATGCTTATAGCAGACACAATAGCCTTTAAGTCAAAGACTCTAATAAGAGACAAAAGGATATTTTATAATGATAAAGGAATAATTCAACAAGAGAATATAACCATTGTAAACATTTATACAGCCAGTATAGGAGCACCTCAATAAACAAATATTGATAGATATGAAGAGAGAAAACAACAGTAATAAAGTCAGAGTAGGGGACTTTAGCACCCCATTGATATCAATGGATAGACCATCCAGACAGAAAACTTAACAAGGACACAGTGGCCTTAAATGTCACATTAGACTAGATGTAATTGATATTTTTAGAGCATTACCCACAAAAGCAGCAGAATATACAGTCTTTTCAGCTGCACATGAAACATTTTCCAGGATAGACTATATGTTAGACTACAAAACTAGTCTTAATAAATTTAAGAAGATTGCAGTCATATCAAGCATCTTCTTTGACTACAATTGTGTGAAACTAGAAATCAATTAAAAGGATAACACTTAAAAACACATAAACATGTGGAGGCCAAAAAACATGCTACTAACAATAATGGGTTGACAATGGTATCAAGAAAAAAAATGAAAGATACCTTGGTACAAATGAAAATGAAAAAAAAAAAGAAAAGCCCAAAATCTATGAGACACAGTGAAACCAGTCCTTAAAAGGACATTCATATCAATATAGGCCTACCTTAAGAAACAGGAAACATCTCAAGTAAACAAGATAATTTTACATCTAAAGAAACTAGAAAAAGAACAAACAAAATCCAAAGTGAGTAGAAGCAAATAAATACTAAAGATCAGAGTGAACACACATAAAGACAGAGTAAAGAAACAATACAAAAAAATTATTGACCTGGCTGCTGTGGCTCAGTGGATTGAGCGTCGGCCTGTGAACCAAGTGTTGCTGGTTCAACTCCCAGTCAGGGCACATGACTAGGTTGCATGTCAGGTCCCCAGTTGGGGGTGTGAGTAAGAGGCAACCACACAGTGATATTTCTCTCCCTCTCTTCCTCCTTTCCCCTCTCTCTAAAAAATAAATAAATAAATAAATAAACAAACAAACAAGTAAATTTTGAAAAATCATTGAAATCAATATATAATTCTTTGAAAAGATAAAATTGATAAACATTTATCAAGACTCTTCAAGAAAAAGGGCTCAAATAAATAAAATTATAAATGAAAGAGATATGAAAACTGATACCATAGATATACAACAGGTTATATGAAAATATTATAAACAATTAAATGCCAACAAATTGGACAAAATTTGGACAAGGTTTATTCAAGAAGAAATAGAAAGTGTGAACAAACAATCATTGCCAAGGAAATCAAATTAATGATGAAAAACCCACAAAAAAACAAAAGTCCTGGAAGAGATGGCTTCACGGGTAAAATTTACCAAAAAATCAAATAAAAATTAATACCTATCCTTCTCAAGCTATTCAAAAATTTTAAGTTGATCTAAGGCTCATTTTGCCAGGCCACAATCACACTGATTTCCAAACCAGACAAAGACATTATAAAGAAGAAAAGGACCATTCTGCATCTTCAGTACTAACACATCAGGAATGTGACACTGTACAAATTGTCTGATACAGGCTACAGCCTCCCCGATAATTAGAGCGACATCACAAGTATGGAACATGGCTGTCTACCCCTCCTAGATGCAACCATATCTACTCTGGAAAGAAAAAAGTGGACTCCCTCCATCTACTGACAATGGAGACATTACCACATTCCCATTACCAGTCCATGCTTCAAAAACATCAGTTGAGCATCGATGCCAAATCTACCATGAACTTCAGGGAAACAAGAAAATAACATATAGTGATGAAAAGTGGTAAGAACCACTGAAATGCTTAGATGCTGTAATATTAGAAAAAAGTCGTGAAAAAAACATACAGTTAAAATGGACATAGAAAAAAACTTTATTCTAAAACAGATGATACTATTGAATATATGTGTCTACATGGATATTATAAAGTGTCACCATGATCTGCATTTTGAGGTCAATGTCAGGAAGGGAAACTGTGATATCCCACTTGTGATAAAATGATAGTTATATTGCAGTCTTTAAATTAAAATATGCACATTAATTTAGGAAAAAAGAAAATTGTAGACCAATATCCCTGATAAATATACATGCAAAAGCCCTCAAAAATATTAGAAAACTGAATTCAGCAATACATTTAAAAAGATCATACAAAATGATCAAGTGGGATTCCTGAGATACAAGGTAGATTCAGTATCCTCAAAACAATTAATATGTGATACACCACATAAAGAAAATGAGGGATAAGTTTTATATAATCATATCAATAGATTCAGAAAGGATTTGACAAGATACAGCAAGCATCCCCTTATGATAAAAACTTTCAAGAAAGTGGGAATAGAGGGAACATACCTCAGCATAATAAAGAACATCCACAGCTAACATCATACTCCATTATTAAAATCTGAAAGCTTTTCCTTTAAGATCAGAAACAAAACAAGATTGTCCACTTTTATGACTTTTATTCAACATAGTTCTAGTCACAGCAATCAGACAAGAAGAAGAAATAAAAGGCATTGAAACTGGAAAGGAAGAAGTAAAATTGTCACTATTTGCAGATGATGTGACACTATATTAGAAAGAACCCTAAAACTCCATCAAAATAACTCCTTTAATTGATAAATTAATCTAATAAAATATCAGGATAAAAAATTAATATTCAAAAATCAGTTGCATTATTACACACCAATAACATACTAAAAGAAAGAGAAATTTTAAACAGAAACAATTCTGTTCACAATTGCATCAAAAAGAATAAATTAAACCAAGGGTGCAAAAGACATATAATCAGAAAATTAAAAGACATGGAAGAAAGGAACTGTATATTACTGTTTCTCTCCTGTTGCCTTTAAGATTCTCTCTTTGTCTTTAAATATACCATTTTAATTATAGTCTGTCTCTGAGTGGCCTCTTTGGGTTCATCTTGATTGGGAAGTTTTGTGCTTCTTGGACTCATGTGACTTTTTCCATCACCAAGTTAAGGAAGGTTTTTGTCCTTTCTTTTTCAGTTTGTCTATCCATTGTTCCTTTTCTCCTCCTTCTTGTATCCCTATGATGCAAATATTGTTACACTTCATGTTGTCCTGCAAATTCCTTAAGCTATATTTGCTCTTCTTGAGGTTTTGTTGTTGTTGTTGTTGCTCTGTCTGGATTTTTTTTCTACCTTGACTTCTAACTTGATAATTTGATCCTCTGCTTCATCTAGCCTGCTTTTAATTCCTTCTAGTGTATTCTTCATTTCAGATGTGATAATCTTCATTTCCTCCTGGCTCTTGTTCATAGTTTCTGTGTCCTTTTTCATGCTGATGTAGCTACCACTAAGTCCCTTTTAGTTCTCTCTGGGTTTCTTGAACATCCTCATAACCATTATTTTGAACTCTATGTCTGATAGATTGCTTACCTCGATTTTGTTTAGCACTCCTTCTAGGGATTCCTCCTTTACTTTTGATTGGGGGTTGTTTCTTTGTCTCCACATTTTATGTGACTCTTTTTGTTTGTTTCTGCTTCTTAGATTTATCTTCTTTGACTGCCTATCTTTGTGGTGTGGACTTCTGTTGTAGGAGAACTGTGGGACACAGTGGGGCAGTCTCCTTGGTCTCCTGAGCTGGTTAATCTTGGGATCCCTTTTACATCATTTATGTGGTCTCTCTTTTATAACTAGATTTTGGTTATTGATTGGTCATTCTTTGGTGGGTTCTTCCTTCCTGCTGGCTGACTGAGAGCCACACTGTCCACCACATCTTGTATGCTGTTGTACAGGTGCTTCATTATTATGAGCAAATATTAATAAAGGTGGAAAGAGACTTAGACTATTATTAGAAAGGAAAAGTGAATATGAGATAACTGACGGAAAGAAAAATGATTCTGAGAGGTTAGAAGGAGTTGAAATAATAAGAGTAGGGAATAGAAACAAGGCAAAAAAAAAAAAGAAAAGAAAATTTTCATCATAAATAAAAAAGGGAGGGAAGAAAGGGAAATGGAATAAAAAAAGAAGAGTATAATATGAGATTTAAAAAAATAAAAAGTAGTGAAAAATAGGAACAAAATTGAAGAACATCCACCATAGCAATGTCAATGACAAATGAGCAAAGATTAATAAAGGTGGAAAGGAATAAGAAATAAAAACTATTATGAGATGTAAAGGAAAGAAAAGTGATTTTTAATGTATAGAGTGAGAAAAAATAATAAAGAGTGAAAAACTATCTCTGGTTCTATTCTTCTCATCAGTTTATTTTGTTCATTAGATTCCAGATATAAGTGAGATCATATGGTATTTGTCTTTTGCCAACTGGCTTATTTCTCTTAGCACAATAGTCTCCAGTTCCATCCATGCTGTCGCAGAAAGTCGGACTTCTTTCTTATCAATTTCTCCAGGATAAAATCCCATTTTCTTGGAATAACCATCATGGTCTTTAATACCTTTCCTGCATATCCTTTGTTCTCTTACTCTGTCTTATCTTTTTCTAATTTTGAAGCACTTGCAGTTCTCCATTAATGCACACTATCTCATTCATTTTGCCTTTCACATATAGTGTTCCCCATACCTAATATGTCTTCCCTCCCAAAGTACCTCCCTCCCAGGCCCACTTAATGCAAATTCACTAATCAAGATTAAGCTAAAGCATGCAGTCCTCTGAAAAGTCTTCCTAACTCTGTAAATCGAATCAGAATTAGACAGTCCTCTTATAGCATTACTTTATTCATTCAATTATCACATTGAATTATGAACATTTTTTACTTACCTGCTTTCCTTTAAATTGTAGGACAGTCCATACAACCTTAGAATTAATTTTTTTTAAAAAAAATGTTTTCTACCTTGTAATTTGTAATATAAATTGGTAAAACCTTTTGGAAAGACATTTTGGCACTATCTATCAACATACTAAATGCATGTGATACCCTGACCCAGTAATTCTCTTTTACATAATTATTCAAATATGTGTATAAATAAATAAATAAAATATTTGTGGTAGCATTGTTTATCATAGCAAAAATGTAGAAATGAATTGCATGTGAGTATATAATTACCATGAAATACCACTCAGATATTTAAAAACACTGACTTGAAAAGGCATATTGCTAAGTGAATTAAAACCAAGTCACGGAAAAGAAAAAAAGAAAAAAAGAGTGAAAAACTAAAACCAGGATAAGAAAGGGGAAAAAATAAAATTTTAAGTGAAAAGGAAAAGCAGAATGGTGAAATGAAGCAGGGGAGTGAAAAAATAAATTTTAAGATTTAAAATACAATAGTAGTGAACATCCCAGAATAAAATTAAAGAAATGCAACCACAACCACCATACCAACCAATTAGCAAGATTAATAAAGGTGTAGAGATAATAAAGGTATATGAAAGGGATAAAGAATGTGAGATGACAAATGGCAAGGAAAATGGTTTTGAGAGGCTGGAGGGAGGAGAAATAGTAAGAGTGCAAAATACAAACAAGGTGTAGAGAGGGAAAAAATAAAATTTAAAACAAAAACAAGGGGAAAAAGAAGGCAAAATGGAGTAAGAGAAGGAAGAAGTAAATTACCAGATTTGAAATAAATTAAAATAAAATAGTGAGATAATAGGAACAAACTTGAAGAAAAAAAATGTTAAAAAGCTATACAGGAGAAAAAATAAGGCAAATAATGAGGAAGACTGGTAGAATCTGACTCAGCAGAGTCTAGTGTTTGTCACTGTTTTCCCTCTTTGGATCCACTCCTAGTTATGTCAGACGGTATTCTAGTCTAGCCCTAGGCAGCTTCTTTGAGACTATAAGTGATCCACAGTCCATGCTGTCTTCTTCAGGCTTGGCTGGTCCCCACAGTTCTGCCCTGCTGGCTTCCCATCAGCACAAGGCCCAGGAGTGGTTTATCTAATGTCCAAGAGCACTGCCAGTTACCACCTCCACCTACCTCCAGAAGGGGTCTCTGGTGTAATTTGGAGGGTGGAATCCCTGGCTCATCCCCAGGAGGCACTGTTAAGTCTTCAGGGAAGATAATGGGAATTCCCCACCACCACCCCAATCACAAGTCTTTGTCTGTCCCAGATTATTTCCAATAATGTATAGTTTCTGATGAATTAGCTGTCCATTTTCTGTGAGGGGCCAATCTGTGTAAAAGGGGCAGCTCTTTCCTACTTGGTGCTGATGGCAGCTCTGTATAAGAGCCGAGGATGGGTAGGGCCCTGAACATCTCTTGTTGCACCTGTCTCTAATCTCTCTGCTCTGCTGGATCAGGGCCCAAGTTAGCTCATAGCTCATAACTCATAATGTCTGACAAAATTTCAGAAAGGGCCCTTTTAAAGGTTCTCCTTCTTTTCCCTGCAGATATATTACAAGAAGGGTGCTCCTGAGCCTGGTCTCAATGATCTGCAGAGTCTGCTGTCCTGCAGTTGGGGGTCGAGCACACCTGCCTATTACGGGACTAGCTTGGCTACAAGAAATCTCAGGCATTCAGCTCCTGGCTGTCTAGTCTCTGAACCTGCTGCTCTCACAAGAGACTCAGGCCCAGCCTGAACTCTATGCTCTAGCAGCCCCATGCTCACCAGCCATGCTGGGTCAGGTCCCACAATTCCTTTGCTATGTCACTTTCTGTTCTTCCTGAGCAGCTGGACTCAGTGGGACTGAACTGTTCTCTCATTCTGGTTTCTTTGTTGGCAGAGTAGCTTCATGTGTGAGCATGGGGTCTCTGCCCAGTCTCGCCTCGGCTCCCCTTTTTATAGAGCCTCTATGCGGCACCCACACTGCAGCACTGAGACCTGGGCAAGTTCTCCACATGCTCCACATTCCCAAAAAGCACAAATTCTCTCTTGGTCAGGGCTGTCCACAGCCTGCCAGTGCCTCCGACAGTTTTATGAGATAGTTTCTCTCTGGAACTCTTCCAGCTGACTCTGTAGCTATGGACGTGCTTCTCACTATGTGTGTGTGTGTGTGTAGCCTAAGTCTCCCAGACTTTGCATATCCTTCCAAGTCTCTCCTGATTCAGGTTAGTGGTTTCCCTATGTGGGACCAAGGTCCCCAGTCTGGGGTCCAGGAGGGGAAGGAGCCAATAAGCTGAGTCTCCTGTCTGATCTTCTGCCGCAGCTACCTCACACAGGAAATTTCCCCCTCAACTTATAAAATATCTTACTTGGCTTCAAGAACTCATGTCAGCTGAGATTCCATTGATTGTTCAGGCCACTTGTTGAAGATCAGCCAAAAATCCAGGCTGGGGGCACAAGCAAGTGGGCTCAGCTTCTACCTACTCTGTTGCCATCTTCCCCCCTGAATTTCATTGTTTTTGAGAAGCATTTTAGCTTTAATTGTTTTGCTTCTTACTTCAATTATAAATCAATACTAAAGTAATAAAACCCAAATACACATTTAATATTTATAATAGTTATTAGGACTCCTTAGTTTGCTAAGAAAAAACTTATCTTTAATAATACTGATTTTTATTTTTTTTAGTTTTCTGCTTGTGTGTGTTTTGACCTAAAACTCAGGTAGAAATTTGGCAGTAGATACAGTTAACATAGACAACTGTCTGCTACTAAACATACCATGAATTCCTATTTTCTTTTTCCTGCCCTGTAGTAATTCAACCATTGTACCAGAAGAGCCATGATGTGAACTTCATCCTCAATGGTTTGCTTCCAGAGAAGAAAGTGGCTTTATAACCTCATGTGACCTTGAAGGCCTTGAAAATGTCAGCTTTAGAGAAATAAAGCGTGTGCCTGAAAACAAGGTCCTGTTTTCTCCCATGAGTGTGTGTGGGGGGGGTGTGCAGCTGAAGTGGGCGGGACCTCTGGTGGTTGGGGCTGAAGAGCTGAGCTCTCTACCTGCTACCACCTTCTGGTTCCCACCCCACTGCCCCTCCCCAGCCTCCCCACCCAGAAAATGGTACAGGTGCACCACCAACTGCCCTCAGCGTGGGGAGGCCCATAGGCCTCACAATGCTCTTTCTCTTGCTGATCCTTTCCGGCCTGAGCCGGCTGACCTCCACGGGCCATCGTAGGTCGGGGAACCTGTGCCATAGGAGGGCCTCCGACGACGTGAAGCGAGGATGGTCCTCCTTGATTCAGCACCCGGGCTAGGCTGGGGGTGGCCCAATATGCTGTCGGAGCCCGCCTCATTTCAAGGTCGTGCTGCGCCTGAGTGTTGGAGAGCTCAGAGCAGGCCTGGGGAAGTTGTCCCTCATCTGGTGCTGATGTGGCCAGAGAAAGCGCTCCACTTCTGGGGCGGTGGGGACAGAGAGAGCCTGGATGGGGTCCTAGAGCAGCACTTCTTCACCTAAGCGGGGTTGAGGTCAGCGAGCCCCAAGTATCCTGTCAGGTCCAGAGGAGTCTCTCCCTGGAATTGCACAAAGTGTGTGCGCGCGCACGCATGTGTGTGTGTGTGTGTGTGTGTGTGTGTGTGTGTGTAATGCTCATACATGTTTTCCTTACTGCAGACTCTGAAACATCACATCTGCAAATTACAATGCCAGAGAAGCTTGGTACCAACACCAGTGATGGTGGTGTTTCAAAAATAATTCCAATTAAGAAATTATTTTATGGGTATTCTTACTGGACTACATGACCCAAATCAAGCCATACACATCAATATTTAAGTTATGTTTGAGTTCAACTTTACTTTGTTATGGAGCCATTTTTTCTGAATGGCTACAAGTGTTTTGATATTTATTTTCCAATTAATATACAGTATAAACATCATGAAAATATTTTTTATTTTCTAAAAATTACACAGCCAGGGGAAGGGGGAATGACCACAAACCTTTTAGCTGTAAAATATTGGTAATTTAAATACTTATTCTTATATAAATGATATCATACCAATACATTACATTTGATGCTTGTGGTAGCTAGCCTACAAAGTCCACAGCTCTGATTAGCTAATACTGAATTATTCTTCCTAGGGAACACATGTATACATCTCATATAGACTATAATCTTAAATCCAAGAGAAACTGATCCTGGGAAACTATTTTCTCTGCTTTGCAAAAGAGCAAAGGAAGTTCAGAAGTGTTCTGTGATTTTCCTGGGGCTACCCCACTAACAGGTGCCAGAGCTGATATTCAAACACCCTCCAACTACCCCCAGAACCTGAGTCTGCCTGTCCCTTGAAGCTTTGAAAGGAAGCATTGACTTTTCCTCCTTAGTTATAGAAATCCTAGATGGTATCTTCTTCCAATATCAGGCTATTTTGCTTACATTGAGAATCTGTCATTTAGTGTAGCTGCTGTCATTAGCTAGATCTTATGGGTAACTTGCTATTGCTTCTACATTAGCACTTGCTGCTTCTCCTTGTACTTTTATATTATGGAGATGGCATATTTTCTTTTTTTTAACCTTTTTAAAAAATTTTTTCTTCTTTTGTTTTTCAATTACAGTTGTCCCAATTTTCCCCGTTGTTCTCCCCTGCCCCACCCACTCCCCCACAAACACAGTCAATCTCTAATTTGCATCTCTCTGATAGCTAGTGATGTTGAGCATCCTTTCATATGTCTGTGGGCCCTCAGTATGCCCTCCTTGGTGAAGTATCTGTTCATGTCCTTTGCCCAATTTTTTACTGTATTGTTTGTCTTCCTGGTCTTGAATCCTATGTCTTCTGTCTATGTTTTGGAGAATAAAACTTTGTCCATAGTATCATTGGTGAATATGCTTTCCCATATAGTTGGTTCACTTTTCATTTTGCTGATGATTTCTTTAGCCATGCAGAAGCTTTTTAATGTGGTATAGTCCCATTTGTTGATTTTTCCTTTATTTACCTTGTCATGGGAGTAGGATAGGCAAAAATATTGCTGTGTGGGATAGCTGAAATTTTACTGCCTATGTTTTCCTCTAGGGCTTTTATGGCGTCACGACTTATATTTAAGTCTTATCCATCTTGAGTTTATTTTGGTGTATGGTGTAAAGTGGCGGTGTAGTTTCATGTTTTTGCATATACCTCTCCAGATCTCCCAAAACATTTATTGAAGAGGCTATTTTTACTCCATTTTATGCTTTGCCCCTTTTGTTAAATATTAATTGACTGTAGGAACTTGAGTTTATTTCTGAGTTCTCTGTTCTCTTCCATTGATCTATGTGTCTGTAGTTATGCCAGTACCAGACTGTTTTTATTACAGTGGCCTGGTAATATAGTTTGATATCAGGTATTGTGATCCCTCCTGCTTTGTTCTTCTTTCTCAAAATTGCTGATGCTATTTGGGGTGGTTTATGGTTCAATATAAGTTTTTGAAATATATGTTCTATATTTATGAAATATGCCATTGCTATTTTAATAGGGATTGCATTGAATCTATAGATTGCTGTGTAGTATGGACATTTTAATGATGTTAATTCTTCCATCCCCAAAACACATTATATACTATTTATTTGTATCTTCCTTAATTGCTTCCTTCAAGGTTTTGTAGTTTTCTGAATACAGGTCTTTTACCTCCTTGGTTAAATTTATTCCTAAGTACTTTATTTTTCCTGTTGCTATAATAAATGGGATATTTTTCCTAGTTTCTCTTTTTGATAATTCATTGTTGGTGTACAAAAATGTCTTTGATTTTTGAATATTGATTTGTATCCTGCTATTTTGCCAAATTCACTTATTTAGTCAAGTAGTGTTTTGGTGGAGCCTCTAGGATTTTCTTTCTTTCTTTTTTTTTTAATTTTATTTTTTGGTTTTTCAATTACAGTTGTTCCATTTTTCCCCCATTGCTCCCCCCTCCCAGCCCATCCCTTCTCCCACAATCATATCCCTCCCCATTGTCCATGTCCATGAGTCATTCATATACGTTCCTTGACTAGATCCTTCCCTTACTTATCCCCCTTCTCTCCCTCCCCCTCCCCCCTACTGACTACTATTCTAGTCTTTGCCTATTTAGTTCGTTTGTTTGTGTCGCTCTTTATACATTACCTTGTCATTTGTAATCAATGACCGTTTTACTTCTTCCTATCCGATTTGGATGCCTTTTATTTCTTTTTCATGTCTGATCAGTGTGGATAGAACGTCCAATACTATGTCTAATAGATGTGGTAAAAGTGGATAACTTGTCTTGTTCCTTATTTTAGGGGGAAAGCTTTTAGTTTTTTCCCATTCACTATGATGTTGACTGTAGATTTCTCATATATGGCCTTAATTATGTTAAAGTATGCTCCTTCTACTCCCATTTTGCTGTGTTTTAATCATAAATGGCTGCCATAGTTTATCAAATGCTTTTTCAGCATCTATTGATATGATCATGTAATTTTTGTCTTTCATTTTGTTTATGTGACATATTATTTTTATTGATTTGCAAATATTGTATCATCCTTGCATCCCTGGAATGAATCCCACTTGGTTATGATGCATGATCTTTTTAATGTATTGCTGAATCTAACTTTCCAAAATTTTGTTGCAGATTTTAGCATCTATATTCATCAGTGGTATTGGCCTGTAGTTTTCTTACATGGTTGTATCCCCTCCTGGTTTTGGAATTAGGATAAAACTGGCCTCTTAAAAAGAGTTTGGGAGTCTTCCCTCTCCTTTAATGTTTTTGAATAGTTTGAGAAGGATAGGAGTTAGCTCTTCTCTAAATTTTTGGTAAGATTTGCTTGTGAAGCCATCCGGTCCAGGGCTTTTGTGTGCTGGGAATTATTTTTTATTACTGTTTCAATTTCACTCTTTGTTATCAGTCTATTCAGGCTTTCTACTTCTTCTTGGTTCAGTGTTTGAAGATTATATGTTTTTAGAAATTTGTCCATTTCTTCTAGGTTGTCAAATTTCTTGTCATACAGTTGTTTGTAATAATTTCTTACAATCCTTTGTATTTCTATGATATGAGTTGTGATTTCTCCTCTTTCATTTCTGATTTTATTTATTTGGGTCCTTTCTCTTTTTTTCTTGATAAGCTTGGCTAAAAGTTTGTCAATTTTATTTATCTTTTCAAAGAACCAGCTTCTACTATTGTTGATCTTTTGAATTGTTTGTTTAGTCTTTATGTCATATAATTCTGCCCTGATCTTGATGATTTCCTTCCTTCTACTTGCTATGAGCTTTTTTTGTTGATGTTCCTCTAGTTCTTGTGCTGTAGCATTAGATTTTTTATTAGAGATTCTTCTATCCTTTTTATGTAGGCCTGTATTGCTATGAACTTTCCTCTTAGGACTGCTTTCGCTGTATCCCATAGGTTTTGAGCTGTTGTGTGTTCATTATCATTAGTTTCTACAAACTTCTTGGTTTCTTCCTTGATGTCATTGTTAACCCATTCTTTATTTAATATCATGTTATTCATTCTCCATGAGTTTGAATGTCTTTGATTTTTTTTTTCCCTGAGTTTGATTTCTAGTTTCAAGGCATTGTGGTCTGAGAAGATACTTGATATAATTTCAATTTTTTTGAATTTGTTGAGGCTTGTTTTGTGTCCTACCATGTGGTCTGTCTTCAAAAACGTCCCATGTGCATTTGAAAAGAATGTATATTTTGCTTCTTTGGGGTGAAAATATCTATATACATCAGTGAAGTCCATTTGATCTAGTGTGTTGTTCAATATCCATGGTGTTTCCTTGCTTTGAAGATCTGTCTATTGTTGATAATGGGTTGTTAAAGTCCCCTACTATGAGTGTGTTGCTGTTGATATTCTTCCTGTAGTCTTCTAGTACTTTCCATATATATTTGGGTGCTTCTATGTTGGGTGCATATATGTTTACAAGGCTTATGTCTTCTTGATGAATTGTTCCCTTCAGTATTATGAAATGTCCTTCTCTGTCTCTTTTTATGGCCATTGCTGGGAAATACGTTTTGTCTGATATAAGTATTGCTACCCCAGCTTTTTTTTCATGTCCATTTGCTTGGAATATTTTTTTTCTACCTCTTCACTTTCAGTCTGTGTAAATCTTTGGTTTTGAGGTGAGTCTCTTGTAGACAGCATATATATGGGTCATGTTTTCATATCCAAACCACTACCATATGTCTTTTGATTGGAGCATTTAATTGATTTTCATTTAAGTTTATTGACAGGTATTTATTTATTTCCCTTTGTACCTGTGTTCCTCTCCCTCTCTTTATCTTTTCTTTTTCTTAAAGTATTCCCTTTAGCATCTCTTGCAACTCTAGTTCGGTGGAGATATATTCTTTTAGTCTTCCTTTGTCTGGAAAACTCCTTATTTCACCTTCCATTTTGAAAGAGAGCCTTGCTCGGTAGAGTATTCTTGGTTGTAAGTCTTTGTTTTTCATCACTTGAAATATTTTTTTTGCCATTCCCTTCTGGCTTGTAGTGTTTCTGTTGAGAAACCAGTTGACAGCCTTATCAGAGCTCCCTTGTATGTTATTTGCTGTTTTTCTCTTGCTGCTTTTAGGATTCTCTCTTTGTCTTTGAATGTTCCCATTTTAATTATGATGTGCCTTGGAGTGGGCCTTTTTGGATTTATCTTCATTGGGATCCTCTGTGCTTCCTGGACTTCCATAATCTTTTCTCTCATCAAGTTAGGAAAATTTTCTAGTATTACTTTTTCAATCAGGTTTTCTGTTCCATGCTCTTCTTCTTCACACTCTTGTATCCCTATTATTAGAATATTTTTTTGTTTCATGTTGTCCAGCAATTCTCTTACACCCTCTTCATTCTTTTTCAGTATTTTTTCATTTTGATGTATTGTCTGGGAATTTTTTTCTACATTGTCCTCTAACTCACTGACCTGATCCTCTGCTTCACTTAGCCTGCTTTGATTGATTCTACTGTGTTCTTCAGTTCAGAAATTGTATTCTTCATTTCTTCCTGGTTCTTATTGATAGTTTCTATGTTCTTTATTATGCTGGTGTAGTTCTCTGTAAGTTCCTTGTAGCTTCCCTGGAGTTCTTTGTAGTTTCCTTGGAGTTCTTTGTAATTCCCATGGAGTTTGTTGTAGTTTTCTCTGAGTTTGGCAAGTTCATTGAGCTTCCTTATAACCATTCTTTTGAATTCCATTCTGATAGTTGGCTTACATCTGTTCCATCTATCTCTCTTTCTGGGGATTCCTCTTTTCCTTTCATTGGAAGGTTGTTTCTGTGTCTTTACATGTTGGATTCTTCTTGTCTGTTTTTGTTTATTAGATTTCTCTGCTTTAATTTTCTGCCTTTGTGGTATGAGACTCTTTACAGGAAACCTGGGGGATTCAGTGGTGCAGTCTCTTTGATATCCTGAGCCTGACGCTCTTGGGATGCCCTTTATGCCATTTGTTTATGCTGTCTGGTTGTCTGGTTGTCCACAAATGAGCCAGTATTAATATAAGTGCAAAGAGGTTAAGACTATTATACTAAAGGAAACAGATAAGAGTTGTTTTAAATGAAAGAAAGATGATTTTTGAGAGGAAAGATGATAGAATAATTATCTGTCACATGAGACAGTAATATTTACATTGTATGTTGAAACAGGGAGGGAAGGATGCAGAATGAAGTGAGAAAGTGGACGTGTATAGTATTAGGTTTATATAGCACTTACATGCTATATGTTTAGTGTGAGAGGGAGAATAAACAAAACAGACAAAAAAATTGAAGAACAATAGGAAAGAGAGAAGCTAAGAAACAGATTAAAGAAAGAGTTTTTACCCAGTACAACCTTTGGATGCTGTCTTCTTTTTCTGGATCTGTCCCTGGTCAAAATTCCATGGGTTTCAAATCTTTTCTGGCTGGCTGGCTGTGAGGAGATCTAGCTTGATTCTGGGGTTGTTATTCTCTAACTCATGAGCCTGCCTCCACTCTGCTGTGAGCCGCACTTAGTTGAGTCCCCTCCTGTGGCACCCTTAGCCCTCCTCAGGCTTGTCTAGCAATGCTGTTCTGCTGGAGGGCCAGCGCATGCATGCCAATAGTCTCTGCCCAGCCTCAAGTCCTGTCTCTGCTCCTCCAGAAAAGTCTTTGTGTTGCCTGCAAGCTGGAGCACCAGCCTGAGTCCCTGCCTGTATACCTGTGTGTGCCACTTGCCTGCCTGGGGTCCCTATCGCATCTGCAGTTCCACAGAAGCTTTCCCATATGGGCCCCTCTCCCCAGCTCAGTTCTGCTTTTTTGTTTGGGGGAGCCTTGGTGCAAGTGCCTGGGGCGCAGAGATCTCAGCCCAGGGTTTCCAGTCAAGGGAGTTCCCATCTAGACTCAATTCATATGGTTTCTCACAGTCCGGGCTGTTCACTCTCTTCCCATGCCTCCAGCTGTTTCAACCAAACCTTGTCTCTGACTCCCTCTGGGACATTGCTGGTCCATGCACCTATGGCAGGGGGAAGCTTCCAAGCAGATCCCGGCTAATGAGCCAGTCAGCAGCTGCCCCTTGCAGGTGTGATGCATCAGAGGCACTGGGCTGGGAGGCCCTGCAACTCCGCTTGGAGAGCATGGGCCGAGTTTTCTGCTCCCTTTTATGCCACGCCCACACTCCCTTCCTCGTTCATGCTATCTGAAATCTGCACTCATTCACTCCTCTCTGGGTTTGTACCCAAGTCCTTTCGTGACGGGAGCAGGCAGACAACACTGCTACCTACTCTGCAGCCATCTTTTCGAGCACTGGGATGAAATCTTTATTTAATAAGATATAAGTTCTCAGAAATCAAAATGTAACATCATTTCCTCGTTGCTTATTGCAGACAGGCTTTGATTCCTGACAGTTTTCTAAAATTACTCTGGTGAAAGCATATCTTACCGCAATAGTTGGTGGTCATTTAGAAAAGAAACTCTTGGCCTCTGTGGTGAGGTATTCGCACTTCTGACCCAGGAACATCTTTGTGTATTGATAAAGAATCCATAGGCCCCAATTATTCCCAGGTAGGCTGATGGTTTTCTAACTTATGCAGAATGATTTGAGGTATGCATGAGTTCATCTATCTCAGTAAGAGCCACATGGGGAGAGGAGACAATGAAGAAAGAATATCTTACCCCAAAAATCACAGCTTCAAGTAAAGAAAGAGCAGCAAGTCCAGGAGCACCCAAAGGGCAAAGGTATATCCTACATCTCAGATTACATGAGACCACAGAAGTATCTCCTGGAGACAGAACAGTTAGCTATAACCAGGATCTCAGTGTGAGTAATTCCTTAAAGATGGAATAGACACTAACAACTATTGGGGGCTTGAGGCTGGCCTTACCTAGCAACAGGTCAAAATACAAAGCCTTGAAGTGGATAGGGAGGGGAATCACGAGTTATGGAGAAGTGTGGACTGTAGGTGTCCTCTCTTGAGATGGAAGTAGGCAGTTTAGCCACTGTCTTCTGTGGGCAGCACAGTAGACAATGGAATGTTTCACCTTGGGATGTAACAGCCCTGCAGTTTCAGAAGAGGCTAAAGTGCTTATTTTCTACTAAAGGATCAAGTGAGTGGAAGAATCAACAGACACAAGCCTACATATTTTCACTCACAGGATTTATTGTGGTTTGTAAAATTGAAAGACTGAGCCATAAGAAAAGAAGAGAAAAGCAGATTTTTTTTTCCCATTCTTGGATCAGGCCAGTTAATGATGTTTCTTGGTAATATCCTTTCTCCAATTTATGGCTTTTGTGACAGTATTGTTTAGTCACTGTTGTAAAGAAATATGGAAAATAGAAATGTAAATTTTAATAGAAACTATAACTTTACTATGCAGCTACAGTATAGCATTTAATTAGTATAATAAGACACTGGTTATACTGTCACAATCTATCACTTGCTTCACAAAATTTGTAACCTGATTTCTTTTTCCTGAACTCTTTGTGATAGCCACATTAAAAGGAAATATTATAAATTGCTATTTATAAATGTCTCATTTACACAGTCTCTATGCCTCACATGTGTAAAACAAAATCACCAACAACAAATCAGAGAGGAATATAACAAAAATGAAATACTACACAGCAGAAAGAAGGAAGGAACTCCTACCTTTTCTGACAGCAGGATAGAACTGGAGAATATTATGTGAAGAGAAATAAGCCAGTCAGTGAAAGACAAATACCATATGATCTCACCTATAAGAGGAACCTAATGAACAAAATAAACTAATGAACAAAAGAACCACGGGCATGAAAACATGGAGCAGACTGAAAGTGATCTGAGGGGAGTGGAAAAGGGGATAATGGTGGAAAGGAAAGGAAGGAACTAGACAGTGAACATGTATGAATGACTCATGGACATGAACAACAATGTGGGAATAGACTGTGGGAATGGGGGGTTGGATGAGCAAAGGAGGGCAAAGGGGGAATAATTGGGACAATCTAATATAATAATAAAAAATTAATTAAAATATGTGAACAAATAATAATTAATATTAATTGTCCTATTTTTATCTACAAACAATGAGTACTTTCAAGAGTTCTCTCTGCATATTAAATAGGTGTCCCACATACATTTTCAAAACCAAACTCCTTCTTACTCCCCTCCCATCATCCTATGAACACTAAACTGGTTCTTTTCTTTATTTTTATTGTTGACACAATTACAGATGTCCCCATTCCCCTGAACCCTTTGCCTCCCTCTACCCAACCTCCATCCTCCTTCCTTCTAGCTATCATCACACTGCTGCCTGTGTCTATGAGTTATGCACATCTGTTCTTTGGCTAATCCCTTCACCTTCTTTCAGCTAGTCCCTGCCCCCACTTCCCATCTGACAGTTGTCAAACCTGTTCCATATGTCCATGCCTCTGTTTATATTTTGTTCATCAGCTATTTTTTTTTTTTTTAGGTTCTACATATAAGTGAGATCATATGGTATTTGTCGTTTTCTGATTGGCTTATTTAACTTAGCATAATGCTCTCTGGGGTGATCCATGCTGTTGCAGAAAGTAAGACTTCCTTCTTTTTTAAGGCCTTGTTGTATTCCATTGTGTAAATGTACCACAGCATTTTTTCCACTCATCTACTGATGGGCACTTAGGCTGTTTCTATATCTTGGCTATTGTAAATAGCATTGCTATGAACACAGGGGTGCATATATTATTTCGAATTGGTTTTTCAGGATTCTTAGGATATATTCCCAGAAGCAGGACCACTGGGTCAAGAGGCAGTCCCACTGTTAATTTTTTGAGGTAATGTCATACTGTTTTCCATAGTGGCTGCACCAATATGTATTCCCACCAAAAGTGCACTAGGTTTCCACTTCCTCCATATCATTGCCAGCACTTTTTGTTTGGTGATTATTAATGGTAGTGATTCTGACAGGTGTGAGTTGATCTCTCATTGTGGTTTTAATTTGCAGCTCTCTGATTAGTGACATTGAGCATTTTTTATACATCTATTGGCCATCTGTATGCCCTCCTTAGAGAAGTGTCTATTCAGATCCTTTACCCATTTTTAATTGAATTGTTTGTCTTCCTGGTGTTGAATTGTAGTTCTTTATATATTTAGTAAATTAACCCTTTATCAGATGTACCATTGGTAAATCTGTTCTCTTATACAGTGAGTTCCTTTTTCATTTTGTTGATAGTTTCTTTTGCTGTACAGAAGCTTTTTAGTTTGATATAGCCCCATTTGTTTATTTTTTCCTTTATTTCCCTTGCCCTGGAAGATTCAGTGCAATTCCAATTAAAATATCATTGCCAGATTTCACAGATATGGAACAGATATTCTAAAAATTGATATGGAAATAAGAAGACCCCAAATAGCTTCAGCAATCTTGAGAAAGAAAAACAAAGTTGGAGGGAGCACAATACCAGGCATCAAACAAAACCACTGTACCCAAAACAACCCAGTACTGGCATAAGAATAGGCATATAGATCAATGCAACAGAACAGAGAGCCCCAAAATTAACCCACACCTATATGGTCAATTAATATTTGAGAAAGGAGGCAAAAGCATTAAGAAAATTGGACAGATCATGAAAGAAAAAAAAAACTAGACCACCAACTTACACCATACATAAGAAAAAACTCAAAATGGTTAAAAGACTTAAATGTAAGTCATGAAACCATAAAAATCCTAGAAGAAAACATAAGCAGTAAAATCTCAGACACCAAACTGGTTCTTATCCTCATGTACAGTATATCACTAGTAAAAGGTGCCATTGTCCATTGTGTCAGAAATCTTTGTTATTCTACCCCCAAAACATCCATCAGTTACCACTTAACTATGCTACCTCCATATATCTCTCAACATGTTTTGATCTATTCCTCTCTTGCAATGCTGCCCTCATTACACTTGTCTTGTGTTTTCCATACTCTCATAGCTGTTTCATGCATCTCCAGTTCTGCATTGAATCTGAATTTTCCCCTACTTCATTCCAGCAAACCATATCATGCTAAATCACTCATTCCTACTTCAAAAATACTCTAACTATGTTCCCATTCATATATGAGAAGATTTAATCTCCTTATCAAGGCACACCTGGCATTTTTCTTGGCTGATGATTACCTATCTAGATTTATTCTCTCAATGTTCATAAACTTTAAAATAATTTTTAAAATGTATTAAGAGAACAAATTTAGAAACAGATCCAGATTTACATGTTAGCCTTTCTGTTTTCCTGCTTTATATCAGTAAACACTATTTAAGCACTTTCTCTTACACACTACCACCAAACCGTCAATTCATTCTGTTGGTTTACCTACAAAAATTTATTCTTAAAGCCATTTTTAGTATTGCTGGTCTGAGGTACCATCCTGATTTCTCCTGGATTATTGCAGTAGTAATCCACTAACTGGTTTCTCCACTTTTACTCTGTCATTGTTACACACTACTTTCAACAAAACAGCCTTTCGAAGTGTAAGCCATGTGCCCTTTTCCTAACTCTGCTCCAGATAAACTGACATCACTGTTTTATCAAACATTCTTGACTTTTATTTTTCATTGGATCATTCTTGTGTTTGTAAAGCGCTTGACCAGACATATGCATGGATAGCTCTACTAGCCGTATCTCTCTGTGAGGTAGTGTTGATTTATAACTGGAATAGAAAAGCTCTGTGTCTGGGTGAGACTGGATGTCTGCTTTCATCTTTGCCAGGATAAGGACAGTGAGACTGATGATCAGATATTTAAAAATTTACAATAAATGCCCTGAGACGTTGTGCCTGTGAAGTCTCTCTGACCTCCATTGCTTGTCTGCACTCTTTCTTGCTGTGCTGTATCTTTTACATTTAAATAAAAGCCTGCTGTGAGATGATCCTGTGAGTCCAGGTGACTTCTCTCAAATATCTAAACTGGATAAATATTTACACTTTCGATTCTTTGCTTGCTCAATAAGGCTTACTGAGTCAACCCCACTTTTATTGAATTCATTGGTGTCACATTGGTAAGTAAAGTTAGACAGGTTTAAGGTATACAATTATACAACACATATGTATGTTGTATTGTGTGTTCACCACCCGATTTATACCTCCTTTACCTGGAAAACAGTATGGAGTCAACTATATTTTTAAAAATTGCTATCGAACACCTTCATCAATGTCAACTCTTCTGTCCTAACCTTTTCCATATGAACAATCATTTTCAATAAATATACAATCAACTTATGAAATGTGTTTTTTGCTTATGGACTATCTAACCCACTATTTCAAATTCATGAGGCAATATCTTAATGTAATCATAAAATACTAGTGGCAGGAGAAGGCTATGAAAAAAATAATGAAACAAAGAAAGATATTGAATTTATTACTTAAGAATTGGAAAAAACCCGAGAAATGGCAAGTTAAGTGTATCACTCTAGGAAAAAATGGCTGAATTTGGTAGGTAGTGAAAGTTCAGGTAGAGATAACTCACCATGAGGAATTAGATTATTGTTGAAGGACATGAGAGGAAGACAACTAAATGGCAAAGTCCTCACCTATGATGTGGATTTTAATAGAGTAATTAAAGAAGTAGTAGAGATTGTCTTTCTGCTTTGGAGGGAGAGAGTACTTAGCATTTTCATTGGCAAGAAATGTAAATTTTGTTCCCCATCGCTAGATATATATCAGTTTATGTGTCAAAACGGTGAGGTTATTAGGAGTTTAACCCTAATTAGATCTGATTGTCTTAAATGCCAACCCCCAAATTTAATAAACATCTATACTCATGGAGAATTATTAAATTCCTATGTCTGTTTTCTCATTAGTGAGGAAAAAATGTGAATGTTCGGAAATTATTCACATAGTCTATCAATTAGAACCTTCAATGAGTGAGCAGGATGACTGATAACTCATGATTATTTCAAGAATGCATTTAACTCTCTTCAAAGTCACTACTCTTTTATAAAAGTTTAAAAATAAATCTCTAATATTGGTTAATATTAAATATATCTAAAGAGTATAAAACAAAAATTGAGTTAGGCTTTTTTTTTAGTATATGATACTTACAAGGAGTGATGATGATGAAACATGGAAATAATAGGTCTTTTATACTGAGGTATTGTTTAAAATTTTGGAAAACACATTATAGAAATGATATTTTGTCAATAGTTTAATTTTTCATTTACCTTTACCTCTGTGTATGACTTGTTGCTTTTACTACTACTTTCTTCTGAAATAGATCTGTATAAAAAAAAAACACTAATTTTATGTTTAGGAAACACCAATATTAAGCAAAACCAAGAAACATAATAAAGCAATATTTGTACTCCTTTTCAAATAATATATAACAAGATCCTTTTTGCTTCCCACATTCTACTCAGTGATCTTATATTTAATATTTGGTCCCTCTAATATTGCACTAACTACTAAATATGTTAATTTTATATAAATTTCAAACTAAAAATGATCTATTATTTTTCTCTTACCTTCTCTACAAGAAAAACAATATGTATATATCTATGATAATGTCCCTCCAAAGTTAAAAAGGTAAAATACATGAAAATTGTCCAAATTTAAATTATTGTCTGTTCAGTTATGATATTGCTATCAAAAATGTGTATAAATAACTAATGTTTTCACTTTCATTAATGAGTCCTTAGGGAGGCCTTTGTGTCTTTCAGCTACATTTAGTTACATTTGGTGATATTTATAGTCTTTTTTTTTTTTCTGAAAACTCCGATACCTACACAGTTCCTGTCAAAGAGGAGTATAACGGTGCCCAGATTCCTGCAACATGGGTACAATTCCTTGGCCACAGCTAGTAAGATCAGGTTTTAACACCTCAGGGTTATAAATCCAGACAGAACACAGAGGCTGAATTTAGCTATACTTTCACAACTATTTCCTTCTGTCTCTTGAGACTGTAAACTAAGAGGCATTGGTTGTAGTTAGATATTTTAATTGAAAATGAAACTAGACAAGGTTTAAATGGTAGTCTCTGCCAAGTGCAAGCAGAGAAGTCATTTTACAAATAATGGACATGAACAAAAAGAGATGATGTCAGTCATAAAGCCTTTGAGTGATGGAGAGAACGATGTAGCTCCTGACTGTACAGTTTATTACCACCCATTGGTCCTTGAGTGCTACATCATTTCCATACCCTTGCAAACCTGAAGCTACTTAGTGTTGCTCTAAAACTTAAACTGTCATGACCAGTTATATTCATTTATGATACATTATTCCCTATTATAACATCTCTTTCAAAAGTCAGGTTTATTTCTAACAACTATTCAGATTTTTCCAAGATGTCTTAAGAGCACAAGAGACTTAAGCCAGATATTTGTTCAAGTCACTCTATAATATTTGATGATTATGTACATGTCTATATAAATCAGGCAGAATACTACACTGAATTTAACCAGTTGCTGCCAACTTGTTTATAAATAAAATTAACTAACTTGGGAAATAAAAGTATTGATGGAAATTTTCTATCATTTTTTTATTTCTTTCTTCATGAGAAAGAGAATCATTTTCCTTTACTTTGGAATAAAGAGGCCCACTTATCTTTAATTCTGCATTCTCATTTTTCTAAATATCCACTAACCAAATTATGGCTTGTGTTGGTGTTGTGGTTAAAGAAAAAGCTGTCTAAGTATCTTAATTCTAATTTTAGAAACAGTGAGCAATATTAATTAAGTGCAAATGGTCAGTATCATATGTTCTCTCTCATTCTTTGTTGTCTTATATATTTTCTCATCTTCTACATATTCTGTTCACAAAATTTGCTTCCCTAGCTCTATTAATCTCATTGGCACATCTGAACATGGTGTTGCTTGGGAAACAGACAAAACCTCCTAAAGCAATCATATCCAAATGGCTTCCTATTTGAAAGGCACTGAGGATTTACTGAGTAGCTTCAGTTGTTCCTGGGCCTATATGCACACGAAGGACACCTACCTGCCTGAAATCAAGAGAAACACTTATATACTGAGACTCAATATTTTTACACACTAACCCAATCCACCCGAGAATTCCTACTTTTGTAATATTCATAATTACATTTGAATTCTTCCCATAATGTGTTTTAATATAAATATAAGAAATAATAAGTTTACTTACCCTTCACTTAATGCTTCCTCTCTTTCCCAAAATTTTATCCTATTCCGTTTAAGAACAATGATGGCAATTAAAATAAGGAAAGGTAGAAAAAGGCAGACACTGATCAAGAGGCCATGTTTCTGAGGAGCAGCACGTGGTTTTCTTTTTGGCAAGTTGATATTTTTTTCTGAAAACATGAGAGTAACTTTCATTCTTTTAAAAAATTATATTCAAAGCATATTAAAATTTTGATTTATAAAAATACGGGTTTCAAATAATACAGTCATGGGATGAATAAAATTAAATTTAAAAGTGTTTTTCAATATTCTGTAACTATGCCACAAAGTGCATTATATATTTATGTCACACAATATATATCAATACCATTGTCATACTTTATTTTAAATCCTTATATGTATAGTCTTTATTTATGTGCTATATTCTAATTCATTTTATCACATTCCCATCTGTGAACTGCTGCTTAGAACACATTAAAGTGATATTACTATCAAATAAGTTCTCCAATTTAAAATATAGAACAAACAAAAGAACTGTTTTAAAAAAAGGATTTAATGAAGAATGGTTGACATATCTGAAGGTTAATTGTAAAGCACAATTAATGATGGTAAACTAGGTTAAATTTCCAAATTATCTGTATAAGGCAATATTGTCTTAATTTTGATTATATTAATTAGAATAATGGATATTCCTCTAGGTGTTATAAAGATATTACAGAAAAACTTAAAAGTCTATGGAAAGCTGGTCAAATTTACCTAAATAAATAATTCAGACAAATAAAATACAGAAAAGTAAATTAAGTAATCAGAACTACCACCAACATAACTGTGATAATATTAAAGGTAAATGAAATTAATTACCCCCCAAAAGACAGAAGTTCAATAACTTTAAAACACACACCATCCAATTGCATGTTGATAAAAAGTGATTTACTTAAAAAAAGTGATTCAGAATGTTTTATGTATTATACAAGATAAATTGACAAACATATGCAAAAATACTGAAATTAAGCAAAATTGCAGCAGTCTTATACTATGGTAGAACTGAACAGTTTTAAACGTCGCCTTTCCCTGCTTCATCCATCAGAAAAAGTCACCTCTCCACTGGACCATTTTCACTCAAAGTATCATATTGGAAGTGGTGCTTCATGCTAATGTACTAAAAGCTGATTAAAGAAGTTGCACCTACTTATTATTGTACATATTGAGAGATATCCATTACCCTATGGAATGAAGGTAAGGCTTCCACTTTAGCTGTGATGAAATTTTTTCATTAAATGGTGCCAAACTAATTGTCCTATAATAAAAATAAAAACACGACAATATACTTAAGGGAAATGATTTCTGGAAATCAACAGGAAATGCAAAACTACAATATCTGAAAGAGAGAAAATGTGTTGATTTTATGAAAATTCCATTCTATCTATGGACAATTTGCTGATCTCAGCAGAGAACTGGAATCCTAGGCAAAGCACGGCATTCACGGTGTAGAGGAGACAGAGGACAGAGCTCACAGCAGCAGAAATGGCTCAGTCTGCAGGGTGCGGCACTGAAGAGACAGCTGTTCTGTAGATGAGGGACCCTGGAGGTGTTGTGATTGCCTCCCAGGTGTCCTTGCTGGAGACATAACCTGAAGCGAATTAAACAGCAGCTCTTACTGGGGTGAGATTGCAAAGGAGATACTAGAGTTTGAGCTGTGCTGGAAAAGGGGCACCGAGAAGAGCCCAATTTGCCCACATCGTCACTCTTCACATGTTGCCTGTATTTTCTTTTTTACTAAAATCAACCTAAGAAGTGTGAACTAGTATCTCATGTGGATTTGATTTTATTTTCCTAAAATGTTGAGCACAATTTCATGGCTTATAGCTTATTAAAGTATATTTTATTGATTATGCTGTCATACTCGTCCCAATTTTTTCCTTTGCCCCTCTCCTCCTAGCACCCTGCCTTCCCTACAGAAACCCTCTCCACATTAGTTCATATATCTGGGTAGTGTGAATAAGTTCTTCGGCTTAACCCTTTCCTATACTGTCCCTAACATCACCATGTCTGTTTTTTCCTGCCAATTACGCTTCTTGTGAGCTATTTTATTTCTTGTGTGTTAATATATTTATTTAAACCCCTTCTCCTCTTCAATTGGGTTATATTTTTATTATAAACTTGTAAGAGTTCTTTAGATATTCTGGATACACAAGTTGCATGTCAGATATAAGATTTACAAATATTTTCTACCATTCTGTAGTTTGCCTTTCATTTTCTTGGTTGTATCATTTGTAGCACAAAAGTTCTTCAATTTGAAGTTCAATAAATTCTTTATTTCTCTTTTTATGCTTTGGTGTCTTCTGCAGCATAGCATATGGCAAGGTCACAGTCTCTGACAACTACCATTTTACTTTCTCTCTATGAATTTGACCACTCTAAATACCTCATAAATGCAGAATAATTCACTACCACATCTAGATGTGACTGGCTTGTTAGTTAGCATAAGGTCTTCAAGTTTCATCCATGTTGTAGCTCATGCCAGAATTTTATTCCTTTCAAAGCTAAATAATACTCCATCACATGAATATGCCACATTATGTTTCTCCACTTATTTGTCTATGTACATTTGGGTATTTCCACCTTTCTTCTATTGTTATGAACATGGGGGCAGAAATATTTGTTTGAGTCCATGCTTTTAATACTTGTGGTATATACCTAGTTGTGGAATTGCAGGATAATATGGTAATTGTTTATTTAATCTTATGCAAATGTCAAATGGACAGGAACTCTGAATAGTTTTGCAGTCACTTTTGAAACTGTGAAAGGCTTGCCATCAAATCAACGATTTCACTTTTGGGCATGTTTCTCAGAGAATTAAAAATTAACTTCTTTTATACAGAATCTTCTACATGAATGTTCATTGCAGATCTATTTATAATAGCAAAAATGGGCAACCAACCAAATTTCCTTCAGTGGGTGAATAACTAAATACATTTGGTAACATCTATACAAAGAAGTACCAATCATCAATAAAAATGGATGAATATTCATATATGTAACAACTCAGGTTCAGTTCATGGAAATTATGTGAAGAAAAACACCAATGTTAAAGAGACACAAACCATATGAATACATTTATATAACATTCATGAAATAACATATTTAGAAAAATAGAGAGCAGTTTTCTGGTTGCCAGGATTTAAAAATGGGGGAAACAGAAGGTAGTACAGTTATATAAAGGAGAAATATTAGTTCAGTGATAATACGAGTAGTTATGATAGAGTTCTATATCTTGATTGTGGTGGCGACTACAACAATTTGACCGTGTGGCAAAATTGCACAGAACTAAATACATAAGTACACATGTTTAATCACAAAAGGACAAACATATATGCAAATGAGTGTGTGTACACTGCTAAAGTTTGAAAAATGTGTATGTATTTTGCCAATGTCCATTTCTGGTTTTGAAATTGCACTATAGTAATGAGAAAAGTCTCTGCTGATGGAGGCTGACTAAAGGCTATTAAGAACTTCTCTATTTCTTTAGAATTCTTTGTGAAACTATAATTATTGTAACATAAAAAGTTAAATAAAAGCCCAATAGGATATAATTACACCTCTAAAACTGACACAACAAAACAACATCAACAACAAAGCAGCACCACGTGCCTGTGAAGTGTGTGTTATCTGTACAGAGAAACTTGCTGGATCGCTCATGGATGAATGGAGAGAAAGCAAAAGGGTACAGCTACTTTTGAAAATAGTTTGACTGTTTCTTATAAAATTAAAAGTACTCTCACTAAAAAAATACATTTAGTAAATGACACAGCAATCGTACACTAAGGTGTTTACCCACCCAAAAGTGGGAATATGTATATATTATATTTGTACATTAAATGTACAAAAAATCTTATATGCACACTTATATCAGCTTTCTTCTTCATTGTCAAAATCTTGAAACAACCCAAATAACCTTGAATGAGTGAATTGATAAGCAAACTATAGTACATCTTTCCAATAAGAGGCTACTTATAAATGAATCAACTTTTAAAACATATGACAACAGGAATGAATCTCAAATGCATATGATGTCCTGAAAAAGGGAAATCTTTAGAGATGGAGAACAAGTAATTGCTTTTCAGGAATTAGTATTAGGGAATGAATGTAAAGGGAAAGACAGACAGAGGGTTTTGGGTGATAGATCTATTGTGTATCATGACGACAGTTGATGGGAACAAAAATCTGTTAACTTTTTTCTGTACCCATAAAACTGTATGCCACAGAGTGAATATGCTAATGTGTATAACTTTTCAAAAGCCAACTATGTGTAATAAAAATAAATATTTAAAAAGTCACAATTGCTCAGTTTGTTTTTTTTTTTCAAAATTTCCAAGAATATATCAACCTATAGGTTCAAGAATCTCAGCCAACCGAAGCAGGATAAATTCAAAGAAAAACACATTTTGGTAAGTCATAGTGGAACTATGAAAAATAAAAAATATAAAATAATTCTGACACTCAGACAAAAAAATAAATGAATCATATTATTGAGATGAATAATAAGAATGGCAGTGGTATTCCCATCAAAAAATGGAAGCCTGGACACAGTGTGATTACATCTGTGAAATGCCGAGAGGAACAATTCTCAATGTAGAAATATATTTCCAGTGAAAATATCCTTTATAAATTAAGACATTATAAAACTGTTTTAAAGAAAAACTAAGACTGAGACATGTGGTCACCACAAGATAGACACACACACACACACACACACACACACACACACACACACTACAAAAGAAAGTTTTTCAAGCTAAAAGGAAAAGACCTATATAGAAATTTGAATGTGCCAGAAGAGTTGAAAAGCCCTACAAAACAGTAAATAGGTGGGCAAGTGTAAATATTTATATTTAAAAATGTAACAATCTATTATCTGTTTATGACAAAAAAATAATGTATTGTCAGATTTACATAATAACATGTAAAGAAAATATATAACAACAAAAGTGCCAGTAATGGAAAGACAATAATTGAATTAAACTGCTGTGAGATTTTTATGTTGTGAAGTTTAAGGAAATCAAACATGCTACATTTGTTCATGAATGTTCACCTATAAATGGAAAAATGTTTTGTACTGGCTAATATCCATATCCTATAGGTATGAAAGATTTGATTATTTTTACCTTTCTATAGTATGATAAACTTTAAAGATGCAACTTGGTTACAAACTAGCACATCACAATAGTCAACACCCTTGGAATATAGACTATATAATAAAACTCTATCACCTATTCTATAATTTAATAACACCAATCTAGAAAACACAGCTGTATAAATAGAATATTTGGGGAACCATGGTTGAAATTAAGGGGAAGCCTAATAATATCTTTACTTCTGTATTTGAACTAAAAGTGTATACGAAAGTTTGATTGACAGTATGATTTAGAGCTGCAGTTTAATATAGTGGCCACCAGCCACAAGTGGCTATTTAAATTTAAATACAGTAAAATAAAATGGGAATTTTAGTTCCTTAGTTGTACTATCCACATACCAGGTGCTCAACAGCCACATCGAAAGTGGAGATGGAGACCATTTCTAGAAGTGCAGAAACTCCCTTTGGATCACACTGATCTAGCTACTAACCTTCAGCCAAAATCCAAAACCCATCATCGACACTGCCTCCTGGGGACGATACTGATGGCTCACAAGAAGGAGGAGCATATCCGATATCACACTGACAGTTGTGTTTAGTATTGCAAACCTAAAACCAAAGCCAAATGAAAGTTAAGAAAATTACATACACAATATAAAAATTAATGTATTGTTAGTCAATGTACATTATTAAAGTATTATAATTTAGTATATGAAAGGTAGTGTTTACTTTTATGCAGAAATAATTCTTAAAACAAAATTTAATAAAATAAATGTCCATTAAATTTCTTTTCAAATGTCACTGAGATTTCCTATGACTTGTCTCTAGTATTTTTAAATAAAAGTGGTTAACATTCTTGATACAACTGAGATGTCTTATTCTAGAAAGACACAGAAATTTGAGGCCAGAAATAACAAAACTGCAGAATTTTAAATTTATTATTAATTGTGCTATATAAAAAATATACCTATGACAAGAGCCAAACTTTATCAAAGAATGACAGGGGGGGGTGGGGAGGTGGGGGAGCATATAAAGAAAGACTTGCTTAAGCAGACACAGATAGCAAAATTTATTTTGATAGAGAATAGGAAGCCTATAAAATATCTACAGATGTGCTCTGGCCAGTATGGCTCAGTTGGTTGCAGCATCATCCGATAACCAAAAGGTCACTGGATTGACTCATAGTCAGGGCATATACCTAAGTTGCAGGTTCAATCCCCAGTCAGAGTATAAACAGGGGTCAGACAATCAAAGTTTCTATTTCACATTGAAGTTTCTCACTCTTCCTTCCTCTCTCTCTAAAAGCAAGGAAAAAAATGTCCTTGAGTGAGGGTAAAAAAATAACAATAATTTTAAAATATATATAAGTGTGATCAGGTGGATGAATTGAAAGAAGGGTCAGAAGCAGAATAGAGAATCTAGAAATGGGTTCATCAAAAATTTAATTAAAATTAAAGAAGGAAAGAAACAAAAACATAAACTGTAAATAATAGATATTTTAGTGATTTGGGAGAAAATTTTGAATCAAGACACATCACTTTTTTCCTGGATTACTAGAGAGTATATAAAGCATCAATATCACAGAAGACACTAGCTACAAACTTAAAAGTATGCTTTGAAACCTTCCAAAGTTTAGAATTTCTATAACCCAGTAGATAATTTTACAATGGATGGATAAATAGAAAGGCAAATGGCAAATATGACCATACAATTACTTAAGAACTGTATCATAATTATTAAATAAGTACAAATTAACAATGGATTTAGCATGTTAGATGAGACTAAAAAAGTGAGAAACTAGTTGGGCCAGAGTCTGAGGAAATGCACCTTTTCATACATGATAAGTGGAAGTAAAAACTGGCAAACTGTTTCTTGAAGACAATATAATGTTACTGAAAATTTTAATGATGCATACATTTGGCCCATCAGACTTTATTGCTAACATTGTAATAAATCAGATAAATATGAAAAGATGAATGCACAACAATCTCCATTGCACCAGTATTTACAATAGTTAAGTAAAAATTAACATTACACCATAATCCATTACTGAATGACTTCAAATAAGTGTGAAACAGATATGCATGCTACAAATTGAAGCCATTGAAGTGCAAAACATATCAGTATACACAAGAAAATATGCTCTTACAAAAATATTAGGCTATAAGTAATATATGTAGTTAAATATATTGTGTGTATTTAAATACATGTCAGTAAACATACACTCAATTATACATAGTTTTATACATATGTACAAATGTACATGTATATGTACTGTTTAATCAATCTACCCCCAAAATCTCACAATCTTGATCTAATGTTACAATAAAAGATTATGTTTTATATTGCATTTTGTACAAAGTTCAAAGCTTATACCTAATAAGGTCTATAACAATCTGACTGAACACATGATTCATATACAGATGTATAAATAATGGAAACCACCTTCTATATTTCACTGCAATTTTCCATAAGATATTTCCACATCAAATAATTCTGAACCTTATTGTTATCTTGGAGATGTTACTGATGTGAATTTTTCAAAAACTACACATAAAAATAGAGTAACAATTACATACCCCATGTCCTCGGCATTTTTCTGTTGAATTACAGTTATTATTTGGGAATTCATGGAGATGTCTGCAACGGCCATCAAGACAAACCTACAATTTTAAAGACAAGTGACAACAAAACACATGTAATGTAAAGAGCTGAGCAATTGTTCTTGGTACAAAACAGATGTACACACTTGTATGTGCAGAAGTGGGTAAAAGCAGGTTTACAGTCGTTCATATGAAAAAAGTCATGCAGGTTATGATTATTTACATTATTTACACATTCTTGTAGTCTACTCTGTTTCTCTACTCACAACTGTAAACCTACTTTTACCCACCCCTGTATATATAAAACAGATGATTCTGGATTTTATGACATCTATTCATTCAATTAAAAAACTTATTATTTTACCAAATATGAAATATTGAAAATCAAATACTATTTTTTACTTGAGGGAGCAGAGCTGTGAGTTTATTGATACCAATTGGCATAAGAACAAAAATAGCCAGCTTGTGCTGATCACTTGCTAGAATGTATCTTAGCACTTTCTATGTATTTTATAATATACTCGTGTTTCATATAGGCCCTGTGAAAGAGATGTTTTTTTCCTTATTTATATTTGACAGAATTAACTTTACGCTTTTAGGGTCATGCCATGAGTTATTAACTGGGCCAATATTCAGTGCAAGAACTATTTTACTCACAGAGCCTAATGATCAATGCTAAATACCAGTATTCTTGTCATTTTTAGATTTTCCTAAATTTAATAACAATATCTTTTATCTTTCACAGTAACAATGTAATCTAAGCAAATTATATATTCTTCCATACCTCAGATTATCCATCTTAAAATTTTAAATAATTATTACATACAAATGAATAATAGACTATACATTTAGATTATGAGGATTAAATCATTTATTACATATAAAGAAACAAAAGCAATGTTTGGCACATAGTAATTGCTCACTAAATACAAGATTTACTTTATTTATTTAACTTCATTTTATGATTAAATCATTTTTAGATTGTCATTCTATTAGAGCTGTTCCAATTTTTCCCCCTTTGCCCAACTTTGTCCATCCTGCCACCCACTCCCACAATCAATTCCCTTCTGTTTTCCGTGTCCATGGGTCATTCACTCATATTCTTTGTCTAGTCCCTTATCTTCTTTCCATGCTTATGACCCTCCCCTGTCTCCTCTGGTGACTTTCATTCTGTTCCATGTTTCCATGCTTTTGATTCTATTTTGTTCCTTAGTTTATTTTATTCATTAGATTCTTCTTATAGGTGAGATCATATGGTATTTCTTTCACCAACTGGCTTATTTCACTTAGCCTAATACTCTCCAGTTCCATCCATGCTGTCACAAAAGGTAGAAGTTCCTTCTCACTTCCTGCTGTTTAGTATTCTATTGGGTAAATGTGTCACAGTTTTTTGATCCACTCATTTACTAACGAGCACTTTTGCTGTTCCCAGCACTTGGCTATTTATTGTAAATAATGCTGCTATGAACATAGAGGTGCATAAATTCTTTTGAAGTGGGGTGATTCAGGATTCTTAGGGTACTTTCCCAGCAGTGCAACCACTGGGTCAAAAGACAGTTTAATTCTTTGAGGAAATTTTATACTGTTTTCCACAGTGGCTGCACCTGTCAGCATTCCCACAAAAGGTGCACTAGGATTCCCGTTTCTCCACATCCTCACCAACACTTGTTGTTTATTTATTAATGATGACCATTCTGACAGATGTGAGGTGATATCTCAATGTGTTTTATTGGTATCTTGATGGCTAGTGATGCTGAGCATCTTTTTATGTCTGTCCTCCCTGGAGAAGTGTCTATCCAGATCCATTGATCGTTTTTTTTTGTTTGTTTGTTTGTTTTTATTGGGTTGTTTGTCTTCCTGCTGTTGAGTTGGGTGAGTTGTTTATATACTTTGGAAATCAAAGTCTTGTTCAATGTATCATTGGCAAAGATGTTCTCCTATAGAGTTGGTTCCCTTTTCATTTTGGTGATGGTTTCTTTAGTCATTCAGAAGATTTTTATTTTTATGTAGTCCCATCTGTTTATTCTTTTTACTTTATTTCCCTTGCTCTAGGAGGCATATTGCCAATAATATTATTATATGTGATATCTGAAAGTTTTCTGTCTATGTTTTCTTCTAGGACTCTTATGTGTCATGGCTTATATTTAAGTCTTTTCTCCATTTTGAGTTTTCTGGTGTATAGTATAAGTTGGTGGTCTAGTTTCATTATTTTGCATGTCACTGTCCTGTTCTCCCTACACCATTTATTGGAGAGGCTATCTTTACTCGACTGCATGTTAATGCACCCTTTGTCAATATTAATTGACTGTAGAGACTTGGGTTTATTTCTGCGCTCTCTATTCTGTTCCATTGATCTATGTGTCTGTTCTTATGCTAGAACCAGACTTTTTATTAGAGTTGTCTTGTAGTATAGTTTGATACTGTGTATTTTGAACTCTCCTACCATGTTCTTCTTTCTAAGATTGCAGAGACTATTTGGGGTCATGTTTGGTTCCATATAAATTTTAGAATTATTTGTTCTAGGTCTGTGAAATATACCCTTGGTGGCTAGGACTTCCATTACTATGTTGAATAAGAGCTGTGAAAGCAGACACCCTTGTCTTGTTCCTGATCTTAGGGGGAAAGCTTTTAATTTTTGCCGATTGAGTGTAATGCTGGCTGTAGGTTTCTCATATCTGACTTCTATTATGTTGAGGAATGATTCTTCTATTCTGCCTTTGCTCAATGTTTTTATCATAAATGGGTGCTGAATTTTATCAAGTGATTTTTCAGTATCTATTGATATAATCATATGATTATTTTTTCTTAATTTTCTTTATGTGGTATATAATTTTTATTGCTTTGTGAGTATTGCTCCATCTTTGCATTTCTCAGAGGAATCCCACTTGATCATGGTGTATGATCTTTTTAATATATTTCTGGATCTGGATCACCAGTATTTTTTTTTGAAGATATTGTCATCTATATTCATCAGAGATACAGGCCTATCATTTTCTTTTTTGTGTGTGTCTTTACTTGGTTTTGGAATTAGAAGAATATTGGCCTTGTAAAAAGAGTTTGGGAGTCTTTTCTCTTCTTGAAATTTTTGGAATAGTTTGAAAAGGATAGGAGTTAGATCTTCCTTAAATGTTTGGTAAAATTTGCCAGTGAAGCCATCCAGTCCAGGACTTTTGTGTGCCAGGAGTTTTTAATTATTTCTTCAATTTCACTAGTTTTTATAGGTCTATTTAGACTTTCTGCTTCCACTTGATGCAGTTGTGGAATATTGTGTGTCTAGAAATTTTCCCATTTCACCCAGATTGTCCAATTTTTTGGCATATAGTTAGTTGTTCATAGTAATGTCTTATAATCCTTTGTATTTTCGTGGTGTGCTTTGTAGCTTCTCTTACATTTCTGATTTTTTAAATTTGAGTTCTCTTTTTTTCTTTATGATTTTGGTTAAAAGTTTGTCAGTTTTGTTTTCTTTTCAAAGAACCTGCTTCTGGGTTTATTGATCCTTTGAATTGTTCTTTGGGTCTCTATGTCATTTATTTCTGTTCTGATCTTATTATTTCCCTTCTTCTACTAGCTCTGGGTTTTTGTTTGTTGTTGTTGTTCCTCTGGTTATTATAGATGGAGGGATAGTTGTTTATTTGAGAGTTTTCTATCATCTTTATGTAGGCTTGTACTGCTATGAACTTCCATCTCAGTACTGCTTTCTCTGTGTCCCATGGGTTTTGGTTTGTGTGTTCCTTTTCATTTTTTTCCAGATACTTTTTGATTTCTCACTTGAACTCATTGTTGACCCATCATTATTTAATAACAAGTACTCAGTCTCCATGTGTTTGAATGTTTTTGACTTGTTTCCTTGAGGTTGGTTTTTAGTTTCAATCCATTGTGGTCTGAGCACATGTGTGATATGATTTCAATTTTTTGAATTTGTTGAGGCTTGTTTTGTGTCCTAAAATGTGGCCTATCTTTGAAAATGTACCCTGTGCGGAGATCCAAGATGGCGGAGGAGTAAATGGAAGCTACACTAACCTCCTCCCAGGACCAGTCTGGGTTTACAACTTAATTTTGGAGAAATCATCTGGAACAACCAACGAACACTAGCTGGAAAGAAGTCTTATAACCACGGAGAGACAGAAAAGGCCGCTACATCACAACGTGACCGGTAGGGAGTGCGGAGACGCGGAAGGGCTGGCTGGACTCACATGGGTGGCAGCTGAAGGGACTGAGAAACAGCTCAGCAGCCGGGGATTCCCCCTGAGAAGGGCAGGGTCTAAACCCCCAGCTGGGCTTCCCAGCCTACAGCAACAGAGTGGAAAGTAAAACAGTATCAGCTGTGAAAAGCAAAAAGCCACAGGGTTTCTTGCTAGCCGGAGAGAAACAGCAGGAGAAAAAGAGCTCTTAAGTGGATCACATACGAAAATATTTTGGCCACCACTTACCCTGGGCTCAAGCAGAGGGAAGGCAGAGAGGACTGGAGACACTTGGGGAGAGTTTGGCACGGTGGCTTTGAGGGAAGAACTGGAGGAGCAGCCGACTGGGTCCCAGTGCTGACTCATCCCCAGTACTGCGGGTAGACCATTCCCCTCCAAGTGGCGTCAGCCTGAGGGGAAGCAAAAGCCCTGCCGACGGGAATTAAGCTGCCACACCCACAGTCCTTAAGCCTGACAGCTAATCACAGATTGAGCAGATTAACAATCAAAGAAGACAGACAACAGCAGTAGATCCCTGGAAGTCTCCAACAGGCTGCCTAGGGCCAGACTGGTACATGATCTGACGCCACCAGAGGCAGATCCAGGAAGTGCAGATCATTCTAGGAAGCACCAACAAACAATAGGAGTCAAAAAAATGGGGAGACAGAGAAACAACCTCCCATCAAAAGGAAAGGTAGAATCCCCAGAAAGAGTGCTAAATGAAATAGAGGGGAGCGAACTATCAGATATGGAATTCAAAACATGGATTATGGAGAAGCTGAATGAGCTCAGCGGAAACTTCAAAGAACTCCAGAAAAACTACAAGGAACTCACAGAAAATTACGTGAGCATGAAAAAGGACATAGAAGCTATCAATAAGAGCCAGGAGGAAATGACGAATACGATCTCTGAATTGAAGAACACAGTAGAAGGAATTAAAAGCAGGCTAGAGAAAGCAGAAGATCGGATCAGCGAGCTGGAGGACAACCTACACAAAAACTCCCAGACAATGCAACAAAATGAAAAAAGACTGAACAAGACTGAAGAGGTTCTAAGACAGCTGCAGGACAACATGAAACGTAATAATATCCGTATCATAGGAATTCCAGAAGGAGAAGAAGAAGAGCAAGGGATAGAAAACCTCTTTGAAAAACTAATGACAGAAAACTTCCCTAACATGACGAGAGAAAGAGTCACGCAAGTCCAGGAAGCACAGAGGGTCCCAATGAAGATGAACCCCAACAGGCCCACCTCAAGACACATCATAATTAAAATGGCAACATTCAAAGACAAAGAGAGGATCCTAAAAGCAGCAAGAGAAAAACAACTAATAACATACAAGGGTACTCCAATAAGGCTATCATCAGATTTCTCAGCAGAAACACTACAAGCCAGAAGGGAATGGCAAAAAATATTCCAAGCAATGAAAAACAAAGGTCTACAACCTAGAATACTATACCCAGCAAAACTCTCATTCAAAATGGAGGGTGAAATAAGGAGCTTCCAAGACAAAAGAAGGCTAAAAGAATACATCTCCACCAAACCAGCAATGCAAGAGATGCTAAAGGGTCTGCTCTAAGAAGATAAAGAAACAGAGAGAGACAGAGAAGAACACAAGTACAAAGGGGAAAAATGACAGTGAATAAGTACTTATCGGTAATAACCTTAAATGTAAATGCATTAAATGCTCCAATTAAAAGACATAGGGTAGCTGAATGGATTAGAAAGAATGACCCACATATATGCTGTCTACAAGAGACCCACCTTAGAACAAAAGATCTACACAGACTGAAAGTAAAGGGATGGAAAAAAGTATTTCAAGCAAATGGGCATGGGAATGACTGGGAATGACTTTCAAAGGTAATAAAAGCCCGCGAAATAAAAGGCCTGCTGCCATGGTTGGTTGTGCGGTCCACAGCAATCTCTCCAGGGAAAGAATGAAGGTTGTTTTCCTGAAAGATGGCTAGAAGGGACCTTAAGGCACAATGGAAAACCAGAAAGACTTGGAAAGGACAGGTGTGTACAGGCAAGGATGAATGCCAGGTATGTGGCCCAGCTTCTGTGCCCTGAAGAGCAGACTGAGGGCCACCCTAAATGTTCCTTGGGTAAGTTCCAGCAAAACAGAACTAAAGATCATAAGTGATCATTTGCTGCTCTTGTTATGTTTATGCAAACGAACAGGATAAATTAAAAATGGACTTAATGTAGCCCCTTTAAAGACAAGGAGAGTAATCTTAGGGAGAAAAATCATTATTCAAGGAAAATCACAATGATCAGTGGCAGACTGTAAAGTAGGGCAGCTAACCGTCTTAAAAGTTTCTTCTCACTTAAAAAATGGTTTCACTTGAAAATTAAACCATATCTGTGATATCACCAAAGAGATTCAAGTTGCAGGCAAGTAGAATGTCAAGTGCCTTGCAACTGGATGTCTTCCCAATAAGACAGTCTTACAGATTTAGAGACTTGTTTGTTGGCTATGTTACATAAATTAACATGTGTTTTCTGTTTTCAAAGGGCATAAGCCTATGACCGCATTACCTCAGTGATTGTCTGTACGCAAAAGGCTCACTTAATCCTCTCTGCAGCGCTGCCTCCTGAGACTCAACAGTTTGGCTGAACTAAATGGCTGGGTTGATGAAGAATAGGGTGGTCTGTGGGCTTCACTTTAAAACTGAATTCTCTTTTCTATCCTAATGGCTTGGACAGAAAGGGCCCAGAGGTCTGAGAAGGGGGAAACATAAACTATTTCCCTCAGCCCAAACTAAATATAATGGGCAAAAGGGTTTTGGACAGGCGAGATGTGCCTAGCACACCTTCCTCCAAAGAAGCCCCCCACCCCTTTTTTTTTTCTCCTAATGTGGAACATTGAAAAATTAATCCCTGCCTTTTGTCACCTAGTAGTTATGGATTGAATGATGCTTTTTAACCCTTTTTGCCAAATCTGTTCCCCCCAGAACACAACAAGGATGCCAACCTGCTAAACCAAGCACGCCGTTGTCCGGAGACAGCCAACTGACCTGGAGTCTGCACAATCCTTCCCCATGTGGGAAGGCCACCCTCCCCTCCACACCCCCACTATTATTAGGGATTTCTGGACCCAAGGGTAGGTAGGACAACGACCATGTCCAGCTTGAAGCAGCTAGAGGAGCTTGAGACCTTCGCCCATTGTCCTTTACAAGATTACAAAGGGTCTTAATATCTGAGAGGGAGGGATAGTTATTTTTTACGAACCATGGGTACGGACTTGGGGGGGGATGCTGGGGGAGGGAGATACTGGGTGGAGGGGAGTAAAGGGGAAAAAATTGGAACTACTGTAACAACATAATCAATAAAATATACTTTAAAAAAAAAAAAGAAAAAGAAAATGTACCCTGTGCAATTTAAAAGAATGTATATTCTGCTTCACTGGGGTGAAAGCTTCTGTATATATCAATGAAGTCCATTTGATCTAGAGTGTCATTGAGTGCCACAGTATCCCTGTTGGTTCTTTGTTTGTAAGATCTACCCATTGTTGACAGTGAGATGTTAAAATCTCTGACATGACTGTGTTGTTCTCAATATCTTTCTTCAAGTCCTCCAAGATTTTCCTTATATATTTAGATGCTCCTATGTTGGGTACATATATGTTTATCCTATGTTGCATACATATATGTTTACAAGGGTTATATCCTCCTGTTGGACTATGGTTTTAAGTATTATGTAGTGACCTTTTTTGTCCTTTTTTATGGCTTCTGTTTTGAAGTCTAATTTGTTTGATATAAGTATTTCTACCCCTGGAATATTTTTTTCCATCTCTTCACTTTCAGTCTGTGTATATTTTTTGTTCTGAGGTGGGTCTCTTATAGACAGCATATATGCCAGCCATGCTTTTTTTATCCATTCAGTTACCCTATTTTTTAAATTGGATTATTTGATCCACTTATGTTTAAGGTTATTATTGATAGACACTATTTGTTGTCTTTCTCTCCATACCTGTGTTCCTCTCTCTTTCTCTTTCTATTTATTCTTCTTCTTAGAGCAATACCTTTTGCATCTTTTGCAGTGCTGTGTAGGTGGTGATGTACTCTTTTAGCCTTCTTTTGTCTGGGAAGCTCCTTATTATGCCTTCCATTTTAAATGAGAGACTTGTTGCATAGAGAAGTCTAGTTGTATGCCCTTGCTCTTCATTATCTGGAATATTGCATGCCTATCACTTGCCATTTTATGTATGATGTCCCTTAGAGTAGGAATCTTTGGCTTCATCTTGTTTGGGATTCTCTGTGCTTCCTGAATTTGTATGACTTTTTCTCTCACCAATTAGGGAAGCTTTCTGTCATTATTTTTTCAAATAGGTTTTCTATTCCTTGCTCCTTTTCTTCTCTTTCTAATAATCCTATATGCAAATGTTGTTATGTTTCATGTTGTCTTGAAGCTCCCTTAAACTGTCCTCATTATTTTTGAGACTTTTTTTAATTTTGTTGCTCTGACTAGATATTTCTTCTTACCTTGTCTTTCAGCTTGCTGATTCAGTCTTCTGCTTCATAGCCTGTTTTTAACTCCTTCTAGTGTATTTTTCATTTCAGATATTATATTTTTTCTTTCTGGTTTTTATTCATAGTTTCTATGTTCTCGTTCATGCTACTCTAGTTTAAGCTGAGTTCTTTGTAGTTCTCAATAAGTTTTTTGAGTATCCTTATAATGTTTTTTTTTTGAATACTATGTCTGATAGATTGTTTGCCTCAATTTCATTTAGCTCTTTCTCTGGAGATGCCTCCTTTCTCTTTGAATTGGGATTCTTTCTTTGTCTCTCCATGTTATATGACTCCTTTTGTTTGTTTCTGCATCTCAGGTTGCTCTTCTTAGCCTGCCTGCCTTCATGGTGTGGACCTCCGTGGTAAAGTTCTGTGGGACTCAATGGTGCAATCTTTTTGACCTCCTGATCTGGATACTCTAAGGTTGTACTTTATTCAGTTTATGTGGGCGCTTTTGCTGTATTTGCACTTTGCTTATTTTGTGGCTCTTTCATTGTTGGCATCTCCCTTCCAGCTGGCTGACTGGGAATCACAAACCTTGCCATGTCCAGTTATGCTGTTGTACAAGTGCTGGTTAACAAAGCAGTACTACCTAGAAAACCATACTGATGCCAGCAAAAATAACCCCAACCACATCAGCAATATCAAAAATAATTAAACACAGATTAATAAAGGTGGAGAGAGGTTAAGAATGTTATAAATCTTGAAAAGGGGAATATGAGATGGCTAAAGGAAAGAAAAATGAATTTGAGTGGGAAGAGGGAGAAGATATAAAAGGAGTAGGGAATTGAAACAAGGCAAAGAAAGGGAGAAAATAAATTTTAATACATAAGTAAAGCAGGGAAGGGCAATGGAAAAATGGAGTTAGAAAAAAGAATACACTTTGAGGTTTGAAACAATATTTAAATGGTAGTGAACCAAAAGGAATAAAATTGCAGAAAGACCACAACAGGGTCCATAACAACAACAGCTGAGCATGATTAATAAAGGTGAAAAGAGATTAAGAATATTATAAAATAGAAAATAGAATATGAGATGTCTGCAGTAAAGAAATACGGTTTTGAGAGAATAAAGGGGAGGAAACATAATAAGAGTACAGAATAGAATCCAGGCTAAGCAGGGGAAAAAATAAAATTCCTAACTCAAAAAGCAAGGGCAAGAAGAAGGCAAAATGGAATAAGACAAGGGAAGAGTAACCTATGAGATTTAATTACAAAAAGTTGTGAACAAATAGGAATACCCCTGAAGAAGAACAGCAATAACTGTAATATTAATGCCAAACAAACCACAATTTATAAAAGAGAAAGAAAATAAGAAAACTGCAAGAGGGAGAAAAAGAATGTGAGCTGACTAAAGGAAGGAAGAATGCTTTTGAGAGGATAAAAGGAGAAGAAATAGTAAGAGTAAGGAATAGGAACAAGGCATAGCATTTGGGAAACAAAATTTACGACAAAAATAAGAAAGGGCAGGAAGAAGGCAAAATTGAACAAGAGAAGGGGAGAGTATAATGTGAGATTTGAAATAACAATAAAACAAAAAATAATATAAAGTCTAAATAAAAAAGAATAAAAAATAAAAGACAAGGAATAGCATTTTAGTTGGAAAGCAATTAAAGCAAAAGAAGAAATAGTAAGAAGCTATGTTAAAGGAAGAAAAATAACATAAATTCTTAAGAGGAATGAGGTGAATTTCATCCCAGGAGTTTGATGTTTGCCTTCACACTTCTCTTTCTGGATCCACTTTCAGTTTTGGGGGGGCTTTCTTTATTATTATTTTATTTTATTTTATTGTTTTTCTATTACAGTTGCCCCATTTTCTCCCCATTCCCCCCCCACCCAACCCACCCCTTCTCCCACAGTCATTCCCCACCCTGTTGTCCATGTCCATGGGTTATTTATACTAGTTTCTTTACTAGACCCTTCGCCTATTTACCCCATCTCTCCCCACAACCCCAAACTTCTAGTTTTTAATCAGCTCAAAATCCCAGGGGAGGTTGTCCAGTTTCTGGCAGCACCACCTCCGTCACCTTCACCTGCCTCTAGTCTCTAGAGGAAGCTTCTGTTGCAATTGGGAGGGTGAGACCCTTGAGTCTTCCCTTGGGTGGAGGCACTCTTCAGTCTTCTGAGAATATTGTGGTGTGTTCCCCCTCCCCCAGCACCCCCCATCTTGGTCAGTCCCGGCTTATTTCCAATAATGTATAGTTTCTGATGAATTAGCTGTCCATTTCAAGGGAAGGGCCAATCTGTGTAAGAGGGTCAGCTGGTATTGACAGCAGCTCTGTGTGGGAGCTGAGGATGGGCAGTCCCCCATCCTACACTAATTTCTGATCTTCCTGCTTTGCTGGCCTCAGTGAAATAGGGCCCTAGGAATCAGTGTATTTTGTCTCCCTGAGAGAAGTTCAAAATAGGCCCTTGGGAGTTCCTCTTGCTGTCCTTCTCTTGCAGGAATGCATCCTGCAGGGGTTCTTGAGCCTGACCTGCCTGCTTTACAGATCTTACCCATTGTTTGTAATTTCAATCTTATAGGAGGTAGGGGCTGAGTCCACCTTCCTTTCATGAAGGTTGGATCTTTGCCAAGAAAGACGGCTCTCTCTCTCGCTCTCTCTCTCTCTGGCTTTAAATAATCTCAGGTTCTCAACTCCTGTACTTCTAATTCCCAGCCTACTTCCCTCACAGCAGACAGAGTCCTGAACTCTCCAGTCTATGCAATTTCTACCCTGCCAGCTGTGCCAGGCTGGAGCTACTAAATCCACTCACTGTGCACCTTCCTTATCAATCTGCCCACCTGCACTGAGTGGGTGTCAACTGTGCTCTCAATCCTTTCCCCTTGCTAGCAGGGCAGCTAAACCAAGTCCCTGCCCAACAAGTCTCAGCTCCCCTTTTGAAAAATCTCTCTGGGCACTCCCACTGCAGCACTGAGTCACTGTCCAGCTTTCTATACACACCACTTCTCCAAAAAGTCAAGAGTCTCTCACAGTTGCAGCTGGCTGTGGCTTGCCTCCTCCTACCAGCCCAGGTGAAGATAGAATCCCCACCCCCCCACCCCCCCCACTCTCTCTCTCTCTCTCTCTCTCTCTCTCTCTCTCTCTCTGACACTCTCCTGGATGGTGTTTGCCACTTTAACTATGGGTGTGCTGCTGCTGCTGCTGCTGCTGTGTGTGTGTGTGTGTGTGTGTGTGTGTGTGTGTGTGTAGGCTGGATAACCCTGACTTTGTGTATCCAATTCACCTGCCCTGGGGTTTCCTTGCCCTAGGAAGACAGGGAGCCACGCAAAGCTCCAATCTTTGACCAGGCTCTCCATGACTACAGGTGCCACTCATGGCGTATTTCCCCTTCTACTTATAAAAACCCGTTATTGCCCATTGTGAAGCATCTTCTGTACTCCTTTGCTTCCAAACTTCATATCACTAAGATTCCATTGAATGTTCTGTTTATTTTTCAGAAAACCAGGCAAGTGTACCAGTTGAACGCAAGTCCACCCAGACTTAGCTTTCACCTACTTGGTTGCCATCTTCCACTATTCCTATTTAACCTAATTTCATATTGACTTTTTGTTAATATTCCTCTATCCAAAATTAATTTAATTTGCATATATTTGGGGACATATTTTTTGAAATAAATGATAATTTTTTAAGTTTTTTTATTGTTATTATATTACAGTTGTCTCAATTTCCCCCCCTTTGCCCTCCTTCACCTATGCCACCCCCCTCTCCCACAGTCAATTCCCATACCATGGGTCATTCATACATGCTGTTTAACCAATCCCTTCCCTTTCTTTCCACCATTAGCCTCGCCCCCAGAACTGGAGAATATTATGCTAAGTAAAATAAGCCAGTTGGTGAAAGACACGTATCATATGACCTAACCTACAAGAGGATTCTAATGAACAAAATAAACTAATGAACTAAATAGAACCATAGGCGTGGAAACATAGAACAGACTGACAGTGAGAATATCTTCTGATATTATCTGATGGCTTTTATCAAGTTACCTGATAGAATATCCAATATATGATGACTAGTCTAAAACATTCATTATTTCCTCTTATATTTGGTATTTAAAGGAAAAAAAGTACAAGTTTGTTTGTTAGTTTAAACTACTCTGATGAAGCCAGCAAGACTAACAAAATGTTGGACAAACCAGCAACCTGTCCACAAACTATTTTCATTCTAGTGCTCCTTAAATATTGTTATTGAGGCAATAATAAACTAGTCATACTTCACTAGGTTGTTTTTGAGGTAAAATAAACCAGAAAATGTGAAGACTTATGGTTCTACTGAAAAAATAAATTAAGAACGATACAAATAAATGGAAACATATAATGTGTTCATGGATTGGAAAAATCAGTACTATTAAAATGTCCATACTACCCAAAGCAAACTATAGGTTCATTGAAATCCCTATTAAAACACCAATGACACTTCACAGATTTATAAAAAATAAGTCAAAAATTTATATAGAACCAAAAATGACCCTGAATTGCTTCAGCAATCTTGAGGGGGAAAAAACAAAGTAGGAAGAATCATAATACTTGATTTCAAACTATATTATAAGATCACTGTAATCAAAACAGTCTGATACTGGCGTAAGAACAGATGCATACATTAATAAAACACAATAGAGATCCCAGAAACAAACCCAGGTCTCTATGGTCGATTAATACTTGACAAAGGAGGCAGAAGCCTAAAATGAAATTAAGATTGCCTCTCCAATAAATGTTGGGAGAACTGAAATGGTACATGCCAAAAAATGAAACTGAACTATGAACTCACATCATGCCAGAATAAACTCAAAATGGATAAGACTTAAACATATGCAATAGCACCACAATAGTCCTAGAGGAAAACATAGATGATACAATTTCAGATATCCCATGAAGTAATATTTTTGCCAATACATCATTTAGAGCAAGGGAAATAAAGAAAGTAATGACCAAATGGGACTACATCAAATTAAAAAGCTCCTGCATGGCTAAAGAAAAATCATCAAAATGAAAAAGGAACCAGCAGTATGGGAAAACTTATTTGCCAGTGATAACTCAGACAAGGGTTTGGTTTCCAAAATATATAAAGAATTTATATGAATCAACACAAGAGAGACAAACAACCCAATTAAAAATTGGACAAAAGACGTGAATAGACATTTCTCCAAAGAGGACATACAGAGGGCCCATAGACATATGAAAGGATGCTCAACATCACTAGCCATCAAAGAGATGCAAATAAAAATGACAATGTGATCCCACCTTACACCTGTGAGAATGGCCATCATTAACAAATCAACAAGCAACAAGTGCTGGCGAGAACGTGGAATAAGGGAACCCTAGTGCACCCTTGGTGGGAATGCAGACATGCAGCCACTGTGGAAAACAGTATGGAATTTCTTCAAAAAACTAAAACTGGAACTGTTTTTTAACCCACCATTTCACTGGTGGGATTATATCTGAAGAATCCCAAAACACCAACTCAAAAGAACCTATGCACCCCTGTGTTCATAGCAGTGTTATTTATAATAGCCAAGTGCTGGAAACAGCCTAAGTGCCCATCAGTGGATGAGTGGATCAAAAAACTGTGATACATTTACACAATGGAATACTATGCAGCAGAAAGACAGAAGGAACTCCTACACTTTGTGACAGCATGGATGGAACTGGAGAGTATTATGCTAAGTTAAATAAGCCAGGTGGCAAAAGACAAATACCATATGATTTTACCTATAAGAGGAGCTTAATAAACAATACAAACAAATGAGCAAAGTAGAACCAGAGTCATGGAAATAAGGAACAGACAGACAATGGCCAGAGAGGAGTGGGAAGGGTGATAAGGAGGGAAAGAAGGGGAAGGGTGTAGTCCAGAACATCTGTAAGTGACCCATGAATTTGGACAGCAGTGTGGGGATTGACTGTGGGAGCGGGAAATGGGCAGAGAAATGAGGGGAAATTTCTCATAACTGTAAAAGAACAATTTTAAAAGGCCAAAAAGGAAAAAAAAAAGACTCAGCACTCTGATAGAATTTCCTTTAAGTAAACAGATCATTTTGTAGCTGCCTTTTTTGAAATGGCAAGAAAAGCAAGAGACACCATGAAAGTACGTAACTCTGGTCAATGGCTGATATGATGTTTTAAGTATAAACCAGCACATAAGACTTCCTTCTCAGACAAGAGACAGAAAAAGTGTCCCAGAATTAGTCATAGCAGAGTTCAAAACAATACCAAATATAACTAAAGCCATATTTCCTAAGGAGAAATGCCTGAATTATGTAAGCATAATTTTTATAGTCCTGTGTTTTCAAATGGATAAGAAAAAGACAGGTAATTTTATTTATTAATTGATTAGCTAACTTACTTTTAGAGATTTACATACCCCAAATATATTCCTTTTAAATTTGAAATGCGTGTGCTGAGATGTGCTTATCTCCTCTAGAATAGCCACGTGGCTAGAATCAGTTTGATAAAGTGTTCTACTGTACTAAGTTTTATAAATAAAACATTTAAAGACTCTATCACAACCAAGAATAAGTAAACTTTCATTACTGGAATAATGCCTATCTCCATGCAGTATATTTATTGCTCACTTAGTATCACCATATTAAACTTAAGAGTGTTTTATTTAGAATTATTATTATGTAGTAAGGAAGATACACTTCCTTCATGTTTATAAATAAGAAATAACTTCTTTTTTGATCAATTAATCAAGATACACAGATAAATCAATTAATAGATCCAAAGACTAATCATTTTTACAAAGGACCCACATTAAATGAGAATGTGCGGTAAAGAAACTTTAACTTTCCAACGTCTCTGAAATCAACTGAATAACGCAGGATAGCAAATAACAATAACTTTGATTACTTTTTAAAATACCCTCAGAATGATTCCTATTTACATTGACAGATTTGGTAAACACAGTGGCCTCCTTTTTCCAATACATGAGTGTAAAGACAATCAGAAAAAGAAAATTCGAAGATGAGAAATTTAAGAAATAAAATAAAGGCCATTGATGGATAAAACAAAGAGAGCCAATGCATCAATACAATGGCAAAGGAGAGGGCCTAGTTAATCAGCCTCACAGTGCTCTAGAGGAGTCACAGCCATAAGGCAAAACAGAGGAAGAAGAGCTGAAAAGGCGGTATTGGGAAGGGTGAATAAAATGGAAATTATCAATGGAAATCTGTCCACAAAACCACAGAACTAATTCGCTCTCAATATTCACTACTCACTTCTTCCTCTCAATGACAGAATATGGTCAACACAAAATTTGTATCCCTGGAGACAAATTTTACATGGATATTTTGTTTTCTAAAGCAATTGAATTGATGGTGCCTACAGAATTTGCACTTCACAAGTGATCTGCCATAGGATAGGCATTATTCAACTAGACTATTTAAGGACCATGGCGTAAAAGTCAGCCTCCAAAATGAACACTGTCATATGACAAACCCCAGCCACAGGAGAAAGTGGCCAATTAGGTTTTTTATTAAAAATGGGGTGGGAGTAAAATCTCATGGCAGCTTACAGCTTACTGAACTAAGCAGGAAAAAGCCCTCTTCCCTCTTTCTCTTCCTCCTTCCCTTCCTTCCTTTCTCCTTCCCTTCCCTTCCCTTTCTTTTCCTTCCTTTCTGTTTCCTTTCTCTCTTCTTTCCTTCCTTTCCCTCCATGGGGACATTACCCATTGGGCATGGGCTAATGATCGGACTGTTCCAGGCAGAGAATCACTGCTCAAGAAATGAGTAATCTGTAAAGCCATACAGGGCTGGTGTAACAAACCAGAGGGTTTTCAACTGCATGGCTCATTTCCCACAGAATATCAGCTGAGTTCCATTATTATGTAAGATGGTAGAAGACTAGTTAACTAGCATGGCAATTTTCTGTAGCATTTGTATGTCAAGTTCCCATATGATTTTACTTCCATTATTGTAATCGTTTCTCTGTACATACTATATAATGTCACTCTCACTGCTTTTAGATCATTTGTCTCTCGTTGTCAAAAAGTTTATTTTGTAGTATCTTACTATAGATTTCACTGGATTCATCCTGAATCATATTCTTTCATCTTCTTTCATCTGTGGACTTGTGGACATTATGTCTTTTCTTATCACTCCATGCGTCCCTGAAGCTCTACTTACTTTTTCACTCTATTGTTCTAATTGGCTACTTTTTAGGGTTTCATCTTTAGCTTCACTTATTCCTTCTCTTGTCCTTGTCATTCTGCTCCTGAGACCATCGCTGAGATTTATATACAGGGTGAGGCACAAGAAGGTAGGTTTACAGTTGTGAGTACATAAAAGTTTATTCTTTTTTATCATTTTATTATTACTTACTAATTATTGCAATATTTTCCATATGAACATTTGTAGACCTACCTATGCCCCACCCTGCATTGATTGTTGTATTTTTCTGTTCTAAAATTCTAGTTGGTTCTTCTTTATATTTTCTATCTCTTTGATAGGACTTTCTATTGTTTCATTAGTTTCCAGCATGTTTGCAATTGCTCATTGAAACATTAATCATGGCTGCTTTAGATTCTTTGAAGTGTGTTGTTAACATCAATGTCATCTTGGTATTTGTCTTAGTTGATTTTCTTTCTCTTCTAGGTCGAGATATTGCTGATTCCAGGCATTAAGAGTGACTTTAATTAAAACCTGTCTATTTTGAATATTATGAGACTTTGAATCCTGCTTAAACCTTCTCTACTACCAGTTCTCCTCAGAGCTCTAGAGTGGAGGGAAGGGACACTGCCTCGCTAATGCCAGGTAAGGTTAGAAGCATAGGCTCCACTAACACCTGAAATGAAAAGGTTCCTAATTACTATAAGGGGAAAGGAGGGTGGAAGCATTAGCTTCCATGCCATCTCCAGGAACATTATCAGCACAGCAAGTCAATGAGTACAACTTAGAAACCCTCTGAATCTCACTGTTCAAAAGTTTCTATAAAGTTCACTCTTCAGCCATACCACTCCTCATCACGGAGTCCTGTTCTGTGTGGCTTAGGTGGGAGGTGGAGCTAAAACTTCTAATCCTCTAGTCATTTGGTCTCTCTGGTGACCAGCCCTATCCTGAAGCTGTCTGGGATCCTCACCTAAATCACTTCATTAGTTTGGTTGTGAGAGGATGAGTAACAAAAACCACTGTTATCACACAGGAAACTCCAAGAACTTTGGGAGCTCTGTGCCAGAAACCAGGGACCAAGCCCAAATTATTTTTTGCTGTTATACCATATATATGTGTGTATATATCATTTTACTGCTTTTTTCTAATCAATGAACATTAAATTTGTTAATAAATGTATGTATTTACTCTGCCATATTTATAGTAAAAAATTTTCACTTTCTTTTAAATGATCTTTGAAAGGAAGACATATTTCTTTATAATGTTGTGGCCAAAAAAAACAGGGGCCACATACTAAACCTAAAAAGCTCAGGAAAGGCCTGCATGGTGGCTCTTAAAAACTTGGAGACTAAAAGTAACCACATAAGGTGGTCTGAAATGAAAACTTCCTAAGAACCAGTCATGGTGTGTAGTCATGTGGTAGGCCCCTATGTGGTGTCTTGCTGGACAAAAGGCAGTCTTTATCTTAACTAAGCCTATAGATTGTCCTTTTGCACTAAGATAACATACCTGTGTGATGTCAGAGTAATCACACCCACTACAACAGAACATGTGACCACAAAAGTCCTCACTGCTATCTTGTTCTCCCAAACACCATCTCTACGTGTTATTAACATCCAATGCTAATTGTCCTGTACCCATCAGTGTAAAGCAACTACATGTCTATTTGTTTTACTTTGCACCCAGTCAGTTTTCCCAGCTTTGCATTTTTCAGACACCCTTATCTACCACCAGTGGATTTTATGTAACCACTCATACAAGTTCTGCTGATTCTCATATATAAAATAAGCAGTAAAACTACAATAATCCAGAACATTTTCTCAATCCATTGAGATTTTACTTCCCGGAAACTGTTGTCAGATTGGCTCAAATAAATTCTTATGAGATTTTTTTCTTAGGCTAAACATTCTTTTGTTGACAATACAGTCAATACCAGTATGTTTCTTTGTGATTGCTTTATTATTTTGTTTGAAAATACCTTTTCCTATTCTAAAATAAGTTCGCTCATTTCCTTTTTCTTACTTTTTGTTTCTTAAAATACTGTTTTTCAATGTAAAGTATTTTAATTAAAATGTAAGATAATTATGCACATGTTTTTGTCAACTATCTTTAGTGGTAATATTTTAAAAATTGCTTATATATTATGTTTCTCAAGCTTAAAAAGAGAAATTAAATAAAGCTTAGACTCTATCTTATTGTTGTGCTTTGTGGGAATGCCAAAGTTTTGACAAACATATTATGTTTTGAGAGAAAGAATTAGGAGAGTAAACTAATAAGCAAATAAATATTTTACTTTTGTGTTATAACCAAATTAATTTTCATCAATTACTGCAGACTACTTGGGGGTTTTTGGTCTTTGTTTTTGTTTGTTGTTCTTATTATTAAGATTATTTTATTCTACATTTTTAATGTGTTGTTTGATTTTTTTGTTTTTTGTTTACACAAAATATAGCAGATTAAATTTTAGCCTAATAAATACATTTAAGTTCTATGGTATGAGAAAACAAGTTTAAATATCTATAACAAATTTATAATAAAAATGATAGGAAAGCAAGTGTTCCTTTGACTAAGCTAAATCTTGACCTTTGACTCTCTCATGCACACACAAACACACAGAGACATACACACTATATATAGAACCAAGTAAAGTTTAGATTTACCTTTCTTTCACCACATACAGTGCCATGAGGTACATAAGTTTTATCCACCTTTATCTTTTCTCTGAGATTGGCTGATATACATACATGGCCTCCAATGTAAGTATATTGTATATCATAAGCTGTCGTTTTTACTATTTGTGTATGTGTCCAGTGACAAACTCTCTTTCCACAGAAGACATCTCTGCAATAGAAAGCAAAGTAAATTTCCCACATTTCTATTCAGGACATAGTGTATTAAGTAAATAACAATACAAAATATGAGGATAATTCAAAATACTACTCAGACAATAACAGCAAAGCTATTCAGAACATACACCATTTTAAGAAGCGTGACATATAAATTCACCTGTATGTACTGTATTAACCTCTTATTTGAATTAAGTGACTCATTGTTGGAAATACACACATACACACACATATACACATGTTTTGAAAAATGGATAGTTATCTAAATACACACCCAAATTTACATGGTCTGTGACAGTTTCCAAATGTATCTGCTTGAACATTCACTTCTTCTACACATAGATAATCAGCACCTTTAGCAACTGAAAACATAAAGTTCCAATTACTCATCCTAAAAAAATTGAAGCTAAAAGTGTGGTAAATTAATATCAAGATATCTAGACAGCAGCAATGGCCAGTCAGTGTCACTTGCTACAGAGTTTTGATGTCATCTACTGGCTATTGGAGAAGGAGAAACACTCCCTAAATACTTCCCACTTGACAAAAGAAAAATTGGTATTATTATGCAGAATGATTAAGAAATCAGTCATTTATTCTTTCATCTACAATTCTAATAACCTATTTCCTTTGCACCCATTGCTTGAAACTTAACAAATGTCCTATTCTCTTTGTCTTATACTAACTAAGCTTATTTTGCCTCTTGACAATTCAAAGTGCTTTCATTTGATATTTTGTTTTTAAACTTGGATTTAAATAAAGAATACCTTTTATTGCAGCTTATACAGTAAGTTACTGACTTCAGAAAAATACTGTTGAAAAATGAACCCCAGAAAAACACACAACTATTACATTTTCCAAATAACTCCACACAGTGTATATCCGGATCTTGGCATTCTCCTCCATAGCAATAGGTGGTTTTATTATTACATGGTTCAAAATCAGCGGCTTTCATATCTGGCACACAATACTCAGATATTCCACTGCAAAATTCTGTAAAATCACATGGATTTCTGCTTATCCGACATATATGTCCTTTTCTAGCAATCTGTGAGACAAAGAGAAGCAAATTCATATTTTTGTAATATATTTTATCCAAAGATCTTAAAGTGCTTCACACAATTAAATCTTAGCACACTACTCCAAAAAAGATTTTTATCTGCTATTATAATTTAGATAAACTATCATTATCATTAAAAATGATGGGAGATTAAATGAGTTATCAAAGATCACATATTAGTTCAGTAGTGTGGCGATATAACTCAAATTCCTGACTGATTCTATTAACATTAAGCGCAGTCACTGCGCATATTACCCACTGAGCATGGCACACTTCTTTTGAAATAATTTACTATATGCTGACCTATTATGAAATTTTAGGGAACCTGACGATAATGACATCAGATCATGTACTCACACCTAATGCCAAAGTTGCAGGCAAATATGTAAGTAATTTTCTGAAAGGTTGGGGAATGATAAACAAATAAATTTTAAAGTAGTAAACCAAAAATGGAAAAAGATTAAATAAGAGCAGTGTGGTGGTAACTATCATTGGGATTCTATTACATCTTTAACTACTTAAAGATAATTATAAATCTACTTAAGTTTCTGGAGAAATAGATTGGAAAGAACCCAAATGCACATTAAGGAATGAATAGATAAATTGTGGTATATACATACAATGAAATATTTTCAGCCATATATAGGAATGGAAGACTGATATATGCTAAAGGTGAATCAACTTTGAAAACACTATATTAAATATAGAAAGCATAACAACAAAGGTCACATATTGTATGGTTCTACTTGTATAAAATATCCAGAATAAGTTAACCTATACAAACAGACTGACAGGAAGGAGGAAAGGAGAGCAAGTGCTTAATGGATCGGGGATTCCCTTTTTGGATGATGATCTTGTTTCAGAACTAGATAGAGGTGGTAGCTGTACAACATTGTGAAGGTACTAAATGTCACTGAATTGTTCACTTGAAAATAATTTTATATTATGTAATTTTTACCTCTTTTTTGAAAAAAAGGTCTAGTGAATGCTCTCATAGTTATAATGCTGTGGTTATACTAATTATTTACTTCAAGATAAGAAGAAAATATATGATATCATGCTATGCATATTTATTTTCCAACTGTTGATTCTTGGGGACTAAGTGCATTCCTGAAATGCTTTACAAACTCAGATGTTAGTCTTTCTAAAATATTGCTTAATGAACATCTTTTTCATTTCAAATAATTTTTCTTCAGGCCTACTCCACCTCTACCATGAGGGGGTTATAAATCATGAATCTGCTTCTGACTCAGGATGATAACCAGGACATTTCTCCCTAGCCACTGTGAATGGAACAGTGGTGGAAATTTAACTCAGCAGGATCACTCATGGTTTCCTCCACTACTGAGCACTGATCAGATGATAGGAAATAAGGATCTCTCTACTCTTTTGAAATATTGTTCCACAGACTAGAAAAGCCAGAAAGTGCAATGAGCTATCTGTATTATGTATGGAGAAACTGTATGTGAGACCTGTAAACAAAAATGCAAGAATATTCAATAGATGTATAGAATAAGAATTCTATTGTTTGTTTTAAATGAAGATTCACATGAGCATGAAGTTAGACTCATCGTTTGCTTAAGCTTCATAAGTGTTTGTTTTCCTTTGCTTGGCCATTATCAAGATACAACCTCTTGCAACAGCATGAATAGACCTAGAGAGTATTATGCTAAGTGAAATAAGCCAGTCAGAAAAAGATAAATACCATATGATTTCACTTACATGTGGAATCTAATGAACAAATTAAACAAACAAACAAAATAGAAACAGACTCATGAATACAGAGAACAGACTGACAACTGTCAGAGGGGAAAAGGTTTAGGGGGCTGGGTAAAAATGTGAAGGTATTAAGCAGTACAAATTAGTAGTTGCAGAATAGCCACAGAGATGCCATTTGCAGCATGGGGAATACCATAGTCAATAATGTTGAGATAACTGGGTATGGAGCCAGATGAGTACTTGGGCAGAAGGTGACCACTCATCATAATGTATGGTTGTCTGGCCACTTTACTGCATATCTGAAACTGGTGTGGAATGGTACTGAATGTAAACTATGGCTGAACAAATGTAATAATAATAAAATACTGAGGTGGTAATGTGGGCATGGTTTATTTTCTTTATAAACCAATTTCAGAGTATTTTGATATTTTAATTTTTAACTACTATCTATTAAAAACCTCTTCTACTTAGTCTTCTAAATAGTGAAGTGATGTAATGTTAAATGATATTTTAGTCACTTCACGTTTCAATAACAAAACCTATATATCAAGAAGTTTTCACCTTTTTTCTTCCACTATGCCATGAAAATTATAGCGTATCTAAGGCATGAAATAAAAATAATATCGGGAACTAGATTTACTTCCAATTTTTAGTAGGCTTGAGTCTACAATTTACATATAGTTAGAACTGTTGTATCTTTATTTTCACATATAAATAAAGTATATGTCTATGAAAATCATAATAAACATAATTTTGTACAAATTCAAAAAAAAGACACTACTGTCCAATACATAATCAGAATTATGCAGTACCACTTACAATTTTTAAAGTGCATATAGAAATGTCTGAATACTGGTTAGAAACAAGTTACTTAGTGATGGTTCAGCAAGCAGCTGTATAAACTATTGTCTTCCATATCTTTGCATTTCTATTTGTGTCTATCTAAATAGAAATGTTATTTGTTAAAATATTGGTTCAAATCATTAAATTTTGAAAAACTGTTGGTAGAAACTAGCCTAACTGTAAGTAGACAGAGAAGAAAATAAGAAGCCTCTTATGCTTATGGCCAATAATGAAAGAGAGTAGACTATAAGACACTTGTCAGTCTCAAATGACAGCAAAATCCACAATCTATGCAATAATACATAATAAAATGAATGTAAACTAATGTAGTACATTAAGCTATTGCCCTGAAGCCTTCCTTAGCAACTTGTACTGTGAATTTTCACTCAACCAAATGTAGTGATTATTCCATTTTAAAGAACTATTCTTTGGGATATAGGAAAAAGGCAATGTACTGTTTAGAAACATCTTATTGCTCAATGCCACTGATTTGGAGACAAAGGTCAAGATGAGTACTCTGATGTAGAACAAAACAACAAGATTATTTCTAAGAAGTAGAAACACAACACTGGACTTGAAGACAAATGACCATTGGCTCTAATCACTAACCCATAGGGTAATAGAGAACACATACAGAACACAGTAGAATAATGTTGGGAGACATTTCATTGACAGAGAAAATATAAATCTGACAAGCAAAATCTCTCATTGATCAGATTTTATATTTGCCATAGATTCCTGAAAGTGACACAAAATGAGATGTGGAGTGCTATTGAATGTAAACTGTGACTGAAGTCAAAAATTCAATCCACTTCTAGGTTATAAGTCCTCGCCAAACTAAGCTTCAATGTTTTATATGCTACGTGTTGCTGGCTGTTCTACATGAGTTCATTTTCTGTATTTTCAAAGTGAGATTTTTTTTAAAATCACTGTCATTTATTTGAGTATTGCATGTTAGTGTATATTGAGTGGCTCTTTAATAATTTTTCACAAGATGTTTCAGGATGAAGAGCTTCATTCAGGTTTGACCAAGAGGATTGATAGCACCCAAATCTAGATTTGGTATTGAATGCAATAACTGGATGGGTCTTGAGTAGAAATTGAAACAATCAATACAGTGATTGATGGAACCTAAGGATATCATCTAAATTCTAAATCTACTGTGTATGAATTGGGCACATAAAAGAACAGATTTGAAAGATGTGTAAGAACAAGTTTTTAAAATACAATGAACACACAAGAACAGACAAACACACACACACACACACACACACACACACACACACAAATCCCATGAAAGAAAAGAAGGTAATATTTTGAAAGTTTACCAGACAAGACTTTTTATCACAGCACGGTCCAGTACCACACTCTGCATATCCAATCAGCATACATCTTTTAGGATCACAGCATTTTTTGAAGGTGCATGTCTAAAAGCAAATAGAAGAAAGTTAAATAGTAGGAATTTTTAATCAAATAAATAATTATATTTGTCAAAATATACTAAAGTTTGTATCTAAGTTAATTACAATTACAGTATAGCTTTTACATCTCTATTTATTTGTAACACTGCTTCATTGAAATTTGATATATTTTCAGAATAATAAACTATGGTAATAAATTATTGATAATTCCATGCTCAATAAATTGAATTATTAATAACTTAATGCAATTCCTTTCAATACTTTTTGGTTTTGTAGACATATGCACAATAAATTTTAAGAGATTTTTATTGAATCCATCATAAGTACTTTTCCACATTGATAAGTCTCAAGAAATAATTTGAGGAACATATAACAAGGTATAACTGTGAAAAAGTTAAGGTTCTTAAAATATTTTAGTGTCATAAAAATATTTCCAAAATTGTTATTATCTTTAGCTCCAAAATTTTATATCAAAGATAAATTCAAAAAGTTATTGGAGGTGGGAAGAATCAACATCATTAAAATGTCCATACTACCCAAAGCAATTTATAGATTCAATGCAATCCCTATTAAAATACCAGCAACATATTTCACAGACCTAGAACAAATACTTCAAAAATTTATATGGAACCAGAAAAGAGCCCAAATAGCCACAGCAATTTTGAGAAAGAACACAGTAGGAGGAATCGCAATACCTGATATCAAACTATCCTACAAGGCCACGGTAATCAAAACAGTCTGGTACTGGCATAAGAACAGACATATAGATCAATGGAACAGAATAGAGAGCCCAGAAATAAACCCAGGTATATATGGTCAACTAATATTTGACAAAGGGGGAAAGAACATCAAATGGAGTGAAAGGAGCCTCTTCAACAAATGGTGTTGGGAGAACTGGCCAGGGATGTGCAAAAAAATGAAACTAGACCACCACCTTACACCATACACCAAAATAAACTCAAAATGGATCAAAGACTTAAATGTAAGCTGTGATACCATAAAAGTCCTAGAGGAAAAAATAGGCAGGAAAATTTCAGATATCCCACGTAGCAACATTTTCACTGATATATCTCCTAAGGCAAAGGAAATAAAGGAAAGAGTAAACAAATGGGACTACATCAAACTAAAAAGTTTCTGCTCAGCTAAAGAAAACATCAGCAAGATGCAAAGAAAACCAACCATATGGGAAAATATATTCGCCAATGACATCTCAGACAAGGGGTTGATCTCCAAAATATATAAAGAACTCATACGACTCAACACCAAGAAGACAGACAACCCAATTAAAAAATGGGCAAAGGACCTGAACAAACACTTCTCCAAAGAAGACATACAGAGGGCCCATAGACATATAAAAGTATGCTCAACATCACTAGCCATCAGAGAGAAGCAAATAAAAACCACAATGAGATACCACCTCACACCAGTCAGAATGGCCATCATCAACAAATCAACAAACAACTTGTGCTGGAGAGGATGCGGAGAAACGGGAACCCTGGTGCACTGCTGGTGGGAATGCAGACTGGTGCAGCCACTGTGGAAAACAGTTTGGAATTTCCTCAAAAAAACCAGAAATGGAACTGCCTTTTGAACCAGCAATTCCATTGCTAGGATTATATCTGAAAAATCCTGAAACACCAATTCAAAAGAACCTATGCACTCCAATGTTCATAGCAGCACTATTTACAATAGCCAAGTGCTAGAAACAACCTAAATGCCCATCTGTAGATGAGTGGATCAAAAAACTGTGGTACATTTACACAATGGAGTTCTATGTAGCAGAAAGAAAGAAGGAACTTCTACCATTTGCAACAACATGGATGGAACTGGAGAGAATTATGCTTAGCAAAATAAGCCAGGAACTAAGGAACAACACAAACAAATGAGCAAAATTGAACCAGAGCTATGTAAACAAGAAGTAGACTAACTAGGTTAACAGTAACAAGGGGGGCGGGGGGAGGGAGAGAAGGGGGTAAAAAAGGAAGGGTCAAGTCAAAGAACATGTATAAATGACCCACGGACATAGGCAACTGAGTGGGGACTGAATGCGGGGGAAGGGAGGGGCAGGGTGCAGGAAAGCAAGGGGGGGGGAGTGAGACAACTGTAATGGAAAAACAAACAAAAAAGTTTTTTAGTGGGGGAAAAATGAAAATATGAAGAATGGAAATGCCAGTTCAGTGAATATTAGGACAAAGATTTTCCTTCACGTTGTATATTTTTCTCACTATTTGATCCCTCCAGAGTTTGGCATTCTAAACAAGTAAGTAATGACCTAAGTTTCTTTGCATAGAACTAATAAGACCAGTTGTTAATAGAGGTTCCTTTTTTTTCTTTTTTTTTTTTTCTTTTGACCAAGTCTTTGACTGGAATGTCAAGCCTAAAGGAGACATGCTTGGGCTCTGGTTGTTACCAAAAAGCCCTGAGGAACTGGGAATGACTTTCAAAGGCAATAAAAGCCCGCGAGATAAAAGGCCTGGTACCATGGTTGGTTGTGTGGTCCACAGCAATCTTTCCAGGGAAGGAACGAAGGTTGTTTTCCTGAAAGATGGCTAGAAGGGACCTTAAGGCACAATGAAAAACCACAAAGACTTGGAAAGGACAGGTGTGTACAGGCAAGGATGAATGCCAGGTATGTGGCCCAGCTTCTGTGCCCTGAAGAGCAGACTGAGGGTCACCCTAAATGTTCCTTGGGTAAGTTCTAGCAAAGCAGAACTAAAGATCATAAGTGATCATTTGCTGCTCTTGTTATGTTTATGCAAATGAACAGGATAAATTAAAAATGGACTTAATGTAGTCCCTTTAAAGACAAGGAGGATAATCTTAGGGAGAAAAATCATTGTTCAAGGAAAATCACAATGATCAGTAATAGACTATAAAGTACGGCAGCTAACAGTCTTAAAAGTTTCTTCTCATTTAAAATATGGTTTCACTTGAAAATTAAACCATGTCTGTGGTATCATCAAAGATATTCAAGTTGCAGGCAAGTAGAATGTCAAGTGACTTGCAACTGGATGTCTTCCCAATAGGACAGTCTTACAGATTTAGAGACTTGTTTGTGGGTTATGTTACATAAATTAACATGTGTTTTCTGTTTTCAAAGGGCATAAGCCTATGACCGCATTACCTGAGTGATTGTCTGTACATATAAGCCTCACTTAATCCTCTCTGCAGCGCTGCCTCCTGAGACTCAATGGTTTGGCTGAACTAAATGACTGGGTTGGTGAAGAATGGGGTGGTCTGTGGGCTTCACTTTAAACCTGGTTTCTCTTTTCTATCATAATGGCTTGGACAGAAAGGGCCCAGAGGTCTGAGAGGGGGAAAACCTAAACTATTTCCCTCAACCCAAACTAAGTATAATGGGCAAAAGGGTTTTGGACAGGGGAGATGTGCCCAGCACATCTTCCTCCAAAGAAGCCCTTTTTTTCTTTTTTTTTTTTCTCCTAATGTGGAACATTAAAAAATTAATCCCTGCCTTTTGTCATCTAGTAGTTATGGATTGAATGATGTCTTTTAACCCTTTTCGTCAAATCTGTTGCCCCCAGAACACAACAAGGATGCCAGCCTGTTAAACCAAGCACGCCGTTGTCCGGAGACAGCCAACTGACCTGGAGTCTGCATGATCCTTCCCCATGTGGTAAGGCCACCCTCCCCTCCACACCCCCACTATTATTAGGGATTTCTAGACCCAAGGGTAGGTAGGACGATGACCATGTCCATCCTGAAGCAGTTAGAGGAGCCAGAGACCTTCGCCCATTGTCCTTTACAAGATTACAAAGGGTCTTAATATCTGAGAGGGAGGGATAGTTATTTTTTACGAACCATGGGTATGGACTTGGGGGGGGATTGCTGGGGGAGGGAGATGCTGGGTGGAGGGGAGTAAAGAGGAGAAAATTGGAACTATTGTAACAATATAATCAATAAAATATATTAAAAGAAAGTTATTGGAGTCATGGGGTGCAAAGATAGCAAGTGCTCTTTAAAATACTATGCTCTGATGTCCTTTTTACACAGTTGTCTATTCAGTGCAAGAGTGATGTCTTACTAGACTGATAGTAATATTTAAAAATTAGTAAAGTATAGAGACATAATAATTAAGCATTTACATCTGCTTTAATTTATTATTTTTATTAATAATGAGTGAAAATTTAACATAGCAGATTCTGCTTTATTTCATATTTCCATGTAATATATTTTGGTTAAGGTATTCTTCTGTTCATTTCTCTTGTTTGTAAGTTAATAATATACAATTCAAAAACTCAGCTAGTCAGAAGAGAAAAAAAACATGAACGAATATATGTCAGAATGCTTTGGTGATCTTGTTCCAGATTATCACCACTGCCTTTAACCAAGGACTGGATACCCATTCTCTCAGGAAACCTTAATCTGAGACTTCTTGGCTTTAGAGGTGGCAGACAGCTTTTGCTCAAGATAAACTTTTGAACACCGATATGGTTCCCCTTAGCCACATGTTATTACATCAGGAGGTCTGCCTTTATTATCTAAGTAAAAACAAAACTCTCTTGTAAACTCTCCTCAGGCCCATAGCTTCTACTCTGATTGCTAGATCTATCATAACATTGACTCACTTGATGAAAATCTTTAGCTGCTCCTTTGAACATTTCTTCAGAACACTGATTCTCTTCCACAGTGTTCCTTTGTGTACTTATGTCTTTCTCACATTGATAATCCCCACTTTCAGTATTTTAGACTTGGATCTTGACCTCATGTCAGCCAGATATTACTAAGGTTGCTACAAATGTCTTGGTGGAAATTATTTTGCCCAAGTGTCCAGTGGATTGGACCAACACGTGCTGTGATAGCAAAATTGCACTCTTCAGAAAAACTGCAGTCTGTGTGGCAGGTATTCTTTAAATGCATTCAAGAGAGGTTTCCGTCACAAGGAACTCAGAGTTGATTCAGTATTATATTAACTTTCCTTTTTCTTCTATAAAACATCAGCATAAACTTAATGACTTAAAACTACATACAAGTTATATTTTACAGTTCTAGAGGTCAGAAGACCACGAGAGCTGTCACTGGACTAAAATGAAGATTTTGAAAGTTCTTCATTTTTCCTGGAAGCTACAGAGAAAATCCATTTCACTGACTTTCCAGCTTCTAGAAGCCATTTGCATTCCTTGACTCATGGTTTCTTTCTCCATCTTCAAAACCAGCAGAACAATATCTTCAAATATTATGATCATGTAGCATTTGACTCTAACCTGCCCACCTCCCTCTAATAAGAACCTTTGTGATTCCTTCGTACCCACTCATATAATATAATATTCTCTCCCTCTCAAGATCCTTAAATTGATTTCGTCTTCAAAGTCCTTTTTGCTATGCAAAGTAAGATATTCAAAAGTTATGAGAGTATTAGGACATGGGAAACATTAGGGGTTATTCTAGCACATTTCACCAAAGATTCATCACATTCATCTCTTAAGTAAAATACATGCACTCCATCCCAATATCCATAAAATCAAAACTCATTATAGCATTAACTTAAAGTCTCTGATCTACCGACTCATCTCTATGGAGTGAAGGAGCAATTGGGTCTGCAATTGCTCTTCCTTCCTCCTGAACCTTCAGTTAATCTGACTCCTGGGCATGGTGAGTGTGTTCAGCTCCATGAGAAAACCTCCATTATTGTGTGAATCAATTCCTATGATGCCTGTCTCTTTCAATTCTTATTCATATAATATAAATATATGTGTATGTGTATATATATGCATTATATTAATAAAATATATTAAAACATACACATAAAAATAAAAACTCAATAATAATTTTATATAGATTACTTGTTGAAATAATACAATATTGGATATGTCAAGTCAAAATGTATAAACTAATCTCACTTATATCTTTTTATTTTTAAATGTAGCTATTTGAAAATACAAAATACATATGTGACTCACATTTTTTTTAGAAGGGAGGGAGAAAGAGAGGGGGAGAAACATCGATGTGTGAGATACATTGATAGAATGCCTCTTGTACGCCCCTAACTGGGGACCTGGCCCACAACCTAAGTATGTGCCCTGACTGGGAATTGAACCAGCGACTTTCCAGTTCGCAGGCCGGTGCTCAAGCCACTGAACCACACCAACCAGGGCCACATTTTATTTGTAATAGGTAACTTTGGTCTAAAGAAATACTAATGAAGTAAATAACTGAATATAGCAACTCTGTTGTAAAAAAGTTAAAATATAATTATTTAGTGCATTTTAAAATTTGAGTAATAAAAAAACCCAAATATTTATATGATTTAAGATATCATAAAAATTTTAAAAGCATAACAATGAAAATCTTAAAGTTTATTAGGGAGAGACCTTTATACTGAATATTAGGAAATACAGTTGAGAGAAATTAAAAGAAGTAAAAAATGGAGGCTCATACCTCCATTTATCTAACCTCTAATTTTATCTAAGAGTTCAGTGCAATGTCTTCTATCTTTTTGTTGGCAGAAACTGAAAAAAACATATAAGATATTCTGACTAAAGTGCAAAGGGCCAAAATTACCCAAGATAATCATGAACTGGAATAATAATGCTGGAGGATATATAATATCATGTTCCATGAATTAGTAGAAATCTTAGTAGTTAAGACAATGACATAAGAGGAGAGAAAATAGAAAAACTCATAAATATTTACTTGATCAATGACCAAGATTGATTCATAGCAGTGACAGGACAGTTTTTAAATAAATTGTGATTGTTTAAGTTGATATCCTTATAACTTACATAGAAATAAGTTACATGTGGAGTTACATTAGCGAAATGGTGGCACGAGAGATCCTCTTGGTCTCAGCCCTGGAAGTTTCAACAATTCAAATAGCTAGAACTCAATAAAGGATTCTCTGCTCAAAACACAAACACACCGTAGAGATCCACACATTGGCACATCTAAAGAAGGGCAAGTGAAAGCAAAGGAGAGAGGCAGAAAAAGAGAAGGGCTTGGACACAGCCCTGCAGTGGAGAACCCACATCTGCAGGCAGCAAGGCTCAAACTGAAGATGAAGAGAAAACCATTTATGGCTGGCACTCCCCTCAGCCTGGATAAGATGGGCATTACTGCAGTAACGAGCAGTGAGAGCTGTGGCTGAGCCCAGACAACTGGACAAGGACACAGCATGGGAGTGTGTCCACAGTAGCTCAGCAGGAGAGTTGGCATTCCAGAGAGAAAAACAAAGCCAGAAGCCTTGTCATCTCGTAGCCTCCTAAAGATTCCCACCCTTTGCCCTTGGTGTTGGGTTGGCCATTTGTATGCCTTCTTGGGAGAAGTGTCTGTTCAGGTCCTCTGCCCATTTTTTCATTAGATTGTTGAGTTGTATGAGTTCTTTATATATTTTGGATATTAACTGCTTGTTGGGCCAGTTGTTTGCAAATATCTTATCCCGTTTGGTTGGTTGACTTTTTGTTTTGTTGGTGGTCTCTTTGTTGTGCAGAATCTCTTTGGTTTCATATAGTCCAATTCTTTTATTTTTGCCTTTATTTTCCTCACCTTTCAGGATCAAATTAATAAAATCCTCTCTAAGACCAAAGTCCCTAAGTTTAGTACTTATGTTTTATTCTATGTAATTTATTGTTTCAGGTCTTATGTTTAGGTCTTGGGATTTGTGGCTCAGTGATATGTTCTGCAACTGGATTTGTTTAAGTTTATTAAACACTGGAATTAACCTAGCTATCTGTTTGTTCTTTATGCCTTTCATATGTTTTCTTAGTCTTTATCACATGATAAATTTGTTCTTGGTTCTCAGATATGATGCCTGTTGGTGGTTTCCACTATAATTGAATATCCTAAGAACTGATTATAGTCCTAAAGCATTTCAAGTTTGTAAAATTTTGCATGCCACAAAAATATCATCACTGTCTGGCTAACGCAAAGTCATGGGTACTGAGATTTTAAAAAGTGAAACCATTTTTCCACAGTGACTAAAGAATTAAAGACAATTAATATAATTTTCCCACTAATAGCCTTTGCTGTATAGTGCAAGGTACTGCTAGTACTTTTCTATACAATTATGGTAAGTTGACAATTTTATTTTAATTTCATTAGGCATAGCTTAGAGCACCGTTTTTTTTGTCCTGGTCTCCCACAGTGGTGTGTCATCTCTGAATTATATGAATTCTTGTAAAAGCAAAATACCATTGAGTGTAGATATAGTCTGCCACAATCATAACATTTTTATAATGGCCTGCACTGAGAAAATTGATTACTTTGCTGCATGGCTTTTAAGCATATGTAACTAAAGACAGATAGACTCTACAATCCAAGTAATATTCTTCATATGCTGCTATACATACTGAGTTACCAAAGTTTCAATGAGGGTAGGTGGAGTTCAGCATCAAGAAGCATTAAAAGTGGTCCAAGACAAGAGGGTGTTGGAGAGAGCCCTACCATGGGGCACCATATCTGATTAGGACCTCATGCAATTGCTGGCATCTCTGTCCACTTACACCTCTGATTTCATCCATTGGCCCTTAACTTCCTTTGATATTCACTGGCACCTGGTCTTTAAATCAAATACCTTTATCCCATAATTAAGTGAAGAAAATGTATGATATCAACATTTCTATTCTGTTAACAGTCCTTTATATAACAATGCACATCAATTGGGTGGGGAAATCCTTCAAAAGTTTTGTATAAACAGAATGGCATCTGACACTGGTAAACACCACACACAGGAGACTCTCCATTTGTAAACAAAAAGAAATAGACATAACCCAATTACTACTTTACCTAAACTACAAGATCACTAGAAATCCTCCTTATCAGACTTGTCTCATGTCAAGAAAACTTAGTTTACGGAGAAACAGCGTAACTCCTAGCCATCTACCATATTGGCGATAAACTGCTGATACTTCATAGCAGTGAATACTGATGAAAATGTGCAAAAGATATAAAAAGACCATTCAAGTATTTAAAAAGCCTAACTCATTAAGATGTTCTCAATTCCAAGTTATACATACATATATATCTCTTGACATAGCACACTCACTTATTGGAATACACCTTTGATAAATGCAGGTACATGTGCAGGAACAGAAATGGGCAAGAACAGTCATAACTGCATGAGTCTTAATAGTAAAAAATTAAAATAAACAAATTTTCACTGACATAGAATGGATAAGTTATAATACTCATAACATTAATACTAAAAAGGATGAAAATAGACTATAAGTACATTCAAAAACTGAGAAACATTACAAGTACAAGATTGGGTAAAAGATCAATTTACAAAATGATTTAAACTATATGATTATAAATTATACAAAGGTAGAAAATTATCAACCAGATCACATTGTACAAGGACGCAAAAAATAAGATGTAAAACTATGACAAACAGCAAAGCACTAAAATGATTACCATTAAATTCTAAGTGATGGTTGGAAGAAGAGGCATGTTATTGACAGAAGACACACAAAAAACTTCTTTGGCATAAGTAACATTTGTTTTGACTTGAGGACAAATTATTCAGGTGCTTGTTATTTATCACACTCTTCATCCATATTTCATGTATATACTTCATATGAATTACATATTACAAAGAAATTATGAGAATGACAAATGCTAAACAATCATAGGTAAAAGCCTGTCCAATCAAGGGAACTGTTGTCTTAAGACCTATTTTAATAATAGCTTTCTGCTGGTGGACACTGCTGAGTAAGCATCGTCGAAGTCTCCTGCCTTGGAGTCGTCATGTCTAAGTCAGAGTCTCCCAAAGAGCCAGAACAGCTACGAAAGCTCTTTATTGGAGGTTTGAGCTTTGAAACAACAGATGAGAGTCTGAGGAGCCATTTTGAGCAATGGGGAACGCTCACAGACTGTGTGGTGTTGTGAGATCCAAATACCAAGTGCTCCAGAGTCTTTGGGTTTGTTACGAACGCCACTGTGGAGGAGGTGGATGCAGCCATGAATGCTAGGCCACACAAGGTGGATGGAAGAGTTGTGGAACCAAAGAGGGCTGTCTCAGGAGAAGATTCTCAAAGACCTTATGCACACTTAACTGTGAAAAAGATTTTTGTCGGTGGTATTAAAGAAGACACTGAGGAACATCACCTAAGAGATTATTTTGAACAGTATGGGAAAATTGAAGTGATTGAAATCATGACTGACCGAGGCAGTGCAAAAAGAGAGGCTTCGCTTTTGTAACCTTTGATGACCATGACTCTGTAGACAAGACTGTCATTCAGAAATACCATACTGTAAATGGCCACAACTGTGAAGTGAGGAAAGCCCTATCTAAGCAAGAGATGGTTAGTGCTTCATCCAGCCAAAGAGGTTGAAGTGGTTCTGGAAACTTCAGAGTATGTCGTGAAGGTGGTTTTGGTGGGAATGACAACTTTGGTCGTGGAGGAAACTTAGTGATCGAGGTGGCTTTGGTGGTAGCTGTGGTGGTGGTGGATATGGTGGCAGTGGGGATGGCTATAATGGATTTGGTAATGATGGAAGTAATTTTGGAGGTGGCGGAACTTACAATGATTTTGGCAATTACAACAATCAATCTTCAAATTTTGGACCCATGAAAGGAGGAAACTTTGGAGGCAGAAACTCTGGCCCTTATGGTGGTGGAGGTCAATATTTTGCCAAACCATGAAACCAAGGTGGCTACGGTGGTTCCAGCAGCAGCAGTAGCTATGGCAGTGGCAGAAGGTTTTAATTACAACTAGGAAACAAAGCTTAGCAGGAGAGGAGAACCAGAGAAGTGAAAGGGAAGCTACAGGTTACAACAGATGTGTGAACTCAGCCAAGCACAGTGGTGGCAGGGCCTAGCTGCTACAAAGAAGACATGTTTTAGACAACACAAATGTGAATGGGCAAAAAACTCGAGGACTGTATTTGTGACTAATTGTATAACAGGTTATTTTAGTTTCTGTTCTGTGGAAAGTGTAAAGCATTCCAACAAGGGGTTTTTAATGTAGTTTTTTTTTTTGCACCCATGCTGTTGATTGCTAAGTATAATAGTCTGATCATGACGCTGAATAAATGTGTCTTTTTTTTTAATGTGCTGTGTAAAGTTAGTCTACTCTGAAGCCATCTTGGTAAATTATCCCAACAGTGTGAAGTTAGAATTCCTTCAGGGTGATGCCAGCTTCCATTTGAAATTTATTTACAACCTGCTTGGGCACACAAACCATTGTCTTCAGAAACCTTGGTGTCATTGGATTGGTAAGTTACTGTGTTGTGACATGGAGTTCACCATTAAAAGGGTCACCCAAACAGAGTCATGGAGTTTATTTGGTTATTAATGATTATTGGCACATCCTATGCAATATATCTAAATTGAATTATGGTACCAGATAAAATTATAGATGGAAATGAAGTTTGTCTATCATCCATTATCATGTGTAATCAATAAATGACTTAATATCCTCTTGAAAAAAAAGACCTATTTTAATAATAAAATATAATTTCAAAGAAAATTATTTTAGAAGCAATCTTTGACATGCAAAAAACCCTAAAAAACAAAAGGAACAGTAGGTAAAATAAAGCAACTATTTCCTAAATAAAGTCTTCATGCACTTTATACTATAAAATGTAAAGGTGAAAAATTAAATATTAACAAAAATTATATGTAAGCTAATTGAGTTATAAACTCTTTTTTGGAGAAGGTAGCCCAGATATAATTAATCCTTAAAGAGGCATGATAAAAATAAAAAAGATATAATCTCCAAAATATATAAAAAACTTATGCAACTCAAAGTTTTAGGCATGGTAAAGAGAAGAAAATACAAATCCACTAAAAAACTGAAAGACATAGTGGGCAGAAAAAAGAAAAACAGAACAGTCAAAAGAAATAAGCTAAAATTCCATTAGAAAACAAATGTGACAAAATAAACATAGAAAATATAAAATTTTTGAGATATCTAAACATATACAAAATTTATTCTAGAGGAGTGTAAGGAGTCATAACAACTAAATATAGTAAGGCATCCTGGAAGAGATCCTAGGACAGAATGAAGACATTGGGTAAACCAGAGGAAGTCTGAATAAACTAGACTTTAGTTCATTATAAGTATGCAAATATATTAATCACAATGTCTAGGGTGATTATCTTATAAATCAAATACAGATTATAATAAATTAAAACAATGTAGATATTAAAGTTAATAGCATAGAAAAACTAAATGAGAGAGAGAATATCAGAGAAATAAATGTTAAATGAAGACAAGCTAGAGTGTGTATGGAGATATAGAGTGAGAGATCAAGCGAGATAAAGATGGAGATAAAGGCAGATTTGTCAGACCAAATAGATGTTAAAACAGAGAGAAATATTAGAGATAAAAAGATTCACTATTTGAAAGTAAAACATTGAATTTCTAGAAAGGTATAACTCTGGTAAATACATTTGCACCATATAAAACAGCTTCAAAATATAAAGAATGAATTGAGTAAATTATAATGAGACAGGCAAATCCAACTGAATCTTTGGAGGTATCAATATTATTTCAATCAAAAATTAATAAAAATAAAGAAAATTCGAGTCATTTACTTATAATTATAATGCAATCAAATTATATGGAATTTTGTTCCTAATAATCAGACATTTTACATTTTCTAGGAAATACATATCATTAAAAAAAATCACCATGTATAAGTATAGGAAGGCAAGTACAACCAAATTCAGTGATTAGTTGTCCTACCAACCACAATTGAAAAAAGGAGATAATAGCAAAAAAGTAAATATAACAATAATACCCCATGAATTATGGTTAATTCAGTTCTGTGCAACCAAATTAAAATAAATGAAATTCCCCAAATGCAAGACTAAAATTAATTGATTGGGGCAGGGTGATGGTAAACAACACATTTTATAATTTAAGGAACCAAAGTAGTCACTTGAGAATTCAGCAGATGACTTAGGTGATGACTATATTATTGATGGTACTGATATTCAGGAAACAAATAAATGACTATTGCTATTAATGGTTACACAATGAAGAAAATCTTATTCAATCTATGCTACACTTATGCCATACTTAAATTCTTCAAATGCTCAAATTCAGGCTGAGTCAGTTCTCACATGTCCAGTATCTCCATGTCTTAGATATTTGATAAAATGGTGCAGCATTTGAAAAAAAAAAGCCCTCCCTTTTTGTATCGCATCTATATTTATAGTGCTATGGCTCAGTGGATTGAGCGTCGGCCTGCGAGCTAAATGTCGCTGGTTCGATCTTCCAGTCAGGGCACATCAGAGAAGGAAAACTCTGACTCCAAAAAACCTCCGCTGCCTTGCGCCATACCTCTTCAGGGGAAAGGCTAAGGGAGTAAACCCCGACAGAAAATCCGGAGCCGGAGTCCCTAAGGCGGTTTGACGTTGTAGTCAACACCGGCAACTCCTGCGGCGCACCTGAAGCCAAGCTGTATTGACTCCGTCTTTCCCTTGGACCCTTCAGCTGCGAAGAGAGGGGGGGTCTGCTGCATGGGCAACAGCAGACCCTCCATATCACCCTGCCCAGGCTCTGTAGCTTCAGCTTCACTGGAGAGGACACTCCAGCGCCATCGCAAGATGTCGATTCAACACGGGAGGAGACAGATACCGTGTCACTCCCAAGTCGGACTGCACAGCCATTCTTGGCGGTGCAGATAGACTCTTAAGAAGCTACACCATCGTCTCTCGAGACGGACGGCTGCCGAATAATAATAATGAAACACACACAAAAAAACAGATCTTTGGTAAGCTGTTGATGTTTGTCACTCACCTCAGGAGGGCCACAATCACATTGCTCTCCAGTTTCCACAAGACCATTGCCACAAGTTGATTGTCTTCCTTGGACAGCCAATTTTAAAACAGTTTGATTCTGAAGACATTTTAATTCTGGCTGTGAAACTATATGTTTAAATTCATCCATGCTGCAACTGCTAAAATACTTTACACCACGGGAACGTCTAAAATTAAATTATATTCTTCAGATAAATGGAATAAAATCACCATCAAAGCAACACTCTCCAATATAGAACTATTAATTCTGTATAACTTCAATTACAGAGAAGACAAGAAGGAAGAGAGGGTCTTTTTATTTTTAATACAAGTCATAAATGTAAGAAATTAGTTCATTTAAATTGTAATTTAATATAATAGAAATCCAGCAAGTAGAGGAGGTTTAAGTTGACTGAGTTAGAATGTATTAAAATAAAAACAGTGTTTGGCACATAAAAGGTCTATATAACTCTGTCCCATTATCTATTATTTTTATTATTTTTATTGTCAACATCATAATTATAATAATTATCATAAAGAGTACTCATTGTAATTAAAAGTATGAAAGATACAAAGAAATTTATATGGAAGATTAAAGGATAAAAGATAGTTGACTGTGAGTGGAAAAATCAGAAATAGTTGTTCCTTGCTAACAATCAATTAAAATATCACATTAAGTATAATAATATATAAGCCTTAAATTTTTAGATATTTAAATTTCTATATTTCTAAGTGAAACATTGAATGGGTTTTTGTTTAATTTTGTAACTATCTCAAACTTAGAAAAATGATACAAATATAACCTTAAGAATAATTTTTTTCCTAAAGCAGTTAACAGTGAATTGTCATCCGAATGTTTTGGTAACTCTAAATATTTTCAAATCATTTTATTGTTATTCTGTTATAGTTGTCTCAATTATTGCCCCTTCGCCCTCCTCTGCACATCCCACACTGTTGTCCATGCCCATGGGTCATTCGTACATGTTCTTTGTTTAGTCCCTTCCCCTCCTTTCCACCATTATCCCCCCCCCTCTGCCCAATCCCACTCCTGGTCACTTACAGTCTGATCCACGTTTCCTTCCTTGTGGTTCTATTCTCTTTGTTAGTTTATTTTGTTCATTATAATCCTGTTATAGGTGAGATCATATGGAATCTGTCTCTCACCAACTGGCTTCTTTTATTTATCATAATATTCTCCAGTTCCATCCATACTGCTGCAAAATGTAGGAGTTCTTCCTTCTGCTGCATAGTACAGTAGTCCCTCTCTATATCACGGTTCACTAATCGTGGCCTCACTGTATCACGGGAGTTTTTTAAATATTATATTTAATTATTTACTGTGGATTTTTCACTATATAACAGGATTTTGTAGTACTGTATATGTATGTTGTTAAAGTTATGTAGGTTTAAGAGTGTAGAATAAATGTAAGGTTCCTACTTCGCGGGGGAGTCTGGAATGTAATACCCACAGTAAGTGAGGGAATACTGTATTCCATTGTGTAAATATACCAGAGTTTTTGGATCTATTTATTTACTGATGGGTACTTAGGCTGCCTCCACCACTTGGCTATCATAAGTAGTACCAGGGTGCACATAGGAGTGCATAAGTTCTTTTGAATCGGTGACTCAGGTTCTTAAAGTAAACTTCCAGCAGTGGAATCGCTGGGTCAGAAGGCATTTCCATTTTTAAATTTTAATGAAATTCCATACTGTTTTCCACAGTGACTGCAGCAGTCTCTATTCCCACCAATAGTGCACTAGGGTTCTCTCTTCACCCCATCCTCACCAGCAATTTTTTGTTGATTTGTTAATGATGGCCATTCTAATAGGTGTGAGGTGATATCTTATTGTGGTTTTAATTTGCATTTCTCTGATGGCTCGTGGTGTTGAGCATCTCTTCATATGTCTATAGGCCACCTGTATGTCCTCCTTGCAGAAATGTCTATCAGATCTTTTGCCCATTTTTAATTGGATTGTTTATCTTCCTGGCGTGGAGTCATATGAGTTCTGTATATATATTTAGGGAATAAAACCTCTGTACAATGTATCATTTTCAAATATGTTCTCCAATACAGTCAGTTCCCTTTTCATTTTGATGATGGTTTCATTAGTCTTGCAGGAGCTTTTTAGTTTGATGTAGCCCCATTTGTTTATTCTTTTTTCATTTATTTCCCTTGCCCTAGGAGGCATACTGTCAAAAATTTTGCTAAGTGGGATATCTGAAAACTTCCAGCATATGTTTCCTTTCAGGACTTTTATGGTGCCACAACTTATATTTAAGTTTTTTATTCATTTCGAGTTTATTCTGGTGTATGGTGTAAGTTGGTGGTCTAGCTTCACTTTTTTTGCATGTACCAGTTCAGTTTTCTCAACATCATTTACTGAAGAAGCTATCTTTACTCCATCAGATGCTAATGTCCCCTTTGTCAAATATTAACTGACCATAGAGACATGGGTTATTTCTGGGTTCTCTGTTCTCTTCCATTGATCTATGTGTCTGTTCTTATGCCAGTACAAGACTGTTTTGATTCCAGTGGCCTTGTAGTATAGTTTGATATCATGTACTATTATACCTCCTACCTTGTTCTTCTTTCTCAAGATTGCTGAGGATATTCAAGGTCTTTTTTAGTCCCATATAAATTTTTGAAATATTTGTTCTAGATCTGTGAAATATGCCATTGGGATTTAAATAGAATTGCATTGAATCTATAGATTGCTTTGGGTAGTATGGACATTTTAATGATGCTAATTCTCTTAATCCATAAACACAGTATATGCTTCCATTTATTTGTATGTTCCTTAATTTCTTCAGTGTTCTGCAGTTCTCCAAATATAGGTATTTTACCTCCTTGGTTAAGTTTATTTCTAGGTATTTTATTTTTCTTGTTGCTATAGTAAATGGGAATTTTTCCCTAGTTTCTTTTTCCGATGTTTCATTATTGATGTACAAAAAATGCCCTCAATTTCTATATATTGACTTTATAGCCCATTAATTTGCCAAAATCACTTATTAGATCAAGTATTTTTTTGGTGGCAGCTATAGCGTTTTCTTATACTATCTTGTCATCTGTGAATATTGACATTTTTAATTTCTTCTTTCCAATTTGGATGCCTTTTATTCCTTTTTCTTCTGTGATCACTGTGGCCGAAAATTTCAGTACTATGTTGAATAAGAATGGTGAGAGTGCACACCCTTGTCTTGTTCCTGATCTTAAGGGGAAAGATTTTAGTTTTTTCCCATTGAGTATAACTCTAAATATTTTAATTCTTACATAGAAAGGAATTCTTCTGAAACAGATATTTTAAAACCAGGAAATAATGACACATTATTAATACCTAATCCTAAAGTTTTATTCAGAATTTCCCATTAGCAGTATATTGTAACTTTTAAAGCAAAAGGGTAAAGTTCATAATCAATCATTGTTTTTAGCTCTAGTTTCTCCTTAGCCTAGTTACCTATTTTTTGTTGTAGGATTTCATGACCACAAAAGATTTATGATTACAGGCAGATATTCAGTAAAATGTCCCTCAATTTTGGTTTATGAAGTGTTTCTGCATAATTAGGCTAAGGCCATGCAAAATTATTACAAGAGTGTTGCTGAGTTTATTGTACAGAATCCTAACAGTTGGCACATGATTTTCATTTGTTCTACTACTGATAAAAAATTACTTTGATTAGTTAATTAAAGGCATGTCTGCCAGTCTTCATTCTAAAATTTCATTTTTCCTTATCAGTTAATAATTATTTGGTGTGAAGTACTTTGGTTTTACATAAATACCCCTTTTCTAACTTCCCAACTGATTCATTCGTGTATTTATATAATTGGGGAATCATTTTTCCTACCATATAATACTAAATGGGTTACAATTCATTACTATCCTTATTATTTATGACATTCAAATGGTCACATATTTGGCTATGGGGAGCCCCTTCAAACTGGCTTTGGGTCTCTTTTACAAATCTCCATAATTTTTGCAACACCACCTCATATTCACACAGATGGTCCAGGCTCATTTGTATTTTCTTTGCCTTAGCCCTGGAATGCACCATTTCTCCAAGGTGCCCCAGTTTGTCCTAGTGGAGAATAGAATTTTTAAAATATTATCTAGGTGCTACATGTCCTCATTGTTATTAGATTTTTAAAAACATTACATTTATTTTAGAAAATTTTCACTTGAGAACATTTGTACTTTTCTAGAAATATTATGTTACTTGTAAATCTTTTAGATTTATCATTTGCAATGGGAAAACTCACAGTCAACTATTATTATACCCAACCAATTATTTTTTCTTTATTTTTATTGTTGACACTATTACAAATGTCTCCATTTTTCCCACTTTGCCCACTTCCACCCTGTCCCCACCACCTCCTTTCCTCTAGCCATCACCACATTTTTGTCTATGGCTTATGCACATGTGTTCTTTGGCTAATTCCTTCACCTTCTTTCATCCATTCCCCTCTCCCCCTCTCATCTGACAGCTGTTAGTTGTTAGATTTTTAAAGCACAGAGACCAAGGTCAGATAGGCATCTTAAGAAATGTTCAGTCCCTTTGCTATCACCTGCAATTTGCAATACCTCCACAAATTTGGGTTCTTGTAATGGCATGAGCTTACTAATATTTCAGCCTCAGGGGGGACAACTTTTTGGCATGTAGCTTAGTCAATGACTTCTGAAATCCCAGTTCTGTAAGATATTTTGAGGTCTCATTGTGTTAATGTTATTTCCTCCCACGCAGCTACTTACTTCATGCAGGTGTTATTTTGTCAGGAGATTGGGCCCACCTATTGGTATCTTTGGTGCATTCCAGTTTTGGAAATGTAGAATATGCTTTTGCTATTCTGTTTGTTTTCCTAGTTTTACTCTTTATTTAGTCAAGAAATTAGGGAGAGTAAAATATTATGCTGATGCTTTTACCATTGAATTTCATTCTTTTCCTTATTTTTTTTAATTTAATTTTTTGGTTTTTCAATTACAGTTGTCCCATTTTTCCCCCATTGCTCTCCCCTACCCAGCCCACCCCTTCTCCCACAGTCATATCCCTCCCCGTTGTCCATGTCCATGAGTCATTTATACACGTTCCTTGACTAAATCCTTCCCTTACTTATCCCCCTTCTCTCCCTCCCCCCTCCCCCTTACTGACAACTATTCTGGTCTTTGCCTATTTAGTTCGTTTGTTTGTGTTGCTCTTTAGTTTCCTGTATTAGGTGATATCATATGGTATTTTTCTTTCTTTGCCTGGCTTATTTCACTAAGCATAATTCTCTCTAGTTCCATCCATATTGTCGCAAATGGCAGGAGTTCCTTCTTTCTCTCTGCTGCATAGTATTCCATTGTGTAAATGTACCACAGTTTTTTGATCCACTCATCCACTGATAGGCACTTAGCTGTTTCCAGTACTTAGCTATTATAAACAGTGCTGCTATGAACATAGGGGTGCATAAGTTCTTTTGAATTAGGGTTTTAGGAGTTTTCGGGTATAATCCTAGCAGTGGAATCATTGGTCCAAATGGCAGTTCCATTTTTAGTTTTTTGACGTAATTCCATACTGCTTTTCATAGTGGCTGCACCAGTCTGCATTCCCACCAACAGTGCAGTAGGGTTCCCATTTCTCCACATCCTCACCAGCACTTGTTTGTTGATTTGTTGATGATGGCCATTCTGACGGGTGTAAAGTAGTATCTCATTGTGGTTTTTATTTGCATCTCTCTGGCCCCATGACCCACTCCTGCTTTCCTTTCCTAGATGAAATCAAGGCATCTTGCAAGAGCAATTATTGGCGGTCAGCTTCTGGAACTGCACAGAGCTTTTTTGGTCTCCCTCCTCTTCCCCTGCTGCCAGCAGATGGTGATTTGGAGCAGTACTAGCCTTACTAAAAGTTGCTGAAATTCGGAGAAGATAGAGGAGGAGTGAGGGGAGGCTGCGCTTTCCAGCTCCCAAGACTCATCTGTAGTTTGGACTAATTGCAGACAGAACATCTCAGTGAGCAGCTGGACACTGGCAGGAGTTGAGCCTTGGCACTGCTGGATTATAGAAAACCATCTGGGAACGACCTGTTTGGCTTCCCCAGAAGAAATTGGGAGGAGACCGGATCTCTGCCTGCTGGCAGAGCCATGAGTGAGCCAGGTGGCATCTGGCGCTGAAAGACAAGAAACAGCATACTTTTGTGCATGTGTAAACGTGATTTTCCTTTATTTTTCTCTGTGTACTGAGGAGAGGGGAGGAAAGTTTGGGGGTGATAGGACATTCTTGAGGAGTGCAGGCGCAGAAGTGCACTTGCCCACTCCCCAACCCTCCCCTTGGGTCACGCGGGTGCGCACAGGGAAGTGCCCTCATTCACTGGCCCAGGTGCGTGGGCCGCGGTCCAGGTGCCTCTCGGAAACACCCCAACAGACATAAGATCAGTGCCCCAATAGGCGCAGGGAGGGCCCGCTGGGCACGCAGAAGACCGTGTGCAGACACCCCTGGCCAGCCGAGTGGGCGCTGCGCGGGCTCTGCTCATGCCCACCCAGGCAGGTGCGGGAACTGCGGGCGGCTGAAGAGTGGGAACAATGGGCAGTGGCGAGTCACAGATACTCACTTCCACCATGCACAAGTGTCCGGGACCCCGCCCCAAGGGGCAAGAGACCAACTCCAGGGGCGCGGTTGGGCAGGCCTAAGGCTAGTGCGAAGGCCACCTTGCACGCGCACGTGCTCATGCGCACAAGCACCGCGGCTGGCTCCAACAGGCGCCAAACGAACGCCGGCCACTGCGGGCCCACACCGCTGCTGCAAGAAACAGGAGCCTCTGGCCCGCCTCATTAGACCAGCTGTGGATCCAGAAAAAGAAGACGACACCCAAAGCCGAACTGAGTAAAAACTTTCCTTTTGTATTTTTTTTTTAATTTTTATACAATTCCACTTTCTTACTATATTCTGCATTCTTCCCTCTTTTTCTTTTATTATTATTAACATACAATGTAAACATTACCTACTGTCTTGCATAGTCTTGACACTACTTGCTACTATTATTAACCTATCATCCCCTCTCCCTTATTTTTTTAAGCCTTGCCCAAGGATATGTTTATTGATTTTAGAAAGAGAGAAAAGGGGAAGAGAGAAAGAGAGAAAGACAGGCAGACAGACAGACAGACATTGATGTGTGAGGAATACATGGACTGGTCGCCTCCATTGTGCATCTCAACCCAGGATGACTCCCAAAACCTGGGTATGTGCTTTGACCCAAAATGGAACTTGCAATCTTTGGTGTACAGGACGATGTTCCAACCAAGCCACCAAGTCAGGGCCTCTCCCTTATTCTTACAACATAGTCCCCCCTACGTAAGGCTACATCCAATCTTGGTTCTTATTTTAATATTTTCTTCCTTTGTAGGAGAAATAGGCAAAGCTACGTCTTAAGGCACTTCTTTTCACTCTTCAACTTATTTTTCAATGATCTGTTCATGGTTTGAATTCCCATCAATATTCTGATGGCTTGCACATTTTAGATCCCTTATCCTCTGAGACCCTGACCTATATAACTATGAGCTTAATTCTAATGAATGACACAGAGGCCCCAATATAACATCTACAAACTACCTCAAGATTTCCCATTTTCTCCTTTCCTAAAACATTTTTCTCAACATCTGTTAATAAGTCATGATGTTCAAAAATCTACAAATAATTATGGCCATTTCCCTTTCTCTAAATCTTAATAAACTGTTATAATATTATGGGAATCATCTCCCAAATATTGCTATATTATTGTTCCCTCTGATATATTATTCATTCACTTAAAAATAATTTTTATTATCTATATTGCATAAATCTATTTATAATGTGGTTTGTTACATCGATCATAAAATCCCAACTCTCACATCATGATTACTTGATCAGGTTCTTACTACATATCTTTGTTCCCTTCACTCATTGTTCTTTAGCCTTATTGTATTTTACTTTCTTTTCCTTATGTCTTATCTATATTTAATTTCCTTACAGTCATAGCTATTCATTTTTAATTTTTATCCCTCTCCCCCTGCAATCCCCTTATTCCAGTGTGTTGAATTCTCAAGCTACTCACTCTCCAAGCATCACTCCCTTGCTTACCCTCAAAAGTATTCAACAAGTTCTTTACATGACCAGCTTCATTCCTTCTCTTTCAGGTCCCAACATGATTATTTCCTAGACCACTTTATTAGAAAGTTTCATCTCCCAATGTATTTCCTATTCATCTCCTTCTTAAAACCTATCATAAGATGTTTATATTTCATTTATTCTATGGCCACTTTTTACTTTTCTGTCCTTAATGGACTAATATAAGATATTTAGAAATTATCTATCTGGTTCACCATTGGTAAGACAAACACACACAATTCTGCAACACAGTCAATGCTTGTTACGTAGTCTTATAATGAATAAATACATTCTGCCTCAAGACTCTAGTAAACCCCAGGAAATCATTATCAACAAACACTTTTTCTATAGACTGTAACATTGAATATAGAATATTAATCACATTTCCTGCAATATCAAATACTTTTTTTATTTACTAAGCTTTAAATAAGCATATATATTTACTTTAAAAAATCTTTTTACTCAAGTTATATTGCAAGTGATTATGCACCAAGGACTACTGCAAACATTTCTCCCCCAAAGATATGAATTTAATAAAATCAACACCTTACATTGCTTGAGGATTCATAATGCACGTAGTTCCTGGACAGTAACAATTATAGATGTCGTCATATGTTAATCCCATGTTAATTCCAAGCAACTGTGCCATAACAACTGAGAAAGCCTCTAAAGTTATCCTCTTTGGATACTAAATACAAAAAAAAAAAAATGTTATCTAGGTTACTTCTTCATGCCTTTAACTGTTTCAATACGTAATTTGTGGACATCCTACCTAAATGCAAATACATATTTAAGAAAATAGTACAGTATTCCCTCACTTATTGCAGGTATTACGTTCTAGACCCCCAGCGAAGTTGGAACCTTACATTTATTCTACACTCTTAAACGTACGTAACTTTACTAACATATGTATACAGTACTGCAAAATCCTGCGATATAGCAAAAAATAATTAAATATAACATATTTTAAAATCCCGCGATACAGTGAGGCCATGATAAGTGAACCATGATATAAAGAGGGACTACTGTATTCTAAAGCTCAATATTTCCTTAGAAATATAAAAAACAAAAAGTTGGTAAATTTTGGTGGTTTTCTTGAAAACTTATATTTTTAATCCAAATGGCATTGGCATGTAACAGATAAAAGTAATGCTATTTTGTGTTTTTATTATATTACTAATTTAAATTCAATTAATTTAACATTTTTTTAGAACAATAAGCATTGTTTTTGTAACTGTATTATTTTCCCAGTGAATACTTATAAAAAATACACACATCCTTAAGGATTCAATTGGCAATCAGTTTTGACTTCAGAAATAGTTTTAGGAAAGTGAGAATAATTTTTTTCTCAAGGCAGAATATGATAACACCTTGAAAGTAACATTTTTTTTGTCAAAAAATAAAATAAAATTTGAGGAGAAGTAATGTCAGGAAGACAACCAATGATCTTTTCACTACCTGCCTCAATTTTCCTTTTTCACAATGTCATGGATTTGGAATCATATGTTATTTAATCAATTCAGGTAGGCTTCTTTAATTACCTTAGTTTTCTCCATGTGTTTTAGTGACTCAATGGCTCATTTTTAAGTCACTAAATAATATTCCTTAAAATGGATTTACCTCAGTTTGTTTATTCATTCACCTACCAGAGGACATCTTGGTTGCTTCCAATTTCTGTCAATTATGAATAAAGCTGCTCTAAACATTCATGTGCAGTGTTTTTTGTGTGTGGAAATAACTTTCCAACTCATGCCAAAAAGAACAATATCTGGATCATATGGTAAGAGCGAGTCAAATTTTGTAAGAAATTGCCAAACTGCGGTCCACAGGGACTGCACCATTTTGTATTCCCGTCAACAACGAATGAGAGCTCCTCTCTCTTCATGCCTCACAGCATTTGCTGTTGCGTCTGCCACTTCCAGTACAACGCTAGATAAGAGTGGTGAGCTGCATTCTTGTCTTGTTCCAGACCTCGGTGGGAAAGCATTTAGTTTCTCATCACAAAACAGTGATAATAGCTACATATTGTTTTGTAAATGTTCTTCCTCAAGTTGAGTAAATTCTATCCTTACAAGTATGAAATAAATTCCAGGTATAAATATCAACAAAATCATATAAATTATTTTTTTAATTCTGGCACTGAAAAACACAATAAATGAACCTAAAAATTCCCTGGAGGGATTCAAAAGCAGACTTGATCAGGCAGAAGACAGAATCAGTCTTAAAGAAAGGTCATTTGGAAATACTGAGTCAGAGGACAAAAAGAGAAAAATGAAGAAAATAAAAGAGAGTATAGACACTGACAAGCAGACCAATATATGGATTATGACAGTCTTCTACAGAAAAGGGTTAGAGAAAGGTGCAGAGAGCTTTTCTGAAGAAATAAATGGCCAAACATGGTATAAACCTGAGGCAGGAAATGAATACACAGATTCAAAAAGCTTAACAATCTCCAACTAGGTTAAACCCAAAGAGAATCACACAAAGACATATTATAATCGAACTATCATAAGGCAAGTACAAAGATCAATAGAGTCTTGAAAGTTGCCAGAGAAAAATGACTTGTCACTTAGGGTCATGCATCACTTAATGACTGGAATAAATTCTGAGAAATGCATTGTTAGGCGATTTCATTATTGTGCAAACATCATAGAGTAGTCACCTTACACAAATCTAGAAACTGCACACCTAGGCTATGTGGCATAGTCTATTGCTTCTAGGCTACACAACTGTATAGCATGTTACAGTACTGAACACTGTAAGCAATACATTTAGATACACAGATATCATGTCTCAAAATATAAAGACACTGTAAAAATACCGTAAAAAGGATAAAAAAAGAGAGTACTTACCAGGAATGTAACTTGCAGGAATGAAGTTGTTCTGGGTGAGCCAATGAGTGAATGGTGACTGAATGTGAGGGCCTAAGACATTACCATATAATTATGTGGATTTTATAAACACTGTAACCTTTGGTTACAATACATTTACAAAAGTATTTTTTCTTCAATAATAAGTTGATTTTACTGTAACATTTTTACTTCATCAACTTTTATATTTAAATATTTTTCATTCTTTTAAATAATGTTTTGCTTAAAAACAAAGACATGGTACATCTGTACAAAAATATTGTTTTTCTTCATATCCTTAGTGTATGTGTTTTTCTTTATTTAAGAAAATTTTTAATTTTTTAAGCTTTTGGTTTAAAATCCAGACACAAACACACACATTAGCCTAGCCATACATAGCCTCTGGATCATCAATATCACTGTCCTACAGGAAGGTCATCAGGAACAATAGCATGCACCAAGCTGTCATTTCCTACGATAACGATGCCTTCTTCTGAATACCTACTGAAGAACTATTTGAGGTGTTACTCTTTCTTGAGATATGTTCATGATGGTTTGTTTGCTTAGTTTTGGTTTTTATCATAAACTTCCTTGTTAGCAGATCATGCACCATAAGCATCCCTTTGACCAATAGGACATTTTATATATATATATATATATATATATATATATATATATATATATATATATGTAATAGTCCACCCAACAAAAGCAAAATACACATTCTCCTCAAGAACACATTCTCCAGTATAGACCATCTGTTAAGCTAAAAATCAGTGTCTCACAACTTTAAAAATATTGAAATTATACAAAGTATCTTTTCTGATTCCAGTCAAATGAAACTACAAATGAATGAGAGAAGAAAAACCTGAAAATCCACAAAACTGTAAGACTTCAGCAAGATACTCTTGAATATTAATGAATCCAAAGAAGTCATAAAGAAAATAGAAAATACCCTGAGACAAATGAAAGTTAAAACACAACATATCCAAACTATGGGATCCAGCAAAAGTTGTGCTAATAAAAAAATTTATAGCTGTAAATACATATATTTTAAAAAGAAAAAAGAAAGATCTCAAAAAACATAACTTTAAACCTCAAAGAACTAGAAAAAGAAGAACCCAAGCAAATAAAGTAAGGATTAAATAGAGAACAGAAAATAGAGAAAGTCAATAGACAAAACGTCAGTTCTTTAAAATGATCGATTAACCTGTCAAACTATTAGAAGAACAACAAAGAGGAGATAAGGCTCAAAATAAGAAATAAAAAAGGGGACATTACAACAAATGTCACAAAATTTTTAAAAATATTATAAGTGAATACTATGGAATTTAAATGCTAACAAATTGGATAAACATTTCCCTCCATCAATAAAACCTTTTGGTGTTGGGATCTGTGTTTTCAAACTTTATTAAAGAGCTTGGTGAGGTCTGCAAAAGATTCTGTTAAACCCCACACAGTGAGCGTTATGGGGAGTTTGTCTCCTTTTTCTCCTCCTCAAGTTTTTTTTCCTCTTGACTCTTTCAGCTACATGCTCCTGCAGATTCTACAACTCCTCAGGAGATTGAAGCAGTAATCAAAACCCATCCAAAACAACAACAAAACAACAAAAACCCAGGACCTGATGGTTTCACTGGTAAATTCTACCAAACATTTAACAAAGGTTTAATGCCATTTCTCCTCAAACTCTCCCACAGAACTGAAGAGGGATTGCTCACAAAATTATTCTGTGAGGTCAGCATTACCCTGATACCAAAACACTCAACAAGAAAAAAATTACAGACTAATATACCTGCTGAATATTAATACAAAATCCTCAACAAAACACTAGCAAACCAAATTTGATAGCACATTAAAAGGATTATGAAACATAACTGAGATTTTTTTCCCCTGAAATACAAAGATTATTTAACATAGAAAAATCTATCAATGTGATATACCATTTTTACAGAATGAAAGGTGAAATCCACATAATCATCTCAGTTAAAGCAAAAAATGTATTTCACAAGATTGAACACATTTTTTTAAAAACACCACTCAACAAAATTGGAATATGAGAAAACTACCTCAGCATAATAAATAACATGAAAAGCTCACAACTAACATCATACTCACTAGTGAATTCCTGAAAGTTTTTCCTCTAAGCTCAAGAATAAGACAGGATGTTCTCTCTCTTACCCCTTCTATTTAACACAGTATTGGAAGATCTAGCCAGAGCAATTAAGCAAAAAGATAAATAACTGATGTTGAAGTTGGAAAGGAAGAAGTAAAATTACCTCTGTTCACAGTTGACATGATCCTATTTGTAGAAAACACAAAAGATACAACATAAAAGAAAAAGAATCATAGATACAGAGAATGTTTTGACAGTCACCAGATGGGAGAGGGGGTAGGTAGATGGGTGCAAAAAGTGAAGAGATTAAGATGTACAAATTGGTTGCTTCAGAATAGTCACAAGGGTGTAAAACACAGGGAATACAGCCAATAGTAGTCTGATAACTATGCACTGTGTCAGATAGGTGATGAGATTTATTGGGGTGATGATTTATTAAGCTATGTCATGTCTAATCACTGGGGTGTACATGTGAAACTAATATAATAATGTCTGTCAACTGTAATTGAAAATTAAAATGATAAAAATAAATAAAATAAAACACATACTAAGAATTTGAATAACCACTTCTCCAGAGATGATATACAAAAAGCCAAAATGCATATGAGAAGATGCTCAACATCACTAATAATCACAGGAATGCAAATCAAAACTACAACAAGATATCACCTCATACCAATAAGAATGACTGCTATAAAAAAAAAAACACACAAACAAAAATCCAAGTATTAGTGATGTTTTCATGAATACAATGTGAGCTTCGTAATTATAAAGTAATGTAGCAGTATGACAGTTTCTCAAAATATTAAAAATAGAACCATAGATACAGTGAACCCACTTCTGAGAACATATCCAAAATAACCGAAATCAAAACAGCATCTGCACTCTCGTTTCATGACAGCATTATTCACAATAGCCAAGGTAAGGAAACAACCTAAGAGTTTGGGATAGATGAATCAATAAGGAAAATGTTATACACACACATATTCATGCCTGTATACATACATATTTACATGAAATATTATTCAGCAATAAAAACAATGAAATCCTGCCTTTTGCAACAACATGCATAGAGCTTAATAACACAATATAAATTGCAATAAGTCAGGCAAACACAAATATTTCATGATCTCCCTTGAATGTAGAATCTAACATTGTCATATTCACAGAAGCAAGGAGTGCAATGGTGGATGCCAGGGGCTAGAGGATTTGAAAAATAGAGCCATGTTGCCCAAAGTGTAAAAAGTTTTAGTTATACAAAATAAAAAGCTCTGCAGATCTATTTCACACGTTGTAAATAAACTTAACAGTGCTGAACTGTATACTTATAAGTTGTTAAGATACTATGTTTTATATGTATTCTACCACTAAAATAATCCTTTCATACTATACTATTTGATTTTCAAAATCTATAAAAAAAGCATTTTCTAAAAATCTGTCTAAACAGTATAGTAGATACACATATATGTACTTTCTTTCCTTGAAGTAGCTATTAACTTTCAAATAGTTTATAGCTATGGAAGAGATGGGATTGCATACCAGAGCAATTCCTGCAGCAAGTTTGGGATCGCATGCCATTCCATGATATGTTGCTCCCACATAATTAAAATAATTCCTGTAACTAAATAAAAAAAATTTTCTTGTGAATAAATCCATTTTATTTATATTTTTAAAATGTGTTTATTGACATTGGAGAGAGAGGAAGGGAGAGAGAAAGAAATATCAATGTGAAAGAGAAGTATTGATTGATTGCCTCACATATGCTCCCTGACCAGGGATCAACCCCTCAACCTAGGTATGTGCCCTGACCAAGAATTGAATCCCCAACATTTTGGTGTGAGGGACAATGCTCTAACCAACTCAGCCACACTGACCAGGGCTGATAAATGCATTTAAAATCATTAATGTAAATGGCCTTTGAAGAACTGGATACCTCAAGAGAGCTAAGTTTTCTTTAAAATGTGTATATTACATATCATGTCCAATGCATTTAATCATTTGGTGTTTGGGTAATCTTCCATAGCTCCTACAAAGTTAGGTTTAACATTATTTGACACACACCCCAGAGCCCAGCAGTGAAAAAACCCTTCCAAAAAATTAATCAGAACAGAACAGTGTGGCACAATTGGTTGGAGCATTATCCTCTAGACTGAAAAGTCATGGGGTTTGATTCCTAGTCAGGGCATATACCCAGGTTACGAGTTTGATTCCCAGGTGCATATGAGAAGGCAACCAACTGATGCTTCTCTCTCACATGGATGTTTCTCTCTCCCTCTCCCTTTCCCTTCCTCTCTCACTCTCTAAAAGCAATGAAAAACTGTCCTCAGCTGAATTTATTTTTTTAAATATTAATCAACACTACTCTCAGTGCTGGATCAATATAATTCTAAGATGTAAAAGTCAAGATAGCTTACTGCCACGATTTGCATGCACATAGTGAACAATTAAAGTATGTAAAAATGTTTATTGGAAGACAAATAGTGAGAGACAGAATATGCAGTAGACTCACTAAGAAAAAAATCGATAAGATATACAAACTGTCCTCACTCGTTTTAGCTCTTAATGTTGCTCCCAGACTCCCAAACCTGACCTTAGATTCCACAGGAGACACCATTAGATATATGCATGTATTCCACAGTGCTTAAGATTTCAAAACTGTGTTTTTGCTTTTGTCCATCTAAAATAATCAAATTATTAAAACAAAAATCTACACAGTCTTTTGAAAGACAAATGCAAGTAATTAAATAGTAGCCACTTATGTCAGTAAAGAAATATCAGAAGGTAACACATTATAGTTTAATGTTTTGTATTGTAACCAGTATTATATGGCATTATTGCATCTGTTAACTTCTACATCTATTTTTAATTTAATGTTAAAATTATGGTATCAATTATTTGCATCTAAGAAAATCTTTAAAACCACAGAGGCCCATGTTTCTCCTAAGACTTTCCATATTTCCCAGTTCATTACATTTTCATATGTAAATAGTCCACCCTGAGAATAATGGCCTACCATGATTTATCATGTTACCGTGTTATCTTGTTTATTTTTTATTTTGTACTTAACAAACACTGTACTCATACACTCCTTTTTGTCATACATACTATAATTTATATATATATATATAATTGTGATAGTGAACATATCAAATAATATGATAAACCATGTATCAATGCAAATAAGGTACTTACATTAATAAAAATGCCATATCATGGGACCTTTGAAACAAAAAGTCTTCTTTCCATGACACAAATCTTTGTAGTACTTCATTAGCATCCCCATCAGATAAAATCTTATTTTGATCTGACCAGAGCTCCAAAGATGTTAACATAACAGTCACTTTTAGCTGGGAAAACATCTGAAATGATGGCTACAGTTAAGGTAATCACAAATATCACATTACGTCTCTATACATAATGTTAATATATTCAATTTACTGTTATTTGGAGATAAAATCCATTGGTAAATAAAACTGATTGGTAGGAGTATACTTTTTATTAAAATATAAATTTTATTTATACAAACACTGTTACTAAAAGGAATGTTGCTTACTTAAAATACAAATCATAACCACTTACAGTGTTGATGAGACCAAAGATATGGACAACCTTCTCAACTGCAACTGCTGCTTCAGAGCCCATATAATCATACTGAAAGACAAATTCTGTTTCTTAATCACTAGTGAAAATTACCACATTTTAAAGAGATAAAAAATGTTACAATAAGAGCTTAACTGAAAGGACTAAAAAAGAATGAAAATTTATCAAATTTTAATAAGCTTTAGGCATAAACCAAGGGTCTTTACATATTAATCAATAATATTAAAATGGTTAGGATTATAATCTTTTTTTGTTTACATATATAGAAATTAAGGGTCAAAAGTTAGGGTTCCAAGATTGTATAAATACTAAGGGTAAGAACCAGAAATAAAATCTCTAACTAACTAAACTACTAAGTCACTTGGTCTAACACAGAGGTTCGAGTACCATAATAGTGAACAATTTCTAGAATGGTCTTTCCCTGGCCAGTGTGGCTCAGCTGGTTCAAGCATTGTTTTATAGACTCAAAGGTCACGGGTTCGATTCTGAGTCAGGTTGCAGGTTCGATCCATGCTCAGGGCATGCACGAGAAGGCAACCAATTGATGTTCCTCTCTCACACCAATCTCTTTCTTTCCCCCCGCCCCCCACTAACCCTCCCTCACTCCATGTCTCTCTAAAAGCAATGAAAAAAAAATGTCTTCAGATGAGAATAAAGAAAAAATTATGTTCTCATTCAAGGGAACAAAAATCATAGTACTTTCTGTGAAATACTTTTAATTGTGTGTTCACATACATTTCTATGTGTTTGTGAAAACCATAAAAAGTGCCATCTTGGGATTGTCAATAATCTCTAACCAGTCTGCAGAAGATTAGTGACTGAAAATGCAATGGACAGAGTTCTCTGATGTAGACAAAAGAGAGGCTGTTCTCCTAGTTCTTTAAAAACTGTTTAGACTTTGCTGTTTTTCTGTATGTGACCTTTCCCAATAAAACATATTGTATATTTACACGAGGCAGCATGTGTGTGGTATGAGCGAAAGTAGTCCATTGTAAGGGTAAACATATGAAAAGCAAGACAAAAGATGTAAAAAATATGGTATGGAAATGAGTCTGCCTATGTAAATAATCACATATTATCAATAGCCCAAATTACAAAGTCCATTTTTAAAAAAACACTATATACAAATTAAAATTTTAAAACCCTTACATTAGGAATACAGTAATATTAGGAATCAAAGCATGAAAATATTAACCAGAAAAATTACTAGACAAAGAACAGGTGTCACATATTATGATAGATATATTAAGTAATGTAAGTTATGTTAATATAAAAATATTAAAGCAAAATATATTTGTATTAAAAAAGATATGCTACTTTTTCTTATTTCCTTTGTATTTAAACACAAAATAAATATATGATGAAATGTATCAGTAATGCATACCAAGGCTTTATCCATAATGATTTGAATTTTCAGAGTTTTTTTCAATAGCACATTGTCTGATTTTTTCTGTGAAATAGAAAACATGAATTAATAAAAAAAATTTTAAATTCTTATAATTTTTGTAATTATGTATATAATATGTGTATACATAGAGAGGTATAGATGAGGAATAGACCAATATAGACACATAAAGTATACGAATTATTGGAAAATAAAAGGATGGATGCTGACCGAATAAGCAGGTGAGATTCCAAATAAATATTTTAGAAACAAATCAGAAACTTTTACTTTTTATCCTTAAAAAAAGTTACTGCAATGAGAGAGAACTCATATTTCCTTCCTCTCAAAACCTTCCTCTAGGATCTTCCTCCACTCTTCAAGCTAACAAACTCCTATCCACTTTCTCCCAAATATTGCCTCTATTTTTCATTATTTTTATACCTTAAATTATTTAGATTACCTTTCTTGTAGCTTATACTCAATAAAATGCATCTATTTTAAGTATATAGTTATATGTATAGATGTTAACGTATACAGCCATATAACCATTACTGTAAGTAAGACAAAGGATGTTCCCATCACCCTCTTCCAAGTCAGTAGCCCACAGGATTCAAGGCAACCAATGACCTGCTTTTCTCAACATAGGTTACAACGACTTATTCTAGAATTTAACATAAATGTAAACATATGACATGTACTCATTACTATCAGGTTTCTTTCTTTCAGAACTAATTCGTGTTGCTGCTATGATCATTAGTTAATGTTTTAGTTTTTTTCTAAGTAGTGTGCAAATGAAGATATACATTACAATTTTTATGCATAACCTGTTGATCATTTGGCTTATTTTGATATTTTAGCTATTATAAATATTAATGTACAGATCTTTGTGCAGTTTTGTCTCATTTTTCTTGGTACTTGGAAACGAAATACCTGAGTCATACAGTAGTTGTGGGTGTGTAAAAGTGGTTTGAAAGTGCAAGATTGTTTGCTAAAGTCATTTTATCATTCTGCATTTTCACCAAGAATTAGCAACTGCCAATTGTTCCATATTCTTGCCTACATTTGTTAAAGCTGCTAATTCTAGAATTGCAGAAAGAACTGGAAAGACAGGCTATGCGTAAAAGCTCTTAAAACAATATGTGGCACCTATGAGGCAGAACATAAATATAAAATAACATCAACATTGCTTTTTATTCACTTGAATTGTATATTTTCCTATATTGTATATATTTACATTCATTCATATGGGTCATGCTTATTCCCTTCTGATAATTGTTTTTATTTTAGAATACATGCAGTTCTTTCAAGTGTAAGAGGAGAGCAGTGATTTATATTATACTTTGGGTTATAGTATAAGAAATGGCCAATTATCCAAAAATTATATTTGCTCCCTCTACAACAGAAAAGAGATCAATGGAAAGCAGCTGTGCAAGCTCACCTATCCCAGTCTGGAGACATACTATTTGCCCTTTACTTATGACTAGATTTATATAGTCCAGAGGGGAACTCTTAGGAAACTTGAGTCAATGCCAGAACTTCATCCAGCTTGGACCCGGCATAAGCAAGACATAAGCTTTATGTTACACCACTGAGAGATGGACATTCTTTGATTCAAAATTTAATGCTATTTGTCATAACCATAATCAGGTAGCATTTATTCCAGGGTTCAAGATTGGTACAATATCTGCAAATCAATAAACATGATATACTACATAAACAAAATGAAGGATAAAAACCACATGATCACATCAACAGATGCAGAAAAAGCTTTTGATAAAATCCAGCACCCATTCGGATAAAAACTCAGCAAAGTGAGAATACAGGGAACATACTTCAACGTAATAAAGGCCATAGAAGACAAACCCACAGCCAACAGTCACACTCAATGGGTAAAAACTAAAATCACTTCCCTTAAGATCAGGAAAATGACAGGGATGTCTGCTTTCACTACTCTTATTCAACATAGTACAGGAAGTCCAAGCCACAGAAATCAGACAAAAAGAAGAAATAAAATGAATCAAAATTTGAAGGAGGAAGTATATGAATTTGGCAAAGTAGCAGATATAAAATTAATATTCAGAAATTAATGACATTTCTATACAACAATAACAAACTATCAGAAAGAGAAACTAAGGAAACAATCTCATTTACTATTGCAACAACAAAAAATAAGGTACCTAGTAATAGATTTAACCATGGAGGTAAAAGACTTGTACTTTGAAAACTATATGACATTGAAGAAAGAAACTAAGAAAAATACAAAAAAGTAGAAGCATTTACTGTGTTCATGGATTGGAAGAATTAACATCATTAAAATGTCCATATTTCCCAAAGCAACTTATAGATTCAATGCAATTCTTATTAAAATACAAATGTTATATATCACAGATCTAGAACAAATATCCTAGAAATTTATATGAAGCCAAAACCACACAGAATAGCCTCAGCAATCTTCAGAAAGAAGAACAAAGTTGGAAGGACAACAATACCTGATATCAAAGTATATACAAGACCATTGTAATCAAAACAGCCTAGTAATGGCATAAGAACAGGCATATAGCTCAATGGAACAAAATAGAGAATCCAGAAATCAACCCACACCTTTACGATCAATTAATATTAGACAAAGGATGTAAAGGCATACAATGGAGTTAAGACTGTCTCTTTAATAAATAGTGTTGGAAAAACTGAACAGGTACATGCAAGGAAATGAAACCAGACCACCAATTTAATACCATACACAAGAATAAACTCAAAATGGATAAAGGACTTAAATGTAAGTTGTGAAACCATAAAACCCATTGAAGAAAACGTAGGCAGTAAAATTTCAGACAACTCTCAGACAAAGCAATACTTTTGTCAATATGTCTCCTAGGGAAAGGGAAATAAAGTAAAAAATAATTAAATGGGAATACTTCAAAAAAAAAAGCTTCTGTACAACAAAAGAAAACATCATCAAAATGAAAAGGGAACTTATTGCATGAAATAACATAATTGTCAATGATACATCTGATTAGGGTTTAATTTCCAAAATATGTTAAAATTTATACAACTCAATGCCCGGAAGACAATCCAATTTTAAAAAGCAAAAAAAACAAAACAAAAAAAAAACTGAATAGACACTTCTCCAAAGAACACATACAAATGCCAAAAGACATATATTAAAAAAAAAAAAATTCAACGTCATTAACCATCAGGGAAATGAAAATTAAACCACAATGAGATGTTACCTCACACCTGCCAGAAAAGCTACAATCAATAAATCAATAAACAACAAGTGCTGACTGGGATGTGGAGAAAAGGCAACCCAAGTGGGAATGTAGACTGGCTCAGCCACTGTTGAAAACAGTAGGGAGTTCCCTCAAAAACATTATAAATGGAACTGCCTTTTGACCCACCAATTCCCACTTCTGGGAATATATCCTAAGAATCCCAAAACACCAATTTGAAGGACTATATGCACCCTAATGTTTATAGCAAAGTTATTTACAATAGTCAAGATTTGGAAACAACTGAGATATCCATCAGCAGATGAGTGGATAAAAAAGTGGTAGACACCAAGAAGGCAGACAACCTAATTAAAAAACGGGCAAAGGATTGAACAAATACTACACCAAAGAGGACATGCAGAGAGGGCCCATAGGCATATGAAAGAATGCTCAACATCACTAGCCGTCAGAGAGATGCAAATCAAAACCACAATGATACCATTTTGCACCAGTCAGAACGGCCATCATCAACAAACCAACAAACAACAAGTGCTGGCGAGGATGTGGAGAAAAGGGAACCCTAGTGCACTGTTGGTAGGAACGCAGACTGGTGCAGCCACTGTGGAAAACAGTGTGGACTTTCCTCAAAACACTAAGAATGGAACTGCCTTTTGATTCAGCAATTCCATTCCTAGAATTATACCTGAAGAATCCCGAAACATCAATTCAAAAAAACCTATGCACCCCTATGTTAATAGCAGCATTATTTATAATAGCCAAGCACTAGAAACAGCTGAAGCTCCCATCTGTAAATGGGTAGATTTAAAAACTGTGGTACATTTACACAATGGAGTACTATATAGCAGAAAGAAAGATGGAACTCCTATCATTTGTGGCCACATGGATGGAACTAGAGAGAATTATGCTTAGCAAAAGAAGCCAAGCAATACAAGACAAATACCATATGATATCACCTAATACAGGAAACTAAAGAACAACATAAACAAATGACCAAATTGAACCAGAGGAATGTAAACAAGGAGCAGACTAACAGTGACTAGGCGGTTGGGAGAGAAGGGGGGTAAGAAGGGGAAGAGACTAGTCAGGGAACTAGTATAAATGACCCATGGACATGGACAATAGGGTGGGGATTGACTGTGGGAGAAGGGGTGGGTGCTATGGAGGGGAGGTATGGAGGAAAAAGTGGGACAACTGTAATTGAAAAAACAATTTTAAAAAAGTGGTAGTACATTTATGCAATGGAATACTACATGGCTGTACAAAGAAGAAACTCTTACCTTTTGCAACAGCATGAATGGATTACTATGCTAAGTGAAATAAGACAAATACCATATGATCTCACTTATATGTGCAATAAAATGAACAAAATAAACTGACAAACAAAATAAAGACAAGGGCATGGACACATGGAACAGACTGACAGCTGTCACAGGGGAGGGGGGAGTGGGGAACTAGACGAAAGAAGGTAAAAGGATTAGCAAAAAAACATATGTGCATAACTCAGAGACAGACAACAGTTTAGTGGTGGCCAGTGGGAAGGGGGGCAGCGGTTGGGTGTAGGTAGGCAGAGGGGAGGGAAATGAAGCCATCTGTAATAGTGTCAACAATAGAAATAAAGAAAAATGAAAAAAATAGTGGCATTTGACCAACAATGATTCTCATGAACAATACAGTTTGAGGTCAGCTGCTTACACAGATGTTCTATCTTTTCACTTGGTTGAAAGTTCGCTGTATTTGGCAAGTCTTCTCATAAATTTGTCATTTTGGCTGGTTACTGCTCTTCATGAGATTAGAGTCCCTATTTTTCTGCTTAATGGTTGTTTGTTTGTTTTATCCCTTAGGAAGAATATTTCACATTAGGGATAAAAGAATAGTTTCAGTAAAAAAAAAAAAAAGAAAACCCATCAATTTTGTAATTCAGGCTGGGTACAGAATTATAGGATGAAAATTAATTTGCCTCGTTTTAAGGAATTGGGTAGGTAATGCCTTTTGGCTTTTAGTATGGCTGCTGGGAAATTTTGTGCCATTCTCTGTCTTATCCATGTATAAGAAACCAGATTTTATTAAATGTAAGTCAAGAAACCCAAGTAATTTTGAGAGATTTTCTTGGATTGTTCTCTGATTTATTCAACTGAATTTTCTCTTATTTATTAAATTCAATTATCCATATTTATATTTCAATTTAATTCCTGATCTATCAAATTTCCCCATCATTTATTTTTCTTTTACTTTATTTGTGTGTGCTTCTGGCATATTATCTCATGAATTTTATATTGACTTTTTACATTTTATTATTATGCTTCTAATTTCCAAGAACTGTTATCTGCTGAATGTTTTTTTTTAAATAGCATTCTGCTCTTATTTTGTAGATGAAATGTTTTATTTTACCTCTCTAAAAACATTGCCATTTTGTTTTCTTTGCCTTCTACATTTTTTGGTGTCTCAACCTTAAAATATTTGCTTTTTTAATGTCTCTATTTTCAATATTAAATTGTTTCAGCATACATCCGCTGCCTCTTCATACTAAGAATTGAGCATTGAACAGCTTATTCCACTAGTTGTGACCACATGCGGAGTTTAGGAGCTGTTGTCTTCACAGAGGATAATTCATATGGGTTGTTGATTAGAAAAAAACTTGCTGTCAGTGTGGTCAGTATAGATTCTTTTGGCTGATCTGATTCCCTTCCAGAAAGGCATCTTTGATATACTTCTTGGAACGGGAAAGCCTGAGACGCATGATCCAGTATGCTAAGGTTAACATAGTCACATTAGTTTCAGTATGGTATTTCTCCTCTCTTGTGACATACAATAGAACATCTGTGACATACAATAGAACATTTGTGCCTGGCATCCCATTTAGCAGTCTCGCTGAAGGAAATAGTCTTCAATTATCAATCAGTCCACAACAGAGGTGATTGATTAGGGTAGGAAATCAGGATTTCTCAATACTTACTAACTTATTTTCAACCAATTCTCTTCATTAGTCCACTTTTCAAATCACTTCCTTAGGTTTTGGGGAATGTAATTCCAGAAAGACTTGAGTAATACTGCTGTGTTTATCAAGTTTCTTAGAGCTTATCCCAATTGTCAGTTTAGGATTCATATTTTTAGGGGCTAAATTAGCTCGCTACCTCTGTGCTTTAATTTCCAATGTTATTACTTCTCTCCTGTTTTGCGCTTATAAGTTTATGCCATTTTTAAAAATCCCTATTCACTTTAGCAATGTTTAAGGAAAGGGCAGGTGTGAATGCATGTGTCCAATATGCTTTTAACAGATAAGCTCTTTCCTGTATTGGTTCTGGTTACAATAAAGGTGTTCACCCTGTTTATAAGTTTGTGTCCACTTTCATAAATGTAGTATGTGCCTATAGTATAGCTTTTATTTTGTTGTTGTTGTTGCTTTTGTTTCTTTGTTCACTTTATTAGTGCTAGGTGAAGCACTAGCGCGTGTGAAAATGTGCTTAATTAAACCCATAGATTTAAGCCTATCAAATGCAGACTGAAAAGCAACTATCGAGTTCCCCTGTCAAAGAACAAAATTCAAAAACACATATTGACACCCACTTATCTCCATTCCTGCAGTGATAACTCGGGTTTCTTCTAGGTTCTGAAATTTCTGTCTTTAGTTTATTTTATTATTGCACTTGGTTTTATATATGAAATTTTTTCATTACTTCCCATTACCTTGCTCCACTACATTAGGAAATATGGTGAGCAAATATAAATAGTCTGAGGAGTGATATTTACAGATCACTAAGTACTTTTTATTTATAAACTTATTTGACCTGTGAAATCATTGTAATAGTTAACTTTTACAGATGAGAAAACTTAAACACAGAAAGGTTTTATTACTCGTCCAAGTTCTTGAGGCTACAACTGACAGACTTGAATTCCAAACTGAGGCAGCTGGTGGTGTATGTTATCTCTTTCTCTTCCAAACCCTCTCTTCTTGCTGATTACTTGGAGGGATGGAGCTGCAAGTACACTATTATTTGTCTTTCCCAAAGCATATTCACCCTTCAGGTTTTTCCTCTGCCACAGAACAATGATCATGGGCCCTTTAAAGGTTTTCAGTCTACTTTATATGATAGAGTTCCACTTCAGTTGCAAAAATTGTCTTCGATAATGTCCGTTGTTGTACTGCAACACGCAGGTGGTTTCCAGAGCTGGCATAAAGGTTTAGTTTCATTAAAAATGAAATTTTTTGTCTCTATAAAAATCATGTTTTATCATTTTTGTGGTTTTCTGAAAGGACCGTTTTATTAATTTGTATTGGAACCAATATCTTAGCAAAAGTAAATAAAAGCAAATTAGAGCAATAGTCAGATGGAGTTCATCATAAGTTAAATTCTACTTTTATCCATTGTTATTTGTTGGGCTTCTCTCTTTTTTTTTTTTTTATTTGTTTTTCTATTACAGTTGTTCCAGTTTCCCCCCATTGTTCTCCCCTACCCCGCTCACCTCCCCCTTTCCCACAGTCAATCCCCACACTGTTGTTCATGTCCATGGGTCATTCATACTAGTTCCTTGACTACACCCTTCCCCTTTTTTCCCCCCTTTTGCCCTTCCCCCTACTGCTCTGGTCACTGTCAGTCTGTTCCTTGTTTACATGCCTCTGGTTCTATTTTGCTCATTTGTTTTGTTCATTAGTTTCCTGTATTAGGTGATATCATATGGCAGCTAAAGACAAATACCGTATGTCTGGCTTCTCTTTAATATGATATCCAATTTGGGAAGAACATGTGGACAAGGATTTATTTATTTAACCACTCGTGGTAAAATGTAAAATTGAATAAATGTCCTTAAAGAAGTTAGGTAAAAAAACTAAAAAATATGCCTACCCTTAGATGCAAGTATTTAAAGCAAAGTGCTCAAGAATGTGGTACATTCATGAAGTGCATTTCTCAATTAAAGTAAAATTATAGATTTGCAAAATACGACATCATTATATAAAATATATATATTTTAAGTCTATGCATAAATATATGAAAAAATATAAAAGAGAATATATCATAGTTATTGCAGAGGATTACATATCATTTACCTCTACGCAATGGCATCATGGTTTATTCTTATTTTCCTTATTTATGCATATATTTAATATTTTAATCAATATTAACCAATATTATTTAATTTAAAATAATAAATGTAAAATAATCTAATAAGTGTAAATATGCATTACTGTCAATAGGAAAAAGAAAATTTCAAGGAAACACAGATGTTGAAATCATTTTTTGTTGAAAATATCTATATATTTATAAACCCACATTTATAAGCACATATATAAAAGAAATTGGTACAAATATTCCAAAATCCTAAGAGTAATATCTCTAAACAATGATATCTGGGACAACTTCTTGAGTGTTTCTACTTTTTTATTTTTTATCAAAATAACATTCTTACAAAGAAAAAATATCTGTTGGCAAAGAGATACTGACAAAATAATAATCAGTAAATTTGGGTATCATTCTATCAGTAACTATGCATGCATACATAAGAATATTTGCAATTAGGGAAATGTAAGAATGTTCACTTTGCCCTAGCTGCTGTGGCTCAGTGGATTGAGCGTCGGCCTGCGAGCCAAGTGTCGCTACCTCGATTCCCACTCAGGGTACATTACTAGGTTGCATGTGAGGTCCCCAGTTGGGGGCGCCAGTGAGAGGCAACCACACAGTAATGTTTCTCTCCCTCTCTTTCTCCTTTCCCCTCTCTCTAAAAATAAAATAAACAAATAAATAAATAAATAAATTATTTTTAAAAAAAAAGAATGTTCACTTTGAAGTATGTGTTTATATCTATTACATTTTTAATTTCATATAATAGTTAAAATTAATATCTTACAAGAGAAAGTTTTAATATGATCAATAGCAATTTAAATTTTTTCCCTATGTAACACATTTCAATGTGAATAAGTTTATCAAAAGCACCAAAAATGAAGATTTCAGAAAATGGTTGCTTACCTCTGAATTCACGAGGATTTTATAGGGTTGATTGGCCAACTGGATGGTAGGGTAATTTTCTTGTAAAGGGAAAAAGTCAATTTTATTATACTTTATTGGATAAAGCATATGCTCATATGTAGCTGTAGATTCCAGTGGTTCAATTCCATAACTGACATTCTCCAACTGCAAAAATCCCCTGAATATTTAAACACAGAAAAAGACATGGTACTAATTAATATAGATTTCCCACTGAGAACTGTAAGTCTAAAGTAAGTAAATACACTTAAGAGAAATTTTATAGTAGTCATTATGGTCTGATTTAATCTAAGAATAGTCCCAGTGGATTGAGCGTCGGCCTGCGAGCTAAGTGTCGCTGATTCGATCTTCCAGTCAGGGCACATCAGAGAAGGAAAACTCTGACTCCAAAAAACCTCCGCTGCCTTGCAGCATACCTCTTCAGGGGAAAGGCTAAGGGAGTAAACCCCAACAGAAAATCCGGAGCCGGAGTCCCTAAGGCGGTTTGACGTTGTAGTCAACACCGGCAACTCCTGCGGCGCACCTGAAGCCAAGCTGTATTGACTCCGTCTTTCCCTTGGACCCTTCAGCTGCGAAGAGAGGGGGGGTCTGCTGCATGGGCAACAGCAGACCCTCCATATCACCCTGCCCAGGCTCTGTAGCTTCAGCTTTACTGGAGAGGACACTCCAGCGTCATCGCAAGATGTCGATTCAACACGGGAGGAGACAGATACTGTGTCACTCCCGAGTCGGACTGCACAGCCATTCTCGGCGGTGCAGAGAGACTCTTAAGAAGCTACACCATCGTCTCTCGAGACGGACGGCTGCCGACGACGAGTCCCATCTTCCTCAAATTAACTTCAACTCAATTTTACACCTTCTGTTTATATGTCATTTATGAGTCACTATGGCTCTAGTTTGGCTAATAACTTAAATATTCTTTATACTAGTGGGCTTTTGCTAAATAAATTTTATGACTGGAAGCCTAGGATAAAGACAACAAAATATAAAAAATGAGGAAGAGGACAAGAAGAACGTATATATGTAGAAGAAACACAGTCAAGGCCTATATGTTCTTTGTGTTCACTCCTCCATTCAAGGAATTCCTAAAAATTAAAGGGTTACACAGGATAGTCATGCACATTTCCAGAATATGCCATTACCTGAGTCCAGAACAGGTGCTAAGTGTCACCATTGATTTTGGAATTTCTGCAGCATATCCTTGGTAAAAGCAATGGCCCTAAACAAGAGTAAATAAAGTTACATCAATGAGCTATTTTTAAATAAAGTTTTACCCTCACTTCCTAGACATTATGAAATGTGAAGATTTAGCCACTAATCAAGGTTATTCACCAGATATTTCATTTCCTTTTTATCTACTTACAATGTCTTTCTCTTAACTATCCCCTGTCTATGATTCCCCCCACAAAAAATCCTTGCTATAATTCTATAATTTGGACAGAAGCTTTTATACTCAAGGGACATATGAAGAACTTCCCATACAAGAAAAAGTTAAAGGAGTTCATCACCACCAAACCAGTATTACATGAAATCTTAAAGGGTCTTCCTAAACAAGAAAGAAAAGATCAAGAATGTGAACACTAAAATGTCAATAACACATATCTATCAACAATTGAATCTAGAAAAAAAATGGACAGGCAGAACAAAAAAAAACAGGAAAAAAACCTTAATGTAAACTTTAAGATTCAAATAATAATAATATACCAATATTGGCTCATAAATTATAACCCATATACCACACTAACACAAGATGTTAATATTAGAGAAACTAAGAGGTTGGTGTAGAGGAACTTTTCTTGCTTTCTACCTCATCTTTCTTTAGCCTAACTGCTGAAAAATAAAAGTCTATTAATTTTGTAAAAAATATTATAGAGGCAACAAAAAGTCAAGCCACAAATATTATTGTACTTATTTATTTTTTAATTGAAATTTTGTTTTTCTTCTTTAAATTATATTTTATTGTTTATGCTGTTATAGTTGTCCCAAACTTTCCTCCTTTGTCCCTCTGCAACCAGGCCCTCCCACTCCTTCAGGCAATCCCTACATCATTGTCCATGTCCATGGGTCCTGCATATATGTTCTTTGGCTACTATACTCCTTAGGCTGTCCTTAACATCCCCATGAGTATTCTCTACCAATTTGTACTTCTTAATCCCTTGAACTTTTTCACATACTCCACCAACTTTCTTCCATTGGCAACCATCAAACTGTTCTTGTATCTATGATTCTGTTTCTGTTCTGCTTGTTTTTCTAGGTTCAGTTGATAGATATGTATTTATTGTCATTTTATTGTTCATAGTTTTGATCTTCTTCATCTTCTTAAAGGCCTTTTCAAAAGGGAAATCCTCTACCTTTTCCTTGTCTGCGAAGCTCTTTTTCTGTCCATATATTGTAAATGATAGCTTTCGTGGGTAAAGAAATCTTGGTTGTAGGTCTTTGCTTTTCATCACTTTGAATATTTCTTGCCAATACCTTCTGGCCTGCAAAGTTTCTTTTGAGAAATCAGCTGACATTCTTATGGTGGCTCCCTTGTAGGTTACTAACTTCTTTTCTCTAGCTGTTTTTGAGATTCTCTCTTTGTATATAACCTTTGGCATTTTAATTATGATGTTTCCTGAAGTGGGCCTCTTTGGGTCTAGCTTGTTTGGGACTCTCTGTGTTTCCTGGACTTGTATGTCTATTCCCTTCACCAAGGTAGGGAAGTTTTCTTTTATTCTTTCAAACAGATTTGCAATTTCTTGCTCTGTATCTTCTTCTTCAGGCACCTCCATGATGCAAATGTTCATGTGTTTAAAGTTGTTCCAGAAGTTCCTTACACTATCCTTGTTTTTTGGATTTTTTTCTCATTCCAATTGGCTGTTTTTTGTTTTGTTACAATCCAAAACACTGATCTGACTCTTGCCTTCATCCACTATACTGCTGAGTCCCTGTAAATTGTTCTTTATTTCAATTAGTGTATCCTTCATTTCTGACAGGTTATTTTCTGTGCTGTTGAGGTCCTCACTAAGTTCCTTGAACATCCTTAAAACAAATATTTTGAGCTCTGCATATGATAAATGGCTTTTCTCCATTTTGTTTAGTTCTTTTTCTGGAGTTTTGTTCTGTTCCTTCATGTGGGCCATGTTTCTTTGTCTCCTCAATTTGGCAGCCTCCCTCTATTTGTTTTTATGTATTAAGTAGAGCAACTATGTCTCCCAGACTTGATAGAGTGGCTTAGTGTAGGAAGTGGTCCTGTAGAATCCAGGGGCATGGGTTCCCCTATTACCTTAGCTTGGTACTTATGGTGTGCCCACTACATGAAACTGTGAACACCCTCCCCTTGTAATTGAATCTTAATTGATGTTGGCACATCCAAGGTGAGCCACAGCCTGCATTTTTCCTGGGTCACACAGCTTTAGCTACATAGCAATCTGCAGATGCCTGCTACTTCTGCCAGGCTTGGAAGTGCCTACAAGAGGCCAATCAGTGAACCAAGACCAGTTACTGCTACTGTTGGGCCTGGGGCAACATAGCAGGACTATGGGGTTCACTGAAGCCAGATGCTGCTTGTTTGAGAGCATTTTAAAAATATGAAGCATGGACCCGCATGACTTTTCCTCTCATCAGGTTAGGAAAATTTTCTGTCATTATTTTTCCTATAAGATTTTCTATCCCTTGTTCTTCTTCTCCTTGTATTCCTATGATCCAGATATTATTTTGTCTCATGTTGTCCTGTAATTCCCTTAGACCTTCTTCATACTTTTTCAATCTTTTTTGTTGTTGTTGTATTGTCTGGGAATTCTTTTCTACATTATCCTCTAACTCACTGATTTGATACTCTGCTTCATTGAGCCTGCTTTTGATTGATTTTACTGTGTTTTTAAGTTCAGAGATTGTATTCCTCATTTCTTCCTGGTTCTTACTAATAGTTTCTATGTCTTTTTTTATGCTGGTGTAGTTCTCCATAAGTTCCCTGTGGCTTCCCTGCAAGTCTTTGTAATTTTCTTGGATTTGCTGATAATATCCTTGTAGTTTGTCATAGTTATCTTTGAGACTGTCCAGTATATTGAGCTTCTTCATCACCATTGTTTTGTATTCCATGTCTGATATTTGGGTTATGTCTATTCCATCTACCTCTCTTTCTGGGGATTCCTCTTTTCCTTTCATTGGAAGGTTGTTTCTGCGTCTTCCAATGTTGGATTCTTCTTGTTTATTTTTGGTTTTTGGAGTCATCTGCTTTGATTTCCCGCCTTTGTGGTATAGAGTCTTTAGAGAGATCTGGAGGTTTCAGTGATGCAGTCTCTTTGATTTCCTGAGCCTGACATTCTTGGGATACGCTTTATGTCATTTGTTTATGCTGTCTGGCTATATTACTGTTACTCTTTGTGGGACCTTCCACCTGGCTAGTTGATTGAGAGTCACTCTGCCCACCTTGTCTTGAGTTCTTTTGTGGAGATGCTGTTAAAAACATAAACACACAACCCAGGCAAGAAACCCACTCCCTCAAACATATCCCCCATCCTCTATCCCACTATCAGCAGCAAATGAGTCAGTATTAATATAAATGTAGAGAAGTTAGGACTATTATACCATAGGAGAAATAGATAAGAGTTGTTTTAAATGAAAAAAAAGATGATTTTTGAGAGGGGGGAATGATAGAATAATAATAATAGTAAGTAGTGTCAAGGCTATGCAAGACAGGAAGTAATATTTACATTGTATGTTAAAAAAGGGGGGAGGGTAGAATGTAAAATAAAGTAAGAAAGTGAAAGTGTATAGTATAAGATTTATATAGTAGTTATATGCTATATATTTAGTGTGAAAAGGAGGCTAAACAAAACAAACAAAAATTAAAGATGAAGGATGGGAGGGAGAGATGGTATGAAACAGATTAAAGAGATAGTTTAAAAATAAAAATAATAAAAATAAAATAAATTTAAATTAAAAAATAATTAAAATAAAATAGAAATAAAAAATTTTTTCAAAGAAAGCAAGTTTTTACTCAGTTCAGTCTTGGTGTGCAGTCTTCTTTTTCTGGATCCACACCTGGTCAAAATTCCATGAGTTTCAAATTTTTTCTGGCTGGCTGGCCATGAGGAGCTCTGGCTGGTTTTCGTGGCTGCTTTTCTCTTACTCATGGGCCTGCTGTAACTACCTGAAGTGAGCCACAGCGTTGGGTCTGTCCCCACTTGTCCTGCGGCACCCTCCAGCAAGCCTCAAGCTTCTCTAGTAACACTGTTCTGTTGGCAAGCCAGTGCTCATGTTCTTAGTCCCTGAACGGCCTTGGATCCTGCTTTTGCTCCTCCTTCCTAGAAGTCTCTGTGCTCCAAGCCACAGCAGCGAGCTGTGTCCGTCCCTGGCTGGAAGCACTGCACCGTTCACCTGCATACACTGGCCAGCCCCCTGGGGCCCCGACCAGGTCCATGTTTCTAATGCAGCTCTCCAGGCCCAGATCAATTCCTCTCTTTGTAGTGGCACCGGGATGCACGCATCCGGGGGTGGGGCCACCAGCCCACGCTTGCTGGTCCAGGCTGTCTGCCTTTTTCCCACATGTCCGGCCGCTTCAAGGAAACCTTTCTATAGTTTTCCCATGGGACTCCACTGGTTCCAGAGCCCACAGTAGGCAGCAGTCTCCAAGCAGATCCTGGCCGGTGAGCCGGTCTGCAACTGCCCCTCTGGGTTGCCGTGCAGTAGCAGCACTGGGCCTGGTGGGCCCGGCCACTCCCCCCGAGAGAGCGGGCAAGCCTTCTGCCCTTTTCCACTCCGCCCTCACTCTCCCTTCCCTGCTCACGCTGTCCAAAGTTCGTACTCACTCACTCGTCTCCCTGTCCGTATCCCAAGTTTTCCACAATAGGAGCAAGCAGACATCACTGCTACCTACTCTGCCGCCATCTTCCTCCAAAATCTATAAATATAATTTTGATAGAAACTTTCTTATCTTTCCTTTCTCAGCTGCATTTCTTGAATACATGGTCTATAACTCCTAACATGATGTAATTAACACCATTAATTATACTTCAACTGTGAACACATCATTTGTTTTTTCTGTTACTCTAAAAATCTTTATTTACATTTTCTCATACATTTTCTCTTTTATATTTTACCATATCAATCATCCTTAGTTCAAACTCTCATCCCCACACTCTTCCATAGCATTAGCCTTCCCAGGTTCTCCCCTAATATACTCTTTGAGTCAATCTTCCCGTCTCTTCCCTTAAATATCTAGTGATATCTAGAATCAGTCCTGTTCCTTTGTTAATCCTCTGCTGTTGAAACTTCAGTATAATCACATTCTCTCCTATGAATTTGCTTCTGCATTTTAAGTTCCCAGAGATACATCTGCATCAGTAACCATTTGCTTTATCTCAAAACTAGACTTAACCACTATCCCTCACCCACTAGCAGAAGCTCAACACACTCTGATCCAGACCAAGCCACAGCTGCAGCTGCCTCCACTCGCACTGGTGTCAACAGCCATTGGAGCTACAAGCCCTTCACAAAGTAGAGGGGTTAATTCTACGCAGCAGCAGAGAGAAATTCAGACCGTCAGCCACTGGCCTTGCGTGCAGTCAGAGAACATTATCCTCATAAGAGATTTCTCAACATCTCTAACTCTAAGCAGTGTAAAGTGGCCCAGTTTGGATCTTTCTTAACCAAGAGACACTAGCAGAGATCAAATGAGAAGCACACTGACATCCAGTGGCTGAAGGACAGCCAAAGAAAATGCTCTCTATCTCATGGCTTCTTCATCATCCAACCCCTATGCTGCACTTAACATACTATTCCCAGTCAGAGGGCCAAGTTGAATGTGAGACTACCTCCTATGCATCCTTTCACTCAGAGAGTAAATTCCTGATTTGCCTGTTGTCAAATGTCTAAAAACTGGTACCTCATACAATATTTTGTTATGTTTTATGCTTGTAGATGATGAGTATGACAGATGTTATATCAGTTATCATATTTTTAATCTCTCGATTGTGATCACTTGTCAAACATTTCTCTCTTCCAAATCATATGTTCTGGCAAAATAAGAATTTACAAATAAAAGCTAACTTTCTCACATGCTTTGAAAAATAACTTGATCCCCTGCGTTTTAGGATACAATTCAAATTCCTATGTTTCACGTGTGAACATACGCAGTTTTTGTACCCAATACACTCTTGTGTCTTCACATTCTCAGTGGTCATTCTATAATTTCCACCATTGCTTCCACCACTCAAATTCTATGATACATCAACTTATATTATTCAATGCATTTACAGTTTTGTAGCTCCTTCACCCATTTTATTTTTATTTCCTCTCAAACTCCAACTAGTACTTCCAGATAGCTTAAATGACCTTCTTATATAAGTGATTCTGGAATTTTAAATGTAAAAAGTAGTTGTTCTAGCTCTGGCCAGATGGCTTACTTGGTTGGATCATCATCCCATATACCAAAAGGTTGTAGGTTTGATAATTGGTCAGGGCACATACAGGAGGCAATTGATCAATTCTCTTTTTCTCTAAAATCAAAAGCATAGCTTCAGTGAGGACTAAAATAAAAGTAGGTGTTCTATTCAATATGATTTCACTGTCATGCTATATTATATTTGGATTTGTGATCTGTTAATCCAATTATTCTGTGGAGTATAAAACATTCTCTTTCTTCCCACCAATGGCACCTTAATGACATAAAAAATATCATCTACACAGCATGAAGAAAAACTTACCTTTATAAACGAAGAATCTGGATACAATGTTCCTGATTTGTTGTATGAATACACCAGGAAATGAGGGTCTAAAAATGACCTAATTCAACCAAGATAATGACACATCATTGTAATAATTTCATATATAAAAGTAATTTAAAGAATCATGAAATTAAACAAAATTTACTTCCAATTATACAAACTCAAATATTCAAAAATTAAACGGGCTCAACTCTCTGTTACTTAACTAAATTTCTATAGCATATTGTGGACATAAGAAGAATTAATAACCAGTATAGCCACACATGAATAAGGACGTTGTAATGACACAGCTTTATCTGTAGTAAAAACCAGAGCTTCCAACTTCCCACAACAAAGTTTTCTTTCAGATTTAACCATCAATAAATTTAGTAGCATAAATTAGTTAATATTTGATAAGTATCCATCAACTGATAAAAACAAAAAATAAATTCTTTTGTTGTTAGTTTTCATGAAGTAATGTTGTGGTAAAAACAACCCCAGCCTTCTCATTGTCTTCAAACAACATTGAATGTTTCTCACACGTTTACTGCAGGTTCAGTTCCACACTACCTTCAGTCTGGAACCCAGGAAAAGGCATGGCCTGTCTTTGGAACATGCTTTTCCTGTAGTAGAAGAGAAAAATTGCAGACATACACAACTATTCTTTTCTTTTCCATTTTATCTTGTCTTTTATTTATGAAATTCAAATTTGAAAATATTATATCTTTGTTTTTTCTATACAGAATTTTTATTTTGTTTTTCAATTACAGTTATCCCATTTTCCCCCATTGCTCTCCCCAACACAGCCCACCCTTTCTCCCGCAATCATATCCACCCCCGTTGTCCATGTCCATGAGTCATTTATACATGTTCTTTGACTAAACCCTTCCCTTACTTATCCCTCACTTATCCCCCTTATCTCCCTCCCCCCTCCCCCCTAATAACTGTTATTCTTCCTTGTTCTGTTTAGTTCATTTGTTTGTGTTGTTCCTTAGTCTCCTGAATTAGGTGATATCATATGGTATTTTGCTTTCTTTGCCTGGCTTATTTCACTAAGCATAATTCTCTCAAGTTCCATCCATGTTGTCACAAATGACAGGAGTTCCTTCTTTCTTTCTGCTACATAGTACTCCATTGTGTAAATGTACCACGGTTTTTTGATCCACTCCTCTACAGATGTGCACTTAGGCTGTTTCCAGCACTTAGCTATTGTAAACAGTGCTGCTATGAACATAAGGGGGCATAAGTTCTTTTAAATTAGGGTTTTAGGAGTTTTTGGGGTATAATCCTAGCAGTGGAATTGCTGGTTCAAAAGGCAGTTGCATCTTTAGTTTTCTGAGGTAATTCCATACTTTTTTCCATAGTGGCTGCACCAGTCTGCATTCCCACCAACAGTGCACTAGGGTGCCCGTTTCTCCACATTCTCGCCAGCACTTGTTGTTTGTTGATTTGTTGATTATGGCCATTCTAACAGGTGTAAAGTGGTGTCTCATTGTGGTTTTTATTTGCATCTCTCTGATGGCCAATGATGTTGAGCATTTTTTCATGTGTCTATGGACCCTCTGTATGTCCTCTTTGGAGAAGTGTTTGTTCAGGTCCTTTGCCCATTTTTTAACTGGATTGTCTTTTTTCTTGATGTTGAATCGTATAAGTTCTTTATATATTTTTGAGACCAGTCCCTTGTCTGAGATGTCATTGGTGAATATATTTTCCCATGTGGTTGGTTTCCTTTTCATCTTGCTGATGTTTTCTTTTGATGAGCAGAAACTCTTTAGTTTGATGTAGTCCCATTTGTTTATTTTTTCCTTTATTTATTTTGCCTTAGGAAATGTATCCGTGTCTATGTTTTCCTCCAGGACTTTTATGGTGTCATGGCTTACATTTAAGTCTTTGATCCATTTTGAGTTTATTCTCGTGCGTGCTGTAAGTTGATGGTCTAGTTTCATTTTTTTGTATGTCCTTGTCCAGTTCTCCCAATACCATTTGTTGAAGAGGCTCTTCTCACTCCATTTTATGTTCCTTCTCCCTTTATCAAATATTAGTTGACCGTATAGTCCTGGATTTATTTCTGGACTCTCTGTTCTGTTTCACTGATCTATATGTCTGTTTTTATGCCAGTACCAGACTGTTTTGATCACAGTGGCTTTGTAGTACTGTTTGATGTCTAGTATTGTGATTCCTCCTGCTGTGTTCTTCTGTCTCAAGATTGCTTTGATATTCAGGGTCTTTTTGGTTCCATACGAATTTTTGAAGTATTTGTTCTAGGTCTGTGAAATATGTCATTGGTATTTTAATAGGGATTGCATTGAATCTGTAAATTGCTCTGGGTAGTATGGCCATTTTAATGACGTTGATTCTTCCCACCCAAGAATATGCTATTTGCTTCCATTTATTTGTGTCTTCCTTAATTTCTTTCTTCAGTATTACATAATATTCAGAGTACAGGTCTTTTATCTCTTTGGTTAAGTATATTCCTAGGTACTTTATTCTTCTTGTTGCTATAGTAAATGTGATTTTCTTTTTTGTCTCTGTTTCTGATATTTTATTGTTGGTGTACAGAAATGTCTTAGATTTCTGTGTATTTATTTTGTACCCTGCTATTTTGCCAAATTCGCTTATTATATCGAGTAGTTTTTTTAGTGGAGTCTATAGGGTTTTCTAGGTATACTATCATGTTATCTGCATATAATGATAGTTATACTTCCTCTTTCCCAATTTGGATGCCTTTTGTTTCTTTTTCTTGTCTGATTTCTGTGGCTAGGACTTCCAACACTATGTTGAATAGGAGTGGAGATAATGGACATCCTTATTTTGTTTCTGATCTCAGGGGGAATGCTTTCAGTTTTTGTCCATTGAGTATGCTGTTGGCTTCATGTTTCTTGTATATAGCCTTAATAATGTTAAGGTATGCTCCCTCTATCCCCATTTTGCTGAGTGTTTTCATCATAAATGGGTGTTGTACTTTATCAAATGCTTTTTCAGCATCTATTGATATGATCATATGATTTTTGTCTTTCATTTTGTTTAGGTGATATATTATATTTATTGATTTGTGAATATTAAACCATCCTTGCATCCCTGGGATGAATCCCAGTTGATTACGCTGTATGACCTTTTTAATGTGTTGCTGGATCCTGTTTGCCAATATTTAGTTGAGGATTTTAGCATCTATGTTCATCAGTGATATTGGCCTGTAGTTTTTTTTCTTTGTTGTGTCTTGACCTGGTTTTGGAATTAGGGTAATATTGGCTTCATAGAAAGAGTTTGGGATTTTTCCCTCTTCTTGAGTTTTTTGGAATAGTTTGAGGAGGGTAGGAGTTACTTCTTCCCTAAATGTTTTGTAAAATTCGCCTGTGAAGCCATCCGGTCCAGGGCTTTTGTGTGCAGGGAGATTTTTGATTACTGTTTTAATTTCCCTCTTTGTTATTGGTCTTTTGAGACTTTCTACTTCTTCTTGATTCAGTTTTGGAAAGTTATATGTTTCTAGAAATCTGTCCATTTCTACTAGGTTGTCAAATTTCTTGCCATATAGTTGTTTGTAGTAATTTCTTATAATTGTTTGTATTTCTGTGGTATCAGTCATTATTTCTCCTCTTTCATTTCTAATTTTGTTTACTTGGGTCTTCTCTCTTTTTTTCTTGATGAGCCTGGCTAGAGGCTTGTCGATTTTGTTTATTTTTTCAAAGAACCAGCTTCTACTTTTGTTGATCTTTTGAGTTGTTTGTTTAGTCTCTATGTCATTTAATTTTGCTCTGATCTTGATGATTTCCTTCTTTCTTCTTGCCCCAGGCTTTGTTTGTTGTTGTTGTCCTAGTTCTTATTGCTTTAGGATTAGATTTTTTATTTGAGATTCTTCTATCTTTTTCAGATATTCCTGTATTGCTATGAACTTCTCTCTTAGGACTGCTTTTGCTGTGTCCCATAGGTTTTGCGCTGTTGTGTGTTCATTATCATTAGTTTCCAGAAATTTCTTGATTTCTTCTTTGATGTCATTGTTAACCCATTCATTATTTAATAGCATGTTATTTATTCTCCATGAGTTTGGGTGTCTTTGATTTTTTTCCCTGAGGTTGATTTTTAGTTTCAAGGCATTGTGGTCTGAAAAGATGCTTGATATGATTTCAATTTTCTTGAATTTGTTGAGGCTTGTTTTGTGTCCTATTATGTGGTCTATCTTTGAAAATGTCCCATGTGCCTTTGAAAAGAATGTATATTTTGCTTCTTTGGGGTGGAAAGTTCTATATATATCAGTTAAGTCCATGTGGTTTAGTGTGTTGTTCAATGTCTGTATATCTTTGGTATTTCTTTGCTTCGAAGATCTGTCTATTGTTGATAATGGAGTGTTGAAGTCCCCTACTATGAGTGTGTTGCTGTTAATATCCTTCTTGTGTTCTTCTAGTATTTTCTTTATGTATTTGGGTGCTCCTATGTTGGGTGCATATATGTTTATCAGTGTTATATCTTCTTGATGGATTGTTCCCTTCACTATTATGAAATTTCTTGTCTCTTTTTATGGCCCTTGCTTTGAAATCTGTTTTGTCTGATATGAGTATTGCTACCTCAGCTTTTTTTTCATGTTCGTTTGCTTGGAATATTTGTTTCCATCCCTTCACTTTCAGTCTGTGTAAGTCTTTTGTTTTGAGATGTGTTTCTTGTAGACAGCAAATATGTGGGTCCTGTTTTCATATCCATTCAGCCACCCTATGTCTTTTAATTGGAGCATTTAATTCATTTAAATTTACAGTTATTATTGACAGGTATTTATTCATTTCCCTTTGTACCTCTGTCCTTTTCACTCTTTTTTAATTTTTTTTTTCCTTTTCTTTCTTAGATCATTCCTTTTAACATCTCTTGCAATGCTGGTTTGGTAAAGATGTATTCTTTTAGTCTTCCTTTGTCTAAGATACTCCTTACTTCACCTTCCATTTTGAATGAGAGCCTTGCTGGGTATTCTTGGTTGTAGGCCTTTGTTTTTCATTGCTTAAAATATTTTTGACCATTCTCTTCTGGCTTGTAGTGTTTCTGTTGAGAAATCGGTCGATAGCCTTATTGGAGCTCCCTTGTATGTTATTTGCTGTTTTCCTCTTGCTGCTCTTAGGATTCTCTCTTTGTCTTTGAATGTTGCCATTTTAATTATGATGTGCCTTGGAGTGGGACTTTCGGGGTTCCTCTTCATTGGGACTCTCTGTGCTTCTTGGACTTGCATGACTTTTTCTCTCATCAGGTTAGGAAAATTTTCTGTCATGACTTTTCCTATCAGTTTTTCTATCCCTTCTTCTTCTTCTTCTTCTTGTATTCCTATGATCTGGATATTATTTTGTCTCATGTTGTTTTGTAATTCCCTTAGACCTTCTTCATACTTTTTCAATTTTTTTTCATTTTGTTGTATTGTCTGGGAATTTTTTTCTACATTGTTCTCTAACTCACTGATCTGTCCTCTGCTTCATTTAGCCTGCTTTTGGTTGATTGTACTGTGTTTTTAAGTTCATAGATTGTATCTTCATTTCTTTCTGGTTCTTATTAATAGTTTCTATGTCCTTTTTTATGCTGGTGTAGCTCTTCGTAAGTTTCCTGTAATTTTCTTGGAGCTGTTGGTAATTTCCTTGGAGATTGTCATAGTTATCTTTGAGGTTGTCGAGTATATGAGCTTCTTCATCACCATTATTTTGTATTCCATGTCTGATATTTGGGTTATGTCTATTCCATCTACCTCTCTTTCTGGGGATTCCTCTTTTCCTTTCATTGGAAGGTTGTTTCTGCGTCTTCCAATGTTGGATTCTTCTTGTTTGTTTTTATTTTTGGAGTCATCTGCTTTGATTTCCTGCCTTTGTAGTATGAGATTCTTTATAGAGATCTGAGGGTTTTAGTGATGCAGTCTCCTTGATCTCCTGACATTCTCGGGATACGCTTTATGTCGTTTGTTTATGCTGTCTGGTTATATTACTGTTATTCTTTGTGGGACCTTCCACCTGGCTAGTTGATTGAGAGTCACTCTGCCCACCTTGTCTTGAGTTCTTTTGTGGAGATGCTGTTAAAAACATAAACACACAACCCAGACAAGAAACCCACACCCTCAAAAATATCCCCCACCCTCTATCCCACTATCGGTAGCAAATGATCCAGAATTAATATAAATGTAGAGAGGTTACAGCTCTTATATTATAGGATAAATAGATAAGAGTTGTTTATAATGAAGAAAAAGATGATTTTTGAGAGGGGGAATGATGGAGTAATAATAGTAGCAAGTAGTGTCAAGACTATGCAAGACAGTAATATTTACATTGTATGTTAATTAAAAAAAGAGAGAGAGGGGGAAGAATGCAGGATAAAGTAAGAAAGTGGTAGTGTATAGTATTAGATTTATATAGTAGTTAAATGCTATATATTTAGTGTGAAAGGGAGGCTAAACAAAACAGACAAACAAACAAAAATTAAAGATGAAGGGTGGGAGGGAGAGATGCTATGAAACAGATTAAAGAGATGGTTTAAAGAGAAAAAATATTTATAAAGAAATTAAAATTAAAAAGAAAGTTTTTACTCAGTTCAGCCTTTGTGTGCAGTCTCCTTTTTCTGGATCCACACCTGGGCAAAACTCCATTAGTTTCAAATATTTTCCTGGTTGGCTGGCTGTGAGGAGCTCTGGCTGGTTTCTGTGGCTGCTTTTCTCTCACTCAGGGGCCTGCTGTAACTATCTGTTGTGAACCACAGCGTTGGGTCTGTCCCCACTTGTCCTGCGGCACCCACCAGCAGGCCTCAAGCTTCTCTAGTAATGCTGTTCTGTTGGCAAGCCAGTGCGCATGTTCCCAGTCCCTGCCCTGCCTTGGATACTGCCTTCGCTCCTCCTCTCAAAAAGTCTCTGTGTTCCAAGCCACAGCACCATGCTGTGTCTGTCCCTGCCCCATTTTTTACATAGGAAATTGTTCTCCTGATTCTGGGTTTTATTAAATGTCTCTGTTCTTTTCTTCTTCTCCATAAAAGGTAGTGCCCTTCATGACTTCCCTGTCCCCTCCCTTCGCTTTTCTGAGGTCAGACCACCAGCAGACCCAGGGGCATTAGAATCAGAGTCCTGATCAAACTACAGAAGTTTAATCTTCTTACTGGGAAGATAGTGATTATCATGGAACAATCTAGCACCATTACTTACTGTAGGGGGACTGGAATTTCTCCAGGATTCCAAACACCAGAAAGCATTTCAAGACCAGAACTGAGAAGGACTAGAGCATTCACAGGGTACATTCTGTCACTAGGACTTCCGTTTCTGTACCTGCTTTCTTTTCTCTCATTCCTGAGAATTTTTCTTTTCCCTTTCCCTCCAATCAAATAACAAAATGAGAGAGCTTCCCCATGAAAAACAGATAGTTATCAGTTTATATATATCTCCATAGAGATATTTATATATATGATATATATATCTATATATAGGTATATATATAATATATTATATGGCCTGGGTTGGTTCAGGTGCAGGCCCTGGCTGGTTTAGCTCAGTGGATTGAGCGTCGGCCTGCGAGCTAAGTGTCGCTGGTTCGATCTTCCAGTCAGGGTACATCAGAGAAGGAAAACTCTGACTCCAAAATACCTCCGCTGCCTTGCGGCATACCTCTTCAGGGGAAAGGCTAAGGGAGTAAACCCCGACAGAAAATCCGGAGCCGGAGTCCCTAAGGCGGTTTGACGTTGTAGTCAACACCGGCAACTCCTGCGGCGCACCTGAACCCAAGCTGTATCGACTCCGTCTTTCCCTTGGACCCTTCAGCTGCGAAGAGAGGGGGGGTCTGCTGCATGGGCAACAGCAGACCCTCCATATTACCCTGCCCAGGCTCTGTAGCTTCAGCGTCATCGCAAGATGTCGATTCAACATGGGAGGAGACAGATACTACCATGTCACTCCCGAGTCGGACTGCACAGCCATTCTCGGCGGTGCAGATGGACTCTTGAGAAGCTACACCATCGTCTCTCGAGACGGACGGCTGCCGCCGCCGGTTCAGGTGCAAGTAACTGGAGCATGAATTCTGGCCCAAAGCCAAAGCCACATGTTAATAACTCTAGGCATGTAAATGGAAGAGGTGGAAATGGGAATCCAGAAGCAGTCCCCAGGAAAAAGAACTCAGGGGTAAGAAAACCTTAATAAATATTTAAAACATACTTAAAGAATAAAGCTTTATTTGGCAAGCTTATTTACCCTTGGCCCTCAAAATATACTTTTTGATTCTACATGAAACAACAAAACAGTCTGGCTTAATCAAGGAAGTAACAAAAATACAAATGACCATTAAAGAAAAACAAGATAGATCCAATGCATATGTATTAAAAGTAAACCCATTTTGCACACAGCAATATGAATCTCAAAAAAATAATATTATGTAATATGTTGTATAAAGAACAACCGCAAAACCACAATCACACACAACAGAATAATCAGCATCTATTGTTCACACTTCTGGGTTACATTTGGAGAGCCATGGTAGTTCTGCTAACTGGCCAATTTTGCTCAGTGGTCTGGGATTCAACAGAATGGTGGCTGATTTAGGAATGATTAGGGCACTTTGGCTGGCTCAGGCATTTTCTCTTGAGAATGGCAGACAAACGAGAGAGAAAGCAGAAAAGCAGGACAGCTTTTTTAAGCTATCTGAATCAAGTCAGGGAACATGGTTTGGCCAAATAAGTCACACAGCCACGAATGGGCTACATGATTGGTGGGGCCCAAGGTAAGATGAAGATGTGAGGTCTCTTGTCCAAAACTAGGAGAATCTCAGGACAGCAACAGTAGAGCATTAAAACAAGTACAGAACTTGCTAACCATGAAGCCTGTGGTACAACACACCCATGAAGATGGCCTTGCATAGGTAAGTCCAGAGCCAAACGCTGGAGAGTGGTGGGTGGTTGCAGGAAATGTGTGATGTCTGTCCAGAAGGTATCCAGCCATGGAATATAAAAAATAAAGACATTCGGAGGAGAAGATTCAAGACACAAGACACAAGGCACATTGTATATGTCACCTCCGTCCCCTTTAAAGTGGGCAGGTTGGCACCTCACACAGTTCTCCCAGTTGCCATCAGCTGCCCCATCATATTTTCCTATGTCTAATTGACAATCTGAAATCTCTTCCCTTTCAAAGGGGATTTTAGTTTTGGGAAAAAACAGAATTTGCTGGGCGCCAAGTCTGGGCTGTAGGAGGGCTGAGTCACCTGGGTGATTTGATGTTTCACCAGAAAAACTCTGCACCAGACATGATGCATGAGTGGGCGCACTGTCATGATAAAGCAGCCAGTAACCAGTTGCCCATAGCTACAGCCTTGTGAACCATTCGAATAGTTTCCACAGAGGAAATGTCCAAACTTAACACAAAATTTGATGCAGATTCATTGCTCTGCTTGCTCAGTCATTTTGAATGGAATGGCCACACAGTACACATGCTTAGTCAACAGCATCTACTGTCATTAACACCAGGGAGTGAGAGAAATGAATAGGTCTGAGTAAGGAAATATTAGATTTCACTATTACCGACCATGTACTCTTCTTTTAAAACAGTGTAGACACAATGCTTACATGTGTGTCACTGACTGTTTAAGTTATTCTCACAATTATCCAATTAATGTTTTATCATTCAAAAGAAAGAAGCCAATATAAAAAATATTGGACTAATATAAACTACGGACTTTGGATGATAATGATGTGTCATTATGGGATAAACAATTATAATATTATATCATTTTGATGAGGGATGTTGATAACAGGGGAGGCTCCACATGTATGGGGTAGGGAGGATATGGGAAATCTCTGGACATTCCAGTCAATTTTGCTGTAAACCTAAAATTGCTCTACAAAATAAAGTACATTAAAATAATAATGAGGAAACTATATGAACAGGCAAACCTTATACAGGTAAATGTAAATAGCCAGTAAGTGTTTAGAGTAATTATTTAGGGAAATGCAAACTGATGTTAGGATGAGATAGAATATTTTAGTACACCACACAGGCTTTGGGAAATCTAAATGGCTACCGTCTTTTTAGAAAGACACTAGCAATATCTTCTCAAAAACTTAAAATACTAAAAATGTAAGTAAAAAGAGTGCCTACCTTGGAGGTTTCTGTGAAAATTAAATCAGTTACTACATGCAAATTGCTTAGAAACATGCTCAGCAAATGGTGTGTTTAATAAATGTCAGTTTAGTTGTTTTTGTTACTATTATCACTATAATCATTATTATTCATACTTCTTGTTCCAGAACCTAGTTCTTGATACCAAGACTACAAAGCAAAATATATATTATCTAATAATATATATACATGAATGTCTATTGCAGGACTTAATAGTAACATCCCTGGAAATAACCTATCAATATTATGTACTCTGGAATGTTATCTATTAAAGAATAAGTTACAATAAGTTACAGAGCAAGGAAATAAGCACCATTATTTAATATGATCTGCCATTTGCTATTTTCATTTTTGTAAAAACAAAAATTTTGGTAGATTTTATTTAAGGGAAATATAAAATTTCAATAGAAAATAGGGAAAATAGACACACAAAGTTATTAGTATTGATTTCTAGAGTGCAGATAGCAAACAGAATAAGACTTAAAAATATTGTCATAGTAAAATAAGAAAAATTATTGTAGACTATCAAGTAATATGCATAAATTACATAAATATATGAAATAACAAGAAGAAAAACAAAGCTCAACATGGACAAATGAAATTATTCCCTTAATTGTTGCAACTGAGGTTACATTTAAGGAGTTACCCAGAGTAATTTTGGTCTAAGATATCTTAATACTTACATCATTAAGTTAAAATTTGGCGAAAATTAGATTTAAATCTCAAGATGAAGACAGAAATTCTAGCGTGATATGAATCACGAAGAGGAAATAACATGTTAAGTAAATGTAATAGTCATGCTTTTGTTTAGTCTCAACAGAGAGTAGTGACTGTACAAATTTAAGAAATTAAAAACTGTATAAAAAAATGGCCACTTACTGTTTTTCAAGATGGAGAGTGTATGTTTTTCTGTCAATTTTGATAGCATAAATGACCTACAGCAAAGAATTCAAAGTAATTATCAAAAATTTTAAATGTTTAAAGTCAAAAGCCACAAATTTTAAATATACTTTTTCACAAAAAGATTGTATCACACAGATCTCAAAATTATATGTACATATAGAAGTATATTGCAATTATATTTTTAGTATGGAATGTATGACAGAAAATCAAGAAGTCTAAATCTATTTCAAATTAAGAGCATTAGTCACTTATTAAGTATCATATCAAATTTTAATTTAAAAATGAATAACCTTTGAAGAAAATTAAATTTTATTATCTTGTTTCTGTTTCTCTACTTTGCAGTAATATGAGTATATATTACAATAACATAAATAATGATGTCTCTCTGGTATCTGTCATGCCACGAGAAAATATTTAAAAGAGAGCAGGGGTCCCCAACCCTGGGGCATGGAGGTTAGGGTCCATGGCCTGTTAGGGACCAGGCCGCACAGCAGGAGGTGAGCTGCCAGCCAGAAAAGCTTCTGTAGCATGCATTACAGCCTGAGCTCCACCTCCTCTCTCCTGTCTCCCCCATCCCCACCCCGCCCCGCCACCATCTGTGGAAAAATTGTGTTCCACGAAAGCGGTCCTGGGTGCCAAAAAGGTTGGGGATCGCTGAAATAAAATTTCACCCTAACTGGTGTGGCTCAGTTGCTTGGGCCTCACTCAGCCTGTAAAGTGAAAGAAAGGTCTTTGGTTCCATTCCTGGCTCGGGAACATACCTGGGTTGCCGGTTCTGTCCCAGGTTGGGGCACATCAGAGAGGCAACCAATTGATGTTTCTCTCCCTCTCTGTCTCCCTTCCTTCCCCACTCTCAAAAAAGAAAATATTGAGGGTTATCTACTAAAGTGAGATTTAAAATACCTCACGAAAAATCGATAGCTGCTCTCTTAGAAACTTTACACTCACCTATTCAGATATCAGTAATTCATTATGGAGCTCACACAGGGCAGAGGAACAAATGCTCGAAAGGCAATAATTTTGCAGCTAGAGCTGCAGAAGATGGTATCAAAACCTTGCAGGCTTAAAACGTATTCTCGAAACTCCACTTTTAACACAATGAGAAACTTTTGTTCACCTTCAAAAGTATGTTTCAGAAACAAAATAGACAAATGGGCTATAAAAGGGACCAAAAGTAATTTGACAAGACTATGGGAATTACGCAACAAAATAATCCCTATGCTACAGTCCTTATCTGTTTGGTTAGTGTCGTTGTGTCAGAAAAAAGAATCAACTGAATAAAAGAAGGATTTTAAAGGCAAAAAATAAAAAAGAAGAAAGAAGGAAGGAAGGAGGGAAGGAGGAAGGAAGGAAGAAAAGAAGGAAGAAAGGGAGGAAGGAAGGAGGGAAGGAGGAAGGAAGGAAAGAAGAAAGGAAAATCAGAACAATACAATGCAGGTCTCCTTTTAAGGCTAGAGGGAGTATCGCGCAGCCATCAGAAGCGCTGCCTACAGACAGTCTTCATCTTGCTGTCCTCTTTAGGAATTGCCTCACAATTCTTAGGGACAGCCCACATTTAAGGAGAAGGCTTCTCATCCCAACTCCAGATATTGTATTTCTACCTGAATCAAAAGAAAACTATGGGGGAAAAATAATTATCAAGATGGTAGACTTATAACAAACCATATCAATAATTACAGAAAAGAAATTTGATAGCAATTCAATACCCACTTTCTGTGTCCTACACATGCCAATTAAAGTCAAGGAGACAATTACTATTTTAAGTTTTCCACATCCCTGTTAAATATCCACTTGATTTTTTTATCATTTACTGTGAGTAGAGTTTTTAAATCTCTAATATAATTGTGGACTGTCAACTTTTTTATATGTTTTTTGAAGCACTCACAAGATGCAAATATTTTTAGGATTATTATACCTTCTTGATAAAGTAAGCTATTTGTCATTATGGCATGCAACTATTTATCCTGGTAATATTCTTATTCAGCAGGCTGCTTCATTGATAGCAATTTATCAACTCACACTTACTTTTGATTTGGGTTACAATGAAACTTTTTTTTACATTATTTTATTTTAATCTATTTGTGACATATTTAAAGAGCATTTCCTGTAGACAACATTCAATTTTTTTCACCCAAAGTGACAATCTCTGACAAGTTTACACCAATTATTTTTAATGAAATTTATATATTAGAATATAAACCAACCCCCTTATGGTTTGTATTTGGCGTATTATATGTTCTGTGCTGATCTCCATTTTTCTTTTCCTTAGGGTTTTAATAGAAACACACATGCATATTTATATACATCCACACAAATCCGCACACACATCATTCATCTTGTTTGTGTGTATATACACACACACATATTTTCTGCCTTAGCCCTGGCTGGTTTAGCTCAGTGGATTGAGCGTCGGCCTGCGAGCTAAGTGTCGCTGGTTCGATCTTCCAGTCAGGGCACATCAGAGAAGGAAAACTCTGACTCCAAAAAACCTCCGCTGCCTTGCGGAATACCTCTTCAGGGGAAAGGCTAAGGGAGTAAACCCTGACAGAAAATCCGGAGCCGGAGTCCCTAAGGCGGTTTGACGTTGTAGTCAACACCGGCAACTCCTGCGGCGCACCTGAAGCCAAGCTGTATTGACTCCGTCTTTCCCTTGGACCCTTCAGCTGCGAAGAGAGGGGGGGTCTGCTGCATGGGCAACAGCAGACCCTCCATATCACCCTGCCCAGGCTCTGTAGCTTCAGCTTCACTGGAGAGGACACTCCAGCGTCATCGCAAGATGTCGATTCAACACGAGAGGAGACAGATACCATGTCACTCCCGAGTCGAACTGCACAGCCATTCTCGGCAGTGCAGATAGACTCTTAAGAAGCTACACCATCGTCTCTCGAGACGGACGGCTGCCGACGACGACGATTTTCTGCCTTAGGCCACTGAATTACATAGAAGCAGTGTAACCACAGTAGAAATTAGCATACTGAGCATATTGAGATTTAATTCTTTTATTTAAATTAATTTTATTTATTTACTATTGTTCTAATACTGTTGTCCCAATTTTCCCCTGTTGCTCTCCACTGCCCTGCCAATTCCCACCCTATTGTCCAGTCCATGGGTCATTAATACATGCTTTTTGAGTAGACCTTTCCCTTTTTTCCCCCTTAGTGCCCTTCTGCCATTTGGTCACTGTCAGTCTGTTCCTTGTTTCCATGCCTCGGATTCTATTGTGTTAGCTGGTTTCTTTTGTTCAATAGGTTCCTGTATTAGGTAAGATCATGTGGTATTTGTCTTTCGCCACCTGGCTTATTCACTTAGCATAATACACTACAATTCCATCCATGCTGTCATGAATGGTAGGCGTTCCTTCTTTCTTTCTGCTGCAAAGTATTCCATTGTGTAAATGTACCATTGTCTTTTTGATTCACTCATTTACTAATGGACACTTAGGCTGTTTCCAGCACTTGGTTATTGTAAATAACTCTGCTATGAACATAGGGGTGTGTAGACTCTGTTGAATTGGTGTTTCAGGATTCGTAGGGTATCATGTAATCCCCACAGTTGAATCACTGGATCAAAAAGCAGTTTGATTTTTAGTTTCTTGAGGAAATTCCATACTAGTCTCCACAGTGGTTGCGCCAGTCTGCATTCCTACCAACAGTGCACTAGTGTTCCCTTTTCTCCACATCCTCACCAGCCCTTGTTGTTTGTTGATTTGTTAATGATGGCCATTCTGAATGGTGTGAGGTCCTATATCATTGTGATTTTAATTTGCATCTCTCTGATGGCTAGTGATGTTGAGAATCCTTTCATATGCCTATGGATCCTCTGTGTGTCCTTGGAGAAGTGTCTGTTCAGGTCTTTTCCCTATTTTTTAATTGGGTTATTTGTCTTCCTGGTGTTGCATCCTATGAGTTTTTACATATTTTGGAGACCAAACCCTTGTCTCAGGTATCATTGGCAAATATCTTTTCCTACACAGTTGGTGTCCCTGGCTAGTTTGGCTCAGTGGATTGAGCGTCGGCCTGCGAGCTAAGTGTCGCTGGTTCGATCTTCCAGCCAGGGCACATCAGAGAAGGAAAACTCTGACTCCAAAAAACCTCCGCTGCCTTGCGGCATACCTCTTCAGGGGAAAGGCTAAGGGAGTAAACCCCGACAGAAAATCCGGAGCCGGAGTCCCTAAGGCGGTTTGACGTTGTAGTCAACACCGGCAACTCCTGCGGCGCACCTGAAGCCAAGCTGTATTGACTCCATCTTTCCCTTGGACCCTTCAGCTGCGAAGAGAGGGGGGGGTCTGCTGCATGGGCAACAGCAGACCCTCCATATCACCCTGCCCAGGCTCTGTAGCTTCAGCTTCACTGGAGAGGACACTCCAGCGTCATCGCAAGATGTCGATTCAACACGGGAGGAGACAGATACCGTGTCACTCCCGAGTCGGACTGCACAGCCATTCTCGGCGGTGCAGATAGACTCTTAAGAAGCTACACCATCGTCTCTCGAGACGGACGGCTGCCGACGACGACACAGTTGGTCACCTATTCATTTTGCTGATGTTTTCTTCACTCAGGCAAAAGCTCTTTAATTTGATGTAGTTCCATTTGTTTATTCTTTTGTTTACTTCCTTTGCTCTAGGAGATATATCACTGAAAATATTGTGTGGGATATCTGAAAATTTACTGCCTATGTTTTCCTCTAGGACTTTTATTGTGTCAAGGCTTACATTTAAGTCTTTTATCCATTTTGAGTTTATTTGTATGATGTAATTTGGTGCTCTAGTTTCTTTCTTTTTTTTTTTTTTTTTTTTTTTGCATGTACCTGGATGATTCTTTACATGTTAAATTCAAGAAAACAAAGTAGTGAAGTAGGAGGTTATGTCTAAAAATAGCACAAGGAAATTTTCTGATCTGGGTGAGGTTACACTGGAGTTTAGAAGTACTGAAAAAAATCACATTTGTGTATGTTGCTATAATTAAAGTTATTGGATTGACATTGGATTATAAGATTACAATGGTTTCCAAGGTGACATTTCTATGATAAGCGACCTCATATTGCAATGTGTGCCCACCACCCAACATCAAATCATCTTCCCTCACCGTGTTTTTGACCCCTTTTACCCTTTACTACCCCCACACCTCTCTTCCCTCTGGTAACCATCATGCTGTTGACGGTGTCTATGAGTTTTTGTTTGTTTTTGTTTTGTTTTGTTACATTCAGTTTAATTTCCCACATATGAGTAAAATCCTATGGTTCTTAATTTTTCTGTCTGAATTATTACACCTAGCATGAAATCCTTAAGGTCCATCCGTTTTCTATCATGTGGGAGTATTTAATCTTTTCTTATGCTTGAGTAGTATTGCATTGTATATGTGTACCACATCTCTTTTTGCCTATCATGGGATCAGGTTAGCCATTGATTTGGGGGGTGAAAGGGTCATATGATTTTTAAAATGTTTTAGTTTCCCCATAGGAAGAATATTAGTGCTGTTTATTTCAGCTTAGGTCTCTTTGTTAATTTTATGAATTTAACTATTTTGTTTAAGAAACAAATTATAATCATATGTTTTTGATATTTTATTTATTTCTGTATATATTTCTTACCTCTAACATTACATATTTTTCTTCTCCTTTCCATTTTCCTTAGTTTACCTTGCCAAAATATCTTTTTCATTCCCAGAATTGAACTTTGACATTGTGAATCCAGGCCATTTTAGCTTAATTTTCTCTTTCATTAGCTCCACTTCTTAAGTTTAGTTACATCTTCAAATTTTTTAATGTTATAATTCTTTTTTAACTTCTAATTTTCAAACATTTTTGCTTACTTAAGTATTGTAATTCTGGACTATTCTCCTATATCATCTAAAACCATGGCTCAAATATGGTTTGTATTTTTCTTCATCATGACCATTAGTTATTATTTCATATCCATTACAATTTATGATTTCTTCTTCAACCTATGAATTACGTACAAGTGTATTTCTAAATTACCAAAAACATGTTTCAGTCTTTTGACGAACCTTAAATTAAATTGTTACCAGTTCTGTACTTTTTTATTTTTATTTTTTAAACTTGTTCTTGAAGTTTTTTTCAATGGCCTGTACACTCTTGAGAAGTACATATGTGTATTATTTACTGTAGAGACGGAGCTGATTTACAGCAGGATTAGAAAAGCTGAATTTTTCTCATTCAGTTTAGACAGGGCTGTGAAATTTATAATGTACTGCTTAGGGTTCAAAACTTCCTTGACCAACGTTAGCTTCCTCAGTGTTTTCCTACCTAGGTTGACTAGGCTTGCTTGCTTGGCTTCTTGGGTCACAGAATGCCTTTAAGGAATTCTATGAAGGCCAAAATTCCTCCCATTGGTCTTATTACTTCAAACCAGAGACTCAGCATGATTTAGAAACAGAGATTGGGTTCACGGGAACCTGACCGCTGATACTCTTGGATCCTGATATTTGCCTGAATTCTCATTCTCTTGCTACACCAAATGCTTTGCCATTAAAACGTCTCGTGTGTGGGGACTAATGAGTCCAAAAAAAGAGCTGAAAGGGAAAACAGTGCATTCACTCTATGGGGTCACTTCTCTAGGTGTACATTCATTAAATAAATAGTTTATTTTTTTTTGTTCAAAATGTCTTTATATCTTTATGATGTTTCCACCAACATTTGAAAATAACATTTTTTTCTTTGAGAGGTTTTTTAATTTTTATTTTTCAACTACAGTTGATATTCAATATTATATTAGTTTCAGGTATACAGCATAGTGTTTACACATTCATCAGAAATGACCCCCTGGTTAAGTTTCATACCCACTTGGCAATATTAGTGACTATATTCCTTATGCTATACTTTATATACCCATAACTATGTTGTGACTACCAAATTCTACTTCTTAATCCCTTCAGCTTTTTTACCCAGACTCCCCCCAGCCCTCCTCATCTGGCAGCCACCAGTTTGTTCTCTGTATCTGTGAGGATGTTTGCAATTTCTTTGTTTATTTTGCTCTTTCAGTTCCACATACAAGTGAAATCATATGTTATTTGTCTTTGCAGCTTTACTCACAGTAGCCAAGATATGAAAGCAACCTAACTTTCCATCAATAAATAAATGGATAAAGATGATGTGGTACATACAGGGATGGGAAAGAGTAGGTTTATTAAGAACTCTGTGCCAGAATGTGCTCGAGGATAATGAGCAGAATTCAAGAATTTGTAAATAATGAAGGCCAGCAATTTGAGAACTTATAAGATTGTACCTATGTGCACTGTGCCATCGTGACATTCTTTTGAGTTATTAAATAATAATGAGTTAACAGTAATAAACCTATTTTGCCCACCCCTGTGTACACAATAGTATATTACTTGGCCATAAAAAAAGAATGAAATCTTACCACTTGCAACAACATGGATGGAACTAGAGGGTATTGTGCTAACAGGAAATTATTTTGTGGACTCACTATGAAAATAGATTTGAAAAATTCTCCCTTTTTTGCTGTTTTTATTTTATATGTCTGAAGGCATTTTATTAAATTTATACAAATTTAGAATTGTTATATATTCCTAATGAACTAAATATTTTAAATAATAATGCTTACCCCCCCATAATGTTGTGTGTTTGAGTCTGTGCAATAAGTGTGTTTGAGTGAAATAAAAGCTTTCCATTCTTCTGCTATTACTATGAATACGCATGTTTTCTTTTGTTCATTTTTTCCCAGGATATGTTTTACTCTTCTAAACATTTTAACCTCTCTGGATATTTATGTTTTTGACATAATACCTTTCATAAACACATAATCACTGGATTTTGTTTGGTGCCATAAAATGAAACAATCAGAGGGATCATTGAGTCTATAAAATCTGCCTCAGTGTCTAATACATTTTCGGTTGGAAATTCAATGTTCCTGTCCAACCCTGCTACTGAGGTTCCAATCCTTTCAGATCACTGAGCATCTTTATTATTTCATAATGTTCATATATCTCTTGAGAAATGAAAACAATCAAAACACTTGCTCTCATTCAGACAAAATGGCTCTTAAACACATAATTAGAACACAAAATTTCACAAAGGGATATTCATGAATTAACTGGGGTCAGGTAGTCCAGTAAAACTAAAACACTCATTTACAAAAAGAAGGTGATTTCTTAATTACATGCATTTCTGAAGCATCGCCATCATTGGTGTTCGTCCCAAGCTTCTCTGGCACTATAATCTGCAGATGTGATGTTTCAGAGTCTGCAGTAAGAAAAACATGTATGAGCATTCCTAACACACACACACACACACACTTTGTGTGATTCCAGGGAGAGGCTCCTCTGGACATGGCAGAACACATGGGACTCGCTGACCTCAACCCCACCTAAGTGAAAAAGAAGTGCTGCTCCAGGACCTCATCCAGGCTCCCTCGGTGCCCACCGCCCCAGAGGCAGGGCGTGGGAGGGGAGGGGGCGTTCTCTCAGGCCAGTGCAGCACCAGGTAATTGAGAAACTGTCCAGGCCCGCTCTGAGCCCTCCAACACTCAGGCGCAGCAAGACCCTGAAACCGAGGCGGGATCTGACAGCACGCTGGGCCACCCCCAGCCTGGCCCGGGTGCCGGAGCAAGGAGGGCGATCCTCGCCTTACCACAGACACTGCGTCAGGAAGCCCTCCTATGGCACAGGTCCCCCCACTTACACTGGCCCGTGGAGGTCAGCCGGCCCAGGCCGGAGAGGATCAGCAAGAGAAAGAGCATTGCCAGGCCGGTGACCTCCCCACAGTGAGGACGGTTGGTGGTGCACCGGCACCTCTCGTGCTCCTGGGGGTTAGGGGAGGGGCGAGAGAGAGATGGAGGGGGCGGGTGGTGGGCGTGGCTTCCCTGCCTGGCCCACGCTGGAAGCCCCGCCCACCACATCAGGCCCCACATACGTTGGAGGAAAACGGAGCCTACCTTTGTCACACGTTTTATTTCCCCAAAACTGACATTAAGACCAGAACCTCTAAAACTCTTAGGAGAAAAAACAGGGTAAAGCTTCTTGAATATGCCCCGGACAGCAGTATGTTGGATATAATCCCAAAACACAGGTGGCAAAGGAAAAAACAGACAATGGTATTACATCAAGCTAAAAAACTTCCGCATAGCAAAGGAAATAATTGGCAGACTGAAGAGACTCCCCGTGTCGTGGCAGAAAATATTTATAAATTTGTACATCTGATAAGGGATTAATAACCAAAACCTAAAGAAACTACATAGCTAGAAAAGAAATAACCCAATATTGGAAATGGGCAATTAGATAGATATGCTCTGGGGTGGATCTTTATTTAATAAGATGTAAGTTCTCAGAAATCAAAGTGTAACACCATTTCCTCATTGCTTATTGCAGACAGGCTTTGATTTCTGACAGTTTTGTAAAATTACCCTGGTATAGTTGGTGGTCATTTAGAAAAGGAAACTCTTGGCCTCTGTGGTGAGGTATTCCCACTTCTGACCCAGGAACATCTTTGTGTATTGATAAAGAATCCATACATCCTAATTATTCCCAGGTAGGCTGATGGTTTTCTAACCAATGTAGAATGATTTGAGGTATGCACGAGCACATCTATCTCAGTAAGAGCCACATGGGGAGAGGGGACAATGAAGAAAGAAAATCTTACCCCCAAAATCTCAATTTCAAGTAAAGAAAGAGCAGCAAGTCCAGGAGCACCCAAAGAGCAAAGGTATATCCTACATCTCAGATTACATGAAGCCACAGAAGTATCTCCTGGAGACAGAACAGTTAGCTATAACCAGGAGCTCAGTTTGAACAATTCCTTAAAAATGGAATAGATGCATCCTCCTACGAAGGCGTGTCTATGGTTCCCTATCTTTGGACACGTAAGAATTGGAGGCAAAGAAATGTGGACTTGGAGAAGTCTGGGGCCAGCTTGCTCCCTGCAGGCTCAAGATCAACCATCCCACATAGAGAAAAAAAAAAAAAAATGGAATAGATGCTAGCAACTATCTGGGATTCGAGGCTGGCCTTACCCAGCAACACGTCAAAATCCAAAGTCTGGAATGGATAGGGAGGAGAATCACAAAATATGGAGAGGTGTGGACCATAGGTGTCCTCTCTTGAGATGGAGGCAGTTAGCTGGCCCTCGGGCTTCTGTGGGTAGCACAGTGGACGATGGAACGTTTTCACGTTGGGACGTAATAGGCTCCCAAGTTCAGAAGAGGCTAAAGTGCTTATTTTCTACTAAAGGATCAAGAGGGTGGAAGAATCAACAGACACAAGCCTACATATTTTCACTCACAGGATTTATTGTAGTTTATGAGATTGAAAGCCTGAGCCATAAGAAAAGAAGAGAAAAGAAGATTTTTTTTTCCCATTCTTGAATCAGGCCAGTTAATGTTGTTTCTTGGTAATATCCTTTCTCCAATTTATGGCTTTTGTGACAGTATGTTTAGTCACTGTTGTAAAATAAATATGGAAAACAGAAATGTAAATTTTAATAGAAACTATGATTTTACTATGCAACTACAGCATAGCATTTAATTAGTATAATAAGACACTGGTTATATTGTCACACTCTATGCCTGTGCTTCACAAAATTTAAACTTATTTCTTTTTCCTGAATCTTTTGTGATAGCCATATTAAAAGGAAATATTATAAATTGCTATTTATAAATTTCTCAATTACACAGTCTCTGTGACTCACATGGGTAAAAGAATATCATCAACAAGGAATCAGACAGGGAAATAACAAAAGTGGAATAGTATGCAACAGAAAGAAAGAAGGAAGTCCTACTGTTGGAAACAGCATGGATTGAACTGGATAATATTTAGCTAGGTGAAATAAGCCAGTCTTTGGGAGACAGATACCATTTGATCTCATCTATAAGAGGAACCTGATGAACAAAATAAACTAATGAACAAAAGAACTACAGGCATGGAAACATGGAGCAGATTGTAAGTGATCAGAGGGGGAGGACAATAATGGTGGGAAGAAGGGGAAGGAACTAGACAAAGAGCATGTATGAATGACCCATGCACGTGGACAACAGTGTGATAATTGATTGTAGGATTGGGGGGTGGGATAGATGGAGGAGGGCAAAGGGGGAATATTGGGACAATTATAATAGAATAACAATAAAAAAGATTTAATAAAAATATTGTAATAAACAGTAATTAATATTAATTGTTCTATTTTTAATCTATAAACGATGAATACTTTCAAGAGTTCTCTCTGCATATTAAACAGGTGTCCCACATACACATGTTCAAAACCACATTCGCTCTTACTCCTCTCCACATCATCCTTTGAACACTAAACTGTTTATTTTTCCTTTATTTTTATTGTTGCCACAATTACAGATGTCCCCATTTCCCTGAACATTTAGTCACCCTTCACTCAACCTCTTCCCCCTTTCTTCTAGCTATCATCACATTATTGTTTGTGCCTATGAATTTTGCATATCTGTTCTTTGGCTAATCCCTTCACCTTCTTTCATTTAGTCCCTCCTCCCACCTCCCGTCTATGGCTGTCAATCTGTTCCATGTGTCCATGCCTCTGTTTCTATTTTGTTCATCAGTTTATTTTTTCCTTTAGGTTCTACATATAAGTGAGATCATATGGTATTTGTCTTTCTCTGACTGGTTTATTTCACTTAGCATAATGCTCTCCAGGTGCATCCATGCCGGTGCAGAAAGTAAGATTTTCTTTTTTATGGCCATGTTGTATTTCATTTTGTAAATGTACTACACCTTTTTACTCCTCTACTGATGGGCACTTGGGCTGTCTCCAGATATTGGCTATTGTAAATAACCCTGCTGTGGACATACGGGTGCAAATAATCTTTCCAGTTAGTTTTTGAGGATTCTTAGGATATATTCCCATAAGTAGGATCACTGGGTCAGCGGCTGTCCCATTGTTATTTTTATTGAGGTAACATCATACTGTTTACCACAGTGGATGCACCAGTTTGCATTCCCAACAAAGTGCACCAGGGTTCTCTTTTCTCTACATCACTGTCAGCACTTGTTGTTTGTTGATTTATTTTTTTAATATGCTTTATTGATTGTGCTGTTACAGTTGTCCCAATTTCTTTTCCCTTTGTTCCTCTCCACCTAGTGATATCTCTCCCTCCAGTTGTCCACCCCCCCTTAGTCCTAGCTCATTGGTTGTGCATTTAGTTCCTCTCAACAACTTCCTATCTACTCTACTCCCTCCTACTATGCTTCCTAATTCCTGTACCTCCCTCCCTTTCCCTACTTCCTCCTCCACTCTGACCACCTCCCATAATGTTCCCCATACCTATAATTCTTTTCACACTCTCGTTGCCTACTTAGTTTGCCTTTGTTTCGGATTCCCAGCTTCTGTTGTTGGTTGGTGTAATACAGCTTTTATTTTAATGTTCATAGTTTTGATCCTTTCTCCTAAACAAGTCCCTTTAACATCTCAATAACAGTGGTTTGGATCTGATGAACTCCTTCAGTTTTACTTTGTCCTGGAAGCACTTTCTCTGCACTTCTATTCTGAATGACAGCTTCATTGGATAGAGTAATCATGGTTGTAGGTTTTTGCTTTTCATTACTTTGAATATTTCTTGCCAGTCCCTTTTTGCCTGTAGAGTTTCTTTTGAGAAATCAGCTGACAGTCTTATTGGGATGCCTTTGTATGTAATTCTCTTCTTCTCTCTTGTTGCTTTTAAGATTCTCTCTTCATCCTTAATTTTTGACAATTTGATTATAATGTGTCTTGGTGTGGTTCTCCCTGGGTCCATCATTTGCTCAAGCTTCCTAAGTATTTGTTTTCCTTTGCTTGGCCATTATAGAGGTACAACATCTTGCAACAGCATGAATAGTCCTAGAGAGTATTATGCTAAGTGAAATAAGCCAATCAGAGAAAGACAAATACTATATGATTTCACTTATATGTGGAATATAATGAACAAATTAAACAAACAAACAGAATAGAAACAGACTCATAAATGCAGAGAACAGACTGTCAGCTGACAGAGGGGAGAGAGTTTAGAAGGCTGGGTGAAAATGTGAAGGTATTAACCAGTACAAATTAGTAGTTCCAGAACAGCCACAGAGATGCTGTTTGCAGCATGAGGAATAACATAGTCAATAATGTTGAGATAACTGGGTATGGAGCCAGATGGGTGCTTGGGGCAGAAGGTGACCACTCATCAGAATGTATGGTTGTCTGGCCACTTTGCTGCACATCTGAAACTGGTGTGGAATGGTACTTAATGTAGACTATGACTGAACAAATGTAATAATAATAAAATACTGAGGTGATAATGAAGACATGGTTTATTTTCTTTATAAACCAATTTCAGAGTATTCTGATATTTTAATTTTTACCTAGTATTTAGAAAAAAGAACTCAGCCACTTATACTTCTAAATAGTGAAGTAATGTAATGTTAAGTGATATTTTAGTCACTTGGTGTTTAAATAACAAAAGTTATGTATCTAGAAGTTTTCACTAGTGTTGTTCTAGTATGCCATGAAAATTATAGTTATCTAAAGTATGAAATAAAAATAATATTGAGAACTAGGTTTACTTCAATTTTTTGGTATGCTGAGTCTAAAATCTACATATACTTAGAACTGTCATATCTTTTATTTTCACATCTAAGTGTACGTATAAGAAATTGATAATAAACATCATTTTGCACAACTTCAAAAGAAGACACAACTGCCAAATACATAATTGGTATTATGCAGTACCAATTAAAATTTTTAAAGTGTATATTAAAATGTCTAAATATTGGTTAGAAACAAGTTATTCAGCTATGTTTCAGCAAAACAGCTAAACTATTGTCTTCCATACCTTTGCATTTGGATTTGTGTTTATCTAAAATAGAAATGTTATTGTAAAAATATTGGATCAAATTGTTAAATTTTGAAAAAGTGTTGGTGGTAACTAGCCTAACTGAAAGTAGACAGAGAACAAAATGGAGGCCTTTTACACTTACGGCCAATAATGAATGAGAGAGCAGGGTATAAGACACATGTCTGTCTTAAATGACAGCAAAAGCTACAATCTATGCTATAATACATAATAAAATTAATGTAGACTAACATAGTCATCGTCGTCGTTGGCAGCCGTCCGTCTCGAGAGACGATGGTGTAGCTTCTTAAGAGTCTATCTGCACTGCCGAGAATGGCTGTGCAGTCCGACTCGGGAGTGACACGGTATCTGTCTCCTCTCGTGTTGAATCGACATCTTGTGATGACGCTGGAGTGTCCTCTCCAGTGAAGCTGAAGCTACAGAGCCTGGGCAGGGTGATATGGAGGGTCTGCTGTTGCCCATGCAGCAGACCCCCCCTCTCTTCGCAGCTGAAGGGTCCAAGGGAAAGACGGAGTCAATACAGCTTGGCTTCAGGTGCGCCGCAGGAGTTGCCGGTGTTGACTACAACGTCAAACCGCCTTAGGGACTCCGGCTCCGGATTTTCTGTCAGGGTTTACTCCCTTAGCCTTTCCCCTGAAGAGGTATGCCGCAAGGCAGCGGAGGTTTTTTGGAGTCAGAGTTTTCCTTCTCTGATGTGCCCTGACTGGAAGATCAAACCAGCGACACTTAGCTCGCAGGCCGACGCTCAATCCACTGAGCCAAACCAGCCAGGGGTAGACTAACATAGTACATTTAGCTGTTGCCCTGAAGCACTCCTTAGCAACTTGTACTATGAATTTTCACTCAAATTAATGTAGTAAATGTCTCTATTTTAAAGAACTATCCTTTGAGATATAGGAAGAGGGCAATTTACTGTTTAGAAACATCTTATTGCTCAATACCACTGATTTTGAGATAAAGGTCAAGATGAGGACCCTCATGTAGGAAAAACCAACAAGATTTATTGCTAAAAAGTAGTAACACTACCCTGGCCTCTACATTATGTGCCTTGAAAACAAATGACCATTGACTCTAATCACTAACCCACAGGGTAATAGAGAACACATACAGAACACAGTAGAATAATGTTGGGAGAGATTTCACTGACAGATAAAAAGTAAATCTAACAAACAAAATCTCTCACTAAACAGCTTTTATGTTTGTCATAGACTCCTAAAAGTGACACAAAATAAGATGCTATAATAATGTAATCCCCAGAAGACAAATTCTAACCAATCTCCTCTCAGATGTGACTATAGAGAAAAACTGAATGAAAAACTTCCTAAGGGAAGTCAATGACTCAATCCACTTATAAGCTAGAAGTCCTTGCCAAACTGAACTTCATTATTTTATATGCTACATGTTGCTGGCTATTTTACATGAATGCCCTTTTTGTTATTTCTAAAATGAGGTTTTATTTAATTACTCTCACTTATTTGAACATTGCATGTCAGTGTGTGTTGAGTGGCTCATTTATAATTTTGTCGTAAGATGTTTCATGAGGTAGAATTTTATGCAGGCAGTACCAAGAGGAATTGATAGCACCCAAATAATCTGGAATTGGTATTGAATGCAATAACTGGATGAATCTTGAGTAGAAATTAAAACAATCAATACAGCGAACAATGGAGCTTAAGAATAGATAGCAAAAGATCAAAAGACATCACCTAAATTCTAAACCAGCTGTGTATGAATTGGGTACATAAGAGTACAGATTTGAAAGATGTGTAAGAACAAGTTTTTTTAAATACAATGAACATACAAGAACACACACACGCACAAAAAAAAACTCATGAAGGAAAAGATAACATTAGAAAGGTTACCAGACAAGACTTTTTATCACAGCACGGTCCAGTACCACACTCTGCATATCCAATCAGCATACATGTTTTAGGGTTACAGCACTTTTTAAAGGTGCACGTATAAAAGCAAATACAATCAAGTTAAATAATAGGAATTTTTAATCAAATAAATAATTTATTTGTCAAAATATACTAGTGTTTGTCTCTAAGTTAATTAATTACAGTATTACTATTCTGTACTTATTTGTAATACTGCTTCATTGAAATTTAATACATTTTCTACATGAAAAACAACGATAAATTTTTCATGTGTCTGTGCTCAAGAAATTGAACTATTAATAATTTAATGCACTTTCAATCCTCTGGTTTTATAAATGTATGCACAATGAATTTTTAGATGTTTTTCATTGAATCCATTATAAGTACTTTTCCATATCAAGTCTCAAGAAATAATTTGGTGACTATATAACAAGCTGTGATTGTGACAAAGTAAAAGTTTCCAAAATTATAATATCTTAGTATCATAAAAATGCTTCCAAAATTGTTGTAATTATTTTTAGCTCCAAAACTTTATATTAAAGATTCAAAGTTATTGGAGTCTTGGAGTGCAAAGGTAGTAAATGCTCTTTATAATACTATACTATGATGCCCTTCTTTTTACACAGTTGTCTATTCGGTGCAAGAGTGATGTTTTACTAGACCAATACTGATATTTATAAGTTAGTGGAGTATATAGACAAAATAATTAAGCATTTATGTGTTTCAATTTATTATTTTATTAATAATGAGTGGAAATTTTAACATATATGCACATTCTGGTTTATTTTATAGTTCCATGTATGTATTTTGGTTGAGACATTCAGTTTATTTTCCTTGTTTATAAGCACTTGTATATTAATAATATACAATTCAAAAACTCAACTAGTCAGAAGAAAAAATAGATAAAGGAATATAACTCAGAATTTTTTGGTGATCTTGTTCCTGATTATCACCACTGCCCTAAACCTAAAGACTGGATACCCATTCTTTAAGGAAACTTTAATCTGAGACTTCTTGGCTTTAGAGGTGGCAGACAGCTTTTGCTCAAGATAAACTTTTGAACACCGATATGGTTCCCCTTAGCCACATGTTATTACATCAGGAGGTCTGCCTTTATTATCTAAGTAAAAACAAAACTCTCTTGTAAACTCTCCTCAGGCCCATAGCTTCTACTGATTGCTAGATCTATCATAACAGTGACTCGCTTGATGAAAATCATTAGCTGCTCCTTTGAACATTCCTTTATGTACTTACTGTCTTTCTCACATTGATAATCCCTTTCAGTCTTTTAAGACTTGAATCTTGACCTCATGTCAGCCAAATACTGCTGAGGTTGCTACAAATGTCTTGGTGGAAATTATTTTGCCAAAATGGCCAATGGATTGGACTTACATGTGCTGTGATAGCAAAATTGTTCTCTTCAGAAAAACTGCAGTCTGTGTGGCAGGGAATCTTTAAATCCATTCAAGAAATTTGTTCATCACAAGGAACTCAGAATTGATTCACTGTCATATTAATTTTCCTATTTCTGCTATGAAAATTAGCATAAACTTAGTGACTTAAAACTACATACATGTCTTATTTTACAGTTCTGGGGGTCAAAAGACGAAGAGAGTTCTCACTGGACTAAAGTGAAGATTTTGGAAGTTCTTCATTTTTCCTGGAAGCTACAGAGAAGATCCATTTCACTGACTTTCCAGCTTCTAGAAGCCATCTGCATTCCTTGGCTCATGGACTCTTTCTTCATCTTCAAAACCAGCACAATAACATTTTCAAATATCATGGTCACATAGTCTTTGACTCTATCCTGCCTGCCTCCCCCTAATAGGACCCTTGTGATTCCATTGGGCCCATTCAGATAATATAGGATATCTCTCTCCTCAAATCCTTAAATTGATCTCATCTTCAAAGTCCTTTTTGCCCTGTAAAGTAACATATTCACGAGTTATGAGTATTAGGACATGGGAAACTTAGGGGTTATTCTAGCACATTACACCTTCTGATCACCAAAGAGTCATCACATTCACCTCCTAAGCAAAATACATGCACTCCATCCCAATGTCCATGAAATCAAAACTCATTACAGCATTAACTTAAAGTCTCTGATCTACCGACTCATCTCTGTGAAGCGAAGGAGCAGTTGGGTCTGCAGTTGCTCTTCCTTCCTCCTGAACCTTCAATTAGTCTGACTCCTGGGCTTGATGAGAGTTTGTTCAGCTCCATGACAAAACCTCCATTATTGTGTGAACCACTTCCTATGATGTCTCTCTCTTTCTCTCTCTATTCATATAATATAAATATATGTGTGTATGTATATGTATTATATTAATATATATTAACACACAAGTATTAAAAATAATAAGTATCTTATTTAGATTACATGTTGAAATAATACTATATTGGATATATGAAGTCAAAATGTATAAACTAGTCTCATTTATTTCTTTTTATTTTATGAATGTAGCTACTTAAAAATATAAAATATATACATGACTCACATTATATTCCTAATAGATAACATCGGCCTAAAGAAACACTAATGAAGTAAATAACTGAATGCAACAAGATTGATGTAAAATGTCAAAAAAAAATATCTAGTGCATTTTAAAATCTGAGTAATAAAGAAAATCAAATGGTTAAGTATATGATTTAAACTACCATAGAAAATCTAAAAACATAGCAATAAAACTTTAAAAGTTTATCAGCAAAAGACTGGTATACTGAGTAATATGAATACTGTTGAGAGAAATTAAAGGAAATAAAAAATGGAGGTATACATCTCCATTTTATCTAACCTGAAATTTTATCTAAAAGTTCAGTGCAATGTATCTTAACTTTTTGTGGTCAGAAACTGAACAAACAAATCATATATTCTTAAAAATGCAAAGGGCCAAAATTACCCAAGATAATCATGTACTGGAATGACAATACTGGAGGATATATGATATCATGTTCCACGAATTAATAAAAATCTTAGTAATTATGATAGTGGCATAAGAGTAGAGAAAACAGAAAACCTCATAAATATTTACTTGATTGATAAGCAAGACTGATTCATAGCAGTGAGGGAAGGACAGTCTTTAAATAAGTTGTGATTGTTTAAGTTGATATCCTCACAGCATATATAAAAATAGGTTACATGTGGAGTCACATTAGCAGAATGGTGGCACAAGAGATCCCCTTGGACTCAGCCCTTGGAAAATCAACAATTTAAATAGCTAGAATTCAACAAAGGATTCTCTACTCAACTCACAAACATGCCTTGGAGATCCACACATTGGCACATCTAAAGAAGGGCAAGCGAAAGCTAAGGAGAGAGACAGAAAAAGAGAAGGGCTGAGAGGACCCACGGATGCAGCCCTGCAGTGGAGAGCTCACATTTGCAGGCAGCAGGGCTCAGCCCAAAGATGGGAGGAAACTGTGACTGGCACTCCCCTCAGTCCAGTGGAACAAAGAAACAGGGTGGGTATTACTGCAGGAGTGAGCAGTACAAGCTGGGCTGAGCCCAGACAACTGGGCAAGGACACAGCAGGGGAGTGTGTCCACAGTTGTTTGGCAGTTGACATTCCAGACAAAGCCAGGAAGCCCTGCCACCCCGTAGCCATCTAGAGTTTGCCACCCTTTGCCCTTGGTGTCAGAGTGCCATTTCTATGCCTTCTTGTGAAAAGTGTCCGTTCAGGTCCTCTACCCATTTTTTCATTGGATTAGTTGTTTATCTGATGTTGATTGTATGAGTTCTTTATATATTTTGGATATTAATCCCTTGCTGGAGCTGTGGTTTGAAAACATATTCTTCCATTTGGTTGGTTAACTTTTTGTTTTATTAGTAGTCTCTTTTGCTGTGCAGAAGCTCTGTAGTTTGATATAGTCCAACTCATTTATTTTGCCTTTACTTTCCTCACCTTTGGAGTCAAATTTATAATTTATAAAATCCTCTCTAAGGCCAAAGTCCATAAGTTTAATACTTATGTTTTCCTCTATATAATTAATTATTTCAGGTCTTATGTTTAGGGCTTGGCATTTTGTGATCCATTGGTATTTTCTGTGAATGTGTATGATTAAGCTTATTTAACACTGGAATTAACCCAGCTATTAGTTTGTTTTTTATGCCTCTCATATTTTTTTTTAATTTTTATCATATAATAAATTTGTTCTGGGTTCTCAGATATGATGTATGTTGGTAGCTTCTATGATGATTGAATATATTAAGAACTGACTATATTCCTAAGGCATTTCAGGTTTGTAAAACTTTGTACACAAGAAAAAATAACTACTGTCTGGCTGAAGAAAAGTCATGGGTAATTAGAGCCTTGCATTATACTACTGAAATTTAAACAAGAAGTGAAACATTTTTCCACAGTGATTGACGAATTAAAAACAATTAAAATAATTTTTCCACTAATAGCTTTTTCTATATAGTGCAAGGTATTGCTAGTACTTTTAAATACAATTATGGAAATTCACAAAATTCATTTTAATTTCATCAAGAATGGCTTAGAGCACCACTTTTTTTGTCCTGGTCTCCCACAGTGATGTGTCATCTCTGAATTATATGAATTCTTATAAAAGCCTGCCACAATAAAAAAATTTTTGTAATGGCCTGCACTGAGAAACTTGATTACTTTACTGCATGCCTTTTAAGTATATGTAACTAAAGACAGATAGACTCTATCATCCAAGTAATATTCTTCATATGCTGCTATACTGAGTTACCAAAGTTTCAATGAGGGTAGGTGGAGTTCAGCATCAAGAAGCATTAAAAGTGGTCCAAGACATGGGGGTGTTGGAGAGAGCCCTACCATTGGGTACCATATCTGATCAGGACCTCATGCAATTGCTGGCATCTCTCTCCAATTACATCTCTGATTTCATCCATTAGTCCCGAATTTCCTTTGATATCCATTGGCCCCTGGACTTTGAAGAAAGGGTATGACTTCAACATTCCTATTCTGTTAGCAGTCTTTTATATAACAATGCAAATCAATTGAGTGGGGAAACCTTCAAAAGTTTTATATAAACACAGTGGCATCTGACACTGGTAAACACCACACACAGGAGACTCTCCTTCTATAAACAGAAAGAAACAGAAGTAGCTCACTTACTGCTTCACCTAAGCTACAAGATCGCTTGGGATCCTCCCTTCAAGACTTGTCTCATGCCAAGAAAACTTAGTTTACTGGAAAAACAGCATATCTCCTAGCCATCTACCATATTGAGGATAAACTGCTGATACTTCATAGCAGTGAATACTGATGAAAATGTGTAAAAGGTATAAAAAGACCAAGCATAAAGAAACCTAAATCATTAAGATATCCTCCATTCAAAGTTATATATACATATATATCTCTTGATATAGCACACTCACTTATTGGTATACACCTTTGAGAAATGTAGGCACATGTGCAGGAGCAGAATGGACAAGAACAGTACTATTTGCACAAGCAGTAACAGAGAAGGATTATATTCAGATCCTACCACTGGGACAATTCATAGACCAGATGAAGGCTAGGAGCTCTGAAGGGAAGGAGAAAGATTAGACAGAGGAAGGGAGATTTAGGTCAACTAATAGGGCAGAAGGGAAAAGAGCTACTTTTTATCCTTGGGTCATGAGACTAAACCAGCAGGCCCTATTGGGTTCAAGGGATGAGGATCTGTGGCTGCATTTCCCTGCTTCAGAGGCTCTTCTGGATTTAAGGTGAAAAAGATGGGGTGAAAGCTGAGACTGAAAATACAGTAGACAACAGACATAATTCAGGTGATTCAGATGCAGACGATTTATTATATCATAATTTAAACCTGAAGTAGTGACAACACAGAAGAAGAATAAATTACATTTTATTTCTTCTTGGTTTAGACCAGTTTCTGATGATTTATTTAGTATCATCCTTTCTTCAGGCCAAGGTTGTTAGAAACTGTTGCTGTAAGAAAACAAAACAAAATAACCAGAGTTGCTTCTTTTTTCTGAGCTAGCATATTTCTAACATAAGTAACTTAAAAGGCATGGGTAATTGAAAGGAAAGAGTCAAGGAAATGAAAACTAAATACAGAAAAAAAACAATTATCCTGTTACCTCAATGAAAAATACTCTTAGTTTTATAATAGAAATGGCTTTCTAAAATACTGTTGATTTATTCATGTTTAGTAGCTAAATAGGTCAATAAAGCAAAGTGTCTTGACAGTTCCATTCTAAGTACATGAAATGATTTTAACTTAAAAAAAGGAAAACTTTGTGATAATTCTAAGTACAACCACATTTTACTTAGATGCACGCACCAACGTACATGCACGCTCACATACGTGTGTACATCTATATATTGAAATACTTTAACAATGACCATCCTACATACCAGTATTAATGATAATTATTTAGGTTGTATACCTGTATTCTTTAAATGAATGCTTATTACTTGTTACTTATGTAGTAACAACAGAATGATTCACACATTCAGATACACATACAATTTTTTGAATGAATTAAGAGAGTCAAGGCAATATTTGGGCATTCCAAGGACTCTGGATGGGAAAGGATTTTAGTGTTATTAAAATATAAAATCACCCTTCAGAATTATGAAAAATGAAACCAGTTCAGCATTAAAGAAAGTCAACATTTTTGTTATAAACCTCAGTACAAAAGCAAAAATGACCAAAATATTTTTGAAAATGTTAAAGGGTATTTCTTAGATGTCCAGCCAGTAGGGTAATCAGCTGAACTTGGGTCCCGGGAACCAGACCCCCGCGGTTGCATGCTCCGACCAAGCAGAACAAGGAACTTGACCTAACTGTTCCTCCTTTGAGCAGTGACCTATTCCTTTGAGCAATGACCTGGGGAATAGTGGGAAAATTTTTTTTTTGTTTTTTTTGCTTACACAAGCTGTATTTCTGTCCAAGTTCCTGCACCTGAAATGCTTTATAAACCCCTCAATCCCTAAGGTCGGGGCTGTCCACCTAAGTCTGGCTTGTGGACTGGTGGGCAGTCGCTGGCCAACTAATAAAGGCTCTTTAAATTCTAATTTGATTGTCTCCGACCGTTTGGTTCTCGCACTTACTCCACAACACAAAGCAAGATAACAAATGTTTAAAAACAGGAACTTATTAATAGTATGCCAGATCTAAAACCCCAACTTATGTAACAGAAAAATCAGTAGAGTGAGAGACAAAAAAAGTAAAAATAGATTAACTATCCCTAGTACTAAAGGAAGTCTTAAAATGCTTCTAATTCCATATGATTATATTGTGTACTTCCTATTCCTATGCCATACTCTGTTTAAAAATAGCTCTAAATTACTAAATTATATAGTGGAAAATAACAAAGAAAATTATCAGGATAATAAAAAGTAGTAAAACTTAAGATATGCTATCTCTCAGAAAATATACCACTCACATGTTCAATTCACTAAAATAAATAACTTATAAAGTTACAACTTGATACAAACAGAGTAGTGATGATCATTAAAACTAGGTAATTTGGAGATAGATATCAAAAAACAATGAGTGTACATACTATATTTATGTCTTTGATCAATCTCTCTTCTAGGGATTTATCCTGAGGCTATAATTAAGTGATTGCTCCAAAATGTGTATCCATTTGTGGATATTATTTACAGGGAGCTTATAATAATGAAAAACTGGAAGTAATCTAAATATTCATAAGAATGGATTTTTTAAATAACTTATTTTCCATTTTTAAATTGAATACCATATGTCACAAAGGAATGACATAGGCCTAATTTTAAGACATGAAGAGTTGTCCATAATAGTCTCTAAGTTTAAAAGAAAAACATTTTAGAAGATTTGTATCTATATTACTAATGGAAATTGTTTCTGTGTATTAATTTTGAAAAATTCATCCTCAATTCCTATCAACCAATGTAACTTAGATATTTTAATAAATATTTGATAATGCATTAACAATCAAAGGATGTAGTTAGTAAATAAAATGATCTATATTTTAATTAAATGTAAATTTAGTTCTAATGCCAAAGTTCACCAGGATATCCCTATCTTCCTTTCACATAAATTTCAGAATCTTTTTCTCAAGTTCTGCACTAATTTGTCCAAACAATAATTTGATTGCATTTATTTAAAATATACAGAAACATACATATGCATAAATAGATTATTGATGTTGGTAAAGAAGAAAATAAGTTTTAAAATTCAGAGATAAAAAAGGGATAAGTAAAGACAGTCAATTTCAAGTTAAGTGGAAAACAAAAGAAATACATTTTAGATAATAAGACTCAAAATTCAAAGAAAATTTCCTTTGTCCTAAGTCTAGATAATAAGGGTTGAATTAATTATAAAGTAAATATAAAATTTAAATATAATAGGTATGATTGTTTTAAAAATAAAAATGTAAGCTAAAAATTTGAAACCTAATAATTTTGGAAGATGCTAAACTGCTGAACTTTAATAAACTTATACTGTACCAATATATACTACCACCTGCATTTTTATTTTAATTTGTCTTTTATTTTATTTTTATTTTTGTCTTTTCCTGATGAATAATAATGTTGAGCAATTTTTCATGTTTGAGTCCCTTCAATATCATCTTTGTGAAGTGTCTCTTCAAGTAATTTGACTACTAGGTTTTCCCACATTTTTTATTGATTTGTAGGGATAATATATATATATATTCTAAATATGAGTCCTTCATTGCAAATATTATTACAAAAATCTTCCCCCACATTGCAACTTCCCTTTTACCTTTTATTTAAAAAGTCTTTTGGAAAGCAAAAGTTCTTAAATTTTTAATAATTTTATTGTGTTGTGGGAAGAACACATATTAGCTCTTATTTCTTAACAACTTTTTAAGTGTATAATACCGTATTGTTGAAAATAGGGACAATGTTGTACAGCAGATCTCTAAAACTTATTCATCTTTCATAATTGAGACTTTATTCTCATTGATTAGCAACACTACTTCTTCCCCTCCCTCCACTCTGAGACAACCACTATTTTATGCTCTGCTTCCATGAGTTTCATTATTTTAGGTACCTCATATAAGTGGAATGATACAGGTACTTGTCCTTCTGTAATTGGTTTATTTCACTTAGTATAATATCCTCAAGGTTCATCTATGTTGTCACATATGCAGGATTTCCTTCTTTTTTTAGGTCTAAACAACATTCCATTGTATATGTGTCCCCATTTTCTTTATTCATTCATCCACTGATGGACATTTAGTCTGTATCCACAACTTGGTTATTGTAAACAGGGCTACAAGGAGCATGGGACTGCTAATATGACTTTGAGATCCTGATTTTAATTATGTTAGAAAAATATTCAAAAGTGGGATTACTAGTTCATATACTAGTTCTATTTTTTAATTATTTAAAGAGTCTTCAACAGTTTTAGATAGTGGATGCAATAGTTTGCATTCCCACCAACAGGCTTTTGGTGTTTTTGTTTTTGATAATAGGCATTCTAACGGTAGTTATTATGCTTTTAACTTGCATTTCCCTGGTGATTAATGACACTGATTATATTTTCATATCAATATGGTATCTTGGGACAAGTGTCTAGTCAAGACTCTAACCTATTTGTAAATCTGGTATCATTTTTCTTTTGGTGTTGATGCTATGAGCTCCTTATATATTTCCACAATTAACCCTTTACCTGATATATGGTTTAGAAACATTTTCTTCAATTTTGTAGGTTATCTTTCACTCTGTTGAATGTTGCCCTTGTTGTGCAGCTTTTGAGTTTGATATAGTCTCACTTGTCTATTTTTTGCGTTTGTTACCTCTATTTTTGGTGTCAATGTAAAAAACATCATTCCCAAGGTCAATGTCATAAAGCTATTCCCTATATTTCCTTCTACTACTTTTACTATGCTAGGCTCACATATGAGTCTTTAATCCATTTTGAGTTGAGTTTTGTGGATGGTTTAATTTCAGTCTTTTGTATGTGGATATTCTGTTTTCCAACACCATTTGTTAAAGACACTATCCTTTCCCCTTGTGTAGTCTTGTTACCCTTTTGATTGTGTGTTTATGGACTAATTTCTGGGTCTCTATTCTGTTCTGTTGGTCTTTATCATTTTTATACTGCTACCATACTGCATAGATGTATTTTATCTAAAAATTTGAATTTATTGATTCTAAGTTGTTACTACTACCCTCTATTCTTCTAATGTCCAAATATCAAAAATAATCAATTTTATTACCTAATATTGATCATTTATATCTCTTTTTATTTTGAACTACTAGGTCATTTTTATCACTTATATTATTAGTGACATAATTATTATATCACTATTATCTTTGGTTATTTTTGTTATTTCTGTCTTTAATTATTTTTTGTTATTTTTCTGTTTATTTTCCTTTTCATTTATTTCTGCTCTTTCCTTAATTATTTCTTTCCATCCACTGTCTTTGAGGGAAATGAGTTCTTCTTTTTCTATTTCTTTGATATAGATTATAATGGAAAATATACATTTGATTATTCTCTGTCCTGCAATATGCATTTCATTGTGACTAAAAGGATAAAGGTATACTCTTGCCAAAAAGTAGAGATATGCCTAACCTTTGTGGAACCTAAAACAGTTTGCCTTGACCATAGGATTAGGATGGCATTGTCCATACTTAACAGTGCTCTTAAAATTAGTAACTCCCTCAGTCAGGCATACATCTCAACATTTGTTACATGAATATCAGTCAGTATGCAACTTTGTACTGCAAGTATGAAGGAAGAACTTGAAAACTCATCTTGGATGCTATTGGAATAGTCTCTCTTTTTATATTCAATCCATCATTTGCTAAGAGGAATTTTTGTATAGTGATAATAAAATGGAAATCTCTAATTTTATAAAGTGATGCATTTTATTATTTCATACCCTGATCTCTAAATTGACTTTCCCTGATGAATTAATGCAGTAAAATCAACGAATGCTCCAAGGCTCTATCTTGTTAATAGTATTTTTTTCTGAGATAATAGTAGAACTATAAGCACATATTGCATCCCTTATATCAGTCCTCTTTTTATGTGGCTAAAATACAATATGATTCACTCATATGTAGAATCTAATGGACAAACTGGTCTAACAAGCTAAACAGAGACAGATTCGTAGATGGAGAACAGATGACAGCTAGTGGAGGGGAGGGGGCTAAGGAATGGAAGGACTGAGCAAAAAGGAAGAAGGACTCATGGACATGGACAACAGGGTGGTGATTGCTGAGAGGTAGGGCAATATAACGAGACTAATTGGTAATGGAAAAAAATACAATAAAGAAAAAATTTTAATGTCATTTAGATATAAGTGCTTCTTACCAATACTCAAAAAAAATACCACAATTTATGCGCTCATAGATGTTTGCAAGGGTGCACAAAAGTCACTCTTTTATATAGGTCATGAAACCAAATTTTAATGTTAAGGATCATAAAGTAACTCACAATGAGAATCATAAAGATTATGAACAAATGCTTTGGTTTCAAACAAACAATTCTTAAGTGCTCCTGAACAATGATCAAAAGACACAAAGCAAAATGATTAGTCACATTGTTCTACATTCACCTTTCACTGGGGGATAAGTTGATGTTATTGCTGCTTTCTTCTGACACAGATCTATAAAATTGATAAAACTTATTTTAGAGTGAGGAAATTTTAAAATCTCAAATGACTATTTGAATAAAGAATGCTTTCAAAAAAAACAGAGTGATTTATTAGATGAAATACCTTCTTCCAACAAAATAAAATAAAAACAAAATAGATGCTGTCTCAATATTGGAACAAATGCCATTAGCCACCTTGTTTTTTTATTTCCTCTCATCCTCAATTTACATTTATTCAAGTGTTTATGTTATTATAAGCTCACATTTGTACAGACAGACCCCCTGATTCTATGTTATTCCTAACTCCTTAGGTCAAATTAAGCCAAAATCATTATGTAGCAGTCAAACACTTCAGTTAAAGTTCCTATATATCTGTATATATTTCTTTCTTTTTCTCATACACATATTTATGTATGCTCTTCCTATCAATTTTTGGAAGGTAAAACTAGATATAAATGCTTCTGTGGGAAGATACAGTGAATTATTAATAAGGATCTCAATAATGATGTTTAAATATTTGTGTAACTCACACAGGTAGCAGAGTTGCACAGTGAAAGCCTGGTGGGCCCATAAATATTTGTGTAACTGATTATAGATAGCATGGTGACTTCACTAAATATTATGGAGGTAAGTTAGTAGGTATTATCTCTAGTTGAAAGAGGTGTTCTAATAACTTTGTTTAACACTGATCTGAGTCTCTGAATGTAAAACATTTATTTTTTGAGAGTTCCCTTGAATTACAGTGCTACCCATTCTCATGAAGCCTGCTGATGATATAACTATTTATATAACTATTTAGACAGGGTCAGTGGAATAAAAGTCAAGATAAACCACAATATTGAAGTCACCCATATGTCCTTGTAAAATGATTCTAGTGATAGAATGAGTAAGACTAGAAAAACACGGCGGACACCAAACCAGTCTGAAATGTGTCCCTGGGCCTCTCCCCATATTGCTTTACCTATAGTCTTAGATTATTTTTGATGAAACCTAAATACTTTTATTCTTGGCTTACTTAATAAGAGTTTTATATAAATATATGTATATATATACCTCTCACTTTCAGTTTCACCTCTGTAGCACAGCTCTCTTATTTTATCCTGCTTTATATAAAGAGCAGCAATAATGATAAGCACAGGTAAAGAAATGTAGAAAATGAGTTGAAGTCTGCGTTTTGTGGAAGCAGTAGATCTCTGGTCCAATAAACTTCTACCTACAATAGAAAATACCCATTTCAAATTATGTCACAGATTTTATCAACCAAATGAAAAGGTGGAGAGATTTTCATTCATTACCAACACTATCCCAAGACACTAAACATTTTATTCATATATATTATGAATATAATAAAGTCCAAAGATGCATCACTGAGCCTGGTGTTAGCCCATTTTTGACTAACTAGTGCTAATATCTACATTTTTCTCATCAGTTCTCATTCATTCTCAACTGAGAATGTGGCTCTTCAGTTTCCAACTCTTGGTATATATCAGCCACCTTTCTGGAATTATACTGTGTCGAGTTCACTTTCTCCCTGGTTTGCTGGCCTGCCTCCTTTCATTGAATATGGGGTACTGTTCTATCATTTACATGCCAGTTGGAACAACAGAGGAGCTGACAGGCTGAGGAGTCTCTCTGACTACATTTATTGATGGTCGCTGAGTCTCAATATAATCCTATTATAACTGCCCCAGTTATATTCTCATAAGAATTTTAAAGTCAGTTGAAGGTGGGAAGTTCAGCTTTCTGTTTGTCTGCTTTGTGCATGTAATTGGGGTTCCCAGTATTGTTAGGATAAGGATTACATTATATTTGTAACCAAAAAGCCACTGAATCAGATGAAGAGATCAGACTCTCTGGCTATATACTGCAGACTGATTCTCAGCTACATGTATAGTATTTGGAGTCACCAAAGATACTATATGGGTTATTTGAAAAGAATATAACATATTCCCAGGTGGCCTCTGAAGCATGAGTAGGATGTCCAGAAGCCAGAGAAATTGGTCTTACTTCTTTCCTTTAGACTACTGTCTAGTTTTCACAAGCACTACTAATAACAGGCAAGAAAGAATATTTTTTATTAACTCTACTTTCAGTTTGGTATTCTTCATTTAATCAACTACTCTGGGTTTCCATTTCCTGTTGGTTAAACTTAGTTCCCAATAATCTGCTTCAAAGCTTCCTCTACTTCACTCCATACATATTTTGGGGTATCACCTAGGGATTTACTATTCATGGTTTTTCTCCTTCTCCCTTTTAATTACCCCAAAGTGTTTCAGCCTTTATTACTCAGGGGTTTAATTGTCAAATCAGACTCCCCAAAACATAAATCTTACCCACACCAAACATTATAGTTAAACATCAAATACAAAAAAAAAAAAAAAAAAAAAAAACTTTCCCTGAAGGAGCCTGAATCCATCAGCTGCATCTATCAAAGGTTTCCCTTCCCCCTCCCCACCTCAACATTCAAATTGGCTTCAGAAAAAAACAGATGAGAGTTTTGAGTAAAGTAGAAACTATATTGCTCATAAAGGAAGGTACCTCAGTTTTGTACTGTTAAAAACACAGCTTAAGTGATCACCTAGTTTCTCCAACTAACTATTCCATCATGAAACAATAAAGTCCAGGTTTTAAAATGATCTGTGTATCCAGACAAATACATCCTGCCAAAAACATTTTATAGAGAGGAATTCTCAGTATCTTTCTGCCAACAAATCATATTAATGTGTGTGGTACTTAATGTTATGTTTCATATTGACTGGGTCATGTGTGCCTAGATATTTAGTCAAATATTATTCTGGATGTTTCTGTGAAGGTATTCTGGAATGACATTAACATTTATAATACATTGGTAGAATGAATAAAGCAGATTGCCTTCTCTAATACGAGTAGGCCTCATCCAATCAGCTATAGGTCTTAATAAAACAAAAATGCTGATCTTCTCAAGAATAAGAGAGGGTTCTTTCTACCTGAGGAACCCAAATGGAGACATTGGCTTTTCCTGGGTCTAAAGCCTGCCAGCCTTTGGACTGGAAATATACCATTGGTTATGCTAAGGCCCCAAGCATGACAACTCACCCTGCAGATCTTGGGACTTGTCAGCCTCCATAATCACATGAGTCAATTTTCTGTCTCTCTCTCTCTCTCTCTAAATACACACACACACACACACACACACACACACACACACACACACACACACACACATCCTATTGGTCCAGTTTCTCTGGAGAATCCTGGCTAATACAGATTTTGGTACTGAAAATTAGGGTGCTGCTGTAACAATTACCTAAAAATGTGAAAATGGCTTTGGAATTCGGTAATGGCAGATAGATGCTGGAGAAATTTTGAGGTACATTTTAGAGAACACTAGATTTACTGTAAATGTAAAATTATAAAGATATATAATTTCAAGTAAGTATTTTTTAGATACATATGAAAAAATAATGTATGTTTCAAATTATATGTTACAAGTTAAATTAGCATGCTTATTTTGGTCTGATACACAGTCTCATATAGCTTGTGTTAGCTCTCTAAAAAGTTGATCACCCTAGGTATGACTAACCCCTAGTATCTAAGATACAGATACATCTGCTCAGGTGTTTCATTATTTCTTTGCCCCAAAGGAAAGGGAATAAGGATGGACAGCCCTCTGCTGCTCCCAGGTTATTTTAGATGGGCTCCCATACATTCTGCAATAGGGAATATTCCTAAATTGTTCCCATTCTTATCCAGACTTGCTTAATCTCAAAATAATGCTCAAGAACCCCAAGGTGGAGGAGGGGGAATTCTAAAGAGGAAATTTCAATAGATTAGATTGGAAGCTTTAAAATTCAGAAGAAAGGAATAAAAGACAGACTGAAAGATTCCAGTGGCATTAATATAACAATGAGTATTAATACTATTTTAAATCAGGAATATATAAGACAATCCAGAGTGAACAATCTAAATTAACTAGTTAAATCATATGCACTGGAATTTCTAATTTTAAAAGTGCCTAATATTGGTTACACTTTATGTTAGTAAACATCAATGTTGACATAGAAAGAGTACAAAAGTATAGTCCAAGATGTTTTTTAACCTTGCATATAAAATAAGACCATGTTTTTTTGTTGGCTTTAGTTGTTTGGTAATCTAGCTTCTAACCTATACTTTTATTATCTTCATAAATCTGTCATCAATAAAATTTTAAAGTCACTAACTTTTTTCACCTCGGTGCCCATCATCAATACTTCCAAATTGTCCTCTCATTTCTGTGCAGTTAGGAGGAGTAAACCCTTTGAAACAATGGCAATGCTCAAAATTGTTGCAAATCTGAAATAATCAGAATATAGAATAATTTTATTACAAAGATGGTTTTCAATAGAGAACAATGACTATTCTATACTTATTCAACAGATTATTTATTCTAGAGAAATTAGCCATTCTAGAGAATTTATCTCAAATAGACAAATTCAACAAATTTTCATAAATTTTCTCTTGAAATTATCTATACCTTAAAATATACATCTAGTCACTGTTGTTAAATATCAATTGCTCATACAGGTGTGGGTTTATTCCTGGGCTCTCTGTTCTATTCTGTTGATCTATACAGCTGTTTCTGTGCCGGTGCCAGATTATTTTGATTACAGTGGAATTATAGTATAGTTTGATATCAGGAGTTGTGATACCTCCAGCTTTGGTCTTCTTTCACAACATTGCTGAGGCTATTCTGGGTGTTTTATGGTTCCATATAAATTTTTGAAATATTTGTTCTAGTTGTGTGAAGTATGCCATTGGTATGTTAATAGGAATTGAGTTGATATGCACAACTAATGGACATGGTCTAAAAGGGGGGGACAACTGGAGGGAGGGGGGCCATTGGGTGGAGGGGAGCAGAGGAAAGGGAAATTGGGACAAATGTAACATTATAATCAATAAAACACATTTAAAAAAAAGAATTGAGTTGAATCTGTGTTTTGCTTTGGGTAGAATGGCCATTTTAATGATGTTAATTCTTTCAATCCAAGAACATCATATATGCTTCCAGTTATTTGTATCTTCCTTGATTTCTTTCTTCAGTGGCCTACAATTTTCCAAGCTCAGGTCTTTCACCTCCTTGGTTAAATTTATTTTTTTGTTGTTGTTGCGATAGTAAATGGAATTGTCTTCTTAGTTTCTCTTTCTGATAGCTCATTATTGGTGTACAGAAATGTCATCAATTTCTGTGTATTAATTTTGTATCCTGCTACTTTGCTGAATTCATGTATTAGGTCTAATAGTTTTTGTTGGACTCTTTGGGGTTTTCTATGTACAATATCATATCATCTGCAAATAATGACAGCTTTACTTCCTCCCTTCCAATTTGGGTACATTTTATTTCTTCTTCTTTTCTGATCACTGTGGCAAGGAATTCAAGAACTATGTTGAATAAGAGTGGTAAAAACAGTAAAGACAGTCTCTTGAATAAATGATGTTGGGGAAACGGCAGTTGTACATGCAAAAAAAAATGAAACTAGACCAACTAACACCATACACAAAAATTTTTTTAATGGATAAAAGACTTAAATGTAAGTCACAAAACCATGAAAATCTTAGAAGAAACATAAGTAGTAAAATCTCTGATATTCTATGTAGAAATATTTTTGCCAATATATCTCCTAAGGCACAGGAAACATAGCAGAAAATATACAAATGGGACTATATCAAATTAGAATGCTTCGTAGAGCTAAAGAAACCATCAGCAAAACAAATAAGGAACTGATTGCATGGGAGAACATTTTCATCAGTGATACGTCTGACAAGGGTTTAATCTCCAAAATATACAAGGAACTAATACAACTCAATGCCAGAAAGACAAGCAACCAGATTAAGAAATGAGCAAAAGACCTGAATAGACACTCCTTTAAAGAGAACATACTGACTTCCCATAGACATATGAAAAAAATGCTCAACATCACTAATCATCAGAGAAATGTAAATTACAACCTCAGTGAGATATCACCTTATACCTGTCAGAATGACTACCATCAATAAAACAACAAAAACAAGTTTTGGGATCTTTCCAGCCAAAATGAAAGCTTAGACAAACACACTGCATCTCCCTCCACAACTAAGAAGGAGTACAACTATCTCAAAACTAGAGACAACCAGAAGTTCCAGAAAATTGAGCTGCAAGGAAGCCCAACAAACAAAGATATAAAGAAGAAATACTCATCCTGACAGGTAGGAGAGGCAGAGCTGGGGTGGAGAGGATGTGTTGTGGTGGTGGCAGCAGCAGTGGTGGCACTGGCAAGCTGGCAGAAAGTGTGGTCACATGTTTTAAAAAGTGGAGAGGAACACCTGGAGAGCACTCCCAGCACAAGACCAGACCACACAGCTCACAGTTCCAGCACCAGGGAAAATAAATCCTCATTGCTTTTGCCTGTACAAACCAGTGGGGGTTGGAGCGGAGGAAGAAACTGTTGGTCTCTCAGCAGAGTCTGCTTGTTTAAAGGGCCCCCATGGTCCTAGAATGTTAACTGACCCACCCACCCTGGGAACAATAGTCAGGGCAACAACTAGAGGGGTGCCAGTCCCATACAGAAGTGGGAGAGGTGCCTGGAAAAGGGGCAAGTGCTGAGCAAGCAGCATTGTTCCCTCAGACCCCTCCCCAACACACAGTGCCACAACGTGATGAAACAGGTTGCCCTGTACTGATGAATACCTAAGGCTCCACCCCATACAACGTAACAGGTGTGACAGCTCTACCTAAGACACAGAGGCAAATAAACACAAGAACCTGTCAAGATGAAAGGACAGAGAAGTATAGCCCAAAAGACAGAATGGATCAAGGTTCCAGTGGGAGAACTAAGCAACAAGGAGATAGCCATCCTAACAGACATAGAGTTCAAAACACTGGTGACAAAGATGCTCACAGGCTTGGCGGATATGCTTAAGTATGGCAGGCACATAAGGGAAGAAGTGAAGGCTATGCTAAATGAAACGAAGGAAAATTCACACAAAACCAATGGTGATGGGAAGGAAACCAGGGTTCAAATCAATGATTTGGAATATAAGGAAGAAAAAAATAGTCAACCAGTACAGAATGAAGAAACAAGAATTGAAAAAAATGAGAGGCTTAGGAACCTCTGAGACAACTTTAAACATACCAACATCCAAATCATAGGGGTGCCAGAAGGAGAAGAGGAAGGGCAAGAAATTGAAAGCTTATGTAAAAAAATAATGGAGGAAAACTTCCCAAATTTGGTTAAGGAACTAGACATATAAGTCCAGGAAGCACAGAGAGTTCCAAACAAGCTAGACTGAAGGAGGACCACACCCAGACACATCATAATTAAAATGCCAAAGGTTCAAGATAAAGAGAGAATCTTAAAAGCAGCAAGAGAAAAGAGAGAAAAGCCAAGAGTTACCTACAAAGGGGTGTCTATAAGCCTATCAGTTGATTTCTCAAAAGAAACTTTGCAGACAGGAAGAGACTAGCAAGAAGCATTCAATGTGGTGAAGGGCAAGGACCTACAACCAAGATTATTCTATCCAGCAAAGCTGTAATTTGGAATGGAAGGGCAGATAAAGTGCTTCCCAGACAAGGTGAAGCTAAAGGAGTTTATCATCACCAAGCCATTATTATGTGAAATGTCAAAGGGACTTACTTAAGAAAAAGAATATCAAAATTATGAACATTAAAATGACAACAAACTCACAACTATCAACAACTGAATCTAAAAAATAAAAACAAAATCCAATGAAGCAAACCAGAATAGGAACAGAATCATAGGTATGGGGATCATTTGGAGTGTTATCAGCTGGGAGGGGGGAGGGGGAGAAATGGGGAAATGGTGCAGGAATTAAGAAGCATAGTTGGTTGGTACAAAATAGACAGGGGGAAGTTAAGAATAATATAGGAAAGGGTGAAGCCAAAGAATTTATATGTACAACCCATGAACATGAACTAAGGGGGGTGGGAATGCTGTAGGGAAGAGGGGTATTGGGTGGAGGGGAGCAAAGGGAAAAAAATTGGGACTATTGTAACATCATAATTAATAAAATATACTTTTAAAAAACAACAACAACTGTTGGCACAAGTGGGGAGAAAAGGGAACCCTAGTGCACTGTTGTTGGGAATGCAATCTGGTATAGACACTGAAGAAAACAATATGGAGTATCCTATAAAAATTAAAAATGGAACTCCCTTTTGACCTAGTGATTCCACTTTTGGGAATGTACACCAAGCATCCCGAAGTAAATGCAAAAAACAATTGCACCCCTATGTTTATAGCAGCACTATTTAAAATAGCCAACATTTGGAAACAGCCTAAGTGTCCATTAACTGATGAGTAAATAAAAAAGCTGTGGTACATTTACACGATGGAATACTATGCAGCAGTAAGCTCTTACATTTTGTAACAGCATGGATGGACCTGAAGAAAATTATATTAAATGAATTAAGCCAGCCAGGTAAAGAAAAATAGCACATGATCGTACTTACATGTGGAATCTAATCTAATGGACATAATAAACTAATGAACAAAATAGTAATAGAAGCTTAGATACATAAAACAGATTGACAGCTGCCAGAAAGGGGTGGGTTGACAGATAAAAGATGCTGAAGGGCTTAATCAAAGAACATTTATGCACAACCCATGGAGGGGGTGCTAGTTGGAGGTAGGGAAATGGAGAAAAAGTGGGAACAACTGTAATGGCATAAAAAAATAAAATTAAAATTAAAAAAATAATAATAAAATAAAATTCCTAAATAAATAAATAAATACTACATGTAGCTTCTGTTGCCAAATCAACTCTCCCTACAGCCAAACCCAAGTATTGGTAATCACCAGTAACACACCATTAATCATCATGTATTTGCCAGCTTCACAGAACAGCCTAGACTCTAAATTAACAAGACTACCAAGAAAATTCTAATAATCTTTATTTACCAATTTCTGCCTTCAATCTGTAAAATTATGATGATTTTGGTGATATGGTAACCCATGGTGTTTATAGCACATCCACTCCACATATTTAACAAACATTTTATACATCCAGAATCATCTTAAATGTTTCTACTTTATCTTCTCTAATAAATAGCTTGGCGAGATTTCTTTGAAAAATAACATTAAACCTATAAATTATAGATGATTAAATAACACCAAGTAGTATGAAAATGATAAATGTATTATTCAAATGATTTTGTGATCTTCAAACTGTTTATTGAACTTTCAAAGCATGTTGCTTGAAATGAAAGTTGTAATTACTTACTCCACGGTTATTGCAATGTCTAGAATTGTTGCACAGACTATGTTTGATCATGTGTTTAACCTCTAGACACTCAAATTTGACACAAATCTAAAACAAAGCAAAAGGAAATGAAATATAGTCAGGCAAACAATCAGATTGTGTGTATTGGTAATACATAAGAAAGAATGAATAAAATTGCAGAATCCATATTACCAAGGACTGGCATAAAAATTCAAATAATAAAATGATAGTGAGTACATGGAAATAAATGTAAAGTAGGCTATGTATCTTCAGATTATAAAGATGTAATCATATGTAAGAAGTTGGAAGTTTTATTTTCTTATTGTTTAGCACTAGAAGTCCTCTTAGAAAGATAAATTTCTAAAAAAATAATTTTATTAGTTCCTTGAGAAGCATTTTTAAATACCTATGCCTGGGCTATTATATTATATTTAATATATTATATTAAAATGTATATTATATTAAAATCAGTGGGGGCAGGGTCCAGTCAATTATCACGAGCAGTATGTATTGAGTACTATCTAGTGGGAAGTTCAATTCTTACAATCATTGGTATGAGGATACTCCTATAACCACATAAAAATCACAAACTACAGAACAACCATAGTTCAGAATAGTCTGAAATCTGGCTGAATGGAAGTCCTACAACTAGGGATGCAAAGAAGAAGCCATACTGATATTGGTAGGAGAGGTGGAGACATGGAACAGGCTGGTCCCACACCCACACGTGTGGCAGATAGATATAAGAGTGATGGGTTCACTGTGGAGGTCCCCTGTGAGGTACAAGGGGTCCCAGCCCCACACCGGGCCTCCCAGTCTGGGTTTCCAGTGCCAGGAGGAGAAGTCCCCATAACTTCTAGCTGTGCAAACAAGCAAGGAATGTGGCTGACTGAGACGGACGGCTTCTGGAGTCCCAGGCAATTTCTCTTAACCAGGCAGACCTCACAGCTGATATGAGAGATACAAACGAACTCTTCTCTTAAATATTGTTACATATATTGGGTGCATAGGTTCAAGGTCATGTCTAGCTTGAATGTTATGGCTTAACATTATGTATGTAACAAGTAAGAATATTTAAGAAAAAATAGTTTGTTTACATCTCTCAGATCAGCCACAACCTCTGATGGGTTAAAGGGCCCACACATGGATTTACTCAGACTCACTCCCTCTGAGCTCCAGCCCTGGGGCAGCAGCATGAAAAAAAAAACAAGGAAAAAAGGGGAGTAATTAAATTGCCTGGCATCACGGTGAGAGCTGGGGGTGGGGGGTGGTCTGCAGCTTACTGCCACACTGACGTGCTGGCAGAGGCCATTGTTCATTTTCTGAGACCCTCCCCACACACACACACAGAGCTGGCAGGTGGGCACCATATCTGAGTCTCCATCAACATGGCTAACACTGTTTGCCCTGCTCTGGTGATTCCCTGAGACCCTGCCCCATCCAACTTGCAGACCCACCGAAGCCATTTCCAGTGGCTTTTCCTTCCTTGCCTCATGCTTCGGACTTCCCTCAAATCTCTCAAACAAACAGCATCTGGCCTCTGTGTACCCTGTATCTCTTGCTAAGTGGCCCAAGGCCCAGCACTAGCACCAGCCAGCCTCGGCACCTTCAAGCCCAGCACAAGTAGCAGCTACTGTCACTGTTGAGAGGAGCCAAATAAGTGCAAAGTGGTGCCCTGGGCACAGTCCAAGAAAAGGACATTAGGTAAAAGCTAAGGAAATCTGAATGAAGTACTAGATTTAGTTAATAATAATGTATCAACATTGGTTCATTGATTCTGACAAATGTATCAAAGGACTCATGGGCATGGACAATGGTGTGGTGATTGCCCGGGAGTGGGGGTATAAGGGGACTAAATGGTAATGGGAAAAAATACAATAAAGATTAAATAAAAAATAAATATAATCAGGTTTTACCCTTGTTAGAGGCCAAGTCTCATTTTTTGGCAATAAAAAAGGCTTTCACAAGTTGCTCTGATGGATTTCATCCCAGCCTTGCTAATGCATTCTGTCATAGCAGCAGAGACTTGATGGGGAGCTAAAGTAATCTTTTTAGGACAGATAACTAATGCTCAACCCTGGACATTTACTTACGATAGGATTTGTTCTTTGCTAATACCTTAAGAACAGTTGCTGATGACCTGATCTAAACTGCTAAAAAGTCCAAAAACTCTTTTTAAATTTAGAAAATTAATAGGTGGCACTCTCTCATAAAAGAGTAACTCTGTAAGGCCTCCACCATTATAAGAAAAAAAAAGCAATAATGTATCTTTTTAGTGTAAGATGTTAATAATAGTGGAAACTGGGTGTGTTGCTTAGGGGTAGAGGTGGGAAAGAGTGATGATATGTTGTAAAATTGGTTGTGGTGATGGTTGTGCAACTCTATAAATTAATCAAAAGCAATGAATTGTACACTTATATCATAGGTGAATTTTATGGAAAAATGATACCTCAGTCAGGTTGTTTTAAAATGCATTGGCTGGTATATTATCAAAATGAATAGTCATAAAAAGATTTAAAGCACTTGTAATTTTGTAGTTCTAATTACCATCTCAGGACCACATGTAGAGCCATCTTCTACAAACGTTTCATCTCTGTCTTCAGCTTTCTCATATGTCGACCACGTATTTTTAAGTATCCTGTCTGAGTTTAGATATGTAGATACACACGTTTCTTCTCGTATATGTGTGTAAATCACAGATAAATTTGCACGTGATACCAATGTTTTATGTGGCCAAGTACAAACTAATTTTCCACACAGTATATTACTAGAAGCATAAGGCACAAAAAAGTTATCTTATTAACATAGATAACTGATACAGCTAAGTTAAAACCATATTTTACTAACTTAAATCCATGTTTCAAGAATTTTCTCTCAGCAAAGTTTGTTGAGCACACCAACTTATGTATGATGTGGCATTTTTTGATATACAAAACAACATGGCAAGGAAACAACTAATGGTTTTTGCAATCTAACAGCCCTAATCTCTCCATATTAGCTTCTCATATTTAAGTAAATGGTTGCTGGTCTTCCATTTTTTCATTAGAAAATGGAATAACTCTTACTATAAATGTTGGATTAATTAAATATATTTATAATATATAATGTACATAAACCACTTAACAATGTCTAGTTCCTCACTATGATAAATAGAGGCAATTTTTATGGTCATTGTTGTAACATTATAAGCTCATGTTATTTGTAAGCAATGGGCAATAATGTTTCAGATCATGAAACAAAGAAAACCTGGTATAAAATACCATTTTAGTGAGTACATAATAATGTAGTCTAGGATCCTAACAACATATAACCTACATTAAAAACAAATTAAAATTGTCTAAATACATACCGAAAATTACAATAGAACTTGCCACAATTTCCATATCTATCTCCTGCTGAATTTATTTCTTCAAAACAAGTAAATGGAGCACCTCTAGTAGCTAAAAGAAAAATATAATTATAATACATAATTCTAATTATCATTAAAGAAATAATACTCACTATGGAAATCATAACATCATCCCTAGGGAGGTTTATAATTGCCTAGCATTAAATAGTGGTTTGGGGTAGATCTAGAATTAAAACGAGATCCTTTCATTTTAAGACTGCTAGACTTCCTTCTGTGCCAAACAAAAGAGAAGAGAAATCATATCCATGATGAGATACTGATAAGAAGCCCAAAGATCACTTAACTCTTCTTTTTCCATACTAGATTTGTCATTTCTGTTCCCAAGAATCATAACAATCACTAAATAAGAACTCTTGGATTTTAAATTTAGGAAAGACATCAATGCTTATCTACTCAGGCCCTTTTATATATTTAGTATGTCTAATTTTAAAATCACGAATAATTCAAATGTATATAATATCTACCTCACCACTTAGACTTAGTGATTTAGAGGTGCATTTTGTTAATCATGTTAATCACATGTAATAAGAACAATTGTTTTTCAGAGACTACCGGCCAAGATGGAGGCGTAGACAGACATGCTGCATCTCCCTCCACAACTAAGAAGGAATACAACTACCTCAAAACTAGAAACAACAAGAAGTTCCAGAGAATCAAAGTACATGGAAGTCCAGCAAACAAAGATATAAAGAAGAAATACTCATCCAGACAGATAGGAGGGGCAGAGCCCAGGTGGAGAGGACACGGTGTGGTGGTGGCGGCAGTGGCAGCAGCAGCAGGTCGGTGGAAAGTGCAGTTACACATTTTTAAAAGTCAGTAAGGACACCTGGGGAGTGTTCCCAGCTCCTCACAGGACCTCGAAGCTCACGGTCCCAGCACCAGGGAAAATCAAGCCTCATTGCTTCTGACTGTGCAAACCAGTGGGGATTGGGACAGAGGCAGAACCTGCTGGTCTCTCAGCAGAGGCCACTTGTTTAAGAGCCCCCACGGACCTAGAACGTCTGCAGACCCACCCACTCTGGGAATGACAGCCAGGGCAGCAGCTAGAGGGGTGCCAGTCCTGTGCGGAAGTGGGAAAAGTGCCTGGAAAAGGGCCAAGTGCTAGGAAAGCAGCATTGTTCCTACTCAGACCCCTCCCCCCATGCAGCGCCACAACGTGGTGAAACAGGTCGCTGTTACTGATGAATACCTAAGGCTCCGCCCCTTACCACGTAGTAGGAGTGACAGCTCTGCCTGGGACATGGAAGCAAACAAACACAGGAGACTTCCAGCCAAGATGGAGGCCTAGACTGACACGCCCCATCTCCTTCCTCAACTAAGAAGGAACACAACTACTGCAAAACCAGAAATAACCAGAAGTTCCAGAAAATAAATGGAAGTCCAACATATGAAGTTATAAAGAAGTGGTGCACATCCAGACAGGTAGGAGGGGCAAAGCCGGGATGGAGAGGTCAAGCTGTGCTATCAGCGGCAGCAGCAGTGATGGCAGCAGGACAGCGTTAAGCACAAACACCTGTAATTAAGGGGAGATGAGAAGCACCTGGGGAGCACCCTGGCTGCAGACCAGATCTGTCAGCTTGCGATTCCAAAGCCAGGGAAGGCAGACCCCCATTGGACTGTGAGGCCCAGTGGGGGTGAGGATGGAGGAGAGGGCTCCCAGTCTCTCAGCAGAGATTGAATGGCAGGAATCCATCTTGGACCCTCACCCCCTAAGAAAATGCCCGATTGTGACAAGGGCACAGGGTTCCCCCACCCCATAGCATAAGAGGTGTGACAGCCCTGCCCAGGAAGCAAAGGTAAACCAAAACTGTCAGGATGGCACAGATCATGATAGAGATTCCACTGACACAGTTAACCAGACAGCAAATTTCTAATCTAACGAAGCAGCAGATAGAAAATCTTTCTGAGGCACAGTTCAGAGCTTTGCTTATAAAAGCGCTTACAGACCTAACAGCAGATCTTAAACAAGACAGGGAAGGAATGAAGCCTAGTCCTGCTGAAATGAACAAAAACCCACAAGAAACTAGTGGTGAGGGCAAGAAAATCAGGGATCAAATCAACAAATCGGAACATAGGAAAGGAACAAAGAATCAGCCAGTGCAGAAAGAGAAAACGAGAAGTGAGGAAAATGAGGAGAGGCTCAGAAACTTATCAGACAGCTATAAGGGGGCCAACATCCGAATCATAGGGTTGCCAGAAGGTGAAGAAGAAGAACTAGAAATGGAAAAATTATGTGAAATAATAATGAAGTAGAACTTCCCTAACTTGGGGAAGGAAATAGACTTACAGGTCCAGGAAGCACAGAGAGTTCCAAAACAACTGGACCCAGGGAGAACCACACCAAAACACATTATAATCAAATTGTCAAAAATTAAGGATAAAGAGAGAATCCTAAAAGCAGCAAGACAGAAGAAGATAATTACATACAAATGGGTTCCAATAGACTGTCAGCTGATTTCTCAAAAGAAACCCTGCAGAACCCTGCAGGCAAGAAGGGACTGGCAAGAAATATTCAAAGTAATGAAAAGCAAAAACCTACAACCACGATTACTCTATCCAGTGAAGCTGTCACTCAGAATAGAAGGGCAAAGAAAGTGCTTCCAGCACAAAGTAAAACTGAAGGAGTTCATCAGATCCAAATCACTGTTATATGAAAAGTTAAAGGGACTTGTTTAGGAGAAAGACGATCAAAACTATGAACATTAAAATGAAAACTGTATCATAACAACCAACAACAGAAGCTAGGGAACTGAAACAAAGGCAAACTAAGTAGGCAACGAGAGTGGGAAAAGAATTATAGGTATGGGGAACATTTTGGGGGAAGGTCAGTAGGGAAAGGGAAGGGGGCAAAAGGGGGTGACGGTGCAGGAATTAAGAAGCATAGTAGGAGGGACTGAAGTAGATAGGAAGATGTTGAAAAGGACTATGCACAATCAATTTGCATGGACTAAGGGGGTGGGGACAACTGGAGGGAGGGATGTCACTGGGTGGAGGGGAACAAAGGGAAAGGAAATTAGGACAACTGTAACAGCATAATCAATAAAGCATATTAAAAAAAAACAAATTTTGTTGTCACCACTATTAATTGACAAGGGAGATCTCTTCAGCAATTTCACATATTTTCATAGTTGGAGAACATTATCTAATAATTTCACTCTCCTGAAAGACATAATCCATACAAATACAGGATACTACAAAACAGTCAAAATAGGTCAGGGAGCAGAACCCGCCATAATCAGCTTTCCTCTTTTGGAAAGACCTACTCATGAACTCACCCAATAATTAGCTTCAGTTTGCTTTACTCCAACAAAAGTACTGCTTTGACTGAATCTAATTTAAACTTGCCAGTTCTCCCAAATTCTATATGGGGCCAAGATTAGGATGGTGGAAAATGTAAGGGAGTAGGAGATAATCAAGTAACATCTTAATGCCTTTTAAAAAATCAAATTTGAGTGCAAGGAAAATTCATAATGAACAAAAACACTAGATTTTAGATAAGGACAGGTCATTGTTTGTTGTACAAAACCCTGCTTTACAGTGCCATTGAACAACCTTTTCAATCCACCCACAGTTCCCTCAAGTGGCTTGGGGAGCCACGTCAGAAAGCCAGCACTCTGAACAACCCAACATCCTCTACAGTGGCCTTTTTCAGCTCAACTTTTGAGGCTCAAAATGGCAGGCAATTCTGCATTATTTTCTTGACACCCATGGCTCACTGCCCTGGCCAGCCTACTCCTGGAAAAAAATTTCTTTTCCTATCCAAATTATGTCTGCTCAAGTTCTATCATCTAATTTTCCTGGGGCCTGAGAGACTTGAGCACATAGGTATTAACCTTCCCATTCTTGCTTCCATTTGGCAGGCTTTGAAAAGAGGTCACCACAAAACCCAAACGAGCAGAGAAAACCAGTGATCAGAGGTTTGGGACATTTCAGGACAGAAACTTGAGACTCTTAACAGCAGCACTTAAGTCAGTGGGGTTCCCTGAACCCTGAGGGTGGAAGTCCCTTTGTGGACAGTGCCAACATGTGATCACATCAGGAGCTTCAGTGACCTGCTTTAAGTGGGAATACTCTTGAAGGAGATTCTGGGAAAGTAGTGGGATCAAGAGATGCATTTTTTCACTTGGTATGGCCAAGTAAAGGTCAATAACTGGGGGTTTTGTTTTTTTGGGGTGGATTGTTTCTGTTTTGTTTTGTTTCCTACATGGCAAGAAGAATCTAGGAAAAAGGCATTCATTCTGTGTACTTTCATATACTTGTTCACCTTAGTTGTTAATCCCTTGTATTTTGTAACTGACAGTATTTCCCACCACATTTTATTACCAGAGCAGGCTGCGATGAAGGTACGCAGGTGTTTATGTTTACGTTTATGTTTATGGGTGAGGAAACCCAGTGTCCTCCACTTTGTGACATTGACCTCAATGCTCAAGGATATTATAAGCAGCTACTCCTAAGTGTGACCATTTAGGGGTTATCAGCAGCTGAAATGTAAAGTATAATTAAAAGATAGCATCATTTTGGTTCCCTGTGATTGAATATATGAGACAGAGAGAGAAAAGGTCTAATTCCATAAAATACTTCAGTGTAAAAATACTCCCGTGTAAAAATACTCCAAGTGCTACCTATCAGTGGAATGTCTAATGGAGTTTAGGAATAGTAAAATATAATAAAACAGGCTTTGGCTGGGGTGGAGGTGTGGGGGGCGCAGAGAGTCTGATAAATTCATCTTCTCTTGTAAAATAGAAAGTGGTTACAGCCCAATGGAGACCTACACTTGGATGCCCAGGCTGAAGCTATGAAACTGGGTAGCACTGCTGATGGGAATGTAAATTGGGGCAGCTACTATGGAAAACAGTATAGAGGTTCCTCAAAAACTTAAAAACCGGACTAAATAGATCCAACAATCCCACGTCTGGGTATACGTATATTCAAAGAAATTGAAATCAGGATCTTGAAGAAACAGCTGCACTCCCATGTTCATTGCAGCATGATTCACATTACCCAAAACACGTAAACAGCATAAGTGTCCACTAATAGGACAGCATAATGTAAAGGAAAATGTGTGTGCATGTGTATATACAATGGAATATTATGCAGTCATGCAAAGGATGAATTCCTGCCATTTGACACAACATGGATGAATCTTGAAGGCATTATGCTAAGTGATGTAAGTCAAACAGAGAAAGACATATAATATCACTTATATGTGGAATCTAAGACAGCAGGCTCAGAGAAACAGAGAGTAGTGTGGTAATTATCAGGGGTACTGGGTAGTGGAAATAGGGAGATATGCCTAAACTGTCAAAAGTTCCAGTAATAGTATTTATAAATTCTAAGGATCTAATGTACAGCATAGTGGTTATAGCTAATAAAACTGTATTATATACTTGAAATTTGCTAAGAGAGTAAATCACATTTCTCACTACAAAAAAGAAATGGTAATTATATAAGAGGATGGAAGTGTTAGCTTATCCTGTGGTGGCTAGTAGTCATTTAGCAATGTATAAATTTATCAAATAAACATGTGTATACCTTAAATTTACATAGTGTCCTCTGTCAATTATATTTCAGTAATGTAGCGGTGGGGGAAGATATTCCAGAAGTACAAAGATACCAACAACATTATAGTGCATGAAGTACTGGTCACTCACCCCTCCCACAAATGCATTGATTCGACAATAATTCATAAATAAATTCCCTTTGTGATGAATCCTAAACTAAATGAAAGTCTCTTTTATTCTGGGAGAATACAAAACCAGACTCCCCAGAGCCAGTGGGGAAATTCAGAACTTCTTGATAGAGACCCTACCTTGTCACAGTGCCTTTCAAGCAGAAAGAGATCATCAGTCTCCCATTTTCACCCATGAGAAGGAGGGGATTTGTGTGCATGCCCAGGACCCATACATTTCCAAAAGGGGTGCCCAAAGATCTGCGATCTGTCTTGCCAGTTCTGGGAGCTTTGATGGGTCTGGACAGTCTAGCTGCCCAGGAGAAAACAAGGGTGGCAGTCTGGGCTAGTAGACACCACTGGTACCCCTCCAGCTCAGCACACAGGGAACGCTCGAATAATCCCAGATCTCACTTTCTGCTTTAGTGGGGAGAAAGAGTTGATTGATTTTTTCCAGAGTTCCTAGTACAAAACAGAAATCATGGAGCTTACAAATTGGAAAAAAAATGCATTTAAGGGGTTCAGACTGACAGTGACCAGGGGAGTTGGGGGGGGGGGAAGGAGGGAAAAATGGGAAAAGTCTAGTCAAGGCACTAGTATAAATGACCCATGGACATGGACAACTAAACGGGGATTGACTGTGGGAGAGGGGGAAGGTGGGTGGGGAAGGGGAGAGCAAAGTGGGAGAAAATAGGACAACTATAATAGAAAAACAATTTAAAAAAAAGCCTTATAGCAAAAAAAAAAAAAAAAAAAAAAAAAAAAAACCTCTCACTCAAAGAACATAAATTGCATATGTGCAGGAAAATGTATAGTATTTCAATAAAGCTAATGACCCACACATTTATAGGAAGCTATCAAACTGGACTAAACAAGCTAAAGCCCTCACTCTTCAGCAAGCCTTTTTGAACAGACCCAGTTTTGAAATACACACAATAATTGATTAGACCTGCTTTGTTCTAGTAAAAACCCTTTTTTTCTTTTAAGTCTAAACTAAACTCCACCACTTCAAATTCTACATAACATTTTGAGAGGCTGCACTTCTACTGGAGTGTTCTTCCATGTGCAAACAAGAATTCCATATAGATTCACAGGAGTTTTTTGTTTGTTTTAAACAATCAAGAAAGTTTTATTTCCTTTAATAATAATGTGCGCTATGCCAGACTTCACTCATTAACAAATTACATCTACATTTTTGTTCTACAGAGTTGAATAACAGAACTTGCATAATTTAGGAACTAAGAAGAAAATATGGTCATTACCTCCTCCAATTAAATTTTTACACTGCTTATCAAATAACCGACATTTTCCTCCATAACAATAGGCTTCGCCTGAATTACAACTATGTCCGTTGCGTACATAAGTGTCAGGCACACAGTGTGGGTCAAATCCGTTGCAATAGTCGGTAAAATCACATTCTTCATCCACTGATTTCCTACAAACTATTCCACCTGGTTTTAGCTAGAAGGGAAAAGGAATATAAAATTACATATCAATGATACTCAAGTTTTCTCTCTCTTCAGGCTCTGAATTTCCATCCAATTTTTCTAAGTTGCTAAGATCAAAGAAAAAATTCTTCTTCTTAACTACTTAAGCACTGCATAGAAACTTAGGTGACTGAATTTACTGTGCATTAGTGAGTGGTGATGCTTCTGAGAGATATGATAAACTCAGAGATAATCTGGCCTCCATAATTATAAAAAAGAAAGAAAGAAAGTAGAGCTAAGGCATTAATATAAAAATTGATTGCAACACATTATGACTACGCTCAGATATGCAGCCTTTGGTTTCTCCATATGTCATCCTTAAAGCAGATAACAGCAACCATTTACAAAACAAAAAAACACATGCCATAATCATTTAGAAAAAAGTCTGTAGATTTTAAAAGAAGAAAAGTTAAGGAAATACAGGAAGTCCATTTCACATATCACATTGCAAACAACTATAAATAAAGTGACTTCTCCATTTATATATCTCTGATCTCTTCGGCGCTTACTCTTCAGCTGATAGCTTCCAGGGTTCCCTTTCTGTATGCCGGCTTTTGCCAAGAAACACAGAACTTTCATGACAGCAAATCCTTTCTTCAAATCAAGCCCCGATTCTCACAGCTGTCATCATTATCCTGTGTAAACTAAGTCAACTGTGTTCTAGCTTTCCAGGGTCCTAGAAGCCCAGCTTATAAAAAATTCACATATATCCCCTCTCTCAGAATAGGTTTTTTTTTTTTTTTTTCCTCACGGTTTCAACATATATTTGCTACCTGTACAGATTATCCAAGTGATGGATAAGAAGACAAAACACAACACATAATGGGGTTAACAATCAAATCAAAACCAGTCATCAAAATTGTTGGTAAAGGAAACTACATATAAATGCAATGAAAATGTATTAATGCTGTTTCTGAAGAATATGCTTCCTCTTGTAAATATGCATAAATGGCAATTTTAATGTTATTTTAATTTTGTTTGTTATTAAGACAGCTTTTTACAGCAGTATATAGAAAATATTAGGATAAAGTACAGAGACTTCCCTTATAACCCCCGCCCCTCATATGCAAAGCTTGCCGCATTATCAACCTCTCCCACTAGAGTGGTACATTTGTTACAAATGATAAACCCACATTGGTGCATTAAAGAGGGCAAGAACAGTTTCGCTTTACCCACATCACCCCTCCTGCAAGGTGGTCCAGTTCAATCCTAAAAGAGACCCTCTTGGCTTGTGATTTCTCCAATAGGGATAGTGGAAGTAATATGAGAGACTGTTTTCCCAGGCTTTTGAGACACTGCCCAAGAGGCTCATTAGTGTCCTCTACTGCCCAAAACACTCAAGAAATTGGCACAGTTGGATGCTCTGGGGATGCCAAGGAATAGGTAAAAGGAATGGCGGCTCTTAGCCACCAGTGTGTAGATTACAACAACCAAAAATATATCCTATTAACTTGCTCAAGACTCCTCCAAGAGCCCCAGTCATGAACCAATAGTATCCCCTCAACTGAGGACATGCACAGGTAGCCAACAAATACCCACCAGCACATACCCTAGAGCTAGCGCCCACTCTCCCCAGCAAGTGGTGCACACAGGCCACCAACAGTGTGCACAACCTTGAACATTTCAGGGCACTGCCTTAGGGAAAGAAAATGGGAGGTTTTCTGAATCCGGATTGGCTTTGGGAGATCGAGAGAAGGCACACAATCCTAATATCCCCACAAAGACAAAATAAGAGAAGTGGAGTAAGCGCACACATAGAAAAGATCTGAGGGACCCCCAGAATCATCTGGGCTGACTTGATGACTGGCATCTTAATCATCATAAACTTCTTAATCATCTTAAGCTCAGTGGGATATAAGAGAGAACAGATAGACAAATGAATAAAAATCAGGAAAACAATACATGAATAAAACAAGAAATTTAACAAAGAGGAAAATGGTTTTGCAAAAGAACCAAACACAAATTCTGTATCTGAATAATAAAATGACTAACTTAAAAATTCCATATAAAGAGCTCCAAAAGCGCAGTTGATCAAGCAGAAAAAAACAATGGACTTGAAAATAATCATTTAAAATTATCCATTCAGAGAACCAAAAATAAAAAGAATAAAGAAAACCTATAGTATTGTGAGACACCATAAAATATATACACATACATACATACGCATGCACACACACACACACACACACACACACGCACACACACACACACATTATGGGAGTCCCAGAGGGAACAGAGAAAGAAAAAGGGGCAGAAGCTCATTTAAAGACATAATGACAAAAAATTTCCCAAGTCTGGGAAGGGAAATGTACATAAAGCCAAAAGAACTCTAAATAAATTAAATATAGTGAGATCTTTAAAAGGCACATTACAAATGTAAAATGTAACTAAAAATTTTTTTAAAAGAACAAAAGAAAAATAAGTCAACCACAAACAGAACATTTTCAAAGCAGTAAAAGTTATTATTGCATTAAAGGGAACCCATATATAAGTAGATCACTCAGAAAAATCTTTGCTGGCCAAAAGAGAGTGAGATGGTATTTTCTAAGTGATGAAAGAAAAACCACTTTCCAACCAATAATACTACATCCAATAAAGATGTCCTTCAGAAATGAAGAAAAGATAAGACTTTCCCAGAAAAACAAAAACTGAGGGAGTTCATTGCCACCAGACCTGTCTTTTTAAAAATGCTGATGAGGGCTCTTCAAATCAAAATAAAAAGATGTTGATTATCAACATGAAAGTATAAAAATCGCTGGTAATGGTAAGCATGGTGAAATTCAGAGTACTCCAACACTGTAATATTCTGGTATGTAAATCACCTTAACTCTATTATAAAAGTTAAAAGACAAAAGTATTAAAAATAACTATATCTGCAATAATTTATTCATGGATACACAATATAAAAACATATTAAAATGCAATATCAATAGCATAAAATGGGGGGAGAAGTAAAGGTGTAGAGTTTTTGTAAGAGATCAAAGTTAAGTTATCAGCTTAAAACAGACTATTATAACTCTAAAATGTTTAGTGTAATTTTTGTGGTAGAAAAGAGAAAGATAAATTAATCAAAGCATATCACCATTAAAAAAATCATCAAATCACAACATAAGACTAAAAGAGAGAAAAATGAGACAAAGGAACTACAAAAAAATGAATAATGTGGCAAAAGCAAACCTTCCTTGTCAATAATTCCTTTAAAATTAAGATCCAACTATATGCTATCTACAAGAAACTCACTTAAGCAGTCAGGAAACACACGGACTAAAAATGAAAATATAGAAAAATGCAACTAGCAATCAGAAAGAGCAAGGATGCCTACATTTATATCAGATAAAATACACTTTAGATCAGAAACTATCACCTGAGACAAAGAAGGTTATTACATAATGAAAGAGGTTAATTCATCAGGGAGATAAAACAATTATAAATATATATGCACTCAACATCAGAAGACCTAAATATATAAGCAACTATAATCATAATTTAAGAGACAGTCACCAAAAACCAAAACAATAATAAATGAAATAGAGACAATAAAAACAATATAAAACATTCACAAAAGTAAGCGTTGTTATTTTGGAAAGATAAAGTTGACAAATTTAAGCTGGGCTAACTAAGAAAAAAAGAGAAAAGATATGTTATAAATAAAAAAGGTGATATTACAACAGGTATAACAGAAATAAAAAATATCACAAGAGACTATACTCATATACAAACTGCATAACCTAGAAGAGACTCATAAATTCCTAGAAACAAACTAACAAGTATAATCATAAAAAAATCAAAAATTGGAGCCCTGGCTGGTGTGCCTCAGTGGATTGAGCACTGGCCTCTGAACCAAAGGGTCACTGGTTCAATTCCCAGTCAGGGCACATGCCTGGGTTGCAAGCCAGGTCCCCAGTTGGGGGTGCACGAGAAGCAACCACACATTGGTGTTTCTTTCCCTCTCTTTCTCCTTCCCTTCCCTCCTCTAAAAATAAATAAATAAATAAATAAATAAAATTAGAATAAACCAGTAATGGTTAAGGAGACTGAATCCGTTATCAAAAACCTCGCAACAAAGTAAAGCCCAAAATTAGATGGATTGACAGGTAAATTTTAACAAACATTTAAGAAATAATTAATGCCAATTCTCGGTTTCTTAAAAAAAAACTGAAGAAAAAGAAACACTTCCAAAGTCATTTTAAAAGGTCAGATTTACCCTGATCCCAATGTCAGAAAAAGCATTACAAGAAAATAAAACTACACACCAATGTAGTTGCTTGACCTGATGAACAAGCCTGATGAACATAAATGCAAAAATTCTCAACAAAATAGTAGCAACCCAAATTCAATGGCACAGTAATAGGGTCATACACCATGATACAGTGGGATTTCATCCTTAGGATGCAGGGATGTTTGAACATACACAAATCAATAACTGTTATATACCACTTTAATAGACTGAAAGATAAAACTATTATCATCTCAATAGATGCAGAAAAAGCATCTGACAAAATTCAACGTATTTTCAGGATAATACATCAACCATTTTTATATAGAAGGAATGCACCTCAACATAATAAAGGTTACATATGAAAAATCCATAGCTAACATGACAAAGGTGCCCTCTTTTACCACTTCAATTGAACTTAGGACAAAAGTCCTAGGCAGAGCAATTAGGCAAGAAAAAAATAAAAGGGATCCAAATTGGAAGTAAGAATTCAACATGTCCCTGTTTGAAGATGATGGTATTGTATATATAGAAAACCTGAGCAAACTGGAAGATGGTGCCAAGGTGAAAGCTGAGCCCACTTGCTCATGACCGCAGCACAGATTTTTGGCTGATCTTCTAATAAGTGACCTGAACAATCAATGGAACCTCAGCTGATATGAAAAAGAAAATTGCGTATGTTTGCAGATGGCATAATCTTACATACAGAATATCCTACAGAAGCTGCAAAAAAACAGAACTGAGAAAAAATTCAGTAAAGTCACAGGATATAAAATCAAACTATAAAAATATCTGCATTTCTATACATTTACAAGAAAATATATGAAGAAGTAATTTTTTAAATCCCATTTACAATAGTATCAGAAAGAATAAAATACTTAGGAATAAATTTAACCAAGAAGGTGAAAGATGTGTTCAGGAAAAATTATAAAACATTGATGGAAAAAATTGAAAGAGATAAAAAGTAAATGAAAAGATATTCTGTGTTCATAGATAAGAAGAATTAATATTATTGCAATATCCATGCTACCAAAGAAACCTGAAAAAAAATAAAAATAGAACTCCCATTGATGTGGAAATCCCATTTATAAATATGTATCTGAAGGATATAGAATTTTGATGGGATATGCGTGCCTCCATGTTCACTGCAGCATAACACATAGCAGACAAGACATGGAAACAACTTAAGTGTTCATCAATGGGTGAATGTTTTTTTTAAATGTAGTGTACATACACAATGGAATATTATTCATGAAAAGGAAGGAAATCCTGCCATTTATAACAACACAGATAAAACTTGAGGGTATTATTCTAAATTAAATAAGCCAGACAAGAAAAAGACAAGTACTTTACAATCTCATATGTGGAATATATTTTTAAAAAACACCCAAACTCACCAAAACAGAAAATAGAATGGTAATTGCCAGATACAGCAAGATGGAGAAAATGGGAAGATGTTGGTAAAGGGTACAAATTTTCAACTATAAAATGAATAAGTCTGGGGATCTAATGTACAGCACAGTAGACTCGTCGGCAGCCGTCTGTCTCGAGAGACGATGGTGTAGCTTCTTAAGAGTCTATCTGCACCGCCGAGAATGGTTGTGCAGTCCGACTCGGGAGTGACACGATATCTGTCTCCTCCCGTGTAGAATCGACATCTTGCGATGACGCTGGAGTGTCCTCTCCAGTGAAGCTGAAGCTACAGAGCCTGGGCAGGGTGATATGGAGGGTCTGCTGTTGCCCATGCAGCAGACCCCCCCTCTTCGCAGCTGAAGGGTCCAAGGGAAAGACGGAGTCAATACAGCTTGGCTTCAGGTGCGCCGCAGGAGTTGCCGGTGTTGACTACAACGTCGAACCGCCTTAGGGACTCCGGCTCCGGATTTTCTGTCGGGGTTTACTCCCTTAGCCTTTCCCCTGAAGAGGTATGCCGCAAGGCAGCGGAGGTTTTTTGGAGTCAGAGTTTTCCTTCTCTGATGTGCCCTGACTGGAAGATCGAACCAGCGACACTTAGCTCGCAGGCCGACGCTCAATCCACTGAGCCAAACCAGCCAAGAGCCAACAGTAGACTATAGTTAACAATAATGTATATATATTTGAAAGTTACTAAGATAGTAAATCTTAAATGTCCTCACTATGTGAAGCAGTGGATGTGTTAACTAACCTTATGTGGTAATCATTTTGCAATATATACTTATACCAAAACATTAAATTTACACCGTGCTATATGTCAATTATATCTCAAAAAAGCTGAAGGGAATTTTTTTAAAGAAAAAAGCATACTCTTTTTCCAATCTACAGACATTTGCCTTTAACTTTGTTCAGGAGTTCTCTCTCTCTCTCTCTCTCTCTCTCTCTCTCTCTCTCTCTCTCTCTCTCATTCCAGTGAATTGTGCTGGGTTTGAGACAATTATTCAAGAATTCTTTAAATGCTTTCAATAAAAAAGAGAAATTGAATGGTTGAAACAATAATGGAATGAAATACAAAGGAACAGAGGACTTTACCAGAAGACAGTGAAGAGACTTTGGTCAACAAAAAGAACTAACTTAACTTTCTGACCTTACATGGGTGAGGTAGGGTGTTAGAAAATAAGGTCATAAAAGGGTTTCTCCAGATGTATGTCAATCATTAAGAAATCTCAATAGGACAAGAAAGATTTGTAATGAGGTCAAGTCAGTAGAGAAGCGGCATCAGATATTATGTCCATGACAGTTCGGCAATGACAGACTAATGAATGGACTGAAGTGAGAGAGTGGGTCCAATGTTACTTGGATATAATACGAGAAGGGCAAAATACATTTTCCATCCTCTTTAAACAAGAATTTAAATAAATTATTTCTGAGCTCTTATAAAATACTGATGGCCTCTTACCTTGCAACCTTGTGTGCAGCATTCCCCAGAACCACACTCTTTATCAGGTTTCAATCTACATGATGTAGCTTCACAGCAGGATTTGTGTGTACAATTCTATAAATAAATGTTGTTAATCACATAGGACTTACTACTATCAAATACAACTGTAACTCATAATTTCTTTACAAAATCTGAAGCTTTTCTTAAATTCTCACTTTTAGTAATCCCATTCTTTACATGAAATTTATAGAAATCAACATATTATTCACTAGTTTATAAAAGTGTGTTGTTTCACTATGTTCCATATAATCTGAACAATATTAACACACTACTGAAAAGCCAAAACCTTAAAGGAAATACTTATTAGATACCTTGCTAATTACCATTCTCTTCAAATTTTTTCTTATATTCTTGCTTTTATAATAAATTATATAAGCTAAATCTGTTCACATACATAACTTCTTTGATGCAAAGCTGTCAAAAGCAATATTCTTCTCTCTCTGAAAGGGCAAAATCCCCAAACCCACTTTTAAAAAAAGTGATCCCAGAATCCAGGCTCATCTATTTAGACCTCTGATTTCACTGGGATGTTGGCCCTGTAGATACTTATATTTTATAAGATTCAGTGCCTTCAATCCAGCTTTTCTAGTGTTCAGTAGCAAGTGTGTTCTAAATTATGTAGTCTATCAGTATCAGATGTTTCTTTCCAGCTGTTGTCTTTTTTGTTATTGATGGTTTCTTATTCTTATTTTCAATGAAGAGTTTGATCATAGGTTGAGGTACTGAACTTCAAAAAGTTATTTATGAGATCCAAGATGGCAGAGGAGTAAAATATTTTTAATTTTCTGTAAGTAATAAATTTCATTGAAAAATATTTTTAGTTGGCACCACCTATCAACACAAATCCTTTTCTCATCATATCAAACAACGTCTATCTCTTGGCAATAGTCTATATACCTCAGATGTTCTTGCCTGTTTTTGTTACTGCTTACTGTTGAATATATTTCTTCAACTCCTTGTGGTCACTAATTCTAAGTTTGTAGCTATGCATACACAAAGAATGCCAAAAGACATTATTTGAAGACAAACATTATCTTAAGAACTTTTGCTCTCCATTTCCAAAAGTGCAAAAAATTAGAAGACTTAAAGGCTGCCATTTTCTTCAAAATAGGCCTTATTTTATTTTTCTAAATGATAAGGTTGTTATCTTTTTTCCATGTATTATACATACATATAGAGAATAAAAAGGTTTTGAAAAATTCTACTCACACGTGAGGTGCCACAATCACATTGTTCACCTGATTCCAACATCCCATTGCCACATATCGCCCGCTTTTCTGTTTTGTAAACTGGCATAACAGGAAGGGTGTTATGAAGACATTGGAGGCCAGAATTTGAAGCAAAATATTTTAACTCATCCAAGCTACAGGTGCTGAAATACTTTACACCCCGAGAGTGCCTAAATTATTAAAAACATGGGTATGATAAAAATTATTGCTATATATTTCCACATTTACCCTAATGTATGGCATTTTTAACAGAGATTTAAAGAGCATTACTCTTCACAGGAAACAGAAGGCATACTTTTAAAAATATTCATTGCATTGCTAATATATTTAACACAATTTTTAAATTTCAGCAGAAATATTCTTGTAAAAGAAAACAGGAACTGTGTTATTCTTACTTTCCCAGTGCAAAACAACTGAATTAATATTTTTTGGCTTCAGTGTTTAATGCACTTTTAATCTATTTAATATTATTTTTATATTTTTTCTGTTAATCCCAATATGAATACACATAATAACATATTTATTAGTAGCATTGATTATTACTATTTATTAATAGTAACCTTAATAGCATATTTTAGAGCTTTTTTGCTCTCCATAATTAACACGTTAAGTGCCCAGCCTGCTTTGTCTTCCTTTGCAGGAAGTATAGTATCAGTCACTGGTAACTGACATGGCGCTTAATGTGTTAAACATTTCTCAAATAAAAATCTGTTGTTTGAGCTATACTATAGGAGGAGCAGTAGGAGTACCTATCCAGAAAGAATAAAAGCTATTAACACTTTGGTAGCACCTTGGCATCCAACTAAAACACTAGAAATAATATAATTTAAGAGACTAAAGATTGTGCTCTAGACCATGGGTTGAGGAACTTTTTTCTGTGATGTGCCAGGCATACAGCTTATATGCTGTATACATTGGAATGGAGAAATTTGCCACACTAGTGCAAAAGAAGCCATAAACAATATGTAAACCAATACACCTGGAAGTGTGGCAGTAAGATTCTATTTAAAAAACAAGCAGCCAACCAAATTAGTCCATGGATAATTGTGGGCTGACCACTGCCCTATACTACAGTCTACTCTATATCAATTCTAAGAGAGCCTAATTCAAGCTCTGACAGGATCCCCAGAGGAGTCCATGTGGGAAATACCTTGAGTTTCCATATATCCATATTAATAAAGCATAAAAGCAAGCAAATAAAATTCAAAATGATTAGCAAGTGTTTGAATTGCCTGGCAAAAAATAAGAATCCATGCTTTTCAGAGGAAGGTAGGAGAATCCAAGCTTTCTATGGTATAACAACAATATCCAATGTGATGATGATGATGATAGACTTAAAGGAAATAAGAAAATGTAATCCATAGACAATAATAAAGTAATCAATAGAAATCAACACTGAGATGGCCCAGGTGTTAGATATGGCATAAAAATACTTAAAAGAAAGTTATATATATATTCAAATAATTAAAGAAAAATGTTTCATTAATTCAGAGAAATTTCAGTCTTATAACTGAAGACTCAAAGTATACTACATATTCAAATTACATAAAATTATAGAGCAAGGTAAACTAATTGTAGTGACAGAAATCAGATTAGTTGACAGCTGGGACAAGGGTGGAAGGTAGAAGGACTGCCAGGGGTCACAAAGGACCTTTCTGTGAAGAGAGCTGTATAGCCTGAGGACACTGTGGTTCAAAGATATATATATATATATATATACTTGTCAAAAGTCATAAACTTATACACTTAAGGTATGTCAGTTTTATTGTGGACAAACTATAAATCAATAATGTTGATTGTAAAGTACAAACACTCAAAAACATGGTGAGAATATTTTTCTGAGAAACTATCACAAAGAAGATGAAATCAACTTATTTATCCGCTTTTTGTTTTTTAAAAAAAAATGATATCATGGATTCAGAAATAAAAGGATAAAATTAAATAATGAGAAAATATTCTGAGCTGATTAGATCATTATCTGCAACATATTTACTGAGCATTCTTCTAAGCAACTGTTATTTAGTAAAAAGTACAAGTGCCTGCTAGGAGCAAAAAGTATAAACACCAGGAAAGAAATATGTGAAATAAGTTAGATAGTTATTGGAATGAGGAAAAACAAAAATAAAAGAACATATTGTACAAGGGAATAAAAGATACTATTTTAGAAGAGAGGACCTTTTTTTTTTAAATCTGTAGCTAACATCATACTTATGGTGAAAAATTGAACGCTTTTCCCTTAAGATTGACAACCAGGCAAGAATTACCACTCTCACCACATCAAGTCACATTGAGCTGAAGTCATTTCAAGTGTAATTAAGCAAGAAAAAAACTAAGCACAAATAAATAAAAAGGAAAAAATAAAACTTTTTTATTCATGAATGACAGGATCTTGTTTATAGAAAATATTACAAAATCAACAAATAACATCTCCTGGAACTTCTATAGTGTTTAACAAGTTTGCAGCACCCAAAGTCAATGTACAAAAATTAATTATATTTCTATGTACTAGCAATGAACAATTTGAAGATTATATTAAGCCCTGACTGGTGTGGTTCAGTGGGCTGGGCATCGTCCTGCAAACCAAAAGGTCTCCAGTTCAATTCCCAGTCAGAGCACACGTGTGGGTGCAGGCCAGTACCTCAGCTGGGGGCATGCAAGACGCAACCAATCAATGTGTTTCTCTCACGCATTGATGTTTTTCTCTCTTTCTTTCTTTCTCCCTTCCCCTCTCTCTAAAAATAAATAAATACAATATTTGAAAATGATATTAAGTAAATGATTCCATTCATGACAGCAAAAAAAAATGCATAAAAGATAAATTTAACAATGCTTAAAGATAAATTTAAGAATACTTAAAGATAAATGTAAACTGTAAAACAACTATATTACTGAGAAAAATTAAAGATGATCTATATAAATGAAGACATATACTATATTCAGCAATCAAAATACTCAATATTATTAAAATGGCAATTCTCCCAAAATTGAATATGCAATTAAACTTTGCAACATTTTTCAAAATCTCAGCAGGAGTTTTTGTACAAATGAGTAAGTTGATAAAATATATATATAGTTACAAAGGACCTAGAATAGGTGAAAAAACTTGGGTGTCTGAACTACTTGATTTCAAAATTCAATATAAAGCTACCGTAATAAAGGCAGTATGCTTTTCTATAAGGACAGACATACAGATTAATGATATAAAGTTCAGATTCCAATTAAAAATCCACACATATGTGGTCAATTGATTTCTGAAAAAAATTATCAAGGCAATAAAGCAAGGGCAAGGACGGTCTTTTAATGAATAGAATTGGAATAATGGGAAATCCATATGGCAAAAATAAAAATAAACTTAAACACATATACAATAATTAATTCAAGGTGTATCATAATACTGAAGAGCTATAAAACCACGATGCAGGAAAAAGATGATAGTGTGCTTCATCAAAATTAAAAACATTTTCTTAAAAATTTCATTATAAGAAGGAAATCATGTTTCTGATAGCGAGAATATATAAGCAATTCCTACAACTCAAAAAGAGCATGAAAATATTTTTTGTTTTTAAAAATTAAAAAAATAGATTTGAATAGGCTCTTCACCAAAGAAGATATACAAAGCTATATGGCATGAAAATATATAATAATAGCTCCTAGGAAAGTGAAGAGTAAAACCAAGGGGTGATAATACTACATACCGAGTAAACTGTTTCAAATTAAACATACTGAACATACCAATTCTTGGTGATGATGTGAAACAATCTGGACTGGCTACACAAAATGGAAATGTAGGGCCCCTTGTTTATAAAGCAAGGGAGTGTATTATTAATGATACTAAAATTAAAAGCTTTTTCCTTTCTTCAACAGTCTCCCATGGTGCCATTTATTTGCAACTTAATGTATTTTTAAATAAAAACCTTTAATTAACATGAATTGTACTGTTCATCCTTATATTGGACAATGCCAGTTTATTGCAAACATCAAAGCATTTAACTTCATGCAGAATCACTGAAATTATACAATTCATCTGGCTTGTCCCTAAAGGGAGCTTTCAAGCAGGCCAAGAAAAAAAATATGAGCCAGATTCTGGAAGGTAGAAAGAAGGAAGAGAGTTTCCCCAAGCATGGAGTGCTAGGGAAGTGCTGGGCCTGTTTTGGTATGTGTTTCCATCTGCACTTGAAAACAATGTGTATACAAGAAACTAAAGAACAACAAAAACAAAAGAACTAAATAGAACAAAGAGCAGAACAGCAGTCAATAGGGGGGAGGGGGGAGGGAGAGAAGGGGGATAAGTAAGGGAAGGGTTTAGTCAAAGAACGTGTATAAATGACTCATGGATACAGACAACGCGGAGGGATATGATTGCGGGAGAGGGGGTGGGCTGAGTGGGGGAGAGAAATGGGGGGAAAATGGGACAACTGTAATTGAAAAACCAAAAATTAAAAAAAAAGAAAAAGAAAAAAAAAAGAAAAGAATGTGTATCCTGTAGTTGTTGGAGACAGTGTTCTGTAATTGTCAATTACTTTAGTAAGGTTAATAGAAATGTAAGAGTTCCTAACCAAAAACAATTCTTAAAAGGGATTATATGTATTTCATGAAGAATATTAACTTACATTGCTTCTGGTGACATTATGCAAACATCTCCTGAACAATGACAGGTGTCAGTATTGTCAAAACTCAATCCCACATTAAGGCCAAGCAGCTGCACGATACTGACAGTATATGACTCCAGAGAAGAACCCTCTGGATACTAAATGTAAGAAAAAGAAAAGAAAAAGATTCAGCTAAGAATCCTGTTCAGTTATTTTTTTTTAAAGCAATACTTGCTATAATGAAAAACTAATATATGAAATTCATTTTTAAAATATATTAACACATCCAAGATACCTATGTAGATGCAATTGTAGTAGTTATATAAGCATTTAGATGATAGCTTTATTAAACATAGATAAATAAAACACAAAAGTTTAATTTTTAATACTATTAATGACAACAGCTGCTATCTTAGAGTCTTAAACAACACATTGTATTGCTTCTTTGAATTATTTTGAACAAATGCTCTAATATTTTAATAATTCTACATTTTCTTTGTAGAAAGCAGTCTCTAAAATGGATCTCAATGATTTCTGCCTTCTGCTATTTGTGTCCTTGAATGTAAGCTGGATTTATTGACATAATTCTAATTAACTGAACATAGCAAAAGTGATGGGTCATCTTTTCCATGATAGGTGAGAAAAAAACTAACTTTTGGGGTCTATGAATCACTGTCCTCACTCTGGCGGAAGCCATCCAGCTACTAAGTCATGAAGTAGGCCTGTGGAAATGTCCACATGAGTGGGATTGGAAAAACATTTTCTGAGGTCTTCCTATAGCCACGTGACTAAGCTTGGAGACAAATTCTCTCTGTACTGAACCCTGAGATAACTGCAGCTCTAGCTGACACCTTGATTTTGCCCACTAAGCTGCTCCTGGAATTATAACCCATAGAAATGCATTATGTACATCTGCTAAGTTTTGGTATAATCAGTTATAGCAATAGATAACTATACACCCTCAGTAAGTATTGTATCATTCCCAATTTCTTCACACAAATGTTTATGACAGCTTTATTCATAACTGACAAAACTTGCAAGCAACCATGATAACCTTCACTAGGTGAATGGATACATAAACTGTGGCACATTTAAGACAATGGAATATTATCCAGCACTAAAAAGAAATGAACTACAGAGTAATTAAAACAAATGGAGGAACCTTAAATGCATATCACTAAGTGAAAGAACCCAATCTGAAAAGGTTATATACTGTATAATTCCAGCTATATGACATTCTGAAAAACACAAAATTATGGAGACAATAAAACAATCCATGGATGCTCATGAGGAGGAGAAAAATTAATAAGCAGAGTCCAGAGGATTTTGGGGCGGATAGTGAAATGTTCTGTATAATATATATCATAATATATTATGGTATATATATACACATTTATCCCTGGCTGGTTTGGCTCAGTGGATTGAGCGTCGGCCTGAGAGCTAAGTGTCGCTGGTTCGATCTTCCAGTCAGGGCACATCAGAGAAGGAAAACTCTGACTCCAAAAAACCTCCGCTGCCTTGCGGCATACCTCTTCAGGGGAAAGGCTAAGGGAGTAAACCCCGACAGAAAATCCGGAGCCGGAGTCCCTAAGGCGGTTTGACGTTGTAGTCAACACCGGCAACTCCTGCGGCGCACCTGAAGCCAAGCTGTATTGACTCCGTCTTTCCCTTGGATCCTTCAGCTGCGAAGAGAGGGGGGGTCTGCTGCATGGGCAACAGCAGACCCTCCATATCACCCTGCCCAGGCTCTGTAGCTTCAGCTTCACTGGAGAGGACACTCCAGCGTCATCGCAAGATGTCGATTCAACACGGGAGGAGACAGATACCGTGTCACTCCCGAGTCGGACTGCACAACCATTCTCGGCGGTGCAGATAGACTCTTAAGAAGCTACACCATCGTCTCTCGAGACGGACGGCTGCCGACCCGATATATACACATTTATGTATTTATATTTACATATATACACACACACACACACGTACACACTAATGACATCTTGAGGGCATTATGGTATGTGAACTAAGTCAGACAGAGAAAGACATATTCTGTATAATCTCACTTATATATGGAATCCAAAACACCAAACTCATAGAGGCAAAGAACAGATTGGTGGTTGCCAAGGGTGTGGTATGTGGAGTGGGAATGAGTAAAAGCAGTCAAAGGGTAAAGATTTCTAGTATTTGGAGATGCAATGTATAGCATAGTAACTAGAATTAACAGTATTTTATTTTATATTTAAAAGTTTCTAAAAGAGTAGGTTTAAAGATTCTCACCACCCATACACATGCACAAATAGTAGCAATGTGAGATGATCACTGTGGCAATCACTTCCCAATATACACACATATCGAATGATTACACTGTAGACCTTAAACTTACATAGTTATAACAAGTATATACTAGAACTGATTTTAATCTTTTTAATCTCTCAATGGCAATTTGCTTTATTGTAGTTGCTACTAAAAGCCAACCAACTGCACAAATTGGCCAATATAAAAATCGCAATGCATGCATCTTTTTCTGAAGCACTAAGTTAGTTCCCTTTCTTATTTCTTATATAACTTGTTGTAAGTGGCATATAACTCTGTAGTAAGAGCTCATTCTCACTTTCCTCAGAAAATAGTAGATTATGAATATTTGATAGCTGTTTTTCCTACAAGTCTGCTCCTCCCTAACATAAAGACTTGAATGCAACCATAAGATAGCTTCCTAAATTAGAAAAATAATAAATTCACTAATAAAAGCAAAAAAATATACACAAATTATTAATTTTGAGAGAAAACTGCTACATTGAATATATAATAAATATTGGTTAAAAACATACCACTGTTCAAAACAATTAAACTTTGACTTTACGAAGGTCAAATATATTTTTAAAAACAGTATTACTTTATTATCAGTTCAACTTTCAAATGTTCTATTTTTTAAATAGTTTACATTTTTATTGAGTGACACATACATTCAATATACACATATCAAAAGTGTACAGCTCTATCAGCGTTCATCTGATCAGGGAATAGAATGTTACTAACACCCCGTAAGACATCTTTGTGCTCTTTTGTAATAATAATTTCTCAAAGGGTAGTCATTACCCTAACTTCTGCTATCACAGATTAGTTCTGTTTCATTGCACTTTATGGAAATGGAATCATGTGTATATTCTCTTTTGTGTTGGGTTGCTTTTGCTCTACCTCATATACACCCAGGAGTGGATCTAGGAAAACCAACTTTTGTTGCTGTTTCTATTTTTCTCACTCCCTATTTCCATGCATCTTAGCTCTCTAGGCAACCATTCTAACCTAACTAGTATTTTATTAGTTATTTTTTCTTTCTAAATATGCTTTTTTCCTGGTTTGTGTACATGTAACTTTAATATTATGAGTAACATTGTGCTCTTTTGTCTTTGCTTTTTTTTTTATTGTTTTCCTATTACAGTTGTCCCATTTTTTCACCCACTGTTCTCCCCTACCACGCCCACCACCCCTCCCACATTCAATCCCCACCCTGTTGTCCATGTCCAAGGTCATTCATACTAGTTTTTTCACTAGACCCTTCCCCTTCTTTCTCTCCTTTTCCCCCTCTCCCTTATCCCCTGGTCACTGTCAGTCTGTTTCTTGTTTACACGTCTCTGGTTCTATTTTGCTCTTTTTTGTGTGTTGTTCATTAGTTTCCTGTATTAGGTGATATCATACGGTATTTGTCTTTTGCTGCCTGATTTATTTCACTAAGCATAATACTCTCAGTTCCATCTATGTTGTCACAAATGGTAGGAGTTCCTTTTTTCTTTCTGCTGCATAGTATTCCATTAAGAGTTTCTGCTCAGTGAAAGAAAATACCAGCATGAAAAAGGAACCAGATCTGGATCGAACCCGGGGCCGGGCGTTGGCAGCTGCTGGCTGTTCTTGACAAGCTCATGCAGTGGGAGAGGCGGCTGAGGAAAAGTGCCGCAGCAGAGACATGTCGGAGAGACCGCAGAACCAGAAGAATGGAGGAAAATATGAAGCTTGCTACAGTGGAAGATACTGTGGAGTACTGCCTGTTCCTGATACCAGATGAATCAAGGGGCCCAGAAAAACACGAGGAGATTCTTCAAAACTATAGAGAGAATAATGACCCAGTCTGCACCTATGTTGGTCCCTTATATATGGCAGAATCAGCCTTTCAATCTGAAATATAAACCTGGGACAGGAGGTGTTCCTGCTCATATGTTTGGCATGACAAAATTTGGGGATAACATTGAGGATGAATGGTTTATTGCTTATATAGTAAAGCAAATTACAAAGGAATTTCCAGAATTGGTAGCAAGGATTGAAGACAATGATGGTGAGTTCTTGTTAATAGAAGCTGCTGACTTTCTCCCTAAATGGTTGAATCCTGATAATAGTGCTAATAGGGTGTTTTTCTACCATGGGGAGTTGTGCATTATTCCTGCACCGAGGAAACCTGAAGCAGTGTCCTGGTTACCCGCTACACCCCCAACAATCCCTCAAGCATTAAATATAATCTCAACACACTCAGAAGAGATTTTGGCTTCGGAATCTATACGAGCTGCTGTGAATAGGCGCATGAGAGGGTACCCAGAAAAAGTTCAAGCCTCCCTTCATCGAGCTCACTGCTTCCTTCCAGCTGGCATCGTAGCAGTGCTAAAGCAGCACCCCAGATTGGTGGCTGCAGGAGTCCAGGCATTTTACCTACGGGACCCAATTGACCTGCGAGCCTGTGGTATTTTCAAGACATTCTTGCCTGAAACACGAATAATGACATCAGTCACCTTTACTAAATGTCTGTATGCACAGTTGATGCAACAGAGGTTTATGCCAGACCGTCGGAGTGGATACAAACTGCCTCCGCCATCTCATCCCCAATACCGAGCCCATGAATTAGGCATGGAGTTGGCTCACGGATTTGAGATTCTATGCTCCAAATGTAGCCCACATTTTTCTGACTCCAAGAAGTCCCCTGTGACTGCCTCACCACTCTGGGCTGGCTTCCTTGACAGTCTGAAAAAGAATGATTTCTTTAAGGGACTGATAGAAGGTTCTGCGCAATACCAGGAAAGACTAGAAATGGGAAAGAACTACTTCCAACTCTCAGTAAACCGACCAGAAAGCTCTCTTGCTATGAGCCCAGGTGAAGAAATCTTAACCTTATTACAGACGTTACCATTTGATATCGAAGAGCTTAAAAAAGAAGCCAATCTTCCCCTAGAAGATGATGACCAATGGTTAGATCTCTCACCAGATCAGTTGGACCAACTACTGCAAGAAGCTGCTGGCAAAAAAGAGCCAGAGCCCCCCATTTCCAAGAAGGAGGAGAACTATGACTTAACTTATGTCTCAAAGAGCATGAAAGCTTTCATATCCAAAGTCTCAACCCACAAAGGAGCAGAGCTGCCTTGAGAACCTTCTGAGGCCCCGATAACTTTTGATGCAGATTCTTTTCTTAATTATTTTGATAAGATTTTAGGGTCAAGGCCTCATGAATCAGACTCTGATGACCTGGATGAGGAAGACTTTGAAAGTTTAGATAGTGATGATGAGTTGGACTTTGAAACACAAGAGCCCAGGGAAGAAGCATCTGTAAAAGGAACACTTGATGATCTCAAGTCATACATGGCCCAGATGGACCAGGAACTGGCACATACCAGCATTGGCAAAAGTTTCACCACCCAGAAGTAAATGGAATCTACCAGTAAGAATTCAGATGAGGAAGATAATGGTGCAGGAGGATCTGTTATGACACCACTGGACGTAGACCTGAACCTGGTTTCAAATATATTGGAATCGTACAGTTCCCAGGCCGGACTGGCCGGACCTGCTTCCAACCTCTTACAGAGCATGGGAGTGTGGCTGCCCGACAGCAATGACCACAGGCCTCTAAGCGAGCCAGCGAAGGACTGATGGCAAGCCCAGCCTCTCCTTTTTTTCTTAAATAAATATTGAATCTGAATGTGTTCAAAAAAAAAAAAAAAAAGAGGGACCAACTATATGGGGAAACAGATTTGCCAATGATACCTCAAACAAGGGTTTGATCTCCAAAATATATAAAGAACTTATACGACTCAACATCAAGAAAACAGATAATCCAATTAAAAAATGGGGAAAGGACCTGAACAGACACTTTTCCAAGTAAGACATACAGAGGGTTCATAGGCATATGAAAGAATGCTCAACATCAGTAGCCATCAGAGAGATGCAAAGAAAAACCACAATAAGATACCACCTCACACCTGTCAGAATGGTCATCATTAACAAATCAACAAACAAGGGCTGGCGAGGATGTGGAGAAAAGAAAACCCTAGTGCACTGTTGGTGGGAATGCAGACTGGTGCAGCCACTATGGAAAACAGTATGGAATTTCCTCAGAAAACTAAAAATGGAACTGCCTTTTGATCCAGTGAGTCCATTGCTAGGATTATACCCAAAGAATCCTGAAACACTAATTCAAAAGAACCTATGCACCTCTGTGTTCATAGCAGCACTATTTATAGTAGCCAAGTGCTGGACACAGCCTAAGTGCCCATCTGTAGATGAGTGGATCAAAAATCTGTGGCAAATGTTCTATTTAAAAAACAATTATATACAGTTTAATTTTATGCTTCAAAATTAGTAATATAAAATACTATTAAATAATGAGTAACCTATGGAATATATTTATTACTTCTTTAAAATATTTAGGAAAATTTGAAACATAAAGTAATGAGAGCAAACTGGATAATAACTACATACCATAGCAACTCCTGCAGCATATTCCTTATTACATATTTTTCCAGGATATGTGGCTCCTTTAAAACTCAAATTTTTCTTGAAGCTAAAAAATAAGAATTTCCTCACAATTGCATTTCAGGGTGGCATTATTGATGATAAATTTTCATAGCAACAAACATTAGTGGAAAATTACTATGTCTTAAGCACCATACTACCCTGAATTAAGCTAATTTAAACACATTTTTCTCATACTTTTAATGTTAAAAATATATCAATATATACTTGTAACTTTTTTTATTTGATAAACACTCAGAAGTATAATAAAGGATAAAGCCGAACAGTTATGTCATTAATGGTTATAGTTTTTATTCTGGTTCCTTCTACATTTACAGCCTTGAAAATTCAATTTTCTGTGACCTCCTTATTCATTTATTCACTAAAAATGAATAGGTTTTTCTGTGCATAATATTCTAGATAATGAAACAATTCAATATATTTGTTAGTAGAAAATAAAAACAGAAAAATTAATGAGATGAAAGACAAGATGTAGAGATAATAGGTAGTAAAAGTTTATAAGCCAAGCAACATCAAAGAAAGTGTATCACTCATAATTAATCTCCTTTACTTATTTCAATGCTTTTGTGTAACTTCATTTTTATCAGGTTATTTTATGTCAGTTGATAGAAGTTTTTAAGTCTCACTTCACATTAGCTCATTGAGGACAAAAGCTATAACTTATTTTTTTCCCATCCCAATCATGTCTACTAAATTTATAGAATACAGTATATATTAAATAAATTATTTTTTTCATAATGAACATAAAATCATTTTCCATTATTCTTTAATGCTATACAAATACAGAATACTATACTCACGCAAGTAAGTATGCAATATGATGAGACTGGAAGACATGTTTGGATTTCCATTCTAAAAATCTAATTAATATATGATTAGGATTTCCAAAAGTAGAAATTTTATTTTTATTTGACCAGATTTCTATGGCAGATACTACAACAGTCAGTTTTAACTGAGTAAGCATCTAAAAAAAGAAATTAAATAAAAAATTTTAAATAAATTTTAATATATTAAACCTTTATTAAAAATATATTTAAGATATTTAATTTGATAGTTTGATCATGGAAACTCTTCAATAGCACAACCAAATACTATACACATCAAAACATATTACATATATTTTTACAAAGTATATAAACAAAAGTTTTTAAAAACTTACAGTGTTAACAAATCCAATTATCTGAATAACCGTCTGTGTTACAGCCTTTATATCAGAGCCCATGTAATCAAACTGAAAAAGATAAATTATTTTTAAAAATTGGTAAACGCCATTAATACATCACATGCCCTTTATATATACAATGTACCCTATTCTAAATTAGTGGTAGAACTACATTCCAATTGTATCCAAGAAATAGATAATGATGTATAAATAATGATTTATAAAAATAAATCATTTAATCTTTAATATATAATGAAAACATTTAATAACATGGTTTTTGTTTTCTTTGGTGATACTGTTATTTTTTTTAAACTTTAATAATAGTTCTAAAGTTATACATTTTTATTAAATTTATTGGGGTAACATTGGTTAATAAAATTATATAGGCTTCAAGTATACAATTCTATGATGTGACTGGCTAGCTCAGTTGGTAGAGCATGAGACTCTTAATAACATGATTTTAAGCAATGTTTAATGTACTTAAGTTGTGTCATTTAATTATTATTTATGAAAACTGAATAGTTTTTTAAATGGAGTATTATATAAATGACTGAGACTATATCAAACTAAAAAGCTTCTGCACAGCAAAGAAACCACCAACAAAACAAAAGAAAAATAAAAAAATGGACCAACCAACCAAATGGGAGAGGAGAAGGCAGTTGCAAGCAACAGCTCTGATAAGAGATTAATATCCAAAATATATAAAGAACCCATACAACTCAACACCAAACAAAAAGACAATCAAATTAAATATGGGCAGAAAACCTGAATAGACACTTCTCCCAAGAAAACATACAAATGGCCAACAGATAAATGAAAAGATTCCCCCCCGCCCCCGGTGAAAAGAAGGGGAAGGGACTAGTCAAAGGCCATGTATAAATGACCCATGGATATGGACAATAGTATGGGGATTGATTGTGGGAGCAGGGGCAGGTTGGGCAGAGGAGGGCAAAGAAGAAAAAATTGAAACAACTGTAATAGAAAAATAATAAAAATAATTTTTAAAAAATGAAAGGATTCTCAACTTCACTAGCTATTAGGGAAATGAAAATCAAAACTACGAGATACTGCCTCATACCTGTTAGAATGGCTACTATCAACAAGACAAGTGACAATCAGTATTGGAGAGGTTGGAGAGGAAAAGGAGCCCTCGTTCACTGCTGGTGGGAGTGTAAACTTGTACAGCCACCATGGAGGTTCCTCCAAAACTTAAGAATATGTGGGATATAAAACTGAAAGAAACAAATGAGCAAACAATAACGAAAAACACACAGACACAGACAAAAGTATGTTGTTTCCCAGAGGGAAAGAGGGTAGGGAGGATAATAAAGGGTAAAGAGGGGTCAGATACATGGAGACAGAAGGTGATTTGACTCTGGGGTGGGGGGAGCAAACAATACAATATATAGATTGAGTATCATAGAAATGTAAACGGGAAACCTATATAATCTTAGTAACCAACATCACCCCGATCAGCTTAATAAAAAGAAAGAACAGTTACCATATGAACCAGAAACCCTTCTGGGCATCTACCTGAAATTTTTAAAAACATTTATTTATAAAGATATATGTACCTCTATGTTCATTGCAGCACTATTCATGGTGGCCAAGACATGAAAACAACTGAAATGTTTTTGATAGATGATTGGATAAAGAAGACATGGTACATATGTACAAATCCACCTATCAAGTTCCCTCAGATCTTACTGACCTAGCCTCATATCTTAGAATCTCCTATCCACCTGTGTTTAGAATCCTCTAACCACCTATGTTGTATAAATTCAAATTTTAAACCCAAGATCTGAAGAATAGTTGTGAATTCTCAGTATGGAAATTTTATTCATTTGTTTTTGTCATTTCTTTTACTTAGAACTGAGAACAAAGATACCTTCTTTTCCTCCTTTACTTGAAAGAGATGGCATATGTGTTTAGTAGATTACCCTATCAATTAGGCTGAGGCAGCTAAATATTATTGCAAGTAGGGTTGACAGTTTGGGAAAATTCTCATCTATACTTTCATTGAGAATGTGGTCCTTTTGAAAAAAGGAAAAATAACAGACAAGGTTTAGAAAATGAAAAGATGCTTCACAAAGCAATTGGACATCATATATACAAAATAAATAAATTAACAAAAACTTGGCTTACTCACAATTTTAAGAATTTGTTAATTAGTCTAAAAGCAAAATAAACATCAAAAATTTGTTCACTGAAATCAAGTTGAAGACAAATGGTAAGTAATTTAAAATAATAATGTATATTAAAGGACCTACCAGATTTTTATCCACAACAATATATATTTCAAGATATTGAGGGAATAACTTGAGAAATTCAATTATCTGAAAAACATACAACATGAATACTGAGAAATTTCTAAAAATTTACCTCTTTTTGAAATTATAGTAAAAAATTGAGATACATGTTACTATCAATTATATGACAAGGCTATTTCCAAATACAGAAATGTAGGTACTGTTCAGAAATTCCAACCCAAAAAGTGCCCGGGATAAAAGGAACTTTTACTGAGATCCCAAACTCTACAAGAACCCCAGTTCTTTTGACTTTAGCAACAGCTGAAATTGGAAATATTAATTTTATAACATATAGCTTTTCTCTCCTTAACCCCGTGATACTTTTCATAGTAAGCTTCCATATAGGCAGATGTGTTAGTTTATTAGAAACAATATAGCTTAAAAAATATTACTAAAGTATGATCAATGGTGTTCACTAATGCTAGGGGTGTTATTTATGGCAGTTTGCAAGTGTTTGTGGAGGAAGAATTAGCCACTTCACTGTACACTTATTTACCTTATGTAAGCCACTGATATTATTCATTTCTGAGCTTCATGAAATAGAAACTTACCTTACAAATTTAGATCACATAATATTTATACCATGTAAATTATCAGACAATCAAGGGAAAGGAAAATTTTACATTAATTATCCAAATGCCCACATGTGAAAATTAATTTTTTGTTTTCTTTAATCCTATATTAACATATCTGTTTCCAGAATTAATTACTGTGTTTTTGCTAAACTTTCATCTAATAGCAAGCATAACAAAGAACTCAATTCAATTTTCTGTTTTAAAATTTACACAGGTACCTCTTTAAAAAGTAAAATAATTCTAATATTTGCAACTTGCCAAACTTTGCTCTGAATTAATTTTAGTTCACAATATTATACTAAATATATTAAAATTTAAAACTCAACACTTACTTCTGAATTTTTTCTATATTGATACTCAGAATTATTATAACTGTAAGTGTCATTGTTTCCTAAGAGAGGAACGTTAATGTTATCATCTTTGTCTTCATAAATCATATGCATGAATTCTGACATAGTCTCCATTGGCTCTATTCCATATGAGATGTTTTGCAACTGCAATGTTCCCCTGAATGTTGAAATAATCAAAGCAAATCTTAAATTATTCTACCAAAACTATAATCTAATATTCCATTGAGAATTGTTAGCCAGTTTTTTTTTTTTCTTCATTTAAAGCCACCTTAGTTTTTCTACTTTCTCTCTTTATTTTTGAGTTGTCACCCAGAACTGGACCAGTAATACTGAAGGATATGCATTGCTTTATACTATAAGTATTCTAAGAAAAATATCTTAAAGGAACCATGCTGGTGGCATGGATCCGTGTGCTTAAACAGTTTAAGACCCCTTCCTAGGGTATAGATTTTCTAAGCTAATTTGTAGGATCTATAAGCACTCTCTCCCTTAGTCTTAAGTCCTTTCCCTCTTTTTGAGACACCTAACTCTCCCTGACACTTAATGTCCCAAATAATTTGCGTGGGTTGAACTGAAGACATTACCTGCCTAAAATGATTGGAGCAGAGCCAAAGTATCTCTCAGATTGAGGCTTTCTATAATTGTCTATAATTCTAGGAAATTAAGAAAACATAAAACATTGGGGAAAACTAAAATACAAAGATCAAACCATGCCCCCTACACTCAAGATTGCTCAAAGCCTCAGGCAACAGATCCTATCAGAATCAACAAGTAGCATCCCATCAGGAACAGATGCTGTCAGAGGGATCATTTTATTTTATCAGTAATTCTTACTCACTGCTTAGGGAATTAAAATAACAAAGGTTACTGTAGAACCAGAAAAGATTTGTGGAGGACCAAGTCATACACTAGCAGGATCTAATAATGGCAATAGAACATATTTCCATTGGTTACAACCTGAGTCCTGAACAAGTGTTGAGTGACACAAGAGAATGTGAAAAGCCTGCAATATATCCATAATAATTGCAATCCATCTGAAAAAGAAAAAAAAAACATGAAGAAAAACAAATGGATAGGTTATTTTAAAAATAGATACCACGTATGTGTTATTTACATATATTTTTACATTAGCTACCATGCTACATTAATATGAATGACAATTACCTAATGAAGCTGTGCCAGGTAGAAATAAGAACTAGTCCAGGTTACTCATTTTAGTGAATGTGTAAAATTATATTCTAGTAACTTCAAAGTATGCATATTTTAAAGGAAATTCAGAGTAAGAAATTTGTAAGAAAAAATAACTTGTCTTACCTGATCTACCAAAGGGTTAGCAGCCTGGATGTCATTTTTGTCATAAGAATAAGCAACAGAAACTGAGGTTAAAAATGATCTAGGCAGAAAGCACAAAATCATGCTCAAGTTGTGAAAACATAGAAAAAGCATTCTTTATAATAAATTTTTCTTTTTATTGGACAATTTAAAGTAGTGCCAATTACCTTGGCATATCCTATCTTCTAAATACTTCTCTATCATTTACAATAAATTAGGCACTAATGGAGGCATTTTAATTATAATGACATATAATACCAAAATTCCTGCTAATGAACAACCCAAATTCCTAGAACTATCAAACAGTAAAACAACATAGGACCCAATTTCCAGCACAGAACTTTCAAATCTTTGTCTTTATTGCTCACTGACTCCAGATTATAAAACGGAATCTCAAAATTAAAATGCAGGGTTATAACAGTCTAGAAAGACTTCCTTCACATTGCTGCAAACTCATTCACTAAGCTTAGCTAAGTACCATGTTCTTCTCAGTAAACTTGGTCAGAATCTTGTTTCATTCTCCTCAGTATCTATGCAAAAATTTCACCCCCCTCCTGTCAGTCATCCCACCTAACCTCAGTGTCGCCTCATTTTCAGAGAACTTATATCTGTCCTCACCTCTTATCTTTATTTCCAGAGGTGACTGCTTTAGTTCAAGCAAATCCTCTTCTTGTGCTATGAATCCCATTCTGTGCCATATGTTGAAGATGCATATTTTTTCAGTCCCATAATTTCAAACTCTTCCTCTCTGTCTTTTAGCCTAACACTATTTTAAAACTTTATCAAGTCATTATACCCTAAATAATTCTCCCTTGACCCTGTGTCCTACTATAGCTATTTCCTTTATATTTCCAATTTGCAACCTATTTTTTGAACAGTTCATTTTTATTTTATTTTTTCCATTACCATTTATCTCCCCTATACCCTCTTTCCCTCCACCTAGTCCCTCCCCAACACTGCAGTCACCACACTGCTGTTCATGTCCATGAGTTCTCTTTCTTTTTTGCTCGATCTGTCCACTCAACACCCACCCCCAAAGCTGTCAGCCTACAACCTATTTTTATCAAATTAGTAGCCTATACCCAGTTTTTCCACTTTGTCAACACTTATTCACCATGAAATTGCTCTGAAAAGATTCATAGCCACCAGAACATCAAATCCAAAAGACAATTTTTAAATAATCATTGTACTGGACTTCTAGCATCTTTTTGGAAACTGTAACCACTCAGTCTAATCACACATCACTCTTCTGCTTCTCTTCCAGAGTTCAGCCAACAACAATCAATAGGCCAAATTTGGCTGGCTGCATGTCTTGTAAATAAAATATTTTTGAAATACAATCAGGCTTATTGATTTACATATTGTTTATGGCTGCTTTTGCACTATAGTGCAAAATTGCTTAGTTCCAACAGAGTATATAGCATATTGGTCAATAATATTTACTATGTGGCTCTTTACAGAATAAGTATGTCAACCACTGGTCTAGGAAGGCATAGTCTTCCATGTTCCTTTTTGTTTTACCTGTCCCAAAATATTGATCATTACCAGGATTCAGTCTTCAGCCACAAATCTATTTATAAGCACTCTATAAGCTCTCATTTAAAAATACAGCCAATCTATTGATTACTGCTAAATCTATATCCCAATTACCAATCTCTGCTCAGAGGTTCACATTCCTATCTTCATATACCTGTCAGGAAAACCCACTTGGATATATTTTAGGCACTGCAAACTAAACTAAACCCTTTCCTCACATAGAGCTCTCCCATGATCATATTCCTCATTTAATTACACTATAACCGACCCTTTTCTTAAGCAACAACTAATTTACACAAGATTCCTCACTGTTTCCTAATCACACTACCAAATCTGTCTTCAAGGTCTATTGAATGCTTTATTTCCTGTGCTATAACCTACACCATACATTCAAGCCACCAATCATCACTCAACTAAACTAGTATAAAGTCATATAATTGGATACCCTACTTCTACGTTTGCCCCTCAAAATCAGCCTGCAAGACTCAATAAACCTATATAAGTACATTCTTACAAACATTTTGGCTTTCAATATCCTTACCTTGGCATGACAACCTGGTTTTACCTACTACCGTTCCAAAATCTTTTACTCCTATCTTCTAGAAAATATGTTCTTTGGTTGTTCACACTGACTTTTTGCACACCACAGAATCTCCTTGGTCTCACATCTCCATGTTTTACACATGATTTTCTCTAAACAGAATGCCCCACTACACTATCGCACTTCTTTTCAGAGCTAAAGTTATCTTCCCTCGAGGTACAAACCATCTTTTACCTCTTTCCACAAAGGCTTCCTTGATTTTCATACTGCTGTTTACACACTTATCATAATACCATATTATAATAAAATTCTCCATTTTCTATTAATGTGTTTGACTATATATTTCTACATTATAAATTATTTAAATGTGGACTACATTTTATTGTCTTTAGTATGCCTAAAACTTTATCCAATAACCAATATGCAATAGATATCAAGTTCATATAAGTATCAGATATACATCTCAATTAAAATGATCCAGGGAAAAAGTGGGACAATTGTAACAGAAAAACAATAAAAATAAAATTTAAAAAAATTAAATAAATAAATAAATAAAATGATCCTACTCATAGCTATTCTTATAAATCAAGAAATCAAAGAATTAAAATATGAAAAGATGAAATAATTACTTACTGCTTTTTGAGATGGACAAAATATGGTTTTTTGTTTATTGTAATCATATAAGCAACCTGCAACATGAGAATTCAAAATACTTTCAATAATGCTTCTAAATAATATGTCAAATGTTTCCTGTCAGTTATGTTTTTAAAATATTGTCAGAATTAATAATAATAAATAAGCATTACATATGCTTCCCTTCCCATGTGGATATTTGAAGTTTCAGGATTCTGAAGTGAGAACAAGGTGGTAGAGTCCCCACATGCCTGCTAGTCACCATTACTCATATTACCTCATGGTTGCTGTATTTTGGCTTAAACACATACCATCAATTCACCATGCTGAAAGTGAATACCAAAGTTGCCTACCTCACTTGAGAGAAACTTCTGCTTGCTTAGTTCAAGCACTCCTGGAAAATAAATTTCCCTGCTCATTGGAAGAGACACTTCTAAAAGACAGAACTACAAGGAATACACTTCAACTCTCACAACATAACACAACTACCATTGCCCTTTGCTTATCCAACTGACCAAAGAAACTCCTCTGGAATAGAATGTAGAAGATACAGACAGCAGAAACATGTATGGAGAACCCTCTAGAGCATAACAAAAAATATGAGTCATTAAATTATTTATGTGGTTAATATTTAAAAATTATTTTAGCCAGAGAAATAGCCATTTGAAAGTTTTCAGTTCCTTAATGTTATACTATAGCAGAATAATATATTTTGCACCAGATAAATGGTCTAAGTAGAGTCATCTGGATAGTACACTGGAAAGAAGTAAAAGTGGAGTCTGGAGGGAACCTTGAAAATTATGCCCTCTAAAAATCCCTTGTTATTAAACAAATATCATGAAAAATAAAGGGGCATATGATAGCAGCAATAAGATTTTAAAGCTACATGTCTTACAAAGAAAAAACAACTACAATGAAATTAATAAGAAATGTACAAAAATGATAGGAGCAAAAAAATTCAAAAAGACATGTCCAGAGCTTTTGCAACTTTTCATGCACAGTATCTAACTGTGCGGGTTGAACTGTGTCCCTCTAAATTTATATGTGAATTTCTAACCCAGGATCACAGAATGTGACCTTACTCAGTTAATGAAATTACAAGATAATGAAATTAAAATGAGGTTATTAGTGTGGGCCCTGATCCAATATGACTGGGATACTTATCAAGAGTAAATGTGGACACAGACGTACTCAAAGGCAGAATGCCATGTGAAGATTCATGAGCAGTACACATTCATCTATAAACCAAAGCTAAGGACCTGAAGCCAATCCTTCCCTCACAGTCCTCAAAAAGAACCGACCCTGCCAGCACCTTGATCTTGGATTTCTAGGCTCCAGAACTGTGAGACACCAAAGTTTTGTTGTTTTAGTGACATCAGTTGTGTTATTTTGTTATGGCAGCCCTACAAAACTAACGTGCCAGATTTCAATAAAAAGTATAAGAAATGCTGAAGAACAGGATCAAATTATCAAAAAATAAAAAATAGAAATAACAAAGCCACAGATTGTTAATCATTTCTCATAATTAAAGTCAGAAAATGATGGAGAATTTCAGAAGTATAATATCACTTCTATACCCAATTGCTGAAAAATAAATATTCTCTTCAAGTATACATGGAACATTATCAAAAAAGACCACATGTTGGATTGTAAAGCAAGTTCCATCAAATTTTATAAATTAATATTATATTTATAGGGACTTCCAACCAAGATGGAGGCCTAGACTGACATGCTCCATCTCCCTCGACAACTAAGAAGGAATACAACTACTGCAAAACCAGAAATAACCGGAAGTTCCAAAAAATAAAGCTACATGGAAGTCCAATGTATGAAGTTATAAACAAGTGGTGCTCATCCAGATGGGTAGGAGGGGCAAAGCTGGGGCAGAGGGGTCAAGCTGTGCTGGCAGCGGCAGCTGCGGTGATGGTGGCAGGACAGCAGTATGCATAGACACCTGTATTTAAGGGGAGGCAAGAAGCACCTGGAGAGCACCCCTGGCTGCAGACCAGACCCGTCAGCTCACGAGTCCAACGCCGGGGAAGGCAGACCCCCATTGCCTCAGACTGTGAGGGCTGGAGAGGGTGGAGATGGAGGAGGAGGATCCCGGTCTCTCAGCGGAAAGTGAACGGCAGGAATTCATCTTGGACCCCAGTCCCCACACAAAATGCCATAGCCACAGCATGGTGAGAAGGGTCACCCAGTAGTGACGAATGCATCGGGCTCTGCCCCCTATAGCGTAGAAGGTGTGACAGCCACACCCAGGAAGCAAAGGTAAACACAAAACTGTCAGGATGGCAGAGATCATGATAGAAATCCCAACCATGCAATTGACCCACCAGCAAATATCTAATCTAACAGATCAGCAGATAGGAAATCTTTCTGAGGCATAGTTCAGCACTTTGGTTATATTAATGCTTACAGACCTAACAGCAGGTCTTAAACAAGACGGGGAAGGAATAAAGGCTAGTCCTGCTGAAATGAACCAAAACACATATGAAACTAGTGGTGAGGGTAAGAAAACCAGGAATCAAATCAACAAATCGGAACATAGGGAAGGAACAAACAGTCAACCAGTACAGAAAGAGAAAATGAAAAGTGAGGAAAATGAGGAGAGGCTCAGAAACTTACCGGACAGCTGTAAGTGGGCCAACATCCAAATCATAGGGTTGCCAGAAGGTTAAGAAAAAGAACTAGAAATGGAAAAATTATGTGAAAAAATAATGAAGCAGTACTTCCCTAACCTGGGGAAGGAAATAGACTTACAGGTCCAGGAAGCACAGAGAGTTCCAAAGAAACTGGACCCAGGGAAAACCACACCAAGACACATTCTAATCAAAATGTCAAAAATGAAGGATAAAGAGAGAATCTTAAAAGCAACAAGAGAGAAGAAGAGAATTACATACAAAGGCATCCCAATAAGACTGTCAGCTGATTTCTCAAAAGAAACTCTGCAGGCAAGAAGAGACTGACAAGAAATATTCAAAGTAATGAAAAGCAAAAACCTACAACCACGATTACTCTAACCAGAAAAGCTGTCATTCAGAATAGAAATGCAGAGAAAGTGCTTCCAGGACAAAGTAAAACTGAAGGAGTTCATCAGATCCAAACCACTGTTATATGAAAAGTTAAAGGAACTTGTTTAGGAAAGAGGATCAAAACTATGAACATTACAATGCAAACTGTATCACAACAACCAACAACAGAAATGAGGGAATCGAAACAAAGGCAAATTAAGTAGGCAACGAGAATGGGGATAGAATTATAGGTATGGGGAACATTTGGGGGGGGGAGGTCAGTAGGGAGGGGAAAGTGGGGAAAGGGAGGGAGATGGTACAGGAATTGAGAAGCATAGTAGTAGGGAGTGGAGTAGACAGGAAGATGTTGAGAAGGACTATGCACAACCAATGGGCATGGACTAAAGGAGGGGACAACTTGGGGAAGGGGGGGTCACTGGGTAGAGGGAAACAAAGGGAAAATAAATTGGGACAACTGTAACAGCATAATCAATAAAGCATATTAAAAAATTAATATTATATTTATAGACAAGCAACAATTAGAAAATGAGCTTAAGGAAAAAGTACCATTTATTACAATGTTAAAATTTGTCATAAAACTGAAACTACATTAACAAAAGATTTGTAAGACACCTACATTAATAACTGCCAAGTCTTACTGAAAGAAAATCTAAAATATATAGAAAGATATACAATGTACATGAATTGGAAGACAAATTGTTATTCAATTTCCACTAAATTGATTTATAGATTGAATGCAAACTCAAAAAAATTCTAGCAGATCATTTGATGATATAAACAAGTTAATTGAGCTTAGAATTGTCAAGACAATCTTAAAGAATATAAAAAAAAGAGTAAGAACATTTATACAAACCTATATTAAGACTTCTTGTAAAGCTATAGTACTTAGGCCAGTGGACTATGGATCAGAATATTGAAAAATAATCCAATGGCAAAGAACAGAGATCCTAGAAAGAGCCACAAATACACATTCGTCTGATCTTCAATAATGTCACACAGCAAGACAGTGATAGAAGATTGTCTTCTGTACATGCTACTCAGTGAATTGCGCATCCACATGGAAAAAATAAATAAAACTTGACCCCTCTATCACATAATAAAAAAATCAGTTACAGATAGGTGACAGATTAAATGTTAAAAGGAAAATAAATCTTCTAAATGAAAAGACAGAAATACATTTTATAACCCCCAAGGAGGCAAAAAATGCTTAAATAAAATGCAAATAGCAGTAAACAAAAAATAAAAGATTAATAAATTGAAATTAATTAAAAGTTATGTTCTAAGAGAATAAGAAGATAAGCCACAGGCTCACAGAAAATATCTACAAGACACATCTAATGAAGGACTATTATCTAAAATATACGAAGAAGACTTATAATTCAACAAAATAAAATAAACAACCTCATTTAAAAAATAGGCAAAACACCTGTGTAAATACCTCATCAAAAAAGATATAGAGATGATAAACATACTAAAAGATGACTCATTAGTAAATTGCAAATTAAAACAAGATACCACTACACACCTATTTGGATAGCCAAAATCCAAAGCACTAACACCACCAAATGCTGGTGAGGGTGCAGAGCAACTGGAACTTTCACTCATTGCTGGAGGAAAGCAAAATGGTGCAGCGATTTCCTACAAACTAAACATACTCTTACCATATGATCCAGCAATCACAAAAAGTTGAAAATTTATGTCCACACAAAACACTACACCTGGATATTTGTAGCAGCCTTATTTATGATTTCTGAAACTTTCAAGCAACCAAGAAGTTCTTCAGTAAGTGAATGAATTAATAAACTGTGGTACATCCAGACAATAGAATATCATTCTGTGTTAAAAGGAATAAGCCAGCAAGACATGAAGAAAACTTAAATGGATATTACTAAGTTAAGGAGGCCAGTATGAAAAGGTAATCGAGTGTATGATTCCAACTATTAGGTTGGCCAAAAAGTTTATTTAGTTTTTCCCATACAATAAAAGATATATCTTTTTATTTTTACCAATAATTTTATTGATTTGGATATTTTGAGTATGTCAGCTATCTCCTGCTATTGGCTTCTAGAGGGTAGAGGCCAGGGGTGCTGCTAAACATCTCTAAATGCATAAGACAGCCCTAGAGCAAAGAACTATTTAGCCAAAATGTAGTAGTACCAAAAAACTTTGCAAACCATTTTTGATACATTCAATCAGTCACAGCACCTTCTCCATACACTGCACAAATCCTTTTTCTTTTTTGTGTGTGTATGTTTCAGTTGAATTTTTACTTTTATTGAAATAATAAAACATAATATGCCAAAAAATGTTCTATATCTTCTTCCACCTTTAATATTAAAATGGCTATACAAAAATTCTCCAATTTTGTTAAGTTTTTTTTTAATGCATGCTGATAGAAAGCTGTCACAAAACAATCTAACAAAATTCTTTCAAATGAAGTTAAAGACAACTAAGCACTACTAGAGCCATCATACAGAAAAAAAAGATGATGTTCTGGGCCAACCCAATACTATATGACATTGTGGAGAAAACAAAACTATGGAAACAATAAAAAGATCAGCAGTTGTCAGGGGTCAGTGAGGAGAAAAGGATGAATTAGGGCAGTGAAAATACTCTTTATGATACTATAATGATACATGTCATACATTTGTCAAAACCCATTAGAATGTACAGCACCAAGAGTGAACTCTAATGTAAACTATGCCCTTTGGGTGCTAAAAATTGGTCAATGTAGATTAATCAGCTGTAACAAATGTACCACTGTGGTGTGAGTTATGAGTAGTGGGGAAGGTTGTGCATATGTAGGGGCAGGGAGTATATGAGAATTTCCTGTTTCACTCCATTTAGCTGTGAATCTAACACTGCTTTAAAGAATAAGTCTATGTTTTTATAGAAAGTTCAATTCTGATCATAAAAGAAACTATCAAGAAAGTATAAAGCAGGATTGAGAGATATTTGAATGTATATCTTACACTCATAGTCCAAATATGTAAAATATTCCTACAAATAAATATGAAAATAAAATAAAACATAGGCATGACCTTAAAGAGGCATTTTACAAATGAGAAAAGCATTGTGGTTAATATTCATATAAAAAAAGGTGTTCAATATAATTACTAATCAGAAAAAATGTAAATTAAAATCAAAATGAGATACCACTACACAACCACCAGAATAGCTAAAATAAATGAAAATGATAATATTGATCTTGGCAAGAATGTGAACACCTCAAAAATCCTTGCATTGCTGGTGGGGATGTCAATTGGTAATTACTTTAGAACACTGGCAGTATCTTGTAAGGCTAAAATAGACACATACACATGTGTATATATAGCTATATATCTAGGTGTATATTTGAATTTGCCCATAAAAGATAAAAATTAGAGAGCTAGATAGATCCTGTCATACTGAAATTTCATTTCTGGGCATATCCCCAACTGAAATGAGTAAATATGTACCACATATATGTAAAAATAACCAGAGCAGCTTATTCGTAATAGGTCCACACCGGAAACAATCCAAATGTTCAACAACAGTAAAAAGGACATGAAATTATGATATATTCATATAATAGAATACTATATAGCAACACAAAAGAATAAACTGAACTACATGCAACAGCATGGATGAATCTAAAAGACATAAGATTAAACAAAAGAAGCTACACAAAAAGATTGCATAGTGTATGATCACATAATCATACATATATTCATGTATATATAAATGTATGTATATTTATTTAATGTCAGAGAAGGAAAACTCTGACTCCAAAAAACCTCCGCTGCCTTGCGGCATACCTCTTAAGGGAAAGGCTAAGGGAGTAAACCCCGACAGAAAATCCGGAGCCGGAGTCCCTAAGGCGGTTTGACGTTGTAGTCAACACCGGCAACTCCTGCGGCGCACCTGAAGCCAAGCTGTATTGACTCCGTCTTTCCCTTGGACCCTTCAGCTGCGAAGAGAGGGGGGGTCTGCTGCATGGGCAACAGCAGACCCTCCATATCACCCTGCCCAGGCTCTGTAGCTTCAGCTTCACTGGAGAGGACACTCCAGCGTCATCGCAAGATGTCGATTCAACACGGGAGGAGACAGATACCGTGTCACTCCCGAGTCGGACTGCACAACCATTCTCGGCGGTGCAGATAGACTCTTAAGAAGCGACACCATCGTCTCTCGAGACGGACGGCTGCCGACGACGACGACGACGACGACGACGATTTATTTAATGTATATATATTTATGTGGAATCATATATGCATCAAGGATAGACAATCTAAACTGACAGAAATAAGAATAGTGGGAACATTTGTGGAGATTGACTGGGAAACTATAGGAGGGTTCCTTCTGAAATGCTAGAAATTCTATACCCAGAAATGTGTGGTGGTTAAACAGATGGTTACAGTGTGTACAAAATTTTTCATAATAGACAAAGTTAGTTTATGATGATAAAAAGCAATACAGTGCCTCTGAGGGGGCGGACATATGGACATTTTCTGGGATGATCTTTATCTTGATTTGGGTATTGATTACAAAAATATGTACATTTGTGAAAACTCAAGGAACTGTACACTCCAAATCTCTGCTTTTCACTGTATGTAAATTATACTTCAATAAAATTATATCAATAATGATTTAAGAAATACAAATTAAAACAACAATGAAATAACACTTAGTCCATCAGGATAACAGAAATCACAACATTAAATTATACTAATTGAGGTGTTGGCTGTCACTGTGATCACCTCTGGAACTTGCGCAGAATTTATTGATATAGATTGATGTTAGAATTTATCTCCTTGTAATTTTAGGAATGAAGTCACCATTTTCTTTCTAGCTATCAGCCGAGGTTGCTTTTAACTCTTAAAGGCTGCCTGTAGTTCCTTGCCACAAGATCCCCATAGGCAGTTCACAACATGGCAATTTATGTCTCCTTTGAGGCCACCTGGAGAAACACTCCACAAAGCTGTGATGGAGTCTTGTATAACATAAACTAAACACTAGAGTAACTACCCCATCATATTTACAGGTTCCACTGACACTCAAGGGAAGGGAATTATGCAGAGTTCACATGCCAGGGAGTAGGTATCTTAGAGGGTCATCTTAGAATTCTTTCTACCGCGGTATTATACAAACATACACATATATGTAAAGAAATATATCAAGTACATTGGTATGGTTGTTATTGGAAGGATGAAGGAAATGGGATTGGGGATTAGAAAAAGGAAAAAATATAATAAGAGGCTTGACAGAAACATTAATCATAGTGTGCTATGAAATGCATTTGAGTATATACCTGCTCCTGAGATCCAAAAAATTCCCTATGGGATATTTCCAAAAATACTAAATTTAAATTAATCACAGAAATCAACCTATAAATCCCTCTTAACAACATATTGCATCATTGCTGGAATGAACTGGAAGACATTTTGAGGCACACCAATAATTCTTCCTAACTAAGCAGAAATTAATGAATGACCCACCTTCAATGTTCTATATGTGGCAGGGTGATTGGCAGGGTAAGAGGAATCACAAGGATATTCTGGTTCCTGTTCTCTTATATCTTGACAAGTCTTCTCTAACTTGCTCTATGAGCAAAACTTTAGTTGCAGGAATGATGACATCAATTTTTCATAGTGTTCACTTTTGTTGTTATTGTGGAACAAATTATGGATATCACCATCATTCACAAAATTCACTTAGAACAGAACTGGGCTCTGGTAGTTATGACTTTAAAATGTATGCAAATTTTATTTAAATAAAACTAAACAACATGAAAACACTACACTGCACCTATAAAATATTGGGACAAAAACATCAAACAATATTAATAAAAATCAAATGCCACGGGGTTATAAAGAACAGTTTCAATTGGCATTCATTTGGTATGTTAGATAATACCCTGAGACTCTACTTTACTCATCCAAATTCCCCTTGAACAGCCTTGGTTCAGTCCATTTATGCTCCAGGAGGAGTCATTATTAGACCAACATTTGTTATTAATATATGTGACTATGGCAAAAATGTTTGCACTATTTTTGTTGAGTACACATGATACTTCTCTGTCTAGAAAACAAGAAAAAGGGAACAAAAGAGAAAAGCAATTAGCATTACCTCTTTCTTTGTCCACTAAATTAAATAATTGGGCCTATTTTTATTTGCTTAATGGATGGTAATAAGAGTGTTTGATTTGATCAAATTATATGTGATGGTTTGAAAGGACAGGCCTAAGCTACCTTAAACTCCTGTATCTAAATCAAAAAGAGTCATTTGGGAAACTCAAAAATATGCAAATAATTTTTTCATCCGTAAATAGACCTTGGTGTATATGTGTAGTGTTGCCAGGTACCTTTTATATAGAGACATGTCCTGAATTTAATGATTTTTGTGTCCTATATTGACTTTGTCAGAACACCCTAAATATCCTTTTTTCAATAAATTACAAAAGTTTGACAGTCAGAGCTATTTTCCACCACAGTAACTGGAGCTTATATCACTTAAATAGCAGCACTAGCTGAAAATCACTCCTCCACAAACACCTGCACAAGTCCTTATCTCTCCTTATAGGTTTACCTGAGGGGCATCCAAAAAAGAGGAACTGAGAATTTAAAACACTTATTTTTCATACTCAACAAAAGAAAAGACTATTCTTTGGCCAAAGTCTTAGGTCATGAGCAAGTAATTATGATGAGAGATAACTTCTCATCGGCACACAAAATTTAAAAACTAGCCAATCCACAAGAGCTGCACCCCAATAACTAGCTTATGAACGTTAGCAAATCAATGGACAGCCCCAAGTATCTGAAAGTCAGCCAATCAGTGACAGCCCCAGCTTCCAGACAGGAGACAGTGATTGCCTCACTCTACTAACAAGAGTCCTGACAGTGAGGCAGTCAACAAGTAGCCTTACTATACGGATCACACTCACACAGCTGAAAGCTCGTCAATGACTAAACCCTCCCTTCTGAAATCCCACCCATCTCTGAACACCAGGCTTCCCAAAACCTCATCTAAGATTGCCTTGGTTTTGTTTGGGAAAGAACATGTTTACAAGCAAACTGGAAATTCACAATTTTTTAATAACATATCAAGTTCACAACCCTCTCAATCATTTAACTCATTTGTAATTAATTTAGAGTTTGAACTTATGACACACTCACTGACACAGCTGCAAGATTATCAAATTCAGACTGGCGCAATCACTGTGGAAATAGTATGAAGTTTCCTCAAAAAATTAAAAATGGAACTGCCTTTTGACCCAGCAATCCCACTTCTGGGAATATATCCTAATAATCCCAAAATACCAATTCAAAAAATATATATACACTCTTATGTTCATAGCAGCATTATTTACAACAGCCAAGATCTGGAAAGTATGTAGCTGTGTAAAAGGAACTCTTACCCTTTGGGCCTGGAGAATATTATGCTAAGCAAAATAAGCCAGTCGGAGAAAGACAAATACACTATAATCTTAATCATATGTGGAATGTAATGAACAAAATAAACTGATGAACAAAAGAAAACCAGAGGCATAGATACAGTGAATAGACTAACAGATCTCAAAGGAGAGGGAGGTACTGGAAGAGATTAGCCAAAGAACATGTATACATATATGCACAGTACGTGGACACAGATAACAATATGGTGAAGGCTGGGAGGGCAGCAGGGGCTGGGTGGAGGGGGACAAAGAGTGAGTAAAATGGGAACATATATAATAGTGTCAACAATTAAATAGAAGAAAAGGTAGAGAAAGAGTATATGGGGACATGATGTTACCTTCAGAGAGCTGTGAGTGATGGGGGAGGGGAAAACCTGGCATAGTGTATCCTTATGTGAAACAGGGAAGGCTTTTTTTTTTTAAACCACTATGGAAAAAATAAATTTTAAGACCAGAATTATGACTAGAATTAGATTATCTCATAATAGAAGGAACCATGTGAAAAGTAGATTTTCCTGAAAAATTACAGAAGAAATGTGCACGAATATGTAGGTTCCAACTGTGAATTATATGTGCTAATAACCAGATAACCTTTATGCTCCTCACTGACTCATTGAAAGGCAGTCATCTCTTACCCATGGGGGATATGGTCTATGACCCCCAGTGGATGCCTGAAAGCATGATAATAATGAACCCTATATATACTATTACACTGTTTTTTCCTACTTGTACATACCTATGATAAAGTTTAACTTATAAATTAGGCACAGTGAGAGATTAACAGGTAACTAATGATAAAATAAAACAGTTATAGCAATATCCTGTGATAAAAGTTATGTGACTAGCATCTTGCTCCCTTTCTCTCAAAATATCTTATTGTAACTGTACTCACCCTTATTCTTATGATAACATGAGATGACACAATGCCTACATGATGAAATAAAGTGAGGTGGATACACTGGACAAAGGGACAGTTCATGTCCCTGGTGGGACAGAACTGGACAATGTGAGATTTCACCATGCTCTTCAGAGAGGCATGCAATTTAAAACCTGTAATTATTTATTTCTGGAATTTTCCATTTAGTATTGTTGTTTCACAGTTGACCATGGATGACTAAAACCACAAAAAGCATAATCATGGACGCAGGGGAGGAACAACTGTAGCTCAGGCAATCATCTGAGCCAGGACCTAAGGAGCCAGAAAACTCAGTAATAAGGATAAGCACTATTTGAATGCAATATTTTAAACAATCCAAATTTATGTAAAAAATTATGATAAACAAAATATTAACATTTTAAAGAAAGACAATATCTGACCCTGACTCACCTCACTCGCCTCACCTTGATCTTGGTCCCGGTGGAATCCCAGCTTTTTGCCACCCTCTTAAATTTTGCACCTGAGTCAATCTCTTTGGTTGCCTATCCCTAGTCCTGGCCCTGGTGGCTCCTCTCCTTAAAATCCTTCATCCTCCACAGAAACACACACACATACAGAGTCACACATATTCATACACATTAAAGGGCTCCACGTTGTGATCCTGGTCTGAACTGTCAGCTCTGCTTCCAAGAAGTGAGTTCCTGCCTACATTCAGCAATGCTGGTCTTCACATTAAAGACAAAACAATTTACGATATAAGAATATTAGTTCACATTACATTAGTTTCTGGATCTCCTTCTGTGTCAGACGATGAAATCTTTTCAGGAACTGTGGTGTGCAGAAATGTTTTATGAGGATCTAGAAGAAAAATAAGCAAAGTTATTTTGGTACCTATTATCCATTGCTATAATCAATTCTGTATTTGTTTCTCTATATCACAAAAAAAAATTTTTTTTATAATCTATGCATTTACTCTTCCTTTCCACTGTCTTTTTGGTCATTCTTAACTATAAATTTGTTAACCCTTGCCAAGATCTCATGATTTTATTTTCTCTTTATCTCTTTACACACACACACACACACACACACACACACTGATCAGGCAGTTGGACAATTGGACTAAGTAACACTGAGTAACAAATACAGCATTACTGTGTTGTAGAAGAAGTGTGGAAATGGTAAAACACAGGTACATCGAGAAAGAGGCGTCATTTTCAGGGAAAAGACAGAATATTTAATACAAGGGTGATCAGCAATTTTCAACGGAGCAAGTTGAGGAAGTAGCCAAACAGGAAAATCATAAATAGCTTCCTTATGGTGATGCAATTATATTTACAACAGCAGAATTTTGAATATGGGAAGGACCACGTTTCATTTTTGTCCATTTTACAGACAAAGAAACCATTACAGAGAAGTGAAAAGGATTTTCTGCTGGGACTCTGCCTCTTTGCCTTCTTGGCCGCAGACCCTGAAGGCAAGGGTAAGGAGAAGTGGGTGGGGCCCGGTTAAGGAAGGACTGGACCTAGATCCTGAACCAAAAAAGTACAACCCCCTCAGCAAAGTCCCCTGGAAAGCATGGGCTGGGAGGAGAAACAAGTATTTACTTACCGGGGCCTGCCTGCAGACCACCAAGTCCCGTGAGAAGGACCAGAAGAAAGAACATGGCTCCGCTGTCTTGGAGCCCCGCTGGCTGAGTAACAGCAGTTGAGGCATTGAAGCCAGTAAAGGTGCAGCTCGCGCGCGCAAGGCCACTGAGCCCGATGCTCAAAACAGAAGTGGGAGGGGGGTGAGAGAGGGAGGGGGGGTGGGGGGCAGGGTGGACACGAAGCGGCCCCCAGGGGCAGAGCTTATGCACAAGAAAATGCAGGGCTTTCTGCTCCTTGCCTGGAGGTGAGTTGGCAGGAAGCGGGTGGGCGGGTGAGGGCTCAGAGAAGACTGTCAGCGTTCATACACATTCAGTTTATTGCTGAGGAATGAAAGGCTTTGTAATTTTCAGTCCTCACATTAGGGTGGTGCTTAGTGAGGCTTTCGTACCATTTACTTAGGCCTGCGATTTTTTAAATAATCTCCCAATACAAAGAACAGGAGGAACGAAGATGAAAATGCTCAAGTTACTTATGGCAAACAAATTTCTGCCTATTGTATTTTCACACCACCCAAATGGGCAAAAATGCATATATTTGCAAAAACTGCTGCAAACATTGTTACTTTTCTAAATTTAATTATTGGGTAAGCCATTACCAGACACCTATTTCATGCAGAAAACCTTAAACAATCCCTGTCCGAATACACATTCTTCAAAAAAAAAACTTCTTTAATATCCCATTATTATTGCGACACCATATAATAAGGCGGTCTCTAGTTTTTACGTCTTTATGTAACAAAATGGCAATGAGCTCCTTGAGCTTTCTTTTTGCCTCATATATCCCAGGATGGGTGCTACAGAAGCCAATGACTTGAAAACACCAACAAGAGCAGACCAAAATAAAATCCCTAGAAAAGCCTCCTTCCCCTAGCTGAAGGATCACAGAAGGGGCAATATAGCAAGAAAGACAATTTTCAAAACTTCCCTACTCACCAAATGACACAGGAAAAAAGCACAGCTCCCCTCCAACCCCATCAGCAAAGGCAAAGTAGGGAGCCTAGAATTCTACCCTGCTAGCGATAACAAGATACCACTGTCCCCCAAGCACCAGGGCGGTCTCAGAAATGACCAAGTGGGAAGATGAAACTTTTATACCTACCCACAATGCCACCGAAGGTACTGTTGAAGATTTTTTTAGGAGTCTCATAAGATAATAACCAAAACGTCAAACCAAGAACAAGAAAAACTCAAACTGAATGAGAAAAGATAATAAATAGCCAATAGATGACATAAAGAGATGTTGGAATTATCTGATGATGGTTTTATGGAAGCTATCATAAAAAAAGCTTCAGTGGGAAATAGTGAACACACTTGAAACCAAAGGAGAAGTAGAAAGTCTCAGCAAAGAAATAGAAAATACAAAGAAGAACCAAATGGAAATTTTATAATTGAAAAATATAATGCCAAAATAAAAAACTCACTGGGTGAGTTCAACAGTAGAATGGAGAGTACAGAGAAAAGAATTAATGAACTTAAGATAGAGAAATAGATATTACCCACTCTGAATAGTGCAGAAAAAACATACTGTAATGAACAACAACAAAAACAGATCTTTAAAGACTTTAGGACTATTATGAAAGTTCTACCATGTCATTGGAGACCCAGAAGAGAAGAAAGAGGGTAGGACTGATAAAATATTTGCAGGCCAGAGGTGACTGGCAAGAAAGATTCAAAGTGATGAAAAGCAAAGACCTACAACTAAGATTATTCTACCCAACAAAGCTATCATTTAGAATTGAAGAACATATAAAGAACTTCCCAGACAAGAAAAAGCTAAAGGAGCCCATCACCACCAAACCAGTATTACATGAAATGTTAAAGGGTCTCCTTTAAGAAGAAAAGAAAAAGAAAAAATATGGACAACAAAATGACAATAAATACATATCTATCAACAATTGAATCCAAAAAATCAGGCACGACAGAAACAGACTCAGACACAGAGAATATTTTGACAGTTGCCAGATGGGGAGGGAGTTGGGGAGACTGATGAAAAGATTAAGGGATTAAGAAGTACTAATTGGTTGTTACAAATACTCATGGCCATGTAAAGTACAGCATAGAGAATGTAGTCAATAATATTCTAATGTATGTATGGTGTCAGATGGGTACTAGATTTATTGGGGTGATCACATAAATTATATAATGTCTATTCACTGGGGTGTACATATGAAACTATTGTATGTCAACTGTAATTGAAAAATTAAAAAATGATTTGTTTTAAAATAATATAGTCGACATGTTTATTTTTTCTTTTGTTTCCCTTGCCTGAGGAGATGTATCCGAAAAAATATTGCTATAAGCAATGTCCAAGATTTTACCACCTATGTTTTCTTCTAGAATTTTTATGGTTTCAAGTCTAACATTTAAGTCTTTAATCCATTTTGAATATAATCCTGTGTGTGGCATAAGAAGGTGGTCTAGATTAATTTTTCTGCAATTTTCCCAATACCATTTATTAATAAACTATCTTTAGCCCATTGTATATGTTTGCTTCTTCTGTCAAATATTGACTATAAAAGTGTGAGTTTATGCACCCCTATATTCATAGCAGCACTGTTTACAACAGCCAAGTGCTGGAAACAGCCTAAGTGCCCATCTGTAGATAAGTGGGCTAAAGAACTGTGGTACATTTACACAATGGAATACTATGCAGCAGAAAGAAAGAAGGAACTCCTGCCATTTGCAACAACATGGATGGAACTAGAGAGAATTATGCTTAGCAAAATAAGCCAGGCAATGAAAGAAAAATACCATATGATATCACCTAATACAGGAGACTAATGAACAACACAAACAAATGAACAAAATTGAACAAGGAACAAAATAACAGTTATTGGGGGGGAGGGAAAGAAGGGGGGTAAATAGGAGGAGGGTCTAGTAAAGTAACTAGTATAAGTAACCCATGGACAAGGACAATGGGGTGGGGAATGGCTGAGGGAGAAGGGGTGGGCTGGCGGGGGAGCAATGGGGGAAAAAATGGGACAACTGTAATAGAAAAACAATTTTAAAAAAATTTTTTTAAGTGTGGGTTTATTTCTGGGCTCTCTAGTCTATTCCATTGATCTATACATCTGCTTTTATGCCATTACCATGCTGTTTTGATTACTATGACCTTATAGTATAGATTGATATTAGGTAGTGTGATTCCTCCAACTTTGTTCTTCTTTCTCAGGATCACTGTTGCTATGCGGGGCCTTTTGTGGTTCCATATAAATTTTTGAAATACTTGATCTGTTCAGTGAAACACATCTTCATAGAAATTGTGTTGAATCTACAGATTGCTCTGAGTAGTATAGATAGATATTTTAATGATGTTAATTCTTCCTATCCGGTATGTACTTCCACTTATTTGTAACTTCTTCAATTTTTTCCCCAGTGTCTTATAATTTTCCAAGTACAGGTCTTTTACATGCTTGGTTAGGTTTATTCCTAGGCATTTTATTCTTTTTAAAGTAATTGTGAATGAATTGTTTTCTTAATTTCCCTTTCTGATAGTTCATTATTGGTGTATAACAATGCAACTGATTTCTGGATATTAATTTGTATCCTGCTACTTTATTAAACTCACGTATCAGTTCTAATAGTTTTTTGGTTGGATCTTCAGGGTTTTTTATGTATAGTATCATCTCGTATGTCAAAAAAGACAACATTACTTCTTCCTTTCCAATTTGGATGCCTTTTATTTCTTCTCATTATCTGATTGCTATAGCTAGGACTTCCAGTACTGTTGAATAAGAGAGGCATCCCTGTCTTGTTCCCAGTCTTAAGGGGAATGCTTATAGTTTTTGCCTATTGAGTATGATGTTAGCAGTAGGTTTGTCATATATAGTCTTTACTACATCAAGCTAAATAGGAAACTATCAACAAAATAAAAATACAACACACTAAATCAGAGAACATATTAGCTGATAAATCTGAAAAGGGGTTAATATCCAAAATTTGTTAAGAACTTTTAATAAGAAATGATCCAATTAAAAAATAGACACTTCTCCAAAGAGGACATATAGGTAGCCAATGGACATATGAAAAGATACTGTCACTAATAAGAGAAATTAAAATTAAAATCACAATGAGATATCACCTCACACCTGTCAGAATTACTACCATCAATAAATCAACAAACAAGTGCTGGTGAGGATATGAAGAAAGAGGAATCATTTTGCATTATTGGTAAGAATGCAGATGTGCATCCAATCCAGAAAGCAGTATGGAGAGACCTAAAAAAATTAAAAATAGAACTGCCTTATGACCCAATGATCCACTTCTGGGAATTTATACTAAGAAACCCAAAGCACTAATTTGAAAAAACATAAGCACCCCTATGTTCACTGCAGCACTATTTACAATCAGCAAGATCTGGAAGCAGCTCAAGTGTCCATCAGTGGATGAGTGGATAAAACAACTATGGGACATTTACACAGTGGAATACTACTCGGCTGTAAAAAAAGAAGAAATTTTACCCTTTGCAACAGCATGGATGGACCTGGAGAACATTATGCTGAGTGAAATAGAGAAAGACAAATACATAATTTCACTCATATGTGGAATCTAATGAATAAACTGAACTAACAAGCAAAATAGAGACAGACTCATAGATAGAGAGCAGGCTGACAGATCTGGGTTGAGGAAGGGTAAAGGGGTGGAGGGATTGAGCAAAAGGGGAAAGAGACTCATGGGTATGAACAACAATGTGGTGATTGCAGAGGGGAGGGAATTATAAGGGGGGTAAATGGTAATGGAAAAATACAATTAAAAAATTAAATAATAATTAAAGGCAGAAATCAATGAAACAGAAAACAGAGCTGCAACAAAGAAAAACAACAAAACAAAGAGGTAGCCTGAAGATATTAGTAGATTAATTATATGGCAAAACTCTTATCAATATTGATCAGAGAGAATAAGTATCATCATCATCAGGAATGAAAGAGGGGCCATTACTATAGATCCTAAAGACATTAAAAAGGATCTTATAAACAACTTTATGACGAAAGATTGACCATTAAATGAAATGGATAAGCTCCCTTAATGTTACAGTATCTTAAACTATCACAAGATAAATGGGAAATCTGAATAGTCCTCTATCTGTTAAAGAATTGAATCCATAATTTAAAATCTTCCCACAAATAAAACTCCAGCTTAATTGGTGAATTTTGCCCAATACTTAATTGAAAAACTAAACAATTTTATACAAACTCTTTCAGAACATGGAAAATGAGAGAACTGCCCTGGCTGGTGTGGCTCAGTTAGTTGGGCATCATCCTGCAAACCAAAAGTTCTTGGGTTTGATTTCTGATTTCTAGTAAGGGCACATGCCTGAGTTATGTGTTCAGTCTCCCAGGCAGCTCACGGACAGGAGGCAACGGATTAATGTTTATCTCTCCCATCAATGTTTTCTCTCCCTCTCTTTCTCCCTTTCTTCCCCTCTCTCTGGAATCAATAAAAGAAAAAGAAAATAAGAGAAATTTCCTAATTCAATTTATCAATACTGAGATCAAACTCTGATAAAAGGTTAATCTTTGCCTGAAACCCAAGCCCAGGCTCTCTGGGTCTTCTGTCTTCTGGAAATTGTAATGACAAAGGAACTTCATTTCTCTAATATGACTTTTTCATTAATTCTAGCTAGTTTTGTCCCATCTAATAGCACCATGACTCATTTGCCTCCTTTCAACCAGATCCTTCCACTTTTGCACATACTGTACATCCACTCCTTTAATCATTAAGCGCTTAGAACATCAGGTTCTGGTCAACTCAAACTATCTTAAGCATCGAGCCGTGGGTCTGCTGCTCTAGGGAACAGAGTTTTGGACAAACTAGAGATAACATCTTAACTTCAGTTTTGTTTCAGCCTCAGGCCCATGAAAGCTGAATGACCCTACCAACTATACCCTCATGAAACCGGACAGAATGATGCCATGGCTGACATTGGGACCTGATACAAAGATCAGCTATCACTACACTGATCCCAACCAATCAGTACAGCTCACCACCCAACTCCCTTAGTCACCATGACTAATGGTTTTTCCCTATATAATCTATGCTCTAGAGGCCAGTGGGGAGCCAGGTCTTAAACCTGTCTCTGAGCTAAGTGCTTTCTTATATAAACCTTTACTTTCTTTGCTGTAAACTACTGTTCCTGTTTCATTTGGCTTTGATGCACACAGGCAAATGAACCCCTTTATTTGGGTAAGAGATTTACCCTGTTGATCATCCAGTCAAGGGGAAAAAAGAAAAAAGGTGGTGAGCAAAGCAAGAGGCTTGGATGTTGAAGTATAGCCTCCAAAGCAAACACAGCCTCTCTCAGAAGCCTGGTTTGGGGTTGTGGGGAGGGGGAGGTAGGCAAATGTCTGGATTAAGTGAAACCTGCATGCATCCAGCAAAGTCTGTGAGAAGGACCCGGAGGGGGAACATGGCTCTCCACCCAGAGCCCTTCCTGAATAAGGGTAGTTGGTCCCAATCCCCAGCAGTTGGGACCTCAAGTGATGGTTGGCTGTGGAGAAGAGCTCAAGGAGCCAGGTAGGGATGGGAATGCCCTAGTTAAGATGACCACCTTTAGTTGAGGGCTCTGAAAATGACAGAACGGCAGGCTCAGGCATGGCGGGAGAGAGAAAAACAGACACACACGCAAATTGGTCCACACTCAGTTTATTGTTCCCTTTCACTGTGACAAGGAGAGGGAAGGCAGAATTTTTATTTCTCAGTGCATTGCTCAGTATTATCCATTGCCTTCTGAAGAAATTACCAGTTGCTGTGGAAGAGAGCAAAGACACACATGCTTCAGGTACTGATAGCAAATAAGTTCCTTCCCACTGCAAAACACACAAATGGCTGGGGAGTTGTCAAGTGAAAAATTCGTATCACAGAAAAATAATTCTAGAAAGAACTTTTACCGTTGCTTGTGATATTATTTGGCTATAACTTACTCTACCATTTCCTGTGATCTTTGAGGAATCATATTTAATGAAAAGTATTTGCAAATGAGAAAAACTATCATTTTTTCCACATACAATGAAATGGTCATGAATATAGTAATTAAGTTAATCTTTGCACTTTTTAGAAATTTAAGTATATGTTAATTCTACTTTTTTCATATCTTGTAGCAATCGTTTCTGTTTTTCATGTTATAAACAGTGTTTTCAGCAAGTGGAAACTCATAGACCTTAAATATTGTGACTACAGGACTAATGGATAAAGTGACCTTGATTATGAATTGATTTTGTAAACTAATTTACATATCTTATATCTTACTTGATTCAATAGTTTAATTCCATTCTATCCTCAAGAACAAATCCCCAACAAAGTTAAGATAAGTTTATGATTTAAATACCCATTAATAACAAGACTAGTAAAGATTAATGAATTATTTTTAGAATACTACTTTACCAATTCATATACCTAATAAATAACTTAGGAATTACCATATTTTTTGCTCCATAAGATGCACTTTCCCCCCTCCCCCAAAGTGGGGGGAAATGTCTGTGTGTCTTATGGAGCAAATATTGCATCACAGACCGTGATGTGTATTACCTGACCTGGGGTTCCCAGAAAATTAGAAGAGTACTTGAACCTTAAAGTCTCTCCTCATTTGTTAATGACAGTGATGATGGTTCTTAATACCACTGTTGACTGCTGTTCACTTTACATGGTTGAAATATTATTCTGCTGTATTTTATTAAATATTTCAGTACACCATCAGAAATTTTTTTTCTTGTTTTCCTCCTCTAAATCTAGGTGCGTCTTATAATCAGGTGCATCTTATAGTGCAAAAAATATGATAATTTTGGATTATGAATTTCATTTTAAGTTCAAACATTTATTTTAAGAGCCGTCTCTTAATGTACTTACCTAGAGTCTTATATTTGGGCCATTTCTTATCATTTGGATCTAAATAAATAAGGGAATAATGCATTTAGTTTGATACAATATATTCTGACAAACTTGTGTTATAATTTTCATATCAGTTTCTTCCTCTTTTCAAAAATTTGGTAAAAGAGAAATAATTGCCAAATTTCTATTTTTATATTATCAAACATCAAAATCAAATTATTGGGCCTCTTTTCTATTTTTATATCCACAGATTTCTTATGTCAGAGGCCCCCAACAAAAACAATAAGAAAGAAAAAGAATAAACTGAAAACAAATTAAGTGAAGCTAATTGACAGAGAAGATAATATAAATAGATTAGCGAAAGACTTCAGTGATAATATAGTTTTACCCTTTGCATCCTTTCCCTATTTGTGCTATTTTTTATCTTAAAAACTTATAGCAGATTTTTCCTACTATTCTGATTTCCAAATACTCTTATTTAATATCGTTAGTTCTCCTCCAAATCAATAAAAAGGATTTGTATATACAAAATTATGAGTCTACTGACAGGTACAACCCATTGGGTTTCCAACTTTTAAAAAAAATTTTGTTTTGGTAGTGTTTATGCAAGGAGTTGGTTCTAATAACATCTCCCATGGTCTTTGAATATAAAAATATACTGAAAATAAAAATTTAAAGATTGGAAAGAAAAAGAAATGGTAAAGTACAGTAACTATGTCTGCTTAGCTTATTAAATTTAAGTGAAAAAATAATCCGAGAATGCTTTTCATGTGTATTCTTATATATGCTAAACACAAACTAATGGGTTAACATTCATTCCAAGTTACACTGTTCAGGCACAATATATATTGTTCTATAGATGATGCTCTCAACTACCCCTCAGTCTACTTGAATACATAACACTTCTAGTAAAGGGTGCTTATATGAATGACACATTCTTTAATGAGAGATAATGTGATAGAAAAATTAAAGCACTTATAACATTAATTATATGTATATGTGAAGTTCAAGAGTAATCGCTCATTCATTAAACAAGTATTTATTGAGCATTTACTCCACTAGGTGCTAACTATACATTGGTTAGTAAAATGTGTGTAGCCATTACCCTCAATCAGTTTCAGAAAATATAGGGAAAGTAATGCTTCTAGGTATGCAAAGGGTTGGAGTACTTACAGTGTTTGGTACCATTACCACAAATCTCTTGATAATGGTGACAGGGTATAGAGACAATAAAGAAAATCAGCTTTTTTTCTTTGTACTTAGTTTGGAGAAGGTAATTAAGGTCTATAAAAAGGTGATTATGTTAGGAAACATCCAAAAACAACAGAGAGATTAAAGGATATAGAAATGCTATAGCTTCCCTAATGGAGGAACTGACTTCATTCGGAAACATCGTGGGCAGCCGTCCGTCTCGAGAGACGATGGTGTAGCTTCTTAAGAGTCTATCTGCACCGCCGAGAATGGCTGTGCAGTCCGACTCGGGAGTGACACGGTATCTGTCTCCTCCCGTGTTGAAGCGATGACGCTGGAGTGTCCTCTCCAGTGAAGCTGAAGCTACAGAGCCTGGGCAGGGTGATATGGAGGGTCTGCTGTTGCCCATGCAGCAGACCCCCCCTCTCTTCGCAGCTGAAGGGTCCAAGGGAAAGACGGAGTCAATACAGCTTGGCTTCAGGTGCGCCGCAGGAGTTGCCGGTGTTGACTACAACGTCAAACCGCCTTAGGGACTCCGGCTCCGGATTTTCTGTCGGGGTTTACTCCCTTAGCCTTTCCCCTGAAGAGGTATGCCGCAAGGCAGCGGAGGTTTTTTGGAGTCAGAGTTTTCCTTCTCTGATGTGCCCTGACTGGGAGATCGAACCAGCGACAGCTCTCAGGCCGACGCTCAATCCACTGAGCCAAACCAGCCAGGGCCATTCGGAAACATAGAAGCTATATAATGGGGTAGGGTAGCCTGAAAACTTAACCTGAGCATATACAAGGTGTTCTGGAAAACTAGTGGATTGATTGTAACTAGAAAAAGACTTTTAAGGGAAAATATCAGACAGTACAAGAAAACTAAAACTCTACAAGGGAGAACAAAAGTATTTATTTAATACTTGTTCTCTGTAAATATTTGATGACTTCAGAAGGGTCACAAGGCCACAATGTAGAGCATAGGAAACTAAACTTCAGACAACCCTTATGAACACAATTGTGGCTGTTGAGGGGAGATGGGAAATGTAGAATTTTAGTGTGTTTATGATACTGTCTCCTAGATAAACTCCTAAGTGAACTAATCATTCACTCAGTGGCTCGTATTGAGTTTATGGGTGTAAATGTAACCTGAACAAAAAAGTAACATTTCCCTTTGTGTATCCCATCACAAAGGATGCAGAAAAAATATCCTGCTTATTAGTAAGTTTCACAAAGTAATTATAAGTACCTTGTCTCTTATTAGATTTAACTAGTTTTTTCCTATGTATTAAAAAAGGAAGCAATCAATACAAATTTAGTCAACTAAGGGAAAAAAATGAGTCAATACTTGTTCTTAAAATGAGAAATATTTATATTTTAGTGAACTGTGGCTGCTCAGAAAAACATTAAGCAATTATTTGTTTGTTTTTATTTTTGACATAATACTTATTTATAAGAAACACATCCGAAATTACTTACCTGCTGGTATACATTTGGGTACTACTTTCTGACCTGGATCTAAATAAAAATAAAAGTAAAATTAATGCCTAAAAGTTAATGTTAAAAAACTCATCTACTTTAAGAATGAAGATTAGAGCAATTTATGCCAAAACTAACTTGTATTAATACCTGGGGCATGCAAATAAGTAGCATTTTTATTTATCCAACATCAAGTACAATATGCTAGGAAAAATGTAGATCCTCCAATGAGAAAAAGTATCAAGATGTCAAAGATATTTTTTTTCTTTATCACTTCTAAGCACATTATACAAGTTTGACTCTGAATGCCTAAATTTGGCCTTCAGGCTCCAAGCTATTTTTTTATTTGTTGATATGCAAATTGTCACATTTTACAAATTAAAACTCCCATTTACCTCTGAGCAATCTAGCAGACTGAACTGCCAGCAAAACTTCCCCTTTCTATTCCATAAGGAAAACTCCCCCTTTCTTTTCCACAAAAAAAAAAAGTGGATGAAAATAGCACAAAAATACTAATATCCAACTGAGATTAAGAGCCATGAAAGACTTTTCCTTCTGTCAGTAAAATATGAGAAGCTAGAAATTCAGAGGGAAAACAGGGGCTAAAGCTGAATGACTAACCCAAGGGTAGGTAGGACGACGACCATGTCCAGCTTGAGACCTTCGCCCATTGTCCTTTATAAGATTATAAAGGGTGTTAATATCTGAGAGGAAGGGATTGTTATTTTTTATTGTTAAAATAATTAAGTAATCACTTTTTTATCAAAAAAAGAAGAAGAAGAATATATGAAAAGGGTGAGGCGGGAGAGCTTGTATGTACGAACCATGGGCATGGACTTGGGGGGATTGCTGGGGGAGGGGGGTTCTGGGTGGAGGGGAGTAAAGGGGAAAAATTGGAACTGTTGTAACAACATAATCAATAAAATACACTTAAAAAAAGAAAAAAAAGATGAATGACTAAAAGGGAATCTGAATTACACCTTAAAGGAAGTGTTTCTAATAACCTTAGCTTGGAAGGAGTTAAAGGCACAGATATTAAAAAGCTAGAACAAAGCCCAAGCCTGGTAGTCGTGAATGGGAATAATAAAAAACAAGGCGACTAGGAACTCAACAAATTGTTTCAGCAACGTGAATAGAAAATGATCACCAAGAAATGCAGAACCCCAGGCCTGTACCATGTATAGAGGCAGGACTTCAATTTGTCATTTCCAATATCCATAAATTAAAACCAGCAAGCATAGAATATATGGAAACACTCATGCCCAAAGACAGGCAAACTTGAAATATTCTCCTCTTCCTTATGTATGTTTCAATAACTCAGGGCATGCAGAACTTTCATGAGAACAATTATTGGCCCTGAGGATGAGTTTACAAGTCTAACTTACAAACTACTGTGTGGTAACTGTCCATAGCCACAGCACAGTACAAAAATTCACACATTAAGGTGAACAGAGAATATGAAAATCTTCAATAGAAATGTTTAGGATCTTCAGAGAGATCAAGTCAGAAATAAAGCAAGAAAAGGATAGCTATTAAGAGAATGGGTGATAAGAGGTGATTTGGAAACTCATGTGGATATCTATGTCAGAGAGGTGGAAAAGCATAATATATAAATAGCCACATTAAGAAACATGGAGGCTAAAGTGAGAAGATTCTCCCATAAACAGTCATTTAGTTTGAGAAAAAAAATAATAATGAGGAAGAGTATATAATTGAAGAGATGACTAAATTTTTTCCAGAGTTAATTACCTTATTACAGATATTTCAAGACTATATTGAATCCACAGCTGGACTCAATAAATAAAAATAAATTATATCAGGACATATCACAATAAAATACACAACATTCACTACAAAAAGAAAACATCAGAAGCACTTAAAGAAACTACATGTTAATTGGAAGGGAATAAATAAATTAATTAAACTAACAAGTGGTGGAATCAATAATGACAGTATATGTCACATTACAACTAAAAGACTGTGGAAAGTGACTCTTAACTAAAAATCTGTAACCATCTAAGCTATCTTTCAAAGATGAGTGTGAAAAAAGACCTACTCAGACATTTAACACAAAATGCTTATAACCACTAGCAGAAACAAAAAAGGTTGTACTTCAGAAAAAAGAAAAAAAAATGAAAACGAAAAACTAAATTCAAGAATGAAAAGTGATCAAAGAAATTAGTAAATATGTTGTTAAATGCTAGTAAATATTCATTTAATATAAAATTATTATAATAATAGTACTAGTAGTAACAACAGTGACTAATATAGGGGAGACTATGTAGGTAGAAAACCCAGAAGTTAAGAGTCAAATGACAATATGTGAGAGATTAATGACTGAAGTTTGTTGTTAAATGATCTCAGATCCTCCTATTGTTTAGGAAAAGACTGGAAATATTGATTGAATTTAGATATTTAAAAATTAATTATACAGTAGTAGGAGTGACAACTCTCCCTGGGACATGGAAGCAAAGAAACACAGGAGACTTCGGGCCAAGAAGGAGGCCTAAACTGACACACTCCATCTCCCTCCACAACTAAGAAGGAATACAACTACCACAAAAACAGAAATAATCAGAAGTTCCAGAAAATAAATGGAAGTCCAACGTATGAAGTTATAAAGAAGTGGTGCACATCCAGACAGGTAGGAGGGGCGAAGCCAGGGAGGAGACTTCAAGCTGTGCTGTCCGTGGCAGCAGCAGTGGCAGCGGTGGCACAGCGGTAAGCACAGACACCCGTATTTAAGGGGAGGTGAGAAGTACCTGGGGAGCACCACTGGCTGCAGACCAGACCCGTCAGCTTACGATTCCAAAGCTGGGGAAGGCAGATCTCCACTGCCTTGGACTGTGAGGCCCGGAGTGGGTGGGGACAGAGGAGGAGGCTCCTGGTCTCTCAGTGGAGAGTGAAGAGCAGGAATTCATCTTGGACCCCCGCCCCCACAGAAAATGCCACAGCATGCTGAGATGGGTCACCTGGTTGTGACAAGTGCAAGGGGCTCTGCCCCCTATAGCATAGGAGATGTGACAGCCCTGCCCAGGTAGCAAAGGTAAACACAAAACGGTAAAGATGGCATAGTTCATGATAGAGATTCTGGTGATGCAGCTGACGAGACAGCAAATACCTAATCTAACAGATCAGCAGATAGGAAATCTTTCTGAGGCTCAGTTCAGAGCTTTGGTTATAAAAGTGCTTACAGGCCTAACAGCAGATCTTAAACAAGACAGGGAAGGAATGAAGCCTAGTCCTGCTGAAATGAACAAAAACACATATGAAACTAGTGTTGAGGGTAAGAAAACGAGGGATCAAATCAACAATTCGGAACATAGGGAAGGAACAAACAGTCAACCAGTGCAGAAAGAGGAAATGAGAAGTGAGGAAAATAAAGAGAGGCTCAGAAACTTGTAGGACAGCTATAAGTGACCAACATCCGAATCATAGTGCTGCCAGAAGGTGAAGAAGAACTAGAAATTGAAAAATTATGTGAAAAAATAATGAAGCAGAACTTTCTTAACTTGGGGAAGGAAATAGACTTACAGGTCCAGGAAGCACAGAGAGTTCCAAAACAACTGGACCCAGGGAAAACCACACCAAGACAAATTATGATTAAAATGTCAAAAATTAAGGATAAAGAGAGAATCTTAAAAGCAGCAAGAAAGAAGAAGAGAATTACGTACAAAGGGGTCCCAAAAAGACTGTCAGCTGATTTCCTAAAAGAAACTGCAGGCAAGAAGGGACTGGAAAGAAACATTCAAAGTAATGAAAAGCAAAAACCTACAACCACAATTACTCTATCCAGCAAAGCTGTCATTCAGAATAGAAGTGCAGAGAAAATGCTTCCAGGATAAAGTAAAACTGAAGGAGTTCATCAGATCCAAAGCACTGTTATATGAAATGTTAAAGGGACTTGTTTAGGAGAAGGAGTATCAAAACTATGAACATTACAATGAAAACTGTATCACAACAACCAACAACAGAAGCTAGGGAATTGAAACAAAGGCAGACAAAGTAGGCAACAAGAGTGGGAAAAGAATTACAGGTATGGGGAACATTTTGGGGGGAGGTCAGTGGGGAGGGGAAAGTGGAGAAAAGGAGGGAGATGATACAGAAATTAGGAGCATAGTAGGAGGGAGTGGAGTAGATAGGAAGCTGTTGAGAAGAACTATATGCACAATCAATGGGCATGGACTAAGGGGGGGACAACTGGAGGGAGGGGGGTCACTGGGTGGAGGGGAACAAAGGGAAAAGAAATTGGGACAACTGTAATAGCATAAACAATAAAGCATATTAAAAAATAAAAATAAAATATTTTAAAATTTTTTTAAATTTTAATTATACTACTGTGCTATTAATATAACCTCCATTGGAATTAATCCTACCTCTCTTCATTCTTTGACTCTAACAGTCTTTCTCACTGACTTTCCACTAGTTAAAGATTATTCCAAAAATAAATACAAATCAGATTATTTTTTGTTCCATTTCTTTTAAAAAATGACATTGGGATTTTTATGGGGATTGCATTAAGTCTGTATATTGCTTTGGGTGATATAGCCATTTTAACTGTTGATTCTTCCAATCCATTAACATAAAGTATCTTTCCATTTGTTTGTGTTTTTCAATCTCTTTTAATAATTCTTTGTAATTTTCAGTGTATACGTCCTTCACATAGTTTGTTAGATTTATTCCTGGGTATTTTATTCTTTAGGCTGCAATTAAGTAGGAATTTGTTGTTTTTTGTTTTGTTTTGTTTTTCATTTCTTTTCCTGAAATTTCATTGTTAGGACATATGAATGCAATGGATTTTTGTAATTTATTTAGTATCATGCAACATTACTGTATTGGTTTACTGTTTCTAGTAGTGTTTTGGTGGTGTCTTTAGGGTCTTCTATATAAAGAAACATGTCATCTGCAAAATATACAATCCTGAGAAAAAAAGAACAAAGCTGGAGTTATCACACTCCCTGACTTCTAATTATTATATGGAGTAACGATAATCAAAACAGCATGGTATTGGCAGAAGAACAGGAATACCGACCAATAGAACAGAATTGAGAGCCCAAAAGTAAAGCCACGTGCATATGGGAAAATAATTTTTGACAAAGGAGCCAAAAACATACGATGGAAAAAAGAAAGTCTCTCCAATGAAGAGTGCTGGGAAAATTGGGAAGCCACATGCAAAAAAAAAAAAAAAAACTAGATTACTGTTTGCCCCCATGTACAAAAATTAATTCAAAATGGATCATAAACCTAAATAGAAGACCTCAAACACTATATTACATAGAACAAGCATACATATTAAACTTATGGATCTTGGTCTAAGAGAACCTTTTATGAATTTGGCCCCAAAGACAAGGGAAGTAAAAGCAAAAATAAATGAATAGGACTATATCAAACTAAAAAGTTTCTGCACAGCAAAAGAAACCAACAAAACAAAAAGGCAACCAACTGAATGGGAGGAGATATTTGCGAACAATAGCTTAGACACGGGTTAATATCCAAAATACATAAAGAACTCTTTAACTCAATACCAAACAATCAGCAATTCCTCTTCTGGGTATCTACCCCCCAAAATTGAAAACATTTATTCATAAAGATGCATGCATCCCTATGGTCATAGCAGGGTTATTCACAGTGCTCAAAACAAAACAAAAAACTGAGTGTCCTTTGATAAGTGATTGAATAAAGAAGATGTGGTACATATATATATGAAGTATTGCCATTTGCGACATGGATGGATTTTGAGAATATTATGTGAAGCAAAATGTCACACACACAAAAGTCATGAATCATATGATTTTACTCATAGGCAGAATATAAAACTGAAAGCAAAAATGAACAAGCCAGAAAAATAAATAAAAAGTCATAGACACAGACAACAGTATAGTGGTTACTGCAGGGAAGAAGGGTGGAGAGAGTAAAAGGCAAAGAAGGTCAAATATATAGGGACAAGATTTGACTTTGGGTGGCGGGTACACAATTCAATATACAGATCATATGTCATAGAATAATACATTTGAAACCTATATAATTTTTATTTATTAAATATATTGGGGTACCTTTGGTTAATAAAATTATATAGGTTTTATGGGTATAATTCTATAATGTGTCATCTGTACATCATATTGTGTGTTCACCACCTGAAGTCAAGTCTGCTTCTACCACCATGGTCCTCCTTTACCCTCTTCTACCTCCTCACACTCCCTTTTCCCTCTAGTAATCACCATACTGTTGTCTGTGTCTATGAGGGGTTTTTATCTTATTTTATCAATCAGTTCCCTAACTACCTTCCCCTCTGACAGTTGTCAATCTGTCTATGAGTCTATGAGTCTGTTTCCATTTTGTCTATTAGTTTATTTTGTTCATTAGGTTCCACATATGAGTGAAATTATATGGTACTTGTCTTTCTCTGACTGGCTTACTTCACTTCGCATAATATTCTTCAGGCCCATCCATGCTGTCACAAAGGGTAAGATTTACTTCTTTTTTACTGCCAAGTAGCACTCCATTGTGTAAAAGTAGTACAGCTTTTTCATCCACTCATCTACTAATGGACCCTTGGGCCAATTCTAAATCTTGACTATTGTAAATAATGCTGCAATGAACATAAGGGTGCACATAATCTTTCAAATTAGTGTCTTGGGTTTCTTTGGCTATATTCCCAGAAGTGGAATTGCTTGGTCACAAGGTAGTTCCATTTTTAATTTTTTGATGTAACACCAAACTGCTTTCCACAGTGGCTGCACCAGTCTGCATTCCCACCAACAGGCAAGAAGGTTCCCTTTTCTCCACATCCTCGCCAACATTTGTGGGGTTTTGTTGGTTTATTGATGGTAGCCTATATAATTTTATTAACCAGTGTCACCTCAATAAATTTAGTAGAATAAAACAAAAATCTAGGTGCTACTTCTGATTCTTTCATTAGAAATCTTGATGACCTTGGTCAAGATAGAAACTATTTTAGACTTAATTTGATCTTCAATAAAAGAGAAGGTTCTAAAATTATATGATTAAAAAATCAAAATTTGACAACAATAAATAATGTGTGGACTATGGAAAGAAGTTGAGAGATGGGTTAAGAGTTTTCATGGAGACATAATCAAAAAAAGTTTAAGTTGAAAGAAACTCATGCCATGTGCTTGGCAAGGAAACAGTGAAGGACAAAAAGTGTAAAACAGCTTAGTTTGCATGTTAATTGGAATTTCCTCTTTCTCTTATATACTTGTTTATAAAATGGCCTTTTATATATATTATGAATTTATAGGCTTATATTTCTAATGATAATGAGGGTATTTATTTCACTGCTGTGGATTAAATTTTGAACCCCCAAAACAGGTTAGAGTCCTAATACCTGGTACTTGTGAGTATAACTTTATTTGAAAATAGGGCATTTACAGATCTAATCAGTTTAAGATGAAGTGTGCACTAAATCCAATGATTAGGGTCATTTTATAAGGAAAGATAGATTTAGAGATGCAGAGATTACACAGGCCCATAGGAAAGATGGCCACGTGGAGATGGAAGGAAATGCTGGAGTAATGCAGCAGCAAGCCAGGAACACCAAGGATCACTGGCAACCATGAGAAGCTAGGAGAAAGGCATAGAACAGATTTTTCCTCAGAGCCTCCAGAAGGAACGAATCTTGCTGGCAGCTTGGTTTTGGACTTTTGGCCTCCTGAACTCTGAGAGAATAAATTTCTGCTGTTAAGCACCTTCCTCCAAAATAAACAATAAATAAAGGACCTGAAAACTATATTGGATGTCGTGTCAATAAAACACAGCAACAGTGTCAAGCAACATTATTAGAACTTAAATAAATAATTAACCCAAAAATGTTTCCCTGTTTCACACCAAGCCTGAAGGTAAAACTAGTGAATTAGCTTTCCAAAGTGTACTCCAATTGAAATAAACATTTTCCTACATGTAATGGTACCATCTCTCACTCAGTGGAGCACATAAGGATCGTAGGAGAGATTAATTATGTTAACATGTTTGCAGGCTGAGAGATGATATAATGAGAGAGGAAGAAATGAGGGCAGTTATAACATTAGAGATATATGGAGGTGTGTACTTGTCTGTTTGTGGGATGGTTTTGGTTTGGCTGCTCATGCGCATGTGAAAATTAAAAGTAATCCTTCATTCATTCAACAAGTACAGCTGACCCTTGGATAACATGGGAGTTAGGGGTACCAACCCTGTGCAGTCAAAAATCTGCATATAACTTGATTTTCTAAAAATTTCACTACTGATAGCCAATTGTTGGCCAGAAGCCTAACTGATAACATAAACAGCTGATTAACACCTATTTTATATGTTATATGTGTTATATATTGTATTCTGACAGTAAAGTAAGCTAGAGAAAAGAAAATGTTACTAAGAAAATTATAAGAAAGAGAAAATACATTTAAAATATTCCATGTACTTATTTAAACAATCCATATACTTGTGGACCTGCACAGTACAAACCTGTGTTATTCAAGAGCCAACACTATTGATTAAACACTTATCATAAGGTGAGAACTGAGCTACATACTGGCTATACAATGCTGAGCAAGATAAACATGGCCTTTACCCTCTAAAATGGCAGAGTATGATAAGACATAATTCCAAGTTAAGGAAAAGGTTCAGTGAGACCTCATGGCTATGTTTGAGTAATATATGATATGTTCATAACACACAGAGGACATAATAATGAAAATCATTTTTTTTAGTTGTCAATAGTAACTTGTGACTCTAAAGTGTCATTGTAAGAATATCATAATAATAAATGAGAGGTAAAGGATAAGAATAGCAGGTATAGGCCCTGGCTGGTGTAGGTCAGTGGATTGAGCACCAGGCTGCGAACCAAAGGGTCACTAGTTCTATTCCCAATCAGGGCCTGTGTCTGGGTTGCAGGCCAGGTCCTTGGTTTGGGGTGAGTGAGAAGCAACCACACACTGATGTTTCTCTCCCACTCTTTCTCCCACCCTTCCTCTCTCTCTAAAAATAAATAAATAAATTCTTTAAAAAAAAGAAACAAACAAGAATAGCTGGTATAGGTATTCCCGTTGAAGATGAAGCCCTCCTCTGGAATAAGATAAATTATACAACGTAGTGCGCAGCCTAAAAAGTTTATGCTGCGGATTTGGATATGTTTTGGCATAGCAATAGAAATAGACTTTGGAGAAATCTAGAAGGTACAAAATGCCAGCTGCTATCCAAGTCAATAAAGAATTTTAAGTCAGAGAGGGAAGAGTGAAAACTCCAAAATATTTTATATCTGCAGAAGGACCCCAACCCCAAAACCGTTAGATGTGAGAAACTAAACATTTGTTGTATTCGTATATACAGATATGCAGCTTTCAATTAATGGAGGGGAATATTATTAAAACTACTTTGTAAATTAAGTTATAGAAGATATAAAATTATTGTTCCTTTCTGATGTTTTTCTTCAGCAGTTTTTTTTTTTTTTTTTTTTAGTGACCATGGTAAGGAATTATTCACTTAACGATTCATGGGCAAACACACTGAGTTTCTAGTTTAATCTCCAAATAGAGTAGTAAATTGCTCCATTTACAAGTTAGCACCATAAACATTACCAGCCATCCAAAAGTAAGCTCCCAATATACATTAACAAACTGGAGGAATGATGACATGTATTTATTCAAATAAGTACTAGTTACCAGACTGGCAAATACTAACATGTTGGGCTTTTTTTTTTCTGCTCAATTAATACTTACCAATTAATTGTTGATTATCAATTTGTTCATCTTACCTTTTAACATACTTATTTTAAGAAATACTTCCTAATTTACTTACCTCACAGTATCTGATTGGCTGCTGCTTTCTGATCTGGAGCTAAATGAGAATGAAAATAATGTTTCCAAGTTAATTCTTTGAAAAATGTGCCTTTGTGAAAAATGAATGTTAGGCCATTTTATAACCTGAACTAACTCTTTTATACACTAATGAATGCATGTACTTGTATTTCTGTTTATGGGCTGGTTTTGGTTTGGCTGCTCATGTGCATGTGAAAACTAAAAGTAATGCTTCAGTCATTCATCAAGTATAGTTGACCCCTGGACAACATGGGGGCTAGGGGGTACCCAACCCTATGCGGTCAAAAATCTGCATATAACCCAAATGAACTAAGAGCCCAGCCTGGTATTCAAGTCTTAGGCCTTCGTGTCAGGCTTGTGACAACCCAGACAAATCCACCCAGATTTCTGACTTAAAGAACTTCAACATAACAAATAAATGTTGACTGAAGCACTAAGCATGTAAAGGAATAAATAAATTAATATGCTAACAAAAAACTTATCATCATCACCAATAAATGCCAGGTGTCACTGACATATCATCAAATATGAGGCAAAATAACTCTCAACCTGTAAGTCCATACTATATAAATTAACATTCAAGAGTGAAAATAAAATAAAGAGAATTCCAGTAAATAAGATAAACAGCTCATTATACACAGGCTCACTAACAGAATTTCTAAGAGCTATACTTCATCAAAAGGGATACTGAATATTAAAAGATTTGAAGTAGGTTAAAATTCAGGAGTAACTAAACCCCAAATGATAAAAATATATAAGAGTGAGGGAAGGAAAGCATGTACGAGGCTTGTGCAGAAGAAGTCCAGCCATTGTTAATATAATGAGATTGGTTTGTGTGACATTGATGTAACCTGGTAGTCAAGAGGGGTGGACTGGAATGCACATATGTGAACAATGACAACTTCACTGTACTAGTCAGTGAGTGTGGTAGACACCATTGAGTGAGTATGTTTACTGTGTTGCCATGGCATTCAAAATGACTGAGTGAGTAGAGGAACAAATCTGCATCAAATTTTGTGTTAAGCTTGAACATTCCTCTCAGAAACTATTCAGCTGATTCAGAAGGCTGCAGCTATGGGCAGCTGTTGATTGGCCCCTTCATCACGACAATGCGCTGCTCATGCATCATGTCTTGTGCTGAGCTTTTTGGCAAAATATCAAATCACCCAGGTGACTCAGATCCCTATATCCCAGATTTGGGACGCTGTGACTTCTGGTTTTTCCCAAAACTAAAACCATCTTTGAAAAGGAAGAGATTTCAGACTGTTGATGAGATTCAGGAAAATACAACAGGCAGTTGATGGCAATTGGGAGAAATGTGTGAGATCCCAATGTGCCTACTTTTAAGGGGACTGAGGCATCATTGTTCTACATACGATGTTTCTTATATCTTGTATCTTCAATAAATGTCTCTATTTTTCATAGTGCATGGCTGGATACTTTCTGGACAGACCTCGTAGGGTTAAATGGGTTAAGATCCATATATTATTAGAAGAATATAAGTATGTATAAACATACATATATGATTGCAAAATTAACTACATTTATTAATTAAATAATAATATAATAATTTGATAACTAAATAATACAACTAAAAGAATAAAATTAGAACATAATGACCAAATTAATAGATGGAAAGAAAAAACAATAACAGCACAATTGATATAATGGAATGTAAGAAAAAAGAAAATATTGAAAAGTACAGTCAATAGAAAAAAACAAAATGGTAGACTTTAGTCTAAATATATTGGCAAACATATTTTAAGTATATAAATATATTTAATCCAACTACTGAAAAACTCTTGATATTATTGATTTTTAATCCCTCTGGAGGATGTTTTTCAGAGACCAGCTTATGAAAAAGTTATGTCGGGTAAATCTAAGAAACAGATTGGATCTGTGCAAAGTAAATTGAAAACCTTCTACAAATAATTCACCATTCTAACTGCCATTAAAAACATTCATGATTCATGGAAAGAGGTCAAAATATCAACATTAACAGGAGTTCGGAATAAGTTGACTGAAGGATTCAGAACTTCAGTGGAGAAAACAACTACAGATGTGGTATAAATAGTAAGAGAACTAGAATTAGAAGTAGACCCTGAAGATGTGACTAAATTACTGCAATCTAATAATAAAACTTGAACAGCTGAGAAGTCGCTTCTTATGGGTGAGCAAAGAAAGTGGTTTCTTGAGATAGAATGTACTTCTGGTGAAGATGTTGTGAAGATTGTTGAAATGACAACAAAAAATTTAGATTATAAGAAGAACTATATGCACAACCAATGAGCATGGACTAAGGGGGGGGCAACTGGAGGAAGGGGGATCACTGGATGGAGGGGAACAAAGGGAAAAGAAATTGGGACAACTGCAATAGCACAAACAATAAAGCATATTTTAAAAAATTTAGATTATAACATGAACTTAATTGATAAAGCAGTGGCAGGGTTTGAAAGAACTGATTCCAATTTTGAAAGTTCTATGGTGGGTAAAATACTATAAGACAGTCTCATGTGTTACAGAAAAATTATTTGTGAAAAAAAGTGTCAACGGATGCAGTGAAATTCATTGTTGTCTCATTTTAAGAAATTGCCAGAGCCATTCCAATCATCAGCAATCACCACTCTGATCTGTCAGCAACCGCCAACACTGAGGCAAGATCCTCTACCAGTAGAAAGATCATGATTCATTGAAGGCTCGGATGATGGCTTGCAATTTTTAGTAAGGAAGTATTTTCAAAGTATGTACATTTTTTAAATTTATTTTATTTTATTTTCACCAAACACAGCAGTCATTTATTATGCTAGGTGTTTTGTGTACATATCACTTTAAATCTTTACAACAACACTGCAAGATAGGCATTATCATCATTTTGCATAGATAAAGGAAACAGAGGCTCAAAGAAGTGAAATAAATTGAGGCAAATTGAGGACTTAAACCAAGGTATGCCTGACTCCAAAGCTGAGCTCTTACTGAACTAATGGATATGAACAACCCAAAGCAGCAGGTGAAACACATTTTTTTTCTGTTTCAGCTAAGGTTCATGCCAAATGGAGATAAAGAAGAGAAGAAAATATCAGAGGTAGGGGTCCAGGTATCTGTTCAAAACAGGCCTCACAGGGCTAGACCTCAGGTAGAGGTCACCAAAGCCCAAGATCTGTTCCTTAGTTTTGAAGCTCCAAGGAACTGACTCCCAATAAACAAACTTGAAAAAGATTAATGGAGTTAATAACACTGTTAACCTAATATGTATTACACTTAAATTTTGTACACTTAAAATTTGCTAAGAGGGTAGATTTCATGTTAAGTCCTCTTACTACAGGCATACCAAAACAAAACAAACGCACCCTAATGATAAATCAGAAGATAAATTATTTATTTGTACATTGTGTTTTAAAACACAGTGCTGTAGCACATTTAATAGACTATAACATAATACAAACATAAATTTTATATGCACTAGGAAATCAAAAAATTCATGTAACTCACATTTTTACAATATTTACTTTATCTTAGTGGTTGAAGCCAAACCTGAAATACTTCTGAGGTAGGGCTACATATCCTTTTTCTTTACTAATTATATGTATTATATCTATTAGAGTCAGCTATTTTATTCCCTGTTTCTTCAAAGTAGACTTCCAAATGAATAAAAGACTAATTTACTAGAAAGTAATTTTTTATATATTAGTACCCTAGTTTCAATGCCTTACTTTACCAATTGAAGAGTTCAAACAATATCTAGAAATTAATTATGAATCATTAATTCATTTTTAATTTTCAACATGTGTCTTAAAATACATTCTAACTTACTTACCTGGTGGTGGTAGATGTGTGAATGCTGCCTTCTGACCTGCATATTCAAAAAATAGAAAATAATGTATCAAGTTAGTCCTGGGAAAGTTTACCTACTGCAAGAATAAAAGGCCATCTTATAAGCAGTATTATTTCTTTTACAAGAGTAGTTATCAATAAAGAAAATAATGTCCAGGTCACTGAAAAAAGATGCCAATAAATGGCATTCTTATATGCCCATACACCTCATCCACAGAGTACAAATGTCAAATCCCACAGTGAGGAGAGTATTAAAAAGGCACATACTGGCTTTGCTTTCTGCTTGTCAGAGAAAAACACCAATACAAGAGAGAAGCACTGACTGGTTGCCTCCCATCAGGACCCAGACCAGAATTGTACATGCCTGGACTGAGGATCAAACCTGCAGCCTTTTAGTGACAGGATGACCCTCTAACCAGCTGAGCCACACCAGCCATGGTGATAAATGCTACATTTTGTAAATTAAAACCCCTACTGACTTCTAGACAATCTTACAGAGTAGACAAGCAACATACTTTCCCCTTCCATTCCTCACATAGAGGAGTGTTGAAAAAAACTAACATTTTAATATCACCTCTGACTAACGGCCTTTGGAATGCAGCAGGAAAATGACGCTATACAGATTGGAAAAGTGTACCAATGGGAGACATAGGATTCCCAAGCCTTTAAAAAGTATACTTTCAGGATCCTAGTTCACACACAACAAGTTCCTGAACACCATACATTGAGACTGTTTTAAATATTTTTGCTTTAAAATAAGCAAAAATAAAACAACCCACACATGTGTGTGTCTTCAACAAGGGCATGCAGAATTCTCATGGGAAAATCATAAACACTGAGGATAAAACGAGTCTATGATTACAAACCATGAAAAGCATGAGCACCAATAGTCACAGCAAATCAGCAAATTCACCCACCAAGAAATATAATACAATTTACTTTTAAAACTTTAATATAAGAATTACATTCTCGCATAGAAATCTTGGCAAGAATAGATTCTATAAGATTATTATAGGACAAAGATGGAAGAAGAGTTGGTGAAATAAAAGTCTGAACTGAGGAAATTAAACAGAATGTTAGATATGCAGTTATAAGCCATAGAGACATATGTCCAATTCTGGCCAAGATGGAGTAACAGATTAGATTTACCCTCCTGCCTGAAACAACTGAAAATCCTGACAAAATATATAAAACAGTGGTTTTGAGACACTGACTATAACAATGCAGAACAGTGATCTCTGAGAGAAGGAAAAAAAAATGATGAAACCTATATTTGACCCTTCTTATTGCCTGATGAGAGTTTCTAGGCTGTAGCACAGCAAGGAGCCCAGGCAAAGCCAGAAGCTCCCCTGAGTTGGGGTAATAGAAGAGGAGTCTAAGAAGAGGAAGGCAACTAGAATTCACAGGGCAAAATAGCAGCATGGGAAAGAGCTGCACACAGAGACATCCTGAGATGTGTGGAGGGTCCCCCTTGAGTCTTAAGCAGAAGAAGCACAAGTGAGGAAACCTCCTGAGTCAGAGGGAAGAAAAAAATTGAAATGAAGAAAGGGAGAAATCCATTGTGCTCACACAGGAACAGGAATAGTTTGTGTATCTACCACCTCAGGTGAAAAAATTTATAATTCATGATGAGTTGGGCAAAGTTACTCAAAGGGTTATTGCCTCAGTAGTGGTGACTATTCTAATCCTGCTTAATGAAGCTTAAAAGGCAATGGTATTAGAACGATTGGATATTCTCATGCAAAAGAAAAGCCAACTGTATCCACACATCTTTAACTGTATAAAACAGTTCAAACTGAACATGAGCCTACATGTAAAACCTAAAACTATAAAAATTTTAGAAGAAAACATAGGAGAAAATCTTCATGAATTTTGGTTAGGCAAATATTTCCTAGATACAACACCAAAATCATAATCTGTAAAAGAATAAATTGATACAGTAGATTTCATCAAAAATTGAAACTTTTGCTGTTTGAGAGAATGAAAAGACAAGTTTCAGAGTACGAGAACATATTTGCTAATCATATGCAGGTATATGATAAAGTGCCTATATCCAGAATATATAAAAACACTCAAATGCAATAACAGAAAAACAAACAGCCTATTTTTAAAATATTTGAATGACTCATTTAAAAAAAAAAAAAAAAAGACAACCCGATTAAAAGATGAAGCCTTTCAGCTAGAACTACCATCTTCTAGTAATTTGTCAAAATAAACATGGCTTTGTTTATAACAGTTAAGTACCAGGAAAAAAAATGCACCAACAGATAAATGAATAAATAAATTATGGTATATTCATACAACCGAATAGTTACCGGCAATAAAAAGGAACAAATTATTGATACACACAAGGGCATACATGGACTGCAAAATAATTATGGCAAATGAAATAAACCAGACAAAAATTAAAAGTACGCACTGTAAAATTCCATTTATATAAAGTTCTAGAAAAGGCAAACTAAACTACAGTGACAGAAAGCTGATCAGCAGAGTCTGGGAATGAAGGAGGTAGAAGGCAAAGGATGGGGATTACAAAGAGGAACAAGGAAACTCTTGGGCATGACAGACAGCCTAATAATCTTAATTGTGGGATTGGTTTCATGTAAAATAGACACAATTTACTGTATATGAATTATACCTCATTAAAACTATATATTTTAAAAGAACAAGCTATTTATACACATAACAATGTGTATGAATTTCCAATGCTTTATGCTAAAGGAAAGAAGGCAGACTCAAAAGACTGCATACTGTATGATTCCATTTATACAAAGTTCTGAAACAGGCAAAAATGACAGTTCTGTCAGTACCAGAAGATGGAGGTGGAATGAGAAGAAATTTTTACAGTGATGGAATTGTTCTATACTTTGTTCTGTGGTCATAGTATGTGTATGTATTAGCTAAATTCACAGAATTACACATTCTAAGATGACTTATTTTACTATACAGTGTTTAAAGGCTTTATTCTACAGTCAAAAGAAAAGTATGAAAAGCAAAAAGAACAGCCATCACCATCACCATCACCACCAATATAGAGGCTAAAAGGGAAGACCTTTATATATAGGAATTTCAGGATAAGAAAGAAAGAATAGGAAAGAGTTGATCATTGATGAGATAATGACCTAGAATTTTCCATAATTTAAGAAATACATAACTGCAGTTTTATTTACAATAGCCAACATATGTAAGCCACCCAAGTGCCCATTAATAAATGAGTAGATTGAAAAGTGGTGGTATGCATATGCAATGGAATATTACTCAGCCATGAAAAACAATGAAATCTTACCATTTGTGACACTATGGATGGACCTAGACAGTTTTATGCTAAGTGAAATAAGTATGTCAGAGAGAAAGGCAAATATCATATGATTTCACTTGTATGTGCAATGCAAAGAACAAAATTAATGAAATAACAAAGTTGAAACAGATTCATAGATAGAGAACAGACTAATGGTTGCCAAAGGAGAGGGAGGTTGGAGACTGGGAGAAAAAGATGAAGGGATTAAGAAGTGCAAAATGGTAGTTAAAAAATAGTCCTAGTGATGTAAAGTACAGCACAGGGAATATAGCCAATAAACAATGGCTGTATTAGAAAATTAAATTAAATTAAATTTTTTAAAAATTTAAAGGCAACACCTTCTAACATACTTTATAAGACCAACATAAACCTGATACAAACACCTGGTAAGGCTAACAAAAAAGAAAAGAAAACTACAGACCAATATCTCTAATGAATACAAATACAAAATTCCTAAACAAAATACTAGCAAATCGAATACATAATACATTAAAAAAAGTAACACATCACAAAATCTTGAGGGACTTCCAGCCAAGATGGAGGCTTAGACTGACACTCTCTGTCTCCTTCCACAGCTAAGAAGTAATACAACTACCTCAAAACCAAAAATAACCAGAAATTCCAGAAAACAAAACTACATGGTAGTCCAACAAATGAAGTTATAAACCAGTGGTGCTCATCCAGACGTGTAGAATGGGCAAAACTGGGACAGAAAGGTCGGGCTGTGCCATCCATGGTAGCAGCGGGGATAGCGGTGGGACTGCGAGAAACACCAGGGGAACAGTCCTGGTGGCAGTCAAGACCCGTCAGCTCACGATTCTAATGCTGGGGAAGGCAGACCCCAATTGCCTCAGACTGTGAGGTGCAGAGGGCGTGGGGACGGAGGAAGAGACTCCTGGTCTCTCAGCAGAGAGTAACTGCAGGAATCCATCTTGGACCCCCGCCCCTACACAAAGCGCCACAGTGTGATGAAAAAGGTCACCGGGTTGTGATGAGTGCTCAAGGCACTGCACCCCATAGCGTAGGAAGTGTGACAGCCCCGCCCAAGAAGGAAAATAAATGAAAACAGTCAGAATGACAGAAATAATGATTGAAATACCAGTCATGAAGCTAATGAAAAGCAGGTAAAGGAATTAACCGATGAACAAATAGAAAAACTTTCTGAGGCTCAGTTAAGAGCTATAGTCATAAGGCAGCTTACAGAATTAACAAAAGATATTGAACACGACGGGGAAGGAATGAAGGCTAGCCCTGTTATAATGAACAAAAACACATACGAGACAAGTGGTGAGGAAAGGAAAACCAGAGATCAAATCAACAAATCAGAACATAGGGAAGGAACAAATAGTCAACCAGTGCAGAAAGAGGAAACAAAAAGTGAGGAATATGAGGAGAGGATCAGAAACTTATCAGAAAGCTATAAGCGAACAAACCTTCGAATTATAGGATTGCCAGAAGGTGAAGAAGAAGAACTAGAAATTGAAAAATTATGTGAAAAAAATAATGAAGCAGAACTTCCTTAACTAGGGGAAGGAAATAGACTTACAGGTCCAGGAAGCACAGAGAGTTCCAGAAAAACTGGACCCAGGGAGAACCACACCAAGACACATTATAATCAAAATGTCAAAAATTAAAGATAAAGAGAGAATCCTAAAAGCAGCAAGAAAGAAGAAGAGAATTATGTACAAAGTGGTCCCAATTAGACTATCAGCTGATTTCTCAAAGGAGACCCTGCAGGCAAGAAGGGACTGGCAAGAAATATTCAAAGTAATGAAAAACAAAGACCTACAACCATGATTACTCTATCCAGTGAAGCTGTCATTCAGAATAGGAGGGCAGAGAAAGTGCTTCCAGGACAAAGTAAAACTGAAGGAGTTCATCAGACCCAAACCACTATTATATGAAATGTTAAAGGGACTTGTTTAGGAGAAAGAGGATCAAAACTATCAACATTAAAATGAAAACTGTATCACAACAACCAACAACATGAAGCTAGGGAATCGAAACAAAGGCAAACTAAGTAGGCAGCGAGAGTGGAAAAAGACTTATAGGTATGGGGAACATATCTGGGGGAGGTCTGAGGAGAGGAGGAAGGAGGAAAAGGGAGGGAGATGATGCAAAAATTAAGCATAGTAGAAGGGAATGGAGTAGACAGGAAGATGTTGAGAACTATATGTGCAACCAATGGACATGGACTAAAAGGGGAGGACAGCTGGAGGGAGGGGGGTCACTGGGTATAGGGGAGCAGGGGGAAAAGAAATTGGGACAACTGTAACAGTATAATCAATAAAACATATTTAAAAATAAATAAATAAATAAAATTTTTAAATAAAAATAAAAAAGGTAATGGTGAACACGTGACCAGGCTCCCTTAAAAAAAACAAAATAACACATCACGATCAAGTAGGGTTCATTCCAGGGTCATAAGGATGGTTCAACATATGCAAATCAATGTGATATACTATATAAATAAAATAAAGATAAAAATTATATGATCTTATCAATAAATGCAGAAAAAGCATTTGCTAAGACATATCAATTTATGATTAAAACACTCAATAAAATAGATACACAAGAAAAGCACCTCAACATAATAAAGACCATATATGACAAACCCTTAGTTAATATCATACTTAATGGTGAAAAACAGAAACTTTTCCTCCAAAAGCAAGAACAAGACAATAATGTCCACTCTAACCACTCTTATTCAACATATTGCAATAAGAAAGAGAAAGATATAAAAGGTATCCAAACTGGGAATAAAGAAATAAAGGGTCACTTTTTGCAGATGATATGTTTCTTTATATAGAAAACCCTAAATACTCCACCAAAAAGCTATTAAAAACAATAAACAAATATAATCGTCGGCAGCCGTCCATCTCGAGAGACGATGGTGTAGCTTCTTAAGAGTATCTGCACCGCCGAGAATGGTTGTGCAGTCCGACTTGGGAGTGACACGGTATCTGTCTCCTCCCGTGTTGAATCGACATCTTGCGATGACGCTGGAGTGTCCTCTCCAGTGAAGCTGAAGCTACAGAGCCTGGGCAGGGTGATATGGAGGGTCTGCTGTTGCCCATGCAGCAGACCCCCCCTCTCTTCGCAGCTGAAGGGTCCAAGGGAAAGACGGAGTCAATACAGCTTGGCTTCAGGTGCGCCGCAGGAGTTGCTGGTGTTGACTACAACGTCAAACCGCCTTAGGGACTCCGGCTCCGGATTTTCTGTCGGGGTTTACTCCCTTAGCCTTTCCCCTGAAGAGGTATGCCGCAAGGCAGCGGAGGTTTTTTGGAATCAGATTTTTCCTTCTCTGATGTGCCCTGACTGGAAGATCGAACCAGCGACACTTAGCTCACAGGCCGACGCTCAATCCACTGAGCCAAACCAGCCAGGGCTGAAACAAATATAATAAAGTTGCAAGTATTAAGTCAATGTACAAAAATCCACTGCAGTTCTATGAAAAAAAAAGAAACAATGAAAATGGAAAAGAAAAACAGTGCCTTTTACAATTGCAACAAAAAGAATGAAACACCTAGAAATAAACTTAACAAGGATGTGAAAAACCAAAAAGCATTATTAAAAGAGATTGAAAGAGATATAGTAAAATGGAAAGATATTCCGTGTTCATGAACTGGAAGAATCAATGTAATTAAAATGTCCATATTACCCAAAGCAATATACAGATTTAATGCAATCCCATCAAAACCTCAATAACAGTTAAAAAAAAAAAAACATCAGATTTGTATGGAACCACAAAAGACCCCAAATAGCCAAACAATCCCGATAAAAAAGAGGAAGCTGGAGTTATCACACTCTGACTTCACATTATACCACAGAGCAATGATAATCAAAGCAGCATGGTATTGGCTGAAAAACAGATACACAAACCAATGAAAAAGAATTGACAGCCCATAAATAAACCTACATGTGTATGGGAAAGTAATTTTTGACAAAGGAGCCAAAAACATATAATGAAGGAAAGAAAGCTTCTTCAATTAATGGTGCTAGGAAAATGGGAAAGCCACATGCAAAAGAATGAAACTAGATTAGTTTGTCACCATGTATAAAAATTAATTCAAAATGAATCAAAGACCTAAATATATAACTTTAAACAATAATTTACACAGACAAAAACATAGGTACTAAACTTATGGCCCTTGACCTTAGGGAAAATTTTATAAATTTTACCCCAAAGGCAAGATAAGTAAAGGCAAAAATAAATAAATGGGACTATATCAACTAAAAATCTTCTTCACAGCAAAAGAAACCAACAAAATTAAAATACAACCAACCAAATGGAAGAAGATATTTTCAAACAGCATCTTTGACAAGGATTAATATCCAAAATATATAAAGAAATACAACTCAATACCAAACATAAAATCCAATTTAAAAAATGGGCAGAGGACCTGAAGAGACACTTCTCCCAAGAAGACAAACAATTGGCCAATGGATATATGAAAAGATGCTCAACTTCACTAGCTATTAAGGAAACACAAATCAAAACTACAATTAGAGACCACCTCATACCTGTTAGAATGACTATGACCAACAAGGCAAGTAATAACAAGTGTCAGATAGGTTGTGAAGAAAAAGATACCCTCATTTACTGCTGGTAAAAATGTAAACTTCTACAGTCACTATGGAAAGCAGGTTGGAGGTTCTTTAAAATTTTAAGAATAGAGTTACCACATAACCCAGCGATCCCTCTTCTGGGCATCGATCTAAAAAAATTGAAAAAAATTGTTCACAAAGACATATGTACCCCTATTTCATTGCAGCATTATTCACAATGACCAAGACATGGAAACAACCAAAGTGTCTTTCAATATATGAATGGTTAAAGATGTGGTACGTATATACAATGGAGTACTCCTCAGACATAGAAAAAAAGAGGAAATACTGCCATTTGAGCCTATATGGACAGACTTTGAGAATATCTTGCTAAATGAAATAAGTCAGAGAGAAAAAGTTAAGAACCATATGATTTCACTCATATGTGGGAATGTGGGATAGAAAACTAAAAGCAACAAATGAACAAACAAACCAAAAAGCAAATGAACAAAAACTCATGGAGAGAGGCAATAATGTGGTGGTTACCAGAGGGAAGGGGGTAAAGGTGGTAAAGGCTAAAGGGGGTCAAATATATGATGATGAAAGAAGATCTGACTTTGGGTGGTGGGCACACAATGCAATATACAGATCACATATTATAAAATGTACACTTGAAACCTATATAATTTTATTAACCAATTTCACCCCAATAAATTTAATTAAAAATATTTTTTAAAGATTATACTGAGTTCAGAGCTTGGTAAATAAAAGCAAACATATCAGAACAGCTAACAATTTAGTAAGATCATAGCTCAGACAAAAAAAAATCTTGCAAAGCTAACTTAGAGAAAAAATACATTTTAACTATAAAATTTTAAATGAATTAATTAAACTGACAGCAGACATCTCAAAAATGAGTAAATGCTAGAATTCAGTGACATAAGTAAAAGAGATGACAGAAATGATTGTTCACCTGAAATTCTATACTCATATAAAATGTCATTCATGAGTGAAAATGAAATAAAGCCATTTCCAGACACAGAAGTCAAACAATTATACATAGTCTCTATAATAACTCCTGAAATATGTACTTCCTCAGGAAGAAAACTAAACCTCGAATGAAAAAAATAGGATTTCAAAGAGTGGTGATGATTGTGGTATTGCTACACAAAACCATGTGATAAAATTCCATAATACTACACACATACATACTCAAAAATGAGTGCATTTAAACACAGAAAAACATGACTAAGATCTGTAGTTTAATAATAATGTATCATTCCAATTCCCTGGCTGTGAAATTCACTATATTAATGTAAGATATTATCATTGGGAAAATCTAAGTGAAGAGTACAAGTGTGCTAATTTTTGCACCTATTTACATTTCTTAAATAATTTCCAAATAAAAAGTTTAAAAGAAAAAATAGTAAGCAAAAATCTGGGAAATATAATAGGAAATTCTAGTAAGTATTGACTAAATATAATAATGCTAACAACAAAATAACAATAATTTATATGAGGGAAACTGAAAACTAAATGACAAATAGATTGAAGAAGAGAGTTTAGTGTTAAGGGACTAAGATGCTTATGTTGTTAGGAAGAAGGCTATATATAATGTTAAATCTAGACATTATATAACATTAAATATAAATACTAAAATTCAAAGGAAATCATTAAAATAAAAAAATTTAAAAATGTGCAAAATAGTAGAAGAAAAATAAACAGAAAAAAACATAAACAAGAAAATGGATTATGGGAAAAGAAAAAAATAGGAAAGATGGTAAACAAAAAAATAAGATGGTAAATTTCTGTCTAAATATATACCACCATATATTAAGTATAATGAACTCAACTATTACATTATATATAAAAGCTGTTTATAAGATACCAACTAAAAACATAGAAAAACTGAGAATACGGGATGAAAAAAAGATGTACTTGGTAAATCTAACTTTAAAATAGCAGGTCATTATAACAATCTAAAACAGTGAGAATAGAATTTAAGATAAAATTATTGATAAAAATACAACTTAAAATATACTAAATTGTACTTTATGCATTTAGTCACTGCTTTGGAATATATAAAGCAAGAGCTTCCACAATCAGAAGGAAAGCCATGGCATACTGAAAAAGTTGTTTGCTTCTCACAGAAACTAAATCATGAATCAGACAGGGAGAAGAAGAGAAGAAACTCTTAAGTATAAAGATTAAAACCACAGAATAAAAAGGGTATTCTAAAAACAAAGGAAAAAACATACCATTTCACAATAATTACATTTCAAGGGCACATTTTTTTACAAAAATTGACTTCCTTCCTGGTTCCAACATTTAAGAGTCTAAATAATAGAGACAAGTCTCTCCCAATTAGTAATAAAATTGAAAATGATGTTTACGGGTAGGTAGGACGACGACCATGTCCAGCTTGAAGCAGCTAGAGGAACATGAGACCTTCGCCCATTGTCCTTTATAAGATTATAAAGGGTCTTAAGTCTGAGAGGGGGGAAACTGTTACAGAGTGGGGGTCCTCCCCCCCAAAAAAATTAGTTTCCAACTAAGCATACCAGAATAGGAACAGAATACTAGGTATGGGGATCACTTGGAGGGTTATCAGCTAGGAGAGGGGAGGGGGAGAAATGGGGAAATGGTGCAGAGATTAAGAAGCATAATTGATATAGGAAAGGGTGAAGACAAAGAACTTACATGCACAACCCATGGACATGAACTAAGTGGGGTGAGACTGCTAGAGGGAAGGGGGCTACTGGGCAGAGGGAGCAAAGGGAAAAGAAATTGGATGACTGTAACAACATAATCAATAAAATATACTTGAGAGAAAATGATGTTTACAGCAACAAAAATAAATCACATAACTGGAAACTAAAAAGCACAATTTAGTCATGATTTAAACAAGAAATCATACTGGAAATTTCTCATTTTTTTGAACTAAATGTCAGCTATATCTTAAAAACTGGAGAGTGCTTATAAAATGATAAAGAAGGAAGTTTTAACTTTTGAAGCATATATTAGAAAGTAAGAAAAATTGAAAATAAGCAAAGCATTAGATTCAAGTAAGCTAGAATTAGAACAGAGCAAAGGTAACCAGAGCAGATAAGAGGAAAAGAGCATAACTTAAGGACAACAGACACGAAGAAAATACAAGGATTTCAACAAAACCAAAACTGCGCATGAAAAAGAAAAAACAGAAAAGCTACATAAATAAAATTAGAATTAGAAAAGAAAATGTGCCTATAAGAAAGTATAAGTATTTAAAATAATATATAATTCTAGACATGGCACATGAATACAGCCATATGTAGTAAAAATATTTAACATACATCAACTTTCAGTGTACAGACTGTTCTCTGCAGGTAGGAAGATAACACTAGAAGGGGATTTCAGCTGTAGATGCGATGGTCATTTCATAAGAGAAATAAGGAAAATATTAACATTTGTTTATTTCTAATGGCGGGCAAATGAATGTCATCTTTATCTGTCTCTTTGTATTTGAATTATTTTTTAAAAAATAAAAATATGTTGAAGAAAGATTATAAACTCACGTTCTGAGGACTTCACCCAGAGGATCTTTTTAAAAGTATTTTTCACATGAGGTAACAATGAAAATTGAAATATTTCACATGTGATGAGGCCCAAAAATCTGCATTTCTCCTATAAGGTGACACAGATCACTGAGAACCACTAGGGTTATTTGAAAGAAATAGATGTGGACACATTAGAGTTCTTCCTCTCACAATTACCAATGCAATGACTTTGGATAGTTACTTAAAATTATGCTTCCAAATTCTTATATCTCTAAATGAGACTATTCAAAATTATCACACACAATTAAATGATATACTGATCTAATACGCAAAATTCTTATAAAATATATTATTGTTGCTCATGATAATGCCTTACATATGACTAGATTCAAATGCTACCAAAGTTTAACTTCAGAACACAAATTTACTTGCTACTTAGGGATTCCTCTTCCTTGGTGAACCACTTTTTCAAATGATACCGTGAAATAGCTATTATTGTTGCTATGATGAGAACAGGTAAAGCAATGTAGAAACCAAGAAGCCACCGGTTCTTTTCAGATTTCCAAAAAGCTCTTTTCGTGATTAAACCTAAAAATAAAACAAAAACACTAAAAATCAGAGAAAAAAATTAAGTTGTCTACTTTTATTTTCAAGTTGCATCAAACTAATTACAGTGTTCTTAATTTTTGTCGTCATCCAAGTAACACAAAAACATAATAGAATCATAATAATGTGGACTATCTCTACTAACTCTTTTATTCTAAAAGAATGAAAACTAAGGTACAGAAAGTTGCAGCATATTCTATATTATACAGCAGCTACAGAAAAAACTCACTTTATAACAATGTAAGTGGGGCCCAAAAATTTCAGTGATAGACAAGTATAATGTGGTATAGTATAATTGCAAAGTTATCCAATGAATTTGCATTGATGCAGGTTGCATTATAACAGAATCTCACTACATTTGTGCATATCTTATTCTTCTTTATTAGATTGTTGACTTTTTGACATGAGGAATCTGTTTTTATGTATCAAGCCATTGCAGCACTACTCAAATGGCACTGGCATAAAAATTGGGAGACTTGATTCCTAATTCTTATTCTGCAACTAGTTAGCTCTGGATGGGGTGCCCTAAACATATTCTTTAAGCTCCATGAGAAGAGGGACTTTGTTTAGCTTCCTGTATATCCCTCGTGTCATATGACCAGCACCAAGACTATATTAGGAATTCAATAATATTTGCCAAATCAGTGAATGAATAACATGGTGAACAAATACAACATTGTCTTAGCATGCCTCTGGGATCTCTTTAACAGCAATTTGTGGATTTTTCTTGTTTAAATCATGAACTTCTTCAGAGTAAAACATCTTCAATTTCCTTTATTTCTTCTATAATGAACACATAATCAACACAGTAATTGTATATAGCTAAGATCACAGGATCAGTTATGAAGGGGGAAATGTTGAAAAATAGTCTTAAAAGAGGAAAATCAAGGATATCAGTAAACAGAAAATTTAAAAGATCCTCTCAGCTTCAATCATATTTGAAAGTTAATATGAGAAAAAAAAGAGCAAGATTAAGAAGGCATATTTGATTTCCATTCTTGAAAGAAGCTTATCTACCTTTTAATTACAAATACTGGTTTCTTCCTAAGTGGCCAAAATGTAACTTGGTCTTTGTCAAGATAAGCTATTTGAGAATTTTATTAACTGAATGTGTAAAGGCGTAGAAACTTGCCTGCTGTTTCGCTGTAAGCTTCTCTGGCCTGCACATCGCAATTGGCGCCGCTCCAGCCCTTGTCACAAACGCATTGTGACTGAGAAGTGCACACCTAGGATCATTTTTAAAAATTCAAATGATCATTTTAAAATATTTTCTCATAGAAATGAAAATTATCAGATGGATAATCAAGCTTACCTTTTTGTTTTTATCTAGTGTAATTTTGTTCGTTTTATTTATTTAGAGAGAGAAGCCTACAAATCAGACACTTGATTTCTTAGCCTGAAGTGTGCACACACCGAGAGACAGGCATACGTGCACACACATAACAGCTAAAAGTGAAATAAAGCTCACAGTATTTGCATGAAGAAAATTTAACATCTTCAAATATTCCCCTGAAGTTTTAGTATGCAATTTCAAAAACAGTGTGCTGGAGGCCAGCTACCACCAGTTCCCAGCACCGATCATGCACATCTCTTCCAGTCTCCAAGTTCATTGTCGTCATGTGGTAATTTGAAATATTTGCACTTTAAAATAAGGATTTTACCCTTCCCCAGGAGTAGTTGTTAAACATTTATGAGCATAACACTGCTCTTGACCATTATCAAGTTTTATTCTGTTTGATTTTTAAGCAAAGGCTTTTTGTATTATAAGAGGGCATCGGATACTTAGATAAAGCATAACATTAGGAACTCATGGTTTCTGTTATTAATAAATTACTAAACAGAAACACATTTATTATGCCTATTATGTGAGTCTCTATTCTGAGCATTTTATACAGATTTTCTCATTAAATCTTTACAACAGCCCTTTGAGGTCAGGACTATTATTATTCCTACTTTACAGATGAAGAAACTGAGATATAGCTATTTAACCTGCCAAAAGGCACATGGCTGGTAAGTGATAGAGCCAGGATTTAAACCCAAGCAATTGGGTTTCAGAAGCCCTGCCCCTTGACCACTGTGCTAGGCTACTTCCAAAATAATATAAAACATCCCTCAGTTTCTAAGATCTCAATTTAAGAATATGAATCTAATCTCTCCATTCTATGGCTTAAAAATATACAGGGGGGGAAAGTGCTCTGTTCAGGGTATCCAATGCTCAAGCTTCTGTCATACCACCTTCATAATGTTGTGTGTGTGTGAGTGTGTGTGTGTGTGTGTGTGTATGTGTGTACTTTTACTCTGAAATATTTCACGAAGTGATGTTGTCCTTCTTACAAGGCACTTGCCAGTTTGTCTTAATATTGTGTTGTTACTTTTGGACCACTTGGTTAAGGTGCTGTCTTTCAAGTTTTTCCATTGTAAGTTACTGTACTTCCATTGTAATTAATAACTAATTTATGAGGAGTTACATGCAAGATTATGTAAGTATCTGCGGCCTCATAAAACTTTCACCCATTAGTTTTAGCATCCATTGATAATTATTTAACTCCATTGTTCCATCTACATTGGTTATAGTATAAGGAAGAGCTTTCCCTTATCACCATTTATTTATTCAGTTATAGGGATAACTGAATAGTAAAATATAATATAATATAATATAATACTGATATGGACAGATGACCTTTGACAAGGGTGCCAAGCCACTCAATGGGGAAAGGAATGTCTGTCTCTTCAGCAAATGGTGCTGGGAAAACTGGATATCCAATGCAAAAGGATCAAGTTTCCCTTATCTCACACCATATACATAAATTAACTCAAAATTGATTAAAGACTGAAATATAAGTCCTACGATTATAAAATTCCTACAAGAAAACATAGGAGGAAATCTTCATGACATTTGACTTCACAATTTCTCTCAGGCAGACAAAATACACTGGCTCTTAAGGCCCTATTTCACTGAGGCCTGCAAAGCAGGAAGATCAGAAATCTGAGCAGCAAGAAGGGTTCAGGACCCCGCCCAGCCTCAGCTCTCACACAGAGCTGCCCTCAACACCATGCAGAAGAGAGCTAGCTGACCCTTTTACACAGACTGGCCACTCCCTTGAAACGGACAGCTAATTCATCAGAAACTATACATGATTGGTAACAAGCTGGGACAGACCAAGGCAGGTGGTGCAGGGGCAGGGGGAACACACCTACAATTTTCCCAGAAGACTGAACAGTGCCTCCCAGGGATCCCACCCTCCCCATCACAACAGAAGCTCCCTCTAGAGGCAGGTGAAGGTGATACAGGCAGTGCTGCCAGAAGTTAGACAAGACCACCCCAGGACCTTGAGCTGATGAAAAAACAGAGGTGGATCCAGAAAAAGAAGTCAGAAAGCAAACACCAAACTGCTGAGATGAATTCCACCTCATTCTTCTTCAGGATTTTCATTTTTTCCTTCCTTTCACATAGCCTTTTTATATTTCTTCTTTTGCTTCAATTGTATTCAAACTAATTCACTAATAATCTATAAAGTTTATTCTTTTTATTTAGTTTTTATATTATTTTCATTTTATTGTTATTTAAAATATCACATTGTACCCTTCCCCTCTCTTAATTCATTTTTCCTTCTTCCTGCCCTTTCTTATTTATGCTGTAAATTTTATTTTCTCCCACGCTGCACCTTGTTCCTATTTCCTTACTCTTACTATTTCTCCTCCCTCTGTCCTGCAAAAGCATTTGTCCTTCCTTTAGTCAGCCCACATTCTTTTTCCCACTCTATAATATTATTTCCTTTCCATTTTTATAAATTTTGGCTTGTTAGGTGTGGACATTACGGCTATTGTTGTTCTTCTTCAGTGGTATTCCTATTTGTTCACTTTTATTTTTTCAAATCTCATAGGTTACTCTCACCTGTCTTACTCCATTTTGCCTTCCTCCTGTCCTTGCTTATTTGAGCTAGAAATTTTATTTTTTTCCTTCCTTAGCTTGAATTATATTCCTTACTCTTATTATTTTTGCTCCCCCTATCCTCTCAAAATCACTTTTCTTTACTGTAGACATCTCATGTTCTCTTTTCTCTTTTGTATAATATTCTTATTAGCCTTTCCACAATGATTAATCTTTGCTCAGTTATTCTTGTTATTGACCCTGCTGCGATTTTTCTGCAATTTTATTCCCTTTGGTTTGCTGCCTTTTTAATTTTATTATATTTCAAACCTCATTGTACACTCTTCCCTTTTATTACTCCATGTTGCCATTGTCCTTGCCTGTTTTACTTACATTTTAAATTTTATTTTCTCCCTTTCCTTGCCTTATTTCTATCCCTTACTCTTATTATTTCTCCTTCCTCTTCCCACTCAAATTCATTTTTCTCTCCTTTAGTGATCTCATATTCTCTTTTTCATACCTTAAAATATTCTTTATCTCTCTCTACCTTTTATTGGTTTTTGCTCTATTGCTGTTTATATTGCTGATATGGATATGGTAGGGGCATATTTTTGCTGGCATGGGTTTAGTTTTCTGGGTAGTATTGATTTGTAACCAGCACCTGTATAAAAACATACAACATATGGCAGGAGTTGTGACTCCCAATTAGCCAACTGGAGGAGAGAACTCACCAATGAATGAGTTGTCAATAATCAAAGTCCAACTACAACAAGAGAGCCTACATAAAATGAATAAAGGGCAATCATAGACCATTCAGGTCAAGAGATCAAAAAGACTGTACCATTGAGCCCTACAGAACTCCTACCACTGAATCCCACCCAACAAAGACAGTCAGGCAAAGAAGAGCAATGTAAAATGCAGAAACTAACAAAAATAGTCACCTAAAATGGGGAGAAAAAGAAAGAAACCCAATCAAAAGGAAAGGAGGAATCCTCACAAAAAGAGCTAAATAAAATTGTGGTAAACAATCTATCAGACATAGGATTCAAAATAATGGTTGTAAGGATGCTCAAGGAGATCAGTGAGAACTACGGGGAACTTAGTGGGAACTATAACAGCATGAAAAAAGGCATAGAAACTATTAATAAGAACTGGTAAGAAATGAAGAACACAATATCTGAAAAGAAAAATATACCAGAAGGAATTAAAAGCAAGTGAGATGAAGCAGAGGACCAAATGCTGAGCTGGAAAACAAGGTAGAAAGAAATACCTAGTCAGAGCAACAAAATGAAAAAAAAACTTTGAAAAATTAAGACAGTTTAAGAGAGCTGCAGGACAACATGAAACATAGTAATATCTACATCATAGGAATATCAGAAGGAGAATAAAAGAAGCCAGAGATAGAAAACAACTTTGGGAAAATAATGAGAGAGAACTTCCCTAACTTAGTGAGGGAAAAATCACACAAGTTCAAGAAGCAGAGAGGGTTCCAATCAAGATGAACCTAAAGAGGCCTACTCCAAGACACATTATAATTATAATGGCAAATTTTAAAAAGAAAGAGAGAATTTTAAAGGCAGCAAGGGATAAACAACTAGTAACATACAAGGGGCTCCTAAGGTTATCAGCTGAATTCTCAACAGAAACACTGCAAACCAGAAGGGATTAACATCAAATATCCCAGGTAATGGAAAGCAAGGACCTAAAACCAAGACTACTCTATCCAGCAAGACTCTCATTTAAAATGGAAGGCAAAACAACAACAAACGAAGTCTAGAGTGAGTAGAAGGAAGGAAATAATCAAGATCAGAGCAGAAGTAATTGACATAGAGACTAAAAGGACAATTTAGAAGATCCATAAAACCAGGAGCTGGTTCTTTAAAAAGATAAACAAAATTGACAAGCCTTTAACCAGATTCATCAAGAATAAAAGAGAAAGGACCTGGCTGCTGTGGCTCAGTGAATTGAGCGTCGGCCTGTGAACCAAGTGTCACTGGTTCAATTCCCAGTCAGGGCACAAGACTAGGTTGATGTTTCTCTCCCTCTCTTTCTCCTTTTCTCTCTCTCTAAAAATAAATAAACAAACAAATAAATATAAATAAATAAATAAATTATTTTTAAAAAAAGAGAAAGGACCCGGCTAAATAAAATCAGAAATGAAAGAGGAGAAATCACCACCGCTACCACAGAAATACAAAGGATTGTAAGAAATTACTATGAAAAACTATATGACAAGAAATTTGACAACCTAGGTGAAATGAACAAATTTATGGAAACATATAATCTTTCAAAACTGAATCAAGAAGAAGCAGAAAGCTTGAATAGACCAATAACAACTAGTGAAATTGAAGCAGTAATCCAAAAACTCCCAGCACACAAAAGCTCTGTACCAGACAGCTTCACAGGCATATTTTACAAAACATTTAGGGAAGATCTAAATCCTATACTTCTCAAACTATTCCAAAAAAAATCAGGAAGAGAGAAGACTCCAAAGCTTTTTGAGGGCAGTATTATCCTAATTCCAAAACCAGGTAAGAAAAAAAAAAAAAAAAACAAAGAAAGAAAACTATAGGCCAATATCACTGATGAATATAGATGCTAAAATCCTCAACAAAATATTGGCAAACTGGATCCAGCAACATATCAAAAAGATCATACACAACGATCAAGTGGGATTCATCCCAGGGATCCAAGGATTGTTTAATATTCACAAATCAATAAATGTAGTACACCACATAAACAAAATGAAAAGCAAAAATCATATGATCATATCAATAGATGCAGAAAAAGCATTTCATATAGTACAGCACTCACTTATGATAAAAACACTCAGTAAAGTGGGAGTAGAAGGAGCATACTTCAACATAATAAAAGCCATATATAAGAAACCTATAGCCAACACCATACTTCTTAGGTGTAAGACCTGGATTCTGGGAATTCTGGTATAATTTTAGCAAGCCCCAATAAATCTGCTGCCCCTTCAGTAACTGATAATGTCAATGAATGCCTGTGTCCTTCAGAGATATCTTGGCCTGCTGGCAAGAATTTAGTAACTTTTCTGTTTTAGTAAGCCTCCCCGTTCTCAGAGCCAACCCCCCCAAAGCCATCTGCAGAAAGTCCCTTCAATTCCCCTCTCTTTTATCCTCTTTAAAAACCCCTGCCTTTCTTTTCTTGGGGCTGACACCCAGGGTCTCAGCCCACCTGTAGCAGGTACCCAAATAAATCTTTATAAACTCATGGCCTGTTCTTCTGTCATTTCTCCTCTCACTCTCACCAGACCTAACAATACTCAGTGGGCAAAAACTAAAAGCTTTCCCACTAAGATCAGGAATAAGACAAGGTTGTCCACTTTCACCACCTCTATTCAACGTAGTATTGTAAGTTCTAGTCACAGTGATCAGACAAGAAAAGGAAGTAAAAGGCATCCAAATTGGAAAGGAGGAACTAAAATGGTCAATGATTGCAGATAACATGATAGTGTAGATAGAAAACCCTATAGGCTCCACAAAAAAAAACTACTCAACCGATTAAGTGAATTTGGCAAAACAGCAGATATAAGTTAATATCCAGAAATTGAAGGCATTTTTGTACACCAACAATGAAATAACAGAAACAGAAATTGGGGGGGGAGTGGGGGGGGATTCCATTTGCTATAGCAACAAGAAAAATAAAGTACCGAGGAATAAACTTAGCCAAAGAGGTAAAAGACCTGTATGTGAAAAACTACAGAACACTGAAGAAAGAAATTGAGGAAGATACAAATAAATGGAAGCATATATGTACCGTGTTCATGGATTGAAAGAATTAACATCATTAAAATATCCATACTACCCCAAAGCAATCTATAGATTCAATGCAATCCTTATTAAAATACCAATGATATATTTCACCAATATAGAACAAATATTTCAAAAATTTACATGGAACCATAAACAACCCCAAATAGCCTCAGCAATATTGAGAAAGAAGGACAACGTAGGAAGAATCACAATAACGGATATCAAACTATATTACAAGGCCACGGTAATCAAAACAGACTGGTACTGGCATAAGCACTGAAACATAGATCAACGGACATTATAGAGAGCCCAGAAATAAATCCAAGTGTCTACAGTCAACTAATATTTGACAAAGGGGGCAAGAGCATACAAAGGAATAAAAATAGCCTCTTCAACAAATGGTGTTGGGAGATCTGAACTGGCACATGCAAAAAAATGAAATTAGACCACCAACTTCTACCATACACCAGAATAAACTCAAAATGAATAAAAGACTTAAATACAAGTTGTGATACCATAAAATTCCTAGAGGAAAACATAGGCAGTAAAACTTCAGATATTCCACAGAACAATATTTTTGCCTATATGTCTCCTAGGGCAAGGAAAATAAAGGAAAAATTGGACTACATTAAACTAAAAAGTTTCTGCATGGCTAAAGAAACCATCATCAAAATAAAAAGGGAACCAACTGTATGGGACAACATATTTGCCAATGATGCACTGGGCAAGGCTTTGATCTCCAAAATATGCATAGAACTCATATGACTCAACACCAGGAAGACAAACAATCCAATTAAAAAATGGACAAAGGATATGAACAGACACTTCCCCAAGGAGGACATACAAATGGGCCATAGACATATGAAAAGATGCTCAACATCACTAGCCATCAGAGAGATGCAAATTTAAACCACAATGAGATATCATCACACACCTGTCAAATGGCCATCATTAATAAATCAATAAACAAGTGCTGGCAAGGATGTAGAGAAAAGGGAACCCTAGTGCACTATTGGTGGAAATACAGACTGGTGCAGCCACTGTGGAAAGCAGTATGGAATTTCCTAAAAATATTAAAAATGGAACTACCTTTTGATCCAGTGATTCCACTGTTAGGATTATTCCTGAAGAATCCTGAAACACCAATTCAAATGAATTTATGCACCCCTATGTCATAGCAGCACTATTTACAATAGCCAAGTGCTGGAAGCAGCCTACTTCCCATCAGCAAATGAGTGAATCAAAAAACTGTGGTACATTTAATTAGTGATTTAATTAGTGAAAATGTTAATTATTGTTTTTTTTAATGTCATAAAGAACATCTACAGAAGAATAAACCAAACAGAAGATAAAATTGGTGATCTAGACCATAAGAACAGGGTAGAACAAGAAAAAAGAATAAGAGCAAAGAAAGCATACATGAACTATGGGAAACCATCAAACATAGAGACATTAGAATAATTGGAGCACCAGAAGGAGAACAAAGGAAAAAATGGCCAGAACGTCTATTTAAAGAGATTATATAGACTTCCAGCCAAGATGGAGGCGTAGACAGACACACTGTGCCTCCTTCTACAACTAAGAAAGAATACAACTACCTCAAAACTAGAAACAACCAGAAGTTAAAGAAAATCAAACTGCATGGAAGTCCAGAAAACAAAGATATAAAAAAGAAATACTCATTCAGCCAGGTAGGAGGGGTGGAGCCGGGGTGTAGAGGACGCAATGTGGTGGCAGGAGCAGCGGCAGCAGATGCAGGCCAGCAGAAAGCACAGTTACACATTTTAAAAAGTCAGGAGGGACACCTGGGGAGCGTTCCCAGATCCTCACTGGACCTCGCAGCCCACAGTCCGAGCACCAGGTAGAATCAAGCCTCATTGCTTCTGATTGTGCAGACCAGTGGGGTTTGGGGTGGAGGCAGAAACTGCCGGTCTCAGCAGAGTCTGCTTGTTTAAAGGGTCCCCATGGTCCTAGAGCATCCACAAGCCCACCCACTCTGGGAATGATGGCCAGGGCAGCAGCTAGAGGGGTGCCAGTCTGGTGCGGAAGTGGGAGGTGCCTAGAAAAGAGGCAAGTGTTGGGTAGGCGGCATTGTTCCCTCTCAGACCCCTCCCCCACATACAATGCCACAACGTGGTGAAACAGGTCGCTCTGTACTGACGAATCCCTAAGGTCTTACAACATAACAGGAGCGAGAGCTCTACCTGAGATGCAGAGGCAAACAAACACAGGAGCCTGTCAGAATAAGTAGGAAGAAATGTATGGCCCAAAAGGGGAAATGGATCACGGTTCCAGTGGGAGAACTAAGCGATGAGGAGATAGCCAACCTAACAGATGAGGAGATAGACAACCTAACAGACACAGAATTCAAAACACTGATGATAAAGATGCTCACAGGCTTGACAGATATGCTTGAGTACCAAAAACGCATAAAAGAAGAAGTGAAGGCTATGCTAAGTGAAACGAAGGAAAATCCACACAAAACCAATGGTGAAGGGAAGGAAACCAGGGTTCAAATCAATGATTTGGAACAAAAGGAAGAAAAAAAACAGACAACCAGTGCAGAATGAGGAAGCAAGAATTGAAAAAATGAGCAAAACTTACCAAATTTTGTGAAGGAGATGGACATACAGGTCCGGGAAGCCCGGAGGGTCTCGGGCGAGCTGAACCCAGAGAGGACCACACCAGGACGCATCATGACTGAGATATCAAAGGTGAAAGATAAAGACAGAGTCCTGGGGGCAGCAAGAGAGAGGCAGAGAGTAGCCTACAGGGGGGTGCCTATAGAACTATCAGCTGATTTCTCAGAGGACACTTTGCAGGCAGAAAGGGACTGGCAAGCAATATTCAATGTGATGAAAAGCAACCCACAATGAAGAATACTCTATCTAGCAAAGCTATCATTTGGAATGGAAGGGCAAAGTTCTTTCCAGACAAGGTGAAGCTAAAGGAGTTCATCATCACCAAGCCATTATTATATGAAATGTCAAAGGGACTTACTTAAGAAAAAGAAGATCAAAACTTTGAACACTAAAATGACAACAAACACACAACTATCAACAACTGAATCTAAGAAGTAAAAACAAAATCCAATGAAGCAAACCAGAATAGGAACAGAATCATAGGTATGGGGATCATCTGGAGGGTTATCAGCTGTGAGGGGGGAGGGGAAGAAATGGGGAAATGGTGCAGGGACTAAGAAACATAATCAGTTGGTACAAAATAGACAGGGGAAAGTTAAGAATAATATAGGAAAGGGCGAAGCCAAAGAACTTATATGCACAACCCATGGACATGAACTAAAGGGGATTGGATTGCTGGATGGAAGGGGGGTACTGGGCAGAGGGGAGCAAGGGGGAAAAATTGGAACTACTGTGTAACAACATAATCAATAAAATATGCTTAAAATTAAAAATTAAAAAATTTATAGCTAAGAACTTCCCAAGCCTAAAATGAGATTTAGACATCCAAACTAACAAAACTAACAGAGCACCCCATTTCTCAGAGCAAAATGACTTTCTCAAAGACATATTATAATGACACAAAAATTAAAGATAAAGCCCTAAAAATAGCAAAATAAAAAAATTTTAATCTACAAAGCCCTCCCTCTAAAGACCAGGAGAGAATGGAATAACATATTCAAAGTGTTGGAAGAAAAAATTTAGTCAAGAATACTTTATCCAACAAATTTATCCTTCAGAAATGAAGGTGGAATAGAAAGTTTCCCAGACAAACTAAAACTGAGGGGGTTCATCCCCACTAATCCTGTCTTACAAGGAATGCTGAAAGGAGTTCTTCCATTTGAAATGAGAAGACAATAATCAATAACATGAAAACACACAAAAATATGTGACACCCTGGTAAAACTAAATACACAGATTTTAAACACTCTAAATCTGTGATGTGATCATGAATTAACCACTTAACATTAGTATACAGGTTAAGAGAAAAGATTATTAGAAACAAATTATAGCTACTATAATTTGCTAATGAATGCACAATATGAAAAGAGGTAAATGGTGACATAAAAGGGGTAGTAAATGGTTAGAACTTTTGTATGAGATTGAAGTTAAGCTGCAATTAGTTTAACATGGACTATTTTATCAATAAGATGTTTTATGTAAATTCATGGTAACTGCAAAGCAAAAAGCTATAGGAGATTCACAAGTGATAAAGAGAGGGCGAAGTATACCACCATGGAAAATCACTAATTCACAAAGGTAGAGAGAAAGAAAATGGGAAAAGAGTAAGGGAAATAAAAAACAACCAGAAGGCAATTAAAGATATGGCATTAATAAGTTCTTACCTATCAAAAATTGCTCTAAATATTATGCTATTCATAAACCAATCAAAACACAGAATGGATGGGTAAAAAAGCAGAACCCAACTAAATTCTGCCTTCATGAGACTGACTTCAGTTTTAAGAACACCCATAGGCTCAAAATAGAGATTTTAAAAATACTCCATGAAAGGAGAAACCAAAAGAAAAATTGGGTAGTTATCCTTATGTAAGACATAATAGACTTCAAGCCAAAAATAGTAACAAGACACAAAGAAGGTTATTATATAATGATAAAGGAGTCAATTCCCCAGGCAGATATGACAATCATAATAGACACACCCAATTCTGGAGCATCTAATGTATTAAGCAAATATTAACAGATCTGAAGAAACTGACAGCAACACAATAAAAGTGGGACACATCAATACACCACTTTCAACAACTGATGGATAATCCAGACAAATTATCACAAGGAAATGTTGGATTTGAATCATACTTTAAATCAATTGGACATATCAGATACATATAGAATATGTCATCAAACATTGGCAGAATATACATTCTCAGGTTCATTTGGAACATTACCAAGGACAGGTCATATCACAGACCACAAAAGAAACGTTAGCAAACTTAAGAAGATTAAAAACATGTCAAGTATCTACTTGGCTAAAAGGATATGAAATTACAAATCAATTAGAGGAAAGCTAAAAAATTCACAAACATGTAGAAATTAAACAACACACTGCAAACAACCAGTGGGTCAAAGAATAAATTAGAAAGAAAATCAAAAAATATCCAAAACACATGAAAATGAAAATACCACATGGCAAAAATATTGGAATGCTGCAAAAGCAGTTCTTAGAGGTAATTAATAATGATAAATGCACATGTACAGAAAATAGATCATTTCAAATAAGCAATCTAACTTTACACCTAATGAAACTAGGAAAAGGAAAATTAGCCCAAAGTTAGCAAGAGAAAGGCATTTACAATGATCATAGTGAAATAAATAAGGACAAAATTTTTTTAAAAGATCAATGAAACTAAGAGAATGTTTTTTATGAAGATAAACAAATTGACAAATATTCAGCTAAACTAAGAAAAAAATAGAAAGTGATGTCACCAACATGACAACATAGATTGTTCCCAAACTCACTCCCTCTTAGAAGAAAAACTAACAACTACTCATGGACAAAACACCACTGAGAAAATCCTGGAACACAAGAGTGAGACTAAAACAGACATGCGCACCATGCAGAGACAGACTGTATTGCCCTTCCCTCAGGCCAGTACAACACCACACTGAGATGTCTTCCCTAAGCCTACAATGGGAAAAGAGTGCTCAGAGTGAGCATACAGATCTTCCAGCATTGTGAGTCTCTTATTGGGAGTCCCTACTCTGATTCTGCCTCACAGGGATCATGGGAAAACTTGTGGGGCTTGCCCACTGGGGTTCTGATTTTGAGGGAGAAGGCAGGAGGGGCTTGCAACAACCAGTGCTTGAACCTTGGTGATCCAAGTTCCTACATCCATTGCCCAAGTAGTAGTCCCAACCAGCAGCTTTGTTCATCTGCACAGCCAAGACAGTGGTGCCATAGAACCAGGGAACTTGACGGTGGACAGGTTTGCCTGATTTAGGATCTCAAACAAAGAGCCTTGCCGCCTCTGGAGCATGGTCCGTTCCCTCACCCAGGCAAGGGAACTGAGTAATAGCCCTATCCACTGCTGAGTGCAGTTCCTGGCCAATTTAATTCTACACAATGGTCTCTGTAACAACCTATGGCTACAAATTAGTAACCCAATTCAGCTCCCTATTGAAACTAGATGCAGTAGGGCCTACCTGTTGGGAAAGGTCATCAAAAAGACATAACGGCTGGTTTGACCCACATCTGTACGTACCTGGGAAATCTGAGACTCCCACTCTTGCCACTGTGCTTGCAATATGTGCTCTGCTTGCTTTCCCTGGGCTAGATAGAAGCTACTCAAGGATACAATCTTGAGATAGAAATGTGGTGAAGAGACTATTTGAACTAGGTATGTGACTAAACCCAGATAAGGCCCCCTGTATACTGGACTGAACTCAGTTAGGGCCTCTATTAACTTCTGAAAATCGGTGGGCTGGTGCAGAAAACTATTTGTCTTGCAGCTGCCCAAGACAAGCCTGTAAGTTCTTGTTGATTAAACCTGCCACCTACCAATCTGAAGTGATCTGCCTTCTCCAGTACCTCCCTGCCTTGCACATATGGAGACCAGTTTCGGATTATACTCAGAAAGCTCTGGCAGAGGTTGCAACCCAACACTAGCATATAGCAGAAACCAAATAAATGCTGAAAAAATTAACAAGTGATCCTGAAAACTGAAAAATGCCTGATTCATGTGATTTGGGGAAACATCCATCATGTGCTTACTTACCCCGTGTCCATGGCACTTTGCTGAACAGTTAAGGAACTGACTCTTAATTATCCTCGATTCTACACATTGACGATTTACACAAATCTAATGAAGAAAAAAAATCCTAGTCAGAGAAGTTCAACGATCTTAACATTACAATCATGACCATTAAATGCCATAAATATCCATTTAAGTACTACTTTTGCTGTACCCCACAAACTTTATGCTGTATTTTCATTTAATTAAAAATATATTTCAATTTGTATGGCACATGTGTTATGCAGAATGTGTTGTTTAATCTCCAAGTATTTTGGAATTTTTCAGGTAAGTCTAACATAAACTATAAACTTTGGGTGATAATGATGTGTCAGTGTAGGTTTATCAATTGTAACAAAGGTACCAAAAATGTTTTATCATACAGGGCTTACGGTATTATTAAAGGTTACCTGGTAAAGTTTGTTTTCATACATTATCACTGGGAAGAACTATCCATGTTATAGAAAAGACTCTATTCTTACTAAATTACCAATTGAATAATATCAAATCATCTGTTGACTTGCTTTGTTTTTTCATTGTTTCGGCTCCATGGCCTAAATATATCTACTGAGCTTCCAGGCATACCCTTCCTTCAAGGAGACATTCATGACTTCTAGACATAAAGAAGAAGCTGAGCAAAGATCTGATCAGGAATTAAATGAGACTTTGAAGTAAATTTATTTTCTCCAGATTTATGTCAGCCTCAGATATGGTGAATTATAACAATAAATAATAAAAGCTAACCTATATTTAACTCTTACTATGTGCCAAACATTGTGCTAACCAGTTTTTACTGTTACCTCATTTAATCTTCTCAATAACCCTGCAAAGTAAATGCTATTATTATCCCCACTTTACATATAGGCATGGCATCTCAGACTGGTTAGGCAACCAGCAAACTGTCAAAACATAGGAGGTGAAAATATGATTCTATGCAGCCTGATCTGACGTGTACTCTTATCTACCGGGCCACAAACAGGCACATATTACCCCGTGGGATTTCTTCTTTTTTTTTTTCCAAAAAGAAAAGTGAATTTCCAAGCTGGAGAGTACTTAACTACAATCTATTACTGAGCTCTGTCCCTCCTCACTCCAGTCTCAAAACACTTGGTAGTTTCCTTGCTCTGAAAAGATCAAACAGTCTCATTTCCCTTTTAATATTTGGAGTCCAAATTTAAGCTTATTCATGTTCTCTTTATCTAAATATTTAAGGTTATACAGCACTACAAGTGAATTTAAATTTGATACTGAAATGAAAATATGTGTTAAAGAAAGGATTAAAATTAAATTTAAAAAATGAATTTAATTTACTTACCCTCTCTACATCACATACAGAGCCATCCTTGACCACCATTGGATCTGTTAGTGAGCCATGAAAGCTGTAGTCTAAAGTTATACATATAACATCTCGTACATAAGCATAAAGCACAGCAACATTATCTTGATGGAAAGGAGTGCGAGTAGGGTAGGTGCAAATTAATCTTCCACATATAAGATTCCTGAAAACATAATAAAATTATATGATTTTTATACAGTAGGCATTTGTTGGAAATGCTTCAGATTTGCTTTCTTTGACAAAAATAAATAAATGGTTCATATTTATGGCAATGTATCTAGGGAAATGTAACACTTTAACACTAACATTTAAAGTAAAATATAAAAAAGTATAAAGCCATTGATTCAAGATTATCCTTCAATTCACTGTGGAGATTTGCTTATTATCAAATAATGAATTCATTCAAGCATTTTATATTATATAAAAATAAGCAAATTGTGATTTCTACCCTCAGGACCCTTACAGTTTAATACTAACTATGATGTTTTGTTGAGTGGTACACTTGAAACCTGTATGGTTTTGTGAACCAATGTCACCCCCAATAAATTCAGCTTAAAAAGTATAGTTGTTCTAAAAAGTGCTACAAATGAAATAAATTCTTACAGAGTTTTAAGATAGACACATTCTAATTTAGCAAGTCAGTGAAAACTTCAAAGAGAACAAACCATCTGTGTCAAAACTTACAAATAGTAGAATTTCAACAATCAGAATAAGACATTTCTAAACAAAAGTAATAGCATAAGGAAATCAAGGAAGCATAAAATACATGTTATGTTGACCTCTCTACAAATTCCATGAGTACAAGGGCCATGTATGATTTATTCACTAGTATCTAGCCCAGTGTCCAGCACATAGTAAGTTTTTAATAAATTTTGAAATAAATTCATGACCAATATATCAAAGAGCTGGCTCTTCGATGCTGGGAAAAATGAACTTCATTTTATATACACTGGGCACTCTTCAGCTTGGACAAGTAATTTTATAAAGAAGAATGAACAGGTTCAGAAAGAAAAGATTCAATAGACTTTATTAGTTTCCATCATGTATTGGATTTAGGAGCCTAATGGTCATCTACATATGTTTAAAAACTAGATGTAAATTTAAGCCTGTAGCACAAGAAAAATGTTAGGGTTAGAGATTTTTATTTGAAATTCACCCACACACACATGTAGTACTTGGGACTACTGGAATGAGTGATGCAAATGAAGAAAAACTAAAGACAAAATCTTATAGAACATAAGAGAAGTATCTTTAACATTTGCATGGCATACCTCCATTGACAGAACTGATACTGGCCTCTAACCATACCGCAGTTTCCAAACCTATCAATCTGAGATTGTATTTCTTCATAGCAGGCAAATGGAGCATTTGTTGAACCTGTCAAAGTTTAAAATACATTTGGATTAAAACTTCCTTTCTTTTTCATCTTCTTCATTTCCTTTTTCTCTATATAATTCAAAAAAAATTCCTAATGAGGTTGTAGAAAAAGAGAAAGAACTGAAGTGAAAGACAGTGCTCATGGTTATTTCTCCTTTTGCTTCATTTTCTGTTAATTGTCATCACAAAAGCTATGAGGTGAAAGAAGTTATAAAAGTCTAAACCATGAAAGAGAGGGCTCTGTGAAGGAAAGCAGCAGAATGATAATACAAGAAAATTATACTCGTTCTCCTGCATTCTGAGTAGGAAATCATAAAAAGCCAAGTCTATAACATAGTCTCATTGAAGAAACATTGTATCATCAAGAAGTCTAAAATAAAAGAACCGGAATTGCCAACCTATATATTTAACTGTTTTCCTTCATAACTATATTAGTTTTAGTATCACTTTGCAAAAGAATACTGAAATCTTTGCAACTTACAACACGCATTTCTAATGTCAGTTTCTGGAAGTCGTACGTCCGGCAAGGCATAAGCGATTTCTCTACTCGGGGTCTACCATCGTGCATTGTTGCTGTTGCTGCTTTGCTTTTGTCTTTTATCACAGGACTTGCCACTAACAGAAATGATTATGTTTATTTCTTTTTTTTTCCTAATTTTTATTCTTCATTGTCTGAATCCTTATACCACCACTAATGGGAATGATTACATTTATTTATTTACTAGGTCTGCACTGTTTATTGCCTGAACCCTTCAGCGGAATATAACCTCCATAAGGATAGAATTTTTTTTTTTTTTTTTTTTTTGCCTTGTCCATCGCTGGGTTTCCAGTGCTAGAAGAGTGCCTAATTGAGTTGCTAAACATATATTTATTAAATAAATTTTTAAAAACCAACATCTTGGGTAACCATATTTCATGATCTGTCTTCCTCATGAAGTTTGACATCCAACATCATCAGGTCCTGCAACGTAAGTTATACCCGTTCTATTTGAGGCAGTAGAGAATTTTGTAGACTGACATTTGAAATAAACTCCTTAGTGATCTCTTGCAAATTATGTCTCCAATGTCACCTCACTAATTTCATTAAAGTTTCTGTTTTATGGCCCCCTAAATATTCTTTATTAAAAGAGGCAATATTTTTCAAAGAATTCTTAGATAAAACCAATATAAATTTCTTACAAATGGATAATGAGAGTGGCAATCTTGTCCTCATGGCTCCTAAAACAGTCTTAAGAGATTATTTAAGATAAGTAAGCATAAATTCACTTACAGAATCTGAAGCTCCCTGACCTAGATAATTTCTTTCCATCTCCAATGAACTATAGATTACTACTGTAACACTAGCCAAAATGACAGCAAAACAACTATTTCCTAGTAAGTCCAGAAAACCCACCAAAATTATGAGAATATGAAGAGACAGATTAAATGAAATATCACTTATTACATTGGTCTTGAAAAAAGAAATACATATAGGTAAAGTTTATCCCTTTTTCTCTTGTTTTCATTGCAGCTTCATTTTTCTGTCTCACTGAGGCTCATCATTTTCCACAGAGTCAAAAGCATAGCTGCTAAAAACTCCAGAGCTTTTAGAGGGAAAATTCTCTTCTTAAACTACCCAAAATTCTCAGAAAAGACTCAGAGTCTCCCCAACTCCCTTAGCATGAGTGAGATGCTCACCTCAACTACCAACTCAGCAAGGTTGGAGAACACTGCAATTGGACTGGTCTGGTTAGGTACCCAGTACAGTCAAACCAATATAGAAGAATAAGGTTATACTCTACTAATAGGATATTTTCCACAGTAACCATGTGGATATTGGGCAGTTCCTAGAAAGTGGTGGTAAGAACAAAATCCAATCTGAGACCTCTACAGATAAAGATAAATCTAGTTTACCGTGAAACTTTGCCTCTTATCATCAATAAAACAGTTTTTGATGCTCTGACCCATACAGGTCTCTGCCTTCTCTATAGAACGTTTGGTACTACAGGCTAACATGACTACTACTAAGGGTATCCTGCTACCATAACCTCAACATTGGCTAATGCTGAGTTAAAGAGAGGGGAAAAGATAGCACCTGAACTGGAGATTGTCCCTCAATATCTATTCCTCTTTCTTCCACTTAGTAATCGCACTTTCTTATTATCAGCAGGGCACACAGACAACCAAGCTATAGAAGACATTTCTCAGACCCCCTTGCAACTAGATAAGGTTATGTGACTAGGTTCTGGCCAGTAGAATACAAGCAGAAATTATATGCAAAACATCAAATTAATGGCATTAAGTGAAAGCTGGTTACACTTTCACTTCCTATTTCCATTCCATGGGCCGGAATAAGGATTTTGTGCTGGGAAACTACCTTCTACCAGAAACAAGGGATAGTCAAACAAAAATAACAACCACAGGTTCTTAAAAAAGTCATAAAGCAAGGTTGCTGAACCATCTTTGACAACTGGCATACCTCTGGAAATAATATATGAGACCAAAAAAACTTCTGTCTCTTTTGAACCACTGTATTTTTAGGTATTTGTGTAATAACAATTTATTCTCTAATAAAGAGAATTGTCACTGTGGTAAACCAAAACACCTTAGGAATGGGGTCATGTACAAATTATATAGTACCAGATGCTACAGTTCACTAGTAATAGGGAGATCAGATTGACATATATATATAAAGCTCCAAACTGAGACAGAGTATCCAGAGGACCAGTGGGAGCTCAGGGAGGCACTCCCATCTACATACCTCCATTTTATGCATTTGGGAAGTTTGGAAAACTGAGTGGGATTTGCTGTTAACATAGGTAAGTTTTACAGACACTTTAGAAGCAATCCATTACCACTCACAAGATCAAACACACTAGGCTTGTTGAACAGCCACTTTGAATACTTGTAGTTTCCATTACATAATTCCTGAAACTTCTTACTACTCTTGGTCTCACTTTTATGAAATTCTACCATAGCATCATTTCCTTGAGTTCTAAGACATGTCATTTTTACTTCAAATGCACAAGTACTATCTTCAGATAGCCACAGTTCCTCTCTCCCTTGTATCCATCACACCAACAAATGTACCACCTACAAAGAAATTTTCTAGGGGCAAAAGAAATACTCTATACCAGAATGGTAAACATATGATAGATTTAGAGTCTGGGAGTTTGAGGCTAAATATTAAGTAAATGAGTTGACTAATTCTGAATATTAACATTCAGAAAATAATTTATGGTATGAAATTTTTGAGTCCTTGATCTCTCTTGGTTAAGATTATCCTGCACATTTTATCAAGAACTGGATGAGGAAGTTCTACTAAGCTAAGGACATACATTTACTTCTCTTCCATTTAAAAAATTCTATTGAGGAACAGTGAGATCCACAGATGGCAGAATAGAGGATGCCAGCCTTCATCTCCCCACCACCACCACCACAAGAGAAATTACACAGCCATCCACAGATGAAAATAGCCCTGGGAGGATTCAAGAGTACAATTAAGAACCTACAGCAACACAGTGGATGGAAAAAAGGAGAATAACTGGACAGAAAGGGTCACTGGAGAGATGACCTTAGTGGAGACAACTAGAGACAGCTAGGAACACAGGGTGAGTGCTATCAGTATGAGCCATGCAGCAGCTACCCCCACAGTCCCCAGTAGCCTGCTCTGCAGAGGACACTCGCAGACTTTGCCACTGAGGACCTCAGCAATCCCTGCAACAGCTGTGGACTTTCCATGGCTTCCATAGGCAAGGACCCCGTAGTGTTCACTGGAGCATATCTCAGAAGCAGCTTCTGCCACTGACGTAACCAAAAGTCATCACCAATACAAGGCCCCTCCCAGATAAGAAGACACTGCACCCCCATCTCAGGCACCAGAGCCTCTGCCCCTGAGTGCTACCCAAAGCCCTAGACCTGGATCTTCTCTTGCTTAATGAGCTCATGCTTTCCAGTCCCTGCCTCCATGGATGCTACGTGTGCGGCCGTGCACTCTGGGCTAGCCAGCGCCCCAGACCATGGTATGTTTTCACTCCATATGTGCCCATACCCCAACCTCAGCCCCATTGCTGCTCCACGGGCACTTATGCATCAGACTTAATGCCATCACCACCATCACAAGGGTACCCACAAGCTAGATCCAGCGCCAAGAGGAATTCCCATGGCCACTGTAAGGGGCAAGGAAATGGTGACTGTCAAACCAGTAGAAAATAATTAGCAGCAAAGGACAAATGTAATTGAATCTTGAATCAAGGGGTCTCCAAGCCAGAGTTAACAGTATCAGCACACTTACAAGTCAGGAAGGGGGCATTCCGCAGCTCAGCACAAATGCTTCTGAGGACACAGGATATCTGAGATCAAAGCGGGGGAGATAGGTATCACCAAACTGCAGGAAATGGGAAAATGTAGCTAGACAGCCCAGCAAACAAGATAGGGAAATTTCAAAGAAGAGCTGGAGGCAGACCTATAACCAGATCACTCTGAGTTAATTATCACCCTCAGTTAATTTAGTTAATCGTGTTAGATTGTAACTCCAGAGTATACAGCATGGAAAACTGGAGAAGAAGGAGGGGGCGAGGGGAAAGAGGGGATTTACACGCATTAGGATAAAAACAGCCAGCTCCATTTTTTCAGCGCGCACCTTTGATTTGGCTTTTTGGCTGTGCCCAGAGCTTCATATCTGTGAATAAACAACTGCCTTAATTACTGCTGAAGTCCTGTGTCCTGGTGTTTTTATTGTGAGAGTTTCTCACACCACTACACCCTCTATGGGAGAAAAAAAAAGACCATGAAGCCCCCAGAAGCCTTTGCCACTGAAGAAGCCAACAACCCTCACCAGCAGCTGCGGACACCAAGGCCTCGGCCATACAAGGACGCCTGCAATCTTTGCCTGCACTGACCTAGCTGAAGGAGCTGCACACCAACTGCCTCTGCCCCAGCCCCAAGGCTATAATCTCCACACCTCAATGAGGTAAAAGTAGTTTCCCATCAAAACTAGTCCATAAGGTCTGGAAGAAGTGATTGCCCAATCAGATATGCAAAGCAATGCTACAGGAAATGCAAAAGAAGTCAAGCAATTAGTTAAAATTTTATCATTAAAGGATTTTTGTCAAATGCTTTTTCTGCAATTATTGAGAGGATCATATTCTTTTTACTCACTAGTTCTTTAAATAAGCTTTATGCCCCTTTCCCTTCTCATTCTGGAACTACTATTATTCACAAATTAATTTTTTTTGATGGTATCTATGAATCACATAGGCTTTCTTATTCTTTTTTTCTTTGTTCTTCTCTGACTGGATAATTTCATATTCCTGTCTTTTAATTCAGATTGTTTTTCTTCTGCTTGATCCATTTTCTTGTTGATATTCTCTCTTGCAAATTCCATTTCATTCATCGTATTCTTCAGGTTTAGGGTTTATTTGGTTCTTTTTAATGATTTCTATGTCTTTGTTAAACTTCATTTTGTTCATGTAGTATTGTTTTTCTGATTTTTTTGAACTGTGTTTTCTAGTAGCGTATGGAGCTTCCTTAAAACAGCTGTTCTGAATTCTGTATCAGTAAATCACAGATCTCCATGGCTTTAAGATCGGTTACTAGAAATTTATTATGATCCTTTGATTATATCATTTCCTTGAAGTTTTGAGTTGCTGTCTTCACAAATAAAACCGCAGGAAACTTCTCCCGTCTTTACTAACTGCCTGTAGGGGAGAAATACCATCCTCCAGCCCTGCCAGGGATTCTAAGGTTTTTTCAAACCTTCTGTGGATACAGCTGTTCAGCTTTTCTTGCTCCCTCTTGTGGTCGAATATTTAAGCTTGTGTGACTTCCATCAATCCTATAATGCACCAGACCGAGTGCTGACCGACTACCTTTTGCTTTTCCATGCATGGCACTAAAGCGCTCCAACTCATATTTTTTGGTTCCAAATATGTGTTGTAACTTCTCCACTGGGAACCTGGACTTCCTCAAAGGCTTTCTCGTCCATTGCTGATTGTCTAAGACAGCACCTTCCAGGCACTGCTGGATCATGGCCGAGAGAGTCAGGAGCTGGTTAATGGGCCACTGCATGGTCCACAGGCAGAATTTACACACCTATTAACCAATGCACAGGTGGGTGGAACTTTTTCTGGACCACTTGGTGTATGGTAATGAGTCACACAGCTCCCACAAAGGCATTTCTGTCCATGAGGGAAGCCAAATTTTTACTGTTGTGGGGAAACTGATGATGCCTTATTTAACCATTTGGCTGATATCACTCTCCTTATCAAATACTTAATGAAGAAATAATACCACTTGCCAAAATTCTCAGAAAATAAAAGAGAAGGGAACAGCTCATACTCATCTTAATGTGAGCATGATTCTCACATTAAAACCTGACAAAAAATTTACCAAAAAAATTATAACTACTGTATGTCATAAACAGACAAAAATCCTTAACAAACTATTAGTAAATCATATGCAAAATTATATAAAGAGAATAATACTTAATGGGTTTCTCCTAGAAATGTAAGTTTTGTTTAACCCTTGTAAAATCAATTAATATAAATATAGCATATTAACAAACTATTAGAAAAATATAGCCATCTCAATAAATGTGGAACAAGCATTTGAAAATTTCAACACCCAGTTATGATATACACTAGAAATACTGAATTGGCAAAAATATTCGTTGAGGATTTTTTTCCATTTCACCAATTTTTTTCATTTTCATTTTCACCAATTTGGATATTTTGAGCATGTCAGCTATTTCCCACGTGGTACAATGTTGACGGTTCTCAATTAATGTCTCAATTCGATCACTATCAACTTCAACTGGTCTACCTGAATGTGGAGCATCATCCAGCACAAAATTTCCAGCGCAAAACTTTGCAAACCACTTTTGACACATCCGATCAGTCACAGCACCTTCTCCATACACTGCATAAATCTTTTTTTGCATTTCTGTTGCATTTTTATCTTTTTTGAAATAATAAAGCATGATATGCCAAAAATGTTATGTACTTTCTTCCACCCTCAATATTAAAATGGCAACATGAAAATTCACCATTTTTTAAATGCACGCTGATGTAACAGCTGTCGCAATACAACCAAAATTGTTGCAAATGAAGTTAAAGACAACTAAGTGCTACTAGACCCATCTTACAGAAAAAAACCAAACCAACTTTTTGGCCAACCCAATAAAAGTGAATTATTTCAACCTTATAAAGGACATTGAGAAAATACTTATATCTAGTATCATAGAGCTAACATTATATTTCCTTAACTAAGTGTAATACTTAATACTTTCCACCTAACATCACTAAAACACGGGATGATTTACTAAATTTTACTACTTTCATTCAACATTAACCCTGTACAGTGGAATAAAGGGAAAAAACTAAATGACTTGCCTACTAGAAAATAAAAAGTAAAACACTTTTTTCTCAGAAAATATTGTGCTTTGTGTATTTGTGTAAAAAAAATCCAAGAAAATTAACATGAAGAAACACTAATAGAAATAGTAAGCTAGGTGTTATAGACCATTGTCAAATTCCAGTGATCTCTATGAAATATAAATTTTTAGGCTAAAAGCATATGATCAGTTTACCTCCAGCAGTAAATTTCATGTCATTGTTGTCATATTTGCTCATCTTTGTCAACATTTGTATAAAAGAAAGTAACTCTGATACTTGATTAGTTACCAGGCACATATACAGTATGTGCTGTAAATTTTCTTCCTTACACTGATTCATTTTGAGCAACTGCCCTAAATTCTTATAATATTTTTGTCATTTAACAATTCCACATCTACATCATAGTACAATTCCATATTTTCTGACGACCAATTAGAATAGTATTCTCTAAACTTAGAAGGCATAATTATGTCTCACTACATCAGATCATAGATAATAAATCAATATAAAAAATCAATTGCATTTCTACATACTATCAACAATTGGAAAACCATGTTTCATAATAACAACAGTTTTTATAATAGTACCAAAACCAAAAACATTGTTAGAAATGATAGAAAACAAAGATTTAAACCATGCTTGCTATTAACTACAAAACACTGCTTAAAGAGGTTATGCTCTAGTGAGGGGAACATGCTGCTCTCTACATGTTGGGGAAAATCTAATGTCATCAACCTGGCACTCTGCCTGGTCTGTCTGTCAGGGCATTGTGCTCTGATACCATGCTGAGGGAAATAAGTCATACAGAAAAATGTCAAGAACTATATGAGTTCATTCCTCTGTGGGATATAAAACTGAAAGGAACTAAAGAACAAACAAGAAAAACAAAAACTCAGACACATCAGTATGGTTATCAGAGGAAGGTAGATGGGGGTGCATAGTAAAGGGTAAAGTGGTTCAAATATATGGTGACGGGAAAAGATTTGACTTAGGGTCACAAAAATATACAAAACCATCTATGATGTGTCATAGAATTGTACACTTGAAACGTATATAATTTTATTAACCAATGTCACCCCAATTAATTTGATAAAAAAGAAAAAAGTGTTTATGGTCACACAATTCTGTAAGAGGGCAAAATTTATGGTATGTGAACTGTATCTTTAAAAATCTGTCATTAAAAAAAGAATAGACTTGGCCAGGTAGCTCAGTTGGTTGGAGCCTTGTCCCATGCACCAAAAGGTCACGGGGTTCTTCCTGGTCAGGGCACATACCTAGGTTGCAGGTTCGATCCCTGGTCAGAGCGTGTACAGGAAGCAATTCATCAATGCCTCTCCCTCTCTCTCCCTTTCCCTCTCCCTGTCCCTCTTCCTCTCTCTCTCAAAAGGAAAAAAAAATCAATAAACATATTCTTGGGTGAGGAATAAAATGAGTGAATGAATTAGTGAATAGCCAAACTCATAGAAACAAGAGCAGAGTGGTAGTTACCATGCACTGGGAGGTGGGAGAAAAGGGGAGATGTTCATCAAAGGGTACAAACTTCCAGTTATAAGATGAATAAATTATGTGAATCTAATGTACAACATGATGCATATTTTGTACTTGAAATTATGTATTTGAAAGCATATTACATAGTTGAAGGTTGCTAAGAGAGTAGATTTTGAATGTTCTCACCACACAAAAAAAGAAATGGTAATTATGTGACATGTTATCGTGCTAATCATTTTGTAATATGTGAGTATCAAATCAACATATTGTACACCTTAAACTTATACAATGTTATATATTGTATAAGCTGGGGGTAGGGAAGACTTAAATGTGAGACCAGAAACTACAAAACTCCTAGAAGAAAACATAAGAAAAAAACTTTTGGATGTTGATCTAGGCAATACATAATTTTTTGCCTGTGACACAAAAGCACAGGCAGCAAAAGCAAAAATAGACAAGTGGGGCTGCATTAAACTAAAAAACTTCTCAGGAAAGGAAACAGTCAACACAGTGGAAAGGAACAGAGAATAAGAGAAAATATTTGCAAATATGTCTCTGATAAGGGGTTAATCTCCAAAATATATGCTACAATTCAATAGCAAAAACAAATTACGGGGTTTTACAATAGCAAAGACTTGAAGAGACATTTCTCAAGGAAGGTATTCAAGTGGTCATCAGATATATGAAAAGATGTGCTCAGCATCACTAATCATCAGAGAACTGCAAATCAAAACCACAACTCATACCTTCTAGGGTAACTAACATCAAAATGACAAAAGATAAGTGTTAGCAGGAATGTGGAGAGAAGCAAACTTTTGTACACTGTTGATGGGAATAAAATTGGTACAGCTATTATGGATAACAGCATGTAGACTCCTCAAAAATTAAAAATAAACTACCTTATGATCCAACAATACAATATTTTTTTTTTCATTCTATGAGGTAAGTATTACATTCTATGAGACCAGTATTACATTCTGTGAGGCCAGTGTTACATATATATATATACATATATGTGTGTGTGTGTGTTAAGCAGTTTAATTGTGGCATAATAAATACGTTAAGTATTTTAACATAACAGGTATGTTAAGTAGTTTAACTGTGGCAATTATTTCACAATATATATGAATATCAAAACATCAAGTCATATCCATAAATATATGTATTTTTAGCTGTCAATATACCTCAATAAAGTTTGAAAAAATAAAAATATAGAACAGAATAAAAGAATTAAATGTATATATATTTATACATAAAATAAATATATAGAATATAATTTATATATAATTGACCATTGTCTTGGTAATGTTAATAAAACATTGAAGACCAGCTACTTAGATGTTACAAAACAAAATTACCTTTTCCAAATATGGATTCACAACGTGCATCAAGATCATGGCAGTCTCCATTATAACAAATATATTTTTTTTTACATTCACGTCCATTGAATATAGTCACATCAGGAGCACAGTCTGCTGAGCTTCCATTACAAGATTCAGGAAGATCACAGTCAGGATACGCAGTGGGCCTACATACCGTACCTGCTTTTAAAAACTAGTAGAAATTAAAATATAAAAAATAAAGCGCTATATATGATTGTTATCTTTATTAATATTTACTTCAAAATTGTGTTAACTTCATACATAAGTTGATCTATTCATTAATGTCTCTTAATATCTTCTATAAAAAGTATTATGCTAATTATATTGAAAAACATGAGTGTTATTAACTAAAACAGGAGAAAAAACATATACACAAGGAAAAGTACAACACAAATATGGTATGATGAGAGCCAAGGTTTTATTGTGTTTAGGTGCAAGGGAGGAAAAATAACTTTTAGCTTGTGATAATTATTCCTTTTGGGTAAAAATAATGTAACTTACACAATTTCTAAATAAAATATGCTTAGTCAAATCACAGTTTGTAAATATGGAATATCTGTAATTGCAATATTTCTCTTGAATTATCCCATGGTTAGCTATCACTTCTAATATAGAAATTCTAAAAATTTATATAAAGAATCATAAATGAGCATCTATCTCATACATCTTAATTAATGGTTTCCAGTTGACACTAAAATGATCAGCAGTAAGAATGTAACCATATGTAAGATTCTAGAGACAAATAACATAAAACTGTGTTAGTGAAGGACAGGGAACAACATAGAACCCATGGTAGGTAGTTCAATAGAGAGATTCTCATATGATGAATTTGTTACAAGTATTTCAAAGAACTGAAAAGGAAAATGGGACAGGAGTCAACATCATCGTATAAGCTCAGATGTGACCTTTAAGACAAATTACCTTTGAATAATAAGTTTATAGTTTAAATTTTGTGCTAAGTCAGCATTTGGAAGTGTTAGTTCTAGTGAGTTTCATTATTTATACATCTATAGGAAATTGCTGCATCTTTCAATATACCTACAGACACCTATCACAATCAGTAACATTTTTTTGTAAAGTATAAATGTTGGATAAAGTATACAAAAATAATCCCTTTTAATGGAAATTTTCTATATTAGAGAATTTTGTAATAGCTCTCAGTCAAGGCTTGAAAACAACACTATCCAGTTAGGGAGAATATGGTATTAGAAGAAGGCCTCAGCATCCAATTAAAGTTCATAAAATTATATTAAAATACCAATGACATATTTCACTGACCTAGAACAAATACTCCAAAAATTCATATGGAACCAAAAAAGACCCTGAATAGCAAAAGCAATCTTGAAACAGAAGAACACAGCAGGAGGAATCACGATATCAGACATCAAACAATACTACAAAGCCACTGTGATCAAAACAGTCTGCTACTGGCATAAGAACAGACATATAGATCAGTGGAACAGAATAGAGAGTCCAGAAATAAACCCAGGCCTCTATGGTCAACTAATCTTTGATAAAGGAGGAAGGAACATAAAATGGAGTGAGAAGAGCCTCTTTAACAAATGGTGCTGGGAGAACTGGACAGGGACGTGCAAAAAAATGAAACTAGACCACCAACTTACACCACACACAAGAATAAACTCAAAATGGATTAAAGACTTAAATGTAAGCCATGACACCATAAAAGTCCTAGAGGAAAACATAGGCAGGAAAATTTCAGATATCCCATGTAACAATATCTTCACGGATATATCTCCTAAGGCAAGAGAAATAAAGGAAAAAATAAACAAATGGGACTATATCAAACTAAAGAATTTCTGCTCAGCAAAAGAAAACATCAGCAAGATGAAAAGGAAACCAACCACATGGGAAAACATATTTGCCAATGATATCACAGACTGATCTCCAAAATATATAAAGAGCTGATACGACTCAACATCAGGAAAACAAACAACCCAATTAAAAAATGGGCAAAGGACCTGAACAAACACTTCTCCGAAGAGGACATACAGAAGGTCCATAGGCACATGAAAAAATGCTCAACATCATTGGCCATCAGAGAGATGCAAGTAAAAACCACAATGAGATACCACCTTACACCTCTCAGAATGGCCATCATCAACAAATCAACAAACAACAAGTGCTGGCGAGGATGTAGAGAAACGGGAACCCTAGTGACTGTTGGTGGGTATGCAGACTGGTGCAGCCACTGTGGAAAACAGTATGGAATTACCTCAAAAAACTAAAAATGGAACTGCCTTTTGAACCAGCAATTCCACTGCTAGGATTATACCCGAAAAATCCTAAAACCCTAATTCAAAAAGACTTATGCACCCCTACGTTCATAGCAGCCCTGTTTACAATAGCTAGGTGCTGGAAACAGCCTAAGTGCCCATCTGTAGATGAGTGGATCAAAAAACTGTGGTACATTTACACAATGGAATACTATGCAGCAGAAAGAATGGAGGAACTCCTGCCATTTGCGACAACATGGATGGAACTAGAGAGAATTATGCTTAGTGAAATAAGCCAGGCAAAAAAAGCAAAATACCATATGATATCACCTAATACAGGAAACTAAAGAGCAACACAAACAAACGAACTAAATAGAACAAAGAGTAGAATAGTAGTCAGTAGGGGGGAGGGAGAGAAGGGGGATAAGTAAGGGAAGGATCTAGTCAAGGAACGTGTATGAATGACTCATGGACATGGACTACAGGGAGGGATATGATAGTGGGAGAAGGGATGGGCTGGGTAGGTGGAGCAATGGGGGAAAAATGGGACAACTGTAATTGAAAAACCAAAAAATAAAAGAAATTAAAAAAAAATAAAGTTCACAGAATTAGAAAACTGATTCTGAATTTAGTATTTTTTATTTATTTTTTATTTGAAAGGTCATTTGTTTGACTTACAGCTATAGGTCTAAGTGTTGTAGAGAATCCCAGACATGATTCATTATATACTTAGATGATATTAATAAATAAAATCTTACTTTACAGTTGTGGCAGCATAATCCTTTATCACATTCTGATCCTGGTTTCAGCACACAACTTTTAGGATCACAACAGCTTGCAGGTCCACATTGCTATGAATGAGTGGAATACAAATAAAAATACATTGTAACATAATATAAACTTTTGTAAGAGCTATATTAACTGGGCTTTTGAGTTTTTGGAAAGAATATGAATGTCTTCAACATTTATAGATTTTTGTATCGCTAAACAATTAAAATACTATGGTACTCAGGTCAAAACAGAGTAACTGGAATGCCACTAATTCTAATCAACTAGAATACTGGGCAAAACACATGGAACAAGTTTTTTCAGAAACTGGAAAATAGTAGCAGAGAGAATAGTGGTTACCAGTGCCTGGACGGTGGGAGGAAAGGGAAGATATTGATTTAAAAATACAAATTTTCACTTATAAAATGAATTATTTCTGAGAAACTAATGTATAGCACAAAGCCTCCAGTTAGCTATAATGGATTTTATACTTGAAATTTCATAAGAGAATAGACGAAGTACTTTCACTAAACACACACAAAAAAACTGTGAGTTGATGAATATACTAGATTGTAGCAATCATTTTACAATGTATGCATATAGCAAAATACCACACTTGTACACCTCAAATATATACAATTTTTGTCAGTTATACCTCAATAAATTTGAAGGGAAATGCTGTGTAGATTTTAGGCCTACTGCAAAGTTAGAGAGAACAGTCCCTAGAGCTGCCCCTCACTTTTTACATCAATCATCAGTTCAGTGGAGTCCCAAAACCACCCTCAGGTATGATAATTTACCAAAAGAACTCAGGGATCTCACTAAAAGCTGGTATACTCAACAGTTATGGTTTATTGTATGAAAAGGATACAAATTAAAATCAGCCAAGAGAAAAAGCACCTAGGACAGAATCCAAGAGAAGCACTAAACATAGAACTCCTACTACCTTCACCCATGGAATCATAGGCACACTACACTCCAAGCATTGATGTGTGACATTTCTGAACTCATTCTCTGAGGCCAGTATTACCCTAATACCAAACCCAACCAAAGACATTGCAAGAAAGGAAAATTACAGAACAATATCTCTCATAAACATGGATGGAGAAGTATTCAATAAAAAACAGAATGCCAAATCCAAAAACATATAAAAAAAATATGGACCGCAACCAAGTGGAATTTATCACAAGTTTGCAAAGCTGGTTCATCATTCAAACATCAATTAATATAATCCAACATATCGACAGGCTGAAGAAGAAAAATCAAATGATCATAACAACTGATACATTGAACAGAATAAGCATCTGACAAAATCCAACTCTCATTTATACAAAATGTTAGCAACACAGAAATAAAGTGGATTTTTTTAAGCCTGATAACAAACAACTAAATTTAAAAAAGTCTATAGCTAACATACTTATGGTAAGATAAGCTTTCCCCTTTAAGCTCAAGAACAAGGCAAAGATGCCTCCTCTCACTACTACTGTCAAAATCTTAATGCAATAAATAATACAAGAAACTAAATATTTTTTTAAAAATACACATTAGAAAGAAAGAAGTAGAACTGTTCTGTCCATAGATTACATGATTGTCCGTGTAAAGAAAATTCTAAATAATTGGCCAAACAATAACAGCAACAACAAAAATCTTCCCATAGCTAATAAGTAATTATATCAAGGCTGCTAGATACCAAGCTAGTACACAAAATTCAACTGTTTTCCTGTATAACAACAATAAAAAAGTGGGAATTTAAAACAAAAAACACAATTCCATTTACATTACCAGCAAAACAATGAAATTCTTGGGAATAATTCTGACAAAATTTCACAGTGTCTATATGAGAAATACTATAAAACTCTGTTGAAAGAAATCAAAGAACGTATAAATAGATAGATATTCCACGTTCATGGATAGGAGTACTTGGTATTATTAGGTCATAATTTCTTCCCATCCTGATTTAGAGACTTGATATAATTCCGAACAAAATCCAAGCAAGCTGACAAAACGATTCTCAAGTTTATATAAAAAGGCAAAAAAACTGCAATAGTCAATATAATACAGATTAAGAAAAAGGAGAAGGAAGAGGTAGAGGGAAACAGAGGGATTGACAATATCCAACTTCAAAACTTACTATAAACTGAAATAATGAATGCATGGTATTCACAAAATAATAGATAAAGAGATAATTGAAAAAAATAGAGGTTCCAGAAATAACCTACACAGAGATAACAAAATCTTTGACAATGGAGCAAATGCAATTCAGTGGAAAATGGATGCTATTTTTAATAAATGGTGCTAGACAATTTGACATCCATATGAAAAATAATGACTCCAGACACTGACCCTACATCTTTCACACATGCACACACACATGCACAAAATAAAAAACTCCAAATGCATCATAAACTTAAATGTAAAATGAAAAACTATAAAGATGCTAGAAAGGTTAATTTAAGAGTGTAGATCTCATGTTAACTGCTTTTCTACAATATACATAAATAGGAATAACACCAATCTTATGCAAGTTGTTTCAGAAAATAGGAAGTAAGAGAGCATCTTCCAACTCTTTTTGGCAATTCCAATGCCAAAATGAGAAGTAAATAATACAAAGAAAAAAACTACAGGCCATAATTTCCTTGTGAAAATAATGTCATAATTTTCATAAAATATTGACAAATTAAATCTAGCTAACAAGCTAGATATATGGATCAATCAAAAATCCAAGTGGGGCTAATCTCAGTAATGCATGGTTAAGTTAGCATTCAAAAACAAATAATAGACACAGAAATAAGACATTTGACAAAATTTAACATTAATTTTTCATTCAGAGCTCTCAGCTAACTATAATAGAAGGGAACTTCCTCAACATGATAAAGGATATCTGCTTTAAAAAAAAAACACTTATATCTAACATCATATTTAATGGTGAAAATAAGAAAGCTTTCTCCCTAACAATAAGAACAAAGCAAAGAAGACCATTCTCAGAACTTCTAATCAACACTAGATCCAAGGTAGACTCACAAAAGTCAATTGTATTTCTTACATTAGCAATGGACAATTGTTAAATAAAATATTAATAGTATCAAAACCAGAAAACTATAGGCCCTGGTCCAGTCACTCAACGGGGTAAAGTATTGCCCTGATACACCAAAACTGTGGGTTCAGTCTCAGGTCAGGACACATACAAAAGGCAAAGAATAAAGACATCAATAAGTGGAACAAGTCAATGATTGAAGTTTCTTAACACCAGTCTCTCTCTCTCTCTCTCTCTCTCTCTCTCTCTCTCTCTCTCTCTCTCATCAATAAATCAATAAGTGGAACAACAAGTTAATGATTGAAGTCTGTTAACATCAGTCTCTCTCTCTCTCTCTCTCTCTATTTTACAAAACAGTAAACTATAAAAGAACTTATACAACTTGACACCAAAAAACAAACAATCCAATTAAAAAATGGACAAAGGGGCCTCAATAGACACATCCAAAGAAACATATGGCCAATAGACATACCAAAAAATGTTCAGTGTCAGAGAAATGCAAGTTAAAACCACAATGAGACATCACCCCACACCTGTCAGAATGGTTATTATCAATAAATCAACAATGTAGATTGGTGCAACCACTATGGAAAACAGTATGGAGTTTCCTCAAAAAATTAAAAATGGAACTGCCTTATGACCCAGTGATTCCACTTCTGGGAATATATCTACAGAAAACCAAAATGCTAATTTGAAAGCATATATGCAGCCCTTTGTTTATTGCAGTGCTGTTTACAACAGCCAAGATTTGGAAGCAGCCCCAATGCCCAACAGTAGGTAGATAGATTTGTTAAAAGCTGTGGAATATTTACACAATGGAATGTTACATGGCCATAAAAAAAGAAGAAAATCTTACCTTCTGTGACAGCATGGATGAACCTGGAGAGTATTATACTAAGTGAAATAAAGCAGTCAGGGTAAGAAAAGTATCATACAATTTCACTTGTACATGGAATCAAATGAACAAAATTAACTAACAAAATAGAAACAGACTCAGACACAGAAAACTGACTGACAACTTTCAGAGGGGAGGGGATGGGGTATGGGTGGAAAAGGCAAAGGGATTAATAAAAACAAACAAACAAGAAACATAGAACAGTATGGTGATTACCATAGGGAAACGGGAGTAAAGGAAGGTGGAGGAGGGTAAAGGGTGGATAAATGGTGATGGAAGGTGACTAGACTATGGGTGGTAAAAACAATATAATATACAGACAATGTATTATAAAGCTGTACATTTGGAATCTATATAATTTTGTTAACTAATGTCACCCCAATAAAATCAATAACTTTTTTAAAAAAGAAGAAGACCTAAATTCAATACCATGTGCATAAATTGGCAGATGCAATATTGGTAAGAAAGTAATTTCCCCCCAAATTGCTGTATGAATACAATACAATTTCAATCAAAGTCCCTACATTCACATACTGGTTCTCTAATTTATGTGAAAATACAAGGGTCCTAGAATAGTAAAACTACCTTGGAAAAGACAAAAAAAAGTAAGTCTTTTTTTCAAGGTTTATTATAAAAGTACAGTATTTAATAAAGCCTAGAATTGGCATAATAATGGACATAAATCAAAAGAAAAGAATCTAGAGATAGACATATATGTGTGGTAATTTATTTTCATAATGAATGTTAAGGTTATACAATAGTGAAATGATAGTTATTTTAATAAAAGTCATACTCTTATGGAGGATAATGGCTTTCAACCCAAATCTCTCAACAAACACAAAAACAAACTGAAATGGATCACAGACTAAATTTAAGTTTAATTGTATAACTTCTAGTAAAAAACATAGGAGAAAATATTCATTACCTTGGGTAAGCAAAGATTTATTAAGACAGAAAAAGCATGACCATAGCAGAAAAATGATAAATGAGACTTTATAAGTAATAAATAATGCCTGCTATTCAAAGACTTTGTTAAGAAACTAAAAGGATAATCCATAGATTGGAAACAAATCTGGGTAATATACATGTCTGACAAAGAAATGGTATCTAGCATAAACAAAGAACTCTTACAAGTCAATAATAAAAAAATAAACAACTTAATTTTTAAAACTGGCAAAATATTTGAGCAGATTATTCAAACAACAAATGGATAATAAGGACGTGAGAATGTGCTTAACATCATTAGGGTCATCAAGGCAATACAAATCAAAAACATTGGAATGGATAAAATTTAAAGGCTGCAATATCAGTTTCTGGTGAGGATGTGGAGGCTATCACAGTTTCATTCTTGATAGGACTGTAAAATGATGCAACCATTTTGGAAGATAGTTTGGAAGTTTCTCACAAAAATACACTTATTGTATGACCCAGCAATTCATTAGGAATTCGGAATAATAGCCCAATACTATTAACAACTCAAATATACATTATCAGGTGGATGGCAAAACAGATTGTGTTATATCCAAACAATCTGTTATTCAAAATTAAAAGGAAGAAACTGTTACAACATAAAACAATGTGGGTGAATCTTGAAACACTATTGAAAGGAAGAGTGGGAGACTTCCAGTCAAGATGGAGGAGTAGGTAGACACACTTCACCACCTTGCGCAACCATAGAAAGAATTACAGCCAGATCTCAAAAACAAATAACAACCAGAACTGACAGAAAATTGAACTATATTGAAGTCTGACAACCAAGGAGTTAAAGAAGCCACAATCATCCAGACAGGTAGGAGGGGAGGAGTCGCAGAGATAGGACAGAGAGGTGATGTGGCTTGGGCAAGCGGCAGTGGTGGGGGTGGTGAAACAGATAGTTCCACATTCAAGTGTGGTGCATAAAAATCAGTAGGGATTCCTGGGAACCAGCAATCCCAGCCCAGGCCAGACTGCATATCCCAAGGTGCCAGCACTGGGAAGATAAACCACCATTATCTCTGGCTGTAAAAACTAGTGGGGGTTGCGGCAGCAGAAGCTACCAGATTTTCACCACTTGAAGGGACCACATAGTCTTAGAGGGTACGCAACCCCCAGGGCAGCAACTGGAAGGGCACCAACCAAAGTGGCAAGTGGGTAAAGTGACTGGGAACAGGGCAAATGCCGGGCAAGCCTCCAAAAGCCAGGCACCAGCACTGTCCCCTCTCTGAGCCCCCCACCACAAATAGAGCGACAAAGCAGTAAAGTGGGTGGCCACACCTTGGAAATTACCTAAGGCTCTGCCCCACGCAATTTACAGGTGCCTTTACTACATAAACCATGCAACTAAGACAGAAAGTAGAGGCAGCTCTACCTAATACACAGAAACAAACACAAGGAGGCTGCCAAATTAAGGAGGCAAAAAAATATGGCCCAAATGAAAGAACAGAACAACATCACAGAAAATAAGCTAAACAAAATTGATATAGCCAACCTATCAGATGTAGAGTTCAAAATGTTAGTGATAAGGATACTTAGAGACCTCATAGAGTATGGCAAAAGAATAAAAGAAGAAATGAAGGTTACATAAAGTGAAGTAAAGAAAAACATACAGGAAACCAACAGTAAAGGGAAGGAAGCCAGGATTCAAATCAATGATTTGGAACAAAAAGAAGAAATAAACATTCAACCAGAACAGAAAGAAGAAACAAGAATACAAAAAAAAAAAAAAGGAAAGGCTTAGGAACCTCTGGGACAACTTTAAACATACCAACACCTTAATCATTAAGGTGCTAGAAAAAGAGGACGAGCAAGAAATTGAAAATTTACTTGAAAAAATAATGAAAGAAAACATCCCTAACTTGGTGAAAGAAATAGACATACAAGTCCAGGAAGCAGAGAGAGTCACAAACAAGATGAACCCAAAGAGGACCACACCAAGACACATCATAATTAAAATGCCAAAGGTGAAAGATAAAGAAAGGATTTTAAAAGCAGCAAGAGAAGAGTTACCTACAAAGGAATTCCCACAAGACTAACAGCTGATCTCTCAAAAGAAACTTTGCAGGCAAGAAGTATTCAAAGCAAAGAAAAGCAAGGACCTACAACCAAGATTACTCTATACAGCAAAGCTATCATTTAGAATGGAAGGGCAGATAAATGTTTCCCAGACAAGGTGAAGCTAAATGAGTTCATCATCACCAAGCCCTTAATATGAAATGTTAAAGGTACATATTTAAGAAAAAGAAAATCAAAACTATGAACAGGAAAGTGACAAAAAAGCTCACAATTATCAATGACTGGATCTAAAAAACAAAAACAAATTAAGAAAACAACTAGAACAGGAAAAGAACCATAGATATGGAGGTCATATGGAGGGTTATCAGCAAGGAGGAGGACACAGGAGAATAGGGGGAAAGATGCAGGGATCAAGAAACATAACTGATAGGTACAAAATAAACAGGGGGATGTTAAGAATAGCATAGGAAAGAGAGAAGCCAAAGAACTTAAACACACAACCCATGGACGTGAACAAAGGGGGGGATTGCTGGAGGAGAAGCAGAGTACCAGGTGGAGGGGGGCAAAGGGTGGTAAATTGGGACAACTGTAACAGCATAATCAATAACATATACTTTTAAAAAGAAAGGAAGAAATCAGACACAAAGAATCGGTGTTGTATCATTTCTTTCATGTGGCTTTCTTGATCAGGTAAAACTGACATAATCAGAAATTGCCTGGAGATGAGGAGTAAATGACTGCAAAGCGGGTCTGAGTAAACTTCTACGTATAAAGGAAATAATCTGGATCTTAATTGCACCAATGCATTTGTCAAAACTCACCTATCTGTATATTTAAAAAGAGTACATTTTATTGTATATAGATTATGCCCCAATAAAAGTGATTTTAAAATAAAGAAGAAGAAAGCGGAAAGACTTATTCTACCAAATGCCCAGGCTCTGTAGCTTCAGCTTCACTGGAGAGGACACTCCAGCGTCATCGCAAGATGTCGATTCAACACGGGAGGAGACAGATACCGTGTCACTCCCCAGTCGGACTGCACAGCCATTCTCGGCGGTGCAGATAGACTCTTTAAGAAGCTACACCATCGTCTCTCGAGACAGACGGCTGCCGACGACGACGACGACGACGACGACGACCAAATGTTAAGACATAATACAAATAAGGGCATTGTAATTGAAACAACATGATATACACACAAGTGTATTCAAACCCGTATACATATCAAACCATAATATCATTTCCATCTATTTATTTTGTAATTATAGAAATTTATGATATCTGCTGTATTGCTGCAAATACTTAATTTTCTAGAATCATTATATCCTAGACCTTTTGAATTCATATTTTCAAGACTTCCCTATCAAAATCAACCAATGTTCAGATTGTAATATTAACATGGTCCTCCATCACCATATTACTGGTTCCATTGTAAACTAAGATCCTAAAGGATAGTTGATAGTCCACTGTCATTTGAATCTTCAATAGACATTTATAAAATGTCCAAAGGTTAATCACAGGTTTGAAAAGATCTTATACATTTAGTCTAGAACCCAAAATTTCATTCTAGACCCCCATTTTTCCCACCAGCAATAATTTTTTGGAGTACATGTTGTATTTGTTCTGAACTCTTCAACCTGTAAAACTTAGACAGTATTTTCTTATATATATTTCAACCTTGATTTCACTTACTGCCAATTCTACATGGTACTCAGACATATTTGAGATATATAGCATGCAAGTCAAGGAGATTAAAACAATAAATTTATTAATCAATTTTCCTAGTTATCAGACTTACTTCCTCAGTCCCACAGTCACAGGCTTCACTGCCCTCCACTCTACCATTGCCACAGATTCCTCTTCGACCCACTTGCAATTGTGGCTTATTCTGAAGACATTTGGCATCCATATTTGAAATGAAATTTTTAAAGTCACTCAAACTGCAACTGCTAAAAGCCTTCACACCACTGGATTGCCTAAAGATGAATCCATAAAATGTTGTTGGTAATATGTTCTTGAAAGCACAACTCTATATTATACGAATTAATTTAAAAGCATTAAATTAATTAAAAATGATAAATGTTCATAAGGAAAGCTTAGAGGTTAATATTATTCTTGAGGAAGGCATGTGTTTTATTCACTAGAATACATATCTTTATTGATACAAAATTAAGTACAACTCAATAGCAAAAACAAACCAATTAGAAAATGGGTAAAGGTTTTAAATAGACATTTTTTCAAAATAAGATGTATAAATTGCCAAGAGGTATATGAAAAGATACAAAAAATCACTAAATATCAGGGAAATGCAATCAAAACCACCAACAAACAACAACTGCTGGTGAGGATGTGGAGAAAAGGGAACCCTACTGCATTGTTGGTGGGAATGCAGACTGGTGCAGTCACTGTGGAAAACAGTATGGAATTTTCTCAAAAAACTAAAAATGGAACTTCTTTTGACCCAGAAATTCCACTGCTGGGAATCTACCCTAAGAATCCTGAAACACCAGTTCAAAAGAACCTACACACTCCTATGTTCATAGAAGCATTATCTACAATAGCCAAGTGTTGGAAGCATCCTAGGTGCCCATCAGTAAATGAGTGGATCAAAAAACTGTGGTACATTTACACAATGGAATACTTTGCAGCAGAAAGAAAGAAGGAACTCCTACCTTTCTCGACAGCATAGATGGAACTGGAGACTATTATGCTAAGTGAAATAAGCCAGGTGGCAAAAGACAAATACTACATGATCTCACCTATCAGAGGAACCTAATGAACAAAACAAACAAATGAACAAAATAGAACCAGAGGCATGAAAACAAGGAACAGACTGACAGAGACCAGAAGGGAGGAGGGAAGGAGATAACGGGAAGGGTCTAGTCAAGGAATAGGTATAAATGACTTATGGACATGGACAACAGGGTGGGGATTGACTTTGGGAGCAGGGAGAAGGCAGGGCAGAGGAGAGCAATGGGGAAAAATTGGGACAACTGTAATAAAACAACAATAAAAAAAAAAAAGAATGAAGAATGAATGAAAATGTCCCTAATGACACACAAGAAAAAAGACACACAAGTCCAGGAAACAAAGAGAGTCCCAAACAAGATGAACCCAAAGAGACCCTCTCAAAGACACAGCATAATGAAAATAGCAAAAGTTAAAGACAAAGAGAAAATCTTAAAAGCAGCAAGATAAAGATAGTTAGTTACCTACATATGAGCTCCCATAACACTGTCACATTATTTCTCAACAGAAACATTCAGACCAGAGAAGTTAGCATGAAATATTCTGAGGGATGAAAAAGAAGGACCTACACCCAAGACTACTCTACTCAGCAAGACTATCATTTAAAATTGAAGAAGAAATAAAGAGCTTCCCAGACAAGAAAAAACTAGAGGAGTTTCTTACCACCAAACCAGTATTACAAGAAATGTTAAAGGGATTTCTTTAAGAAAAATAAAAAAGGAGGAATATAGTTTTAAAGAATAAAATGGCAATAAATAGATATCTATCAATAATCACTTACATGTAAATGAACTAAATGAAATAAGCCAGTCAGAGAAAGACAAGTACCATATGATTTCTTTCATATGTAGAATCTAATGAACAAACTGAACTAACAAGCAAAACAGGGACAGACTCACAGATAGAGAGCAGGCTGATGGCTCTGGGGGAGGTTAGGGGGTGGAAGGATCAAGCAAAAAGCAAAAAGGACTCATGGACATGGATAACAATGTGGTGATTCCAGGGGGAGGGGTGTGGGTGGAAGTAAAAGAGGTTATAGGGGTAAATGGTAACAGAACAAATACAATAAAAAATGCGCTATTAAAAATAATAATAAATAAATGTAAATGAATTAAATGCTCCAATCAAAAAATAAATGGGAGATAAATAGTGATGGAAGGAATCTTAAGTTGGAGTGATAAACACACAATACAATATACAGATAATGTATTGTAGCATTGTATACTTGAAACCTATATAATTTTATTAACCAATGTCACCCCAATAAATTCAATAAAAAATACAAAAGACATAGGTTAAGTTAATAGATAAGAAAACAATACCCATATATATGCTGTCTATAAGAGACCCACCTCAGAACAAAAGATACACACAAACTGAAAGAATGAAAAAAGAAACTTCATGCAAATGGACATTTAAAAAAATAGCTGGGATAGCTACATACAAAGGCTATAGTAAGAGACAAAGGACATAATGATAAAGAGATCAATCCAACAAGAGGATATAATCCTTGTAAACATTTATGCACCCAACGTAGGAGTCCCCAAATATATAAAGCAAATCTTGATAGACATAAAGGGAGAGAACATAATACAGTAATCTATAGCAATAGTAGGGGATTTTAACACCCCATTGACATCAATAGATGGATCTTCCAGACAAAAAAGTGAACAAGGAACAGCAGCCTTAAATGACACATTAGACCAGATATTTTCATGCTTTAATTTATTTGTATTTTCTTCATTTTTTTCTTCAATATCTCTTAATTTCATGAGTAAAAGTCTTTTAGTTCCTTTTTGAAATGTATTCCTAAGTATTTTATTTTTAATGCAACTGTAAATGGGATTGTTTTCTTAGTTTCTCTTTCTAATAATTCATTATTGATACATAAAAATGCAACAAAAGCTGCAGACTATACTTTCTTTTCAGGTGCACATGAAACACTTTCTAGAATAGACCACATGTTAGGACACAAAACAAGTCTCCATAAAATTATGAAAATTGAAATCATATGAAGTATCTTCTCCAACCACAGGACTATGAAACTAGAAACCAGGAACAAGAAAAAAAACTGAAAACACAAACACATGGGAGCTAAATAACATGTCACTAAACAATGAGTGGGTTAACAATAAAATCAAAGAAGAAATAAAATATAGCTGAGACAAATGAATATTAAAGTACAACAATACAAAATCTGTAAGACACGGCAACAGCAATCCTAAGAAAATTTATTGTATTATAGACCTACATCAAGAAGCAAAAAATATCTCAAATAAACAATCTAACTTTACATCTAAAGAAACTAGAAAAATAAAAATTTTTAAAAGCCCAACATCAGTAGAAGGAAGGAAATAATAAAGATCAGAGGATAAATAAATAAAATTGAGTCTAAAAACACAATACAAAGGATCAATGAAAACAAGAGCTGATTCTGTGAAAAGATAAACAAGATTGATAAACCTTTAACTAGACTCATCAAGAATAAAGAGAATTCAAATTTTTAAAAAATCAGAAATGAAATAGAATAACTGACATCACATAAATGCAAAGGATTATAAGAAAATGTTATGAAAAACTATATGCCAACAAATTGGACAACCTGGAAGAAATGAAAAAAATTCCTAGAAACATATAATCTTACAAGATTCATTCAAGAAAAAAAAGAAAATCTGAATAAAGTGATAAAAACTAATAAAGTTGAAGCAGTAATAAAAAAAAAAATCCCAACAAAGTTCCTAAACTGGATGTCTTCACAGGTGGATTTTACCAAACAGACAAAGAACTAACACCTAACCTTGAACTATTCTAAAAACTCAAGATGGAAAACTCCCACGCTTATTTTATGAGGCCAGGATTACCCTAATTCTAAAATCAGATAAAGAAACTACAGAAAACAGAAAGTTATAGACTAATATTGCTGATGAACATAAATGCAAAAATCCTCAACAAAATATTAGCAAACCGAGTTCAGCAATGCATTTAAAAGATTGCACACCATGATCAAGTGGGATTTATTCTTGGGATGCAAGGTTGACACAATATCCACAAATCAATTAATGTGACATACCACATAAACAAAATAAAGGATCAAATCATATGATAATATAAATAGATGAGGCAAAGCATTTGACAAAATCCAGCACCCATTTATGATCAAAGTGGAAATAGAAGGAACATGCCTCAACATAATAAAGGCCATCTATCTCAATATAACAAACCCATAGCCTGCATCATACTCAACAGGAAAGAACTGAATTGTTTCCCCAAGATCAGGAATAAGACAATGATGTGCATTTCCACCACTCTTATTCAACATAATACTGGAAGTTCTAGCAACAATAACCAGACAAGAAAAAAAGAAAAGGAATCCAAATTGGAAAGAAAGAAGTAAAACTATCATTATTTACAAATGACATGATACTATATTTAGAGAACCCTAAATATGCCACCAAAATATTATACTACTAGAAAAGATAGATGAATTCAGTAAAGTAGCAGAATACAAAATAAATATTCAGGATTTGGTTGCATTTTTATACACCAATAGTGAACTATCAGAAAGGGAAGCTAAAACCCAATCCCATTTATAATTGCATTAAAAATAAAATACTTAGAAATAAATTTAAGCAAGGAAATAAAAGACTTATACTCAGAAAATTATGAAATATTGAAGAAAATACAAATAAATGGAAGCATATAACCATGTTCATGGACAGAATAAATTAACATTGAAATGTCCATATTACCCAAAGCAACCTATAAATTCAGTGCAATTTCTATAAAAAAATACCAATGGCATATTTTTCAGAACTAAAACAAATAATCCAAAAATTTATATGAAATTTAAAAAGACATGACATAGACTTAGCAATCTTGAGAAAGAAAAACAAAATTGGATATATCATGCTATCTGATAACTATACTATAAGGCCACAGTAATCAAAACAGCATGAAAGTGACATAAAAACAAACATAGAGATCAATGGAACAGAATAGAGAGCCCAGAAATAAACTGATGCCTATAAGGTCAATTAATATTTTGACAAAGGGATACAGACAGCTCTTCAGTAAATGGTGGTGTGAAAATTGGACAGATATGTGCAAAACAAATGAGAATAATTAGGTCACCTTCTTGCACTATATACAAGAATAAACTCAAAATGGATTAAATACTTAAATGTAAGACTCAAAACCATGAAACTTCTAGAGAAAAACATAAGCAGTAAAATCCATGCCATTTCTCTTAGCAATATTTTTTTCTGATACTCACCTTGAGCAAGGAAAACAAAAGAAAAACAAATGAGACTATAGCAGACTAAAAAGTTTTTGGACATCAAAGGAAACCATCAACATAATGAAAAGACAACCTACTGAATGGGACAACATATTCACCAATTATACATCTAATAAGAAGTTAATATCATACTACTCAACACCAAAAATAATAATAATTCCATTATAATTAGAGAAACTGAATATACACTTCTTCAAACAGGACATAGATAGACATATGAAAAGATACTAACATCACTAATACTCAGAACAGAGAAATGCACACAATGAGATATCACTTCACACCTGTCAGAATGGCAATCCACAAAGAAGTGCCAGTGAGGATGTGGTGAAAAGGGAACCCTCATGCACTGTTGGTGGGAATGCAGACTGGTGCAGACACATGGAAAACAGTATGGGTGGTCCTCAAAAGAATTAAAAATGGAACTGCCTTATGGCCCAGTCATTCTTCTTCTGGCAATATTTCCAAACAAGCCCAAAACACTAATTTGAAAGGATGTATGCATCTCTACTTTCATTGCAGCATTATTTACAATAGCCAAGATATGAAAGCAACCCAAGTACTCGTCAATAGAAAATTGAATAAAAAGTAGAGATACATATATACAATGGAGTGTCACTTGTTTATAATAAAGAATAAAATCTTACCATTTGCAACAGCATGGATAGACCTAGAGGGTGTTATGCTAATGAAATAAGATAATCAAAGAAAAAATTTCATATGATTTCAATTATAGAATATGTATAAAAATTTTTAATATGTAATCCATTTAGAACTTATTTGTGATTTAAAATGTGCATATATATAAATATATATGTTTGAGTTTGAGCTATTTTTAGAATGCAAGGATTAAACTTTAGCTGGTGCTTAGAAGGAACTATGAAAAGAGCATGGTTTCAAAACTTAATGCCTTATTTTCACATTTGACTTTTGATTGATCTTCAGTTTTGAGTAGGTCCTACTTAGCATAGGCCCTTTCATAAATTTTTTTCTTAAGTATAGAATACTAATGACTCCCACTCTAGTTCTTGACTGATAAACTATTTGGGAACATTGGTAAAATGAGAAATCACTGTAAATAATCCATCCATACTTCCAGAATTTTACAATTTAGAAAACATTTTCACATTTTATTTTCTTGTTTTATTCTTGCATCACTCTGTGCAATAAGAGAATAAGCATAATCAGTTTTAAATGTGAGGAAAATAAGCGTAAACAAGGCTAAGTAATTTGTCCAAAATTGCACAAATATCATATATTTCATATGAATCTCCAACTAGGACTTATTCTAAGTTTTTCCACAACATTAAACTACTCTAAATGCAAAATCAAAATTCTTGTCTAATAGTAAAATTCTCTTGTTTGTCAGCTGGCATATTTTTAAAGATCCTAATTAAGTGCTTTCATAAAACACTCAGCCTATGGATATTTCCTTTGCTAATTATCTTGCAGGTTAGGTTTGTTATCCTTAACTGTTTTTACACTGAAATTTTCATGTTTATATTTTATAGTACTATTCATTTTTAGCCAATTTGTGCTATAAGTAAATACTATATTTGGCTTTCAAATATTTAAAACAAAATAAACATAATAAATAAATCCTATTATTTAAAAACTTACATAGCTGCTGTATTCATTACACAGGTGACTCCTGAACATTGACATCGCTTTGGGTCATCGTATGATATTCCCAGACTGAGACCCAGCATCTGGGTGACAACTACTGAAAATGCCTCCAAAGTTACCTCATTGGAATACTACATTAACAGCAAAAAATATTCAGATGAAGATAATTAATTTAATTGTGTTAAAAATAATATTTTTATAATTCTCAACATTTTTATCATTCTATCAAATACTTAAGAATAGGTAAATACAGCTTCTTGGACAGGTGAGAAGCTAAAACTCTTCCTATGAAATTTTATTGCAACATAAGCATATTGAGTACATGCCACACTTTGCCATGATTTAATGTTTGAATAACTAACATAGTGAGTGGATGCCATATATATATAAAAGGGTTGCTTTCACATTAGATTTTACATCAGTATTTTGGCTATATGAACCATGATCTTCAGTTTACCTAATTTCTTACAACAGCTCTCATATGCACTTAGAATAGTCCATCTGATATTCTGCCTCCCAGCTCACAAAGTGCCCACGTAACAAAATACTGAGTTTAAGTGTGCTATCTGCTTCCTGCCCCTATTCTCAATGATACAGTAACTGGTAGCGAGAGAAATCACATTCTTGGATTAGACTTCCAATAAATTTAAGAAGTGTACCAATAACTTCCTTGCCAAGGAAAATGGAACACTTTTTTATGTTACCATTTCTGGTGGGTATAAGATAATATGCATTTCATATCGTTTTGACAATTTAGCTATCCATTTTTGTGAAGTATTTATTCAATTATCTCATCCATTTTCTATTGCATTAGACTTTTTATTGATTTGTGGAAGCATTTTACATATTCTGTATATGAGTCATTGTTAGTCATGCATTGCAAATAGTTTCCCTACTCTGTGGCTTGTCTTTTCATTCTCTTAATGTCTTTTCATGAACAAAATTTCTTTTATTTGATGTGGTCCAATTCATCCAAAGTTTCCTTTATAATTAGTGTTTTTTGTATCCACCTTATCTTTTCCTATGCCCATAGTCATGAAGCTATGTTCCTTTTTTACATTCCAAGGCTTTATTGTTTACTTTTACATATAAAACTACAATCTACCTAGGTTTTATCTCATGAATAGCAATGAAGTTACATTTATCAAAAGAAAACCAGCCTCTATAATCAGATTTTTTGTGCTGATCACTTTGCAGTGTATACTGATATCAAACTATGTTGTACATTTAAAACTTATATAATGTTATAAACCAATTTTAGCTCAATAAAAGAGATCATCCACTAGCAAGCACACTACAATCACCTTTGTTAAAAACTAAGAACATGTCTATCATTTTGCTATTTTGAAACTCTCTGTTCTATTCCATTGGTCTACTTGTCACCTTATCTTAATCATTGACACTTTATGATAAATAAGTCTTAGTATCAATTACAGTATGGCCTTCTGCTACATTATTCATCAAGATTACCTTAGTTATTCTTAACTCTTTACATTACCATAAAAATTGTACATTTAGCCTGTCAATTTTACACACACACAGAAAGATCTCCTAGGATTTTTATTGGGGACTGCGTTTACCTTGTAGACCAACGAGGGGGATCAGTATCTTCATAATATTGTCTGCCAATCCAGGATCTTAGGCACTGTCTCTAATAATGGTTTATTTCCTCTGGAGAGGTCTTGAACATCTTTTGATAATATTTACTCTTAAATTTCTTGATTTTTGTGCTATTTTTAAAGTTTCAATTTTTTTCTTGCCAGTATATAGAAATACATTTCATTTTTTTGTTAACTTCATTTACACCCCTCCTACCCATATATTTTTTATTCCTTTATATTTTTTATCACCATTTATCTCCCCCATACCCTCTTCTACCTCCACACACCTTCCTCCCCACTGCAGTCACCACACTGTTGTCCGTGTCCATGAGTTTTCTCTTTCTTTTCTTCTTCTTTTCTTTTTTTTTTGGCTCAATCCCTCCATCCACCTGCCCCTCCTGTCAGTCTGCTCTCTTATCTATGAGTCTGTCTCTATTTTCCTTGTTAGTTAGGTTTGTTTATTAGACTCCAAATAATGACTGAAATCATATGGTATTTGTCTTTCTCTGACTGGCTTATTTCACTCAGCATAACGCTCTCCAAGTCCATCCATGATGACACAAAAGGTAAAATTTTTCCTCTATTTTATAGCCAGGAAGTATTCCACTGTGTAAATGCCTCATAGCTGTTTTATCCACTCATCTACTGATCAACACAGGCTGCTTCCAAATCTTGGCTATTGTAAATAACAGTGCAATGAACATAAGGGTGCATATATTCTTTCTAATTAGTGTTTCAAGGCTCTTCAAATAAATTCCCAGAAGTGGAATCGCAGAGTCAGGAGGCAGTTCCATTTTTAATTTTTTGAGATAACTCCATACTGCTTTCCACAGTGGTTGAACCAATCTGCGTTCCCACCAACAGTGTACAAGGGTTCCCCTTTCTCCACATCCTTGCCAGCACTTGTTTGTTGATTTATTGATAATAGCCACTCTAACAGGTGTGAGGTGGTATCTAATTCTGGTTTTAATTTGCATCTCTCTGATGGCTAGTGATGTTGAGCATCTTTAAAGAAATGTCTACTCAGGTACTTTTTAATTGGATTGTTTGGTTTTTTATGTTGAGTATTAAAAGTTCTTTACAAATTTTGGATATTAACTCCTTATTCAATGTATAAGCAAATACTTTCTCCCATTCAGTGGGTTTTCTCATTTTTTTTTTTTAATGATTTTATGTTGGATGTGGCTACAAACAAGAATCTAAATTCTTAGTGCTGTAATATACTCACATAAAGCCCAGTGTAGATGTTCCCGGTTGTGGGTAGCCCTACATATGTTCATGCTGAAGTAATTATATATTGTGCTCCTGCCCTTATTTATGTCTTTTCCATTAAGCTCACCAGGGGAAAGGCTCACACAGGTTTTCACTGCTCCAACCAAGAAGTGACACACATTTCTCCTATTCATTTCACTGGCCCCACCTAGATATAAGGAGGTCTGAGAAATGTGGTCTGTGAATTGGCACATGCTTCCCAGTCACAGATGTAGACTATGTTATCAGAAAACCACACATGTATGGGAAGCCGTGGTGCTTGGCGGTGGCAAATGGAGCTCCACCCCAGAGGGGAAAACCACTGGGAGCACGGCAGCACGCAGGACCCACTCCACGCACCGGTTTTCCCATGGGGGAACCAGGCCTGTATTTCTCTAAGAGTTAAAAGCTTGCTTTCTGCTGAAGGACCCCCTCATCCCGGGCTGAGAACAACAGATGTTCAGCGTGTAACCTTGAAGCAGTTTCTTAGGGACTATTCCGGGCCAATTTCTAAGAACAGGATGTGGCTGGACAAGTTATCCTTATCATCCATGCATGTGTAACATTCTTTTCTCTACTACGTAAAATAATAATCATATAAGACAATAGTTAGCACAATAATTCACAATTTTCTTGGATGTAATCCACCTAAGAAATCAATAAAAGCCTGTTAAGGCAGGGGCAGAGGGCGCTTTCTCCTCTAGAAAGTGGCCAGTTCTGTCCCCTCTTCTCCACAGGATTCTAGCAGTCGCTGTGCATTTATTCCCTCATCCACAATGCCGTGGGCTCTGCTGGTCAGAGGTCCACGACACCTATGAGACATTATTGTCATTTGTTTTAGTTTAATCTTGTATCTATTTTAATCTCATCAGACACACTATTATTGATTCATGCAGGCCATGTTCAAACATTACTCTCCATTCCCTCTGACATTCAGATCTCCCATTTGGGATCACTTTCCTTTTTCCTGAAGTACATTATTTATAATCTCCTTTAGTGATATTGGACTCTTGGCAAAGCAGTGGAGGCAAAGAAACAGAAAACTGTAAACTAAGGTGATAGGATCAATTCTAAATATATCAGTAAGTGCAAAATGTTCATGATTTAAACTGAAATTATTAAAATATATATTTTTTATATTGGATAGAGAAAACTGATCCAGTTCTATCTTGTTCATAAGAAATACTTGGCCAAGCCAAGCTGTATTGACTTTGTCTTTCCCTTGGACCCTTCAGCTGCGAAGAGAGGGGGGGTCTGCTGCATGGGCAACAGCAGACCCTCCATATCACCCTGCCCAGGCTCTGTAGCTTCAGTTTCACTTGAGAGGACACTCCAGCGTCATCGCAAGATGTCGACTCAACACGGGAGGAGACAGATACCGGTTATAAGCTCATCCGATTGGCGAAGGAAACGAGCGCCAGGGGTCTCCTCTGACGGTGGGAGAGGTCATCGCACCTCACTGGACAGCTACCGTCTCGCCATGGCTCGCCTGCCCCACTGGGTGCGTGGGGATCAGAGAGGCGCCTCTCGAAAAGTGGGCCACAAAACACCCGCACCAGTTAATTCCAAGCAAACAATAAGAAAGAAGCCTCCGGCTCTTCGCCTCGCTAGCTGGAACATCAGGACCATGTGCCCCGGACTTACTGCAGACCTTCCGTGGATCAAGGGTGCCAGGAAAACCGCTGTCATCGATAGGGAACTGGCACGACTAAACATCGACATTGCGGCTCTACAGGAGACCCGGTTGGCCGACAACGGAACTATCAGAGAAACCAACTACACCTTCTACTGGCAAGGGAAGTCTCCGGACCAACCAAGACAGCACGGTGTTGGGTTCGCTGTGAAGAACACGCTTGTTAACTCCATAGAGCCACCCACAGGAGGCACAGAGAGATTACTTACCCTCCGATTGTCAACAACTTTCGGCCCAGTCAGCATTCTTAGCGCGTATGCCCCAACCCTCTGCGCCACCACCGAAGAGAAAGAACAGTTCTACCATGCACTGGAAGAAGCGTTATCCAAGATTCCCAGAAGTAACGCTCTCTATCTCCTTGGAGACTTCAACGCAAGAGTAGGAGCCGACCACATGGCCTGGCCCACCTGCCTTGGAAACTTTGGGAGAGGAAAGATCAATGAGAATGGTCAGCGACTGCTTGAGCTTTTGTGTCACCACGGCCTGTGCGTGACAAACACATTCTTCAAGTGCAAAGAGATCCACCAGGTGTCATGGAGGCACCCCCGCTCCCGTCATTGGCACCAGCTTGACCTCGTCATCACCAGAAGAACGGATATTGGCAGCACCCTTCTCACCTGCAGCTACCACAGTGCAGACTGCGACACGGACCATGCCCTCGTGGTAAGCAAGGTGCGCATAATGCCGAAGAGATTGCACCACTCCAAGATGAAGGGTCGCCCACGCATCAACACCAGTTGTGCCAGCAACCCAGTTAAGACCCAGCAATTCATCAACAAGATGGAAGATGCACTCGGCGAGGGAGTGGCGGCAGATGACATTATCGAATCCAATTGGCCACGTCTCCGCGACGCCATATACAACTCCGCCATTATTGCTTACGGGAAGAAAGAGCGGAAGAACGCTGACTGGTACGAGGCTCACTGGGAAGAAATGGAACCCGTGATCGAGGCTAAGAGGAAGGCCCTACTGGCTTACAAGGTCACGCCCACTCCCAGTACACTTCAAGCTCTACGGGCTGCCAGGAACAAAGTCCAGAAGACCGCCCGCCACTGTGCCAACACCTATTGGCTAAACCTGTGCAGAAGCATTCAGGAAGCCGCCGATATAGGCAACGCACGAGGAATGTATGAGGGTATCAAGAAGGCAACAGGCCCAATCCCCTCCAAGATCGCCCCCCTTAAGTCCAAGACAGGTGAGGTCATCACTGACCAGGAACAGCAAATGCGGCGGTGGACCGAGCACTACCTCGAGCTGTACGCAACGAAGAACACCGTAACAGACACTGCTCTTAAAGCCATCCCAGACCTACCAGTCATGGAGGAGCTAGACACCCCACCTACTGCGGCAGAGCTCGGCAAAGCCATCGACCGCCTTGCTTGCGGGAAAGCACCAGGAAGCGACGGAATCCCTCCAGAAATCCTAAAGAGCGGGAAACCAGTCCTGCTACAGCCGCTCCACCATCTACTCTGTCTCTGCTGGAAGGAGGGTTACATCCCCCAGGATATGAGAGACGCCAACATTATCACCATGTACAAGAACAAAGGAGACCGCAGCGACTGCAACAACTACCGGGGCATCTCTCTCCTCAGTGTCGTCGGCAAAGTATTCGCCCGGGTCGCTCTTGCCCGCCTGCAGACCCTTGCTTCCCGCGTCTACCCAGAGTCCCAGTGTGGCTTCAGAGCTGGCTGATCGACAGTGGACATGATCTTCTCCCTACGCCAGCTGCAGGAGAAGTGTCACGAGCAGCATAAACCACTCTACCTCGCCTTTATTGACCTCACGAAGGCGTTTGATCTGGTCAGTCGAAGCGGACTCTTCAGCTTGCTACGGAAGATTGGCTGTCTGCCACATCTGCTTGCTGTGGTCATGTCCTTTCACGACAACATGCACAGCACGGTGTCCTACAGCGGCGCAACCTCTGAGGCCTTCCCAGTCAGCAGCGGAGTAAAGCAGGGCTGCGTCCTCGCGCCTACGCTGTTCGGAATCTTCTTCTCCATGCTCCTCCAATATGCCTTTAAGGACTGCAGCGAGGGTGTCTTCATTCACACCAGATCCGATGGCAAGCTCTACAACCTGGCCCGTCTACGAGCCAAGACCAAAGTCAAAGAGGTGCTCATCCGTGAGATGCTCTTCGCCGACGACGCAGCTTTGACATCACACTCCGAAGAGGGACTCCAGCAGCTAGTCACTTGCCTTTCCCACGCATGCAAGGAGTTCGGATTAGCCATCAGCCTGACGAAGACGAATGTTATGGCTCAAGGCACGGGGACTCCCCCATGCATCACCATCGACGGATACACCCTGGAGGTTGTCAACGACTTCACTTACCTCGGGTCCACCATCTCGAGCTCTCTGTCAGTCGACTTGGAGGTCAACCGGAGAATCGCCAGGGCAGCCACAGTTATGGCCAAACTGAACCGGCGAGCGTGGAACAATTCCAGCCTCACTGAGAAAACCAGACTGCGCATCTACCAAGCCTGCGTACTCAGCACTCTCCTCTATGGCAGCGAGACGTGGACCACCTACGCAAGGCATGAAAGGAAACTCAACAGCTTCCACATGAGGTGCCTGCGACGCGTCCTGCATGTTGCCTGGCAGGATAAGGTCCCCAACACCGAGGTGCTGAAGCGAGCCAATATGAGCAGTTTGCATGCAGTTCTTAGCGAGAGACGCCTCAGGTGGCTCGGCCATGTCAAAAGAATGGATGCAGGCCGTATCCCCAAAGACCTCCTCTACGGCGAGCTAGCAGAAGGCAAGAGGATGACAGGGCGCCCAAAACTGCGGTTCAAAGACATCTGCAAAAAGGACATGACACAATGCTCCATCAATCTCAACACATGGGAAGTTCAAGCAGACGACCGCCTAGCCTGGAGGCTCGCGGTCAGGCAAGGTACGTCACGCGCGGAGGCTGCGCGCAACGAGGAGGCGGCCCAGAAAAGATCGAGGCGGAAGCAGCGTCAGCAGCAGCAACAACAGCCATCTGCCTTCACCTGTAACAAGTGCGGCAGGGATTGTCACTCCCTAGTCGGACTGCACAGCCATTCTCGGCGGTGCAGATAGACTCTCAAGAAGCTACGCCATCGTCTCTCGAGACGGACGGCTGCCGACGACGACGACGGATAAGAAATACTCCTGAATTGCTAGGATTCAATGTAGACACAGAAAATTCAAAATATTAATGACTTAGAATAGAAATAAATTTTTCACACACATAAAAGCAGCTTCCTGGGTTTTAGGGATCTGGGCTCCTTCCGGCTTCCTATTCCATCTTGCATAGGTAATGAACTTATCTTCACATGGCATTTAAGCACTAGAATGGGTAACATCCCTTTAAAGAAGCTTCCTGAAAGTTCCAAATGTTATTTCTGCTTACATCACAATAAATGAAATTTTTAAAAAAACTAGTTATAAAAACAGCTAAGATATTAAGGCTTCTGTATGAACAGGAGTATTGCTTATCTGAAAACTGAAGTTCTGGTTTGGGGGGAAGGGATTTACAAAAAAAATTAAAAGATCAAATGGAGATTGGAAGAGGTATATGTAGAGATATTTATTAAATTTTGGTTGTAATGGCAAAAATGGAAACAACCAAATGCTAATGAAAAGCATAAAGGGTACAGTGAGGCATACTTACATATTGAAATATCACACATGAATGCAAAAATTAGACACAAAGCATTTTGAGTACAGTTTAACAACTCTGAGTAATACTGTAATTATAGATGTGTATCACTATACATGTGTCAAAACTCGCAGAATTTATACTTTTTAAAAAGTCATAGAATGTACAACACCAAGAGTGAATGTAATGTAAACTATAGACTTTGGGTGATTGTAATGTGTCAATGTGTTCATCGTTTATGACAAATGTACCACTACTGTATGGAATGTTAGTTGTGAGGGAGGGTGTGGAAAAGTCTGTTCTTTCCTCTCAATTTTGCTGTGAAACTAAAATTTCTACTAAAAAATAAAGTCTTACACAATATTGAGGATATGAGGGTACTGGGATTCCCTCTTATTATATGTCTTAAATGCTTATCTCCAGTCTGAAATTTTCCTTTCCATGGATACCTACAGACTTTTATCTGTACCAACAATATAATCTTTATACTTTCTGCCTTCTATTACAAAAAGGTGCATGGCACTTATCCATGCCATTAAACCCCTACTTGGTGTAGGGGTCCTTAACTAATGACAGAAATAATGATAAGGATGATAATAACGATAACAAGAACTAACATTTATTATGCTCCTACTATTAGCTTTACAGGGCTTCACTGATTTATATTTATTCAGTTACATTGCATATTCACCTTTGTATTATATGTCCATTAAGCCTAATAGCACTCAGAATAAAATTATCTGTGGAATCAAAGTAAAGTCTTTTTAAAATTAACCAGATTTCACATGCTAGATTAATAAATCTCAAAATTATAAGTGGAAACCCAAAATTCAAATGGTAGTTCATGATTGATTTATTTTATGTTAAAAACATTTTTAAAATTCTTGTTTACAGAAATATTCAACTGTGGTAAAAGCATAAGAGCTTTCAAACAAAGAAAGGTTTTGTAAAAGTGTAAGTATAAAAGCTCTGTGAAAGAATAATTCCTTGAATCCATCTCCTCCAATTATTTTATCCTATACACTGCCTCTGCCACTCATTCCAATGGTTCTCATCTTAAGTCTTGTCAACAGATCTTTATCAATGCCTATGACCCCTCCGTTATCTCTATAAAGTGCATACAACATCCTGAATCACCTAATTTCTTTCTTAATCGATCCTCTAGCACCTCAACTCCAACAATCATGTACCCACCAGCATATCCAAACCATGGTTAGTTCCTAACTCTTCACTGCTCCAAACTTCCTTACTGACTTCTCTTCTTCCTTAAGCAGCTCAATCAAATTCTCTTACAAGCACCCTAAAGTTATCCTGTCATCCTTTCTCTTCAATATGATGACAAAAATACAATACATAAATCTTCAAAATGTTAAGACAGAAAGATATGAGAACTTAGACTTTATACCTTGACAAATTATCAATCAAATGTAATGGGAAAGCAAAAGTATCTCCATTAATAAAATAACTAATAATGGGCAAAAGGGTTTTGGACAGGTGAGATGTGCCTGGCACATCTTCCTTCAGAGAAGCCCTTTTTTTCCCTAATGTGGGACATTGAAAAATTAATACCTGCCTTTTATCATCTAGTGGTTATGATTGAATGATGTCTTTTAACCCTGTTGCCAAATCTGTTGCCTCCAGAATACAACAAGGATGCCAGCCTGTTAAATCAAGCACACCGTTGTCCGGGGACAGCCAACTGACCTGGAGTCTGTACGATCCTTTCCCATGTGGGAAGGCCACCGTCCCCTCCACACCCCCACTCTTATTAGGGATTTCTGGACCCAAGGGTAGGTAGGACGACGACCATGTCCAGCTTGAAGCAGCTAGAGGAGCTCGAGACCTTTGCCCATTGTCCTTTATAAGATTATAAGTGTCTTAAGTCTGAGAGGGAGCGATTGTTATTTTTTATTGTTAAGATAATTAATTAATTAATTATTTTTAAAGAAGAAGAAGAGAATATGTGAAAGGGTGAAGCGGGAGAGCTTGTATGTATGACCCATGGGCATGGACTTGGAGGGGTGGTGCTGGGCAGAGGGGAGCAAAGGGGAAAAAATTGGAACTATTGTAACAATATAATCAATAAAATATACTTAAAAAATAAAATAATAATAAAAATAAAAATAAAATAACTAAATGTTTTCCATTTATACACACTATTTTAAAAACAACTCAAATTATTCCAGAAAAATGGCAAAGAATTTCAAGAGGAAGAAGAGGTTTAATATCCTTTGTCAATTGGCTTTGCCCATATAAGTTAGAAAAAAATTAAGAAGCTCTGTTAGACCCTGATGCCTAAAAGTTTCTCCTTAGTCAAAGCTTTACTAGCACAGTAATATATTTCTTTATTCAATAGTTAATATTATTTAAAATACTGTAAAAGTCTATCTACTAGTTTAAATATTAAATCAACCTGTAGACAAAGTACAAAAGTTCTATAGAATAAATTATAAACTTAGACAATGTATATGAGTACACAGTTATTTTATGTCTTTTGTTTTTCATAGCACATAATGATGGATAGTGCCTAAGGTAAATAGGTACTATTTAAATAATAAAAATATAAATATTAAAATGTAGTATATGTATAATATGCATAATTATATAGCATGTATATATACACACATAATACGTAATACTATATTTCAATGATTTAAATATTATTATAAATATTAAAATAATAATATATATAATAGAGAGGGCTAAATATATAAAATGATTGCTTCCTGAATGTGAAGATGCTAGATCATATGAACTTCCTTATATGTTCCCATATGCACATTAAAAATAAACATGAATAAAAATTATTTTCTAATTTAAAAATATATAGTGCTTAAACTTGTCTTTTAAAAGAATCCATTGGTTCAAATTACTTCACCTTTCAATGCTGCATCTAATTGTACAAATAATTTATTTATATATAAAATATTTAAGTACTATAAATATTTAAAATACACATAAAAGTTTCTTCTAAATGCTGTTTGTTCTTTAATTTTTTATTATATTTTTGATCATTTGCTTTGATTTTGAAGCGATGTTACTTGTTTCTCCAATTTTATGTCTACAACCAAAAATCTATTTGGGTTGCAGAAATTTCTTTACAGATAATTTTTATGATATACTAGCTTATATTTTAAATAATGTATGTGTACTTATGATATTTTTATTTCACTTTAACTTCCAAGTAATTGTAACAAGACACTTGTTCTACAGAATACTCTTCCTTCTATACACATCATTTTTTAATTGAAAATAAATGCAAATGTAAACTGTATAAAATGTTGAATAATTGTTAAATATATAATTTTTAAATAATTACATACCAAAGCAATCCCTGCAGAATAATTAGTAACACACATCTTTCCAGAAAACGTTGCTCCCACATAATCTGGATAATCTCTATAGCTAAAAGAATAAGTATACATTTATAATTCATTTTCATGAACAATTCATATGTGAATACTCCTGCTAATAATTTGTCTGTAGTTCATAAAATCCAAGTCTGAAGCAAACTGATGTACAAAATTTCCATATTTTCTTAATTGTTTCAAATTAAGAAGGTGTTCTTAATTAAATAAAATTAAACACTCTTGATTTCTAAAAGATATTCAATAAATCTAAGTTTTTGTTGGTTTCCTTTACTGTTCTCATCACATTGGTTAAGGCTACCAAGCCTTAGACCAAACATTTTGATCATAAGCATTTTGCTGAGTGACAATAAAAAATAGTTTTAATGTATGGATTGAAAAATCTTCATTCTCATGTAGAAAAGCTCACCAGTTTCTTACAGAAATGACTTTCCTGTTTTATAACTTAATATTATTTCTCCTTTGAGTAAGAGCCCATATAAATTGTATTAAAAAGCACTGTTTTTATAAATTACCCCATTTAATACTCAAATAAGCCAGTAAAATATATATTATTATTAACCCCATTGGAAAAAAGTCAAACATTACATGGTAAGTAACATTCTCAAGATAGCACAAATGATAAGTGCTACTAAAGGATTTAAACTTGAACAATCTGAATCCAGAGCCATACTCTCAAACACAAAGGTATAGACACTCAAAACATAAATTATGTCATCTGTAGAGCCCCCACAAAACAAGCATTCCAGGATGTATGTAAAAAAGCTTGTTACTCAATTCTGAATTTGAAATGCCCCTTTGGTGTTGATTGCACTTTACTTCACAATTGCATGGTGTACGCCTTATTCTGTCTCTCTGATATTGTTTATACCTAGCCCCTCCAGCACTTGTTTTCAAGTATTTACTCCTAACACCCAACTTTGGCTTTACAATCCAATGTCTAAGTACTGTTTACACTCTTTCTTCATCCAAGATAATTCTCCCAATAGATAAGACTTCCCCAAAAATTCTATGCATACCCTCGATGAGCTGGACTTAATAATAGTTATTTTTTAGTTACTACTGCCCACCACCCAGTCTTCACATCAAGTCACTTGTCAGGACCTAATGTTTTACTTCTTCAGTGTTTCTTATATCCTCACCCTCCTTCCAAGGTTCAGCTACAGTTCCAACTATGAGTATATATGTAAGTCATACTCCTGAAAATAACTAAAAATTATTTAGTCTCCTTGTTTCCATAGCCTGTAATGCTTTCAACCTTCTTTACCTAAATTTAAGTGTTCTTAAGTCTGCCTTCCCACTTCTAATTTAATTACCACTTATTTACTTTGACCTTTTTATGTTACTTTAAATTAGTCCCACCCCACCCCCCATTCTTTTTTTCTCTTATAAACTATAAGCAAGTAGAAATAATGTACTAGCATTAACCTCATGGAGTGACATAAGTAAGATGGCAGAATAGGAGTTTTTGGCCCCCATCTCCCCACAGAAACAATAATTGTGACAACCACCCACAGATAAGAATAACTTTGTGAGAGTACAAGAGTCCAGAAGAGAGGTCACAGTGCCTCAATGGAGAGGGAAAAAATCCAAGAATAAATGCACTGAAGAAGGTAATAATAGCTTCAATTTACCTATGTCACCATTTCCCATAAGCAGCACAGCTCAATGCTAAGAGGTGCCCTCAGCCATAATTTCTCCCACAGGGGAAAGTGAGAGTATAGTGAGTGCCACCAGTTGGATGTTGTCCAAGAGCCTACTTCTTGGTGTCCATTGACAGATGATGACTGCATAATGAAAATGTGATATAGGGTGGGTCCAAGATGGTGTTATAGGAGATCACTGAGCTCACCCTCTCCTAAAAACACATCAAATGTACATTTATATTTAGAGAAATTCATCCTGAAAGACAACTGAGAGAAAACAGAAAAGCTTCTACACAACAAACAAGAGAAAGAGACCACATAGAGAAGGCTTGGGAACCGCAAGAGCACTCTGGGAGCTGAGTAAACTCTCCAGGACTGAAGAAACGAGCGATTTCCATCGTTTATCTTTCTTCTGCACTTGGATAGTGGGCAAGAGCTCTATCCAGGTTCTCTGGGCAACCTCCAGAGCAACTATAGCACAAACCCAGTGACCCACCAGAGAGCTAGGTCCAAAAGAAATAGGCAGGAGCCATAACATGCACACACAGCACCCCCACCCCCACCCAGAAATGGATCCAGTGGGAATATCAGGATGCTGCTGTACACATCCACTGAGCTTTCATGCTCAGCAAAAGTAAGGAGTTTGCAAGGCATCGCAGTGCTTGCACACAGGGCTGCCCTAACCAGAGAAAGTGCAGAACTAGTAGGACACTATCGCCCACACACAGAGAGAAGTCCCACCCAGACACTGCTTGGGCAGCAGACAATAAAGGCAGCAGGGTGTGCTGTGTGCATACAGTACAACTTCACCTGGATTAGAAGGGCCAGGAAGCATGCACACATTAGGCTGCCCCACCCAATTCCATGGACAGCTAGAACAACAGGGAAGTACTGAACACATGTGTACACCAGGCTGCTCCACCCAGATCCCACTCCTTCTGGCCAGGCAGCACACCAGGCACCAAACGCAGTTGCTCCAATTCCAACCAATATGCCAAAACCAGCCAGCACACTGGCTACATAGGCTACTTTGACATGAGGCCACATTTTTGAGATTGAGAGAGTTATTTCACCTAACTCCAAGGTGCAAACACATAAAAGTCACACAGAATGGAGAGACAGAAGAATATGTCTCAACTGAAGAAACAAGAAAAAAAAAAAAAAAACAAGAGTAAAACAGAGGTAAGTAGTTTGCCAGATAAAATATTCAAAGAAATAGTCAAAAGAATACTCAACAAACTTCAGGGTAGTACATAAAAATCTCAGAAAAACATCAACAAAGAGTTAGATAATATAATAACCAATCAAGCATGAAAAATAAAAAGTTATTTAGAAGGAATCGACATCAGAGTAGTTAACACAAAAGAACAAATTAACAAACTGAAAGACAGAATAGAGAAAATCACCCAATCAGAAAAGCAAAATTAAAATAAAAATTAAATTAATATGCTATAAGGGACCTCTAGGATAACAGCAAGCACTCTACCATTCACATTATAGGGATTCCAGAAGGTGAAGAGACAGGGAAAGTACAAGAATTTTTTTTTTTTTTTTTTTAAGAAATGATGAGTGAAAGGTTCTATAACCTGAAGGAGGACACAAACATCATGTTCAGTAAGCACAAAGAAATCCAGAAATGAACCCAGAAAGATCCACACCAAGACACATTGTAATTAAAATGTCAAAAGTTAAGGATAAAGAGAATATTGAAGGCAGGAAGAAAAAAACAAGTCACAAGTAACAGCAACCCCATAAAGATATCAGCTAATTTTTCAGCAGCTGCTCTACAGGCCAGAAGAAAGTGGCAGGAAATATTGACAGTGCTTAAATAAAGGAACTGACAATGTAAAAATATATTTTTTTCTTTTATTTTTTGGTTTTTCAATTACAGTTGTCCCATTTTTCCCCCATTGCTCCACCTACCCAGCCCACCCCCTCTCCCACAATCATATCCCTCCCCATTGTCCATGTCCATGAGTCATTCATACACGTTCCTTGACTAGACCATTCCCTTACTTATCCCTCTTCTCTTCCTCCCCCCTCCCCCCTACTGATTACTATTCTACTCTTTGTTCTATTTAGTTCTTTTGTTTGTGTTGTTCTTTAGTTTCCTGTATTAGGTGATATCATATGGTATTTTTCTTTCTTTGCCTGGCTTATTTCACTAAGCATAATTCTCTCTAGTTCCATCCATGTTGTTGCAAATGGCAGGAGTTCCTTCTTTCTTTCTGCTGCATAATATTCCATTGGGTTAATGTACCACAGTTCTTTGATCCACTCATCTACAGATGGGCACTTAGGCTGTTCCCAGCACTTAGCTATTGTAAACAGGGCTGCTATGAACATAGACGTGAATAGGTTTTTTTGAATTAGGGTTTTAGGATTTTTCGGGTATAATCCTAGCAGTGGAATCGCTGGTTCAAAAGGCAGTTCCATTTTTAGTTTTTTGAGGTAATTCCATACTGTTTTCCATAGTGGCTGCACTAGTGTGCATTCCCACCAACAGTGCAGTAGGGTTCCGTTTCTCCACATCCTCGCCAGCACTTGTTGTTTGTTGATTTGTTGATGATGGCCATTCTGACTGGTGTAAAGTGGTATCTCATTGTGGTTTTTACTTGCATCTCTCTGATGGCCAATGATGTTGAGCATTTTTTCATGTGCCTATGGACCTTCTGTATGTCCTCTTCGGAGAAATGTTTGTTCAGGTCCTTTGCCCATTTTTTAATTGGGTTGTTTGTTTTCTTGATGTTGAGTCGTATCAGCTCTTTATATATTTTGGAGATCAGTCCCCTGTCTGTGATATCATTGGCAAATATGTTTTCCCATGTGGTTGGTTTCCTTTTCATCTTGCTGTTGTTTTCTTTTGCTGAGCAGAAACTTTTTAGTTTGATGTAGTTCCATTTGTTTATTTTTTCCTTTATTTCTCTTGCCTTAGGAGATGTATCTGTGAAGATATTGTTACGTGGGCTATATGAAATTTTCCTGCCTATGTTTTCCTCTAGGACTTTTATGGTGTCATGGCTTACATTTAAGTCTTTAATCCATCTTCAGTTTATTCTTGTGTGTGGTGTAAGTTGGTGGTCTAGTTTCATTTTTTTGCACGTCCCTGTCCAGTTCTCCCAATGCCATTTGTTAAAGAGGCTCTTCTCACTCCATTTTATGTTCCTTCCTCCTTTATCAAATATTAGTTGATCATAGAGGCCTGGGTTTATTTCTGGGCTCTCTATTCTGTTCCACTGATCTATATGTCTGTTCTTATGCCAGTACCAGACTGTTTTGATTACAGTGGCTTTGTAGTATTGTTTGATGTCTGGTATCGTGATTCTTCCTGCTGTGTTCTTCTGTTTCAAGATTGCTTTTGCTATTCAGGGTCTTTTTTTGTTCCATATGAATTTTTGGAGGATTTGTTCTAGATCAGTGAAATATGTCATTGGTATTTTAATAGGGATTGCATTGAATCTGTAAATTGCTTTGGGTAGTATGGCCATTTTGATGATGTTGATTCTTCCTGTCCAAGAACATGGTATTTGCTTCCATTTATTTGTATCTTCCTTAATTTCTTTCTTTAATGTTGCATAATTTTCAGTGTACAGGTCTTTTATCTCTTTGGTTAAGTTTATTCCTAGGTATTTTATTTTTCTTGTTGCTATAGTAAATGGTATTTTCTTTTTTGCCTCTGTCTCTGATATTTTGTTGATGGTGTACAGAAATGCCTTAGATTTCTGTATATTTATTTTGTACCCTGCTCTTTTGCCAAATTCACTTATTATATCGAGTAGTCATTTAATGGAGTTTATAGGGTTTTCTAGGTATACTATCATGTCATCTGCAAATAGTGATAGTTTTACTTCTTCTTTCCCAATTTGGATGCCTTTTATTTCTCTTTCTTGTCTGATTGCTGTGGCTAGGACTTCCAACACTATGTTGAATAGAAGTGGGGAGAGTGGACAGGCTTGTCTAGTTCCTGATTTCAGGGGGAATGCTTTCAGTTTTTGTCCACTGAGTATGATGTTGGCTTCGGGCTTTTCATATATAGCCTTAATTATGTTAAGGTATGCTCCCTTTATTCCCATTTTGCTGAGTGTTTTCATCATAAATGGGTGTTGTACTTTATCAAATGCTTTTTCTGCATCTATAGATATGATCATGCGATTTTTGTCTTTCATTTTGTTTAGGTGATGTATTATATTTATTGATTTGTGAATATTAAACCATCCTTGCATCCCTGGGATGAATCCCACTTGATCATGGTGTATGATCTTTTTGATGTATTGCTGGATCCTGTTTGCCAAAATTTTATTGAGGATTTTAGCATCTATGTTCATCAGTGATATTGGCCTGTAGTTTTATTTCTTTGTCGTGTCTTGACCTGGTTTTGGGATTAGAGTAATACTGGCTTCATAGAAAGAGTTTGGGATTTTTCCCTCTTCTTGGACTTTTTGGAATAGTTTGAGGAGGATAGGAGTTAGTTCTTCACTAAATGTTTTGTAAAATTCGCCTGTGAAGCCATCCGGTCCAAGGCTTTTGTGTGCAGGGAGATTTTTTATTACTGTTTCAATTTCCTTCTTTATTATTGGTCTGTTGAGACTTTCTACTTCTTCTTGATTCAGTTTTGGAAGGTTGTATGTTTCTAGAAATTTGTTCATTTCTTCTAGGTTGTCAAATTTCTTGCCATACAGTTGTTTGTAGTAATTTCTTACAATTGTTTGTATTTCTGAGGTATCAGTCGTGATTTCTCCTCTTTCATTTCTGATTTTGTTTATTTGGGTCTTCTCTCTTTTTTTCTTAATGAGCCTGGCTAGAGGCTTGCTGATTTTGTTTATTTTTTCAAAGAAACAGCTCCTAGTTTTGTTGATTTTTTGGATTGTTCGTTTAGTTTCTGTCGTTTAATTCTGCTTTGATCTTGATGATTTCCTTTCTTCTTCTTGCCATAGGCTTTGTTTGTTGTTGTTGTTCTAATTCTTGTAGTTTTAGGATTAGATTTTTTATTTGAGATTCTTCTAGTCTTTTCAGATATGCCTGTATTGCTATGAACTTCCCTCTTAGGACTGCTTTTGCTGTGTTCCATAGGTTTGGGGCTGTTGTGTGTTCATTGTCATTAGTGTCTAGAAATTTCTTGATTTCCTCTTTGATGTCATTGTTAACCCATTCATTATTTAATAGCATGTTATTCACTCTCCGTGAGTTTGGGTGTCTTTAATTTTTTTCCCTGAGGTTGATTTTTAGTTTCAAGGCATTGTGGTCTGAAAAGATGCTTGATATGATTTCAATTTTCTTGAATTTGTTGAGGCTTGTTTTGTGTCCTATTATGTGGTCTATCTTTGAAAATGTCCCATGTGCCTTTGAAAAGAATGTATATTTTGCTTCTTTGGGGTGGAAAGTTCTATATATATCAGTTAAGTCCATGTGGTTTAGTGTGTTGTTCAATGCCTGTATATCCTTGGTGTTTCTTTGCTTGGATGATCTGTCTATTGTTGATAATGGAGTGTTGAAGTCCCCTACTATGAGTGTGTTGTTGTTGATATCCTTCTTGTGGTCTTCTAGTATTTGCTTTATGTATTTGGGTGCTCCTATGTTGGGTGCATGTATGTTTATCAGTGTTATATATTCTTGATGGATTGTTCCTTTAAGCATTATGAAATGTCCTTCTTTGTCTCTTTTTATTGCCATTGCTTTGAAATCTGTTTTGTCTGATATGAGGACTGCTACCCCAGCTTTTTTTTCAGGTCCATTTGCTTGGAATATTTTTTTATATCCCTTTACTTTCAGTCTATGTAAATCTTTTGTTTTGAGGTGTGTCTCTTGTAGACAGCAAATATGTGGGTCCTGTTTTCTTATCCATTCTGTTACCTTATGTCTTTTAATTAGAGCATTTAATCCATTTACATTTAAGATTATTATTGACATGTATTTATTCATTTCCCTTTGTATCTCTGGTCCTCTACTCTTTTTTTGTTTTTTCTCTTCCTTTTTCTTAGAATATTCCCTTTAGCATCTCTTGCAATGCTGGTTTGGTAGGGATGTATACTTTTAGTCTTCCTTTGTCTGAGAAACTCCTTATTTCACCTTCTATTTTGAATGAGAGCCTTGCTGGGTAGAGTATTCTTGGTTGTAGGCCTTTGTTTTTCATTGCTTGAAATATTTTTGACCATTCCCTTCTGGCTTGTAATGTTTCTGTTAAGAAATCGGTTGATAGCCTTATTGGAGCTCCCTTGTAAGTTATTTGCTCTTTTTCTCTTGCTGCTTTTAGGATTCTCTCTTTGTCTTGGAATGTTGCCATTTTAACTATGATGTGCTTTGGAGTGGGTTTTTGTGGGTTCCTCTTTATTGGAACTCTCTGTGCTTCCTGGACTTGCATAACTTTTTCTCTCATCAGGTTTGGAAAATTTTCTGTCACTATTTCTCCTATCAGTTTTTCAATTCCATGCTCCTTTTCTTCTCCCTCTCTTATTCCGATGATCCTGATATTATTTCTTATCATACTATCCTGTAATTCCCTTACGTCTTGTTCATATTTTTTCAATCTTTTTTCATTTTCCTGTATCGTTTGAGAATTTTTTCCTACATTATCCTCTAACTCACTAATATGATCCTCTGCTTCGTTTAGTCTGCTTTTGACTGATTCTACTGTGTTTTTCAGTTCAGAGATTGCATTCTTCATTTCTTCCTGGTTCTTGTTGATAGTTTCTATGTCTTTTTTTATGCTGGTGTAGTTCTCTGCAGGTTCCCTGTAATTTTCTTGGAGCTGCTGGTAACTTCCTTGGAGGTTGTCATAGTTGTTTTTGAGGTTTTCGAGCATATTGAGCTTCTTCACCACCATTGTTTTGAATTCCATGTCTGACATTTGGGCTATGTCTATTCCAGCTACCTCTCTTTCTGGGGATTCCTCTTTTCTTTTCATTGAGAGGTTGTTTCTGCATCTTATCATGTTGGATTCTTCTTTTTTGTTTTTGTTATTTGGATTTGTCTGCTTTGCCTTCCCACCTTTGTGGTATGAGATTCTTTATGGTAGATCTGGGGGTTTCAGTGGTGCAGTCTCTTTGACCTCCTGAGCCTGATGTTCTTGGGGTACCTTTTATATCATTTTTTTTATGCTGTCTGGTTATATTTCAGAGGTTTTTTGTTAGGATCTTCCTTCTGGCTAGTTGATTGAGAGTCACTCTATCCACTTTATCTTGAATTCTTTTGTGGAGATGTCAGTTCAGCCTTTTTGTGTTGTCTTGTTTATCGGTATCCACAGCTGGTCTAATGAGGTGGGTCAGAGTTTCCTGTTCCTTGCAGCAGTGGGCCCCCATACGGTGCATTCCTTAGGTGTCTGTTGGAGCTAGCCAAGGTGTCTTGGCAGGCATGCCTGTGAGCGGGTAAGGTGGCCTGAGAGCTTGCCTCAGGCCTGCCACGCAGCGCTCCGGGAGTTTCCCAAGGTGGCCATGGAGTTATCCTCAGGTCTGCTGCACTGTGCTCCAGGAGTTGGTCTCTTGCCTGCCAGTGCTGGGCCCCAGACACTCGTGTACAGTGGAAGTGAGCGATTGGTGCCTATTGATGTCGGCGAGGTATTTTTGCACTCACACGCCCCTGCTCGCTCAAGGCAGCCCGGGAGCTAGCCTCCGCACAGCGCTCTGGGTGAGTGTCTGTGAGTCGCTGCTGCCTGCTGTTCCAGCGCCACAGCAGCCCACTGTTTCTGCACCCGCCTGGGCTGGCACCAGCCGAGTCTGAGCGGATGCTTTGCGTTCTGTCCTGGCACTCGGGCCTGGCTCCCGCTGGAGCTGGCCAGGGGCGACTGCGCACAGTCTTCTGTGTATCCAGAGGTCCCTCCCTGCGCCCGTTTGGGCACTGATCTTATGTTTGTTGGGGTGTGTCTGAGGACTCTCAGCCCTGCGCACCTGGGCCAGTGAGTGAGGGCATTTCCTTATGCACGCCCCCGCGACCCAAGGGGAGGGTGGGGAGTGGGCGCACGCACTTCTGCGCCTGCACTCCTCAAGAATGTACTTTCACCCCCAAACTTTCCCCCCCTCTCCACAGTTCACAAGAGAAAAATATAAAGAAAAAAATTACGATTTCACTTGCTCAGCAGCACGCTGTCTCCCGTCTTTCAGCGCCTATGCCGCCTGGTCGAGTCCTGTCTCTGCCAGCGGGCAGAGATCCGCTCTCCTCCTGACTCCTCCCTGGGGAAGCCTGAGGTCTCCAAAAAGCCTTTGTGTCCTTTCAGCCACAGCTCGGGCAGCCACCCCAGTCAGGAATCCTGTTTCATCCTGTTTTCTTCTTTCACTGTCCTCACTAAACAGGTTGTTCCCAGATGGATTTTCTATAATCCAGCAGTGCCAAAGCTCGACTCCTGCCAGTGTCCAGCTGCTCACTGAGATGTTCTGTCTGCAATTAGCCCAAACTGCAGATGGGTCTCGGGAGTCTGAGAGTGCAGCCTCCCCTCACTTCTCCGCCATCTTCCTTCCTAACAATCTAAAAATTTATACCTAGCCAGGTTATCATTCAGAGTTGAAACAGAGATAAAATTTCTCAGACAAGCAAAAAAGAAAAAGAAAGAAATTTACCACCACTAAACTGGGTTTACAAGAAATATTAAAGGGTCTTGTTTATGCAGAAAAGATAATAGCCACATATGAAAAAGATACAGAAAAGAAAAACTTTTATGAGTAAAGGCAAATACACAATAAGCACAGTGAATTAATGACTTAAAGGAAAATATGAAGGTTAAAAGACAAAGTAGCAAAATGAACTATAACTATAAATAATAAGGAATACAGTATACGAAACAAAAAGATAAAATACAATGTCTAAAACATAAAGCATGGAGCGTGGAGTAGTGCTTTTAGAAAGTATTTGAACTCAAATGCCCATCAGGTTAAAATAGACTGATATAAATACAGATGGGAATATATGAAACCAAAAACCTACAAAAAATAAGAAGAGTAAAACCCAAACAAAATACTAAATAAAACCAGTAAACGAAAGGAAAGAGGTTAAAAGAACAAAGAACAAAGAAAAACTACAAAACAACCAAAAAAAGCAATTAACAAAATGGCAATAAGCACATACCCAACAATAATTACTTTCAATATCAAATGGAGTAAATATTCCAATCAAAATATATAGAGTGGTTGAATTGATACAATAAAAATACCCATCTATAGGCTGCCTAGAAAAGAGCCACTTTAAATTGAAAAATACACACCAGACTGAAAGTGAAGAAATGTAAAGAGGCATCCCATGCAAAGAGAAATGAAAACTGGGCTAGCAATACTCATATCAGACTAAATAAACTTTAAAATAAGCAATATAAAAAGAGACAAAGAAGGACACTAGATAATGATAAGGGGTCAATCAAAAATAGAATTTAATAATTGTAAATATCTATGCACCCAGCATAGGAGCCCCAGAGTATATAAAGCATATGTTAAGGAACATAAAGGGAGAAATTAATAGTAGTATAATAATAGCAGAGGACTTTAATACCCTACTTACCTCAATGTATAGATCATCCAGAAAAAAATTAATAAGGAAATAATGGCTTTAAATGGCACATTAGACCAGATTGATTTAATAGACATTTGTAGACCATTTCACCCAAAACTGCAGAAAACACATTCTTCTCAAGTGTTATGGAACATTCTCCAGGATAGACCATATATTAGGTCACAAAACAAGCTTCAATAAATTCAAGAAGATTAAAATTATATCAAGCATTTTTTACCTCAATGACATAAAATTAGAACTCCACCACAGAAAGAAAACTAGAAAAAGCACAAATACATAGAAAATAAACAACATCCTACTAAACAACCAATGGAACAAATTAAAAATCAAACAGAAAATCAAAACTACCTTGAGACAAATGAAAATGAGAATGCAACTTTGCAAAACGTATGGAATGAAGCAAAAGCAGTTCTAAGAGGGAAGTTCATAGCTATACAAGCTGACCTCAAAAGGCAAGAAAAATTCAAAATAAGCAATTTAACTTTCCAAATAAAGGAACCAGAAAAAGAAGAGCAAACAAAAACCAAAGTAAGTTAAATGAGAGATATAATAAAGATCCGAGTGGAAATAAATGAAATAGAAACTAAAAAAAAAAAAAAAAAAAAAAAAAAAAAAACGGGAAAAAATCACTGAAACTAAGAGCTGGTTCTCTGAAAGGATGAGTATAATTTACAAACCTCTAGCCAGCATCATCAAAAAATAGAGAGATCCCTATTAAATAAAATTAGAAATAAAAAGAAGATATTTCAACTGACACCACAAAAATATGAAGGATCATTAAAGAACACTATGAACATTATATGCCAAAAAATTGGACAACCTAGAAGAAACTGATAAATTTCTGGAAACATATAACATCAAAAACTGAACCAGGAAGAAACAGAAAATCTGAGCAGACCAATTACTAACAATTAAATTGGAGGAATAATCAAAAAACTCCCCAAAAACAAAGCCCAGGACCAGAAGGCATCACAAGTGCCTTCAACCAAACATTTAAAGAAGCATTAATAAAAACCATTTTCAAACTATTAAAAAAAAAGAAGAAGAAAGAAAAGGACAGAACACTTCCAAACTTATTTTATGAAGCCTGAGTTACTCTGATACCAAGACTAGACAAGGATGCTATGAAAAAAAATATTATAGGAAGTATTCCTGATTATCATAGTTCCAAAAATCCTCAACAAAATATTAGCCCACTGAATTAAGTAGAACATCAAAAGAATCATACACCATGATCAAGTGGGATTGCTTCAGGGATGCAAGGATGGTTCAACATCTAAAAACAACAAAATGATCATCCATATTAACAAAATTAATGATAAACATCATATAGTCATCTCAATATATGCAGTAAAAGCATTAGAGAAAAATTCAACATTTATAATGATAACTCTCAACCAAGCGGGTAGAGAGGGAACATACCTCAACATTATAGAAGCCATATATGACAAGTCAACAGCTGAAATCATACTTAAAAGTGAAAAATTGAAAGCTTTTCCTTTGAGATCAGGAACAAGACTAGGATGCCCATTCTCACTAATGTTATTCATCATAGTAATTAGAAGTCCCAGCCACAGTATGCAAGAAAAAGAAGTAAAAGGTATTTGTTTATTTGAATTAATCCCTTCATCATGATATAATGACCTTCTTTGTCTCTTATTACAGTCTGTCTTAAAGTCAGTTTTGTCTGATATAAGTATAGTTACCCCAGATTTCTTTTGGTTTCCATTTTCCCTTCATTTTCAGTTGGTGTGCATCCTTATTTCCGAAGTGAGTCTCTTGTAGGTAGCATATCCCATCTTTACAGCATTAGAATAGATTAGATTAGATTAGATTACAGTGAGATTTCTACTTTCATATGTTTTCCTGTTATTGATTAGCACCCTTTCATTTCAACTAAAGATATCCCTTTCACATTCTTGTAAGGCTAGTCAATTGGTGATGATCTCCTTTAGTTTTGCTTTCTCAAAAAAAATTTTTCCCCTTAACTTCTTCCCTCCCCTTTGGAATAGTGAGAAATGAATAACAATTTCCTAAATAAAGCTTCATAATTATCTCAGATTTTTGTTTTCTAAGAATACTGAAAATTATTCTTACATGAATAGATATGCAATATCATGAGGCCGTAGGGTAAGATAGGATTTTTTCCATTCTAAGAATCTATGCAATAATTCATCTTCCTCACCAACTGTAGAAATCTTATTTTTATCTGACCACAGCTCCAATGATGACAGCACAATAGTAACTTTAAGTTGGGCAAATACCTAAAAACAAAAGAGATAATACATGAAAAAAATAACCTTTGTGGTATTTTATGTGACCAAGAAATTAATTTAATGTTTTGACAAATCCATGCTCAGTTTATGTGTATGACTTAATTATTCATAAATACCACATCAAGTTAAAAGAAATTATAATTTCAAAACTTGTATGAATTTTAATAACTAGTATGAAAAGGAAAATACTTACTGAATTTATAAGGCCAATAATTTCGATGACTTTATTTGTCACTATCATGCTATCAGAGCCCAAGTAATCATACTGAAAAACAGAATTAATTTTTAATTTAATACAAATTTGTTATGTAATATGTCTCAGATTTACTCTTCATCTACCTTCAGAGGTTTGAGGCTGCTTTGGGGTTAGAACAGTGAAAAATAAGCCAGTAACAATTTTTTTTAAATGGATGTAAATTTGATCACTCATACACGATGATGGAAATGCAAAATCATACAGCCACTCTGGAAAGTATTTTGGAATACAAATAATAAATTTACCACGTGATCCATCAATTGTACTCCTGGGCATTTATTCCAAAGAAACAAAAACTAATACCAAAAAAACCTACACATAAGTGTTCATAACATTTTTACTCATAAAAAGCCAAAAACTAGAAACAACTCACATATCTTTCAATGGTTAACTGATTAAACAAACTGTGGCACATTCATACCATGGAATACTACTCAGTAATAAATAAAAGGAACTGAAATTTTGATATATGGAACAGCGTGGATAAACCTCAAGAAAATTATGCTGAATATGAAACAATCTCAAAAGAATACCTACTGGATGATAACACGCAATATTGCTGAAATCATAGAGAACAGATTAGTGATTGTCAAGGGTTTAGTACGTGTAGGAAGCAGGGAGAGATGGATGTTATTGTAAAAGGAGAACATAAGTCTCGTGGTATGGTAGTGTTGAGTGTCTTGACTGTGGTGATAGTTATGCAAGGCTATACTTGTGACACTGCCACATAAAACTACACATACACAAGTAAGCGTGTATATAATTGTTATAATCTGCATAGGTTCTATAGAAGTGCCAATGTCAAATCTAACATCTATAAATCATATATCTGAAGTATTCTATACCTTTGATGTTTCACATGATCCTCAGATTAAACACATCCAAATTAAATTCATCATCCTTCTTCAAAACTCTGTTCCTACTTACATTCCCAGTACTACAATGAATGATATTATCATTTATGACCTCCCACATTTATTATACTACATATTCCATGAGAGCAGAACTTTTTCTATTTTGTTCACTGCTGTATACCCAATAAGCAGAACAGTAACTGGCATCTAGATCATACTCAAAAAATGTATTAAGTGAATAAACAAATTAATCAATTTGCCAGTCTTTCTAATTCAACCTCATCAGTAACTTTTTAAATCGTCCTTTTCTATCTAGTCCTAATACTAATTTGTGAACTTTCATCTTTATTTTTGAAATAATCTCTTAAATGGTTCCTTCTTCTCCAGTTTTCTCACCAGCAATCCAGTCACTATACTTTTTTTTTTTCAAAAAAACCGTGATTCTAAAATGAAAGCATGAAGATGTCACTCCTCTGATTAAAATCTTCTCATGGCATTCCATTACCTTTCAGATAAAATCTAAATATCAAGTCAATTCTTTAATTCATCTCTTTCTATTTCTTTTCTTCAACACTTTGCATTAATTATACTAAACTTCTTGCAGTCTTCTGAAAAGAACCTTCTCTCATATTTATCTACTCTTGCACAGTCTTCCTTGGCCTCATCCTCTCCCCACCACCCAAATGAACCAATCCAGACCACAAACTTTTACAATTCTTATACTCCAAGCCATTATTCCTCTGCCCTAATCCCAGGGCCAGGTACACACAACTAGAAACAACCCCTATACCCCAGAACCTACTAAAATTATTCAGACTAGCCAATTCTAAACTTGTTTACCTTGCCTTGCCAATTCCTTCCCAAAGAAACCACAATCAAGGTTCCCATATGTCTTTCCAACAGCAATAATTTTCTGATCTGTTGGCCTCACCATACCTGAATAATAATAAAATCTACATTTTAAAAGAGCTACTTGCATGCTTTTTATTACCTCAGGCTACAATTGCATTCTTCTCTGTCTTTCTCCCTTATGGAACTGTGTTTTTTTAGTACCACACACTTCCCTCCATCGTGACACTGAATTCCCGAGGCTGTAATTGTGAAGTCAATAAAGATGATATCACGATTGCTCTTTTTTACGAGCCCAGCATCTAGTAACACAGTTTTCATAGCTGGCTCAATGTTTATTAGAGAATACGTAAATATGTATGAGAACATAGAAAAGGGATGTTTAATCAGCGTTAGATGGCTGGCAACCCTGGCAATTTGGACAGGAAGCTTTCAAAACAACTGTCAAAATTTGTAACATAATCCTAAACAAAATGATTTCCATAATCCAAAATATTACTTGGAAATTTATTCATCTTTACTGGAAGCACCTTAATTTTCTCTTAAATGTTCACTTTGCCCTTTCCTTTACACTCTAATAAATCAAGTATTATCATAGCCTTCTCCAAATCTCACCTGGCTTTGACCTTCAACTCTGGCTTCCTGACAAACTCTAGAATCCTACAAATAAAACTGGTAGTGAGTATAATTTATAGTCTCTGTGGTATCCACAGTTGTGACAATCCAATGCTTTTCATAAGAACAAAACCTGGAAAGTATTTTTTTATCCATGTTTTCCGAAATCTTTGAAATATAGAGGAAACAAAACAACAACTGGTTGAGTGCAAACTAAGTTATCACCCCAAGATTCTGAAGTTCAGAGGTCCTCAAACTGTTTGTGGGAATCAGGGATCTAGATAGAGGTGCATTTAGACCAGGTAAACAACAGATTGGAATAGGCATGCCAATAAAAAGTGCTAAAAAATTGACATATTAATGTAAGCAGTTCCTATAAATAACTATACTACTACCACTTTTGTGCCAATAATTATTTTACTGGGCAAAACATTCTCTAGACTACATACTACTCTTCAACCACAAACAGAAATTAAAAGCTTAAAGAATGTCACAAAAAGCAAACATCACCATTAAAAACTACGGTGGATTGAGAGATGCCCCAAAGATGTGACCATGCAAAATTTTCAAATAAAACACTTCTGATAGAACTCGTGTAATTTCAAATATGTGTTTTGCCAGTTTGCAAATGTTTCCACTGTTTGGTCTATGACATGCAAGTAAGAAGAGTAGAATCTTTAAGTTCCTATCTAACTAGGATAATCATATATTAATATCAAATATGTAAAAGTAAAGAAAAATACATACCAAAACTTTGTCCACCACAATATGCATTTCTAGATAAAGAGGAATTAAGTCTGGAACAGCTGATTTTGACTAGAAAAGAGAAAAACAGTACTTAAAAACATAAAAGCTTTCATAAATTGTTATTCTGAACTTTTAAAATCTGTTTTTCATCTTTACTGAGGAAGGTGGACAAAAATTATATATATTTAAGGTATAAGACTTGATTTATGTACATTGTGAAATAATTGGCAAAATAAAGTTAATTATCATATCTATCTCACAGTTACCATTTTCTTTCTTTTTATGTGTGTTGTGAGAACATGTAAGATCAACCCTTTTAGCAAATTTCAAGTTTACAATATAGTATGGTTAGCTATAGTCACATTACTGTATAGTATATCTCCAAAACTTATTCTTTCTGCATAAATGAAACTTTGTACCCTTTAACCAACATTTCTCCAATTTTTCTTGTCCCCATCTCCTGGAAAATAATATTCTATTTTCTGCATGTGAGTTTTACTGTTTTAGATTTCACATATAAGATCACACAATATTTATCTTTCTGTGCCTGGCTTATTTTACTTAGCATAATATTTTCAACATTCATTCCTGTTTTCACAAATGACAGAATTTCCTTTATTTTTAAGGCTGAATAATATTCTGGTTTGTGTGTGTGTGTGTGTGCGTGTGTGTGTGTGTGTCTCACATGTTCTTTATCCTTCATCCATCAATGGATATTTAACTTATTTCCATCTCTTGGCTATTTGTGAATAAAGTTGGCAATGAACATAGGAGGGCAGATATCTCTTAAATATACTGATTTGTTTCCTAGGATATATACCCAGAAGCAGAACTGGTGAATCATATGCTAGATCTGTTCTTAATTTTCCATAGAACCTCCATACTGTTTCCCATAGTGGCTGTACCAAATTACATTCCCACCAGCAAAAGGGTTCCTTTTCTCCACATTCACAACACCCATTATTTCTTGTCTTTTTTATAATAGCCATTCTAACAACTGTGAGGTTATATCTCATTGCGGTTTTGATTTACATTTCTTTGATGATAAGTAATATTGAGTTATATGTGGTGATGGATGTTAATTAGATTTATTGTGGTGATCATTTCATAATATATGCATATCTCAAATCACTATGTTGTATGCTTTAAACTAACACACTACTATAGGTCAATTACATGTCAATACAACAGAAATAAAATAACTTTTAAGTATAAATACATTTTAAGAGTCCCAGATTCTAGATATTGAAAGCAAAAATACCATTAAAAAGGACTGGAGGGAATCAGGGCAGAGCACTAACACTGTTTACCATAGTTTGGGTAATCTAAGCCATTGTAAAATACCCTCCTAAATTCTCAGAAGGAAAAGAGAAATTTTAGTATTTAGTTTAAAACTTTTTATTTTAAATTATATATATATATGTGTGTGTGGTAGCACTGAATACTTCAGTGCTGCTCCTTCTTTTCATACATTTGATTCCTGTATTATTTTGAACACAGGATTAGAAGCTACAAGAGACACAAAAATAATAGTGGGTTAAGCAAAATTGGATTTTTTTAATCTCGCACCAGAAAGTCGGAAAATGGTGGTTTAGTCTTGTGAATTCTTCAGGAGCAAGACTCATTCTTCCTTATTGCTCTGCCACATATGATATCATCATTATCCTTGTGGACCATGATGTTATCAACATGTCCACAATACAGTCAGCAGGGAAGGGAAAAAGAGAAGAATATAAACCCCCTTCCTTTATATTCAATCCTGACATAATATATATTACACCTGCTTACACATCAGTAGCCATAACTTTAACACATGGACCTACTTTAATGCAAGGGAACTTGAGAAATGTAGTCTTTTTTTACATGACCAGCTAGACTCTTAAGGGTTTTGTTATTTAAAACTGACATGTTTTAAATGTTTAAAACCTGAGGAGATGTATACTGTAAACAACTAACAATGCTGTAAACTTCTTAAATAAATTATGAATATTTATACAACTTTTACTTGGCACAAAACTTTTATCTCATTCAATTATTTTTATGAGGACCAAAATATGCAGTTATACAGGATATACACTGAACAATTTACATAGCCACATGTGACAATCCTGCTTATAACATTTAAATTATATCTACAATTGAATTAATGCTGATTCCTTGGTTATGAACACAACTTTTATAAATATTGATTTAATGAATAAGTTTCAGGAATATAGAGACAAAAGCAGAAACTAAATGTTTAAGTTCATATTGAATATACACTAGTTAATTTTAAAAAGTTATGATAAGTAACAAAAATAATTATTGAAATATAAGTAAATGATAGGTTTTTGCAAGCAGGAAAAGGTGATGTATAGGTCAAATGAAATTATAAGGTTAAAAAAGGTGAGGATGTTCTTAAGGATATTGAGCAAAAAAAGGGAGAGAGACAGAATTCATGGACATGGAAAACAGCATGGTGATTATCAAAGGGAGGGGCGGTGGGGAGAGGTGGGAGAGGGTGTGGGGGAGAAATTGTGATGGACAGAGACTTGACTTGGGGTGGGGAACACACAACACAATATTCAGATAATATGTTATAGAAATGTACACCTGAAACCTGTATAATTTTATTAACCAGTATCACCACAATAAATTCAATAAAAAGGAAAAAGAGAAAAGAATATTTGCTAGAGACGTGAATTTATTTCTGGATTGTCTATTCTGTTCTATTGATCTATGTGTCTGTTCTTATGTCAGTACCAGACTATTTTGATTACAGTGACCTTGTAGTACAGTTTGATATCAGGTATTGTGACTCCCTCCTGCTTTGTCTTTCCTTCTCAAGATTGCAGAGGATATTCAGGGTTGTTTTTGGTTCCATATAAATTTTTGAAATATCTGCTCTAGATCTGTGAAAAATGCCATTGGTATTTTAATAGGAATTGCATTGAATCTATAGATTGCTTTGGGTAGTATGGACATTTTAATGATGTTGATTCTTCCCATCCATGAACAAGGTATATGCTTTCATTTATTTGTATCTTCCTTAATTTCTTTCTTCAGTGTTCTATAGTTTTCCAAGTATACAAGTCTTTTACCTCCTTGGTTAAGTTTATTCCTAGGTACTTTATTTTTCTTGTTGCTGTAATGAATGAGAATTTTTTCCTAGTTTCTCTTTCTGATATTTCATTATTGGTATACAAAAATGTCCTCGATTTCTGAATATTGACTTTGCATCCTGCAATTTTGCCAAATTCACTTATTAAGTCGAGTGGATTTTTGGTGGAGACCAAAGGGTTTTCAATGTACACTATCATGTTGTCTGCAATCAATGACAATTTTACTTCTTTCTTTCCAATTTGGATACTTTTTATTTCTTTTTCTTGTCTGATCACTGTGGCTAGACCTTCCAGTACTATGTTGTGTAAGAGTGAGGTGGACACCCTTGTCTTGTTCCTGATTTTAAGGGAAATGATTCTAGTTTTTGTCCATTGAATATAATGTTAGCTGTAGGCTTCTCACATATGACTTTTATTATGTTGAGATATGCTCCCACTATTCCCACTTTGCTGAGTGTTTTTATCATAACAGTGTGCTGGATTTTATCAAATGATAAAATTTTTCAGCATCTATTGATATAATCATGTGATTTTTTGTCCTTCATTCTCTTTATGTGGTATATTACATTTATTCATTTGCAAATAATGTACCATCATTGTATCCTTAGGATGAATCCCACTTGATCATGGTGTATGATCTTTTTAATGTATTTCTGAATCTGGATTGCCAATGTTTTGTTGAGAATTTCAGCATCTATGTTCATCAGATATATTGGCCTGTAGTTTTCTTTCTTTGTTGTGTTTTTAAATGATTTTGGATTTAGGATGATACTGGCCTTGTAGAAAGAGGTTGAGAGTCTTTCCTCTTCTTGAATTTTTTGGAATAGTTTGAGAAAGATAGGAATTACATGTTTGCTAAAATTAATCTGTGAAGTTATTCAACCCAGGGCTTTTGTGAGCTGGAGTTTTTCAATTACTGCTTCAATTTCACTCATTTTTCACTTCTTGATTCAGTTTTGGTAGATTGTATGTTTCTAGATATTTGTGCATTTTTCCCCAGTTGTCCAATTTCTTGGAATAGAGTTCTTCATAGCAATTTATTACAATGGTCAATTAATATTTGATAAAGGGGGCAGGAGCATACAATGGAGTAAAGACAGCCTTTTCAATCAACAGTGCTGGGAGAACTGGACTGGTACATGCAAAGAAATGAAGCTAGACCACCAGTTCACACCACACGCTGGAGCCAATTCAAGATGGATAAAAGACTAAAGTACAAGTCATAAAACTTTTAGAGGAGACACAGGCAGAAAAATTTCCGATATCCCACATAGCAATATTTCTGCCGATATATTTCCTCAGGCAAGGGAAATCAAGGAAAAAGTAAACAAATGGGACTACATCAAACTAAAACGCATCTGCCCAGTTAAAAAAACCATCAACAAAAGGAAAAGGGGGACTTCCAGCTAAGATGGAGGCCTAGACAGACACACTGGGTCTCTCTCCACAACTAAGAAGGAATATAGCTACCTCAAAACTAGAGACAACCAGAAGTTCCAGAAAATCAAGCTTCATGTAAGTCCAACAAACAAAGATATAAAGAAGAAATACTAATCCAGACAGGTAGAAGAGGCAGAGCCCGGGCGGAGAGGACACAGTGTGGTGGTGGCAGCAGCAGCAGTAGCAGCGGCAGGCCATTGGAAAGTGCAGTCACACATTTTAAAAAGTGGGAAGGGACACCTGAGGAGCATTCCCAGCTCCTGACCAGACCACGCAGCTCACAGTCCCAGCGCCGGGGAAAATAAAGCCTCATTGCTTCTGACTGTGCAAACTAGTCGGGGTTGGGGCAGAGGAAGAAACTACTGGTCTCTCAGCAGAGTCCATTTGTTTAAAGGGTTCCCACAGTCCTAGAATGTCTGAAGACCCACCCACTCTGGGAACGACAGCCAGGGCAACAGCTAGAGAGGCGCCAGTCCCATACGAAAGTGGGATAAGTGCCTGGAAAAGGGGCAAGTGCTGAGCAAGTGGCATTGTTCCCTCTCAGACCCCTCCCCCACATACAGCGCCACAAGATGGTGGAATGGGTCGCCTTATTCTGACAAATACCTAAGGCTCCGTTCAATACAATGTAACAAGTACGACAGCTCTACCTAAGACACAGAGGCAAACAAACACAGGAGTCAGTCAAGATGAAGAAAAAGATAAGTCTGGCCCAAAAGGGGGAATGGATCAAGGTTCCAGTGGGAGAACTAAGTGACAAGAAGATAGCCAACCTAACAGATGAGGAGATAGCCAACCTAAGAGATGCAGAGTTCAAAACACTGGTGATAAAGATGCTCACAGGCTTGACAGATATGCTCAAGTATGGCAAACGCATAAGGGAAGAAGTGAAGGTTATGCTAAGTGAAACAAAGAAAAATCCACAGAAGACCAATGGTAAAGGGAAGGAAACCAGGGTTCAAATCAATGATTTAGAATATAAGAAAGAAAAAAACAGTCAACCAGTACAGAGTGAGGAAACAGGAATGGAAAATAATGAGGAGAGGCTTAGGAACCTCTGGGACAACTTTAACCTTGCCAACATCTGAATCATAGGGGTGCCAGAAGGAAAGAGGAAGAGCAAGAAATTGAAAGCTTATGTGAAAAAATAATGAAGGGAAACTTCCCAAATTTGGCAAAGGAAATAGACATACAGGTCCAGAAAGCATAGAGAGTCCCAAACAAGCTAGTCCCAAAGAGGACCACACCCAGACACATCATCATTAAAATGCCAAAGGTAAAAGATAAATAGAGAATCTTAAAAGTAGCAAGAGAAAAGCAGAGTTGCCTACAAAGGGGTGCCTATAAGACTAACAGCTGATTTCTCAAAAGAAACTTTGCAGGCAAGAAGGGACTGGCAAGAAGTATTCAATGTAATGAAAAGGAAGGACGTACAACCAGGACTACTCTATCCAGCAAGGCTATCATTTGGAATGGAAGGGCAGATGAAGTGCTTCCCAGACTATGTGAAGCTAAAGGAGCTCATCATCACCAAGCCATTATTATATGAAATCTCAAAGGGACTTACTTAAGAAAAAGAAGATCAAAACTATGAACACTAAAATGACAACAAACTCACAACTATCAAGAACTGAATCTAAAAAATAAAAACAAAATCCAACTAAGCAAACCAGAATAGGAACAGAATCATAGGTATGGGGATCATCTGGAGGGTTATCAGCTGGGAGGGGGGAGGGAGAGAAATGGGGAAATGGTGCAGGGATTAAGAAGCATAATTGGTTGGTACAAAATACACATGGGGAAGTTAAGAATAATATAGGAAAGGGTGAAGCCAAAGAACTTATATGCATTACCCATAAACATGAACTAAGGAGGGTGGGATTGCTTGGGGGAGGAGGGGTACTGGGGAGAGGAGAGCAAAGGGTAAAAAAATTGGGACTACTGTAACAACATAATTAATAAAATATACTTTTAAAAAAGAAAAGGGAACCAACTGTATGGGAGAGCATATTTGCCAATGATACATTGGACAGGGATTTGATCTCCAAATATATATAAATAACTCATATGACTCAACACCAGGAAGACAAACAATGCAATTAAAAATGGGCAAACTATCTGAATAACCACTTCTCTAAGGAATATATACAGAAGGTCCATAGGTATATGAAAAGATGTTCAACATCACTAGCCATCAGAGAAATGCAAATTAAAACCACATTAAAAATGTCACCTCACACCTGTCAGCATGGCCATCATTAATAAATCAACAACCAAGTGCTGGCGAGCATATAGAAAAAAGGGAACTCTAGTGCACTGTTGGGAATGCAGACTGGTGCAGCCACTGTGGAAACAGTATAAAATTCCTTAAAACACTAAAAATGGAACTGCCTGTTTACCCAGCAATTCTGCTGCTGGGAATACATCCTAAGAATCCTGAGTAACCAACTGAAGAGAATTTATGCACCCCTATTTTCATAACAGCTCTATTTGCAATAGTAAAGTGCTGGAAAGGGTCTAGTGTCTTCAGTAAATGAGTGGATCAAAAAACTGTGGTACATTTACACAATGGAATACTATGCAGTAGAGAGAAAGAAGGAACTCCTACCTTTTGTGACAGCATGGCTAGAACTGAAGAATACTATGCTAGGTGAAATAAGCCAGTCGGTGAGCGACACATAATATGATGTCACCTATAACAGAAATCTAATGAACGAAATAATTAACGAACAGAATAGAACCACAGGCAAGGAAATGTGGAACAGACTGAAAGTGACCAGAGGGGTGAGGGGAGGAGGATAATGGAGGAAAGAAGGGGGAGGGGCTAGACAAAGAACATGTATGAATGACCCACGGACAGGGAGAACAGTATTAGAACTATGGGAGCGGGAGGCAGAATGGGCAGAGGAGGGCAAAGGAGGAAAAATTAAGACAACTGTAATAGAATAACAATAAAAAATGCTTAAAAATGAATATTCGCTACAGCTATACAATAGGTTAATAATTTTTTTAACAAATAAAAGAAGACACTGTCTTGAAAATAGTAGTAAAGCATATGTAACTAACTTTTCCACTTATGTAAATGTTATAGTCCATCGGGTTTTGTCCTATATCACGGCTATTTTCAGTATGAACTGCAAATTTATTGTTTTCATTCCTTAATTTGTAAAGCATATGCTGGAATTCAACTTCAGTTTCCAGAGGCTCAATTCCATAAGAAACATTTTCAAATTGCAGTATTCCTCTGTAAAGTTAAGGGTAAAAAATTAAGTTCAGTTTTTAAAATTCTGACAGAATCAAAAAAAGAAAAAAGGAGAAAACACAGAACATTTTTGAGTTCAATATTTTGACCCATATTATTTATATTTTGAAGATGACTCTGAAGAGACAAAAGATCTCCCCAACCCACAAAATTAACTTCCCATTTAATTTTTTAGTTACAAATGCATCAGAAATTACGTAATCAGTGCTAGTGTGGTGAACAGCATTTAGAGTGTTCAAGTAATTCCCCATCCTCCAAATCAGTGACAATGAAAGCAATGTAGAAATCTGGTTTGCACTACTTTAGAAAAACATAACAAAAGGCTATGTAATGACCAATATTATTTATAAGAATAAAATTTGGCTGTAATTATAGAAAGACATATATTAATTTTGTTTATGCACATAGTCTGAATAAAAAATTTTAAATATGATCTTTTTTAACTATTCTTTCCTGACTACAGGTAACAACAGTTCAAATGACTACTTCCTAAAAACCAAACTTCAGAGTTCCATGTAAATGCACTGAGGAACAATTTTTTGTGTGTGGAACAAGGATCCTGTGCTACAAAATGAGAGTGACGAATTTGCTGACATAGTAGAAAACTCTTTAAATACTAAGAAGGAAACCCTACCATAGAGACTTTCAGATACTGATATTAGAAAAAATGAGTACCATATTAATAATAATTTGTTTATATAGACTTGACTTCCTCTCTCTGAAGATGACTTTCCTTGAGAAAAAGCACGCCTCATTTATTTTTATCTCTCCTTGTATATCCAAACACTAGACTAGTAGCTGGTACACTGTAGGTATTAAAAATATTCTATATGCTGAAAAAATAACCTAGCCTAAATTTAACTCCTCAAACTTGCTGTAGTCATGCACGTTCAATTGTCTCTTCTGTAGTTAAGAAAAAATAAGATATAGAGCAAGGACACCAGAAAATCTAAACCTCCAAGGAAAGAAATTTTCTGGTCAGTGAGGAGAAGTAAAAGAAACAGCAGAGCGTATAACTGAATAATCTCCACTTGGGAATTTTATTCCAGCTTCATATTTAATATCAAGATAACAAATTCAATGCAGCCAAAGATCATAACCATGATGTTCATATATCAACAGTAAAAAATACATAACCTCAGTCCCAAGCATGTGCTTAGTGTGACAATAGAATTCGGATATCCTTCAACAGATCCTTGGTAGTAGCATTGAGTCTAGAAAATAAGAAAAGTGAGGTGGTTACTTAGAAACTGATAAAGCTTTCTGATGATATGATAGAATTTTCTAAATATTTTTCCAGGTTGCACAGTTTATGTCAATATGAATAAAGCAACATTAAGAAAACAGTCTCCCCACAGTTGCCAGTTTTACTATATTAACTACTCTTATCAAATTAATACTTTAGATTATTATTTTACTCTCTGCTTCCAAAGTTAATCTCATATTTTTGGTAAAATTATTTGCCAATAAATAAATTTAGGTCATCAATTAAAACACAAAAATTCTGAATCTGAATTTCCTTTAAATCTAATACTCTGCTAAAAGGGAACATATAAAATTTAATGGCACAAGAATGAAGAGCTAGAAAAAGACATACTATGTCAACACAAACCAAAAGGACAATTTTGAAGCTCTACTAATACAAAAAAAAAAATGTAGACATTAGGCAATAAACATGACTAATAATAAAGGGGGGAACTTTATAATGATAAGTTTCAACGCATGAAGAAGGCTCCATTTATATTCACTTAATAACATACCTTCAAAATATAGAAAGCCAAAATTGAAAAAATGATAAAAATGGAGAAATGTATAATTATAGTAAAACATTTTTAAACATATACTTCTGTCAGTAATAAGTCAAGCATTCCGAATCTATAGAAGATTTGAACAGCATGTTAACAACCTAATATAGATAGAACACTATACTTTAAAACTGTAGAATACACTTTCTTTTTAATGAACATTTACAAAAATGACACCATATTCTGGCCATGAAGCATGAGAATAAATTTTAAGTGATTGAAATCATATGAAGTCTGGTCTCTGACCACAGTACAATTATGTTAGATATTATATAATTTCCAAGATTCAATACTGTTATAACTTTTAGTAGATACCAATGTAAGATTTGTTAACACACTGCTTTATAGTGGAACTAGGGGAGGAAAGAAGCAACAAGAAAGAGAAACTGATGGTCCTAATATAAATGAAGTAACATGGTGTCCAACTTAATATTTCAACAAATTTTTATTATTTGCTAATTATGTGCCAGGCATTTTTCTAGGCTTTTGGGGATACATCAGTGAATAAAACAGACCAAAAACGCTGCCTGATGAGAATTATATTGCACTGGAGAATCAAGAAATAAAGTAGATAGAATAGATGGCACATTGTACATTTGTAACCATTATGGGGAAAAACAAAACAGGTAGGAGAGTACTAAGTGTAAGAATGCAATCTAAAATGGGGGTTTGTCAAAGACTAATAGAGTGATTTTGAGCAAAGACCTGAAGAAAAAGAAAGAGAAAACATGTGGTTTTTTGGAAAAGAACAAATATCTGGATTAGAAGAAATAAAAAGTGCAAAATCTTGGAAGGAAAACATGTCTAGTATGTCTGAAGAACAGCAAGGAGAGAACTGTGATGGGAACAAGTGAGCAAGGTAGAGAATAACAGGAAATGACGTCACACAGGTAAAGAGGACCAGATTGCATAAAGGCCGTAAGATATTGAAATGATTTTTGTTTTCACTTTGTGAGCAATAGGTGGTCATCCCATGGAGAGTTCTGAGCAGAGAAATGACATCATCTGACTAGGTATTAATAGGATCGATCTGGTTGCTGTGTTGAGAATTGACTGAGAGGTTGGGCAAGATGTGGAAGTAGAAAGATTATTCAAGAATTTCTGGCAACAATTCAATTAAATATGATGTTTCCTTGGAAAAGAGTGGTATCAGTGGATGGAGACAGAGGAAGAGGGTGGATTATGGATATACAATACTATAATTTAAAGGGGAGATCAATAGGATTTCTTCATGAAAGGGATAGGGCAGCAATTTTCAACCTTTTTCATCTCGTGGCACACATGAACTAATTACAAAAATGCTGCAGCACACCAAAAAATATATTTTTTGCCAATCTGACCAAAAAACTAGGTATAATTTGATTCATTGACACCAGATGGCCATTGTTGTGCTGCCCATTGCCATCTTCCTATTTGACAGTGTGAGCAAAGAGAGGTCCACGCCCCTGACTAAATAACCAGGCATTAACATGCTTTAAAAGTTCTGGCAGCACACCATTGTCCCTCTTGAAGCAGCAGTTGAGAATCACTGAGATGGAGGTTTGAGAATCACTGAGATGGGTGTGAAAAAAAGGAAAAGTTTTCAATCTATGATTTTTTATGTCCAGAAATATTTGTGTTTGCTTTTATTGTTTTTTTAAGTTTAGGTTCATTAATTCAACAAAAAATAAACTAAATAATTAACTAACTAAATGATACCTATGTTCAAAGCAGAATAAAAGGTGCTAGGTCAATCCAATTTGTCTTTAATTTACCAAGACTTCAGGAAAGTCTAATAATGGGAGAAATTAGCTTAAAAATGGTTCCCTTGAATATAGCCTCTGTGAATTGAGTCTTCTGTAACAGGAAAGCATTTATTCAATGTAAAAAAATGTTTTAAAAATTTTGTAAAACATAGAACTTAAATCTTACCTGAATATTTGACGAACGTGAATTCAGAGATCCTTGATTATACAAATAAACCATAAAATTAGCAGCTAAAAAATGTCTGAATGTAAAAAAAGAGAGGGAGTTTAGAAAGTTATTCTTTTTCAAACATATAAACAGTGGACAGCAAGTTAACAGCCTCCGGCCAAATGTGACCTACTCTTTATTTTTGTAAATAAAGTTTTATGGGAACAGAGACACAGCCATTGACTTATGTATGGTCAATGGCTGCTTTCCTGCTACGAGAGCAGAGATGAGTCATTTCGACACAGATTTGTGGGCCTTAAGACCAAAAATATATACTATCTGGGCTTTTAGAGAAAACATTTACCAACCTTTGATAACGGTAGTTATTTTATATATATATAATTCCAACAAGTATACTCTTACTCAAAGTAATTTTCTTATCTTAATTGACTCTTATAAAGAAAATAAGAAAATGGAACTACAAGATGTAGGATTATGAGAATTGTCTATTCTTTCACTTCTAAGCTTTATTACCATGCATATATGCTTCCTTTACAATGAAGTAAAAGAGTATTGTGTAAAAATCATATTAATCTGAACACAGGTACTAAAACTACCTTCTCTAGTACCATTCCCTGTACTTATTATTATTTTAGTTAGGCTTCCTTACCTCATGCTCACTCTTCAATCCAATGTAACATAACTAGATCACCCAGACTCATTTGTGTTGGGAACCCTCCACTAAAACTGATCTCATATATATTATGTAGCTAATGACAGGTGGAAGGCAGTTTGAAGCCAAGTAAAACTATTCTAATGCACTTCATATTGTTGACTACATTCCCCTTCTTTAAACCATTCTTCAACTTCAACTTCAAATATACCATTTCCTCCTGGTTTTCCTCATATCTTTCTACTTCTGTAAATCTCCTCCTCTAGATCCTTGCTCTTCCCTTAAATATTCCCATGGCATTCATTTGTGGGTTGTTTTTCCTTCTCACCTTTAATATTTACCCCCATCTCAATAGGTTTATATTGTTCAGTGCGGGTGCTTTATTTATACCAACCTAAAAAGATGACTTTAAAACCCATACCTCTCATCCATGTCCTAAACTAAACCTATTTGCCAACTAGATATTACTCCAGAGGTATCCCAGAAGCACTTCATATGCAACCTCTCCAAAAATGAGCCCATATTTTCCCTGAATCAAATCTGTTCCCCTTCTCCTTCCCTGACCCACTGAATCTCTGCCACCACTCACTCTATCCAATCTGCTAGCTAATCCTTCTCCTGCCACTTCAGTATTTCTCAAAAAAAAAAAAAAAAAGAAAGAAAGAAAATCCCTACCACTACACAATCATATTTCTGGTTCTTATTATTTCTCACATAAGTTATTTGCAATAACATAATTGGCATTATGCTGTCATAATCATTATGTAGGTAATTTTGCAAAACAATATACATATGCTCTATCCATATCCCATGCTTCAATCCCGCTCACTTTTCCTTTTATACACTTGAAAAGTTATTTGTGTTATCACTCATCATATTCTTCTTCCCTCTGTCCACAGGAATAGGTTAACTCTTCTTTTACTCAATGCCATTCTTTGGCATCTTACACAATGAGTCACTTGTTTACACATCTCTCTTTAAGAAACTTCCCCTCAGACAAAATACTTTGTTTCTTCTTCCTTTGAAAGCATTCTTCTGACCTCTTCTTTCTTCTTTCTCTACCCAGTGTTTTTGGTAAATTATTTACACTTACTATTTTTGGTTTTTCACAAATAGCCTCTCCTTAATTTCATGTAGTCTAGCCTTACACCCAAAATTTAACTATGTAGTCTAGCTTTACACCCAAAATTTAACTGAAACTGTCCTCATGAAAGTCACAAATTACTCCCAGGCCAGCTTTTCACAACTGGGTTTCCATTAGAGAATTAAATCTTACATAAAGTTATTTCGATTATTTTCTTAATTCTCTGAAAGAGGATACACGGCTAGTACTGTTTTCCATCAATCATTCACTAGCTCTCACTCAGTGTATGATCTAATTTCTGTGTTGAAACCCTTATTAAATATCCCTCAGGGTGGGCCTGCCTCCCTGACCAAATTTTAACTAATACAATCAGTTACAGACTTAGTTCTTATTTTGACATCCTGCCTTGATTATATGGAGTGAGGCAAAAGTAGGCTTATAGCTGTTCATAGATTTCTATGATACACTGTAAGCCTACTTTTGCCCCTCCCTGTATAGGTCCTGCTCGTTCCACCAACGTAGATCATATAGATTAATGTTCAGAAGCTGAGTCTCTTATTTTTTTAAATCCTAACCCCCCTAATCACAAAAGACTACTTGAGGCATTAAGACCAAAAATTAAATTAATTCACAGAAGAGCATCTGTTTATCTGAGACAACTAAAAATTTAATAACAACTATATTTATTTTCTTAAGTATTTTTATTATAAGTAAAAAAATTCATAAAAATTAAATAAAATCCAAAACTAAAGAAAAAATTACCTTTGCTTCAGGTGCACAGTATATGGTTTCTCATCTATTGGAATAATATAGGATATCTGTTTCTAGAAAATCCAGAACAACTGGGAGTGAACATAAAGGTAATAGAATAAACTAAACAACAATTTTATATCAATTAATCCCTCCAAGCAATGCTTAAAATGTCTTGATTAAAACATCTCACTATGTGTGTCTTAAAATCTGCAACAACACATCACAAATTTTAAAGACCAAAGGTAGCTGAATGATTTTTTTAAATGAATACAACTCTAGCATCCTGATTCCAGTTATATAAATCTATTTGTTTACCAGTAGGTTTGTGAAGTTGGTTCTTTGTCTGGGGGACAGTCCTTTTTCACACATCTAGATCTTTTCAGAAGTGGTGGAAATTGGCAGCTTGGGGTACTTTCAGTCTAGTTTGATATTTGTCACACCCCAGATAAAATGCAGAATACTATATAATTGCACTTTATAAATGGTAGTTAAATGGAACTGTTCAAGCCATTTTTATCATTGTGATGCACAGCATAACTTAAATAAGTGCTTCTATCAAATAATCCTTCAGTAAAATGTGTATTGTTTACTGGTGAGCAAAAAATGAGTCTTTATCATTGGGCTTATATAAATGATTAGAATGAGATTCAATGCCCACATCTTAACAGTTCAACAGTTCAGTTACCTCCAGTGCTATTTTTACCCTTTTAGAGTGAGTCGTATGCAGGGAGTGTAAGCATCAGGGGTGGTTTATTACCCAGTCTGCCTTACCCTTAATCTGTTCATAGATGATTATTTATTAATGACATTTCTTCTTAAGAGTTATGGGATCGGGAAATGAAGTGCTTGCTCTTCATTTACTAAATGATTACAAACTCAAGTTTTTCATCAATCTAAAAGTCCATTGTTTTAATGTTAAAAAAAAACTCAGCACTTATCTATTATATAATATATTCTATTTCCACAAAAATAAGCCCAATATAGGGATTTATACAGTATTAGAAATCCACACAACTGAATTTTAAGATCTTCAGAAAGAAAATCCCATGTGCTGCGCTGTAACATCCACCCAGGTGGCCTCCTTGGGATGATGGGACATATCTACATCAGTAAAATACATCAGGCATAGAAAATTATTTTAACTATTTCCTAAAAGGTATTGACTATATTTTTAAACAGAAAATTCTTGAACAAAATTTGGTATTGTTTTCGACTCTATCCCCATTATTGTCAAGTTAAAACATCAATGGCAATAAGATATAATGTCAGTAGGTTGGTGAACCTGAATGATGAGCTTTTTCTCCAACAAAACAGAACATGTGAAAAACAGGAGTTGAATCATCATAGAAAAGAAGAACTTAGTTGAAGAATATAAAAACCAAAAGACACAAATACCAGAACACAGAAAAAGATAAGCCTTTCAGAAAGGGTGACAATAAAAAGCAACCAGGAGACTATACAAATAAAAAATATAACATAATAAGGCAAACTGTGAAAAGGTCTAATAAGTGGTCAGAAGTGAAACAGGAAGGTTAACATCACCAGTGATGGGTCCAGTTGATGTCATGTACCCCCTGCTGCTCATGCTGTAATGAGAAGAGCTTTTTATCTCTATTGTAATCTTCCCTAAAACTCATAACCTCAGCCTAATCGTGAGAAATATGAGAGGAACCCAAACTGACGGATGTTCTACAAAATAGCTGACCACTACTCTTTAAAACTGTCAAGATCGTGAAAAATAAGAAAGACTGAGAAAAAGGGCAAATGAGACTGGGGGAATATAATGACTGAACCGAAGTATGCTAATGGGAACATTAGTGGAAAAACTGGTGAAAGCAAAGTTAATAGTACTGTATTAATGTTAATTTCTTAATTTTGACAAATGTATCAACATGGTTATATAAAATGTTAACTTTAGGAGAAAGTGAGTGAACATACATGGGAACTCTAGCATCTCTGTAGTTTTTCTGTAAATCTATAATTATTCCCTTTTTTTTTTTGTTTATTTTTTAAAAATCAAAACCAGAAATGAAATGAAGAAAGAAGTAAAACAGGTCAGTGGCAGAAAGAGGGCTAGCCTGATAGGGTGACTAGATCTTCATCTCTCAGTGTTCTAGGCCCCTAGTTATTGATCAGGCCATACTGTCATATGTTCTCATTTACAATTAAAACTTGCATGGGAATGTTAAAAAAAAAACCCAGTGGATCACCTGAATGCCAAATACTTGCCTCTGTGCCTTCCCTAATTCAGCAGCACCACTACCTCCTCATGATGATCACATTAAATTATCCTGCCAATATGGCAATTTCTTTTCTTTTCTTCTTTTTGCCATTCTGTGACAGGGCCAGAAATAACCACATGGCAGCTGTAGCCTTAAGTTTAGAGGGAGGCTTACTATTTTCCCTGGTAGAAGCATCTAAGATCCAGAAACCTTATACCCCAAGAGCATAAGGTTGTAGGTAATGGAATCAAATACACTCTAGTTGTTCACTGAAAGTGATGGTTAACAGGGGCACTTCTACCACTTTGTGGTTCTTGAATAATAGCGATTTGTTTAATGTATAAACTATACTCTAGTACCCTATTCCCTGCAACTGCTACCTCCAAGCTGGAGTTTAACTGCATTTAAGAGGCCAATCCATTACTCTATCAGGCTGCCTCCTCCTGGATGATGCCTTACGCGACAGGGGTCAGTGGGTCGTATGGTCATCTACCCACTACCACATTTTATTTGCCAGAAAGCAGATTCTTTGATCTATCCCATATCAATAGATCAGGCATACAGTGAAACCATAGATATTAGTGTTTGCCAATGCACTGCGAAGATTGATGCTGGCCAACTTACTTACTTTGGGCAGGAAAGTAAGCGCATGCCCACAAATACACATCAGGAACAGTAAGCACATAGCCTTGCTCTTTACAGAGTGGAGAGAGTCTAATGTAATCAACATGCTAACAAACAGATGATACCATTATCAGGGGATTAGCACCAATCTCTAAGCCCTGGCTGGTTTGGCTCAGTGGATTGAGCGTCGGCCTGCGAGCTAAGTGTCGCTGGTTCGATCTTCCAGTCAGGGCACATCAGAGAAGGAAAACTCTGACTCCAAAAAACCTCCGCTGCCTTGTGGCATACCTCTTCAGGGGAAAGGCTAAGGGAGTAAACCCCGACAGAAAATCCGGAGCCGGAGTCCCTAAGGCGGTTTGACGTTGTAGTCAACACCGGCAACTCCTGCGGCGCACCTGAAGCCAAGCTGTATTGACTCCGTCTTTCCCTTGGACCCTTCAGCTGCGAAGAGAGGGGGGGTCTGCTGCATGGGCAACAGCAGACCCTCCATATCACCCTGCCCAGGCTCTGTAGCTTCAGCTTCACTGGAGAGGACACTCCAGCATCATCGCAAGATGTCAATTCAACACAGGAGGAGACAGATACCGTATCACTCCCGAGTCGGACTGCACAACCATTCTCGGCGGTGCAGATAGACTCTTAAGAAGCTACACCATCGTCTCTCGAGACGGACGGCTGCCGACGACGAGCACCAATCTCTATTGCTAATAGATCAGACATTCAAAAGTGGCAGTAATTACTGCTTTGGTGGAAGAGAACCTAAGCTATCTGACCCATGCACAGCCTTCTTCTCTACCACCACAGCTATTTCATTCACTTGTGCAAGCATTGGGGCAGCCGAGGACAGAGGCTAACTTTCATCTGATGAATGTACCTGTTTGTTTTATGACTCTTCCATAGTAGGTGCTCTTTGGTACGCATTAACATGCAACACAAGATCTCTACAATGTTTACCAACTGTTATGGGTCTATTCAACACCTCTCCCTGATTCCTCAAAATAATCTTCCAATCTTGTTCTTTCTAGACCTGACAAAACAGCCAAACCATTCACCACATCCCATGAGTCCATGTATGTTTTTATCTTGGCCTACTTCCTTCTCAATACAAAGTAGATTATCAGGTGTGCCACCTGAATGGATTTCCCCTATCCACTGTCTTTAAGGGCCAACACTGATTAGAGCAGTTGTTCTCAACCTTCTTAATGCAGCGACCCTTTAATGCAGTTCCTCATGTTGTGGTGACCCCCAACTATAAAATTATTTTTGTTGCTACTTCGTAACTGTAATTTTGATAATGTTATAAATCGTAATGTAACTATCTGATATGCAGGATGTATTTTCATTGTTACAAATTGAACATAATTAAAGCATAGTGATTAATCACAAAAACAATATGTAATTACATATGTGTTTTCCGATGGTCTTAGGTGACCCCTGTGAAAGGGTCGTTCGACCCGCAAAGGGGTCACGACCCACAGGTTGAAAACTGCTGGATTAGTGGGATAGAGACAGAACAATCCAGTTTTTGTTTGCACCAATATACTAGCCAATTCATTAATGAACAAAGTTCAGTTTATGTCTTCTTCTTTCATTACATATTTAGAGGGACCCATCATGAGTCCATAGGTATGAGCTAAGAGAGGTATATACACCACAAACAGTGGATGACATGAAGATCTATCTAGTCATGCAACTTTCTTGTGCCCTCTAGGTCTACTCAATCTCAGCCTCATTTGTATTGCCCTTGGGCCCAGTCGACTTTATGATCTGGTGAATCTAGTAACACTTGTTCATGATGGGTAGTTCTGGTTGCACAGTCATTGCTATCTCATGGTCAGATTCACAGTCCCTTTCAAAGACCAGCAGCATACCAGGAGCTGCTTTTTGAATGGTATCTATTTCTCTCATGAAGACAATATGGCCTTGCTCCATAAGCCCAAAATTCTGCACCAGAACTCTTCTACTGGGGCTTTCCTGAGACTGTACATAACATCTGTACATACCATAAATACTTCTAAGCCATGGGATCTGCTGGTTCATATAGCCCAGGTGGCAGGGATGCCAATACTGCAACCTGGAGCTTTCTTACTTTGGACTCCCCGTGAAACTGGAAGTCTTCAATCATTCAATAAATGAGTCAGGGTAGCATTCCAAAAAAAAATTATGCTGCCACCAAAACCAAAAAAGGCCTATCAAGTGTTGTGGCTCTTTCTTAGTGACAGAAGGCACAAGATGCAATTATCTAGTCTTTATTTTGCAGGGAATGCTGCAGCATGCCACTGCCCTCTAGACTCCTAAAAATATCATTGATGCATCAAGAGCCTGAATCTTCATGGGGTGCATCGCTCACCCCCTGGGGGCATGTATTTTACCAGGATACCAGGAGTACTTGCTAATTTTGTAAGATCTAATTAACTTTATGTAACTGGTATAGTGAACCATCATGATGATCTATGGAATGTCCAGATGATTCAGATTCCTTTTACTATATTATGATAGAGAACAGAAGAATATGGTGAAATTATGAATTTAAAGAGATGTCCAACCCAGATAAATGTGAACTCCTTCTGCTACTCTTTCTGAGAAGTTGAAAACTCATCAGCCAGATCAACAGCCCTTAACCTTTGAAGTTCTGGAATTCTTAAGACTAAGCCCTAGGCATTCAACAACATAAATCCTCTAGCTACGTGAGATGAGGCTTAGGTCCTCTGACATGCAAACTTTACTTTAAACTAATGATTAAGTAGCATGAACCTGTAATTTTCTCTTTTCAATGCATTATTGATACTAATCAATTCCAGTCCTCATAATTACCATTTCCCCTGTAACTATCAAACACATGAGCTACTGCACTAGCCAGTATATCTGTTCCATTTATTTACCATCACTGGTCACTACAACTGAAAGTCTTGGTAATTTCACTGCTACACATTTTAGAAATTACCAATATTACACCTGTCACCAGTCACAGGGTCCTTATTACCAGTTAAATGGTGGGTAATGTACTCTGGAATCTCATTTTTAGAGTTGGCTTCCTAGAACTACCCTGTTTCTGGTACCAACTGTCTTAGCTGAATTCATAGGAAGCTACAGTCTAAAATTATAATTATTCTTGTGAGTGGCTTAGGGAAGAAATGCTATCAGGAGAAACCTGTGGGAGAGTAAGGGAAGCAAAATTGGCAAGGAGTGAAAGTTAAACTTGGATAGAGAGAATTTCAAGTGAAGTCTAAATTCAGCTTCATCCTATAGGGAACTCTGGAGAGGAACTGTACTACAGAGCCTACCCTGTCCCGAGACATGAAAACTGGAGTTTTCGAATCATCATACTTTTCCGTCACTAGTCCCTGGGACTCTGGATGAAGTAGCTCCAAAACCCCAAGGCACTCTTCTGAAGAAATCTATATAGTGGGCCATTAGCTGCTGCACTCACAGTAGCTAGATTATGGGGGAAATAAATCAAACCAGGAAAGGGATAGGTACTTTAGGAACAGAGTAAAACATCAGCAGTATCTGTTATAGAAAAATAATTTAAGAGATAAATAAATCCCCTTTATAATTGCAAGACTTATAGGCAAGACAAGATCATGATGACAGTATAAACTTCAAATCACCAAATCCCTTCTAAAATGAGAGAGAGCAACTAGAATATTCTTTAAATATCCACACCTAGATTCTTTAACAAGGTATTCTCAGAAACCAAAGAGTATGGTACAGGAGGAGGGAGTAAGGGGATGCAAATTGAGACAATAATTGAGAGCCTACAGAAGACCTATATAACATCATAGCTATTGGTAGAGAGAAAATAAAGGGGAGTTCTAAAATTTCTAAGAATACTAAGACACAAAAATTATCAATACATTCAAAACATACCACACTTAATGAAAACCTCAATAATCATGTTTACCTGTAAAACTGTGTCATAGCTAACATGTCCCAATTTTCAGGCAAATACAAAAAGACCCAATAAACAGGGACCCACTAAGTCTCTATAGGAAGATTGGGTGCAGAATGTCCTAAGTCTTCTAGAGTCTTGCAAATATTCAACATCTTTCTTTCAGAAGGATAGAGGTCTTGTTTATAGTAGAATACAAGCAACATTATAGGTGAAAGGAAGTGTTCAAATACTGGGGGAAAGAGTTCTAGAAACTCAGCTCTATGGAGGTTGTAATACAGGGAACCTGTGTTAATAATAACTTAATTTAAAACACAGGAAGGGAACTCTTAAGCTATGAAGCTAGAAAATATATTCTGGCCTACCTCTACCAATGAAACAAAAATCTCATTATAAAGTGTAAAAAATCCATATTATTTTTTTTTAAAGACTACAATTGCCCCCATACAAAGATACTATTTAAAAAATGAATAAAATCAATAGAATAGTCTACAAACACCTAAAAAAGGTACACGAGAAAAATATAACAACAAATCAGGTAAAACCATCACCTAATATGATAAAGTAATCTAAAATAAAATAACTATAGAAACTACAAAAGAAAAGAAAGAAGAAATAGATATAAGATGGTTAAACACAAGAGAATGTGAAAAGAGAGATAACAAAGCTCAGAATAAAAATGGAAATTAAAAAAATTATTTCAGAAGCTAAAATTAGACACATAATCCCATAGATCACAGAAAGTATTATAAGGAAAATAGAGAGTAGAAAGAATACTTATATTAAAAATGAAGTAAGAAAAAAATAAATAAATTTTTTAAATTAGAAAAAATTAATCTAAGAAACAAGAATGATGATTTAATATTTTTGTTCTGAACAAATAGTTAAAACTACTAATTATTGGACAAGTGTATATTCAGGTCCTTTGACCATTGTTAATTGGGTTCATATTGTATTTTTTTATCTCCTCAGGCACTTAGCATATAACTATGCACACAAGTTTAGAGAAATATTTCTCAAATAAATTGATGACTAAGATTAAGTATCTCCCTCTCTAACAAAAATAATAGAATAAAGAGCTTCTTCTCTCTGAGAACCTGTATTTGCTTGGGTAAAGAGTAGGGAAGAAGGCTTAGGTAAAAAAAGATTCTTCTTAATCTTTTTGGAGAAAATTTTTCTCTTCATATGCATCATCTAGATATCACACAGATAAAACCCTAATTTTTCTACATTATTTTCTGTATTTAAAATTTTAATAGTTTTACCATGAGGAAATGACAAACATTAAAAAAAATAGAACATTCTAAGGTACATATTTGCTTTTGCCATCAAAATTTTAAATTCCTTATTAGAAATAATACTGGGAACTTATATTCATATTATATTAGGATTATTTATTTCATTGCTATATGATAAAAATAAGATATTTCATATAATATTGACTGTGAAAAAATATATCTTACGCTTTCTGAATTATCACTTGTTCTTGTTTGGATTTTCTCTGGAAACACAATCTGTAGAGATAAATTTTGGGAACCTGAAGAAATAAAAGACAGTTAAGAACTGTGTGTTAAACCTGACTAAATATTTGTTCAGTTTCTTTTATAAGATTCACTTATGCAAATATGAGTTATCACTGTATACTTCTATAAGAACCTTCAAAACAATTTAAAAACAGACACGATAGTTATAAAACACCGTAAAAAGCACAGGAGGAAGTATCAACTTACACAAAATTTGCTGTCCGTAAGAAAACAGACTAGACCAAAAATAATCAAAGAGAAACCTCAAGAAAAAATTTCTGAATTAAAATATTTGAAACAATAGGCTGGAGAGTACACTGTATTATAGTAAAATCCAATAATAATTAATTAATTAAAACAGAGATTATTCTACTTAAAGTATTGGCTGTCTAAGATAAAGAAATAATTCTATGGGCATATGAGCAAAAAGGGGAAAAAAGAAAATTATATTGGGCATACAGGGGAAAAAAGTAGGCTTGCTTATGAATTTTTTAAAAGTGTTCAACATTTAAAAACTGAATAACAACGTCTTTTTTAAATCTTCATGAAAAATGTGTGGAACCAGGAATATATTACCCACAAAACTATTATTAAAACATGGAGGCAAAAGACAGATGTTTATAGGCAAAAACTTAAGTAATATAGTTCACATGTGCCTGTTGTGAAAGGCAGCTGAACTTCTCCCAATAAACATAAAAGCACAGGGGAAGAAAAAGCCCTAGTAGTAGTGAGCATTAAATAAACTTAAATATAGAATAAAGGTTAAAGCAACTATGGAAATTGTATTTAATTAAATGCAAATGTTATAAACTACGATTACATAGGCACAATAATACTACAATAATGTCACAAGTATAGCAGAAGAAGAGGGATACCATATGTGCACACTGATTTCCTTAAAGTTTATTGCAGTGTGGTTAAAAAGTAAAAAAATAATAAAAATGTGACTTAAACCTGAAAATCAAGTGGTAGAAGTAGAAACATACTGTTTAATGATATAAAGGTATAGAAAAATTAAAACCATAGTCATGTAATAAAGGCAAGAGCAGGAGGTAGGAAGAAGTGGTAAGATACTAAATTTCATAATCACAGTGAGGAATCTCTAGTTACTCCCTAAATAAAGGATTAAATCTATTATATAAAATAGATTATAAATATTCCAAATTAAGGAAAAATACACAAGGCATCCATAAAATAAACTGGCATAGATTTTTTTTCTTTTATTTTTTCGTTTTTCAATTACAGTTGTCCCATTTTTCCCTCAAAAGACTTTTTACCAAAACAAAAGCATGAAATCAATAAAGTATGACATAAATAAGAAGCACTAAGATTGAAAATCTCTCATATCGGTAAATGTAAGTACAATAAAGTGACCAACTAGAAGAAAAACCCTCAGATCGGATCCACAAAATAAAAACCCAATTACTCAGGCCTTCTGTGGAATAATGAACACTGGATCTAAACTAACACTATTTTTTTTTTAAACCTCTTTATTCATTTTAAAACTGTGTCAACCTTCCTTGAGTACTCCAAATTCTAGTGGATGCCAAAAATATGTTCTCAATGGTTACCTATTTAATGAGATCACAAAACCTGTGCTCTCTCACTCCTTCATCTTCCTAGATAGTGTTCCCAGAGTACGTTCCCTAGGACATTAGTGGTCAGTACACTGAAAAAGGACTTAGATTTCAGATACATTTTTATTTAAATATACAAATGTTGATGTAACTTTCTTTTTATTTTTAATTTTGATTTATTGTCTTTCTATTACAATTGTCCCAATTTCCCCCCATTTCTCCCCCCTACCCAGCCCAGCCCTTCTCCAACAGTCAATCCCCACCACGTTGTACATGTCCATGGGTTATTTATAATAGTTCCTTTACTAAACCCTTCCCCTACTTACTCCCCTTACCTCCCTCCTCACCTCTCCCCTGATAACTATTAGTCTGTTCCTTGTTTACATGCCTCTGGTTCAGTTTTGCTCATTTGCTTCTGTTATTAGTTTCCTGTATTAGGTGAGATCATATGGTACTTGTCTTTCATTGCCTGGCTTATTTCACTAAGCATAATTCTCTCTAGGTCCATCAATGCTAACACTACTTTTTGAGGACCTAAAAGATGTATGCTTACCAGAAAAAGTCAGGTGATTAATGTTCAAATCTATGAGTTAATCCTATCACAATTTGCCCAATTATAGAACCATGTGCAGAAATAGATATAATCAGTAATTTATGGAATCCCTATCTAGCCTACCTAACCAATAGGATGAGGATTATAATGGTAGAAAGGGTCAGAGAGAAACCTCTAAATATCATTTGCACCATGACCAAAAATTTAATCAAAAGTCTTTCTGAATCCAGAAAAGTGGTCCCACTATAAAATCTCCTGATAAATGAACTAGCAAGCAAAATAGAGATACAGTCATAGATAGAGAGCAGGCTGACAGCTCTGGTGGCAAGGGGGAGTGGGTTGGGGTGGTGGAGGGTACTGAACTAAAGAGAAAAAGTACTCCTGGCCATGGACAACAGTCTGGTGACTGTGAGGGTAAGTGAGGTAGAAGAGGGTATAAGGGGGATAAATGGTAATGGGAAAAAAATACAATAAAAAATGATTCAATAAAATTTAAAAAGAAATATACAAGGGCAGTAATCCCTATTATATTCCCATTTCATTTGTTTGATCTGTGCAAATGAGATAATAGAGAATGAGTTCAATGTAATTAGGTAATAATTGAAATAACAAGTATTGTTCAAAACATGGTCTTTTTTAGTGAAGTAAATCAACAGTGTCATTGGCACCTGTATGTAACCATGGATAGGAAAAGGTGTTAATTTCTCTATCCAAATAAACAGAGGATTACCACAGTAAGGTTGCATTATCACTTGGCAGTGATGGCATTATACCTTCCCCATCCATATTGCCTCAGATCTTTATCATCTCTGCTCCTACCTAGACTCTAAACATCACACATTCTGTGATAGATAAAATAATCCTCCCAAAGATGTCTTTGTCTTAATCCTAAAAACCTGTGGATTAATTGTGGTCTTAATTTAATCACAAGGGGCCTTAAAAATAGAAGAAGGGAGACATAAAAAAGAACCAGAGAGATGACAGTGTGAAAAGAACTCAGCCCAATGCTCTTGGCTTTAAAGATGGAAGAATGGGGACACAAGCCAAGGAATGCAAACAGCCACTAGAATTTGGAAAAGGCTAAGAAACAGATTGTCTACCACAGCCTCCAGAAGGAATAGCACAATGCCAGCTGCCTGATTTTAGCCCAATGAGACCCATTTAACAGAACTGTAAAATATTAAATTTGTTAAAGCAACAATAGGAAATTAATATAACATCTAAGAGGAAATCATTCTGGAGACTACATTCATAACATCATGCCTACAAGACCTGAACTAGCAGGTATATTAGGTGCCTTGGTAAGTAGCAGGGGTGCCAAAGTCTTGATTAAACACACACACATACACAAACACCATGCACAAGAAAAATCTACCTATAATGGTCTAGCAGTCTAGAAGACACTGGAAAATAACGTCCATAATAAATGGCAAGAGGCATTTGGATTTTGGAGGCAACATACATATGACTGTGTGGCTTTGACCATTTTACTGAAAAATCATAGGCTGCCAGCTTTGTGAGATGCCAAAGTAAAAGAAAACTCCTCAGTCGACTGAGGTTTCTGTGCAAGCAGCTCTATTGTTTTGCATTTATGGCCAGGAGAAACTATAGTACCCCACGGATCTGTGACAGATGCAGATTTGCACAGAGCCTGTGTTAAGCCCCACCAGGAGAATCTCAGTAAGGGCCCCTGGGGTTTAAAGCAAAGACATGCCTCACTGGCACATGTAGTGGTTTAAATGATGACCTCCACCCCGACCCCAGCAAAAGATATGTCCACTCAGAACCTGTGGATGCAAACTTATTTGGAAAAAAGAATCTTTGAAAGGTTTAATTAGCTAAGGATTTGAAGTGACACTGTTCCAGATTAGGGTGGACCCTAAATCCAATGACATGTGTCCTGTGGGTAAGAGAAGGGGAGAAGAAACAGAGGTGACAGCAATATGAAGACAGAGGCAGATATTGGAGCAGTAATATGTCAACAAGTCAAGAAATACTACGGATTTCTAGCAGCCATCAGAATCTAGGAAAGAGGAATGAAGGAGATTATCTGTCATAGGATCTTGCAACCTGAGCTCCTCTTCAAAAACTGACATAATCAGGTGCTACTGGCTTCTAACATCACTGTGCATCAGAAAAAATGGAAGAGGGATACATACACTTCATTGCCTTGATCCAAAATTGACACATCTCTTCTCAATCCCATGAGCAAGGGCTAATGACCCAATTTGATGGGAAAGGGCCAAGAAATGTAGGCAAAAACATAGTCAGTAAGCACAGAGGCTTTATCACATAAAATATCAATCAAAGAGGAGTTGATGTAGTTCTGTTGATATAGGCACAAATAGAATTTAAGGGGTGAAAGCACTATTAGGAATAAATAGTGGCAGAATACAATAAAAGGAACCAAAATGAATTTTAAAAAGCTAAAACCACACCTCACCCCATATACAAAAATTAAGTCAAAATGGTTCAGTGAAGAGTGCTCCAAGTTGGTGCTGCTGACCTGCACCTGGGCTCCTGCAGCTATCCCAGCTGTCCACCTGCTGGGCCCTGCAATGCCCATGGGCCTCAGGAAGTGTCTATGCCCTTGAGTCTGCAGGAAGTGAACAAGAGACAACAGCACCCGCTGCAGGTCACACACTTTGGGGCAGAGGTTGACAAAGTGCTGATACCTACCCAGGTTAAAAACAAGCCCACTGGTATTGCACTGGATGGCCTTGATCCAGGTAATCTCTTATACCTTGGTCTTGACAGACCCAGATGCTCCCAGCAGGATCCCAACTCTAGGAAATGGCACCATTTTCTGGTGGTCCAATTATGTGGGCTCTGGGCCTTCCGAGGGCATGGGCCTACCAAGGGTACATGCCTTTACCTCTATGTCTGACTGGTTTATGAGTAGGGCAGGCTGATGAAGTATGATGAGCTTTTTCAGCAACAAATCTGGAGTCCACCATGTCAAATTCAAGGTGTTATCTTTCCACAAAAAATAGGAGCTCAAGTCTCCAGTGGTTGGCATGTGTTATAAGGCAGAATGAGGTAACTGTGCCCAAGTTCTATGAGCTGCTGTCTGGGGAGTAAGGGGAAGCCAGGAGACAGAAATCACCCCAGAAGCCCAAGCAGTATTCTCAGGTTCACTGATATATGTAGATTTCTCCTCTTCTCTGTTCCATTTTCATGGACGAGACCTGAGCGAATAGAGGTTTAGGGTGACTTTTCCTTCTACCTATCCTTTATATTGTACAGGGTTGCACACCCTGATTTATGTTTTAATAAAAATTTTAACTCCACTCTGAGGAATATTTTAGTACTATAATGAGGTCATCAGTTGTTAATATAAGAATAGAAACCCATAATTTAAAGAAGAAAAAGTTAGAATAAGAAAGGTCTACAGTAATAGAGCAGAGCATCAAAAAAATGTTTAAGGGAAATTAAAAGAAGAAAAAAAGAAACATAATTCACTGCATCTGCCTTTGTGAGCCCAAGTCCAGGATCATGCATGTTAGCACCTTCTAAGACGTGTTTTCACAGCCCTGTCTTCACCAGACAATTAGAAGCTGGCGTGTCCACTTACCCCCAGCATGGTACATCTCTCTGGGTGTCAGTATCCCATTCTGGCTCCTTTTTTTTTAACCCTCACCCAAAGACATGCTCATTGATTTTCTTAGAGAGAAGGGAAAAGAGGGAGAGAGAGAGGAAGAGAAACATCAATATGAGAGAGAAATATTGATTGTTTGCCTCTTGTACTTGCCCCAACCAGGACAGAAGCTGCACCCTAGGCATATGCCCTGACAAGGAATCGAACCCACAACCTTTTGGTTTACAGGACAACACTCCAACCAGCCAAGCCACTCACACAGCCTCAACCAGGGAGCCTGGCCCACAACCCAGGCATGTGCCTGGCCAGTTCGTAGGCCAGCACTCAACCCACTGAGCCATACCAGCCAGGGTAGAGAGTCACCTTTTTTTGTACAGACACAGCTGTCTAGATGACCTGCAGGGCTGAGTGAGAGAAATTCATAAACCTGTTAAATTGATCACTCTTCATGGTGTAAGGAAAGCTGGTCTGGAGTTGCTGAATGTTATGTTAATTCTGCTATTTGCTTAAATATAAATAAAAATAAAAGCATTGTGTGGACAAACATGGATCAATGACATAAATATAAGAGGTAAAACAATAAAATTCTTGGAAGAAAAGACAGGAGTAAATCTTCATGACCTTATAATGACAATGAATTCTTAGAAATGACACCCAACACATAAGCAATAAAAGAAAAAAATAGATATATAAGACTTCATCAAAATTAAAAACTTTTGTGGCTAAAAGAACACACAAGAAAGTAAAGACAATGTACAGAATGAGAGAAAATATTTGCAAATCATTTTTCTGAAAACTATCTAGTATAAAGAATGTAAAAAAAACTCTTGCAACTCAACAACAAAAAGAATCCAATTTTAAAAATGGACAAAGGACTTGAATACTCATTTCATCAAAAAAGATATAAAAATGTCCAATAAGCATATGAAAAGATGCTCAACAACATTTATCATTAGAGGAATGCATACCAAAGCCATGTCAAATCCATCAGGAAGACTATAATCATTTTTTTAATTCTTTTAATAAAAATAACGTGTTGGTAAGAATGTAGAGAAATTGGAACCTGTGCATGGCTAGTAAAAATGTAAAATTGTGCAGCTATCATGGAAAACAGTGTGACAGCCCCTCAAAATATTAAAAGAGAATTAATATATTCCATTTTAATACTCATATCCAGAAATTCCTCTTTTGTGTATATGCCCAAGAGAATTGAAAGCAGGGACTCAAAACAAGTACAGTACATACATGCTCATAGCAGCATTATTATACTAGCCAAAAGGTAGAAGCATCCCAAATATCCATCAATAGATGAATAAACAAAATGAAATATATATTTTCCATATGCATTCCACACAATGGAATATTACTCAGTTTTTAAAAGGAATAAATTCTGACACTTGTTACAACATGGATGAACATTGAGGGCATTATCCTAAATGATATAAGCCAGTCAGAAATAAGTGAAATAAGCCAGAAAAATACTGTATAATTGCACTTATATGAAGTACCTAGAATAGTGAAATTCATAGAGACAGAAAGTAGAATGGTGGTTGCCAAAAGTTGGGGAAAGGGGACAAGAAGGAGTTAGTGTTTAATGGGTACTGAGTTCCAGCTGGGAAAGACAAAATTCTGGAAATAGATAGCAACAAAGTGAGTGTTCTTAGTGGCACTAAACAATGCATTTAAATATAGTTATAAACAGAACCAAATTTTAGAAATTATAGAGCTGAAGAACACAATAACTAAACTGAAAAAATTCAATATGGGGCTTCAACAGCAGAAAAGATCACTGAACCTGAAGACAGGGCATTGCAATTCATCCAGTCAAAAAAGAAAAAAAAATTGAAAAAAATAAAGACAGCTTGAATTAAGATACTTACAAGACATTTAGCAGACCAAAATACACATTATATAGGGGTCCCAGAGGGAAGAATGAGAGAAAGGAAGTCAGAAAGCTTATTCAAAAAATAATGGCTGAAAATCTCTCTCACCTAGAAAAAGAAACAGACATCCAGATCTAGAAAGCCCAAAGAAAACAGTGGCATGCTAGGGAAGACTGAGGTATCTGGCATCAAAGCGAACAGAAGCCACTGTTCCTTTTCTAGGCCCTCCTGCAAAGAGTCAGCAAACTGATACCACCTGAGATTCCATCAACCTGGCAACACTGTTTGACCCACCTTACAGATCACCAGAGACTCTGCCCCACCCAAGCTGCTCTTCCATATGAATGGCTGGTCTTGGCTCTTGCTTCACAACTTCCTAAATTCTCTCAAACAAGCAACAGCTGGCCTCAGTGAGCCCCAGGCCTGGTACTAGCAGTGGCCAGCCTATATTCACAGCTTTGCTTCTCCTGGGAATCTCCAATCCCAGCACAAGTAGCAGCCATCTCAGATTGTTTTATAGTTCAGGCCCTGGGCAAAACACAGGTAGGGGCTGAACTTGGCTTGCACCACCCAGGAAAGCCCAGGGCCAGGACATCCAGTGGATGGCTATAGACCACATCAGAGCACCTCCACCATGCCCTTGCACAGCTGATCCTCCACAGAGGGCAGCGGTTGGTGGTCAGTGATCACAGCCAATCCTTGCAGCTGACTGGCCTGGGTAAATCCCTCCCATTGATCTGCCAACAGCAACCAAGGCTCAAATACAAGAGGAGGGTGTACTCTGCCCACATGAAGGGTGTACCTTGGGTACTCAGCTTGGGTGATAAGGGAGGCTGTGCAACTGGGCCCTACAGGACACCTACTATATTAGGCCACGCTACCAAGACATGGAGTCATAGCAGCTCTACCTAATACATAGAAACAAACACAGGGAAGCTGTCAAAATGAGGAGATAAAGAAATATGGCCCAAATGGAAGAGGAGATTAAAACTCCAGTAAAAAGAGCTAAACAAAATGGAGATAAGCAATCTATCAGATGCACAGTTCAAAGCACTGATTATAATGCTGCTCAAGGAACTTAGTGAGGACCTCAGCAGCATTAAAAAAGTCAGGTCAGAAATGAAGTATACACCAATTTAAATGAGAACAATGTATAGAGAAACAGCAGCAAAGTGGATGGAGCCAAGAATCAAAACAATGATTTATAACGTGAGGAAGCAAAAAGCAACCATGCAGGCAAGAAAAAAAGAATCCAAAAAAATGAGGATAGTATAAGCAGCCTCTAGGACAACTTCAAGAGACCCAACATTGGCATCATAGGGGTGCCAGAAGGAGAAGAGGAAGAGCAAGAAATTGGAAACCTTTTTGAAAATATAATGAAAGAAAATTTCCCTAATTTGGTGAAGGAAATAGACATGCAAGTCCAGGAAACATAGAGTGTCCCAAACAAGATGGATGCAAAGAGGCCCACTCCAAGCCACAGCATAATTAAAATGCCAAAGGTTAAAGAGAGAATCCTAAAAGCAGCAAGAGAAGAGTTAGTTACCTACAGGGGAGTTACCATAAAACTGTCAGCTGATTTCTCAAAGAAACTTTATAGGCCAGAAGGGATTGGCAAAAAATATTCAAAGTCATGAAAAACAGGGACCTGTAACCAAGATTACTCTATACAGCAAAGCTATAATTTAGAATTGAAGGACAGATAAAAAGCTTCCCAGACAAGAAAAAACTAAAGGAGTTCATCACCACCAAACCATTATTATATGAAATGTTAAAGGGACCCACTTAAGAAAAAGGAGATAAAACTATGAACAATAAAATGGCAAAAAATACATTATTAACACTTGAATCTAAAAAGCAAACTAATCAATCAAGAACAGAGACAGAATCATGGATATGGTGAGCATTTTGATGGTTGCCAGATGGGAGGGGGCTGTGGGGGAATGAGTGAAGAGGGTGAGGGGATTAAGAAATACAAACTGGTAGTTACAGAATAGCCATGGGGATGAAAGGACAGTACAGGAAATGGAACAGTCAAAGAACTTATACGCATGACCCATGGACATGAACAATGGTGGAGGGATTGCCTGAGGGAGTGGGGGGTGCTGGGCGGAGGTGGACAAAGGAGGAAAATATCAGGATAAATGTAATAGCATAATCAATAAAATATAACTTTTAAAAATTACCATTTTAGCCCTGGCCAGGTGGCCCAGTTGACTGGAGCATTATTCCCTACACCAAAAGGTATCAGACCTGATCCCCAGTCAGAGCACATATGGGAGGCAACCAATTGATGTTTCTCTCTCTCCCTAAAAATTAAGAAACATATCTCTGGGTGAAGATTAAAAAGAAAATTTATTACTCTAAGTTGTTTTTCACTGATCTTTCATTTCTTGCATTTTAAGGAGAAGCTAACTGAGGGAAAAACATTTGTATTCACTTTTCCATTTATTTTTGCAGATTCTGTTTGGTAAAGCTGAAAAAAAACAGACAAAACCCAGAGAGTTTTATACTTCTCTCTCTCTTCTCTCTCTCTCTCTCTCTCTCTCTCCTATTACTAAGCAGTACCCTTTTGTTTCAGCATGAAGAACTCTAACAAAATGTTGTAAGCCTAGTCTAATAGTGATAAATTCCTCTTCTGTTGTCTGGGAAATGATCTCTCCTTCAATTCTGAAGGACAACTTTGCTTCATAAAGTATTCTTGGTTGGCAGGGTTTTGTTTTTTTTTTTCAGCACTTTGCATATAGTATCCAACTTCATTCTGTCTGAAAAGTTTTCTGATAGTATTATGGTAGTCCCCTTGTAACTAACAAGTTATTTTTCTCTTTCTGCTTTTTTTTTTGTATAAATAAAATGTATTTATTTATTTAAAATATTTTAATGGTATTGGCTATGTCTGGTTAGCCCCAGCAATTAAAATTTAGGTTAATGCATCTAAATTCTTGCCTAACATTAAGAAATACCCCATTAGGGTATAAGACCTTAAAAGAATTTGTCTTCTAATAGAGGCATATGTTGATAAGATCCTAATTGTTCCACATACTAGTCCTTGTAATATTCCTATCCTCCCTGTACATAACCCAAATGAATGAAGATGGAAGTTTCTTCATGACTTTAGAGCTATTAACAGCATTGTCATTCCATGGCACCCTGTCAGGCTGAATCAACACTCTACTCCTAACTCCATTCCTGCAAGTAGGGCCTTCTTCACCATTACTAATTTAGGCAGCGCCTTCTTCAGTGTTCCTGTTGGTTAAGAAAGCCAGTACACCGGAACTGTTACGCCACAGGTTATATTTCCCAAATAATCAAACAGGATTGGCAGATGTAGTTTTTCCACAAGGTTCTACTTTATTCCAGTATGTTGATGATCTCCTTCTTTGCTCCTCTGAGAAACTATGCATTCAGGAAAGTCTTTTATTTCAACTGGCCCTAAACTGACATAAAATCTCTATGAAAAAGCTCCAATTTGTTAAAACACAAATTAAATATTTAGAGCACTTAATAACAATTCCAAGATTAACACTGGACCCTAACAGGATCCAGGGAATACTTCAGTTCCCTCTTCCCAAAACTAAAAGACAGCTGCAGAGTTTACTAGGGTTGGCAAGATTTTGCAGAAACTGGATTCCAAACTTTTGTGTGCTCAACCCTTCTATGTTTCAAAAGAACACAAACCAGACCCAATCGTGTTCAAGAACATCTGCATTTGCTTTCTAGGCCCTAAAATGTGAGTCATTGTCAGCTCCTTCCCTATGACAGCCCATTTATTCTCTCCTCTTCTTTTTGCCCACAAATGGGAAGGAAATGCCCTGCATATCTTGGTCCAGCAAGAATGGAACCACCACGGGCCAGATGAGTATTAAGAGTCAACAACTAGATCCTGTTGCTAGGGGGCTCCCTCCTTACCTACAAGCACTCTCCACTTCCTTTTTGCTAAAAGCAACAGAAGAGTAATGATATCCCTTTTGAAAGACTATGTACTCCCTTCAGAAGAAGTCCTTTTATACTCTCACTATACTACCCACCTTTGTGCTAGTAGACTCATGTCCTATGAAGTCTTACTTTTCTCTTAGCCTAACACAAATATTTTTCATTAATGCCTTAAATCCCACCGCCCCTCTTCCTTTACCAACTGATGAGACCCCACATGATTGCCTCAGTTCACGACCTGATTTACAAGTGACTCCCCTTGATAACCCTGTTTCTTGGTTCATTGATAGACCCTATTCAGAGAATAATAAAGGCAAACTTACTGGTGAATAAGCTACCCCTTTTAATATATTCCACACGCCTGTTCATCCCAAAGAGCAGAACTTTTCCACTTGCTTTCACCTGTATACTAGCAAAAGTTGCCAATATCTTTACTGACAGTTGCTACACTTTGGCACTGCCCACAACTTTGGTATGCTTTGAAAACCACGGATCCCTAACATCGGGGGTGGAGGGGGGAATAAAATTAAAAGTATGTCATATGTTACTGCTTTGATAGATGCTATTTTATTAGCACAACAATTAGCAATTGTTAAGGTGCTTGGTCATTCAAAAACAGACCCCAACAAAGGATGTGGAAACTGTCGAGCCAATGAAACAGCTAAAAGAAATGCTCTCCAAAATTCTTCTCAAAATTCCTTTTGTTCCCTGATGATTTTTATTACAATGAATGATAACTAGAGATATGAAAGAAAAAAAAAGGACAACAGCATGCCACTGTAAAAAGAATGCAAAGATGAAAAAAGTCTCACTGTACTTACAGTCCCAAAACCAAATGATGGTATGTGCCAAACGGATGTCCAGTCTTGTCAGACCTCACCCAGGAAACAATATTAAAATTAATCCATGAAATAACACATTGGGATATAGATAAACTGTTGGATTGAGGACTGTTATTGGAAACCTCCCGGAATTGCCTCGGTGGTGTCTCTTGTCTGCCCAAAGTATAACTCAGGTAAATGAATCCACACCTCACTGGGTCATTTCCCTTTACCAAAGGACTCTTTGAGGTATGGCAATTGGATTCTATTCATCTGACCCTTCTCAAGGTTATAAATATGTTTTGGTGATGATTTACATGTACTCTCATTGGGTGGAATCAATTTTGTCAAAAGGCTATGGTTTTTGCTGTGGCCAAATCCTATTAGAAAAATATCATCTCCACCTGGGGAATCCCATTAGCATTGACAGTGATAGAGGAACATATTTCACTGGGCAAATTTTTAGTAAAATATGTTTACAATATTTTCAATATGTCTATAACCCTCAGTCTTCTGGACTGTCTGAAAGGACAAATGGCATTATAAAAACACAACTTGCTAAATTTGTACACTTTAATCTTTCTTGGCCAAAGTTACTGCCCATTGTTTTAATGAATCTAACAGCTGTAATCTTTGACAGGCATGAACTATCATCATTCCAAATTGTCACTGGGTGTCTGATTATGATGGAATCATGTTTTTATGAACCCCTACTTGTCAAAGGACATACAGTGAAGGCTGTATGGAAAGTCAAGCCATTGTTAAGAAAGGTTTGTGTGACATCAATGCAACCTGGCAGCCCAGGAGAGTGGGCTGGAATGTGCATGCGTGAACAATAATGACTTCACTGTACTAGTCAGTGGGGGTGGTAGACGTCGTTGAGGGAGCATGTGTACTGTGTGGCTGTCACATTCAAAATGACTGAGCAAGTAGAGCAATGAATCTGAATCAAATTTTTCATTAAGCTTGGACATTCCTCCCTGGAAACTTCAGATGATTCAGAAGGCTACAGTTACAGGAAAATGGTGATTAGCAGCTTCATCACAACGATGCTTCCACTCATGCATTGGATCTCATGCAGAATTTTTGGCAAAACATCGTATCACCCAGGTGACTCAGTCCCTCTACAGCCCAAATTTGGCACCCTGCAACTTCTGGCTTTTCCCAAAACAAAATTACCTTTGAAAGGGAAGTGATTTCACACCATACCATTGTTGAGATTCAGGAAAATACGACAGGGCAGCTGAGGGCGATTAGGAAAACTGTGTGAGGTCCCAAAGTGCCTACTTTGAAGAGGACTGAAGCATCATTGTCCTAGGTGCAATGTTTCTTGTATCTTCTTCAATAAATGTCTCTATTTTTCATATTACATGGCTGGATACATTCTGGACAGACCTCATAGATTGTCTTAGTGCAAAGGAGTAATTAAGGCTTTAAAGAAAAACAGCCAACTAGTCCAGCAGTGTTTTCATAGCACACTCCCGGGAGACAAAGACCTGTTCCACCACAATTTACATCCTGGAGATTTTGTCCATTGGAAAAAGACATCTCCATAAGGATGCTGTACAACCCAGCAGAAGGGACATTACCAGGTACTTTTAACTCAGCCTTGTACAGCCGAACTTAAAGTCATTGATTCTTGGATTGTTTCTCACTTAAAGAAAGCTCCAACACCTACATGGCAATCTGCCCGTTGAAGACGTAAAGTTCAAAATCTCCAAGGAGCAGCAGCAGCAGCAGACAGCATCTGAATATACAGCTTTCCTACGATTCTGGACCAGACCAATATAACCTGTTTTTCCCTTTGGACAGTTTGTCAGAAGAACTCTTTATCCACTTTTCTATGTATCAGAAGCTCATGACAATATGTAATTCATGGTGATAAGACCTCATAATTCAGAAAAACTGCTATTCCTATATCTGTATATGCTAGTCATACATTCTTATATGCTATTCTTATCACCTCTAGCTCATCAACTAACTGTATTTCAGTTAGAACTCATATATTAGCTAGTGTGCCAGCAACCTTTCTTGAGTTCTTCTTACAAAGGCTCCTGTAAATAGACATAATTTTAAGCTCTTGGTTTGGCCTTTTATTTTTTTGTAACCTTCATGCTAAAAAGTTTTGCTTTATTACACCCTTCTGTTCCTACCCTACAGAAACTTTCTGAATCTGAAAATCTCACTGGCTGTTGGATCTGTGCGACAGCAAACCATGCTTTTGAGGTTCCTGAGTTGGTGCCTGACTGGTATCCCTAAAGGGATGAAAAAACTTGACTGGTAAAGTTCTCTTTTTTGTTTTTATAAAACACATATTGACTTCCTTCTGGAAAACATGCCCCAGAGATAACTACCTTCCACTGGGACCTCCTTACTCATAAATGTATATAACCTCTACTCAGATTTAGACATTAACTAGTAACCTTTCCTTATGTCTTGAAAATATGAATGGTACTGGTAAAACATCAGTTATCTTCAATTAGACGCACATAACTGTACACTCTTACAGGATTCAAGTGAGTTCACTCCGTGTTGGAGTCTGTAAGACTACAATGTAACCTCTCATAACATGTCCCTGTGGCAGGGCAATGAGATCTATAATGGAACTGGATATTGGGAAGATGTGCATCCCCTGAATGAAACGATGTGGGGAATGGTGGAAACTAAATTCTACCTACCTTTTTCCTTAAAGTTCCCCACTTCTGAATCAAAATTTGACTCGCAATAATCAAACTCATTTGCTGCTTCAAATATAATTTGTATTGCAGGACAAATTATCACTGTACGCAAGACAAGTTATTATGTTGAAACAAATGATAGCTGAGGAGAGTCAGTTTTTTGGAGTTTGAGTGGAGTTCAAGAAGTTTCTTGGGTGCTTTTAAGTGCAAGAAATTTTGAGGCAGTTTGGTGATGTGCATGACAGGCCTACAAGAAAGGCCAAAGCCAAATTCAGAGATAAAGGGTTTGTCCTTGAGCTTATTATTATCTTCTGCTCTCATGCGTCACTTCTAATGCCAGATGCCTAAACACAGCCCAGTTTCCAGGGTGACAGGGCAAACAAAATCCAAAAGCAGGTGGGGGCCCCCGACTTTTTAATCAGGTTGGGCCACAGTTTGACTTTGCCGGGAGCTGGCGTGCGTTGAAAGGAGAAAACCTTCCTCCGCCCCAGACCACAGTAACTGGGTCTCCATTGGCTTACCCTGTCTTGACGCTAGCAAAGCACCGAGACCAGCAAGCAGCAGCATTAAGCGGCACATGCTGCGGCTCCTGGACTCCCAGGGAGTACTGAGCGTGCAGCCGTTGGGCCAGAAGGCGTCGCGCGCCAGCCTGGGTCACGGGGATCCCGAGGGCCCCCTCCCGCACATTCCGGAGCTGCGCTTTCGCGAGGCCACTGCGCCTGGTATTTTGCGCCCTGTAACCAAGAGCCTGCAGTGCGTGCCGCCATAAAATCAGCCCATGCCTGACCTCCATCCTGCTCCCTTCCCGCAGGCCGGCCTACCTGGCGGCCTCATACTGCTCTGAAGTTACCCAAACCAGCGGCTCCCGCCTGACGGTTCCGGCAAACCTGACCCTTGCCGTTGATTGATGGACTTAGAAGAGCTAACACGTTTATTCGCGCTTTTGTATCAAACACAGCTAGATGCTTTAAAAGAGCAATGGTTAATACTTTCTGAATTTAAAACTATACACTAGATGACTGGATAAAGATGTGGTACATATACTCGGCCATAAGAAAAGACAGAATACTGCCATTGGCGACAACATGGATGGGTCTTGAGAATATCATAGCAAGGGAAATGTCAAAGTTAAGAATCATATGATTTGACTCATATGTGAGATATAAAACTAAAAGCAACAAATGAACAAACAAGAAAATAAAAAACTCATAGACAAAGGCAACAGTACGGTGGTTACCACTGGGAAGGGAGCCATAGTAAGGTATAAAGGGGGTCAAATATGCAAAAATGGAGTATTTGGCTTCGGGTGGTGAGCACACAATGCAATATACAGATGATGTATCATAGAATACATTTGAAACCTATATAATGTTATTAACCATTATCACCCCAATAAATTTAATTTTTTAAAAATGGAAATAAAAATGTGAACACACACAAATACACATTTACTAAAGCTAAGTTTCTTTTAAAAAAAACTAGATGAATGGTTTCTTAAGAAAAAACTAGATTCCAAGAATGAAGAAAGTGAGTAGACTTTGATATCTTTGGAAAGAGCCTGCTAGTTTTACTTTTTTTTTTTTTTTTCCCCTATTCCTTACTTGTCCAAATGCACTTTCTAACCAGACTCTGTCTACTATTTCCTCCAATCACTCTGGTTCTCCACAGGGGACTTGGCTAAAATTCATGACTTCTCTTGTTCAGTAACTTCTCCGTCCAATGAATATTCATTTATTCATGCAGTGAATGAGATGAAAAAGATTCTTGCCCATAGTTACAGTATGCATGTTCCAGTAGAAAATTCTAGACAAATTCCTCAAAACAGTGTTCAACATTTTCTACGTTCAAACCCAGACGGCTGCCTATTTTCTCCTATCCTCAAAGCTTGGGCCACCTTGACCTCTGGTCTTTCCTGAATGAACATTGCCTTATTCCCTTGGACTGCGATGCCTCCTCCCGCCCAGCCTCACTCCCAGTCTCCACCTATATGCACTATCTTTTAATTCTTTTCAAATCCCAAAGAATGAATTCTCATACTAACTAACGGTAAAGCAGATACACAAAATACAAGGCAGGGAGTCAAGGGGTGGGAGGAGTGGGGTTACACAATAAAGCTCACTTAGGGAATCATCCATCTATACTGACATTTCAGATGTGACTTTATGGATGCACAGGGTTTCAACAGGGCAATCTAAGCCCAAAAAGAACAGCATGAGCTAAAACAAGGCAATGTAAATGTACAGCAACAGGAACAGCCAATGCGACACTAACACTACTTTTAGACAGTAGTTGAGGCAAAAATCTGGTCTCGTTTAATAGCATTAGAAGAATTATAGTAAATGCTTAGACTTGTCCATTTTGAATAAATTTCTAGTTATTTCTTTGCTTTTTCCCTCTCCTCATCCTTTAATAAATCTTTAACAGAGCAGATTTTATATTAATCTTACTAGTGTATATGGCTCTCTCCATTACAGGAGACAAGTCCATCCAGAACCTATATATCACAATACCTGCAAAATGGTAGAATTTCAGCAAACATTCATGGAATTTACCAAAACCTGATTTGTGCTTGGAAAACCTGCATTGTGCTTTACTGTGTTGTTAGAGACCTAGGCATCTGCTTGAAAGAAAGGGAAAAAGCAACACCCTGAACAAGGTAAGTTTGTGAACATACAGACAGTTATACTACATATAATTTATCCTGGATTATTAAAACATCTTCAGCAGATGACAAGGAAGCCCTTTAATATTTTCAATTTTGAAGTGGCATCTATGATCACAAAATTTAACAATTTTTAATAGCAATCCAAAATAAATCCAAGACAAACCAAAGTGAAAAGCTTATAAATTTGTAAACATATCTGAAAGTAAAAGAATTTGAACTGATTAAATAGTCTTTCAGGAAAACTTTCTAAATATTTAAAAATTCAAGGAATTACCTTATTCTGAGAAAAGTTTTAAATTACATAGTTAATATATTACCAACTGTAATATTCCAGTAATATGAGTTACAATTGCAAAAACTGAGACAAATGCATAAAAGACAAATATTTTAGTCTTATATGAATTCATTCAGGAATTTAAATTGAAGTGAAGGTCCTTCATTTGGGATTACTTATAATTTTAATGTATATCTGATTGTTAAAATAATGAGCCATCTTCAAAGAACTGAAATATCTGCCTTCTTCAAAACTAATGGTTTCCTTTAACAACAAAAAGCCATTGTGTACAATTTGGCAGAAGTCTAAAAAATTAGTGAAATATCTGTAAAAGTTTGGCTAGTATAGAAGTTTTGCCCAGTACAATGTTTTAATTAGTAAGGTTATAAATAGCTAAGTAGGAAGTTACTAGGCAACACAAAACAGAATTTCAAGTATTTTATTTATTGTAAATGTTATATTTGCATATGTATATATACACAAACCAAAACTTTTGGAAAAACTAATGAAATTCAGTTAATAAACCTATTATTAAACTTTATTTTGAAAGGTTATGTAAAATTTTTAAGTACTTAAAATTTTACTATCCATACCACTCTTCCAGAGTAAAATTCATTTTTAACACAGTTGGGATGATAACTCACAGATGCTACATAACTTTTTTGCACTTATCTAAGAAACCTTTTTCTTCCTTCCTCACTTCAACTCAATTTCTTTGAAAATATGAGTGTTAAGAGGGACATGTTCCAGCACCCCTTAGTAAATGTAAACATTCTAAATTATATTAATAGCAAGCTTTGAAATTTCAGATTTTAAACTTAAAGTGCTCATGAAATTCTCAAGTGATTTTATAACAGCTCAACTGATTGAAGATATAATTGCTCCTGCTTTATTTTAGCCAAGAATCAACAGCATATCTGATTAGTTCTATTAAATACTTCGTACCTTAAAGTTTATACTTTATTAAAATAATGCTATCATAAAAGGATGTCATGTCTTAACATGATTCACAATAGAATTCTATTATTAAATTAACTTTTCTATTAGTCATTCTCCATAGATAGATCCTTAGAATCTACTATCCATAGAATCCATAGAATCATTTATCCATAGAACAATCATAAAAATAAAAGATAATAACTGTGTGTAAATACACACATATACACTTTTAGTGTATTCTGTACTTAAAAAGTAATATTATACTGTCTTAATTGTGGGTTTTGGCAATTATTCTGAAGACAGAACAAATGTTTATTCAAGATCCTAGCATATGATGATTATTAGTCTGTGCAAGATGAAAAATATCAGATATTATTGGCAGTTAATTAGTCAGTTTTCACAGGTATTAGATTATCACATGTTCAACCTGAAACTACATTAATGATAACTAATATCAAAATTCATAATTACATTTAAGCACATAATAACACATCTTAAACCAATACAGTTAATTTGAGAATCATTACAGTAACATGTACAAAATAACCATCCATGTTAGGTGCATTAACTTCACAGATGACTGAATAAGATTTATTCAGTGATGGAAATAAAAATGTTATTCTAAATTCCCTGACTTCATTGAATTCCTTATATTTCTCAATTCATTCGCACTATTCATTTTCTGTGTTTCTGTGTTAGTAAAGTTTGTTTTGCGGTGCTTCGCTTTCACTCATAGTTGCAGCAGGAGGAAAGGATTTTCAAGAAAATATCAAGAAAAATAAAAGTATTAGCTCAGTTCCCTGAAGATATCTGCAAAAGGAAAGGTAAAACAATCAAGTGAGGGAATTATATAAAGGAGGTGCAGGAGCAGGACGAGCAGGAATTAAATTTCCCTGAGATGATACTTTCGGTTGTGGTGGAGGTGGCCTGTGAGAAGAACAAACACAGTTAATCATGTGTTCCCACTGAATGAAATAATGCTACATTCATTACAACCCCAACATATTACCGTCCTCAACATCGCAAACCATTCTTAACCGTTATACTCTGAGATTATTACTCTGATTGCAATGGTTAAAGGGCTCCAAACAGAGTCTAAAATGGAATGCCTACATTACACTAACGCTATTCTATAATCTACAATGTTGTGTGAAGGTTCTGGACACTCTGTGGATTAAGCACCTCTTGTGCTGTTAGGATGTAAGGGCAGTAAATCACTATAAGTACAAACCTTACAAATATACATAAGAGCCGAAACTTCAGGTCTCTCAAACATAACATCCACTCTCAGAATTAAACTGGCTATGACTTCATACCTGTCCTTCTCAATCCTCATACTTTAACCACTTCAATCAATTCTAGTGTATGTACCACTAATCCAGTAGCACACTACAACATTTTTGGTGAACATCTGTCTCACAATTTATAAATTCTTCTTTTGATGCTCCGTTGGATTTCAACACACTCTTATTGTATAATAAAGATTATACAGGATAACACATTTCAGAGTTGCAATTCAACTGTAGTTTGAAAAGACTTTTGGGGATGGAAGGGGTGGGATGCATTTTATGTGATGCAAAATATAGTAAAATGTTGTCTTCTTTCTTGCTAATTTTAAGCCCATCTATTGAGTCTTTAATTTGGTTCTTTTTTTTAAAGTTTCTAGTTCTGTGCTGAAATCTCAATCTTGACAATTAATTCCATAACACAATCGTCACAGTCATTTTAAAGTCCATATCTGATAACCCTCCTGACTGGATAACCTGAGTCTGTTTCTACGGTCAATCGTTTTTCTCTTTTAGTTGTATTTTCTTTTTGTTATATATCTGGCTTTGTTTTTAATTGGGGGCCAAACATTTTTTAAAAATCTGTGGGAAAAAGTTGAAGACTAGTTCACCCTTAACCCTGGGTTGCAACACAAAACCTGGGATGGTTGCCAGGGTATCTTCTCCTTGCCAGAACTCCAGTTTTTGCCCCTTCAGCCTTGTGAGTTGGCTGAAAGCTCTCCTCAGCTTCCTAATCTCTCAGATCTCACCTTCTGAAGAGATAAACACATATACAACCGGAAAATGGGCCCCAAAGCCGGGATCATCACCAGACTGCGTTCCTCTCCTGGACCTCAGGCCCCAATTCCTCATCTCCTCAGCAGTTCTCTGGTGCCTAGTTCAACCGATCTGGTTTCTCATTGCTGGTTATTTTAAAGGTCCTTCTTTCTTATGTACATGAAAGGCTGCAGCAGCAGTTTACCTACCGTCTTGCTGAGGCCTCTTAAAAATTTCATTTTGACACTACACTAAGATGGCAAAACTTACATAAAATTCTTAAAAGCTTTTCTGTAAATTGTGCTCTATCTAATCTGCTGGCAAAAAATACTTGTCCTAAGTCAAATCAAAATAGAAGGAAAAATATTAGACATTAGCCCTGAATTTTATTCTAGCCAAGTAATCTAAGCAAATTCACTTCAGACCTTGATGGGAACTGCTGAGGCTGCTTGGCTGCGTAAGTTGGTACAGGGTATCTGTTTGCATATATAGGCTAAAAAAGAAAAAAAAGTCATTACCACAACACACTCATAAATAAATTTTCTATACAGTTCGTTATTTTTCATATAAAGTAACCAATATATTTAAAATCAATGAATAGACAATTATAATGCTAACATTAAAAAATATTTTTTTCATCCTGACTAGTGGGGCTCAGTGCATTGAGCACCAGCCTGCAAACCAAAGAGTCACCAGTTCAATTCCCTATCAGGGCACATGCCTGGGTTATAGGCCAGGTCCCCAGTTGGGGGTACACAAGAGGCAACCACACATTGATGTGTCTCTCCCTCTCTTTCTCTTTCCCTTCTCCTCTCTCTAGAAATAAATAAATAAAATATTTTAAAAATATATTTTTGCTTATTCAAAAATGTTATGGAATACTAATTCTTTTAAGGCTATATACTTTTTAAATTCAATATTACTCAAATATCATAATCTTAGTTATAATCAACTGCATTAGTTAAAAGGTAACATATTTCCTATGTCAATACATTTTAAATAAAATCTTCCAAAAATGTATTGCCAGACCTATACAGTACCTAAATAGTACTACAAATAGCACTAATCTGCAACCTTTGATTTTGCAATTCCTTATATGCTTCCATGACAGGGTGCTTGAAAGAAAGTTTTGCAACAAAGTGAGACTCTGTAACATGGCAAATAAGAAAGTAAAAGTAAGAAAACTTTTCACATATCGTATTACATTAGGAAAAGTCAGGGAAGATCAGATGAAATTAATAAATCCCTAATGAAGTGTTCTTGACTTAGATGTTCTCTGCTATTAACTAAAGCTCTGTGAGTAGCAGAATATGCTCAATATGCACAGTATTGAAGAAGGGCTTGAACACTCTGGGTCCTGCTATGGAACTGATGACCTGGGTTTTCTGTTTGTTTGTTTTTGCCGTATGGAGTGATTTGTTTATACTGTGAAAATAGAGAAAGATGGGGAAAAAGGTCTCCATCCCCTCCATCAAGCTACAGGTGCAGCACTTTAAAGGGATAAAGTTCACTTCTTAGAACTTACATATACTTTTACATGTATGAGAAAACATACGTACAAGAATGCTTGATGCCACATTTTTTGTGGTAACAAGATTTGAAACAGCCTGTTTTTAAATCTATAGTAAATCTGTAAGATGGCATGGTATGAAGCTATTAAAAAGAATGAGGTACATACTCATTACTCGCAAATAATGGTACAACCCATGGACAACCACAAGTAACATGATTATCATGAAAAGAAAATAACAATTCTCCAGAAACCAAACTCAAAAGTGACAAAAGATTGTGATCTAAATAACAGCAAATTCAAAACAGCTCTTATAAATCAACTCAACAAGATAACAAAAATAATCAGAAAGGCAGTTCAATATGCTCAGGAATAAAATTAATGAACAAAAGAAGGACTTTACCAAAGAGATTTAAACTCTAAAAAAGAACCAAACAGAAATCTAAAGCTGAAGAACTCAGTTAATGAGATGAGAAATGCATTAGAAAGCACTAGAAATAATAATTCAGGTGGAAGAGAAGAGAGAACTGAGATTTTTTTTTAATGGAAAAAACAGAATTATCGGACTCCATTAGGAAGAGCAACCTAAGGATGATGGGTACCCAAGAAGAAGACAGAGCCTATTTAAAGAAATAATAGATGAGAACTTTGCAAAGCTGGGGAGTGAACTGAACATAAAAGTACAAGGAACTAACATAGCGCAATCACCTCAACGCAAAACAAAAAACAAAAAAGACTTTTCTGAGACACATTATATTAAAACTATCAAAAGTCAATGATAAAGAAAGAATTCTAAAGGCAGCCAAGGGGAAAAAAGGACAGTAACCTACAAAGAACCCCCCATCAGGCTATCATCAGATTTCTCAGCAGAAACTCTACAGGCCAGGAGAAAGGGAGTGAAACATTCAAAATATTGAAGGACAAAAACTACCAGCCAAGAGTACTCTATCATCTGACAAAGCTATCACTCAGCCATGAAGGAGAATCAAAGGCTTTCCCAGACAAGAGAAAGCTGAGGGAGGGCCCCACCACACGAACTGAATTACAAGGAACGTTGAAAGGGGCACACAAAACCTCCAGATGACAAAGAGAATCAGCAACTGGCAACTCTATCTCAAAACAGGGTATTAAACACTTAGGTGTAGTAACACAAAGGTTAAAGGGGGGGAGCACTTAAAATAACTATAGCTAATTCAATTTGGGAACAAACATACCTGTAAAAAGGACAGTTTGCAATAATATAAACATAAAAGGGGAGGAGAAAAAGGGCGCCACTTGTATATGCAAAAGAGGATAAGAAGCTATCAGAAAAAAAAATCTATTTACATATGAAACATTTTATACAAACGTCATGGTAAACACAAAACAAAAAACTAGAACTGAGTCACAAAAAAGATGTAAGGGCAATATTAAACCAAAAAAAGCTGATATTGCCATATTAATTTTTTTTAAAGAGATCTGAGATGAGATTGAAGACAATCTCCTATTATGTTATACATAAGGACTCTGCCAACAACTGAAAACGTAAAAACAGCCATCCAGGACCACCTTAAGGACTTCTCAACATCAACAAAAAGATTTCACTGGAAAAACATGGAGAAATTTTTAAATATGCCAAAGAAACTGAAAGCATTCCCCCTAAAATCAGAAATAATGCAAGGATGTTGATTTTACCACTGCTATGTAACACTGTACTGGGAGGTCTAGACAGAAGAATTGGAATAAATACCTAAATAAATAAATAGAATTCAAATTGTAAAAAAAAAAAAAAAAAGAATAACAATACAACTATTTCCTATTCATAGATAATATGATCCTATATATAAATAGAAAATTCCAAAGAAACCACAAGAAAGCTACTAGAGCTAGTAAATGAATTCAGCAGTGACACAAAATATGTAATAAACATGCAAAGATCAATTTTGTTTCTATACACCAGCAAAGAACAATCAGAAAAGGAAATTAAGAATGCAATTCCATTTACAATAGCATCCAAAAGGATAAAATACCTAGGAATAAATTCAATCAGGAAGGCCAAAGACTTGCACACTGAAAATTACAATCCATTGCTGAAAAAATTAAATTAGACTTAAATTAATGGAAAGACAACTAGCGTTCATGGTTTCAAAGACTCAGTAATGTTAATATCTCTCAACTCAAAATAATCTACAGAGTCAATATAATCCCTATCAAAGTTCCAACAGCCTTTTTGTAGAAATGGAATAGTAGATTCTCAAATTTATAGGTGGAGGAGAGATGGGAGTTATTGCTTCATGGGTACAGAATTTCTGTTTGGGATACTGAAAAATTTTTTTAAAAAGATAGTGGTGATGACTGCACAACATTGTGAATGTAATGCCACTAAATTTTACACTTAAAATAGATTAAAATGGCAGATTTTATGGCATATATATTTTACCATAATAAAAGAATATGTCAAGGATGAAGAAGAGCATATATGTAATTTTTAACCTCTGTATGCAGGGACAATATGATTATCCTATACATGTAGAGATGTGCAAAATCTTGAAGATATATAATTAAGGAAGAAAAGAGCATAATAATTTTTTGTTTCTTCTTTACTAGGGAAAAGAGTAGAATAGGGAGACTGCATATATACAAAATATGAGGAAGGCTATCTAATCATTTCACTCCACATAAGTTAGAAAGACTTTAAAAGTCTGACAATACCATGTATTAACAAAGATTTATATGTAGGATATAAAACTGAAAGCAACAAACGAAGAAACCAAACAAACAAACACTCATAGCCCAGACGACAATATGGCAATCACCAGAGGGAAGTGGGGTAGGAGGTGGTAAAGGATAAAGGAGGTCAAGTACGTGGCGATGGAAGATCTGACGTGGAGTGGAGAGAACACAACGCAATATACATATGGCGTTATCATAGAACTGTACACCTGAAACCTAAAGAATTTTATTAACTGATGTCACCATCAATAAATTTAATTTTAAAATAAAATAATTTAAAAATATATTAAAGGATACATAAAGTAATATTATATATTCTTAGGGATATATGCAGCTGAGAAAAAGTATGTCATTACCCCAATACTTCCTAAAACACTCAGAGGAGCAGTGATTATTTGTCCCATTGCTGAGACAGTTAAGTGTGTTCCAGGAGCTCAGCACCAGGCCTTTGATAACATGCCCTAGGGAAGCCAGGCATTGAAAACAGAGAGAGAGCAGACGAGAAAAAACCAGTGATAGCATGAATCCCATGTCATTTTGCAATCGTGGTTTCAAGGCAAGGCATTCTTATTATCTAGTTATCTTCCCTCTCCTCTGAGCTGGGGACCCTATTGGTATTTCTTTAACTAACCCAGAGACCACCTACAGACCACATTCCTACATTCTTAAGAATTACCTATACCTACGTGACAATTATTTTTTAACCGTTAAAAATGTGAAATCATAATAACTAAAAAAATAAGAACTTTTCATTTTATACTTACAACTTCTCTAGGAGGAGTCACTGGAGAAACATGTCGAGGAACACTCACTGGATGTCTAGAAACTTTTCCTTCATTTTTGTTATCTGACCTGAAAGAAAGAATTACTTTTGAGCTACATTATGATTAAAACATTTCTATATGACATATTACGCATACCTTGCATTTTCCCCAAAACAGAATAATGTTGGCAGTGGCAATGATGATGACCACGGTGATAGCTAAATTTTCCCAACATTTCTAACAGTTTTCACACATTTTTAATCCTTATAGTATTACAAACTTTTATTAAACCCATTCCACAATTAAACTGAAATTCAAACAAATAAGTTTTGGTGGAAGGAAGGGTTGTCATAATTCAGACAACTGACACATCTAATCTATGTGTTGGACTCTTGTACGACTATCTCTCAACTATCACTTATATGTTGGCATTAGAATGTAGCACAGATTAGCAAAGACCTTATAATCAGATCTAAATTTATTTCTTAAAAAGTTTATAATTTACAAAATGTGTTTCCAAAACTGTGATTTGAAAAGCTCTTCCTCTATGAGAAGTGATCCTTAAAACAGACATAAAAGAAAATTGTTCAATATTTACATTTCTAAATCTTTATCCCATATTTTAATCTCTAATTAAGAAGTCCAAATAAAAAACTGTAGCCCCTTGAGCGTCGGCCTGCGAGCCAAGTGTCGCAGGTTCTATTCCCAGTCAGGGCACATGACTAGTTGCACATCAGGTCCCCAGTTGGGGGCGCGAGTGAGAGGCAACCACATAGTGATGTTTCTCTCCCTCTCTTTTTCCTTTCCCCTCTAAAAATAAATAAACTAATTAATTAATTTAAATTAAAAAAACTGTAGCCCAAAGTCCTCCTTACCCCACTATCAGAAATCAATGTTAAGCAAAGCAAAATGAACTCTAAGGATTACAGACTGGTGACTGTAATCCTTCTCCCTTTCCCCATTTTAAGAGGTGGTTGAGTCATCACTATCCTTTTACCACTGCTAATCATGTCAAAAAATAGAGAGGTGATTTAAACCCTATTTTTAAACTAGTCTCTATGATACGACTGTCATCACTATAATTACTTCAAATTATATTATATAAATTTAAAAGAAAAAAATCTAAGTACTCATATGTTTGTGATCTCTTCTTTCTGAAGCATCTTTGCCGTAGTTGATTTCTCTTCATGAAGACAAAAGCAGCAAATACAATAAGAGGAACAATTAAGAAGAAGAATACTAGAAGTCCATCCCTCAGTGAAGTATTTTCTAGAGAGAAAAAAATTTATATTAATGATCATTGAATTAGAAGTCAATTCATATTAACCTGAACATAGTAGGTGATTGTGTTTTACATTAATTTTCACATTGTTCAGAACTCAAACTGATAAAAATAGAGAAGTCTGTTCACAACACATCGCTGCCCACTTTTTTGCCTTTCCCAAAATAACAGTATTTCTTGATGCAAACATAAGCAAGAACAAAATGTTTTGTTGTCAACCCTTTCTTACATAAAAGGGAGCATACATATACACACTACTCAGCACATCACTTACCTATGTATCTTTCCAAATTATACATAAAGGACCACTTCATTTTCGGTACAACTGTATAAAACTACATTGCAAGGATATCCTATAGTTTACCTAACCATTACCCAACTGATATTTTCATTCTTCTAGTCTTTTGTTATTTAAAAATGTTCTAAAAGTGCTATAATGAATAATCCTATAATAGTAACAGAAATTTGTTAAAAGTTGCACGACACTACATGAAACAACATTCAAAACAATTTAAAATATTAAAAAATTAAAGAAAGCTTGATATATCACTTTATAACTACTAAGGGATAGACGAAAATTTTGATTAAAGCATACAACATTGGTAGGTTACATTTGAACTGGTACCTTCATACTGTCAGTAGCATTATACAATTCATTTAGAATTTCTTTTCTGCTTTAGTTTTTTTTTAATTGTATTTTTTTTCCATTACCATTTATCTCCCTACCGCCCTCCCCACTGCAATCACCACACTGTTGTCCATGAGTCTTTTTTCCTTTTTGCTCAGTCCTTCTACCCCTTAACCTCCCCCAGAGCTGTCGGCCTGCCCTCTATCTATGAGTCTGTCTCTATTTTGCTTGATAGTTGTTTGTTCATTATATTCCACATATGAGTGACATCATATGGTATTTGTCTTTCTCTGACTGGCTTATTTCACTTAGCATAATGTTCTCTAGGTCCATGCATACTGTCCAAAGGATAAAATTTCCTTCTCTTTTTATAGCTGAGTAGTATTCCATTGTGTAAATGTCCCAATACTGTTTTATCCACTCATCTACTGACAATGGGATATTTCCGTATCTTGGTGATTGTAAATAATGCTGCAATGAACACAGGGGTGCTCATGTTCCTTCAAATTACTGTTTTTGGGTTTCTTCGGATACATTCCCAGAAGTGGGATCACAGGGTCAAAAGGAAGTTCCATTTTTAATTTTCTGAGGTATCTCCATACTGCTTTCCACATGGGCTGCACCAGTCCGTAGTCCCACCTACAGTGAAAAGGTGTTCTCCTTTCTCCACGTCCTCACCAGCACTTGTCGTTTGCTGATTCACTGATGACAGCCATTTTGACAGGTGTGAGGTGATATCTCACTGAGGTTTTAATTTGCATTTCTCTGATGATGAGTGACATTGAGCAATTTTTCATATGTCTATTGGCCATCTGTATGTCCTACTGGAGTAATCCATTCAGGTCCTTTGCCCATTTTGTAATTGGATTGTTTGGGTTTTTTGTGTTGAGTTTTATAAGTTCTTCATAAATTTTGGATATTAATCCCTTATCAAATGTATTAACAAATATGTTCTCCCATTTAATGGGTTGTCTTTTTATTTTGTTGATGATTTCCTTTGCTGTGCCAAATCTTTTTAATTTGACGTAGTCCCATTTGTTTACTTTTTCTTTGGTTTCCCTTGCCTGAGGAGATATATCCAAAAAATATTGTTATGAGTAATGTCCGAGATTTTACTGCCTATGTTTCCTTCTAGGATTTTTATGGTCCTGGGTCTAAGATTTAAGTCTTTAATCCATTTTGAATTTATTCTTGTGTGTGGTGTAAGAAGCTGATCTAGTTTCATTTTTCTGCATGTATCTGTCCAATTTCCCCAACACCATTTATTAAATAAACTATGTCTAGCTCATCATATGTGCTTGCTTCTTCTGTCAAATATTAATTGACTATAAAAGTGTGGGTTTATTTCTGGCCTCTTTATTCTGTTCCATTGATCTATGTGTCTGTTTTTATGCCAGTACCATGTTGTTTTGATTACTATGGCTTTATAGTATAAATTGATATTAGGTAACAAAATTCCTCCAACTTTGTTCTTCTTCCTTAGAATCACTGTTGCTATATGGGGCCTTTTGTGGTTCCATATAAACTTCTGAAATATTTGTTCTAGTTCTGTGAAATACATCATTGGTATCTGGACAAGAATTGCGCTGAATCTATAGATTGCTTTGGGTAGCATGGATATTTTAATAATGTTAATTTTCCTATCCATGAGCACGGTTTGTACTTGCACTTCTTTGTATCTTCAAGTTCTTTCTTCAGTGTCTTATAATTTCCTGAGTACAGGTCTTTTACATCCTTGGTCAGATTTATTCCTAGGTATTTATTCTTTTTGAAGCCATTGTGAATGGGACTGTTTTCTTAATTTCTCTTTCTGATAGTTCATTATTGGCATATAAAAATGCAACTGGTTTCTGAATATCAATTTTGTATCCTGATACTTTACTGAATTCATTTATCAGTTCTAGTAATTCCTTGATGGAATCTTTATGGTTCTCTATATACAGTATCATGTTATCTGTAAACAGTATCACAGTTCTACTCCTTCATTTCCAATTTGGATGCCTTTTATTTCTTTTTCTTGTCTGATTGCTATGGCTAGGACTTCCAGTACTATGTTGAATAAGAGAGGTAAAAGTTGATATCACTGTCTTGTTCCCGATCTTAAGGGGAATGCTTGTAGTTTCTGCCCATTGAGTATGATGCTGGCAGTGGGTTTGTCCTAGAATTTTTATCAAGAACCATAAAAAGAATTATACCTCAACTTAGTAAACTCATTTCCAGCAATTTAGCCTCCAACTGGAAAATGTGTAAGTATTACGATATACACTACAATATTAGCAATGCATATCAAAAACTTAGAAACAACCTAAATGTCAAATAATTACAAAACAGCTAAGTCAGGTTATAGAACAGCCACTCGATGGAATGATACATAGCCATTACTTCTGACTTCCATCTCTAGCCAAGGTGGATAACAGGGACCAGATTTATCCTGCCAGCTCTAACAACTAGCAAACCAGGAAAAATATATTAAGCACCACTTTTCAAGATACTGGACATATACAACTGAAGAGACTGTAAACTGGTACAGCCACTTTTGGAAACAGTTTGGCAGTTTCTTAAAATGCTAAATATAAACCTACTCTATGAGCCAGCCATCCCACCTAGTATTTACACATGAGAAAGAAAGCATATCTCAGTAGGAAGATATTAGTGTCAAGGAGCTCATTCATAGACAATCAGGGAATAAAAATAAATAGTATATAAGTAATTACTACAGCATGTGATAGTGCTTACAGATACAAGAGAACAGAAAGGACATATTCATTCAGATTTAGGCAGTCAGGGAAAACTTCCTAGGGGAAATACGGTATAAACTGAAATCTGAGTAGCAATTAGCCAAGTTCCAACAATGTGAATATAATATGGTATGAAAGCCAAGAGGTACAAAAGAGTAGCCTATTAGAAGTAAAAGAAGTTACGTCTTAAGCATAGTGAAATGAGGTTGGAAAAGTTAAGCTAGGGACAAATCATGCAGGGCATTTAAGCCATATCAAGGATTTTTGGACTGTGTTCTAATAACAATGCAGAAGCACTGAATTTAAAACAAGATACTGGTTTAATCAAAATTGAATTCTTGAGAGAAAACACTAAAACTATGTAATGTAGTGTGGAACGTGGGTTAGGAAGCAAGAGGGAGCCTAGTTAAGAGGCTATTATGTTAAGTCCAGGCAAGAAACTGAAGGTAATTAACAGCGATGGAAAAAATGGAAACATTTGTGAAAAATTTAGGAGGCAGAGCAACATCATTTATCGTATAACTGATGTGAGGAGTGTGGGAGCGGTACAAGGATGCTCAGTTTCTGACATGAGCCCCTAGGAGGTCACACTCTTTTTCTTCTATATTACTTGCCATTGTATGTAGGTCCACTGTCCACACTTCCTCCGTATCCTTCAGTCTCACAATTTGGGGGAGCCCAGCCATTTTCACAGTGACAATTCTTATTGCTGTTACATACCTTCAAAACAATCAAAATGTCATTTTTATTAATTGTGAATGTTGCTTTAAATCATGAACTCTAGAATGAAAACCAAGAGAAAACTAAATTCATGCAAATCCATACATGCTCTTGAAGAATAAAAATTTATCAGGTATCTAAATTCCCAAATGTCTAAAACTCTAAAAATCCTAGGAAGTCTCGCATAACACTTGGATTCCTCCTAAGTCAGCATTACCTCCATGAACAATCTGAAAGAGAATATGACTTACCCCATGTCCGTGACACTTCTTTTGAACATCACAGTCATAATTCAGAACAGAAGCATTTACACATTGGAAGTTTCTACATATCTGAAAAAAAAGGAAGTAATGAATAAAGAAAAAATGAACACATTAATAAAACTAGCCAGAAAAAAAAGACCTGGCATAGATTATTTCATTGGTTAGGAACGCTTTCAAACTTTAAGAAATGGTTATTCCCACATTATATATTTGCAAATATAGTAGAGTAAAATTAACTAATTGACATGTAACTGATCAAAAAGGGAAAGATGATACAAAGGCCAAAAACTATGATAAAACTATAAGCTATCCTTCCATATAAATATAGATGTGAAAATCCTAAGTAAAATATTCAGATGAGGAAAACTACAGCATTTCTGATTTTTTATTTCAAGACATAAATTTAGAAACAAAGATGAACTATGTGGGGCAACCAAAAAGAAGCTGAAGAGTTCTCCTTTTCTATTTTTTGTTTTTTGCTCTTAATTTTAGCTTCTCCCCTAAGTAAAAATGTTGAGTATATATATGAAGCATCTAGGTCTGAAGTAGTACCCAACTGAAAGCCTGCTCAAAGTGCCAGAGTCCAGACTTGAGCAAAACCCAGAAAGAATAGGATCCCACCTATCCTATTTTACAGCTACACAAAATGTTTGGTGTTTGGTTCCATTAGTGTGTCAGTACAGGTACACATACCAAGCATTTTCTATCCTTCTTCTACATAAATGTTGTTCACATAGTATGAAAATGTAATAACCTGGAGTTTAAAGCCAATATTTTTCCAACAAACAAGAAAGTGTGTGGGGTTTTAAAAGTAACAGTGATACATGTTACATCAGGGAAATCAGTAGATATTATTTTTATTCTTGATGTTGGTAGGGCAAATATATTAATGTGCTTTTATTGCTACAAAAAGAACAAGTAGTATAATGAAAAAGGTAAATAACTGTCAAACTGAACTCATACACACACACCACATAAACACAATTTGTACAATCTAGGAAGAGAGGAAGATAAAGTAGAAAATATTTTTAAAATACTTAAAAACAGCATTAAATAAGATCATAGAAATAGGATGAAACATTAATAAATTAAACTGTGCCAATAAACACCAAAGCCCAACCAAATTATAAAAATACAAAATTAAAACACAGAGTATCTATATTATATTGGGATACAAAAAGCTTTTTAAAGCATGACATGAAACCAAGACAAAACAGACAATGTTAGCAAGAGTGTGGGAGAAAATAAGATACCCTCAAATATAATTAGTGGAATGGAAACTGTTACCACCTTATCGAAAGGTAAATTGGCAGTGTCTATCAGAATTTACATGTATATGCCTCTTAATTTAAAAAATCAACTAGAAATCTATCCTACAGAAGTACTCACAAAAGTAGGTAAGATTAAATGTAGAAGAGTGTTCAATGCTACTAAAAATATTAACTAAATGATAAATAAGAATGTAAAAGATCTGAATATGTAATTATCAAACACTATGTTATAAGCAAGAACACAGTATCTTCAAATGCACATTTATCAAAATACAGAGTCAACTCATTAAACATGGATGTTTTATTTCTAGAAATGAGCAAAGATATTAAACCCAGCACCAAACCTGAAGCATGACCAATTTCCAAAGCAAAGAGTCATGTTCTTAGGCAGTAAATCTTTTTGCCTTCTCTTATGTCACATTTTGGGAAAAGAAAAAGGCATAAGAAATTGTGCTTAGCTATATACAATGCAATAATACTCAGCCTTAAGAAAAGATGTAATACTGCCATTTGCAACAACATGAATGGACCCAGAGAATATCATTCTAAGCAAAATAAGGTAGAAAAAGTTAAGAACCATATGATTTCACTCATTCGTGGGATTAAAACTGAAAGCAACAAAAAAATAAGAAAAACGTACAAACAAAAACTCACAGACACAGACGACAGTATGGTGGTTACCAGAAGAAAGGATGGGACAGAAAAGGGTAAAGGGGGTCAATTATGTGGTGACAGGAAATGATCTGACGTTGGGTGGTGGACACACAATACAATATACAGATCATGTATCATAGAAATGTATCAGTATATTTGAAACCTACATAATCTTATTAATCAATATCACCCCAATAAATTTAATTTTTTAAAAAGAAAGAAAAACGCATATTCTGTTGGTTATGAGTTTCAAACCTGCCCCACCTACACTTTTTTTTTTTATTATAGCAAGAGTTTCAGAGAAAAATCTCTCAACTTTGGTAATATAAATTTTGAAGTAATCAAGCATTCCAGCAAACTGTATCGCCACTGTCATGGATTCTCCCTCACTACAGATTCACTCAGCTTGAGATGCCAGCAAAAGTCTCTGAATGTCAATGTTGTACTATTCTTAGTCAAGCTGACAGATCACATCCAAAATCACTTCTAAAGAACAGGATACCAACTGGCCCTTGTTTTTATCATGTAATGTTTTGAAACAATATAATACATGCACATGGTTAAAAATCAAATAGTGATAAAAGTGCTTATGATGGAAACAACTCTACGACCTATTTCTATCCAGTCTGCCATTCTAGCCTTCTAGAAACAACCACCCTTCCCGTGGTAATTCCTTCCCTATTAGTATCCTATTTCTCAATTTATTTATTTTAGACATCATCAATTAACGTCCTTATGATAGATAAGAATTTCACCTTCTAACGCGAACCCAATGCCCCTCCTTCACCTTCTCAAACTAAATATTGCTTAATATTTATAGCGTAATATTGGACATTAGCCACTCAGTATATTACATGCCACTATTACCTGAACAAGTTAATAACTAGGTGAAGGGAGACAGGGGAGGCTGATAATTGGCGATCGAAGTATTATCTTTATTATCAATAAGGCAGTTAACATGACTTAAGTAAACGATTAACTGGGCTTCCTAATTCTGCATCCCAAAATCAAACTTACCTGCCTAGTCACAGGCTGCTCTGGACAACCACAGGCCTCCCCCCTCAGAAGCAGAGCCTGCCCTGCTAAATTTACTGCATGGTTGAGAGAGCAGACCAGAAGGCACCCTCTCTGCAGGCAGGTAGATCTGAAAAGAGAAGACAGAAGGGACTGAGCTACGCATGCCCAGTGTCTTCTCCCAAACTCATCAACTGCATCAGTCACTTTGCATCCCTTGGAGTGAACTGAAGGAGAAACACACTGAGGCTGGGGGTGGCATTTATTTTTCTCCAGCTTTATTGAGATATAATTGATGTGTAACACTATGTAAGTTTAAGGTGTACAACATGTTGATTTGATGAACTTATATTTGGTGAAATGATTACTACAGTAGGCTGAATTAACACGTCCATCACTCCCCATAATTACCACTTCTTTTTTTGTAGTGAGAACATTTAAGATCTACTCTATTAGTGCTTTCACGTAGGTAATATTACTAACCATGATCACCATGCTGAATATTAGGTGCCGAGAACTTAGTTACCTTACGTGTGGAAGTTTGTGCCCTTTGACCAACATCTCCTATTTCCGCCACCCCACCCCTCGGCCCTTGGGAACCACCATTCTACTCTGTTTTTACGAATTTGGCTTTTTAAATTCTACATATAGGTAAGATCATATGTTATTTGTCTTTCTCTGACTTATTTCACTTAGCAAAATGCCCTTAACGTCCATCAATGTTATCTCGAATGGCAGGACTTCCTTCTTTCGTAAATGAATAATATTCCACTATATAGATTATTTCAATATCTTGGCTACTGTAAATAATGCTGCAATGCACACAGGAGTGCAGATGACTACTCAAGATCCTGTTTTCATTTCTTTTGGATATACAGCCAGAAGTGAAATTGCTGGATCACATGGTACTTCTATTTTGAATTTTTTGAAGAAATTCCATACTATTTTCCACAGTGGCTGTACCACTTTACATTCCCATGAACACTGCACAAAAGTTTCATTTTCTCTATATCCTCATTAGCACGTATTCTTTTTAGTGACAGCTTATGTAATAGGGATGAGGTGATATTTTATTGTGGTTTTGATTTGCACTTCCCTGATCATTAATGATGTTGAGCATGTTTTCTTGAACCTGTTGGTCATTTGTTGTCATCTTTGGAAAAATGCATTCAGATCCTCTGCCCATTTTTAATCAGATTATTTGTGTTTTTTTGTTTTGTTTTGTTTTGTTTTTTGCTATTAAGTACCTTACATATTTTGTATACTAACCTCTTATCAAATACATGATTTGCAAATATTTTCTCCCATTCCATGAGTTGTCTTTTCTTTTGTTCATTATTTCTTTTACTGTGGAGAGGTTGTTTCATTTGATGTAATCCCACTTAATTATTTTTGCTTTTGATGGTGGTGCTTTTGACGTATCAAAAAAATGACTGCCAAGCCCAAAATCAAGGAACTTTCTCCCAATACTTTCTTCTAGGAGATATACAGTTTCAGGTATTATGTTTAAGTCATTAATTCGAGTTAATTTTTGTAAGTGGTAAACGATAGGGATCCAACATCATTAAAATATTTTATAGCTTGTGAATATCCAGTTTTCTCAATATTACTTACTGAAGAGATGATCCTTTCCCCATTGAGTATTCTTGGCTCTCTTGTTAAATATTAGTTGGCCATACATGTAGGGGTTTGTTTTGGGCTCTCGATTCTCTTCTGTTGGTCTAGGTGTCTATTTTAATGCCAATACTATACCATTTGATTACTACTGCTTTGTAATATAGTATAAAATCAGAAATCGTGATGCCTCCAGCTTTAGTCTTCTCTCTCAAGATAGTTTTGGCTATTCACGGTCCCTGTGGTCCTATACAAATTTTTAGGATTATTTGTTCTATTTCTGTTAAAATTCAAATGAGATTTTGATTGCACTGAATTTGCAGATGGCTTTGGGTAGTATGAAAATTTTAATATTAATTCTTCCAATCCATGAACATGAGATATCTTTCCATTTACAGGCATGCTTTAAAGATATGCAGGTTCAGTCACAAACCACTGCAATAAAGTGAGTATCACAATAAAACAAGTAACATGAATTTTTGGTTACTCAGTGCATATAAAAGTTATATTTGCACTACACTGTAGTCTATTCAGTGTGCAACAGCATTGTGTCTAATAAATAAACAGATGTTAATTTTAAAATACTTTATTGCTAAAAAATGTTAACCATCATCTAAGCCTGCTGGAAAAATGGTGCCACTAGACTTGTTCAATGCAAGGTAGGGTTGCCACAAGCCTTCAATTCATAAATAAATAAATAAATAAATAAATAAATAAATAAATATCAGTGTCTGCAAAGTACAATAAAGTGAAGCACAATAAAATGAGGTATGCCTGTATTTGTGTGTTCTTAAAATTCTTTCACCAAAGTCTTATAATATTCGGTAGACAGATCTTTCACCTCCTTGGTTAAATTTATTCATAAGTATTTCATTTTTTTTATGGTATTGTGAATGGATTGGTTTTCTTTCTTTATTATTCAGACAGTTCATTTTTAATGTATACACCTGCAACTGATTTCTATATGTTGATCTTGTATATTCCAGCTTTACTGAATTTGTTGTTTTTTGTATTTTGGTGGAGTCTATAAAATTTTCTATGTAAAAGATCATATTATTTGTAAACAAAGACAGTGTCTCCTTTAGATTATAGTTTGGAGGCCCTTTATTTCTTTTTCCCAACTTGAATGCTCTGGCTACAAATTCCAGCATTATGCTAAATAAGATTGGTGAGGTTGGGCACCCTTGTTTCTGATTTTACAGGAATAGCTTTCACCTTTGCACCACTGAGCACAACGTAAGCTGTGGGCTTGTAAGATGTGGCCTTTATTGTGCAGAGGTACATTCCTTCTCTACCTAATTTCTTGAGGGATTTTTAACACGAACTGATGTCATATTTTGTCAAATGCCTTTTCTACATTGAGAAAATCATGATTTTTATCTTTCATTCTATTAACATGATGGATCATATTTACAGATTTCCTTATATTGAACCATCCTTACATTCCAGAGATAAATATGAATTGATCCTGTTGTATTATCTTTTTAATGTTGTGTTCAAAGAGGTTTGCTAGCATTCTGTTGACAATTCATGCATGTATATTCATCAAGGATCTTGAACTGTCATTTTCTTCCCCTGAGTGTCCTTATCTGGCTTTGGTATCAGGGTAATGCTGGCCTTATAAAACCAGTTTGAGAATGCTCTCTCCTCTTTGATTTTTTTGAAGAGGTTTTTATGGGCATTAATTTTTCTTTAAATCTTCGGTATAATTCACCAGTTAAACCACTTGGTACTAGGCTTTTCTTTGTTGGGAGATTGTTGATTATTGAGTCAATCTCCTTACTCATTATTGGTCTGTTCAGATTTTCTATTTTATCATGATTTAGTCTTGGTTGTATGTTTCCAGAAATGTATCCATTTATTCTAGGTTATCCAATTTGTTAGCACAGAATTTTTCATAGTAGTCTCATGAATTTTTTTGTACTTCTGTGGTATCAGTTGTAATGTCTCTTCTTTCATATCTGATTTTATTTGCATCTTCTTTTTTCTTAGTCTAACTATAGGTTTGTCGATTTTTGTTTATATTTTCAAAAACCAGCTCTTGTTTCTTTGATACTTTCTATTGTTTTTCTGGTCTCTATATCATTTATCTGTCCTGATCCTTGTTGTTTCTTTCCTTCTACTAACTTTGGGCTTAGTTCGCTCTTCATTGTCTATTTCCGTGAGGTGTAAAGTTAGGTTATTAGAGATCATTCATTTTTCTTAATGTAGGCATGTTTTTGTTTCCATCTGGTTTGTTTATAAAATACCTTTGATATCCCATTGTTTGTTCAGGAGCGCATTGTTTAGTTTCCACGTATTTGTGAACTTTTGAGCTTTCCTCGTGTTACTGATTTCTAGTTTCATACCATTGTGGTCAGAAAAGATAGTTGTTACGTTTTCAGTCTTCTGAAATTTGCTAACACCTGTTTTGTGACCTTCTATCCTGGAGAATGTTCCAGGTGCACTTGAGAAGAATGTACATTCAATTGCTATTGGATGAAATGTTCTAAGTATAAACTATACTTTAGACCAAAAGGTTTATTTGGTCTAAAGTACAGTTTAAGTACAATGTTTCCTTACTGATACTCTGTATGTATTGATATAATCTATGCACTGTTGAAGGTGAGACACTGAAGTCTCCTACAATTAATGTATGGCTGTCTATTTCTCCCTTTTGATCTCTTAGTATTTGTTTAATGTATTTAGGTCTTCCAATGTTCTATGCATGTATATTTTACAACTGTTAAATCCTCTTTATGAATTGACCCATTTATCGTTACATAATGACTTTCTTTGTCACTTGTTAGTTTTTGGCTTAAAGTCTATTCTGTCTGATATAAATACAGCCTGCTCCCCTTAGGTTTCTATCTGCATGCAGTGTTTGTTTTTTTTTCCATATCTTCACCTTGAGCCTGTGTATGTCTTTAAAGCTGAAATGAGTCCCCTTACAGGTAGAATTTAGTTCAGTCTTTCTTTTTTTAACCATCCAGCCAGTATAAGCCTTGTGACTGGAGAATATATTTAGAGTAATTAATGATGTGTAACTACTTACTAACACTATATTATTCATTGTTTTCTGGCAGTTTTGTAGTTCCTTGTTCCTTCTTCTCTTGATATTCTCCTTTGTGAACTGGTGATTTTTCCATAGTGGTATGCTTTGATTCCCTTCTCTTTATCTTTTGTGAATCTACTGTAAGTATTTGCTTTATAGTTGCCATAGGAATTATGTAAAACACCTTACAGATATAACAGTCTAATGTATGCTCGAACATATAAAAAGCTCTACCCTTTTACCTCACCCCTTTCATGTTTTTGATGTCACAATTAACGACTCTTTAAGTTATATACTCACTAATGGGTGATTTTAACTACAGTTATTTTTAATACTCTTGTTCTTTAAACTTTACACTAAAGTTAATGGTTAATAGCACCATATCACAGTATAACAATATTCTGAATTTAACTTCATATTTACCTTTACCAATGTGTTGTATATTCTCATGTTTTTGTGCTAATAATTAGCGTCCTTTCACTTCAACTTTAAGAATTCTCTCAGCATTTATTATAAGGCAGCTCTAATGGTGATGAGCAACCTCAGCTTTTGTTTTTCTGGGAGTATTTTTATCTCTCCTTCATTTCTGAAGAACTACTTTGCCAGGTAGGGTGTTCATGATTGGCACTTTTTTCTTTCATTACATCATCCCATTCTGTCCCGGTGGATAAGATTTCTGCTGAGAAATCCCTTGGTAGCCTTGTGTGGGTTCCCTCGTAAACTACAAGCTTCTGTTCTCTTGCTACTTTTAATAGTCTCTCTAATTTTTGACAGATCTATTATAATGTGTTTTGGAAAGGGTTTCTTTAAGTTGAGCTTGTTTGGTGACCCATTTACTTCATGAACTTGAATATCCAATTCTCTCCTCAGTTTTGGGAAGTTCTCAGCTATATTTTTTCAGGCTTCACTTTTTTAATCACCTCTGTGAAGGATATCATAAATGCCACATGAGACAAAACAGAGTAGTTTTTCTTCCAGTATTAAAAAATGACATTCACTAGTATTTTTAAGAAACTTCTATATAAAGAGGGTGGCAATAATCCAGTTAAAAAAACCTCTAAGTAATCATGTTCTTGATTTTTTGTAGTCACATTTTAAAATTGCTTCCTAATCATGACATTGTGTACACATTTTTAAAATGTCCTTAGATATACACTATTTCTTAAAAAAAAAAAAAAAATTAATCTGGCCAAACATTTTTTGCTAGAACCAATCCTGAGAGCTCAAACTAAAAGACTGGCAAAAGAAAAAATATCAGATTCTTTAAATGTTCTAGAATTTGTCTTTATGAGAGAAAAAAATTTAAAAACACATGGAACTTCCTAAAAGGTCTTTAGCAAACTACTTCAATTCAAAAATAGAAGCTGACGTACTAAACAGATGTTTCAGTGAAGGTCCCAGAACTTTTATAAACACAGCCATTTAGAAGGATGATCCTGGATCAGAATTTTTTTTCCTTGTGTATCTACATTAGGTATGCATGTCTCACCTCAGCTGTCATAACTCTGTCTCTGTAATTTCCTCCTGAGTAGTGGTCATAATCACCCTGGCTGCCACCACAATTTCTGGACGTTCCACAGCCATATACATATCATCCATGTTGATTGTCATGCCTGCCACTCCCACAGCCCTGGTCCCCACCACCTCTACAGTAGCTGCAACCATGCCCATCGGTCCCAAAGTTCACTGGTTCACTGGGCCAACTTGCCCATATGCTCTACATGGACCTGGCGACCATCCAGAGACTTTACATTCATGGCTCTCATGACATGACGTATACTCTGGATTAGTGAAGGTAATGAAACCAAACTCCCAGGACTGATAAGTCTCTCGGTCCTTTGTTAAGGACCACCACCACAGAAATTGGCCTAAAGCTGCTGAAGTGACCTTCCAGATCCTGCTCAGCGGTATTGTACCACAGGTCACATTGGCTTTCTTCAATCTTTTTCATTCTTCTTTCCTTTTGGCTGAATAAATTCAAATTTTCTACCTTCCAATTCACAGATTCTTTCTTCTTCTGCTTCATACATTCAGATTTTGATCTTCTCTATTTTGTTTTTCATTTCATTCATTGTATTCTTCAGCTCCAAAATTTCTGTTTGGTTCTTTTTTATGATTTCTGTCTCTTTGTTAAACTTCTCATTTCTTCCTGTACTGTTTTCCTGATCTTGTTGAGTTGTCTTTCTATGTTTTCTTGTAGCTCACTGATCTTCTTTAAAACAGCTCTTTGAGTTCTTCATCAGTAAGTCACTTACAACATGTCTTTGGGACCAGTTACTGAAAAACTGTGATCCTTTGGTGGTGTCATGTTTCTTTGATTTTTCATGTTTCTGAAGTTTTGGATTGCCGTCTTCACTCTTGAAGTTGCAGTCAACTCCTCCAGTCTTCACTAACTGCCTTCGTGCGAGAAATACCTTCCTTCGGTCCAGCTAGGAATTCTGAGGTTTTCTAGGCCTTCTATGGATATGCCTGCTCCACACTTCTTGCTCCCACTTGTGGAAGAACTCCTAGGCTTACTGCCTTCTCTTGACCTTGCAACACACCAAGCAGAGTGTCAACAGCCTCCTTTCTGCTCACTCACTGTCTGCAAAAGCTCCCTCTTGCCACCACTATCAGGAGGGCATACGGTGTGCTCATGGGCCACTGGAAAGATCCATAGGCAAGACATCCCCAGCCCCTTGTGGGTAAGCTTCTTGTGGAGTCTGCTAAACAGGAAGTAGGATCTGCCTTCTTTTAGTGTTCTCCAGGGATCCTGTCCCCCTCTCACAGCCTCTTCTCACCCCTCAGTCATACAGTCACAAGCCAGTACATTGGTGGGGAGAGAAAGAAAGGACCCTGCACAGCTGGGGAAGCCAGGTGCTCACTCACCTGTTCTCATTTCCCCTATGGGAGAAATTACGAGCGGAAAAGGTCTCTCCTGCACTAAGCTGTGCCACCTTGGGTAAGGAGTGATGCACGCAGAGTCAAACTGTTTCTCTTGCCCTCGCCAATGTGTCCAACTTGTTTCTGTGGGTCTTTTTTTTTTTTTTTCTCCAACATTGTGCTGCTACTTCTTTGCTAGAAACCTGCACATCCGCAAAGGCTGTCTTATCTGTGAGTGACTGACTAAGATGTTGTTTTCCAGGGGCTTCCAGACTGTGGCCTGGAAGGGCTGGAGCCAGGCAAAACCACTGCAAAGTCCACAACCAGGACCGAGGTCTGTGTATGCCTGTTATCGGACACCAGGTAGACAAGGCTCCTCCTGGGTCCCTGCTGTGTGGTGCTGTATCCCAGAGCTCTCTCAGAGGCATACAGATGGCAGCTTGTTATTGTTGCGGGGGACACAAATGAGGGACCTCTTATTCATCCATGTTGCTGATGTCACTCCAAAACCTAGGAGTGTTATTTTAATAGATGTTCCACCACAAAAAAAAAAAAAAAAAAAAAAAATGAAATGCAGAATAAGTATCTCTTGCCAATTATTAAGATGAAATACTGTTGATTTCAAAGCTAAGTGCTTAGACTATATTTTCTTTTAAAGTTTTTGATTTTACTGTAGGTAACACTTGCCTTTCTTCTTATAGAAAGTGTCATCTCCTCTTTCAAATTCTCTCTTTTTCTAAAAACCTCCCTATGAGGTCCCCTTGCCCCCACCTAAATTCATTCTCCTGGCCTGATAGACAGCTGTTATCTTGAAATTTCTTTGACATATTTCTATATCCTAGATTACAATTCTTTCTCTTTTTGTTTTACACTTCCTCATTTGCAGGAACAATTACATTAGATGATTTCCTAAGAAAGGATAAATAGAAGATAAATTTTCTGATCCTTTAAATCTCTGAAATGGTTTTATTGTGCCCTCTCACTTGATGGATACTTTGGCTGTACATAGAATTCTACATAGAGAACTTTTCAGAAACATGAAAGTACTGCTCCCTCATCTTCCAGAATTCGGTTCTCAATCTCCTTCTTTCCGTGTGGCCTATCTGGGGAGGTGCTTGTTTGTTTGTTTTGTCTCTGCAAGCTATTGGGATTTTTCTTCCCAAGTTCTCCAAAATTTCATAATTGCCCACTTTTCTTGTTTTCTTTCTCTAAATTTGAAATTTTAATTGGTTGAATTTAAAAATTGGTATTTGATCCTTGCCGGCTTTTATCTTTTCTCTCATATTTCTGTCTCAGTCTTATTGTTCAGCATCCTCAAAGATTTGTTTAACTTTATCTAACAATCCATCTCGGTTCACTTATGTACGTACAAACAGAACAGTGTTCTAGGGTCAGCACAGGGATACAAGCATCTCATAAGAGGATGACCAAATCTAATACGAAAAATTGTGTCTTCTCATCTCCAACCTAGAGGACTGGGCAAATGGCTGCTGATACTTTGTTGACGGGATAAAAAAGCCGACAGGTAAAAGAAGGGACCAGCCTCACCTTTAGCAGACAAACAGTAACTCCATTTTAGTCTCATACTGCATCCCACTCTCAGCTATAACCATTATTTACAAATCACCAATTTGTTCAGGGTTCTGCAAGGCTAAGACAATCTTCTTGTTCACATCCTATCAGTTTGCTCTGTAAGCTGTAGTTTCTACCACTCTGTCAAACTACCTTCTGTCCTGTTTCAGGTTTTTAAAACTTGTGGAAAGCTTTGTTTACTGATGAAATCTCATATATTTCCTGCTTTGGAATTTATTCCCTATTTATTTTTTTATATTCTGATAGGATTTGGCAGACAAAAAAGATAAATGAACATCACAATCCACCATCTTCCATAAATGTTTTTTCCAATTCATATTTTTACTCCAAACTTAATTTGTAATAACTGATTATGATAATTACTTTTATGTGTCTATATGTGTGGGATATAGGGTGCCAGATATGTGATCGAACATTTTTCTGAGTGTTTCTCTAGGGTGTTTTTGGTGAGGTGAGCATTTAAAGCAACAGACTAAATTAAACATACTGCTTCCATAACATGGATGAGCCTTATCCAATCAGCTGAGGCTGGAATAGAACAAAAAGGCTAACCCTCCCCCAAATAACGGAATTACACCTGCCTGCATGTTTTCAATCTGGGACTGCAGTTTTCCTGCTTGCCATAAGCCTTCTCTAGCCCTGCTCCTACTTCATGGCATCCCTCAAAGAACTCTTACAGTTTCTGCCCTACTCTGAATTATCTTTAACTATATATTCCAAACAAAAAAGGAATTAGGCCTAGTTCATCTTCTCATACGGAATGTCTGGCATTAAGTCAGGGGGATGGCTAACTCTTGGCTCATATGTGGTCCAAACAGCTGCGGTCAGGATGGTAGGGGTCATGGGCAGGACAAACACTATGAGATTTCTGGTACAGAGACATACATGGATGCACACACACACAGTCACACACCCCTGGAAATCACCTAAGTGTACTAATAATGGCAGAGTGGCAAATAAATTATAGCACACTGATGGGGAGGGGAAATATGCACTGTATATGGCAACACAGAAATCATAGGTTATGATACATGAAAGAAATCTGAATAGAAGTATAACTACTCTTAATGTTGTTCTTGGTGGCTTCAAAGTTTCCCAAATCTCTATAAATATAGATTTATTTTATCATCAAAGAAGACCAATCACTTACTTTGCATAATGATTTATTTAAATTTTACTCTGTAAACAGAGAACAGTTTACTCACCTTCCCAATGCCACATTTTGTGCCTTCGTTCACCATCCCTGGGTCTGGGACATCTGATCCCAGCTGAAAATCCACACCCCAACATTTGGTGCCTCCACTGGGGGTCTGAATGATAGCAGGAACAATTCCAAATACAGGCATGTCCTGTACATTCTCACACTGAAGCTTTCCACACAAAGCATTCCTATAAAGGTAAAAAAGAATGCGAACATAAAATGCATCTGCTGTAGATACAAAAGAAAAACTCTATTTATATGTATGTAGACAGAGAGTGTTCTGCCCTTTAAGCAGAAGGGAATCTCAACAGAAAAAGTGTATGAGAGCAACAGAGATCAGAGCAATTCTCTTTAAATACGGCAGAGAGGAACAGAGATAAATGGATGCTAAGACACAAATTAGTAGGGTTCCCGATGGTGCCGATGTTCCTTTCTTCACATCTAATCCCCCTTTGCTATCTGTCTAGGGTTCAAAAAGTCTAACTAACAAAGCTCCTCATAAATATGATATAACTTTATACATACTCTTACACAGAAAATAATAGAACTACATCAAAATTCAATTGTGTCTTCTTAAAGAATTATGGTAAGGAGAAAATTAAGATTCTATAATGTAAAATACTAAGAAAGGACTCCATCCTTCTTGACTTGGCTATTAGTTACTTACTTAAAGATTCAATCATAACTCATCAATACACCAAGGCTGTGTGAGTTAAATACCCTTCCTGAATCCTTTCATAACACATTAAGGACCCCTAACATCAACTTTTATGATGCTGTGTTAACATTTTCTACTTATCTTCTGATTCAAGCTCCTCCCCTATACCTGAATCTCCTCTATGACATCACTGCCAAGTCATAATAGGGTGTTATTTTCCAATTTCTCTAACTTGCCACCTCCTAAATATTCCCATTCTAGCTATCATAACATTCCTTTACTTCTTGAGTTAAAATCTATCTCCCTGTAAGTTTTCCTCATTGGTCCCAGCTCTTTCACATGAGACCACACAGATAATGTTTCTGTCTTCCATGTGGCAGCTATTTTAGGACACTTACAATGAAGCTCCTAATTACTTAGTTCACCGGAGCGATAGCTTACCATTGTTTCTCAGGCAACAAGGAAGCTCCTTCCTAAATATGTTCCAGTTTATTTCACTGCCTCTGAAGCATAGTGCTCAGAGTGGAGCATGAAATTTCAGTTATAGCCTAACAAGCGAAGAACAAAATGGTTCTCTCCTTTCCTTTATTCTAGATACCACACTTCTAGTAAGCCCAAGATTATAGGAGCTTTTGTGGTCAGTAACTATATCAATATGTAACTACATTACATTCTTAATGCCCTTGAACTTATCACTAGTTAAACCCTCTTTTCCTCTGCAAAGGCTGCTATTAAGTTTCCTCTTACTTCCATCCTGAACTCAAAAGTTAGTCATTTTGTCCTAACTTTCATTTATCCTTATGTCACCAAAGTGCTTAAATCTTCTAAGCTTCAGTCTCTTCATCTGAAGAACAACAGCTATCTACTAGATATTTGAAATTTGATATGAAAAACTTCTAAAGCAAAGCATAGCGTAAAGCAGACCTCAGCACCAGTTGGAGCCTTCCAAAGTTCATGCTGCTATGATGCAATCAGTGTTTCATTTGTAGTCTTGGTGACATACTGAAGTTTAAAAAGAAAATAAGATGACCCTTGAACAACATGGGTTTGAACTGCACAGGTCCACTTACACACAGATTTTTGTCAATGAATACTATAAATGTATTTTCCTTTCCTTATGGTTTTCTCAGTAACATATTCTTTTCCTAGCTAGCTTTTTTATTGTAAGAATACATATATATAACGCATATTACATACAAAATATGTGTTAATCAACTGCTTATGTTATCAATAAGGCTTCCATTGAACAGTAGGCTCTTAGTAGTTAAGTTTAAGGAGGGTCAAAAGTTATACACAAAGTTTTGGCTATGTGGGGGTTCAGCACCCCAAATCCCTGCATTGTTCAAGGGTCAACTGTACTCTTTAATATATAAAAAACTGTTACATATCAATAAGAAAAGGATAGCCACTTCAACAGAAAAATTAGCAAAGGTGCATGAAAATAGGCAATTCACAAACTAAGAAATGTAAACAACCAAAAAAGCTAAGAGCTGTTCATTGTTATATTAATAAAAGAAATTCTATTGCAAGTCTCAGTAGAGTAATTATTTCAGGCAAGGATCACCAATGCAGGCTAAAACCATCAAGTAAAACATTGGTGAGGAATGGATATTCATATGGTACAATGTCATCACTCCATATATTACCTGATATTACAATGGGAAAAACATAACTTTACAAAATCTGGTCATCACCACTTAGTAACTCCGATAATAAGACAATCCAGAATTATGTGTCTCCTTGATATAATGCATTCCTTAGGATGCAGTCTTTCCCAAAATGTGTCACCTCAATCTAATTAAGACCTTAGATTTAACTTCACATTTATAAAATATTGAGGGGGTAGAGACACAAGTTAACCAACATTGAGAAGAAATCATCAAACAGAACCAGAATATGGGACATTTTAAAAGACTACTGGTGCTTTAGATTAAAAGTAAATTAAGTGACATGACAAATAAATGCAATGTGTGATCCTTAACTAAGTCCTGATACGTAAAAAAATTGGTTATGAACAGGACAGTTAGAAGACAAGTGGAAAATTTTTAATACTGATACTACAGAACTGTTAATTTTGTTAGGTATGATAATGGTATTGTCAATGGCCTTTTACGTTAGAGATGAAAACTGAGGAATTTAGGAATGAAATATCCTAATGTCTGTAATTTACTTTCAAATGGTTCAGCAAAGTGTACACAAAGTAAATATGATAAAATACTGACAATGTTTTAATCTAGGACATACGGATTTTCATCAAACTATTATTTCTAGTCCTCAGTATATTTGAAATTTTTCATTTAAGAAGTTTAGAAAGATAACACCGTCTATGAACTAAAAGAAAAATAGGCCGTTCAGTGAAACGGCACAATACAGCACACACAAGGATGTCTGCAGTGTGCACAGCAGGGAGGTGGACATGGGGCGGGGAATGAGATTACATTTTTGCATAAAGAAACACTGGGAAGACACTTATGAAACTAAAAGAAATAGGTACAGGGAGGGAGGGTGGCAACAGGGAAAAAGAGTGTAGGAGAGGAAGCCACATTTTCTCTCTATCCCTTTAAACATTTTTTGAATAACCAACAATAAAAAAATAAGTAATTATTTACAAATTCATTTGAAACAAAAATGAAATACCTATTTGATATAACAAATTGGAGAAGTATTTTTTAAGATACTACTCTGGCATTGGTGAGGGGGCAGTGGAAACATAAATCAGTTAAATATTTTGAAGGTCAATTTGGAAGTATCTATCAAGACCCCTAAAATTATTCTTATTCTAAAAAAAAAAAAAGAAAGAAAAATCTATGAAAACAGTCAGAGAAATAAACAAATACCTTAACTGTATTTAACATGGCCTTATTTAAAATAGCAAATTACTGAAAAAATGCATAAATTTCTAACATAAGACAATGGTTAAAAGAAGCTGGGTGCATCTATAAATGCTCTTAATATAGTGGACAGTGAATACATCAATTTATAAAACAGTATTAATCAACTATACAATTTTGTTTATATGTGCATATGTGGGTCACTGAGTACAGATATGCATGTATGTATATATATGATGCACATATATTTTTATGAATGAGAAAGAAATTCAACAAATATTTAACCAAATATTTCTGGATAATAGGACCATATGGGATTACTTTACACTATTCTAGATTTTATACCCTTTCTATTATGAAGTTGATTGTAGAGATTATGATAATGACAATGATGATGATGATGATGAATCCTACAATGAACTCTTCTTAATACTATCTTTCGTCAACTCATTCAGTCTTCAAAATGACACCAAGAAATAGGCATCATTATTATCCCCACTTTACAGAAGTGAAAAAAGATGTGTGCAATTGAAACCACTTGTCCAAAGTCTTGGACATCTTCAGTGGTTGAAGCAGAATTCAAACTCAAGAGTCTAACTTCAGATGTGTATTCATAATGACTATATTACATTAACCTTATTATATATCCTTATTAAACTATTCTAAAATGTTTTTCAAATCAGCTACCCAGTAACTTATAAGTTTCATATGTGTAATTTCTATATTTTCATCAGGATATTCATAAAAATATGGACACATAACTAGGCAGAAGAAAAGGATAAGAACTACCTAGCAGACTCTAAGTCTGCATTAATCCACTTATCCCAAGGTTTCAGCTCAGTTCTTTCAATCAGTTACACTAATTCTCTCCACCTATTAGCTAGTTCGCATATAAAATATTCACATGGCAAATATACTATAAACTTAGTATAAATGCAAGAGAATGTGTATCTGCAACTACTTTTGAGACTATACAAGATATATTCAAAATAATTATGTTCATCACCCCTTGTGAAATACATTTTTGTTTTTTAACTGCTCTCAATCTGTTTTATAGTCTCAAGAAAGGTATTAAAAACACCTATAACAGTGCTATCTGAGACAGTGTTCCTTAGAGAATTTCATATGTGAACTGAGATCTGGGGGAGAGGGGAGGGCATGCCAGGCAGCGGAAACAGCATATGCCAAGACCCTGTGGCAGAAGGTAGGCCAGTATAGCTGAAGCATTTCACAGCATTGAATGGATGGGGAGAGAAAGATGATCCTACAAATAAACACATTAAAGAAGCATCCAGAAACACATAAAAAATACCAGAAGAATATTCTATACTAAAGCCAAGGGAAGAGGTTTCTTCAAAGAGAAAATGGTCAATATAGTTGAATGCTGCTGAAAGGTCAAGGAGACCTAAAAATGTCTGTTGGCTTTAGTAATACGGAGGTCACTACTGTTATTTCTTCTTAGTAAGCAGTGTTTCACCACTGCTGCTTAGCTTAACTGGCAGAGTAGGAGTGGAGTGAGAAGAGATTCACAGCATTATAAAATTACTCCAATTATGTAAGATGACAGTATGTATCATATACAGAAACAAAAAAAAGGGAAGAAATAACACTGAAATTGATGAAAAATAATAGTTTGAGTTTATGGATGACTTTTTTCTCATTTATAATTTTTAATATTATTAATTTTATACAAGCAAATATTATAGAAAAAGTTTTAATTTGTCACTTTTAAATTATAGAGCTAGAAGAAAATAAAATACAAAATTAATTCTGTAATTTATGGATTTAGCAGCATAACATTTTAATGAAAGGAATAAAGAGGAAGAAGAGTCTGTTTATTTGGGGTCCTTACTGTAAAACACAGATAAACAAAGTAAGATTCTAAAAGTCATTAAATTTTAGATAGGTAACGTCAAAAGGGACGAGTTATCTTACCAGTTCTATTCAGTCTCTCTGAAACCTTGTGTTGCAAGGTTGTAAGTTTGAAAAGTTAGGTATTTAAGGATGAAATTGGAAGTCACAGGAATTGTAAAAGGTAACTGGTCTTATAATCTTTCATATTGCTTTATAATCTTGCCAGCACTTACCCAGTAGCACACTTCTTGTATTCATTGCCAGAGAAACCACAATTGCCAAATCTGTCACCTTTAGAATTCACATCAATGAAGCAATCTTTTGGGGCAGCCTTGGCTTCTGTAACATTAAAAAAAAAAAAAAAAAGGTTTTTAATAACGCTATGGCAATTTAATACAGAAATAAAAGTATTACCTATGACAGTCCATACAACTGGATGAACTGCCTCAATACCTTTGAAAAGGTTTCAGACCTTACAGATAAAAAGTTTTTGTTCCACATTTTATACTTCACAACCAACTGTAAAAATAAAGCTCAGATTGTACTTAAAAGTTACCCTAAACTTGAATATTCAGGCCCTAAAAGAGGTGTTGTTAAAAAAAGATGAAATTATAAATAGTATTTTAAGCATAGTTATTCTCCTGTTCTCAAACACATACACATATCTACCGCAGTCTTGGATAAGTCAGGTGGGGAAGGATTCATGATAATATTGCCAGCTATTATTATGTTTTTTTATTCACTGTATATGAATGCTTAATTTAGGTATTCCCAGTAATGAGATAGACAAACCACTACAACAGCTAATATCCAGCCATTCTTGTTTTCTTCTCTTTTATATATGTACCACTTAATGTTCAATTTTTCCATTAATTATACATACCTAAAAATATTTTATTTACAAATATTTTAAGCTAAAATTTCAGTACTCTCTATTTAATATATGAAATTCACTTCCTTATCTTATACATCTAATGCTACACTGTTTAGTTTAAAAGAAAATGGATACGAGTGAAAGGACTTGGAGCAAAAAAGAGGCAGAGGATCAAGTAATATGAAAAAATGAATGCAGAGTACTTGCATGGGATAAATGTCACTCGGCAATACCCCTAGCAAAGCTGTTCTACAGAATGGAAACTGCCTTTGATCCAATGATCCAACTACTGGGATTATACCCTAAGAATCTTGAATCACTAATTTAAAAAAACCTATGCACTCTATGTTTGCAGCAGCATTATTTACAATAGCCAAATACTGAAAACAGCCTAAGTGCCCATCAGTAAATGAGCAGATCAAAAAACTATGGTACACCCCTGGCTGGTGTGGCTCAGTGGGTTGAGCACCAGTCTGTGAACTGGAGGGTCACCAATTCGATTCCCGGTCGGGGCACATGCCTGGCTTGTGGGCCAGCTCCCCGGCTGGGGACACGTGACAGGCAACCACACATTGATGTTTCTCTCCCTCTCTTTCTCCCCCCACTTCCCCTCTCTCTGAAAATAAATAAAATCTTTAAGAAGAAAACTGTGGTACATTTACACAATGGAATACTATGTGGCAGAAAGAAAAAAGAAACTCCTACCTTTTGGAACAGCATGGATAGAACTGGAGGGTATTATGCTAAATGAAATAAGCGAGGCAGCACAAGACAAATACCATATGATCTCATCTATAAGAAGAACCTAATGAACAAAACAAACAAACAAGCAAAACAGAACCAGAGACAGGGAACTAAGGAACAAACAGACAGAGACCAGAGGGGAGGGAGGAGGAGGATAACAGACACAGAGAACAGGGTGGGGATCGACTAAGGGGGAGGACAGAGGAGGGCAGGGGAAAGCAATGTGGGGAAAATCGGGACAACTGTAACTGAACAACAATAAAAAAAATTTCAGATAATCTCCAGAGAAAAAAATTACTGTGGTTCTTTTAGTCCTAAACATTTTTGCAGGCCCCTATAACATCTTTGCTAAATACAAATATTTACTTCATTAAGATGCCTTTCTAAAACTTCTTTTAAATCTGGAATAACCTGCCTATTCCTGAAAAATATGTATATCAGAAGACTGACAGATCTCTACCACTCTTGTCCCTCAGCCTAATATAAATTAGTCCCATTTAATTCTTAAAGTCTTCTGTCCTGCTTATCTTACCCACCATAAGGTAAAGAGTACAAAAGAAACTCTAGACAGCAGAAGTCATCAAAATCAACAACACTTAGCTTCAAAGAAATAAATCCAGCATTTTTAAAAATCTTCACCTGAGGATATGTTTTATTGATTTTAGAGAGAGAGGAAGGAGGGGGCTGTGGAGAGAAACATTGATCAGTTACCTTCCATTCACATGCCGACACCTCAATGGGGGATCAAACCCATAACTTAGGCATGTGTCCGGACTGGGAATCAAATCCACTCCAACCAATTGAGCCACCTGACCAGGGCATAAATCCAGCATTTTGTCAAACACCCAATGAGTGTATGAGACTGGCTGATTGTTCCTGATATCACCAGACAAGGTAAGGGGGAAAAGAATAAGCTCAGGTATTCAAATTCCCAGCTTAATCACTGCATAAATAACCTGAAAGCTATGTGTGAAAAGACCCTTATCTCCTATAGTGACACAGCTGAGATTGCTAAAAATCAAACCCAGACTCTCATTCTCCAACTGGCTAAATTACAACCCAAGATGAACTCCCAGCCTTATAGGGTGTTTATCGTTAAGGGCGATGATTGTGAAAGAATGAGATCCTGAAAGTTGGAATGGAAACATGTGGGAAGATCCTGATGCAGCTGGGGACATTGAGCCCCTAAATTCTGAAGAGTCTTCTTTGTCAGGGAAACAGCCTCTCCACACCCATCTAAGGGGATTAAGCATGCATTGCATGTGGAAATTACAAGGGCATCCCTGAGGAAGTTGCCATGTGAGACAATGGTGAGTGGCCTCAGAACTCATCCCTACCACCCCTCTCTGCTTCTAGACCTCTAATTAGACCCCAGTCTCAGCAGACCCCTGAAGGTGACATAATAAGTGTGAACCATAAGAAGATTTGCTACACATGAATCAAATTACTCAGATTTTCAAATTTATACACATAGAAATATGGAGAACATGCAGGAGAATGAGTATTAAAGGTGTGGGATAATGGTTAAAAAAGCATAAAGTTAAATCCGGTCAAACTTAATTGATATGGGCAGAGATTCTGCATTTAATGTTGCAACAAGGGGAGTTAGGGCTGTAACAGTTTGTGAGGCTGGTTGGCTGAAATATGAACCACAAGGCTGCCCACAGTGATCAAGCTGGAAATGCTGGACCTGCCTTGGTTTAATATAGAAAAGAGACCCATGAACTTCCCGAGACTGCAATGCTACAATAGTTTTTCCATTTAAAAACTACTCACTGAGAGGGTCCAGAAGACTCACCTTTCACTGTGATGAGAAATAAATTTGAGGGAAGCCCCAGCACACCTAAATAAGCTCTTGATCACTCTTCTCTGTAGGGCACTTTACAGTGGGAACTACAGCCACCAAACTGGGAATCCTAAATGCAATGGAAGTACCTGAACCCCCAATGGCACGGCCCAGTGCAATGGACCTTGCAAAATATCCTAATACCAACTGCAAAGGCAAGGTGGATGTGTTTACCAAAGTCTTGACTTGCACAGACCTATGGCATTGGTTAACCATGATGTTCCAAGAAGTGAAAAAATAGGAAGTCTATACTGAATTCTTACTAGATCTGTAGAAGCAGAAAAGTTCTAGGTCAAGTGAACATAAGTTTAACTTGTATCAAAAGAACTAAGTCAGGAGTCCTCAACAATTCCCAGACTTGAGTCAGATTATAGATCCAGAACCCTTTAAATGAAAGAAAGGGCCCTAGTACACTGCCAAAAATGTATACTGTTAATCTTCCTCCCATCCTACCCCAATAGGACTTACAGCCTGTTACCAGGATAACTGTGCATTGTGGAAAAGGAAATAATCACACCATTCAGGTACTACCAGACACTGGCTCTGAACTGACACTGATTCTAGGAGACTCACACATCATTGTTTTCTACCAGTCAGAGTAGGGACTTATGGAACTAGGTGATCAATGGAGTTTTACCTCAGGTCTGTCTCACCCTGGGCCCAGCGGGTCTCCAAACCCATCCTGTGGTTATTTCCTCAGCTCCAGAATGGATCATGGGAATAGATGTTATAGTGGCTAGCAGAATCGCCACATCAGTTCCCTGACCTGTGGAGTGAGGGCTGTTATGTTGGGCAAGGCTGAATGGAAGCCACTGGAGCTGTCTCCACAGAGGAAAATAGTAAATCAAAGAAAATACCACAATCCTGGAAAGACTGCAGAGATGACTACCACCACCAAGGACATGAAAGAGGCAGGGGTGGAGATTCCCACCACATTCCCATTCGACTCACCTATCTGGCCTGTGCTAAAGACAGTGGATCTTGCAAAATATCATAAACTTTGCCAGGGATGACTGTAATGACACCTTCTGTGGCAATTCCGGTTCCATTGTTTGAGAAAATTAACCTATCTCTTGGTACCTGGTAGGCAGCTATTGGATTGACAAGTGCTTTTTTCTCCATACTGGTCAATAAGGACCACTTGGCTAGAAGGCCAGCAATACACCTTCACGGTCCTCTCTCAGGGGTACAGCAACTCTCTAGCCCTATATCATCATTTAATTTGCAGGAATTTTAATCACCCAGTGGGGTCATGAGTCTTGGACCATGGTGACAGTGATGGACGTTATGCACAGGCTCAGCAGCATGGACTTGAACTCATCGAAGCCAACCTGGCTATGGCCACTGCTGAGTATCCAATCTGCCAGCAGCAGAAACCAACACTGAGTCCTCAATTTGGCACCACTCCCCTGGTGATCAGCCAGCTACCTGGTGGTAGGTTTATTAAATTGGACCCTTTCCGTCATGGCAGAAGGTTTTGTTCTTACTGGAAAAGAAACACTCTGGGCAAGAACTGCTCTCCATGCATGCCACATTTTTGCCAAAACTGTTCTCCATGATTGATGAAATGTCTTACACACCGTCATGGTATTGCACACAGATGTGCTTCTCATCAAAGAACTCAATTCACAGCAAATTAAGTGTAACAATGAGCCCTTGTTCGTGGGATTCACTGCTCTTGGCACATTCCTCACCATCTTGATGTGGCTGGTTTGATGGGATGGTGGCACAGCCTTTTGAAGACTCAGCTCCCGTGCCAGCTGGGTGGCAACAGGTTGCAGGAAGGGGAAAGGTTCTCCAGAAGGCTCTATATGCTCTGAATCAGCATCCAGCATATGGGTGTTTCTCCCATAGCCAGGATTCACGGGTCCAGGAATCAAGGGGTGGAAGTAAGAGTGGAATCACTTACAACTTCTCCTATTGACCCACTAGCAAAATTTTTGCTTCTGGTTCCCACGACCTTATGCTCTGCTATCCCAGAAGTCTTAGTTCCAAAGAGAAGAATACTTCCAACAGGAGTCACAACAATGATTCCACTGAACTGGAAGTTAAGTCTGCTACCTAGCCACTTCAGAATCCTCATGCCTCTAAATGAACAGGCAAAGAAGGGAGTCACTGGCTGCGGTGACTGATCCTGACTAGCAAGGGGAAACTGGACTACTACTCTACAATGGGGGGAAGAAAGAGTACAACAGATATAGGAGATCCCTTAGGGTGTTTTTTAGAATAGCCATGCTCTATCATTAAGGTCAAGGGAAAACTACAATAACCCAACCTAGGTAGTACTACTAATGGCCATGGCCTTCAGAAATGAAGGTTTGGGTCACCCCACCAGGTAAAGACCATGACCAGCTGGGGAATATGGACTGGATAATGAAGAAAGCTGTTAAAAATGTCAGATATGACTACATGACCAGTTACAGAAATGAGGATATTAATTATCATGAATATTCTTTATTGTTATAATAAATATATTTGTTAATATTATATAAAATGTTCTTGTTTTCTTTCCTCTCTTATTCCCTTTTCATATAACATAAGATGTGTTGACTTTATATGATAGTGTAGGTATTGTTAATTTTACATTCTAGTATTTAAGTTAGGCATTATCATGGAGAAGAATAAACATCATTCAAGGATTTTACTTCTTCCTCTAAGGGAGAGTATAGAGCATTTCCAGTTGTACACAGGGCAGTTTTATCATCTTAAGTGGAATTATGACCTTGTTATTTTCTTCTTTTGGAGACTATATATGATATAAGCTGTGCCAGGTTGACAAGGGGTGGACTTGGAACCATTAATTTATGTGTCTGCTTGACTGGGCCACAGCATGCCGCCCAGATAGTTGGTCGAACATTATGGTACATTATTTTGTAATTGTATTTTTGGATGAGATTAATACTTCACTTGGTATATCAAGTAAAGCAGACATCCTCTCTAATGTGTGTGGACCTCATCCAATCAGTTGAAAACCCATATGGAACAGAAAAGCTAACTTTTCCAGAGTAAGAAGGAATTCTTCCTGAGGACCTTTAGACTAGGACGTTGGCTTTTTCTCTGCCTTCAGACTTGTACTTAATTATACAGTCTTCCTGGGTCTCAGGCCTGCCAGCTTTTGTGCTAGAGCTACAACGGTGGCTCTTTGGACTCTACAGCTTGCTGATGTACCCTGCAGATCTGGGATCTACCAGTCCCCATGACTGTGTGAGCCAGAAATAGGCAAACCGTCCGTGCGTGCATGCATGCATGCGTGTGTGTGCGCGCATACATCCTCCTATTGGTTCTGTTTCTCTGAATACAGAGAACAATCAATCAAAACTCAAGAGAATCAGGGGCCTCCTAACTCAAGAGAATCAGGGGCCTCCTAGTCAGACTTCTTCAGACAAGTTGAATTTAGCAGAATACTGATGCTTCTAATCACCTCGAGGTTAGATAATGCCCCTTCTGAACAATTTGCAGTTCAATTACTAGTAAGAACACACACACAAAACAATAATGAAATCCAGAGAGAGAATGAATAAATTACTAACCCCAAAGAAAATAAAAGGCAAGAAAGCAATTGCAGCTTACTACACATCTCAGCTGTGACTGGCATTAAGATGACTATTCTATATAGTACTCAGGTGTATTGTGAATGTATTTTTTTCACAAAACCAAGCAATTCTCTGACAATTCTACTCAATTCTGACATCTTCTGAGAGATAGTGTCAGGTTTTACAGGTTAAAGGGCTCAGTCATATCCCAAGACTGCCCACCCCATTCCCACCCCACCCCCTACTTTAGGCACCAAGTGCAAGTCCAGATTGTTACCTGTGTTTCTGAGCAGCAATCCCTAGATCAGAAGGTTCCCACAACCCCTTCCTCAGTTTGACTTGCTAGAGTGGCTCATAGAACTCAACTTACTAGATTACTAGGTTGTTATAAAAGGACAGAACTCAGGACCAGCCAGATGGGAGAGCTGCAGAGGGCAAGGCATGGGGAAAGGGCACAGGGCCTCCATGCCTGCCACAAACATGACACTCAACCTGAATATCCATACGTTCGCCAACCCAGAAGCTCTCTGAACCCTATCATTTGGGGTTTTTATGTTGGCTTCAGGATACACATGAAATCCCTGGATATTTGTGATTAACTCTATCTCCACTCCCTCTCCCCTTCCAACCCACTAATCACATGGTTGGTTCCCCAGGCAACCAACCCCTATCCTTAGGTTAGGTGGGTACTTTCCACAAGTCACCTCATTGACATAAACAAAAGTCACTTTTATGGCTCTCATCACTTAGAAAATTCCAAGGGTTTTAGAAGCTCCCTGTCAGAAAATACATGAAGACTAAACATATATTTCTTATTATAAATCAAAACATAACAATCATCACTGCTGTAACTAAAGTTATAATTAATTCATATTAAAAGAATGGTGAATGAAAAATGAGCATGAATATGATGAGAGTTGACAAGGGTTGAAAGAAGAGAAGAAACTGAATTCTTATCTTCTGTGATGTTAAATTAATATTTAATGCCTAGCATGGAAAAAAACAAAAAGTAGCATTACCAAGAGATCACCTGAAGACCTGGAGCAAGTAAAAAATATAATTAGCTAGATAAGGTAGAAGTGGCTGCCTCAAGGGACAGAGATATTATGTACAAGTCTACTTTATTTTTTCAAAAAACCTTGTAAATAATTTGGATCTTTATGTGTAAATGTAACTTTAATAAAAATGAAAACTTTAAAAAGAGAATAAGAAAAACTTTTAAAACATCTTAAATATCTATCAGTAAGAGAACAGATTACATTTATATAACAGACTACTCTAATGCACTATGATCTAAATGTATCAATACAAATGGGTTAAAACTAAAATATGATAGTATATATGTATGTATATATACATACACATGCATATATTGTTTATATGCATAGAATGAAGGGGTGATAAAGAGGGAGTAAAAACAAAAATCACCCACTGAATTTGGACACATCAAATTCATGACCATGATCGGATAGGACAGAGGAAACAAAAAAAAACTTCAATTGAGCAACAATTTCTTATTTCTACTTTTAACAAAAACTAAATCAAAACAATCAATTATAAGTAAAGTATCTTACTTGAGCCAAAGATGACTTGACACTGAGCATCATAATATTGGCACATGCCATTGTAACAATAGGCTTTGTTATTCTGGCAAGGGTGTCCATTCTGAATAAAAACGTCTGGCTGACAGAACTGAGAAGAACCATTGCAATATTCTGGAACATCACATTCATTGTTTTTTCCTCGACACAAAGTACCTCCAGGAAGAAACTAGGGTAATAAGATTCAAATGAAATAGGAATATCAGGACAAGTCTCACAAATCAATCAAATTAGAAACCACAGTATAAAAGTTCTAACAACAAAAGATTAACCCAACAGAACAATGAACAGAGGCCAAAAATAGGCAATTCATAAAAGTCATTAAATACAAAAAATGAAAAAACATAACCTCACTGATAACCAAAAGACATGCAAATTAAACAAATATATAAAAGCATATTAAACTAACCTATCACACTAGACAGGATGATAACACTTGCTAGCAACTAATGTTAACATGAGGAAATAAGCATATGATTTACACTGGTGGGTACAGAATGGCACATCTGTGGAAAGTAGGTAAAATGTGTGTCAAAAATTATTAATATGCACACTCTGCCCCAACAATTCTAGTTATAATCAAAAACTGGAAGCAATCTAAATGCCCATCGTTAATTGACTAAGTAAAGAAGTTACAGTATAGCCATACAAAGAAGTAGTAACTATACAACCATGTAGAACTACATGAATGGGAGAAGGTCCATTGTATCTTATTAAAAATACAAATAGGAAAAATATGCGTATCTGCATTTACCCACTTACCCCCTTCCACACACACACACACACACACACACTCTCGCAATCACATTTATGAAGGAAAAGGTAACTAAATTAATAATATATTATCAACAAAGGCTACCTGAAGAGGGTTAAAATGATGACTTTGGTATTGCTGAATTTTTAATAAAAAACAAAGATTATTCTTAAAATCAGAAAAAAATGTTTCTACTTATGAAAAATAATCTCATTAGACTATTTGTCATAAAAGAATGTGATACAAAACTCCAAACAAGTGATATAAAATTTCTCATGTAATCATATAATAAAAACAGTGCTCTCTTAGAGATCAGAGAAAACAAATTCTGATATACATATTTTTTCTTTTTCTATTTTTTCCAAAATATGGAGGAATTTCTTACCCGACAGTCTTTGCAGCAGTCACCATATGCACAGTCAGCAGATGATTTAAGCTTACAAGTGCTTCCTTCACAACAAGGGTCCAGTTCACATTCCTGTGAAGAGAAAATGACTGTCAATAAAGAAATGAGGTATTGTCATCAATATTCACTAATAAAATTATTATCCTAGACCTCAAATCTACTTCTTTCTAAACTGGCTATAGTAGTTAATCTCTGGAAACAGTCACTATCCTTCTGGATTTGTCAGTGACTCTCTAGCTACAACTAGATAGGTCTCAACATATATCAAAGGAGTGAAATCATAGAGAGTATGTCTTCATCTCCTGGTACTACCAGAACAAGATACCATAGATGATAGCTTAAGCAAAAGAAATTCATGATGTCACAGCTCTGGATGCTAGAAATCCAGGATCAAAGTACCAGACAACTCAGTTTCTGGTGTGGACTCCTTTCCTGGCTTGCAGACGGCTGCCTTCTTGCTGTGTTCTTAAAGGCCTTTCTTCAGTGTGTGTGTGTTCAGAGAGATAAAGCAAGATAGCGTTCTGGAATCTCATCTTTATAAGGACACCAGTCCTATCAGATCAGGGCCCACCCATAAACCCTCATTTAACTTTAATAACTTCCCTAGAGTCCCCAACAGACAATACATTCACACTGGGGATTGAGATTTCAACATATGAATGCGTGGGTAAGATATTCAGCCCATAATAGTATATTTAATGATCACAGGAAATTAAGTGTCCATGAATGCATTTCTCTTCAGGCTCAGGAACTGACTTTTCTGTTGAGTGGGTCTTCACCCTATGTGGATATTTTTTCATCTTTCTTGGCTTCTCCCACCCCGCTTTGGGCCACCATGCTCCCCACGCCCACAATCTCCCACCCACAGACACACAACTCTCCTATGTTCCAACTAATAATGTCTTCAGGTCTGAATTGGTTGGGAAAGGAAGGAAATGCAAGAAAGGGAGAGAAGAAGATAGGGGAAAGAAGAAGAAGAGGAAAGGAAGGAAAAATTGTTTTCTTATTTCTTTTTAAATTAAGATGTCACCTTTGGGGGAAACTGGGTAAAAAAAGAAATACATGGAACTCTTTGTACCATGTTTGCAACTTCCTGTCAGTTTATAATTACTTTGTAATAAAAACTAAAAAATAAATGAACTATAATCTATACCTTGCACCATACAAAAATATTAAGTCATATGGATCACAGACCTAAATGTCAAAGTTAAAACTACAGTGCTTCTAGGAGAAAACATTTGGAACCTTGGATTAGGCAAAGGTTTCTTAAATACAATACCCAGAAAAGCAGAAATTGATTAAATGGGCTTCTACTCTCCAAAGATACTGTTGAGGTAATTAAAAGACAAGCTATAGACTGGGAGAATATATTTGCAAACCATGTATCTGACAAAAGACTTGTATCCAGAATATAAGCACTGTCCAAATTCAATTATAAGAAAACAATCCAATTTTTTAAATGGGAAAGAGTTGAACTGACACGTCATCAAGAAAGACATGAGATGACAAATAAGCACACAAAAAATGCTCAGTCACTAGTCATTAGGGATCTGCAAAGTAAAACCTCAGTGGGGCACCACTGTACATGGAACAGCACAGCTGACATTGAAAAGACTGACCAGATGAAGGTGTGGCAAGGATGGGAAAGACCCAGAACTCACATACACAGAGAGTGGGAATGTAAAATGGTACAGCTGCTTTGGAAAACTGTTTGAAAGTTCCATATGACATAGTCGTTTCACTGAAGGTATTTGCCGAAGAGAAATGAAAACATGAGTTCGTATAAAGACTTGTAGGTGAATGTTCGAACAGCTTTATATGGAATAGCAAAAAACTGGAAACAGCCCAAATATACATCGAGACGATTAACAAACTGGTGTATCCATACTACTCAATGAAAAACAGCAATAAAAATGAATGAACTGCTGACACTGTAGCAACGTGATTGCATCTCAAAATAATTATGCTTAGTAAATGAAGCTAGACAAAAGAGTTACTCCACTTACGTGAAATTCTAGGAAATGCACAATGATGTGTAATGACAGAAAACAGATCAATGATTTTCTGAGGAGAATGCGGGAACAAAAAGGGTGGGAAGAAGGGATTACTAAGGGTCACAAAGAACTTTCTGGGATGATGACATGTTCATTCTCTTGATAGTGCTGATAGTTTCACATATGCATGTAATGTGTCAAAGTGTATCAACTTGTGTGCTTTAAACATGTTCAGTTTAATATTGACCAAGTCTTCAATTGCCCATTTCTTACCCTTTCCTTTGTCTTGACCAAATTTTAATAAGGCTTCTTTTTTCGCTTAGGTCCCTGACCTCTGCTTGTCCCATGGGGGGTGGGGGGAAATGTGGAAAGTGTCCCCCTTATCAGCTTCTCCTGGAAATCAGCTGACCACAGCAGGACACTTCCCTCTCATTCCTCACTGGTTATTTTCCCTTGCTTTGCAGCACCCCTTAAAAGATTCTTCTTATCTTTGTCTGCCCCTACCTTTAACCTATTAAGGAAAAACATTTTCTCTTTGATTCTGAGACACTTCCAGATTTCTGAGATCAGAGTGGTCTCCCTATTACAATAGTTTTTTTTCTGAATAAAGCCTTTCTTTACCTAAGTCCTAATTTAATTTCTTGACATTGTATTCAATTATACTTCAATAAAGCAGGGTTTTTTTTTTTTCAAAAATACTTTAAAACAGACAGATGACTTCATAAAATAAGAAGAAACAGACTGTGTATACAGGAATTTTGGTTATGATAAAAGTACCATTTTAAATGGTTTTACAACAACTAATAGTGAATAGAAGTTAATTTTCTAGCTCAGTCTACATGATCCCCTCAATTAAAGAACTAATATAAAAAAATTTAATGAAAAAATGCCATTAGAAATCACAGAGAGGCTATGATGATAATCTTGAAACAGGTATACTACAAGTCTGGTCAAAATACAAAATTCAAAAAGTCTTAAGAAAAAGAATTGATAAATTTGCCTTCATTTAAATTTTCTATTTCAATATAATAAAAATTCATCAGATGAAAAGTTAAATAACAAGAGTAAACCCTAATATAAGCTACAGACTTTGGGTGAAAATGATGTGTCAATGTAGAGCCATCAATTGTAGCAAATGTACCACTGGGCTGCAGGGTATGGACAATGGGGGAAGCTGTGCATGTGTGGGAACAGGCAGTACATAGGAACTCTGGGTACTTTCCATTCAGATTTGCTTTGACCCTAAAACTGCTCTAAGAGATAAAGTTGATTAGTTTTTTTAAAGCTAAATGGTAAGCTACAGAGAGGAAATATTAGAACATATTCAATAAAGGACTTTGCAAATAATACATAAGTTGGTAAAAATAGAGTTAAAAGAATTAACAGTTGGGCATCATCCCGCAAAGTGAAAGGCTGCTAGCTCAATTCTGGGTCAGGGCACATGCCTGGGTTGTGGGGCCAGGTCCCCTGCTGGGTTGTGTGTGAAAGGCAACAGATCGATGTTTCTCTCCCTCTCTTTCTCCCTCCCTTCCCCTCTAAGAATAAATAAAACCCTTTAAAAATAGCTTTATCTTCTCTAAAAAAAAAAAAAAAAAAGAATTAACAATCTAACATAAAAACTGATGAAGGATAGAAAACAATAATTCATGGAAGAAAATCATGCATGTGGTCTATAAGCATATCATAAGTGATAAAGACTAAATGAAACTTTAAGCAAACATAATCAGTCAGGAAGGTATACAGGAGGAGCTAGGGCTTTGCAAGTTCTCAGACATAATTCTGAGAACCCTACAGGAATAACTCCATGCTTGTAATAAAGCTCTACAGTTCTAACTTCCTCTTCTCTCCTATAAATATTCCTTCACCTTGGCATACAGGCCAGAGTGTGCATGTCGCTACATGTCTGCATGCACTAGGTTACAACCCTTTCTTTTTCCCAAATAAATACTTTTGGTGATGAAACACCTATTTGATATTATTATTCAGTCCACAAAAGATATAAAATAAAACAATATTTTCTTACTTTTATCCACCGAAATTATCCTGTGCTGGCAAGACTATGGTGCGCACTGAACGCCATGATATACTGTTGGTAGAAGTGCAAATTGACACAGGCTTTTTCTATAAAATTTGGTAAGTCTCTAATAAAATTTAAAATGCAATACTTTTTAATTTAATTCTACCTTTATGTAATCATCTTAGAGAAATACGTGTTTATATTAGGCACGTACAAGGATGTACTTTTTGCAACAGAAAAATACTAATTACAGTTAATAAGTGTCCATTAATAACAGTGTAGGTAAATAAATCATAGTACATCCTTATATTAAAATACTAATTAGCAGATTAAAAGATTGTCTACATAATATAATAACATGAAAAGTCTCCAAGATAAATTAATAGAAAACAACTCTGCACATAATATATTAAGCCTGATTTCATTTATGTAAAAAAAAATCCTAAAACAAACACAACTGTTTGTAAGTGCACATATTGTATATACGAATATAAAAGTATAAAATAAAGTCTGAAAAAAACACACTGCTTATAAGAGTGATTACCGCTGAAGAAGTAAGTTAGAAAATTTATGGGGGAAATAAAACGATGAAAGGAGAATTTTGCTTGTTCTTGCTATTTGAAACTTTTATCCCAGAAAAAAGAAAGCTTTGATATTTGATAGGAAGCAGCTATATTCTTTTTAAAGAGTAATTTTGTAGTGTGAAAGCTCAAGAAGCAAATAGAGACTATTTCAATAAGTTTTGTAGTAAGCTAAATGGTCAGGAGAAAGCAAAACGAGATATTTAAGGATAAAGAGTTGAGAATGCCTGGGAAGGAGAACGGTTTGGCTACCCTAACCGCAGAATATTAATTTAGAGAGTAAACATAACTTATGAGGCCCTATTTTCCTCATTTGAAAATGAAAATATAAAAAATACCAACTCGTTTGGGTTACCGTAAGGATAATAGCAAATAAAACACTGAGCAGAAGTCCCTGACATGTGGCAACAGTGCGACAAAGGCCCAACACAATTTCATCATAAAATACACACTGTCCTTCCAGAACGTGAAGTCTTCTGGCAAAGCCAGGTGGGGTCAGGAAGGGAAGAAGAATTGTGGAAAAGACTGAGAACGTAGTAAAGCTTACACATAAATGGACAAATTTCTTTAAAATTAAATGCTAGGTCTAGGAGGAAAGAGCCTGGGTAGGCCATTTTGAGAGGAGAAAGGCTAAGATCTAGAACAATAATAATGAAGGTGAGCATGGGCTTATGGCAATAAGTGTGGATAACAGGTATGATAAAGCCACAGATCAGCAGGTAAACTAGAGGTTAATAAAGGGAGAATGCTTGTTTCAGTACCAAGAACTTTGTCAATGAAGGACCCTGGAGAATGTGCCAGCTCCCATTTATTATTAAAATGAGTTCAACTGAATAAATATTTCTGCAATGGCAGTGCCAGAATGAGAAAGCTTACAAGCACAGAGCCAAGTGCAAAACTGATTCATTCTTTAATGTAAATAAATGACCCAATAACCATAACAGAAATGGTAGAAGGTAGCAAAAAATACAAGAATAAACATGGCATTTTCCTTGACATCAAAACAGATGACTCCATTAGTTATGTTTTGGCAACAAAGAGATGACCAATCCCAGGAAGATATCCCTGCAAACAAAATGCCAAACCTCTTTTTGCCACTAAATTTTACTTTTGCTCCTATGTCAGAGTTGCCCAAAGCAAGCTGGTTTTTTGTTTGTTTGTTTGTTTGTTTGTTTTTTGCAAACCCTGAGGTCATTTCATAAGCAAAAATCAAAAATTAAACTGACCTTTGGAGTACCACAGTCACACTCTTCCCCGGCGTCCACCAACTTATTACCACAGAAAGGCGCGCTATAGGCTTCATCGGGCTTTGGAATGTTAAGAAGGCAGTTTCCTCCTTTATTTAAAGTTAACTTTTCAAAGTCCTCTGCGCTGCAGCTGCTAAAGTTCCTGGAACCTCTATAATAAACATCAAGAAAAAGAGCTTATGTTACAGCAATTACTCATTTTGAAAATTCTTAGTCATGCCTTCAGCCAAAAAGAAATGAATATTTATTTTTTATTTAATCTTTATTATATTAAAAAACGAACAGTTCCAAAAAGCAGAAAATAAGCTCACCAAAATAGAAAAATGAGAATTAATATCTATTTCTAATAAATATAGAACATTATTTCAGTTACTACACAATAATTACTATTTGGATTGCAATATATTAAACCTCCATGAAAATATCTTCCAAACAATCACTTCTACTGAAATATAAAATCATAAATCTCATCATCAGATGAGACGTTAAAAGTTATCTAGTCCTATTCAGAATTAAGTTTTAATTATATTCCGTAGTAAAAGGTCTTTAAATATTTGAAGCTAGCTACATGTTTTCCCAATCTTTTTTTCACTCCACAGAATGACCTTCACATGTTCCCCTCACTATCACTTACTAGGATGCACTATAGCCATCAAGAAGCAGAATGCACAGTGCAGAATTTCAGCTTGAGTTTCCTGAGAACAATGGTTAATACTTTGAAAGCTAAATGGGCATCTAGAAACTGTCCAACTTGAGCTGTCTATGTGAGATTTTAAACAAACACAATTTTGATGTGTTCTACATGTTGAGGGTTTTTTAATTATTATTTTACTTAATAACTATCAAATATTTTCAAATAATCCCACTGGCTGTTTTTACTTTTGAAGACTAAGGGGAAACATACCCATATATACAACAAGAATCTTTGAGAAATCCAAGTCACATTGAAATTTTATCAGGGGAGAGCCGACTGGTGTGGCTTGGTTGGGTGTCATTCTGCAAAGGGAAGGGTAGCTGGTTCCCAGTCAGGACACATGCCTGGGTTTTAGGTTCAGTTTCCTGTCGGGGTGTGTACCAGAGGCAACCAAGTCATGTTTCTCTCTCATATCGATGTTTCTCTCCCTCTCTTTTCTCTCCCTCTCTCTCTCCCTCCCTTTCACTATCTCTAGAAAGAAAGAAATAAAAATTTTAAAGAATTTTTATCAGGAGAATTTGGTGCTCTGAAAAAGTCTCTTTTTCATCAGTTTGAACAGTGATGCCAAAAGTAGCCATGAGAATAAAAACTTGCATAATAGTTTTTGAGGAAGCATTCCTAACTTTGAGTCTTTGTACATCCCAGGACTCTAAGAAACAGATCCTTTCTGTGAAACTTTGTTCCCTGGGCATACAGTTACACTCTTCCTCGCTAACTGGCCCAGATTCTCCAGGGAGGGAACAGTCCTGGGTCTAGGTTCTTGGGAATGGAAAACAGTCTGCCTAGAACATTTTGGTACTGTTAGCTACTTTGGACAAAATTGTCTTTGAATATGGGGTTGTTGAAGGATTTTAACAGATTGCCTGGCAGAGGAGAAACATGTACAATCATCTATTACAAAAGAATGAGCAAAGACAGTATTCTGACTCACACAGAAAGAAAAGGCATGGTACTAGGTTTTTGACAATAACAAGGACACTTGTCTTCCATATTCTTTTTCTTGATACTCTCTGTTTAGAAATATTGTGAGGAGTCCTTTTGTACAATATCATTCATTCGACAAATATTTGTTAAACATCTCTTATGTACAAGGCACTCTTCTCTTTTAAGGGGCAAAACAGTAAACAAAGCTGACAAAAATTCCCAACCCTATGAAGGTGACATTCTAGTGAGTGAGACTATAAACTTAATAAGTAAATTTGGTAGTACATTAGAGGGTAAGTGCCATTGGGGGAAAAGGCAAAGAGGTGAAGGAGATGACCTCTATAGGGGAGAAGCAATTGTAATTTTCTTCTATTTACTGATTTGAGAGAGAGAGAAAGAGATCAACTGTTGTTCTGGTTATTTATGCATTCATTGGCTGATTCTTGGATGTTCCCTGACCAGAGATTAAACCTGCAACCTTGGCATAGGGGACAACACTGTAACCAACTGAGCTACCCAGCCACGGTATAGCTGCACTTTGTAAAAGAGCAGTCAGGGCAGGCATTTCTAACTTTATGACAATTGAATCCAAACTGGCTATCTGAGGTGGAGAAACATTACAGGGAGAAAGAATAACAAGTACAAAAAAACCTTGAGAGTGAAGCCCACCTGGCATGCTCAAGGAAAAATTAAGAGGCCAGGAGGGTTGGAGTGGAATGAGTCAGTGAAGGAAAGAGTAATGTGAGATATCATCAGCAAAGATGGGCAGAGGCCATTGTATGAAATTGACTTTTTACTAATGGGGAAAGAAGGAGATCAGGGAGAGGGCGAAGGGAGAGAATGACACAATGGGAAGTGTGGAGCAGGAGCCACTTGATCTGAATAGGATCAACACGGTTACTATGTTAACCATGCAGGAAGCTCTTGCAGAAATCCACTTAAAAGACAATGACAGACCAGCATGACAGCAGTGGAGCCAGTAATAATTGTTTGCATTATTTATGTTTTAAAGGAATAGCCATTAAGAAGAAGAATGTGACAAAACAGAAAAGTCAGGGATGACTCTGAGATTTTTGTGCTAGAAGGAAGAAGTTATCAATAACTGACATGGGAAGACTGTGGGTAGAGCAGGCCTTTGGAGGAACAAGCAAGACTTTGAGTCTAATAGACATCAAGTGGAAATGTCAGAGTAATAATTATTTGATAAACAAAGAAGACTTCAATTAAACAGAGGTTTGTAATTGTTTTTCATCTCCTACTGTTGACCTGTATGTCGTTAGTATAGTACCTGCAACATAGTACATACTCAAAAAAGTTTTCTATAAGAAGATATTAATCAGCCAATAACCACAGGAATTTTGAAGATATATGTGTATTCCTACAGTTTAGTACCTAATTTTAATCTATACAAGTCTACCACCTCTAAACTAAAATAAGAGTATAGTAAGACTTCCAGGTACAAAATAAATATAAAAGCCAATTTTTATTTTATATAAATAATTAGAAAATGAATTTTTAAAAGAAATATTTATAATAGCATTTTAAAATATACAATATAGGGATAACACTAGCAAAAGAAATTATATCTCTATAGGGAAAATAAATATTTTTTAATATGAGGAATTAAAGCAGATCATGGAATTGAATACTCCATACTAAAAACATGTTCATTCTTCACCAAACTAATCTAGAGATTTAGTACAATACAAATCAATCCCCCAACAGGACTTCTTTGTGGAATTTGATAAGCTAATTCTAAAATTACATAGAAAGCCACAAATAGCCATAACACTCATTTTTTCCAATTTTATTTTTTTCTTTTTATTGAATTTATTGGGGTGACATTGTTTAATAAGAGTACAAAAGTTTCAAGTATACATGTCTATGATACATGATCTGCATATTGCACTGTGCACCCACCACCCAAGTCAAATCATCTTTCATCACCTTATATTTGACCTTCTTTACCCTTCACTAATCCCTACCCCTCTTCCCTCTGGTAACCACCATACTGTTTAAACAAGTAGGTCAAAGTAGGAGAGCTTGCTTTATACAACCAATTATAAAGCTGTGGGATTCAGGAAAGTGCACTTTTGATGCAAATATAGACAAACAAATGAAATAGAAGAGCCCAGAAACAGAAGCATATATTTATGGACACTTGATTCTTGACCAAACTAACAATTAAAAGAGACAATGAAAAGAAAGGTTTTTTAATAAGTGGTTCCAGTTCAACCAAGTATTAATATTGGATAAAACTTCAACTCTGCCTTATACAATGCACAAATGGTAATTTGAGATGAATTATGGACCTCAATATTTAAGTCAAAAATAGATGAAAAGCTGGAAGGAGAATAATGTAAGAGTATCTCTGTGACAGTAAGGTTAGGGAACAATTTATTAAGTGAGACACAGAAAGCAATAGTCATAAAGGAATAGACCAATAAATTAACAGCATTTCACTAAAAGTCACCAAAAAAATTATAAAACCACTCTACAAATCAATAAAGATAGACAACCCAATTTAAGGAAAAAAAACTGGGGAGAAACTGAACAGTATCTTCACACACACATTAAAAAAAATCCAATGACTCATAAATATAAATAGATGGTCTAATATAATCTCATTAGTAGCCAGGGAAATACAAAGTAAAAGCACAATCAAATACCACTATATACTCAACTTATTATTGAAGTATATTGGATAATATCAATCATTGGTGAGGTAGATAGCGGGCACTCACTGTACCTCACAACACATCTTTCCCCCGAACTTTGATTTCAGCAGAGTTATGGTGAACAGTCCCCCACAACTCCTACCTCTAAGCTTTTCTCCTCAGGTGAAACTCAAAAGTACAGGGGAGTTAAAATCCTGGGGGCAACCATCAAACCAAAGAAAGATGGAAGCAGCAAAAATGAAAATGTACTGCAGCTACCTACATCAGAACCGACAAACATCACAAACACAATGTTGTAAAAAACCACACCAGCAGGAAGCATACTGTACACAGTAGAGCCCCCTTATACATGGGAGACACATTTCAAGACTCTGAGCAGATGTCTGAAATTGTGAATAGTCTTAAACCCCATACATACTAAATTTTCCTATATGTACATACCTATGATAAAGTTTAATTTATAAATTAGGTACAGTAAGAGATTAACAACAATAATTAATAATAAAAGAGGACAATTATAGCAATATGCTGTAAGAAAAGCTTTGTGAATGTGGTCTCTCTCTCACAATACCTTCTTGTACTGCACTCACTCATCTTCTTGTGATGATGTGAGATGATACATTGTCTACATGACAGAGGAAGTGAGGTGGATACACTGGACAAAAGGATGAGTCACATTCCAGGCAGGATGCAGCAGGCCAGTCATCGTGTTACTCAGAGCAGTGCAAATTTAAAACTCATGAATTGTTTATTTCTAGAATTTTCTATTTAATATTCTCAGACCGTGGTTGACTGTGGGTGACTGAAACCGCAGAAAGCGAAACTGCAGATAAGAGGGACTACCGTAATTCTACTTAGTAACACTACTTAATCTATTCTATAATTAGAGCTCAAAATAGACAAAAACTAAAGTAGTTAGGATACATATTTAGGTGGCAAAATTGTAAAGAAAAGCAAGGGAACTGTTACCATAAAAATCAGGGTAATAGTTACCTTTATTTCTGAGAACTGGCAGTTGACTGGCCTTGGGTGGTTACAGTGTTCACTTTATAAATATGTGTTCAGCTATACATTTGCTTAGCTAGATTTTCTGTGTGTTTTCTTTCTCACAATAAAAATGTTTTAATGTATAACAAGTTGTATCAGAATAAGAAGACCCAGCAAGAGTTATCCTTGGTACTTCCCTTCCTACAGCTAGGCTCAGTGGAATCTAGTTAACCCGAAGGCTACTTGATCAGGACTGAGAAACCCTTTAGGAAAAAAAAAAAAAAAAAGATGCATTTGCTCATCCTGATGGGGGCTGATAGAGTCATAGCCTCTATGGGAAGTAATCATCAGTAAGAAAATAGAATCAAAGATAAAGGCCACAGAGCAAGAGGCAAACTTGGGATGCAGAGCAGGCTTTCTCTGATTTAAAACAAACAAACAAACAAAATAAAAACACACATGATGATACAACAGAAAACACCACCATTAATAAATCTAAGAAATTTATTGTCCCCTGGTCGAGCCAGTACGTCCATTTCATCTAGGAACAGGCCAGCACCATCTATCTAATGAGGCCACCATATCTTAAATTGTCCATCCAACACTATCCATATCATGCCTATTCTGGCCACTGCCCAGAATGCTTTTCTCTTCAAAGTGGAAGTCAGTGCAATGTCCTCTGGAATAATATACGTTTCCTTTAAGAGAAGCAGGTTCCCCTTCATTCAGTAATGAAGGTCTCACTTATGCTCTTTTTTGGAAGGTGGAAAACCTTTTATGCTCCCAAACTCGGTATTCCTAGATCTAGAAATCAATGTGCCTTCATCAGAAGTCTTTCTGGACCAAACCATTACAAGTATTGCCTCAGACCACAGTCTCAAAGAAACTCTGTGTTTGCTATAGACCCAACTCCTAAAAGCCAGCCCTTCTAAGCAGTGAAGTCCAGAGATTTAATTCCTTGCACAATCTCACCCAGCCCCACCTGTCTCTTCAACTATACCTTTTGATTTAAGACCATGCTTGAGCCATGCCTCATTTTAACCCTGTAAGCCCAAGAGATTTCTGTTCATATACAAAAGAACAATGAACAAAGGCCAAAGCTCAAGTGGTGAACATCTGCAAGCAATGAATACTTACAGGTATCCAATACTTATATTTATCCACAAGCTATCTCTGCCCCAGAAGTAGATTACAAACAGGACATTCTTTTTGCCCTCATTAATTTCAACTTACTATACTAACATATAAAATTACTATTACAAAATCAATAAAATATGTAGAAATTCACATACTGACTTGCTACACAATCGCAGAACCTTCCCCAAAAGGCAAAGGCAACAATCAACGAATAACTATATCTATACTAAATCCTTAATCCCCTCCCTGGCTGGTTTGGCTCAGTGGATTGAGCGTCGGCCTGCGAGCTAAGTGTCACTGGTTCGATCTTCCAGTCAGGGCACATCAGAGAAGGAAAACTCTGACTCCAAAAAACCTCCGCTGCCTTGCGGCATACCTCTTCAGGGGAAAGGCTAAGGGAGTAAACCCCGACAGAAAATCCGGAGCCAGAGTCCCTAAGGCGGTTTGACGTTGTAGTCAACACCGGCAACTCCTGCGGCGCACCTGAAGCCAAGCTGTATCGACTCCGTCTTTCCCTTGGATCCTTCAGCTGGGAAGAGAGGGGGGGTCTGCTGCATGGGCAACAGCAGACCCTCCATATCACCCTGCCCAGGCTCTGTAGCTTCAGCTTCACTGGAGAGGACACCCCAGCGTCATCGCAAGATGTCGATTCAACACGGGAGGAGACAGATACCGTGTCACTCCCGAGTCGGACTGCACAACCATTCTCGGCGGTGCAGATAGACTCTTAAGAAGCTACACCATCGTCTCTCGAGACGGACGGCTGCCGACGACGACTAAATCCTTATCAGATTGCTAAATAAAAGCGTGAAACCATTATGGTACCAGTAGTGATGGGAAAATAATATCAAGGTAATCTACACAGATCTATTTGAAATATAATCATTCCCTGAAAATTTTTTTAGAACTCCACAACAAAATTAACAACAACAATGTTTCCAGCATACATTATCAGTTCTCAAGAATACAGTCCGGGGAACACGGGAACAGTAATCAACTTAAAGGTTCAGTGATATTAAATACTATAACAGAATGGTACCTATACTTTTTCTGTAACACTTTTAATAAATCATTTTGCTTTGGTTTCTAATTAAAAATATTTTCTCAGAGCAAGATGATTTAAAAAAAAAAAAAAAAACACAGAAAAGCCCAAAGAAAAATGAAAAATGACCTGAAACATTACCAGCAAAATACACAATCAGTTAAACATTTTGGCATACAGCTTTCCAATCTTTTTCCATATGTTCATATTTTTTTGAGATAGAAATAATTCACACTAGGATATTTCATATACTCCCTTTTTCATGTGAATAAGTACATTTCATACCAATGTATTATTCGTCGTCGGCAGCCGTCCGTCTCGAGAGATGATGGTGTAGCTTCTTAAGAGTCTATCTGCACCGCCGAGAATGGTTGTGCAGTCCGACTCGGGAGTGACACGGCACCTCTCTCCTCCTGTGTTGAATCGACATCTTGTGATGACGCTGGAGTGTCCTCTCCAGTGAAGCTGAAGCTACAGAGCCTGGGCAGGGTGATATGGAGGGTCTGCTGTTGCCCATGCAGCAGACCCCCCCTCTCTTCACAGCTGAAGGGTCCAAGGGAAAGACGGAGTCAATACAGCTTGGCTTCAGGTGCGCCGCAGGAGTTGCCGGTGTTGACTACAACGTCGAACCGCCTTAGGGACTCCGGCTCCGGATTTTCTGTCGGGGTTTACTCCCTTAGCCTTTCCCCTGAAGAGGTATGCCACAAGGCAGCAGAGGTTTTTTAGAATCAGAGTTTTCCTTCTCTGATGTGCCCTGACTGGAAGATCGAACCAGCGACACTTAGCTCGCAGGCCAACGCTCAATCCACTGAGCCAAACCAGCCAGGGGTAATGTATTATTAACCACCAGTAATTCACAAACCATCTTCTGCAGTGCCCTGAGGCTTCTAAGGAGGTGCCCTCAGGGGTTCAGGCCAACTTACATTAGACCCAGTGGTAAATGCCTAGGACCCACCATACTTTCAGTGGCCCATGAAAATATTTTAAGCTGAATTTCTTTTAAAATCAGAAGAAGAAAAAAGGAAAGTCAAAATAATAAATATTTAATAATAAATCTAGCCTGCGTTATATTCATTCTTATAACAATACAATCATAAACTATAACTTTTAATATTTATAAGTGGAGAAAGGGGTCCACAAAGGGAAAAGTAATTAGGACGCCTAAAAATCATGATGCAGCCTGGGGGTAAGGGGGAGGGCGCTGGGCAGGTAGAGAGGTGAGGGTGCTCTTCCTCCTCCCATTTCACCCAGAAAAGCTCCTCTTACAGATTGTATATAATGAGCTTCTAGATAAGATTACATCAGGTGAAAAAGAAGAGAGAGGCGGCTTCCTCGACTTAAAAGAGAAGTATGAAATCCACTGTCAAAAAACATGACTTCCAGTGTAATACAAATAGATGCTTCATGGTTAATATAAGCAATCCACTTTTTTGGATGTGCCAAAGTTTTTACTGGTAAACAATGCATATACATACTGTTTGCTCACCCTCTGCTTATTCCCCTAAATAGACTTGGCGGGTCAAAAGGGGATCTTGTAAGGTTTTGGACACAAATAGGCATTTCTCTTCATGCCAGGAATAAATAAGCATAGCCTGGTGACCTACAGCCCTGCAAAAATAACTATTATTATTATATCTTTCCTGGTTTTATAGGTATAAATATTGTTTTGATTTGTATTTCTTTGTTTAATGATGTGGAGAAAAGTTTCACCTTTTATATTTATCTCTTCTGTTATGACCTTCAAGGTTAGGTTTGCTCATCTGTAAATCTGTGATTTTTTTATTAATTAAAAATAATTTAGCCCTGGCTGCTGTGGCTCAGTGGATTGAGCGTCGGCCTGCGAGCCAAGTGTTGCAGGTTCGATTCCCAGTCAGGGCACATGACTAGGTTGCACATCACGTCCACAGTTGGGGGCACGAGTGAGAGGCAACCACACAGTGATGTTTCTCTCCCTCTTTTTCTCCTTTCCCCTCTCTCTTCAAATAAATAAAAACAAACATATAATAAACAAATAAATTATTTAAAATAAATAAATAATAATTTGTTTGGGTTTTTTGGCTGTTTACCCTTTCACTGTTTGAATTGTTTGTGACATACCTAATTCTTCAAATCCATTGGTTGTTTTCTCCTTTCCATTTTATTTCGAGGGGGAGGGGTGTAGGGGAGGGTCCACGCTGAGAAAAATCTTTCTCTATCCATGACTGTTTTTTATTAAATCATGTTTTTCTCTATTTCCTTATGTAACTGAATTTTTTCTTTTTTTTCTTTTTTTTTAAATTGTTGTTCTATTACAGTTGTCCCAATTTGCCCCTATGGCTCTCAGCTGGCCCACCCATCTGCCATGTCCACAGGTCATTTATACATACATGTTCCTTGACCAGACCCTACCCCTCCTTTTACCCCTTATCCCCATCCTCCTCCCCTCTGGTCACTGTGACTCTGTTCCTTGTCTCCATGCCTCTGCTTTGATATGCTTATTATGCATTCAATATTGTCCTAACACCTAGTATAAAAAACCTTTTTATATTTTCATCACTATTATCACAAAATTATTGTTCCAAATTGACTTTAAATTTATTTTTGTCAAGTTCGAGAATGAAAGAAATATATAGAAGGAAGTTTCCAGAGCTTTCGAGGAAGGTTCTCTCAACTCGAATTCATCCGCCTGGTCAAAATGCAAATCTTCGTGAAGACCCTGACTGGCAAGACCATCACCCTGGAGGTGGAGCCCAGTGACACCATCGAGAATGTGAAGGCCAAGATCCAGGATAAGGAAGGCATCCCTCCTGACCAGCAGAGGCTCATCTTTGCAGGCAAGCAGCTGGAAGATGGCCGCACTCTTTCTGACTACAACATCCAGAAAGAGTCCACCCTGCACCTGGTCCTGCGCCTCCGGGGTGGCTGTTAATTCTTCAGTTTGCATTCATAGTGCCCAATGACGGCCACTACTATGCATTCTAGCCATTTGTCCCAGTTTTAAGTTTAGAAATTACCAGTTTCAGTAATAACCTGTTCAAAGTGTTAATAAAGGTTTCATTGCATGGTAAAAAAAAAAAAAAGAAAGAAATATATAAATACCTGGAACTTGACAAGAACTGCATTAAACTTAAGAATTAACCTGACAAAAACAGATACAGTTCCAATATTTAGTCCTCTCATAAAAGAACGCTGCCTTTACTAAAATTACATATACTAACTGTCAATAAACTTCTGTTGTCGCCTTTAAACATTCTTACATATTTCCTATTAAGCTGATTTCAAGCTATCTTGAACTTTGGACAAATAAAAACCATTTTATTCCCTCACACTTTTCAAAATGTTTATAGCTGGTTTATTAGGAATCTATTTATTTAATACATTTATTTTATAACTATATTCTAATACTATTTAATTGATTCCCTTACTGTTCAAAACCAAACAATCATATCATATGAGCTATTTCCCTTTTCAAATATTTATTCCTAAATCTTTTCCTTATTCAATGCATTAGCTGGAACTTCCAAAACAAGATAAAGAAATAGGACTGACACACCTATCGTCCTCCACTGAGCTCTGTGCTTTGTGGAGACTGACCTGTATGGGCTGTGCATCCAATTCAATACAGCCAATAAGAGGCACTGGCAGAGATGAAAGTTGGTAAGAGAATGAGGTTCATTCATTTCTCCGGTTCCCTCTCCATCAGGTCAAGTTGTTTTGGCGGTTTCCCTCTATTTTAACTCCTTCAGGCTAAGTCTCTTCTATAGCTACAGGTTTTCTCTCTAAGATACAGTTACATTCTTTCCCTTTACATCTTCGACATCCCTACAAAGTTCTATTTTTAAGTTAGCCAAAAAAAAAAAAAAAAAAAAAAAAAAAAACCTTCTTTGCAGCTCTTCTCATGGTGAAAAAGGTAGATTGCCTGAAATTTGGTATCATCTTATATTCATAGTTAAGTTTCAATATGTAGTAACTTTTAAATGTAATAGTTACAATACCATTACCTTCAAAATATTTTATAATTACTTTAGACTTCAGGTTTCTTCTTTGACACGAGATTTACTTAGGAGAGTGTTTTTAAATTATCAGTTCATTTAGGGGATTTTGTTATTAATATCTAGTCCTACTACTTTGTGCTTTGTTTCTCCTTTTTGGAAATTACGTAAGTTTTCTTTTGACAAAAAAGGTCAACTGGACATCTGAAATGAAGATTTATGTTCTATTTCTGCATAGAGCTAAGTTTTGTCTATTAAATCAACCATACTAATTATTTATTTCAACCTCTATAAACTTGAAGACTTACCAGAACTTTAATAACACAATTCATGGCCCAATATTTGGGTTTTTGCAGCTAGAGCTCTGAAACCGCTTACAAAGCGTAACTTAGCCCTTCTGGGCTCCAAACCGCCCACAGGGCCAGCAGCGCCCCGTGCGGACTGTACTGCTTGCGAAATCGTGCTCTTTGCATCACCGGTAAATAATACTCCCTGTACTATCATTGTGCGACCAGAAAACAGCCTTTGCGTTCTCCCGGGCTGGGCTGAAACACGGATGTTGATAAACGCGCTTAATCATACACAACCTATTGTTCTCATCACAAACCCCACTTGCTTGACCTCTGAGTCAGCCAACCATTGAAAGTACAGTTGCCTCCTCCAATCAGAAAATAAATAATGTAAGTTTGTGGTCTTGTTTCCCCTAGCAACCCATCTCTTTGATCGTCAGCTCCTTACAATTTTTGCCTTTATAAACCTTGCCTCATCCCATCCGTTTGGGAAATATCTTTGGTTCATACCATGGGCTATGTTTACTGGTTTGCAAATCATTATCTGAAAAAACTCTCTTTTAATTTTTCAAAAATCTTCCTCCAGACTTTTGTTTACATTTTTATATATGTTTCGTTTATATACTGCAACCAGTCAATGATTAAGAAAGAGATATTAAAATTTTCTCTAATCTATGTGACCATTTTCCCTTGAGGTTTTACATTATGTATTACAATAATATAAAATACACAACTCTAACAAATGTTCACTAATGATTCTATATCTCCTAAATGAAAAGTGATCATTTTTGCATCTTTGCTGCACATGTTTCTTTGGACATAATTATAGTAGTTAGTGACCTATTATTGATGTTTATTATGTTAATATTTTGTCTTCCCTCCATTAAAATGTAAACTCTTTGGGCAAGTCTTTATCTAATTCACTGAGACATTCCAAGTGCCTAAAACAAAGTCTGGCACATAGTGCTCAATAAATATTTGATGAGTGAGTGAAGTATGGGTACACTCTTCACTGCTTAATCTGTTTTAAACTCTTCTATAATAGCACTGTTTCATGACACTCCTTCCTCTAAATGCTTCTTTTTTCATCTTAGTCTATTCTTTTATCTCACTTTTGATTACGTATTTCTTATTCCCTGAATTTATGTATTCCTCAACTTCACTGCCAGCCAAAGCCAACACTTAATTTATTTCCCTCTGTTACAGAAAATCTTTCACAAACATGACAGTTCTTGTGAATATAATTACATTTTTATTAAGTATAGTTTTTTCCTAAGTGCTACTCTAATTCTTCCATTATCAATTTTTCAGCCTAGTATTTGCTCAAAAACAGATAAATTCTGCAGTAAGTGCTGCTGGAGTGCTTCCCCTTTACACCAGGATGTGATTACAATCACACTCTCAGATCTAAAGATACAGTGCTAACAGAAGTTTTTACTGTTCTTTCAATGCCCCAAGAAGCTTGAGAGAAGCAGGAAAGGGAGTGAATCCTTGGGGCCATAGATACGCTTTCATATGAAATCTTCATCTGTATTTGTTAAAGATGAACATCTTTCATATCTAATATTTCTCTGGCTCAACTTTTACTGCACGCAAGCATTGTGGCTATATCCAGCTCTCTGCTTAGCATGACTGCCTTCTAAATTAGGATGGAGCCTTACTGCCTTATGAAAACTTTGCATCAAAAAGAAACCCAACAACTCAATGGTTCTTGTTCACCATTAGATGCCCAATTTTAAGTATTTTTGAACCCTGGCAAAGAAAAGGGTTCGAACATCACAGACTCTGGAACCAGACTTCCTGATTTCAAATCCCAGCTTCATCACTTCCTTAGATGTGCGACCTCAGTTTTCCTCATCCATAGAGATAATAAAGCACCTACATTTCATTAGGCTGATGAGCATTTAATGCTTAATACCTTTTAAATGCTTAGAACAGTGCCTGATACATAAAATGAGTTCAGTAAATGCTAACTCTTCTTTCTCCTCCTCTTCGTCTTGCCTCCCACCTTTATCTATAATATTGGAGATGTTAGTAAGACTATGTCAGGATTTCTTCCACTTACAGTGATAACGCAGCGTATTCTCAAAAGGTTTATAAGCAAATGCTTCATATTGTCCTTCAATCTATATTCAAACCTGCACTAAATCGAGCAGAAACCCTTCCCTAATTTCTAATTCAGAAATAAATTTTTCCACGTTCTTATATCTTTTGGTCTGTTAACTGGTTTAAAGAAAAGTATAACTACATACCTGTGCCTATATAAATGTTTCTTGCTGAAGGCCCTGTGGAATTATTTAATTAAAAAACAGACTTCTCATTGGTGTTATCATGTAATTGATTTCAGCGGAGCCAGGAATAAATTTTCCTGTTTTTTCAACATAGACATGAGTATACCCCAGAGTTTAAAGAACACTAATCTACAATACCATATTTAAAAGAGTAAGAAAAATTCAATTACTCACGATGCTCCTGAATTCATGATGCAGTTCTTTGCTCCACAAACACAGTCCCTCCCGTCATCATGATTCATTCCAAGGTTATGGCCCAACTCATGAGCGACAATGGATGCAAATGTCTCTACTGTGATTTGCCCAAACTGTCCAAATACAAAAAGGTATTAATTAGGTTTCTGAGCAACAAGGATATGTTCCGGAGATTATTTTTTTCACAAAAGGAAATTTATCACTACAATGTTAACAGTCTATACACGACAGATCAAGCATCCAACATCAGTCCTTATACCTTTCAGTCTAGTAAGAAACTGGGTGACTCAACACACTGATGATGTAGACCCTTTAAGTAATAAATCAAATATTGTACTTTAACATCAACAGATGATTCATGGTGGTTTATGGGAAAACAAATTCATGGTTCTAATTTAATTTTCTTAAATGGAATCTTATTTCCTCATCTACAAAAAATAAAGGTGTATCACACACATAAAATATTAGAACACTGAATCCAGTCTCTAGAGAAACAACCCATCTGCCACTTCTATGTTGTCCCTCATAATACCCAAAAAATAGTTTCAAGGACTAAGGGAGGAAGTGTAGAGTCCATATATGCTTGACACTGTCCTCATGCAGATGCCCAAAGGTGAACATCAAGAACAAAAACGTACCACATTAATCCCGCCTGCATGGCTCCTGGAACACACTGTTCCCACAAATGCCATTCCTGCGGTCCCACCAAAACCTTTCTTCCTAAGAGAAAAGAAAAGGTAAAAGTTATAAGAAGTGCTTGGGAGGAAAAAGGAACACACAGCTCCTATATCTGTGGGTAATCTTCATCTGGGTTGACAGAACCTACAAAAACTGGGAGAAAATGGCAATGTTAAATAACACTTTAAAGTCAGAATACAATAAAGCCTTCTCTCTTTTATTATCACAAAATGAGGTTAATATTACAAATTCATTTTTTTAATGAAGATGTGTTTTATCGGTTTTGTTTTTGTTTTTGTCCTGTAAAATCACTTTATTTTCTGTTACATACACATCTTTCTCAGGTAATGTTACCAGAACAACCTGTTTATGGGGTTTTACAGTTTAAGTTACATATATATATATATATATATATATATATATATATATATATATATATATAAACTTATCTATTATATAGAGTTGTGATATAAAAATTATTTATAAGCTATAGTTTTCAGAAACTAGTTAGCTAGACTAATCCTGCTTTAAACTTTCCTATTTATATGTATAATGTGGCATGAAAAGACATCATTTAAAAAATATCCTGATCAAAAAGCTTGAGATCATCAAAGGAATGTTTACTGTCCTCCACAGAGAGCCACTAAGATTTTTTCATAATCTCCTTTGGTTTCATCCAGGATGGCTTGGCAGAAAGAGATACCAAACAACTTCTGATAGCATGCTTTGATATCATTCATGTCAATTTCAGAGCAGGAAACCATGATCCTGATCAATGTCTTATGATGCGTTCCCACACCCTCCATGGCCTGATGAAGCTTCTCAGCAAAGAACATTGGTTTGTTTGTGGCACACTTCACGATCGTTGTGAAGCATTTCTCGACGTCACCCTCCACATCCAGTTCCAGAACTTTGTTCATGTCATGCTGACTGTACTTGGTGTACTTCAGAAACAGTAGGCGAAGATGGGGGTAGCTTCTGGTGGTAAAAATGGTGTTGAACACGTTCACATCTGTCCCTTTTCTCCTTTCTCCTGCTTCATATAATGCCCTGGCATCTGACTCAGCCAAGTCCTCAGTTACACCAAGGTCCTCAGCTCGGTCACCCTTAACAAGAGAGAACAGAGCCTTCTGAAAATCTCCAGAGGTGTCCGAGGTGATGTCTTTAGCCAGATCTCTCTTCAATTCTTCTCTATAGACTGTTAATTTCCCTGATTTCTGTTAGTTCTTGAGGCCAAAATTTCATTCACAGTGTCTTCATCAGTTCCAAGGCCCTTCATGGCAGCACTGAGTTCATCAGCATCAAAGTGGGCTGGAGTTTTTAACAAAGCCAAAGCAACCTCCTCGAGGTGGCCTGCACAGGCTTTCTTCAGAGTTTCTTCCAAGAGCTTTCCTTTTTCCTGGAGGTAAGCTGCTTTGGTCTGTTGCTGTTCGTGCACTGTTTCTCTTAGTTAGAATGTCAATGAGGGTTGCTTCATCCACACCTTTAACTGTTATTGCTTCATGCAAGGCAGCAACATCCGAGGATGGATTAAAGCTGGGATAGGGGATCACTGCTGACCCGGGACCACCTTTGGGTCCTTTCACAGTTTTAATGTATTCCTGCTCTTCATTTTCAATAAACCAGGCCTGCTTGAGGAATTCTGATACCAGTGACATTTTAAAGTTTTTTCTTTACTGCCTCTTCAAAAAAACTAAAGAGATTCTTCTCTGAAAGTTTGACACTTTGAAGATGTGTTTTAGATAACACCAATTTTTTTCTACCTTCTACTGAAGAACCTCCCTGAGATGCATTGCATTTATTTATTAAAAAGTTCTAGTAAAAGACAAGTAACAAACTCAATGAATATATATGCACACAGGAGGCTGCAGGGCAGGGAGCCCAGGGAACAGGAAGGTCACAGTGGCCTCCACATGGCTCCTCACTTGAATTTCAGGACCTATTTCCTCTGCCTGAAACTCTCCTCCCCAGTATATTACCCCTAGCTCATTCCCTCACCTCTTCAGGTTTTTGTGGGGTTTTTTTGGTAAATATTTTATTGTTGTTTCATTACAGTTGTCCCAATTTGTCCCCTTATGCTCTCCTCTACCCTGCCCACCACTACTCCCAGTCAATCCCACTCTGCTGTCCATGTTATGGGTCATCCATGCATGTTCCCTGACTAGTCCTCTGCCCTTCTCTCCACCCTTATCCTCCTCCCCTCTGGTCACTGTCAGTCTGTTCCTTGTTTCCATGCTTCTGCTTCTATTTTGCTCATTTGTTGTTTTCTTCATCAGGTTCCTCTTATAGGTGAGATCACATGGTATTTGTCTTTCGCCACCTGGCTTATTTCACTTAGCATAATACTCTCTAGTTCCATCCATGCTGGAATGAAAGGTAGGAGTTCCTTCTTTCTTACTGCTGCGTAGTATTCCATTGTGTAAATGGACCACAGTTTTTTAATCCACTAATTTACTCATGGGCACTTAGGCATTTGGCTTTGTAAATAATGCTGCTATGAACATAGGGGTATATAGGCTCTTCTGAATTGGTGTTTCAGGATTCTTAAGGTATAATTCCAGCAGTGGAATCACTGGATCAAAAGGCAGTTCCATTTTTAGTTTCATAAGGAAATTCCACTGTTTTCCACAGGGGCTGCACCAGTCTGCATTCCCACCAACAGTGCACCAGGGTTCCCTTTTCTCCACATCCTCACCAGCGCTTGTTGTTTGTTGATTTATTAATGATGGCCATTCTGACCAGAGTTAGGTAATATCTCATTGTGGTTTTAATTGGCATCTCTCTGGTAGCTAGTGATGTTGAACATCTTTTCATGTGCCTACGGACCCTCTGTGTGTCCTCCTTGGAGAAGTGTCGGTTCAGGCCCTTTGCCCATCTTTTTAATTGGATTGTTTCTCTTACTGGTGTTGAGTCGTACGAGTCCTTCATATATTTTGGAAATCAAACCCTTGCCCAAGATATCACTGGCAAAAAATGTTTTCCCATACTGTTGGATCCCTTTTCATTTTGAATTTTTTTCAGCCACACAGGAGCTTTTTAATTTGGCGTAGTCCCATTTGTTTATTCTTTCCTTTGTTTCCCTTGCCCTAGAGGATGCATGAGCGAAAATGTTGCTGTGTGGGATATCTGAAATTTTAATGCCTATTTTTTCCTCCAGGACTTTTATGGTGTCACAACTCATATTTAAGTATTTTTTCCATCTTGAGTTTATTATGGTGTATGCTGTAAGCTGGTGGTCTACTTTCATTTTTTTGCATGTGCCTGTACAGATCTCCCAACACCATTTATTGAAGAGGCTATTTTTTACTCCATTGTATGCTACTGCCCCCTTTGTCAAATATTAATTGACCATAGAGACATGGGTTTATTTCTGGGCTATTCTGTTGCATTGATCTATGTGTCTGTTCTTGTGACAGTACCAGACTGTTTTCATTACAGTGGTGTAGTTTGTAGTATAGTGTGACATCAAGTATCGTGATTCCTCATACTTTGTTCTTTCTTCTCAAGATTGCTAAGGCTGTTCAGGGTCTTTTTTGGCTCCATGTAAATTTTTGAAATATTTATTCTAGATCTGTGAAATATGCCATTGGGATTTTAATAGGGATTGTGCTGAATCTATAGATTGCTTTGGGTAGTACCAACATGTCAATTCTTCCAATCCATGAACAGGGTATATGCTTCCATTTATTTGCATCTTCCTTAATTTCTTTCTTCAGTGTTCTGTAGTTTTCTGAGTACAGACCTTTTACCTCCTTGGTTAAGTTTATTCCCAGGTATTTTATTTTTCTTGTTGCTATGGCAAATGGGATTTTTTCCTAGTTTCTGTTTCTGGTATTTCATTGTTGGTATACAAACATCCTTCAAGTCTTTACTCAAAAGTCATCTTCTCATTGAGACCTTCTTTTTCTGGGTTACCTAAAACTTCTACTTTACTCCTCCAATACTTTTATTTTTCCCCTTACCACTTATCTTTGCGTGACGTATTACATATACTTATTTATCTTATTTATGGCCAGTCACCTCCACCAGAATATGGACTCCATGAGAGCAAGAAGTTTTATCTGCTTTGTTCACTGCCATATCCCAGTGCCTAGGTGTATAATATCTTTTATACCCTAATAAATATCTTTTAAATGAAAGAATAAATCCTTTTCTGGGGAATCTGAACGGCCCGGAGAAAAGGACTTGAGATACTGACATATGGGCATTTCCAAGAAAATACTTGAGCCAGATCACCATATAGTGAATTCAAAAGTCCCCAAGCCCTACTTGTGTACTCAATGTTTCCAAAGGCTGTTCAGTACCCATGTTAACCACAAACAGAAAACCAGATATCATCAGACATTTGGGAAATGCCTCCCACACAAGAGATGGAGACCAAAAAGAGGTGAGAGGACAGCTTAGTGGGTGTGCTTGGGCAAGGCATGGGGAGTATGCTTGATGCCTGTTCCTTCTGGTCTTGTGTGAAACAGATGGCATGCTCACTGGTACGAGGATACTTGCAGGTGCAATTTTCCTAAAAATTAATAGAAATATCATGACCAAGCTTTTGTGATTACAGGGCCATAAAAACCAATTTTGGCACTTCAGTGCCTTGTTTTAAACTAACTCTCGTAACAAAAGAAAACAAAAGAAAATCAAGGGAAATTTCACCTCTGAAAAAAATTGAGTTTTACATACCATTACATTGAGGAAGACAACAAAGTATTATATAAAGCAGAATCATTTTTTTTTTTTTTTTTTGCAAAAAGCCAGACTATCAAGCCAGAAAACTTTTAAGAAGCATAAAATGTTTTAAATATTTTAAATGAACATTTTGCTCTAACTCTTTGAAATGTACTTGTATTAAGTGATTTATATACGTTTAAGTTTTATTATGGTACCATGAAATTGCTATGTAAAAAAGAAAATTTTAAAAACATATATCAGTAATATTTCAAAGAAAGTAGGAAAAATATTATATCCATGAAATAAAAACTTGATTACATAAAAAATTTTCAGAGGGACAGAAAAACCTGTTAACATTAAAAATAATATAGCCAGAAATTAAAAACTCAATATAAAACTTAGAAAGAAATTTTAAGAAAACATCCCAAAAAGTTAGGGCAGAAAGACAAAGAGAAGAAAGGAGTCAAAGATAATAAAATTAAAGGATAAACATAAAATTCAACAGCCAAGTAAAAGGAATCCCAGAAGAAATGAAGAATAAAAATAAAGAAGATGAAATCATCTAGAAAACTATTTGAGAAAATTTCCTAAAACTACAGGACATAAGTTTCAAGACTGAACTGCCCACAAAGTAGACAGTACATCAGTGATAAGACACCTACACCAAAGCCTATCATCAAGAAAATTAAGACACCTGGGAACCAAGAGAAGCACCTCTAAATTTCCAGAGAAAAATAAGAAAAAGGTCACATACCCAGGATCAAGAATCAGAATGATTTAAGGCTTCTCAACAGTAATACTAGAAGTCAAAAGATAACAAACACATTCATGCTTTCAAATTTCTGAAGGAAAAAGATTTCGTGCCTAGGATTTTATACCCATCCAAATAATCAAAAAGTTACAAAACAAACTAGGAAGCATACCTTTGAAGGACAGAGTTACTTAGGAGCCAGGATAATCAAAGGTCAAAATGAGGTAATTTTAAAATCTGTCTGAGACTGTGAAATACATTTTCTGACATGCAAGAGGTCACAATTTTTCTTTTCATATATCCTTTCACAGGATGAAACTAGAAAGAATAACGAAATGAGAAAGTAAACCAAACCCGAGAGAGAGGAAGGGCATGGGACAAAGGTAACAAAGAACCCCAAGACACAAGAGAAGTCTCACTATCATACTCTCTCACTTGTGCTACTGTATGAAACTAAGTTTTCCTTATTTAAGTGAATGCTCAAAAACCTTAAGAAATTACAACCCTAATAAAGGAAAACAAGCAAAAATTGTTATTCTGACCATCTCATCACTTACAGAACTAGCTGTGCACTGTCATGTCTCTGACGTGTTATAAGAAACTTTTCCCGCCACTGTACAAAGTTCCCCAACACATCACCAGCACCTCCAATTAGGCTGATCAGGTTTCCATTTGTCCAGATCTCCAGTCCAACGAGCACAATTCGAATATTTAACATAATATACATCTAAGAAGAAAACAAAAGTATAAAAATATATTAAAGCATATATCTTTTAACTTACAATGATAACATAACTACTTAAATTAAAAACAGGCCTCCTCCCCTCCAAAAAGTATTTCCTTCAATATGAGGCCCTGACCTCTCAAGGGACTCAGTTCCCTCATCCATAAAATAAAAGTAATACTAATTCAAAATCCTTTCTTTAAAATCCTCACCCAAGGATATGTTTATTGATCTCAGAGAGAAAGGAAAGGGGGGAGGGGGGACACCAATATGAGAGGGAAATCTTGATTGGCTGCCTCCTGTACAAGCTCCAGACCAGGGCTCAAACCCACAACCTAAGCGTGTACCCTGACAAGGAAGCACACCTGCAGGCCTTTGGTGTACCGGACAACAGTGCAACTGAGATACCCAGTGAGGCCAAGTTCAAAAAACCCTTTTTATCCTCCTATCCAAAATCTGACGAACTTTGGAAATTTAAAGCTTTTGGTAAACTAGTTCCAAAACTTGCCCTAAACTAATGCAAGCCTCTTTACAGTCCACATTTATCTCAATTAATGGAAATATTCACACATTTCACTGTAGAAATACCAATGGATTTGATTATATTAGTCTACCCCAAGATCCTGTGGGATGTGTTTTGTAATACATTACTTTTGGGGACCCTAAGAAAGAAAATACCTACTAAGAAGGAGTCCTAGTGGCTAACTGGGCCTCAGCTGAAAAGCAGAGCCTAGTTTTCCAGCAGCGACGACCTCCGCACAACAACACGCCTCTCACTCAGGATCTCCTTCATCCCTCTTGAGAAGAGAAGAGGAAAACAAGAAGAACGCCTGGTGCAGAGCCCCAATTCCCACTTCATGGATGTGAAATGCCCGGGATACTATAAAATCACCACTGTCTTGAGCTCTACACAAACGGTAGTTTGTGTGTAGGCTGCTCCTCTGTCCTCTGTCAGCCTACTAGAAGAAAAGCAAGGTTTCCGGAAGGAAGCAGCACTAAAAGCACCCTGAATCAAGATAGGTGGGGAACCATCCCAATAAACACATTTTGGATACAAAAAAATAAATGAAAATAAAAAATAAAAATAAATAAAAGCAGAGCCTAGCAGCTGTTTCTAAACAGGGGCCTCTCAAGCAAACCTCATTTCATGGAGAAGCCTGCACCGACCTGCCTGCCTGCACTGTGCTCCTGCCATCTGAGCCAGCCCTTATAAAGGAGTTCCTGGAATTGTATTTCAACCCATAGGACTGAGGCTTTCCCCATCCAGTCAGAGCTATGCAGCTGGATTCCCATCAGCATCTTCACCGGCCAAACAGGACAGCTCCATTCTGACCAACCAGGACAGTGCCTTTTGGACAAATCTAACTGCAAAGCTTTGGAGTCCTCATGTGCATGAGAATGGACCAATCAGGGACAGGTACTTCTGTTTATATAACTCAGCTCCCCTTTGGCTGGGAGCTTGTACTTTCCCTTACCACTGAAGACCGAAGATTTGTGAACTACCAAAGATGTCTCATCCACCAGAGCAGAGCAGAGCAGAGCAGAGCAGCACAAAGTGGAGCCAAACAGAGCAGAACTATCTGCAGAGGGGCCTCCCACCAGATCCTCCTCATAAGCACCCTGTTTCACAGCCACGCTGCTTCATAACTGAGCTGTAACAGTATTTAGCTGTTCCACAGACGTGCTGTGCTGTTCTCAGAGCTGCGCTGTATCACAATTGAGCTATTTGCACTGAATAAGGCTTCCTTCCTCACTCCACGTCAAACTGAAGATTCCTGCAGTGTTGAGTTGGCGGCAACAACCACTGGCTGGCACCCTTCTAAACTCTTATCTAAAATTCTAATTACCTGTATCCCAAAGGTTTCAGAGAAAGAATTCTAGAACTCACATCTATTTCACAGAAATACTGTGAGAAATAAATAAGTTCATAAATGTAAAGCACTCAGCTCAGTTTCAAGAACATTAAAAATGCTCAGCAGAATGCTATCACCACCATCATCATCATCATCATCATCATCATCATCATCATCATGCTTGGTATTCATCAGGGAAACACCATCTAGATGAAATAACTTTACAAGAACATGTGTCTAATTTTCAGCATCTCCCACTGGATGAATGCATCTCAAACGACATTTCTTTCTCTTTCTCTCATACACACATGCACTAATTTTGTCATATCATGTTTTCACAGTAGGAGGCAGCCTTATTCAAAATAAGGTTCTCTCAGTAAAAACTCAAAGATCTTTTCATAATGCCAAAGTACCTTAGCCTATGTATCATACTCTAAAGATAAAGGAGATGCTAATATGAAATCTCTTGCTTGTCTCAAAGTCATTCCACAATTATACTTCCTTTCAAACATAAAAAGTTATCAAACAAACAAACAAAAAAGACCCCTGAAAAACTGAGTCATTTAAGCCCTAGGATAATCACGGCTCAAAATGAGACAATTTTCAAATTCTGTCCTAGGACTGTGAAAGGACATGATAAAATAATTCCAACAGATAGAAAATACAACTTACGCTATCCAAGTAGTTTGCTAAACGAATCATCTCTTCTCTCACTGCAGTCTGGTTTCTTCCCATCATGTCATACTGAAAAGCAAGACAGGAAAATCATTATCACCAAAGTAATTTCAGAAAAAAAATGGTCTATAATATTTTACAGTGAAGATTAAAATCCAAGTATTTCCTCTGACCCAAAACCTGAGGCATGTAGATATCTAAAAGATACATTTCAGTGATAAATAGGAATAAAAGAAAAATAGGTCCAAGTATGAAATGTCTAATAATGAAAAAGCACTGAAGTCTTCATTTTTCTCTAAATTAGTACAATTTTTAAATGAATTTTCTTCTCAATATCTTTATTCACTTTAATGCAAAAATATTTTCATGCACATCACAAAGGCAGAGTTTAAAAACTATCAAAATGCATTGATAAAAGAATAAAAACAATGGTTTCCTGATTCATTAGGCTAAAGACATTACCAATAAACACCTCTAAACTCTGAGCTAAATTAATGAGAGATTAACCAATGTTCACTAGTTGAAACATTAAATGTAAATAAAAGATATTTAAAAGTTTAACCATATTAAGCCAAATAGTCAATATGACAGATTCTTTTCTCTGAGACCTAGCTGAACCTAAATATCAATTTTAACATTATTTTCATACAACTTAATAAATAACAAAAACAATTTTTAATGTAGATTTTGTCTTATGATAAGAGCATTAAAATCAGAATATATGAGATCTTATCAGTTAGGCATTTTATCATGATTCTCTTAAAAAATGAAAAACAAATTTGAATACATTTGACAAAGTTTGATTGAAATAGAATCATTTTTCTTTTGCACCATTTTCTACACATATAGAACAAATCCATTTGGAGAAAGTAATAAGGAAAACCATTTCAAATCTCTAGTTTCGTCACTTATCCAAACATTCTACAGAAACATTTTACCCACTGGCTGGGCAGCTTTCATGCTTATTTATAGTCCCTCTCCCTTTTCCTTCTACCACTTAAGAGTAATGAACTTAAAATGAACAAATCTGAGTATGTTTCTGTCTCTTAATAAATACGGCTTCTTTCCCAAACTGCAAACAATAATGGATTTGTTTAAACCATACAATCCTTGAAACTATCTGTTCAGCTTACAAGAAAGGAACTGCCAATCATGTAAAGTTTCTACAAACAACTTTTTCACACAAACAACCAAGCAGTCAGTAAAGGTCAGACAAAGCATTTCAAAGAATCTGTTAAATGATATGACAGCTATATCTAAGACTGAAAATCCTATAAATGCTAAAACAGAGTCATTACTTTTCTTAGTTAAGTGCAATCCTTAGTATGAATAAGGAAAATCCCTGGTATTATCCTGAACAGTGAAGTTAATAGTATTGACAAATGCGAAGATGAACCACCCTCCTCTATTCCCTCCTAACACATGCCAGGAACCTGGAAGTTTCTCTCTCTTAAAATGAAGTATAGGTCAGCAGAAATTCTAGACAGCAAAGCAATTTCATTAGGTAACAAAGCAATATCTAACTAACTGGTTACAGTCTGTTAAAATCATCTGAAAAGGTCTCCAGACTCGGATAGGCAGTACAGTTTCACTTAAGAAATTCAGCATGAGCAAATCACAAAAAAAAAAGAAAAATAAAGTCATAGGTAGTCCTATCTGCTATATTCAGCTTCCGGTGATATTATGAATGCTTAGGTGGGAAAAACCATTTTTGTTTTTAAATTACATTTCAGAAAAATCAATACAAATATATTATTTTTTATATTTCTTTCATGAGATGCTCACTTCTCATCATCTGCTTTTCCTGAAAAAGAAGAAAAACTGTCACCAATCCTACCCTTTCCTTGTCTACGACAATGAACAGCTCCACATAGCGGGTCTGGGGCAGCACAGCTCTTCTTCTCTGTCAAAAACACAAATATCATAAGGGCAAAAAAAGTAAGTTACTATAAAGCTTTATGGTTTTCACAGGTAATGATCTTGCCCTCATCTCTAGTCACTTATTTCATGTCTTCTAAGGACATCATATAATTATTTTACATAACATATCCTTGATCAAAAGAGCAAATAACGTTTTTTAAGTGATATCTGCTATCTTTACTGGTCTCAGAAAAAATCTATTTAAAGATAATATGAGTTAAAGTTTACAGAGCAGAATTATTGATTTTCTAATATCAAAACTACAGACACATACACTCTTTAATGTGAAACCCCACTACTATGTTGCAAATGGAAGAAAGAAAGTCCACTTATAACCCAGAGCAGAAGTGAGCAACCTTTTAAAGGCTGCCATTAAAAAAAAAAAAATCTTGTAAATTTGCATAAATGTGTAAAGAATAGAATAAGCTAAAATTTTAATGTATTCTAATGATTAAAGTTAAAAAGAACAGTGCAGGAGTCAAAAGTGAATGGTAGGAGAGTCAATGAAAATAATGCCATAAACTAGTGTGAGTTAATGTTAATGAAAATATACTAAAATCAGCATGTGCCCCTTCCAACACAACAGCGTCATCTCATATGTAGAGGTTTATCTGTTCCAAAAAACATTCCAGTCTAAGAGATACTTGTCAAGAGGAAGCCAGAGAATTCTAATAAAGACTCAAAACAGGGATATAGGTGTCCCACGAAGTCAATTGAAATCATTAAAGTTCTAAAGCCCAATTTATATCTCTCTCTCTCTCTCTGTTTCTCCAATGAAGAGTTCAAGAATCACCATTTCAGTTTGTGTAAAAAGTATCCAAATAAAATATTCTACCACTCTCTGAAAAACAGTGTAAGGGACTATCATGTAGTAATGATAAAAAGAAACATAATTACTGTTTAAGATTTAAGCCTTAGTTTCTAAAAAATATAGAAGCTCGCCATGGCCAGGTGGCTCAGTTGGTTGGAGTGTCATCCTGTACAACAAAAGGTTGTAGGTTCAATTCCTGGTCAGGGCACATAACCTAGGTTGCAGGTTTGATCCCTGGTTAGGGCATGTATGGGAGGCAACCAATAGAAGTTTCTCTCTCACATCAATGTTTCTCTGGGTCTCTATGAGCCCTTCCCCCTTCCTCTCTCTCCAAAATCAATGAACATATCCTCAGGTGAGGATTAATAATAAATAAAAACAAACAAATGAACAAATGAACACAGAAGCTCTACTGTATTCAATTTTGTAGCACCTGTCATAATGTGTGGCACATTGCTGGCAAAAACACAGCAAAAGTAAGTATCTGTTTAATGCAACAATACACGATTTTTTTAAACTTTAGTCTGCGTCCATCAACAGACAAATGGATAAAAATGCAGTATATACATACAACAGAATATTACTCAATCATAAAAAAAGAAGAAAGTCTTGCCTTTTGCAACAACGTGGATGGACCTAGAGGATATTGTGCTAAATAAAACAAGTTGGACAAACACAAATACTACATGATTTCACTTACATGTGGAATCTTAACAACAAAATAATTGAACAAACAAAACAGAAACAAACTCGCAGACACAGAGAACAAATTGATAGTTGCCAGACTGGGAGGCAGGGGTGAGGATGGGTGGAAAAGGTAAAAGGGATTAATAAGTACAAAATGTCAGCTATAAAAAGCACAGTTTAGGGAATATATCAATATTATAATAATAACTATGTATGGTGCTAAATAGGGACTAGGCTTACCAGGGCGACCACTTCATAAGATATATAAATGTCTAATCACTATGTTATACCTATCATACCCTGGCTGGTTTGGCTCAGTGGATTGAGCGTCGGCCTGCGAGCTAAGTGTCGCTGGTTCGATCTTCCAGTCAGGGCACATCAGAGAAGGAAAACTCTGTCTCCAAAAAACCTCCGCTGCCTTGCGGCATACCTCTTCAGGGGAAAGGCTAAGGGAGTAAACCCCGACAGAAAATCCGGAGCCGGAGTCCCTAAGGCGGTTTGACGTTGTAGTCAACACCGGCAACTCCTGCAGCGCACCTGAAGCCAAGCTGTATTGACTCCGTCTTTCCCTTGGACCCTTCAGCTGGGAAGAGAGGGGGGGTCTGCTGCATGGGCAACAGCAGACCCTCCATATCACCCTGCCCAGGCTCTGTAGCTTCAGCTTCACTGGAGAGGACACTCCAGCGTCATCACAAGATGTCGATTCAACACGGGAGGAGACAGATACCGTGTCACTCCCGAGTCGGACTGCACAGCCATTCTCGGCGGTGCAGATAGACTCTTAAGAAGCTACACCATCGTCTCTCGAGACGGACGGCTGCCGACAACGACAACAATCACTATGTTGTACACCTGTAACTAACATTGTATGTCAACTGTAATTAAAAATAAAAATAACTAAAAAAGAAAATCCTTAAAACAATTATCCTTCATTTTTATACAATCAAAAATAGCTTTCTGTATTAAGCTGAAAAAAAAATTAAACTTTAATCTGAACCATGAAGAAATAGATTATTTCCTTACTCGAAGTAGCTGAGTGATGCTGGGAGGCTCTTCCTCTTTATCCTTGATGGTTTCTTCCTCTCTATCCTTGTTGGAAACCCCGCATTTCAGAGGCTCTTTGTGGACATCCTCCATTCGATAAAAGATGTGCTCAAAATGAGAGCTGTTTTGCAGGGGTTCAATCCCATAACTCACATTCTCTATATGCAGCAGCCCCCTAAGTGTTGCATTACACATACACAATTTGTAAGAATGAAGAAAAAATACACAGGAAAAGGAATCAGAAAATCTGAATTCAAGTCCTCATTCTTAACATGTGTAAGAAAGAGTACCATGGTATAGAGGAAAATACAAGGCTTTCTAGCCAGGCAGACCCAAAGTCACTTAACTGCTCTGAGTAATTACTGTACAATGGAAGGCAATAAAGGACAGTGGCTAGGAGTGTGGGGTCTGCGGCCAGAGAACCAGAATGCGAATCCCAAATGTGTCCTCCTCGCTGTGGGACTCTCAGCAAGTTATTTAACCTCTGCCTTACTTTAAGTTTTGTATGGAGATGTTCTAAAAACTAAATTATTTATTAAATGCAAAATACTTAGATCATTGCCCAGCACACAGTAACTGTTCTATAAGTGGTATTATTTAAATGGTGATCACTGTAGCCATCTTATATAATTGGTTTGAGGAATAAAAGAAATATTTATTAGTTCAGTCAATCATGCAACCGACCAACCAGCAGTGTCATACTCCCAGGCCCTCAATAAATGTAATTTTAATGTTATTATCCTTTCAGTTGATATGTGATGTAATTTCTCCAAACCTTGGTTTGCTCACCTAAATGGATAATGAGCCCCTTTTCACAGTCATTAGCAGATGTAAGCAAAAGAATACAAGTAAAAATTTTATTAACATAAAGTCTTATACAAATTTTAAGTATATTTTTAAATAGCAAAACCTACTTAGCAGTCTCAAAAATGAGATTTTCCTCTTTAAATATTAAAATTCATCAACTGTAATATGTTCCTAAATAAACATGCCAAGAATGATATCTGAAACATAGCTCTAAAGACCTTCAGCCGCATCAAAGTAAAATCTGATTTTGTTAAGTCTCCCAAATGACTTAATTTGGAAACAGACAAAGGTAAAGAAGTAAGAAATAGAGGGGGGAAAGAACTAATAAGGAAATTCCTTACCTGAGTCCAAAACAGTCAGTAAGAGCAATGGATGAATCATAAACTCCTTCCACATAGCCCCGGTAATGACAATGATCCTAGATGATAAAAACTGTATTATCTTCAGATAGTTAACACTGCTGAAAATCATTATGGAAATTACAGGGCTAACAAAATTATTTAAGGTAAGTAAACTAAAAATTGTATTTATATTATTAGCACCTCACAATATAACATGGCATTCTTTAGACTATTCCAGATTATCTACTACCACCCTACAAGTACACATATGTTTAGTATTCTCAAGAATACTAAGTATAAACAGCTCTACTCCAATAACCTTTAAGCCTAGAAGCAGAAAAAGACATCATGTCATGTTTAACATTTTAAATCACAGTCAATCTAAGACACAACTGCAGCCAACTGACATCTAATACAGAAGAGGACCTTGTGACAGGCTAATGACAACAAGGGAAAAAAACAGTACGTAGCCAAAAAGAAGTGATTTCGGTCAGATTATTTTCTTTTCTTCCTATAGATATATTGACTGTATTATTATTATTAATTATACATTCAGCCATCTCTAAAAACTAAAAGTCTGTATACTTAATTTTGAGCAAGAAATTGGCCAGTGGAAATGCAAGCATATTGTTTACTAATATTGAACTTTTTTAATACACAATAAGATCTTCTCATTTTTAAAACAACTACAAAGCAATAAAAAAGAAAAACAGCCAAAGGTATGGGGTGACGGAGAACTAGCCCTACCACACGTTGAGATGTATCACAAGGCCTTAATAACTAAAACAGCACAGTACCGGCGATGCGTTAATTGAAAGACCAACCAGTGAAACAGGATACAAAGTCTCAAAAGAGCCCAAAGTACATACAGAACTTTTATGATAAAAGTGGCACCTCGAATCACTGTGGCAAAGATGTACTTTTAATAAACGGTGCTCAGTCCATTGGTTAGACATTTAGAAAAGGATAAAATTAGATCCATACTTCACAGCATACATAAAAATAAACTCCAAATGGATTGAGAATCTAAACATAAAAAATAAAACCATACAAGAACTAAAAGTAAACATGGGTGAATTCCTATTTAACCTGTATGTAAAGAAAGGGTTTCTAACTATCACTCAACAGCTATATGCAATAAAAGACTGATAATTTTTGCTATATAAAAAAAATATTTTTAATCTTCTACATGGAAATAAACACACACAAACAAAAAAAGGTCAAAAAATAATTCACAGACTGGGAGAAAATATATCAAAGATAAAGGCTTAATATCCTTAACTTATTATAAAGTACTCTTAAACAATCAAGGGAGAAGATTAAAAACCCAATAAAAAACTGGCCAAAGACATGAACAATCTGAAAAGGAGGATATAAAAGTGTCATTACATACTGAAAATATTTTCAATCTCACTTATGATAAAACAAGAACTCATGAGTCTGTACTAATATAAATAAATAAAGGAAAACTCTTCCTTACAGTAGAAAGCACTGACAAATATAAAAGCACTGATGAAATTAAGAAATTATAATTTTAACAACTATTATAATAACAATTGATTCAGGCAAATACCAAACACTAAAACTAGTGGGTAAAAATTTGAGAAGAAAACAGGATATCCATATAGTCTCAAAGTATCTAGCCAGAATATTAACTTAAAAATTAAAAACAGTAACTTTATAGAAGAAAAACCTGTCAATAATAGGGCTCACTGCAGCATATGCTTACTGATTTGACACACACTGAAACCCACTCAGTACCTCTTCGGTGGTACTCCTGCCAAAAGTACATAACCTGAAGCTGATCATGGGTAAAGATCAAACAAACTCAAATGGCAGGACATTCTACAAAAATTTGGACTATAAATGTTGTGAAAGACAAATAAAGATAAGTATTTCCAGATTAAAGAAGACTGAAAATACATGACTACTAAATGCAACACATGAAGTTGGATTTTCTTTCATCATTATATAGCTGTTGATATGAACGAGACTGACTTCATTTTTGTGGCCTTGATTTCTTGTTCAACTTTTTCATGCTGTGAACTCTGACTAACCTCACTAGTTTCAGCCAGCATACTAAAGCCTTATAATTAATGATTATCCGTGTTCTTTAAAATTTTACAATATCACTATAAACATTCTTGTCAGTAATGAGCCGAAATGTCATGGTAACCAAGATAAATATCAAACCAGGTGCTGGCATCAATTATAAGCAACCATCCATCATACGACCACCAGGAGGTATGGTTTCTGGCACATACTGCTGCATTCATTGTTCCTTTGTCTTGTCAATCATTAGTACGTTAGCTATACCATTTAAAATATTTACTGTTAACAACTGCTTGGTAGGGGAGATTAGCTGCACAGACCGTGGGGTTCCCTCCTACTTTTATTTTTACCCCTGTAAGTAACTTACCCTACAACAAGTTCTGTTATATATTCTATGGAGTTCCCTGCCTCATTTTTCAGTCTCAAGATACCTTCTTGTTCTGGTGACCACTATACCTTCCCTCCACCATCAGACAGCTATAAAGGATATAATTGGGATGACAGACCAAAGAAAATCACTAGGTTTATAAATTAGACAATAGTCATGCTTTAATGTTAACTTCCTATTTTTGAGAATTATACTAGTTACCAAAAAAAAAAAAAAAAATTTCCTTGTTTTTAGGAAAGTTACATTGAAGTATTTAAGGGTAAAGGGAAACACCATGTTTGCAACATAACTTAAAAGGTTCAGGAAAAAAAAAGGAAAGAAACAATAAAATAATCTACGTGAAGGTACACATGAATGTTTTATATTACTCGTGCAAAGTTTCCTGTAAGTCTATAACTACACAGTTAAACACTAAACAACACAAGCTAAATTTCAACACTGTACAGCTTGTTCTTGTGTGAGGCAATTTACAACCACTAATGTTTTTCTTTCCAGTGTTCTATATTACAGCTTTGATGTTGCCTTCTCACTAAGGAAAAAAATACCTTCTACTGTAACAGATGAAGTAACACTTATGAGAAAGTAATACAGTAACCCAAAGCACTCAAAAATTAAATGTTTCTAGTTTCAACTATAATAAAAAAATAAAATTAAAAAAAAAAAAAGCTCTCATTTGACATGACTGAAATCCAGCACTTAGTCACTACATCCACCAACTTAATGATATTTTTTAAATTACTCTTTATTAATCTTTTGAAAGCACCATGTTACTTTAAAAAAACAAATCATATTTTGTACGTTTATAAAACATTTATTTACTGCATGATGGCAGTAGAGAACAAATGGCATAAGCAACTTCGGAAACACACAAACTCTAAGCAAAAAACTCAACTAGTGGGAGCAGAAGTACATGGAACTATTAGAGAACAGACTATTAGCCACAAGAACCCAGTACACCGGGGGCAGTCAATATATTTTTAGAGGAAACAAAGAGCAAGGATTAGTTGGGGGGATAAATTAAAAGACTTTCCTAATGCATTTGCAAGGTACCCCCAAAGTTCTAAGGTACAGAAATTTGGAGTTTTATTTCACACAGCAAGTCATATAAAATGGTTATTAAAACTTTGTTTCTTTGTGGAAAATGGCCTTGTGGAAGACACTGATAATGAAAGCCACATAAGCTTTACAAATTACTTTAGTCTTAAATAACAGAATCATAAGGGAAAGCATTTAAATTTTCTCAGTTTAAATTAATTGCATTTTATGGACAAAAGTATATGTTATTATGATATCTGACGATCTAGCTATATGCAAAAAAACCCATACCAAAGTTTTAATTGGTATCTGAAATCTGCTTCATATTTTCATCTGACCAAAATTCAATACCAAGAAATAAGTGAAAGACTCTATCTATCTTTGTTTGAATTTTTCAAACACCCAGGAAAGCACAATCACATAATACTTTAAGCTAACAGTTCCATAAATTTCTAACTAAAATCTATTTTTAGCAGTTTTAAGTATATATGCTTTCAATAATAAATAATAATGGCATTTATTGAGTTAAAAATTGTCAAAATGGCTGTTCTAAGAATTTTACAAATATTAATTCAGTTAAGCCTCCTCCTAACTCCATGGAGTCATTAATTCTCCCATTTGAAGGGGAAGATATTAAGGCATAGACAGGTTAAAGTAATTTGATCAGCAAATAAACGACAGGGCCAAGATTCTAGTCCAAACAGTGTGTATCTCCAGAACAGCAACAATAAAAGCTTTTTTTGAAATCACTGCTTTTGTCAAGTGGCATTAATTATATGGTCTTTGGCCTCAAGCCATAGTAATCTTAAACTGGATGGATGAATGATTTGTAATCTAGTTTACGCTATCATATAAATTTAAGCTCCTCTACTAATTTGCTATTAAACAATGAACAAACAGAGCACTAAGGAATCATCAAAAAAGCATAGGGCTAAGTGAGCATTTCCTTACTTTTTTAAAGGACTAATTAATTGTTTAAAATTTAATTAAATTACTTAAAGACTAATATACTCTAAAATAAAGGCTTTGCCTTCTATTGATTTGAAGAGTGCTGCAAAAGTTACTAACTAACAAAACAATTCAAGCTAGCAAAACATTACAAAGCTCAGGGGAAAAATAACACATTTATTGGAAACAAAGACTTCTTCTAAAAACTATTGCAAAAGAAAAAGTTATACAATACCTAATTGCCAAAAGCATTATAAAACACTCTCCCTGAATAAAACTAAAAATGTTTATGCTCTAATTAAATAACACATAAAGCCAAATTGATATCTGTCAATATTTTTCAGGTATACCTGGCCAATTCTGTCTTTAGGAATGCACTGTTCTCTGATGCAAAGAGTACTAACTACACTTCTTTAGGAAAGAATGGTTTTCAGTGACAAATTGGAACCTATAACAGCAAGCTGGTGTTTGTGCTTTATGAAGTACTAATGGTAAAGCAAATGATTTAATAAGGAAGTAAGATTTTGGAGATAGTAAATTTCAGTAAGATAATCTTTCAAAATATATCAAACTTTTTTCCTTTCACCATCAGTAAGGATTATCATTAAATGGAGGATTATTCTCCTGGTCTTTAAAAAAAAAACAAAAAACTTGACTCTACTGAGTACCTAGAGAGCTGTAAGGTACAGTTTAGTTTATATAAACTCACCGTCCACCCCACCACCACCAGGACAACTCCATATATTATAATGTCAAAAGTGACCCTTGAAGTTGAGAGATATAACAGTGCTGAGCACCTAAATAGAAGGCATTTTAAAATTACAATTCTTTTAAATTCTGCTGTAGGATCAGGAATAAAATATATTACCTGTATATCAGGATAGTCAGAGATCAGAGCCCCTTCGTTGTTGTAGGTATAAACTACAAAATCTTTGGGCAAAAGGTCTCTGGAAGAGGAATAAAACACACCATTTAAAATTATTTTATTTATATGCAACTAAGGACACAACTCATAAAGCATTATTCCTAGAAGAGATGAGCAGGATAAAAATTTTCACCTGATATACTATTATTTAAAGACGGAGCTATCATAAAACTAAACACTCACAAGTGGACGGGCATCTGGCATCTGAAACCATGAGCATCACTTGTTCATAAAAAATGTTAAGCTGTATGTTTGTTCTAATGGTCATAAAATGCTGGTTACAAAACAATAATGATAATAACACAAACAATGCCCTTAAATTTTTCTGATACATCTCACAGGAAAAGCATAAATTGGGTTATACACTACATATTTCTAGAAGTAAAATAGTGCTTTTACGCTTTTCTAAAAGTACTATATAAACTAGAAGTGCTCATTGCCTTCACCTCCTAAGTACAGAAGCAAAATGTGTCAGTTTTTGGAGGAAGCAATACTGCTGCCGCCTGAAGCTTCCCTGCATGTTAAGGGAGCTCAGTAGTGTAAACCACATATGTAAAGGTAGGGTTGTCTTTCTTGAAGAAAAAATATTCAGACACTTGTTAAAAGATGATGAGGCTGACTCGTATTCAGGATCACCATGAGAGGAATAGGGCGTTACAGTCGGGGAGAGAGATAGGGCTCAATTCCAATTGCAGCACAGGCCACTGGGAATCTATGGATAAGGAGCTGGGTGGGGGTCAAATAGAAAGAAAATTACCAAGAGGAAACATCAAGGGGTAAGAGTGGCTCTGGCTAACAGGCCTGACAGATTCTTACTGAAGACTGACCAGGGTGATCAGAGATTATCTGAGGGTGGTGGAGGATGAGGAACCTGTTCAGACATCCAAATTGATCAGTTATCAATGGACCAGCTTATCTATATTGTTTAGAGCTGGACAGACTGATGGTTTGCATGCAGTTTAACCAGCCACACAGCCTGACTTTGTTATGTGACCAAGGTAGCATAAAAGATCCCCTCTTGAAACTTGTGCCTGAGCTCCCCTGAAAATATGGTGCTTCACACATAGCACAGTGTTTTGTAATCTGAAGACACACCCATGTGTGGGTCCAATACATGGCTCTCCCACCACCTGTGACAAGGGCTGGCCAGGGGGGCCCTGGCCAGAAAGAATGTGTATTGTTTTGGCAATGGATTTTAACTCCTTTCTTATCTCCTTTTGGGAGTGGCTTCTTGTCCTGTGACTGCTTCTTGACCTTCTCCTTCTGCACGTTTACAATGTTGTAACCTAGTGGGCCACACGTAGGTCTGTGCAACCTGGGCCTGTGCTGCCTTTGTCTGGGACCCCTTATAATGAGCCTCAGATGGGAGGACGTGCGGTCTCTCCAGCACCAACCCACCGCCATCGGTGCGCTCCCCTGTAATGTTATAAATGGCATGTCCACCTCTGCTAGTCCTCCGGGTGGTTCTCTCGGAATATCATGAACACTTAAGCAGCTCCCCAGTTTGGGGCTCCTCTGCTACATTGTGCAACTGAGAAAGGACCGTGGGGGGCTCTGCTTGGAAGTTTTTGAACCTCCTAATGATTAGTTGCTCTTTCTTTTTCCTGATACACATCTTCACATTTATTAATGTCTACTTGGGTGAGCCTGGGACCAGCCTGTGGAGTCTTGTGTCCTTTCAAACATCCATCAGCGTTCAGTCATTGCACCATCTCCCCGCCCCTCACTCTCCCCGACACGTGCACACCCTTTGTTCCCTCTTGTGGTGCATGTGAAAATACATTGCAGATACTGGGCTTTGTTCTGTCCTTCTTCCTCTTTGGAAGTCCGCCTGCCCAGTGCCAAGTCTCCAGGAACAGGCTCGCTGGCCTGCAGCACTGACCATGAATGGCTCAACCTGCCTAATACTGGATTCAGGATACCTGATTACATCAGGTTCTTCTTCTAAGCTAAATCTTCCAAACCAGCCCGTATCAATAGTAAAGGGATATTTTAACCTCCTGTTTAATTTACCCTTCTGTTTATTTTTAAATTTCTTCAGCACAGGCAGAGAAAACGTGTGCTATCTTCTTTAACCAAATTCTCAAGGGATTCGTGACCTCAAAGAAGTTAAGACCACTATTCTAGAGGCAATGGGAAGAAAAATAAGCATTTACTCAAATATAGTCCCTCTTTCATTGAACTTCATGATTTCCCCATTACTAGAAAGGGTGTATCTGAGTCATTTTATTGTAGGCTATCTACCCTAACTTCTTTTCATTAGTGATCACTAGCTTTGATGACTCCCAATTTTCCTACCAATTCAAGAAGCACAGCAATGTAGACCCTACATAGCACATATATAGAGATGATTAGACTTCAGGTCAAATGACTTGAATTTGCACTCCAGCTTGAATACTTACAAACTAAGTGATGCTGAGCAAGTGAACTAACCTTCCTCAGCCTTAGTATCCTTATGCATAAAATGAGGCAAATAGACACTGCTCTACAATGAAGTTATGACAACCTAATAAGTGACGTAAAAGTTATGAAAATGCTTTATAAGCTCAAAACTTTACAAACATAAGGAACTATAATTTTACAGAAAATTTTTTTAAATTTATATCTCCTTATAGAAAGTAGGAGAAAATATTAAGACCTATAATTTCTGCACATATTGACATCATCATATAGGGGGTCAAGTAGGATCTCTCAGGAGTTTGGTGAGAATTAAATAAATAATACATTTAAAGGAACCTGATACAGTGCCTAGAACACAGAAATGTTTAATAAATGTTAACGCCTGTCAAATATAGTAGATGGCTTCAAAAAGCCTCTCTGTCTGAAAATATTTATTACACTGCTTAGAATTCTGTTAGGGAGATTCAGACCCTTTGACGCAGCCTCTTCTTCTAAGATGAAAAGTGTTACTCAAACTTGAGGATGCATATAAATCATCTGGAAAACTTGTTAAAACACAGATTGCTGTGACACCTCCCAAAATTCTGGTTCATTCGAGTCTTGGACTTGAGGATTTGCATTTCTAACAAACTCCCAGGGGATGCTGCTGGTTCCAAGACAGCACGGTGAGAAGTACTTCCTTAGACAGGAACTCTTTACATCCCATCATTCACACCTTAGTGGAAATGGGTTTATTAGTTGTCTTTTTTTCTGGGATCTCTCACTAAAGATACTGGAAAGTTTGCTACATAAGAAAAGGGAAAGAGGGGACAAGACAGGCTACAGAAGAGTGGAAGGCTCAGCACAGTGACAAACCTGGCATTTCAAAAAGGCAGCTGAAGAAGACAGATTACCAAAGTGGGAACAGGTGAAAATATGCCAAAATAAGGAGAAAAGATTAAAATGGGGAGGCAAGAGACTACTGTTAAGGACTGAATGTTTGTGCCCGGACCCAGTGGAACTATGTTTGGAGATGAAACAGCCACAAAGGAGGTAATTATAGTTGAATGAGGTCATAAGTGTGAAGTCCTAAGGGAACAGAATTGGTGCCCTTATCAGAAGAGACACAAACACCAGGGAGAGGTCATGGGAGCACACAGGGAGATAACCATATACAACCACATGGAGAGCCCTCACCAGCCACCAACCCTGCTGGCACCTGGACTTCCGATCTCCAGAACTGTGACAAATAAACTTCTGTTGTTAAATCTGTGCTACTTTGTTATGGCAACTCCTGCAGATTGACGTGATGACTTAAAGACTGCTTTACCCCTGCTCAGTTGTTCCTTGGGTTGATAACAATTTAAAAGTTTTCTTCTTAAATGCAGCTTTCTCTTACTTTAAATTTATTTTCCCTTGCTCTCTTGTCAAGAGAAATATAAAATAATAGGGCTTTTTCAAAACTTCTAGTGTTATTATTCTCAGTTCTCATCAATCCACTAAACAACATCTAACTAGAAAAGAAACCTGTACATTATTGAAAAAAACATTACTGAAAAGCAGAGTAAATTAAATTTCTTACTTATTCCTTTCCAGGTGAATAATATGCTCTTTTCCTTCAGCTTGAATGACATAAGATACCTAAATGCACAAAGAAGGAGAAAAGAACAATAAAACACCACCTTATAAATTAGTTTTCAACAAGTATTTATAAGACACTGCAAACTCCATCCTCAATTAAAATAATTTGGTATTGACTGAAATTATTTTTACAGAAAAACCTTATATATGCTCTTAAATAATAAAAAATACTCTGACCATCCCTGCTTTCCTTTAATAACCTATTGTGGAAAATTATTTCCATGTTTATTTAAACTCTTCTTAAATTCATTATGAAATTGAGCTATAACTTCAGAATTATTTTTGTAAAGTCCATCCATGTATCACCTACACTAAAAGTAGTTCTTCCTATTGTTTAAATGAAATAAACTTCTTAGTTTCATGAAATTATCCCTAGATCTAATTATCTAAAAGTTGAAAAGAAATACATACACTCTTATAATTTTGTATCTTCCCATGACTTACCACATTTCATCAATTCTAAAACACATTTTTTCCCCACACATGAACATTTCTGAAATCAGGATGCATCATTCAAAGGCACAGGAGCCTCTGTTTCTTTCCTAATTAGTGGTACATTAAATAATAACAGGCCTTACCATGAATGGCATCTCAGAGTCAATGAACTGACATAAGGTAACTTGCACTTACACATCCTCAAGTTCATGGGATCCTCTTCTCTACCTCAACAACTCTGAAACAGCTTCCCCAGAAACTCACCGGTTCATTAGCCAGAAATGTTTAATGTGATCACTAGAATCAGGAGATTCAACTTTGCCTTAACTCTTATCAAAAAGAGAACATCATGAAAAGACTTAGCAAATAATATTAACAGCCGTGTCCTTGTATTTTCCCTACTGTGTGTGGACTCTAAGTTAACATCTTGCCAAGAAATAGCATGATTTCCTCTCCCACAGCCTAGATCCCAGATCCTGGCACTCTGCTTCCTCATCCTGAGTGGGAGGCTGAGAAGTCTTTGTGATCTACCTGTATGTCCACTGAGGCATCAAAAATACCAAGCTCCTCCCATCACCCCAGTTTTGGCATGTGACTTTCTATCCTTTCTGCTCTTGGCCGATCATCTGATTAAAAATGTCACTGTCATCTCATTCTGAGGAGAATTCTGAGAGTCAGAACTGTTTCATGATACTGTATTCTTTCCCCATATATCTGCCTTGATTGCTCATTCCCCTCTTTCTGGTCTTCACTCACAGGTGACCATCTCAGTAAGGCATCCCGAAAATGTACTACTAAAAAGACCCAAACAATCCTACCCTAGCCCTACCCTTATTTCTACACTCCTTATTCCCCTTTCTGTTTTTAATTTTCTCCAGAGTACTTATTATCATCTTAAGTAATCTGTCTTATTAATCTATATAACTTGTTTATTGTCTCTGCCCCCCCAAATGGAAGCTCTATAAGGGCATGGATTTTTGTCTGTTTTGTTCCCTGCCATATCCCCAATGCCTAAACAGTGCTTTCACTTCTGCACATTTTTAAAGGGGCCAGTGAGTGACATTTATTATGGTCACAAATATCTATGTATATAGTACTGATGAAGATACAATCAGAGACAAAATAAAAAAGAAAACAGTCCTTATGCTTGTGAAGAAAAAGAGAAAAATAATGAAGCAAGCACAAAGTAATTCTATTCTAAGGCAAAAAAATCAAATGGTAGAATACCCAGTTCAAAAAAAAACAAGAAAAAATTATAAATTGTTCCACTGGAATGAGATCTTACACTCATTCATTCCTTACTTTAGAGGAGAAAATGAAGGGCTAAAACTAAAAGCTCCCAAATCTAACCTCCAGTGTTCTTTTTTCTATGCCCAGCCCTTAAACAATGTGCAAGCTGCCTTATATTTATAAATATATCAGCAATTCAATGAGAATAAACTCTATCCTTCACTGTATGTTACTGTTAAATTATAATAAAGTTAAATTATAATTCTACAAAGATGAAGAGTTTACACAATCAGTTTTTGTCCAAATATATTGTTTCTGAACTTTATAGTAAGACAAAAGAGTATAAAAACAATTTTTGTGCATTGGTTACCCCATTAACTACACAGTATGCTTCTTCCAATATGAAGATAAAACTTACTTTTGAGTAAACAGTCCTAATATGAAATAAATGCATGTACTACATTACTATTCTCCAGTGCCTGTGAAAATACAGTATGAACTATTCTACCAATCACAAACTAAGAGAGTGGTTATTTCTTATTATTACAACAAGATCACTGTAACCATCAGCCATCGGTTAAGGGTTAGGAATCTATGTAATCAGCTTCCTACCCTGGTCCTAATATTTTATTTAACTATTTCATTCTGTTTTGTTTCAAGTTGACCATTTTGTCTTTAAAGAAAAATACCAAGGATCAATATGTCACTTTTACTAGAACAACATCAAATAAATATCAGTGCCATACATACAGTTCTGTACTAGACTTTGACTTGTAATTTACTCATTGAACCAATCACTGCTGAAAGTAACACCTTTGTGGTTAAAAAAAAATTAAAAACATACATATTTCTCAAGCGATAACTTACCTGTTTTGAATAGGGCCTCCGGGCTTCTCTTCGTTCTCTAGTTAATCTCCAAGGAGTTATAATTTCATAAGAAGAGAGATGAGAGGTCTGTTGAAAGCCTACAGAAAATGGAATAATAAATATAACAAGTGAGCCTGAAAAAAACTACATGGTACCAAAATATAATGGAATTCAAAAGCTGAACGCTCAAATCATGGAACTCATTTGATTCAACATACTACTGGAAGTTCTAGTCACAGCAATCAGACAAGAAAAAGAAATGAAAGGCATCCAAATTGGAAAGGAGGAAGTAAAACTGTCATTATTTGCAGATGACATGATAGTGTATACAGAAAACCCCATAGTCTCCACCAAAAATCCACTTGACCTAATAAGTGAACTTGACAAAATTGCGGATGCCAAGTCAATATTCAGAAATCGAGGGTATTTTTGTACACCAACAATGAAATATCAGAAAGAGAAACTAGGAAAAAAATTCCATTCACTACAGCAATAAGAAAAATAAAGTACCTAGGAATAAACTTAACCAAGGAGGTAAAAAGACCTGTACTCGAAAAACTATAGAACACTGAAGAAAGAAATCAAGGAAGATACAAATAAATGGAAGCATACACCGTGTTCGTGAATTGGAAGAACTAACATCATTAAAATGTCCATACTACCCAAAGCAATCTATAGATTCAACGCAGATCCTATTAAAAGGTTGTTTAAGTAAATCATTACAGGCAGGGATATGTAGGCTAATAGACTCGGACAACTGTTACAGAAGCTGCACAATATGCAACTAAACTGAAATTTCTTATCACAACTCAGAAGCAAATACCACAGAGAAAAATAAATTCTCAGCAAGAGAATTACAGATAAGCAGCCAGATATTTAAACAACTCTCACTTTGAAACAGGGTGACTTTATAAGTCACACAGCTAGGATCAGGCAGTGAAACTATTTATTGAGGCTAGCTCTTTTATACTGATTGCTAGCAGAGAAAAAAAGTCCTACATAGGAATAAAAGCACAATTCTTATTTGGGGGGAAAAAACAATTAGTCATTCATTTTTAAAGGCTTTCAAAATTATAGCATCCCAAAATAACATATATGTAATGGCTATTACTATGATATCAACTTCTTGGTTTTAAAATCCAAGGATCCACGTTCTGAGTGTCTTAAGGAGTTCCAAAATATAAGAAATGTATATACATAGGCTACATCATTCAAAAATAATATATTACTAGTTGTATTAAAATATTACTTCCGATATCAAAGATGGCGGAGGAGTAAGTGGAAGCTACACTAACCTCCTCCCAGGACTAGTCTGGATTTACAACTTAATTTTGGAGAAATCATGTGGAATAACCAACCAAACACTAGCTGGAGAGAAGTGTTATAACCATGGAGAGACAGAAAAGGCCGCTACATCACAACGTGACCGGTAGGGAGTGCGGAGATGCGGAAGGGCTCACTGGGCTTCCATGGGTGGCAGCTGAAAGGCCTGAGAAACAGCTCCGCAGTCGGGGGTTCCCCCTGAGAAGGGCAGGGTCTAAACCCCCAGCTGGGCTTCCCAGCCTACAGCAACAGAGTGGAAAGTAAAATGGTATCCAGCTGTGAAAAGCGAAAAGCCACAGGGTTTCTTGCTATCCGGAGAGAAACAGCTGGAGAAAAAGAGCTCTTAGGCGGATCACATACGAAAATATTTTGGCCCCCACTTACCCTGGGCTCAAGCAGAGGGAAGGCAGAGAGGACTGGAGACGCTTGGGGAGAGTTTGGCGCGGTGGCTTTGAGGGAAGAACTGGGAGAACAGCTGACCTGGTCCCAGTGCTGACTCATCCCCACACTGCAGGCAGACCATTCCCCTCTGAGTGGCGTCAGCTTGAGGGGAAGCAAAAGCCCTGCCTACAGGAATTAAGCTGCCACACACTCGGTCCTTAAACTTGACAGCTAATCACAGATTGAATAGATTAACAACTAAAGAAGTCAGACAAAGGCAGTAGATCTCTGGAAGTCTCCAACAGGCTGCCTAGGACCAGACTGGTACATGATCTGACGCCACCAGGGGCAGACCCAGGAAGTGCAGATCATTCTAAGAACACCAACAAACAATATGAGTCACAAAAATGGGGAGACAGAGAAACAATCCCCCATCGAAAGGAAAGGTAGAATCCCCAGAAAGAGTGCGAAATGAAATAGAGGGGAGCAAACTATCAGATATGGAATTGAAAGCATGGATTATGGAGAAGCTCAATGAGTTCAGCGGAAACTACAAAGAACTCCAGAAAAACTACAAGGAACTTACTGAAAATTACACCAGCATGAAAAAGGACATGGAATCTATCAATAAGAGCCAGGAGGAAACAAAGAATACAATCTCTGTATTGAAGAACACAGTAGAAGGAATTAAAAGCAGGCTAGAGGAAGCAGAAGATCGGATCAGCGAGCTGGAGGACAACTTAGACAAAAACTCCCAGACAGTGCAACAAAATGAAAAAAGACTGAACAAGACTGAAGAGGTTCTAAGACAGCTGCAGGACAACATGAAACGTAAAATATCCGTATCATAGGAATTCCAGAAGGAGAAGAAGAAGAACAAGGGATAGAAAACCTCTCTGAAACACTAATGACAGAAAACTTTCCTAACATGAGGAGAGAAAGAGTCACGCAAGTCCAGGAAGCACAGAGGGTCCCAATGAAGATGAACCCCAACAGGCCCACTTCAAGACACATCATAATTAAAATGGCAACATTGAAAGACAAAGAGAGAATCCTAGAAGCAGCAAGAGAGAAACAACTAATAACATACAAGGGAGCTCTTATAAGGCTATCATCAGACTTCTCAGCAGAAACACTACAAGCCAGAAGGGAATGGCAAAAAATATTCCAAGCAATGAAAAACAAAAGCCTACAACCAAGAATACTCTACCCAGCAAGGCTCTCATTCAAAATGGAAGGTGAAATAAGGAGTTTCCAAGACAAAAGAAGGCTAAAAGAATACACCTCCACCAAACCAGCATTGCAAGAGATGCTAAAGGGTCTGCTTTAAGAAGATGAAGAAACAGAGAGAGAGAGAGAGGAACACAAGTACAAAGGGGAAAAATGAAAATGAATAAGTACTTATCGGTAATAACCTTAAATGTAAATGGATTAAATGCTCCAATCAAAAGACATAGGGTAGCTGAATGGATTAGAAAGCATGACCCACATATATGCTGTCTACAAGAGACCCACCTTAGAACAAAAGATCTACACAGACTGAAAGTGAACGGATGCAAAAAAGTATTTCAAGCAAATGGACATGAAAAAAAATCTGGGGTAGCAATACTTACATCAGACAAAACAGATTTCACAGCAAAGGCCATAACAAGAGACAAAGAAGGGCATTTCATAATACTTAAGGGAAAAATCCATCAAGAAGATATAACCCTTATAAATATATATGCACTCAACTTAGAAGCACCCAAATATGTAAGGAAAATTTGGAGAGACTCCAAGAAAGATATAGATAGCAACACACTCATAGTAGGGGACTTTAACACCCCATTGTCAACAATGGACAGATCTTCGAAGCAAAGAAACACCAAAGATATTGAGGCACTGAACAACACTCTAGATCAAATGGACTTAGTCGATATATATAGAACTTTTCACCCAAAAGAAGCAAAATATACATTCTTCTCAAGTACACATGGAACATTTTCAAAGATAGACCACATGGTAGGACACAATACAAGCCTCAACAAATTCAAGAAAATTGAAATTATGTCAAGCATCTTCTCAGAACACAATGGCTTAGAATTGGAAATCAACCTCAAGGAAAAAACTCAAAAACATTCAAACTCATGGAGAATGAATAACATGCTATTAAATAAAGAATGGGTTAACAATGACATCAAGGAAGAAATCAAAAAGTTTCTGGAAACTAATGATAATGAACACACAACAACCCAAAACTTATGGGATACAGTAAAAGCAGTCCTGAGAGGAAAGTTCATAGCAATACAGGCCTACCTAAAAAAGCTAGAAGAATCTCTAATAAAAAATTTAACCCTACAGTTACAAGAGCTAGAAGAACAACAAGCAATGCTCAGATCAAGTAGAAGGAAGGAAATCATCAAGATCAGAGCAGAATTAAATGACATAGAGGCTAAACTAACAATTCCAAAAATCAACATAGGTAGGAGCTGGTTCTTTGAATAGATAAACAAAATTGACAAGCCTTTAACCAGGCTCATCAAGAAAAAAAGAGAGCGGACCCAAATAAATAAAATCAGAAACGAAAGAGGAGAAATCACAACCGATACCACAGAAATACAAAGGATTGTAAGAAATTATTACAAACAACTGTATGGCAAGAAATTTGACAACCTAGAGGAAATGGACAAATTCCTGGAAACCTATAGTCTTCCAAAATTGAATCAAGAAGACACAGAACTTCCGGTGGCGGCAGCGGAAGCGGTGACTAGATGAGGCCGGGCTGCACAGGCGGGCTTGGTCACTATGGAGGAGATAGGCATCCTGGTGGAGAAAGCTCAGGATGAGATCCCAGCATTGTCAGTGTCACGGCCCCAGACTGGCCTGTCCTTCCTGGGACCAGAGCCTGAGGACTTGGAGGACCTGTACAGCCGCTACAAGAAGCTGCAGCAAGAGCTGAAGTTCCTGGAGGTGCAGGAGGAATACATCAAGGATGAGCAAAAGAACCTGAAGAAGGAATTCCTCCATGCCCAGGAGGAGGTGAAGCGAATCCAGAGCATCCCACTGGTTATAGGGCAGTTTCTGGAGGCTGTGGATCAGAACACAGCCATCGTGGGCTCCACCATAGGCTCCAACTACTACGTGCGAATCCTGAGCACCATCGATCGGGAGCTGCTCAAGCCCAATGCCTCCGTGGCCCTCCACAAGCACAGCAACGCGTTGGTGGATGTGCTGCCTCCTGAGGCAGACAGCAGTATCATGATGCTCACTTCAGACCAGAAGCCAGATGTGATGTATGCAGACATCGGGGGCATGGACATCCAGAAGCAGGAGGTGCGGGAGGCCGTGGAGCTCCCGCTTACACACTTTGAGCTCTACAAGCAGATAGGTATCGATCCACCCCGCGGCGTCCTCATGTATGGCCCGCCCGGCTGTGGGAAGACCATGCTGGCAAAGGCTGTGGCTCATCACACCACTGCTGCGTTTATCCGTGTCGTGGGCTCAGAGTTCGTACAGAAGTACCTGGGTGAGGGACCCCGCATGGTTCGGGATGTGTTCCGCTTAGCCAAGGAGAATGCGCCTGCCATCATCTTCATAGATGAGATCGATGCTATAGCCACCAAGAGATTTGATGCCCAGACAGGGGCTGACAGGGAGGTTCAGAGAATCCTGCTGGAGCTGCTAAATCAAATGGATGGATTCGACCAGAATGTCAATGTCAAGGTGATCATGGCAACAAACAGAGCAGACACCCTGGATCCTGCCCTGCTGCGGCCAGGACGTCTTGACCGTAAAATTGAATTTCCACTCCCTGACCGCCGCCAGAAGAGATTGATTTTCTCCACTATCACCAGCAAGATGAATCTCTCTGAGGAGGTTGACTTGGAAGATTATGTGGCCCGACCAGATAAGATTTCAGGAGCAGATATCAATTCCATCTGTCAGGAGAGTGGAATGTTGGCTGTCCGAGAGAACCGTTACATTGTTCTGGCAAAGGACTTCAAGAAAGCTTACAAGACAGTCATCAAGAAGGATGAGCAGGAGCATGAGTTTTACAAGTGACCTCTCCCCTACACACAGGGCCCAGGGACTTTCCCTCGCCTCCCGAACCTCTGTCCCCAAACCTAGTTCTCTTTTTCGCTTTACCCAGGATTGATTTATTCAATAAATACACAAGATTGAATCCATCTAAAAAAAAAAAAAAAAAAAAAAAAAAGACACAGAAAACCTGAATAGACCAATAACAACTAGTGAAATTGAAGCAGTAATCAAAAAACTCCCGGCACACAAAAGCCCAGGACCAGATGGCTTCACAAGTGAATTCTACAAAACATTTAGGAAAGAACTAACTCCTATCCTTCTCAGACTATTCCAAAAGATCCAAGAAGAACGAAGACTCCCAAACTCGTTCTATGAAGCCAGTATTACCCTAATTCCAAAACCAGGTCAAGACACAACAAAGAAAGAAAACTACAGGCCAATATCACTGATGAACATAGATGCTGAAATCCTCAACAAAATATTGGCAAACCGGATCCAGCAACACATTAGAAAGATCATACACCACGATCAAGTGGGATTCATCCCAGGAATGGAAGGATGGTTTAATATTTGCAAATCAATAAACGCAATACACCACATAAACAAAATGAAAGACAAAAACCACATGATCGTATCAATAGATGCAGAAAAAGCACTTGATAAAGTGCAACACCCATTTATGATGAAAACTCTCAGCAAAAAGGAATAGAGGGAGCATACCTCAACATAATAAAGGCCATATATGAGAAACCTGAAGCCAACATCATACTCAATGGGCAAAAACTGAGAGCATTCCCCCTGAGGTCAGGAACAAGACAAGGATGTCCACTCTCTCCACTCCTATTCAACATAGTCTTGGAAGTTCTAGCCACAGCAATCAGACAAGAAAGAGAAATAAAAAGCATCCAAATTGGAAAAGAGGAAGTAAAACTGTCATGATAGTGTACATAGAAAACCCTATAGACTCCACAAAAAAACTACTCGACCTAATAAGTGAATTCGGCAAAATAGCAGTGTACAAAGTCAATATTCAGAAATCGAAGGCATTTCTGTACACCAACAATAAAATCACAGAGACAGAAACTAAAAGAAAAATCCCATTTACCATAGCAACAAGAAAAATAAAGTACCTAGGAATAAACAACCAAGGAGGTAAAAGACCTGTACTCAGAAAACTACATAACACTGAAGAAAGAAATTAAGGAAGATATAAATAAATGGAAGCATATACCATGCTCATGGATGCGAAGAATCAACATCATTAAAATGTCCATACTACCCAAAGCAATTTATAGATTCAATGCAATCCTTATTAAAATACCAATGACATTTTTCACAGACCTAGAACAAATACTTCAAAAATTTATATGGAACCAAAAAAGAGCCTGGATAGCCACAACAATCCTGAGAAAGAAGAACACAGTAGGAGGAATCACAATACCTGATATCAAACTATACTACAAGGCCACAGTACTCAAAACAGCCTGGTACTGGCATAAGAACAGACATATAGATTGATGGAACAGAATAGAGAGCCCAGAAATAAACCCAGGTCTATATGGTCAACTAATATTTGACAAAGGGGGAAGGAACATCAAATGGAGTGAAAAGAGCCTCTTCAACAAATGGTGTTGGGAGAACTGGACAGGGACATGCAAAAAAATGAAACTAGACCACCAACCTGCACCATACACCAGAATAAACTCAAAATGGATCAAAGACTTAAATGTAAACCATGACACCATAAAAGTCCTAGAGGAAAACACAGGCAGGAAAATTTCAGATATCCTACGTAGCAGTATTTTCACTGATATATCTCCTAAGGCAAGGGAAATAAAGGAAAGAATAAACAAATGGGACTACATCAAACTAAGAAGTTTCTGCTCAGCTAAAGAAAACATCAGCAAGATGAAAAGGAAACCAACCATATGGGAAAACATATTTGCCTTCTTTCTAAAAAACTCCAAATAGTAGCACTGTCTCATGGGAACAAAAATAACATGTTTCACATGTTACTGTAAGGGAAGTGCATTAACATTCTTTATATAAAGCTTCAACATCAACACTATTAACATTCTGAACCAGACAATTCTTGGGGGGGTCAGGAGTTCCTGTGCAATGTAGGAAGTTAAGTAGCATCCCTGGCCTCTACCCACTCAATGCCAGAAGCACCAGCTGTGTGACAACTAAATATATCTCCCAGGTGCCCTCTGGGAGATACAGTTCACAATGAAATAAAAATCTTAATCCAATCAACTCCCTAGAGAATATACACGGTTATATTAGAATCTGACAGACTAAACATAGTGTCAAAAATTACACTACTAGAAAACAGACTAGAGATAGAAATGAGAGTTGAAACATGAAAATTCAGGTGTCTTAAATTCTGGGAAAGGTGTTAGTTTCACTTCTTCCTCTCAATTAGTCATTCTCAACCCTTTTCATCTTGTGGAACACATAAACTACTAAAATTCTGTGGCACACCTAAAACTACTTTTTTTGCTGCTCTGACAAAAAATAGGGACAATTTTGATTCATTCACACTGGACGGCTATTGCTCTGCTGGCTGTTGTCATTTTTTTATCTGACAGTCTACGTGAAAAGAGGTCAGTGTCCGACTAAACAGTCAGGTGTTACGTGTCTTAAAAACTCTTGCTGTACACCGGTTGAAAATAGCTGCTCTAACTCCTTAGATATTTTTATGTACTGTTTTGGAGGAAGTCCAAGTATATGTTTCATAATAGTAACGTAGTAGAGGGAACAAGTAAAAAGAATTCCACCTAATTGCAAAGCAAACAAATGTGAACTCTGAGTCATGAGCTTTTCTCCTTTCCTTCCTGCCTCTTATGTAAACAAACAGTCACCTTTAAGTAATTTCACTGTAGAAGATAAAACTGGGTTCCCATAAAGGATGAAAAAATAATTCTATTGTCCAAATTAGTTCTTGAAAAGAAATCGTTGTAATTAGATCCATAAAGCACTGTTATTTCGAGCCATGTATTTCCATTCCATTCACATGGTTAATCCCAAATAAACATATACCATATATTACCAATAACTATCTTCAAACATAATTACAATTTGCCACAACTATGCCCTACATTTATACATTGCTTGAGTGTTACCACCTTTTCTCTGTTTACGTTTACACGAAACGGCATTTGCTGTTGTTTGTTAAGAGACCCTTTGGAAAAATGCCAACCATTTATAGGATTTAACACCTGAAAGAATTTAAGTTCCTGTAGCAAGGAATTTAAGTTTCTTGAGACAAAGGACAGTATCTTACTCATTATGTGTTTTCTGTACTGTACAGTAAGTATTTAATAAGTGTGTGCTGAGCCAACAACCTCTTCTTATTCTCGCTGCTATACATACATACATCTCATATTGTCATGATCATGTGCAACCCAAAAGAAGCTTCACGTTGACATCTTTTGTATCAATTTTCCACAGATCCACATGGCCCACACACTGGCATTTTAATCACAATGCTACAAGATGATTCTAATGTGTCAATAAAGCGAATTTCCAGGGGTCCACTGCATGAGGGTTCTAAGGGGCAACTAAAACGGGGGGTGTCCTCCTAGTATGAGTTAAACCATGAAACATCTCATTGAAAAAAAAAAAATGTGTCAAAGGAGTAAAGGGATTTCCCACCTGTGGGAATGGGTTTCATCACACATTATGACAAATGTTTGACAGGGGCATCATTTTACTAATTATAAGCTGAAATACTCAGTCTCATGTTAAAATAAACATAAACAAATACACAAATGACTGTGTATTTTAAAAGACCAAATTAAGTGAACTTCTCAGGTTTCCTAACTTAAAAGATGTGATTCAAGAAGTATCCTTTTTTGGCCTGGCTGCTGTGGCTCAGTGGATTGAGCGTCGGCCTGCAAACCAAGTGTCACTGGTTCAATTCCCAGTCACAGCACACGACTAGGTTGCACACCAGGTCCCCAGTTGGGGGTGCGTCAGAGGCAACTGCACATTGATGTTTCTCTCCCTCTCTTTCTTCTTTTCCCCTCTCTCTAAAAATAGATAAAATAAAATAAATAAAATAAAGTAATCATGTTAAAAAAATGAAGAATTCTTTTTTTCCCTAATACTAAAAAAAAAATTAATTAAAAAAATTAATAAGACTAAGAATGAAGTATCTTATTCTGATCGTGTTGGGAAAATTATTTGACTAAAATAACAGTGACACAAAATAAAACAAAATTTCTCAATATAAAAACAAAAGTACACAATTCAAAATGCAATCCAACTTTCAAAGGCAGTGGGGGGTTAGTTATTGAGACACTAAGAAGGCTAGATTTACTTTTGAGGCAGTCAGTCCCACAGCACTGACGCAAAGGATGGCGTAACTCCAAGACTCTGCTATATACCAGGTATATGGGGTGTAAGTGAGGGACTGGCCATAAACTGTTACCATATAAAATGAGGCAGGCGATCTGTCTGTCATATATTTGGGCTTGTGGCTATTCCAAGAAAAAGCCTCCAGTTACTGAGAGCTTGCTTCTTAGTTTATTATGAATAAACCAAGATTTTTATCAAAGTACAAAAGTATAAAAGTACTTGACACTTTGATAAGGTTAAATTTAAAGTGCTTCTTGAACACTGTGCTGGACCCTGGCAATTTGTTCTGTACATACTTTAATTATAAATGTCCTACTTTTTACCTAAAAGTTGAAAACCAAACTATCCTTATTTTTATCCCATTTGAAACTATATTTTAATTACCAGATAGCAATAACACATTTAGACTTTTTTTATCAACATATGTAATAGTATTTAGAAATGTAGCATGCATCTGTGGTTTACCTAAAACAAATTATACGCCATTACCATGGTTTATAATACGCTCAACTACTCAGGAAAGCTATTTATCAAATAAGAGAGCTAAGACAACTGGCTAGATTGCAGTCTTCTGTTTTGATGATACACCTTGCTGGGACCAGCCTTATGTTAAAGCAATCAAGAAATATCTCACAGGTGCAGGCAAATATGGGAATATGTTAAATTTTTAAAAAAAACTATTATTCATACTTAAAATTGGTCTACTAATACCTAATCTGATCACTAACTCAAAATCAATGAGTCATATCCAATCTGTCATCCTGCTCAGTATAAATATTTCATTATATATTTTACGTACTGTAATTTATTTGCATGGAAACTGACAACATCAGAGAACATTAGAGGAGAAAAAAATAAACTAATCACACTATGGTTTGCTGAAGGGATAGTTTTATGGTCCTTCTTGAGAGAAGGCTAAAGCTCAATCCCACCACTTTCCCCCCTTACTAGTTTATAAAAAGTAGTCTTGGGCATATGATTGGCTACTTATTGTCTTTTCTTACAGCAACATATCAAACAAATGTCCAGAGATCATTAGGTCAAGAAACATAAAAGGGACCACAATAATAGCCATGCTGACCTCAAAAGAATATTTATAGAATATTATCAAATATTTTCATTTATTAATAAAATTTTGAACAATTTCTTTGTACTAGGCTGCACATTTCCATGCAGTGGGAATACAATGATAGTTACAATATAATTTTGACATCCCTGGCTTCCTGGGGTAATGGAGGACAAGAAGGCAAATTATTTCACTTGCTGTGTCTTTAGTACTTGAACAATAATTAGAATGAGAGGTTATGAAAGACTTATTGGAGAAGCTCATCATATGCTATCCAAAATGATAAGTATAAGCGTTCAGTTCTACCAAACTCTCTACTTATTAAAATTTTAGTACATATAATGCACTAGAGGGATATTTGCAACTCAATAGTGTCTCAGTTTATTAAATAAAGGTGAATTAGTGCAGAACTTTGTCTCATGTAGGTATAAACTTTGGGATAAAGATCTGTTTACTCATAAATAACCAAGAGTAGAGAATTTTCTAGAGAACTATTTGTTCAGAAGCTTGCCCCTAATTTTCACTGTTATGGAAACCAGAATTTATTTATTTCATAGAATATTTGAGTGAAGACTACCTCCAACCTGCCCAATTTTCTTCAGAAAAACATGTATAGGGCTGTAAGTGAAAACCAAGCTATCTTTAAATTTAAAAGACTACATTCTCCTATACAGCACAAACACAAACATCCAATTCAAATAATTTGCTGGCACTAGAAAACAAAATTAAGTGTGGACCATAGTTCTTATTACATTGTTCACTTTACAGTGATTCACCATGAGTAATTACACTTTAAAACTCATTTTCTTTAGAATGTTAGTCTCTTCAAATGTTTTATTTTTAATTCTAGATTTACTCATCATAATTACTACCTTAAAAGAGAAAATCGGGAGAGGTTTCATTCCTGATTCTCTTTGTTATTTTCCACAACCATAGTTACTTTTGTTAATCTCGGTTTTTAAAAAAAGCTTTACTCTAAGTGTCAGCTGCTTGGAATTTATACCGCACTTCCTCATTGACACATGGGCAGTAAAAATTCTTGCAAAACCTATTCAATTGACATGTAGACAGTACTTACTGAGTCTTCAAATTTCTCTCCCATTAGCAGAAAAAGGTTTCTGTGAATGTTTTAAACACCCTTCCTGTGTTGCAAAAGTTTAGTCAGCTGATTTTGAAGAACATTCCAGAAGGGAAACATGAGTTGACTCACTACAGACCATTACAAAAGCTTTCTAACGGCTCTCTCCCAGTTTCCCATCTGTCCTTCCTACATTGTCATCCACTGTGTTGCCAGATACCTTAATGGCAAATCTGGTTATGGAATATACCTACTTAAAAACCTTCTTACCCAAAGACCTTGACCTAGAGGGCAAAGTCCAAACCCCTTAACAGGGCATAAAAGACTCTTCCCAACTAGTACCAAACTACCTTCATTTTTCCTTGGCCGCCTTTCATATAGACTGCCTGGGGACATTCTCATCCTTCCTAACAAGTCATGTTTTTTCACACCTCCATACTCTTGCAAAAACTCTTCTGCTTAAAATGTATTCTTATCCCTTTACTTGAACATTTGTCAACACAGATCAGTTCAAACAACACTTTATGGAACCTTCCCCAACATTCCTCCCATAGACTTAGCAAATCTAGTCACCTTTTGCCCCTCCAAAAGAATTGAGCATGGTGTTTATAGGAGTTCAATAAACACTGACTATATTTTGAAAGCATATACATGCTTAAGTGAGGGACTAGCCATAAACTGTTAAAGCCACAGTTTAAAACTGTAAGGATAGTCCATACATCCACATATAGGTATATATAGGTATACAGGTATATCAACATATAGTAACATTAAAATATAGTCTTAGCTTTGTTTGCAAACACATTGAATTATAGATTACTAAAAATTCGGATGTATAAACTACTTCACCTTAAATATTGGTAAACGTTAACCATCCAAAATGCCATGGCAAAAACAGTCTTAACCAGAAAAAAATTTAGTAACTTCCCAGTCAATAAAGTCTCACTATCTAGACCTTCAAAATTCCTGCAATGGAGTAAATTCACTTAATTGAAAAACAATAAACCAAAGATACGAAAAAATGTAATTAGTCTCCTGAAGGTCAGCAGTTCAGCATTGAAATTGTCCATCATCACCTTTGAACAATTCTCAAGACAATGATTTAGTAAAAATAACCCATTCTCCAACATACTCTATACTGATAAAAGAAAACACAGCCATACAAACAGTACAAACAAGAGCCAAAATAAAGTTGTGTCCAGAAAGAAGCTAGAGTGTTGATAATTTGATTCCACTATGCTTGGGCACCTCCAATATTGACACCTTACATATTTGAAGGAAGTTTCACATTTCAAAAGGTATTTCACATAAATCCTGTAACTTTAGCAGCACAGAAATTAATTGTCCAGATTTAAGACATTACAAACCCATGAAAAACGCAGATAAAAGACTGGCCAAAGAAATATAGCACTTCGTTTCCAAAAAGAAGTATTCTTACTAACAACAAAATGGCCCAAGAAAAATGAGCGCACGCACACATACACACACACACCTTTATTCCATCACTAAATTCAGTTCCGCGGACCTACTGATGGCTCTACTGATAAACTGAACGTCAAAATTTCAAATTATGATAACCTGGACCAAAATTTCCATCTCCTGGCCTCTTTCCAAGTGACATTAACTTCACAAGCAAGACCAAGCTCCATTTCTCAAAACAGTTTACCGTGAACACACCCTCGGCGCGCACCCAGCAGAATCCCGGAGGTCAGTATCCCATCCAGAGTAGTCTGGAGAGAGTCTGGAGTACCCAGCTTTGCGCGAAATGGGGGTGGGGAGAACCGCAAGAGACTCTGTCAAGCAGGAAACCGAGGAAGAGAAACCCGACAGAAGACCAGTGCCCAGAAGTGTTTGGAGCTCCAGACACTGAACCTCAGGTCTGAGCACTGTCCACACACAGCTGGAGCGGCTCCGCCTCCCGACCCCGAGTTCAGTTGCCAGGCCAGGCCCCTCTACTCCCAGACACCTCGAAGTAACTCCAAGCGTCCCAACCCTAGGAAACAGCAATCCCAAAGGTCCCTGGGGGCGGACACCCACCTGGCCGAGCCCCTCCAAGGACTGGGCCTACCAAGCCAAACAACAGCAACCACTGGAAGCGGAGGGTCCCAAAGGACGAGCCCGCGTGGAATCCCATCTCGGCCGATTCCGCAGGTTCTACTCAACATTCAATCGCTCCTGCCTCCGCCTGCTCCATCATTTCCCAACCCTGCCGGGGCCCCAGAGCTGGCAGGGATGCGCGCGCCCGGGACGAACACGCGCTCGCCACTGACGCAACTCAGCCCTTATCCGAGCTCGCTCCCGACATCGCGCTCGCTACCGCTGACGTAGGGAAAAATCTAGTCCCAGGCGAGAGAATGGAAATGCTATCAAGCTGCTAAACCCACACTAGTCTGCCCCGCCCATTCACTGTCCGTGCCCGTTTCTACTCCCCCAGGCCCGCCTACTCTGGGGGTCGAGGGAACCTATTGGAGGAAGCACTCAGAGAAAAAGGAGGAGCATGTGACTCAGAGGAGGAATTGAAAGTCAAAAGCCAAGCACAGCCCCGCCCCCTGCGCAGCTTTTCCTGATTGGTTGTTGGGGGTTGGGAGGAGCGCCGGGCTGCGTGCTCGTTGGCTGTTTGGCAGCGAGGAGCGGAGCTACGGGGAGAGGCCAGAGCAGGCGGAGCTTGGATCACCGGTGCCTGTCCGAGGAGGAGGCCCGGCCCCTGCCACTGGGACCGGGAAGATGGTGCTGGGTAGTTTCCCGGTGAGTTACTTACTTCTGTGCGGCCAGGCCGCTTTGCTGTTGGGGAATCTACTTCTGCTGCATTGTGTCTCTCGGAGCCACTCGTACAACGCTACCACAGAGCCCGAGCTCACATCCGCTGGCGCCGGCATCCCTGAGTTCTCCGCAGGTGCTCCAAGCTTGGAATATGGCGACCCCAGCTCTCCAGTCATCCTTTGCTCATACCTGTAAGCTACCCAGTTGTCGAGGCAGGTGGAGATGGCGATTGGGGTATATGGGTGTTGTGCTGGCGGGGGAGGAGAGGCTGCTTTATTTTTTTTCCGGACTCTCCAGCTGAGGACCCGATAGTCAATAAACGAGACGTAAATGTCATGACAGATTTGTCACTCCTCCCATCCATGCGGGGGGAAAGCTTGTGTGTGAATGGCAGATTCTTTGCGATCCCCAAAAGAAAAGAACTAGGAAGGAGTGACATCACATAGCCTCCGGAAGAAGGGTACGAGGTTGTACCTTCTCTATCCTGCCCCCTTTGACCCAAAAGAGGCTCCATCGTAGGTGCTGGTACTGTGTGAGATACAAATGAAGTGAATTACTCATCCCTGCCTACAAGGTACTTTCTAGAAAAAAGCAATAGCATTGCCGTTGCAAAACCAATTTATTTTTTATCATCTCTTTTTATTCAAATAAGAAAAGGCATTTGGGAAATGCAAAGAGAACTGGGACTTTTTTGGTCTCTATTTTGCCCTCATAGCCTTGCAGCTGTTTACTTAAGGAAGAGGTGAAGCCATGGCAGGAGTAGAATCCGCATAGAAATAGGACCAGAAACAATCTCCTGCCCCAAGAAAAAGGTCATTTGGATGGCTGTCTATTAGACCTGCCATGCTTCAGTCTAATTAACACAATCTCTTATTTTGGGAAAGAGTCAGAATGAAATTAAACTCCCGAGAAGTTGAAGAAATGGCTTGCCTGGTTTGATTACATACATGTGAACAGCCATTTGCAAAGACCATATGATGATCATGATCTTACTGGTGATTTACAGACCTGATGAATTCATAGAATGTGAAGACCCAGTGGATCATGTTGGAAATGCAACTGCATCCCTGGAACTTGGTTATGGTTGTCTCAAGGTGGGTTTTTATGTTGTTCCGTAAACAAACTTCCAGAAATGTGTTTTTAAAGTTACAGAAAAGTATAAGGGTATGAAGTTACCTGTTTCTAGAATTCATCAGAATAACTGTTGTTGGAAGTTTCCAGCATGGCCAGGGTCAGTGACTGAACAAGACATTTAGTTTCCTCAGGAAGAAGCTGTCTCTGTGTCAAAACTACCCAGGTGCAAAGACCAACCTGTCTTTGGTTCCTTTGGCCATTGATATAGACAGATTTGAAGCTAAAATGTTACCCCTAACTATCCTTCAAGATATGCACTTTCCTGAAAGGGCAAAAGAAAGGCTTATGCACTTTCTAAAACTGATGATGAATTGAGCAGTATGTTGTTACACTTGCATTTGGGACAAAGCTCCTCTTGCCAGTGACCTTTCTTTATACCAGGGAAGCAGTTTCTACCATGTCTTTCAGAAACAGATAGAGCCTCTTAGTATATGTCTTCGTGGGAGAAGCCTTTAGTAACAATGGCCTCTTGGAATGGAGAGAAGCCATTCATTTCCATTAGTGATATCCCTAAAGCTAAGTGTACATTGCCTAGTCAGACTCCCCAAAACTGGGGAAATTCATGCATGTTCTCCACACTGGGCACTCACCATTATGTTATATTGTGCTGCATAATGCAAGTCAAGACACAGTCCGGCGTAACAGAATTATGGGAAAACATTCTTTGTACTAAATCAGACACAGAGGAATAAACCTGAAACTAATAAAACTAAAAAGGCAACTCATACTGCAATGGTGTAAATAAATATTCTTAATACAGTGAGATTTTTGTTCTCTTGATAATTAATTACTGATAAAAGTCTGAGTTAGCATTGGGTAGAGATCACTTAGTTTTGCCCATTTTAATTAAAAACTGAATTGATCATGTGAAGGCACTCAAACTGTTACTTCCCCCAGAAGTCCTAGAGGACTGGGAGTACTCAGGCACCTGAGTCTCGGGGGGAGGTGCAAGGAGAGAGCATCATTATTTCCTACTCCCTTTCCTTTGAGAAATGCTCCAGCAAAAATAGTAGTGAGGCACTTGTCAAGGTGCCAATAGAGAGTGTACAGCTGTGCTTTCTCTTCTAGAATTCACTTGTACAAAGTGTCAGAGGTCCTGTTCTGAAATTTTTTGCTGAAATTTAAACATACTGTAGATTCACTATAGATATCTGTTAATTACACATTCATGGCCTAAATAAAGTCCTGAGTCATTTGATATTCTCAGTTATTTCCTAATAGGCTCATTTATAATATATATAAAACAGAACTGTAATACATATCAATTTTTTAAATACCCATTCCCAAATGCTTAGTAATGTGCTCTTTTTCCTATAAATAAAGGATTGTTAAAGCATTGTGTCCATCTACTCTAAATGGCATTTAATGAAACTGACTATTAACTATATTATTAAAGAAGCCAGTCATAAAGAAGAAAAACAAGAGGAGTTTATTAAAAACAATGTACATTTAGGACGGACTAATTTACAGTCACTTGAAGTATGTCACTAAATTTTTTGTTCTTTAGCACAGCTTTACTCCAACTGCATTAGAATAACTGTTGTCCTGAGTCAGATTTTATTCATTAAGATATATTTTGATATATTTTGCTTTGGTGAGGGTTTTTTTTTTCTCTCTCTCTCTCTCTTTTGGTTTCTTTTGTTTTGGTTGTCATTCCGTAGTTCGGTGGTCAGGCCTACAGTGATGTGGAACACACGTCAGTCCAGTGCCGGGCCCTGACTGGAATTGAGTGTGCCAGTCCTAGGACCTTCCTCCGAGAGAATAAACCTTGTATAAAGTAAGTGTTACTTTGAATGGGGTAGTTGGTACTTGGATAAAGGTAGAGCTGCTTTCCTTGTCATCTTTTATGTGACTTTTTCTTTCACCTTAAGTGTTAAAGGATTACTACTATACATAATCCATAAACAGGGGCAATGTAGTTATAATAGAGATGACACTGGACCCAAGACCAGAGACCATCAGGTCTAAGTGTCTCTTTCACCAATTAGCTAAGTACCTTTGGGTGCCCAGAGTCTCTCTTGCCTCATCTACAAAATGAAGGAGTTGGGCCAGATGATCTAGCTCCAAAATTCCTGTTACAGGCATAAATTCTGTGAAAGGAAGGAAGGTTTTATTATGAAAAGTATGGGCCTTTCCCTGAAAATCAGTTTATCTTCAAGTTAAAGAATTAGGGTTATTTATGAAAATTCTGCTAGAAGGCACCGAATTTACTTATACCATTTGCTAATGAGGAATCTATGACTATGTTTAGTGATGATATTAAAGTAAATGCAATTGTCATCACAGTATATAAGACACAAGTCTTTATGAAGATGTCCCCATTTTTAGTTGCCACGAGACAGCATAAAAGATATATGGAGATCAGTATTCATTTAAGGAAAGTCGACACATCATTAGAGAACTACATGCAGAACTACAGCCTCAGGAAAGGAGTCTGTGCAGGGGAACAGCAGGGGCCCAGATTCCACTCCTACCAGGACGCCTGTTGTGCTAATGTGCTTGATAATTTCTTGTCCAGTCCAGCTCAATATTTGTTCTAACAGGTGCTCCATATCTTAGCAATTAGGCTTTTGAGACTCTAGACCAACAAGAGATCTTTTGAGGCAAGACGGGTGGTAAGAGAGTAAGAGGCCACAGAGGGACTGGCTGCACCATCTTTTCACTTTCTTTAAATTCATTGATCATTAAGTGTTTTAATTTTCATGTGATAAACATCTTCCTTTTAATTCCTCTTGTCTAGGTATACCGGACACTACTTCATAACCACTTTACTCTACTCCTTCTTCCTGGGATGTTTTGGAGTGGATCGTTTCTGTCTGGGACACACTGGCACAGCAGTAGGGAAGCTATTGACACTTGGAGGACTTGGGATTTGGTGGTTTGTTGACCTTATATTGCTTATAACTGGAGGGCTGATGCCAAGTGATGGCAGCAATTGGTGCACTGTTTACTAAAAAGAGCTGCTGTTATGGCACAGAGAGGCCAGTCTTTTGAACTCATCTCTACAGACTGAAAACTCATCCGATATCAGACCTGACCATTACTTGCCCTCTTTGGAGGGAAAGGGTTTGGTTAAGAAGGCCTCTTTAGGCTGGATTTTCAACCCAGATTTTACCTTGCAAACTAGAAATGACAAGCAAACACTCTTGTGGGAACCCAGTTTAAACCTTTCCTCATGTACAAAATATAAAACCTCGCAAATAACTTATAAGGTGTGGAAGGGTTTATATACTCTTTATTTCTGTACATGGCTATATCTTCAAAAGCAGGTAGACCCAAAAGGATGAGCAAAGTGAACATTTTCAGCCTCATGCCTTTTGTGACCCTGAGTCTCATGCAGAGAACTGAAGCTGAACCAATGAAAATCTGCAGCAGAAGTGGAAATGGCCATGCATTTTAATACACACTGAAATTCTGACTTCCTGGATTTAGACTGCATTATAAATTTTGCCAACCTGGAATGATGTTTGTGTATTCTCAGTATGTAGAGTGAACCTCAAAATTATATTTGTTTTGCTAAAAGCTAAGTGATTAAAGTGAACTACCCTTTTAATGAACCCAATTGTTTCACCATTATTATGTTTAGGAGGCAATATATACATGGAAATTATATATATATATATATATATATATATATATATATATATGGAATAATTATATATAGTTATATATATAATTATATATGGGAATAATTTTTTCATTCCATTATGGAATAGACTATCCTCTTGGCAGAATTTTCCTATCTAAAGAGTAGCATTTACCAGTTTAGAGAGCCCATGTTGTAGGCTGGTAAAAAAATATTTCATACAAATGATTATAAAACTTCTTCATTATTAGGTAAGATAAGGTGAGCATCATGCTCTCAGAAAGAAAAACAGACTCTTACTTAAAGGATATTATTACTAACTGCTGGGTAGATTTAGGATGCGATTTGTGGGGAGAAAGAGAAACCGAAGGCTTTTTGTCAAAATAAACTTGATATCAGAAGCTGTCACTGTGGGCTACAGCAGTCAGTCATAGAGAAAGAGACACAGAGAGGATCCGGTCAAGATGGCAGCGAAGGCAGACATGGCTTGCCTCTTTGCACAACCATATCAAAAATACAGCTAAAATACAGAATAACCATCACTCAGAACTGTCAGAAATATAGTTGAATGGAAGTCTGACAACTACAGAATTAAAGAAATCACATCTATCCAGACTGATAGGAGGGGTGAGGGCGCAGAATGGGCTGGTCTCTCACCCACGTGTGGTGGATAAAAATTAGGGAGAGCTATCTCAGGAGTAAGGAGTCCCAGCCCCACAACAGGCCCCCCAGCCCAGGGTTCCAGTGGCAGGAAGGTAAGTCCATAGAACTTCTGGCTGCAAAAACCAGCAGGGATTGAGTCAGTGGAAGAAACTGCTGGAGCCCCAAGCAGTTCCTCTTAAAGAACCCACACAGGGACTCAACTACTCAGATTCACTGCCTCTGAGCTCTAGCACCAGGGTAGAAGATTGAAAGGCACCAGTGGCATACAGGGAGAAACTGAAGTGTCTAGCCTCAAGGTGAGCAGAAGCCCTTGTCTCTTTATTAACCCTCCTCCCTCAGAGCTGGCAAGCTGGGGCCATACCTGAGACTCCATCAACCTGGCTAACACTGTTGACCTACCTTGGAGATCACCAAAGACCCCACCCTACCCAACTTATAGGCCCACCCAAGCTGCTTTTCCATATGAATGGCTGGTCTCGGCTCATGCTTCACAACTTCCTAACTCCTATTAAACAAGCAAAGCAGCCTCAGTGAGCGCCAGGCCTGGCACTACCAGCATCTAGCTTAGATTCACAGCTTGGCTTCACCTGGGAATCTCCAAGCCCAGCCATCATATTGCTTTGTAGCTCAGGCAGGGTGGCCCCAGGCAAAACGCAGGTGGGGCTGGCATTGTCCTGCACCACCTGGGAAACTCCAGAGCCAGTGCAGCCAGTGGACAGCTACAGACCACATCGGAGCACCACCACCCTGCCTCTGCACAGATGATCCTCCACAGAGGGCGGAGGTTGGTAGTCAGTGGTCATAGCTAGTCCTTGCAGCTGACTGGCCTGGGTAAATACCTCCCATTGACCTGCCAACAGCAACCAAGGCTCAACTACAAGTGGAGGATGTACCCAGTACACACAAAAGGCACACCTCAGGTACCCAGCTTGGGTGATAGCAGAAGCTATGCCACTGGACCCTACAGGACTCCTATTATGTTAGGCCATACTACCTAGTTATGGACTCTAAGCAGCTCTACCTAATACACAGAAAAAAAACACAGGGAGGCTGCCAAGTTGAGGAACTAAACAAAACGGATAGCCAACATATCAGATGAAGAGTTCAAAACACTGGTGATCAGGATCCTCAAGAAATGATTGAGTACAGCCACAAAGGAAAAATGAAGGTTCTACAAAGTGAAATATATATACAGGGAACCAACAGTGATGGGAAGGAAGCCGGGATTCAAACCAACGATTTGGAATGAAAGGAAGAAATAAACATTCATCAGGAACAGAAGAAACAAGAATTGAAAAAAACAGAGGATTAGGAACCCCTGGGACAACTTTAAACATAGCAATATTCAAAACATAGGGGTGCCAGAAAGAGAAGAGGAAGAGCAACAACTTAAAAACTTATTTGAAAAAATAATGAAAGAAAACTTCCCTAATTTGGTGAAGGAAATAGACGCACAGGTCCAGGAAGCACAGAGAGTCCCAAACAAGTTGGACCCAAAGAGGACCGCACCAAGACACATCATAATTAAAATGCCAATGGTTAAAGATAAAGAGAGAACCTTAAAAGCAGCAAGAAAAAGGCAGAGAGTTACCTACAAAGTAGTTCCCATAAGACTGTCAGCTGATTTCTCAAAAGAAACTTTGCAGGCAAGAAGGGACTGGCAAGAAGAATTCAAAGAGGTGAAAATCAAGGACCTACAACCTAGATTACTCTATCCAGCAATGCTATCATTTAGAATGGAAGGGCAGATAAAGTGCTTCCCAGACAAGGTAAAGCTAAAGGAGTTCATCATCACCAAACTATTATTACGTGAAATGTTAAAGGGAAAGGGACTTACAGTATTTAAGAAAAAGAAGGGCAGCTCTACCTGGGACACAGAGGCAAACAAACACAGGAGCCTGTCAGAATGAGGAGACAGAGAAGTACGGCCCAAAAGGGGGAACAGGTCAAGGTTCCAGTGGGAAAACTAAGCGACGAAGAAATAGGCAACCTAACAGATGAGGAGATAGACAACCTAACAAAAGACACAGAATTCAAAACACTGGCGATAAAGATGCTCACAGGCTTGACAGATATGCTTGAGTATGGCAAACGCATAAGAGAAGTGAAGGCTATGCTAAGTGAAATGAAGGAAAATCCACATAAAACCAATGGTGAAAGGAAGGAAACCAGGGTTCAAATCAATGATTTGGAACATAAGGAAGAAAAAAACTGTCAACCAGTGCAGAGTTAAGAAGAATTGAAAAAAATGAGCAGAACCTCCCAAATTTTGCGAAAGAGGTGGACATACAGGTCCGGGAAGCACGGAGGGTCCCGGGCGAGCTGGACCCTGAGGGGACCACACCAGGACGCATCATGATTGAGATGCCAAAGGTGAAAGATAGAGAGTCCTGGGGGCAGCAAGAGAGAGGCGGAGAGTTGCCTATGGGGGGGAGGGGGGTGCCTATGTGACTATCAGGTGATTTCTCAGAGGACACTTTGCAGGCAGGAGGGGACTGGCAAGCAGTACTCAATGTGATGAAAAGGCAACCTGCAACCAGGACTACTCTATCCAGCAAGGCTATCATTTGGAATGGAAGGGCAGATGAAGTGCTTCCCAGACAAGGTGAAGCTAAAGGAGCTCATCATCACCAAACCATTATTATATGAAATGTCAGAGGGACTTACTTAAGAAAAAGAAGATCAAAACTATGAACACTAAAATGACAACAAACTCACAACTATCAACAACTGAATCTAAAAAATAAAAACAAAATACAACCAAGCAAACCAGAACAGGAACAGAATCATAGGTATGGGGATCATTTGGAGGGTTATCAGCTGGGTGCGGGGAGGGGGATTAATGGGGAAATGGTGCAGGGACTACGAAGCATAATCAATTGGTACAAAATAGGGGAAGTTAAGAATAATATAGAAAAGGGTGAAGCCAAAGAACTTATATGCACGACCCATGGACATGAACTAAGTAAGGGGTGTGGGATTGCTGGAGGGAAGGAGGGTACTGGGAAGAGGGGAGCAAAGGGGTAAAAAATTGGAACTACTGTAACAACATAATCAATAAAATATACTTTAAAAAGAAGAAGATCAAAACTATGAACATTAAAATGACAACTCATGACTATCAATAACTGAATCTAAAAAATAAAAATAAAAACAAAAAGGAACTAAGCAAACAACCAGAACAGGAACAGAAGAAAAGGTATGGGGATCATTTGGGAGGGGGGAGGAGGAAGAAGGGGGAAAGGGTTCAGGGATCAAGAAGCATAATTGGTAGGAACAAAATAGACAGGGGGATGTTAAGAATAGTATAGGAAAGGGTGAAGCCAAAGAACCTACATGCACAACACACAGACATGAACTAAGGGGGGTGGGGGATTGCTGGAGGGAAGGGGGGGTACCAGGTGGAGGGGGACCAAAGGGAAAAAAATTGGGACAACTGTAACAATAAAATCAATAAAATATACTTGAAAAAGAGACACAGCCAGGCTTTTGCATTCCAGAATCACTGGGGATAAAGGAAATGTTTGGAATAGTAATTGGTGTTATAAAGTTAATTCCCATCCTTTGCTATCCAAGTTGAAAAGAACTGTTAAATACAAAGTAAAAGAACTTTATGGATAAGTCAACTACGATCCTGCTATTTGGAAGAACTTATAAATTCTAGAAACAAGGCAGAACTGTCCAAACTTAAGTTTCATTATAATTGGCTTAAAGACCAAGAATCACAGTTAAAATAACTCTGGATATACTCCATCATGAAATGGCTTTCCTAAAAGTTTCAGCCTTATTACCCCTGATTAATATGATCACTGTTCTTATATTATTAAATAGTGGCAATTGTGTAAGAATTAAAACAGCTTATTTTGTTCTTTCTTGAAAGTTCTGAACTTAACCTTCTTTATGACAGTGATAATTGGTGGATTTTTATTCATAATCTCTACACTCTAAAGCAGCATTTCTTAAATCATGAGTCATTAAGAAACTGGACCCTCTCCCCAGAGAAGTACACAAACACATAAAATTTTGCATAGATGTCATATTTTAAAAACTCACTTCTAAGAGCAGTCTGAAAAAAAAACAAAACATTACCTGAAATAATATACTAAATTATATTCATAATATAAATAATATGGATACAGAGGATGGATGTCAAATAATATAAATGATATCCATCTGTATCCATAAACCCTGGCCAAATAAGCACAAATTCTGTCCTATCTCACAATTTTTTTAAAATTTCCATAAAGATAGTAAGAAACCCCATCAAAAGCTATTTTCTTAAAAACAAACACACACACACACACACACACACAAAAAAAAAACGCTTTGGCAGCTTTCAGACTGAAATTAATGTTGCCAGAAGGAAGAGCTTGGGTAAAAAGTAGTCCATAATTTATTGAAGTATCTGTTTTATAGGCGTCCTTCTTGCAGTCAGAAAAGCTGTTGGAGATCAAAGTTGTTTCCACTGCTAGAGTGATAACTTGAGAATCTTTAATAATCTTCTGTGACAATCCACAATTGTCACTTTCAAGTTGACGTATAAATGATATCCATCCTCTGTATCCATAAACCCTGGCCAAATATGATACAATCTGAGAAATTGATTGTATAAGGAAATATTAATAAGCATTTTAATTTCCTTTGCACTCTGGATTCAGGTTGTTTCTTAGTATTTGGTAGATCTATTTGTGCATCTCTTTGTGTGTGTGTGTGTGTTCCTCAGCTTCCTGACTCCAGTTCTGACTGCGGATCCTCCCTGGGACTTGGGAGGAGGATGAGTGTGGATGCTGAGCTCCTGGGTGTGATAAGGCTGGGTGACACTCCCCTGCTTCCCAGGAGCTTTTCAAAAAGGTGGTGCCCCATCACTGCCTGGACTCCCTCTGGTCCCAGCAGGACAAGAAGAGAAGGAGAACCTGGCTCCTACTCTCGGTGCCACCATCACTCATTTCGACAGTGTGGCCAACTGCTTCAAGGACCAGAGTGTGACAGCCGAGGACAAGGCCAGAATGGTGGAGCACAGATCCTGGTGGCCGAAGTGTGCCATGGAAGGGCCCAGGGTCCCTCTTCAGAGTTCTGGAAGCTCCATCTCTTTTTTGGAGAATTATGTCTCCAGCTTACCAGCTGGTTCCTCCAGCTAGGACTCGGCTACTTCCAGGTGGGTGGGTGGACAGGAGGACAGGGCACTGTGGCTCCTTCGGTCTGCACTGCACTTGAAAGTCGGGGCTCCCACCTGCCCCGGGACCTGGCACTGCAGGGGATGCCCAGACTTCAGCCCAAATTGCCATACCCAAGAGGCAGGTATGGGTATGCTCTGTGTGTGTGTGTGTGTGTGTGTTATATCCAGCTTGTGGTTATAGAGAAGTTTTAAAATACTGAAGTGTCCTTCTGTCAAGGTTAAATTAGAAACTGGCTGTTTTTCAGTTGTTCCTATCTTTAAATAAAATTTTATCAGCTTTCCAGACTTCCTGGCACCACATCCTTCTTCCACTGGCTTAGTAAGGCTTCTTAGCAACAGTCGCAGCCCCAACCTAATGGTCTCTGAGTGTGTGTGTGTGTGTGTGTGTGTGTGTGTGTGTGTGTGTTTTAAAGCATTCATTTTCCTTTATAAGAAAGAGATCCTAATATCACTTGCCATCTTTGGCACATCTTCAATACAAACCAGGTAATATAGCCTTGGTTTTGTTAGATAGTTTCTCTTTAAAGCAAGATACTTAATCAATTATTTCAGGTGTGACTGTCAGGATCAAAGTTTGACTCGCCCGACGAACCATGACGGAAAGGGAATCATTGTCCTTAACAGCTTCGATAACATCGGTTATGGTGGTAACAGGATGCCCATTTATGCTGACAATTACATCGTGGTCTCTCAACCCAGAGCTGGGAGGGAGGAGAAAAGGATCATGAGACTCCGAGAGTTTTACTTATCCCCAGCCAGAATTTAGTGTCTGTTTCTTAGGGCACTACTATTTTGTTGGCAGTAAATACACCAACCAAGAAACCAGAAATAGCCTAAATCCTTTCAAATATGAAGACTGTTCTAAGATCTGCTGTGAAATCACCTGGAGAACAACAATGTACTTACCTTTATAAAATTAATATTCTTCCAGAATCATGTGTAGAAGTTTACTCCTCCCATGTATTGGATTTGGTTTGGAATAAGGAGTTTAGCTTTTACTTTCTATTAATCTCTGACCTCTGTTAACCTCAAGCATACTCCCAGTCATATGAGCAAACATGAAAAGCACAAGCAATATATTTTTTCCCAGACAGCTACACTCCGATCAATTTGATTTTGATAGCCCTCTTGCCCCATTTCAACCAGAGTTTATGGAACAAGAGTTGAGCTACACTATTAAAACCTCTGCTCCCAATAAGTCAAAAACCAGTCACCCTTCCAAGTCTAAATATTTAAGACTCTGATTCTAGACTCCTTTTCCCCAAAGATGTAATTGTATTGAGTCTCCTACAAATTTGCTTCACACAGAATGTATATTCTAGAAAGAAAAACCACCTCCAACACTTCAGTGAATATATAGCCATGCTGTTGATTTGTCTTAAAGTCAAAAATAGGCCGGAAGAGGGACATAAAATTAAATGACTCCAGTCGACACTGTTTAAGAGAAATGGGAAGCCCAAGGAAGAATAATAGAAAGTATTACTAAGATATGTGGAGTTTATTAAATAACAGGATAAATTTAAAGCAAGAAGATGTAAAGAAAAGTTTAAAGGTAGATAGAGCTAAAAGCATGGAAAGCCTTCAGAATAAGGTTAGTTCAGGAAGATAGGACAAGGCACAAAGAATGAGCTTAACTCATGGTAGTTCTGGGAATGGAAAAGAAACAAACCTGCAAATTATTTCTGAGTGCACGCTGTGCACCAAACATGAGAAAATGAGGCTCAGACAGGATAAATGTCCCACCGATTCGATTCCTGGTCTCTCAGGCTTAAAAACCATTTTTCTTGCCACTCAGTCAGTCTGCCTCTCAGAAGCAAGAAGAGCAGCCACAAAAGCAGGATAATGCAGGGGGTGCATCAGGTCCCACGTCCCCGCTGCCTGTGTAACTCTCACAGTAACCTCTCTATACCACAGCTGCTTCCTCTGTAAAATAATGCCTATGTCACAAGGCTACTGTGGGCTCAAACCCAGCATGTAAAACACTTCCAATGGTACCTGACGTACAGTAAGTGGTTAATAAATGCCAGTTGTTATTACTATAATTCTTGTCATTAGTATTAGATATAAGTGCATGGAGCCAGAACAGATTTCTGTTAGCAGGACATCAAGCAAGTGGTAATTCCCACATTTTAATGTGCATCCAAATTATGGAGATCTTGTTTAAAATGCAGTTTCTGATTCAGTGGTGAGTCTGTCGTTCTACATTTCAAAAAAGCCCCAACTGATGCTAATGCAGCTGGTCTACAGACCACATCATGAGTAGCAAGGACTTGGGGAGGTGAAATAGCTTTGGCCTTGAACTAGAAGTTGAAAATACAGGGGAGCGGGAGACCAAGAAAATGTAGATAAGCCTGTGGCAAGCCAAGTGTAGTAATATGGGATCTAACACTTAGCTATTCTGAACAGGTAGTACCCTATGGTTTCTTGCCACCTACTAAAAGAGTTGCTATAATCTAAACAGATTATTGAGCTTTCAAAAAACAAATACAGAGAGTGTCAGCCACCACCTGTATTCCACCCAGTGCCACCCAAAGCAAGCTGCAAAGTGATCCGCAGATGGCTGCTATTTGTGCTGGGCTTGGAGATTCCCAGGCAGAGCCAAACTGTAATCCAAAGCTGGCTGCTGCTAGTGCTGGGCCTGGGGCCTCTTAGCCAGAGGTAGGAGGGCTGGGGGCAGCCCATTAAGTGGCGGGCTGCCAACACCATTAAATGTGGGACAAACAGTGTAAGCCAGGTTGTCACAAATAGGTCCACACCAAGACACATCATAATTAAAATGCCAAAGATTAAAGAGAAAGAGAAAAATAGTTAGTTACAGGGAAGTTCTCATAAGTCTATTAGCTGATTTCTCAAAAGAAACTTTGCATGCTGGAAGGGATTGACAAGAAATATTTACAGTCATGAAAAGCAGGAACCTACAGCCAAGATTGCTCTACCCAACAAAGCTATCATTTAGCATCAAAGGACATATAAAGAGTGTCCCGGACAAGAAAAAACTAAAGGAGTACATCATCATTAAATTATTATTATATGAAATGTTAAAGGGACTTATTTAAGAAAAAGATCAAAACTATGAATAATAAAATGGCAATAAACACATTAAAAAAAAAATACAGTGACAGAGGGACACTGAAGAAGTTTAAGAGAGACATCCGGGAGAATAGTTGTTGGACAAGCCACCTCTTCCCTCAGTAGTTAGTATAAATGGTCAAAACAATGGTAAAGTCAGCTGGAGTATCTTTTTTGGAGAGCTACTCTAATCTTTCTTTATTCACTTTATTTATTCCTTTGTTTGTTTGTTTAATTAATGCTGCCCTCTGATAACTGGCATCTATAATTCAAAGAAAAAAGTATTTTAAAGTACCTAAAATATGTTCTTAAACTTTTAACCCTTTGAATTTTTCTGATTCTTAATAACTAAGGTATTGAAAGGGTAGACTTGGGATCCTAGCAACATTAATTTAAACTGAGGCTATTAACTCATATCATGCATTCTTGGGCAACAGAGAAGCCTTTCCAAAAACAAAGGCCCTTACAGTACACAAGTCTAAATCAGCATTAGTATCTGATAGAAATGTAAGGCAATCCACATATGTCATATATAATTTTAAATCTCCTGTAGCCACATTTTTTCCAAAAAAATTTTAAACAGATGAAACTAATTTTAATAACATAACTTATTTAACTCAATATATATAAAATGTCATTTTAACATTAATATTTTAATAATTCTTAGTATGTATTTCAGATTCCATTTTAAGTCTTTGAAATCCACTAGAAACCACACCCAATGATACTATCTTATACAATGCAATGATTAAAGTGAAAGGCAGTCTTCCCTGTGCCCTGCCCTCCCTGGCTACCCCTTAAAAAAGCAGGTGTGTCCAATGGGAAAATATTCTACATACTCTGGTTTCTTTATTTAAAGAAAATTAAAAATTCAGTCCATCAGTCACACCAGCCACATCTCAAGTGTCCAATAGGCACGAGTGGGTGGACAGCTTAAGTCTAGAATTTGCACACATTTCCCATAGCATACTCCCAGCGAGGTCAGAGGCTGGGCAAAGGCCTGAGCTTCTCTTACCTTTCAGCAGCTGTTCCTTGAATCACCTCATATACAAAGACCCCAGAACTTACATCAGGGAAGTTTGGATCTTGCCTTTTCATTTCCTGAAGAAGGCTAAGAAAAGTAAGAAGAGTTTTTCCATAAAGTTAAGAAGCACCATGAAGTGATCTGAGTCCTGCACAAAGCCTTTGAAGCCCAGTGAATATTCTATTTGTTCTCTCAAGGCTCAGAGGGGCCAGAGAGGCTTCAATCAAGGGAGTCACACTTATTCTTCCCTGGGGGTGCTCTGATTCTCCATGCGAAAACCCAGAGCCATTGGACGTTATAAAATACAGGCATGGTGAAAAAAACTGAAAAGTACAGTGTATGCTGGTACAGGCAGAGGCAGATACGTGCCCTGTAGTAAGCAGGGCCGGGGGCCACAAGAGTGCCCAGCTGCAATCCAGGAAGTTCAGTGTCCCTGTCAAGACTGTCCAGCTATGGCTTTGGCTTCTGAAAACAAACAAATGAACAAACAAACAAACATATTCAAACCCATGCTTACTTCAGAGTGAGAGGCAACATTCGCAGACCCAGATATTTCTTCTGTGAAAGAGTCTTTCCTGGAAAAGAAAATTATCCTGTATTACCATCAATAAAACTTCTCTCCTTTCAGCAGATCTGAAAAGACACCAGAGTCACAAGATTTTTACCATCATAGCTGTGCTCTCAGGCTGTCAGCTATTAAACATGTGCCTGAGAGAACCTTTGTCATTAATACAGTCACTCCTTCCACCCACCTCCCCACTTCTACCCCTCAGGTTTCCTTTCCACCATAGTTCAAATATTTCTGGGTACTATTCATGCCTATTTTCGTGCCTAGGCCCCATAGTCCCACCCAAACCACCATGACAGGAACTGGGCACCAGAGGCTTGGTAAGCTACAGAACTGTCTCCACAATAGATTGAGCATCCCCCAACCCCCTGTAAAAAAAATACACAAGAGGAAGAAGAAGCCCTCACTCCCCTTACCTTTCAACTGGCGCTCATGGAATTCTGCTAAGAACTGTCGAATTCGATCTGAGGGAATTGCAAAGGAGATTCCTGCAGTCACCTTCAGTGTATTTATGCCAATCACATCACCATCCTGGCAAGGGAAGGCATACCATGCAGTGACCAAGTTGTGCAAACTGAACAACTAGGAAGGAGCGAAGCTAGTGACTTGGGGTCAGAATACAGACGGGCTAGAGGAAATGTGTGCTTCTTCAATTGAGATCAATGGATGTTACCATCAAGGGCCAAGAGTGTGGTAGGGTAGCAGGGGGGACCTACATGTGCAAATTCCTGCTGAGGAATTGTTTTTAAGTCTTGAGCTCATTTTTCCTTTGCCAAATTACATTGATTTTGAATGTGAGCCACAGTTTATTTGACCCAGATAAGAGGACAAGGGGTATTTGCCTTTTCATTCCTTAAATGAAGCTAAAAATAAACATGACAAAGGCAAAAAGCTGTTAGATTTTTAGCAACACTTCAATGAAACTATTCAGAAGAACTAGTAATTGACTTTAGGAACAAAGCTCTACTAAACCAAAGCTATGAAGTAAGGAATACTTTCACCTTCATGCACTTCATCATCCTCTAGCCTTTGTTAGGTAATGGAAAAGATTTTAAATATCATGTTATTTAATGACATGTTTAATCCTATTAGAATACAGATTGTAATTCAATAGGTCTACAGTGTGGTCTGAAAGTCTGCATATGAGCCCTGCTCTAGGAAACTCGTTTTCTACTGGAGAAAGAAGGCACAAAATAATTGCATGCAATGTTATGAGTAAAATTGCTCAACAACTTCACATACAATTTATCCTCCAACAAGTAAGGATAATGTGTAAAAATGAACTAAAACCAATCAGCTCAAAAACTCAGAGAGTAGGATCATGTGATCACAGCGTTACACTCTTGTGTTTTTACATGCCTTTGATCAACTAGAAGTGCTGGGATTTCTGCTAGAGAGACTGAATAAAATTTAAGAATTAAATACACGACAGAGCAGTGGATTTGATTTGTGGCCTTTCTGTCATCTATGAGTGGGTCAAGACTAAAAACCTGGACAGATCATGTCATTAAATTAGCATTTTTGGATGAGAGACAGTTCTTCATATGCAGCAGCAGGGGACCTTCAAGGATATACATTGAATAGCACAGCTGGTCATTTGACATAAATTAGGGCTCAGTACCCTGGGCTTTGTTAACTGTCCAGTGAAAACAGAAAGCACATGGCGAGCTGTAAGTAAAGCATAAGGAAACGGTGACGCTCTCAGTTGATGAGATTACACATCAGGATGACAAATCCACTGTGGGTCTTAAATTTTCCTAAATTTGCTTCAATTTGCTTAAGATGCAGTCACAGAAAAGCATCATACCACAGATCTCTCTCTACACTATGACTAGTCTGCACCATGGAATTTATGAAGTCTTTAAAAGGAAGAGATGTGAAGCAGCAACGAAAGTGGCCACTTACCAAGTTCACCAGAGGCCCCCCAGAATTCCCGTGCTGGAGACAGAATTTGAAAAAGCCATCAGTACTTTTCTCTTTGTCAACTATACATGGTTCCTAAACAGGTTTATCAAAAACAGCCTGCTCTAGGGAGCCCCTGTTCCCCTAAGGCAGGCAGAGTTGTCCTCCCATCATCATCAACACTGAAGTCCCTGCAGTTAAAGAACAGTAGCAAAAGGACCACCACTTCCTACAGTAGGGTGAGCTCTATGAGAGACCCTAAGAGACCACCCAATAACATAGATGCCAGTTATCAAACAGGCTGAACTCTTAACTACAGAACATTCCATCCCTCTCAGAATGATTTAACTGACCTCTGGGCACCCCTGAAAGGCCAAAGGGAAAAGAATGCCCCCTCTGAACTGTTCCTCTCAATGGCCCTCCCAAGTGACTTACATTAATTATGGCATCAGTCTGGATATAGTCCATGTCTGAATCCTTCAGCCCTAGTTCTTTTCCCCCTCGCTGTGTAGTGCTGACAATTCCTGCGGTCACTGTGTTCTGCAGAGAAAATGGGCTGCCCAAGGCCACCACGAACTCTCCAGCCCGCAGGTCAGATGACCTTCCCAGCAGCAACACCGGAAGGTCAGTCTGCATATGGGCAAGAAGGGATGTGGAGGACAAATCAAGAATAGAATCAACCAGTGTTTGTGTACAACACATACATGACACTGTCTTTGTCACTTTGGTATTTATAATCCAAGAATCACCCACCCAGACTCTCACTTAAGATGATTGGGATCATCTCTAAAATCTAAAAGTATTGCTTTGTAGAAATTACTAAAAATAAACCATAAGTGAAGTAGCTGATGAGCATAAACTGACATTAGCAATTTACTTAGTGCTGGTCCAGCTCAAAAGTTTACAGAAGGAAGGAATGAAGGAAGGAAGGAAGGAAGGAAGGAAGGAAGAAGGAAAGAAGGAAGGAAGGAAAGAAAGAAAGAAAGAAAGAAAGAAAGAAAGAAAGAAAGAAAGAAAGAAAGAAAGAAAGAAAGAAAGAAAAAAGAAAAAGAAAAAAGAAACGAAAAGAAAGAAAGAAAGAAATCACCCAGAGCAGCCGTTCTCAAATGAATCACCCGGGGAGCTTAAGAAAATGCAGATTCTAATTCAGTAGGCCTGGCTGGGGTCTGAGATTCTGCATTTCCAAAAAATTCTTAGATAATGTCAATGTTGCTGCTATGCAGACCACACTTGATGTAACAGGACCTCAAAGTATTCCTTAGCAGCTCTGGATTCATTGTGATCATTCATGGTACTCTAAAACAGTACTCTAAGAGAAATAAATTTCCCAGAAGTAGCATATGTTGAAGAAGGTGGAGAAGAAGAACAGGAGGAGGAGAAAGGGAAAGGGAGGGGAAGGGGAGAGGAGGGGGAAGGGGAGAGGAGGGGGAAGGGGAGAGGAGGGGGAGGAGGAGAAGGAGGAGGAAGAAGGAGGAGGAGGAGGAAGAGAAGAAGAAAAAAGACTATAGTTAATAGAAATTGTTCGGGACCTACTCATTGGCGTGGAAGAAAATAAACAAAAGGGAGTTAAAAAACAGAAAAGAAGGAAATTAGAAAACAGCATACACCAGGTGAAAAGATTTGGTGTGGGTAAAAATGGGGTGGGGAAGAAACTATGAACAAATTGATGAAAATCCCCCAAATATGCAGACTCTAATTTGGCCCTTGGAATACTCACGTTTGGCTCAATCTTAATCAGCGCAAGATCCAACTTATGGTCAATGTCCTTGACAGTGGCTTCATACTGGGCCCCACTCTGCAGCTCCACCTGGATTCGCTGCCGGTTGGTGAGGACATGGGCGTTGGTAACAATGAGCCCATCCTCAGACACTATGAACCCAGAGCCACTGGATGCAGGAACATCCTCCCCGCTGAGAGGTGACCTATCTCAGCAAGACAACAGCATAAGCAGAGGGCAGGGAAGTCAGGGAATCCACCACAGTCTGGAAACCTCACATTTATCTAGCATCCCTCCAGCACAGTTTTCTCATACATTTTACTTTTCCCTTCCTGTTTCCCTTTTCTCCATGTGTAATTGGATTCTGCAGGTTCAGTGGCCTGGCCATCTCTGTGAACACCACCGAGGGCTGATTCCAACTCTCCTTTTCCAGCGACACTCCATTTTTCAGAGCTGGTCAAAGCAACAATCCTCTGCTTCAAAGAGGCCTAACCGAACCACAATACTGCAGGCAAAAGTGGACTTAGTGCCAAATCATGGAGGACCCAGGCTGGGAGGGAGTCCAGGAAGTATGGTTCCTGTTTAGGTTCCACTATTAAGTGGCCTCGTGCCAGAGAGCTTCCTTCCACGGCAATGGGGGTGCTGAGCAAGATCATCCAGATGCTTTCTAGCTCTTGCACCTGATCTTTAATTTTGTCTGTGGGAGATGAGGGAGAGAAAAACTCCAGCCATCTAAATGCGCAGGAATTCTCAGATTTGGAAGTCAGAATCCTTACCCCTCCAACGACCAGGTGATTGGACCGCTTTGAGCCTCGCAACGATTTTTACCACTACCTGATACTGAGCGCGGGGCCTGGAGCAGACATCAGCGGGTGGCGGACGACCTCCTCCCACCTCCGTTACCTGCGAAACAGCAGCAAGTGAACCACGGACGGCGCCACCTTCTCAACCACCGTGGCGATGAAGTTGTAGTTGCTCCTGAGCCAGCCTGCGCTTCTGGTCCCTGTGGAAAAAAATGCTCCATCCTTGGGGGCGACGGGGCCCTGGCCTTCTGGCCCTCTCAGAGGTCCAATCTCAAATCTCTGTCTCTCCTCTGCGTCTCTCCCCGCCTTCCCTCCCCTTCCTCCTTTCAGTCTCCCCCGTAAGAGAACGCCTTAAGGGAACCAGATCCGTCATCCCGGTTGGAAAAAGGGAAAAGAAAAATTAAAAGGGAAGACGACATTTAACAGGTGTGGGGAGGAAACTGGGGAAAACCCACATGGGAACCGGTAAAAAGACACCTAAGGAGGGAAGAAAATCAGGAACAAGGAGTGGAATCCCTAAGGCCGATAGAGCAGGGTAGAACCCCGGGCGAGCTGCACGATTGAAATTCGCTCCCTAAGAAAGGTCCCAAAGTGCCCTGAGAGCTCGCAGCCCTGACACTCACCTGGATCCCTACAGTCCCCCTTCTGCACCGGCAGCGCCGGGAGCCCGCCACGGCGGCGCGCGGCGCGGTTCTCGGCACGGAGCGCGCATAGGCTGGGGTAGGTGCGCCCGTCGCTGCCGCACACAGCCGCCCCAGTCCCCGGGCAGCCGCAAGTGCCCAACCGCGTGCCACCCAGGCGCCGGGGGCTGAATGGCGCGCCGCACTGCAGCCCCGGGGCGCAGGGCCGGCCGAGCTCCCCGCCGCAGACCTCGCCCTCGGCTGCAGCGCACACGTGGCAGCAGCGGCAGAGGTCCAGCACCGGACCCGCGGAGCAGGTGGGCAGTGGGGGGCAGCGCATAGGCTCGCAGACAGCGGGGCAGAACGGGGAGCGCCAGGTCCTCCGAGCCTCCACCCTGGGAACGGGTACCGGAGGCAGCAGCAGACACAGGAGGAGGAATTGTCCAAGCCCAGCTGGTCGAAGCAGAAGTCTAGTCATCCTGCTCCCTTCTTCCTCCCACTCTTCCAACTACTTTCCCCTGGACCCTTAGCCACTCTTAAATGAGCAACACTTTCTCTCGGATAGGGTACCGCCTCCACCGGTCCCAGACTAAGGGGCAGAGCCTGGCAGACCTCTCCATATACACACCCATATATCTTCCCAGCGCCAGTCCCTCCCCGAGGGCCACATCCACCCCCAGATAATGAGGAGAGGTCCCCAGCCCAACCCTGAACAGGGACCTACTTTGTGAAGCCCAGGAAACCAATAGGAGCAGACTGACAAGAGTGATCACCCACCCAAGGTCAGCGTTAGGAAAACACACCACATTTCAGTATTTCACATGGTTTTATTACAAAACAAGCAACGAAACAGTTTTAGAAAATTGTTTGTTTTTTGCTACACACCATTTCATAGATTACATAAAATGAGAAGCAGAACAGTTTCCATGCACTCAGCTTAGTGCTTCCAGCGCAAGTGCATTTCACAGCCAAGACATACCGGTTCAAAACACAGAATCATGCCACACCTTCCTAAGCACTACGGAAAGGAATCAAACTGTTCAAAAGGTATAAGGGGAAAAGTGACCTCGATGAAAAGATTTAATAAGCCTGTCCATTTCTGACATGTTCAAAGTTTATAAACAAAGCAGATTTGGGAAACTCCACTTCCAAAATAGTTACCTACATATGCTTGTTTATCTAGCTCACAGGGAAAACAAACATCAGATCCCACTGCTGAACCTGCTATTTATTTATTGGGTCCTTTTAGCCTGTATCAGAGCAGTTATACTCTGAGAGAAAAGAAAAACCTTTTGCTTCAAGTGAACTACAAAGTTGGACCTTAAATCTGCTCGCTCTCATGGGAATCTTCTAGCATTCTGCCCAGAAACAGATGTGTAATCCCAACATTTTGACCTGAGGTCACTCTAGTCTATGCATGTTTATGATGTCTCACAGTATGCAAAATGCCCAGTTATATTTACCAACCATTAACTGATAACTGATTGGAGATAGCAAATCCTTAAGCTTTTCATTAACAGTGGATGGTAAATAGTTTGTTTAGCTATAGGGAAGACCACCTGAAATACTGTTACATACAGTGAGTCAGGACACTGTCAAAAGTCTTATTAAAAACAGTACAACTCAGAGAAGGTTTTTATTCCACCAAGAAAATGCAGTATCTTTTTTAGTTCCTTTTATTTTTTGTAACTCAGACTAATCCCAGAGCCTATGAACTTAACTACTAACCTATATGCATCTTTACCCCATTTTTTCCATTTGGTTCCACTTTATACATTTAAGGCTAAATGCTTTGGTCATACATGCAACATCTTTGGCTCACATGTGTAATGACATTAAAAGGCTGTGGTGTGAATTGACCAGAAGGTAAGAAATATGGACACAAAAGGAATTCTGAAATAACGTTTGGGAATGAGAACCCTTTCAGGCTTGATTGATTATATTTTTCTACATTAATGTTCTAACTTGCAATTCCCAAGTAGTTGCTAGCCGGAGTCCTTTTTTTCCCCTCTATCATGATAATACAATCTGGATTTATAAGTATGTTTAATTTAACACATTCTCAAAATAGACCTTACTGAATAAGAAACATATCAGCTTACTTAATGACCAATTACTTTAGCAGTAGTAATCTAACAGAGAGCTTAATTTTAAAAAGAGAAAGAGAGAGAAATGGGTAGTTTTTATAATTTAAACACTAAAAGATTCTTATAACTTAAAACTTTTCATGAGATAGGGAATGTTTAAAGAGATCTCAAAAGTCCCTAATTTATTTTCATTAATTCAATATCGCTTATTGTGCACTTTCTTTTGCCTAGCCAAATAATTTTCTGGAGGAAAACTGGAAAATGAAATCAGGGACAAGGAGGCTTAAGAATTTGGGATGACTTCTTGAAAGCAGGCTACTTGAAGTATGTTGTAATCTTGACCACTCATAAATAAATAATTCCCAAACCGAGGATTTCTGAGGACAAAAGTATATGAGTCTGCAGAAAAGAGAAAGACAGAGAGACAGGGAGAGCCAGTAGTAGGTTTCCTTTTTTTATACCAGCACCATGAGGCCAAACAATGTAAGTGAAGGGTAGGTCCAACACAGTGCAGTCAAGAATAGTTTTCAACATGACGCTAACTTCAAGGAAACTATGATGCCAGAAAGAAACATAAGATTTCTCTCAAGTCACTAAGAATTTTCTGGTCATATCTTTTTGCCTCTCCATTGATCTGGACATAAGAAAGGAAAGGGATTTACTTAGATAAAAATGTTTCTCTTAGCCTCTTCTGCTAGTCATTAAGTTTTTAGTTTAAAGATATAATTAGCTGATTTGGCTGATAAAACTTACAGACAGAAATGAGTTACATTTTCTCTTCCCTTAGGAAACCCTGATAAGTTCCTGGTAGCAGTTTAGCACGTAAGCTGACAGACAAATTCTCCCAGGGACCCCAGAAATAGGATCTTTCTGTCAAATGAAAGAAAGCACACCCCAAAATTTGGGTGGGAAATGCGATCTATGGGAAATCTCTAGTCAGCAATGCACAGCCTCTAAATCAATGTTTCTATGCAGTTTCTATTTTATTAAAAATATAAATACCTATCAAGAGTTTCTCTGTATCTCTCTGCTCTTAAGTACGTGGAGCCGCATCAGATTACAAGGTCGGATCATGCAAATACACAAGATTTCACTCACAGGACAACACAAAGAATAGAAAGCAAGCAATCTGTCAGGGTATACCACGTTACAGCACTTAAAACTTAAGACTAATATTGGCCCATTTAAAAAGAGCTGTGAGGCAGTAATTCAAGATTATCTGTCTTTCCTAAAACAGAACTTTCTTTCTGTCTGGAAAACATGGATCAAAAAAAAAACTTACCTGGATAAACTCTAAACTATCTCTTCCGGGCACCTACTTCAAAGGAAATCCAAAACTCTAAAATAGAGATCTGATCTATCACACAAGTGAATTATCATACACATATCAACTCTCCACTCATTCCATCATAACACCATATCAAGGGAAATGTCTGTTCTGTTCTCAATAGTCATAACACTTAACACTGATAAACCCATCCTTGGGGCCAGACACAGAAACTAGGTGGGCAGGTCTGTCCCTCACACTGACAGTATTTGGGGTCAAAGAACATCTAAACAAAAACAGAGTAATTCTCACAATTGCTGAATTAAACAAATCATTTCTCATTCTTTACAAAAGGTCCCTCTTTCTTCCCCTATGGGGATCCCGTGGGGATCTGCCCTGGTAGACATTCTGGGAATCACCTGCCAGCCCCCAGACTTAACACCTCCCCTCAAAACGAATCTCAGTCAAGTGGAGCCTGGATCTTCCACCACTCCTCCCTCCTTTCAGGTGGTTCAGTGACTACCCTTCTACTTCACAGTCAAACTTCGGCCAATAAACAGGAATCGGATAAAACCAGATGACTGGCCTAAGATTCTGTGCTTGTCCTGACAACAAAGGGAAGGGACTAAAACAAGGACAAGCAAATAAAACCTGGTTAGGGACAAGATTGGAATTCCAACCTCCTCTCATCAGGACAACCTTGCAATAGTCAAAGAAGAGGCAACCTGCTCTCCACAGAGCGTGCCTACAGGTCTATAACCTAGTGATTTTCCCAAAGTAAATATACTGCACTGACTTTTTTTAAGCCAGCTGGATGGGCCCCTCCCACACAACAGCCACAGGAATATGAGTGGCATAAAGGCTTCTGACTATCCTCCAACAGATAGAGAAACTGAGTCATGGCCTCCTTTTCATAAGTCCTCCCCACTCCGCCCCCCCAGAACACTATGCCTCATCACACATCAGAAGTCCGTATGTTCTCATCATCAAGGTTGAACAGAAATGGTTTCTCCTTGGGGTGCTGGGGTTCCGACCGATGCCTTATCCGGGAGCTGGGCACTATCCCAGATGTATTGCTCTCCCCAAGTCGAGACGTGAATGAAGAGTCCTCAGGAGCCTCTTCAGCTGGGAGGAGCTTTTCCCCGGCCTGGGGGACAGGTGTCCAGGGTTGCCAGGAGGAGGCCACAGAGGGAGCTTTGCAGAGGGCTTTTTTCTCTTCCACAGGTGGACGCCCTCTGCAGAAGACAGAGTTGGGCCCACCTGAGAGGCTGGAGCTTCCAGAGCGAGTCAAAGAAATGGATCTAGAAAAGGATATTTCCTACAAAAATAAAAGGGAAGAAAAAACAAAGGAAAGTAAGAACTTTCCCAACCATGTTCATCCCAAAGCCCCTGGAAGAGTCCCCACCCAGCCTCACCACCTCACAGGTCCAGAGACACTTGGCTCCAGAAATCAAATATGTCCAATGGGATTCACTCCAGACTTGTCAAGGTCTGCCTGACAGGGATGTGTATGTGTAGGACACATCAGGAACTCTGTTTCTCTATCCAACCCTACCTCACCTCCTCCAACAACCAAAAATAAAAAAATAAAAATAAAAATGTGTACCCAAGTCTGTTGAAAGAGAAAAACAGGACAGCCTGGGGCTTCAGCTGGGACCAGGCTGGCTGCCTACATCACTAAATAGAACCTGCCTACTGCAGGACAATCATCTCTAAGTTGACAGCGACTATGCAACAGGAAGGAAGTGACTTACTCTGGGGTGGCACTTGAGGGCCTGGACAGCTGCCCTGATCTCCTTAATCCAGCTGTGCATGTCTTCTGGACTGTCCGCCTGCAAAACACCCACAGCACTTACACAGACATTTGGGGCACTATGATTTCAGCTTTCAAGTCTCTGACTCAATTCTAAGTTCATAAAATCACACCATTAGAGCTGGAAGAATCTCAGAGATCATCTAGTCCAGTGGCTTCAGACTTTTGAGGACATTTTCTTTTTCCTGCAAAAATAGTATTTGATACTTCATAAATAAAAGAGCTCAACGTAGAGCTTGCTCTGCAACGTGGCAGAGGTCATGAAGGAGAGGAGAGCTTAGAGGCCCAACCCCTGCTGAAGTCTCTCTCCTGCTCTGGAACACAATTGGCCTGGTCCAATTTTATAGAAAATGAAAATGAGGCCCTATGGCTGATCTACACTCCAGTCCTCCTGCCTCCCAATGCAGTATCTTTCTGCTACAGGTATCTGAACAGAATAATCCTATTTTCATTTCCAGTCCCACTGAAAGCAAATCCTCTACAAAGCCTCCCAGATGAGTATTATCTCCAAGCAGGTCTTCTCTCAAAGCACAAGCCAGCTGGGTCTGTCCATCCAGGCCTCAGAGTTGTTAGACTTAGAGCGCTAAGCTTAACAACACGTAGGACCCTGCTGAGCAAAGTATTTCCCCTAGAAATACCTACCGATCCCAGAAGGGGGCAGCAGCGGCTCTGTGAAGAAAGGCAGAAAGGCCACCACAGGTGGAGTCCTCCGAGTTATCAGTGCTTTCCGGCCTTAGAGAGGCTAAGCTAAGCCAACCAGCACATGCTGACTGAGGCCTTGCTCAGTATTACACATGACATCAGGTGCTGGGCACAGAGATGGGACCAAGACTGAATCCTTGACCTCCAGATATTTGTATTTGTTAACCTCTCTCTGTCCCCCTGCACCCTCCCCATCAGTACATTGGAGATGACCTCAGGATCTGCTGAGCATTAAGTCCTATGTGCTGCCTGTAAATTGCTTAGCATTGTGCCGAGGATATCGAAGTGGCCAATAAAGGGTAGCTTTTTATTAACACAAAAGAAATGCTACTGTGTGAGAGATCGCAGGGTACAAATTATACATACATGTGACATGAAGTACATGTGACATAGAAGGTCACAACATTTAAATAGCTGGAATCCAGCCCCATCCTCTCTTCTGCCCACAGAGTTTTTTTTTTTTCTGCATAGCTCTCCCCTGCTCTATGGTCCAGCTTACCTAGATAGCAAGCATACACGGTGCTTTGAAGCAGATTTACTGAGCATTAAACCTTAGGAAGCAGATCAGAATGCCACTCTGGCATGGCAGTAAAATTGCTGGCACCAAACTGTATGGGTAGTCATTATATTCTTTCCCTTTTTGCATGAAGCACACTTTTCCTTGGAACACATGACTGACAAACTGTCAGTGAAACTTTGAATTCAGATTTAGGTATATGGTAAACTCTTTCTCAAAACTGAATGAAATGAAATGTTTGTCAGGAAGATCATGAAAGTACTTTCTTGCAAATGCTGAATTTTGAGTTTTCAAAGCAAAAAACAGCTTTCTATACTTAAAAACTTTCTTGGTCATACCAGTGGTGATATTAACAAGTGTAATTATTTTAAATATTATATAATAAAATGGGTCATTTGGAAAATCTGCATACCTCAGTGAGACCACAATTTTCCAAGTGACCTATGTACACAGTTACAAAATCATGCACTGGTAAAAGGATTTCATTTAAAGTGTAGAATTGACCAATGGATTTTAATGTAAGAGTATGAAACTTTATTATTATTGGCTTCTAATTTCACATTGCATCTAAACATGAAGAAACTACCATTTGCCAAGTTTGGGGATAGGATCAAAGAAGAATACTCACAATTATCTGAAAAAGCTATTAAAATATTCCTTTTTTTTCCCCAAATATATATCTCTATGCGGGACCAGATTTTCTTAATAGTCTTCAATCAAAACAACATATGGCCCCAGATAGAATGCAGAGGCAGATATGAGAATCCTGCTGTCTACTATTTAGCTGGCCATTAAAGATAATTGCAAAAAAACAAAAAACCATGCTACTCTTGTTGCTTGTTTTGTTTTAGAAATATAATTCTTTTTCATAAGATGTTACTTGTCTTAACACAAATGAGTTTATATAGTTACCATTTTAAAATAAATTAATACATATTTTTAATGACTTTTAATCTCTAACTTCCTATTCCTCTTTGAGTTAGGTATGATAAACAGATTTGTCCATTCCCTCATTTATTTATTCAGGGTGATGCTAGCATTCTTTTATCCCAGAAATGTGGGCGCAGAAGGCAGAGGAGGCTGGAAGTGATGAGAAGTTTCTGGTAAATGTGCTCACACTCATGCACATGAAGCAAAGCCTTCGAATGTTTTTGTTGCTGTTACTGGGGTTCATGTTTCCATGACCTCTGTCCTAACTCCTACCCAGCATAATCTTTCACTTGACAAATACTTATTGAGTGTCACCAATGTGTCAGGCACTGTCTGTCTGAGGGCCTTCACAGCATGTCCCCTCAGATGTCCCAGAGACCTGCCAAGCTCAGAACCGCCTCTGCTAGGCCTGTGGGTTTTCCAGCCCCTCCTCCCACACGCCTATTACAGGGATCGCTGCTGTCAGACACCCGTGCCTCTCCTTTCTCCCTTCACCCCACAGCCAACCAACAACCAAGTCCTAGAGGGGACTCTTTGATAGCTTTTACATTTTCCACGTTTGTCCCTCCACCCTCATTTGGGCTTCCTTTTATCCCTCACCCAAATTATGACAACAGTCTTCCAACCCACCTAACGCCGACCTTCCCCCTTTTTCTCCTCCACCACGCACCCGGCCAGGCCATGGGCGGCCAGCACATCGTTACTGGGGATGGGGTTGAGGGCTACCATCTCTACTTTCCAGATGAGGAGAACAGGGCTCTGAAAGTTAGATAGCTTGCCCAAGTGATATTTCTAGATGGGAGATCTGATTGGGGCGCTCCCCAAGTTTAACCTCCAGGGACCCTAACCCTCAGCATAAGAGAGAGGCTCTGTAAGAACGGAAAAGGCAGGGACCCTGTGTATGTGCTTTCCAGCCTCCAGGATGCTCTGTGCTTCTTTTATCTCCAGGCTTTTCTTACATGTGCTGTTCCCTCTGCCTGGGCCACTCTTCCCCACAGCTGCCTCAGCTTAGATATGTCTTCCCTCCAGAAACCTTCCCTGGCTCCCTGGAACTGGGGGCGGTGCCCTTCCTATGAATTCCCATGGCAACTACTACTCAGTCTAATGGTAGCACTTATCAGTGTTTTTGTCCTTGTTTATCCCTCTACCCCCACCAGTGAGGCGTTTCACACCAGTGATACATTTAGCTTCTTTTGTCATATTCTGCATTCCATGCTGGGATCACCTACCTCCTAAATGCTTTTTCAATTTGCATATATTCAGGTTTACAGTTTGCGCTGTAAAGTTCTGTTTCACACATTTACTATGGCAGTATCACATAGAATAGTTCTACTGCCCTAAAAACTCCCATGTTCATCCACCCAACAACCCCTCGGCCACCCCATCACAATGTTTCAATTGCCCGTGCACTTGACTTTATCTCTTTCTCTCTGAGTTCAGGGTCTGTTCTGGGTAACACAGTGCCCCCAGCATGAGGCAAAATGCCCGGCATTCGAAAGATGCTCCACAAATATCTGCTAATCCCAGACCTGGAAATGCTTCTGTTGCATCTACAGTTTAAACTTTAGCCCTGAATGGCAATGGAACCAGCTCTCACACCCCCAGCAACACTTTCTGCGGTTCCCCTACGTCATCTCTCCAAGACGAGAATGCTTGTCTGAATGAATGGATCCCACAGATGGCCAAGGCTGCCAGCTTGTCTGCTGCGCTCTGGCCAGGGGACCAGCTCAGAGAGGGGATGAACAGAGCTGCTGTCCAATAAATAGGGGAGGGGTGAGCCCTGTGGAAGGGAGAGCATACTTGAAACAAAGAGGAAAGGGCTCTGGGAACCCTGGAAAGCATTGGTCGAGGAGACCCCCACTTAAACCAATACATGACATGAGAGTCCTCATGCTAGGAATGCAGTATTATCACGCTTCTGCATGAATCAGGGCATGCCTGTGAACTGCTAGGGTAGCGACTTGGCCCGGGAAGTCTAGGCCCTGCTTGGAAACCTGCCTCCCTAGCACCTATGATTTGAGAAGGAGTTGGAAGAACTCCAAAGCTGTGGGTGGAGGGGAGAAGCTTCTGAGAGCTGAACGGTCAGAGTCTAAACAATGGCTTTCTCTGTGCAGCTGGGCTTTGCACCTGGTGCCTGCACAGGGGCCTCTGCGCTTTTGTCTTTCCGCACGCAGTGATGACCACACACGGGCGGAGCTTATAAATACCCTCCAAAGGGAGAAGTGAAACCACTGACCAGTTCTCCTTTTCTCTGCTTAGTTGGCGCCCAGAGGCTGACAGCAGCTGGTCCGCACTCACGTTGCCCAGCACAGAGGCTCAACCTGCTCTTAGTCTTTTATGGTTGGGAAACTTTTGGCAAACATCCTGTTTAGAATAAAAGGGGACTCAGACTGACTTTCAGGGGCTAAATTTACCAACTAGAAACTTCAAACAAAATAAAAGAGAAAGCACAGGAAAGGGCAAGGCCTATGAGCACACCATTCACAGAAATGGAACATCACTATCTCCTTGGAGCGAGCTTTTTACCTGTATGTAGAAGGTCCTGGAGCTTGTAATGATTTCAAACAGGTTGTCCCTCATCAGGAGATCACTAGACAGAGACAAAGAAAGTTAGCAGGAAGGCTGGCACACGCACCGGGGACCTGATCTGTCCTAAGTCAAGGCACAAGTACCCTCTACCATAAAAAGGGGGGCTCCTGGGCCATGCCTCCCTCAGTCCCTCCCTCGAAAACCATACAGGGCTTTCCTCTAGCTTCACTCCTTAGAAGGTCTCCGGAGGTTTCAACATCCCCATGGAACTCCTCACGCACATGTCACCACCACCACTAGATCTAACAGATAAAGCTCTTCCCCTCTAAAGTCTTCTGCTAATATCTACCACACCCCACACCACCTACAGTTGTGGGCTTTGGTTTTTGTTTTAGTGTCTAAGAATGTACAATGTGCTTTGTGCAAAGTACTGATTTGAGTGTTTTTTAGAATCAAGTAGATGAAAAATTTATTATATAGAGACATATACATATATACATATACCTATCTATAGATAGGTGTACAACATAATGATTTGATATTTGCATATATTGCAAAACGGTCACCATAGTAAGTCTAGTTAACATCCATCACCAAGCATAGTTACAAATTTTTTTCTTGTGATGCAAACTTTTAAGATCTACTTTCTTAGCAACTTTCAAATATACAATGGTAGGTTCTCCACACTGTACATTACAACCCCAGGACTTAGATTTATTTTAAACTGGATGTTTGAACCCTTTGGTCCCCTTTACCCATTTTGCCCACCTCCGCTCTCTTCCTCTATCAACCACCAATCTGTTCTTCGAGGAAACCCAGGGTCAGCTAGGCTGTGTGACTTGTCCATGGTACCAGAGTTAGTCAGTGGCAGCAGTCAGGATTTGAACCCAAGTCTGACTCTGGAGTCTATGCTTTAGTCACTCCACTACTGTCTGCCTCTCTTAACGGAGCCAAACCTCTCATATCCAAACCTTCCTCCACCCAAGCAACAACCCATCAGCTTCATCAAATTCCTGCTCTGTGCCTCACTACACTGGGCTGGGGGGAGCTGGATGCTAAAGAGCAGAAAAGGAAGGAGAGAGTAGATGACTTTAAGGTGCTTCAAACTTAGCGCAAGTTCGGGAGGAGGGATTCTGACTTCTGCAAAGAAGGCCAGAAGTAGCTGATACTCCGTGACAAAACTCAAATCAGCTGAAATGACTTACAGTGTTAAATGTGTCACAGTGGGGGATATGTAAGGAGTGAAAGAGCTAATTCCTTCCCAATAAAAAATTTAAAAAACAAAACTATATACTGGGGTGTCGGACTGCAATGCTGTGGGCCAAGAGTTAGAACAGCCCCGAAAAAGCACTGACCACAGGCAGAGCTGGCTACCTGGCCAGCTGACTTGAAAAGAAACGGCAGGCATCAGTGGCACACGCCCCAGAGAGAGGAGCATGAGACCAGAGACCCACATGGGAGGGGACAGCAACACGGGTCAGATGGGCTGGGGCTAAGTTCTTACTCCACTTCAAGAAAAGGTATTTTAGGAACATTTTTAAAACCTTCTGAGCCTTTGTACCCTAACTGTAAAATAGAGATGAGAACTCCTTTTTCTGGCCAGTCACCACAAAGATCAGCTGTAAGGGATAGAAGGCATCTGGCACAATGTGTGTCACATAGTGGTCAACTGAAACACAATTCACTATTGTTATCATTTTCTTAGCTTCTGAGTAGAGATGGCTCCACTTACTAGCTAAAATGTTTTAACCTTTTACAGTATGCATGCACACCGAATGGAATCATGGAATCAACTACTGAGGAGGTCAAAGCAAAGCAGGGAGGAAACCCCTGCCCTTTCCACGTCTACTTCTCAGGCTACACGTTGCCTTTCCATTCAGTTCTACAAATGTTGGTTGACGACCCAGACGCCCAAGAGCCCCTTGACTGGGTTGGCGAGAGGACACACAGTCTCACAGGCCTGGAACCTGCAGAAGGGGTTTAGAGACCCCCTTCCCTGATGATCTTCAACCTCTTAATTCTTGTACTCAGAACTCACTCTGACTCTGATAGTCAGATATTTAGGCAAAGTATGAACCACTCTCAGGGCTGAACCTAATCTGGGTTCTCTGAGCTGCCCCAACATGCCCACGAGGTCATATGTCCAACCTGTACAGACTCTCAAGGGTCAGGAACCATCTCCAGGGATCTGGTCATGCTCAATCTTTCCTTCACCGCACTTCTGGAACTTCCATCTCTAGGTACTTGCGTGAATTATACATTGTCACTGTGCTCTGCAACTGCCATTTGCAGAGCCTCAGTCCCTGCTCCCTGGGTCACCCAGCACTTTGTTTTCGTGCAAGACCCTCCCACACCTTCATCAGAGAGCAGTTTGCTTGCTGCTGTTAGCTTTCCTGAGGATGCTGGTCTGCAGGCCCAGTCCGCGGGATGGAGAGACCATCACCGTCCCTGAAGACTGCAGGTTCAGGGCCAAAATGAGGATTTCTAGATGTCCAGGTGCCCTAAGATTCCTAAAGTTCTAGCACATCTGTATTTGGTGTCGGATACGAGAGAGCCCTTCCCTAGGAGCCCCAGGCCCACAAATCATCTATACACCATGATGCTTGGAAGGTAACCATTTCCTCGTGGCAAGAGGAACCCATTAAAAATACCTCCTCTTTCTGCCCTGCGTGAGAGTAACAGTTGCTGTGAATCACCTTGTGTGAAGGGGATAACAGGGACTTGTCAAGGCAGGAGAAGAGAAAAGGCGTAAGAAATTCATGGGGAAGCACTGGCATAAGCAGTAATCTGACCAGAAGTGCTAAAAGTGGGTGACTAAGGGCACAGGCCCCCCTCTGTGCAGTGACCGTCTACCTCTACCCCTGAGAAACACCTCAGCACCACTCTCTTCTCTGTCCTGCATTCTTTTTCTCCATGAGAAAATTATTATATAGGCTCATCCTCTCAGGAGTGAGAGTAAAGTAACGGGCAGAGGGTAAGTCAGCCCCGCGTGACCTCCCACCCACATCAGCTAGGACATGGTGACTCAGCCATGAGACCTCAGGCCCTTGTTCTCAGAAGACGACTCAAACAGAGCCTCAGAAGGGCGGTAAATGAAGATTCAAGAGGGCAAATGGGGGTTTGGATCGGAACAAAACAAACAGGGACAATTACCCAGATTTGACCAGACACTCATGCGTCTTGAGAACATCCTTGAGAAATATAGTGCGCAGCGGTTCTCGGTCCTGGGGGCGAAAACGGAGCGAAAGGTCAACAAGGCTGCCCACATAATGCCATGACCCAGACTAGCTGACTGACATGCCTCTCGCATCGGAGGCGGCTGGCTAACAACCAGATTGCAAATGAGGCAGGGTCTCGAATTAATCAAGAGAGAAAGAAAACTCTAAGATGTTCTGTGGCTCTGACCACAGAGCAGCTCACTGCATAGGAAGAGGGAGGAAGTTCGGGCCACCGTGATATCACTGCGATGGTGAGCACACAGGATGGATGTAGACAAGACAGAGCAGCACCTCCAAAGCCGATGTGTGTGCCCACGCCTCGGCACACACCCCCACGGGGTTACTCGTGTTCCACTTCCCTCCATGACCTCTCAGCGGTCCCAAAGCAACTACAAACCTGCTCACACTTGAAGTAGGAGATGGTAAAGTCATCAAGAGCAAAGAAGCGACGTTTCCAGCTCTTTCGCTGAAATAATAAATAAGCAAAAAGCAGGACATTAGGAAGCAGTCCCAGCAATCTGGAGGGTGCTCTAGTTCTAGCTCCCAGGTGCACAGTGCCACGGAAGCTGGGCTCCCACGCTCAGTGGGGAAAAACCTTCTTCCTACCTGGGGCAATGCCTCTGCGGCGTGCGGGGGCAAATGTCTGGCCCCAAGCCTCTCGGGAGTGTGGGTGAGGCCACAGAGGGCTGCAGCTCCTCCTTGCAGACTGCTGTCCCCGCTACTCCACCCACACCCGCCAGCTCCAGCCCCGGCGCTGACACTCACCACATTCCCTTGCTTCACACAGTAGCCGCTCTTAATGAGGGGGGGGCCAGTGGGTACACGGCAGCCTGTCGTGGGGACGTAACTCTGAGACCTTCGAAGGATGGCGTGGGACCCTGGCTCACTCCCTTCCTGCCCATCCCCACCATTCTACAAGGAAACAGTGTCAGGGTTAGCGCCTCCCCCTCAGCCCCTATGCAGCCGCCCCCCGCCCCACCCAGCTCCCTCTGGCCAAGTCACCTCTTGCCTCTCTGCCCATGATGACAGTCAAAGAGCTAAACAAGAAGATAAACCCTTCCTTTGCTCCCCTCGGGCTTTGCACCTGCTTTCACGGAATAAGCTCAGGGAAGCTGGAGAGACCAGGGAGAGGGAAGGACAGAGAAGGCCAACCAGAAGAGCAAGGAGACCTCACATGCCTTCCTTAACCCCACTCCCCATGGAGTCTACACGTGCTCGTCTCAAACTGTGCTGGCCACACGGCTTCAAGACGCAGTGGCCTCTATGTCTACACTGCCATTACCTACATCCACCCTGGCCCTGTCGCTTCTCGCCCACCGTGTCTGCACTGGCTCTACCTCTCCCATCCACTCTGTCCTCGGCAGTCCGCTGGGCATGTCACTGGCACAGCATGGACACTACACATTCCCACGAGCCCCAGCAGCCCCAGGCCCCAGCACCTGGTTGATGGGTGTGTGTACCACCACCCCTCCGATGATCTCTGTCTTGTAGGCCACCTGTGGCTTCTTATCGAGGGCCGGGGGCACTGTCAGGTTTTTGAGAACTTCAGTTGTCAGGGGCATGCCCCCAGCTTTGGGTACCTGGGAAGAATGATGGAATGGTGGTCAACAGGGAACAGAAGCTTAGGAAAGCGGGGAGTCAAAAACAGAAAGGGAGGGGTGAGAAAAGCTCATGTACCAAATTATAGTGAGACAGCCCCCTCATGCCCCAGGCCTTCGGTTAATCCATAGCTTATGAATATGAAGAAGTCTGCCAACAACTCTGCCACACACACACACACACTAACACATTTACTCAACAAATGTACTGAGCACCTACTGTGAGCCAACCTTTCCTGGCAAAAAACTAAAGATAAAACAGCAAATTTAGACACATCTTGCCCTCACGGCTCATACATGCTAGTGGGGGAGACTGTCAAAGACTTCATAACAAAACAGTCAGAATAATTACAAACTGTGGCAAGTGCCATGAAGAATATAAACAGAGGCTGAGCTAGACAGCAGCAGTGGAATCGCCTGAAATGGAGTGGTTAGCGTGGGTCTCCAGAGGAGATGGGCAAACAGTAATTTGAAGGGTGAAAAGGAACCAGAAATGTGAAGACAGAAGAAAGCATGTTACTCAGGAGGACAGGTAACATACATGTGATATATGGTACAGAATTAGGGAGCGTGAGCTTTGGAGCCCAAAGGCCTGTGGTATAACCCTTGATCTGTCACGAACTAACCAAGGGACCTTCAGGCAATTCATGGACTGTCTGTGGGCCTACACTGTCTCCTGTGTGAAATGGAAAGTGAAATAACATTTATGTTGTAGAGTTATCATGGTTATCAAATGATAGTGTATATGCATTTTAAAACTTCAGAAACAAATAAAAATACAAATGTATTACAAATTATTTTCATTAACATTTCACAAATGGTACCAACACTGACAAACAAGAGCGCTTCCTGAAGAGGGAGTTGTTGTTTTGTTCCTCACCACAGCTGATCACAATCACAGAATCTTCATGGTTAGCTGGAGACCACAGGCCACAGGCTGCAAACCGGGGGCCCAAAGGCAGACATTGCCCAAACTGTGTTCTGTTTGTTCTATACGGTATGTGTTCCAAGCTACATTTAACATTTGAGGTATTTCGCATAAAAATCCAGATTTCCAGCCAAGCAGCAGCTCACTCTTCAGATGGGGAATACATTCTTCTGTTTGCCGCCATCCCTACCATTTCCCACACCAAGGCCATGCTTCAGGGGGCACTGGTCCTCACTGATGTTGTTTTTCTTTCTCCTTGTCCAAGTCATTCATTTATAACAGTCTGCAAACTCTGAAGAAATCTTTCATTTTATAAGAAAAAAAAAAATGAGAGGCCCAGAATACTCAAGTCATTTGGCCAAAGCCACGACTGATAACTAAACAAAGACCAGACCCTGACTCCCAGCTCAGGCGGTGCCCACAGCCTCACACAACCTCTTGGTCACAAGAACTCCATGCAGACTGCATGTGAAAAGCTAGTATCCTCTTCTGCTTTTCCCACAGCCTACGGAATCAGAGAGACTAAGAGCATAGACCCTTCAAGAGCTCGCAGCTCAGGGGAACCAAGGACCACATCATCTGTTGTCCATTCAAAGGAGGAAGACCATGTGACTAAGGTGGGGCCCCAGAAATACAAGACTCCTCTTTCTGGCCTGCAAACTCTGTGTACAGAGGCAAGAGTGACCCCTGCTCACCACCTCCCGGGACTGGGTCAGACACCGACTCTGTCTTTTCCTTTTGGCTATCAAGAGAGAACAGCAGTTCCCAATGCTTTGGGCCTCCACTCAATGCCACGCAATGAACTAAACTATTCACTACATTATCCCTAATCTCAAGGAATCTTATCAAGTAGGTATTATTTCTCCATTTTATAGATGAGGTCAACAAAAGCTCATTAAAATGAAGTAATTTGCCTGAGGACTGCCTGACTCACCAGTGCTAAATACACCTACATACCTACCTACCTACCACCCAAACTTTCTCTGAGTTTTGCTATTGTGAGATAAAATTCCTTAGGAATGTTGATTGTTGCTGGGGTGTTTCGTGATCCATGGAACAGCAGAAATTCTCCCCAAGTGAATTCCTGAAACCCAGCAAAGAAATAGGGACATAGCCTTTGAGTTTGCAGTAACCAGAAGAAGACTTTACAGAAGTTTGGCTATTATGTTGCCTGCCTCTCAGAATCTTGTCACCCACCGGGAGAATGTCTGGTGGTCACTGCGCATGCCCCTGCAGTGTGGGCTGCTTCGGACCAGCCTCCCAGAACCCTTCCAAAACCACTACCCTTCTGAGGACTTTGAACCAGCCTATGAAGGACAAACTCAACAAAATCTATGCTCTAAGCTTGAAAATAAGGTCATCCTTTTGGTTTGTCCATATCCCAGAGGCCTAATTAAAGGTGTGCCCTCTTCCATCCACCTGTGGTGTGTTCTCTGATGCTAGAGATCCATGTGGGTCTCATTCGCAATGCGAAATGAAACTTGCAAGGATTCATCTCTCTTCTCACCAACATGGGGGATGGGGGGATGGGGGAGCTGGGCTTCCCATGCACAGCTCAATTTTCAACCCCTTTGAGAAGTGTAGTGAATTGAATAATGTTACCCTGTAACCTCAGAACATGACCTTGTTTGGAAATAGGGACTTTGCCTGTGGAATTAAACTAAGATGAGGTCATGCTGGTTTAGAGTGGGCCCTAAGTTCTATGACTAATGTGCTTATAAGGACAGGAGAGGTCATAGAGACACTCGGGCCATACAATAATGGAGGTAGAAACGGAATGGCACAGGTATAAGCCAGGGATCACCAAGGACTGCCGGTAGCCCCTAGAAGCTGGAGGAGGCAAGGATTCTCCCCTAGAGGCCTCAAGAGGGAACACAGTGCTGCTAACACCTTGACTTCAGACTTCTAGCCTCCAGAACTATGAGAGAATAAATTTCTGTTCTTTTAAGCCACTCAGTTTGTTACGGTAGCCCTAGGGGAAAAAAATACAGAAATACTAATATTCTGAGAGAGCCCTATTCTTAAATGTTGTATGTTGATCATTTTCTTCAAGCATAAGGACTCAATGGCCTTAGCATAATTGTGAACAATGATCTGTGGGCAAAAAAAACTGGATCTATCCTGGCTCCAAAACCTTGGGAAAGCCACTTGGATCTCTAGGCATTTGCATGTCCTCATTTATAAATGGAGAGAATCACACTTGTCCTTCCTACTTAAGGTTTTTATAAGGCAAAAATGAAACCATATATGTAAAAGTGGTAAGTGATCTAACATATTTGAACACTGTTGCTCATTTTTAATATTTTTATAAACTCCTAGGTCTTGGGAGCCAGAGGGTCCTGAGGTTTGAATCCCAGCTTTACCACTTACTAACCTCTAGGCTTTGGGCAAGACTCTGATTTCCATTATCCTCCTCAAAAAAGTGACAATACATCCACCTGTATCCCAAGAGTGATGTGGGGCTGAACGTACAGCACGTGTGCAGGTTTCACTTGATACACTGTCTGTTCCCTCTTCCATCTCTGCATCCCACACTAAGTGCCTGATGTTTCACTTGGCACATGAGGTGCCTTAAAATTAATACGGATGTTATCCAGGTGGTGTTCCAGCCCCACATCTACCCCTCATCCTAGCCTCCCTAAGGAAGGACAGACAAGAGAAGATGATGCAGACGTGCAGAAAGGAGTAAACCCTTCCAGGACGCAAAAAGATTAGGGTGTAGAGTAACCCTCCTCCTCTTCCTTCTACCCCACAAGATCTTCAACAGGAGGGCTGAAGTGATGTATTAACAGAACAAGAATAGTGAGCGGGGGCGGGGCTGGGGTGGCCCTGGAGATTGTGGAGACCCTGAAGAAGGCTTTGACATCCTGCCACATCCTTAGACTTCCAGCCTCTGGGCACCTGTATTCTCTCCCACTCCTGTAGCCTATAACTTCCACTCCATGGGGCCAGAAAAAAAGCAGGGGAACTAGGTGATTAGAGCAACTCTGTGCGCCAGACATGAAAGAAAGGGAAAGAGGCTCTCTGCTGCCTTGATACGCTGTATAGCTCAGTTCGCCGGGCAGGACCCAAGGAGGAAATCCAGGAGGAAATGCTGAATGAGGATAAAATATTAGATATTGAAAGAAACTCCCCAAACCGTGGGAGATGCAGAAGGATGAAGATCCCAACATGAATAAAGAAAGCCTTTACTAAAATCAGCACTCTAGAGCCAGGTACACAGCAAATGGGTGAGCAGACATGTGAGTTAGCAGCAATCTCCTGCCTTTTGCTCTCTTTTCACGGGTTTAACAAAGTTTGTCAGCAAAACAAGCTAATAAGCAAAACTACTTCAGTGACTGAATTGTACTGTGTGTGGGTCCAGCATCACAGGTGCTGGACAAGTGTGGATTTCTTCTATTACTTTATTCATGGGACCCTGATGCATCTGGAGAATCATCTGCCCCAGCACATAATGATTATTGGAAGTCACTAGAATGCAAAAACTGCTGACCGTGTGATATAGAAAACCAAGCTTTTCAGCATACGAACCATGTTTACTATGCCACAAGTCTGTCTAGATTATTGGTTAAAGGTCTAGTGTTTTCCAAAACATATAGTTGCCCTCTCCTCCTTCCTACCCTTCTCCCTTTCTTTCTCTGTATTTCTAAGGAACAAGAAAGAAATTCTTCATCAATCAAGTCAAGGAAAATGAGAGTACTTGTGACCAGTCAGTGAACTAGTTCAATGATGTTCTTAAATAAAATATTTTTGTTTTATTTAAAGAGAGACAGAGGAATATCGATGTGAGAGAGAAACACTGAGTAGTTGCCTCTCACATGTGCCCCGACCAGGGACCAAAGCCACAACCCAGGGATGTGCCCCAACCAGGGACCAAATCCGCACCCAGGCGTGTGCCCCAACCAAGAATCAAACCAGCGACCTTTCGGTTTGCAGGCTGACACCCAACCAACTAAGCCAAACTGGCTGGGACTCAAGTGATGCTTTTAAATAAAACATCTTTGCAGGACAGGTTGGTGGATGGCTTGGACTGATCCCCCAGGCTACCTCTTAAAGGGAGAAGAATATTCCCTCAAGCCAGGACAAAGTTCTGACTTCCCTCTTCATATGCTTTTTCCTTTAATCTGCTTCTCACAGTCAGCAATGTATTTTCCAATCCCACCACCTTCTGAAGCAGCATTACCCAAAACACAACTGACCAGAAGCCCTGCCAGGAAGAACAAAGCAGACGTTCCACGAACTTCCCATTGAACTTGATTCAAACTCAAACTTGCTGTTCAACGTGTAGTCAGCCATGGTGTGAGAAGAGTTAGGGAACTGGACCTGGAACAAACTCCTGGAAAAGCCCTGCTGCCCCTGGAATTCTCCCCACCCAAACAGGCCACATGCTGGGAAAAGGCGCAGACCTCTCCAGAGAGGAGAAGAAATCATACATACTGTGATCTTGCTGGCTTGATTCAGGGCTTCGACCCAGTCCTTCAGATCTTTCTGGTCATTGGCTTGAAGAAAATACCTCTGAGATAGGGCATTGATGACTGCGGAAGTCATGGGGAAGGAGGGAGAAAAACCCTGGTCAGAACACATGAAGCACAAAGACTCCACAAAACTAAGGGGCTTGAAGTAGCAAGGTGGAGGGTCCCCGCAAAGCAGAGGAAGACTTTTCCCAGGGTGCGAAGTCACGTGCATGAATATTGGGGAAGCAGCCGGCTACGCTGCTCTCTCTTTAAAAATGTGGGTTATTCCACTGGCCACAAGAATGACACCTGACATGAACAATAACCTTAACATGCTGTTGTGCAGTGAGTAATGAGGCTGCTAGTCGGCCACCACCAAGACACATGCTTGAACTGCTTTTAGAGGTGCTGACAAGTTTACATTCATAATGACACATATAATTTTGGCCCCAGTGCTCCTTGTTTCCACTGGCACAACTGGCCTGGGTTAGGAGTATTGTCTGTGGTTAGAAAATGGAACAAAGCTTGCCTGAAATCAAACCATCGACTCTGTGACCTTGACCTCATTTTCAGCCTGTACTTTCCTCTGAGCACTCCACTGGGTCATCAATTTACTTCTGGGTTCATAATGTTTTAGATAGATCTGCTGAGAGCATCATTTTTGAGCTTAGCAGTGACATTTTAAATGTCAGCACCATAAAAGCTTGAACCAACCTGCAACTGGGAGAGATGACCACTCAAGGGACCAGTGGATTCCCCTACCATAAAGAAGCCTGAACTATTTAAGAATCATGGTATACAGAATTCATTACCTCATTCATTCAGTCAACAAATATTTATCAAGCACCTACAATGTGCCAGAACCACTCTACGTGCTAAGGATACAGGAATACCCCTGACTTTATGAGCTTACATTCAAATAACCCCAGATATGCAACAGAAACTATCAGCACTTGATTCTAGCACTTAGTACAGGACTGACATATGGGAACTAAATATATACTAATGACTTGAGGCATCAACTGAGTGGCTCTGTTTCCTGTGTCACCCCAACACCGTCACTTGTTTTGCAATACTGAGACCCTCAACAGAACACCCCTTCTTTTCTATTATCCCCCCAGCTTTTCCAAGTCTCCACTTTTCCTGATCATGCCACTAAAGAGCTCTGAATTGAGGGCTCCTAGAAACTTCCAGTAGATACTTTGCACCCTTCCCCGTGGAGTCAGGAAAACTTGCAACACCGCTGGACCTCTGTCTTGGGTTATTAATAACCTTTGTGGTGAGACCAAGGAAAGTAGTATCACTTGAGAGCCAGGAACATGGCTGTGACTGAAGTCACTCACGCACACAGGATTTAAGTCACATGTGATCACCAGACCATTTCCATGCAGAAGAGGAAGCTGCTATAAGAGTGTTCAGAAAACCCATCCTCTGGCTGAGTACTTACCAAAGCAAAACGGAGTCTTTGGCTTCTGCTTTGGGGTAGCTATGCTCACCTAAATCAAATTTTAAAAAATAAAAGAAACATAACTATGTTTCTAACAGTGTTAAAAAGCAATTCTTTCCATTTTTTTTTTTTGTAGGAAATGTTTCTTACAAAAAGGAATGTATATAAATATGTGAACACTTTAAAAAATAATAGGATTAAATGGAAACCCTTGCACTCACCATGCAGATGAAGCAATAGGACATTATCAGTCCTATTTCTCAGAAATCCTTCATGTGCCCCTCCCTGATAGGGTCCCATCCCCACCCCTCAGAGATAATCACTATCTTGATGTTTGTGTTAATCTTTACCTTTGCAAATACACTTTCAAAAGCCACTGAGTCCTGACAAAATTCTCTTTGGACCACAAAACCTGTACTTCCCCCTCACACTAGCAAGATTCTACTCCTCTTTCAACCACCAAGCCCCCTCTCTAAACTGTTCTCCAAATTGAAGGTGGTATTGCTACAAATACACAGACTTCAATGACAGCTCACAGAAACACGAGGCAGTATGTCACTCGCTGCATTTGGACACACTGATAGATTTCCTACACATCTACCCTGACTGTTTAACCATGAAAACACGCACTTTCCACATGTTCCAAGAGGAGCCAATGGAATCAGAGAGCATAACTATGTATTTAAGGAAAGGGCATAAGAAAATAGAAATACAAGTATTTCTGTACCTCCTACTGTTTGATTTCATCTGGCTTTTTCGACCCTACCCCCAGCACATGCATTCCTGAGCATGTGCCTGTGAGCCCACCTCTCTCAGGTACAATACACCAAACGAATAAAGGAAAGCAACTCATATCCCATCAAATGCCCACAAAGATTAGGTGACTGCCCTTGATGGAGGCTGGACCTCGCTGGAGCAGGCCTCCACCACTGCACCTGGGTTTCCTCAGGGGCCAACCTCCTTCCCCTAGGAACTATTCCCACGTTGTCATAATCCTCCTGTGGACACCGTTCCTTCAACACCTTTTCAGCCAAGGACATTCTCTCTCTTGTTCTCACAGAGGAGCCCCGGGAGTGGTTCTTGCTTTAACAGAAGGCATGAAGCCAGAAGCTAAAGAAAAATCTTGAATTAAAATTAAAGTCTCCTCTTGGCTCATAGTTGCTAAGGGTCTGATCATGACTAACCCACCAGTCTGACTGGATTCTCACTCTTGGCTCTAAGTTCTTTCTACAGACCTGCCCAGATTCCTTAACAACCAAAATTAAGCCTGCCCCGAATACTCAAGATGGGAACTGAGGTACCAGCCTATGAAAGGAAGGATAGGCAGTATAGCCTGAGTCCGGGTGCCAGAGGACCAGGGCCCAAATCCAAGGTGTCCCAGCTGTGTGACTCCCATTTCCTGTTCCATCAAATAGGTATAATAATACCATGTTCTCATAGGGCTATTGTGAGGACTAAATGTGATACTGCAGGTGAGGCACTTACCTTATCCTGTCATATAGAAGATGCATTTAATACTTCATTTCCTTTAAAATCCCATTCCACATTACTTAGTACACACAGTGCCATGCTTGGCACTATGAGCAAAATGCTGAGAGCCTTGTGAGCTTCTCAGAGCCTACAAAAAATGTGTGAGACCTGAAAAAAATGCCTGGCCTCCAACATACAAACTGAATAGGGCATACTCAACATTAATAAATATTCAATTAAATGTTTGTATAACATCATCTCAACCTCAATGACAAGTATTTAATTAAATGCCTACAACATGGCACATTAAGTCAACTTCATTAATGTTTCACTTAAACATGCAAAAAATTTTATTACATTAAAAATAAACTTAGTAGCTTTGATTATCTTAGTACACAGAATACTTGGTGTGCAAGATGATTGCCAAGAAATTAGAGCCAATCAAAAATTAACTGAGTTCCACATAGCCAAATCATTCCAAAAGTAAAATAATTAAAATCCTTTCAAATATTTTACAGCCAAACAATTATGTTTAATGAGAAATGTAGGTTTGTTTTGATATGTTTACCATCATGTTAGGCAGAGGCCAAAGTGCCTAAGAAAGTGTTTAAATAGTCCTGAAAAATATGAAGATTTAAGCAAAGGTGAACCCACATATCCTGAGTTCACACATCAACTACTCAAATTCAGGCATGTCTTCGCCACTCCCAGGAACCGTGCACTGGAGCTCTATGACATCACAGTCCTGGCCTCTGGGCCCTCTAGTTGTCCTGAGTTTTGGACCCCAGAATTCAGTTTGAACCACAGCGTGTGCCTTTACCTTGCTTGTGTCTGATGTTCTGTGTAGGGAACCGTTCCTTGTGGTTTAGGGAATTATAGCCCCGGCCTGAGCATGACCTGCCATGGGCACCCCGGCTATGCTTGTCTTTAAGTCTCAACATAAGGCTGTACGGGAGACATAACCAAAAGCCACTCAGAGGGTTTCTGTGGGAATTGGATTTAAAGAATGCTTATTATGCTTTAGAACTTGCTCTGCTTTTCTTGTCTTTTAATGTAACAAAAACAATCTCTAGCAAGGAGGTATGAAACCTTGCACCTAATGCCATTGTGGCGTCAAGATGTTTAATAGACCCTGACACAGACTGGTCACTGTGCCCTCTGTACTGGTACTTGTAATCTGTTACTGTCAACTATAATCCAAACAACTAAAGGCTATTGATAATTCATGAATTTTGACCTTGTATCTCCTGTGTGTATCCTCCTCAATAAAAGGCATGAAGGACGAAGGTTTGATTGCTGTTCTACCTTAGAGAAAGCAGCCACCTTCCTTCCCCCAGACATAATATAGTGTCCTGGGTAGATTTGTTCTGCCGTGGTCATGAAACCTCTGCTGGACAGAGTAGTTTTCAACGGAGCCTAGGGTGTTAGAGGCACCTCCGCCTTAGTTCTTATCTGGCAGTGACTCATTTTCTTGCAGCATCTGTGTTCCCTGCGGGTCCTCATGCCCATGAGTGCCTGTGTGTCCTGCCCTTGCTTCCTGTATAATCCTGACCATCGAAGAACTGCCTTGGCCATCCCAACCCTAAGAACCCACCTATCTCATAGCATCCCTTCTACTTTCGGCTTTGGAAAGACAATGAAAAGCTGGGTGCTTCAAGACCTGCTCCAGCTTCTTAGGAGATTCTTGCTCCCAGAAACCAACATTTATCATTGACTAGGAAGAGCACACTGGGAGACTCTTCTCACCCTGGTTGAATGGCGAATGGTCCACTTTGACCACAACTTATTACTAACCTATACTGCAAGAATGCTACCCATGTGCTATTCATGTGCTCCCCATGTGCTCAAAGAGATTGCTGGTTTTTCATTTGTTTGTTTTTATATGTTCTCCAATTTTCATTCATGCATATCTATTATTTGCCTCATGCCTCATGGTTTACCACAGAAGGATTATTTGGCAAAGCAGTTTCTTGCTGAAATAACTACACATCAGGTTTAGTTCACCCAGATGACCCTCAATGTCTCTGAGAAGTTTCCTGATTAGCAAAGGCAAAGAATGGCAAAAAGAGGAAAACGCAATATCTACCTGTGCTGTGCCCCTCAGAGAGCAGGGCAAAGGTAGGGTTCTCACTTACTATGAACAGGTAGCTCTGGCCTCCTTCTGACATTCTGGTGATTATAGAAGAAGAAGCCTTGGCCCCCGGGAGAAATAACCCCTCTCCCCACACCCCCACCACATCTTGGAGATGACGACAGGCCGTGCAGCCTTCCTCAGACATAACGAAGAAGCCAACGACCCAGAGAAGTGTGCTGACAGACTGACTAGTGAGGAAAGTCAAGCGCAACCATCTGCATGCTGCAAGGTGGCCTCCATCGAATACCTGCACAACTGTGGTTGACTGGTGGATCCTGGGTTATGCAAGCAGAGAGAGGAGGTCGGGATATGAGGGGGGAATGAGCACAGGTCACCCAGAGAGTGACGCAGATGAGGCTGCTCTACAGTGACACAGACTCTCAGGAACTTGTTCTTATCAGATCAAACACAGACCACAGGAGCAGCCAGCTCATCAGTGGCAGGGCTCTGCTAGCCAGCCCCACCCTGCCTGTCTTAGGCCGGAAGTGGAGCTGGGGCCCTCTGGCACAGCAGCAGCAGTAGAATGAGGTCTTGAAGCCCTGGTGTGGCTCTGCCCCAGGGTCCAGGGTAACCCTGCCCTACAAGGTGGCATCAAGAGCAGAGAAAGAGAAGCAGCAGCCACCTACACAGAATGATCCAGGGGGCTCTAAGTCAAGGTCTCTGAACCAGTCAGGGGTTCAGGGAGCCCTGAAATTACAGGGAAAATCATGGTGGGTACACACTTACATACTTTCCCAGGAAATTGAGTCCACACTTTTCATCAGACTCTCTAGATGATCCATGACCCACCCCAAAAGTTAGGAATGTGGACCCCATACAAAAAGATTCATTTGATGTGAACTCCAAGAAGAAATTTATCTGCTGAGATGGATTCCTCAGTGGTCAACTAAAGGCCCAGATTTTATAAGTAAGAGTCTAGCAACCATCTACTGACAGGGGCTTCTCACATAGTCTGTATACCAGGAAGAACCCCAGACTGAGCTCCTGTCTTCCTGCATTTGGCCCTGCTCATTTTATCTATCTGTGTAACTATTATAAGAGAATTCCTGGTTTTGTCTTTGGACCAATGGACTGAGACTTGCCTGATCCATCCAGGACTACACAACTATATTATATCCTCATCTGCATTTTAACTAGCCAATCAGAACTATTCTATAACAACCAATCAGGACACATAATGCCGATGACTTAGGACTGCGTGATTTACACAAGTCAGAACCATACAAATTGGATACCTCATTTACACAAGACAGAACTAATTGTGAACCTGGGGGGAAACTTCCTCTATAAAAGATGGCACACTTTTCAGTTTTGGCCCAGGCGAACAAAGTCACTCCATTTTCTATTATTCTTTTTGGGAAAGTTTGTTGACAGGAACCACTGTTATAGGAAGGTCTTCCTTACAGTTACTGAGGGCAAGGCCCTGACTAAACAGGACATGAGCTGCAGCCGGGGCAGTGGGACTGGCTATTTAGAAGGGCCATTGGGCAAAGTGAGAAAATGGCTGGCACCAAAGGCCAGCAACAATCATTTTCTACTTTGCCCACAAACTGGTTCTGCTGCCATTGATGTCCGGGTGACACCAAGTCAAGAACTCTCACTTCTGTTGTCCCCATTTACCCAACACTACCCCTCACGACAGAGATATGAAAGACCCCCCCTGAACAGAGGCCACACATACCCCACAGGACAGGCTGACACTGTGGGAGGGAATACCTAGGGGTTAATACAGAACAACCTGAAACACTGAATGTGACGCTGGTACCACTGCTTAATGTTTTCCTGGGAAAACCCCAGCATTCTGGCAGGAGTTAAAGGCCCTCAGCTTTGTGTAACCTGACCCATGGCAGCTGTGGGTTTTGCATAAGGCCCATCCAGGCCTGTCTCTCCTATGAAGAGCTAAAAGGCAGGTCCATCCTTTCTAAACGAGGCCATCTCCAAAGCTGAGAATTCTAAAAACCCTCATCTGAGCTGCATTTATAAATCACAATTCAGCAGGAGACTGTAGTCACTCTTCCCCCAACCAAACAAAAAAAAATCTTCCCAAATCCTCTCAATCAGGCAGGTCGGGGGGTTTCATTAATACTGAGTTTCTCTCTGAATGACCAAACGTGCTCACAGCAAATCTGGACAGGAGAGGGGAGGCAGCCACCTTTCTCACAAGACACACACAAATCCTAGCTGTCCAAGGCCCTTCCCTCTGCCTCCAGGTCATTATCTCCTCTCTCTCACACCCTGCAGCCAGCCTCTGCGCCCAGCTGAGTCTGCCAGACTCTTCTGCAGCTGCCACTCACCCCCTGACCAGCTGAGACGGAGGGCTGAACCCAAGGACTCCCAATGCTTGTAATAAAAAGGAGCCAGGGGCTGTTCAGATTATGGTCCCCTCCACCCCATCTCAACCCCTTGAGGGTGGGAAAACCTGATCAAGGAAGCAGAGGTCCCCAAGACGCCTGAAGTGAGGGGTAAGTGGGTAGAGCAGGACTTCCAGAATCTTAGTGCTGGCAGGTCGCCACCTGGCTCTCCTCACTGGACAAAGAGTTCCTCTTTCTGGTGAGGCTCTAAATCCTCTGACCTTTTTTATCACTGCTGCATCATGGGTCAGCCCTGGGGCCTGCTCTAGGGAGGGGCTGCTAAAAGGAGCTGAATTCAGCAGCTCCAGGCGGGCACCATCAACCAGCCCCATCTCCCATCCCCCGTCCCCAGGTCTCAGCACCATGAGGGGCTGCTCTCAGCCTGTCTGCACAGATCAGACTGGGGGGTGACTGTCAGCCGCCTGCCAGACTCTACAGCAGTTATCTGGCTGCCGAATGGTCTCCGTACGCATCTGAGTGCTTTCTCAAGGCATTCTTATTCTTAGCCTTCCCTCCACTGTTATCCTGTCCAGGTGATTGATAAAATTCCAGTGCAATCCCAACTCTTTCTGAGCTGCTCCTGTTTAATTATACCCTTTGGGAGAATCCTTTACAGTCACTGGGGGTCTTCTGTTGTTTTGTGTTCCTCCTTGTCCCAATTACAAAAAAAGGTCACGTCTCAGACCTGCCCCCACCACCAATGTCTCCTTTGCTGGAGTGGAGAGCATCACTGACCGATGTGTCCCAGGAGAAAGAGGCAGCAGCACCCCTCCCACCCCGCCCAAGAACTTGCTGACCACACTCCACCCACTCCTGGCCAGCAGCTGAGCTTCCATCGGCAGTGGTGAGGAAGGGGGAGCTGCCCAAGCAACACCCCCAAACGCGAATGCCCAAAGGATTTGACACTTCCTCTTGTTTAGATACTAAACCTACTTACAGAATATGAATTCCCAGAGTGCCAGACCAACATTACCTTCGAGATGTAGGTCAGCTGCAAAGATCCAACAGCTCCTGCCCCAATTGCCAGGTTCTGGAAAAAAAGAAAAAAAAAAAAACACATGTTTTTCATCTTAAGAAGGATGCTACGTGAGGCCATGGAAACAGTACCAAGAGACAGGAGACCATGCTTCTAGTCCTGTTTATGCCACTTAATGGCTTTGCAACCTTGAGCAAGTCACTTACCCATTCTTTAGATGACTTTCCTCCCCTGTAAAACAGTGGTAATTTTTGCCATTACATGTGTGCATGAATGTTACCCATGGCCTTATGTATTACAGAGAGGTATCCTAGTACGGTGGGTAAAAGTGTGGCCTCCACCATTTGACTACAAATTCCTTAGCCACTAATCTTCAGGTTTCCCTTCTGAACACAGTACCTACCTCACAAAGCAGTTGCAAGAATGAGTGAGTCCATTTAAGAGCACTCGACACATAGATAATACTCAAGAAGTGTCAGCTTCTATATTTTTCTGTTCTGACTAATCTGATCTCCTTGTTGGCTTGGTCCTATATTATGTCGCTTCAAATTCTTTTCGTAATAAATAGGGTACAGATTCACACAACACACAAATTTAAAAATACAGCTGTTCAGCCTGTTTCACAGGACTGTTATGATGTCCAGACACTATAAAACGTAAAGTAGATGTGCAATTAAAACAGCAAGAAACTCACAGGCACGTTGGGCGGCAATGTCTACCTTGGCACAAGAGCTTTGGCTTTCTAAGTTGTCCACTGTCAGAAACAAAGCATTCTTTCCAAGCCCAATTATCTAAATTAATATACATCCCTTGAATCAAATATAATGTGTAAAATGCCCTATTCACAAGAAAATGGATAGGAATAACACCATGCTAAAAGGATTCTCAGAGCCTTAGAATTTTAGAGTAAGAAACAGATAAAGAAAAGTTCCCTCCTTTTGCAAATGAGGCCATTAGTCTAAAATCTGCCATTAAGTGGCCAAATTAGCATTTCAACTGTGGATGATTTGATTTACACATTTTTTTGCAATTACACAGTGACTGAATTTTGCTTACTTTTTTAGAACCCCTCTATTGGGCAGAGCCCCTAAATCAGAGTCCAAAAAGGAGTCATAGCACCCAAGGAGGCCCGTGAGCAGCTGACTGCCCCCAAGGAGAACATAAATCACTCCGGGCAAACGGCTTCCAGAGACGCATGGAGCCACAGGCCTCTGCTGGACTCTGAGCCCTTGCTCTTACAGAAACTGACTTGTGATTGAAGGGATTTGTCCAAGGTAACATCATTGGTGGCAGAGCCTGAAGTACAGCCCAGGTCTCCTGACTTCCGCCCTGATGCCCTAGAAGCAACACGGTGTAATTTTAAAAAGCAGGACCCGTTGGAATTCTGGCTTTAGGACACTATTGCCCTATGACTGTAGGCAATAAGAAGCCGGTTTCCTAGTACGTCGGGAGAGTGACGTGAAAATACACCAAGAGAGCTGAGCCGAGGTGGTTCCTATCTGCAACCCGCATGCTAATTACAAGGTGCAGATGCCAAGTCTCAGGACTGGCCTTGCACAACTCACTCTCCTGACCCCAAACCACAACCCAAAGGCCTCCAGGGCCTTATCCTGAATTATGAGTGATGAAGTGGGATTTGGGGAACCATTGGGACACTAACCCACACATAATGACAGATAGGGGCCGATCAGATTTCAGCTACTTCATCCCCTCCACCCTCCACGGCTGCTCCACCCTCAGTCTCCAGCTTCAGACAGAAAAAGACAACATTTCTCCAGGCCCAGTCACCCTGGGGGTGGGGGTGTCCTCACTCCCTTCATGTACAGCCCACCCAAGGTCTGCTTCAAAGCTCACGTGTACCTCCTCTCCCCCACGAGAAGCCAGGAAAATGTGATGAACGTCTGAAAAAGCAGTTTTCCCCCACTTTCCTCCCCACGCAGAGGAAAACGAATGACAGGAGAAAACAGCCCCAGGATCACAGAGGTCTGATCCAGAGCGACAGCTCAGTGTCCACTCCAATTACTGGACCTAGGAGATTAATGGTGACAGCTCGCTGCCTGGGTGGCAGCCCCAGGCACTTCTTGCTCAAGGAAGAGTGTGCCAACATGCCTGAGTTGTGAGGGCCTCGGCAGCCAGATGTCAGGGTAGAAGACCAGGAAACAGCACCTGGGGAGCGGCAGGGAGTCGCAGACTAGTAAACTGCTCTCCTGGCCACCGCCTCGTCTCCTCTAGGGAAGGGACAAGAGTCCCCACCTCCACTGACTGCAGCCTGCCCTGACCTCTCCTCTCACTGATTTCATGTACACCAAGCCTTCTCCAACTTTGCTGCACATCACTCTCCTGGGGAGCTTGCTTTCAAAGGCCCAGGCTCAAGCCTCACCTGAAAAACACTGGATTAGAAACAAGTGGAAAGTGGATAGACATGTACATTTTTTTAATGTGCCCAAGTGATCCCTTAATAGGCCCAAGTTGGAGAGCAACTAGTCTACATGGCAAAGTCTAGCCCTGGATTCTGTATTGGAGAATATTGTTCTGTGAGTTTAAAAGTCTGTTCTTACTAGGTTTCAAGCACATTGAGGATATAAGTGGGCTCTTATTCAATTTATAAAAGAAAACACTATTTGTGTGGTGGTTAAGTTCCCAAACTGGTCCACGCACACCTGCTACCCTCATGGAGGACTGGAAGATGTACCAGCGTGGATCCATCATAGGCAAACAATGTTTCTTTGGGAAGACTTGTTCATGTTTTGAACTTGGGTATCACTTGACTTTGCAGTTCCCATGACCTGGAGCAGGTTTTCTGTGGAACAGGAATCAGGTAGAGGGGTCTTGAAAGAGCTGAGTCCCAACTAAAAAGAGGTCAAGGACTTGGGAAGAGGGAGTTGAGGAATGGGCTAGGAAGAGGGGCAGGAAGCATCTGAGATGGGAGTATCTGAGCAGATGGGGAGTGGGGACAGGTTGGTGGGTAGGCTGCTGTGTGACTCACCCGGGGAGAGTTTTAAACAAACTAATATTTGGGTTTCATCCCTAATGTATCCATTGATCCAGGGCAGGGCCCAGGCACCTGTATGTTTTTAAATGTTCCCAGAGATTGCTCTGTGCCACCAGGTTTGAGGACCATTGCTGCAGGCACCAGCTGATCCTGCAGGCTCCGCACTGGAGACACAGCAGTTGGTGGAAGAAAGGGCCACGCACCAGCAGTAAATAGGGACTAGGAAAAGAAGAGCCAGGCAGCAATCGGGGAGAGACATGGGATTCCAACTGCAGCAATTGTGCGTAAAAATGTTTATGTCAGGAACAACTTGTATACTTCTGGGACTTCTAAATTTTCTGAACAATGTAGGGCACAAGGCAGGTTCCTGTTAAATGATGGCTTTATGAAGACACCTAGCTTTTTGCTCATATGTCCTTCTGCCACCAAGGACCTCAAAGGAGCTCTTTCTCCCCATGAGTGGAAAGCATAGGGTTGTGTCTTTTCCATCATCAAGCAAGGAGCTGAGGGGTCCATACAGAGATGTGACCGACCTCCCACGCTAAGCCATTTTTAAGAAGCAATATTATTTCTTGTTCAAATAGAAAAATTCCCCCATCTTCTAGTAAGAGTAACAAGAAGCACAGAAATGACCAGAAGACTTAACTATAGATTCATAAATTTGCAGAATGTCAGCACTAAAAGGTTCTGCTGATGCCTCATCATTCACATGAGTCATCCGAGGCTCAGCTTGGGGAAATGACTCTCTCAAGGAGCAGAGAAAAGACAGACAGAGCTCATTACTCCCAACATCGACCTGAGGCTCTGACAAAGCACAGCTTGAGAAAAGAAAAAAAACGGACATATCTTTATAGAGTCTATTATACATCAGACCTGCAAGCTGTCACTTAATCCTAACAATCCCATTTTACAGACAAAAAAACTAAGGACTGAGGGAAACAACCTGCCCAAGGTGACAGAGGTACTGAGTAGTCAGGCCAGTGGTGGAACCCAACCCTTCCTGGTTCTCAAATCCCATGCACTTCCCTTTCTACCATGCCACCTCCCATGAGACAATCCTTCCAATGTACAAGGACCTACTCATTATCTAAGAGTTGATTATCAATGAAAGGTAAATACAAGAGCAGGATCAGCAGGGTTACACCAAAAGAGGCCCTGTTGAGTTGCCCAAGCTGGGCAGGGCAGGAACTAGTCAAACTGGCTCTTAGGTGCCCAACTCCAAAAGACCAGGAATTCAGAGAGTGCAAAGGGGAAAGGAGAGATGCTGGTGCCCTCTTACCTGCTCTTCTATCCCTCTGGGGTTCCTAGCAGACAGAAAGGAGTACAGCATGCAGTAAAAATCAGTCTGTTGGTCAACTAATAGGAGAAGTAAGAACAGAATATATGTGGAAATCCCACAGCTAGGGCATGAGCCACCATGGCTGCCCATGGGCTGAAACCACAGCTCAAACCACCAAAAGTCAAAGCCAGACACAGACTCTCTGAAAAGGACTTGCCTAAGAAGAGCTGTATGATGGAAATGGAGGGGAGAGTATAATTCCCTCTGCCCCACATTCCACAGCCCTCACCGTAGCCTGAGAGAATAACCCAAGGAAAGTGACCAAGCTGTTCCAGGCGTTACGTGACCTGGGCAGTGGCTTCACCTGCTGCTCTGGTATCAAACACATCTCCCCTCCACCCTGCCACTCCACCTCCTGATACTACCTGAAATGTAGTGAAAGGTGAAATATCCATGGCTACTCTCTCCAGTCTCCAGTTCAAAAAGATGTATTTAATGTTTCCCTTTGAGAAAAGTCAGTTCTATACCACAAACTGCTGTGCTGGTGCACTGCTTTCCTTCTCTTATCTGGACATCTCTTTCTTGTTAACATGCACCAGCACCGGCTTTAGCCACGACGGACTTCATGATGTGGAAGTCTCTCGGCCACCACATTCCCAGCTCTTTTGCTTCCTCTTCCAATTCTGGTGACAGTGACCTAAAGACAGGGTCGAAGGCCTGTGCTCTAGATAATCTCCTAGACACATTCAGGATCCAAGACTCCAACGACTGGCCACCTACATGTTTCTGAAACCTGAAACTCAATCAGCCAACGACTTCACCCCTTTCCTCAACCTGGCCTCCTCCACATTTACCTCAAACTCAGTCATCATCCCCCTCCGCTCTTCCTAACTCCTCCATTTCTGCCAGCAGCTCCACCTTCTCTCCCCATTCAAGCAGGTGCTAAACCTTTGACCCTTCTGCTTCACCCTTCAGTCAGTTACCAAGCCCATCAGTTTCTTCCTTCATAGGGCCTTTAAATCTGTCCCTTCCACTCAGCAACATAAGGAAGCTGTAAGGACATAAGGAAACTGTAGGACAAATTCCTTGCAGTCATCCATGACTCCAGGCTTTCCCCATTTCCCTGTCTATCTCATGTCACCGCCAGAACAAAAATCCCTTAACAAATAACATCTCTATCAACATCTACTTAGTTTATCACATACATTACTTTAGTTAATCTTCACAGCAACTATGTCAGAGATAGAGGTAATTTGTACTAGGTGAGGACAGGAGGCTCAAAACAATGGATGCTCCCCCCAATTAATGTATCCATCAAGTTGTCCTGTGCTCAGCTGATAGAATAAAAATGGGCTCTGAAGCAAAATCTAATATGCATCCCTGCTCCCAAACATACAAGTGCTTGCTTTTCCTTAGAGACATTGTTTTAACAATAAAATGGCATTCTTGTATGTAGAGATATAAAATATTTTAAAATTGGTATATAAATAGATCTAGGAAATGAATGCTGAAGGTTAAAAACTGAAGAAAAACTTAGCAATATAACCACAGACAAATTTTAAGAAAACTTAGGACAGTCACCACCATGGATTAGTAAAACCCCTTCTAAGTCTCATAGCTTCTATCTCTTTAGCTGCTTGGACTCTGATACCAGGCAGTGCTAACTATGAACATGACTGCCCCAAAGTGGTTTTTAGTTTTTACTTCTTTTCAATTTAAGCAAAGTACACCTTGTTATAAAGACAAGAATTGTTTTAAAAAATAAGAGTACTATAGAAAACACATAAAACAAAATTGCACTTAAGAGTATTTTATGTTAACTCTCAAAAAGTCCACACATAATTTTAATTCTTAAAACATTAAGTTAATAATAATTAAACCTTAGCAGATTTGCATTTATTTATTTATTTATTTATTTTAATTTGCATTTTAGTCAAAATACAGCTTTGTCACTTGAAATCTTCTTTGGGGATTTTTCCCCCCCAAAAGAATTCTGCATTCTTACCCTTACATAATAATAGACAAAAGCATGCCAGAAATTCTACTTAACCCTTGAAATCATGTGTCACATAGATAACTAACATACCAATTACACAAAATCCATGAATTAAAAAACACTTGGCTCAAACAATTGTTGAAGATCTGAGAGTCAGCACGACGCCTGTATATACAGAGACTATCCACGGACAGACACGCGAGAAACGGGTAACACTGGCTGCCTCTGGCTAGGGGAATACGGAGCTGGGGAACAGGAGTGGGAGGAAGAAACCTGTCACTGTATTTGCTTTCCCACATTTCAAATTTTGCACCAGGTGCAGTTATTGGCCAGTTTGTAAAGAAAGTTCTCTCACTGGTACCTGGCACTTTGACAGGGTGAAGCATATTATGCAAAAATCTTTTAAACGTGATTGTATTTCAGCCAAAGTTCACTCAAGAAGGTTTCAGATACAGAAAATACAATTAAAAACACACAAACCAATTTTTGCCTAGCCTTTAAGATAAAACTATTGTTCATTATATACTATGTATTAATATAATTTCCTACCACTCCTCCATATGCTTTCTACTAAAATGCAGCCAAATACTCATCTGTCAACACAGCAAAGCTCTTTGCCCCTTTCAATGGAAAGAATTGCTTTCAACTTATTAAAAAAAAAAAAAGCAAGAAGTTTTTATTGAGGGCCCACAGATAGCAGGAGAAATGCAGAGATGCAATCTTTTTGGATATTACATGATGGGTATTTTGTTCCAAAATTCACATCACGGCTTTTGGAAAGTATTTTTAACCAAAAAGAGAAAATACATTTTACAGAGTAAATTTGACAAGAACAACAATCTAGTGCAGCAGTGCTTTTAAGCTTCTGTTTACCCTTTGTTCAGGGCTATATAATTTAGTCTTGCAATTACTTAGCCACGCGGGCATTAGACAGGTGCAACGTAAGCGTTGCTGCGCAACTAAAACACGGTTAGTTACTCTGTAGGTCATAGTAATAAAAGAGAGAAGCCTTATTAAGGGATTTCATCCCCTCTCTTATGATAGAGACCAACATTAAATTAAAATACAAGTGTTGGTGCCATCGCACCATAGAAATGCTTTAAGGAAAATCCAGCCAATGTTTGTTTCTATTCAAGAATTATTTGCATGCTTGATATTGTCAGCATATTGATTTTTAAATGCATTAGCCAAGTCAGTGGTCATAATCAATAATACTGAAACTCTCCATTTACAGGGGTCCTTTTTAGCTAATAGGTTTCATCCTAAATCAGTTTGGCATCACCAGTGCCTGCACTGAAAATCCTTGATTTCTTACTCTACCACAATGAAACTACATAGTGGCAAGCATTCAAGGCTGTACCTGGTCCATGCAGGCTGACACCTAATGTGCACCTGTGATCTGTCCCGGGAAACACTGTTACTGGCCTCCGGTCCCTGGTGTTTTGCTGAGCTCACAATGGCCAGCACCAGCAGCTCTACTTCAGAGGGCCACCGTCAGGTCACTGGAGCCGTTTTGTCCACACCTGTCCAGCGAGGCACACGGAAGCCCAGTTCCTTTTGGACAAGTCTTAGGTCTCCCATACAATCCTCCCAACACCCACCACGCAGCATCAGGCTAAGGCCTACCTACTCTCTGCAGACTTCTCCTGAGCTCGCACCCTTGTCTGGCTTCCTCGCCCTCCCGGTCCTGCTTGCCAGCACACCTGTCAGTCTCAGGGGAACTTGCCACAAATCCTTGTCTTGGGGCCTTCTGGGGAACCTGACCTTAAACACCCTCTAAGCAGACTACCTCACCTTCCTTCCTTGGCGCTGCCCTGCCCCATAAAGACTACTGTGGCCCTCACTGAAAACACCCTCCTCTGCCCCTTCCTTCAGGATGCGTAACAATCAAATGAAAACACCTCAAAACCTGTAAAGTGCTCTCCAAATGTGAATCACTTACAATATTCACTTCCAGATTTGGATTTATTGCTAACCCCTCCGTAAAGGGCTGGCTTGCAGCTCCCCCTGCCACATTTTAATCTGATCATCTTATCTCCCCAGCTACAGTTGCAAGCTCCATGAAGAGGAAGACTTTGTCTTAAAAGTCTTGTTCATTGCTAAAGCCTCCAAGTTTGACCAGTGTCTGGCATGCAGAGCACATTCAGCAACTGCGTGTTATACAGTGTCGCTGAATTCCAGGATCGTACCATATTCTCAGTCTTTCAGGAAAGAAAGGGCCAAAAGCCACGTTAAGGGTCACCTAGAGTGCCTATAGTCCAGGGAGGACAAATGGCTTTCTTAATGTACAAAACAACTGAGTGGCAGGGCCAGGACCTGATCCTTGATCTTTTGTCTCCCAGGCCTGAGGACATTCCATTTAAGACTCCACCTCCAGGTCCTACTCGTCTCCAGATAAGCAGCAGCAGGGAACACTGCAGCCCCTCCTCTACCAAAATCCTAGCATCTGGGTGGTTCAACTTAACGATAAAAATGGACTTGTTATAAAGCTGGACTTGGATCTTTGTCACTATAGTCTTGTGTGTCTTGTTTTCATCTCCCCAACTGAGCCTGAAGCTTCCCAGTGGCAAAGACCTCACTGAGTTCACCTTCCACATGGTCTCCAGGACCTTGCCCAAGGCTGAACCTGAACACCTTAGGAGGAAGGAAGACAAGGGTGAAGAGTGCAGACACTCGAGTCTGATAGACCTGGCTCCACCTCTGGCTCTGCACGTACCACCCGTGCAAGCTTAAGTGAAGTCCCTGGACTTCTCTGCACCCTACAGAATAACACTGTGAGAGTGACCATAGTCCCCAAGTCTAGGATTCTTGAGAGGAATTATGAGACGATACACGTAAAACATTTCGCACCATGGTTGGTACAGGGCAACGACTCAGTTAAGACTCAGTAAGTATCAACTGCAATTAGTAATAATAGTAGTAACAGTGGTAGTAAAAGAAGGCTCCATAAATACCAAGTGGCTTAAACAGGCAGAGATCAGAGACCTGGGTTCAGAAAATCCCCTGCTTATTAATGTCTATTAAATAACTAAGATCTTCTATCATGTAAGATGTTCAGTGACCGAATGGAGTTTCCACTGTCTCTCTTCACAGGGACAGACCAAAACCCTCCAGTATGCCCTTGGGATCACCTCCAACCCACCTTCTGACACCAGGCACCCTACAGAACTTCAGTCTGGTTTAGGCCATGTCCCTCACCCCAGGAGCTCAGTGTTATAAAGGCGTCCCTCTGTCCGTCTCTTTACCTGGCCCTCTTTAATTCTTTCATTCATTCATTCATTCATTCATTCAATGAGTATGCATTTTCCAAATGCTGAATACTGTGGATCAAAAGCTAACCCAGATGAGCCCCTGCCATCTATGAGTTCCCAGCCCCGAGAGTCCTCTGGCTTCTATTTCTTAATCAGAAACTACCTTTGCAAGCTTTCCTTCCTCCCAAGCAACATTGAAATGACTGTCTCATTATCAGCAATAATAGCAGGGAAACTGGAGTCAGACTGCCAGGGTTAGAACCCTGGCTCTGCCACTTTCTTATGATGTAACCATGGGCAAATGTCTTCCCCTCTCTGCCTCACCCACCTCGCCTTTAGAATGAGAACAATAATACCTACCAATTAGACTGTTCTGAGAATGAAATGAAAACCCAATGAAGTCTTTAGAACAGTGCCTAGCACATAGTAATAAATGTTCACTAACACTATTTTACACCTTACAGGAACATCCACTCTCAGGTCTCGAATGGCTATTTGGCCTTTAATACAACAAAGAGCTAAGCCAACAACTAAAGAAGTAAAATGTTCTGAAATATTGCTGTGTCACGGCCAGGCTCTCCTATTTTAGGCATGTGCCAAGCCAGCTGAAGTGTCTGTTCCAAGGAAAATGTAAAGAATCTGCAGCGGGGGCCACGGGTTTTATTCGGTAACTCAACTCAAAGGCAGCTCTAGCGCAGAGAGAGCTCAGCTGGAGGGAAGCAGAGGAGGCTTCCCTGGGCAGGTGACACCTGCTGCAGAGGCTGAACCCGGACACCCAGGAAGGCAGCCCAACACCCAGCATCCATGGTTCTAGAACCAAGGGACAGTCAAATCAAAAAGCTGGAAAGAGCGAGAGAAATCCTGACAGCTGGCAACATTCGAGATTGGAAATGGTGACACTGTGGTCCCGGGTGACAAGTCACTGGCAGGAAGACTCTCAGCCTGTGGCCCAGAGTATGAAGGACAGTCCAACTCTCAGGGGAGGTTGGGGGCAACAGCTAGGCAGGATTCCCTAAGCAAGTGAATTTGGGTTGAGAACAGTCCTAGTAGGAAGCAGAGCACTAAGCAGCTAAAGCAGGACAAAAATGCATTCGAATTATCTGAGCTGCTGTGGCAGGTAAGTGGCAGGAGGTATACAAAGGACAAAAAAGGGAAAATGAATGATCAGACTCAGAGACCATAAGTCACCGGGTTCATCCCTGGCCTGCCAGAAGCCAAGTCTACTGGCCACAACACTTGATTTCAAGTTCCTCCAACAGTGGAGAAGTGGCACCTAAAATGATACTTCCTTTCACGGTAGATCTGTCGACTCAGCTGCAGGCACCTCCACAGAGCAAAGACAGGGAAAATGATACAGCAGGGCCTGAAGACAAACCCCAAAACAAAACATCAAAGAGGCAAGCATTCCAGGCTATGTCAAGGATGTAAGTGTCTGTATGTAGGTTTTATTCTGCATGCTCAGCACTTGAAATAAAAGTAATCAACAGAAGGTTTATGAGGAATGTGGGGTAAAACCAGGGGCACAGTACTATTTGGGTAAAGTCTTTCCTGGAGAAGGCGATTCGTGGCAGCTGATCTGTGAGTAAGTTTTTCTGTATGTATAGCACCTTCTCTCAGCCGTCAAATCCAGAGGACAAGCGCCAAAGGTCTCTAGAGGGTTAGTCTCTGGATAATGACCTAGAGACTCACAGGATTCTTTTTCCACTTCACATCCTAAAGCCCGAATCCATCCGCCAACACTTAGACTTTCCTCTTCCTGAGTCTCTGAACCCGAGCCAAATCTCAGGCCCACACCTCTTCCCACCCCAACATGGCCATGACCCATGATCTTGCTATTCAGGGGCCACACCAGCCTTTGCAGCTTCAGTCCACCAAACTGCTCTAGGGCAGTGGGAAGGAAAGCGCAAACAGCACCAGAAAAAAAGACGTGAGACCCTATTATCAGGGACAGAGCAATTTCTCCCCAGACCAGGAATGACTCCAGGGACTCCCAGGCAAGGCAGTAAAACTTAGGGGGCCCCTGTCGATTCCACTGTCTGAGACTCAGCTTTTTTCATCGTAGTGCAAGGAAGCAAAAGTAGGTGACGTCTAGCGTTGCCTGTAACCCAGTATTGGGACTCCTGACTGGAAGCAGGAGACCAGCGTAGTCCACCATTTGTCCAGTTCAGGGAACCAGGTCACATTCTCTGCTGGGGAGAGGCCTCAGAGTGGAAGAGCCAGAGTGGCCACAAGGCCACCGCCCTAACAAGAGAAGGGAGCAGAAGCAAGCCATGCCTTGGAGCCTGGATCCAGCCCAGCCGGCCTCTCCCCAAGTGTGAGAAAAGACACCAGATCCTCTGGATCAGAGAGATGAGCTTGTCCTCCAGTTAAAATCTGGGATACTTTCCTGTGCATGGGGGTGCACACATGCACATGTGTTTCTGTGTGTGTGTGTGTGTGTGTGTGTGTGTGTGGTGGCATTTCCCCCTCCTTACTAATCACCAGGTTGGTGCTGCCCATGACAGATGAAGCCCTCCAGGTTGATCCCATGTGCATTCCCCCCAGGCAGTGATGGGCAGCCAGCCCCACCCCCCCACCCCCCCCCACCCCACCGCCACCCCCCATAGCCTCTCACCTGGGGGTTGTCCATGTACCAGAGAAGGCAATTGGCCTGGGTGTCCAGAATGAAGTACCTCCGCAGAAACTTGCCACTGTTCTCATTCTCCTCGATGTCCAGAAACCCACAGATGCGGTTCTGCCGATCCACATAAGGCATTCCTGGGCTCTGCTCACATCACCCTGCGTGGCAGGAGGGAGGGAGGGAGGTGCTGGTAAGAAGGAGGGTGAAGCGGGCCCTGCCTCCTGCCTCAGGACCTGTAGGAACCTCTCTGGCTTGACTCACCTCTGCCAGAAGCAGTGCCTGCGGCACCCTCTCGCATCAGCTCCCTTCCCCAGGGCACCAACGTTCCACCCCAGCCAGAGCCTGGAAGCCTCTATGGATTCCATTCAGTAAGCCCTCATCAAAATCCATTAACGTGCATCCCCTAACTTTCCTGAGGCTCTTTTACTTGCTGAGCCGAGCCTTAGGCAACTTGACCTACACGGAGGATGTAAGCCTAGGCTCTGGGTTCCAGTTCCAGTTCTAGTCACTTACTATGTGACCACAAACTATTTAATATATGTACACCTCTGTTTCTGAAACTATAAAATGGGGATAATGACAGTACCTGCACCTCATAAGATTTTGGTGAAAACTAAGTGCTTGGTGCATATTAAGCACTTCATAAACACAAGGCATTATTATTACTCGTCACAGAGGCCTTAGAAAATAGGTCATAACCTAGTTTTATACATAAAGAAACTATCTCAGGAAGGATTTAAGCTCCAGTTCAAACACGTAGAGAAAACTCTGCCAGGAATTCAGTCATCAACAGCAGCCCCTCTGGATCCATGGAGGCACCAAAGAATTACTCTGAGGGTTCCTGGGACCTTGCGGCGGGGCCACATGCTTTACTTACTTCACTCTGCTATTACCCAGAGACCACTAATAATTAAAATAATGAGGGATCAGAAGAGAGCCCCAACCCCTGAACACTTCCGCTGACTCCAGAAGAGGATCTCAGTGTTATGAGACACGCCACACCCTCAAGCCAGCCTCCCCTCTTCTTGTGATTTCCTTCCGCCTCGCTGAAGAGCCAAAGGAAAGGCAGGAGCTCTGTTCTCCTCCTGAAGGAATAGGAGCAACTTCCCACAAGCAGCTACACCCAATCTGATGCACAGCACAGTATAGAAGGGGGACAAGGTCCCACAAGGATTAGAAAACACCATTTAGACTTTCAAGGACAGACATCACCCACCCCTGGCCCTGCTTGGCTCCAACAAGCAAAATTCACTAAGATCCTCACCCACCGTGGTTCTTAGTCTACAGCTAAGCAGTTGTGAGACGGCTAACCTAACGCCACTCCTTACACAACAATGGTCAGCAAGTAAGCTACCAAGACACGACACCTGTAGTCTTCCCGGCCCAGGGGGGCAAGTCCCACGATCAGGCTAATTCTAAGGTGGCAACTGGTGGTGTGGTCTGTTCTCTCCCACCCCAACAAGGGTCAAGAGAGTGTTGAAAGGCTGCCCCAAGGAGACAAGTGCCCCCAATACACAACAATACCAGTGAACTGTGAATCGCTTGATTCCAGGCAAGGTCAGGCCAGACTGCCAATCGGGAGGGACGATGGGTCAGGGATCCTGGGATAATGATGTGGGAGAAAAGAATAAAGCAGGTGGGGCAACAGGGCAAAGGACCTAAAAGGAGAAATAAAAGAGGAGGTGAGGAAAGGATAAAAAGTGGAAACAGAAGGTTAAGAAAGATGGCAGTGGAGAAGGAAGAAGGGTAGCAGAAGTGGGGGACAGCGGCAGGGTGGGGGCTGGAGGGAGAAGCAACCTTGCTCAATGGAGCATCAGGTCTGTCACAGGTGCCTGCAGCCAGAGGCCCTGCTTCTCATGCTTGCCACAGCAAAGCTTCCATCCCAGCTCCAGTTCCACAACGGAGCACGTTTGAGTACAGGAAAGGGAAAGACATGGAGACAGGCCAAGAGTTAAGGACAAATGCCACGGGAGGGACTTGAAGTCTTCTTGCAGACACTGGGTCAGAGACGGGAAGGCAAGAAGCCTGGCATTGGCTGGGGAGGGAGCAGATCCCTGAGAAAGGAAGCAGCATGCCCCCTGGGAAAAGAGGAGTCCCCTGCAGAAAGGCTGGGTCAGCCTCCCACAGAGAGTGCACAGCTGTCTGGTCAGGATGAGGGGGCGCCCCCATCCCCCAAGAAAACTCAGCAAATTCCCTTGATACAGCCAGAGAGGCAGAATTTCCAAGGGTTTAGGGACTATTGCCACTGCTGGGACATTTCTAAGAGGAAGCATAGAAAATGCGGTGGGGTAACAAAGCTGACTGTCTCCGGGCCCAGTTGGTAAGCACAGCACCCAACTTCATGCTGGCTTTCAAGTGTTCCCTTTTCAGCCAACAGGATTCATCCAAGCCTGTCCTTTTCTCAAGGCCGAAGCTAGAAAAGGGAGGCAGTCTTTCCCCGACCCTCCAAAAGCCCACTTTTGTGGAGGGGGCGTCCCATGTGTGTGGGTCCATGGGAGGGAGACCTTCATGTCCCAGGAGGAAAGATAATAAAAGGAAGAGTCCTGGTTACAACATCTCCTGACTGTGGTTCTAGCCCCAGAAAAAAAGGCTGCTCAGAAGTCCTGAGAAGCCGCTGAGTCATAGAGCTCATCAAGAATGTGGGAGGTGGGGGAAGGATCAGCTGCAGCAGAGCCAGCATGAGGGACACGTGGTTAAAACCAGCTGGCCCACGCAGAAGGGACATCCTCGAGACTGTACAAAACACAAACCCGAGGTCCTGAGCCCCAATCCTGACAATTCATTCAGATTCTATTTGTTCAGCCCTTGTCACGACGTGGTATGGACAGCTGCTGTCCCCTGCTGTCCCCAGCCCCCAATTCCCCCTGCCTGCCTCTTAGACTTGTCACCTTCATCTTCCAAGTCTGTTGGTTCCTCCTCCTTTTCCCATAGGGGCCCGTCTAATACACTTAACTCTGCCACTCCAGGCTCAGCCCAGACAACTGGGCAGTGAGGGGAGAAAGGGAAATGCTAGCAATTGTACCAAAGGGTGGCGGGGGGGGACCCACCTTGATGGACACACATACTGCTACACCAGAATTCCCCTACCAAGACCAAGCTTTGAAATGTTTTTTCTAATGCTCACCACATTCCTCCAGTTATATAGTTTTAGCCTAATTTCTGACTCTCTAAAATCATTTATCTTAAATTTCATTTTAACTTAAATTTCCCAGGGTAGAAATATTGGGTGGAGGGCGACATTGGGTGGTTTGACTGAGGAGTTGCCCCCGTATGTCCTGGGCCCTGTACTCTGACAATGACTTTCTCCCTGTCTCCTGAGACAATATGGAAACTGTCCTCGCTGGGCTGGGCTGAAGCACCAAACAGCCCTCTCTCGGGCGAGCCTCTCCATTTCTCCTCTTCACCACAATGAAACCACTGAGCAAGTAGCTTCTTAGCCTTCGCAACATATGGAAGACAAAGAGAAGAGGCATTTGTGCAGGAAGGGACCTTGGTCCACCCCACTCAACCCTCCCTATCTTTCCAAAGCATGCCAAACCGCCCTAGTGTTTTCTGTGTTTAGTGCAAAAATCACAATGTAACAATGTTGGCATTTTTAAAAGATCACTCTAGCCAACCGTTTTCACTCTTGCATGCGTTTTCATGCCCCTGTCCACATAATCGGCCTCTTTAAAATTTTAAATTATATCATAAACATGTTCCATGCTGCTACAGTCTTTGTAATCATTGTTTTAAAATGGTTGCATAACATTACTGGACTGTATTTACTATAATTTATTTAACCATTTCTCCATATTTAGACAGTTAGATTACATCCAATTTTTCACTATTATAAATAATGCTGAAATTCATATTTTCATGCTTTGTTTCTTCTTTTACATGGAATCAACATACATTCCAAGTAATAATATGAGTGGATCATAGCTTATGATTTTTTACAATTCTTGACACCTATTTCCTGCTTCATCTTCCTTCCTGGACTTTGTGAAATGACATCAAAATGATGTGCGCGCACAATCAATATCTCTCTCTCTCTCTCTCTCTCTCACTCTCTCTCTCTCTCTCACTCACATACCCACAGACCAAACCAAACCAAACCAAGCCATGGCCTCACATAAGCCAGATAACTAACTAATGTATTTTAAAGAAAGGTAAAATTTAAAAGAAAGTTTTATATGATCCAGATTCTTCAGTATCTAAGTTCCTAAGTATATACTGCAAATACAAATATATTAAATATTTAATTAATAGTAAAAAGTGAAACACTGAAGAAAAAAAGTGAACTTGCATGAAGTTACCCATTGATCAGCAGCAGAAAATGGGTTAAATGTCAATTAAACCAAGATTTCTGGCTAATTGCTGATCAACCAGAGGAAGCTCTTGAAGAAAAAGTCAATAGCTGTCTACCTCACAATGAGATTGAGGGCCATGGGAGATGTCTGTGTCCAAAATGGCTCCTCAACTGCCCATTTCAATGCCTCAGATTCCATCACTGAAGGAGACTCAAGCCAAGAATACAATTGTCCCCAGGAATTGAGGCAACTGACATCTTTATCAGGCTCATAATATGCAAGAGCTATCTGGAACCATGACCTCAAGAAACAGAACATATCCCGAAAGAGAGGCCGCAGAAGGGGAAAAAAGTAAAGAGAGGGTTGCTACTTGAAACAAATGTTATCTGTCTACTTGGAAAATGTCTCTAGGATTCTTACACACCCAGGATAGGAGTAGGAATCTTTCTGGGAAGCAGTTTGGCAATATGTAACAAGAGAGCTAAAAATGTTCATACCCTTTGACCCAGTAATTCTACTTCTAAGATTCCATTCAAGTATATGCACAAAGGTGCAAATAAAGATTAAAATAAAACTACAACAACTGCACTAGAATTTGTAATAACAAGAAGTTGGAAGTGCTCAGAATGTCCCAATGATTAGGGAATAATTAAATAAATTATGAGACATTCGCATAAGGAAATGTTACACAATCATTTAAAAACTATGTTTTCAAGTCATTTTTTAATGAAGTAGGGAGAAAACATATCCCGATAAGATTTTTTAAAGATAAATATGATTTATAATATGATATCAACTGTCTAATTATTATTTTTATATATCTATATTTGGATAGTAAAAACTGACAGACACCAAAATATTAGCAGTTAGTATCTATGGGTTATAAGTGAATTTTATTTACTTCTGTATATTTTCCATATTTCCCAAATTTTCTACAGGGAATGTGTGTTACTTTGTTTAGGAGGAGGGAAAGCTATTTAATGCCACACAAATCCTCATCCCCAGCATATAAGTTTTGAAGCTGAGAATACATTTCTCAGTTCTCCAGAGTCCGCAAGCAAGTAAAATCTTGTCTACATTATAGCTCTCCTGAGACTTTTTTGGTGTGTCAAAGTCTTAACATCCCACCCATCATAATTGCCCAAGAGCTAGGTACCTTCCAGAGAGCTTGGGCACCCTCTATTCTAGCTGGGCATCTTACTTCCGATATCAACATCCTCTTAGATAGGCTCATTCTTTCCCCTGCAGGTTTGGTTCCTTGCCCTCTGGTCTTCTTCAGAGGGGCCCTGTCCTTGGAGCTGACGATATAACACCCAAGTCGATGCCTCTGTTCCCCTATCACAACAGCACCTGAACCACACCAAGCCCCGCACTCCAGGGAAAGGAAGGGGAACCTGACAAGGACCCCCCAGTGGCGTTTTCCCTCTTGAAACTCAGGAGATAGGGTCGATATTTTTTAAATAAAAGGCTAGACAGACTAAGAGATGGATACACAGATTTTTTTTTTTTTTTAAGAAAACAAAAGCTACAGAGAAATTAAGTCATGAGAGAAATGGTTAGCTGTATTGGACATTTTGATTTTTAAGATCACTAATGTATATTAGAGATAAGGGAAAGAAGAGTATAAAATAAGGGAGACTGAGCTCCCTGACCATTCTGACACTGTTGAAGTAAATAAAAATATAAGAAAGGGATAACAGAGCTAAAACCCTAAATGGCATTGGCCCCATTATGATACAATCTTACCTCCAGTTTCAAAAAAAGTTTTAAAAAAGTTTTCTTTCAAATTACTGTGTATTTGCAGGACAGGTAATTCCAGTGATTTAGTCCATAAAATAGTCAGGAAAGCGTTTTTGACATGTAGTGGGGCATGCAGTAAGTACATCCCCTGTCTTATTACCCCCGATGGTGGGAGAAAGGCTGGGAGCTGAAGACAGCAGCATCCAGCATTAACAGCAAGTGACAGGGATACTGACAGGAAACTGCTAAATTCCTACAGGAGAAAGTTTATTGGGAAATGACATCAGAGACCTCAGCGAGAATGTAATGCTGCAGAGAGGAACTGGGGTGTGGAGGTTAAGAACAGACGCTCAACTCTTGCTAGAATATGGACAGGCCACGTGAACAGAGCACTCACCTAGGTTAAATCGCAACACACATAGACGTGTATTGTGGAACCTCAACAATGCCAGGGCCCAACAAAAATCACAAGAACAACAAAACACAAGTTTAGCTATTTCAGAACACATCCATGTGAATGGGCCAAAGATGATAACTTAGGAAGTGTGGGAGCATCTATTTTCTACTGTTATAATATCACTGCATTTTGAAAATGTCATCAGAGCAATCTCCAAATAGTCTCAGGCAGGAGAGTAATGTGAGAGAGAAGAGAATGTACTGAGAACATGTTCCCAACGGAAGTTCAGGGTGAGGAATGCAAACATCTACAGGAATGGGGAAGTTAAGAAAAGGAGCCTTCTTGACTCAGACAGCCCAATCCCCACTGGACCTAAGAACTTTGAATGGAGGGCAAGAGACTCAAGGAATTTTTAAGAGAAAAAATTGGGGAGGAAATGGCAGAAGTAACAGAACATTGAGACCACTGCAATAAAAATGCTAAAAACAACAAAATATTTTAAACACTCATGACCTCTCTCAACAGCAGCCTCATCTATGTTCAGAGAAAATGTGGTTGTCAGAGCCAGTAGAAAACCAAGGCCCACCTTGCCTCAAGCCTCCTTAGACCACCTCCACCAGAGGGATCACCAGTGCAGGTGGGTGGCCACATCAGTTTCCTAAATAACCCATAAAAACTGAGATCTCCAACGTGCAGAATCAGCCAAGTCCCCTCACTCAGAAGATTCAATGAGGAGTCCCAGAGTTATAATCATTTCAAACTTGACAGTGTCAGCCACTAAAACGCGGGCAGTAGGAAAATGAAAAGCAAATATCATTGTTTCTCTTCTCGGCTAGCTTTTTGAGAACGCCAGAAGACAGTGTAAGAGGGCCTATCTAAAGGCACGTGCTCACAGCCCTGAATTCAGGGAACAAGGAGGGGCTGGGTGTGACAAGGATGATGTGCAGATGACAGCGATCAGTATGAGTGCGTTTGATGAAACTCTTGCAAGAAGATGACCTTGAAAAAGGGTGTGCTGATTTCAGTTACCCATTGATGTGGCAGAGTGAAGTGAAAGAGGCTGGGTGTTTAGTCAGACTCTGCTGAGCATCTCTGGGCCTATTTTCTCGTTTGCAAAGTGGAGAGAATGGCTGTACCTACTTCAAAGGCTGCTTGTGGGGATTAAGTGAAATAAATAACGGTGAAAAGTGCTTACCAGGACGTCTGGTAAGGAGTAAGCACTGGGCAAATGTTGTTGTTAAGGTGTTTGTTTGTGTGGAGTGCCTAACAAGTAAGTACATATCACCATGACACCACAAAGCTGCTCAAGGCAGGACAGGAGCTGCAGCTGCCATCCCTACCTACCCCCCTAATATCAATGAGCAAGTATCAGGGAAAAGGCCATGACACTGGCTCTCTCACAAAGAAAGGCATAAATTTCCCTTACTCTGGCCTCTACTCCAAGCACCATCATATTTTACAACTCTAAAATTCTCCAAGAGGTTAAAAAAAAAATCCAAGAGCTCCACAGACTCCATCTTGGCCAGCCTACCCTGAGTTAACAGAACCCAGCCACGCCTATCGGTTCCAGGGAAGGGACTCTGGAGCTGCCTCCTGCTCCACCCAAGGGAGAAGCACAATAGCAGACAGCCACTTTGCAAGTGGGTGGCCAAATCTGAGTCCTAGCTGATGGGACAGCGAGTACTAGCCTTTGCAACTGAACTGGTATTGTTTCCCAGGAGCATAAGGGCAAGCAGATCTAGCTTCCCACCCCTTTTTCTCAGCTGGCCGACCTCTGTGAGCAGAAAAACGCACCACAGGTCCAAAGCTGAAAGCCTTTTGCCCACTCCAGGCAGTGTCAGGAGCTCTAGCACCAGCAGGGCTGGGGCCTCCATGGTGAGAGAGCCCAATCCAGCCCTTAACCCTCTGCAAGGCAGTTCAATCAACCGGGGTCAGGGCAGATAAGGGGCTTTCAGAAAGCCCAAAAGAGTGACCATGCCAGAGGAGGGAAGAACAGAGTAACCCAAGATTTGGAATAAAGGTCAATTACAGTCCCTCTGCACCAAGCACAAGCCCCTCAGAGCGTGAAGGAAGGGAACCCATCCCTCCCACCTCTCAACCACCCTATCTCCCCACCCTGTCCAATTCCCAGGCTCAGTGATGGGCCTATATTGGGCAGGGCTAGGATTCTTCTCTTTCCATAGGCTGTCAAACCATAATATTTGCTCTGCTTCCTTCCCTTCCGAAGCCTAACAGATTAGATTGCCAGAGTCCTCTCCAGCTCACTAAGACAGATGGAAAACTGAAAGTAAGGCAACCAACACTGCTGATGGTGGGGAGACAGAGCAGCCCAATGTTCCAGCACCCCGACCCTCCTTTCTAATCTCTACGACTCCATCAGCCAGGATAAATAGTGTCCAGTAGTTTCAGTGAATCAAAAGACATGTACTGCACTGTGACCCACAGCAAGATCTAATTTGAGGCATTGCAGCCTTTTAACAGGGGCATCACTCACCTGTCCACCTGCCCCAGAAGACAGGAAATCAATGAAGTGCCAGCTGGATGTGCACAACGAAGACTGTGCCTCTGCTGCTTGGGTCTTTCTAGTGTTCCAGCACTTCAACAACACCCTGCAAGCCTGCAGGGGCTGCTCAGGAGGACCCAGCTAACAGGGCTGATGCATCCCCCCTCCCACTTTTGCAGAATCCATAGGTAGGCACCAACCAAACCCTGCATGTCTTCAGAATTTATTTTAACCTTGGTAAAATATTGAGCTAAATATGGTTCGGCTCACTACGATGACACGATGGGATCTGCGGGCCTTGCTTCCTCATACAGAAGAGAAGGGAAAGCATCAACAAAGGAAAAGGTTTTGCAAACTCTCCACCAAAGAGCAGGTGATTTCTAAGTCAATACCCAGGTGATTACCCACTCTGAAGCAAGCTAGGCTCCCATCATCAGTATCTAGAACTCCAGGAGAAGCGCCACACTTCGTAAACAGTGGGGCTTACAAATAGGGCAGAAGACTACGTAGGTGTAAAGGCAACATCCAGAGTAAACCCTCGTGAACCAGTTTGATGGACTGAATTCCTACAGGCTGGAGTCACTGCCACGCTGCTCTTTTCCCTCCCACCGGACAGGTGCAAACAATGCATGTGCTCAAAATCACTCATTCATTCATTCATTCATTCAACAAACTTTTACTCAGCACCTAGTACATGTCATACACTGAGCTGGCCACAGGGTCTAGAATGCAAGCTAGACTTTTGCTATGACAAGTGGCATGCAATGAAGAAGGCTAATATCTGAAATGATCATAATGCTTTTTAAAAGCCTCCTCTGGTTTCTCAAAGCTTGCTGGATCTCTACTTCAGCAAACAGCTTTGCGTTCTAGGAAGCTGTTTAACTTCCTAGACTGGAAGCTCCCCAAAGACAGAGGCTTCATTTTGTTCATCACTGCCTTTCATGTCCTTATTATCCAATATATGTCAATTGAATGCAAATAAAATAAGAAACAAACATTTCTATTCTTCCAAGACCTTTGACTCTACTGTTTCTGAAGGCTTTGCCACCAAACGAAGAAAAAAGATGAAGTTTCAGAAAGGAGGAAAAAGGGGACAACTCAGATATATTAAAAACAGCATGAGTACAATTTTGGAGCTTCAGCCAAAGTGCAAGTGGGCTGAGGTGTCTCCAAGAGCCACAGCTGGCATCCTGGTAGAATGTTGGCCCCCTCCCTCTTCTCTGCTGTTTACGCTCCTCTGAAAAACCCCATTTGGAGTCCTAAAGAAAGGAGGGGGGACGGGAGGAGTTAGAAGGGGAAGACACAGCTTGAACCCACGCTCATCAAGAAGGAAGGAAACCTTAAGCCGAAAGGCTGGGGGCAGGGCTGGCCTGCGGGAGGAGATGTGTAAGACTTAAGTGGAGGACATGCCTGGACACTTTTCCTTCCTACAAGGCCTCTTTTTTTTTAATTTGGTGAAATAACAGTCTTCATAACTGGAGAGCTAGAGCAGAAAGGGGAAGCAAGAGAGGTGAGAAAGAAATTGGTGAGAGAGACAGACAGATAGCTCCCCTCGAGGTGCTTTCCCAACCTGGCACCGAATCTGCATTTCAGGACAGTTTTCCTTCAAGTACGTCCCATAGCCTGGAGTTCCAGCAGCGCAAGGCCCCAGGCTGGAACCAAAGGAATGGAAGGGATTTCCCTACGAGAGCATACTAGGCCTGCCCTACTGTAATAAGGTGATAGGGAAAGCGAGAGATGAGCCTCCACGGCCCAGTGCGTGCCCCAGGGACTTGCCTGGACGGTCTCTGCTCTCGGCCCTACCCGAAGCTCAGGCAGTTGTTGCGGGGCCGCTGCCTCAGCGCCAGAACCCACAAAGAAGTTTCGCCGCTGCAAACGTGAGAAAATACAGCTAAGCAGAACACCCGCCCCAGCCCTCCCCGCGGCCCCACCCCCGCGGCCCGACCCCTGACGGTGGCGACCTTGGCCACCCCGGGCGCTCCAGAGAATTGGAGGAGGGGCTGCCCTCCAGGCTTTCCCGGGGCTAGAGGAGGCGGCCAGGGGCTGCTGCGACCTCACCCTTGGCCCTCGGCCACCAGGGCAGAAGCGCCCCCGGCTCCCCGAGCTCCCCGAGCTCGCGCCTGCCCCCGCGCACCCCTCTGCGCCTCTCCGCTCCTGGGCCCGCGAGGGCACCCAACTTACCGCGCCGTGCAGGGGCCGGGGCTCGGGCAGGGTGTGTGTGTTACATCGGGGTAGGACGCGCCCCTTTGGCCCGCGGGGCCGGCGCTCTCGGGGGATTTCTTGATCTTGCTGCCAAACTCTCGGTGCCTCTCGCTCCTCTCGCTCTTCTCCGCGTCCCCCCACCTCGCCCCCTCCTTTTCTCTTGTCTCTCGGCTCTTTTTTCCGGGTTAATTACGTTTCACATTAAAGCAAAACCCAGCCCCGGATGTGAGTACAATGCTCCGCCGAGCCCGCTGGGGGAGGAGAGGGGTGCCGGGGCGCCACCGGGTGGGAGGGGGCCCGGCCGGGCGCGGCGGGCTGCGCGGAGGAGGCGGGGCGGGAGCCCGGAAGGCGGCCCCGACCCCCTCGCTAGCGTCTGCCACCGCGCAGGTGGGACCCGAGCCGCCGAGGGAGGCCATACCTCGGACGCCCAGCCCCGGTGGCAGGTGTCCGGAGCCGGAAAGGGGCTGGGGGCCGAGGGCATCCTCGAAGGAGAGAAGCGAGACGGGGCGCCGGCTCCCCCTTATCCCCATTTCTTCTTCCCAAAGCCCCACCCAGCGACCTCAGCCGGGCCTCCCTTGCATCCGGAGCCCTTGCCTTTCTGGGACCGCGGGGTTAGGTTTAGGGTTAGGGTCGGAAGAAGCGGAGCTTCTCCCGGGTTGCCAGTGGGGTCGGGCGTACTAACGGGGGATACAGGGACATTTTCAGAGTGTGGCACAAAGACACCCTTCCTGCCCTCAGCGCGGGAGGGTGCTCTGGGGAAAATGGGAAACAGAAGAGCCTGCGGTAAGTAAATATTGCCAAGAGAAACCTAAGAGAACTACTGCGAGCCGGTGCAGCCTCTGCGTTATCCTGTTCGATATACACCTCAGTCCTATGGGTATCCATCCCGTTCACGATGAGGAAACCGAGACTGGAGACGTGAAGTAATGTGCCCTGGGTCCCACAGTTAATCAATGGCAGGTCTTTCAGGTTCTGACGCGGGCCTCCCACGTGAGGCGACAGATCTTTAAACGAACATTAAGTCGGGCAGTCAACCTCCGGAACGGAAATGTAGTGGATTCACCCTGGAATGGAAGGTCTTGAGATACGGTTTCTCGGGATTCTGATGCAAATGTAGTTAATAAGGTTGAGTCCTACCAGCCTTGGAGGGAGAGGAGGTCCCTTGAAGCTCTTTGCGAGAGGGGTGGAAAGGCTGGTCCACATTCCGGAATTGTAGGGCAAAGGCAGACAGTTTAAAAGTCACGGGGACCTGCGGCCACAAAGCCTGGGGACAGGGGGCCCGAGCCAGATGAGCCAGGAGGGAGGCAGGACAACTGCGCCGCACACACCCCGAAAGCACCCGTGATGAAACCACACGCGTTTCCTCTTCCATTTTGATTGCCAAAGCGAAAAGGAGCCACACGGCTCTCTCAGGTGTGAAAAAAGGCTGTTTGCTTTAGAACATTCTGCTTTGAAGGAGGAAGGAAAGGGGGACACAAGAAAAAAAAAAAAAATTTCCTTTGAAATAAATACATCAACGTCAGTTTTTTTCCTGCTCATGAAGAGTTTTGCATAAATCTTCAGGCAGCACAGCACATTGAGGAACATGTTCTCTGGAACCAGATGGCCTGGGTTTGAATCCCAGCTCTGCCGCTTTGATCCCAGGCCAAGTGACTTAAACTTTGGGTGCCTCAGTTTCTACATCTGGGTTCTTATGGAGAGGAAATGAGTTAACATTTATAGTGTTTAGATTACTATTGAAAATGAAGTAGATGCTATGTAAATGTTTTTGAACTTAAAATTAGATTATGGTTTTCAGCATGAAAAGGAACAAAATTCCACCCAACTCCAAAGCAAATCTGACTGGAACTGATGGTTTCCAGTGTGAGCAATGAGGTGAAATCTCAGATTTCATGGTATGGTTCATATTAAAACCCGTAAAATTCTATTCCCCTTGAGCCTGCCTGAGTCACTCAATCACAGAGCCACAAATATTTCCTGAGCACTACTGTCCTGGGTGCCTGGAAGGCCAAGAGGAGCCAGAGGGTTTGGATCTCCCTGAGAAGATTCAAGTGTCACCAGGAGGTCATGGCAGCATTGTATTCCCCCTAGAAGTGCCCTGGGAATAAATGGCACAGAGTGAGCACCCTAGGCTTTAGAGGAGAAAGGTATCTGCATGGGGCAGAGTTGTGTTCTCAAGAAGGAGGAGGGCTTTGAAATGGGCTTCAGACGATGGGTACAGTCTGAATGCCATGGTGGGAAGCAAGAATATGTTAGGCTGGGAGAACAGTCATGAGCGCACTTTGAGCAATGCTCATACTTCACGGGGAGCCCCATTTTCTTTTGCCTTTGACCCTGACTAGGACCTGGCCCCAGCGAGACTACAATTACTCCCCTGATTCCATTCTATTAGCCGTGGATTTCCTGGTGCTTCTTCAGAGGACCAACCCTCCCCACCTCCTCCCGTAGTGGGCACCACAGAGCAGGTGTGAATTGATTCTGTACCCTGCTATAGTCCTTTTCCATCTCATGACAGACACATTTTGAAAGTATTTCCATTGCCTGACTTTATGCACTTTTTTTCAGTACAATAAACAGTCCTGATGTATGAAAACGTGACTGCCTGTCAAGAAAGGAATGTCCAAAAAAGGGCTTTTCACATCAGCTATTTAAGTCCCCTCCTTGTATCAGTGCAGGATGAGGTTCAACAGTTTTCTCAAGGTTTTCCAGCTAGTTAGTGGCAAAGCTGGTTCTAGAAGCCGGGTTTGACTCCACTAAGAATCTTCTAGTATTGGTATAGAAACTTTTCTATGGAGATTTCTGGCCCAGAACCTAAGACTGTAAACAGAAAACCTTTTACTCTACACTAGCCATTTATGCACTTTCTATTACTTCTCAGTGTTAATGGCTGGGTGGCTGGATGATCTAATAACCTTCAGTGGTGAGCCAGGGTACTGCATGGTTCTCTGTCCTCAGAGATACTGAATATATAAGGCACCAGGCTGTCGCTGGGGCCAGTTAGCTCTGATGGGGAAAGTGTGGGACTGAAGAGACCAAGGTCGTTGGTTAATCCTGGTTCAGGCCAGTTAACTTTACGCAAAGATAAATTGCTCCAAAGCCACACATTGCACCTCTAATGCTAGCTGGTTATTTTATACATAGTTACTACCGGTTTCAATAGCAAAGCAGCATCCATTTCCTGAAAGATTACTCAAACTACTATTGTTCTATTCAGTTCTAATCATTCAAAAACAATTATCTGAACCTGTTACTATGTTTCCTCCCATACATCTTGCATTTACTTATTTGCCAAATACTAAATACTAATTGCTTTACATGTATTATTCATCTAAGTCTTACAACACTGGGAGCAAGTTATTCTCATTGCCCCATTTCATAGATAAGGTGACTGAGACACAGATAAAAGCCTAGATAAAAACTTGTGCAGCCCAATGACAGAGCCTGCCCTTTTAGCCACTGAGTTTGTGAAGGATACAGAAAGATATAAACCAAAACCCCCTCCACATGTTTGATAATTATCATTTACGACATCCATTCCATTTCACCTTGCAATTTCACATTCGAAGGTATGTCCTACAGAAAATCATTTGGAGATATATGTGGTACATATGAAGTGTATGTGTATATATGGAGTGTGTATGTGTATGGACTACATACGCACATACTCTCTGAAGCACTGTTTATACTGGTAAATTAGAAATCACTCTCATATCATTAACAAGGGATTTAACAGGTAAATGTCGGTGCATCCATGCAATCTTATACTATATGGCTGTTTAAAAAAAATGATTGTGGGGTAAGGGGTGGGTGGAGGTGGAAGAGGGTATGGGGGAATAAATGGTAATAAAAATACAATAAAAATATAAAATAAAATAATGCAAAAAATAAATCCTGTGATTAAATTGTGATCAGTAAAAAATATATGTATTATTTTAAGTAGAAAAAGGGTACAAAGCTGTCTGTATAGTATAAACCCATTTCTGTAAGTAAAAATTATACATGCTTATTACATGAAAAAAGTCTAGAAGACTACATTTCAACCTGTTAATCACAGTTTTCTTAGGGCAAAGGAGGAGGGGCTATAATGGTGGATCTCACTTTCTAAGAGATGTATTTCTGAATGTTTAATTTTGGGCAATAAGTATGTGTGCATTTGGTTATGAGAAAAGAACAATAGTGATTTAAATTTTTAATAAAAATTTCTAAAGCCCTATGAGAAAGCATACTGTAGCCCTCAAGAAGCCCATCATTTATTAAGAAGGGAATTAACATGTTCAGAAATAACTATCACAAAAGCCAGAAACTGATATATGAAGAGAGGAGAGAAGAGCTAAAGTTCTGTGGAAAATCACAACCAGCTGGGGTTGAGAGGTGCAGAAGAAAATGTATGAAGGACGTTTAAGAAGAACCTTGGAGAACAGGTTAAGACGTAGAAGGTGGGGATGAGAGGTGAGAGTAGGTGAACTCCAGATAAAGAGATGGTGGAAGGCAAAGCAGAGAGGTGGGAATGCATGGGGTCTCTTCAGGGAAGTGTGGCCCAATTCAGCTGGAGCACAGGACAGATTAAGGATTTTCATGAGGAACAAAACAAGAAAGGTAGATGGAGGGTCTTTACTGTTAAGTTGGTAAATTGTGATTCTTACTTTAGGCATCAAAAGCCACTGAAGGCTTTTGAGCAAGAAAGTGACACAATCAGAAGTGAATGAGCAATTTAGTGATTGCATAGTACCTGGACTCTAGGACCAAGCTGCCAGGATCTGATAACTGACTGCCACTTATTAGCTGAATAACCATGGACCAGGAACTTTACTTCTTTCTCTGTGTTTCTATAAAATGGGGAAGGTTATATCAGATAGCCTATCTCATACTATTGCTGCTAAGGTTGAATGAGTTAATGTTTGGGGCACATAATAAATACTGAGAATTCTTTTAAATTTTTAGAAATTAGTATACCTTTGGACAAAAGTCTTTCCATTTCATTTTGAAACTTACTACAGAGAGCTAACATTATGTGATAAATTATTAACTATTTCTACTTTCATAGGCTTGTCCATTATTAATCTCATCTTACAAATGGGACAATTTAGGTTTTCAGGAGAGATACAGTCTCAGAATCACATAGCCAGTTATGAATTGCATCCATGAGTTCTGAATCCTATTTCAGTGATCTCTGTTCAACGCTTAGTGTTATCTCTTAGCTCAAAGTCTCAGAGCCTTAAGAATGGGAAAAATGGGGAGTGGAAGAAACTGGCAATTTCGGTTTATAGGATAAAGGTAACAGCAGTACGGGACAGTAATAAAGTAAAATAAAAAAATATAAAAATGGTGAAACACCTGGAAGTCAGTATATATAAATATATATAAATATAAATATATATATTTATATATGCTGAAATATGCCCCTCACTTCCAAAACCATATGTTAAAGACCTAACTCAAGCCCTTTGAAGAAAGGGCTTTTAGAAGATAATTAAGGTTAAATGAGGTTGTAAGGGTGTGGTTCTAATCTGATAGGATTGGTGGCCTTATAAGAAGAAGAAAAGATCTCTTCCTCTCTCCACAGGCTCCAAGGAAAAGCTACGTGAACACAGAGCAAGGAGGCAGCCATCTGCAACCCAAGGAGACCTCTCCTTAGAACCCATCCACGCTGGCAACCAGATCTTGGACTTCCAGCCTCCAGTACTGTGAGAAAACAAATTTCTGTTATGCCACACATTCTATAGTATTTTTATACACATGCACACATGCATACATATGTACATATATTACATACACATGCCAAAATTATTTCCTAGTAACAAAGTTTAGAAAACATTGCTAGCCTGCTAAATCTGACACTAATATAAAACCTCCAAACTGAGTCCGCATCCTGTCCCTGGAAATAACAGTCTGCCTGCTAAATGCACCATTCCTATTGATTCGTGCTGATGGCATTGCTTTTCCGTCAGTTTGAATAAGTGCAGTGCCCTGCTAGGATTCCTGCGTCCCCCGCAATGCCCTGCGATTATGTGGGAAGGGCTGGGCCTGTGGAAGCAGAGAGAGAGACAGCTTTCAATCCATGACCACGTTTTAGCAGTGTATTTAACTTTACTTTTTGCTTAGACTAGTTACATAATTCATTTCCTCAGCGCTGAGCCTACATGCGGGCTACTATTAGTAATAGAGTCAAAGGTGTTAGGTAGAACAAACTGCAACCAGTTTTCCAAGACATTCCTATGGTAGTCAGGGAAGTGGGTTGAATTTCACATCAGTATTTCTCAATACAAGCTGATTATTACAAAACACAGAAAAGCAAAAAGGATATTTGGATAGATAGATTTATGTCTTCCCATTATTTTGTTAATAGGAAAAACATGCACACTGTACGGAGTTCAGAAAGTACAATTAGTAAGAATGAAAAATATTTCTTCCACTCACGTCCCTCAGACACTGTTTTCTTCCCCAGAGGTAATCAATTTGTATGTGTTTAATAATTTTTTAAAAAATATTCAGTTTGCAAGGATCTAACTTAAAATGTAATTATCTGGGTGCTAGGTTAATTTCTGAATTTTCCAAGTATTTGCCAATAAGCATGTATAATTTTGATCAGAGAAAAAAATGTTAGTTCTACAAGTAAATAGTTTTTAATTTAAAAGTATCTCAGAGATCTCATGGCTGCTTTGTGATTTAAAAACAAAAACAAACAAACAAACATAAAAACCCACCATAGAACTAACTTTATGTTCAACTTAAAAATATTTGTCAGTCTGTGAAAATATTTTTCAAAAAGCTTTAGCCCATTTTGTATCCTTCACATTAAAACTCCTGCCCCTGAAAAAGATAAACAAAACCTGATTAGCAGTTTGAACCCTGAGACCTAACGAAACTCAGTATGAGTCATTGGAGACAGGTTATTTGCTCAGGAATCTTTTTTCAAATTCTATCAAAATTTGTATGATAACTCCACATGTCTATTAAACTATATTAAAATTAATTATAGCACAATGCTGGAGAATTAAACCCACTCCAGCTTACCTCCTTCATTTAGTAACTAAACAATAACAAACTAACTTTATCCTTACACCTAATACTTAATGATACTGTGAATGTTCTAATTGGATAAGTAGCCAAATGCACCCTCCAGTGTCTGATGTCAGAAGATGTCACAGTCCTGGCTTGCTGAAAAGACATACACAGGAAAACAACCCTGATCTAGAGGTTGCCCTTCTGGCAACTTCAATCTCTGGAACAGATCTCTGAATTCAGAAAGTGAGAGAAGAGCATCTGAGTAGCCAAAGTCCCTGCATTAAGAAGAGCCTTTCTTAGGCTTGCTTATGGGTTCTGATTGAATATCTAATTTCCAAAGGTCCAATTATGTGGTTTCCTAGCTCTCAGCAGATTAGAAACAGCAGCAGAATGAAGCTATTGGAAATGGAAGGAGGGAGGGGATAGAGCAGGGAATGACTTTCTTCAGTTCACTCCCATGTCCCTAAATGGATACGCTGACAACATCGGGGGATGGGGTGTGTGTGTGGAGTGGACAGCATTCCCAGAGGTTATATGTGCTCAAGACGACCTTCATCATTCCTGGTGACAACGTGGGGGTAGGAAACATGGTTGAACAGGGAGGGATTGGTGCCTTTATTGTGGGTGGAAAGTTTCCTGGGGGTTTGCTGGTGGGAGTAGTGACCTCTGAGGAAGAAGTGACCTCTGAGGAAGAGATCACCTCTGAGGTGCTAAGAGGAAACTTAGGAGTCACTCGCATACTTTTATTTTTTACAACGTGATATTGTGCTCATGATGTAGCTTTTGCTTTAACATTTTAAAATTTATTTTAAATGACCTTACAAATAACTTATGTAAAAAGAAAACTGCATCAATTAAAAATACTAAAGACCTGAAATCATTAAACTCCTAGAAGAAAACATAGTGAGTAAGCTCCTTGACACCAGTCTTGGCAACGATTTTTTTATTTTAATTTGACACCAAGAACAAAGGCAACAAAAGCAAAAATAAACAAGTGGGACCACATCAAACAAAAAAGCTTTTGCACAGAAAAGGAAACCATCAGCAAAATGAAAAGGCAACCTACAGAATGGGAGAAAATACTTGCAAATCATATATTTTATGAAGGGGTTAATATCCAAAATGTACATGGAATTCATATAACTCAATAACAAAAAACAATCTGATTAAAAAATAGGCAGGGGAAGTGAACAGACATTTTTTTTCAAAGAAGACATACAAATGGCCAACATAAATATGAAAAGATGCTCAATATCCCTAATCATCAGGGAAATACAAATCAAAACCACAGCGAGATATCACTGCACACCTGTTAGGAAGGCTATTATCAAAAAGACAAGAGGTAAGTGTTGGCATGGATGTTGAGAAAAGGAAAAATAAATTGATGCAGCCATTATGGAAAACAGTATGGAGGGTCCTCAAAAAATTAAAAATAGAACTACCATATGACCCAGCAATTCCACTTCTGGGTATATATCAAAAGGAAACAAATAACTATCTCAAAGAGAATATCTGCAGGCTCCACGTTCACTGAAGAATTATTCACAATAGCCAAGACATGGAAACAACCTAAGTGTCTATTGATGGATGGACAGATAAGAAAATGTGATATAGATATTTAATATGCTATATATCACATATGATATATATCATATTAAATATATATTATTCAGCAATGAAAAATAATATAATCCTACCATTTGTAACAACATGGATAGAACTTGAGGGCAATATGCTAAGTGAAGTCAGACAGGGAAAGGCAAATACTACAGGATCTCACTTATATATGGAATCTTAAAAAAACTGAACCCATAAAAACAGAGGACAGATTGGTGGTTGCCAGAGGCAGTAATTGTGGCACGTAAATGAGTGAAGGTACTCAAAAGGTACAAATACAATATAAATAAGTTCTGGGAATCTAATGTACAGTATAGTGACCATAGTTACAATACTGTATTGCATATTTGAAAGTTGCTAAGAGAGTAGATCTTAAAAGTTCTCATTACAGAAAAAAAATTTGTAACTGTGAGGTGATGGATGTTAACTAAACCTATTGTTGTGATCATTTTGCAGTACACACATATATCAAATCATTGTGTTGTATACCTTAAACTAATACAATGTTATGTCAATTATATCACAATAAAAATGGAAAAATTCAAAAGATACCCCCCAAAATATTGTACCATAATGAGATAGCACTACATACTTATCAGAATGGCTAAAATAAAAAATAGTAACAATGTCATATGAAGGAGAGGCTGAAAAGAAATGGATCATGGTTCATTGCTAGTGGGAATCTAAGATTGTACAGCCTCTGGAAAACAGCTTGGCAGTGTCTTAAAAAAACTAAACATGCAACTGTCATAAGACCCAACAATTATACTTCCAGACATTTATCACAGAGAAATAAAGGCTTAAATTCACACACAAACCTGTGCATGAATGTTTATAGCAGTTTCATTGATAATAGCCAAAACTGGATACAACCCAGCTGTCCTTCAACTGGTGAACATTTTAACAAACTGTGGTAGATCCATACCACGGAATGATATTCAGCAATGAAAAGGAATAGACTACTGATACACACAACAGCCATAATGAATATTCAGAGAATTATGCTAAGTGAAAAAAAACAAAAGACAGCCCCGAAAGGTTACATACGGTATGATTGGTTCCATTTATATAATATTCTTGAAATGACAAAATTATAGAAATAGAACACAGGTGGGTGATTGCCAAGGCTTAGGAAGGGTATGGGATAAAGGGGATGTGTGTGTAGCTAAACAGGAACAACACGGGGACCCTCCTGCTGACAGGGATGTTCTGCCTCAGATGCGAAAGTCTCAGTAGCCTGCTTGTGATATTGCACTACAGTTTACAAGATGCCACCACTGGGGGAAACTGGGTAAAGGGTACACAAGATGTCTCTGAATTGTTCCTTACAACTGCATGTGAATCTACAATTATCTCAAAATAAAATTAACGAAAATATGTAAAGACAAAAAATATTGACAGAGCCTTGTGCTTAAATAGATATTATCTAGTTTTAAAAATCACTTGTGGTGAGACAAGTAATCTTGACCCTAGATTAACTCAAACATTACAATCACTTACAAACTCCACACACTGGTTAAGTAGTTTCATATATCGTGGCTGTACTTAAACTGTGGTGAACTACCGTTTAGTTTCTAGTTCTGATACGAAGAGCAGTACTTTATTTCTCGCCAACCTCAACCGCTCCCATCCCTATTACATAGCTTCCCCCGTGGCTATTTCCTTCGCCATTTGGGCATATGGTTGCTTCCTTCCATTTTTCTGTCTTCCTTAAAAGAAAGTTTTTAATACTTGGAGAAACTCCACCAGAATCTCAGCTGGTATGCAAGAAAGTCAAATTCCTATGACAGGGTGTACATCAGGGTTGGTTAGATCATTTTAATTAGTGACCACAAAACCCTGCTGTGGCTCCCCTATATTCAGAAGGTGACAAGCAAACATTACCATAGAAGTCCGTTAGACTGCAACTCGTAATTATATGTTACTGGGTACACCATGAGTCAAATCACAGCCACTGAAATGTAACTGCATAGTCTTGAAATAGTTCAGCTGTGAGGTCTAGGGGCTGATTTATTTCTGGTTTCTCCAAGTTAAGCCCTTGTATCATGACCTGTAGCTACCACCCAGTTTAGAGTAGATGGGCAGGATGGTGAGGGACAAAGAAACTTGGAAAAGCAGACCTCTGAAATTGTAGGTAGGCTGATGCCTACAATTTAACTATTCAAAGTTGCAAAACATCAGGAAATGTAAGTACTATGTTATAAACAGAAATGTCAGTAAGGGGATGATATAAAACAGTGGTCTTCAAACTTCACTACACCCCCTACAAAGTGCTGGAAACAAGGTAACCCTTTGCACATTTCTAAGTTGGCATTTTTAACTTTAAATCATAAGTTCGAATGGTTGCAAAGGATGTATTCTGCAGATTGTTAACAAGCCGTGTTTTAAGATAAAACTGTTATATCACTTTTTTTCAATGTATCCAATAGAATCTAACCACCATTGTCATTTGACACCATCATTCCTTTTTCAAAATAAACAAGCAAATATTTAACAGTCAGAATGTTAAATCATTCCCTTTTCCTTGATCTATACAAATATTTATATTCCACTTCTCCTCAAGAATTGTATCCAAACATCATATTTTATGACATCATTTATTATTTAATCATTTTATTGATTACCTTATCACATATTCTGAAAAAAAAAATGCATATATAAATTGATTTTACAATTAAAAAATATTTTGTGACTATAAGCCTCTTGGTGTTAAAACAGTCTTTGAATCATCATTACAATTATTAGTAATGAAACAAATATTTTATTGATGATAAACATAAAACAGTAAAATATTAGACATTATCCTCTTAATGAGATGATTGAGCATGGATTTTTAAATATAATGTATTGCCCTGGCTGGTGTGGCTGTTGGATTGAGCGCTGGCCTGTGAACCAAAGGGTCGCCTGTTTGATTCCCAGTCAGGGCACATGCGTGGGTTGCGGACCAGGTCCCCATTTGGGGCCATGTGAGAGGCAACCACACATTGATGTTTCACTCCCTCTTTCTCCTCCCTTCCCTTCTCTCTAGAAATAAATTAAATATATTTTAAAAACAAATAAATATAAATAAATACAATGTATTTTTATATATTTACCCATATATGTAATATTCAAGTATCTATCAATTAATATTACTTTTTGCAAGAATGAGCATGTTTACTATCAATACCATCCCTGTTTCTCATAAGGAACCTTGTTCACATTTAATAAGTAGATGGGGCTGTAGGAGTTTTGTCAGGACAATAACCAGAGCTGTTGAGAAGGAGGGAAAATTGGGACATATTTCTGGACTTATGGCTTCAGAGGGGGGTCTGGAATGACTTAAATGCCTACAAACATAATCCCTATGTGAAGACTTACAGCCTGTCCACCTTTGCCAGGAAACTTGAAATCTGTTTTTCAGCAGAGCTGAATTTGGCAATGTCATTCAATTCTTTGAACTCCTTCGAATCATAGGTCAGATGTCATTTAGAGATCTTCCTTCAAAAACTATTCCATGGGGAGGTTGTGTGTGTGAGGGGGCAGAGAGCGTATGGGAACTCCCTGTTCTTTCTGCTCAGTTTTGCAGTGAACCTGCAAATGCTCTAAAAAATAAAGTCTATTTTTAAAAAATTATGATACTGATCCATCAGTGATCAACTCAATTAAGTTTTTCTCCAAGTTTTATGAAAAACCCTAAATTTGAAATTACCTCACTTGTGAAATGATATGTATATGTTTTAAAAGGTTTTTGCTTTCTGAACACAAACACAAATATTTCTGATTGTCCCTTGCCTGGGCCCTGGATGTTTTTACAACCAAGGGCAATGCCTTTCTCTCCTTTTTTAGAAGTGGGAAGGGACTGGTGCGAAAGGACAGGTGGGAGCAGAGAAGACCCCGCGTGGGCCCGGCTCTCCCTCCATCTCAGGCAGATCGGGAAGCTGATTCCCTTAAAACTCCATCCCCTGTGGGTATCTGTCACTTTAACGTCACTGGAGTAAGGTGATATAAAAACTGCCTCAAATGCACAGAATTGTAATGTCAGATTTTTTGTTATTTATTTGCTGTTTATCTGAAATTCAACTTTGACTGGGTGAACAGTATCAAATCCTTCTTTTTAAGAAATGAAAGAGAGAGAGAGAGAGAGAGTCCTGGAAAGACTCAGGTACTGGAACAGGGAGCAGAGTCTTATTTCTCCCTCTACCTAATCCTCAAATGTAATCACTGCCTTCTCACCTCTCATCCCCGTCTCATCCACCCTTACTTTTCCCTCCACATTTTTCCCATTCTTCTTCCCCCAAAGCAAAAGTACAAGCAGAAACAACAGCCAAAATTTGGGTGGACAGCATTCATGAAAGAAGGGCAGCTTCGGAGGAAACCAAGGCAAGGAACCCGGTTTGCAAGGAGGGAGAGTGTGGGCAAACCGTCCATCTCTGTCCCGTCATCTCAAAACCGGAGGCTAATAGAAGGAGAGGGGCAGCCACCACTTCCTTCAGGTCGGAAACCAAATGTATATAAAAGTTGTGAACAATCTCTTTTACAGTCTGGCCCGTGGATACATAATAAAAATATTCAAGTTCAGTACGTTTCTGATACTATTCGGTGCTCTCCTGAAGTTGTTCCTTAGGAGAGAGACTGACGGAGCCTTTTGTTTTTCCTTTCCCCCTCAGTTCCTGCCCTCTCTCACTCCCCTCTCATCTCCCAAGCACCAAAAATAATTTGAATTTCAAGCCTTTTTTTGGCCTTCCTGTGGGTGTGGGAGGGCCTCCTTTGGGAATTGTTCTGGATCTAGTCGGCTCCATCTGTAAAATGGCAAAATCTCTGACTAGACCCTGCCCCCATCTCCTTCCTTTATACATGGGGCGTTTGGGTTCCCACCCCTCAGAAAACCTTCTCTACCTAATAATCCCCAGATAACAAAAGTGAGAGGAGCCCCCAGGGAGCCCCTGTGGGCCTGCAGCCTCCACTTACCCAGCCTTGGCTGTGGAAGAACAGAGAGCTCTCTGCTTCAAAGGACAAGGTGACTGTGAGAAGGAGGAAGACAAGATCTGTTCTCTTCGGTTCAGGAGACCCAAGGCAAGTTCCTGTTTTAGAGACAGAGTTTTAAAAACTGATTAAGTTCAGAGAGGAGGCTGTGTGTGTGTGTTTCCCTCACCACAATTCACTCATATGATCCCCTTGATCTCTGTCTGGGAGACAACTGGTCTACCTTAATAAAAAATTCTCTCTAGATTTACCCTTCCCACCCCCCACCCTTGTTCCTTTTCCTTTGCCTTCGTGGACATTCCTTAGCTCCTGTCTCAATACCCTGGTAAAACTTTTCTTATTGACAAGAAAAAGGAAAGGAAAATAAAAACAAGAAAGAGAAAGGACCACACATCTAAGAGTTTCCTGTGGTTTGGGACAGTTTTAGTTCAAGGTTTTCACGATTTGTTTTCCCCTCTTCCTTCCTTTCCACGCTGAAGAAGGCCGCGCTCTAACGCTGCGGATTACCTGCGGAGTGGGGTTGGGGGCGGGGTGGGAAGTAAAGGCGGACGCACAAGGATGAAGAGCCAGTTTCAGGCAGGATCTTCTGTGCTAACCAGAGCCTCTCTGCCTTCAATGCTGAAGACTTCAGACTCCTGAGCCAAAAACACTGTCCCGCGTGCCTGGCTGAAGAGGCACCAAAGAGGGGTCTCACTTCTTGGCTTTAACAGTACTTATATATTCCTCTATTTTGGCAGTTTCCTTACATTAAAATGGGTATAATAATGCCTAACACAATGTTATTGTAAGGAATAAGTAAAATGAAAGTGCCTGGTATAGTGCCTGACATATAATAGACATTGAATTAATGCTTGTTGAACATGAAGTATGCTTATCACATTATGTTGTATTTGCTCATCTGTTTGCCTTCTCTGCTGGACTCTGAACATCTTACTAATTTTTATATCCCCTTTATCTACCATACCACAGTGCCTGGGATATAGTGAACACTAAATACATATATTTTAATTAATTCACCAATTAATTAATACCTAGTCCCACCTTCAACCTGGCCCTATTTCCCTTGCTGTCAAAAGTGTAGCCTTTTTCCTCTCTAAATATGTGTCCTGGATCAAGGTTCTGGAACCATCCATCAAGGACCATCAACTATTTCAAGGGATCCTCCAACATAAAAGAAAGATCAAGACAAACAAATGGGGTACTATGGAAGGAACTTGGAAGAAAAACAGAGACAATCCAAGGAAAGAAAAAATTTCTATCATATTGAAGTGAAAAAAGATACTGTGTTCATTTTTAAATAATGATCATTAAAACAAACAAACCAAAAAACCCTAGCCAGGATGCTCTTTATAGAGAGAGAAAGCATTAAGAGAAGAAGAAAGAACTCACGGAGACTACAAATGTGTTGGGAAAAAATTCAATAGGAAAGTTGAAATATAAAGTTGAGGGACTCTACCAGAAAATAAAATGGGAAAACAAAAAATTAGATACAAACCCAGGAGGCTCAGTATCTGCTAAATAAAAGTTGCATAAAGAGAAAACAGAGAAACAAATTCAAAATAAGATCCCAGAACTGAACTACATCAGTTTCCAAATTAAAAGGCCAATGAGTGCCCAGCACAGTGAATGAAAAACAGACCCACATCAAAGCACATCACTTTAAAATTTCAGAATTTCAGAGACAAAAAAAAATTCTCAGAGAGGTATTTTTCTTCCAGAGAAAAAGAAACAGGTTATACGCAGAGATATCAAGGAATCATGATGACATCATACTTCTGAACAGCAAGACTGGAATGTAAAAGAGAAAGAGATCAAGGCCTTCGAACAACCTCAAAAAAGAACAATGTTTTATAACCTACCCTTTCTATACCCAAAGTACAAATCAATCACGAAGCAAAAATAAAGGTACTCTTCAGGCACACATTGTCTCAAAAAAAAAAAAAAAGAAATCATTTCCTATTCACTCACACTCAAGAAGCTACCAGAAGATGTCTTCCTCTAATACAAGGGAGGAGACAAACTAAGAAGGTCCCCGAAAAGGAGAGAAGTGGAGGGGATTGCCAGGATGAAGATGAAGTTTCAAAATAATAGTACATGCAAACTAGGAAAAGGCAGTCTACATCAGAGCTGGAAGACAGAGACATTCAGGATTGCTGAATCTTGGAGATATCCAAAGTAATAAATAAACTGGGCGATCACCTGATGTGTGTGAATGTTGACAGACTTTTATAATTCTCAATTCTTATTAATAAAATTATATTCTTAGTTATAAATTAACAATTTTATGCTTAAGTTATAATTTTATAAGTTATAAAATTGGAAGAATGAATTAAGACAGATACATAGAAAACCAATCAAACAACATTAACAACAATAAAGAGGAAATTATTAGTCCAGGAAAAACAGAGAGTTATAGTAGTCCCTCTCTAGATCACGGTTCACTTATCGTGGCCTCACTGTATCGCGGGATTTTTAAAAATATTATATTTAATTATTTATCGTGGATTTTTTGCTATATTGCAGGATTTTGCAGTACTGTATATGTATGTTGTTAAAGTTATGTAGGTTTAAGAGTGTAGAATATGTGTAAGAACATAAGTAGTGTTTATAAAAGTGTGGAAAAGGTTAATAAGGGACTGGGAACGGTTTATAAGTGCATGGGAAGGGTTTATAAAGCCTTAAAATATATATAAATACTAAAATAAATGTAAGGTTCCTACTTCTTGGATTTTCACCTATAGCGGGGGGGGGGGGGGGGTCTAGAACTTAATACCCGCAATAAGTGAGGGAATAGTGCATATAGGAAAGAAAAGTGATCATGATGTGCTATATGGCTCTTCTCTGAGCACTGTTTACATAAATGCTAATGTAAATATGAACATTGATTTGATTTTTTTTAAAGTGTTATATAACTGGAGAGTAAGAAGAGAGCTAAAATACCATATTCCATAATAAAGTGTCCATGGAAGGAAAAGTCAAAAGCTAGCAGCCTAGACATGATATATGAAACCAAGAAGGTAAAAAGCTGAGTTTAAAGTGAGTGCCTTGACCCAAGGGCAGGTAGGACGACGACCATTTTCAGCTTGAAGCAGGTGGAGGAGCTTGAGACCTTCACCCATCGTCCTTTATAAGATTATAAAGGGTCTTAAGTCTGAGCGGGAGCCACCCCGAAAATTAATAATTTTTTTTTAAATTGGGAGAAGGGTATTTTAAGACAAAAAAATGATACAAAGTTATAAATAGTGTTTTATTTTTATAATAGCAAAAATTAACGTCCACTAGCTACCAAAATAAAGGCTTGAGCCAAGAACATTGTGTAAAATCAGGGTTGGAATAAAATTCTCAAATGTTAAAAAAAAGATAATGTGAGTGCCTCTCAGGTGACAGCTGCAAGTAAAGAAGCTTTTTTTTTTTTCTTCTTTTTTTTTGTTACAAGCCTTAGAGCACTAATTGCTCTTTTAAACTGTGTGCATCTGTTGCTTAAATAATGGTAATCTAAAAGTTGACAAAACAGGCATCCTGGTTTCTGGTCCTAGTTTCCTCCCTTCCTTTGAAAGGATCTGTGTTCATTGCAGTCAAATGATAAGCCTATGATGCCCAGCTCCCCCTCACCTGAGGTGGGGCACTAAGCAGAACCCAGTAGATGGAATCTTCTCTCATTATCTGGACTCTTGGCACTCAATGTCTATCCCTTCCCCACAATAATTATAATATTTATCCAATGACTTGGGGGCATCTTTATGGACCTTGGGGAAGTGTTTATTATATTTTCATTTATATAAAATGATGAGAAGATGCCAAATGTACGGGAAGTATTGGGAAGCCTGGTCTCTACCACCTACTTGTTTTCTAACATCATGCTCTGCTGCTCTCTGACAGTCCTTGTATCCTGAACCTGATCAAATATTTTTGGCCTTTCTGCCCAAATCGTTGAAAACTTTCTGATGGTTGGGATCATAATTAATGTGTTTTTTGGTTGTTTGGTTGGTTGGTTGGTTAGTTTTGTTTTGTTTTGTTTTTGCATTCCCCACTGAGAGTAATGGTGGCTTGATAACTATCAGCTGAGCAAGCAGCGGGAGGCTTGTCCTGTCTAGCTGAAAGCTCCTGCAGTGCACGTGTCCCTAAAGAAGACATATTTATTTTAAAAGAATAAAAAGAACAGGATGATGGTGGGGTATTTTTGTCAAAGGGCCTGAAGAACTGCTTGACTGCTCCTTTGTACCACTTCTGTTTCTATTTTTTGTTGGTGACTTTGTCCAGTTCCTGGAGACATCGCTGGGTTAGGAATCAGAAAACACCGAGACTTCAGCTATACTCTGCCACTAACATTCTGGGGCACCTTGAACAAATCATGTAGGAGCATTTAGCCTTATTTTCTCCCCCCAGAAGATAAAATGATTAAGCCAGCTGATTAGTAGAGGCCCCACGAGTGCTTAGGCTGTAGGAGTTGTAACTGTTTACAAACACGTGGACACACTGGCAGGGCTGCAGGGAGCCCCGTGCTGCCCTGCGGAGAGGGAATGGCCTCAGTGGTAATGGGGTTATTAGGAATGGAGGAAAGGAAAAATAACAGACAACACCAGGTGGTACAGGACCAAGCCGGCAACAGATGTGAAAAGGGAAGTAAAATAATGTACGAGTAAACTGCAGGTGGAATAATTCATGAAGCAAAGAGCAGCACCTCTGCCCGTTTCACTTCAGGTGACTTTGGTAAGAAGTTGCCGTTCGCCTGCACAGTTTGAACAAAGCTTAGTAATTCCAGAAAACAGTAATGATATTTCCATCAGAGTCACTGATTTTGAAGAGGATCACTGGCAACTATGTGGGGAAAAGCCAGCGAGCATTTGGTGGGAGGGCTGAACTCCTGGCACTTGATTTCTAGGTGGGAGGCAGGGAAATCTGGAAAGCAGTTGTGTAACTGGTTATGGATAACTGGTTATGGAGTCTAGTCTGCCCTCTATGCACACACCTCGTCTTTAGAGAAGGCCCCCTCCCCCCAACACTACCCTCTTGAGAAATGCTCCTTCTCCCTCCCCAGCTCCAGAGGGAAGTCTCCGTGTTCCTCATAACTCTACCTTCCTGGTAGGGCCAGTAATTCACCAATGGACACCTGCTCTAATTTGAACCCATCATGGTGTCCCACCCACCTGGCTAAGCTGATTGGTTCAGGGATGAATCTGTGACCCACATCTGGCCAACTGTCAATTTATTTGGAGGATATCTCATATTAGAGCTGGGAGAACAAATCCAGATCCCCTGGTGTGTATCGATGTTGAGTGTAAGACAACCTATGGCTGGTGGAGAAAGGTGCTCTGAGAGAAAGAAGCCCACAGGCAGGAAAAAACAGACAAGCCTTTGGAGATAAATTACCTAGAAGGAAGTAAAGCCAATTGTAGTATTATTTTTAGAAAATTATTATATATAGTCTCCTTTTTTTGTTAGTGAGTTTAAACTATTATTATTTGACTATGGCTTACTCAAATAAACAGGTAAAAGGGAATTACAGAAACTGGCCTATGAACTCTGGCAGAATGTACTCCCACTGAATAGTGCTGAGACTGAGAATTTGGTTCTTGGTCTCAAGTACACATACTACATTGATAAAATTCCTGCCTAAGTGTTCAGAGCAGCAGGTTAAGCGCCATGCTGTACTTCATTCCTTAGTTGGCCTCCTGGGTGACTGAAACTTTTTGTTCTTTTATTGGAGAGGCCAGGCAAGGGAAGGGATCTCTCATGTGGCCCTCCGGAAACTCTTTCTTGAGTTCTAGCATCACGGGCACCTGTGCAACCAGCAATGGGGACAACCATCCCATGAAGTCTCAAGGAAGGCCTGCGCGGTACTGTCTGACATCCCTTCTACCCACACGGAGACATGTCCTTCAGGAAGAACTGATGCTTATCTTTTGTTTCTCCCATACCCTTTCCTTCCCCAATTTAACGGACATCTTTCCTTTGACTTTGACTACCATATGTGCTGACAACTCCTAACTGTGTACCAGTGGCTTAGACCTTGCTCCTTAACTCCAGATTCCCATAGCTAATTGCTTCCTGGCCTCCCATCTCTGAATGCCCCAAACCTTATGTACCTACAACTGACCTCATTAATTATGCATCATAAACCTCTCTCCCACTTTCCCTGTCTCTATAATGGAAAACCATCCACTCAGTTGCCCAAGCCAGAATCCTAAATGTCAGTCTTTCGCTTACCGCCCACATCCATTTAATCATCAAGCCAGATTGAGTCTCACTGCTTCACGTCTCTCTATTCCATTCCCTCTTCCCCATTCTCAGTCTGAGTTCAGGCCCTTTCATCTCTTGCTTGATGTATCATTCATTCATTCATTCATTCATACGGCGTCTAGGGACCTGTTGGTAAAAAAGACAAGGATGACCCCTTCCCTCATGAAGGATATTTGAGGGGGCAAAAGACAATAATTATACAAACAAAAGAGTCATGTGTTTATAGTATATTGAAGAGATAAGAGGGACATAATGTCCTCTTGAAGGAAGTGAGATGAAAACTGAGACCTCCTGGCTGAGAAGGAAGAGTCACAGGGAGAGCCGAAGACAAGCACCCTAAGCAAAAGAAACAGAAAATAAATGCAAAGGTCCTGAGCTAGAAAAAACTTGCCACGTTTGAGAAGTCCCGTGGCTTTTTGAATGTTCCCTGGAGAAGGCAGTGGCACGTGATGGAATGGAGAAGTGGGAGGGGCCCCTCTGGACAATGATGAGAAGTCTGGATTTCATTATGATCTCTTGGAAGTTTTTTAAGCAGGTTTCTTCAGATGTCTTCCTGGGTCTGCCTGCCAACCCTTCCTCACTATGGCTTCCAGGTGATCTTTCTGTAACAGAAATCTGCCTATGTGTCTCTGTGGTTTTAAAAACTTGTCCAGGGTTCCCACTTGCCTACAGAACAACACCCAAACTTCTTAGCCTCATGATCTTGCCCCACGTTTCTCTCCATTTTTATTTTTCCTTGTGCTCCCTTATCTCCTTTGCTTTGGCAGAGCACAGTGGTTTCCAGATCCCCTGGTAGACTCTGCTATTTCACTGCTGTTTTTACTCATGGTTTGTTTCTTCTGAGCACAGTGTTCCCTACCCCATCATCAAACAAAGACTGACTCATCTTTCAAGACAAAGATCAATGTCACCTCATCTGTGTCATCTTTCCTGATCACTGCCCTAAGCAAAATGGACCATTCTTTGCTTTGTGTCCTCAGGGTGTGCTGGATGAACTTCCAGCATAAGTCCTTTAACTCTCTATGGCATTTCTCAGTTTACACACATCTTTCCCTGTTCACGTGGGACTCTCTCTGACACAATTTATTCCCTAGAACTCAGCACTGAGTTTGGAATACTTTATTGTATAAAGAGAATGAGTCTTCCTCTATTTTGCATATTTGGATTACATGTGATCATTCTGCCAAAGGAGGAGGATCCCAGATGCTTGAAACTCAGTAAGAATTTTAGTGAAAATGTCAGATAAGACTCATAGCAGATCTACCTGTCTTTGAACTCTTAGTGTCCCTACCGTTAGCTGCATCAGCACATTGATCCACATTGGTAAGGCTGGGATTGGGAAAGAGTTTGAGCAGGGGCATGTTGACTGGAAACCTATTGACTAGTCAAGCACCTCTCAGCATCTGCAGTGTCCCCATCATCCAATGTCTCTGCAGTGAGTGCTCACCAGTAACAGATGGTGCAAGGGGACACATAAGCTAGTTGATGCAAGACTGCTGGAGACAGAACTTGTCACTTTATGATTTCCTGCTAAGTGCCCAACACTGGAGTATAGGCTGGGAAGAATGAAGAAGTAAATAATTCGTTCTCTATATTTGAGAGAGATCATGACTGTATCCACAGAAGACGCTAATTGATGTTTGTCAATTGTCACATTGATATGTAAGACACAATTAGAAAGTACCTAGGACTGTATAATCAAATGTTGTCTAGGATGTTACAAGCAGTAAATGCTGCAGATATTTTTTAGTTTCTTCACCTTGATGTTGAAGGTCACCAAGTGACTTCTACCAGCTTATGTTTGCTTGTATGGGGTAGGCCACAAGTGAGGTTAAACTAGAAGAGGAACAGACAATGACTCTGCCACGTGCTCACAGTAGTTTCTCTGATGCTTATTCAAAGTGCCTGTCATTGACTGAGAAATGCATTTGGAACCTATGCCCATCCTTACCTTTTCAGCAGCTGCATCTCAGAAGATGACACAAAATTGACCTGGACTAGCAAAAATGTGGCAAAGTGTACTGAGTCCTGGAAAATGCATATGGGACAAGCACTGCCTGTGTGTTCTGCTGTCCAGAGTCAAGAGAACTGTTGTCACTGGTTACTTTTTTATGAGTTCTCACTGAAATCAGTCAGTGGGCTCCCCCAGGGCACGTGTGCTCCTCATGAAGAAGACCAATGGTAATAAATTTTCTTGTACCCCAAACAGCTGCAGCTGCAGAGCTTAGTCCGAGGTTTTGCCAAGAAGACATCATTGCCTGGGCCAGGATCGCAAAGACCAGTGCTTAGTGGAAGGCAGCTGGCAGGAGCTCGGAAGAGATGTCATCATTACCGGTGTCTGAAGAATGACTTGAAAACTTTAAATCAAACCACAAGTTATGATGGCTCATCCTTTATAAATCCTAGTTGTGGTGATTTCATTGGGTCTTAAGCAGCAAGCAACATGGGGCTTCTCAGTGGAGTTTAAGTCAGTACATCTCCTCACTTAATGGTACAAAATTTTGGTTGACTCTTTTTTTTTTTTTTTTTTTTTTTTTTTTAGCTTTCTATACATTTATTTCTTGGCTCAGCAATCTAATGGCGCACCAATCTAATCTGATACATAAGATATGATGTGTTCAGAGTAGGGACCCATGCAATTCATTGCACATAATAAACTTGTACTTTATAAATAAATACCTGTTGCTTGATAGACATATTAAAATTTAGCCTTTCAGGGCACAGCAAGACATTTCATAGTGATTAAATATCACTTAATATGGAGTCCACGTTCACATAGCTCCAATTGCACATGAGAAGTCCTTTACAGCTATTTTTAGCTAGCTTTTGACCTCTACACCTCTTAAGACAAGAGAGTTTCTTATAGTCCCAATCGCTTGTCCATAATCTTCTTTAATCATATTTTCTGCAGAGGTTGAACCTGTGTCCTCAAAGGCTAAGGAGCAACTTAATTCTATAGCTCTTCTCTGTGGATAAGAAATGGCACAATTTGTCAAATCTGTCGTGTGCCCAAGGCAATGCCCTGTCTCCAACACAGGTTCCGGGTGAGGTACGGGAGAGGCAGGCAGGTGGTGTTTCAAAGGTTTGCTCAGAACATCAGCCGTAAACACAAAACTCACTCTGCAGCTAAGAATCGCCTAAACTGTGGCTTTGAAAGTAAAACGGAAATCTTAATAGCATTTGCCGTTAATAACACCAAATGTGACCACATCCCAACTAGCTAATTTGTTTTTTGATTAGCTGCTTACACTGGCCACATCACCATAAGCAACTTAGGTCTTTGCCTCCGAACATCAGCTTAATAGTAGCATTTAAGTAAATCACTCATTTTCACTTAAAAAGGGACCAAAAGACTCAATAACTGAAGACAGAATTAACCACACCAGGTCCAAAAATTATGTACTCCACACTCAGCTTTTGTGAGCTGACATCCCCCCACCTCCATCTTCCATATTTAAAATTTTGGAGTGTATGTGTGTGTGTGTGTGCCAGATGACTCATCCAAGCTGCTCTGGAACTTGTCTCTGCTGGTGACAGTAAAGCTGATCCACCCTCTGCCCGCCGCTCTGTCTGGTGAAGATGCAGAATGTCGGTTCAGTGGCACTGTCACCAGTGCACCAAGGCCTTCTTTATTTAGGTTCAATGCTCTTCAGCAACTCGCTCCCACACAGAGCTTCTCCTCGCCTGAGCACATTTCCCCATCATTTCCCTCTGCCTGTGCCACTCAAAGTGTGTGCACCCTACAAGAGGGTGAGGACACGGAGACCCCCAGGGTCCTCAGAGCCCACAGAACGGGCCCCTCTAACAAGTGATCTCCTTGCTCTACGACCTGAACGTCTCAGGAGACCAGATACTAACCTATTTCCCAGCTCCCTCTTCCTGCTTCTCTGTGATGCCGCACCGTGAAGGTGCCAAAAATGTTTTCTTTGAACTTTCAGTAATTCTTATGCTATCTTAACAGAAATTCTGAAACTTCTGGTGGTACCAGCTCCTAGATTTCTTTTTACAACGTTTAGGGGGCAGATTTGTGTTCCACGTTCAGGCTAAACCACCCTAAAAACAACAGTACTTTTGTGCGAGTTGCCCTTTCCCCCTCCTTTCTCTGCTCCTCTATAGATTTTCACATTCTGGAAGAAAACCATTCTTTTTTTTTTTTTCTTTTTAACTGTAGATCTTCAAGCTAGCCCTAGCAGGCTCCCAGCCCTTTCTCCCTCCTCCTCCTTTCTTTCCCCTCCTGGCTCCTGTTCAATGACTAAAGCTCTCCAGGAGTATTTATGGACCAGCGTATCTATTGTGACCTTGTGATTGCGCTAATCCCTTGGCTTGAGGCTGCTCTGCTCTGACAGTCACAAGGGTGACTGGGGGTGGGAGTGGGAAGGCGGACAGTGCATCATCCAGGAGTGGAGTATGTATTTATAGAACAGGCCTTTTCCTTTCCTTCCTAGAGTTGCCTGTGAACGCAGCAGAGGCCATATCCTCAAAAACTCCCTCTGAGAGATAGATGGCAGAGGCCCAGGGCTCCGGAGGTAAAGGCTAGAGTCCTTGGAGTCAGGGCGCCCAAGGACTGCTTCCCCTACCTCCACGGGACAAATCACAGGAGGCCCTGCTTCCTGGGGGTGGCTGACCACTGAACATTGTAACTTCCTTGGAGTCCCAGAGTTGCAGCCAGGTGCTTTTGCCTGGGGACACCTAGGGGGGTGTGAGTCAAATTTCTGAGAAACTCTGACCTCATTCTGGCTGTATTTGGGGTTAGGTAGGACTCACCATCTCTGGCAGCAGGGAGGGGGGGTGTCTTTGAAAAGCATGCTGGGAAAGTGTTGTTAGAGTAAGAGGGAACAAAGATGAAAGGGGACCTGACTTTGTCTTGTAGAATGGAGTTACCACTATCTGGATTAAGAAAAAAAAAGAGAAAGAAAACAGGACCTTGTGGAAGGAGTGAGAATGAGGCCATCTGAATAAAACTGGAGGAGGGCTCTTGAACTACTAGGGCCTGCTTAGCCTCATCAAAAATTAGCACATTATTATATGCCACATTGGGTGACTATGATTGCTTCTTGTGCTCAAGTTTTGACTTACCTAGACTGGAAATCATTTGACGGCAGGGACCTTAGGGCACAGAGCAAGGTGCAAAATCAGTCCTCAGTAAGCCCTGTGAGTTCTCATATGTGAATACTGATAAGTGACTATCGTTAGCATCAAGAAAGTTTTGATGATGATAATGATGATGGTGGCAGAATTCTACTATAGGCAGGAACCCTATGCCCAGAGGGTACAATGTACATAGTAAGCTTTCAAAATCAGTTGCCAGATTTTTATTAAATAAATGATCTTCTTAGTGGTGACTTTGACTAGGCTTGAAGATTCTCTCTTTCTTAAAAAACAAAAAGAGAATCTTTTGAGCCTGATGTGCAGTCCTTCCATATAGGCCGGCAGACTGATACGAGAGGGTAATGGTTCTCCAACCTGAGTCTTGCACCCGGGCCACCTGGAGACTTGTGGAAACACCATAGCTGGGTGGGGCTCAAGAATGTGCATTTCTTTTATTTTTTATTTTTAGAGAGAAAAGAAGGGAGGAGAAAGAGATGGAGAGAAATATCAGTGTGTGGTTGCCTCTCACACACCCCCAACTGGGGACTTGAACCACAACCCAGGCATGTGCCCTGACTGGGAATTGAACCGGTGACCCTTCGGTCGGGACTTAATCCACCGAGCCACACCAGCCAGGGTGAGAGTGTGCATTTCTTATAATTAATAATGTTGTAATAACTGTGTATGGCATATCAATGGGAATGTTTCATAAAGTATATGATTATCTAACCACTATGCTGTACACCTGAAACTAATACAAATAGTATTGAATGTAAACTGTAATTGAAAAACTTAAAATTTTTTTTCTAAAAACTAAAAGAAAAAGAAAATATATACATTTATATTTAAAATTTAATTCAGACTTACATGAAATGAATTTGTAGAGTTAAATCTTTTTGGAAAATTTGCTCTGCAAGTATCATGAGCTATAAGTGTAATAAAATATATTTCAAAAATAATAAAAATGTATCCAAATATTATTATAACCTATAAAATACTCCTAAGTCCAGTAATAATTGTATGACCAGGAAAACCCTCTCAAAATTAAAAATTAGCAATACTTATTTGTGGTCTAGCATTTGCCAAGAAAGACTAAACAACTGATGTTGCTTTTAATTTTATCAATTGAAAATGAAGTTACAAAAATTATAAATTTTAATGGCCTAAAATAAATTTATAGAAAAGCAAGTGAGAAAAAAAATCACATGGCCAATCAAGATCCCATTAGCAAAGTGTTTTTATTTATTATCGGATATAAAAATTTGACACCAAAGAACTATAATTTTTGCAAGTTAACACAGTGACGCGTTCTGCATCTCCCTGCTGATCCCGACTGCCCGAAACTGCCAGCTCTCTGCCCTCCACTGTCCTCCCTGGGCCTCTTTGCCCTGCTGATCTCCAGCTGTGCAGCCTTTGCTACCTGATCACCCACCGGGAACAGCTTTCCGACTCACACCTCCTCAAACTTCTGTCTGACTTTGTCATTCAATGACCATGTATAGAGCACCCACCGGGTGCTAAGCGCTGTAACACCTTGGGGTGTCATGGTGAACAAAAGATGGATTCCCTGCCTCTGTAGAATGCACAATCTAGTAGAAGGAGACAGAGAAAGACCAGATAAAGAAATACTAATTGCAAATTATGGCTGGTGTTTTTAGGAAAACAGCAGGGTGTTGAGATAAAGATTAATGAGAATGAGAGAAAAAGTATTTCCTCTCTGAGGAAATGGCATTTCGACCAAGCTCTGAAGGATGAAAGAGAGCCAGCACTGTAAACAGGGACAAACGTTTTAGGCAGATGGAACAGTATGTACCGAGGCCTTGAGGAGAGCCCTCATGTAGCGCTGTGCAGGTTATTCCTGGTACAAACAGGCCTGGGCCAGTGGGTAAGAGCTGGTGAAATCCAGCCTGGCTCTGCTCCTTATGCCATGCGCTGTGGTGAGAGGAAAGGAAGAGGTTGGTTTTTCTGATTCCCACAAAGACACCACATGGGCTAAGAGTAGCCATGGCCCTCGGGTACGAAGGGGATGGCTCTTAGTCCTGTCCCCTTAGTCCTTGGGCTGCAGTCTGGGTTCACATGCTGAGATCTGTACTCGGCTTCCAGACACATGTATCCATGTGCCTGCCCATAGCCCAGTCTATGTTTGGTTTTGTCTGTCAAACGGTAACAATTCAAATTTATGTGGCATTTTACATTTGCTTAAAATCTCATTCCATTTTCCAATACCTCTATAAGGTAGCAAAGGCAGGCTTTTTTTTTTTCTTTCCTAAATGTACACACGATAAAATGAATAGATATTAAGTGTTTGGTTAGCTGTGTTTCAATAATTGAATACACTGCCTAAGCAACACCTAAATCGAATATAGAACATTTCCAACATGCCTGACAGTTTCCTCCTACCACTGTCCTGTCACATACCCCAACACCCCAGTCCTAGGCAACTACTGTTTTGATTTCTATCACTAATTGTTGATCGGTCCTACCCATTCTTGGTCTTTATAGAAATGTAATTGTGCAATAAGGATGATATTATGTCTGGCTTTTTTTTTTTTAAATCTTCACCTGAGGACATGCTTATTGTTTTGAGAGAGCGAGAGAGATATGTCGATTGGTTCCCTCTCATACATGCCCTGACGAGGGACCAACTCACAAACTAGGTATGTGCCTTGCCTGGTAATGGAACCCATAACCCTTAGGTTTATAGAACAACACTCCAGCCAACTGAGCCACACTGGCCAGGGCAATGTCTGGCTTCTTTTGTTCAATATAATATTTTGGTCTTCTTTTTGAGATTGATTCAGTCACATTGTTATTTGTCTCTGTAGTTCATTCCTTTTGCTTATTGAGTAATGGTCCATTGAATGAACATATTACAGTTTGTTGATTTATTATCCTACTGATGACATTGGACTGTTTTCAGATTGGCTATTTTGACCAAAGCTGCTATAAATATTCTTGTACCAAAAAAAAAGAGTGCAAATCTAAAGCTTTTACGTGATGCTGCTGCCGCCGCTATGGGGCCCACACCTTGAGAGGCACTGCCATGATGGTGTGTTAGCAATGTCTCAGGTTCCCTTACCTGGAAACTATACTTGAGGATTTAAGGCACGTCTTAGAAAATGGGCTTGTGCCCTGACCAGTGTGACTCAGTTGGTTGGGTGTCATCCCACAAAGCAAAAAGGTCTCCAGTTTGATACCTGGTCAAGGCACAGGCCAGAATTGTAGTATCAGCTCCTGATCAGGTCAAGTGTGAGAGACTACCGATCACTGTTTCCCTCTCACATTGGTATTTCTCTCCCTTTCTTTCTCCCTCCCTTCCAATCCCTCTGAAAGTACATACATAAAATCTTTTTTTTTTAAGTGGGTTCACAACTCTCTGTGGAGAGAACTGGGGAAGGCCCTCTTAGAATTCTTCTCAGATGATTGCCTCCATCTGGGCACTTTGTCTAGAATTTAGAAGTTGCCAAGGCGGGACAAAGGTTGCAGAGAAATCTAATTTGCTTCCTGTCTCACCTCTCCTCCAATCTATTCTCACTGCAGCCCAAATGATTTTCCTAAATCAGAAAGCTCTAAAGCCTTCAATGGCTCCTCATTGCCTTCCACAGGAAGTCCAAACTCCGGGGCGCCTTTGCTGGGTTGGCAGCCCTCTTGAGATTTGACCCCTGCCTATCCCCTCAAGATGGTGCCCTTTTATCTCCCCGACCACCGCAGTTCCCAGAGATGATCTCTCTTGTCCCATTCCTCTGCACAAGCACTTTCTGGTCCCCTCAACTGCATCCTCCCCACAGAAATATTCCCTCTAGACCTCCAAGCAAAGCCTGCCACTGCCGTGCCCCCTCATCCTGCGTAGGCACCCCTCCCCTGGACACAGCCCTCATTTCTAGAGTTGTTGTCCTTAGTGCTTTACTCTGACTCGCCCCCCAGGCTATGGAGAGACCAGAACTGGTCTTCTGAATTCCTAATGCTGGCATACTGCCTGGATTGCAGAAGGAGCTTCCTGAAGGTTCGTTGAATGAATGGAAATTATTGCTTAAGACTCAATGGTAGCAGACCACATAGGGCCAGTAATTACTTTGCAGACTTTTTGATACAAAACAGTGAGAAAAAAAAAAAACACAACAAAAACAAAGAAAGAGTTAGGATTTGCAGGGAAAGATGAGGGGGAGGGAAAGAAAAGAGGGCTGGGGACATTTCTAGTATCCCCTTTAAGTCACCTGCAGTGGAATTAATTCCTCTGGCCTTTGCACAATGACAAGGATGTGTTCAGAAATAAATGAAGCTTTAAAGGGAGAACTTGAGGTACTGGCCCATAGCAGGGGCAGGAAGTCAAAGGCTTTGCAGAAGAGGAAGTAGGAGGCTCCTGAAATTACAGCACCTCCCTGCGAGGCCCTTGGGTCACTCCTCCCCAAGTTCCCCTAGCGTCCCTTCTCCCGGCCTGGGTAGCTGCACCTTTCCCATTCCCTCCTGATCTGATGGCCTTAGATGGTGACAAGTTGCTTCAAGGCCTAGGATTCTGTGTGGCACCTGGGGACATGAGGCTTCTTGTTCTGCACTTGGTATAGATATCAACTTCATCTCTGAAGCTATTTATATACTCGCAAGGTTGACTTACATTCTGTAGGAAGGTTTATACTATAAGAACTAGACGGGGAATCGGGAAACCTGGTTCCTCTCTCCTCCCGCAACCAGCTACTTGCTTGCAGTCGGTCAGTTGTATTTTCAACTTCCTTCCTTGCTCAGGCACTGCTTACGAGGACTGCCCACTAAGATTTATTTATGACCCTTTCAAACCGACTGCATAGCTGTTTTCCATTCCTAAGATTGTGCCTTAGAAAACTTGGACCCACTTCCTAAGTCCTCTCAGTGTTATGACTCGCCGTGAACTCCAATGGCCAGGAAAGTATGATAAACAAAAGCAACCCCAGAGGGAGTTTCTCAAGTTCTGAATGTTTGATCTCAAAATCTGGCTGAATTTATCACCCGCAACCACCATTGACAGACTATTTCTGGCTGACCTCTGCGCCCTCTGAACCCACCGCCCCATTCCGAACACTGAGCTTCTGGGCCCTCTCATTAGCATCTGCTCAGATACCTCTCCTGGGAAAAGAGCCCGTGTTCTTCCTGGAACCGATTTAAACCCAAAGGAGCCTCTAAAAAATATATCTAATAGTTGGAGAGGATCGCTCTCCTTTTAACTTCTGAGCTCATTCCCTCTGGGAGTCAAGTGACATTTAGATTCCTGTGTGTAAGTTGTTTTTTCTTTAGATTAGCCTTTGTGTAAACATTCCTCTGCAAATTATTTTCACATTTTAAGGAAACTGCTTTTAAGTGTCCAGTCAGACTGATTCCTACTGTGTTCCCTTCACTACCCCCAGCTTGGCTCTCACTCACCAACTTCCCCATTTCTCAACAACTCAAATCCAAACTGATTCTACTGTTGGTTACAATATTTCCCCAACTTTCTGGAATTTCCATTTTCAGAGGTTATCTACCCCCGGCTGCAGCCAAAGGTTGGCCCACTGAGGTGAATGAAGCCAGCATGGGTCACGAAGGGTGAGTCATCATTGTTCCAGGCAGGTAGGGTCAGATCAGCAGGAGGCCACAGCTGCCCTGTGGAGGGGACTGAGGGCCAGCAAGACAGGTTTAGTGTGAGGCAGGGGACTAGCACCAAGGCCAGGCAAAGCGGGGAGCAGCTTTCCAACTATGAGACCCACAGGAGCCTGACAGTCACAGACAGAAAAACAGGCAAATGACATCTTCTTCTCCAGCCTGGAACTTGATAGCTATTTGCAATCGGCCCAGCAGAATAACTTCATGTTGTTGTTTTTTTCTAACATTGACACTGAAAGTTGTGTCTAATTCGAGGCAATTTTCCTTATACAGATTCTTTCTCCCTCAGTGTCAAAACATGGTCTTTTATCAGATTACCATGAATAGCCACATGGGCTGCTCACAACTCTAAGGATCACCATTCACAGAGTCTACAATATAATGATCAAAATAACCTGCCACCCCTCTTTAAAACTTAGAGCCATCTTTTCTTTTGCTTTTTTTTTTAATATGAAAAATTAGATTTATTTAGGTTTTATTTTTTTAAGTGTATAATTTTGTTTTCCAAAGATTTTATTTATTTATTTTTAGAGAGAGGGAGTGAAACATCAATGTGTGGTTGCCTCTTGTGCACCCCCAACTGGGGACCTGGCCCGCAACCCAGGCATGTGCCCTGACTGGGAAGTGAACCCGTGACACTTCGGTTCGCAGGCCATGAGCCACACCAGCCAGGGCTATTTTGCTTTTCGTAGGTTAAGAAAGGTAAAATGGTTGAGTGGAAAGACTACCTAAGAAGGTCCTACTACTGTCATAAAATTACTATGTGGCCTTGGTCAGGTCACTTTGCTATCATGTCTCTCATCTGTAAAATAAGGGAGTGGGAACTACATCATCGCTGGCAATTATATTTTGCAATCAGCAGAAAGTGACATTTCTTTGATCGATTAGCTGCATGGTCGGAAGCTTTTGATTAGTCATTTTCTTACATCACCACTCCCACGTTTTGAGTTGCTCAGCCTGATTCTGTCTTTAGCTCTGGGCTACACTGTGGATTTTGAAGTCCAGTGAGTGTGGACTTATCGTGCCAATTCCCTTCCTTGATTTTCTGAGCTTGGATCTTTTCTGCACCATTAAACACAGAGGCACTCATTTGAGGAATTAACTGAGGTGGTCACTTGAGGTCATACAGCAGCTGTGGCCCCTCAGGGTCTCACTTTCTAAAAGAGAAGGAAAAAAAAAAAGAGGCAAGAAAGTTGACCAGATAACTTGGGAAGCTTAGGAAACAAAGCATTCCATTCTAAGTTTTTAGCTGTGGGGGCTGAATCACAGCTCCTCCCGGGCTTTGTTCCCTATCAAATCACAACTTGGCCAACATTTTCTGGTGTAGGTCATGACCAGTGCTGTGGAGGACAGTGGGGAAACACTTGACCAATCACAGAGCAGGCCTGCAATACCAAGTCCCAGGAAGAAGGTGGGGGGAGGGGCGAGAAAGCTCTTTTCAGTTGGCTACATCCAACAGGCCTTTGTCTGGAGCCCTGGTTGTGAGGACATAGGTGTGGAAATGCTACTCCTGAACCTCGGAAATTGATCTGTAATCTAACACATGAGCCAAATCAGAATATAAGGGCAGTGCTTCTCAATCACCCCAGGGTGTATTGCAAGTAATTTATTACTCCTGACACTTAGGGCACTAAAATTAAAAAGTACTTGTTTTGAAAACATAAATTAGAGTGAATTTAAGGTCATTTTTCACTATTGAGACTTTTTTTTAAGTCCTCTGCTGGAATCCTTCTGCAGGATGGAATTGTTTTTGTTTAAGAAAATACCCTGGAGACACATTTAGGTTTTAAAAGATGGGACAGAACCTGAAAAGACAGGTCCAGTGGAGGGATTATTGAATTGCTCTGCCGAATATAGAGGATGGAATGCATTTTTGTTGGTTGTTGCTGTTGGAAGAGGCAGACCAAGAGATGGTGTGGGAAGGGGCCTGGGCAATGTGAATGAAAAGGGACCCCAGAGTCAGGTCATCCAGGTCCGCATCTATAAAACCCGCCACAATACGCCTTGCAATAAAACAATTTAGACGTAAGCAACGTGGTGCCTGGCTTCCACTCTCTAACTTCCATTCTCAACTAGGGTTGGCTTAAGTTTCTTTTTTAAAGAAAAAATTGTGGTAAAATATACCTAACATAAAATTTACTATTTTAACCATTTTAAGTGCACAGTTCAGTAGCATTAAGTACGTTCATGTCGTGCCAGACTGAGGTTCTTGTTTTTTCTGGGAGAAGAGAATGTGGAGGGAAAGGAGGCCCCGACATCCCTGGTGTTCTCCCAGCCCACCTCCCCGGCACCATCCGCCTAAGAGCTTCTTGAGACTGCTGCTACCATCCTGGAAGTCCAGCTAACCACAGAAAGGGAGGATGACCCTAACACCTTTGAAGCCAGAGTGGATGGTGCCAAACCATAGACTGGCATCAGATAGCACGGCTGGGCCTCTGGAGCACCCAGTCAGCAAGGTGCACAAGCTTCCCCCAGTCACTTCCTTCATCTCACAGTATGCAATCCTGCATTTTGAGGAAATGAAAATTTTGGACCCCATATGTGTCTTACAGACAGGTTTACTGTGTATAGAAATATATAGGTAGTTCCTAACACATAAGCACTCACTAAGTACTAGATATTACCTGGGATGTTTAATAGTCAAATTGAAGTTATTGCATACCTGTGATGTTAACTTGTTCTGCAATAGTTCTACACTGGCAGGATTTCTTGATTATTATTACTTAGGTGAAGATTAAAACAAAGATGTTAAGGTATATATGAGGTCTGTCTGGAAACAGTCCAGCCATTGTTAATACAACAAGAACGGTTTGCGTGACATCAAGTGTAACCTGGCAGCCGAGGAGTGTGGACTGGAATGTGTATGTGTGAACAATGACAACTTCACTGTACTAGTCAGTGGGGGTGGTAGATGCTGTTGAATGAGCATCTGTACTGTGTGGCTGTCACACTCAAAATGACTAAGGGAGTAAAGCAATGAATCTACATCAAATTTTGCGTTAAGCTTGAACATTCCTCTGCGGAAACTATTCAGATGACTCAGAAGGCTTTTGGGGACAATGCAGTGAGTGCAGCGCAAATAAAAGAGTGGCACAAACGCTTCAAAGATGGTTGAAAATCTGTTGAAAGTGATCCACATTCAGGAAGGTCTGCAACAGGCAGGACACCTGAGAATCTTGAACGTGCATGGGCTGCAATCAACAAAGATCGGAGACTGGCAGTGCAAGAATTAGAAGCTGATCTGAGGATTCCAAACACCACTGTGTCCGAGATTTTGACGCAGGATCTTGGCATGAAACATGACATGGCAAAATTTGTTCCACAGCTTCTGCTATAAGAGCAGAAGGAACATTGTACTGCAGTTGCTAATGATGCTGGGAGAACTGTGTGAGGTCCTAAGGTGCCCACTTTGAAGGGGACTGAGACGTCGTTGTCCTCTGTACAATGTTTCTTCTATCTTCTTCAATAAATGTTTCTTTTTCTTAGCACATGGCTGGATACTTTCTGGACAGACCTCGTATTTGAGTCAATGCACCTATAGAGATGTAAAAACAGACATTCGAGTCGAAGGGAAGAAGAAAAATTTACTGGAGGAAGGAAGCTAGATCCAAAGCTCACTGTGAGAAAGGAAAGCTGTGGAATTCCTGGCAATCTGGGGGAGGGCATGGCTCTTTCCATAAGCCATCGAGCAGTGATTCAAGTCAATCTTATCTTTATCATCAAGTGTCAAGGGGGCCCGTGGGTGATAATGGGGCCACCCATATTCTTTTTTTTTTTAAGTCATTTTTACTACTTTTTTATTGTATTTTTTTCCATTACCATTTAGTGCCCTTATACCCTCTTCCCCGCAACAATCACCACACTGCTGTCCATGCCCACGAGTCCTTTTTCCTTTTTGCTCGGTCCCTCCACCCTCTACCCTCCCGACCCTTAGCTGTCATCCTGCGCTCTCTGAGTCTGTCTCTTATTTTGCTTGTGAGCTCAGTTTGATCATTCGATTCCGTATATGAGTGACATCATATGGCATTTGTATTTCTCTGACGGTAAGCCACCCATATCCTATGCTGTCTTTAATGGAAGAGAAGGGAGTGCCCTGTGGGAACTGCGCATGTCCGAGGTGTTCTGCCCAAGGGAGCCATGTTGCAGATGAGCATCATTCATGACATGCGTAGCTGCAGACACAGAGCCAGCCTGTCTGAATTCTAACTCTGACTCTGCCACAGGCCAGCTTGGGTCCTTGAGTTAGTTAACTTGTTCTGGATTCCTCAACTATAAAATGGGGAAAATAACACAAGACGTCCATAAAGTCTGGAAAGATAAGTAAATATACATAACATCATCAAGAACACTTTCAGTCTATTAAAAATGTATTTTATGGGCGCAATGTAGTACTGACTTCCATCAGAAAAAATTGTAAAAGACTTTGAAATAGTCAGGAAAAGCTCAATGAGTGTTTGGTTTACGTCGCTCATCTGTTATCTCCTACTTTCCTTTTTGAGCTCCTTTTCAATTCTGAAAATTATAGAAATCAGATACTATTGAAAATGATTCTTATTAACCAATTAATTTAATAGAAATTTTGGCGCATGTTCATTTGATATATCCATACAAAAGACATGGTTATACCCTCTTCTAAAAATTCTACTAACCCTTCAGAGGGCTATTGTACAGATGAAGTAGGTTAACGGGATATACAGTCCTTAGAGTAGAGCTTGGCACATAGGAAGCGCTATTAGTGATTACTGTCATTATCAGTATTATAGTACTCAATACACGATGATATGATTAAGGGCTCTCTCCTTCATTGACTCCCTCTCACTCTAGCGCAAGGTCCCTTAGGATAGGAACTTTGTGACTCCAGCACAGAGAAGAGTAGAACCAAGTGCAGGTTAGCTTTTTTCTTTCTTTCCTTCTTCTTCTGTAGAGGACCAGATAATTACTACTACTGCATCTGTGGGTCAAAAGGTCTCTGTCATGAAAGAGGCTTTGCTTGGGGCAATGGGTGCATCATGCTGTGTGCAGATAATATTTTATTGAGTGGTATACTTGAAACCTGTATGTTTTTGCAAACCAATGTCACCCCAATTAACTCAATTAAAAACAAGGTCTCTGTCACAACCACTCAACGCTGCTATTGCGGTGTGAAAGCACCATCAACATTGGGAGCATGGCTGTTAGAATGAAAGCTTATCTATGATCACTGAAATCTGAATTTAATATAATTTTCACATGATGCAAGATATTATTCTTCTTTTGATTTTTCCAATTATTAAAAAATGTAAAAACCATTTTTACCTTAAGGGCCATGAAAAAAAAACAGGTAGTAGGCCGGCTTTGGCGCAGCCCATGGTCTGCTGACCCCTAAATTAGATAATGGCGCATCAAGGACAAAGATCGTGCCTTATTCATGTAACCTCGAAGCTAGTTCTTCTCGTGTAGTAGGTGTTCAAATGATCTTTGTCCAATTAAGTAACAAATGGATAAAGGCAACAGTGGGGGAGTTAAGGAGAGTAATTTGCTAAACTGTTTCAGGAAGATTCAATTTGTAGTGGTGACAGGATGGCGGCTAGCTTGGCCCTGCCTGTCACATGGGTAAGGTGGCCGTGACTGGATGCAATGGCATCAGCCAAGTCCTTTGTCATAATCACTCTGAACTGAGATCTTAAGTGACACTGATGGCTTTATACCCTGCCTGTTAACTGCCTTAAATCCTTTTTAGAACAATGGAATTATAAATAAGTCTAAATAATAGCTTCTGATAAAAAATAAAAAAAAAAAGTAACCAGAATCACATTACAAGATACCTCTCCAGAAAAGATTAAAAAACTGTCAGACTATATTATATTGGCATTGGTCAATTTCATAAACCAGAACTGGGAATGTTGCAGTTAGAAAAACGGCAAAGCACAGATAGGCCCAGAATTTGATCCACCTACAGCACTGAGTTGGGCCCAGCTGGAATCTACTGATGCTGCCAGCTTTGCCTCCTGGTGTCCACGCCTCCCTCCCCCTCACTCCAATTGTCTCCCAGACAGAACAAAAGCATTTGCCTCCAGCTAAGCAAACCCTCTCCTCCCCAAAGGTCATGTATCCCCGTGAACACTGAGTTGTGACGTTACACACACACGGGTACAACTATATTTTTGCTCAGGGGTTCATAATTCCTTTCTTTCTTTTCTCTTTTTTTTTTTTTTTTGTGCCTACGATCTGACTTCATTTAGGACTCAGGCAAATGTTCATTTGGATGGAGGACTTTCAGACAAGAATTTCATAAGTGGTCATTTCTCAATGCAGGACTATGACCAAATGAATTAGGAGAACTGCTCTGTCAGGGGAACATATCTGGAATAAGATGGAAATCTGAACAGAAACTGAAAAAGAGCTCGGGTTTTAAATGTAAAATGTTAGAATGTATGTAGTTTTAGAAAGAACATAAGCGTCATAGAGCAAATCCAAACTCCTGGTGTTCTGCAGTGGAGGAGAGGTCCCCGGTGACACAGTGACTCAGGCTCTTTCCATAGAAGATGCAGGGAGGAAAAGAAAATGGGGCTTTTATTTCACTAAGGTGAATCATTACATATCAATTTGTAGCTTTAACAAATATTAAGGTAAGGCCTGGCTGGTGTGGCTCAGTGGATTGAGCACCAGGCTGCGAACCAAAAGGTTGCTGGTTCGACTCCCCGTCAGGGCACATGCCTGGGTTGTGGGCCAGGTTCCCAGGTGGGGGTGTGTGAAAGGCAACCCATTGAAGTTTCTCGCACACATTAATGTTTCTCTCCCTTTCTCGCTCCTTTCCCCTCTCTCTAAAATAAGTAAAATATTTTTTTAAATATTAAGATAATACTTTTTATTGAAAAAGACATTGTACATGACACCAGTACTTAGCTATAACCACAGTAATGCTTGTTTCTAGGGCAGAGGTAAAGCACTCCTCTTCTCTCCCTGTCCCTTTGTGCAACATACCATGTAAGTGCAATAATGCTTGGAAGAATAGGGAGATCACAGGGGGAAAGAATCGCAAAGATGGCTTTCTCTCATCATCACCTACCCAGGATTTGGCACATGGTAAATGCTCGATAAACCCTCAAAGCCTCTTGGAACACCGTAACTGTGGGATAAAATACAGGAAAGGGCAGAAGTAGAGAGCTGACCACACAAGGAAGAAAGTTTAAGAGAATCCTTGCAACTTTCCTATAAATGTAAAATGACTCCCCCCAAATTTAAAATGTCTAGAAAAGCTGGTGGTTATTTCAACAAATATTCCAATTATTTCAACAAATATTCCAATTGACCAACTGTTTTATCAGCCCTTTGGAATTCTCTGATTTCTACCTGTGTGAACCTTCCTGTTTGCTCCTTGGGTTTCTTAACTCAAACTCTCGGATTCAACTTCCAATTTTATCACACTTCTGAAAACTTGTGGACCCCTTGTGACTTAGTCACTCACTCATTTGACACTTGTGTAATAACTGCTTGGGGTAATGGTAACAGAAAATCACCTAAATCCAGTTAAGATTTAAATAGAAAATCTCATTTACTGCATATACAAACGTTTATAATTCAGAATTGAACTGTGCAAGAGAAGTATAAGAACTTGTCATCAAGGAGAATTCTTGCTTCTAACAGAGGAGGTTTCGTTTTTTCAAATGTGAGTCATGTTAGTTGGTAGCAGTGCCAGCAAAATGGAACCGGGGCATCGGACCTAAGTAGCCCGCCCTCTGCTGCCGCAGGGAGAAGGGCTGGGGGAAGGAAAGAATTATTTTGTTTTTCTTCTTTGTTTTGTAGGCTATTTTTTTAGGCCAGTTTTAGCTCCACAGGCTTTTATTCTTGATACGCTCTCCTCCTAACATCCTCTTCTCTCCCTTTCAACTGAGCATTTTTTAGGTCCTGCTTTCTGAATGCAGCTTCATGTTCCTGTTCTAAAGTTGATTTTCAAGTTACTGTGAACTGCAGTTGTTGGTTGCTAAGTGTTCTAACTCTGCAGATTACTTTTAAAAGGTGAGGCTTGCAATCATAAATTATTTTTTATTTGACTGATTTAACAACTCTCTTTCCCCCGTAACTAAAGTGAGTGGATTTCAAACTTTCAAAACTTTTTTCAGAAAAAATTTTCAGGCCTCCAACATTAAGACATTTCAAATTGCAACCCAGTACACATGTAAACATGTAAGTGAAATAAGTTTCTCAAAACGGTACTTACCTTCATCATTTATTCTTACAACAAGCACTCTTCTTTTCTATTCTCTTCTGATTCACATCCTTTAAAATGGGTTTTGACCTGCGGTTTGAAAAACATGACCCTCAAGACTGTAAGCCCTTGGAGTGGAGCCCCCCAGTGACCATTCATGCACATTTGCACTGGAAATGATGCAGGAAATAAAATCACATTTTTAGATGTCTTAAATGTGATGTTACAAAGATCAACTAAAAGGGAGAAAGAAAACAAACGTGTCAAGAAAAATCAGGACTTTATAAGTTACGCTAAGTGCCAGCTTTTTGGAAAAATAGAAGGCACATTTATTATCACACATCACCCTGAGGTCTGGACTGGTCTGTCTGGACTGTAAGATGTTAGTAAAACATTTTAATTATGCCTGAATGCACCAAATTAAACTGTGCTGTCATTTCTGAGTCTATACAGTTGAGTATCTGTGATTACAAGTTTGCACATCGTAAGGACTCAACACATTTTGTCAACTTATTTTCAGAAATGCAGACAAAACATGCCAGCCACCCTTGCTTGGAACTGCCAAGTCTGTGTGCATATTATTGTGTGTCAGCCTGAGTCACAGGAGTGTTGGTCATCACAGTGGCTGAAATGACCCTCTCACTCGTGTGGACAAAACTGAGGTCCAGGTTGGAGCTGTCATCCTGAGAAAATGAGAGCGTGGACTTGGATGTTGGTTTGGGAGTTGTGCCCAGGCTTTGGCCTTCCTGTGCGATGTGGGCTGACACTCACCTGTCTGAATGCTGTAGTCACAGTGGACACAGCAAAAAGTCCTATGGACTCACCCTCTGGTGGCAAGTCTACTCTTGTCAGTACATCTCAAGACAGGCCTTTTTGACAGGAAAACTGGGGGACCTTTTACCTGATAGATAGCACTTGAGGAAGACGTAAAAATCACAAAATTGCAGGAGGAGACCTATTATTCTCAGTCCAAGTGCAGGTGTTAAGGGCCTGCCCAGACAATTCACAGACTAGGATTAGAACCCACCTCAGCCTTCCATGCCAAAGCTCTTTCTGCAAGACCAGGAGGCCTGAAAGGAAAAAGAACATGAGTTTTGTTTTCTCTTAACAGCGCCTTTCCAATACAGTAACAAATTATGGGTCTTTGCTAGGTTTCATGTTCTCACACTGTTGAACTTCGGTGACATGATTCTGCAGAGTTCTCTCTGATATCCATTGAAATATTCCCACTTGAGATAAGAAAGGCGCAAGAAAATTCATTTAGTGAAGACAAGTCCTCCTTTGCCCTGTTGAAGAATACTTGTATGTTCCACAGTATGCCCCAACATGGAGTGGCCCCAGGGAGGATGGGATTTGAGATCAGTGAGACCTGGCTTCACACGCCAGCCCCACCTGTGTAGCTAACTAATGGATGTTGTGTGCTTTTTAGCCTCATTCCCCCTGCCCCTGGTAAAAAAACAAAAAGCCCAATTCCACCTACATGGAATTGTTAATGTGACATATTTGTAAAGGCACCTGGCACATAAGAAACTCAAATGTCAATTACCCTTTCCTTTAAATTGGCTAAAAAAAAAAAAAAAAAGAATTTCTGTTAACTGAGTTATATCTTCAATCTGTTCTTGCATATGTATTCCCATGGGAACCAAACTTCAAAGGATGTACACTTTTTGGCAAAGGAAAAAGAGATCATAGAAACTTTTCTTGGCTGGTACAGGTCTAGGGAGTCTTGGAATAGTCTGGAACACATAGTCACTTCCATTCACCGCTTAATAGCTCAATCACCCCAACATGGGCATGTGTCTTCAGCTAATCCTCCACTTCTCCATCTCTTACCAATCTCAAATAAAAGAATAAAGTGAGGTAACGCCTAAGTTTCCAAAACTTTGTTATTTTTAGATGTCTAATAAAACTAATAGAAGAATCATTTGGTTCTTAGGGGGAATCTTAGAAAACCTGAAAATTTCATAAACGCAAGGTTTTAGGTGATGATAATCACTACTGTTTATTACAGACCTAGCAGCCAAGCACTATGCAAGCATTATTGCTGAGTCTCACAGCCACCTCCTGGGGCAAGAACTATTATCACCAGAGCTAGAGAACTGAAGCCCAGGCAAGGGAAATAACTGAGGCTGGGACCTGAAGCCAGGCTGAGCCCAGTGTGTGTATTCTAAGCAGCCTGGTGCTCTACCTGGTTGCACGGCCTTCCCTATTATGCTATCCGTCCTCTGAGACTCCCTTAGTGCTTAGTCTGTCACATGACTCAATAATTCCATGCCATGTTGTCCTGTTTGGGCGTTAAATTTGGCTCATAATTAAATCGTAAGCACCGCTGCATTCCCATCCTCAAGCACATAATTTAGATAAAATAACCTACAATCACAACTGGACTAAAGAAAATTAGAATAGGGATGCTTCCTTCTGGGAGAAAAGTTTTAGTTAGCACATCATTCATATTTTAATGAAGCTTCAAACTTGAAAACAGCTTCTCTCCAGCTAACTGGCCTCAGAAACTTGGCACGTTCCACTTTTAAACTCTGCAAATCAGTATTTGGTAAATGAGTGGATGTAGACAAAAAGGTATTTGGCTTTGATTGGTCCTTAAATGCCTAGAAACTTAGAAACTGGATTTAAAGAGCTTGTAAAGGACTAGGTGGCAATTAATTTTGTTGCTCATTTTTGAGTGAGGGCGATAACATTCACTAATATACAAACTGTGGAATCTTGGCCACAACACTTCTCTCTCTGGGCCTTTCTCTTCAACTGCAGAATGAATGTTAGTAGATCGTTTTTTCATACTTTTTGACCACTAGCCATAGCGAGAAATTAATTTTCTTCATGACCTAGTACATAACCATTTATATCTGAAATAAATTCCATGAAGTGATAACTTATCCTTAACTTGTGCGATGCGTTTGATATTTGTCCTATTTTCTCTTATTAAAATACCAATTGCCTCTCACTAAAACGATCCTATGATCCCCTATTTGTAAAAGTGTGGAAAACATTAAGTGGTCTCATTATCTCAGAATAAGATTCTGTAAGAGTAGAAAGGTAATTTCCATCTTATTCTTCCCAAAAGTTCTTAGAAACTGATGAGATTTCAACTGTCTCCAGCATTCGATCAACGGCAGTGCCACCTCCTCCAGTCATTTTACAGGAGTCCCCTCCCGGCAGCTCAGGAGCACACTAGTGAAAAACACTTTGAGGAACTTTATAGGCTGTATGTCTTACAATATGGCAAATAGCAAGTGATAGTGCTGATTTTTCTTAGTGGATCCCCACCTAGATTGTAAAATGGAGCCTGTTATCTTTTCCTGTAATAAAACTTACAAAATTTCCTGCCCAGTTGAGAGTTGGTCTGGCTAGTACTGAAAAAGTTCTTCCTGGTATTAACCTAGAAGAGACATAACACGTCAGCTATTTTCTGTGGGTCATTCTGCAATGTTTACACAGCTCTGCTTCTTGGGTGACTTAGGCTCCTATGACTTGAAAAACGCCCGGGCAGACAAGCAGTCTCTAAGCAAAACCAACAAGCACCCAATTACTTTGTTTGCACAGATGCAAAAGCATGGAAATTTATATGGTAAGGTCTGAATTCCCAAGTTTGTTTGTTTTGTTTTTAATTACACACCCAACCAAATGCATAAAATCCCACAAAATGAGTGCAGCAAAAAATGTCATCTTTTCTATTTTTAAACTGAAATATGGAGCTCATAAAAGCAAGGCTGTCATAAATTTTCACTTGGGGACAAAAGTACTATAACCATGAAAAAAGTGCATACACACACCCACATTTAACAGTGGTAAACAGTTTTTATTCAGGCAATGAAACATGGAAAAAATATATTAGTAATCATTATAATAATTTCATTTGTGTGAGTATAACTTTTACAAATATTTACCTGACATATAAAAGGGAAATCACTGTGCATATAAAATTTATGTAGATGATTATTCCACACAGCACAATCCTGACAGCAGTAGTCAATGCAGCGTCCGTCTGCCCCTCCAGACAAGAGGCTCCTCACACACATCGTGGCACCCGTGGGGACACAGTGGAAGCAGATGTGCAGTTAACATTTACTTGTTGGCACATTAGTACGAATGCTAGCTACTGGCAAACACACACTTGCTAACGGCAACACTGAAATGCTGACTGCTACCTCTGAGATTTAAAAGCAGTGCCTGGATCCTGTCCCATTGGGTAAGAAGGACCAAGGCTGAGGTTCCGGGTGTGGTAACAGACTGCCCTGTATCTGGACTGGGGGTGGCTTCTGAGTTCAGGTTTTTATAGGTCCACTTGGAAATTATTAATATAGAATATCGGTTAACAATGTGACTAGGAAATATTTTTTGGAGCATATTTCAGATACCACTAAAAGGCATAGAGGGAGAGAAAGTGGCATCTTTATAATTCTAAAGAATCGATACAGGGAAGGTTCAAGCCACACCTCAGCTCCATGCCTGGCCGTCTCCAAATGAGTTAAGACTGTTGGCATCACACACAACATCTCTATGTTAGGACTATAACCAGAATATATATATATATATGTAATAGCTGTAACCATATTATAGTTAATAAAGTCATTCCTTAGGAATCTTGTTTGTCCAAATCTAACTGCATGCTAAGAGGCACAGAAATGGGATTGCATTTGGACAAAGAACTATGAAAGTGCAATCTTTAGTCTCCAAAATGCTAGCTCTGGGCACATGGGAGGGTCTTCCCTGGAAATGCTGCCATTTGTATTATCTTCCAGAGGAGATCCTAGGAGAGACGTGTCCAGTTTCTTTACCTTTACTTCATGGGAGACTCAAGGTTTGAGGGATAAACTGCTTCTTAAAAATCACTGGGATCTGGAGGTCAGTCAAACCTTTTTGGACAGAAGTCTCCTCAAAATATTTCTATTAAAATCTTCGAAGAAGATGACTTCTTAGACCTTTGGCCTGACATTCTGGGATTCCCAGACTATATTTGTTCTTTAATAAGCAAATAATAATCTGCTATCTTTAAAATTCTTAATATATACATCTTTACTTTAAAATCCTTTGCCTGAATCATTTAGTTTTTCAACACCTAGTTTCTCTTTCCAACAAAGGGATAAAGTAAGACACCCAAGTCCAAGAACAAGCTCACATGGTCACAGGAAAAAGACAACAGTCATGTACAGTTCAATGAGACGGCTACTAATTATAGGGAAAAAAAAAAGAGAGAGAGCTTTAGAGGTTTGCGCCACTAGAAAAGGATGTGCTGAATCATTTCCAAATAGTGTACACAAGATTACCACTGCTTGCTCTTTAAAAATTTCATTTTGAGCTTTAGAGCCACCAGCAAGCCCTCAAGTTAAAAGTGAGTGCTTCCCTCTGGCTGCCTTCAAACAGCCCAGGAGCATCTGGGGCAGTTTACTCCCGCTGTTCACAGACACACTGGCTCAGGGCTGTCTAACAAAGATCTGAGTAATGGAGCATTGCTGTGAAGGTTGCACAAAGTGTGGGACAGGTGCAAAGGGTAACTGGCTTGAAAGAAAATTCAACTTAAGTGATCCCCCAAAACCACCATAAATCTTCCCTTAGATTCCGTATCGTCCTGGAAGGCAGCCAGATCCTCAGTTTTGTACCATCATGTGTCTCTGCACTTCCTAATTTGGGCTGGGTCTGAAGAAGTTAGAAACCACATGAGAAAATTGGGCTTCTCAATATTTCCAGAACAGTTTTATAGAACAAAAGGTTTGGGCAGGCTTCAGGAGCTTCTCCTAATATAGTAAATATCAGGAGGTCTGACTATAACTGACCAAGTGAAAAATTGTCCAGTTTCCAATTAAAATACTTTAAGGGAAAGACTACCTATCTACACTTTGGCAAAGTCAGAAACTTAAGAAATGGCTCTGGATCCAGAATCTCAACAAGATCACCTAATACTTCCAAACCACGATCTAGGCCAGCAACTCCCATTCATCGGTTTTCCCATGTGTAACAGGGTTTATTATTGTCTAACTAACCTGGGGCCAAGTCTAGGCTGTATTTCTTACTCTCAGGAGTTCTAAAAGTTTGGGGTTTCTTTTTTTTTTTTTTTGCTTATTTTTAAAGAAAAATAAACAAATGTACTTCGGTCTGCCCAGAATATTCTCTTGGTCTGCTAGCTGCACAAGCCACATTTTTATTCTTGTTGGAGAATATCTACCTACTAAATTAGAAGGAAGAACACAGTCTTGTAACAGTCATGGCAGAGAGGCCAGCAGCAAAGGTGACTTAAAGAAGCCCCTCTTGTACTCCCTGTGCTACAACTTCATTTCAGGATCTAGTGTTTTAGGGGCTTCTCTTACCAGTGTGCTGGGGAAGGACTGTTGTCACTTATTTTGACACATAGGTCCCTTTTAGTTAATATATAGAAGCAGCCTAAAAAGAAAACTAGGAGTTATAATTGAGACCACTAATAAGCCTTCCATGCTTAAAACAGATCAATAGGAAACAAGTAAACATGGACATGTCACCAAAATACAGCAGCAAAAAGGTTTAGCAAAGTTTCTTTAGCAACGTTTCTTTCTGCAAAATGCAAAGTTAATTTTCGTAGTAGGCGAGGACTAAATGGAGAAATCAGTGACATTGCTGGACACATTTGTACTAACTGCTGCTAAGACTACCTAAAGCACTCACATTAATCAACAGTGACTGTTTGCAAAGTCCAAATGATTGTCAAGTCACTTCTCCAACCACAGATCATTTCTGTTGTTCTTTTTTATTTTTTGTAAAAAATGGTAAGACAATAGGCTTTAAAATACAGCCTAAGCACCAATTATGATAAATGCATATTGGTAAAACGGGACTTCTGGCTTTAAAAGACATCATTGACCTCCCTGGGGATAAAGATTGCACCCATGTGAATAGTAGACTTCTAAAGAAAAATTCATGTTGAAAGATCTACAGAGGTTCTCCACTAGGCACAACTCATTGCTGAAGTTGGATCATGCGATACTTTTACAGGAAAATTTACAGGTACTGAATATAGTGCATATCACCATGAAGACCTTCAGGGTGTTAAGATTAAGACAGAGTGCTTTAAAACACTAGCAGGGATTTGGTTTTGCCTATCAAATGCTAGGGAATTCCTAGGCTACATGGAAGTTTTCCATTTGGGGGCACCAGCCCCTCCACTCTGAGCCAGGAAGCTGGCGTGTGCGTGTGCATCTGCTCCCTGCACTCCCTCCCTCCACTAGTCAAATGGCCTTTGTTTAACAATATTCAAAATGAGCTGATTTTCAGAGTGGCCTGCAAGATTTTCACTGCCCGTTTTATTGAAAACTGTCTTAAGTTTGAAAGGACTTTTTTTTTTTTGCCTTAAAGAGAAAGTCTGAAAACCCAATTGTTTCTTTACTTTATAATTGCCAAATGGGGTTCCAGTCACCTCTGAATTATATAAGATCATCTAAACCTTCTACAAGTAGATTTTCTTGCCATATTTCAAATAATAAAGAGAAAATACTGGTGTTGTGGCAACAAATGAAGCAGAGGAGATGAAATGGCTCTGGGACGGTGTTGCGAACCCCCGCTTGGAGAGAGCCCACTACTGTTCGTGCAGAAAGGAGACCCTTTCAGCCTGAGGACGAACCCCAAAGGGGTCACACTCACACTCATCACGGCTGAGGAGTGTCCCAACACCAGGGCAACAAAATATCACAGCAAAGTCTTCCCCAGATGTGAAACCCACGTCTGGGGTTATGAGTCAGGACAGACGTGAGTCTGGGGCTTTCACATCTTCAACCTCCCAGAATTCTGACACTGGCACTCGGAGCCAGGACTCTCTTTCAAAACGGGTTTTTACATTTATGGAGATAGGCTCTTCTGTAGAGACGCCCTTCTCTGACTATGCTTCAGGGAAGTAACAGCAGCATGTTTAAGTATGTGTGAGTGTGTGGATGTGTGTTTAAACGGGTACCCAAGAGTCCCTTCTTATTTATAAATTAGAAGTAACAAAAGTCAAATTCCTCCCCAAATCAAACCACTAATACTGAAAATTAAATTTAAAAGATGAAATAAATAAGTCACAAAAAATAATCAGACAGGTGGTGAACAGATAATCCCAAACAGCAGCCATAAAATCACGAACTTGGAAAAGTAAAGATGGCTTTAAAAGAGGTTACAGAGAGAGAACTCACGAGCCCAAACCTAGCAGCCTAACTGAACCTGTCAATGGCGACTTGTGAAAGACGCAGGACTGTCAGATGCCGCTCTTTCGTGACTGTGCAATACTCTAGGGTTTCTTCCAGGGCTGTTGCATCGGCAGCTAAGCGGGACAGGCAGCAGTAGGCATGTGCTTTTCCAAAGTGTTTTCTCTGCAAAGGGGCGATAATTCCTGGATAAGGCAAGATAACTGTGGTCACAAGAGAAGCAGCCGAATGCAGATCTGCTGAGCTAACGGGGAAAACTCAGTCAGTCTTTCCCAGCTTTGCAATCAGCTCGTCACAGATTTTTGTCAGTTCTTCTATTTCTTGGTTCTGAAAGACAAATGATGTGATTGTGCAGGTCAGCTGTGTCCGGAGATGAAGGCACTTGTAACTAATAGTCCCAACACTGGCTAAACTCTAACTCAGTGGCTCTCAACTTTTCTACATCAGAGAGCCTTTAAGGAAAAGGAGAGATTATACCTTCTCCCCTGGAAAATGCTCATGTGTTCAGTTATGCTTAAATTGAGTAGGGGGCGAAGGCAGTCACCAGCCTTCTGCAGCTTGTCCCTGAACCTCTTATTCTCAAATTTTCTTGTTACCACAGCAATTACCTGGGGTACCTGTGAAATACACAAGTGTCTGGGCCTCACTCAATCCATTAGCATTGCCAGGGACCTGGGACTCTTGAGTCCTCGTATCCCAGGAACGCTGTGTTAGTGGGCATCAGACCCCCTGGTAAGAACCCTGTTGTAACTGACTGGAGACAAGGAAGAAAAACACTGGAGGCATCCGAGAATCACCGAGCAGTGAGAAACAGGAACCACTGCTGCCACTGATTTTTATTTATCTACAGCAGTCTCTCCACCACGCACCAGCGGCAGTTTGGGATGGGTCAGTGTTTGTTGTGGGGGCTGTGCTGTGCATTGTAGGATGTCTGGCAGCATTTCTGGCTTCTATCCCTAAGATGCCAGAGCATCTCCTACTTGCAACAGCCAAACAGACCTCTAGATGTTGCCAAATGTCCCCTGAAGGGTAAAATTACAACGAAGGGGAAGACAACTTCATATATTACATAAAAAACAAAAATGAAATTTAAAAAGGGAGACTCAGAGCCTGACTAAGCAGGGTTTGTCCCCAAACTTCAGTTAATGCAACTTCCTCTCTGCACCCTGCCTGTGGGCAGTTCCCACCAATACGCCTGGGAGTTTCATGGTTTGCCTTGTTTGTCTTCCCCTGAATGAGTTCACAAAGGAGCTAGATTGCCATGTCTGGGCAAAAGGGGAAGGCCTCTTTCATCCAGAGCCCCTGCAAGCTAGCCACTGCCAAGGACGAAAACCAAGTGTCTCTGTGGTCACACCACGCCCCTCTTTGTACCTTCTGCTGAAGGGCCCTTTCCAGGGACTCCACCTTCATCTGCTCTTTCCGAAGTCCTGCGTGGAGAGCTGCGCTCTCAGCCTTTGCTTTTGTTCGAACCTGAGCAATCTCCTCATTGGCTCTGTTGACAGCGTTTTGTTTGTAGAAGAAAGGGACAAAGAGCACATGGTTAGTCATCAGTCACAGCTGAAGAGCCAGGACAGTAACCACTGGCATCTGTGAAACGCAGACCTAAAGGAACTGACTTCGTGACAGGAGGGGAAAAAAGGAATCGGTGACCTAAATAATTCAGTTTTAATTGATACAAACTCAATTTACACACAACCACTAAGGAAATTTCCACGGTGCAAACCAGTAACAGAGTTCATCTCAAAGGCCACAGTGTCCTTCAAAATTTGTGTCACTGGAAAATGGAATCACATGACAGTTTCTACAACAATCCAAAAGTGGCTTTTTAAAAAAACTCAGCACAATAGCAGGCAGGATCATCTCTGGGATCATCACAGCTAAAGAGGCAGGGTGTTGACCACTGACATCTACGACACATAGTCCTAAAAGTGACTTTTCTCATGAGGTACAAGAGCAAATTTTTTTGAAAAAAACAAACAAACATAAATGTCAGTTGGTGCCAACTAACTGATTAAAGGGTGCTAAAAACCCACTAGTAATCAGAGACATACAAATTAAAGTGATAAACGTTTAAAATTTGTCAGGCTGGGAAAAATAAAAAAGGACAATCTTGTCCGTGTTGGCTGAGATGCAAGGAAACAGGCTCACGGACCAAGTGGGGGACTGAGGACTGATCGGTTTCTGCGGAGGGCGCTGTGGCAGCGACCCCTACAACCCGACATGTGCGCACCCCCTGAGCCGGCAGGTCCCTCTCGGGGACCCAGCACCAGCAATGGGCCCCCGTGGCACAGTGGGGCAAGCACAAGGGTGTTCCCTGCAGCGCTGTTTGCTGTGGAAAAGTGTGAAACTATGTAAATGCCCATCGGTAAGGAGTGGACTAGGCCTACGACCGAAACAGTCATCCCTCTCGATATCGCGGGATTTTTTAAAATATTATATTTAATTATTTATCGCGGATTTTTCGCTATATCGCAGGATTTTGCGGTACTGTATATGTATGTTGTTAAAGTTAGTAGGTTTAAGAGTGCAGAATATGTTTAAGAACATAAGTAGTGTTTATAGAAGTGCGGAAAAGGTTAATAAGGGACTGGGAATGGTTATAAGTGTGTGGGAAGGGTTTATAAAGCCTTAAAATATATATAAGTACTAAAATAAATGTAAGGTTGCTACTTCACGGATTTTCACCATCGCGGGGGTGGGGGATGTCTAGAATGTAATACCCGCGATAAGTGAGGGAATACTGTAATTAGGTTATGCTATATGTTCTGACATGAAAAAATAGCCACGATGTACTATTAAATGAAAAAGGAAATTTATGTAATATGACTCCACTATAATTTTTAACAATAATGAAGACATTATGGGCAGTATTTGTAAAGGCACAAAAACTGGAAGGATACACAGTAAAGTTAAATAGTAGTACCTCTAGGGGTGAGAATGGGAAAGGGGGAACTTAAAAGGTTTTACAAATAGAAAGACAGACGGCAAAATGTACAAATATTACTTCTTAGTTAAAAAATAAAGTGGGATGCATCCTTCATACCATTCCCCAGGTTAAATTCCAAATGTGTTCGATTTAAGGATTTTAAAAATTAAGCCATAAAAGTACTAAAAGGAAAACATAGAATATGTTACAGTCAGCAGAGGGAAGATCTTTTTTACTATGACAGAAAATCTAGAAGCTGTAAAAAAAATGACTGATAAATTTTACTATTTCAAAATAAATTTCTGCATATCAAAAAACACTATAGGAAAAGCCGAAAGATAAAGGATACGATGAAAAAAGTTATTCACAGCACATATTACAAAGAGTTGTTATCCTTAAATATGTAAATAAACTGACAATAGAAAACTATGGATAGAAGAGTCACTCATTGTAAAGCAAATATATGTACACACAGCTGCTAAAATATGTTCAATTTTACTCTAAGATAAACATAAATCAAAACTACAATGAATAAAATAAATGCTGTTGCTTGCCAAAAAAAAAAAACACACACACAAAACAATAACAAAAATCCCAACCAACTAAACTGAAATACCATTTTTCATCTATTAGATTTGCAGAAAACCAAAAATTTGATCTGTTGGAAAAGCTATAGAGAAATAGACATTTTCATACATTGTATAGGCATATAAATTAATAAAAGTCTAAGGAGGGCAATTTGACATTTGTCATAATAATAAATTCATATATTCTTTGGCCCAGCAATTCCTTTTCTATCATGCAGATAACTCACATGCATGCCTAATGATAAGCATAAAAGGCTGCTTATTGCAGCACTGTTTGTAGCAGAAGATTTTAAATAACCTGAATGTCCAATAGTAGGGGACACTTCAACAACAGAATGATACATTCCAAAATGGAATGCCATATGACTGTTAAAAAAGATAAGGAAGCTCTTCATGGGTTGACATAAAAAGATTTCAAAAATATTCTGCTAAATGAAAAAAGCGAGGTATGTATCATCTCTATAAAAAAGGAGATTCTCACTACATAAAAAAATGGTAATTATGTGAGAAGACAGAGGTGCTGGTTAACACTGTCATGGTACAATACATAAATATGTCAAATCAATACGCTGTATGACTTAAGCTTACACAATGTCATACATCAGTTATGTCTCCATAAAGCTGGGAGGAAGAAAAAAGAAGGGGATAAAAGTATATCTGGGAGGATAAAATAGTGACTATCCCAGGTGAGAAAAGAGGTGGGAACCCAATGCAAGGGGGATGGGGTAGAGGGAGATACTGTATATCTTTTTAATCTTTTAAATGTTAGAACCATGGGAAGATTCTACTTATTCAAAAAAGTAAATATCACACATACAAATGCCTCCTGAAGTTGCAAAGGTGATTTTTTTCTTGCCCCCATCGATCTTCTCACAACATCATAAAAAGTAAAATTCTTATGTGCAAGCACTTACTTGTCTAGTTTTTCTTCTGCGTGGATTTTCAGAGCCTGATATCGCTGTTCCTCCTGTTTAACCCTGGCTAAGTAATCCTGAGCACATTTTTTCAAGGCTTCTTCATTCTGTTCCAAAAGACAATTTAAAATAAAAGAAACAAGTCATTTTGTTTTTCTTCTACTAGTGACGTACCATGTATGTCATTTTTCAAAAATGAGAAACCCCAATTAATTCAGATGCCTTTATATAAATCTACCAAAGAACTTCTAAATAACTACTTCAGCCCTGGCTGGTGTGGCTCAGTGGATTGAGCACCAGCCTGCACAGCAGAAGGTCGCTGGTTCGATTCCCGGTTAGGGCACATGCCTGGGTTGTGGGACAGGTTCCTAGTTGGGGGTGTGTGAGAGGCAACCAATCAATGTATCTCTTGCACATCAGTGTTTCTCTCCCTCTCTCCTTCCCTTCCCATCTGTCTAAAATAAATAAATAAAATCGTTTTTTTAAAAAGCATTGAAAAAAATAACTTTTGGTATTAATTTTCAAATCATACAGCAAGGTCAGTTACACTGGTGCACCTATTTTAGGAAGGCAGTTATTCAAATCTGAATGGCAATCTGATTCCCATAGATAAAACTGGCCAGTCTCGTTTTTAATGCAGAAAAAAAGAATAGTCACTTCTATAAATGTATTTCATTGATGGTGTGCAACAAAATTAAATCAATATGCCCACTTACACCTAAATTTGAAACATTACAGTACTTTTCTCTAGAATAAGCAGCCTGAATTTTTCAGTGCTGTGTCTAGAATCCCTTTTGCTTTTACTAATATTATATTGGTGAATTATCAAAATGAACGTTCTAGAATTCTGCTCAAGTCCTAGGGTTCTGCAGTGCTTATGCTCCGTGCCACACTCTGGCTGTGCCTGGGGTTTACTAGTCTGACTCAGGAGAGGAATGACTAAGACTCACCACCCACGGGGCCAGATGCCTGAACAACCACAGAAAGAAAAAGCGGGGGAAATTCTCCAGACCAACAGGGGCCCTGAATCCCTATTTAAAAAGCTACCCACACATCTCTGGCACCTACATCTGAAGATCCTCTACCAAGAAAATGCACTAGTAAGGAGATTCCAGAAGAAAAAGGACATGCTACCTTCTTGAACCCTTCCAGAACACCTTTCAGGTTCTCATATCTCCTGAAGAGATCAGAAAGGGACCTTTCCACAGAATTAAGGTCTGCCAGGGCCTGCTCCTTCTCCATGGTCAGTTGCTGGAAGCTCTTCTGGGAGGTCATACTTGACCGTTGTTCATCTTCTGTGAAGCACAACCAAAAGCAATGGCACAGTCAGTCAGCGCATAGTCAGCAGCTGCCTCCCTTGAGCTAATAAGCAGTGTTCTCAGGGCTGGGACCCAGCTGTGGACATAACCGAGTTCCCATCTCAAGGACGAACCTCCTAGTGGGGGAGGCACGTGGTGCCAAGTGATGGGGAAAATAAAGGAGGGCAAGAGGGTGGGGTTCCTTTCTTATAGAGAGCGGCCTTACTCAGGAGAGATCTGAACTGACACCCAAAAGAACTGAGGGCAGGAGCTCCCTGGGACAGAGGAGAACAGCTGTAGCAAAGGCCGTGTGCTGGGAAGGTGTCAGGTGATGTGGACAGTAGAAAATATCACTTCGGTGCTTAAGTGCAGAAAGACCTGACTTTGATTTAAGGAGTCAGTCCTTACAACACTGGTGAGAAGAGGTTCTCAATGTAGTGCAGGAGGACCAACCACTGTCGTTTGGAAAACGCACCCACGGTTCTGATGCAGGGAAAGTACAACCTGCATGAAGTAAGGACACTGCACCACCCGGGGGTACAGACTGTGTGCCTCGGTCGCCAATGCTCTGGGTACTGGGTGGAGGGCTTTTCACGGAACCCAACTGTTTGCCAAGCTCTAAAATGAACCCAACTACAGCTGATCCCCATGGCTCACAGAGTCCATATTTGTGAATTTGCCTACTTGCTAAAATTTACTTGTAATCCAAAATCAGTACTTCTGGTGCATTCTGGGTCACAGACATGCACAGAAGAGCAAAAACTTTGAGTCACCTGACGTGCATGCTCCCAGCTGAGTGTGAACAAGGGGGATGCCTTCTCGCTTTATACTGTTAACAACTGTCCTTTCACGGTCTATTTAGTGCTTTTTTTTTTTTGCATTTTTGTGCTTTCTGTTGGTGATTTTGCTACTAAAATAGCCCCCAAGTTTAGTGCTGAAGTGCTTGCCCTCTAGTGTTCCTAAGTGCAGGAAGGCTGTGACGGGCCTTATAGGGAAAAGGCATGTTCAATGAGCTTTGTTCACACATGAGCTATAGCACTCACTGCTGGTCATCGTTCAATGTTAAGGAATCAGCAATATATATCAAACAAGATGTCTTTACACAGAAACACACATAAAACCAGATTATGTATTCACAAAAAAGTGGTGACCACAGGCTTGTATAAAACCTAACCTGTATTTCCTTAGAAGCAATAGTTCAGTTTTGGCAGTAACTATACAGCATATCTACTGAGAATAATGAAAATCAATTGTATTTAAGTGATGAACAAACTGAAGTTTGTATCCTGATTTGAAAATCATCCATAGATCTTATGATTCGTATGCTTTAAAAAAATTTCCTTACCAATCATTTGGGCAATGGTCTTTTCATATTCAGCCACAATTTTCCTTAAAAATAAAAATAATTATTATCAGATGAGTTTTTAGACAATGGAAGTTGGAGAAATGCTTCGCCAGTTAAACACATTAACATACAGGGTGGGGCAAAGGTAGGTTTATAGTAGTTCATATGAAAAATAACAATAACGAAGAATATAAGAATAAACTCATGTACTCACAACTGTAAACCTACTTGTGCCCCACCCTGTATACTGACCAATTTACAAAACCATTTGCCTGCTTTGGGCGCTCTCTCTCTCTCTCTCTCTCTCTCTCTCTCTCTCTCTCTCTTCTTTTACCGTAATGCAAGATTTGTTAATGTTCAAAAGGTTTTTCTTAAGATTTTATGTTTAACAAGCCTTCATTCTACTTACAGAAATAACTGCCTTCACTTTTTCTCTGCCCTATGTGAATGACCTCAAGGCACCAGATTAAGTCTGCTTACATAAATCAACCTTTCACAAAATAAGTTATAGTAGCCCCCATTATCTGTGGTTTTGCTTTCCATAGTTTTGGTTACCCGCAGTCAACCGCAATCCGAAAATATTAACTGGAAAATTCCAGAAGTAAACAATTCTTAAGTTTTACATTTCGCACCATTCTGAGTAGTGCAGTGAAATCATACACTGTCCCACTCAGTCCTGCCTGGTAGGTGAATCATCTTGGTCCAGCGTGTCCACACTGTATCCACTACCAGCCCATTAGTCACTCAGGAGCCATCTGGTTATCAGATCGACTGTCACAGTAATGCAGTGCTATGTTCAAGTGACCCTTATTTTACTTAATAATGGCCCCAAGGTACAACAATTGAGATGCTGACAATTCAGATACGCCAGAGAGAAGCCACAAAGTGCTTCCTTCAAGTGAAAAGGTGAGTACAGTATAATACGATATTTTTGAGAGACCACATTCACATAACTTTTATTACAGTATATTGTTATAATTATTCTACTTTATTATAGGTTATTGTTAACCTCTTATTGCATCTAATTTATAAATTAAACTTTTCATAGGCATGGATGTATATGAAAAAGTATGTGTAGGTTTAGGCACTATCTATAGTTTCAGGCATCTTTGCACGGGGCTCTTGGAACATGTTGGTGGTGTATACGAGGAAACTACTATAATGACATTATGGGGGCCCTTCCTAAGAGATCTGATCTGAGTTCAGGCCTTCCTGTCCTCAATCCACCTTTTCAGGCACCAGTCCCCTGTTCCTCACTTACAAGTTTTATTTTACTGTCGTAGTTTCAGAAGCATTTCAAGTACTTATAAGTATTTAAAGACTTTAAAGAGCACCCTGTTGTGTTAACCTTTCTTTTAGCAACGTGCAAGGATGTTGTCCTGACTTTGTGCAGTGTCAGGTGCTCTTCCTGGTGACCCCTCAGTGAGAAACCTCCCTCACTGACAGTGCCCATCACTGTGTCCTGCTCTCCAAGGGCAGCTGCTGTCCCTTCCTCTTCACCAGCCCAGCATGGGCCTTACACTCAGTAAATGCTCAAAAAAACCACACAATACAAGAGACACAAATTAGCGTGAACATATTTAAAATGTTCCTTAATTATTCAAATGCTGACTGTATAGTGTATAAATTATTTATGCTTTTTCCCTCTTCTTTGGTGCCATCTTTAGTTAGTACACAACTCCCAACTCTGCTTTCTAGGGAGAGAGCAGCAATAATAAAAAGATTTCAATTTAAAAATGGCAATCAATTCTGTTTTCTGTTAACATGTTTTTTAAAATCTATGTAGCAGTTATGAGACTTGAAGCTACCACATATAATTAGTTTTTAAAAAGTATAATGAAGTATAATGCCTCCATAATTGAATGTCAGTATATCTTATTACTCTGTATTTCAAATGGATATTTTTGCACAAATTTGTCTTTTCAAAAGATAAGAATTATGTGAGTTCTGCTCACCTGTAATGTTCTGAACACCCCAAAATAAACGATAGTGTCTGAATATAATAACTGGTCAGCAATGCTCATGAAATGATATTATCAATCACAAATCAAGGTGTACACAGCAGAGCCTCAAGTTCTCAACACTGATTCTATGGTAAGCAAATACTTCAATCACTTCAGTTGTATTAAATTTAATAATGTGTAGGTATTCAGTCCCTCGCCCAAACCTCCAATCTCACCTCATCTCTAAGACTTCTTGTCGGGTTTCTTCATATTTTTTCTTCCATTCATTTGCTTCAATCTCTTTAGTGATTATCTAGATTATAATAGAGAAAGCTTGGTTTCACCTAGTCAATCTCTTACAGTTTGAATGTAAGATTGGAGACTGAAACAACACATAACCAGGAGCTCCCAAGACATTCAATCTACATTAGGAATATAAAACCTCAACATCTCAGTATGCTCATAAGCCTTTGGAAAAATAGACTCTTAGCCACATAGGGTGCTGGAAATGTAGCCACTAGGGTAAAAGTGAGCAGGACACCGCCTGGGAAAATTCCAAGCGGTAATTAAAATCTCTGTAAATTTCACCTCAGTCTAGGGTCTGGCTCTCAACTCTGTAGGCCTAAAAAACTGATTGGGACAGGAACCAAGAGCAAAGCCACTGGTCTGGCAGAGACTCACCTTAACCAAAGGAGATAGCAGCGCACCAATTTTAGTTAGGACAAGAAGTGAAACTGCCACAGAACTGGAGCGTTAGAAGTTGGCACAACCACCATATTCTCTTTGTATAGATTTCTAATTGCTTGATAAGCACGGAGTCGGAAAGAGAGTGAGAAGTTCAATGCCTCCAGCCAAATGCACCCATCTCACTACGGCAGGATCTTGCCAGTGCAGACCCCAGATTCCGATTTGGAATGCCCATGCTAAATGGGATAAAAGTCTCTAAATTCACTGCCTGATACTCCGTTTGCCCTGCACAGGGGTCCGAAGAACACCTGTTTTTCTCCTTTTATTTTACTTTTCTGTGCTTCTCTCTTCCTAATTGGTATGTTTTTATTTCAGTGCCTTTAGTCAGGATCTCAAGATCCTAGAAGCCAGCTTGTCTGCTTTGGTGACTAAACACATATTTGCTTTGATCCATTAGGGGGTCATCTCACGGTTTAACTCTCAGGAGGAAGACGAAGTCACTCTTCTCATTTAAGAGATTTGGGGTGGGGGGCTCCTCACCACTGCTCACAAGTTTTGACAATAGCATTAGCTGAAATCCCTCATTACCAACCTAATGCTATTTTTTAAAGACCTGTGTCACAGTACTTAACTACTCTCATCCTATTATAAAAATAAAATTGCTCTACCTTCTTTTAAAAAAAGGTGGAGTTAACCAGTAATACAAAAACAAAATACATAAAATATAGTACAAAAATATAACCAGAGAAGGTGGTAATTGATTACTAGTATATAACAGTGTCTTTCATATTTTTCAGATCACCAAGGAAAGGCCTAGCAGTGGTCTATTTTGAACAGAGATTGTTCAAAAAACATGATAAAAATACTTGAGAGTTGAATTAAAGAATGGATGAAGGTAGGAAACAATTTTATATTACTGCAAGTCTGGAATTTAAGGAATTTTTATGTATGAACATATATCCTCTATAAAATGAAGGCACTGATTTAGATACATATGTGGATAAAGTTGGCAAAATTCGATATTTAAAATTTCAAATACAGAAGAGTACAGAATTCTTAAGGATATTTCAGAGCATCAGCTTTTTCCCTGGAAGTCACAGTGCAGGACCCCAGCAGCAACGAGGTGTTTTGCAGGGAACCCTTTATACGAGCTAAACAAGCTTCAGGAAACAGGAACTTCCAGCCGGGGTAACTCAGGCCAACAGAGATGGAATCTGCCGGCTGGCACATGGGCTTTGCAAAGAAATGGAGTGATAAGTGGATGGAACACAAGAAAGCCTTTACCTCTTCTCTTATCAGGGTGAGCACAGCTGTCTTATCTGATTCACTGAGGCAAATGCCATCCAGGGGACTCTCAGCTCCACAGGCCACAGACACCGGGGCCTTCTCTGCAGGGGACTCCAACAGTCCCTGAGGGGGGAGAGGTTACATTTAATATGCTTAATCTTCCGCTTCTCAGTCCCAAATACCTTTCAATAATTTCCTCATTACTACATTGATCACAATCTTTAAAAACATGTTTGAAGTTAAAAAAAAAAAAGCAGCATTACAATAGAAAATAAAATCTAGTTACAGTACTATCTAAAGGAAAAACTTACTCTAATGATTATCAAGGGTGTCTTAGGTTGTTTTACAGACAGCCTACAGAAGTTTTCTTCTTATCCACAAAAAGAAAGTATAATTATCATAGTGGTCAGTCACCAAAGAATTACATGCAAAAAAGAGAAAACCATACGTGGCTAAATGGCTCATATTTCAAGGGGTCTCTGGAGATGATGTGTTCCATATAAATAAATTTTCAAAACTTTTTTTTTAACATACTATGTTTCCTGCATCTATGCAGTCGCTTTGGATGGAAATGTTTCTATAATATATTATTAACTTTCAGGCCTAAGAAAGCAGAAATGTTGATGATGTGTCTGACCGACCCCCAGCCCAGGACATCTCAGGATTGCTGGGAACTTCTAGTGCTCTGCCGCCGTGATACATGCGGTAGCTGAGCGATGCTGTCAGGTGTACACCATTACTTGTTGCTGACAGAGTGGCTGCATGGAAGTCAAGGCCTGTGCTCACACTCCCATTTTTGGTTCTTCCTTGCTGTGAAGTTTTCAGTTCCCTCTGGCAGCACTTCACCTTCTGAAGCGCCAGCTTGCTTTTATCATAAACTCAGATTCTGGAGAGCCACACTGGGTTATTATTTGATTTTTCACAAGAATATAGATTTTGCACTACTTTCCATCCTGGAAGGCATTTTGGGGGCTTCGCCCCCTTACCTATGTAGTAAACTTTCTGTATAAATGGTAAAAAAAGCTCACAAATTGGGTTCAAAATGCCAGCCAAAGTGACCTAGGAATAATCTTAAATGTCAGTATAACTGGTCAATTATTGATCATAATCAATCAGTTCTCAGGTATCTTGTTTGAACTAAGACTGAATATAAAGGCCAAGGTTCACTTAGACCAGTGGTTTTGAAACTTTTCAGGGTCTTTACAGATTCATCATCTCTAGAAAATACTCAAACACCTTTCCCACAGCTTCATAGACCTCACCCAACACAGAAACTCTGGGCTTAGACCACAGAAAAGGGGAAACGTGAAGCCACAGCTGGCAGTGCCATCTCCAGCAGCACTTGGGGAGGGAGGGCGGCCCACTGTGCTGACGCAAGTCCAAGGTCCCCTCAGAAACACGCTCTGTCTTGGGACACATCTATCACTAGAGCCAGAAGCCACTTGTGGTGGGAAGCCTCAAATGGCCCCAATGACCCCCACCTGCTGGTACTAATCCTCTCGTGCAATCTCCTCCTCTTGCATGCAGGCTGCACCTAAGGACTCACTTCGAAAGGACAGAATATGGTAAAAGTCATGGGCTGTCACTTCTGAGATTAGTTTAAAAAAGACTCAGGCTTCCAGGTGGCTCCATGGAGACGTCCTGGTGGCAAGGAACTGATGGCTGTCAACAGCTGGTGAGGACCTGAGCTGTGCCAAAAGCCACATGTGTGAGTGAGCCTGAAGGTGACCGCGGCCCTGGTCAGTACCTTAAATGTAGCCTATGAGAGACCCTGAGGCAGAAGCACCCTGCAAAGCCATCCAGATGCCTGGCCCAGAACTGGTGGCATAATGAATGTTTGCTGTGGAAAACCGATACACCCCCAGACATCTGACTATTCCGTTAACTTCCTGTGCCATGTTTATCACCAAGGGGCTTTCTCATAGCCTTGCTTCCCAGGTAACGTGACTACAGGGAGATAATGCACTAAGTTAAGCTAACACATTTGTTTCACCTTGCTGTTACATTTCTGATTCTAATTTAACATATTTTCAAATCTGTCTTTTCTGAGTGTTTATTATACTAAACCAGAATCCCCAACTCCATTGAACTTTAGGAACCAGCCCCACTGCAAGCAAGAATTTGGTAAATAAGCCAGAAGTTTTCATAGTAAGGAAAACATAGGAGCATCTACTCTGGCGTTCAGCATCTCACTCATCTGTTGAGGGGATAAACAAATTCAGTCTGACTGCTGCTTTAACAACGACTTAGGCTAACAAATGTGGTGTCTGGAAGAGGCAGCATTCTGAGCGGGAGGGACATGATCAGACCCCAGACGACGGCAAATATTTCCCGATAAGTGGGCTCTGTGGCCTACAGTTCTCCCCTGGGTCACTCCCTTCCGCCTGGCCACAAGCCAGGAGCCCCATGGCTCAAAATGCAAGAGTTCTTATGCAATAAAGGTAGGAATTAATGCCATGGCCGATTTCAGCCTCCTCTGCCAGTCCCCTAGGATTTAACTTTTTACATTCCTCAGTCCTTTATATTGTTTATCGAAAGTGTAAAAACCCTACAGAATGTATCTTCATAAAGCCCTGGCTTGAAAATCTCTTCTTGGGCCAGGAAATTTCATGTGTTTAATAAAGATGCTAAATCAATCAATCATGTCCTTCCAAAAGGGTCCTGTTTCATGTCCCCTAATAATTCTCCTGGTCCCACAAAGCACTCACAACTAAGAACCAATAAAGATCTCTCTGTTGGCAGTGGAACCCCATGGAGACCTGGATGCAAGTTTAGAGTGAGCACAGATGCCACAGAGCAGTTTTCCGTGTCATGTGCCTGCTTGCAGTGGGACAACCAGCATCACTCATCTGTCCTGTCGCAGCATGTTAAGTGTGCTCGCCCCATCACCTGCCCCTGACCCACTGGAGCAGGGCCACCCCTGCCACTTCTCTAACAGAGACATGCTTGGAAAAGCCAAACAAACTCAACTTTTAACAAGTTTAAGACTTTGTTAGAAAATAGACTCCTAAGTGAAAGATGCTGCAGAACAATAGCTGAGAAGCAAGATGAGAGACTTAGCGCCCTGTACTCTGGCTTTAGTTATTTCGCCCTGGCCACCACCCATGTTGGGCATGAGATTGCAAAAGGAATGTGCTTCAAAGCAACCCAGAGAGGCTTTAATTCCAGACTGGTCCCGGGAGGAAGTTAGTGTAGCTTCCACTTACTCCTCCGCCATCTTGGATCTCCAAGAGGCTTTAAAAAGTACCTGCTAGATTAAACAGATTTCTTTATTCAATGTTTTGAATATTGCAATTTCTTTGTGCAACACTTATTCAACATTCTCAGGAAACAGAGATTAACTTATTTTAGGAAGTTCAACTGGGATTACTTTTAAAAGATCACAATATGTGATATGTTCTTCACCACCTGGCTCTAGAGACAGTATTCTCCATCTTTCTTCCTCACTCTCTTTCCCACCCTTTTTCTATCAACGTCACCCCACATTATATTAGCCTCGTACTTTACAGCGCCCATCTTTCATGCTATCATTTCATTTTATCCTCACACTACTCTGACTCAGCAGATAGGTGCTGATGGTATGCGATATGGATGAATAAGTTGGGAACCCAGAAGTTTAACCGGTTTGTTTCAAGTATGCATTTAAGCACTACTACTCTGCAGCCACATACGCCAAGGCTCAGCCCACTCAATACGTCCTTCTTCAATCATCCTTTTGCTACTTTTTAGACCGAAAACACTCCAAAGCATTCCCATAGCATTTGCGAGACTTGAAAAGGAACTCGTTTCCCCAAGGGCACACGAGGGTGTTCTGCTGGTGCAGTGCGGAGTCTCATCCCCTCACGGTGGGGAAGGGAAGCATCCCTCTCTCTCAGATGTGGAAATCCAGGTATTCGCCCATGAGTGGCTGCACTAGGATTAGATGGCCTAGCTCCCAAAATGCTGAGGACCAAGTGAGTTTCTACCAAAGTGATTTTATCCAGGAACAAATGTCACTAATGTGTGAGGCCCGTGTGAGGAGACAATGCTCCCAAGTCCCTGTGTGCTGTGAGCATGTCTTCCTTCAGCTTCTGCTTCCACGGGCTCCTCCTCCATATCCCTACCTTCGCATTTGCTCCCTCTTCCTCCACAGCCCCCTCTCCTCCAGACATCTACCATCACACTTACTCACTCTGCCTCCTCCAGGGAAATACCAGGATTGCCACCCAACTGCGAGTGCTGAAAACAAGCCAAATGGAAAACATTCTACAAAACAACTGACTAATACTCTTCAAATGTGTCAAGATCAGGAAAGACAAAGAAAGACTGTGGCGTTGTGACAGACTAAAGGAGATCAAGGACATGAGAATTAAAGGCAATGTTAGATCCCACACCACGAAGAGACGTTACTGGGACAGCTGATAAAATGTGCAGATGGTTTATGGATTAGATAATATTCTATCAGTGTTAGTTGATTTTGATAACTGTGCTGAGTATATAAATTGTGAACATCTGAGTATGCACAAAAGAATTACAGCTATTTTTTGTACTATTCTTGTAAGTCCAGAAGTTTTTAAAATTTTTTTCTGTTTTTCATTAGCTCAGATTCAGCCTTCCTGACACCTACCACACAGCCGGTAGCCCTGGCTCCCCCAGCCCCAGGAACACTCTATTATAACATTTACCACAGGTATGGCTGGTTTCCATTTTGTACCTACTGCCAGTGCCATTCAAAAGAAATATAATGCAAGCCATATGAAACTTAAAAATTCTCAGTAGCCACATTTAAAAAGTAAAAATAGGTGAGATAAACTTTAATATAGTTTAGTTAAGCTAATATATCCCAAATATTATCATCTCAACATGTAATCAATAAAAGAATTTCATTTCCCTTATTTTTGCCCCAAGTTGTCAAAAACTGGTTGTATTTTACACTTACAAACATCTCAATTCAGACTAGCTCCAGTTCGAGTGCCCAGCAGCACAGGCAGCTACAGGGTGCTGGCTAGGAAATCTTCAGATCAACTATGAGACCCTCAAGCGAAGAAGCTGTGTTTTAGTTATATTTCATCCCCATCACCAAACACTGACTAGAAGTTATTTAAAGATTTAACATGGGCTTCAAAACAAATACTGAAGAAAACTGAGCTCCACATACCCACCCTTCCAATGTTTAGGAACTTACAGGCTTGGCAGATCCATCTTCTTCCATCTTCTGGCACTTCTCTTTTTCTATGCCTAAAACACAGAGAGTCATTTTTGTACCTATCCCAAGGAGTCAGTTCCTTTCCCTTCTAATGAAAGACACCTGAAACCCCAGTGCAGCTCAAAATGACATCTATGAGCACATGAATGCATTTCAAGATTTTCAAAGGAGCACTGGCTTTCTGTTGGCCACTGTGCTGCCCATGTTCAAAGCCCAGAATATTCAGAAGAAAGTGGAGTGCAGTCAGCCACACAGGAACACACAATCTTTAGGTGGAAAGAACAGCAAGGCTGCCCCCTGGTGTCCATGAACTAACCATGGGATTATTTCAGAAAGAGGAAACTGGAATACCGAATGCTCTTTTGTTACCAAGTCTTAGTGAATTTAAACTCCAGCCCCAAAGGGTACAGTCAATCTAATCAGTGTAACAGTAGCAGATAAAACAATAAGCAATGCCTGCAAAACTAAATTCATTTTCTACCTCCCACTCTACCACCAGAGGTAACATTTTTAAAAACCCAACACTATGCTTTTTCTAATTAAAGGAATATGCTCTCACTGAAGACAATTTTAAATAATGGAAAAGCACACAAAATTTTAAAGAACCACACTCTCCCACAAAGCCATAATGAATTACTATTTTAGCATACTATCTGTTAACGATGAATTATTTTTAAAACACAAATGTGACTATCACTACTCTGCTTAAAAAACCTTCAGTGGTGCCCCGACACCTATAGCATCAAGCCCTGTTCCTCAGTACCACTTCATTTTCCCACTTACGCTGCACTCGCAGAGAGCTACTGGGCATTTTACCCCTGTGGCAGGTTCCTTCCCATCCCCAAGAGATCTCGTTTTCTGGCACACATCTATGCCTGTACCTATCAAGACCTAGATCAAAGGTGACTTTCCCCAGTAAATGTTCTCTGATTCACCTGACAGAGCAAGTATACCTGACCACCTGCACACAGCCCCACCCTCATGACCACAGCCTCTGCTTGCTCCCTATGTGGCTAATCAGTTATACACAAAGACACACTACCTAACAAGACCCCGGCTCTCTACATGTCTCTTGAAGGAATGTCCCCCAAGTGAGGAAGAATATAATCCAATAAATATCTACACCCAAGGAAGTTCAAAAATGAATCACTCAGTCCTTAACCTTGAGAAGTGTATCAAAGATACCCTCCTACGGTTAATAACACAGAACAGGAATGGTAAGAAATGCTTTGGGAGCATAAAGCATGGTGGGAGCCAAGTGACATTTCTGAATTAGACCCAAAAGGATGGGCAGAATTTTTATAGGAGATGGCAGAGAAAGATATTTCAAACAAAAGTAAGTATAACCTGCATACCTGAGTAAGGGTGTATAAAGGGAAAAGGCAAATGAGATCTTGGGAAAGAAGTCAGAGCAGAAGGAGGCCTAGGAAGGAGTCTGGATCTGGCACATTGATTTTACAGATAAAACACTGAGACCTGGGGGCACAGAGGAAATGACCAGGGGGAGGATAATACTCACAAAGTCCTGATTACCACCCGCTTCCCTGGTTTGATGATAGATTGTGATTTTTTTTAAAGTATATTTTATTGATTATGTTGTTACAGTAGTTCCAATTTTTTTCCCCTTTCTTCCCCTCTGCCCAGTACCCCACTTTCCTCCAGCAATCCCACCCCCCTTAGTTCATGTCTGTGGATTGCGCACATAAGTTCTTTGGCTTCACCCTTTCCTATATTATTCTTAACTTCCCCCTGTCTATTTTGTACCAATTGATTATGCTTCTTAGTCCCTGCATCATTTCCCCATTAATCCCCCTTCCCCCTCCCAGCTGACAACCTTCCAAATGATTCCCATACCTATGATTCTGTTCCTATTCTGATTTGCTTGGTTGTATTTTGTTTTTATTTTTTTAGATTCGGTTGTTGATAGTTGTGAGTTTGGTTGAAATTTTAGTGTTCATAGTTTTGATCTTTTTTTCTTAAGTAAGTCCCTTTGACATTTCATATAATAATGGCTTGGTGATGATGAGCTCCTTTAGCTTCACCTTGTCTGGGAAGCACTTCATCTGCCCTTCCATTCCAAATGATAGCCTTGCTGGATAGAGTAGTCCTGGTTGCAGGTTGCCTTTCATCACATTGAATACTGCTTGCCAGTCCCTTCCTGCCTGCAAAGTGTCCTCTGAGAAATCACCTGATAGTTCCATAGGCAACCCCCTGTAGGCAACTCTCCGCCTCTCTCTTTCTGCCCCCAGGACTCTCTCTTTATCTTTCACCTTTGGCATCTCAATCATGATGTGTCCTGGTGTGGTCCCCTCAGGGTCCAGCTCGCCCGGGACCCTCCGTGCTTCCCGGACCTGTATATCCATCTCCTTCACAAAATTTGGGAAGGTTTCCTCATTTTTTTCAATTCTTGTTTCCTCATTCTGTACTGGTTGACTGTTTTTTTCTTCCTTATGTTCCAAATCATTGATTTGAACCCCAGTTTCCTTCCCTTCACCATTGGTTTTGTGTGGACTTTCCTTTGTTTCACTTAGCCTAGCCTTCACTTCTTCTCTTATGCGTTTGCCGTACTCAAGCATATCTGTCAAGCCTGTGAGCATCTTTATCACCAGTGTTTTGAATTCTGCATTTGTTAGGTTGTCTATCTCCTCATCTGTTAGGTTGGCTATCTCCTCGTCACTTAGTTCTCCCACTGGAACCTTGATCCGTTTCCCCTTTTGGGCCATACTTCTGTCTCCTCATTCTGAAAGGCTCCTGTATTTGTTTGCCTCCACGTCCCAGGTAAAGCTGTCGCTCCTGTTACGTTGTAAGGGGTGGAGCCTTAGAGATTCGTCAGTATAGGGGCAACTCATTTCACCACGTTGTGGCACTGTATGTGGGGGAGGGGTCCGAGAGGGAACAATGCCACCTGCCTAGCACTCGCCCCTTTTTCAGGCACCTCTCCCACCTTTGCACCGGACTGGCGCCCCCATAGCTGCTGCCATGGCCGTTGTTCCCAGAGTGGGTGGGTCTACGGACGTTCTAGGACCATGGGGGACCTTTAAACAAGCAGACTCTGCTGAGAGTCTGGCAATTTCTTCCTCCACCCCAACCCCCACTGGTCTGCACAGTTAGAAGCAATGAGGCTTGATTTTCCCTGGTGCTAGGAACATGAGCTGCTAGGTCCCGTGAGGAGCTGGGAACGCTCCCCAGGTGTCCCTCCTGACTTTTTAAAACGTGTGACTGCACTTTCTGCTGGCCTGCTACTACCGCCACTGCTACCACTGCTGCTGCCACCACACTGCGTCCTGTCCATTCCGGCTCCACCTCTTCTGCCTGTCTGGATGAGTATTTCTTCTTTATATCTTTGTTTGCTGAACTTCCATGCAGTTTAGATTTTCTGGAACTTCTGGTTGTTTCTAGTTTTGAGGTAGTTGTATTCCTTCTTAGTTGTGGAGGGAGATGCAGCGTGTCTGTCTACGCTTCCATCTTAGCTGGAAGCCTCATATCGTGATTTCTTAAATTCTAAGTATAAAGGCTCCATATTAAATAATATTGCAGAAGATCTGTTTTTAATAATGTTTAATGTACTCAGGAACATGGTTTTAAATATTTCACAAGTCAAGTTTAAGGCCATAGATATAACTTGGGACCTAGAAAGATGGCCTCAGTTCTAGAATGTTCTTAAGAGTACAATAGCAAAAGCTTCAGCACATGTTTGTCTATCTAGGTTTTTATTTGAACACGAAGAAGGATTTTATAGGGCATTAGTCAATTTCAGTCTACCACATCTGTGAGCAGGAAAATTTATAATAGTCCAGTGTAATAAAAATGATCTCTTCACACTTGAGCACTGTGGTTAGAAGATCATGGAACCAGACCGCTGAGGTCTGAATCCCAGTTCTACCATTTACTAGCCATTTACAAGTGACCTTGGCCGAGTTACTTAACTTCTGCGTCTCACTTCCTTCTCTGAAAAATGGGAAAAAATAAAACATAGCAAGGAGTAAAGCACTTAGAACAATGCTTGCACATGGTAAGGAATTATACATGTTAGTTGTTATTATTTCTGTAATTTGAACAAGGAGCACAATAATCACAACATGGTTACAGGCTGCTACACATTGAGAAGCAACTGCATTAAAATAAATAATAAAAAATTTCAAGCAGTCCCACACATTAGTGTCTGCTGTACATCCTGCCATACTTATCCACATGTCCCTGGTATTTGATAAGACACACTTTGCACCTCTTTTCTAGGTAAAGAAGAAAAGCATAGATCAGCATCCTAAATCCATTCTTTAGGTGATGCATTCTCTAATCTCTCTAAGGCGTCTCCATCTTTAGGCTTTCAGGCATTCCTATGCTTATGTACATTAGAGAGATGAAGATATGCTTCCATACCTGCTTCTGAGGATGAAAACGCATGATTTATGGTAGACACAGGAACATTGGAACATTCAAAGTACTCCAGGTCTTCCTCTGGCTCACCTTTCACCTCGGCCCCAGTTGGTTTCTGACCAGACGAAGTGGATGCCAGTTTCTCCTCATCGGTAGCATGGCCATCCCTATTAGAAATGTCTGAAATCTGGGAGATCACTGCTCCTTCATCCTGGGAAATGCAACAGAGAAGATGCCACTGTTTAGGGCAAACCGGGGGTAAAAGGACATCTCCAAGCAGCCACTATTCCATATAGATATTTGATAAGAGTTAAACACAGATCTGAGTACACATAAAGGATGAAGCTGGAATCTCTCAATCATAAAATGTAGTTTCTAGAACCTAGCTTTTGTCATTCAAATATGAGGTTTGACAAATTAACCTTTTCTAGCCTAAATATAAAAGCAAGAAGCTTAAGTGGGCCAAGGCAGTGGTTTTCAAATATTTTGCTCACATACCTCTTATTTAAAAAAAAAAAAAAAAAAAAAAATCTATGTACTCCATTGTATTTTCAGGTGACATCTAAAAATTTTTCAGCATGAATTTAAATACTTAAAATACTGACCTTGCTTAATTCTATGTAGTTATTCTAATGATTTGATATCCTATAATATATTTAAAATCAGACACGAAGAACCTCTTTAACAGTCAGAAATTTACATCATTCCTTTTTCTCTCTGAGTTTGTACTTCCACTCCACTCACATCAACTCAGGTACTCCTATTTTGTTGAAAGCGATGAGTTGGAAAACCACCTGACTTTTAAAAAGAACATTATCCAGTCATTGGAGCCAATCATCTCCTTAAAACCTACATCAATATTTCAAATCTCCCCTTAGTTTGGTGCCCCAGAGATTTCACACCCACTGGTAATGCACCTTAGTAAGACTGAGAATAGGTAAAAGGGAACTTTAAAAAATAAAAGGGGAGGGGGAGTAATTGTGAAAGGGTCCCCTAGTCCTGAGGCGCCTTTCCAGGTCTGGTTAGGAAGTTCGTTTTCTTACAGCTGAGTACTCCAATACCCAGTGGGAAGTCTTCATTCACCACCAACCCTCATCCTGGGATGGGGACACAAACGCCAGTCTGGGGACCACTGGTTTAAGAGACATTCTGGTGATAAGACTTACCTGAGAACATCCATCCAAAGTTTCATATTTCTTCACCTTACAGCCACTCCTGGAAGAAAAACAAAACAACCAGGCTGGTTTGGAATCTCACTGGCCACTTCCAAGCTATGCAATGGGGCAGAGATAGCAGTGTGTGCAGCGAGAAGCCAAAGCATATAGCACGACACAAGTCACACGTCTACAGGGACAGGGACACCTTTCACGTCTCTGTGTCTTCTCTCAAGAGACAGGGCAAGCAAAGAACCATAGTTCAGGTCCTCCTCTGAAAGACCTCCTCGCAAGCATCTGTGGGATGCTAAGCACCAGTACTACGACCACCACCATTTTTAATTACATACCACCAAAAGCCTTTCAGAGAGCAGTCTTGGCACCTAGAGACATTCAGGTCATCTGATCCTCACTCACTCGGGCTTTGACATTCATTAGAAAAATTACCACACTCAACCAGATTCTTTAAAAATTCTTTATTGCACTAGAAGTCATAGAAGTCTGATAAGACAGCTCCAGACCTGTGTGCTAACAGAGTAGAACTGTGGTCAACAGAAAGTATAAAAAGAAACTGTTACCATTCCTATTAAGTAGTGAGACAGAAAGGAGTATCATGACTGGAACTAGGGAAAACTCAAACCACCTGTTATTTTTAAACTAGCACATAATTTGTGATCCAAAGACTAGTTCAAATTTCAAATGTTGTTTGAATGAACTTAAAATTTCCAGTAATGTTACTCTGACAAAATAATACTTATTTGCAACTTTTTCTTCTTGTATGGGGAAACACACAAACAAAAAAGGCAACTGTATATGTTACCAAAATGTGCACAGCCACTATCTGGTTCGTGATTTTCTTTCCTAAAAACTGAGTACCAGCCTCTGCCATCTAACTCAAGCTGGACCACAAAAATCCCAATCACAGTACAATGTCTCCATTTTCCCCGCTACTACAACCCAGCGGCCTTATCCCATTAAAAAGCCAATTATTTCCAGCATTAAATAGCAGAGCAGTCCCTGACACCACTGCTGGAATGGAGCCAAGCCAGCATTCAGTATCAAAGCGCCACGTGAGGCGTGCCAAGGCAGGGAGTGCAAGCTCTCACACCTAATGTGGGAAGACCCACCTCCACTCCTTCAGGTACAGATAAATGCAAGGCTCAGCTGACTCATGAAGTGGCAAATGAAATGCAAAATACAATCAGAAGGTCAAACTCAGAAACGGAAGCCGACATGCTATGGAGAGATGCTCTGGGGAGGGTGGGAGAGGAGCTGCCAACAGTCCCAGGGACAAACAGAAACGACAGCAGGAGTACTTACAACAGAAAACAGAGAAATTTCACTTGTTCAGTAGTCCTGATGCACCAACAAAATTAGAGACAGGAAAGAGACAGACAGATGGAGAAAAAAAATCATGTAAAGCCTGGAATATTTATCTCTAGTCCGGTAGATGTAAAGGCTGCAAAGTTCTTTCTGTGAGGTGAGATACAAATTAAAAATGTCATATCCATGAATGCTATCACTGGTGAGTGAATGATTATCAGGAACCTCAACTTTAAAGAGTAAGAGCAGCAGAAACATTCAGAAATGCCATATATTCACACCTATAGATGAAAAAAAGTAAACATTTCACTGCTGAACACATTTACTCTTACATGTCTAGGGGTCCAGAATAAGGCAAAGCATGAGTAAAAATATAGTTGGAAATGTATCTGCGTATATCTACTCTGGTTAGCTGTCACTAAAAGACCTAAAACGATTTTACATAATTTATTTTATTTGGTCCACAGAAATCCCAATCATAATATGATGTCTCCATTTCACAGAAGAAGAATCTGAGACACCAATTACACACGTCTTTTAAAAAGTCACAAAAGTCGCCTGCTAAGAGAACTTCTAACTCCCTACTAGATATCAGCGCACATGTATTTTCAATCTTTCCTACCCATGAAGCGATTTGCTAAGCAAAATCCCAGAGTTACACAGAGGTCAAGCACCCTTCTCAGAGAGAAGAGTATTGACTGCATAAAGTTAAAAAAAATCTGTAAGCTATATTAGATCAAGAAGTTCATTTACCAAAAACAAAATAGGAGGAAAATGCTACCAGGTAGAATGGTAGGACCCAAGAGAGGGTGCTTTTTGCTTCATAAAATAAAATGTAGATAAATTTTCCTCTCTTCGGCCCAGATTTAATCTTATCTAACATGAATGCACTGGGTACATGCCTTCAACATGTAACTGAAAGGAGGGCTCCCAAGTGACTTACCAACCTTGCTAGGCAGAAGCACCCGACATATAGGCCACCCCGTATCAGGAAGCACCAAGGCAATGACCTGGACAACACATACCCTAAGCACTGTCTTACACAACGGTAACTGGCCTTAGGCACCGAGGAGCACTTTAAGGACACCCGATCAATCATATTTTTCAGCAACTGTTTAACTGCACATATATAATCAAAGAACAGATCAACAACTACCAATGCCATTTTATTCCCCTAGATATGCTGAAGTTGCTGAAGGACTGATTACTACATTGCTCAAGCTTCTTGGTTCTGATCGATGCTTTCTGCTCTTTACGCTTTTCCCTTTAGTATAATTCACCAGGCCATCCAGCATTTTTCTTGAAGTCATAGTAAGTAATGCTAAAAATTATTTCTGTACTGATCTGTGGTGACAACTAAAACTATGGTGGTTCTTTTCAACCCCCCTCTTCATATTTCACCCTCTGTCATTGTTCTTTAAGTTTTAGCAAAATGTCACAGGGTCACAAAGGGGTATATTGCCATCACTCAAGTTTTGTGTTAAGGTCACCCTGTAACAAATCTACTCTGAAACTTCAGGTGGACTGTGGCCTGAAGTGATCACTCTGAGAACTCCAAGATCCCTGGAAAAGTGGCTCCAGAAATGCCAGGGCCAAGGCCAGGGCCAGGGATGGGGTGGGGGAGGTGTCACAACACACAACAAAAGACTAATTTAGTCTGATTTATGTTGTTGTTTAAAATATTCTTGGCCCTGGCTGGTGTGGCTCAGTGCATTGAGTGCCAGCCTGCAAACCAAAGGGTTGCTGGTTCAATTTCCAGTAAGGGCACATGCCTGGGTTACGGGCCAGGTCCCCAGTTGGGGGCACATGAGAGGCAACCACACATCGATGTTTCTCTCTCTCTCTCTTCCCTGTCTCTCTAAAATAAAAAGAAATCCTTAAAAAATAAAACAAAGAAACAAACAAACAAACCTTGATCCTCACCAGAAATTTACCTCCTGCTGATGGAACCAGAAGCTAAACCATAAAGATATAAGAATCTTTGGCAACTTTTAGTGATCTGTCTCCAACAAAAATCACAGCTTTCGGGGTTTTTTGTTTACTTATTCTTTAAAAAAATTTTTTTTAATTTATTTATTGTTTTTCTATTACAGCTTTCTGTTTCAAGTGAAAAACTTCTATAAGACCTTTGGACCATTTTCTACAAGTTCTTGCTACTGGGAAGGTAATGTGTAGGCTTGGAATTTTTGTCCTATCCGTAGAGCATCTGAAGGTGGTGGCTAGCACGACACCTGAATTCCATATAAAGCAATTCCTGACACCCCAAAAGGACTTCTGAAAACTATCAAATCTCTACCTGCCTATCTTGTGCCACTTTTTTTAAAAACAGGAAAAAAGTACCCAAGGTAGATGGTGAATGGGTGTGGGGTGGGAAAGAATTCCGCTGAATAGGCTGAGGATTCAGAAACCATGCAGACACCTAAGAAGGAAGCCTCTGGTACTTCTGATTCCACACATGTTTGCTTCAAACTAGTGGAGACGGCACTATAAAGGTGTAAGTTCTGTGTCTGCCCAGCTGCGCCTCAGATAACCTCACCCCAACCCAGAGCAGCGGACTGCCAACCTTTCAGCGCGTACACAGAACACAACACCCACACCCGTCATCACTCACGTTATTAAACGCGACTTTGCCTTCTTGGGTGATTCTAAGATTTCATTAACATGATTACTAGCAGAACAAAAGTCACTGTCTGCGAAAGCTGTAGTTGGTTTACAGGGCTCCGTGGATTCATCAGGATGGTAGGAGCCCTCGGAGGAGAGGGGAGGGGAGTGCTGCAGTGTGGACTGGCCCCTGCACGGACTGGCGCTGGGGGGATCCCACTGGCTGGGATCAAGCTTAGAAGGTGCTTGAGAGAGAGGAGCATCGTCTACAGCTGGGTCCGGAGGTGCTTCTGCACTTTTGGCGCCTCCTGGCTTACTGACGCCATCTTTCTGTACCTTGGGAGTCAGTCTGTTACCCAGTTTCCTGCCAAGTTTTCTTGGAAGGCCTTTCCTGGACTCTACGTTTTCCATGTCTTCTGTGAAATCGAACTCGAGCTTCCGAGGTGAGCTCCTGGAATCCTCCAGCAGCTCCACCCCTGAATCATTGGTGTCACTACTCGGAGTGCTGCTTGATGTTTCCTTAAAGTCGGGGACGGATTTCGGGATCCTGGCATCTGCTAGCAAAGGATTTGTGTTCCCATCCACTTCCTCAGCATAGGATGCCTGCGGGAGAGGCATGCCCTCCACAGCAATTTCTGTTTCTGGGACCTCACCAACGGTTTTCTTCCTCAAAGAGACGGGCTTGGGCTTCCTTAGCTTGCTTCTGCTGGGCGCTGGCTCCAGACAGGCGTTCCCACTCTTCAGGTCAGCTTCTGTGGATGCCTCCAGCGTTACCCCCATGGTGCTTTCTGTCATCGCCTCGTCCTGGATGGCTTCTGGTGGGCTGGAGGGCAGAGCCTTGCCTGAGATGGCAGTCACACAGCCATAGGCTGCTTCTGTTCCTAGGGCCGCCGAGGTTTCTGTGGGATTCTTGATTTCTACTGAAAATGGCCTCACCACTGAAATCTTGCTAATGTCATGTTCAGGCTCTCCTTTGAAATCCTTGACTGAGTAAGAAGCAATAGCTTGCTGTGACACCTCATTTTCTGAGGGTCTAGGACAAGTCTCAGATGAACACTTTTCAACCACTTCTGCTATGAGCTGTTCATCAACGTCTTGTGAGTCTAAAACAAAACACAAAAGCCACCTATTAAAGAATCATCTTTTTGGCATTGGTAAGTATTCTCTACTTGCTGAACTCACACAGACAGAGTAGGCTCTTCCCTCTTTGCTTTTCTCAAGCATCTTTAAGGTTAGGCAAGTATGGCAGGATAGCCTCAAAAGGAAGAACCGGTACTATACCCAAAAATGAATTTCTCCATTCCAAACTGTGTATGTGTATTATCCAAGTTACACAAGGAATAATTATATCAAACAGAGCTACTTAGGAAAAGGCTGAGTAGATCACGGGTGTACTGCAAAGCGTATTCATATGATGCTAAACCTCCATAAGTTAAAATGACTGGTTTGGAAGAAACTTTAGACACTGACCGCGTAGGCACAGCTCCCAGGCACTGCCTGACAGTCCCAGGGTCCGAATTTCGCACAGTAAGCACATTTTAAATTTCTGGATGTTGAAGATAAGTACACCCTCTTCCCCAGAAAAGAATTTTAATAATCAATCTGTTTCAAAATTAAATGGAAAACCCATCATGGGCAGTTCAGAATAATTTCTCTGTAGGCTTAAAAATGAAAAGAACCAAAGCTTTTTTAAAAACTACTTTGAAAAAACAGACACAGAAATGGCTTTAAAAACAAATAGCCCTTATTTTACTCGGGCACAAATCATAAAACAATAAAGTTATTTTTTCTTTAGAAGCATTCTCTAAGTTGGTCCAGGAAGTCTCTCAAATCACTTATAAAAAACTAAAGATCCTTTTTAATTGGGGTCTTATTAGGAGAAGTTTCAATTAGGAAGGTGTAATGAGCGTACTTTTTTTAAAGCACAGACTTAGATAGTGCCTTCCTGACTTAGATATCTGAAACAATAGAGTAGCAGCAAAAACCGAATAAATTGGTTACTATCATTTTAAAGGAAACTCAGAGATGACCTCCCTAATCCTACTTCCTAATCCTAATCCAAGATCAGAAACCTGAGCATCACTGGGATAGTTCTAGAAAGTACTCACACATCTGTCTACATGACTCCCTCATGACTGGAACTGCTCGGTGGCTTCCACCTATGGCTCTAAGGAATAAAGGATTTTACCTACTGTATCAAAAAGCGTGCCATCTACAATGGTGGCATGGGAAAGGAAAACAAAGACCCCTTGTCTGAATCCAGTCCCTCACCCTGAGCAGACAGTAAAGAAGCTCCATCAAGAAGACACCCAACCCAGGCATTTCTTGGCTAGCTCAGGTCAGGTACCAGGAAGCAAACTTGTCCAGTCCTACAGACTTGGTCTATATGTTCAGTCACCAGCAGAAAGTACTGACGGGGTGGGAGGGAGTGGTCGGAGAGAATTGCTCATTGACTTAAACCTGCGTTTGGAGTTGTGAGAACGTAGAACAAGAAAACAGATTATTCACCAGTGTCCCAGTCCCAGCTGACCCCACAGATCTATGTGCTGCCCTAAAGCAGAACCTAAACTTCAAGTATCACACCACAGGCAACTTTTAGTAAGAAGTAAAACACCCATTCTCAGTAGGCTCCCCTTCCCAATCTTCCATCAGTTAAGAGTCTAGCCACAGTTGTCTGTTCCTGCTTTTAATCCGAAAACAGTATTGTATAACTAACCTACCTCTATTCATCCTTCTATTTTTACAAAAATCCTGTATTCCTTCAAAACCTTCCTGCAGGGCACTGAAGAACTCTCTCCCAGGAATGAGTCTGATGACTGACAATACAACAGGCCTGCTGCTTGGTGAACACAGAGATTAGATCAGGAGATGAATTCAAAGCAAACACAGAGGAAATCCAAAAATAGAGCAACATTTCCACTTCTGCCACATTTGCTGCTGTTAACGAAACTCTTCCTTTCCATAACCAGCCTCCCATAAATCTAAAAGGTTGTGTGAATCACCCATGGAGGCTCTAAAACAGCAGATGTCTTTTAAGCTTATTCAGGATATAGACTATTCTGTAAAACGGAAATTTCCCCTCCTCCTTCATAAGAAAAGGCATGAAATGCGAAAAATTTAGACTGAGGTAAGTTGACATTCTGGTTTATACTCCAGTATAGTGAAAATATACTTGGTTAAAATACAAGTTTATGAAAAACCTTGAAAGCCTTAGAAGAGAGGAAATGCCATTATCACAAAATTATTTGAAACTCAGGAATGTATTCAGCTAACATATATACTAAGAACCTACTGACTAGCGGCTTTCACACGGATAACCTCATTTTAGAAGAGATAAAATGGCAACCACTTAGAAAATAAGGTATTTTACTCACTTCAGAGTTGGCATTATTTTCCAGTATGCTTTACTTTTCCCTCTCAGATCTTAACTTTTTGGTGAAGCACTGTCTGCAAGCTCCTTCGAGCCTCTTGCTACAGGGGGTCCCTTTTACGGGTTTCTAAATACCCGAGAGGTAAAGTGAGAAAGCTGCCAAAATTTAAACAGGCCCCCTGTCTGGCACGGACATACAGCCTGGCCTCTGTCTAACCTCAAAATCCACAGTTACCTGGCATCCAAGTCTAAGAAACAAGGTCTGACTCTAAGGCAGAAGCCTTAAAACAAAATCTCAGAACCAATACATGAAAATGGATGTCTTTTATAGTTATTATAGGTAAATTTTCAGAGGGTCCATGAAGACTCTGAAACTCAATGAAAAATTATGTGAGAGCACTGTCTGGTGCAGAAAACCCACAACTTACCATGCAGGAGCCACTGTTCTAAGAAGACTGACTGCATTTGACTGTATATTAGGGTCGTCAAAAGGAGCTCCTCTTATTACTTTACAGTTATACCTCCAATACCTGGCCCCAATGACTACACTGGGCTTTAAAAATTCTTAAGCTACTGGAAGGAAAAAAAAAAAATCTCAACATCAAAGAATAAAACTTGTCACCTCTGAGAACATTCAAAAGGAATGTGTTGCAAGTGCTGTTTTAAGCAATTTTAAGTGTGGACTAATTTCTTGAGAAGGAAAACTCACTAAAACACAAATACAAATAGGTGTGTTTAAACAAAATTCGGTGACCTTACTTCACACATGTTGACATTAAGACTGGACTGAAGGGTGAACTAAAGGGGCACTAAATGTCAAGTGAAATTTGGAGGGGGACATGGTCTCATCAGCACACTGGGTGTGGTAGGAAGGGACTTGGGCAGACTAGCCTGGGCAGAGAATCAAACCCAAAGGAACAAACTTTAGAAAATAACTTCCTTCTCTGGAGGGTGGTTCATGTTTGTGGTGCAGAGTGAAGTCATAAGCTCAGGAGACAGCCAAAATTTGGCCTAAGCCTGCAGACCATTATCCACTTTTTACTTACATGAAGCTCTTGTCCTCTAGTTAACTACTGGATATTTAAAATACATTGATTTGAAGGGGGAACAAAATTGCAAGCCTTCCCAGTGACCTTGGCCTTGGGCTGGCTGCATTCAGGTCAGGTATTGTGAGGCCCCGCCAGACAGGCTCACACACCAGATGTGCAGGAAACACTGGAGTCATTATCACTAGACACCAGATGAGCTGCCTCCCACCAGATCTAGTGTAAAGTGAAAAGACAAGGTGAAGGAAGAAAAGGGAGGAAATGGAGTACTGACTACTGTTGTCAGGCATGATGACTGAGCATTTTGCAAACAGAAACTCATGCAATCAAAAGGAGAATTAAAGAGAACACACAGAGAGATTTTCGTGTCTTAAGGACTTTACAAATAGTAGGGACTAGCAACCAGACCGTAACTCCTCCCCTTTTCTCATGTAAAGTAATACTGTCCCTGGTGCCTTTCATTGAACTAAATTCTATATGATAAAGGGTATACAACCAAGCAATTTTTTTAAATGGCCAAAATATATTTGAAAAATAGACTCACACTTTCAATTCATGTATAATTAATACACAGGATACCATTTTTAATACACAGGATACCATTTTTAACTCATCAGATTTGTAAAAATTAAAAAATCAATGACACTCAATAACAGCTGCTAGGCAAGTGGGCCAGTAGGCACTCCCATACATTTCATGAGAAAGTGTATCATGGGAATCTTTCAGGGAACAGTTAGCGATACCTACCAAAATCCAAATGAATTAATTCTTTAACTCATTGATTCCACTGCTAGGAATTTATTTTAAATATGCACACAGAGAGCCAAACACACACATGTACAAGGATGAACATGTTCACTTAAGTGTGGGTTCCTACCCTTTTTTTGTGCTGTTATAAAGTATTATAGAGGACTGATAGATCATTTCAGGTGCAACATTACACTGGAATACATATGGGTGTAACAATGAAGTAGACCTATATAAGCTAATACAGGAGGATCTCAAAGACACATTATAGCGAAAAAGCAACGAAAAGAACAGTGTGTAAAGTACGTGTCCTTGTTCAATTTAAACATATAAAGACATAAAACTATATCCAGTGGCCCAGAATCCTTCTTAGTAAACATAAAAATCTCTTCTTACTCAAAACCTAATCCCATTCTATCCATTTCTCTTGTCTCCATTTCACCACACGGTTTCTCTTTCCAACCCCACCTGTTCCACCTGTACTGCTCCCAAGACCATTGGTTAGGCAAAGTCTTATTAAATATGACATCAATAGATAATAAGAACTTCATCAAAATTAAAACATTTTTACACTTCAAATGATACCCTCAATAAAGTGAAAAACAAGCCACAGAACAGAAAACATTGACAACCATATATCTAATGAAGGACCTGTACCTAGAATACATAAAGTACTCTTACAACTGAATACAAAAAGATAACCCAATTGAGAAGCACATAATCTGAATAAAGATTTTGCTAAAAAAGATATATGAACAGCCAACAAGTACATGAAACAATACTCAACATAATCAGCCATTAGGGAAATTCCAAATCAAAACCAAATCAAATCAAAACCATAAAGTACCATTCCACACCTACTAAGGTGGCTATAATCAGCCAGATAAAAACATGTATTATCAAAGACGTGGAGAAACTGAAACCCTCATACTCTGTTGGTAGGAATGTAAATGGTGCAATGATTTTTTAAGAGTTTGACAATTCCTCAAAATGTTAGAAATAGTTACCTTATGACCCAACAATTCCACTACTAGGTATGTACCCAAGAGAAATAAAAACATTCATCCACAAATATTCACAACAGTATTATTCATAACAGCCCAAAATGTGGAAATGTGGAAATGACCCAAATGTTCATAAACTGATTGGGTAAACAAAATGTGGTATATCCATACAGTGGAGTATTAATCATTACTAAAAAGGAATGAAGTACTAATACGTACTATAACATGAATGAGCACTGAAAACACTGGGTAAGTGAACAGAGCCAGTCACAGAAGACTACATGTTTATATGAAATGTCCAGAACAAGCAAATCTATTGAGATACAAAGTAGCTTATCAGTGGCCTAGTCCTGGAAGGTAGAATGGGGGTGCAGGGAGGTGACTGCTAATGGGTAAGGGTTTCTTTGAAGGGTGATAAAATGATCTAAACATTAGATTGAGGCAAAGGCTGCACAACTGTCCATATACTAAAAACCACTGAACTGTACATCCTTTAAGTGAGTGAACTGTATGGCATGTCAATTATATCTCAATAAAACTGTTAAAAACAATAAAAGGAACATGGATGCCCAGAGGGTAACAGAACAGGAGCAGGGTCCTGAAACAGCTAATAAAATGTTCTACCACAGTGCAGATTTACGTTTCAGAAAATGCTTTAGTCTCTTTATGTGTGTCACTTGTAGGGACACATACTTGAGAGAGGTGGTAGGTTTCACCATCACATCAATTTAGGATTTTATATTTCCCTTGAGGAAGCTACAATGTGCTAGATAAATTCCATTTACAAAAAGGAGGTGGTGAAAAAATGACTATCACTCCTCTCTCCTACAACAGATATAGCAAAGTATATGAACCATCTTAGAGACATTGACAATTGTCAAGCTCAAAAGGCTTTTGTGCTTTTTAATATATTTTATTGATTATACCATTAGTTGTCCAAATTTTTCCTCCTTTGTCCCCCTCCGCCAGGTACCCCCATTCCCTCCAGCAATCCCCCCTCAGTTCATGTCCATGGGTCATGCATTTAAGTTCTTTGGCTTCTCCATTTACTATACTTTTCTTTTTTCTTTTCTTTTTTTACTTTTATTGATATTTATTTTATGCTGAATTTACTTCCAGGCCATAAGCTTTTATTTCTTCAGTCTCTTCTGGGATAACTTTTTCTTCTGTACAACCTCCTCTTCTGGTTTAGGACCAATCTGCTCCTTTTCAGTAGGATCCTCTCAGTGTGGCAGGGAGAGCTCCTGTGTGGTTTAATCCGCCCATGAGCTCTGTAAGTTCTACACCACATCCTGGGAGCTTTGTGTTCACCTGGATGTGCTGAATGACCAGAGTGTCTACATCTAAACCCTTAAGATCAGCATTACTCTCTTCAGTTTTAAGCACATGCATCAACAACTCAGCTCTCCTTTTGGGCCACTGACCATGTGTCCAGCGCCACTGTTTGGCCTGGGCACTCCTACCAAACCCCGTCGAATCGATGGAATGGGGCACATTGCTTCTTTAAAGTGACCTCTTTCAGATACTTGGTGGCCTTTCAAATGTGCATACCCTTGATGACCTGGGCAGTTTCACACATGTTCTTAAAGTGAACACGAAGATTTGAGCCTCTTGATTTGCATGATTTTGTGGAGTTTTCTGGGTCAGGTGAATAGTGAACCATTTTCAGAGGTCACCTCCATTCACTTTGGGAAGAGCTATACTATTCTTAACACCATCTGTTTTGTACCTACCAATAATGCTTCCCTGTACCTTTTCCCCTGTTCTCCCCCTTCCCTCTCCCAGTTGGTAACCCTCCAGATGATCTCCCTAGCTATGATTCTGTTCCTATTCTGGTTGTTTGCTTAGTGTTTGTTTTTTTTTTTTTTAGATTCAGTCACTGATAGTTGTGAATTTGTTGCCATTTTAATGTTCACAGTTTTGATCTTCTAAAGTCCCTCTAACATTTCATATAATAATGGCTTGGTGATGATGAACTTCTTTAGCTTTATATGGTCTGGGAAGCACTTTATCTGCCCTTCCTTTCTAAATGATAGCTTTGCTGCATAGAGTAATCTAGGTTGTAGGTCCTTGCTTTTCATCACTTTGAATACTTCTTGCCAGTACCTTCTTGCCTGCAAAGTTCTATTTGTGAAATCAGCTGAGTCTTATAGGAACTCCTTTGTAGGCAACTCTTTGCTTTCTCTTGCTGCTTTTAAGAGTCTCTCTTTATCTTTAGCCTTTGACATTTAAATTAATGTGTATTGTTGTAGTCCTCTTTCAGTACAACTTGTCTGGGACTCTGTGCTTCCTGGACTTGTGTGTCTATTTCCTTCACCAAATTAGAAAAGTTTTCCTTCATTATTTTTTCAAATAAGTTTTCAATTTCTTGCTCTTCCTCTTCTCCTTCTGGCATCCCTTTGATTCAGATGTTGTTACTTTTAGAGATGTCCCAGAGGCATCTTATACTACCCTTGTTTTTTTTTAATTCTTTTTTCTTCTTGCTGTTCTGGTTGAATGCTCATTTCTTCCTTGTGTTCAAATGGTTGATCTGAATCCCGGCTTCATGTAGACTTTTATTTCACTTAGTGTAACCTTCACTTCTCCTGGGTCTTTTTTATTTTGTTGCTGTACTCAATGAGTTTGTTGAGCATTCTGATGACCAGTGTTTCAAACTCTGCATCTTGATAGGTTGGTTATCTCCCTTTCCTTTAATTCTTTTTCTGGGGTTTTGTTCTGTTCTTTCATTTAGGCCGTATTTCTTTGCCTCCTCAATTTGGCAGCCTCCCTGGGTTTGTTTCTGTGTATTGGGTGGAGCTGCTTTGACTCTGTTTTAGCAGCATGGCCTAAGTAGCAAAGGAACCTATAAATTGTGTCAGTGGGGCCTTAGGTAATCAATAGGGCAGGGCTACCCACTACACTGCTTTGTGGCTCCATGTGGGGGGAAGGTTTTGTAGAGGAGACAATGCCACTGCCTGGCTTTTGGAGGTTTGCCCGGCATGCAACCTGTGTGACTGGCGCCCTTCCAGCTGTTGCCCTGATGCTGAATCCCAGAGGGGTCCATGTACATTTTAAGACTGTGCAAGCCCTTTAAGTGGAGTCTCCTGAAAATCTGGCAGTTTCTTTCACCAACCCAATCCCCACTTGTTTTTACAGCCAGAAGTTATGGGGATTTATCTTCCTGATGCTGGAACTCTGGGCTGTGCAGTCTGGCCTGAGGTTAGGATTGCTTGCTCCCAAGCTATCCCTCCCGATTTCTGTCCACAACATGTGAATGTGGGACCGCCCCTTCTGCCACCATGCCTCTACGTGTCTCCACCCTTCCTACCTGTCCGGATGAATGTGGCTTCTTCAAATCCCTGGTTGTCAAACTTCCATACAGCTTGATTTTCTGACAGTTTTGGCTGTTATCTGTTTTGAAGTCTAGTAATTCTTTCTGTGGTTGCGCAAGGAGGCAAAAGGTGTTTGCCTACGCCTCCATCTTGACTAGAAGTTAGGCTTTTGTGATTTTGTTGTTTTTTGTTTGGGAAGGTTGTTTTTGTTTTTTTAATTCTAATTTTTAACATTTGACTTTTTCCAAGACCTCATTTACACATTCCCTTGCTAATTACCTATTTGCTGTGAAAATTACCTATCTGCTGCTAATGCATCTGGGGAAACCAAGAAGCCTAGGAAATAGAAGGTGTTAGCTCCCTCCAGCACCCAAAACAGAGTTGTTGATCAATCAGTGCCCACTGCCCAGGGAATGCTTGATACATAAATGATGCCCTTCTCACGTGACTGCTTTTTTTAATATAGAAAAAAGTACGTGTAAGTAGTGATAAATCCATTGAACTCTACACAACAGCTGTAAAGGATTGACTTTTGTTCTTCATCTGACCCCTTCCCTTTGAAGACCCTTTCATCTTTTGAACAGATACTTGGTCTTGCCCTCCCACACCCCCTGCTCTCCCAGGTTTGAATCAAGGGCTTCAAGAGGGAAACAAGTGTGCTTCTGGCACTGTGCCACCCTTTCTGCTAGGGGTCTGCTGGAGGAGACTGTTAATAGGGTACACATTACCATTTAGGAAAGTTTGAGGGTTTTTTCAGTTTCATGCCTCTGAGTTCCCAGTCCCACTTATTCCCCCAAAGTTGCAATATATTGTATATATGTACATTCTTGGCCACTTAGTCAAGGGCATCAGCCTTAAAATGGAGTCGAAGTGGCCCTGGCCAGGTAGCTCAGTTGGTTAGAGCGTCATCCTGATATGCCAAGATTGCAAGCTTGATCCCAGGTCAAACCATATACTAGAGTCAACCAATGAATGCATAAATAAGTGGAACAATCAATCAATCTCTCTCTCTTTTTCCCTTCTCTCTCTTTCTCTAAAATCAATCAATTTAAAAATGGAGTTGAAGTGAACACTTGTATTTATTGACCAGTGAGTGACAGGACCACAGGACAAGAAGGTCTTTTCCAGAAAGGCTGGGTACAGCTTAAGGGTGTGGACTATAGAGCTCACATTCACCTGACAACCACTGGGGCCTCAGGTCGGGGTTCCAAGTGGGTGATTCAAGGCAAGAAAAGGCAGAACACCCTCTCAGGTATGCCAGAATTTTAAGATGTTAACACTTAAAGCATAAAAACAACATCAACACACATACACACCCTGGCCCAACCCAGATAACAAACGAACTGTCCAGCCCTGACTGGTGTGGCTCAGTGGGTTGGGAACCCTACCACAAACCAAAAGATCACTGGTTTGATTCCCAGTGGTACCTGGTGTGGGACGTGCAAGAGGTAACCAACTGATGTTGTTTCTCTCCATCTGTTTCTCCCTCCCTTCCTCACTCTCTAAAAATAAATAAATAAAATCTTTAAAAAATAAACCTCCTCCTCCCCACCCTTCAAAACAAAATCAAACAAAAACATTACCCAGGACTTACGGTTTGAAGGTACAGGGGTGAGGGAGGAGGGTTGCTTTTTGTAAGAGACAGGGCGCTGCGTGCCATGCTGTTTTCCTATGATAAGAGATAACCTTCTAACTTCAGAGAGAGACTCACTCTAAAATACAAGACCCCACAGGTAAAGAACCAGCTGGAAAGCCACTCAATAAGCTGAAAAAGCTGGTACTAAGGATGAAGAAAGTACTTCAAATTTCCAAATCAGCACCATATACTATTTTATTTAAAGAGAGACCCAAACTCTATCCTCTGAAGGCCAAGATTACAAGAGGGTGAGAATGCAGGGCCCACTGTTCATGAAGTCTCTGTTATGAGGAAGCCAAAGCCTTCTCCAGAGAAGGATTTGTTTGAGGTTACATTTCAAACAGAGTAGAAACCCCCTACCACAGACAGAAATCACAGAGGGATCTCCCCACCGAACTTCCATATCCCCAGGCTAATGCAACAGGAAGAGCAAGGGGAGAAAGAGTACATGTTACCAGATGGGACTCCTTTGCAGAGATCTGACATTGTGTAACTTCACTCTGTTGCTGCCACACAACCCTAACGTGCATCTCTTCAGAAATACTTATTGGAGAATTCAAAACACCAACTGCCTCTCTCACAAAGCAGCAACTGCCTACGCAGAGCTGGGAAGCTGATGCAGGATAAAGAAAGAGGCAGCAAGATAGGAGCCTCCAGAGGGCAACAGCGACCAGTACTCGGGGCACATGAGACACCCAACGTGATAGGAGGGCGACCCTGGCTAACAGCTACATCATTTTCCTGCCTCTTCTGCTCCTGCACTCTAAGAAAAGGGGCAGCAGGAAGGAGTGGGGGAGGCAGTGAAGAGGCCCCACAGGAAGTGAGTAATAAAAAACTCTGCAGACTTTGAAATTACACCCTTTGGATTTTTTGTTTTTGTTTTCATTTTTTTTAAGTAGAAAAGGGCCTTGAGGTAGCCAGCCTCCAAGATGTCCCCCAATGAGTCCCACCTCCTGGCATTCACACCCATGGACTGACCGGGTAACCAAAAGGATATTGTGGAAATAATAAGAGTGTGACTTCTGAGGCTGAGTCATAGAAGACACTGCAACTTGCACCCTGCGCTTGGACTACCCACTCCGTGGGCACTAGCTGCCGCACTGGAAGAACACGTCAGCAATCCCACCAAGCAAGGTCCATCCACATGCGGAAGCAGTGAGGCCTCGCATCAACAGGCAGCACTAACTTGCCAGGCATGGTGAGCCACCTGAGGAGAGGATCCTCTAGCCCCAGTCTGGCCTTCAGATGACTCGGGTCCCGGCCAACATCATGCCTTTGTTCTCACTAGCAACCCTAAGCCAGGCCGCGCAGCAGACCTATGAAAGCTATGTGAGATAATAAATGTTTATTGTTTTAAGCTGCTAGTAGGTTTTGGAGTAACCTGTCATGCAGTCATAGAGAACTCATTTGCGTCTCTTAGAAATACCTCTTCCTACCCCAATATAGATGCACGGACCCAGGAGTCTGTACACCTCTCCCCGCACCTGCCCCTCCTCACCCACATATGACTCACAGGAGGAAAGGGAAGCAAAATCTATTACTCACTGTGTCCATTTCCCCTTTACTTCTCATTGATGAGCTGAAGCTAAGCATGAAGGACACAAAATGTTTCTAATCCACAGCACTGCTTACCCGGTGAGACTTTTCCTTCTATCTAAATTGTGCTGTAAACCTCCAAATGTCTTCTCTCCAAAATTCCTAAAACACATTTTATACTTCATATAATATATATGCCAAGTTAGCACATGTGGAAGATGTATCCCTGCTGAATTTTTTTTTAACTATCATTTAAAAGGATACTTAAGAGGATGCCTTCCCCCATCACACTGTCCTGGGAACACTTTACGTGTCTTTATTTCCTGTTATAAGTCTTCTGTTCAGTCAGTGACGAGAGAGAGAGAGAGAGAGAGAGAGAGAGAGAGAGAGAGAGAGGGAGATGCACACATTCCCTGGGGAGAGAAGCTATATAATAAGAGTGCTGGATCCATGACCTTAAAAGCTGAATTTAAGACCCCACTCTACTACCAGCAGTAAAGGCTCTGGCCTCTCCCTATCTGTAGAATGGAAATTACATGTGTCCTGTCTTACAGCTTCGTTAAGAAAATAAAATTAGACGCTATTAAAGAAAAACTACTTGTTTACAATACATCCAATAAACACAGCTGAAACAGAAGGTTAGCGGTCCGCTAGGCGGAAGTTCTTACAGTGGGAAAGCTAGAGATCAATAATTTGTTGTTATATTTCCAGCAATGGCATAGGGAAGAGTGTACCTGGAGAGTATCTGTATCTGCCAAAGAGAACTGTCAAATTAAATGTTTTATTTAGGACTTAATGAAATACTCCATTTGGTTACTATTCCCTGGAGTTTGGCCATCATCAATCTAACCCCTGGGGATCCAATCATGTTTGTGTGAACCCAAAATCAGGTTCATATACATGCAAAGTTGAGGGTGAGATCCTGCATTTACAAGCAGCAATTCCTTTCTAGGCCCAACTTTAACCATCACTGGACAATTCAGCAACCCTCAGTTATCAAGTCCCCACTGACACAGCTGTTTTGAGTGGATAACCATGATCTTCCCATCACTCATCTGAGGTTAGGAGGCTGTGACAAATGGTTACCTCCCGGGTTTCCTCTGAACAGTATTACTGGTCACTTGAAAGAGACACTACGTCTATTCTTTAATTGAAACGCTTAAATGGCTTTAGACCACATCCATTTTTTTAGGTAGGGTATTAAGTAGTAACAGCACAATTTTAGATGGATTGCCCCTTCCCCACCACCAGACAGACACAGACAGAAAAGACCTCCACCATCAGAAACTGTTACAGTAAGCTATATTGCTTTATTTGACTCTCAGGGAAGCCCAAAACTGGGGAGTGCAAGTCTGAAATGAGTTTAATCATTATACTATTTTGTAAAAAGGTCTTAAATTTACTATCATCTTAAAATAAAAATACTGCTTTGACAGTTACTAAAATCTTTACTTTCGGCATATTGGCTTTGCCCTGCCTGAGGTTTTTTTAAAATTATTTTTATTCCAACACTGATTCTGCACTCTCTGAGGTCTTGGCTAAAAACACTATACTTTTTCCCCAGACGTTCACTTTAGGTGCAGCACCATACAGAAGCAGAAGTGCTCCCTACGGCTCATTTACACTGCGATTAATAGAACAACAAAGAAACATGGCTCTCATTCCATGTACTAACTAGTGGGAATCTCCAAGTTGAGAGTTAAAAACATGATATGGAGGGGGAAGGTGGGAGGGAATGGAATTGTATCATGCTGCTGAAATTTTCAAGCCTTAAACATCTTATACAATAATACAAAACAATATAATATAAAAATTTAAGCTGTGAAAGAATGAATCATGTACAAAAATGAAAAATAAAATAAAAGCAGTAGCCTAGATGTTGTAGAAGGAGCCAACACGGGTTGAACTGTTGAACTAGGTTCATGTTAAAAGTCCTTATTAGTCCCCTTATTTCTAGGAAATTCTAATAAATCAATCCCTGTGATAGGGACAGGGAGAGGATGTTAAACTAAATTCCTAGGAGAATCACTGGAACACTTTCGATGTATCCCTAATGAAAAATGTTTGCATAGCATTTAATTATATATTCACCCCAAACCCTTAGAATCAAAAATCTAAGGCTTAGATTTTAACAAGATCTCCTTCTCTGTCTTACATATGTAGTCTAAAATGTTCCAATAAATATACCATACCAACCATACACTATATACCAACATCCAAACATCCAAAGTTACATTAAAAACACTTATTGGGCAAAAGTTAAAAGTTTATGTTTGTACTTACAGTAAATGGTTCCAAAATTCTCTCCATTCTTTCCTGATTTCCTTTCGTGACAACTCCTCAGGTCTTTAGTCAATTGAGAAGCAAATACACTGACAGACCAATTACCTAATTTCCATTTGGCAAAACAAACGGCACATGCCCGTCCACACCAGTCTCTCTCTAAAGCCTCACCTGACTATAGGGGTCCACGCTAATGGCACCCAGTGCCCACAGTTCACTTGTTAATGAATCAGGTATCGTCTCGGTGCTTCTTTAAAGTCATCATCCTAAATTACTTAAACTTTATATTTTTTACCGATATTGCTGTATCTAAGCCGGCAAACTTTCCTGTTAGTCTTTTCTGGCCCTTTGGTCTCCGTTGCAAGTACATGCTCACCCTTGCTATTGCAGTGTGAAAGCAGCCTAAATGAGTAAGTGTGGCTGCATCCCAACAAAACTTTATTTATGGGCCCTAACATTTGAATTTCATAATTTTCACACATCAAAAAATATTTTTTTCAAAATGTTTTTTAAATGTAAGAATAATTCTTAGCTCTTGGGCAGAAAAATAACAGGCAATAGCAGGTGGCAGGCCAGATTTGGTCTTTGAACCGGAGTTGGCTGATTCCAGGTCTAGACTACCAAAATTTGGTCAACGAACAGCTCCACATTCCCCACAAGGCCTCCGGCAGTAAATATCTGTGGATTGATCCTGTTCATCTCTTTCCTTTCATTCTGAAAGACCATAGTATGTCTTTGAAATAGCTAGGCACTTACTTAACACATCAAACAGGGTAGGTTTAACTAGTTGTTTCAAGGGCGCATCAGAGCTTCAGCACAGATTAAGATTCTCTTTCTCAAAGAAGAGGAACAATCTGTAAATACAGGTGGATGTATATGGAGGAGGTCTCAGACGGCAGAGGACAGCCAATGAAGCTTTTACAATCTAAAGAAAACACTGGACAAAATCAGTCCATAGCATCAACTGTTCTCTCAAAAAGGGAGGAACTTCAGATTGTACCTCTTTCAAAAGTCCTTTCCTAGGTGACGTCTCCTCAGTGTTACACCTCTCAGAAGGCAAAGTATAGTAACAGCAGCAGCTTAAACACCCTTTGTTGGGGAAGGCAGACCGAGAGCAAACACAGAACTGCCAGCACAAACATTATAGTCATCACTCAGGAAGTTTGAAGAAACCTCTTGGGCTATAGTTTTATTTTTCCAGTTAGTCTGAAACTGGCTTCTATTTGTGGCTAAAACAATAACAAAAGAGCCCTGGCTGGGTAACTAAGTTGGTTAGTGCCATCCCAATATGCCAAGGTTGCAAAAATCAGTGGAACAAAAATCAATGTTTCTTTCTTTCTCTCAAATTAACTTAAAAAAAAAAAAAAACAACAACCCACAGCCTCATCCAATGTTAATTCTGAGAATGGCATACAACTCCATCTTAAGAAGAGTTACTATATGCCCTGGCTGGTGTGACTCAGTGGATTGAGTCCCAGCCTGTGAACTGAAGGGTTACCAGTTTGATTCCTGGTTGGTGCACATGTCGGGGTTGCAGGCCAGGTCCCTAGTTGAGGGTGTGCAAGAGGCAGCCAGTCAATGTTTCTCTCACACATCAATGTTTCCCTCCAAAAATAAATAAATAAAATCTTTTTTAAAAAGTTATTATAGTTCTGATACTGTAAGTCCCTAAAAAATTTCCAGTAAAGAGAAAATTAACTTCAAAATAGATGTAGATGTTTCTGAGTTCAAAGAGTTAAATGGAGGTTGGGGTGGGGGTCGTGGGTATGGTATATGGGATATAGCCCACACATTTGAGGGCCATTATATACCAGAAAGCCAAGATCTTTTCCACGTTAGCACCAGGTCCTGACTGGGTAATTATTAAATCATCCCTCCAAAAGATACAGGCTTATACACTCTAAACCTGGTGTCCCACCATGTCCTAGAAACACAAAGATATGAAAGACTAACTTGATCAGGAGCCAAATAAGCAACAATTGGGGAAGAAAGAGAACCATCCAGGCCCAGAAATTAGACTTCAATTTGAAATGACTCTCTGGGAATTTTTGCCCACTGGTATCTTCCCTGGTCAGAGCTATGCTTTGGTTGTATTTTTATATTTACTGTGTATGTTCGACAAAGCCAGCAAAAGGACTCTGGCCTAGCTCTAGATGTTGGGTAGAAGGAGCCCTAGAAGGCAGGATACTACCAGGCCAGAGAACAATTACCCTAAATTGAGAGATTTCATAATGTGTAGTCGTTGTTTCCCAGACTCTAAGCCCCACCCAACCGTGCACCATACACAGGGTCTGCAATCCAGAACTACTACTTCAGTTTTCCTGGTCCATGAAGGAAAACTTGCAGAGAGTGAAAGAGAGAGTGTTAAGTTACCAAAACTTGTAAAAATTAGTCAGTGGCACAGGAAGGACCAAACAATTGGGTCTCTATGGCTCTGCGGGCCGGGCTTGGGCCATGCAGGCCACTATTCAATTAGTAAAGAATTTCTCAGGATGAATCAGACTACCAGCTGATAGAATGGTGAGGAAGGGGCCGCCCAAGCTGAGGGCTATTCAAAGAGGCTTTCAAATACCAACTTAACAAGTCTTGGGAGCTTTATTTAAATTTGATGGGAAGACTACAAAATAGTTCTTTCATGCTTTTATATCTCCCTTCTGACCTGCCAATCTTGAGAGAAGAAAAGGGAAGCTATGAAGAACAAGTGGCATCTTCAGGCAGTGAGAGTTCTACAAATAAAAAGCAAAGTGCACACACAAGTTCTCCAGTACACAGACTTGCCTGTTCCCATGCGGTCTCTGCCTAAAACAATGGTAGCAGCAGCTGGGACCAGTGGAGGGTATTCTCAATTCTCTCAGCAGGGGAAGCACAGCATGAAGCTCACGGTTCATAGAAAAACCAAATCACAAAAAGCTGGTATTTCACCCATAATTCAGCTCCGCCCTCCATGGTGTCTACCACAGAGAACTTGACTTTCCTAGGCAACCTGTGAGAAAGTAACTAAGCAATAACATACAATAACCATTGGGAGACAAAAATAATAATAATAAGATAAAAAATTTAGGTAGGCCGACTGAGAGCTGGCTCTGTCTGCCACTGTAGGGTGACAGTGGCAGACAATGGAATAGAGAAAGATGGTAAAAAGGACATCCATCCGAGCGTCCCTGCTCCGGACAGCAAAAGGCAACCTTTAAAGAAGGAAGTCAAAGCACAATCCCTCTGTGCTCAAAGCTCTCAGTTGTGCGTTAAACTGGGTTCCCTCAAAAAGATGCACTGAAGCCCTAACTCCCAGTATTTGCTAATAGTATCTTTACAGGGGTAATGAACTTAAGATGAGGTCATACTGGATTAGTATAGTCCCCAAGCCCAATGAGTGGTGTCCTTGAAAGAATGCCGAGAGAAGACACAGACAAGTAGGGAGAAGATGGCCATGTAAAGAAGGAGGCAGAGACTGGAGTTATGTTGTCACAAGCCAAGGAACACCAAGAACTGCTGGCAATGATGCCAGAAGCTAGAGGAGATAAGGAAGAATTCTTCCCTGGAAACTGTGGAGACAGTGTGGCCCTGCTGACACCTTGATATCAGACTTCTAGCCTTCAGAACTGTGAGAGAACACATTTCTGTTGTTTAAGCCACCCAGTTTGTGGCACTTTGTCAAGGCAGCCCCAGGAAGCTAACACGTCCTCCAAATGGCTCCCTATCTCACTCAGAAAGAAAATCGCGGCATTGTTAAAATTTGATCCAGACAACCCCATAGTTGGCTTATGTCAGCAACTACTGCTCCCTGCCTAGTCACTCCACTCCAGCCACACTGGCCCCTTCACAGGTCCTCAAACATACTGCCACACTGCTACCCTCCCACCACAGGGCTCACTCTGTCACAGGCTGGTGCTGTTTCAGACCTTTGCAGATGCCATTCCCTCTGCTAGAAGGGGTCTGTCCCCAGGCATCTGCAAGGCTGTTCCCACAATCTTTCTTCAACTGTCCTTATCACTAAGCTTCTCCCTACATACCCTTCAGGATTTCCTACCCCTACCCCATAAACCCTATTCCTCCTTCCCCTGCTTCATTTTTCTCCATCATGTTACAGAAACAGGGGAGTCCAAAAATCCCCAGAGTTTGCGGCTGGGGATGGGGAGAAGGAAGCAGCTTTCAGAATGCCTCCACATGCCTGAGGCTGATGGCCGGTGTCTTTCATTATGTAAATTGCTTTAATGCATCCAAAGCCTCAGGCAGATGGGAGGAGTCTTGAACCAGGGGATGGTATGGAGAAAGCACACAGAGCCTACGTAAGGTTCTGTGAATGGTCAGAACTGTTTGCAACGCCCATTGCGTCACAGGACGCAGTCAGGGATATATAGGCAGCTGCGGACATTTTAGCTCTCTCTCGCTCTTGGGCTCTCGCTCTCCCTCTCTCTTTCACGCTCATGCACTGGCTCTCGCGCTCTCGCGCTCTCTCTCTCTCTTGCTCGTGTGCTCCCTCCACGTGGCTTGATGAAGGGGCCTTCTCCATGTGGCTTGGAGAAGGGGTCTCCAGGCTGCTTTAAGAGGCTCTCGCCATGCAGTTTTGAGGAGAGGAGATCCACGTGGTTTGCAGGAAGAAGGCAGTTTACAAGGAGGCTGAGAATCCAGGCGGTTCTGCATTGAGAGCTGGAGGGCGCCACAGCACAGAAAGGACCTCCCCAATCAGATTGAATGATTGGCAGCTGCTGGTAAAGCTGAACTGTGTTTGGAAAGTAGGGAAAGGGTTTCTCTGACTTTCCTAAAACTAGCCTGGTTTGGTAGTGGGGAGGCAAGGATATGTTTGTGGGTGTTTTAAAGAGCATAAGACTTAACAGAAATCTGCAAATAACTAAATCCATATAACAACAGAAATCCGCAAATAACTAAATCTATATAACTGTTAAACAATTCTTTTTCTTTTCACCAAACTCTGGTATTGAGAGTTATAATTTTGGCGGCAGGCAATCGGGCCCCTAACTAAAGAGCCCGTGGGTTTGTTTTCAATTGGAGCAGCCCAGGGGTTCTGTAACAATTATACGTGAGAAGCTGATGTGTATACTTCACTTAACCTTTAAAAGGCCCATCACTGCCCTGACTGGTGTGACTCAGCTGGTTGGAGCATCGTCCTGTAAACCTAAAGGTCACTGGTTCGATTCCCAGTCAGGGCACATCCCTGGGTTGCGGGTTCCGTCCCAGGTCAGGGCGCATAGGAGAGGCAACCGATCGATGTTTCTCACATTGATGTTTCTCTCCCTTTCTCCTTCCCTTCCCCTCTCTCTAGAAATAAATAAATAAAATCTTTAAAAAAATAAAAGTAAATAAATAAATGGTCTATTGCCCCCTGTAATGTTAGATGGGTTAGAGCAGGACTTTCCACTGCTGAATCACAGTGCCCTCTATTGAATAAACAAAATCTATCAGGACAGGTGAAATTTTACTCAAAACTGGCTGTGACAAAAAAGATTTCTACTAATTAAGTGGAACAGCAAAAGCCTCTACAGAGGAAGGACAGGCTCAAGGCTGGGCTCAGAGGGGCTAGCAGAGAGCCTCTGCACCAGGTTTCCTTAGGTACACTGAGGGGGTCACCACCATTCCTGTGTGGAAGAGCAATTTCAAAACAGTGTCTTAAGATTCCTCCTTATCTAAAAAACATCAGCACATACCTATAATTTTTGTCTCCAGCCACACCCCTGTAGAAGGCTACTTAGCCTGAGAAATTTGTGAAGCCAAATCTAAACATACCTGCAGCACTGCATTCCTACACAAATCTTTGTTTTTTAGGGGCTGAAGAGAAGGGCCCAGCAGGAAGGTTTGATAATGATAATCTCATACTGTAAATGTGCAAACTACTTGGGGAAGAAAGCCTCTGACACCAGAATCCTAAAAAACAAACACTTCAAATAAACCAGGAGCTTTCAAACAGCTTTTTCCCAATAAGGAGATCATCTAAATCTTTTTGAATGGTTCAAAGTTAACTCTTTCCCTTCCCTAATTTATGTTTTCAAGTTTAAAACATAAGAAGCAGAAAACGAAAGTCTTGCCTTACCTTGGGTTTGGGCCCCAGGTCCTGCTAATCCTAGAGCTGAATCACAGGATTCCTGGAGAGGTGATCTGATGGGTGTTTCAACTTCAGGGGTCTCAAAATTACCTTCAGAATCCGAGCTGCCAAGGGGGAAAAATGAGGAATTACCACTTTCAACGGTATTTCTGACACCCTTTATTATCCATAAATCCAAACCGGCTCAAGTCCGGAATTTTTGCCCAACTTGACAACCCCCTGGTCCTCAGCATGCCTTGGCCGGTGGGTGATGCTGCGGGTTTTCCAGCAGGGCCCTCCTTGGGCTGCGGCCAGGCATCCTGTCTCCCCAAAATCACCATCCTCCCGAGCTTTGCTCCAGCACCACCTCTTTTGATGTCATCCTTCTCTCCGACACCCAGAAGAAAGCTCTTTTCAACAGACTCCTTTTCTCACAAGAGCCCTTTCCCAGAGCCTTAAAAATTAAGCCTAGCCCCTCCCCCTACAAAATTAAGCCAATTCTCGCCATGATGCTTTTTTCTCCGGCAGGCCTCTACCTGTTTTAACTCACTGGGCCGTGGCTGAGCCCGCTGTCACCTGCCTTCCGCAATCACATGGGTGACAGCTCAGCAGAGACCACCATTTCTCACCAGCTGCCAGGGGCCTGTCATCACGCGACCTTCTCTACCAAGTCGGCATTTTTGGGACACAGTTGGAGCGACTGCTTCCCCACACGGAAGGCCCCAAGTTCCACCCGGTGTGATCAATGACACTGCGGGGGTGGGGAGGGGGACGGGAGATCGAAGCTTAGAGAAAGTGGCTGCGGCAGACCGGGATGCGGACCAACTGCAGAATCTCGGTTAGGTTCGGAAAGCTCATATTGGAACGGGAGAAAGAACACACGCGGGAGGCAGAACATCCTTAACTTTCGAATGCACAGCGGACAGGCAGGGACGCAGCATCGCCAGGAATATGGTTACGCGGTGGGCGACCACACACACGCACACAGAAAGAGCCGCGGGTGGGTGGGTGGATGGATGGATAGATGGCAGCACGTTCGCATCTCGGCGGGGATGCGTGTACTTGCCTGAAACTCAAGGATTTGGTCTCGGCTTGCGAGTCCTCCTCCTCGGGGTCGCCCTCGGGCCCTCCGGCCTCGTCCTCTCCGGCGCCCCCGCCGCGCACCGCGGACCACGTCCATTTCGCCCACTGCACGGGGGACAGGATCTGCCAAGGGCTGAACGCCATGAGCGCGGATCCTCCGGCTCCAGCTCCTAAGAGTACGGGAAGGGGGAGAGCCTTTTTTCCCTTTCAAAATGGAGGGAACCGGTGACAGGCGCCTGTTCGCGTCTCCAGCGGAGGCGCGGATGTGGTTAAACGAGCGCCGTCGGGGGCAGGGGTGAAAGCGCTTCCTCTCCGCAGGCAGGCAGCGCCGCTTCCTCCTAGCCCTCCTGCCCAGATGGGGTGGCTGCGGCGCCACCCCGCGCCCGGCGACTCCCGCCGGGAAGATGCCTCTGTGGGGGCCTCCTCAGGGTCGCGGCGCCCGATAGCTCGAAGACTCAGGAGTTTGGGATCCCAGGTCCCGGTTCCCTGCCGGCTCGGCGCGCATCAGCTGCGGCGGGAGCCGCGCCCCAGGAGCCGCCCCCTCGGACCGTACTATTCGCGCGCGCGGGCGGGGGCAGCCGCGGTGGCGGGACTTTGATGTCTGCAGCGCGCCCGCCAGATCCCCCCGCCGTCGCGCCACGCTGGTCGCGCCTGGACTGTGGGCAGGGGGTTTCCCTGCCGCGACGCGGGCGGCGAGCAGAGGACCCGAGCGCCTCTACTCCGTGAGCGTCTGGAGTGGGGAAGGTCCATTTATCTGGGTCCGTGTGTGCTGGACTTTCTGCCACTCCCGTTTTATTGATTTGTTTGTTTATTTATTTATTTATTCTTTTTAACTTCCCTTCATTTGTGTACTCCTGGGGGTACATTCCCACTTTACTGAAACGACGGTCCTATTCATTTTTATACTTTCATCTTGCCACGGTGACTTAATGGCGTTGGTGATGTTGGATCGTACAGAAGTTAAGCCCTGATATTGACAGCGTGGAAGATTTCAGCCTGATCACCTTCAACCCCATCACCCCTAGGATTCGGATAATCTGTCAGCCACGCTGCTACTGGAGCCAAGGACTGGAAACTTAGATGCTTTGTTCCTCGCAAACCGCGCTCGTGGACGCTTTGTGGCCAGGTCTCGGGCAAAAGGTGCTAAGTTACCCTGTGAAATTATAGCCTGATCGGTTTCCCATCCTCCTTTCTGAGGCTTTCTTTTCATAACTTCCAAGTCTTTGATTTCTGACTTCGTTTGCTGCTTCTGAAGTATGCCAACCGGCCTGGTGAAGGCAGCTTTCAAAATAAAAACCTTCTTAATGCTTGAAGACAGTTCTCCGAAGATTTCTTTATTTTCCATTCCGGGAAATCACAATGCTGCCTCAAACACCAGGCTTAATGATCTTGTCTGGCTGGATTTGGCGTTTCTTGCACTCTTATAATTTCCCAGGGTTATGGTTGCAGGTTCCCGCAGAGAGAGCAGCTCCAGAATTTAGGAACAAGTCATTGGCACATATGTTGCTGATAAATCATGGCTGTTTTACATATTCAGTAATAACAAAAGCAAAAATAACGCAAGATAAGACATGGCCAGTTGCCTCACCATAACAGAAGGGCGGGGTTTGCCTAAAGTCTAGATGAAAGGGTTGAGGGGGTGTCAGGATGGTTATAGAATTCATCCAGCTCCTTCCCATTGATAAACACAATTGTCGTGAGTGTTCTGGAGACTGCAAAGATGTGAAGTAAGCAGGAGTCATTTTTTTTAAGTTCACATGAATATACCACAACACTATTCAACTGTATTTTTAGTTTTATGGGTCACCACATAAACCTTCAGATTATAAGGTCCCCCAGGTTCCTGTATTTAACAAAAGTGTTTTGTTGCCTGGAAATAATATTAGTCCATGTAAATCAGTAACTGGCATGTACTAGGTCCTGTTTATTCTTCCTCCTGAATAGTTCTGAAGTCTTTTCATTTCTCTGCATCCCTTTTCCCACAGTTTCACGTGAATGTCTCCCAACCGGTTCTACCTCAGGTTTTTCTCACCTGGAGTCACCCTGCCTGGCTTATCTGTGACGTGTACTCTAGTCTTGCTGTTCCTGCCCCCCAAATTCCCAGCCTTTTGTATTCCTAGCCATAATCAGTAGAGAATTGATGCTGAACTTATAATATGTCCAAGAATCATCTGGGGGCGCGTCTTTAAAAACACAAATTCAAATTGTCAGCAGGATCTGAAATCTAATTTTACCAAGTGTCCCGGGGAATTTTTTCACAGGATAAATTTAGGAAACAATGACTAGCTTGAAACAATCGCTTCCTCCTGAACCATCTTCCTTTTGCCTGCAGTTTTGCACATTCCTTGCCCCTGCCCCCACCTTAAGCTCTCTGACCTTGACTGTCTGAACTTCCTTCATCACCCAGCTCAGGAAAAGCAGGCTAATTTTTCCATCCTTTCTATCATCTCTACACACCAAACATCCAGAAAAGACTTACTGTGGCCCTTGGCTTTGAAGGGGTGCATTATTAATAGTTATATCAGGACAATAAGCATACACCAGGACATCCTAGGATGTAAGGTCATCTGCACTTAGCATACTATATATTATGTATTTGTTTACTTATCTGTCCCACTTTTGGACCATAAACTTTAAATGGCAGGGACCACATTGTTAGGGATACAGAAGCAAGCCAGGGACTCTCAAACCAGGAGGAGATAATTAACAGATGAATCATGGAAAAGGAGTGAGGAAATGACATTCCGAAGCTCCTCACACATATCTCTGGGATCAAAAGAAGGAAGGTTGTCATCACCAAACACAGAGAAATGGGAAGATGTAGCTAGATAACTTTGCAAATAACTTGGAGACAGATCTATAACTAAATTACCCTTAGTCAATCACACCCTGAGTTAAGCAGTTAATCATGTTAGATTGTGAACATGGATTAACCAGTAATGGAGAAACTGGAGAAGGAGAGGGGCAGAGGAGCTAATCGTGTTAGGGAGGGGAAGCTAATCGCATTAGTATAAAACCAGTTTTCTTTGTCTACTTCGCATGCACATGCTCCTGGCTGGCAGTGGGCCCGACTCTGCAGACTCATGAATAAATGCCTCACTTTGCTGCTCAAGTCCTGTGTCCTGGTGATTTATTGTGAGCATTTCTCACAACATCATATTTATGATTCATTTTTGTTTCCCCAGAAATTAGGACAGGGCTACACATTCAGCAGATGTTTCATAAATATGCAGAAAAGGAATATTCTAGTTTACAAATAGACCTTACACTTTTGGCTAAGGTGACATAAATTCCTAAAGCCTGACTCTTCCTGAAGAAATCAAATTTTTGAACCAGCATAGAATGGAATGTGGGATGGGCAAAATAAAACCCAACTACACAGCAATTTCTTGAAACTGGAGAAGCAAATACTCAGTACCTGAAAAATCACTCCTCTCAGCTCTTGGACTTAAGGAGAACAGCAATAAAGTAAGTAACTACTCAATAGTTTGAATTGATTTATTGTCTAGAAATACAAAAAATGAGGCTGATATATGAATTTCCCTGTAATTCTGGGAAAGAATGGGCAATGTTTAAGAATAGATATCCAAACCAAGGTAAATAATTATTTTGCTGCTACATCCTCAACTTCTTGGAGCAAAACGTCTACAAATACATGACCAAATAACCAAATGAAACACATCTGGGGAAGTGACCATAAACACAGAAAGGGCGCCATCTGTTCTCTTCTTTTCTCTGCTTCTTGCCCTTCACAGAAGTTCTGGATCAATACACCATGAAAATCTAAAATTGTAATTCCCTTGAAACACACCACAATGGTGGCCAGGCCAGGCACACACTTTGCCGCTAAATTGATGCTCCAGAGAGAGCAGTGAAATGGGTCTTTTTGATTAATAAAGTAACATAAAACATATGAGTAAACCAACTCAAACAGCCAAACAACTATCCATTTAGTAGCATAGCTACTGTGAGAATTCCAGTGGAAACGTGGCAGGAGGTGAGGGGCAGAAGCAGGGTGGGGCCTAACTGCAAAGGATCCTGTACACCTGTTAAGGAGTTTGAACTTGACCCTGTAGTGGGGGAGCAAATACAAGCACCTGCCTTTATAATGTAAGGGAATGACAAGGCCTGGGTGGTAGCTCTGCTACCTGGAAAACACTGCTTTGGCTAAGCGGCAGCCCTACCCAGCTCCTGGTGCCAAGCATTGCCATCTAACAATTTTCCAAGAGAAACCAAAATTCTGGGTTTTGTAAAAATCTTCCAATCTTTAACCTTCTCACTAATTTGTTTTAAACCTTGTGGCTGCCAACGTGGTACAAGACAAACAAAAGCCATTACCCGTGCACTGGAGTGACCCACGGAGCCTGGATAGACAGAGTGCAGTCATCAGGCTTTGAGAACGTAAGTCATGTTCCCCTTTAGAAAGATCATTCTGCCCTGGCCAGGTGGCTCAGTTAGTTAGAGCATTGCCTGGAGACTCCAGGGTTGTGGGTTCGATCCCTGGTCAGGGCACATCCAAGAATCAACCAATGAATGGAACAGATTGATGTTTCTCCCTCTCTCTCCTTTCCTCTCCCTCTCTCTCCTTTCCTCTCCCTCTCTCTAAAATCAATGAATAAAACTTTTAGAAATAAAATAAAATAGGAAGTTCATTCTGGCAACAACCTGGGAGCTGTAAAACTGTTATTTTCCCTGCTCCAAACTGCCTAGAGAAGGGGACAGCTTCTCCCCAGGGGGTAAAAGAAGCAGAACTGGAATGAGAGTCCTCATCTTTCACTCCACTTGTTCACTAAGTATCAGTGCTGTAAGCAAGCCAAGCACAAAATAGAAGGAAAAGAAAACCTACTGCTAAGAAAGTGGATTTTCTGACAGCTAGTGAAATGAGAAGGCATCTGTGAGGTGATGTGGAGGGAGTGGAGGAGGCAGGGAGGGAGGATAGGGTCAGGATGGCACTACGGAATTACAGAGATAAAATAACCAGCGAGAAACCAGAAAGGTCAGGCAGACAGACAAACCAGTCAACTCATCCATATTTTCTAACAATTTAAGAATTTGATGAGCAAAAGATATATCTGCTTCAGATTGACGGTGTAACCAGTGGCTGGAGAACCTTGAAGGGCTTAGGAAAAGCACTGGCCCATACAAACTGCCAAAGGCAACGAGGTTGAGGTGCCTCAGTGGAACCTCAACGGACCATCTCCCACTTCCCCACCCTGCTTTTTGAAAGCCAGCTGTTCACTGGGTGAAGTTTCCAAAACATGGTGGGGAACTCCCTGCCTGTGGTTACTCCATCAACCAGATCACTGCATGTCTTCTCCCCACTCACCAATAAACTCTTAGCTTTTTTTCTCTTGAATTTTTAAATGAAGGTCGCAAAGGTGTAATGATTATAGTACTGTACCTTGTATCAATAAAGTTTCATCTGATCCTTATAATCATTCTCTCATTCAGTGGGGCAGGCTTTCTCATTCTCAAGTTGCTGATCAAGTAACAGAACCAGAGAAGGCAACCACGTGCCAGAAGTCACACAGCTAATGAACACCACACTGAGTCCAGAACCCTTGTCTCCTACCCCTCAATGCCCTCTGCACTGTATCAGACTGAAAGAAAGCAGAATGCCTTCACAGCTACCCCGGTGCTAGTGATTCCACCAGTTAGACATTCCTTGCAAATTGTTGCTGCTGCTAAAGTCCTGGCTTCCGGCTTATCTGGCACTGGCTGCAAAATCACAACTAGGAATACCTCCCTCCCTCAGTAAAAATCAGCCATTGTCAATAGGAGGCCTGCTGTTCGACCTACCTCAGTCTAACCAGGCAAGAACATGCTGATATCTGTACAAGACAGTGTTACCAATAACGGTATCTGACAATATTCAACTATGTTAACGTTACGGTCTTAACCTTGCAAGATCTGATGTTATCTTTTGCCTGGAGGCCACAATAACCTATAGAACCTTCCCTCCACTACCAAAACACATGCATATCAGGGAATTTGTACTACACATTTGCACTGAAAATTATATCATAAAGGGAACCAACCTCCTTTCTAATTTTTAAAAGAGAAAAGCCAGGTTTGTGTTCATAGCTAATTAATACTCTTTCAGAGCTCCGGGAAGAGTGAAAGGGACCAGATTGCATCCATTAAAGACTTGGCTGAGCTCCCCACAGGGGGCCTGCTCAAAAGCCCTTGTCCAGGTTTTGTTCTGCTGAACAACTCTGGTCAGGTCCACCCTCTGATCTATTTTGTTCTGTATCAGAAAGTAAAGTTTGACTTCCCCAGAAAGTATGCCATTCAACCTACGTCACAGTGAGACCTATAACAGAACTGCCACATAGCAGTTATACTGTGTCAGCTTTCAAAAAAGTGGGAGGGGGGAACCCATATATTTTATGATGTTTACACTACTCTGGTGGTGTCTAGAGCCACTTTATGAGGTTCTTTCTATTGCCATGAAATATGACGTTATGTTTATTGACTTTATAAGAAAGTTCACGTTAGTCCTCTACCCTGGAGTGCAAGAATATTAGAGAAACAGTAGTTGAGTACAAAAATACAAACAGAATTAGGTCAGTCTGTTCATTCTACGGGAGGAAAACAACCCCAACATTATTCCTCATTCTTCCCACCAACTACCGCAAATCCAGAGCTGAAAAGAAGCAAACCAAAAATAAAGCCACAAGATCCACCTAAAGCAGTGAACTCTTTAAATTTAGAAGTATCTTCTGTTCCAGTAGATATGAGTTTGGTTTTTCCTGCCAGACAACTTACAGTTACAGAGCCTGTTAAACAGGTGTGTCGTCTTGTAAACTGTTACTGATTTAGCACATTTTGTTTTTTTCTGTTGAACTTACATTCCTTTTCAGCAGATTAGGCAATAAGAAAAGGCCTCCTTTATATGTAAAGCCTCACAAAGAACCCTTTCTAAGTTGCTTATGAATTTCAGCTCCTAACAATGAATATCACTTCAAATTGGAGAAATCTACTTCATTTACCTGGGGTACGGGGAAGTGCACTCTAAGGCTGGAGTTAAAGAGGTTGATGGAATTTAGGAATTTGAAATAGAGTAACATTCCTTCTCCCACAGCCATTTTATTCCCTCTCCTCTACCCTCCCTCCACTATAAAATAAACCTCCCAAACAATGTATCTGGAAGACTAGAACCACATTGATGGCATGGCCCAGATTTCCTGAGATCATCCTGATATCCAATATTCTACCCACTCTCCTTATAAATATATGTCCCATTTTCAATTTGGGAAACATTGTCATCAAGAAGTTAGAAGGTAACAGATTGAGAAGGCACTTGGAAAGGGTAGCAGAGATTCTCTGGTGGGAGGCTGTGAGGGGAAGTGTCCACCAGAAGAAAGAATAAAAGCACAATAAGATTTCCAAAATAATTGGGACACCCACTCTGGCTAAATCCTTATTCTGGGGATTTGGGGGCATTTCATGACAGTAACCCGTGTATTTGTGATGGATAACTTCCTGTGTTTCTAAGAGAGAAAAAGATGGGAAACCAGGAAGCAAACTCCATGACATGAGACCCTCCGTTGCTTGCAGCTTTTATCTGTGTAGAGGAACCATTGCTTTGTTCTGAAACTACTTGTGTGTGAAAATTAAAGGGAAATATGTCCTTTTACTTCTCTGTTATATTACGAAGTGGGGAAAAGGGAAACCTGTTTTTTTTTTTTTTTGTATCTGTTTTAAAACTCCAAATATTAACATATCATTTTATTCACTAATGAATATAAACTAAACAACTAGTTGAATAAATGGAAAGACATCACAATGTCCCAAGTTAGTAAAACTAAATATTGTAAAGGTGGAAAGACTGCACCACTAATTTATAGGTCTAATGCAATTTTCATTCAAAATTCTTTGGTGATTTTTCTTAGGATTTGTCGATATTTTTTTTTAAAAAGAGTTAAGATGGAGATTAGGTTTACAAAAATAGGCATATCTTTGTTCTGTAAAACAGAACAGAAAGTCTAAGAAAAACCTCATATGAGATAGGAGTTTATTATGTAATTAAAAAATGTTACAGGCTGAATAAAGTGGCTGGGTTCGTGAAGAAAGGGGTGGTCTGTGAGCTTCACTTTAAAACTGGTTTCTCTTTTCTGTCCTAATGGCTTGGACAGAAAGGGCACAGAGGTCTGATGGGGGGAAACCTAAAATATTCCCCTCAGCCCAAACTAAGTATAGTGGGCAAAAGGGCTTTGGACAGGTATGACATGCCTTGTACACCTTCCTCCAAAGAAGCCCTTTTTTTTCCCCTAATGTGGGGCATTGAAAAATTAATACCTGCCTTTTATCATCTAGTGGTTATGGATTGAATGATGCCTTTTAACTCTGTTGCCAAATATGTTGCCCCCAGAATACAACAAGGATGCCAGCCTGTTAAGCCAAGCACGCCATTGTCTGGGGACAGCCAACTGACCTGGAGTCTGCAAGATCCTTCCCCATGTGGGAAGGCCACCCTCCCCCCCACACCCCCACTCTTATTAGGGATTTCTGGAACCAAGGGTAGGTAGGACGACGACCATGCCCAGCTTGAAGCAGCTAGAGGAGCATGAGACCTTCGCCCATTGTCCTTTATAAGATTATAAAGGGTCTTAAGTCTGAGAGGGAGGGATTGTTAAATAAATAAATAAATAAATAAATAAAAATTTAAAAAAAAGAATAATATAGGAAAAGGTTGTATGCATGACCCATGGCATGGACTGGGGGGGGGGGATTGCTGGGGGAAGGAGGGTTCTGGGAAGAGGGGAGCAAAGGGGAAAAAATTGGAACTATTGTAACAATATAATCAATAAAATATACTTAAAAAATGTTACAGTGGGAACGGAAGGATTATTTAATAAATTGTTGGAGAATAACCGGTGGTGTGAATGAAAAGGGGGCTATGTAATACACCTGACAAGCTCAGGGGGCCACATGACAGGTCTGTTAAGCCCAGTGATAGAGAGTCACCACACAGGCTGGATGATCCCAAATTCCTAACTAGGCAGGTCATAGTGGGTAGTCATATCCTAGGCCTCCAGCTTCCTTAGCAAAGGTCAGTCTTTACCTAAGTGAACCCTGTCCCTTCTTCCTATGCATCTAAGGTACCATACCTTTGAAAGAATAATTGTCTTTTCCAGACCCCTGGGAAGCACAACTGCTGGCACCAGAGCATAGGACCACCAGAGCACAGGACCACCAGAGCACAAGACCACCGGAGCACAGGACCACCGGAGCACAGGGCCACCGGAGCACAGGACCACCGGATCACAGGGCCACCGGAGCACAGGACCACCGGAGCACAGGACCACCGGAGCACAGGGCCACCGGAGCACAGGACCACCAGAGCACAGGGCCACCGGAGCACAGGACCACCGGAGCACAGGGCCACCGGAGCACAGGACCACCGGAGCACAGGACCACCAGATCACAGGGCCACTGGAGCACAGGATCACCGGAGCACAGGACCACCAGATCACAGGACCACCGGAGCACAGGACCACCAGAGCACAAGACCACCAGAGCACAGGGCCACCGGAGCAGAAGACCACCAGAGCGGAAGACCATGAAACTCCTTACCTTGTTGCCTGTGTGCCTCCTCTACGGACTATAAATGTCAACTGCTGTACCCACCAATGCCAAAACAAATATATATGTTTCTCTATTTTGCTTTTTATCCAGCCCTGGAAATTCCCCCTTCCTTTCTCCCACTCCCCTTAATCTACCACCAGTGGGTTTCTTGTAATCTGCATGAAGAGAACCGCAGAATTGCCACTCTCCAGAGCATTTTCTCAATCTGCTGAGATCTTGCTTCCACGCCTGTCCTCAAAATTCTGGCTCCGATGAAGTCTTATAAACATTTGCTATATATTTGAACATTCTTTTGTCATCAACAGTTAGCAATCAGAAGAAACGATCAAGTTAAAATAAACCCTCACCTCAGAGCATATACTAAGATAAATTCCAGATGGATTAGATGGTTAAATAATAAAAATCAGACCATGGGAAGAAAATAATCTAGGAGCAACAGAATCTGTCAAATCTCTGTTGGAAGGATAACTGTCCAAACTTCGAAGTAATTAGTGAAATCAGACCCAAAATAAAGACTGCAGGTTTGGCTACATGAGAAAAATAAAGTTTCTAAACGCTTGCCTTCAAATTAAAGGGCAAATCAGCAGGCTGTGAGAAATAGTAGCAACCAAAAGCTAAGATTGTTATACCCTAAGACAGCAATTTTCAATCTTCTTCATCACATGGCATATATAAAGTAATTACTAAAATACTGTGGCACACCAAAAAATGTTTGTTTGTTTGTTTGTTTTTGTCAATCTGACAAAATAATAGGTATACTTTTGATTCATTCACACCCGACAGCTATTGTTGTGGTCAGCTGTTGTCATGTTTTTGACAACCCAAGGGAGAAGAGGTCAGCGCCCCTGACTAAAGAGTCAGGTATTGCACGTTTTGAAAACTTGCAGCACACCGGTTGCAAATCGCTGCCCTAAGGAACTCAGGAAAACTAGTAAGATCATCCAAACCCCAACAGAGAAGTGAGTAATTGTAAATGCTCACTCTGCAGCGGACACTATGCAAGCGCTTGACATTTAACGCCCAACCTCTAGCCCCATAGTCTCATGAGGAAAGAATTATTTCGGACTGGTCAAGTTGGCTCCATTTTCAACTTCCAGAGCAGGGGCTCCTGATCTGGGTTTAGCCAGGAGGGCTATCAGAAGATCCTAACCTTCTTGAAGTTATATGCAAAATTATGTGTGTGCATATTTGCATCCATCTCTCCACCTCCTCTTCCCCACATACAGTCAAAATCCACTCCAGGAATAAGGCTTTAGGCTGATAAAAGATTAATGTTCTAATGTGAAAGTGGGACAAGCAGAAGATCCTTTTTCTAACAGTTACAAGGACGTTCTAACCAAAGAGATTCTACTCAGAAAAGCCAGACCTGCCAGAAATGCATACAAGCAGCAGCAAGCATGGATGTCCTGCAGTGGGTGGAAAGGGAAGAAATGCCCAGTGGGCAGCCGGAGAATCTAATCGAAGTGACCTGCTGGTGACTAAAGTGTGACACCTATATTACTCAGAGGCATTTGCCTAGAGAGCCATAAAAATGGGAGCTCTCTTTAAGAGAAACATAAAAGGACCTCATGGACACAGTGAGCGGGCCCCTCTGGAGACCTAGGAGGGGGCCTATGCGAGTGAAGGGTCCTGAAATTTAAGCTTCGTTAACTTCACAGTAAATTCAGCCTGGCCCAGAGGGCATGAGAGAACCCTCCATCCATCTCAGGAGGGGTGTAGCCAGCGTTAAGTTGGTAAGTAAAAATATTGATATTCTGTGAGGAGTCACACTGACCTCTTCTATCTTCCTAGAGGAAATGAAATATTTTAACCATTGGGAGTGTGTTAAAATGGTCAAAAGAGATCTCCTATGTGAATTGTGACACATAACTCATAGCTTTATTCCTTTTCTACCAGTGAATACACATAGCACACATACTTTAAGATAAAAAAGAAAAACTATATTACTTCTTTAGCATTGTATGCCTTCTGCACCCTTATCCTTCAAATTTTCACAAGACCACCATGGTAGAGTCTCCCTGCCACATCCATTGATTTCCTATTTCTTCTGAGGAAAGAACCCCTGAGTTTTTGCTGGACACAGGGCCACCCAGCCAGACGCCACATTTCCCAGTGAGAGCCCTCCTCTGCAGCTAGGTGTGGCCTTGTGGCTCAGTTCTGACCTGGGAATGTGAGTCAGTGGTAGATGCAATCTGGGGGCGATGTCTTTAAAAAGAAAATTGCTTGTCTTGTACGTTCCTTCCCCATCCCAGGATGGGGGTGAGCCAGCTTCTGTTGTGTGAACGAGGATGAAGGGGAACAGAATATGCCACCCCAAAATGTGCCTTTGGCGTGAGAATTATTTTGAACTAAAGTCAGTCAAGACCCAGCAGCCTCAAGGAAAACGTTTACCTCTTCCTTAATCTTTTTCAAAGCACTTTTACATTTGGAATAAAGTTATTTATATTTTTCTGTGTATTGTCTTTCCCGTCTAGACGCGTTCTCTCTAAAATTTGCCTACTTTGTTCTGTCTGATCAATAATATCTGGTAACTAAATGAACAGACAAACCCCCCAATTCCTCCTCTTTTTAACTTGGGTAGATAAATAGATAAAATGGATAAGAGACAGATGCTTTTAAACAAACGGGATTTAAATATATATATTGTCCTCTGGTACAGGTGGGGACCTATTCCCTACTTCTCCTGTTTCCACTATCCACTATAAGCTCTGCTTCCCAGGGGAGGACCTGGGGAACCAGGATGTGCAGCCAAGACCCTTCCTGACCCTTCCAAGCCCAAGTGTTCTCACTGCCTTCTCTTAGTGGCATAACAAGCCTTTGTGTGTTTACATAATTCACATCATTTGCTCCCCATGGAGGGATATGTAGGAGGTTCATTGTTCCTTATTCTAAAAAACTGTGAGGAACTACACTATACATGTATCTTTTCACCCATGCAAGATTCTTAGAGCTAAACCTCTAGGAGTGGGGTCGTAGTGTCCAAACAAACTCATTTTATATTTGGATACATAGAGCCAAACCACCCTGCAGGAAGGTTGTACATATTTACATTTTTAAATGACAGTGTATGAGACAGCTTTTCCCTACACTTTCATCAACACTGAGTTTAGTCAGTCTTCTAAAACTTTAGCAAACAGGTTGAAATGATATGTCATTGTTGGTTTTATTTGAGCACATTTGATTAATAATAAAGTCTGAACATCTTGTAACGCATTTATTGAAACACCAGCTGACTTCCTTCCTTCCCTCCCTCCCTTCCTTTTATTCTTTCTGGGAAGTGGAGTGTATAAGCCCTTTGCCTTAAATCCCTAGTACTAAATGTGTGGTCCCTGGGCCATCAGTATTGGCATCACATGGGAATTAGAAATGCAAATTCTTGAGTCCTACCCCAGACCTATTGAATCAGAAACTGGGGGTGGCCCAGCCATCCGTGTGCCTTCCAGGTGACGCCGAGGCGGGAAGGATGTTCAAGTGCCTTAAATCATCGTCTCCTCCATTACACTGTTGCCGGAGGAAACAGGTCCTTGTGAGATGAATTTCAGGGACACTGGCTACGCTAACAACACTATAGACCCTCACTCTCTATATAAGAACCGCGTCTCTGATGTCCAAAGTAGAGACAAAAAGTTTTTTGAGGAACGTCAAGTTCAATCTTTCCCCCTCAAAACAGTATTTATGGACTGAATACCATTTGCTATTTGCTTTCATCCGAAATATTCTGAATTACCTCAACAAGACTCCATAGCATCACTAAGGACCTTGACTCACAGCAGCCAAATTGTCACTCTAAGAGGTGTTTTCTTATTCTTGTCTGTCTGACATCATTCCTCCTTCTCTGAGCAAAGATTCATATTTTCTTTGAGGAGCTACCCCCTCCTACTCTCAGGGCCTGTGGTTTGGGTGTCATGGCTCCTGATACAGGGGTGGCAAAGTGACTCAGACCTAACTGGACAGTCCGTCCATTCCACCAGTGCTTCCCCCGCTCCACCCCCATCCCTCCTACCCGACACCACTTGGTTCAGCACAGGGCACATGGCCCAGGCCCATTCAATGTATGTTTCCTGGGAACCTCACTCAACTTTTTCACCACTACCCCCTCCCCATTTTGCGTATCAAATCTGGGGCTCTTCGGCAGGATTCTAAAGAAAATCCAGCAGCCTCAGGGAGAGAGACAGGTGAAAAGCTGCCCACAAGAGCCACCTGCAGGAGAAATGGCCTCTGCTGCGGAAACTGGTAACTGCAGTGTATCCAGCAGCCTTCCCAAGGTCAGGCAGAGTCCATTCGTTCAGTGGTATCAGCAGACAGTCTCTGCAGAAATGTGACTCTACTGGGATAAGCCAACATGATGGGCATTTTCATTAGTCACTGGCCTCTTGGTTCAATAATCCCTTTCCTTTAAGTGCTCTGTGAGCCTCAAGTAATGACAGCTGGTAGACACATTTCCGAGGCTGCTGGTGCCAGGAGTGGATACATGGAGACCGTGTGGCAACATTCTTCAGCCTCATTCCACAGCTCCTGGTACATCTGCTTGGTACAAAGCATCGCTCTCCCTCACCAACAGCCACATTTAAAGAAATTACTTAACTCTCAGATATTAAGGTATCTTTATAAGTGTAAAATATTGTGTTGTAATCTTCCTTTTCTCCCTTTAGATGTTGACTTTATTTCTCAAGTAAGACATTCAGAATTGTGTTATCTTCAGCATCCACACTTTAATTAAACCCACTCATTGCAAAACACTTAGTGAGGGACTCTCGGTATGGGCTAGGCATGCCACGGGCCTGGTCACTCCCTCTGAACACGCGCTGTGAAAGAGGCACATCACAGACAGCATAATGCAACGGGCTGCTGCATTTTACATATTCTGAGCCTCCTCCATGTGGTGAATGTGGAGGAAAGCTTGAGTATGACCAAAAAAGGGAAGAACATGATAGAGGGTGAGGGAGAAGGGAGGGAGGGAGGGAAACCTGAGGTGGGTGATGGTACTGACTGCAAAAGAGAAATGCAGCCAGAAAGCTGCTGCTCCCGGGGAGACAGTTTCATGCTGGTGAACAACACAGCCTCAGAAAGCCTCTCTGCTTTGTAAAGAACATGAGAACTCTGGGATTTGAGGCCATCAGCTAGAGTAGTTATACTCCATACAAGACACAATCCAGCCCTGAATAGAACCCTCTGGCTCAGCAGGGGAAACCATAGTCTCCTGACATGTCTATGTGTGAAACTGTCACTGCTTCGTGAGGAAGGATTTGTGGGAAAGTTTGGGCTGGCAACAAGGTGTATGCTTGTGTACACACACACCCCTCCCACACATACACTGACACCTCCCTCCGCACACCTGTGCACACATATATTCCTCCCACACACACCTGTGCACACATACACCTCCCTCACACACATACACACACCTCCCCAACACACCTGTGTACACACACACACATCCCCACATACAGCTGTGCAATACACATACATCTACCCCACATACACCTTTGCATATACACACACACATCTCCCCAATGCACCTATGCACACATACACCTCCCTCACACACATACCTGAGCACATACACACATTCCCACACACACTTGTTCAATACACATGTACCTCCACATACACACCTGGGCACATACACACACACATGCACCCTCCATATGTGCATGCACACAGTTCTCCCACACCTGCCTGTGTACATATACACATAGACACACCTCCCACACACAAACACCGCACACACATACACACAGATACATATACACATCTCCCACAGTCACACACAAACCTGTGAACACACAAAGACACATATAGGCATCCCCACACAATCACACATCACATACACACACAGTCTCACACACCCCTCAAGCACTCCAATGTCAACACAAGACCCTGCCCAGGCCCACTGACCATTCATACAGGGATATGGAATAGATCAAACAAGACAAACAGTTAGCAGGGGTATAAACACAACTTTTACTTGGAAGAAAAAAGACCATAAATTGGAAAGGACTGCCAAACACAAGGAGAAATTTAAAAGTGTAGGCTTAGGGCAACAAAGACTGAGAAAGAGATGTTGGAAGAGCAAGCCAAATAAGTGCTGGAGCTGTCTGGGTTTTGGTCTCTGAAGACTATGACTCAGGAGCCGGGACAACCCACTCTTGCTAGGGAAGATCTGCATCGGCTGGGCTGGGGAAGTGCCAGTCTCCCCCTTTCTCTGAATAAAACCGTCACCGTGGGCACAGATCTGCCAGCTGGGAGCAACAGCAGCCACCAGAGGGCACCAGAAAGTTCTGTCACAAATTCAATCAACATTTTTTTTTTTTTGAAGAGAATTTCTTCAAGATCTATATTTCTGTAAATACAAAAAGTCACAACGAGCCTCCTCTGCATCCAACACAAGGTGGTTTATACTACAATTCAGCCAGTGAACACCAATGAAAATCAGGAAGAAGGACGAAGGCTTCTAACTAATTGGAAGTCACAAAAATATATGCTCTGAACCATGCAATTTGGAGGAGTAAAGAGAAACACCACACCCATGAGAGGCAGGATCCTGGCCAGCAGAAGGAAACGAGTATCAAAAAATTTCAACCTCGTCTTCCCTCATTCCCTGATCCATTCTTTTCTGCTACAGGTACATTCACAGTATCAGATGACTTTCTCACTTGATCCCACCCAGCACGGATTTGGCTGAATAGTCTTGATCACTTCAAGGCAACTTCAGCCAAAAAACTAAGTATGTAGGTGGTGACTGGCGCCCCCTGATGGAAGACTAGAGAACAGCGCATTTTACCTGACAAGAAGCAGGAAGGAGGTAGACAACAGGTGCGAGAGGCCCGCTCCAGACTATACCAACTACCTCCGCCTCTCTTCACCCCTGCTACTGCCAGCGGCTTCTGAAATTTGAACGCACACCTTAGTTCTAATCTTGTCCTCAAGGGAACCTCCCAACCTACACTTGCGGCATCAACTCTAAAAGTGGCCCATGTTATTCAGAACCCGACTTGTGTTCCCAAATGTCATCATTATGGGTCACTGGACATTTATTAAGAACCATGGCTTCACACATGGTGAAACCAGTGCACAGGTTTGAAAAGGCAAAGGAACAAGGGAAGATGGTGTCTGGCAGGTAAAATGTCTGTCAGCTTCCCACCATTGTATCTTGTCTAAGCCTTTCCTAGTTTTGGTTTCTCAAACCTCTATTTAGGAACAATTCTGATGGAGCTATAGAAACATAACATTTTTCAGTTCTTAGGAAAGCAAGATTCAGACACAAATAATTCAGAAACCCAGGAGAGGCCTTCTATCTGCTCTCTGTAAATGCAATATAGGTATTTATCTACAGAATGGGTTGGACAATGTTTTCTCAAACATTTACTTTCCTGAAACTGTTATCAGTAGGGATGAGCCATAAAAACTTACTTTCTAGCAGATAAACAGAGTTGCCTACCTGGTGAACCCAATCTGGAAGTGACTGGTAATTTTGTTTCCTCTGCTTCAGCCAGTTCACTACACTTGAATCCCAGCTCTGCCATTTAGCAGCTCTGTGGCCTCAGTTTCCAGGCCCCAGTTTATTCATCCCTAAAGTGGGTAAGTATATAGTTCACAGGATCCATGAAAAAATTAAATGAGATAATGCGCAGGCCTCAGGATCTGTAACCCTCCTAACTTTCATATATTGTTTATATGTGTATTTTCATTTGGAAAAAGTCTGGATGATTTTTATTATATTATCAAGGGAGCTGTGGTCCAAAAAAGTTTTAAGAGCTATTGCTCTGAAGCAAAGCATCTTTGCAAGATTCCTGGGAGCTCTCATCAGTGACATAACATGCTATCAGACTTTTATGGGGACCTGCAGTACAAGACAGGTGTGTGGATTATATTAGAAACAGAACTATCCTGCTTTCAGAAAACAGATATGACTCTAAAGCTTCTATGTTGTGCTCCTAAATTTCACCAAGCCAAATACAATTTCTCTTGCTTACAATTGTTATTAATAATATTTGCAGCAGACATACCATAAGATTGTCCATAAGAAACTGTACTATGTACAAGCCAAAACAAAATTGTATCCACAACATTCTTAAAAGTAAGAATTCTGGGAATAAAGAACTGTGAAAGTGAGGGATTCTCTCACTCTCCAATGCTACCAAGTTGCCACAGGTAGAAGAACTGGAAGGTACAGCAGGAGTTGAGAACAGTGGTTTATCATTTGCCATCCTTATATAAATCCTCTAGAACTTTATATCATATTACTACAAAAAAATAAAGCCTAGACTGTACATGAAAAATGTAAGCCTGACAAAGCTTGCAGATGACCTGAGAGTATTTGAAAGCACCACCGTTTCTATACAGGAAGCCAAATTTTTAAAAATACAGTCCTCACGTGGACTGAAGATTGATCTAGGTCAATGTAAAATCTATGACAAAAGCTCAATCATAAATGTCCTTTTTTTTCCAAGCTCCATTCACAAAATCATCTCCACCTCTCTGACTGGCAAATGTCCTGTGCCTAATACTATTAAAAAAATTTTAGATTCTGTACATTTCAAAATGCTTTCCTCTGCCCATGTTAATTCCCACATAAATAATAAATAATATTCACAGTGCCTGAACATAAAAATGCAGTCAATTAATATTTACTGAGTGAATGAGAAAGGAAAGAGAAAAACCATCAAGGGTTAAACAGAAGGAAAGAGAGACTAAAATATTGAATTTTAAAAATGACATTACAAATATGTGGGAAGAGAAAGGATTGTTTAATACTCCATACTAGTACTGGAGTAACTGGTTAGCTATTTTGAAAAAAAAAAAATGTAGAGCCTTATCTTACACTAGTGAGTCTAGAAATTTCAGACTGAGGAAATGGTTTGTTGTAAAGAGAATGAAGTCATAACACGACTAGAAGAAAAAGTTTTCTCATCTTGGGATAGGAGGAGCTTACTATGCCCAAAGGCAGAGCAAGAAACCCCAAAGGAAATCACGTTAGGTTTATTTATATTAAAAAGTAAATGTAACGTGGCATTCTGAAACAGAAATCAGATATCAGGTAAAAACTAAGAAATTCTGAATAAAATATGGACTTTAGTTGATAATAATATACCAGTGATGGTTTCATTAATTGTAACAAAAGAACCATTCTAATATAACATGTTAATAATAGGGGAAACTGCTTGTGGAGTCTCTGGGAACTCTCAGTATAGCTGTTTACATTTTCTCAATTTTTTTCTAAAACTGTTCTAAAATAAAAAGTTCACTAAAAAGATATCTCCCCCTCAAAACCAAACCAAACAAAACCAAAGAAAAATGGTGGCCAAAGGTTAATAGATTTATGTAACAAAATAGCTAGGCATACGGGTCTCTGGATTCGGGTCACTAGGTTTAAATCTCAGTTTTGTCACTCTAGCTGTGTGACCTCAGGCAGTCTATTGAATCTCTCTGGGCCTGTTTCTTCATGTATAAATTGGGAACTTAACACTGTACCCACCTTATAGGGTTATTGTGAGAATCATATAAGTTAATGCATGTGCAACATTAACTTTTCCCAGCATATAGTAAGTGCTCAGTAAACATTAGCTGAATTCATCTTTAAGAATTCTCACAAATAAATATTTAAAAAATTTAGCACCTCAGTATAAAATTGGCAAAAAGATAAACATGAAATTAAGTAATTACAAATGGCTAATAAATATATGGAGGAAAAGTTCACTCTCACTGGTAATGAATTAACAAGTTAACACAAGATAATATTTTTTCTCTTACCAAACTCGCAAATATTTAAAATGACAGTGCCCGACATTGGAAAGGATGCTATAAACATATGGGAAGGATGCTATACTGCTACAGGTGGAGGAGTATAATTTGGTATTACTTTTTGGGAAGTAATTTGACAATATAATTTGTAATACATAAACGTAACCTTTAGAATGTTCACATCTTTTGACCCTGTAATTAAACTTCTAGGAATGTATCCTGCTATTAATCAGATATGCAAAAAGAATTATAAGTATATTTATTAACTGTGTAATTTATATGAATAATAACTATAACCAATGTAAATATCAACCATTTAGAAAAAAATAAAGGTACAGGAAGAAAATGTACCATTAAGCAAGCAATAAAATGATATTTTTGAATTCAGCAAATGATACAGAGAAATGTTTATAATGTTAAGTGAAAAAAAGAATGAAAAATACATTTACTGAAAAAAAGAGATTATAACAAAATGTACCACTCATCAGATTAACAGTCATCCCTGGGTGATGAGATTATGAGTGGTTCATTTTCTTCACAGTTTTCAGCATTTTCTAAATTTTCAGATTTTTTTCAATGTACAATAATTTATGATTATAAGAGGAATATATGTTTGTTATAGAAAATTTGGAAAATCAGAAAAATAAAAATGTTTCTACATGCTACCAAATTGCTAATATACTAAAATAAGGACAAAGTAAGATGTTGAAAACGGAAAATCTAGTCCCCTGAATGTGCTGCCTGGGGTAGGCAGTGAGGTGCTGGAGAGAATTACCAAAAGCTGTTGTTTTGGGTACCCCCGCCATTTGGCTGAGACCCTCTGTGAGATTACTTCTCCCCAGTTCAGTCCAGGGGAGCCACGGTGGCTTGGCCAATCCCTTGGCTGAAAACTTTCCATCTGTGGCTCCTGGCGTTAAGTCCAAACTCCCACATGCCCACAGAGACCTCAGCACCCAGCCCGTATCCACTTCTCCAGTCTCATTGCTTTCTAGTACCCACCCCCCAGCCCGTTCCATGTCCCCCCCACCCGCAAATCCTCACCACTCCTCAACTGTGACAGGCTCCTGACACCACTGGGTCATGCTTAACATGAACAGTGTGGCACCAGAATACAGACAGACAGATAGATCAATGGAATAGAATTGAAAGCCCACAAGTAAACCCTCACATACATGGTCTATTGATTTTTCAATAAAGGTGGCAAAACCACTCAATCGGGAGAGGATACTCTTTTCAACAAACGGTACTGGGAAAACTAGGTCCACATGCAACACTTAACTAAAGATAAGTAGAAGGTCTAAACCTAAGAGCTAAACTATAAAACTCTTAGAATAAGACATGAGGGAAAATCTTCATAACATTGGGCTTGGCAATGATTTCTTTTCTTGAATATTTTCTAAAAATTGTTTTAGAGAGAGAGCAAGGAAGGGAGAGAGAGAAACATCAATTTGTTGTTCCACCCATTTATGCATTCGTTGGTTGTTGTTTTTTAAAATCCTCACCCAAGGATATGCTTATTGTTTTTAAAAAGAGGGGAAGAGAGGGAGAGAGAGAAAAACATTGATATGAGAGAGAAACATGGGTCAATGGCCTCTTGCACGTGACCTGACTGGGGACCAAACTTGTGACCCAGGCATGTGCCTGACTGGAACTTGAGCCTGCAACCTTCCAGTTTACAGGTCTATGCTCAAACCAACTGAGCTGCACTGCCCAGGGAGATTGGTTGCTTCTTGTATGTGCCCTGACCAGGGATCAAAACCACAACCGTGGTATATCGGGATGACGCTTGAACCAACAGAGCTACCCAGTCAGGGCTAGAAATGTTTGTTTTTTTTTTTTAATCCTCACCTGAGGACATATTCACTGATTTTAGAGATAAAGGGAGAAAAGGAGAGAGGGAGAGAGAGGAGAGGGAGAGAGAGAGAAAGATCAATGTGAGAGAGAAACATGAATTGGCCACCTCCCATATGCACCTGACCAGGGATTGAACGTGCAACCTAAGTATGTCCCCTGGACCCGGGACTGAACGCAGGTTCAGTTGGTGTATGGGAGGACACTCCAAAAACTGAGCCATCTGGCCAGGACTGGCAATGATTTCTTGGTTGTAACACTAAAAGCACAAAGCAATGAAAGGAAAAAATACATGAATTGGCCTTCACCAAAATTAAAAACTTGTCTGCATCAAAGGACACTATCAATGCAGTTAGAAGGCAACTCACAGAATGGGAGACAACATTTGCAAATCATCCATCTGTTAAGTAATTAATATCCATAATGTAATAAAGAACTCATATAACTCAACAACAACAAGGCAAACAACCTATTTCAAAACTTAGCAAAATTTGGAACATTAGGAGAATGAACAGTTCTCCAAAGAAGATATATAAATGGCTAAAATGCACATGGAAAGACGATCAACATCACTAGTTATTAGGGAATGTAATCAAAGCAAAATGAGATGCCGCTTCACACCCATTAGGATACTGATTAATTTTTTTAAAAAGAAACCATATCTCAGAAAGTAACAAGTGTTAGAAAGAATGTGGATAAACTGGAACCATCATGTATTGTTGGTGAGAATGTAAAATGGTGAAGTCCTGTGGAAAACAGTTTGGTGGTACCTCAAAAAGTTAAACATAGAGTTACCATAAGATCCAGCAATTTCATTCCCAGGCATATACCCAAAAAAGTGGAAAGCAGACTCAAACAGATACTTGCACACTCCTGTTCATAGCAGAATTATTCACGATAGCCAAAAGATGGACCCAAGTGTCCATCAACAGATGAATAGATAAACAAATGGTGCTGTATTTATGTGTGTGTCTGTGTATAATTCAGCTATTAAAAGGAATGAAATTCTGATACATGCTACAAAGTGGATGAAGCATTGAGAGCATTATGCTAAGTAAGCCAGACACAGAAGGATAAACATTGTATAATTCCACTTACAGGAGAGATCTATAGGCAGATAGAGAAAGAAAATAGAATAAAGGTTACCAGGGGTCAATGGAGGTGAGAATGTGGAGCTATTATTTAATAGGTGCAAAGTTGCTGGCTGGTATGATGAAAAAGTTCTGGAAATAGATAGTTGTCATGGTTTTACACTACTGTGAATGTATTCAATGCTACCAAATTGCACACGTAAAAATAATTAAAATGGTGAATTTTGTTATATATATTTTACCACAATAAAAAAATGCAGAAAAAAGGCACCCCATGGTAGCCACAGTGAGCTTCCTCAGAAGATGGACTTCCATGTTCCATGACCATTCAAGACACTACAAGTTCATCTCCTGACCTTTGGTTAACAAATTTACAGATCCAGCAGCCCACTACGGCTACTAACCAACTCAAACATTAGATACTCTACTTTTCTAGCACAGTACACCAGCAGCTGTGTCCCCTTTTATCCCTTTTCTCTTCTTGATTTTTAATACGAAACATGTACCAGCTGGGAGAGGCTGTGGAGGGGAGGTGGGGGTGGGGCACAATTGGCCACTCAAGCTAAAACAAGGGAGAAACTGGAGCAAAACTATACTTGAACCCCCTTAGTTCCAGTCCTTGATAGAGTATCTATCTTAACCTTTCAATGATTTTCGGAGAGGGATTTTTCTTCCCTTATTAAATCTCTTTACTGTTTCAACTACCCCCACAGTCTAGACGTTATGATATCTAAACTCAACATACACACACAAATAATTCCCTTGACATGTAATTCAAACCATTTCCTTTTGGAATGGTTTCACTGGAGATAGAGATAGCCAACATCATATATATATATATATATATATATATTTTTTTTTCCCTCCCACATCTCTCAAGCGCACCCTTCAAGTTAAACATTATAATTCTTGGTATTTTTCTTCATATAGCTGGTTTTTCTGGGTCTTTCCACAAACTTTCTCTAAATCTCTCTTAATTGTGCACTAAAACATTTTACATGGACATTTAAAATTTCCTATAGCAATTGGGAACTTAAATGTTTTTAATGACAATCAAAATTGTGTGGTGAGAAGGTGGTGGATAACATTATGAACTTGAAAGCAATGGTTTTCAGAAATATTGTTCCCTAAGTTTCCTTATTTTGAGTCATGTTTTCCTGGGTCTGAAACTTCAAAGTCAGCACCTCCCTCTTCATGTCAAAGACATCAGTCCCACAGTGACTTGCCCATGAAGAGGCCCTTTAGCTTAGTAATTGCTGACTTTGAAGTTCACCAGAACACTGTAGAACCTGCATTTAATTCACATGATCAGAAAGGTTCACGGCAAAAAACACTCCAGACCTCAGAAACTCTTTCTCAGTTTGCCGCTGACCTACTCCATTATGCTATATTTCAAAAGCAATCAAAGATTGGGCCAGAAACTCAGTAAGAATTGACAACAGGTGCACATCTTGCATTTCAGACACACAAGCTCAACAAGTACTAGATGAATTAGTTATACATCATATTCCTTAATGAATAATAGTTTCTGCTTTATGTCATTCTTCGATTACACAGATTATTTACTGCTCTTAGGAAACCCACCCTGGACACAATACTGAAAATAATCAACCAAGGAATCAGTGATTTCAAACATTTCACCAAACCACCTTTTCCCCGAACACATGTCCATCTACTTGATCTTTCTGGAAAATGGAAATTAACTGACTTGAAAAAGTTATTGCCTTGTTACCTGAACAGGTTCACTTGTTTAGAAGAGACCCTGCCTTACTCAAAAATATACATTCCCTCTTCTGGGGATAGTTTCTACAGGCATTTGGAAGAGTCCAGCGTTCGACATGCAGTCAGAGGCTGTCCTACGAGACAGCCTCTATAAAACTAGGCTGTCCTGAAGCCGTACTAAGAGTTGTTTACCTTTACACCAAGAAGGTGGAGAAAGCATCAAAATATATATGGGCCCAGGTCAAGGATGCCGAGTATGACACTGAGACCTAAAGTTCTAATGAGGTTGTCCGAAACAAACAAACAAAAAAACATGTCAGCAGGACCTGTGGTGGATCCAGGTGTGCTAAGTGTGTCCGCGACAGGATCAAGTGTGCTTTGCTTACTGAGCAGCATAAATACCATCGTGAAAAGTGTTGAAAGCACATGCACAAATCAGAAAGCTAAATTTAAAAAATGAAGTTTTTTGAGTAATAAAAACATTAAAAGGCCAATGTATACCTATGCAAAGAACTGAGCACACAGTCTGCTCCATAGGCACATGCACATGTGAATGTATTAATAATACCTCAAATATTGATCACTCATTCAGTACTAGGCTCTGCACTAGTAATATATATACACCACTTCAAAAAGTAGGTATGATTATTATTGACATTTTAAAGATGCAGAAATTTGCCCAACTGAAGAGTTAAATTATTTTCCAAAGCTTCCTGAACTAAATTAGCATGCAGTCTAGCTGGAATTTCAACCCAGGTCGGCCTCATTCTCCAGCTTCTGCATTTAATCACCAGATTGTGCAGCCTCCCTAATAAATGAAGTGGAATGTCCCCTAGCTTTTATCAAAGCCAGCTCACTTGTTTCCTTGGTTGTGGGGAAGGTAGACAACTACAATATTAAAAACATAATGGGTTTTATCTTAAAATCAGACATTTTTTTGCACGTATATCCATATTTGTTTTTATTTCACAACAGAGCTCTGCTTAGAGGTTTATCTGGTTACACTTAGTACTTGATTAAATTATTCTGCAATATAAATTGGGAACATTCTGAAACATAATTTCTCCCTCAAAAGACAAATGCCCACAGTAACGCTTTTACTTGCGAGATTTTCATGTATTTTTTTATAAAAAGGAACAATGGTTTATGAAAATGCAACAGCCGAAGCAAGAGAACTTCCTTGAGGTCAGTGTTATCCACAACAGCCACATGTCCGGCAGGAAATCTGCAGCCTGCTGACATGTAACAATGAATCCCCCACTTTCTTAGACCCTGGAGAGACTTGTGGCTTGCACATCTGAACAAGGCGCAATTTGGACAAAAGCATACTTTTTGCTTTTCATTTATATTACAGGCATGGAATCATATTTCTAAAGAGACTTTCACCAGCGACATGCCAACTGGTTTGTAGGGTTGACTCATTAAGCACAGCCCGCACACTCCAAAGAGGTTAACAATCCCAACACTGCCTACATGCATTTATGTGCTTCTTAATGTATTCAGATGAGTAGGGTAGGGCATCCCCAGGCCGTATTCCCCAGGTGAAGACCAAGGATAAGCTTTTATGTTGATCTTTATTAGGTGAGACTTGCTAAATACATACGGTACATGCAGAACCTCATTGGAGAGAGATATATCTTCTATCTATTGCCAAACCACTGGATAATTTAACAATTGAGAATCAAATTCCTCACCCTAACTGAATCCTACACAGAAAGCACTGAGTTCATTTCTTCAGCATGCTGTCAGTGAATAGTTCCAATATTTACTTTCAAGTCACACACACACACACACACACAAATATGGCCACATGTTCACAAAGATTAGTTAATTATTATCCTTGGCTAAAACAATATATTTCTCAGAGATAAAACTATAACTTTTATTCATATATACATGATCTTGTGTCATCCTCAGAACAGCCCATGAAGTCAACATGGTTTTCGTTCACCTTTTACTGACAAGGAAACAGGCACAGGTTAAGGAACAGATAAAAGCTCTCCAGCTGTCAAGGAGCAGAGCCTAGAATTAAATCCAGGGCTATCTGCCTCCAAAACTTTTAACTTCATCTCAGGGTTCTACTGCGTCTTATGTTTGTTTTTTAAAAAATTAGATCAACTTTGGCAGGTTCCTCTTATTCGGTCTTAAGTATTGCTAATTCAGATTTCTCCCTTATTCGCTAAGAACTGAAGAAAAAAATGGGGTGTGTTCTGCCAGCAGATATAAAAGTTTGTTTCTGCCCTGGCCAGGTAGCTCAGCTGGTTAGGGCATCTTCTCCATATACCAAGGTCCAGGCACATACAGGAAGCAATCAGGGAATGCAAAAACGGGTGGAACATCAAATAGATGTGTGTCTCTCCTTTTTGTCTAACCCCTTTCTCCTCCCTCCCTCTCTCTCTCTCGCAAATCAATCAATCAATAAAATTTGTTTAAAGTTTGTTTCATAGGATAGTCCCAACTCTGCTGTAGGAGGCAGCTGCAGCACAAGCTCTGGAGTTAGACAACCTGGTTCCACACTATCTATGTGACCTTGGACAGGTCACTTAATCTCTCTGCGCTTCAGTTTCCTCACCAGTAAAATGGGGCAACAATAGAAACTAACTCAGTGTTCTTGGGGATTAAGTAACACAACATTTAGAACAGGGTTTCCCACATTTTATGTGTTCAATCACTCTCAGCTATTCTTATGATGAACAACCTGCCTGAATTAAGTTTAGATTAGTGATCATATGTAAACACCAGAAGGTACAACTAACACATCTATCATTTGGATATTCGAGAAGCTACTTTGCCTTGAAAAGATGATCAAAAAGCTCTTCCATGGCCCAGGCTGCCTATATGTGACGGCTGAGTGTATCTCTCTCAAACTAAACACCTTTGCCATTGGCTGAATTAAAATACTGTGGATTCTTTGACATGACCTCACCTCTAAGGCTCATACACAGTCTAAAAAATTTTAAATTAAACACTTAAGATTGTTTGGGTTCTCAAATAAATAGCTGTCAACGCATCCTCTCTGGCAAGAGACATGGCCATCTTTTACACAGTGCAACTTGCTCTAATCATTTTCTCTAAAAATGCCTGCATTTCAGTACTTGGTGTTCCCAATTGTGGCTGTCCCTGAACAAAAGCCTAATTGCTGCTGGTACAATACAGCCCTTTCTCTGAGATCACCATGAAGACCTCGGAACAAACAAGAGAGGGAGTTCTCATGAGCGGCAAGCATTGCATCAAAATCCCTGAATCCTGAAGGCCGACAGGAGCTGAGTTATCTTTGAGACTCGAGCTCCATGCTACTATCTCCCCTCCCTGCAAATAGCTCTGTCTCTTTAATGTTTCAGAGCTCTTTAGCACACGTGAGTTTCCCTGCTTGAACAAGTCTGGAAAACTTGAGGTCCCCTTCTCCCACCCGCGCAGCGAGAACAGGAGGGCAGCAGTCCTGCTTGAGCGCGATTTTGTCGCGGTGAGGTCGTGGCAGGCCGGGCTCCCCCAGGACCCTGCAGGGCGAGGCTCGGAGTGGGATGTCCCGCCAGGCCAACCCCTGAGTCCCAGCGCCCCTGCGGGCGCGAGCGGGAACCCCACCTTCCCAGACCTTGTGGGACAGGCGCCGGGCGTTTCATTCCCGGCAAGCACGCAAACCCCCAAACAGCGGCCCCGGGGAGGCCTCTGGGACTCACGCGGCTTCTCTGGGTCTCGGGGGCCTCTCCCCTGCCAGTTCCCGGCCCCTCGGGGTCTGAGAGTGGGAGCCTCCCATGGCTCGGAGTTCGCGCCCTGGCTGCGCCGGCCCTTGCTCCACGGCGCGCCGGCCAGACCCGGACCCTGGGCGGGAGGAGGTGGCGGGGCGGGAGGATGGGTGGGGCCGAGGGGTGGGCGGGGGTGGCGGGGAGCCCTGCTTTAGGGTCCCGGGCGGGGAAAGCCTCCAAAAGGACTGTGCTGGAGACAGGGCCGTTCTCCGCTAATAACAGGGTTCAGCCTTCGCCGCCGCCCGGGCCACCCGCCCTGGGACACCGTACGGCAATGCTGATGCCCAGGTCACACCCGGACCCGGGCAGCGGGCGCCACATCTCCCGGCCAGGGTGCCCCAAAGCGGTGAAGGGCAACAAATAGAGTGGACTGGAGGCCTGAGCGCGCCCCCGGGACCCCGCGGACCAGGGAAACGTCGCTCTCTCCGCCCCTTCCAGCTCGGGCGATCGGGCGGCACTAGGGCAGCGGGCAGGGGCCTGGGGAGCCGCCGCGCGAGGCCGAAAGGGGAGCGGCGGGGAAAAGGGAGCTCTGCGGGGACTCTCCAGTAGCCGGCGGTGTGCGCCCCGAGCGGGAGACTTAGGGTGCCTTTCTAAGCCAGTAGCTTCTCCGGCACGCGGGCGGGCGAAAGACCTGGGCTGAGTTCTACAGAAAACTGGGTTTATCCTGGTTCTGCCCCCGACTAGCTGGGTGAACTGGGACAAATTACTTCACCCTCTCCAAACCACTTGATCAGAAAAATAACAAAGCATATTTATTTGTACCTCTTAGTATCCTTTCTGATTTTGACAACCAATGAATGAATGCTCTTCCAAACCCAGGGGGAAAATGCACCCTACTCCTTCCATAGCACCTAATAACTCCCTTTTGGGAATATTTCATGATCTTTCTCACCCATTCCTGCCTCCCACCTCCCTCCTCTCCAGCCATCTCTCCTCCACCCCCAGCGTTTTGGGGTTTTTTTTGTTTTTTTGTTTGGAGTGCCTTTTCTTTTTTCTTTTCTTTTTTTTCCCCTGTTTTTACTAACACCTATATACCCTTCCAGACTCAACACAAACCTCTCTTGTATAACACTATCCTGAATCCTGACATTACATCCTTTTTTTAATTGTCTGTCTCCTACACTGGAATGTAAACTCTGTGAAGGCAGAAAATTTATTTTTGTTTTCTGTTCCTGCTTGGCACTCAGTTGTTGGTAGATGTATTCATCCTACAGTCATGTTAACAACTTTTCTTCCCTGCGTTCCTGTAGCACTTGTTAATTTCTCTAACATAGCATTTACTACCAATCTTACTTTGTAATTATCTCTTCACTTGTTCGTCTTTCCACTAGAACCTGAGTTCTTTAATGGCAAGAATGCTCTCTTACCTCTGTATCCAAGCTCAGTGCCTGGCCCAGGGCCTGCATCCTGGCTGGTATACCGTGTTTGCTGAATGAGTGAATGAGCCTGTGAGTAGGCGGCACACAGAATGGTGTGCAACATTAACTGTCATTATTGACTGAAAATGCCCTGGCTGGTTTAGCTCAGTGGATTGAGCGTCGGCCTGCGAGCTAAGTGTCGCTGGTTCGATCTTCCAGTCAGGGCACATCAGAGAAGGAAAACTCCGACTCCAAAAAACCTCCGCTGCCTTGCGGCATACCTCTTCAGGGGAAAGGCTAAGGGAGTAAACCCCGACAGAAAATCCGGAGCCGGAGTCCCTAAGGCGGTTTGACGTTGTAGTCAACACCGGCAACTCCTGCGGCGCACCTGAAGCCAAGCTGTATTGACTACGTCTTTCCCTTGGATCCCTCAGCTGCGAAGAGAGGGGGTGTCTGCTGCATGGGCAACAGCAGACCCTCCATATCACCCTGCCCAGGCTCTGTAGCTTCAGCGTCATCGCAAGATGTCGATTCAACATGGGAGGAGACAGATACCATGTCACTCCCGAGTCGGACTGCACAGCCATTCTCGGCGATGCAGATAGACTCTTAAGAAGCTACACCATCGTCTCTCGAGACGGACGGCTGCCGACGATTGACTGAAAGCGCTAGGAGAATAAAGATGCATGTGGCAACATTTTAATGTTTCCAGAAAACTCATAATAGAGACTTATATATACATATATATTTATAAATGTATATATAACTAGAGACAACAGATCTCTCTCTTTTTTAATGTTGAATTTTGGGTTCCTGTTTATACACTGTACATTGTCTTCATTCCGGTATAGCCAGAAGTTTCCTAGAGTTTGGGATGCTGCCACATTGTCAACATGTACATCAGAGTATTAGGGGTGGGAAATAAACATTAACTTGTAAAAGTGTAGTGAGACTGAATTAAGGTCTTATGAGAAGCATTTCAAATAGCTAAAGAAAAGTTGACTCTTGGCAGATAATTTTTTCAAGTTCAAATTCTTCACACATTCTATTGAAAATACTTTGGCAATGTGATTGAAGAGCCAGTGATATCACAAACATGACCCTGTCAAAGCTGTGGTCCTCTCCAGAGCATCACTCAGCCTCTCCTAGTGAGAAAGGCCTTTATTCCCAGTGGGTCATTCCAAGGGAAAATGGGGGGGGGGGCAGGTAACAGGAGTGGAGGGTAAGGATGGAAAAGTTGTCTTTCTACTGGCTGGACAAAATGGGCTGTTGGGAAGAGTTTTTATTACTCTAAGTGCAGAGAGGCACAGTGGAGTGCCACTAAAATGGTTTAAAAGGAAAAAAATGAAACCCACACCCTATTGTAGTGCAGAAAAACTGAGGTAAAAAGGGGGAAAAGAGTCTATAAGATAAAGTGAAAAGTTATCTATATGGGACCCAAATGCATCTCTTCAGAGTTGCTTCTGTTTGCTGATTTCCTGCCCTACCTGATACAGACATGAGCAGTTGGGGCTTCAGATGCAGGGATTTGAAGACAATGAAGGAGAAGCCTTGTCTTTGGCAATTAAACAAGAGAGCTTTTCAGGGAAAATGCCCAGGATAGACCTTAGAGCCCCAGATACATAATGATTCGTGCTTTTCGTGGAAGCAGAGCTTAGTTCAGTTTCTCCATCCCAGAGACTGCTCACACAGATCACCAATAAAGGAACAGACTACGGGATATCTGCAAATTCTCTACTTAATGTCCCTCGGTTTAAAACTCTTCTTGCTCTTTATATTTCAATTACAAAACAAAGTAAAAGCTTTTGCATCTCTAATGAAGATACAGAGTTGTTACCATGCAATCACAAGTTGTCTGAGGAAAATTATTAAACCCACTGAAACACCTCCTCTCCCTCCTGTGGCTCTGCAGTTTTGCAGTCAGAGGCCATCTGTAAGTGTGGAGCACCCTGCTGTCACCTGACCCATTGACTGAGTACATAATGCCATTTCTTGGGGTCAGAACCAATCACAGAGCTCAAAAGTTTTCCTTCAAGCAGAGGATAATAGCTGGAGACCACTTGGTATTGCATTTGATAAGGAGTAAAGGGGAAAGAAAGCCTGGGTGGTATACAGTGTCTTATAGTTTCTGCTTAATGTGAACAAAGAAGAGGAAAGAGAAGAAGAGAGGAGGGAGGCAGCCCACATTTTCAGTCCCTGGGTCAGCAAGCTGCTGAACATGATGGCCAGTCAGTGCTCAAGGAGATATATGGCCAGCAATGGAGTCTAGGAGGCGTAGTACTGGTTATCCAGTGTTAAGGTTTCCATTGGGGCATTATAATTCTGCCAGTAAGTCATTTTTTAAACATTGAAAAAAATACTAAAGAAGAAAATTAAAGAAAATTCAGGATTGCCCCCAAGATCACAAAATACACCCTTCAGTGTCAAAATTTCCCCCCTCAGAATGCTACTCATGCTCTGTAGAAGGATGGGAGCTAGCAGGTATGGGATACCAGGTACAGTGGGAAATGATGATAATGGTAGATAATACTTGTTGAGCACTCTTTATGTACCAGACTCTGTTCTAAGTGCTTTTGATTGACTAACTCATTTAATGGTCGTCACAACCATTTGGGTAGGCACGTTTAGCATCCTCAATTTACAAATGAGTGAAGTGAAACATAGAAAGTTTAAACGTGCCCAAGGCCACACAGCTAGAAAATGGCAGAGCTAGGATTCAAAGTCAGGTAGGCTAACTCCAAGCTATCATATAGAGCTTAGTCTCTGTGCTATATTTCTTTAATTTTTGTACTGAGATAAGTGGTGTCTCCAGTATTTAAAACCAGTTCTGTCTTGATTAAAAAGTTGATGTTCAACATGAATCCCCATCACCACCACCCAGCAATCATGGCAAATGAGTATTACCCTTCAAAGCAGCTGCCTTGGGAAGTTACATGCTTACCTCAGGGCTGCAGCATCTTTCCTTCTTTGGAAATTGTTTAAATGCCAAACTCATAATATAATTGGATTTGCTACTCAAGAGCCCAAATGGACTAAGACAGGAGGTGAGCCCTTTGGGGGCTCTTTCTTTTCTCTGCTTGCTGGAATACTAATGGGATAGCTGAATTCATGCAGCCATGCTTAATTCTGAGGTTCAAGGAGCCTGACCCCGTTACACCCTGGAGCCTCTGAGCCTTCCCTGAATTGCCTACCTAAAGATTTCTTTTATGTGAGAAAAAAATGAATAACACATTGGTTAGTCACTAACAGTTTGGACCTCTGTGAGACTCAGACAATGCAAACCCTAATCAATATTCTGGTCATTATATTGGGGAGAAACAGAGTTCCATTACCTTGTATTCAAACTACCTGTACCTGGAAGAACTGTATTACTGCCAGCAATCACTACATCTTACTCTACAGATAAAGAGTGCTATGTAAATTAGCCCTAACCCTAATAGAGGTATACCTTATTTTATTGCATTTTGTTTCATTGCACTTCACAGACATTGTATTTTTTACAAATTGAAGGCTTGTGGCAACCCTGAGTTACACAAGTCAATCTGCACCATTTTTCCAACAGTGTTTTCTCACTTTCTAGATCAGTGTCACATTTGGCAATTATCACAATATTTCAAAATTTATCATAATTATTATATGTGTTATGGGTGATCTGTGACCAGTGATTGTAATTGTTTTGCGGCACCATGACCCATGCCCATATATGATGGCAAACATAATAAGTATTGTCTGTATTCTGACTGCCCCGCTGACTCATCATTCCTCCCTCTCTTTCCCTCTCTTCAGGCCTCTCTATTCCCTGAGACACAATAATATTGAAATTAGGCCAATTAATAACCCTACAATGGCCTCTAAGTGTTCAAGTGAAAGGAAGAGTCATGTTCATCACTTTAAAACAAAAGCTAGAAGTGATTAAATTTAGTGAGGAAGACATGTCAAAAGCTCTGACAGACCAAAAGCTAGGCCTCTTGTGCCAAAGTTAGCAAAGGAAAAGGCCTTGGAGAAAAATAAAAGTGCTTTTCCAGTGAACACATGAATAATAAGAAAATGAAATAGCCTTATTGCTGACATGTAGAAAGTCTGAGTGGTCTGCTTAGAAGATCAAACCAACCACAACATTCCCTTAAGCCAAAACCTAATCCAGAGCAAGCCCCTAATTCTCTTCAATTCTAAGAAGGCGGAGAGAAGTGAAGAAGCTGCAGAAGAAAAGAGTGAAGCTAGCAGAGGCTGTTTTATGAGGTTTAAGGAAAGAAGCCATTTTTCATACCAAAACCATGCAAGGTGAAGGAACAAGTGCTGATATTGAAGTTGCAGCAAGTTATCCAGAAGATCTAGCTAAGATAATTCATGAAGGTGACTACACTATGCAACATATTTTCAATGTAGATGAAACAGTCGTATATTGGAAGAAGATGACATCTAGGGCTTTGATATCTATCAAGGAGAAGTCAGTGCCTGGCTGCAAATATTCAAAAGGACAGGCTGACTCTCTTGTTAGCAGCTAATGAAGCTGGTGACTAACTCGAAGCCAATGCTAGGGCCTTTAAGAATTAGGCTAAATCCACTCTGCCTATGCTCTGTAAATGGAAAAATAAAGCCTGAATGACAGCACATTTATTTACAATATGGCTTACTGAATCTTTTAATTCCACTGTTGAGACTTACTGCTCAGAAAAAAAAGATTCTTTTCTAAATATTACTGCTTATTGACAATACACCTGGTCACCCAGGAGCTCTGATAGAAATGTACACTATTAATGTTGTTTTCCTGCCTGCTAACATGACATTCATTCTGCAGCCCATGGATCAAAAAGTAATTCTGACTTTCAAGTATTATTAGTTAAGAAATACATTTTGTAAGGCTATACCTGCCATAGATAGCTATTCTTTTGATGGATGTTGGCAAGGTAAATTAAAATCCTTCTGGAAAGGATTCACCATTCCAGGTGCCATTAATAACACTTATTATGAATAGGAAGAGATCAAAATAGGAACATTAGCCAGAGTTTGAAAGAAGTTGATTCCAGCCCTCAGGGATGACTGAGGGGTTCAAGATTTCAGTGGAGGAAGCAATTGCAAATGTGGTGTAAACAGCAAGAGAAGGAGAATTAGAAGTGGAGCCTGAAGATGTGACTGAATCACTGCAATCTTGTGATAAAATATTAATGGATGAGGAGTTGCTTCTTATGGATGAGTGAAAAAAGTGGTTTCTTAAGATGGAATCTACTCCTGGTAAAGATACTATGAAGATCATTGGAATGACAACAGAGGATTTAGAGTATTATATAAACCTGTTGATAAAGCAGCAGGGTTTGAGATGGTTGACTCCAATTTTGAAGAAAGTTTTACTGTGTATAAAATGCCATCAAACAGCATCACATACTACAGGGAAATAGTCCATGAAAGGAAAAGTCAACTGATGTGACAAACTTCATTGTTCTCTTATTTTAAGAAATTTCTACAGCCACCCCAACCTTCAGCAACCACCACACTGATCAGTTAGAAGCCATTAACATCAAGGCAAGACTCAACCTACTAGCAAAATGATTATGACTTGCTGAAGGCTCAGATGATGGTTAGCATTTTTTAGCAATGAAGTATTTTTAAATCAAGGCATGTACATTGTTTTTAGAGATAATGTGATTGCACACTTTAGTACAGTATACACATAACTTTTATATGCACTGGGAAACCAAAAATAATTGGTTTATTGTGATATGTGCTTTATTGTGGTGGTCTGGAACTGAACCGCATTATATCTGAGATATGTCTCAGATACTTCCTGAAGTTTAGCTCTGACTGAATCTGTCCATAAAACCTCTCCCCAGCCATCATTGCTAACCAAAATTATGCCCTATTCCAAATAAACTTCCTCCAACCAAGTGTTTTTATTCTCTTCTCCATTAATGCTGTCCTGAGTGTTTCATTCATTCATTTTATACACACAAACACACACACACACACACACACACACACACATATATATATGCGCCTACTCTTATGACTGTCAATTTGAATTCATCTTCTCAAAAATGTTGGATGAAGTGAGAGTTGCCTGAGGCCTGTTACCAGCCTCAAGATGACCCTCTTGTAAATCTATACCCTGATTCCACCTCACGTCATTGTTTTGGCACTGCCTAAACATAAGGAAAAAATCAAAACTAAGAGGCTGATTCCTAGAACAAAGCTGGAAAGGCTCTTAGAGGCCATCTAGTTCCACCTTCTTATGTTTACATAAGTGAACCAAGGCCATGATGCTGGAGACATGCCCAAGGTTACAGAAACTGTAGCAAAGCCGGAGCCAGGACTCAGATTTCTCTACTCCCACCCAGTCCTTTGTTCTTTCCTGGATCCTTATTTCCTTCATTCATACTTAACCCAAATACAAAGACTATGTATTTGTTATTCTGATTAGAAAAATTTTTTAAATTACTTTAAAAACCATCCCAGTTATATTCAATGTTGAAAAGAGAAATTCCCTTTGGTGATTTGTCTTTGAATTTATTCTCAGTTTACATAGAAGAGTGAACACGCCAACAACCCAGGTCAGGATCTTTTCTCTGGCCTTGAAACCCTTGGGACTGAAGAAAATTAAATCAGGTGAAAGTCACATGCTAACTTACAAGGTAGGTTTTCAGTGCAAGTTTCCAGCCAAATGCCCTTTGCCTAAGGCTGATTCTCAGAAATTCCTCTATAATTCCACCAGCCACTCTGTGTGTGACCATTCTCTAACACTTTGTGCTAGCAAAACTGAATCCTGCCAAAAAAGTCTTTTTTCCCTGTTTCAAGGTGATGCAACTGTCAACTCTAATAAGTTCGCAGTTTCCAGAAGAGAGCTTGTGCTTCTGACCTGTGACCCTGCTCTTCTACTGAGGGAACAGCTGCCAAGTTCACAATTTCAATCTGTATTCTTGGGGAGTGGAGTGCAAGCACTTAAAAAAAAAACAAAACAAAAAAATCCTTCTTTCCTTTTTTATTTCATTTACTTGTCATTTCTATTTCTACATAGTGGTTCAGGGATACTATACCCTTTCTATGCTTTTGATTGATTTTTTTTAAGCAGGCTATTTTTTCTGCCCTGGTATTGTTTCCAAAGACAGGGCCTGCTTATAATTCAAACATCCTGGACTCAGTAACTGCAACTATCGTCTTGGGATATTAACTCTTAGTATTTTGGGAGGTCTCATGTCTCATGCAACTTTCAAGTAGTGACCCAGAGCAACCTTTGGGTATTTAAACATGAATTCCTACTCCACTGCCTGGTCTTGGGGGTGGAGGACAAGAAGAGTTTGCTCACCAATACTTTATTTCCACTCTTTGACCCAGTAGGTTCTGGCTTTAGCTGTCCCACTAAGAAATGACAATGCAGACACAAAAACCAGAAGGCTGGCAAGAGTCCTAAGGGCCTGGGTTCCAGGCAGTGCTTTAATTTGTGAATCTTTGAAATTAAAATCAGTATGCCTGATCCATTGTACAAAAATAGCATGAATATTAAAAATGCTACTATTCTCTGCTGGGCAAAACAAAGAGTCTATGGAGTCTGAGGGTGCTACAAAGAAAGCAGGAGCAAATATTCAAAGAAAATCTCTAAAGAGAGACCAAGTAAATATCAAAATTTCCTTAGGCTTAAAAGTTAAGACTGTTGTAAGAGGCCATGTGAAGACCTTAATTATTTATCTTAGGACATTTGTGAGCCAGACAGAGCTGTCAAGTTACAAGAATAAAACAGGCCTTTAACCTTAAGCAGGTAAAACAAAAGGAAGAGGAAGCACAGGTAGAAGAGAACATCAGAGCTACTCTTTCTTCAGGAAGGCTGAACGGTTCCACCTTCCTGCAGAGAAAGTTCACAATTCTACTGGAATTATTCTGCACCTGCAGGTGAAAATCCAAGGGCACCTATGGGCATGGGAGTTAGAATGGAAGAAAATAAAACTATCATACCTTGCTAGGTGTGATGCATGCACAGGTCAGTAGGGAGTAGTGTTGTTTTGTTTTTTCTGTGTTCCAGGGAGGGGACAGGTCCAATCAAGATTTGGTTTTCAACTCTCAACTCACAAGCTTCTGTGCTACGCACCACCATGAAAAGTCCCTGAAAGAAAGGAGGAGCTGTGATCCTACTTGTAGGTCAAAGCAGGGCATGAAATGGTCAGTTCAAGAAGGAAAGCAGGGCCCTGGGCAAGATGGAAATGGAATCAAGCCAGGCTAAAGGACAGTCATAAATGCAAGAGCTGAAAGGGAGGGGCCAATGGGATCATCCATTTCCAAATCCCACCTGATGTAGAGATCCTTTACTCAGGATTCCTAACCAATGATTGGTCAACCTCTGTTTGGAATTCTCAAAGATATTTCTGGCAGACACAGAGTTGCAGCACTCAGATCCCTCTCCAAGAAAGAACTTAGCAACCCAGCTTCAAGGAACATGGTTAGCTGATCATCTCCGGCTGTTAGTGCCTTCAGGGTCTGCTTCTGCTTTTGAGCTGGGATCAGTCTTCTCTGGCAATCCCCAGCCGATGGCTGAGCAAGGTGGTAGCATGAAGTCCTGACAATTTCTGCCCAATATGGGACCCCTCTAATGGGCAATCTTTGCTTTGGAGCTCCTCATTGGTCAGGCAGAGTTTGTTGCAGATCCATCACAGTGTGAAGGTTCTCCTGCCCAATCTTGCTTTTGCTTCCCCCCCCCCCCAGGTGTTATTCCTCCACAAGCCTTGATATGTGAAACACAGGGGTTATTTTTAGGGTGTGAAACTATTCTTTATGATACCATAATAACACTACACATTAGTCAAAACCCGTAGAGCTTTACAGCACAAAGAGTGAACCTAATGTGCGCAAATTAAAGAAAAATTATTTAAGAGATCAGAGGATCTCAGGATGGAATGCACACTATGACAAAGCAATCTAACTGTATTACAAATGTTTGAAACAACATCACTGAAGGAGCTGGAGAGGAAAAGGTGCTGATCTAACTAACTTTCGGGATGAATGGCATCTGTAAAACTAAAGGCAACAGAAATTGTACGTAAGCATTAAATCTAGATGACAAAATTGGTTCCCATGGGAGTACGTGTTAATAATTCTAATACCACTATACAGGTATACTACAATTGATGTAAATGGATGGCAGGTGGTGGGAGCTGGATTTCTCATTGTTGGAATGGGAACTTACAGATAAGCCAAGGGGGGTCTGGAAATATCGACATGGTAAAGAATTAGAGTTGGAGACATCAGTATCAATTCATGTTTTGCTTAATATAGAGTCAGATTATTACAAATAGAAATAGTTATAAAGGTTTGCATATATACAGGTTAGTATACACACATATATCTTCTTGCTCTATTAACTGAAAGGGACTAGAAGCAACAACAGTTCAAGCATTTCTAGCACCGAGATCTTGATTTTCAATACTACTCTCTAATAAAAGGAGCCAAGGCTCCTTGAAGAAATGGCTGGTTCTAGGACTGGGGCAGGAAATATACAAGATGAGCCTCGAGCATCTTACAATGCCAGAATGTAAAGAAGTACAACAAACACAAACAAACAAACAAACAGAAACAACACCAAAACTCACATAGATGGTGGTATGACAAAGGGACACAGAAGTCAATTGAAAGAGTTCCCAATGGCCAAAGATGGGACAAATTGAGCAATCAAATTAATAAGTAATTATTGAAATAAAAACTTAAATATAAAATAAAATGCATGAGTCTCTACTAGTATAAATAAATAATTTAACAAATTGATCAAGAGAAGAGACGTAGTCCATGAAGAAGGATTCCAGATAATTTATATAGATAGTCCACCCTCAATGAGGCAGTGCTTAATTCCCCACTCCCTTAGCATGAGCTGTGTGTGTATTGTAACTTTCTTTCAAAGCATACAGCATGGAAAGGTGGAAAAGAGTGACTTTGCAGTGGAGAAAACGTATAAACACTGCTTCAGTCAGGAAATCAAGGTTAACACCAACAGTGATAAGTCATGCTGATAGTATGTACCCTTGATAATAATGCAACGAAATGGCACTTTACTTCTGTGACATTCCCAAGAACACACAACCCCAGTGTACTTGTAAGAAAAACATAAGACAAATCCCAATTACGAGACATCCTACAAAATGCTGGATTAACAGATTAACAGTCCTCAAAACTTTTAAAGTCATCAACAAAAGAAAGAAAGAAAGAAAGAAAGAAAGAAAGAAAGAAAGAAAGAAAGAAAAGAAAGAAAGAAAGAAAGAAAGAAAGAAAGAAAGAAAGAAAGAAAGAAAGAAAGAAAAGAAAGAAAGAAAGAAGAAGAGGAAGAAAGAAAGGAAGGAAGGAAAGGAAGGAAGGAAGGAAGGAAGAAAGAAAGAAAGAAAGAAAGAAAGAAAGAAAGAAAGAAAGAAAGAAAGAAAGAAAGAAAGAAAGAAAGAAAGAAAGAAAGAAAGGAAGGAAGGAAGGAAGGAAGAAGGAAAGAAAAGGAAGGAAGGAAGGAAAAAAAGTCTGAGAAACTGTCAAGCCAAGAGTAACCTAAACAGTCATGACTATAGATTTTTCTTTCTCCAATAAACAAAGACGCATGTGTCAGTCAGGACCCTGGCAGGAAACACTCTCCAATTTGAGAGTTTAACAAAGGGACTGTTTATAAAGGTAGGTCTGAGTAGAGTTTGAGAGACTTCAAGAGATAGCAGTTTCCCAGGGCTGTATAGTGAGGAACACAGACATGTGGAGAGGGCTGTCTGATGGGAGTTGTAGTCTTTAGTCAGAGGACACAACCAACCTGTGACAACCCAGCAGGAACAGCGCAAGGGGAACAAATACTTCTGACCACTCTCCTCCCTCCCTCTGATTTCCAACTGTGGCCTCCATTGGTTGACCCTAACTAAAGGTCAAATGCAAGAGAGCATTCAGATCAGCCTCTGGACACAGAGGAGAGTGGAGAAGGGTGGAGAGTGGATTTACAAGGCTAAATGGAAATATCCAGCACCCATATCATTTAAATCCCCTTTCATGACCATCCTTATAACAAATTGGTTCTGAGAGACAGAGGGGCCTCTGGACCTTAGTCCTGTGATCTTGGGGAAGTTACTACTTCTCTAAGCCTCATTCTCCTCATCTGTAAAATAAAGGGTTTAGACTAGGAAGTCTCTGAGAGCCCTTTCAGGCCTGATGCACATGATTCTAGAAGCAACGAAATGTCTTACCAGTCTATGGCTGATACATGCCTAGAGCCCTGACAGCTGTTTATTTACCAAAGTATATGCAGACCTCTTTTTTCCATGACACATCTCTGCATCTGTACAAGGCTGTGCAGTGTATGTTGGTTGGTGAGCCGTTCCCAGGAAAGAAGCAGGCTTTGCTCACTCATGTATGCAGACATATCGCAGGCACGCTAGTGGAGGAAACCTGAGACTGGGAAACCAGACTGAGCTCTGGACAAACAACCGCAAGAGGCGAGGAGGCAGGCCAAAGGGCAAGCCACTCACCAAGGTCCGGGTCAGCAGCGAGTGGGCACGCCTGCTTGTTCCTGAAGAAATTGTGAGGGTGCCTCCGCAGCTGGCAGCAGCTGGTGCAGCCGTCAGGCTGGCCCGGCAAAGGGTTGGCTGACAGCAACCACACAGATGGTAATAATTAGCCAGAAAGTCAAACTACGGAAAGTTCCAAGGGTCCAAGAGAGCCTCGTATTGAACAATGAACATACAGGCCTTCCCCCACTGCCTTGGGACATTTTGTTCTGTATTGTGTCTGCTTTTTCAACTGCTGCCTGCTTCAGTTTCTTCAAAACTTGTTTTGAAAATAACAAGTGAGGCTAAAGAAGGGAATATCCCTATTACCTTTCCAGGGCTGAAAGTACAGAAGGTTTAAGCCCTCCACTCCTAACCCCATATATCTTGGGCGACCTGGGCTATATAACAGATTTCTCACTTTTCCTAACTCCACCCCTAGTCATTAAAGTAGCAGCCTTCATAACTACTGATGGGCCCCACATGAGTACTGGTTTAAAGTGTGATTAAAGTTTCTAAGAAGAACCTATATTCCAAAATCCTTAAAACCCTCCCAAAACATTGAACAGATATACGCAAAAAAAAAAGAAAGAAAGAAACTAGACTGCCTTTTTATACTACATGCAAGAATAAACTCAAAATGGACTAAAGACTGAAATGTAACATTCAAAACCATAAAAATCCTAGAAAAAAAAACATAGGTAGTAAAATCTCTGACATTTCTCTTAGCACTATTTTTTCTGATATATCTCCTTGGGTAAGAGAAACAAAAATAATAATAATGAATGAATGGAACCACATCAAATTAAAAAGTTTTGCAGAGCCAAGGAAACCATCAACAAAACAAAAGACAGCCTACTGAATGAGAGAAGATATTTGCCAATGATATATCCTATAAGGAGTTAATATCCAAAATTTATGAAGAACTCATTCAACTCAACCACCAAAAAACAAACAACTTGATTCTTGTTGTAAACACACCCAGACTTAGGAGATGAGTGATTTAAGGTTGTTCAGTGACTTAGGGGCCTAAAAGCCTTACTACAGATGAGGAAGGAAGGGGAGTCCAGATGTGAAAGGCTAAGAAGGTGGGTGGGAAAAGGGCCACAAGGAAAAAGAAAAGGACTAAGACAGTGCTCTGAGCACCCTGGGAGAACTTCACAGACTTCAACTGCTGCCCGGAGTTGATCTGGTTGAGTCAGTGCTCTAAATGTTTTGAAATTTCAGAAAAGCATCTTCTCTATCATGTAACACATGAAGAGCCTTCTGTCTGGACTTCGGACCCTCAGAGAGGAGTTTGTCTTCCCAGCTTCGGAGAGGTTAATAAGTTAATCACTGTGGTGTGTGGTTAGGGCACTTAGGAAGTCTTCTTACTCCAAAATGCTTTTCCTCTTCACTATCACAGTGAAATCTAAGACTCTTAGAGCTGTACCTGCATATCAATTCATTTATTAATCACTGTCCAATGGTATGCTGAAAGTCAAGCACTGATCAGAGGAGGCTTGGATGAACAACTAATAAGATTAATTTTAGATATGGGATACTGAGGGGTTAGGGGGCACAGCAGTGCCCAATGGGAGGCCACAGCTGGGCCCTTCTCTGTGTTGTTAGAGAGTGACTGAGATCCCTTCAGAAAAGGAGGGAGCAATCCTAGAGACAGGGGGGCCCGTGGGAGTGCACCAGGAAAGGTTACAAAGACAACCTGCTTTGCTGGTTTACCCACACCTGGTCATGCCTGTGGGTGTCGCTCTCAAACCTTGGCTGTAAGAGCTACTGCTCCCACCATCCAGTCTACATACAGAGCTCTTCAAACAAATAGAAACGACTTATATCAGGGGCGATTTGATTTACTAGAACTGTAATATAAGATTTAAACACCCACACCCAAACCAGACAGTCCTGAGTTAGAATCCCAACCCCAGCACTTACCAGCTGTGTGTGTTTGTGCACGTTATTTCCTTCTGTAAACCTTTCATTGTAAATTGGGGATAATAATAGCTCTCACCTGATAGGTGGTCATGAGAATTAAACAGATGAGATAATGCCTATGAAGCACTTAGCACAGGTGTGGCTCAGAGTAAGTGCTCAATATATGGTACTAATTTCCATAAGTACAAAAATAAATAAATTATAAGTACAAAAATAAATAAATTATAGTTCATTTAATCAAAAGACCCAATTTGGCAAATCCAACTCTAAAGATTTGTTGTTTCAGTTCTACCTCTTTAATCCCTGGAAGAACTTCTAAGCTCTTCCTCGTGGGTCCTAAGCTACCTCTCCAGGACCCTGGATCCTTCCTGGCTGGGGTCCACGTACAACCCTCACGCCCATAGCTCACAGTTTAAATTATTGGTGCCCATTTTATGGTCTCAAACACTAGTTACTTCTTACTTCCAGGCTGCCACCCAACTACCTTATCTAAAGTTAATCCAACAACCTCTTTTACACATAATAACATATTTATTGACTGCTTACTATGTGCCAGACAAAGTTCTAAATGCTTTATGTGGACTAAGATATCATATGAAATAGGTACTGTTATTTTCATCTCTCTACATAGGATATCATTATTTTGATAATTTTCATAAGACAACCTAGCTAATATGTGGCAGAGCTGGGATTTGAATGCGGGGAGTCTGGCTCCACAGCTGGCTTTTTGCAACTAAACCCTACAGCCTCTCAAAGGAGAGGTCAAGTTTATCAGAGATACAGCTTAGATAAGAATCCTGACTCTGCTTTATCATAGAGGTACCCTTCCTTCCACGGACATTCTGTTCTGGCCCTGCCATTGTTCCTCCCAGCCTGTTCTTGGGGGTATCCTTTGGCAAAAAATATGGAAGAACTATTCTCACAATATTCCTCTTACCTCTGCCAAACAGGGTTACAAAAACATTCAAGGCAGTTTGCTCAGACTCAGGGGATATAGCTTCAATCCCACCTTCACCACGGCTAACTGGCTGGGTGACCTTGAGCAAGTCGCTAATGTCTCTACCTTTAGACTCCTCATCAGCAGAGTGGGCATCGTGCTGAAGGCTGTCTTGTAGGGCTGTTGTGGGGAGTGCATGAGCTATGTGTAATGTGCTCAGCACAAGGTCTCAGTAAGTAAGCTGTAAGGAAGATCTATAATAACTATTATGATTATTGACCACACTGCCCATAACTATGAGCAGAAGAGAGAAGGGCACATTCAGAAAAGACTCAGAGAGAGACCAGGTTGTAATCTCAGCTCTCTGGGGCCCTGCCCCTTGTCTGTCCCTGCATGTGAGGATGGGCTGCCTGAGTCAAAAGCACTCACCTCCCAAGCCTGGCTGGTACTTGCCTCCCAGGGCAGGAGATGATTATTAAGTAGGAGGCAGATGAGGAGGGCCAAGCTAGAAATCCCTCTGTAAACCACCTCTGTTTTATAAGCCATCATTTCAGTCTAGACAAAGCATTCCTTGTTCCAGGTCAGCAGCTGAAAGTTTTTCAAAACTTTTTTTCCACCGGGCACCCCACCATAGAAGTCAGATAAAGATATAGCTGCTTCATTGGAAGTGGGAAAAGGCAGGTCCTGGAGCACCCACAGGCTCCTGATTGAATTCTCCAAAAAGGGATCCTGTGCCCCTTCCGAAGAGAAATGATATCCTTAGACAACAGCTTAAGAAACATTTCCCAAGAGAAACAAATGTGTATGAAATACAAACCCTGTCCTAGGGGCTTTAGAGCCTAGTGAGCTGGCAGCTGCAGCCTTGCACTGGCTGGCAACTGAGCACCAATGTCCCTGGTGGAAAGTACAAACCTAACAAGGTACTGTTGCTCTCCCTCTGCCCCACATAACCTGAGGCTTCTCAGTGGTAAGGGGTCCCTCCACATTCCTATAGCACACTCTCAGGACGGGGGAGAGCATGCTTGCATTGTTCACCTGCTTCAGAAAAATAATCCTTTACAATTAATTTACCTTTCACAACATCTCTATGAGGTGGGTTTATTACTATCCCATTTCACAGATAAGGAAACTGAGGCTGAGAACATTGAACCTGTCCAAAGTCACCCAGCTAGACAATACTGGAACTGGACTCCAGACTGGGGCTACCTCAGTTCAGATCCCTTCTCTGCCACTTACTAGTTGTGTCCCTTGCCTCAATCTCCTCATCTGTAAAATCGGGATGATGATGATGATGATGATGATGATGATGATGATGATGATGATGATGATACCTACCACCCTTAGAACTGTGCCTGGCACACAGCTAGTGCTCAACAAGAGTTAGTGGCTGCCTTGGGGTCACCAACTAACAGGTTATGACTAATTTTGTTCAATTCATTCGCCCAGTTATTTAGCCTATTAGAGAACAGTGCACAGCAGCATGAGGCTAAGGAGAAAAATGTGTAGATTGGAGAAACCAACGCTGTAGGAGTGCAGAGAAAGGGCATTTGAAATGCTTCATGACCACTTCATAAATTTTGGAATACTCCTTGTGCAGAAACCATGCTAAGTCCTCTGAGTTACTCCAATGTCAGCACACATGTTGCCAAAGCCAGCCTTTCAGTGATGACAGCTGGGAGCATGTCCCTAAGGGAGCCATGGGTCACATACAGCTTTCTGGGTAGACCAGTTAGCCTGCCACAGACAGCTAAGTCTTGCACAGCACCTGGGCTCTGCCCATAAATGCAGAGCACTGGTGCTCAAGGTGCCACATCTTCACGTCTGGAGGGGCAACTCAAGGTGTGTGTCCCAATCCATGATGGTGGCTGGAAGGGAGGCGAGGAGACAGCACTGGAGGAGCCAAGAAAATATCTGGGCCAGGTCCTGGGAAACAGCTGAACCCCAGTTCATTACGGCAAAAATGCGTTTCCCTAGTCTTTCCATTTTGGTCATTTCTCTCTGAATGTATTCAGAGCTAAAGTTATTTATAAATGCTCCTTGATGAGAGAGAGAGAGAGAGAGAGAGAGAGAGAGAGAGAGAGAGAAGAGGGAGGGAGGGAGGGAGAGAAAGAGAGAGAGAGAGAGAGAGAAAGGAAAGAAGAAAGAAAGGAAGGAAAGAAGGAAAGAAGGAAGGAAGGAAGGAAGGAAGGAAAAAAAGAAACAGAAAGAAAAAGAAAGAAAGAGGAAGAGAGGGGGATGAAGGAAAGAAGGAAGAAAAAAAGGAGGGAGGAAAGGGAGAGAGAGGAAGGAAGAAAGGAAGGAAGGAAGGAAAAAAGAAAGGAAGGAAGGAAGGAAGGAAGGAAGGAAGGAAGGAAGGAAGAAAATCAGGAAATTCCTGGAATTCTGCCGTAACACTTTTCACAGCAGAACTCCAACAAAACGTGTGCTTCCAGGGACCCAGGAATTAAAGTTAAATTTGGAAAGATGGTGGGAAGAGAAATGCCTGACCTTAGTCCTGGAGTCCACCCACCAATGACACACACCCATCAGCGAAAATGCTCTCAGCCCAAGGCTTAAAGGACAAGGGCCTCATTTTGCTCAATACATGTCAAACGATCACAAGAATGTCCCATCCCTCGGTTCCTACCTCTTCGGTCTTGGTCCCGGGGTCGTGTCTCTCTGGCTTTCGCACCACCTGCTACAGATCCATCATCTCTCCTTGGGAAGCCGAGCCGCTGGTCAGGGAAGGGTTCCGTGGAAGGAAGGGGAGGGCAGAGCTGAGATCAGCGACCTGGGGAGGGAATGGTCTCTGAACCAGGCACTTGGTTACAGGCAAGAGGATGTTTTGCAATTTTTGGCTTTAATTTCCAGAAGCAGAACAGGAAATGTCCACTGCGGCTGGGAGCTCAAGAGAGAAATCGGCTGTAGCCCGCCTGCAGAGGGGGATCTCCGAGAGCTCTCTCACCCGTGGCCTGTCTGGAATTTAAAGCTCTGTCTGAATTCTGGTGCCTTCCCACCCTTACTCTTTCCTCTCGCCCCCCTTTTTTTCTTAATGGAACGTCACTTTCATTCCTGACATGCTGGAAAATTTTTCCTTTGCCTAAACTTGGCTCAGGAACACCCCCTCCTTGTGAGAGAATTTCTCCTGTTACACAGTTCAGCTTTTTTTTTTTTTTTTTTTTTTAAAGAGAGCTATTTATTTTGCCAACTTTTGTGCTAGGGACATTTTTCATGGATTTCCACCCCCTCCCCCATAAATCTCTGAATTCCGAGAAATATCCACACCCACATCCCTCTTGACTGGTTTTTTTTTTTTTTTTTTCATTCTAATTAAAAATAACAACAAAAGTAATAATAACTAGTAAAAGATTGCAGTGAAAATGTCCTTAAACTGTGGGCTCAGTGGGTCCTGCCCAGGTTAGACGTCTGCTTGTGCCCATCTGGGTTCACAGTGCAGTGTGTGGTGTGTGGTAGGAGGGGTATTGATTCTCTCAAGGCCCTTTCTTAGTTCTAGGTCTTTCTATGATGGTTACATAGGAATTGACTACCTTTTCCCAAATGGGATCCAGTTCCAAGTTACAAACTCTGCCTCCTTAGCCCCACCCCCACCCCCGCCAGGAATGTGGCAGGGACACTTGTGATTTGATTCTTGAAGGTGCTGGGGTGGAGGTACATGTGGGTGAGAGACGATCTTAAGATTCGATTGTTGATTATTGCCGCGGGGGGGGGGGGGGGGTCGGCATGTCTGTGAACTGTCAAATGCCACCACAAATTGGGAACCTTTAGGGTACTTGTTGACCCCTGCAATAAAAGTGGGTAGTTCTCACGGTGCTAATTAGAAAATCGCTCAAAAACAGGAAATGACAATGTCTCCTCTGTTCTGTTTATTTTAAAAGGTGGATAATAAAGAAATTAATCGTGTAAGCAATACGGAAAACAGTTTTGCCCATTCGTCAAACTAGAAAGTTTCAAATGTTTTAGAAGTATCCTTAATTCCAAAAATTACACTGAGGCTAGTAATTTTTAGATTGTCGGTTTGATGTACTGATTACATATTATTTTTTATCCAGTCAGTAAAGCAAGACTGACCTAGGTGGTACTTTTCTGTTCTAGCTTGAGTTTTTGTACCTGAACTTGAAAGTAATTGAAAAGCATTCATATTCTGAAATTTAGAGATTCTATCATTTTTAACTCATTTTTATTGTGGAAGTAATCCTAATAAACAAAATTTAACCTATCATTAAAAGTGTTTAACTAGACACCTATTTTTAAACATATTTAAACATAACAGTAAAATAAAATAGAACTCCCTCATTTGGTGTTTGTCTCCAAATGGTGTCAAGAATCACACTCTGGAAAGAGGTAGGCAGAGTGAGTCTATTTGATATCTAAAAAATAGACAACACCTGTTTTTAAAAGATTGATCATGCCCCCAATTGAGGGCAAAAATCACAGGCTGGAAGTGTGTCGCTCAGTGGGCGCAGCTCACCACAAGGGTGTGGGGATGTTGCCAGGCAAAACTGGTGAGGTGGCACTTCTAATTTGCATCTTGAGAGCAAGGTTCACTAGATTAGGCAGGTCTTTTACTCATTAAAGTAGCTCCTTGGATATCATGAATGTAGATACAAGCCTAAGTCTTGTATTGGGCAGCAAAACACAGAGCTCAAGGTGAGATGAAAACCCAGTCTTTTTAAGGTTAAACAGTATATCACAGAAGAGCAAAGCTTGGATTGGTTTGTGGATGAGGGAGCATAGTCAATTTAACTGCCTACAAAACGTTGATTGAATACCTACTGTGTGTGCCAGGTCTATTTGAGTCCTCAGATGAAAACAATTTTAACACAGCTCTGTAAGGTATTGTTGCTGTCATTATACAAATGTGGAGCTGCGGTTCTGCGAAGTGCATTTTGCAATTTTGCTTGTCAGTGTTAAAATTGTTCATGATTTTAGTTTTTAAGGAGTCATTTTATTCATGCTGCCTGTCCAGTCTCCCAACTCCCTACCATGTTTCATGTTAGAATTCCAAATTTCATCAATTCATTTATTCCAGTCAATTAACATTTACTGCACATCTAGTGCTGGGACAGGGGTTGAATGCTTCAAGCTCTGTCCTGGGGATGTTTTTAATCTAGTGTGTGGGGGGGCAATTAGCATGCTGGTATTATTTGATGCAGCAATTCCACTTCTAGGTATAGACCCCAGAGAACTGAAAACATATGCCACACAAAGACCTGTACATGAATGTTCACAGTAGCATTGTACATAATAGCTGCTGTGGAAACAACACAAATATCCACCATTTGATGAAAGGGTAAACTAAATGTGATATTGTCATACTATAGAAAATAGCCATAAAAAGAAACAAATATATGCTACAGTATGGATGAACCTTGAATACATTACACTAAGTGAAAGAAGCTAGTCACAAAACATCACATATTATATAATTTCATTTATATGCAATGTCTATAATAGGCAAACCCATGGAGACAGAAAGTAGATTAGTGGCTGCCAGGGCCTGGGGTGGTGGTATGTCAGTAGCAGGAACTTGAGGGTTGATAGGTAGTTAAAGGGTATGGGATTTCTTTGGGAGATGATGAATATGTTCTAGAATTGATTGTGGCAATAGGTGCACAACTTTGTGGATATACTGAAAAACACTAAATTGTATACTCTAAAAGGTATGTAAATTTCATCTAAATAAAACTATTGCAAAAACAATACAAATACCTGAAAAAAATTATACTTGCTTATTTTATAACCCACCCCAACTTCTAAAGTGCCATATTCCCTGTACAGTTTCTTATTTCCTTGAGTAATTCACTTTGAGGTTTTATTTTGAGAAATTCAAGACACTGAGCAAAGAAAAGGTCATGTGGGAAATTCAAGGAAAGTATCATTTCTTATAGGAACAAATTATTCTGCATACTTTGACAATCTTTCTTCTTTAGGGAAACAAATATTCTCAAGTTCTTTCCATTCTGCTTTTTACCAAAATTCATATCCAGAGGATTTTGAAAGTGTAATTACACTGAGATTTAGGAGCCTGACAATGCTTACTCTATACGCATTTAATTAATGAGCAAATGTTTGAGTGTCTTAAGCTAATGAAGTACATTTACTCTGATTTTTTCTCTCTCGGAAATGCCCAAACCCCTTTTATATTCCAGGTGCCCTGAAAGGTGCAGGTGCTAAGAGTATGCAGAGGAACCACGCAAAGAAACAGACGCAGCAGGCAGCTCCACGTGCTATAATAGAAAGTGCAGGTACAATAATGGGCTAGAGGGGGCAAGAAGTGCCTTGTGTGGGGAACAGCTGGTAAGGCCGGCGGGGAGGCTCTGAGAACGGTGAAACCGGCACATCCGCTCTAGGATTTCTGGAAAGCATAAGTTTTATTATCGTTGGTGGGTTTTTGTTTTGTTTTTCCATTAATTGAATTGCTGTTCTATTACAGTTGTCCCATTTTACCCCCGTTGCTCTCCCCTGCCGCCCGCCCACCTCCCTCCTCTCACACAGTCGATCCCCACCCTGTAGTCGTCGTTGTTTTGAAGGATGGTTAAAGTACGCTAACTTAGAAGCAGCTTCCTGGCTCCTGAAATGTGATTGGACAGTTTCAGAAAGGGAAGGCGATTCAGCCGCTCTTCTTAAGAATCCATTACGGGGACAAACTTCCTTTTTCCGCGTGGGCCAGCTGTCATTCCTACATATGTCCAGTAGATGGAAGCATTGCTGTTCTAGAAAGAACATTCTCTCGCCGTACTGCTCAAGGCAGCTGAGAGCCAGAAACGGCTGCCGATGAGGCAGTAGCCCACAAGTACGCGGTATAAAGAGCATGGGCTTTGGGGTTGGCTGAAGCTGTTTTCACCTTAGTGGAGTCATCTTGGGCACGCTACTTAAGTTCTCTGAACCTTGGCTGCCTCATCCAAAAAGTGAGAATTTCACAGACCCACGGTCTCATAAACACCATTTCCGAAGTCCCACATTCTGAAAACCAGAAGCATTTCGTAACTGGACAACAAGACCTCCCCTAAACTGATTCACTGTTATGGATCTTCCTACTTGGTGTGAATATTCTTACATTTCATCGCGAAAAGGATTTGCGTGCTTCCTTACAAGGTGCTCCCCTGCCTACTGGGGGTTTGATCTAATAAAACATGTATTATGCAGTATTATCTTTCCAACATCTGAAAAAACACAAAAACAGAATCCTGAGGCACACCTGGCTGTTGGGATAAGAGATCATGGGCCTGCAATGCTGTGGTGAGGATGGAAGGGGGTAGCTTGTCTAAAGCACCTGGCACACCTTGGCTTCTCAGGGACCCTTCTCTCTCCCATCCGAGCCAGCAGATGTGGGGGCCAGAAAACAAGAGAAAGCCCAAGGGAAGGAAAAGGCAAAGAATTCCTCTTAAGGCCTTTGTATCATTCATTCATACAACAAAGATATATTAAGCACCTGCTGCGTGCCAGATACTTTGTGATTAATAATAGGCTTATAGTCTTCTGTTATGCTTTTGTCCTCTTTAGGGGTAAGTGCAGAGGTTGTCTTGGCTGGGTTCCATGCATTCTTTAGGCCACAGGGTCCTTGGGTGAGGCAGAAGTAAGGTATAGAAGGAGGTGGCTGCACCAGATACTGCTGAAAGAGAAGAAAAAGATCCTGTTCCTAGGACTCGGCCCACACTGTGGCTTCCTTTGCCACCCATTTCTAAACTTTTAATACCATCTTTGATTTTCACTCTGAAGATTTCACCTGGGTAAGCTTCTGCCCTGGAGTAGGGGTGGCTGTTGAAGTCAGAGGTCCAAAGATGGACTTAAGATACAACTCACCTCCAGGCCTTTTTTGACTCTGCAGTAAATAGCAAAAAGCCCTGGAATCTCACTCTGCTGCACATGAATGTCTGTTATCGATTCACCACGGGCGTAATGGAGATAACCTGGCTCTGTCCATGGCACTGTCATTTCTCTTGCTCCTTCTCCCTTCCTGCTTGTTTACGCTCTAGTAATACAAGGGCTTGCAGTCCTTCAAACATGCCAAATTTGGCCTTCCTTCTTTGCCTTTGCACATGCTGTTCCCTTTTCCTGAAACTGCCTTTACCACTCCTCCTTTCTCTCCTGTTTAATTCCTGGTAGTTCCTCAGCACAGCCCACGGCTCAATTGCTCAAGATACCTTACCTACCCTTCCTTTCCTATTAGTCTGAGTCATCCTGAGTGACCTTGTGCTCACTGCCATCACTGCATTGGGATTGTCAAGGTCGGTCCGTGCTCGACCCTCACCCTACCTACCACACACATACACTGGCAGCACCATGAGAGCACACCGTATTCTTCGTTCTGTCCTTAAACCACTGCGCTGGCCACTTAAATAATTGTGGGTGGATTGAATGAATGGCAGTGAAGATCAATGTTACTGTATTTATGAAAGGACTTTGAGCTCATGGGACACATCAGAAAATGACATAAATCCACACTCATTGCAAGAAGACATCAGTGATCTCTTTGAATGTCAGGCTCTCACCCTGCACAACCCATTGCTTCATTCTTGGGACAGAGACCTTACTTCTGGGAAGCACATTGGGCTGGAAGTCCCAAAGCTTGGGCTCGGGACCCATGTCTGTCATTAGCCAATGGTGTGATCATATCATTGACCATCATACAGCAGCTTAGCCTCCTTCTCAAGGTAAGGAGAATTCAAAACAGCTGTTCCCTAAAGTTCTAATCTTCTGTGGCTTTATCCGAGGACATAGATGAGTGGGTTCATTGAATACATGATAATGTGTAGTTTAACTTGCTAGTTCTAAAAATAGAACATAGATGTGTATGCACCCAAGTGTGTAAAGAGTGTGGGTAAGGGTGCCATCAGTGGGGTTGGTGGCCATTTGGAAGACTGCCACTCAAACATTTCTACCTTTACAGATTGATTCCTCCTCTGTCTTTAGGAAGCCTCCCTCTAACATTCAACCACTTCTGGGTCCCACCTTTTTACCTTAAAATTATAGAATTTCAAGGCTGTGAAGGAGTTTAGTGGATAACAGCTCAATTATCTTGTCAAACCTTGCAGCAATAGTTAATGGACAACTGAATGGAAGAGGCGCTGACAAGCACCTGGGTAGTAAGGCCCAGTGACTCCTGCAAGCTGCTGATAGGAAAGTAAGAAGGTAAGCAAAGAAGAAATTTCTCCTACCTTGTTAGTTTCTCCTGTAGCCATTATCAGTAATGCAAACACTTCTACAAAAGCAGAACTTCTGTTCCAAATACAAGGTATTCTCCGCTTCCCCATTCTGCTCTGTAGGCTTCCTTCTACCACACACCAGTTGCTCAAACCAGAGACCTGTAATCATTCTCTCTCTTCCCCACCTCTAACACTCAATCCTGTCATCTCTTCCTTCAAATATATTCCCATCTGACCACTTCTCACAAACTCCACTGCTCAAACCCAAATCAAAATCGCTGTCATTTTGCCAGAAATAATGCAACAGGCTTCCAAGTGGGTCCCTGCCTCTACCCTTGTTCCCCTAGATGTCATTCTCTCTATGGCAGCCAGAACCATCTTCTTCAGTTAAAAGCCCCCCAATGGCTTCCTATTTTTAGTATAGGAAGATCAAAAATGGCTTACCATGTCACAAGGCTCCTGCCTACCTCTCTAACCTCTCATTCCAGGCTGTCCCACACTGACCTTTCTGTCCCTTCAACATGCCAAGCATTTTGCTGTTTCAGGACCTTTGAATATATTATTGCTTCTTCCTCCAGATCTTCATACACAGGCCCACCCCTAACATTAATGAGGCCCAGGCATATGGAGAGTCACATACCTCTAAAAACTGTTACATGAGATACATTCTCTCCTCTTACCATGATAAATGCCTTCATAATGACGAAATTGAAAAATCTATGTAAATGTATGGTTTCTATGACCATAGGTTTGCAAAATATAAAGGACAATTGAAGTTACTTATTATTGTGCATATTTGAGTGTTCTATCAGTTGGTATTTAAATGAGTAACAGACACTATTTGTAACATATATTTATTTCACAAAAATTTATTTTTGACCCCTGGCTGCTGTGGCTCAGTGGATTGAGCATTGGCATTTGAGCCAAGTGTCACTGGTTCGATTCCTAGTCAGGGCACATGGCTAGGTTGCACATCAGGTCCCTAGTTGAGGGCACAAGTGAGAGGCAACCAAACAGTGATGTTTCTCTCCCTCTCTTCTCCTTTCCCCTCTCTCTACAAACAAACAAACAAGCAAACAAATAAATAAATTTAAAAAAATGTATTTTTGGTTTTCACAAGTGAAATGAGGAAAAAAGTTATTTTCAAATAATTGTGTTCTATTGAATGAATAACATAAAAGGTTTTTTTTCTTTTATTTTTTGGTTTTTCAATTACAGTTGTCCCATTTTTCCCCCATTTCTCCCCCCCATATAAAAGATTTTTTAAATGGTATTGTCTTCAAGTGTATAAAATTTAAATATATTATCATTAAAAATGTAAGTGAAAGTAAATATAAAATAAAAAGCTAAAATATTTTCACATATGCTTTTAAAGAAGTTATTTTTCTCAAACAATTAAAGTGACTTAAAATTAAGTAAATGCATATATAATTAATGGATATGAATATTTTTACTTAGAATTATTTAAATAAAAGTGAAGAAAATTTTTGAAAAATTTAAGTCATATTAAATATTCTTATTAACAAAATGATTCTCAATATTAGTATTCGATGTTCATGTGGTTGTTAAAGCAAAGAATAGGTATGCTTTAAGCATCCTACATCTAGGTCAATATACATACAAATTTAAGAGAAATATGAGTTATTTAACAATGTAAATGTTCCTCACATACCATGTGCAAATGTTGCAAATACCACTTTAACTCATGAGCATCCCCAAATACAAAGAACAACAACAACAAAAACAAAACAGATGCTCAGAATTATGGGAAACAGTCCTTTATGCAATCATTTATTGCATTGATGATAGAAGAAGGGTTTACCAATTCATTTGTATTTTCTCTGATCTAAGCACATCTGCTATACTCATCCTCTCCATACTAATTTTTGTTTGGATGCAGAGGTGAAAAAGCAAATTTCTCTGGAGCCCAAGCTATGTTCAATAACGAGCATGCTTAGGGTCTTCTTACACAGGGCTCATGGCAGGGGCCCTTATTGCCTTGGTCCACGGGTAGTTCTGTTCATCAGGTCACTTCCTTCCTAGACTCTCAGACATAGAAAGGCCTTCCCTGAACACCTTGACTAGCTGAAGAGTTGCCTACCTCCTCACCCCAGTCATTCTCTATCCATTGTCCTAGTTGCTTTTCATCATAGCAATGACCACTCTCTGGAATTACATTACATATCTCTTATTTGTTGATTGCTTATGAGGCTTGTCTGGAAAAAGTCAAGCCATTGTTAATATAACAAGAATGATTTGCATGACATCAATGTAACATGGCAGCCAAGGAGAGTGGGCTGGAATTTGCATGTATGAACAATGACGACTTCACCGTACTAGTCAGTGGGGGCAGTAGATACCGTCAAGTGGACATGTGTACTATAGGGCTGTCACATTCAAAATGACTGAGCAAGTAGAGCAACAAATCTGCATCAGATTTTGTGTTTAGCTTGAACATTCCTCCATGGAAACTATTTGGATAATTTAGAAGGCCACAGCTGTGGGCAACTGGTGATTGGCAGCTTCATCACAACAATGTGCCTGCTCATGCATCACATCTGGTGCAGAGATTTTTGAAGAAACATCAAATAACCCAGGTAACTCAGTCCCCCACAGCCCAGATTTGACACCCTATGACTTCTGGCTTTTCCCAAAACTAAAATCACCTTTGAAAGGGAAGAGATTTCCGACTGTCAATGAGATTCAGGAAAATACAATGGAGCAGCTGATGGCGATTGGGAGAACTATGTGAGGTCCCAAGGTGTCTACTTTGAAGGGGACTGGGGTGTCATTGTCCTACGCGCAATATTTGTTGTATCTTGCATCTTCTTCAATAAGTGTCTCTATTTCTTTATATTACATTGTTCTCTACATTCTGGACAAATCTCGTATTATTGCCCTCCCCCCTCCACCATGGTTTTTGTCATGTCTACTTTATACACTCAGCCCTTACAAGAGAGTGAAAGGTTAGGCCTCAATAACTATTTATTAATAATTAAATATCTCCAACCTTATAATTCTAGAGGTACTATAGCAAAGCACATTTACTTAGAAGATGCTGGTTCACCCTTATATAGACCCTGCTCATTCATGCCCACAACCTGTGAAGTACAAAGGGCTCGACTAGGACTAGGAGAGGTTTGGAGGTTTGTCAGTGTGAGCACGTAGTAGAGTTGGGACTTGAAACCAGTCTCCTAACCATAAAATTAGGTTTTATATACTGCTGGAGTGACGAAGGGGCCTTTTAGGTTTATCACACTGCCTTGAAACGTACACCAGTGGTGAGCAGCCCCATCCATGCATTTCTTCCCCTAGAGGGCAGTGGCCGCACACACATGGACACCTAACTAATATGCTCCACTAGATAGCAGTGATGAGTGCCCACATCTTCACCCAGATTTTGGAAGACCCTCGAGACAGTCTGATAACACCAATACTGTCATACCAGTGCCATAGATCTTATTACCTCTCCGTGTTTCCAGAGAGTCGGGAACTTCCCGGTAGGAAGCCCCCACCCCACCCCCACCTGCCTTTACCCATGTTTTTCCAAGTAGAAAGTTAGAATTTAAAGCCAAATACATCTCTGCTACTTTCTGCTTTCAGATAACTTATTACCAGTGTTTCTCCATCTTCATACTACTGACATTTTAGGTTGGAAATTTTTTTGTTGTGGAGGGGTTGTCCTGTATGTTGTAGGATGTCTAACAGCATCCTTGACCTCCACCCACTAGCTGCCAATAGTACTCACTACCCTCTCTCCCCCACCAAAACACACACACACACACAATTGTAACGACCACAAATGTCTACAAACATGGCCGAATGCCCGTGGGAAAGAAGGGGTGAAATTACCCTATGAGCCTGGTTTGAGAACCACTGTCTCATTGTTGTAAATAACAAAAAGCAAACTGCCCATGGAATAGATGTCATGGAGTCCAGTTGCTTCAAGACACTGCTGAGAAGGAATTCACAAATGTTCTCAGCACAGGATCTCGCGATTTTTGTGTAAACTTTTCTTCCAGCAACATTTAATGCTTTACCATTTCCAAATGGCAATCATTTGCAAATTAAATGGTGTTTATCCTCCTGACTATGAACTCTAAAAGGCGTGCAGAGAATGTGTGTGTGTGTGTGTGTGTGTGTGTGTGTGTGTGTGTGAGCACACAGTTCTTAGACCCTAGGAGTCATTTATCTGCCTTTTATTGTTGTTGTTCCTCTCTTGGCCTCTTCCTCCACCAGACAGGCTTAATAACTGGCAATCATCACATTGCAGGGCAAAGCTGTTGGCAACCACCTCCGTACCGGAGGACTCAGACGATCCACAGAGCTTGCTGGAGCCATTACTTCTTTTGTTTTCTCAGGCAGACTGCAGTTTTGTCTCTTGGCTCTCACTGAATGAAGAGAATCTTAAAGCATCATGTGGCAGCAAATGACTTCGTATAAGCTGGAAAAAGAAGTAAACAGGAAGTCAACAGCAAAGGAGAAATAAAAGTGATCGGTCAATTAGATTGTTCAATACCCCCTAGGCATCTTTGGGAAAAGCTGGGCTGCATTAATGAGACCTGGTCATCCAGTCCCAGAGCAGAGCTGCAGGATGCTGCCCAGGGAAGTCAGTGCCAAACCCCTTTAAGGGCCAAAGATCTGCCAGGAGAGGCAGAACAATGTGGCCCACATGCATGCGTGAAAACCATCACAGCCAAGTTGCAGAATTTACAGGACAATTTTTTCTCCTTTCCTGGACTCGGATGAAAGACTGCACTGTGAGTGGAGAACACAATTGCCCTGGCATTCCCAACCCACATCTGGCTGCTCTTGTTGCACACCCTAGCTTTTCACATTCACAGAGAGACAACCCACTATGTTCTTGAGACATGCCAGGCACTGAGGTTCCAAGTGTGCCCCAGAATCCACTTCTCAGGACCCTGGTTGCCCTTCTGGCCACCACCCAGTGCCTATGGCTTCCGTGCCCAGAATTCTGACCCAGCAGTGTCCCTCCAACAACAGGAATCACTATAGGGTTTATTCTTTAAACCTGATCCATCTTGCCCACAGTCTTTCTTGAAAGCAGTATCAAAGAGAATTTGGGGAGTGATATAGTGACTTCTTTGACATCAATCTGAAAGGGATGCCTCCCAAAACTGAGAGAAAAGAAGAGAGACACCAGGTTCTTGGTATCTCATTTTGCAAGAAAGATCAGATTGTGCAGACTGAGATTTTTCTTTTCTTTCTTTCTTTTTTTAAAGGATGTAAGAGGTGACAAACTAGTTTGAAAGGTCAAAAGGATAAGGAACATATTTTAGGCACGTTTCTAAGCCTACCTGGAAGGGGGAGGGTATGCAACATACAGAACACTATGATTAAAAAAGAACTCCTTCTCCAATCCAATCAAAATTCCTCTAGTCTACTTATTCTTTTCACAGATTATACTTCAGATTCAAACATAGAAGTGGCTGTAGACCAGAGGTCTCCATTCCTGAGGTTCAGCTATGGATGGTGGGGACATTTCGAAGGAGGCCCCTGAAAAGACTCAGATTACTCGTGATGTAAAACAACAGGATGATAGCGGAGCTCTGACCTCAGTGCTTCTGAACTAGCAAGTTGTTATCCAACACTTGACACCCTTGTGACAAGACCGAAGCGTAGAGATCCCGACCAGGTGTGTGAAAGTGGCTGGTGTCCAGCTTCTGTTTAAGCAAAGGCTCACCTTCCTGGAAACACTCTTGCTGTCTGGCCCCAGGCCACTGTAGCAGAGCCGCTTGCAGGATGTAGCCCTGGCTGCCCTCCCCAATCACTGCATAAGGAGAGGGCCCCAGGAGGGGGTCATGAAACCTCCAGCCCAGGCTCAGACTTCATTTTATCAACCTCTGCATGATCCTCCATCTCCTCCGTAACCAGTCCCAGCAGGAAGCGAGCAATCACAAATGTATAACTTTGGACAACAACCCGGACCTCATGTGGTAAACACAGATACACATCTGCTGAATGGGGAGGGTCTCTCAGTATGACTTCCGTTTTCCAGATAAGACTTGACCCAGCCGGTCATCATGGACAGTAAGTAAATCAATGAGCTTCTGCCATGTGTCTGGGCTGTGTTTGGCACTATGTATCATATTAAAGAAGCCCAAACATGCTTCTATTCCGGCTTCTGTGCAGTTGCATTCTAGCTCAACTCACAAGGCTAACAAATATGCAAGGCTGAGATCATAATATGTGGCCAAATGATCATTCTGGCCATCAGGGATCTCAAGCCTGAACATTTAGGTAGCACTACGGCACTTTGTTCAATAATCCCTCACATTGTCATTTGATTTTTATTTTTTGTCCCTGATCATCCATTAGATTATAACTCCTCCAGTACAACTTACTCTTCTTGGAGCCAGCCTCATTTCTCTCTCTCTCTCTCTCTCTCTCTCTCTCTCTCTCTCTCTCTCTCACACACACACACACACACACACACAGCTTCCGGCACAGTGCTGCACACAGAGTTAGGTGCTTGTTATGCTGTTCCTGAATGCCCCAGTAAGTTAATTGTGTGGAACAGAATATAATTGCAATAGGAGTTGGTGTCAGGGAGCAATCTGGGTGGGCAGGAGGAGTTGTAGAAAGGAGATGGAATGGAGATGCAAGAGGCAATTGACAGTAAACAACTGTGGTTCTTTATTTTTTCCCTTTGAATGTAGTGATTAAAGATAACATTTAAACATTATAAAAGTGCACATATTCATTAGAGGAAATTTGTAAAGTAAAAAAATATATAAAGAAAGACATTTAAATCACAGGTAATTTGACTCCCAGACATTCGTAAACACACAAAATAAATGATTATAAACTGTAACAAGTGTTATGCGGGAACAGATAAATAAGAGAATAAATAATGGAGGCCGCTTTGAGGGTGTGGCATTTAAACTGAGACCTGAAGGATGAGCAGATGTTACACGGGTGAAGAGAGGGAGAAGGAGCCTAACAGGCAGGTGTGTGTCACGGAACATAATTTTTTAAAAAGGCAAATCATAACTCTCAAACAAATATAAAACAAACATGTGCCAATCATTATATTTAACTCAATAATTAATGAAAGAACCAGTGAGATGTTACAACTCATTCAAAGGAGAATTCAAAGTACCAAACTTATCGATCAAGAATGCTGAAATGAAATATAAATCAATGCCAAATTGGGTAGAGAAAAATCAGCTGTCCCTCCCCTGCACTGAATTCACTGGCATATGGAAAAATATCATTTGCATTTCCTCAGTTATCTAAAGCTTATAGAGTTGTAAACTGCTCAGAGAAAATGAAAAAAAAATGGAAATAACCAGGATGAGTAAACTAATCAGGACACCCACACATTTTTTTCTCCAAACTTCAAAGTCATTCACAGTTTTTCCTGACACATGTAAATGCCCTGGGAAAGGAAAGACCTTCATGAACAGAGAGGAGAAGAATGTTGCTGGGACGTAATGAGCTAGGACAAGAGTGGGTTGAGACAGGGGTCATGCTGGACCTTCCTGTGTGCAGTCTGCTTTTTTCATTTAACAATATAGGATGAACATTTCCCCATACCACCAAATATCCCTTCGAAGCATGATTTTTTAATGGCTGTACTGTGTCCCCTTGTAATGACTCATAATAATGTATTTACTAACCACCCCCACTCTTTTCCATGTAAAGTGTTCTCACTTAATATTCTTTTTTAAAAAAAATATTTTATTTATTTATTTTTAGAGAGAGCGGAAGGGAAGGAGAAAGGAAGAAAAAATTTGATGTGAGAGAGAAACATGAATCAACTGCCTCCTGCACATGCCCTGACTGGGGACTGTCCCACAACCCAGGCACGTGCCCTGACGGGGAATCGAACTGGCAAAAATTTCACCTTGCAGTACGATGCCCAACCAACTGAGCCACACCAGTCAGGGCTCACTTAATATTATTGTACATGAATCTTTGTTCTTACATATCTCTGATTATTCCCTTGGGATAGCTTTCTATAAGCAGAGTCTCTAGATTGAAGATATTTCAAAAGTGTTTGATTAACAAAAACTGTCTTCAAATTAAATGTTTTTAGAAAATATTGAGGTGCGAGGAGGTGGAGCCTCTGAGATTACCTAGAAGGCCGACGTACAAGGGGGTGTGAGGTGAGAAGGGTCTGACCTAGGGGAGAGCGGTGGAGTGGAGAGGAGGGTCAGAAGTGAGAAGGATTAGCGGCAGCAGCAGTCTGGGGGTCTGGGTGTGCAGGGTGGAAGCAGGTGGAGGAGATGTCTCCAAAGCCTTGAGCTTGCATTTGCCTTAGACACACATTGGAAATGGGCAGATGTGGAAAAGAAACTACCTTGAGGGACAAAGACGCATTTATTTTTAGACATGGAAGCTGTTGGATAACCATAGAGCATCCAGGAACATAGAGGCAGAGTCTGGGCTGGAGAGATTGATCTGGGAGTCTTACAGAGATCTACTGGTTCAGACCAGGAGAGAGGGCATGCCTAAACGAGAGTAGCCTTGGCAGAATGCCCACACTCATGGGCATGGTTGGAACGTCCAGCAAATAAACAAGCAGGAGAGAGGAAGGTAGGGAAGGGAGTCCATGAGGCAGGTAATTAGCAATGTCAAGTATTGCCACTAGGTCAGAAAGGATGAGGACTAAGGGAAAAAACCATTATGTTTGGTGTAAGAAAGTCATGGTGACCTCGACAAGAGAAATTTCAATAAAATTGTGGGAGTGGAAGTCAGCGATTAAGGAAATAGGAGATGGAGGCATTGAGTGTTGGCCACAGCATGGAGAATTTTGGCAGCAAAAGGAAGAGGAAGTCTGGAAATTAGCTAGAAAGGAGGAGAGTCCAGCATTATTTTGTGTGTCTTGTTCATATTCCAACCCAGCAGCTTCTTCCTCCTTTCCACATCCCTACCACAGTTTCCCCTACTTAGTTTTAGATCCCAAGTATTTTTTAACCTCAGAGGACATTATGTGGCTTCATATGACAAGCACTTAACACAGAGTTGGACACGTAGTAAGTGCTCAATAAGTGTTAATATTGATATTATTTTTATTAAGTCTTTAGGAACCAAATATGCAAACAAAAAGGAAGAACAGTATAGCAGGAGGGTAGAGTGAGCATAGGAATGAGGTGAAGAAAGGTGCTCTGTGCTTAGCATAATAGACCATTTTTCTCTTCTTGGACTTAATTCTAGATCTACAACTGACTTCATTCTAGGTATGCTGTTTCTGTATAAGTTGTCCCAAGAAGCCTGCATTTTGTCAATTGACATGTAGCTTTGAGACTCTTCTCAAGGATTTCTTTCTGCATTTTCCTTCATTGCTTTGAGGTCAGTCTAAGTCTAAGGTCTGGCCCTGCCCCTTGGAACTGTGGAAGGGAACAGAGGAAAACTCCCTGAGGGACAGGATTTAGGAAGAGAATGTGCAGAGAGGAGCTAAGCAATTGCCAAACATGTGAGCCACTTGCAGCAAATTCAAGCGAGGGACAGAGGAACCCGAAAGCCCATGTTTTCAGAAATGGACTGAGTGCAATCACAGCTGGTCATCAGCAGGGAGGATTTGGGCAGGAACAAAAGCCCAGGGGGTTCTGTGTGCAGGTCAACAGTATGAACCGAGGAGCAGAGGCGGCAGGTCCTACTTTTCCTGTAGAAAGATGACAGAATTAACCCACACAGCAGTGAGGCTGTGCAGAGAAGATGCAAGTAGTTTGTTGTGTCTACAACTTTCCTGGCCTTTCCCCTAAGACATCTTCTCCCACTGGCGAGAGGGCGAAAAAGTAACTAACTTTCCAACCTGTTTTTAAGCTTCAATAACTTAACACAGTCCCTTTGGGTAGAGTATGGTCACTCATGATAAAAATGCTCCTCCTCCTCCATCTCACCCCAAGATAGTGTCTGGGATATAGAAAAAAAGCTATGTGTGCCTTACACTAGGGAAGGCCTCAGATACATCCTCAGCATCCTGGGAGGTCCAGTGAGCTTTCTTGTGTCTTTCCGGTTGCTACTTGCCCCAATGGCCTTCTCAGGTGAAGGGGACCAGTGTGGGGGGGGGGGGGGTTGTTTAATACGCAATCTGGCCTCTCTTGGCTTGACCAGAGCTCATAAATTGACTTGTCTCTCCTGCTGCTGCATGCCCCTCGGAGAAGCACCACCATTAGGTTCCACTGCCTGGATTCCATTCTATAGCCTTGGCTACTGAGTCACCCTTACCAATGACAATTCTTGTCTCCCTCACTGGTTCATTTCTTTTCAGTAGCAGAAGCCCTGCTGTTTGTTACCAAAGCTGACTGTCTCATTGCTTGATTTTATAACTGGGTTAAATGTCAGCCTGGAGAGAGAGAAAAAAATCTACTATTAAGGCTACCCATATAGTGAGATCTGAGCCCCCAGAATGCCTCCGCATTGACTGATGCTTCAGACCAAATTGTTTGAATTGACTAGTTGTCTGGGCATCTGGTGGAGATGGCTTTTTTGGGCCTGTCCTGAAAACCTGAGAGGTCTTTTAATTTCAAACCCTCTAAACTCTGTGCTCAATGGGCATGGAAAGTGTTGCATGTGGAAATTGCCCAGGCAACCGGGGAAAACTTGCCAAAAGAGAAACTTTCCAGTTCTTAGCTTTCAAAGTGTGCACTGTGCCATATGTCATGAGGTAACACAGATTCCCTGAATGGGGCGCCACAGCCAGTAAAAGCAGTGACCTGACAGTGGGCAAATACAGTTCTAGTCACTAATCAGAGGCAACAGGAGAACTGGTAAGAAAAAGCAAGAGGAGAATGGCTAAGAAGAGCAAAAGAATGGGCAGCCGAGAATCGACGAGCCACAAAATGGAGGGAAGCTGCCCTCGGGCCCAGAATCTCATTTTGTTCAGCAGAAGAAAATAAGCTTGAAAGTGTTCCTGAAGCGGCAGTGTTAACGTTAACAGATACCATCTGGAAATCAAGAAAACTCAGATTTTGTTTTTACAGATTTGTACTGAGAACCAGTTCCAGCCAGGGAACCTCAAATCTCAGAAGTTTCCAGCAGGGCACTAAGATATAAACAATCATTTAGCAAAATCCGCAGTCAAAATGACAGACAAAGGCTGTTGTCTTCTTCTCTCTATTTTAAATCAAGAGATGAGGTCAGACGTGACCAAGTGCCTGGCGATGTGATGGTCTGTGGAGATGCAGTTTAAGTAATTTTAACAGATAGAGACTGGCCTCAGAGACAAGCAAAATTTATCTTCAAGACTTCATTCTCCGCAAATATCTAGTGTCCTCATTCTGGCCTCTACTTAATTGCTCTCTGCCCCCCACAGATTACAGTCCTTGGAGGATAATGATTTAATGGGTTTGTTAGTCTTTTTCCTCAACTACCCTACCCTCTCCTCATATTTGCATTTTAACAGGGCTTTTTTGGAGATAATACATCTAAAAGAATGTCAAAATTGGGAATTGTGGGCAGCAGCCTGGTGGGCTTGCAGGGAAGGAGAGGGTTGCATTTGGGGAGTTGGTGTGTCTCTAAGCCACCATCCTGCAGACAGTGGCTGCCTACACCAGAGCATTCCCTGGTTTGAGACTGGATGTAACATCCTTCCATTAGGGCCTCTCATCTCCTTTCACATCCTGGAAGGTGTGAGCAGGGATACCTGTGGAACTCTTGCTTTCCTGTGCAGCTCAGAGCATAATCTAGTTTATGCTGTTGGCCAAGAACAATTAGTGCGGGTTTCCCTGGGTAACCGGGCAAAAAATAAGCCTCGTGTATCATTCCTTGTCTGCATGTTGCAAATTTCCAAACAAATTTCCCTACCAAAAGACCTCAGCCTTTCAGAGAGCCCCATTGCCTGGCTTTTCTCTTTGGCCCTGTCCTGAGCTGGATTCAGCAGCTCTGCAATTCCAGGGCTGCCCAGATGCACTTGGGTGCTTCCTGCTGCTTCGCGCTGGACTGTGGGTCATTCCATGCAAGGGAAGGTCACAGGCTCGTTAATTAAGTTGAAAGCAGAGACAGACAGGATATGAATTTTCCTAGAAAGACATTAGCATGGTGTAACGTCAGTACTATTTCCAAATTTTAGTGGTGATTATGGCCACTACCCTTTCCTGCTTCCTGAGGACGACAGTTCTACATGACTTCCAGCACAATTAAAACAAACTGCTTTATACAGACCCAATGTTAAGGGGTATGTAGCCCTTGGAGCCCCAATGCACAGATTTTTAAATTTGATTTCTCAAAGGGGTGGTCATGCAAAAACTGCAATAGGAAATACACAGAATTCCCTGGTTTTAGTTATATTTGTATGCAGCATGTATTTGCATGGTACTTTTATTTTTTTGGCCAGCACTTTCTCATTCATAATTTCATTTGAGCCTTATTAGAGTGATCTGAGGGAGGTAAGGTGGTGATTCATCTTTCCTTTTGATGAATGAGATAGCTAAAGCTCAGACAACTCCCATTGGTGATAGTGAAAAGGTAGGACTAATCCCAGGCTCCTAGCCCCTATTCCTATTGTATCAAATCACCTTTCATTAAAATCCAGAGGGAGCTGTGAGTTGGTCAAACCCTATCCTATCTGTTCAAGTGGACACATGCGTTTTTTCTGCCCAGGATCCCCTCTATTGGAATCACCTAGTCCCCAATTCTGTATTATTCATTTAGTTTGGCTATGGCAAAACCCACCATGTCCCTAACTAAAGATATGAAACAAAGTCCTGCCAGAGTTTCATATTGCACTGGCCACAATGATTGGCTCAGGTACAACCACATGAGCTAAGCGGGCCAATCAGTCTTCTCTGGGCTTTTTGTTAAGGCTCTTGGGAAAGATGCGCTCTATTTCTCTGAGTCTTTGCTGATATGAAACAAGAGTCTGACTAAGAATGAAAGTAAGCAGAGGCCAGCAGAGCTGAAAGATGGAGAGAGTCTTGATGATGTTATTTGAACCATTGAGTCCAGCTGCGCCTGAAACTCTTCAGTGAGCCAAAAAATTCCTTTTTCGTTTCAGCCAATTGGAGTTCTGTTTATGACACTTGTAAATGAAAGGAGTTATTGAGTAATAAAGCTGCCATTTCTGTCTCCCCCAGAATTAAGAAATTACCTCTTTAAGACTATTTATTTGTAGTATGCTTTACTCCTACCCACCAAAATAATTCTGAAGCAGCTTATAAAAATAAATAGAAAAAATAGGCAAAAAGCCAAAATTTAATGAAAGGGTAAGTTTAACACATAAATTACATATCATATGTAGAGTACAGTCTTTATATTAAATTGAAATTTTTATTTTTTAAGTTATAATTCCAAGTATCATTGAGAGTACTAGGAAATGGACACTTTTGGAAAATTATAAATTTGTTCTGGAGAGAAACTTGACAATGTTTATTTATATCCAGTGCTTGTTCATAACCAACAATTATACTTTTAAGAATGCATCCAAAGGAAATAATTAAATAAAAAAAGATATATGCAAAGATTTATCTGTAAGAATGACTGTTGTAATCACCAAAAATTGGAAAACAGCCTGGCTATCCAATGATAATTTATGGGCCCCAAAATGATATGTCCACTCATTGTAATATAATTTATCTAATTTAATAAATACACTGATGTGTTCATTAAAATAATGATGTGAAATTTTATTTACTGACTTGGAATAATACTCACATATTATAGCATGACTTTGAACTAGCACCTTTAAACTCTCCCTAGGCCACAGCAAGATTCAACTAAATGGTTCACTCTTAACCCCATGTTTTTTTAAAAAAACTTTTTAAATGTATTGATTGTGGTAATTAAAAATGGAAAAATATAGAAGTGGCAAAAATTGCCCTTCTATTTTTACAGTTCGGGTATTCTTGTTTGGGTCAAATTTGGCTCTCTGTAAACACATCGTTAATTATCCCGTCTTGGACCATGTGCTGTCCATACACTCTCCGTTTTTCAAACACTTGACTAATATTGGGAGATCATTTGCTGACAGTGAGATGGGACTCAAGTATTATCTGTTCTAGATCAATGATTGCCAAAATGTGTACATACTCAAAACAAACCTCTGGGTTATAAGAAGAAAATTCTAGAACTTCTAGTGATGGATAACCCTTTTTATTTTCTTTTTTGGTTTTATAATGTATATAATGTAACTGAATAGTATATGCAGATAAATATACAAAGATTGCTAAAATGTTTTTGATGATAAAAGTGTGTTCTGGTTATCTATTGCTGTGTAACACACAATCCAAAAACTTAGTGGCTTAAAACACCATTTGATTTTGTTCACAATCTTGTAAATCAAAAATTTATGAAGGGTTCACCTGTGCAGTTAATTTTTGCCTCAATGGTTATCAGTTGGAGCACTCAACTATATCTAGAAGATTCACTTCCAAGATGGCTTACTCACATGGTTGGTAAGTTGGTGCTGGCACAGCTGGGAGCTCACCCAGGGCTGGTGGCTGTTGGGGGAGGGGGGGGGTCTCAGTTCCTTTCTATATGGCTTCTCCACTGGGCTTCTTGGGCTTCCTCATAAAATGGAGTCTGGGTTCCAAGAAAAAATGTTCCAAGAGAAGAAGTAGAAGTTATCAAACTTTTCAGGCCTAGAACAAGAAAATAGTGTCTCTTTCATCATATTCCATTGGTCAAAACAATCTAAGAGTCCATCTAAGTTTCCAGAGATGGAAGCATAGAGCCCACCTCTCAATAAGAGGTCTGTCAAAAAATTTCTGGCCATCTTTAATCCACCACATAGTAGGTGTTCAAAAATGTCTGAAGACCACTAATTCAGATAAACAGTATGTGTACCAGCAGCTCAACCCCCAGATGAGGGCTCAGCTCTTTTATATAAAGAACTCCTGGGCATCAGAAGCTGGTCTGCTCCTACTGGTGCACTTCCTCAAAGCTCTTCCATCAGAAGTGAGCCCAGGTTTTTCTTTTTTTTTCTTTTTTTTTTTTTTTACTCCAAAGGCATAATCAGAAGAATATGCAGGATAATATGGGGAAAAATTATGAGTCTAACTCATATTAGTACCACTGCTTTTTCTGGCTTAATAAAACAAAGTTTAGTTAATAGTAGAAATAAAACATTTATCTGGTCAGGTCTTGGTGACCGGTAAAACGTTTCTCTTTTACATAGTATACTTTAAACCAAAATATGTTGAATATTAACCTAAATGTAATCAGAATGACCCTTATAACTCAAAAGGATATGATTTTTAACAGTTTTCTTACCAGAAACTTCCCAGTGTGCAGGCTGACACCTGCTTTTCCTTTCTCATCAATCAAGGAAAATAATCACAAACAGAGCTCAAATATTTCTCTCCTATAACATAATATACTCTTGGGAAAAATAACGTGGGTTACTGAACAGTATAAATTCCTTTTTATAAGAAAATGTGTGGGAAAAAGACAAGAGTAAATTTTTTATTATTTACAATCCTACCTTCTGCCATTATGAAGAAAAGATCCTGAGGAGAACCTGTTTTTCTTCTGAGCAGGGTGGTGGGTAAGAATACAAATTAGAGGGGAAAAAAGATAATGAAAATCTTTTTTCATGAGAAAAGGAAGAGCTGTCTAAAGGAGGCAAAAGAGAGAAGATGAACTGTTTAGAGAGGTGGATGGAAGGTAAGTCTGGTATGTTGGCTGCAGGGAACCTTCTCAAGATTGCCACAAACCTTTTGGTAAATTCTGCCTATTCAGCAGTTCTTCTTGTTGTTAGATTATGTTCTTTTGGGGATAATTCTGAGCGATGCTGATGTCACTGGAAGTTGACCCAGGCCAAGAACAAGGGTAGCCTGAGGAAGTTCAAGTCACTTGTGAGTAATGTCTGAGCAGAAAAAGTTCAAAATATACATATATCAGATTGTGACAGCAAATATCTCTGGGTGGTGGGTTACAAATGATACTTATTTTATTCTCTCTTCTGTTCTGTATTTTTAAAATTTTTCTAATAGTTGTGTTATTAAAAAGAAATTATTTTTGAAACATACATATCTTTGCAATGAAACAGACCTATGTTAAAACCCAGCTCTCCTAATTCTTAAATTTGTGACTTTGGACAAGTTTCTTAACCTTTCTAAGCCTCAGTTTTCTCATTTGTATATAAAGGATAACAATAGTACCTTCCTCAGAGGTAGTTGTGAGGATTAAATAAAGTAATATGTGTAAAGATCTTCAAACAGTATGCATACTTAGAACTGGAGTATGCATACAATAAATAGTATAAGCTATTATTGTTGTTGATAACTAAAGCTTGCTGGTTGTTCTCAGAACCTGGAAATTACCAACTTTTTCTACTCACTGACAAGAAGTTAAGGCAGCACCTCACTATGTGCCTACATCCTCTAAAAAACTAACAGAGTAAAATCAACCGAGGTTCATCCCTACCACCAGAAGTCACACTAAAATCATCATTATCATAAAGAAAAACCTCTTTGAGTATCTACTGTGCACAGGTTATTCAAGATCTCTAGAAGTTAGATGCAGTGAATGTGGCCTCCGTCTCATAGCCAGGTCAGTTCTGGCCACTAGAGCCCAAGTGCCTCAATTCCTAATTCAAAACATTGTAAGGATAGGCTATACTTAGGCCTGGCCCACATGTTCTTAATTCCCAGTGAAGAATACACATTACTTTTCAGGACTTCTACATGAGCCAAAGCATTCTGATGTGGGGTTGAGTTCCTTGGCGCTGTCATGTGACTGGCTTTTTGATGTGGTTTCTGTTCCAGTAAGTTAAACTCTGGCATCTCAGAGCTGGCGCAGTCTGCCATGCTAAAGATGAATTCAAAGTGCAGACTAAGGCTGAATCTGCATGCCTGCGGGCAGACAGGACCACAGACAGCCATGAGGTTCATTAGCCGGAGGCTGTTTCATTGTGACGTGGCCCCACTATTCAGGGTTCCCTAGTTGCTGTCTATAGCTTGGCTATCTGCGACATTGCCCCTCCACTCGTTCTTGGTGTTTGACATCTTCAGTGGAAGAAAAAAGAAAAAAAGAAACAATGAATCCCGCATGTTCCTGCTTGAGGCTATAGAAGCAAGCTTACTGAGATTCATGAAACATCTCACTGCTCTGAGTGAGATCTTCCCTGTGGTTTCTGGTGTTTCTATTCATTATGTTAAGTAATGAATAATCCATGCCGAAAAACAAAAGCACAAGCATTATAGTAAGTATTGCTAGTGCTCACTAGTATCTTGTTCTCCTACCTTTCCAGACATGTAGGAGATTAGACTGCCCAGCCCTCTGTGGTGGGGTGGGGCCATGTGACTGGTTTAGGCCAATGGGGTGAGCAGAAATGACACTGATCACTCCTTGGCTGAAGCACTGAAGCATTGAAGGATTGAAGAGCAGATGAGACATCCAGTCTCTATTTCCTACTGAGGAGACCAAAGAAGTCCTGTATTCTAGATCTTGTAGCTACAGATGGTAGAGCCTCCATCAGCCTGGCTCCCTGAGAGACTGATGGAACAGAATTTCACCCAACACACACACGCCTACCCTTGACTTGCAGTGGACATTTAGCACATGCAAGAAGTAAATCTCTTTTGTGTTCACCTTTGGAATCTAAAGGTTAATTTGTTAGCAGAGTAGAACCTAACATAACTAATTCTAACTAATAAAATTATCTCAAAAATATTAGTAATATAGAGACTGGTCTGCAGGTCACCTGTAAGACTTGTCACTGGAGTTAGGCCAAGGTTGTCTCTACTGAAAAACAGAGGACAAAAATAATGCTTTTGGGGAGGAGCAGCAGTCCAAATTACCAAGTTCCAGGGGCCTGGAATACTGCTGTTTACTCTGGGATGGCTGGAGGCTGGAGGCTGGAGGCTGGAGGCTGGGCAGAACCTCCAGGGGATACTGTCTTTGGAGGGGTTCATCCCAGACACACCACTCTCCAGAGCCAGGTCAGCCAAGTACAGCAGCCCAATCTTCCAGGTGGGAAAGTGTTCTAGTAGACTGTCTGCCATGGCCCTTTTGGTTCAGAACCTGGAGGTTGGTAGCATGTCTAAGTTGCCCCAGAAAGTGAACTATGCTTTGATAGATCCCTCCAGATGCACAGCATATTAGAGCATGATGCAAATCTATTAAGTGATCTGTTTGGTTTTCTTTACATCAGACCCTGAGTGCCAATCCAAAGGGGAATTAAGTCCCCATCTAAAGCTTTTCAAAGTGCACCATAAATGATAAACTAACAGAACTGCCTTTTGAACCAGAGGTTCCACTGCTAGGATTATACCCCAAAACTCCAAAACCCTAACTCAGAAGAACTTATGCACCCCTATGTTCATAGCAGCACTGTTTACAATAGCTAAGTGCTGGAAACAGCCTAAGTGCCCATCTGTAGATGAGTGGATCAAAAAACTGTGCTACATTTACCCAATGGAGTACTATGCAGCAGAAAGAAAGAAGGAACTCCTGCTATTTGAGACAACATGGATGGAACTAGAAAGAATTATGCTTAGTGAAATAAGCCAGGCAAAGAAAGAAAAATACCATATGATATCACCTAATACAGGAAACTAAGGAACAACACAAACAAATGAACTAAATAAAACAAGGAACAGAATAACGGTTATTAGGGGGGAGGGGGGAGGGAGAGAAGGGGGATAAGTAAGGGAAGGGTTTAGTCAAAGAACTTGTATAAATGACTCATGGACGTGGACAATGGGGAGAGATATGACTGTGGGAGAAGGGGTGGGCTGGGTGGGGGGAGCAATGGGGGAAAAATGGGACAACTGTAACTGAAAAACAAAATTAAAATTCTATATAGAAAATAAAAGTGATAAACTGACAACCCCAGTGTGAGAGGAGTCAGTGCTGCTCCTTCCATGTCAAAACCTGAAATGATTAAGCTACCCGCATGAGTTTCAGTAAAGTGGACAAAGAAGAATCTGGAAAAGGAATGAGGAGAGCTTTTTCTCTTACCATCACTGAAGGTCAGTATTACATCTGTCTTCGCTTGACCAGCCTGAGAAATGTGGCAGCATTCAGTTGATGGCTGCAGATGGTGCATGTGACCACATTCATCATGGCGCCCAACTTCCGTCTTGTTAGAATTGGAAGAAAAAAAAGACACGGTGATGAGTTAATTTGCTCATGACTCCCTGGGCTGGGATTACTGAAGAGTTTATACTTCTATGTACAATTGTCTTTGCAGAAATTTACTTTTCTGAATTAATCCTGAATGCAGAGCTAAGAGTCTGGCCACATGAAGATGAAAGCGTTGACTAGAGCCAAATGGGTTTTTTGCTACTCTGCTACTTAGCAGCACTTTTATGCTAAAGTCTCTCAGGGTTTTTAATTTTTACAAGGTAATTATTTTTAAAGTCAAAAAGGTGCCGCTTCTCTTACTGAAAACCTCCTGCTGCAAGAGAAATGGGATCTTGTTACAAATTACTTAAGTCACTCACTTCCTCTCTCTGTATCCACTCTGCTAGGTGGCAGATTGAGAACCACAGCTTGGTTCCCAGGTATACTGCTGTAAAGTAATTACATCAGATGTTAATGTAGGGAATCCATTTAAACAGAGAGAAAGTCCAAATGCAAATATAGTTTTACTTTGAATGTAATTCACTTGAAAAGAAAATGCCTGTGCATTTAGAATAGAAGACAGATTTACGATGCCCCACCCTGATTAAATAAAGGATTTGGAGATAGCGAATACAGTCAGTTGAAAAATAGTAGGGAGAGCACTGGTTGGTGTTGCTCATTGGGTTGGGCATTCACCTGCAAGATGAGAGGTCACTGGTTCGATTCCCAGTCAGGGCACGTGCCTGAGTTGTGGGCCAGGTCCCTGGTTGGGGACGTGCAAGAGGCAACCTGATCTATGTTTCTCTTTCACACTGATGTTTTTCTCTCCCTCTTTTTCTCCCTCCCTACCCCTCTCTCAAAAAAATAAATAAATAAAATATTTAAAAAGAAAAATAGTAACAAGAACCTACCTAGAGTTTCCCTACCTTTTAAATCCATACCAACAGCACTGTAATTGTATTTTAATTATGATTCCCAAATCACACTTTGATATTCTCAGAAGTGAAAGAAAAAGCCCTACCTTCTGAAATGTACCATAGTTACATTTCATTTTTCAGGTGCTCCAAGAGTGCTTTACTCCCAAAGGAATACAAGGATTCTTGGGAGCCAAGATGGCAGACAAAGCCCCTTACTCAGAGCCTCAAGGTCTAAGTCAGAACTGGGGCCAGTTCCATCTCCTATGATTGCCAGAGGCCAGGAGGAATGGGGCCAAACCGCAGGTCTTGGTTTATGGAGCTGTACATTGTGAATGAGATATCACTTAATAAGATGACAAATATTATAAGAGAACCTGGTCTGGGTGTCAGATTATGAATTTTACCTTGGACATGTTGAGTTTCATATAACTAGAAGATTTCTGGGGAGCAAGGAATAAAAACAAAGAAACAGAAAGATGCAGAGTATTGATGGACATTTCATCCAACTATGGTTATCATGTTTCTTTAGTGACTGGGTTTGTGCTTGCTAAATTTAATATTTGTCTTTCTACAACAGTTGTAACAAACCTTACAACTTCTCTATAACATACTGATAATATCTTAGGATCTAGGGCAGTCCATTTAAAAATGTCAGATTGGACATAGCCTTCAAAACCCTCCCCTCCTTTATCAAGCTAAGAGAATAAGAAAAATCATTGCTTTAAAGGTTTACTTAAAATAAACCTGGTTTGGCTCAGTGGATTGAGCGTCGGCCTGCGAGCTAAGTGTCGCTGGTTCGATCTTCCAGTCAGGGCACATCAGAGAAGGAAAACTCTGACTCCAAAAAACCTCCGCTGCCTTGCAGCATACCTCTTCAGGGGAAAGGCTAAGGGAGTAAACCCCGACAGAAAATCCGGAGTCGGAGTCCCTAAGGCGGTTTGACGTTGTAGTCAACACCGGCAACTCCTGCGGCGCACCTGAAGCCAAGCTGTATTGACTCCGTCTTTCCCTTGGACCCTTCAGCTGCGAAGAGAGGGGGTGTCTGCTGCATGGGCAACAGCAGACCCTCCATATCACCCTGCCCAGGCTCTGTAGCTTCAGCTTCACTGGAGAGGACACTCCAGCGTCATCGCAAGATGTCGATTCAACACGGGAGGAGACAGATACCATGTCACTCCCGAGTCGGACTGCACAACCATTCTCGGCGGTGCAGATAGACTCTTAAGAAGCTACACCATCGTCTCTCGAGACGGACGGCTGCCGATACCGATACATTGCACCTTGTGGGTCAAAGACATACTTCATATTGGTTCTATAACCAATTTATAGCACAATGAGTGTACCAAACAGATATTGGCAGCAAAAGTTAGAAGACTTGTGCCCTTTTAGCAAGCAATACTTAAAATTTTCAATACTAAAGGTGAGCTTATAAAAATAATAATTGAATGTAACCTCCAAAATATTAAAACTGCACAAATAAACAATAGAAAGAAGGGAGAGAGGGGTTTGGGGTGCAAGGGCTGTCTTTCAAAATGCCAGATGAAACTGATGTTGACTTAAATTCTTGCTTCTTTCAGATCCAAGCCCATTATAGAACTAAGTTCTATAAAAGAACACAAAGAGACTAAAGAAACAGACACTTCATGAGCTCACATAGCAGATGGCTCATCCTTGTTGCCAAAAGCAACACACCTGATTGAAGGGCGCCGTGAACTCTGCTCCCATCTTGCCAGCCCAGGGAGCTGAGACTGGCAGGCAGAGTGGGAATAGGAGCCCCAGGCTTCACAAGTGCTTTGAGGTCAAACCAGAACTTGTTTCTGTCCTGCCTTTCAAAGCTTTGTTTTTATATGAGCCATCCATACTAATGACTCAGCATCGCTGGACCGAGGAAGACTGGGGTGAGCACCTTCGAGGAGATGCAGTCCAAGATGGACATTCTTTAGAAATGAAAAAGATGGAGGATTTTCCTAAGAGGATTTATTAGAGCTGCAATTCACAGTTTAACCTTGACCTGGCTACTCTATCTCTGCCCCATCAAAGCCTAACCCACCCTGACGTTGCCCTACCAAAATAAATAGTGAATGTGTAAAGCTTAGTAGTGATTCTATTCAGAGTTACTGCCACCTTTGTCCAAAACCCAGGCCAATATAAAGTCACCCAGGATGTCTCTTCAGAGGGCTACTGCACATCCTCTTGGCAATTGAACCATGGAACTTGTGCAAATGAGATTTTAATGGAATGAAATGGTATTCATTCTGATCATCACGCATAAATGCAGTATGGTTCTTTAATATCCTAATAATGATAACTACGAAAGCTTACAATTTACAGACTAGCTTCACGTGAATCATCTCTTATTTTCAGGACCCTATGATAGGTAGGACATGCATTATTATTTACATTAAGTGTATAAGGAAACTGGCTTCTAGGAGGTCAAGAGCCTTGTCTTAGGTAACAAAACTAATTGGTGTTTGATGTAGGATAAGAATAGTCTTCAAGTCCAATTCTTTTTCCAATCTACCCCACTGTCTCTACCAACAAACAAACAAACAAACAAACAAACAAACAACTTTTTCTTTCTTGAAAGTTTTGAGATTTATAAATTGTTTTAGTGCTTATTATTTTATTTGATGGAAATGAAAAATTGCTAACATTTACTGTCATTGCTAAATTGAGTAATTGCATTGTGTGTCAGATGTTTAACACAAACTTTCTCATTTATGAGTTGGTATTTATCCCTATTGCTATAGATAAGGAAACCGAGCACAGAGAGGTGTTCGTAATTTGCCAAAACCACATAGCTAGTAAGCAGTGGAGCAGGGATTTGAAAACAATCAGCCTAACTCCAGAGCCTTAACTGCAGTGCTATGAAGCCTCCCAACCTCACATCCACCTGTTGAGGCAGGCAGGCTTGCGACTTCTCTAACTGACAATTGAAGACCCATAGTAGCTAGCAGACAGAACTGTCCACATTGCCAAGACGTTTGACATCTTTGGGGTTCAAGTTGATTGTTCCAGCTGGAAGGCTAAGCTGGAACCAATAGAAATAACAATAACCAATAGAAAGAAACCAAATAGCCAATAGAAACCAACCACCCTGCTTTTAGATGGGGTTCTTCCCTTGCTCCTCTTCCCCTCAGGAGAGCCCTCCTTTTCTATCAGCTAGCTCTTTCTTCACAGTGGCATCACTGTTACTCCCATTTCTGATACTAAAAACCATTGAGTTCCTTCTCCCTCCTTTCCCATATTCAGTCAGTGATCAGGAATTCTTATTTCTTTGTTGTGTATGTCTCTAGAACCTGCTTTTCCCTCTTTTCTCCAACTGCTGCTACCACCGTCTGGTTCAAATAACTAGAAAACTGCCTCTCCAGCTTCAGATACTTCCCATAGTATAATCACTCCTGTCCCCAGCCATCCTAAAAACACAGCTGTCCTCATCACATTTGATGCTATGAATCTACAAATGGCACTCTCTTGTCTATCAGCAGCCCTGTTTTTTAGATGCTTCATTGTCTGTCCTACTTTTTCTACCAGCTTATTCTCTTTCCTTTCTCCTCTTGTTAAGTAGACGTCCTCATAGTACCCAACACGTGTTCATCCCCACAGGTCTGTGCCGTCTTTGTCCCTCTTATGATATTTCTCTTCTCCCATCTTATCTCAATCTATACATCCTTCCAGCCTTCTGTGAAACCTTCTCAGACTAGTCTTCCTTCTTCTTATCTTTCCCGCAGAAAGTGCCACAGAATTTAGCGTTCCATCTTGTTTTCTAAGTCTCACTATTAATTTTTTAAAATATTCTATTTATTTATTTTTAGAGGGAAGGGAAGGGAGGCATAGAAGCATCATTGTGTGATTGCCTCTAGTATGCCCCAAACTGGGGACCTGGGCCTGAACCGGTGACCGTTTGGTTTATAGGCCGGCACTCAATCCACTGAGCTGCACCAGCCAGGGCTCACTATTAAATTTATGTCCTCCTCAAGACTGTAAGTTTCCCAGGTGAAGGGCCTTCTCACATCTTTCTTGTGATCCTCACTGGGCATCAGAGAGTACTGAACTCAGAGATGGAACCTGTTTGGTTGACTGATTTCACTTAATGGAGGTAATTGGCATCAGCCCAGAAGGCAGACTAGCACAGGTTAATTTAGTAGCTCTAATGAACAACCCAGTGGCCTTGCTCTAGGAAGGCTACTTCTCTAATACTTGACACCACATCAATTTATTTGGAGGTCAGGAAATTACAGGAAGGTCAATTCACTTTCTGTAGTAGAGTTGTCTGTTTGCCCACCTTCTTGAGCAACTGAGGGGCCCATCTTCTCTGAGATCTTTGCCAGGTCACAGAACTTGTTCTCTAAAGAGTCATAATAACAGAGTGGTGAGGTGAAGTGAGTTATCCAAGTGAAAGACCACAGCAAGTAGAACCTGATTTATAACCTCCGAAGTAATACATTGGAGAGTGGAAAGTAGCTCAAGGCAGATGTTTTAGAATAATTCATGAAACAGTTTTTACTAGCTGCTAAGCATTGTTCAGAATCAGCATGTTAAATGGCCACTCATCAAGGTTAAAGTTGCCCCAGGCAGATTTCTGAGACTAGTACTTAGGAATCAGAATATTGATAATAATAAAGTTAGTATATATGTACACATTTGAAAAGTGTGTCATACTTTCCAAACTGTGCTCTCAAGTACCATCTTAGGAATTAAATTTTTTAAAAGAAGTTCTGAAGCTTATCTGGTTGAAACAGGAACAACATTCTTTGCTTACTAATAATATACTTCTCTCTTTTGTATTTCATTGATTGACCTACCTCTCTACCTTCCCATTTTGTCAGAGACATATGTCCACCTTTAGGTTTATACAGCATGAACGCAAAAAAAAAAAAAAAAAAAAAAAGTTAATGTTTAGGCTCTCACAACCAAAAATGGAATATTGTAGAAATAACAGCTGCAAAACCAGGCTTCGTTGAGAGAGAAATGGGATTTTCTAAATTTCTTTAGCTCCCATTTAGCATAACAAGAACCAAGTCTATAGGTAGGACCGATTGCATGCATAGAAATAGGGACTAGTTCTACCTGTGATGACTAGGACATAAGGCTAAGTGCTTTAGGGTTAGATGAGAATGATGAATCGTAGAGGCAGAAAGCCTGCCCATTTCTGGTCCTGAAGGACCATGAGGAGGAGAAGGAAGACAGATGCTGGAGACACACAATGATCTTGATTTTCTGTGACTAGGCTGCCCAGAAGGGGAGATTTGTTACATAAGTGAAAATCAACACAAGGCCTTTCCTTCATTTAAGACTGCATGGAAACAGGCTCCCCACACCGATCTGAGAGTGGCCACATCAGAGTGAACTCAGCAGCGCAGTATGGTTAGGCAGTGGAAGGGCTAGAGTTTAGCTTTCCCAAGCTACCCTCAGTTCCTGTGTGGTGGGGAAGGGACACAAAGTATCCTGTGTGCCCTGGAGGGGGTGGGGCACAGATGCTAGCTGGAGACTGGCTAGAGGATATGGCAGAGAGGGATGACCATTGTGGGTAAGGTGGCACTGTGGCCAAGGCTGCAAATGAACTGCCTGGGCCCTGACCTTACAACGAGACCCAGCTGCCCATAGAACCAATGGAGAGCCAAGAGGGGCTAAATTAGGAAAAAGGAAAGCTGGGCTCCGATTCAGCCAAGAGAGAAAATGAACCACAAGCCACCCAACCCATAGTCTTCAGCAACAAACACGGGCTGAATGCCAAGGAATGGGACAAGCTGCACATCAGTGGTCACCAGCACAGAGCAGGCCAGACCAGCCGCCCCTCAGCAGACACAGTGAGGATCCAGAAAATAGTATATGAATTCAGGTCTGTTCCCTCTATCCATGAGAATACAGTAAGCCTCCCTCATGCATCCAGACACCATCTTGGTGAGAGAAGAAAGGAGAAAGACATTTGAAGCTCTGAGAATTTGCCCAAAAAAGAAAAAAGAAAAACTGAGTTATCTAAAGAATTCTGTTCCAGAGTATGGGATTGGACTGAGATTAGAGGGTTGAAGGAAATTCAGTTTCCCACATCCCACTGGGATGGGGACTCATTGAAAAAAATCAGAGCATTTCTCCAAGTCCTCTGTACTCTACTCTGAGAGTAGGGTGAGTGCTTTGGTGATCCTGCCCTCTAGCGTGACCTTCTCCTTTCTGTACAGGAAAGGCCCATATGGACCACGGGGCCAGGCGAGGCAGACATTACTATCTCCATTTCACATATGCAGAAACCAAGGTCCAATGATGAAATACCTCGTCCATGGTCAACTGGGTGGCAAAACCACAACAGGAAAGAGACCTCCTGATCCCAGCCCCCTGCTCCTCCTGCAGGTCTGTGAGCCTCCCCAGGGACCCTGCAGGAGATGCCCTGCACATGGGCCAGTGGAACAATGGTGAAAGGTGTTTACACTCCAAAGTATACCTTCAGTTTCCTGTGCTCAGGCGCCAGTCATATCTTCTTAGTCTTTCAGGAGAATCCCATGGCTGAAGATGTTCCTTTGACATATTTACACCTGGGGGAGGAGTGGGGGTCCTGTAATTGATTCTCTGTGCCTTTCGTTATGCCAACTGCTTGAAATGGCACTAGCAGATAGAACCGTAATTGAACACTGTTTCTTTTCTCCCAAGTATCACCTAAAATTGAAACCTTTATTGGCTGTAGTTTTTAACCATCTGCAAAAACACAGAGAAAGAGGTTGGCAACTGACTTCAGGCTTTCCCCCCAGAGTGTTGCTTACCTGACTTTAACCAGATGCTGTGCATCAGCCTGTGTCTCTCCTCCATGCTCAGCGCGTAGAAGACAGAAGAAACACAAGGAATGCTGGTTATGCTATGGACTCTCTCCCCCTCTCTTTCTCTTTCTTTCTTTCCTTTTTTTTTTTTTTTTTTCCTCTTTTAATTCCAGGACCGGATATACAAGTTCCAGAAGAGGAATATACATCCCCAGAGTCTGAAATCAAATCTGGAATTCATATCCTCTGTAAATGTACTTTATTAAAAGCAGGAATCAAGAAAGGTTTTGGAATTACTATATTGGAGAGGTTGATTGTGTAGAATGGACTTAGAATTAGGGATAATTTTAGACATGTTTTGCAGGCTGCAAACTCCATGGACAAATGGGAAAACGGGGCACTTGGGCATCAGTCCTATCCCAGAGGCTTTAAAACCAGCCCTCAGCCTGTGTTAGGAAGTCAGAAAAGAAAGCAGGAGACTGCAATAAGACACATTCATCTATGATTGTTGCAATCAGGCGAATTGAAATTTTTTAGGAACACACAGTAGGCATCCAACTGCCATTCAGGGGTAAATCTTTGTAAAATCCATTTGTTGACACTGAAGGATGTTTAGGGCAACCCCAGATCACTGCCAGGGGTGGAAGGCATGAGAGTAGTGTGTCTGTGCATACATCTGTGTGAAACAGCTGAGAGTATTGGTTGAAGTCCAGAACTGGAACCGGTGGAGGCTGTAAGGGGAGGAAGCGGAGCGAGTCACAGGCACTGCACTGGGACATGGGAAACGAGGAGCTTATTCCCTGTTCCCACGAGGCCCAGACGGTTTTATATCAGTAAACTGTCTCTGAACAATATTTCCCCCTTCATTCGGCATCCTTCTGAATACCATTGTAGCTCACGGTATTTCTGTGATGAAAGCGATCATTTCACGGGGGTCAACCAACTCAACAGCAGGAGCAAAGTGATTATGGGATTCACATTCCTGTAATAAAAGAAGAGCTGTGCCCTTTAACTGGTCAAAGAAAAGTGGGAGCCGCTTGCGACCCAGAAGAAGCCCCTAGACTCTGAAAAGGTCCCTGAGCCGGGGCATCTATGTTCCTGAGCTAATTTAAAGGAGAGTAACTGCTGTGTTCAACAGAAGGCTCAGAAGAAAAAGGTTGGAAAGCTGAATGTCATGCTTCTGATGGGGCCACTAGCTGGCTTTCTGCCGCTCTCTAATCCAGGCTCCATCCCCCACACCTCCCACTCTTCACTCACGTCCAGTGTCTCTCCTGTTGCTTTATTGGAAAAGTTCCCTTTTTTCAGAACATGGGGAAGGTACTGCGAACATTTGGATGGCTCAGGCCCTTGACTTTTCATGTGAGCTGCCTTTCTAAAACTTCTGAGTTATTGTCTTCATTATAGCTGCCACAAAGGAGAACTTGAAATTCCCCTCTACAGCAGTTCCCAGGAGAAATAGCAGCAGAATTATCTTCCTGTGTTCCTGTCTCCTGGAGAGAGCTGGAATCCCCCCACCTAACCCCGCCCTTGCTTTCCCCCTCAGCTGGGTTCTGGCCTCCGGAGGTGAGCGTGGGCCTGGAGTCTCTGCCCCCAGGGTTTTTTGCAGGAAAGGTGGCTGCTCAGATTCCCAGCTTCCTGCCTGGACCAGTGATGACTCTTAACACCCCCTCAGGGAGGTGGTTTGTAATGTTTGTCCTGTAAACTCTTAAGTAACTGTTTTGTTCCACCAGAGGAGGTCATGTGGCTCAGAGAGAAAAGATGTATTTTTCTGTGGGTAGTTAAGGCTAGGCAGCCATGCTGACAGAACCCCCTTCTCTGAACAGAGAGCACTGCTCAGGGAGCCAAGGGAAAATGACATTCATTGTCAAGTGCAAATTACTGTGCTACAAACAGCCCTGGGCACTAGGCTTGGGTCACTTACACATCTGTCTTCAGAAACTTGACTACAGAAATGTCTCCTTTTGGAAGGCACGAGTCAGTGGACTGACATACCTTGCATGAAGAACGACTTTTCAGGTGTCTCTATCAGAGTGTTCCAGGGCATTTGTTCTTCCACTTGTTCACTTATGGCTGTGTTTTTCATTATAACTTTAGCTGTAGTTCTGAGTCCATCCCTCTCTTCCCCTCCCCTCCCCTCCCCTCCCCTTCAGTTCAGTCATCCTGTTTGTCTCCAAAGGCCAAAAACTTTCCCCAAATGCATTGAGACAGCAGGTTCTGAGTGACTAGAAAGAGGTCGGCTGGCTCTTGCTGAGGGATGTGAGAAGGGCCTGGCCCCAAACTTCAATGGCTTCAGGCGTGGTTTTCCCTGTGGCCTCATCTGCTGCTGGGCCACCAGTGAGGCCAGAGCCAACCACTCTCCACTCAGATATGTATTTTCTTGGTTTTCTTAAACTGAGGTATGATTTACACATAGTAAAACACATAGATTCCTATCATAGAGCTCAATGCATTTTGACAAATACATACTTGAAAATATTCCTTATTTAACCTCCACCCAAATCAAAAATACAGACCTTTTCCAAGACCCCGCAAAACCTCCCTCTGCCTGTCCGGTTACTGAACATTTAAAGGCATCATATGAATGTCTTACAGAGTTTCTGAGCTCTCTCCTCACCTGGAGCTTCTTGTCCTGGTTGTCACCCTGGCTCTCCACCAACACAGGCTGCAGCCTTTCCCTTGCCTCTGCCACTCCCTCCACAGCCCGATGAAGTAGCTTGGGCAGACTCCATTTCCTTCTTTATAAAAGTTATTAACTTGAAGCTCAGAGAGGTCAAGCAATTTGCTCCTGGCCACACAGCCATTAAGGAATGGTGTAATGGCCAGAACCAGTTCCTCCAGGTTTGCTCCTGGCTCCTGGGCTTTCAGGGGAGCACAAGCTATATCCTACTGGAATAAGAACTGATTGTGATGCCGACACCTGGAGCCCACCTTTATCCAGGTCAGACAAGGTCCAGGCTCTGAATTCCAGGCTGCTTCTGACCTGGGGGGCCACCCCTGCCTAGCGAGCTTTGGATGTGCGTTCTCCCTTCATGCCCTCCCCTTCCCCCTTTGCCTGCCAAATGCAGATGACTACCGCACTAGTCGAACATGCTGAGAATCATCTGCACAGTGAGTTGTACACACCAATTCCCAGACCTGGGGCAGGGCCCAGGAGTCTGCACTTTTAAGAGGCCTGCTCTCCCCTCTCCCCACCTACCCCAGGGGATCTGTGGGACCACTGCACTTTGGCAAATACTGTGTGGGAGGACCTCTCCCTATCTACACCACTGAGGAAGTAACATTCAATAGTTTCCATCCTTATCATACCTGATCCCTCCCTTCCTGGAAGAGTTTCCCTTCCTTAACTTCTTCCTTCTTTATCTTTGCTATCCGCCCAGTCCCTAGATGATTGGATTCCTTTCATCTCAATGCTATTATCAACCTTTTCATCCAGTCTCTAGTCCTTTCCTGAATTGTCCCTTCATCTCTAGGTAGCCTGAATGTTTGTGAGGGTTTAGCATAGTCCACACACACCAAATACACGTGCAAGCACAGCCTCTGCTGAAATTCCTGCCACTCAGCTCCACTGAGTCAAGTCCAAACTCCTTCAAGTCACACTTCAGACTCTCCAGCATCTACTGCCCACCTTCCACTTTCATCGTTTGTCCTTCTTCCCTGCAACACACCCTTCCCTCTCACCACTGTTTTCTAGCTGTTTCCATACCTCCCTTTGCCTGTGAAAGTCCTTTCCTTGGTCTCATCTGGTGAACACCTACGCATTTTCCAGGACTCAGATGAAAGGTCCATCCTTCAGGAAATATCTCAGCCTTTCCAAACACCCCCTAACAATGAATTGGTCCTTTTTTCTAGGCTACGTCTGCTCTCCCTGACCAAACCAGGAGCCATGTATCTTCAGAAACTGCATGGGGTGGGAACTGAGGGTGGAACCATAACCTAATATTTCCCTAGAAAAAAGGTTGTGGCTGCTTTTATATGATAGTCATGTGCTAAAAATAACATACCATAAAAATGTTTATTGAGCATTTTCTATGTGCCAGGTATTGTTTTGAGTGCTTTTTTCCTATTAGGTTTATTTGTATAAGTTACAATATTTTTTTCCCTAATGTCATTACTTAGAGTGACCTCCTGTCTGTGCAGAATGTCTTGGGTTTCAGAGAATGCAATCTAACTTCTCATGGCAGATCTATAAGAGTCAACAAAGGCTGGCGTCTCCAGTAGATGTGAGGGTTCCACTTCTACAGCGGGCAAGCTCGCAGCCGGACAGCTCTGATTCACTCAACTGACTGGGCTTTTTCTCCTTGTTTTACTTTCCATGTAGGCTTTAAAAGTGCCAATTGAATCATTGAAAGGGTGATATTATTTATTATGTCTATCACAATATATCTAAAAATTTAAATAAAAGTCAATGGGGGGGGGTGATTAAAAATATCCAGAAGACTAATATACCTGAAATTTATTTTAAAAGGAATTTCTCTGGACTGTTCTTTTTCAGACATTTAAAACGCCAGGAGGAAGAGTGTCATTACTCTAGACAGAGGCTTCGTGCTCCCCGAAATTTATGATGCAGGATAGAGTTGAGGTGTCTCAGTGCAGAAAGCAGAGACCAGCAACTGCACCCCGCAGACGCCTAGTGATCAGTGGAATGTGCTGGCATTTCCCAGGAGACAGTCAGTGTAAAGCCACCAGAAATGTACTTCTCAATTCATTAATCTCTTAGTTAGGGTGGGAGTGGAGACAGGGGAATCTGTTCACGATAAGCATGAAGTACAATATGACTTTGCCTTCTTAAAAAGAGCCATCATTCACATAAATTGCATCTTTCAACTTTTCAGGGGATTAAATGCTACAAGACAGACAGCATCTGGTTCAAACAGCAGCAAATCAAAGAGGGTAACAATACACCACATGGTGAATAACAGGCAGGCTCCTGTATCCATCTGAGGCCAACAGCAGAAGGGAAAAGGAACCTGCGAGACGCACAGTAAGAAAGGGTACACCTGTAGATGTGTCAGGGGAGATAGTGATGACTGCGGGGACAATAACACCATTCTTCTAAGGTGACCCAAAGCGGCAGGCAGTCACCCTCCTTCGGGGGTGGAACACAGCTTTCCTTGACCCAGGGACCAGAAGAGAGAATAGGGGACAGAGACTCTCCCTTCTGAAAGCCACCAGCTGGGGCCGTTAATTAATGTGCAGACTCAAATTGGCCTCGTAAAGGGTTTCTCAAGAGGGCAGAGGAAGAGTCTGTTTGTCTGGAATTAGATAAAAAGTAGTTGAAGTTTGACTGCTTTGTCTCAGCAGCCCCTTTCTTATCCTCCCCCACTTCAGGTCTTCTCCTCCCCTTTATCTCCATCTCAGGCTCTGATTACTCTCATGACCTCTGCCCTTTGACCCTTCCAAGGAAGGATCAGATGCAAGCCATTCACACCTCCATGTAAGGTTAATCCTCTGCCAGCTCCCAGGTATTCTGTTTTAGCTATAACCCCAAGCAAAAGACTCTCCTCTGCTAAAGGAATTCCAGGTTGACAATGAGGTATGTTTTGAGGGGCTGGTGAGAATCAGATTCTGAAGGTTTTGAGTGAGGCCTGCCTCAAGCACCTCAGGCCACCCTTTTCTGGAACTTTGCCTGACTCCCATTGGGAGTATTAACATTTAAGGATTGTGTACCCAGAACTATCCTATGTGCTTTATTTGTATATCAATCTCTTTTAAAGTTAGTTTTAATTTCTATCAAAGTTATCCACGCACCTTTTTTTCAGTAGTTTTCAAATGTGGCTGAAATTTAGACTCATCTGGGGAAATGTTTTACAATTCAGAATCCTAAACTTCACTCCAGCCCAGCTGAGTAAAAACCTGTTGGAGGTATGACCCAGGTCCTGGAGTGTCTGAAGAGCCCCAGACGATGCAGCAGGAGTGTGAGCCAATGATTTGAGGGAGATAATTCTACAAGGCATGCTTAAAACCAGACCAGGCCAAACCAAATAGCAATATGGGGGGGGGGGACCAAAAAGAACTGGAATTTATATATAAAAATGGTGTATTTATTCTTACACATTTAAACATCAGTCACCTTGAAAGTACTCTCCATTTGATACAATGCCCCATCAAGATGTTTTTTCCACTGCTCAAAACAGTTTTTGAACTCAATTTTGATGCCTTTAGTGCCTCTGCCGTTTTTTGTTGCACCTCTTCTACATCAGCAAAACATTTCTGTTTGGGGACTTTTTTCATCTAGGGAAACAAAAAATGTCTCTCAGAAAGAGATCAGGTGAATAGGGAGGGTGGGGCAGGAGGGTCATGCTGTTTTTGGTCAAGAACTGCTGAATATTCAGTGTGCTGTTGGGCAGGTGCACTCGTAAATCACCCATCATGAAATGGACAAATTTGTTGAGTCTTAAAAAAAAAAACAGACAAAAAAAAACAACCCACCGCAGCCTCTCACAACAACACCAGCTGGTGCACTGATACAGGTGGGTCCCTAGAACACTCACCTAGTGGGGGAAGCCTGACTACAAGGGGTCCGCCCTTCAGAAGATCATTTCAGTTTTATTTTTTTGGGTCACCCCACATATCCAAACCTTACCCCTCTTATTTTTCACTTTCCAGAAACAATAAATTCAACTTAGTTCATTCTTGAAGGATTTACCCTCATATTTCTAAATTACATTGTTACCTCTTGATTTCTTTGGCTTTAATCATTTATTGACTTCCCATCGTGGAAAATGAGATTTAACTCTTTTAGAGCACCACCACCCATACCTCAAGATCTCACTTCCCAGCCCCCACATCATCACAACGCTGTTACAGTTTGGTTACGCCGATGTTCATATTTGACTATGTTCTCTATTAGCTTTAGTTTTCTCTGTATTCGACTATGTTCTCTATTTGCTTTAGTTTTCTCTGTATTCATCACTAAGGCAGGCCAATGCTCTTTCCAAATTGTCATCCTCACACTCTGTTGAAATCTCTTGAGGAAATATCATTCTTGCTGCTTTGGGGCCCCTGGTCTGGACTGGCCCTTCGCAGGCCACTGCAGGGTGAACCCCTCCCATCAGCTAGAAAATTCCCGCCTTTTACTGTATCAGATCCTTTGTCTTCTTTTTTAGTTTTCTTCCTTGTTTTTGTGGAGTCCCTCCTCTAGGAGCTAATGGGGAAACAGCACATAGGAGTAAAGTATTTGAAACATTAACTGTTTGAAAATTCATTAGCCTCCCCTGGAGTCTGGCTAGAGAAGAACTTTAGTATAGAAATTATTTTCCCTCATAATTTTTAAGGCATTACTTATGGTCTTCTAACTTTCTGGGTTGCTATGGAGAATCCCAATGTCATTTTGATATCTTGATAATTTGTATAAAACTTTTTCTTTTCTTTCTCTGAAACCTTGTTGGACCTCTTCCTGGATTCTAATGTCCTGAAATTTCAGGATGATGTACTTGGTGAAGCTCTAGTTCCATCCACTGCACCAGGCACTTAGTGAACGGTTTCAATCAATACAAGCCCTGGAGTGAGAAATGAAATTATTTCATTAAAATTTTCTCTTTCCACTCTATTCTCAGAAGATTTTTGTTATAGTTGCCATGCTGTACATTACATTTTTAACTTATTTTCTTTTTGTTTTACTTTCAGGGGGATTTCTTCATCTCTGTCTTCCAACTCTTCTATTAGATTTTTCATCTCTCCTATCTTACTTTAAATTTCTAAGGTTTTCTGGTCTCAGGTAAAGGATTCTGTCATCTCAAGAGTGCGATGTCTTATCTGGAGGACTTTGGAAATCACACAGTAGGGAGAGCAACGAATGGCTCTGCTGCCTACATGTAAAACCATCTGTAGGACTCACACTGTTGCACACCTGGGTGAAGTGAATAGAGGAGCAACTCCAGGAGACAGAGGAGAGATTTTACCAGCACAGCATATGGACAAAAACTAGCACACAAACCCAGAAAGACACTGTCTCTTTCTAACTATGCAGGAAGCCTCTCATGCATTACTAATTGACCCCACAGATCAGAGAATAACAAGTAAGTCCTGCTTCTGATGGCTTCAGGATAATACAGAAACATTTGTTCTAGTTTATAATCCATTTGTTAAAGATGAAAACTATGTATTGAACTATATAGATCAATAATAAGCCCTTTCCTCTATATGCAACTTCTCATTTTGCCAAGGGTGTTTACAAACATTGTCCCATTTGGTCCTTGTAAAGTCTGAGTAGCCAAACAGGATAATTCTCTCATTTAACAAATGAGGAAGGTGCTCTTCCCCCACACATGCTAGCTGGCTAAGACAAGTTGTAGCTGTGTAATCACAATTTGCCATGTATATCAATATAGTGAAATGGGAAAAACACACTGAAGTGGGAATCAAGAGACATAGTTTTTAGTCTATAGTCTGCCACCAAGAGAACTTGGGACACTTAGTTCCAAGTTACTAACATTTTTAAGGTGCCTCTTTATGTACCAGATATTATGCTATGTGCTAGAGGTACCAAATTGGATAAGACACAGTTCTTGTCTTTAATTGGGTTACAGTTTTGCTGAGAAGACAGATAGAAACTCCACTCCAAAAAAATAGCAGTTTTCTGCAATCATTTATGAAAATAATATAATATATGCCCCGAAAGAGTATAGAGGGTATAATTAATTCCATCTGGAGAGCAATGACAGTCAGGTTTTCAAACAGAAGGTGGAAAACTATCTTTATTTTTTTTAAGTATAACAGTAATACATTGTGTCAAGAAAATTCAAACAAAGTATGATACAGAGAAAGTTTTTTTAAAAATCACCATAACTCCCTTCCCACTAAGAGATGAATGATGCTAGTTTTATGTTTATTAGGAGATACATTTGGTGTATATTTTAAAGGACCAGTGGAGGTTTGCCTGATGTGAAAAGTAACAGGGAATCTAAGGCAATGGAAATATGCAAAAGGGGGGAGGTAAAAGGGTATGGCAAGTTTGGGGCACAAGCTATAGCAAATTGTGGGAGAAATGGCAAGAAATAAGGCAGGAAAACAAAGCATCTGTCTAAACAGAAAGGATTTTGTCTACCGTGCTGAGAATTTTGGACTGCTTCCTGCAGGAACCGGTGGGGAGGGGGGCACTGAAGTATTTTAAGTTGAAAAGTAGATAGAGTCAAGCCTGCATTTTATATACCATTCATTGGTGTTGGGGAAGGTGCATTAAGGATGGGTGAGACAAGACTGCAGTAAGAGACCGGTGAGAAGTCTAGGTGAAAATAATGAATCTGAACTAAGGCAGAAGAGTGAAGCTAGAAAGGGAGGGATAGATTTGATAGACTTTGGGTAGTTAGTATTTATAAGAAAACTAACTAGAAATGAAGATAAAGAAAAAGAGGAGTCTAGGATTACTCTTTGAATTCTGGCTTAAATAACTGAGCGACCAGTAGTATTATTAATAAAGAGAAAGAATGTAGGACAAGCAGAAGGTTTGGGGGAGAGGATAATGCCTGGAAGACATTGGGGGGAAGCTATTCAGGAAGCAATGGTTTATGAGGTTGGTAATGTCCCATTCTTCAACCCCAGTGACTCCCAGAAAGGGTACTGGCCAAGGTAGGGTCAGCTCAACCAGGAGAAATGTTTACCTGGCACAGCAGAAAACAACACAGAGCGTGAATAGTGTTAGTACTAGAGGAAGAGCATCAAGCACCTGATTCAAGCAGTGGATAGGAAACCATAAAGGAAATAAGTCCAGGGGTCAGGAAGTTAGGGAATGAGAAAGAGCGTGGAAAGCAGAGTATAAATAAATAAAGGCAGAGTGCAGGGTGTGGGCTGCAAGAGAAACAAATATTATATGTCCTTTTTTCATTATTGGTTCTGACTGAGGGACTAGGAGCCCACTTATCGGGTTTGAATACCCACCTTGGGTCCAGGGATGCTCAGATTTGCCCGATGGAAACTCCAAACCAGTCTGAGAGACGAGGGTTCTTTGACTTAACACTCGCTGGTTCTTTCTTTTCCTGTGCACCAGTTGCTAGAGCTGGCTCCTGTTCCAGCTTACAAGATGAAAGGAATAGGAAAGCTAGAGACAGGAGGTGAAGGGACATGACTGGGTCAATGGAAAGGTCTAAGAAATGAACTGAGGTTTGTAGCAGGGTTGAACCTCTTTATCACAGGATGCTGGGCTGTCCTGAAGACGGTTTCTCCAGGCTTCAAAGGCAATCATTTCTCATTTCCAAACCAAATGGATGGAGTACATGCCTGAGCCCAAGTCTTCACCAGATCATCTTTTGGCCAGAGAAATGGTCACAAGTATTTAAGCTTAGTTGGGGTGGGCCAGGAAAGGGAAAAATGTGAAAAGGGTCATAAACCCTTAAAAGGTGCATATCCAAAAGAATTAAATGCAGAATCTTAAAGAGATATTCTGTATCTGCATGGCCATATTCACAGCAATTATATTCACAATAGTCAAAACATGGAGGTAACCCAAGTGTCCATTGATGGAAGAATGAATAAACGAAGTATAGTATATGCATACAACAGAATATTATTCAGCCTTAAAAAGGAGAAAATTCTAATACATGCTACAACATGGACGAAACTTAAAGACATTATAAGTGAAATTAGCCAGCCACAAAAGGACAAATATTGTATGTGTTCACTTATATGAAGCAAACTTATTGAGACAGAAAGCAGAATGGTGGTTGTCAGGGTGGAGGTAAGTAGGGGAAAGAGGAGCTATATTGTCCAAAGGGAACAGAGTTTCATTTTCCTAAGATGATTGCAGAATGTGACTGCAGTGCTTGATACCACTGAACGGTAGTACACTTAAAAAAATGATTAAGATGGTAAATTGCATATGATTTCCATTTTACCACCATTTTTAACATATAATAAATAAATAATAAAGTTAACTAAATAAAGCACGGATGAGCTTGAAAGGTAGAAAAGGAAATCTGCAGGTGCTAAAGTAAAGAGGAAGCCTAAAGTTCAAACATCAGACTCTGGAACTTATGCTGCAGTGGTCCTAGCGAGATGATGTGACCCAATAATGGCCAAGGACTTGGATTTTAACACCCATGCAGAGGTAGGAGATGAGGATTTAAGCCTGGGTGAAATGAGGGGTTGGAACTGAGTCCCCAACATAGAGCTCAAATGTTCTAAGAGAAGCCAAACATCAATCCAGAAAGACACCAAGAAAGCTCATCTCTACCCAGCTTCTAAATGGGGAAAAATAGTCTCCTATGAAAATCAAAACCCTAGTCATGTGCCTGGCACAAGTTTAGAGTCCACATATCCTCTACCTGCATCAGAAGGAAACCCCAAGTGAAAAAATCAACATAAAATTGGTCTTAAGCCAGTGATACCTTTAGGATACCTGGCAGAACAAATATAAAACCACTCGGAAATTAAACTTCAACACTCCAGGCCACAGAGAATTCCCACAGGAAAAATAAAGCCCTGCTTACAATAAAATATTATAAAAACGGAGAGAAATTATCTAGCATGTGCAAGAGTCACCAATAAAAATAAATAGCAGGATTAAATTCCTCAAAACTTTGGATAGCGGATAAACTGTTACAGTTTACAAACTGGTAGTAGAAACTATAAAAATAGTATTTTAAATGATTTTAAAAATCAAAGAAGGATATACTGAAGACTAGAACAAGACATTACTTCTCACAGAATAAAAAGATCTAAAATGAGCCAGAGGCAACTTCTAGACATTAAAAATAGGGTTGCTGAAATTAAAAGTTCAAGGGATGCAGTAAGCAGCATCACTAAAGAATTAGTGAAATGGAAGGGAACTCTAAGGAAATATTCCCAAATGCTCCATAGAGAGGCAGAGAGATTAAATATATAAATGGCAGATTAAAGGATAAGGCTGAATGAAAAGAGCCAACACATGTCTCATAGGAGTACCAGAAGAAAACAATAAAAAGAAGAAACAATATTCAAAATTTAGTATCTGAGTTCAAAAAATGTCCTTGCCAATCACTACCTTACCTTGGGCAAGTAATTTATTCTCTTTGTCACCCAGTTCCCTGGATTGTAAAATGGTTCTAGGACCCTGTTGTGAGAATTAAATAAAATAACAAATGTAAAGCACAGCACCCATGAAACATATAATATATGTGGCTACCGCTGTTATTAATGGGAATTATCCCATAATGGTAACAGATTCAAACCTCTGTTTAAAGAATCACATGGAAGAGAAATAAAAATAAATCCATACCTAGATACATTATACTAAACTGCAGAATATAAAAGACAGAGAGAAAAATCTTAAAGCAATTAGAAAGAAAAGACAGATTTTCCACAAAGGGACAATAATTAGACTTATGGCAATGATCATATTCAGTAGCAACAAAGGAGGTCAGAGGAGAAAGAAAAATGTCTTCAATGTGCTGAGGGAAAAATAACTGTCAGTCTAAAATTCAACATCCAGATAAATTGCCATTTACCATTGAGGGTGAAATAAAGGTACTTTTCAAGGTAAAACTGGGATTTTTTTTTTTTTTTTTTTTTTTTTACCACTCACAAACCCTTACTGAAAACTACAAAAGGATGTACTCTAAGAAGGAAATTGATTCCAGAAGGAAACCATGGAATGCAAAAAACAGAAGTGAAAAAAGAGAAGAATCTTGTTGGGGTAGAGGTAGGGGGCCAGGATAAGAGTCGGTGAAGGCAGAGATGAATTGGATGGAAATGGGTCTGTGGGTCCTGACAGGCGTGGCTCAGTGGGTTGGGTGTCATCCCACAAAGCAGAAGGTCACTAGTTCAATTCCCCATGAGGGCACAGGCCTGAGTTGTGGGATCTGTCCCTGGTCAACCAACTGATGTTTCTCTTCCTTTCTTTCTCCCTCCTTTACCCTCTCTCTAAAAATAAATAAACAAAATATAAAAAGGAAGGAAGGAAGGAAGGAAGGAAGGAAGGGAGGGAGGGAGGAAGGGAGGGAGGAAGGGAAGAAGGAAGGAAGAAAGGAAGGAGCCTGTGGGAGAGGCACTTATGTATTTATGTTGTAGGTGAGTGTCATGAACCATGGGGGAGACATAGATAAGGGATATGGAATTATGGAAGAGAGATGGGAATGGAGCCAACAAGCTTTGGAAGATAAATTAAAATTTGGTTACAGAAACATAAGGTTCCCCTCCCAGAGGTTTTGAAGGAACTGAGTTGCTTTCTGGGGCTGAATTTCCTTGTCTGTGGGGTTGAATTTAATGATCTTTAATGTCCCTCCTAACTCTGACATTTTACAATGTTGGGTAAGAAGATGGAGAGCGGAGGCCAGGGCTCCTGAGTTAGTGTGTATGGAAACTTCTGAAATTTTGAAAGACGAGCGCAGTCCATTTCTGAAAACAAGGCAACAACTGGCATTGGGCATCTAAAGCTCCTGCAATAAGAAGCGGATGCAGCATTGCGACAATTAGAGCCGAGCATGGGCCTGAGCGTGGCACAGACATAAATGGAAGTGGTGGAGACCAGGGGAAGTCCTGAAAAGCCACATCCTGGCTTCCACGCTGCTTTCCAAAGGCTCTGAGTTTGACAGAAATCCAAACATGTCTTGTCTAAGGCACTTTCCCCTTTAATTTTCAAACTTATGTATATTTTAAGGGAAATTTAATCTCTGTGGCCCTGAATCATGTACAGCAAACTCTTCTAAGAGACACTTGATGCCGGGAGCTTTTCCTGAACTTGGAATAACTTGTTACAAGAGGATCTTTTTTAACAGATTTTGTTTCCAGGTCCAAGAGTTGGGTCAGATGCTAAAAACCCGGTGGATGAGGACTCTGCATTTTTCTGTCTCTTCTTCATTGGCGGTCGAAGGGAATGCATCCAAGCCACAAGGCATAGGGCTTGGCTCTGTCAAAGAAACAGTGTGGCCCTTGATGCTAGCGCTGAGATGGCCTTGATCTGGTCCTCAGCACAATGGCTGCATTTGAGGCAGGGCTGGCAAACTGGCCTCCAGTTTCCAAGCCATGTTTCCTTCGGCTGCAATAAGCGCTCCACCCAAGCTCATTATACAGTGGCAAACCTCACAGCAGCGTGTTGGTGGTTCATACGCTTCTACTAACCAGAGCCCGGTCCCCCAGGGCTCCAGGAGAGGAAGGGACTCCGCCAGGATGGGCCGCACACTATTTTCCTTCCATCGTTCTCCAGTTGTGCTGGCCAAGAGCGCGTGGTCCCAGCCGACCCTGTTGTTTCAGCAATCCTGTGGTGTACCTCACTTCCAGGAATCTTACCCAGCCCGAGGCAGAGAGCCTCGTCACTTATTTACCCACAGACCCGTTCCAAGATGTAAAATCATACCACTGGAAAGAATTTCTAGTCTGTGACTTTGGGCTCCACAGTTTCTACATTTCCTTTACAATCAGTAATGGATAGAGGTGCCCCTTTAAATGACATCTTCTCTTACACTTTCATTCTTAATTAATTTTTTAGCTGACTTTGAGCTGGGCCGCAAAGACCAATCAAATGACAGAGTCAAATCTTGCCACTTAAAAAGCATCACGGGAGCCAAAACCACCTCAGGGCTGATTTTCTACATTTTTTTCCCTTTCCATTTAGAGTTGGAGTTACTCAAAGTAGTTTAAATGGCATAAATTTAGGGGTGACCTTTCCTCAATAATATCCCCCAGTGACACCCACTGTTCCATTACTAACAGTTATTAGCCATCCCATCTGTGTTAAGATTGTTGAAGGAGGAAAAGAGGAGAATTTGGAATAGACTCGTAAAATACATGTACTCTTGGAAATTAAAGCACAACAAGTCCCAAACAACTTGATGTAAATGACTTATGTGTCCATGAACATATTATGTAATGACTTGATGAATGTCAGTACACCTGAGAGCAGGGACCACAGGACAGGAAGGAGGAGAGAGGACAGGGCTCCAGGCTGCCACAGGCTGATGCAGTGCTGAGTCCTAGTGACACCTCTGAGAGCACAAGGCAGCTCAGTGCTGGGCCAGCCTTCCCTGGGATGATGCTTGGGAATTGAAAAAGGACTGAGCATTTGCTAGGTGTCCACTCCCACGCACCCCAGAGCCTATCTGACGCAGCCTGTCAGCCCTAGGCTACCTCCACCTGTTAGTGAGGGTCTGCTCTCCGCCTTGGCCTGTAGGTGGAAGGCTTGGAGAGTGGGCTGGACAGTTGGAAGCTCCCTAGTGGCGTTTTAATGAAGACTGTTAGGCCTCAGGTGTAACTTTTACTGACTCCTAGGGAAGCCGGCTCACCCCTGCTTGGGGCACCTTTACTCTGGCTTCATAAAAATTTGTTTATAAGGCCAAGCTCAAATAAATGTAAAACAGTCCCACGGGGTGGTTGGGGATGGGCTATGAAAGGCTCCGGCGCATTACACAAGATTCCCTTTAGCCCCAGGTCTATAGGCGGGTGGTGGATTGCTCCCAAAAGTTATTTTTCTATTCATTTCAGCAGATTTTTTCCCAAAAGGCCCCTGGAGCTGCCAAGCCATGGTAACAGGGAGAAACATGGGGCTGACATGTGAGCCCCCAGATGCAGCGGCAGGGGGTTTATTTCACCTCCGGGCTTGGAAATAAATGCAGCCTGACTTTTGGGAGGGAGCCTAATTGATTCTACTGGTGGTGGCAGTGTGGTGGAGACCCCTGGAATGAATGACGTTTGGGGCCAGGGCACCAGCGCCGAAGGCACACACACTTCCTTTAATTAACAGGCACACGATGCCAACAAACACACCGGCATCTGGGAAGTGAAGGCGACTAACAGGCAAGCCTCCTGACTTCCTCAGGGAGTGCCCTGCCAGCCAGGATTATTCCTGGTTCCTGTTTCCTTACAAAAAAGCCCCTGTGCTTGGTTGAGAGGCTGGCCCCAGGTGTTGGCAGACCCCCAACCTGGAGGCACTGCCTGAGCTTGTCTTCCTGCCTCTCTCTCTCTCTGCCAGGGAGTAGCTAGTTGGAAGCATTCAGAAAAGCCAGGGGACCTTTCTGGGGACTTTCTGGCATTAAATGGTCAAAATCTGTCTCCCTGTCTCTCTGTCTCTTTTGACACATCAGGACTTCAGTTATGTCTACTGACACACTTCATCTTCTCCAGGACTCTCACAATCACCACCTACCCTCACCCTGTGCAGGGTCTGAAATTGTCCCTAGCACCCCTGAGGCCATCCAGGCAAGGAGTGGGGCTTTTCCCACAGGCAAGGTCAGTGCCTCTCATTTCTAGAGTAGTCTTCTCTTTGCTCTATGAGTCTCTTTTAATTATCATCCATTGCAAACATAGCTCAGGAGACAGTGATGTATTCAATAAACATACATCAAATGTCTCTTAATGTGGCAGGCGCTGTGCTGTGTGCAGAGGATTCCAGGCACCTGAGATAAGACCCCTCTCCCAGTAAGAAGCCAGAGGCAGGAAAAGAAGCCACAGGACATGGTGAAGGTTCTAGTAAGTAAATCCAAGGAGCTATGGGTGAACCACTGATGGAGCATTCTGGCTGTGTACAGACCATCTGAATCAGATCAGAATTGTTAATGATGTAGATTCCCAGGCCTTATCCTAGAACTTCCAAATCATAATCGGGGAGGGAGGCCCAGGAAGAGATAGTTCAATGAGTTTCTCAGATGATTCTCATTCACACTAAATTTTGAGAACCATTGTCCTATTTGAGAACCATTGTCCCTGGGGTAGTTAGAAAGGGTACACAGAGGTGATGACATTTGAGGTTTTTTAAAAAGGTAATGGTTTTTATTTAAGTTTTGATTTTCCTTGAAAGAAATCATCAAAGGATACTTTATTATTATGTACTGTATATACAAGAGTGGGACCCAGTTTTGTGGGTCATTAGCTTAACTAAACTCAAGTGACCTTCTAATATTAATTTTTAAATATTTTTGAAATTATGATAGAATACACATAACATACAATTTATTATTTTAACCACTTTTCAGTGTACTACAGTTCGGCGGTATTAAGGACATTCACATTGTTGTGCAAACTCCACCACCACAGGTCCACAGAACTCTTTTTATGCGACAAAACTGAAGCTCTGTTCCCCTTAGGCAATGTAGGTCCTCATTCCCCGCTCCCCTCAACCCCTGACAACCATCATTCCACTTTCTGTCTCTATGAATTTGCCTCACATAAGTGAAATCATATAATATTTGTCCTTTTGTGACTGGCTTATTTCACTTATCATCCTGTCTTCAAGGTTCATCCATGTCGTAGTAAGTGTTAGAAAGATAACCCTGATCACCAGGCATAAAATAACTGTAATAGTCCAGGTGAGAAGTCACAAAGACCCACACTAAGGCAATTGAAGTGGGACAGGATGACTGGATGAGGGGATGAAGGTATGGGCTTGCTCCACTACAATCCTTTCTTATCACTTTAGGAAACTGAGTGGATGGTCCTGCCACTCACCAGAGCAGAGAACAGTAGAAGGAGACAAATCTAACTGCCATAGAGCCGAATGTCTATGACACTGAACCAATTGCTCTCCTCTCTGCCATGGTGCACTGGGGTTTCCCAGCCTGGGTCTTTACTGTCCTCCCAGTGTATGGCAAGCCCTGACACAGACCAGTCACTTTGAGAACATCATTGGCTCTCAGCTTTGACCACGTAAAAACAGTGGGTTCATCTGTGCTTTGTCAATGGCAGGATTTCACCATGTCTGTGGGCAGCTTCATGATTTCTGATTCAAACTATTCTCTCAACCACAAAAGCCACCAAAAGTTCGCTGGACAAGCATCTCTGGATGAGTTGGGGAATGCCATTCCTTTGCAGGTTTTTTTTTTTTCCCCAGCTGTGGCTTTCACAAACCACATGGAAGACTGCAAGTCACATCCAATCAGCAGACCAAAGACCAAGCATGTACTGGATTCCATGGAGGGGTACTGTTTGGTGTACCCACAGGCAGGGGACTCTCTGGCTGGTCCTGAAAACCCAAAGGAGTGGCAGAAGCCAATTAAATTACTGAGAGGGGATTTTATAACTTAAAATTTGAAAGAACTGGGGCAAATTTGGCCCAAGAAAGAAGAGCATTGCCATCAGATGTCCTGAGTTGGGATTAAGCACACCCTGAGTGAAGACTGAAGTAGAGTCAGTGTTGGTGCAGACAGGGATAGTGCTCAATGACAGCAGCTTAAAACAACAAATATGTTGGGTCAGGGATCCAAGAGCAGCTTAGCTGGGTGGTTCCAATTTAATGTTTCTCATGAGGTTGCAGTCAAGCTGTCATCTGCAGACTTGAATGGGGCTGGAGGATCCACTTCCAATGTCATTCCCATGGCTGTTTATAGAATGTTAATTTCTTGCCATGTGGGCCTCTCCATAGGGATGCTCATGACCTGGAAGCTGGTTTTGCTCAGTGTACCTGAGAAAGGGGAGAGAGAGAGAGAGACAAACCACAATGTCTTTTAAAATCTAAGTCAGAAGTGTCATATCATTACTTCTGCCATATTCTTTGGTCGCACAGACCAAAGAACCACACAAGAGTCAAATACCAGGAGGCAGGGATCACTGGGGCCATCTGGGAGGATGGCTGTAACACTGAAGTTTCTGGTGAGTACTCCAAACCATAGTGTACCTGTTCTACAGACAGAAAGAAAGACAATTTGACCTACAATACTTCTTATTCATTTGCTTTTTCAATCTCATGCAACTTTATGAAATTTTTGTAGCCTGCATTTTGACCTCCAGCATTTCCATCCCGTTGTCACCAATGAACACTTAACATACAAGTCCAGCCCTTTAAACTTCAACTGTGCTTAGACTCAGTGTTGAGTCTACAATTCAGCACTTTATCATTTCTTGTTGTTTTGCAAGTACTTCCACGGCTTCCCCAACTAGAGTGTATGCTTCTTATAAGAAGGGGCCATATGTCTTTTTATTTGTAAGGGGCCATAGCAGCAAGCCCAAGGCTGGACACATGGTAGTTGTTTAATCAAGAGTTATTCACTGACTGATTGATTTAGAGGACCTCTGGGAAGTTGAGGAGTCAGCAAGGAAGAGACTTGGTCAGATGAGTCATCCCTCAAGTCCAGAGCAAAACTCCATAGACAGCTGCTTATCCCAGCTGGAGGAAGAAGACTGGCTCTTAGTCTGGGGCCCAGAGGCCACCTGCTGCATTTAGCAGGGGCTAATGATCAAGCCTCTCTCACACCGAGCTGCTCGATAACTCATGAGACTGTTGGAAGCCTCGTTTCTGTACAACCTGGGCTGGCCAGGCAAACAATAATGCTTCAAGAGAAAATGGCTACTAACAAGCAGAACTTCCCTTTAAATGTCTCCACGACTTGTGACATGCTCTGAAATGAGAAGCATGTCTCTTCTGCAGAGCAGAAGGGCCAGTAGCCTCGCACAATGTTGTTAGCACACACCAGTGAGTTCTACAGATCTGACTCCACTCTTCTTCTTAGCACTGGATCCTATTAACATAACAGTTGGTGATTTGGGAAGGAAGCTGTTCAGCCCAGTGCTAGTGAAATACAGTCAACAGTACCAACCAACTGTACTCTGTAGTTGCCATACATCCAAGTGGCAACAGCAATATCTCAGATTGGAATCCCAGTGAAGAGAGCCCCTCCTCCCCCATTCTCTGCTTTTCACTTGGCTTGGGGTTACCTGAGGTTAATGGGTCCCTATTAAAATGTTTGATTTTTCAACATGGCCTTTGGAAACCTGTGCCTTTTGTTCTCTCAGTGAATTTACTTTCCTTCCTGTGTTGTTTGCACCTCAGCTTTTCCTATCAGTGATTTTACATCTGTGGTAACTACGGGAGAAAGCCTGTGAAAAATGCTTTGTTATGTTACATTGCCCCCTGGCTCCAATGAATTGTTCCATAAATCACGTTATTGTTAAAGTGTCCTAGCAAAACTAAACCACTTTCAGGGGCTCAGCAAGCACAAGGATATTAATCAAAGGCAACCATTGCAGAAGGGTCATTTTAAAAAAAGGAAAGAAATAAAAATACATGGTTTTTAACATGTGGAGCCTGGAGAAGACCGTTGGGAATGAGCCAAACCAGAATATCTTTCCTCTTTCATAAATACTCTGATACAGGAACGCATTATCTCTGAGCACTTTAGGCCTATTTATTTTATAGCAAAACAATATTGAACACCTGCTGCACCTTCATGATCTTGTTCAAGCAGCTCAGGGTGAGAATGGGGGTGGTGGGGTGGGGGCTCCATAAATCAGGAGGAACTTTTCATCAGATCCAGCTGGGACCTGCAGGGTTTGCTGAGTGGATGACATGTACAAGCATCTTGCAAATACTCCTAAGAGCCCCTGTCCTGGACTATCGCACAACAGAGGCGATGAACCTTGCTCCTTCAGTCCTAGGCTCCACGTGCAAACCTTAGGGAGGGGAAATGGCAACAGCACTGGTGTCTCAGATTATTGCTCAGAACTAGTCAGCAGGCCAACAGCCTTTATTGAGAGCCAGTAAACCACTCCGCACTAGGCATGATGGAAAAACCCAGGCCAAAAAAAAAAAGCCAATTTCTGCTGTAACACACTAAATTCTGGAGCTTTAGTTAATAGAATATTGCTCAAAATAAGTGCTTTTGCTCAGATTTCTTGTTGCAGGGTTTGGTTTCCTTTTCTTTTACCTGCTCTGTTGAGCTATAATTGACAAAACATTGTATAAGCCTAAGGTGGACAATGTGATGATTTGAAACACGTATATATGGCAAAATTCCAGTCAGGGCACATCAGAGAAGGAAAACTCTGACTCCAAAAAACCTCCGCTGCCTTGCGGCATACCTCTTCAGGGGAAAGGCTAAGGGAGTAAACCCCGACAGAAAATCCGGAGCCGGAGTCCCTAAGGCGGTTTGACGTTGCAGTCAACACCGGCAACTCCTGCGGCGCACCTGAAGCCAAGCTGTATTGACTCCGTCTTTCCCTTGGACCCTTCAGCTGCGAAGAGAGGGGGTGTCTGCTGCATGGGCAACAGCAGACCCTCCATATCACCCTGCCCAGGCTCTGTAGCTTCAGCTTCACTGGAGAGGACACTCCAGCGTCATCACAAGATGTCGATTCAACACGGGAGGAGACAGATACCGTATCACTCCCGAGTTGGACGGCACAGCCATTCTCGGCGGTGCAGATAGACTCTTAAGAAGCTACATCATCGTCTCTCGAGACGGACGGCTGCCGACGATATATGGCAAAATATTTACTATAATAAGATTAGCTAGCACATCCCTCACCTGACAATTGCCATTTTGATATTGTTTCTATAGTGAAACATTTAAAACCTACTCTCAGTAACTTTCAAGTATGTAATACAGAATTGTTAACTATAGTCATCATGATGTACATAAGATCCCGGAACTTACTCCTCTTACTACTGGAAGTTTGTATTCTTGACCAACATCTCCCCATTTGCCTCAGTCCCTGGTAACCACCATTCTAGTCTCTGCTTCTATGAGTTTGGCTTTTTTAGATTCCTCATATAAGCGAGATCATACAGTCTTCTTAGCATAATGTCCTCAAAGTCCATCTATGTTGTTGCAAATGTTATCATTTCCTTTTTTATAGCCGACTAATATTCCAGTGCATGCATGCGTGTGTGTGTGTGTGTGTGTGTATCATGTTTTCTTTATCCATTCATTTGTCAATGGACACCTAGGTTATTTCCATGTCTTGGCTGTTGTGAATAATTCTGCAATAAACATGGAAGGGTGCACATATCTCTTCAAAATAGTGATTTCATTTCCTTCAGATATGAAATCCTTGGACTACACTCAGAAGTGGGATTGCTGGATCATGTGGTAGTGCTATTTTTAATTTTACATACTGTTTTCCATAGTAGCTGTATCAATTTACATTCTCAACAACAGTGTACAAGGGTTCCTTTCCTCCACATCCTTACCAGCACATATCTATTGTCTTTTTACTAGCAGCCATTGTAACAGGTGTGAGGTGGTACCACATTGTGGTTTTGAATTGCATTTCAGGGTTTGGTTTCTAATGGAATCTGACATAAAGTAGATGACTTGTGTCATCAAATGAGTTAGCATCTAATGATGTGTGACTAGCACAAAAAATAATATTTCTAAACATATATTAGATACACACTGTTAAACTCCTACACCTATATAATAGAATCTAACAAGTGAGGAGAGGGGCAGTTTTCCACTGATTAACTGAAACAAAGGTCAACCTTTTAAAATCCCTTTTTCTTTGCTTTCTTCCTCATTCCCCAAATACACAAAGAAAATAAAGTTCACTTGAAATGCCACCAACTTTTTAATATTTTGGTATATAATGATTATAACTAAGCAGATGGATTCTGAGATCAGCAGACCTAGGTGTGAATCATGGCTCCATGTGTCCCTGGTCAATTATATTATATCTTTAGGCCTTAGTTTTTTTATCTGTAAAATAGAAATAATAATAGCATTAACCTCATGTAATTGTTGTAAGAATGAGCTAAGACAATCCACACAAGGGGCTCAGAACATTACCAGCCAAGTACTAAGTGCTCAATAACACAATTATTATGTATACATATATTACTGCCATATTATTTATGTATACATACATTCACACACTTTTTTGAAAAAGGGACCACACTACATACTGTTTAGGTTATCCTTTTTTAAACTTACACAATGTATTATGAATAATTTTACACATCATTAGTCTCTCACGACATCACTCTTAATGGCTGCCAAATATACTATTACGTAAATGTAACCTAAAGTATTTAACTAATCTGTGGTTGGGCAATCAGCTTGTTTCCAATATTTGATATTGTAAGTACCCTGTGAGGAACTGCCTTGTAGAGGTTTCTTGCATACATTTTTGTTTGTTGCCTTAGAATAAATTCCCAGAACTAGAGAATCAAAAGAAATGCAATTAAAATATTCTAAAAAGAAAATAAATGCATTACAGAAAATGGGGAAAAATGTGATTCCACTACACTAATACAATTACTAAGATAATTAGGGTTATTAAGATATTCTGATGTTTTCATTTCTACTTAGAAGAATAGAAGCTTCATGTAAAAAATTAGCAGATGTTTATTATTTCTACTCCCTTCTGAAATTCACTAAAATAACAATAAAGAAATTAAAAAAAAATAGAAAGAAAGAAAAGCATAAACCCACAATAAAAAGACAATGGAAGAGATGACAAGAGCCAAAAGACATGATCAAAATTTTGAGAACTGTAAAGTATGCCAGATAAGTGATAACTGCCTTAGTGTATCAGAAGAAACTGAAATTCGCATGATGACTTAGAATCCATAACTGGCTTTAAAAGAAGCAGCTAGACCCCCCCTCCCCACAGAGCCCCTCCTTGACCCTGAAGGAAAACAGATTTACTCTTAGAGAGGCTGAACCAGACAGGTTCTGGATCAGGCACTGCCGAAAGTAGGATGATGCATCTTAATGAAAGGAGAATATTTAAGTGAAAGTTGCAGACCTACTGAAAGGTAAGATTCTCAGTTCCCTTCCCCAGCTCAGCTCCCAGCATGCTGGCAGCCAGGCTAACATACTCTCTTCCCTCCCTATCCCACCCCTCAAGATAGCAGAACAGAGAATTCTTCCACAAGCAACCTATAGATAGGTCCAAGAAAAAAAGGCTATGGAGGTTCCCCCAAGGAACTGTCAGTTATCTGCATAAGTTATGCTGAAATTCAACACTCCCCCTTCATGCAGAAAATGATCACTAGACATTAGAGAAAGCCCCTATCGTAAAACATACCAAAACAAAACAAACTAACAAAAAAGAGGAACTCAGAAAAATAAGGAAGAATGCAGGGGGAAAACTCTACAAATAAAAAGGTACTACATCCATGAAATTAAAACAATAGGCTATAAAAATTAAAAAACAAGAAAATGCTCTGAGTAGTTAAAAATATGAGAAAATATATTGACTTCTCTTTTAAAAGATAAAGCTAAGGAAATATCCCAGAAAGTGGAACAAAAAGAAGTTACAGAAGATATAAAGGACAGCAAAATTTGAGACAGAGGTTCTAGAAAGAGAGTATCAAGAAAATAGATAGGAGGAAATCCTGCAGGAATTAATATTGGGTCTGACTTGAAGGAGAGTGATTCATAGTACAGTGAATGAGAAAAGGCATAACCAAGACACCTCATTCTGAAATTTCATATCACAGGAATAAAAAGATCACCAAAGTTTCTAGAAAGAAAAAAAATTTTTTAATCCACTTAAAAAGACTGAGAAACACAATAGCAATTGAAGACAATGGAGATATTCTTAGGGAAATGATTTTAACCTAGAATTCTATACCCAGCCAAACTATAAATCAAGTGTACTTAAATAAAAACACAGTTTCAGACATTCAAAGTCTTGAGAAACTTACCTTCTTTTCTCAGGAAACTAATGGTGGACATGCTTTGATCAGACAAGGGAGTAAGAAAAGAAGAAGAAATGGTAATGGAAAGCTAACTGCTGTGATTTGGAGACTCAAAAGTAATTTAGTGGCTAATGAAGACATAAGCTTAATGATTTTTTCACATAACAATCTAAGGTAAGTATTCCAGGTCAGCAGAACAACTCTGCTCCATTTAGTCATTCAGTAAATCAGATTTCTTCGATCTTGTTTCTCTGCCATCCCTCAGAGCAATGGTTCTCAAAGCATGGTCTCTGGAAGAGGAGCATCAGCATCACTTGAGAGCCTGTTAGAACTGCACATTCTCAGGTATCAACATCAGATCCAATGAATCTGAAGTTCTAGGAGTGGAGTCCAGAAATCTGTGTTTTAACAAGCCTCCCATGTACGTACTAAAGTTTGAGGATGAGTATTTTAGGGCGTTAGCCTTTCTTGTATGATCAAAGTTTGATTGCAGTTTACCAGATGGAAAAAGTGTGGAGGTTTTTATGGTAAGGCCAGGATGTGGCATACATTGCTTCCACTTATATTCACTTGGAAAAACTTCGTCATGTGGTATCCCCTAGCTTCAAAGATTAGTTGGGAAATGTAGTCTTCAGCTGGGCAGCCACATATAAATGCAATTCTATTACTATGAAAGGAGGGAAGAAGGGATTTGAGAGGATAATCAGTAGTTTCTACCACATGTATAATCCAGGCAACAGGGAGAAGCAAAGATGAATCTCAGGATGATGTTAAAGGAACTTCTAAGAAGGCCCACTCACGGACTAGAGCTGTGAATCAGGACACAGAGCAACCAGTACAGATGGAAACAGAAGTGCTGCAAAATCTCCAGGAGGGTTGCCAAGGAAAATAAAACCAACAGAATATCTATATTTGAATGTATTGACAGTGGATTTTATGGATGAATTAATAATAGGTACACAGAAAACTAAACAGAATGCAAAAATAAAAGAGCTAGAAAAGTATTAATTGCAGGGAAAACAAATGGTTGAATGAGAAAGGAAACATAATTATAGGATTCAATGTGGTTTAACTGGTAATAATATTTACATAGTCATAATGTAAATACTTAGTATTGATTTAACAAAAAATGATGATATAACTATATTGGGAGAATGAGCAGAAGGAAATCGTATGTACGTCAGTTTAATAATTATAATAAACATTTATATAGCTGTATATATTGTACTGTGTGCCAGAAATTATTCTAAGCTCATTATATATTCAAATTTTAATTTCCATAATCACTCTATGAGGTATAAATACTATGCTCATCCATCTTACACATGAGGAAACCTAGGCACGTAGCAGTTAAGCAACTTGCGTAGGTCACACAATTAATAAGTATTAGACCCAGGATTTAAAATAAACAAACTGAGACATACAGGATAAGCGTGTTATTTATAAATAAAAACAGAAAAAAACAAGAAGAAACAGACAAGAGTTTAAAGTGATCCCTTCTGGTCAAGGGGTAATTGGGAATGATCAAGGGATTGCTGTTTTTCTTTTTATTGTTGTTACAGATCCAGTAAAATGCTTGACTTTTAAAATCTTTTAACATCACTGTGATCAAAATACATTTTAAAAAAGAGAGATGATGGAAGGCATGTGCCTGACTAAGCTAATGCAGAGAATGGAGAGAGTGACTCAGAAGAGATAAAAAAGACCCCAATGGGTAAATTATGCAAGGAACCAATTGGTAAATTTATAGAAAAAGAGAGAGAAGTTTCCACAAAGAAATGACAAGCAGAGAGTAAGAGAGCCAGTGAGAATGAGGAAGTAAGAGATTGAATAAGACAGGGCAGAGCCATCATCATCCTGGGCTTAGACGGAGAAAGGGAGCAAGCTTCATGGAAATCCTGCGGACAGAGTCCAGGGCAGCTACTGTGGTAACACTCCAGTGGCTGTATGCAGAATGGTTTTGATCTGGGGTCTCTGGTCTTAGAACTGAAGGTAGAAGAAGGAAAGATGAACTGCAAAGCCATACTGTGGTGACTGATTACCACTGAATTAGGCCTCAACCTAAGCCAAACCAAAGCAATACAATTTCACTTGTCTATCTACTATGTGGCCTTGCAGAAAGCCACTTAATTTCTCAGAGCCTCAGTTTTTTCTGTTGCAAAAAAATTGATACATAACAAATTGTACATATATGCAGTACAGGGCGCCTCTCAGAGTCACTTTTCATTTACCATTTCCCAGAGCCAGTTTTTTAGGTAATAAAATTGAGCCTCGGGGAAATGAAGTGAGTAGCATAAAATTGCAGTTAATGATGGAACCCAAAGTCTAGTCCCACACTTCGTTCACTTTTCTTTGTAAACATTGTCTCAATTAAGAGTCAGAGAAACTTTATGAAGTAAAAATATGTATTTGCAAAGGAAGATATCTATACAAGAGGAAACCAAGATATATAGTCCACAGTATTTGGCTGCTTGGCATCAGAACCAGGACCCAAACCCAAGTCTTCTGGTACAAAATGAAGGGCTGTCCCACGTTGTGAGCACATTGGAAAACGCGGGGTTGGGGGTGGCGAGAAGCAGCAGTTCTCCAGCCTCCGGGGCTGGCTCCTCCTCCGGCCGCGTGTGGCGAAGAGGTGGGTATGGCTACCATCCTTACCCGGAAGCCCAGCTTTCAAACTCTGGCCCTGTTTTCGGAGCATCCACTTGACCGATTCTTTTATTTATTTATTTTTAATTTAGAAAGTACGGTCATAGAAATAATAACAGCTGAGATTAACTGTGGTGAAGAGGGGAGAGGACGAGGGGGGCTGAGAGGGGACAAAGCTGCGAGCGGAGCTTCCTCCCGGCAGCCGGCGGGCTTCACAGTCCCGGTCCTGGAGCCGGCCCTGTCCTCCCGCCGCCCCGCGGGGCGCCACACCGAGGCTGGGTCTCCCCGGGAGGCGGCGGGCCTGGCCGCGCACCGGGTCTACCAGGCCCATTCGGTTCACTTCGGATGTCTTCAACCTCGCGCGAAGTTTTTCCAAAGACCTCCCTCCAAGGCCGGTCTGGCTTCCCGCCCCAGCCCACAGCATCTGCGCGAGGACGGAGCCGGGGGCCTCGGCGCCCCGGAGTCATGAAGCCTGCGCCGTGGGCCCTGCCCGGCTCTGGCCTAGGAGGCCGCGGAGGCCCAGGAGGCCCCGGCGGGGCAGGCCTCGCGCTAGGAGCCCCCGCAGCGGCGCGCGGAGAGCCGGGCGGTGTAGGCCAATCCCCCGGAGGCGGCCCGCCCGGAGCCCTGGCTCCAAGGGACGGAAGGCTACGCCGCCATGGCCGCCTTCCGGTGCAGGCCGGAGCTCCCCGTCCAAGGCCAGCAAAGCAAATATTTATCCTGGCTTCCCGAAGGCCGCGGAGCTCGGCCGGCCTGGGGCCCGCACCCCCTCCCCAGGCCCCGTGCGTCCCCGCCCCCACCGCCTTTTAACGGGGAATGCTGACAAGTTGAATACAGCGGGAATAACGGCCATTTGTTCTGGTTATCGCTGCCGGTATTGAAGCCAGATGTGTGTGTTGCTGACATTGACATGGTACATCTGGCTGGGTTTTTGGTTTCCATCGTGGAGTTTACCACATCCACCCTAGTCTGCTAGAAGAGAGGAGGAGAACATCTGGAAGTCATTGCAGCTGTCACGCTTCAAGGGGATCCTGTACCACAGAGAAGAGAATTCAATACGTAACTGAGCAAAATTATCCAGCTCGTCTTGTCAGTCCAGATTTCAAACACATGCAGGAAAATGGCAACCGAGCTAGGGTGCCCTCCCTCTCTCCCTCCCTCCGTGGTGCCAGTGGGCACTAAGAACCCGAGGGCCCTTTACCACCCCTGGCGCCTGGGTTTTCTCTATAGAAATACTCTGGCTGCAAGGTCACGTTCGTCGTTGTGTGCCAGCATCTTTTTGTTTATCATGGGTAGGCTGGGCTAAAAAAGGCTTGCTCTTTCTCCTTTTGATCTCGGTTTGCTGGAAGTTTTAAATTAAACACTGCTTAGTCTTTTCCCTCACTTCCGCTCCTAACCCCCTCTTTCTCACGGCATTCAATGCTCTAGCCCTGACCTACCCATTCAGTTTTCTCTCCATTCTTTCTCCAAGGCTGAAATAAATGACGCCTTTTTCCTGGAACCCCCTTTCTTCCCTTGTTCTCTACGTACCAATCCAAATCTGTTCAACCCATAAAGTTCTCCCTCAAGTTTATTTCATCTATCAAGCCCTTCATGACCAGTCAAGAGTTCACTGATCTTTACTTCAGTGTATTTTAATTAAGTATAAGCCCATGGAGAGAAAATACAGGTGTACGTTTTTCTTGTATCTCCTTCATCAGCCAGCACTATATGCTGAAGTAGAGCAGGCCATCTATAAACACTTGTCAAATAAAAGCAAACATCTTTCTTTTTTTCTTTTTTTTATTGTGGTTCTATTACAGTTGTCCCAATTTCCTCTCACTGCTCTCCACTGTACCCCCCGCCCCCCAGTTAATCCCCATAATTTTTTTTCTTATCACCTGTTCTTTCCACATAATTTCCTTGCCTTCTACTTTTCCTTTTGTGACAAGACTTAGTGTCTATGTTGAATGTGTTGTGAATTTTGGGGAAAATAGCTGTAACAATATAGTAATGACTAATACCTGAAGGATTCTATCAATTGAGAAGTCCATTAATTTGGAATTCTGCCTACTGTAGTGCATTGAAACTTGACTTTTAAAAGTGAAGTGCAGTGAAGTGAAAACAAATCAGGGGACCTAATACTATTCCCAAGAGTGCCTTTAACTTGCTTAGTGACCTTGGACAGTCATTTTCCTTCTTTATGCCTCCAATCTTCCTCTGCAAAAAAAGCTGAGCTGTAGCCAATAGCCTCTCCCTGGTAATAGAGCTTGGTCACTCTCCTGAGAAGAGGTAGATTCCTGTTGGAAAAGGTTTTCTTTACCACTTCTGGATCTGTCCTGGAGTTTGAAGGCAGTAGTCTCCATCCTTCAGTGTTTCACCTGTCCAGCACAGAAACAACATGGATACATAAATGATGTGGAGGAACAGCAGAGTAAGAAAAGGATCCAAGCATGACGAGAAGCAGGATTTCGCTCTCGTGAGTGCCCCACATTTTGAAATCAAGACAAGCCACTGCAGCAAGTACTGGCAAAGACTAGTCATCCCTGCCATAGATGGGGTCTTTTAGGTTTTGTCGTCCTGTGTGCATTGATAAGGATGCAAAACACCCTGATCTAGCCTTGCTATGTGGGATGGATAAGAATGTATGGAGGGTAAATAGGATCTAGAAATAAAGGGGAGGGAATAGATGGAAGGAGAGGACTACCAAAGGGGAAAGAAAGTGTGCCTCCCTGGTGGAAACACCCAGCCAAAAAGGGTGTTTAGCTGCCATAGGAGGAAGGCCATGTTACAAGATAAGAGGGGAGTGGGAGTCAGCAGATTCAGGGTTCCAGTGTGTTTCTGCTGCTCTGCTCTGTGGGCGGGCAGGTATGTTTTCCTCTCTAACCCTCATCTATAAAATGAAGCACTTAGATGGATTGCTCTAATGGCTGTTAGCTCTTACATTATATAATTCAGTTAGAAACCACCTTTGAGCCCAAATCAGCTTATTATTTCTGACTAAACCCCAAATTCCAGCCCTAGTCTATCCTGAACTCATGGGGCTCTAAGACACCCTCAAAGAAGAGAATTTGGGGCATTAAATTCCTAAAATTCTTCTGCTCCACTCCTTCAAATGGAAAAAGAAACTTTCTCCCTTTCTCCCAGAGAGGAATCAGTTGCAATAGGAAGATTGCAGATTAATGACCTAGAAAATCTTCCTCAAATGGAAATGATACTTAATTAAGCTCCATTAAATCATAACTCTTGGCTTCTGCTTTTGGCCTCTTGCTACTGAGTCCAGGATTGAATAACTCTTCCATCCCTGGAGCTGTTGAATTAAAAGCACATAAGCTCTAGGGAACAATCTCCTCACCTCCACTTTATCCACAGCCACCCTCCTTCCTGTCTGAACATTCTAAAAAAAGAAAAAAATCATTACTAGGCGTGTCTGACTCCTTCAGGAGAGACGATGGTCATTTCTAATTTGTTTATGGGCAACTTGACAATTTGACTAACTACTAAAGAGTCAGGACTATATCATCTTCTCATAAAAAGCTAATAAAAAAAGGCTATTAATGCAGCCATTAGTTGGCTGAAAATGAGAGGTTATGCAATCATTGTCTTAGCTGAGAGGAACTAAGATCTCCAGGAAGACTTCCCTTTATGACCCGAGAGGCATCAAGAGGGAAGTTCATGTCTCTTTGCTCCCATTTGTTGAGCTTGGTTATTTAAGCATCATGCCCCTTTCTTCCCTCCCTGGATTATTCTTCTGTCTCTTGCTTTCCCTATAAAATGCCTCTCTTCAAATTCACTTGCCATCCCTATACAAAGTCCCTCTCCAAATTCACCTCACTTCCATGGACTGTGCTTTCTTATTGGGGAAGCCAGAGAAACCTCCAGTCCCATGGAAACAAAGCACTGGCACTGCAGGCTAAGTGCTCAGGTCAGCCCTACATCATTAAACAATTTGAGTGGTTCTAGGGAGGCCTTCCCTGCTGAAAAAATATGCTCTTCTCAATTCTGCTATGAGATTCTTTGGGGTCCTTGAAAGACCCCCAGAATGGGATTGTGGATGCCATACACTCTTATCCTGTGCAAAGTACTTTCCCCTAGTATTCTGCGTGATTTCTCTGGCACTTTTCATCAGTGACTTACTCGCTCTGTGACCTTGGGCAGATCATCTTTCTTCTTTGGACTACAGCTGTCCCCCTTGGTAGAAGGACTAAGAGAAACCCTTACTTGCAGTAAGAAAATCTAGCTAGGCCCAAGGACAAGGTTTGACTGGAAGGACAGCCGAAAAGCAAAATTTGTAAGTTTCATTCAGCTTTGACTACTTAGGACCAACCCTCCTTGAGATGCAGCTCTTATCTTTGTGCGCATCTTGTCTCCCTGCTTGTGTGTATTGATGGAATGATGCACCAACCATGTTCTTTATTGGACCCCAACCACTTACCTAGCATTGTCAAGAGCATGAACTCTAATGTGTAACTGATTTAATCTTCTGCTCAATTTACTTTCAGTATGATTCAAGGTGCCTTTAAATAAGAATATAATTCAGGCCATGGCTGGTGTGGCTCAATGGATTGAATGCTGGCCTATGAACCAAAAGGTTGCCAGTGTGATTCCCAGTCAGGGCACATGCTTGGGTTGTGAGCCATGTTCCCAGTTGGGGGTGTGCAAGAGGTAACTGAACAATGTTGCTTTTGCACATCAATGTTTCCTTCTTTTTTTCTCTCCTTTCCCCTCCCTCTAGAAATAAATTAAAATTAATTAATTAATTAATTTTTAAAAAGAATATAGTTCAGGATCAGTTAAAATGGAGTCCATCTGAAATGATCAGAAAGAATTGATGGTTTCTGGCACTGAGAATGTTCTGCTTCTGATATTTTAGCAACAAATTTGGCCTTAGTTCTTCTAACAGCTGAGGCACAGGGGTTACATGATGGACTGTTCATACTTGCTGGATTAACAGTAGACTCAATAACTGTTTGCGTGGTTGGTTTTTTTCCCCATTAACTCCAACCACCTTAGTTAGGAGGGCAAAACACTGATAAAGAAAACCCAGAAGAAAGAAGAACAGGGTAGATGGCTAGGCATATTTTTGGCAAAGGGAGAACCCTAAAACAAACACCTAACTCCCTTGTTTCAGCCCTGTTGCCAAAGCTTGGCCCTTCTGAGAAATTCCCATGATGCATGTAGGCCATCAGCATGTGAGGCATGCCCATGACTCCATAGGCCACCGGGCGTAGGACCAGCTGCTCCCCGGAACAGTTCCGTTTCACAAGGGAAGCTTCATCTTGATCTGTAGGCCAGACATTTCTTTGAGGAAAATGTAGTATCTTCTCTTTTACCCAATCACACACCTTTCAGGGACCAGGAGAGGGGCGGGGAGGGAAGCAGCCGCCTACCTGTATAACCTTAAACCTGAGTACTCACCAGTCACTGAGCTATACCAGAGAACTCCTTATAAAAAGCTCTGCCACCTCCCTTCCAGCAGTCAGCTGTTGCCCCTCAGATTCCCAAAACCTGCCCTTGGAATCCATTGTAAGGCCCAAGTGCAGGCCCAATTGCACTCCCATGAAAGATTACTCAGTTTGACCTCTGCATTTCTCTGGGTTTCCCACTGCATGGGGAAGTTCTTTTTATTCTTACTCCTTCTCAGCTGCCATACTCCTGCCCAACAGCAACTTTAAAAAGCATTTTCTCTGCTGCTCCTTTTCCAAATCCAGGCTTTTTCTACAAGATCCTCAGTTATTTCTGCTTACTCCAGTAAGAGAGCTAGGTAGGCACGTCCCCCCAACCCTGTAGCTGGCATCCTTACTGCCACCTCCACCAATTCAGTCCCATTGGAAGACCTACTTTGTCTTGCTCCATGGTGTCCCAAGCACGGGCTCTTAAGACAACAAAACAGAGTGGGAAATGACCTTATGAGGTCATTGGATCCAGCCTCTTATTCCTGGGCAGGTGAATATCCAAATCTTACTGAGACAATTATTCTACCCTAACTTCTGATTGCCCTGCTACTAGGTAATCAGTCTTGCAGGTGAGGAGTGCTTCCTTAGATTAAACCTGACTTCTTCCTGCCCTAATTGAGGCCCCAATTCTCATCTCATCCATTGCATCCATGACAAATGACTGATGAGTGTTTTCTTTCTGTCCTTAGCCTTCACTTCAGCAGAGAAAGTTTCCTCAGAAATAAAACTCTGATTGTTCTACTTCTTCCTTCCCTCTTGCCTCATCTAAGCACCCTCTAAATCAGGCCCAAGGCTCCAGAGGGAGTAATATCCTTTCTCTTGCAGCTGGCCTGAGTTTTGCTGTCTGAGAGACTGGGCTTAGAACAGCTTGAAGTTAGCACAGAGGCGAATGAAGCTTTAAATCTCCAGCACTTAACAGCTTCTCTGCAGCCTCAGAGGTAACCGCATTTTCTTGCTTGCTTCCTCTCATCTCTATATATCTATGTAATCTCTGTTCACTGGAGCCTGACTCCAGCCCTCTGTCTGCACTCCTCTGGTGGTGCTGAAAGAGGGAAAGTTGGGGAAGAAAAATTAATAGACATGGACTCATAAAAATAATAGGTTCTCTAGAGCACACAAGAAGAAATAATTAAACAGATTAAACTTGCAGGGTGGGAAGAGATGGGCAGGAGGCTTAGCAGGCTGAGACTGATGCCTCTGACTTCCATTTCCAAAGGGGCTGTGGCTCAGAGTGAAGGGATTTGAATGCTTTCTTCCTCATGGGTTGGACTCATAGCTGAATGTGGTTTGATCACTAAATTCTTTAAAGGCTGGGACAGTGCCTTGTATTTTTCCATATCCCCCCATAGGATCCACAAACAGTGCTACATCCTAGTGAGAAAAGGAAATTTTGTATTTATTGAAGGTTTGTTGTGTGCCAGGTACAATGTCAAGTCAGATATTTTTATGTCCCGGCTTATTATCAGTTGAGTGTGTTTCAAACTTTAGAAATGAATGTAATCATTTGCCTACGACCACGATTAGTCCCAAGTAACTACTACCTCAAGAGTTTATGATTCTGGGGCCAAAAAATAGCTTTGTACACCTTTCCTTTCCTCCCTTCCATTGGGAGAGGTTTTTGCTATGAAGGTGAGGGAAGAAAGGGAGCTGGTATTTAAAGATCATTTAAATATCTAGAATGTGGCCCTGATGGTGTGGCTCAATTGGTTGGAGTGTTGTCCTGTAAATGCAAAGGTTGCAGTTGTATTCCCAGTCAGGTCTAATGCCTGGGTTGTGGGTTTGGTCCCTGGAGTGGGCGTGTGCACGAGAGGCAACTGATAGATGTTTCTCCCCCCTCTCTCTCCCTTCCTTTCTCTCTCTCTAAAATCAATAAGCATATCCTTACGTGAGGATTATAAATAAGATATCTAGGGTATGTCCCTTCCTCTTGCTTCATCCCTTTGGGCTTCAGCGAAAACACCCTAAAGAGGAAGTTCTCCCAACTGCTATTACTTTTCAACACTAAAACTGGGTGCAGAATCATATTATTGAAAGAGAAGTTTCAGAATACAGGTACCTTTCCTAGGGAAGGCAGACCTGGGTGAGCACCCAGAATAGCAACTGGTATCAAGAACACAGAGATGGACTGTATGCACCTAATTCCACCATTTCCTCTCTGTAGAAATTGGAACATGTTACTTCACTTCTCTGGACCACTATTTTTGTTTTTGTTTTGTTTTTAAATTAATAGACTTAAAAAAAGCAGTGTTAGGTTTATAGAAAAACTCAGCAGAACTTACAGAGTTTTGTTATACCCTTTCATCTACCACCCCAGTGTTCCCTATTATTGACATCTTACTCTTGGCATTGTACATTTTATGGGTTGACGTATCCATCTTGCAGTATCATACAGAGTAATTTCACTGCCCTAAAAATCCGCTGTGTTCCACCTATCCATCCATTCTCCCACCCTAACCCCTGGCCACCAATGATTTTTTTACTGTCTCTATAGTTTTGTCTTTTCCAGAGTGTTAGATAATTGGAATCATTTAGTGTGTAGCCTTGTCAGATTGGCTTTTTTCAGTTTGAAATTTGCATTTAAGATTCTTTTTGCGTCTTGATAGCTAATTTCTCTTTATTGTTCAATCTCTAATTTTTTATTGAAGCTTAACACTTATATATTAAAACCAAATGATTTTTTACCAAGTAAGCACCCAAATAAATTATGAAAATTATTAGCACCTCAGGACCCTAGTTCCCTTATGGGCCCCCTTTCAGTTGTTACCACCCTCCCTAAAAGTTACCACTACTCTAACTTCTAGCAATGTAAATTAATTTAGCCAGTCTTTGAAGTTCATATAAATGGAATCGTACAGTATATACTCTTCTGTGTCTGGGTCCTTGTCTTTGATATTTAGGTTCATCTAATTTCATAGGAATTTGTTCTTCTTTATGCACTGTATAAGTACAAGGTCTGTCCAGAAGATATCCAGCCATATTATGTGAAAAATAGAGACATTTATTGAAGAAGATACAAGATACAAAAAACATTGTACACAGGACAATGAAGACTTAGGCCCCTTCAAAGTAGGTGCCTTGGGACCTCACACAATTCTCCCAATTGCCATCAGCTGCCTTGTCATACTTTCCTGAATCTCACCAATGATCTGAAACCTCTTCGCTATCAATGGTGATTTTAGTTTTGGGAAAAGCCAGAAGTCGCAGGACACCAAATCTCGGCTGTAGTGGGGCTGAGTCACCTGGATGATTTGATGTTTTGCCAAAAAATTCTGCACGAGACATGATGCATGACTGAGCACATTGTTGTGATGAAGCTGCCAATCACCAGCTGCCCACAGCTGCAGCCTTCTGAATCATCCAAATAGTTTCCATGGACGAATGTTCAAGCTTAATGCAAAATTTGGTGCAGGTTTGTTGCTCTACTTGCTCAGTCATTTTGAATGTGATGGCCACACAGTACACATGTTCACTCAATGGTGTCTACCTCCCCCACTGACTAATACAGTGAGGTCATCATTGTTCACACATGTACATTCCAGTCCACTCTTCTTAGCTGCCAGGTTACATTGATGTCATACAAACCATTCTCGTTATATTAACAATGGCTGGACTTTTTCCGGACAGACCTCATCATATACCACAATTCATTTATCCGGTCTTCTGTTGATGAGCATTTATATTACTTTCAGTTGGAGCTATTGCAAACATTACTTCTGTGAATATTCTACATATGTTCACATTTCATTTGGGTATATACCCAAGAGTAGAATTTCTGAGCTATAGGGTATCTCTTTTTTTAACTCTAGTAGGTAATGCCAGTTTAACAAAAAACTTGTATTACAATGTATTTACACCCCCACTCCCCACCCCCCCACACAGCTTCTCATTCTCACCAACCCTTTGTATCATGAATATTTTAATTTTAGCCATTTTAGCCACATGGTGGCTTGAATTTGCATTTTCCTGTCTCAGGTCACGTTCCTTGATAAAAAGACTGTGATGGAGATTTATATGCAAGAAGTTTATTAGAGAATGCCCTGTGGGAGAGTGAAGGCAGCAGAATTGACAGCCCATTGCCACAGGCTTCTGCTGATTCCATGCACAGCTCTGGGACTGGCATGACCCTGAAGAGTTGCCCTGCCTCGAAGGAAGGGGCCAACCAGACCTTTACAATCATACTGACCAATCACTGGAAGTCGCTGTCCCTGGGGAGAGGTATGACTTTGGGTAAAAATCTCTTTTTGGCCAAAGGAAATATGGAGAGAGAGACACAGCTGAGAGCAACGCTCCCAGAAGCTAGGGAAATGAGTTCCTTAGTCTTGAAAGGGGACCTGAGCTACACACTGTAGCTTCATCTATAAGAATCTTTTCATATGAATGGCTGTCTACTTCATATCCTGGGCTGGATGAGGAGCCAGCTGCCAAGGCAAGCCCCTCTGTAGGTACCCCTTCCCAGCTGGCAGCAGAAATTGGGGTGCCCTCTGCCTAGGGTGTGAGGCTATCTGTCTGCACTAGCCAACTTGAGCTAACGAGCTGTTGGCATGGAGGACGATTATCTTAGCTCTTTAAAAGCCTGTCAAACTCTCTTTTTTCACTATGGCATTCCCTTAATGGCCCAGACCTGAAATCAAATCCTCTGTGTGGAAGACAGTGGCTCAGCCCTAGGAGACTCCCACACCTTTCACTGCCTCAGGCTATGAACCCCAGGGTAGAGTGGAACCAGGTTGTTTTCCCCTGGGGCCTATTTTAGACAAGCCTTGGCCACCTCAACTTCCCATGCCTCAGAAACTAGAGTCCTAAGGACAGGCTCAGAAGGTATGCCCCATTCCAGGGGGCCCCAGAGTATTTCTGGACCAGGGCCACGGCCTCTCACCTGAGTCCTGAGTAGCTGACTGAGCTACTGTAGAGTAGCCCAACCTGTGCAGAGGGCCTCAGAGGCTTTTGAGATGGGTGTGTTCTGGAGCTGGGCTGTGGCCCCTGACAGCTCCTGCTCCTTCTGGCTTCACACTCTGTACTTTTCTCCCACTTGCCACAGTTTGGTGCCCAAGTGGCTCTTTCCCCAAGGTGCTCTCCAGGGGTAGCCTGAGAAGCCCATGTACTAAACTGCTTCTATCAAAAGAGACCTTCATTGGAGTGGGCTGCCAGGGAGAAATAATAGTTTCATATGAGCACATTCTCTAAAATGGCACCATTTCATGATTTTTTTAAGGTAGCTTCCTAGGCAGGATGGCTGTTAAGACTAGACAGAGCACATACTGGATGAAGCAGTGGGAAAGCAGGGCTGTGCGAGGCAGAGACAAGTTTGTCCAACGCCCCTGTAAGGAGTTTGCTTTCCAGGTGCTGGAAGCCCAGGCTCCGCCCCTGCCAGGCTCCTTTGAACTTCCAGGCCTGTGCACAGCGCGACCTTCGACCTTCGCAGGGTGCAGAGACGCCCTGCTTCCCAGGGAAAGTCATGGCGCCCCTTCTCTTTAGAACAGGGCAGTGGATTTGTGAGAGGGAGATGCGCATTCCTGCCAGAGTGAATACATGTACTAGAGTCCACCGCCGCCCGCAAACACTTACATCCCACCCGCAGCACACATTCGAGGGACCCAAGAAATTGTCTTTCCTCCTCCCACTTTGCCTTCTCTTTCCCCAATTGATACCCAACTTTCCCTTGTTTCCTCCTTTCTCTCCGCTTACCCTTTTCTTCTTGTTCTCCTTCTTCCCCTGCTCATTCTCCATCCTCCCCCCACCCCGCACCCCACTTTCCTCCTGCTTCATAGAGAGCAGTTCCTTCCTTCAGGGAGAACTCTTAGAGCTGAACCCGGCGGCGCGGTCCCTCCGAGGGACAGTCCCTGCCTCTCCTCCCTGCTCTGTGCCGCCCACGCCTCGCACGCAGCAGGGCCACCGTTTCCACAGCAGGCCAGGCTGTGGTGTCTTGTTCTTTCCCTGCCTTAAAGAAAGGCTTCAGACAGCAGGTGGAATAAGCTGCAGGCGGGGCGCCATTCATCCCGGGGCAGGCTTCCTTTCTCTGGGTGGATCTGAGCATCCAGAGAGCGAGGTTTACTGAGCGTGCTCTGGGCGGGTCTCGAGCAGCGGAAATGAGTGATGAGTGCAGAGGCAGCATCCAGCCGCGGTCACACAGATCGCCCTATGAATCACTCTCCGTCTCTGTGACTCAGACACGTTATTCCCAGCCTCTGTTTCCTTCCCTGTAGAATTAAACCTCAGTCTCGTTAAACGAGGCAGTGCGCTCAGCACCGTGCTGCTCTCAGGGCGCGTCAGCGACAGTGATGGTGAGGATGAAGCAGCAGGTGCGCGGATCCACCCCTCAGGGAGCTTTCCGTCTAGAAAGGGAGGTGAGACAGCAACTTGGGGTAGAAAGGGAAATCAGGAAGGCATATGAAGACCCCCCTCTTCTTGGAGCGATGCAGGAAGCCTTAGAGAGAAAGGCAGCACTTCGCAGAACTTCCGAGGGCAGGAGTTAGATGTGCCACAGTGAAGGAAGGATGCTCCCGGTACAGGCCACACCAGAAGCAAACGTCCGGAAACTGTTCAATTGGTGGCTCATTGAAGGAAAAGGAGAGGGTGTCTCCAAAATATGAGAGACATGAAGAGGAGCCGTGAGAATGTGGGAAGGCAGTGTAGGATTGCTAGGAGCTTTGGGGTCACAGGATAGTGGGTATTTTTCTGCATTTGTGCACTAGTTCGAATCCCCTCTTGCTTGTTCAAGGACATCCCTCCAGGAACTTCCCCTTCCTTTCCAGAATCATTAATTTACTGCATCATTCCCATCACCATACAAACATACTATTATTCCCCTGTCTTAAAACAAAACACGGCAGAACCTGTAAACCTCCTAGGCCTCACTTCTCTGCTCCCTTTTTGAGCAAAGCTCCTAAGGAGTTAGCTCACTCACTCACTGCGCCCAATTCTTCTCCTCTCAGTCTGTCTCAATCCATTCATTCAGGCTCTTGTCCCAACCGTTCCACTGAGATTATTCTTGCCAAAGTCATCAGTGGCCCCCACATTTTTCCATCCAATGTTTCTCTTTCTTGATTCTCAAGAGCATTTGACATAGTCAATCACCCCCTACCTTTAGGTACTTTCTTCCCTCGGCTTCCAGACACCACACTCTTCTGGTTTTCCTCCTACCTCATTAAATGCTCCTTGTCATCACCTTTTTTACTTCCTCCCCAGCTCCCTGACCTCCTTCCACTGAAGTTCCCCACGGCTCTCACTTAGACCTCTTCACTTTTTTTGAAGCCAGTGTTTGTTTATTTTAACTTAAAAACATTTTTAGCTGTAGTAAAATATATACCACATAAAATTTACCATCTTAACCATTTTTAAGTGTATATGGTTCCATAGTGTTAAACACATTCACATTGTGGTGCAAGCAATCTTCACAACTCTTTTCATCTTGCAAAACTGAAACTCTATACCCCTTAAACAACAACTCTCCATTGCCCCTTTCTCCAGCCCCTGGCAACCACCATTCTGCTTTCTGTCTCTATGATTTGGACTCCTCTAAGCACCTCAGATAAGTGGAATCATATGGTCTGGCTTATTTCACTTCACTCAATGTCCTCTAGGTTCATGTGTCATAGCATGTGACAGGATCTCCTCCCTTTTCAAGGCTTAATAATATTCCATTGTGTGTCCATACCATAATGATGGACACTCAGGTTGCTTCTGCCTCTTGGCTGTTGTGAATAATGCTACCATGAACATGGATGTGGAAATATCTCTTTGAGACCCTGCTTTCAATTATTATGGGTATTTACCTGGAAATAGAATTGCTGGATCATATAGTGGACCTCTTCCCATTGTGATATCATACAGTCTCATGGTTTGAAATATATTTTCTGGTGACTTCCAAATTTGTATCTCCTACTCAGACCTCTCTCATGAACTCTTGACCTGTATATCTAACAGTCTACTTACATCTCAACTTGGATACCCAATAGGCATCTAGAACTTGATATCACCCCAAACTGAACTCGTAATTTTCTCACCAAATCCTGTTCTCCCCCAGCCATCTCTATCTCATTTAATAGCAACTCCATTCTTCCATCTGCTCCACTGAAAAACTTGGAATCATCCTTGACTCCCTCTTTCTTTCACTTCTCATATTCAATACAGGAGGAAATCCTGTTGATATACTTCAAAATAAATTCAGATTTTGACTACCTCTACTGCTATGCACACAGTCCAAGCGACCATCCTAGATTATTGCAATAGCTGCTAACAAGTCTCCCTACTTCTGTGCTTGCTCCCTTTTCTAAGTCTATTCTCCAGGCAACAGCCAAAATGATTTTGGGATTCCTGTCTATTTGTTTTACTGTTATATCCCTAGTACCTAAAACAAGATCTATATATAGTAGATGCTTAATAAATAAATGACTCCTATAGACCAATGATTTTCAGCTTTTCAGTGTGTAGCCTTTTCTTTAAAAAATATTGTAAGGAACGTCAATATATAATGCAGATGAAAGCAAAGTGGCTCTGCTGGAAGTAAGGAGTAGAGATCTACAGCCCTTCTCCATCTGTGCCCCCCTACCCCCCTCCAGCCTTGTTACTCCCATTTGGTGGTATTTGAGGAGGCTCACAGCTGCCTCCCATTCCGACCCCCCCCCCCCCCCGCGGCATCTTTCAGAGCACTGTGGGAAGTTCTGTTCAAAGCCGAAAGGGAAAGAACTCACTGCTCCAGCTCTTGTGTGCATACTGGATCCTGCTGGAAACCAGCCTAGTTTTTTGGGCCATAGGAAGGAACCCTGCAGCTCCCTTCTATTCCTAGCACAGCCACCGATGATCTCCATGTGCGGACCTAGTTCTCTCCATTCAAAGCTCTGTTCTATGCCTGGCCTCTGAAAAGTGAGAAAACAGTCAGGGACTTCCAGAAACTCATGATTGGAAAAGACCTTTGGCCCTGTGGTATTCAATCATTAATTCATTTAACAAACCTTGAGCACCTACCTGCTATCTACATGCCAGGCACTGTTATATAGACATTCAAACGTAGAATATCTATCTTCCAGAAGCACATGGAAGAGACAGTGAATACTGAGAAGCCCCTCTCTAAGTTCTGTTTGAATGCCTCCAGTGTTGGGGAACTCACTACCTCCCAAGGACACACATTACACTACCCAGTGACAGCAGCAGGAAAACTTCTCTTCTTTTTATTGAGCCCTTATTCTGTTTTCTATAACTTCCACCCTTATTTTCTCCTCTGGCTCTATACCAAATAAGTCTCTCTCTTTCCCAAGTCTCCTGTGATTAAATGAAGTAGACATTGGCCTTTTAAGTATTTGAAAACAGTAATCAGGTCCCACAGAAAGCTCTCCATAGACCTGTGGCCACTTTTGGGTGGGGGCGGAGAGCTATGTTTTGTGGCTGCCCCTAACTGTTTGGGATTTGGGAGCCGGGCAGAGCTGGGTTGGTCCTGATCACGTAGCAAGGCTGCAGTGCTGGATACTCCCTCTCAGAGTGGGCACCCCTGCCACTCCTCCCCAGCAGGAGGGAATACCAAACCGCTTTTACTGGAGGGGTAAAGGGTTCAAGCAAGAGTCAAGCCCTGAGCTGCAGGTTTTCTGCTGCCTCCACACAACCCTTCTTCCTAAAGGGGCAGCCTCTGCTCCTGGTACAGGTTTTGGGCTGCTCATTTGATTTTAAAGCAGCCCCTACCGGTTCTCTGGGGTGAGCTGGACACAGTAAGGAAGAACGTTAGCGACTCCAGACCACAGAGCTGCAGTGGGGGAGACAGCAACAAGGAATTAAATGATTTTTTTGGAGCGTTCTTTGTTTCAACAAAATGTAGTTTTCCAAGTAATTGCTTGCCTGACGCAATAGGGCCCCCTGGGCCTCCGGGTGTAAATCTTCCCAACAAGAGGGCAGTTTTCTGCTTTTTACCGCAAGGCCAAAGCCCAGCTCTCTCTCTGAACCAGTCCAGCATGTCTTGAATTCATTAGCTGGGCCATTTGGCTGAGATGTCTCCAGCACTTCTGCCAGTGCTGTGGGCTGCTCTGCACGATCCTGTCTGCCCTTTAGTGCAGAAGGCCAGGCTTGCCCAGGAGAGGAGAGGGAGGTCGGCAGGGCGGAGGAGAGAAAGGAGAGGGAGCTGGCGTGGGGAAAGGTCAAGAGAAGAGGGAAGAGGAGGGGAGAGAAGGGAAAGAAAAGAGGAGGGGAGAGGAGGGGAGAGGAGAGGAAAAGAAAGAAGAGAGAAGAGGAGGAGAGGAGAAATGAGAGAGACTTAACTATTTTCTGACTAGTTGGGGGCCTCAGAAGGAAGAAAAAAGACTCATAAAAGATTCTCAGTCTCAGAAAAAGGGCCAGAATATGGGAGTAACATGTGGGATCTGCCTTCTACAGCTGTACAAGGAAGCATGTTCCTGAAAAATATCTTGATTCCTGGCTGCAGGGGGAGTAAAGGGAATAAAAGGTCCATTTTAGAGTGTCTGAAAAGTCTCTGCATTATATTGCCCTTGCCTCTCTCCCATTTTCTTCTCTGTTTTTTCAGGCATGTGCCTCCATTTAAAATGTAAAGCAATAAATAAAAGCATTCTCGTGCTTCCTTTCCCTCCTCCTGCTTCCTTCATTCTTCACCCTTATTCCCCACCTGGCTCAAATTCCACCCCAACCCCATTTGTTTCTCACTCCAGAGTGCCCAAATAAACCCAACTCTTCACGTCCTCCAGACAGCAGCTCTCTCTCAGTGCTGTCTCTTCCCTTCTTCTCTGCATGTCTCCTAGGACTAAATGAAGTAGATGTTGGCATTCATGGGGAGCTGTAGGCACCTTAAATGAACAGAGAAGACAAAAGATTTGTCCGAAGTTCATTAGGATGTCAGCCGTTGAGGGCAGGGGCACATCAGGGATCTGCATTAAGCGCCCACCACATGGCATCACCCAGATTCAGCCCAGCAATCCACCTCTACCCCTTACTGACTTCCAATAAAGAAGGGCCATTCTGGCCCACACAGGCCTTTCATCCATGACCCTAAGTAAAGGTTTTGGGTAGAACTGTTCAGGGGATACTAGGTTCTACTCCCACCTCCATCAGGTTTGGAAAACCTCCTACCCTAGCTATCTCTTGCCTGCCTAGCAAAACATGCCCTAGGAAAAGTCTTCGAGCTCAATCACTTAGACTTTTGAGTGAATTAAAACCCTGTGTTAGGCCCACCTATAGATATTTGCCTTTCAATAGTCTCTAATTGTGGAGTTAAAGGCTTTAAAATCACTGCAGGCAGCACCCAGCTAGGGAAAGTGCTCTTTCCAAGTTCCCCATGGAGACTGTACAAGCAGTCGAGGTACTCAGTTCCCTCTGAGGCCAGGCTAGAGCCCAGTCCCATGAAGCCAAGGACCTCCTGTCCTTACTTCTTGGGCGGAGAAAGGCCCACCAGTGGGAGCAAGGGCACTTGTAAAATGTCTCCCTCCCCTCCTCCCCTCCAATACGCACAAAGGGTCTGGAGAGACAGAACTCAGGGCACTCATTACAGTTAGATAACCTAGACACATTCCTGCCTTGACACAGAATCTGGGACGGGAGGTTCTGGGAACCAGGTTGTGGGGTTCTCTGCAGGGCCAGCCCATGGTTTCTACTGGTGCTGGAAATGACAGTAAGAAGAAGCCCCACCCCTTCAATCTGGGGCTCATATAGAACCAGCAGTAATGCCTGTATGTGGTTAGGAGGACATTGATCTTTAACTTTGACATGCGTCTCACGAGAGTCCTTTGGGGAGCAAGGATATGGTACCAACATCATCATCAATGGGCATTTCTTTCAAACTGTCCAGGTATGCATGACACTGTGATAGGCCAATTCTGCTGGGTCATTCTGCAGCATCTGAAACTTTCTCTTTAGCGTCAAGAGCTGTTGTTCTTTGCCCAGCCTCTCCTCACTGTGTTAGTCTAAAAGTGGAGAGGAAGCAAACTTATATTCTCAAAAAAAAAAGCTGCAGAGGTCGTTGGGAATCTTGTGGAGGCTAAACCAGAACCCTTATTTAATTTGGTTGGTGGTCTCTGCCACAGAGCTAATGAGCTGCAAATACTCCCCTTCAAAAGGAAGGGCTGAGCCTTTGAAGCCTGCATGGGACCCGCCCAGAATCCCACAGCCTCCAGCCGCAGGCAGCACTTCCCGGCAGAGCCTGGAGGACAACTCGGGGTGGGAATCTGAGTGTGTGTCCCACCAGCCACCACTCCAGGGCCCGCCCAGCCAGGGCCTCCCCTTTGGAAAAGGGGACTGGTATTGCTTTGCACCCTGCATTTTGGGTATAAAAGGAAGAGCATAATGAGTACCATTGGTTGAATAATTAATTATATGCCAGCCTCTGCGCTAAGCACTGTACATGTGTCCTTTTCTCTGTTTCTCTTATGGACCTTATTTTTAAAGACACAGACACTGGGGCACAGAGATGTTCTATAATTAGACCAAGGTCACACAGCTAGTATGTGACAGATCCAGGACTTGACCTAATGTCCAGGACCACACATTTCAACATATGGCAATTTAGTTTTATTTCTGTAACACCTTGGATATAAGCCTTGATCTACATGTGTCTGGAATCCATGTGCTTAGTGCCAAATAGAAAACAGTCTATGCAGAAGTGTTGTCATTGGGCCAATGGGTCATCTCTGAGAGAACATAGAAAAAAAAGTCCTCTCATTCAGGTCTCCTCTTCTCCCCTCTTCAGCCAAATATCTGTTTGGTGGGACGATTCCTGAGTATGCAGACGGTCAGTAGGACAGTGGGTGGCATTTGAGCAACCAGATAACATTTCTGCTTCCTACTGATTTCTGAGAACTCTCTGCATATCACTTGGCTTGATCTCTGCACAAGAACAGCCAGTACTAGGGCAACTAGGCAAAGAGTTCAGCAGAACTTAAGAAAAACAGTTGTGGAAGCAGAGTGGGAGCAACAGTAATCTAACAAGACTGAATTGAGTATGTACCTAATGCTCAAAACCCACAGCTGTATACGTGTGTGTGAGTGTGCATTGAGTGTGAGTGTGTACACTGTGTGAGTGTGTGGAGTGGGGGTCAAGGAGGCTGGGTAAGGGGAGAACATGAGAAATACAAGGCCCTCAAGGCACTTGCAAATTGGTTGAAAAGAAAAGATCAATATCATATGTAAAATAACAGCCCGAGTGGTTTGCGTTACACTGTAAGTGCTAAATTATTCAGTACAGTTTATAACTGCAATGGGAGGCCAGATCAGCCGGACTTTGAATAGTCAAAAGGGGCTTCATGGAGTATGAAGGGGACTTCAGCTGGTCCTTCAAGGGTGAGTAAGATGCAATCAGATGCTGAGGCAGAGAGGGCATTCCTGCTGAGGAGCATACATATGAAGACTATAAATAAAAACGAATCAAATCTGCACTGTACCTAAAAGCACAAGCTGTTAGCGTTCAAAAGGTTCTTAGAGGGTGCATAGTTTAGCGTTTCCCTTTGCAGACAATAAAAGACAGGCATAGAGAAATCAAGTTGCAATGGATGAGCCACTTAGCCTCCTTGGGCTTAGTGGGTATTGGTCTCCATGGAAGTGGGATTGCTTTGTAGACACGATCTCCGTTAACCCAATCACATCTTTGGGAACCAGCCAGAGATGAGATAGTGACCAGAGCAGCGGTGCTGAGTTGATCCTTTGGATTATAGTGACTAGGAAGAGAACCAGGTCCCCCCAATTCTACTCTGTCAGACTCCCCAGCTGTGAAGCAATAGGAAACGGTGTACTACCTGAAAGGTGGAGGATAAGGGGAGACCTTAGCCTCCAACTGGCCTCCCAGTATCCATTCTTGCTTCCTTCCAATCTGTTTAGTACACCACAGCCAGGTAAAATATTACAATAAAATTCACCTATTTTAAGTGTAAAACTTGATGAAATTTTAGTAACTGTATATAGTCTAGTAAACATGACTGCACTCAAGATATAGATGTTTCCATCATTATAAAAACTTTTCTCATGTAATCATTGCTGTTGATACCCTCCTCCGACCCTTGCCTCAGGCAGCCACTACTGTTTTCTGTCACTATAGTGTGCCTTTTCTAAAATTTCATATAAATAGAATCAGGCATGTAGTCTTAACCTCTTTAACTTAATATGATGTTTTTGAAATTCATTCATGTTGCATGTATTAATAGTTCATTTTTTATTGCTGAGTGGCTTATAGATATTTCACCACAATACCTGTGAGGGAGGGAGGGAGGAAAGAAAGAGAAAAAAAGAAAGAAGGAATGAAGAAAAATATAAAGTCTATTTTTTAAAAAAATCAATTGACTGTGTAAGTGTGGGTCTATTTCTAACTGTCTGATCTGTCCCATTGACTTATCTGTCTCTATGTATTTCAATACCATACTGCCTTGGTCACTATAACTTGTGATAAATTTTAAAATTAAGTCATGTAAAAACAAACAAAAAACCTTATTGAGCATATATTTAGGCTTTGAAACATACTTGCTAAATGTTTTTTTTAAGTATATTTTATTGATTATATTGTTACAATAGTTTCAAATTTTTCCCCTTTGTCCCCTCCGCCCAGCACCCCCCCTCCCCCAACAATCCCCCCGCCTAGTCCATGCCCATGGATCGTACATACAAGCTCTCCTGCCTCACCCTTTCATATATTCTTCTTCTTCTTTTTTTAAAAATAATTAATTAGTTAATTAATTATTTTAACAATAAAAAATAACTTGCTAAATGTTATTGAACATTTCAGTAATAGATTAGGGCTCATAAAAGAAAACAAATGTGATTTGTATTTGATTCTTATTTCATTATTTCTAAAAGCTAACACACCTTCATATTTATTTATAACTATATATAGCATACAAAAGTAGTGTTACAGAACCAAAAGAGTTTGTCCACCCAGAGTCAACAGAGCCAAACACTAGACACTGAGGATTCCATGGAAGGAATGTTCTCTATTTTATTATGAATGATGCAATCCAGAATGGGAAACTAACGCTGAAAAGCTGGAAGTCCCTGATGGCATGTAGGCTACAAGTTACATAGGGCAAAATACGAGACATTGTGGGTTAAGGGTTCAGGTTGTGTTGGAAGCTGATGGGTCAGAGGAAAGATAAGGCTAATAAATCATTTCTTCAGGTCTTGAGGACAACTCTGAGGTTTTTAAAATAATCAGAGGGTGGTTCTACCTCAGGTCTCAGGAACTGAAACATAACTTAGGTCAAGATGCTATCTTTAGACTGCCAGAAGTCTGGACCTTGTGGTCACTAGTCAGGTCTGGGCTATTGTCTTCTGCTGCCTTGGGAGTTGCTGATTATCCAGGAGAAAGGCTAGGTCTCTGAGATAGATAGATATACATACATATATATATATATATAGAGAGAGAGAGAGAGAGAGAGATGGTTTCTAGATCCAGGATCTAAAACTAATTTAATCAAAGTCATAAAGACCCTCAGTTTCAGTAAGTATTATATTGTACATTGCCAATTAAATAATAACAAATAGCTTAGTAAAGAAACAAATTTTAATAAATGAATAAATAAAATCAGGTAATGTAAGTGATCCAACTTGGCTTTTCTTTTTCAAAATTATTTTGGCTATTCTGTGTGTTTTGTCTTTTCATATAAATTTTAGCATCAACTTGTCAGTTTCTTCAAAAATGCCTACTAGGATTTTTATCAGGATTGCATTGAATCTATAGGTCAATTTGGAGTGAATTGCCCTCTTAATCACATTGAATCTTCCACTCCATTAACATCAAATCCATTAACATGGAACCCATTTAATTAAGTCTTCCTTGCAATGTTTTCTAGTTTTCAGTGTACAGGTCTTGCATATCTTTTGTTAAATTTATTTCTACTTATTTTTGATGCTATTACACATGAAGATTTTGTAAAAAATTATTTTCTAAGTGTTCATCACTAGTAGATATAAATAAAATTAATGTTTATATATTGATCTTATATCCAGTTACTCTGTTAAATTCATTTATCAGTTCTAGTAGTTCTTTTGTAGAATCTTTGGGATTTTCCTCATACTCAATCTTGTTGTCTACAAGATAATATTTATGCATTTTATTTATTTTTATTGATATGTTTTGCACTAGCTACAACTCCTGGAACAATGTTGAATAGAAGTGGTAAGAGCAGCCATCTTTGCCTTGTTCCTAGTCTAAGGGAGAAAGCATTGGGTCTTTCACCTTAGAGTAAAATGTAGGTTTGTTTTTAGATTTTCTTAATCAGATTGAGGAAGTTCTCTTCTATTCCTAGTTTGCTGAGTGTTTTCTTTTCCCCATAAAAGGATATCTAATTTTGATAAATGCTTTTCTACATCAATTGAAATGATCATAGTTTTTCTTTATTCTATTAATTTATTGCGTTACACTGATTGATTTTTAAGTATTCAGCCAACCTTATATTCCTGGAATAAACCCCACTTGGTTATTGTATATTATTTTTATTTATATGCTAATATTTTGTTAAGAACTTTTATGTCTATATTCATAAGAAATATTGGTCTATCCTCTTTTCTTGTGATTGCTTTATCTGGTTTTGGAATTAGGGTTATACTAGCATCATAAAATAAGTTGGGAAGTGTTCCATTTTCTATTTTCTTAAAAAATATTTTTTGTAGCATTAGTATTTTTTTCCTTAAATGTTGAATAGAAATCACCAGTGAAGTCATATAGAGCTGAAGTTATCTTTGTAGAAAGAGTTTTAACTATGAATTCAATTTTTAAGTTTTATATAGGCCTGTTAAAGTTCTTTATTTCTTTTTAAATCAGTTTAGGCAATCTTGATCTTTCAAGAAATGTGTTCATTTCATCTAGGAAACCACATCTATAGGCACGAATCTATGCACAATATTCCCTTATTCTCCTTTCAGTGCATGTAGAATCTATATAATGAAGTCTTCTCTTTCATTCATCATATTGTTAATTTGCATCTTGTCTCTTTTTGTTTTGATTAGTTTGATGAGAGCCTTACAAATTTTATTAATCATTTCAAAGATCTGGCTGTTTTATTTGCGTTTTCTTCACTGTCTGCTTATTTTCTATTTCAGTGAATGCTGGTATTTATTATTTCCTTCCTTCTCTTTACATTGGGTTTCATTTCTTCTTTTCTAATATCTAAAGTTGTAAAATCAGGCAATGATTTTAGTTCTTTTTTATTGTGATATAAGCATTAAAGCTATGATTTTCCTCCAAGTACTGTTCTAGGTCTATCCATAATTTTTAATGAACTTCTATTTTAGAATATTTTTAGATTTACAGAAAAGTTGCAAAGATATACAAAGACTTGCCATATACCCCTCACCCCATTTCCTACAGTACGTGTCACATCTAACGTACCAACAATAGTACATTGCTACTAACTAAACTACACTTTTTTTGGATTTCACTGGTTTTTCCTTAATATCCTTTCCAGAATCCCCTCCAGGATATTCCATACATTTGGTCATCAGTTCTCTTTAGCACCCTTCTGGCAGCGATAGTTTCTCAGGCCCTTTTTGGTTTTGATGGCATTGACTATTCTGAAGAGTACTAGCAGAATATTCTGGAGACAATCTCTCAGTTTGATTTTTTCCCGGTGAGACTAGTGTTATGGGTTTTGGGGAGGAAGACCAAAAGGGTGAAGTGCCATTCCCAACACATCGCACCAAAGGTGTGTATCAGCACAGCTTATCAGTGACAATGTTAATCTTGATCATTTGGCTGAGGTTGTGTTTGTCAGATTTCTCCCCATCTCCCCATCCCCTTTCCGTACTTTACTGTCTGGAATATTTTCCATTTTCATGGCTCATTGTATGTCAGATAAATTTGAGTTGCATCCTGCTTATTATAAATGTTAAGTATAGAAAATCTTGTTCTGTGACTGACAGACCAACTGACTGACTGACTTCGCTTAGCATACTACCCTCTAGGTCCATGCATATTGTCACAAATGGTAAGATTTCATTCTTTTTTATGGCCATTAATTACTCATATTTTAAAAATCTTTTTCTTCTTCTTCTTCTTCTTCTTCTTCTTCTTCTTCTTCTTCTTCTTCTTAAAGAAGACCCTTTAACATTTCTTGCAATACTGGTTTGGTGGTGATGAACTCCCATATGACTTCATATGACTTCACTTATATGTGGAATCTAAATAACAACAGAAACAAACAAAACCAGAAACAGACTCATAGATACAGGGAACAGACTGATGATTGGCAGAGGGGTGGAAGGTTGGGGGACTGGGTGAAAAAAATGGAGATATTGAGAAACACAGATAGATAGTTATAAAATAGTCATGGAGCTGGAAAGTACAGCATAGGGAATGTAGTCAATAATACTGTAATAACTATGTCTGGTGCCAGGTGGGTACTGAAAATATCAGGAGGAACACTTCGTAAAGTATATGATTGTCTAACTACTATGCTCTACACCTGAAACTAATACAAAATATTAAATGTAAACTGTACATAATTTAAAGAACTTTTAAGTTAAAATAATTAAATAAATGAAACTTGCTGCTAAAAAAAAAAGAAAGAAAGAAAGAAAATCTTGTTTCTGTATTTTTCCCTGATGACAGCCATAACCTCTCTTTCTCTGATGGCAGTTTTTTGTGTCTGTTCAACTATTTTCTCTTAACTGAATCACTTTCCGCCTGTTCTCTACACGTATGGTTCAGGGGTCACTGAGAGGCATAGGTAGTCGGAATCTGGAATCCTTTGTTTGGCTCATTCACTTCCATGACCCCTTCTCTCCTCTCAGCAGCCACAGTTGCTGTGCTCCAGCTCTCTGCCACCAGCTGCCACCTCCAGCATCCCATCACTACACTTGGCCCCAATCGGGGGGTGGGGGGGTGGGGTAGTGTCACAGAAATGAAGACATACATGGGTAAAACTGCCCTCCTCTGGTGGTGTACTTCCCAAAGAATCTGATTCTGCTCACACTCTATTGTTTCATGTATCTGCTTTTTTTTTGCTACTTGTCCAGATTTTTAGTTGATTTTTACAGTCTTGTCAGATCTTACTCTGTCATTAGTAGACACAGACATCCCAGGATATTTTATAAAGCAAATGTCATCCTGGCTGGTGTGGTTCAGTGGATTGAGCTCTGACCTGCAAACCGAAAGGTCACTGGTTCGATTCCCAGTCAGGGCATGTGCCTGGATTGCGAGCCAGGTCCCCGGTTGGAGGCGCACGAGAGGCAACCACACATTGATGTTTCTCTCCCTCTCTTTCTCCCTCCCTTCCCTTCCCTCTAAAAATAAAATAAATAAATAAACACAAAATTTTAAGAAAATAAATAAATAAAATCTTAAAAATTTTTTGGTTATTTAAAAAACAAACAAACAAATGTCATGTCACTCATATGCTAAAATCTTATAAACATCTTATCATTGCCCTTAGAATAAAATCCAAAATCCTTAGTGAAGCCTTGAGTTAAACTCCTGAGCAAGAAACAGAAATCACTCTCAACTGAGATTTTAAAGACAGTTCAATTAAAACAAACAAAAAAATTGTTACAGAGGTTAAGTGAAAGAAAAAGGGAGATTAAGGCACTCTGAGACTAGCAAAGTGGACAGTCATTGTGACTGATAGGCTTTAATGGGCACAGTGAACAAAGGGTGTTACCAGAACCAATAAAGCTAGGGCCATGGCAGTGGACCCACGCCCAACAGGAGCTGCCATTCCAGGATACAGCCACTGCCTGAACCCTAGCACCCACATAGGGTGAGAGCAGAAATGTCATCTTTTCTCACCACTATGTTCTCTGATCTCCTGTTCATGTCTCAATTGTCCAGACCCAACTAGAAGCCAAAGGACCAGGGATCCCAGGTGATGCAGTTTTTAGAGTTCAGCCTCAAGGGGTGCAGAGCAGAGAAGGACCTACTCTAGCCCTGTTTCACCCTTACTGTTCCCTCCAGCACATTGTACTAGACACCTTTCAGTTCCTCAAATAACTCACTTTCTTCCTTTACCACATGTTGTTCCTTCTGTGAATGTTCTTCCCCCACCCTCCTTTTGCCAACCTCACTGCTGTTCAGCTTCCTGTTGTCAGCTTACGCCTGAATTCCTTAGGGAAGGCTTTTATGACTCTCCAGACTAGATAATGCCTTCTTTTTTATGTACTGTATTCCTAAAACTCCCTGTATATCTCCTTTCCAACACTGTCTCACTGGTGACTAATTAATCATGTGTTAGGGTTTATTATCTCTCTAACATCTGCCATCTCTAAGGAACTGTGAGATCAAGTCAGGCAGGAGCAATTTCTGTTTTGTTCACCACTCTATCTGCAGTATCAGCCCAGGGTCTGGCGCATACAGTGCCCAGTCAGCATCTGTTGATTAAGTAATCAACATGTCTCTCTCTCTTGCTGGAATATGAGTAAACTGACCCGTGTGCTATTAATTTCTGAACACCCTTCTCCTAGCACAGTACCTGGCATATAGTAGGTCCTCAGTAAATGTGATTGGTTATATTAATAAATAAATAAAGCTATATTTTAAGCCTATACCACACTTGCAAATAATGAGTCCTATTAATTAAGTGCCCACTGTGCAAAGCAGCCCTTTATTTGCCCTAAAATTGTGTCTTTCAAGTGTTGGAGGCTGTCCTCCTGCTTCCCAGTTTTGAGATTTTCAGGTTTGGTAGCCATGTGTGTGTCTATCTTTCTACCATGTTTCTGCAGCCTTCACTTCTCCCAACATACATATTTGACTTTCTAGCCCAAAGGGGCCTCATCTCTGTAATCTCTTTATCCTTGGCCAAACTTCAGCCCCAGAATACTTTATTCATCACTTCTAGAATTTCTCAAATTCTATTGTGTATTATTGATCAATCAAGATCAGAAATTCCTGTAGCACTGTATTCAACTTCTAGGTTCTTGCATCAAAGGAGGACAGGGCTTTCTCTTTCTTTCAGTCCTTGTCCTGAAGAGCAAGTCGATAAAATCCTCAGAGAGTCAGTTTCTTCATCTATAAACTAGCGGAAACATCTGCTGTGCCAGTTATGTTTTGCTGAGTAACAAACCACCCAAAAACTTAGTGGCTTAAAACAACCACTTTATTTGCTGCGAATCAGCCACTGGGGTTGGGTTCAGTTGGTGGTTCTTCTGCTAGTCTTACCTGGGGTTACTCATGCAGCTATGGTCAGGTGGCAGATTGGCTGGAGTCTGCATAGTTTAGGGGGCCTCAACTGGGACAGCCTATCTCTGCTCCATGAAGCCTCATCCCCTGTACACTAGTCCAGGCTTCTTCACATGGCAGGAGGAGAGTTCTCAGCAATAAGGGAAGACAAAACCCCAATATACAAGTATGTCTCAAGCCTAAACTTGCATCACATTTACTAATACTCCCTTGGCCAAAGCAAGTCACAAGGCCAAGCTCAGAATCATTGTCAAAGGGGCTACACAAAGACATAGATACAGAAGGAACATTTCATTGGAGACCATTATTGTAACAACCTACCATACCTGTTTTCATCGGAAAGCTATGGTGAGGAACAAATGAAACAGTACTTGCACACTACTATGTACAGTGCAAGTTTTTATATCATCAACATATGTAATTCTATCATTTAAATTTTAGTTATGATGTATCTGGGGTCTTTCAACATCCCCTATGAAATTCAAGTCCCTTTGGGATGGGGTTATGGGTTAAACTATATTCCCTAAAAAAGACATATTGAAGTTCTAACCCCCAGTACCTCAGAATGTGACCTTATTTAGAAATGGGGTCATTGGGCCATTGCAGATGCAACTGTTAAGATGAGGTTATTCTGAAGTAAGGTGGGACCCTTAATAACTGGTGCTCTTATAAGAAGATGGTCATGTAAAGACACAGAAATACACAGGGAGAACATCATGTAAAGATGGACATTGGAGTTATGCTGCCACAAGCCATTGAATATCTGGGGCTACCAGAAGCTGGAAGAGGCAAGGAAGGACCCTCCCCCTGCAGGCTTTGGAGGGAGCATGACCCTATCAACACCTCGATTTTGGTCTTCTAGCCTCAAGAACTCTGAGACAAAAAATTCTATTGTTTTAAGCCATCCAGTGTACAGTATATTGCTACCACAACCCTAGGAAACTAATACAGATGATAAATATCTTTAACCCTCATTCAACTTCATTTAAAGAAGCATGACATAGAATGAACCATGATTCTTTGATTGGAAGTCAAGAGTCAAGGCCACTCACCATCTGTGGAATTTGAGCAAGTCAGTTATCACATCTGTTCAAAAAGAGGGTTGCAAAAGATTCATGTTTCCAAAAGTATGGCATGGGTATCCCATGATAAGGTACTTGGGATGATTTTCCATGGATTCATGGGCAACCATTTTTAATTTTAATGGTTAATATTAATCAGGGTTATTTAATATGCATGGCAAGTAAGGCTGATTTTCCATTTATGTTGGTAATATAAAAATGTGCAGGTTTTTGAAATGTCTCAATTTAAATAAAGCTATGAGTAAATAATAGAACAGTTGACATATGTATATAACAAAAACTGTGAAAGTACTGTGTAAAAGACTGGCATTTAGGGAAATAATGATATATTCTCTGAGGATTCTTCCAGATAGGAAATGTTAGGCTTTTGTGGATTCATAAAGGTACCCTCTAGAATAGAGCACAGGAAAAGCTCTGGAGGAATACAGGTGGGCAGTTAATGAATACATGAGAGAGAACTGGGCAGCTCTGCAAGAACCCAAGAGGGGCAGTGAGCCTCTTGTCACCCTTGGGAGTATCCTCCGATTCAGTACTTGTTTGCTCAATTTCATCACATATCTTCACACCCAAAGCCACCTTCTCACTAGTTGTCTTTGCCAGAATTTGTCTTACTTTGTTTAAGCTTACATGGCTGGAGTCGCAGGTCCTAAGACACAAACCATCTCCCACTCAAGAGGCAAATGGTAATAACTATCTAGTTGGGAAACTGGAGAACCTTACAGCTGGCTCTATGCAGTGTTGTTGTTTTCATACTACAGCATAATATGGGGTCACATGTAACTACATGGCTAATGGTGGATGAAGAAAGGGCAAGGAGTATAAAGACACCTGAGTTACAGCCTCATAGGAGAACCTCAGTGCCAGAAGAGACCTTGTAGGTCATGCACCCTCCAGTATATCTCCATTGAATGTCTTTCAGCTCCTGCCAAAACCCATCCTTTACCTTCCCTTGTATATTGGCACTTAGGGTTAGAATTGTTCTTTCAGCCTCCCTTCTTATAACTTAGATTAATGGATCTTAGAGCTAGAAGGACCTTCAAACCCTTTGTACAGGGCAGGCGTTGTTACCCACATTTTTCACAGCAGAAAGCTGAGACCGAAAGGTTAATCAGCAGAGAGGAGGATCCCCTCTGATAGTTCTGTAACTTCCCATTATACCACAGAGTTTCATGCATGTTCTGGTTGACCTCTTAGAAATGACTGGGCTAAAAAGTCATCAGTTCTTCTTTCCTCCCATTGCAGGTACCTCTTCTACAGCATGTATGATATGTGACCATGCTTATCACCTTCCTTCAACTCTTGTGTTGGCTCTCGCATCCTCCACTAACCTAGGAGAAACTGTAAAGCCTAGTTATCAGATATGCATGTCTCATTTCTGTTGCATTGTTGCCACTGACTTGGTTTTTGGTTAAAAACCTTTTCCTGCATTCAGTAACTCTATGCAATAAACCCTTCTCCCAGCTAGCAACTCTCCACATAATTAAAGAAATTCTTATCATAGCTATGTAAGTCTTTTCTTCTATAGACTAAACATTGCCAGTTTCCCCAACTATTCCCCACGGACATAGTTTCCAAATCTCTGAACACCTTCTTTGTGGTCTTCTCAAATGCTCTAATATTGTGGTGCTAAGAATTGAATGCAATAGTCTAGATATAGCACAGCTGTAAGAGCACTGCCATTTAATACAAGGCCACTACACTTGTATTAAAGCAATGTTTAGTTTTGAGCAGTCATAAAACACTCAGGACTGTTGGTGAACTTGCAGTCAACAAAATCCCTAAATTGTGAATTGTTGTTAGACTAAGGTTTTCCTTCCTTTTATTGTACAATGGATATTTTTGACCTTATTTTTTAAAATTTCAAATATTCATGTGGATTATTTGCTCGCCTCCTTTAGGTCTTTGCTCAAATGTCATCTTCTTGGTGAGGTCTTCTGGGCAGCCCATCAGAAGCTCAGGCCTTTGCCTAAACACACTCCTCTAGTGTTCCCTAGCCACTTCTCTGCTCTATTTTTCTCTATAGCACTTAATGCCATTTGACATACTTGTATATATTAACTTATCTGTATCCCCCCCATTAGAACTTAAGGTCCACAAGGAGAGCAGTTTTTGGCTATTTGTTCACTACTACTGCCCCAATAGAGATAATAGCTCCTAGCACAAAGTAAGCATTCAATAAATATTGGGTATATCAGTAAGTAAATAAAATGTAGCTGTATTAGTCAACTCTGGGTGTCATAACAAATACCATAGACCAGGTAGCTTAAACAACAGAAATTTATCTCTTGCAAACCCGGAAGCCAGAAAGTCCAAGATCAAGGTCTAGAAGTGCTGAACTTCTGATGATACCTTCTTGCCATGTGAAGAGCTCTCTCTCTCTCTCCCTCTCTCTCTCTTTTTCCCTCTCTTCTTATAAGGTCACCAATCCTATCAGTTTAAGACCCCACCCTTATGACCTCAGTTAACCTTGCTTACCTCTCCAAAGCCCTACTTCCAAATTCAGTCACATTGTGAGCTAGGGATTCAACATACGAATCTCTGTACGAACATAATCCAGCCATAGAACTAGGACACTGGAAATAAACTACTCAAACTATATCTACAGATAAGGAAACTGTCCCTGTAATGCTGAGGCAATGTCTTGCCCATTCACCTCCTGAAAAGCCCTCATATAAGGGCTACCAATGGTGCCTTGAGATAGATGTGGGTTCCATACAAAAAAGCACACATCTAGCAGTTCAGTTCTCCTTCTTGCTGGAGACTTACCTCCACATTTCAGGACCAAGGACGCTCCTTCCAATTTACCCTGTGGTCTGGTAGGCCAATCCTCCTATGTTTGAAGAACTTGCCATCTTTCCAGGAACTCATTAATCACCCTGTACTTACTGAATTCATCTCAGTCTGCAACAGGGATGGGCTCTTTCAAAGTGATGACAACAAACTCGTGAGACAGAGATAATTTTTGTGAAACAGTTAGAAAAAATTAAGTGCTAACAATGTGTGTGGGATTGACTCCAGGATGACAAGAAGAGGGAAATCCGAGTGAGTGGGAGAAAGCTCCATGGACGTCATGGGACTCCAGATGAGTCTAGAAGGATGTGGGGGACCTAGACAAGAAGGGGGGGGCTTTGCTAATGGTGGTAAGAGTGGGGGTGATGACAGTATCTTTTGAACAAAGGACTGAATCAGGCTCAACCTCAGGAATGGGGTTGGGTCCAGCACTCACGTTGAGGATGGGTAAGAAAAGCACTGGAAAGACAACTCTTTTGCCAAATGAAATAATATTGTTCTTTCTTATTTTCCTCTCACTCCAGACTATCTAAGGCATAAAAACCCAGAGCTTCCCTAAGAGTTTGTAGGGAGCTTCCCAAGAAAATTTATCAACATCAGATTTTTTTTTTATTATTATTAAAACAGGCAGCTTTGTAGATTTGCTTACTGTCCTTCCTACTGAGGTTTTTCCTCTACCAACAGCCAGTTTTGGGGGTGGAGAGCTTCAACTTACTAACTTGAGCAAAGTCCAAGTTCCTTGGGGTCTGAGGTGCAATGGGGTAAAATGTTTGGCCAGTAGGTCCCTTCCTTCCTGGACTTGACAAGAAGTGGGCAGGTCAGAGGCAGCTGTGCTGAGTATTTATGTTACGCAAAAGGCCAACTCATCCCTTCTTCCTGCCAGGGTCAGCAAGCCTACATTCCAGGCGGTTTGGTGTGTGGGTGTCTTCTGGGCTAGCAGGAAAGTCGGCCAGGAGCCCAGGCCTTAGCTTGTGCAGACCCACAGAGGCTGGGGGCAGCTTCTGTTCTCCAAAGACATCACCTGATACCCCTGGGATCTCTTTAATCACCCCAGACTTTTCACCCTTTCTTCACTGAGTGCTTTGTTCACCAATGAACAGGAGAATGCATGAAAATGGGGGCCCAGGCCCAGGTTGAGTGGGATGGTGGCGGTTGTGAAGAGGACAGGAGGCCCTGGGCAGAGTGAGGGGTGGGCAGAGCGACCAAGGTAATACATTTGCTGACACAACTTCAGCCAAAGCCCTGGGGTATGCTTTCTCCCCACCCCCACTGTGGTCATTATCAGCCACACACATTCTCATTTTATACTGTTGAAATCAGACTAAATGGACAGCATTTAAGGAGAAAAATAAGTAGCAACAGGACAATCTGAATGTCGAATATGGAAGGGGAGCTTGGTTGCTCCAGCTCTTCGCTTTAGGAGTTAACTGAATGAGTTTGGGAGTTAGGATTTTTAATGTGCAGGTAAATTTCCAATTTTATTTAAAACATGTGAGGCAGCTATTTCCCTGTTTCTTGGGCTTCCTCTCTGCCTACATTAATGCTACCAGTTCCTCAGGGTTCAGCTCCCGGTCCAGCTTGTCTAGAAAGCCCTCCACTCCTTATCCATCTCTCACAAGCCAAGGACCTTGATGTTCACAACTGATGGTTTGTTTGGTACTCAGTTCAGTATCACTAAATAAAACCTCATCTGCTGATCTGTCACCACTCTACCATCCAGGACCCCTGGATACCTAAAGCAACCCAGTTCATTGTAAAGAAAAGAGATGAATGTACCAAATACAAAAGACTGACACAAATAGCAAGAAGAGTGTCTGGCAAGAGAAGCACCAGAATGATCTAGAGGTCCTCAAAGTTTCCTCTAAAGACCTGTTTGAATCAAAATGCAGGGCCCACCCCAAGAATCAGCCTTGGGCACTGGCCTTCTATAGCCCATTGAGGAGGCAAGCTGGGACTCCTTGAGCTGGGTATTTCTGCAGGTGGCATTCAAGAGTGTGATGAGCTGGGTGGGGCCTGAAAGGCAGGGTCTGGTGCTAAGCTCTTTGTGAGCCCCAGGAGCCCCAGTTTAATTAGAATTCCTGCCCAGGATGAATGCTTATGGCTGCCAGCCCAGGCCTTGAGCCATTGGTCATGGCCCATAAAGGCCACACACAAGCCATAGAGCTAAGGCAGGGTCTGCTTTTTTTGGTGGGGAACCTCAGCTGCCTCTGTGATCCCTGCCTACAACCCCCCCCTGCCCCCCCAGGACTCCATCAAAAGGCTCCCTCTCTTCAGGCAACATGTGTAATGACATCTGATGAGAACCTGGATCTCTATTGTCCACTCAGTGGGGTCTCTGTTCTCTCCCCACACCTTTCAAGAGGCCATTCTTGTCACCAGCATGCTCCCACATCTGCCTTTGATCCCAGCTGCAGGGACTGCCCTTCAAAGTCCCCTGTGTCCCGGATGGCTACAGGATTGGCACAAGGACTAAGTCAACCTGCCCCCATAAGGACAAGCAGTAGTTTGAGACTTACATCAAATACACACTTTTAAACTGTGAAATGTGCTATAAACTTCACATCAGGTTTTCTAACGATGGAGTTGTTGGTGGCTGGCAGCTGTGATGCTCTTGGATGCTGGTTGGTGGCTCTAGCAGAGACCAGGAATGTGGGCCTGCAGCCAGAGCAGCGCGAAACCAAGGCTCTGTCCAGCTCCAGCCTCTCAGAGGCCATGTTCCCAAATGGAAAAGCACTCAATTGCCCATCATTCTGCAGAGGGATCCTGATGTGTCCCAATACCCACCTACAGCACACATTTTAGAATCTGCTTCATTTTCTATTTTTATTTTTATTTTTTAATAAAACTGAAGTTTATTGTTTGATCACTGATTTTTGAGAGAGAGAAAGAGAAACATTGACTTGTTTCACTTATTTCTGTATTCATTGGTTGATTCTTTTATGTGCCCTGACCAGGGATCAAACCCATAACCTTGGCATATCAGGACCATGCTCTAACCAACTGAGCTACTCAGCCAGGGCACAGTCCACCTTTAAAGCTTCATTCCTTCAGTTTAACATTTTGAATCCTGCTCATATGTTTTTTTTCTAGGGATGAATAGCACTTTAACACATTCCTAGTCACTTACACTTTATTGTGAATGAGGGATCTAAGACCAGTTTAAGTTAGGAAATTAGGAGGTGGGAGCCGAGGGTACCAGAGCTCTGAGGGAAAGGAAGGTATTGAACTGAGCCAAGAACAAGGTCACTATAGTCAGGGTAAGTTCTGTTCCTTCATCGATGACACAGTGGCTGAGGGCAAGTTATTGAGGCCAGAATACTAGAGCTTCCACTTACTAGCCACTCACTAGCTTGGACAAGTTACCTAACCATTGTGTGCCTCAGTTTCCTCAGCAGTAAAAGAAGGAAACTCTTGGTACCATCCACCAATGTTTCTCTAAGCATTAAATAGTCAGTGTATGTGTAAAGCATTTTAAGACAGAGTCTGGCACATATGGTAAAAGTAGCACCATGTAAGTGTTGCTATTAGTATCTACAAAATGAAGCAGGAAGACAGGACAGCCTTGGCATTCTGTGGATGGAGTGTGGGGCACTCCTGAAGGCAGTCTTTGAGAATGGTCTCCTGCTTAGAAAGTGGGTACCTCTTTGCTCCCCCAACAAAGGCCCCTAGAGTGGGTAGGCAGGGAAAGGTTCAAAGAAATCACTGGAGAAGCTACTGCAGTGGCCCTGAGCCCTCTATCCCTCTGCCTGCAAAGCCCCACTCTGGGTTATTACCAACTTGCTGTCTTGCACACAAATGTGGTGCCATGCTAATAAATCAATTTCCACCCATTAGGAGCCTGTAATGCTCCCTTTCACTCGGCCTTTCCAGCCTGTTTTACACAGCACTTAATTAACTAATAGCTGAGATTTGAGGCTCCCTCACTGAATCCCCTCCCCTGGTGCTTCCCCTTGGTTGTCTTGCTGATAGAACTGTGTCCTGGGGTGGATCAGCCTGGCCAGGAGGTGGTCAAGCAATTAGAATGTGGGAATAGGAGGTCACTATGCTAATGGAGATGAGGAATAAATAAATACATTTCATTTAATTAACTAAACAACCAGTCATTACTCAAACATAATGTCCTCTCCTGTAAGATCTAATCTTAATGTTCCTATTAAGAAAGGTCAATAAATCATAATGTTAATCTATAAGGGAGGCTCTCAGTTTATTTCCCCTTCCCACTTACATATTTTCAAAATACTCATATTCTTCAAGATCTAACTCATTCACTTGCTATTCAACTAACCCACAAAATTATTTATCGAACACCTACTGCATGCCAGGCCCTGACTCCAAAAGGGGAGGGGCATCAGGTGAGTTAGGATCCTGTCAGTAAGAAATTATTGGAAGTTCAATTTCTATTTATTTGTTAGCATGTCCTCTGTTGATTTCTATTTTTGTGTTTCCTTTATGATGACTATAGTATGTGAATACAGAGGTACATGAGTATTATTTTAAATTTAAAAAATATACAAATATTGAGAGTACATACTTAAAACATTTTATTCATGGGGTACCTGATCAAAAAAAGGTATAGAGCAGGTTCTCCAAGTGATCTGTGGGAAGTGGGTCAGAGAACTAGGAAGCCCTAGAAAAAATCTTTTCAAAATACATTTGCTTATCCCCCTGACAGCGACCACCAGGCTCTCAGGAGAAGAAGAGATAGAAACCATTGTTATTTTTTAAAACCCCAGGATTTCTGATACAAATCCTCCCCCTCCCTAGTGCCTGGTGAGAATTGCCCATTCACTGACCTTCCAGGAAGCTCTCCTTAATCCCCTTCCCCAGCCTGCATGTAATGTCCTGGGTCTCCAGGCTCATTGTCACACTTGGCCTTGCTAAATTTTTCTGCCTGGTGCACCTTTCCAGAAGTGTGGGAGAAGAGGAAGATTGGAGTGCTGGCCTCTACTGGTTCACAGCGTTACCTATGGCACATGGGTAGAAGGGGGATTTCTGGGATGTGGTCACTTTGAAGGTGTCTGACGTCTCGCACCTCCAGCTGGGACGGAAAGCATGAGGTTGGTCACCACAAGGGCCTCACCACTCTTCCTGTAGATCTTTCCTCCCAACTCCTAGCACCTCTCCATCTCACACCGGCACCCATCACCATCCTGTTGCCTCTTTTGTTGCACAGGAGTTTATACTGCAGAAAATTACACTCTTCACCTGTTCAGAGGGCTGATTTGGGAAAGGCAGAAGTTAGGGAGGGCCAGATGGGTCACTGTGAAGCACATCCTGAAGCTTGACATGCCTGTCAGAGAGTCACCAAGACCCCCTTGGCCTGTTAGCTGGTTCTGCCCCAACCACAGCCTTGGGTGCTAAGCTGCTCTTTGCCCAGAGCTGGGTGTCTGACCCAAGGGCATCTCACCCACCAGCCAGCTACCAGCGCTCGAGCTGACCCCAAGTGCAGAATTCATCCCATCTGATACCTCCACCCACGTGTGACACAGACAAAGAGAGATTAGGAAGCTCGTCAGAAATGAGACGCACAGTGAGAAGCAGGTGTACCCTGACAGGGAGACCATGTGCGCCAAGGGATCTCTGTGGGGAGCCGGATCCCAGGGCCCTCGTGGCAACTAGCAGCTCTCTGGTTCTGGTTCTGAGGCAGCACAAGCGCCTTGTTCTCCAGGTGGCCTGGAGAGTGTCCTTTCCTTGCAAACAACAGAGCCAAGCAAAGCCGACCTTAGCTTAATTCACTGTTTCCCAGACAGGGCCTCCAGCTATGAAACGGGGTGCAGACCTGTGGGCAAGGCCACCCATATCCCATCACCTGAGAGCAGCCAACATGTCCTGCTGCAGCCCCCACAGGGAGTCAGACTCTGTCCCCATGGACGTAAGAGTGAACGGGACAAATGGGGTTCAGCAAAGCATTATCCCTACCCAGTGAAACAGATAATCCCACAGCGAAGCACGGCTGGGAAACCAGCTCTGCGGAGAGCGTCTTTCTCCCTCTTTCACTACAACCAAGGCAACACTGAGGCCTGACTCTCCCATCTCTTCCCCCACCTTGGGCTTCATGCTGAGTTGTTGCCTTTCCTGCTTTCAGTTCTGCCCTGGAAGTTCACAGCAGTGGGATTTCCCCACTAAAAAATATTGACCAGGGAGAGGAACACAATGAGGTTCCCATTTCTCCCCAGGGATTGTCTGCCCTCCCTGGAGGTAGCTCGCAGCCTAGATGAGCTTCATTCTGAGACAACCTGCATCTTGGGAACTTGTCTCTGTCTTCTCATGGTCCCCTCTTATAAGGACATCAGTCCCATTGGATTAGAGGTCCATGCTACTCCAATATGACCTAGAAGAGGGGGCTGGCTCTGCCTGCCATCCTAACATCTGCTATCTCGCCTCAGAGAACCAGAAAAAGTCTGCCTCACATTACAGCCCATTCAGGCTCTTGGGGTGAAGCAGAGGGTCTGGTCTAAATAAGGAAACAAGATGTTGACTGGGCTCTTCTGGTTACCAAGATTATGGCCGGGACCCAAGGTGAGGGCAAGAAAGGCAAACTCCCGTGAGACCTCACATTCCTCATTCAGAGTTACACCCAGGTCACAAAGGACAGGCTAAGAGGAGCCAGAACTGGCCTGCCTACCACCTACCCAGCCCATATAAAGAGGGTCCAAGGACAGGAAGCAAGGTCACTGGTCTTAAGCATACCACGGGGACCTTCGGGGTACTGTCTGTGCCCTAAGAGGAGCGAGGAGGACTCCAACAGAACCACTAGTAAAGGTAGAGACACCTGAAAGATGGGAATACGGCATCTCATCCCCCTACTGGATAATAACTGAGCTGCAGGACCCTCTGAAGTGCAGGGTGATGTGCAATCCTTTAGAGAACATTCTGGAAGCCTAGCAGAATGGTGCAATGGCATTTTGGTCCCTATATCACCTGTAGAGGCCAAAAGGAGGTTGCTTGGCATGTGTCCCTTCACATCTGGAAACCACTGATAGCAGACACTGTATGAGTTTCCTAGGGCTGCCATAACAAAAAACCACACACAGGGCGGCTTAAAGGAACAGATATTTACTGTCTCACAGTTCAGGAGACGAGAAGTCTGAAATCAAGGTGTCAGCAGGGCTGCGCTGCCTCTGAGACCTGCAGGGAAGAGTCCTTCCTTGCCTCTCTCTAGCTTCTGGGGGTTTGCCAGCAGTCCTTGGCACTCCTTGGCTTATAAGCTGCAGCATTTAATCTCTGTCTCTGGCATCACATGGCTTTCTCCCTGCGTGTCTGCCCTCACATGGTCATCTTTTTATAAGGACATCAGTGATAGCAGATTAGGGGTCCACTCTCATGTGATCTCATCTTAACTAATTGTATCTGCAATGATGAGGTTAGGAGTCAACATATCTTTCAGGGGAACACAATTCAACTCCTAAGAGATACTATTTTGGACAGTATCTCTTTCTGAAGCAGAGGTTTCTGAGGGTGCAAGGCTCACTAGACTTGAAGGAACCGCTGCACTGAGTGCCTAAAAGGAAGGCTGCTAGGTCCCGTATGCTCCAGTTCTCCATGGCTCTGGAGGGTGTAAAGAGAATCCAGGGATTCCTGTGACTGTGCATGAAAGAGCATGTGGTCAGCCGAGGGAGAGGATCCAGGGTCTCTGGGGAAGCCACAAAGCTGCATAACAGGACATACAAGCCAAAGTTGGGTGTGCTCCGCTGATGAGACAGCCACCCCCTGAGGGACATTCACCACCTCAGAAGAGGACAGGGTAAAGCTGAACATCACCCCAGGAGAGCCGGACCTTGGACATACCCCCTCCATGAGTCAGGGCTGGGGAGGTAAGGAAATTTCTGCCTCCTCTACCCCTCCTCCTGCCCCCCACCCCTTCTAGAAGAAACAGAGGAAGGGTCCCAGACACAGACTACACCCTCCCACCCCTGCTCTCTAAGCAGCTGGGAGCCAACATTTTTGCCAGGCCAGGAAGAAGGAGAAGACAAACACTGCATTATGCTTAAAACTGAAGTTTTGAAAAGTAAGCAGGATGGAGTCTGAAATGCTGGAATGAGACTATGGAAATGACTCAGTGACAAGAAAGTCAGCACCCAGTCAGGGGGTCATTAAGGAATGCACTAACCCATGGGACAGAGGAGCTACTCTGTATAAATAAAAGCATCCATTGCGGGGAAATTGTGCCATTTCAAGACCACTCTCCAACAAACTGAGATTTCTTCATCTACCAGCCACAGAGTTTTCCTGAACCCAGTTTGTAAAAGTGTCGCATGCTGGCTGCTGTCCTCACCAGAGAGGCTGTGCCCTTCATCATGGACGTGGAATCTGAGCTTAGACAGCTGTCTTCCTGCAACTGAGATGTGCCCCGTGAGAGCAGGTCCCAGCCCTCATCACTCTAAAGCCAGACACCAAACAACAGCAGCAGCAGCAGAGAGGTTTTTGTCAGCATCCATCCTCAAGGGATCTCCATTCTCCTCCCCTCTGATTGCAAGTGTCAGAAATCAAGGCACTTTCTCCAGGGCAGCGCAGCTAGGGAAGGGCTGCCGGGCTAAGAAGCCAGTTCCACCATGTACTTCACAGAACCAAGATTCTCAGTGATACAGATGAGACTAGAAATTACTATGAGCAAACAACTCCTTCTTGAGCATTTTACACCTTAAGGACAAGGTGTAAACAAAGCATTCTGATAGATACTGTAGTATAGAAATGTGTTGGAAGAACAAGTAGGAAGACTTTGCTCACTGCTAGGATTCAACAACAGCAAAAATTAAAATTGCAGGAGTATGTGGGCAAATGATTCAAGTAGAATTAATTCATCAACTTTTTATTAGGAACCTAATGGTGCAAGGCACAGTGTTAGGCACATTTGGGAATACAAAGATGAGCAGGGCAGGGTCCCTGCTCTTAAGCTGGAAATCCAGGAGGAAGGACCTAGAAAAAGTACACAAGTAGTTCTAATACATGTCATGAAAGATCAAAATTAATGGCGTAGAATTTTCAAGGGAAAGAGAAATCATCTGGTTGGAACAACCAGGAGGAGGTAGTATTTGGAGAATGGATAACAATTCTTTTTAATCCTCATTGAGGACATGCTTATTGATTTGAGAGAGAGGGGAAGAGAGAGAGAGGGGGAGGGGGAGAAACATCAATGTGAGAGGGAAGCATCGATCGGTTGCTTCCCACACACACCAAGATTGGGAACTGAACTCGCAACCTAGGCATAGGCATAGGCATAGGCATAGGCCCTGACTGGTAATTGAACCTGCGACCTTTCAGTTTATGGTACAACATTCCAACCAACTGAGCCACACCAGTCAGAGCCAAAGTTTATTTTTTAATTGATGATACATGTGCACAATTTAATTCCGAAAGAGTTATACTTAATGGTGAGAAACTCAAAACTTTCTAAAATCAGACAGAAGGCAAGAGTTCCCTCTTACCACTACTTTTCAGCATTACACTGGCATTCTTGGCTAATGCAAAAAGACAAGGAAAGGAAACAAAGGCATGTAGATGTGAAGGAAGAAATAAAACTGCCTTTGTTCACAAATTACATGGTTGTTTATGTAGAAAATCAGAAAGAATCAACAAAAAAGCTCCTGGAACTTTAAGTCGGTATAGCAAGTTTTCAGGATACAAGGTTAATATACAAAAGTCAATTGTTTTCCTCTATACCAGCAATGAACAAGTGGAATTTGAAATAAAAAATGGAATACGATTTATATAGTAACCTTCAAAAATGAAATACTTAAGCATAAATCTAACAAAACATGTATAAGGTCTATATGAGGAAAGCTAAAAAAATCCAATAAACAAAAGTCAAAGAAGAGCTAAGCAAATGAAGAGATAGACATTACATGTTTGTAAGTAAGAAGACTCAATATTGTCAAGATTTTACTTGTTCCCAACTTGACCTACAGGTTCAATATAATCCCAATCAAAATCCCAACAAGTCTCATTTTATGCCTGTTGACAAATGGATTCTAAAGTTGTGTGGAGCGGCGAAAGACCCAGAATAGCCAACACAATTTTGTAAAAGAACAAAGTTGGAAGGTTTACACTACCCAACTTCAAGACTTACTATAAAGCCACAGTAATCAAGACAGTATGGTACTGGTGAACAAATAGAAAATAGATCAATAAAAAAGAAACTCAAAATAAACCCACATAAATATAGTCAACTGACCTTTGACAAAGGAGCAAAGGCAATACGATAATCTTTTCAAGAAATGGTGTTGGAGCAACTGGACATCCATATGCAAAAGAAAAAAGTGAATCTAGACACAGACCTTACACCATTCACAAAATTAATTCAAAATGGATTGCAGATCTAAATATAAAACACAAAGCCATAAAATAATATAGGAGAAAATCTAGATGATCTTAACTGTGGAGATAACTTTTTGATATAACACCAAAGACACAATCCATGAAAGAAATAATTAATAAAATGTACTCATTAAAATTAAAATGTTCTGTGTAAAAGACACAGAAAGAGGATGAGAAGACAAGCCGCAGACTAGGAGAATATATTTTTAAAAGACACGTCTGTAAAAGACTGTTATTCAAAATGTATGAAGAACTCTTTAAAACTCAACAATAAGAAAACAAACAACCCCATTGAGAAATGGGTCAAAGTCTTTAACAGACATTTTACCAAAGAAGATACAGATGGCAAATAAGCATTTGAAAAGATGCCCCACATCATACGTCATCAGGGAAATGTAAATTAAAACAACAATGAGATACCACCATACACCTATTAGAATGTCCCAAAGCTAGAACACTGACAGTACCAAATGCTGGCAAGAATGTGAAGCAACAGGAACTCTTTCATTCATTGCTATGAATGCAAAAGGGTACAACTACTTTGGAAAAAAGTTTGGCAGTTTCTTACAAAACTAACATATTTTTACCATACAATCCAGTAATAGCACAACTTGGTATTTACTCAAAAGATCTGAAAACTTATGTCCACAAACACACACAAACTCTACATGAATGATTAAACATCTTTATTTATAGTTGCTCAAACTTGGAAGCGACCAAGATATCCTTTAGTAGGTGAATAAAAAAATAAACTATGGTACATCCAGACAATGGATTAATATTAGGCTCTAAAGAGACATGAGAGTTGGCTTCTGGCCAAGATGGAGGCCTAGACAGACACTTCATCTCCCTCCACAATTAAAGGAATACAATTACCTCAAAACTAGAAACAACCAGAAGTTCCAGAAAATCAAACTACATGATAGTCCAACAAACAAAGATATAAAGAAGAAATACACATCCAGACAGGTAGGAGGGATGGAGCCAGGGCAGAGAGGACGTTGTGTGGTGGTGGCAGCAGTGGCAGCACCAGCAGGCTAGCAGAAAGCACAGTCACACATTTTAAAAAGTAGGGAGGGACACCTGGGGAGCACTCCCAGCACCAGACCAGAGCACACAGCTCACAGTTGCAGCACCGGGAAAAAGAAAGCTTCATTGCTTCTGACTGTGAAAATCAGTGGGGGTTTGGGCAGAGGAAGAAACTGCCAGTCTCTTAGCAGAGTGAACTTGTTTAAATGGCCCCCATGGTGCTAGAACATCCGCAGACTCACCCACTCTGGGAACAACAGCCAGGACAACAGCTAGAGAGATGTCTGTCCATACGGGAAGTGGGATAAGTGCCTGGGAAAGGGGTGAGTGCTGAGCAAGCAGCATTGTTCCCTCTTGGATCCCTCCGCCACATACAGCACCACAACGTGGTGAAACCGGTCATCTGTGCTGACGAATATCTAAGGCTCTGCCCCTTGCAACATAACAGATGCAACAACTCTACCTAAGACACAGAGGCAAACAGACATAGGAGCCTGTCAAGATGAGGAGACAGAGAAATATGGCCCAAAAGAGGGAGCAGATCAAGGTTCCAGTGGGAGAACTAAGCGATGAGGAGATAACCAACCTAACAGACACAGAGTTCAAAACACTGGTGATAAAGATGCTCACAGGGCTTGACAGGCTTAAGTATGGCAAACACATAAGGGAAGAAGTGAAGGCTATGCTGAATGAAACGAAGGAAAATCCACACAAAACCAGTGGTGAAGGGAAGGAAAAACTGGGGTTTAAATCAATGATTTAGAACATAAGGTAGAAAAAACAAAACAGTCAACCAGTTCAGATTGAGGAAACAAGAATTAGGAAAATGAAGACAGCCTTAGGAACCTCTGGGACAACTTTAAATATGCCAACATCCAAATCATAGGGGTGCCAGAAGGAGAAGAGGAAGAGCAAGAAATTAAAGCTTGTGTGAAGAAATAATGAAGGAAAAGTTCCAAAATTTGGTGAAGGAAATAGACATACAAGTCCAGGAAGCACATAGAGTCCCAAACAAGCTAGACCCAAAGAGAACCGCACCAAGACACATCATAACTAAAATGCCAAAGGTTAAAGATAAAGAGAATCTTAAAAGCAGCAAGAGAAAAGCAGAGAGTTACGTACAAAGGACTGCCTATAGGACTATCAGATTATTTCTCAAAAGACATTTTACAGGCAAGAAGGGACTGGCAAGAAGTATTCAATGTGATGAAAAGTAAGGACTTATAACAAAGGTTACTCTATCCAGCAAAGCTATCATTTAGAATGGAAGGGCAAATAAAGTGCTTCCCAGACAATGTAAAGCTAAAGGAGTTCATCATCACCAAGCCATTATTATATGAAATCTTAAAGGGACTTATAATATTTAAGAAAAAGAAGAGCAAAACTATGAACATTAAAATGACAACAAACTCACAGCTCTCAACAACTGAATTTAAAAAATAAAAACAAAATCCAAATAAACAAACCAGAATAGGAACAGAATCATAGGTATGGGGATCATTTGGAGGGTTATCAGCTGGAACGGGTAAGGGGGAGAAATGGGGAAATGGCGCAGGGATTAAGAAGCATAATTGGTTGGTACAAAATAGACAGGAAGAAGTTAAGAATAATATAGGAAAGGGTGAAGTCAAAGAACTTATATACACGATCCATGGACATAAACTAAGGGGGGAGATTACTGGAAGGAAGGAGGGTAGTGGGCAGACAGGAGCCAAGGGAAAAAAAATTGGGACTATTGTAACAACATGATCAATAAAATATACTTTAAAGAAAAAGAAATGAGCTATCAAACCATGAAAAGACAAGGAGGGACCTTAAATGCATATTATTAAGTAAAAGGAGCTAATCTGTAAAGTCTACATACTGTATAATTCCAAATACATGAAATATTCCAACATTCTGGAAAAGAAAAAAAATACAATGGAAACAGAAAAAATCAGTGATTGCCAGGGGTTGGAAGTGGAGGGATGAATAGGCAGAGCAGAGGATTTTTAGGGAAGTTAAATACTCTGTTTGATACTATAAAGATGGATACATATCGTCATACATTTGTCCAACCCCACAGAATGTACAACACCAAAAGTGAACTGTTGCAGGAACACAGATCTCTGGGTAGGGGCATTTCATTCCCCTCCGCCCAGGTGTCCTGTGACTCAGGACATGAGCTGATCTTGTCTCCGCCTGCAGCTTTAGGCTGTTCAGACCACTGGGTCATGGAATCCTGAGGACAAAGAGGTCCGTTGAGTACTCCATCTACCTCCTTGAAGATAAGGTCTTAAATTGGGGCTGGCCTTGAGGATTAGTGGATCTGCTTTGCATCCCTGATAGGTGCTAGCCAAAACATAAGTTACCCTGGTTGTATTTTACATATTAATGATACTTTGTAAGAATTCTTTCACTTGTCAAAATTCTTTTATTGTTGGCTGGAAAGTCACTCTCCCTGTTCTAGTAACTTTTGAAATTCTAATAAAAGGACGATGCGACCTCTCGCTCTTTCGCTGATGGTCTGAGCGAGTCACAGTCCTCCATTCGTTACTGGCCAATCATCCTGCTTGCTGGATTTATTTCAGCGTCCCCAACCATATTCAACACTTCAGTGAACCTTAATGTAAACTATGGATTTTGCATGATTATGATGCATCACTGTAGGTTTATCAATTTTAACAAATGTTCTACTCTGTTGGGGGATGTTGACAGTGATGGAGAGTATGCATGAGTGAAGTCAGGGTATATATGGAAAATCTCTGTACCTTTCCCTCAATTTTGCTGTAAACCTAAAACTGCTCTTTAAAGAATAAAGTCTTCATTTAAATTCCAAAAAAAATAGGTCAAAGTGAAAAAGACAAAACTATCGTGACATAGAACAGATCGGTGGTTGCCAGGGGTTAGGAGTGGGAGGAGGAATAAAATATAAAGGAATAGCACAAGGGAGATTTTGGAGGGTGATAGAACTATTCTGTATCTTAATTATGGTGGTGGTTACATAAATTTTTCATATGTTAAAATGTATAGTACTGTACATCAAAAGGAAAAAATAAGTAAAGTTTATTGTATGATAATTTTGAAAATTAATACCAAGTAATACATAGTGAAATGTAACTTCTTCCTATTCATGATCCAGTTTCTAACTCTTTCCTCTTCCAAGGCCACCACTTCTATATCTGTTCACAGATTTAGCATCTTACAAAGAAAAATGTTTGTGCCCATTTAAAAATATCTACAAAAAGTAGAATACTACAAAGACAGTTCTGCAGCTTGCTTTTCTCATTTAACAATAACTCTTGGAGAACTTTTCACCTCAATGCATTCGTATTTGTCTTATCCTTTTAAATGACTGTATACAATTATATAATATTGCTATTTTCTTGTTTCCTTTTTTTGTTTGTTTGTTTGTTTTAACTAGACTCTATTTGATGGATATTTGTGTTTGTTGTAGACCCCAAAATGGCCACAATCCTTTACTCCTCTCTATATTTATGCCCCTTGGCAATACAATTTGTGTTCCTCAAATTAAGAGGTAGTCTTTATCCCACCTCTTATATCTGGGCTGGCCTGGTGGCTTGCTTTGGCCAATTTAATGCAATAGAAATGACACCATGCTGGTTCCAAAACCAGGACACAAGAGGCTATGTATATTTGAACTTGCTTTTTGGGGACCCTGCTATCACCATGTGAACCAGCCCAGGCTAGCTTGTTGGGTAGTGGAAGATACATGCCCTGTCACCTATCATCTTGTCACCCCAGCCAACAGCCAGTCATCCCCCAGAAGTAGAGGATCCTAATTTACCTGCAGGGGACCATAGTTGCTCATGAGAGACCAGGTGACACAAAAGATCCACTCAGCTGATCTGTACATTGAAAAGCAACAATAAATGGATATTAGAGTGCCCAGGCAGGGTGGCTCAGTGGGTTGGAGCATCATCCCATACACAAAAGTTTGCAGGTTCCGTTTCCAATCAGGACACATACCTAGGTGGAGTTCAATCCCTAGTCAGGACATGTTCGGGAGGCAACCAATCGATATTTCTCTCATCGATGTTTCTTTCTCTCTCTCTCTCTCTCTCTCTCTCTCTCTCTCTCTCTCTCACGTCAATGAACACATCCTAGGGTGAGGATTAAAAAATAAAAATAAATGGATATTAAAGCCACTAAGTTTGGAATGATTTGTTACACAGAACTAGGTAATTGATACATTTGTTGTTTCCTGTGTTCTGTCATTACAAACAATGCTGCAATTAACATATTTTTTATATATGCAGCATATATATCTTTGCTTGCATGAGTTAGTATCTCTATAGGATATGTTCCAGGAAGAAATACTGCTGGATCAAAGGTGATGAGCTATTTTTTCCCTTTATATATATTTAATTGATTATGCTATTACAGTTGTCCCAATTTTTCCCCCTTTGCCTCCCTCCACCAGGTACCCCCAATTCTCTCAGCAATCCCCCCCCTTAATTCATGTCCATGGGTCATGCACATAAGTTCTTTGGCTTCTCCATTTCCTATACTGTTCTTAACATCCCTCTGTCTATTCCGAACCTACTAATTTGTAGTTATTAATTCCTGAACCTTTTCCCCTGTTCTCCCCCCTTCCTCCACCCGACAGATAACCCTCCAAATGCTCTCCATATCTATGATTCTGTTTCTGTTCTGCATGTTTGCCTGGTTTGTTTTTTAGATTCAATTTTTGATCATTGTGAATGTATTGCCATTTTGTTTAGTTCTTTTTCTAGAGTTTTGTTGTGTTCTTTCATTTGGGCCATAGGCCTTTGTCTCCTCATTTTGGCAGCCTCCCTGTGTTTCTTTCTATGTATGGGGTAGAGCTGCTTTGACTCCCTGTCTTAGTAGCATGACCTATTGTAAATAAGTGCATCAGTAAGTTGGATGAGGCAGAGCGTTAGGTAATCACAAGGGTGGGGCAGCCCATATGAACCAGGTTGATGGAGTCTCTGATATGGTGTCTCTGCTATGTGGCTCAGTGTGGGGGATCACTCAGAAAAGGGACTATGGCTCCTGCCTGGCTTCTGGGGTTTTGTCCAGGAGGAAAATGTCCCCTGGCACTCACCCTGATGCCTGTCACTTCAGTTTCTCCCTATGTGCCACTGTTGCCCTTCCAGCTGCTGCCTCAGTGCTAGAGCTTAGAGGGAGTGAGTCTGTGTAAGTCCTAAGTCCTTTTCAGGCCCTTTAAGAGGAGATGCATGAGGATCCTGCAGTTCCTTCTTCTGTCCCGACCCCCCCTGGTTTTTATAGCCAGAAGTATGGAAACTTATCTTCCTGGCACTGGAGCCCTGGACTGGGTGGTCTGGTGTGGGGTTGGGATCCCACATTCCTGAGGTATCCCTCCTGATTTTTATCCACAACACGTAGGTGTGGGACCTCCCGTTCCATGTCTCTGCATCTCTGTGTCTCTGCCCCTCCTATCCGTCTTGATGCGTGTGATTTCTTTAATTCCTTGGTTGTTGGACTTCCACAGAGCTCAATTTTCTTATGATTCTGGGTGGTAGGTGTTTTGTATTTTAGTTGTAATTTTAGCTATGGTTGTGTGAGGAGACAAGCCATGTTTGCCTATGCCTCCATCTTGACAGGAAGTCCAGGATGTGCTGTTTTGATAGATATTGCTAATCATCTTCCACAGAGCTCAAACCAATTTACACTCTCACAAATAGGCAATACATCAGAGTGCTTATGTCCTCACATCTTTTCTAAAACCAAAAATCAAACTTTTGGGGTTTTGCCACTCACAGAGGTGAGAAATAATATCTCAATCCCCCCAACTGGGCAGCAAGTCCTTTCTTAAAGGAAGAGTTTGTCTGTACATTGCATGCATATTTGCCTTCATCAATATCTCTATCATCTTCCTAAATAATATTAGGGTTTTAGCATTTTATCACTTCTGCTCATCTTTTATGGGGGTGTTTGGTACATACTTCTTGTTATACCATCCAAATTAATTTTCATTGTTAGTTTTATGTAATCAAGCCTTCTTAATATTTTTGTACATGTTTACTAATTTCTTTATTTGTAATTTCTTCTTGCACCTTAATTATTCCTTCTGTTTTTTATTTTACTCTTTCTTAAGTGGATCTTCTAATTGTTTTAGTGAGTGTGTATTAGCATCTCTCAGTCTTTGTTCTGAAAATGTTTATATTTTGCCCTCAGTTTTTAATGATAGTTCAGCCAGGTATAAAATTTTTACCAGCATTCTAAATTTTCTCTATGTGATTTTCAGACTTCTTTTATTACTGTTGAGAAATCTTCTAATAGTCTAATTGCTGGGGGAATTTTGTGTATGTGTGTGGGTTGCTCTATTTCTTTTAAGACTTCCTTTTAGTCTCTGACTTTCTGTATTTTTACTACATTCTGTCTAGTTGTGAATTTAGTTTAATTTATTCTGCCTGAAACCCATGTGGTTTGAGAATCTATGACTCATCTCTCATCCACTCTAGAAAGTTATTAGCCACTTCCCCTTTAAATATTGACTCTCCCTCATTCATCTATTTATTTTTCTTTCTGAAACTTCTATTACATATATGTTAAAACTTTTTACTTTATCCCCTGTCTCTTACCATCTCTTTAATATTTTAATCTCTTTAACACTTTGTGATGAATTCTAGACAAAGTCCTCAGCTCTAGCTTCCAGTTTATTTATTCCCTTGTTTCATATAAATTTACTGTTTCCTATAATTATTATGTTTTAATTTCAGTGCTTATATCTTTCATTTCATATGCTTACTATATTTTCATCATATCTTTTCTTGTATTTTTGTTACTTGCTTGTCTTTAATTATTTTAAGCACATATTTTTAATAATTCCTACCTAATAGCTACATTTTCCAAAATTCTTAGTCATGTCCACTGACACACACTTGTGATGAGTTGTTTCCTTGTGAATTTTTAATTTTGAGCCCATATGCAGCAGAATGCCATTGTGGGAATCCTGCAGATCCTGGAATCAGGGTGTGTCCTTCTAGTGGGATATTGTTTGCTTTGTCAATCTCCCCAGAGGTATCATCAGCCTTGGGCCACTTGAATGTGAACGCTTTCGCTTGAGGATTCCTGGACCACCCGACAGCATAAATTAGAACCAAACTCAGGCAAGGTACAGGCTGTGACTACAAATTCTCAAGGGGTACTTTTTCCATCCAAAACCAAGCCAAGGCAAACAATGTGTCCTTGCTGGCTCATACTGCTAATGAGCGGATATTTTTTAGTCCATATTTCGTTGAACATGTAACCTGTAAATGATTCTAGCTTTGGGCAAGAATTTCTGTTCCAATCTCTCTGCCTGATGCAGGCCCAAGGTTTTGTCTCCAAGGAGGTTCAGACCCAATCCTTAGCCATTATCAGGTGTGATAACAAGTCACACTGTTTCCACAGTGGCCACAGTCTTTGATCACATACTTAACAGTCTGGTTTTCAGTTTGCTCTTCATTTTTGGCCCTGGAGATTTCTTTTACTTTTTTAATAATCTAAGCTATGTATATAAAGGGTATCTGTTATATCATATCCAAGATTTTCAGGTGTTTTATAGAAGAAGAGTTCTTAAATTATATTAGTTCATCCTACTCACAAATTGAAGTCTGATCCTTGTCATAGTTGTCGCTTCCTCATAGTTTGCTTATTCAGATACTTTATAAATCCCATATTAATAATGTTGTTGCCACCCTGATTAGTGTGACTCAGTTGGTTGGGCAACGTTCTGAAAAGCAAAGGGTCATCAGTTCAAGTCCTGGTCAGGGCACATACCTGGGCTGTGGGTTCAGACCCAGGTCAGGGCATATATGAGAGGCAACTGACGGATGTTTCTTTCTCACATCAATGTTTCCATCTCTTTTTCCCTCCCTTCCCCTCTCTCTAAAAATAAATAAATAAATAAAATATTTAAAATAATAATGGTGTTGCCTCTCTGGACAATACTCCAGCCTCACCTCTCCCCTTTAAATACCTGACCTCTCCACCTTTCTTAACTCAAATCCCTGGGATTAATATTTTTTATTTGTGGGGGTGATATTTGATTTGATCAGCCCCCTGGATCATAGGCAGCCCACAAATTGGCTGTTTTTGAGTCAGGTCCAATCAGAAGTACCGAGAGGAGGAATGGGGTCTCATGCTATAAAAATATTATAGCCACCTGCTGTCTCAAGGAAGATAATTTCCTTAGAAAAGACTGTGATACAGTAGGCACTGCCCACAGACATTTCTAACACAGTGCTTCTCCTTTTAGCATCATCAGAACAAAATACCATCACCACCAGAATAGCATTTTACCCATAAACAAATGAATAAACAGGCAAATAGCTAGCTGAATATAGCCAAGTGTGATGGTTAATATAGGTTCAATTTGAAAAGCAGTCTCTACTGGGTCAATATTTTTGTCAACGATTTAGACATTGAGATCAAAGTCATTTTATAAATTTGATATATGATACAAAGTTGAAAACGATAGATAACACATCCCAGAAATGAGTTTCAAATGGTTCTGACTAATTAGAATAAACAAGATTAAATTTCATAAGGATTAAATAAAGCCCTGAAGTTAGGTCCAAAATACCAATGTGAAGCACAGGATTGCTGTACCCTGGCTTGGCAGCAATTTATACAAAGGACCTGGATGTTCTAATGATGGTAATTTCAACATGATCCTGGTTAGTCTTATTCAACTCCTACCCAAATCCTCCTGGCTTTGAAGAGATACACAAGGCCTACAGAAAAAGAACTCCCCAGTGATTCCCAGCACCCATGGGCTTAGATCCTAAGTTACCTGGCTTCGTCAGCTCCTCACTTACTCTGACCTCCACCGCCTCTCCTATACCCCAACCTAACCCTCCTGGTTTTGTGCACAGTTTGGCTTCCTGTACCCTTCTTTCATATCTCTGCTCCTTGGTCATTTCACTTGCAGTCTTCAGGCCTCTAAAGTCACTTCATGCTAGGAACTTTGAAAGAAACTAAGGAACTACTTCTCCTGGAGAGGAGACTATGGGAAGCAGTGGGCATCTCTGAATAAAAATGGGAGTGCACATGTCCTGTGCTGTTCTGGGCAGTAGTGTAGAACTAGAGGATCAAACATCTGTTCAATATAAGGCATTAGTGTTTCAATTAATATGTATGAGCACTCACTATATGCAAGGTGATAGGTGCTTTGGGCCATCCAAAGGAAGGACTTTCCAACAAATGGGAATAAATCCCCTAGCTGTAGTATTGGAAAATAAAATTGGCTTGTCAAATTTAATGAAATATGGTAGTACATTAAATATTTTTGAAGTCTCTGTGCCTCAGCCATCTGGCTCTTTCTGATTTCTTCATCTTTTCTCCCCTCCAGAATAATTTATTCTGAAACTTATGCTAATCATATTTACTACAAACATAAATTCTTAAACAATATGTTATTTAGTTTGCATGCTTTAAAGACTTATATAAATATGATCTTACTATACTTATTTTTCTGGGACTTATTATTTTGATCAACATTATAACATTGAGATTTCTCCATGTTAATACAAGGAACTGAGGTTCATTATTTTTACTACCTTAAGTATTTACTTGTATAACTAATCCACAATTTAGTACCCCTGGCTGGTTTAGCTCAGTGGATTGAGCGTCGGCCTGCGAGCTAAGTGTCGCTGGTTCGATCTTCCAGTCAGGGTACATCAGAGAAGGAAAACTCTGACTCCAAAAAACCTCCGCTGCCTTGCGGCATACCTCTTCAGGGGAAAGGCTAAGGGAGTAAACCCCGACAGAAAATCCGGAGCCGGAGTCCCTAAGGCGGTTTGACGTTGTAGTCAACACCGGCAACTCCTGCGGCGCACCTGAAGCCAAGCTGTATCGACTCCGTCTTTCCCTTGGACCCTTCAGCTGCGAAGAGAGGGGGGGTCTGCTGCATGGGCAACAGCAGACCGTCCATATCACCCTGCCCAGGCTCTGTAGCTTCAGCTTCACTGGAGAGGACACTCCAGCGTCATTGCAAGATGTCGATTCAACACGGGAGGAGACAGATACCGTGTCACTCCTGAGTCGGACTGCACAGCCATTCTCGGCGGTGCAGATAGACTCTTGTGAAGCTACACCATCGTCTCTCGAGACGGACGGCTGCCGACGATGTAGTATTGGAAGGTGATCACTGACCTCTTATCAGTAATACTGCAGAGTTGAGTCCTGCTTTTGGAGAAGGGGGCTAGATTCTAATCTATAAGGCTTCATCAGATGGCAAAATTCTGGTTCTATAATACTATGTACAAGCCAGGCCAACTATCTCAGAAAAGTACTGACAAGACTTAATTCTTTTGAATGCAGAAAAGGTGACAGACCACAAGCTGTCATTCCAAAGAAGTCAGATTGACCAGAAAGAAATGCCTGAAAAATACTTCTCTACTTACCCACTCTGCTTCTGGCCCTTTAAGTCAGCCCAACCCATCCACAGGCTGCACCTGCAGAAGATAAAGGCTAGCTGAAAATAGCCACGGGTGTTCAGAGCAATTTCCCAGAACTTCCATTCTCTGATTTGGCTCAGATTCCATCTGACCCTCCTCCAATCTCTTGGCTCTGACTTTACCTCAGTTATTTGAACCTTGGCTTTATGTATCCTATAGACTAGAGAGGTTTCAAACATTAGGATCAGAATTACCAAGAGGACTTGTTAAAACATGGATTGCTGGGCTCCAGTCCCAGAGTTTCTAATTAACTAGGTCTGGGATGATCCCAAGAATTTGCATTTCGAACAAGTCCTCCCGTGACAGTGATGCTGCCGGTCCAGAGACCCCACTTTGAGAACCGCTGCCCTAGACTGTGGCTACGCACCCAGTCATTTTTCCAGCCCACCACACTGCTCCGACTCTTTTCACCACGAACCTTGTAATCCAGCGATTTTCAACCTTTTTCATCCCATGGCATACATAAACTACTAATATTCTGTGGCACACCAAAAAATATATTTTTTGCCAATCTGACAGGAAAAGGTATAATTTTTATTTATTCACAATGGACAGCTATTGTTGTGTTGGCTGTTGTCATATTTTATTTGACTGTCTAAGGGAAACGAGGTCAGTGCCCCTGACTAAATAGGCAGGCATTGCATGTTTTGAAAATTCTTGCGGCACACCGGTTGAAAATCACTACTCTAGATGGTAGGCCTTCCCGGAAGTAAAGGTAGGTCTGGGCTGCTTTGAAGTTTTGAAGGTATTTCCAAAAGAGGGGCTTATTATGAAGGTTTACATTAAGCAAGCAGGCACATTTAAGCTCCCAAATAAACACATAGTGCACTGTGTGGCATTTATATGATTGATTACAGGATTTATTGACACTGCTGTGAATTCAGTGTGCTCCAGCCCTGCGGTAGGGTAATGAATGGTCTGCCATCTGAGGGGTCTACATCCATTCCTGTTGGATAGATTTGTGCCTGTGAGTCCAACTTTACCTGCAGAGAACATCCACTATACAAGGCTGGGGCCCTGCTTCTGGACCAAATGGCTATCCCTCCCATCCGTGACAGGCCTTGCTCAAGGCTCCCAGCTCCCAGAAGACACTGGCTGAGGCTCCAGCAGCAGAAAGGCTTCATCTCTGGTTTCTCCCAGAGTCTGGCCAGCCTGCCCCAGCACCTTCTGTCTGCCCCCAGTCTCCTCTCTTCAGAGCTTCTTCCTTCTTAAGTCTCTGCTGAATTTCTCCCAGCTCCTGTCACACCACCTTAAAACTGAAAATTCATAATGTTCTGGCCCAGTGACCAGTATTTTAATTAGCATCTAATCATCCTTAGATGCTAACAGTCCTTTCAATGCTCCCTTGCCTCACATCCAGGAACACATCTCTAAATGTCTATATTATTTCCACTTCTGGCTGTGGAACTTGACCACATAAAGAGGTTTTGGTTGCCTCCTCTTTGCGAACAGAAGGAGCACTGTTTTGATTTGAATTTAGCTGTCTAGCCTTTCAGAGAGGCTGTATCTCCACGTAGACCCTGTTCTCACCCAATATCTGCCTACAAGAAAACTATGGTAACAACATTTGGTTGCTCAGGCTCCATTCGACTACTGGACCAACAACTAAATTTCTCCCAGGAGTGGGTGTATCTCAGAGTGCTGATAAGATCGGCAGATAAAATACAGGATGCCCAATGAAATTTGAATTTCAGATAAAAAATGAATACTTTTGTAGTGTAAGTATATCCCATGCAATATTAAGAATATACTTATACTTTAAAAATATTGGTTGTTTATCTAAAATTCAAAATTAATTGAGTGTGCTTTATTTTTATTTGTTAAATTTGCTAACACTAAGAATATATCAAATAATCCAGTTAAGTAAGAATTCTATGAAAATATTAAAATAGTAGCAATAAATACAAGCACCTAGCATTTCACTGGCCTAGCAAAGCTCACGTGCCTGCCCCTTCGCCAGGGGAAGGCGGGCCTCTGATTAACCATCACAACAGATCCAGTGGAGAAGCATTGATTCTCCCAAAGGAGAGAAGAGAAAAAAGGGAAGGCTAGAATGAAAAGCACTAGATCAAAAGTTAACAAAGTCTACCAATTACCAAACATCCTTTAAAAGGATGGTGTAGGGTGGGTGAAGAGAAAAATTTTAGAACAGAGGTCAGATTGGTAAAGATAAATCACCCTTCTGTCATAATTTTTCCAAAGGCACTTCTGTAAAATGCAAAGGGAGATTCAGGAGGTGCAGGTCCTCCTCCCGCTCCAGGACTGATGGCTGCCTGCTCTGGGACAAAGCCCTTCATAGCAACCTCCATCCTCTGTGCCTTCATTTCATCCTAGAGGCCAAACAAGTTTCTGGCTACAGAAAACATCTCTAGATCCTCAGAAAAAAAAAGTGTGGGATATGGTTAAGAAAATTCTATATGATTTAATAACCTGTGACGGTGAGCAGTGAGGTACCTCTGTCCCTCGTATAAAGGGGGAAGACAATAGCCTCATTAGAAAACATTTTCTAATTAAAAAAAAATCTATTGAAACATTCACAAAAGCATTTTAGACAAATGATGTAATAATTTTAGACAATAATAACTATACTTTTGAAAGCCAGTGCTGATTGCCAGGTGTATTAAAAAATGGCCTTGGGGGGGAAATCTCTGTGCAAATATTTCTTTGTTAGTTTAATTTCAAAGACTACTTAAAAGGAAAAAGGGAGGATGGCTGAAGTAGTAAAGTAGCAATCATTTGCACCTGGACAGACTATGTTCCATCCCAGAATCTGGAGCATTTTGTGCACAGATGGGAGAGCCTGTGTATGCACAGGATGCTATGGGGGCAAGAAAGGGGCAAGGCCAAGAGACAAGGTGGCTCTGCCAAGGTCACACAGGTGGACTTCACAGCACTGTTCCCACCTGATTGCAATCACACAGCCTCTATGTTCTGAAGGGGAAGCATGGGTCGTACCCTGGCAGTCCCTCAGAGCTTCCTGAGCACAGCCTGTAGCTAAAGAGAAGCCAGCGAGGCTCTGGCTGAGTTTACTGAGCACCTGCTACATGAACAGCACCGCTAGGCACCAGGGGAGAGAATAAAGATGGACAAGACGCAGATCTTGCCAACAAGCAAGAGACTAACTCAGGAGACAAGATTCTTTGTGAAGAGATGGGATCTGTCAGGGAAGGTATGAGGGAGGATGTAGACCTTCCCCTGGGCCTCCAATAGTAAGAGAGATTTAGAAAGAAACTTGGAGCTTTTTACAATGTGGCAGGACACCCTATATCCTCCCCGGCTCCTTTCTCCATCAGAGGACTAGAGAACCCCTGTCTTTCCCCCATGAAATGCAAAGTAGACTTAATGCTTGCCTCCCAGCTGTTTGCTGAAGCCAAGAAGTTCAGACAGATTTTGGTTAGCGTGTTCCCATTCTTTTTGTGTTTGGTGGTTTCTCGCCCTACCCAGTCCTTTTTGCCCCGACTCCCTCTTTTCTTCTTTTCCTTTCACAGAAGAAAAAGTCATGATTAGACTTCAAGACGAGAAGAACAGAGACGCTTCTGGATTCTCTCCCATTTCGCTGAACTCCTATGGCAACAATGGTTCTCGTGAGGGCTAAGCCAGAGCCTGTGTCAAGAGGAGGGACAGAACCTCAGGGGGTGGAGGGCTCGTTTACCCCATTCTTTAAATGTTTATGGAATAAGGGATTAGACAGAGGTCAGCAGGTGGCAGTCACCAGTGGGCCCTCCATCCCTCACTACCCCAATGATGGCCACCAGGCAGCCTACATTTTCTAGGCCAGTTCCAGTGCCAAATGACCCTGTAAACGCTCCAAAGGGCATGGAAATTGTAACATTTCAGTGTCCAAACTGCAGTTTCAAAACTGTCCCCTCACCTTTGGAATTGGTACAAAAATCTTTCCCAAACGCCCCGGCTGCATTTCGGAAACTATGATCATTGCAGCTGGAGGCTGACTTCAAGGTAGGTGCATTTGATCTTCACAGTGTCCCCAGTCCCCTGTCACTGCTGCTCCCTTCTCAAGCAGTACTGACCACCACCCACCCCACTCCGTCCTCCCTCTGCCCCCCTTTGATGAAAATACCCCAGTTAGGGTCCAGCAAGCAGGAATGGGAGCCCAGTGACTGAAGAGGATCTTAGGCTATTTGCACCCTCACAAGAGATAATGTCTTGTGACCAAGGAGTGAGACGCTAATAAGACATTAGGGGGTGTAAGCAAAGTGTAAGAGAATATGGGAGGAGAGTGAGGGGGTCTCTACCGAGTCCTTGAGGCTGTGGCCGCTGTCTGCTCTGCCTGCTTTCCACCCTGAGTCTCCTGCCTCTGGCGGAGGAAACTGCAGCTGCGACTGGGTATCAAGTAAGTATGAGTGTCCCTCAGTGAGTGGCCAAAGCCGGACACTCTGCCCAGTGGCCACACACACTTCTAAAGGACGGCCCACATGACAGGAATAAGCATCTCGGTGACTTCGCCCGAAGACCACTGGATAGAGGCTGCAAGTCGGAAGGTGAATCCTGTGCATATTTGCACTTCTGCAGCAGGGAAATCGTGAGCCCTGCCTGCCAGAAATCTACAGAGAGGCTGATATCACAGGAAGTACTCAGTCCGCGGGGACACCAAGCTACCCACCGGGGGTGGTCTCCATGTCAGAGTCACCAACTCTCAGGGCATAGATCACACTTCGGCTCCAGACTGTGGAAGCAGAAGTCTGCTGAGGCTCATCTGTAGGTCGTGAGCGTGGACCCAGCCCAGAACATGGCCCCACCAGCCATTCAGCTGAAACTTTCCAGGGCCCACCTGCCTGAAGGGCACATCCCAGGCTGCCCAGTGTTGGCAGTCTAGGTCATAAGCCATCCATCGCCCCTGGGCTCCCCTCTTTTTACTCTGCTCCTTGATGACAATCGTCTCTCATCTGCTCTGCCTCCAACACCTTCCAGCTGGCGCTGGGTGGGGCCTTCCTTCTCTCAGGTATTGATTCCATTCTTTCTCACTTCTTGCTTTCTTCTGTGTTACTTCCATGGACAGACATAATTGTCATGACCCACAACTTCTGCAAGCCCTAGGACACATCATCCCTATGTAGAGTCCCCACAAGGAGGTATGAACTAAGAGAAAAACCAGGCTTGAAAAATATCTGCTCTTTTATCTTCTTTCCACCACAGAAGATGGGTAAAGGTCACCCCTTTCCAATCTGTACTCTGGAAACAGAGAATGCATGACAGTCTTTGAAGAAAGTTTCCATAGAAGGCTAATCTCACCCTCAGTTTTTTTCCTCTGGCTTCTGCTATGGCCTGATATTTCCACAGTTAGAAATTAATTCCTTTGCCTTTTATTCTGTTAAAATACTAACCACAGGGGAAAGGTAACAGCAGTTATTTGTGTTTCAGAGCCATGTACTTATTCTGAGAGCATACTATGATAGGGGGAGAAAGAATTTGAGATGAGGGAGTTGGGAACAGTTAAGAGAAGCCTCAAAGAAGAGAGAAACAACTGCAGAATAGAAAGATGGAAGGTGGCCCAAGCCACACTCTCCCTGTCTCAGGGTTTTGCAGAGGCCAAGTAAATCCGAGCCAGGTCTCAAATCCACCAGAGCGGAAGAAGGGTTATACTGAACAAGTTCAGGCATTGAGCACAAAGGCCTCCTTTAGTCCAGGGACCATGTAGGCAGCAAGGATACAAAGAGAAGAAAGACCGGCTCCTGCCCCCAAGGAGCTCACAGTCTAGTGGAGAGAAACACAAGGGTATAGTGCTCATGATACAATTTGAAGGTGCTTCCCCTGAGTGAGGCACCCAGAGGAGGGACACGGGGAACAGGCACCTGATGCAGCCTGGGGACGGGAGAGGATCAGACCCGTAGGATGACTGTTAAGAGACAAATCCGGAGTCTGTCTAGCAGGAGAGGGAAAGGAATACTGGCAGAGGGAACAGCCTAAGCAAAGGCTCATGAGAAAGCAACATTCTATGTGATTGAAGCATGGTGTCCTTGAGGTGACATGATGGGAACCGAGGCTGGGAACATACTGGCGATCAGACAGTGAAGGCAGCGCCAAGACATTGAAGCCTTATTTGAAAGCAACAAGAAGCTGCTGGCGGGTTTTAAGTAGAGGGCTACATGGGCAGTTTGTATCTGGCTTGTTGTCTCTGAAGGCAGGCAGACGAGGGAGCAGAGGGAAATGAGACTGGAGACAGGGAGGCCAGTTAGGAGAGGATGGTAATAGATGGGAGATGAAGGACGGACCCGAAGCAGCACCAGAGGGCACTGAGAAAGATTGGGAAGTAGCCTCTGTGAGACCTGGGGACCATGTTGGGGCTGAGGGAATATAAGAAAGTAAAGACTGCGCCTGAATTTTCGGCAGGTTCCCTGGTGAATGGTTAACTACCCCCTGAGAAAGGGAATACAGAGAAGTCATGTGGGGCTTAGGTTTGAAAGTCTGGATATAAGTAAAATGTATTTTGTCAAAAGTTGACTTGAAAAATCCCTTAGATTACCCATTAAGTCCAGGTCCTCTGAGTGAATTAAATGAAGTTCCAGGGCTTTGCTGTAGGCGGTCTTCAAACTCCAGAACCACACTCGGCATGGACGTATACTCATCGTATGAGAAACACAAGGAACCAGGCCCTTCCACCCAAGAATAAAAGAGTCATATTCTCCATCTCCAGGGCTTTCAGTCGTGGATGGAATGGCTGGCAGGAACCCCAAGCGCCATTTAAGTCAGAGGTTCTCAACTTGGACTCCACATCAGAATCACCTGGGGAGCTTTAAAAATACAGATGTGTGGGGCCCCTCCCCCAAGTTTCTGATTTAACCCTCTGGACTGTAGCCTGGACATCTGGATTATTAAAGTTCCTTGGTGATTCTAAGGTGCAGACAAGGTTGAGGACCTCTGATTTGAGTTGTTCTCTCTCCTTCCCAATGCATCATTTGAATTCCTATGAGCTCAGGGGCAATGAGTGAGTTTAGATTTGGACTTACAGTGACTGTCGGAGGTTCAAACAGAGACATCCTCTGCCCTCCGCTAATGATCCCTCCAGATCTTATAAATGTTTATTCAGGCAGCCCTGGGTCGGGCAATGGCTCCTGATTGCTGGGTACACTGGCTGGGATAGGGAAGAGGCTTCTCCCAGACAGTAGTTCCAGACAGCCTGGCTCTGAAACACAAACAAACAGAAAATAGTCACTCTGCCTCACAACCTGTTCAGCACTGGGGAGGTGATAGGGTGGGAATCAGGGGAAGATTTCAAACAAGGGCAACATTTACTGGGCTTTTCCAACCTGCACTAGAATAGTTATTACTGCAAATAGCCGTTTTGGCTGCTATGAGTCTATAATTTCAACCTCTGAAGTAGCATATTCTCAGAGCTTCTGGTACCTCATTTTGTTGATGCAGTGAGGAAAATCCAGGGCCAGGACTTGAGGCAGGTTCTCACCGACCCCCCCCCCCCCCCGACCCTCACCCCCTGCTGCTGGTGCCCTAGTGATCACCAGACTCTTCAAAATCAAGCTTTGGGGTTTTACAAGGAAGATCCTTCAGAGTTCAAGTTCGAATTTAATTTCTTTTTTTTTTTTTCTTTCTTTCTTTCTTTTTTTTTTTTTTTTTGCCTTACTTGTAATCTGCACAACTTACCCTTAACATGCCTGTTGCGTCTCCAGGCACCTTCCCTGGAGCATCTTTGAAAATTTAACCCCAGTGAATCCTGACCCCTCAGAGGCACTGGAGACCAAGTCAGTTTATCTGTGAGTCCATAGGATGGCCTCCTAGCTCAGCAGCTGGTGCAGAAGTGTCACCCATGTCTGGAGTTGAGGCCTGCAGGCATAGCAGAGAGTTCCTCAACCACTCCATTCTGCCCTGACCCTGTGGATAGATTGATAGGCCTTCCCCATGAGGGCCCTGGAGGAAGAGGAGATACACGGCAGTCTCGGAATTTGGGGTAAGAAGGGTATAACCAGTCCCATCCTTTTGGACATTCTAATTTATCAGTGTGATCAAGGCCAGGGTGACAGAAGCCCAAATGCCATATGGAAACTTAAATTCTGAGGGAAGACCCCAGGTTGGGCCTGACTTCCTAACTCAAGGATAATAGACAGGGATTCTCATTTTTGATTTTGGATTCCTCAGAGCTCCCATGGCTACAGTGAGCGGCTGTGAAATTCTTAAAAGAGAAGCAATTTGAGGTCATTTTCATTAAAAACAAAAACACAAAACTGAAGAGTACTTCATGGGAGCCAATAGCAAGGAAAAAAATGTCACAAAACTGACAAAGTCATATCATTCATTCATTCAACAAACACCCACGACGTGCCAAGTACTCTGTGATGTCCAGGACCTGCAAACAAGAATCAGGCAGGGTCCTGGCTTCTGCCAGTTCTCTGGGTTTGTTTTAGAGGTGGGTGATTTAGTCACGGTGTGTGTTAATAATAGTGCCTGTTAACAATAATGTATGTGAAGGGCTGAAACAGCAGTGCTATGCCAGGCCCCATGGGGTACCTAACACTGCCCAAGGTGTCAGGAAAAGGTGTAAGGAGATTGGTAGGAAGTCACCAGACTGAGAACACCAAGTGTAGGGAGGGATGGTGCTGCAGCAAATCTACAGAGCTGTGTAAAAAGGTGACACCTTCAAGAATAAAATTCCCCAGCATGGAACTTCAACCTGCATGCCTGGCTACAGCAAACCACAGAATGCTTGTGCTCTGCCTGGTCCTGCAGGAGGCCCCTTTCTTGGCACTATCCTATTGAAACTTCTTCACTGCATGCTGGATCTGTGTGCAGATGTCTGGTAAGCAGCAACACAAGTATGTGGCCTTAAAAGTCACATACGTCATCCTATGCGGGATGCTAAAAATAACTTATCCATCTGCTGCCTGCCATCTCACCTGCCAGACAGAAGTTAGCCAGGTGGGCCTTGTCAGAAAGCAGGGATCGGCAGAGGAGGACTCTGGCAGCTCTGCAGTTTGACTAACTATCCACTGGTTTTCCAAGCATATCAGGGGGCAAGAGAGTTTTGACACATGAATACATGGGGTTCAGAGAGCACTCAATAGAGGGGGAGGGAGAGCACTTATTGAGTATCCACTCAGTCAGACCATAGCGGGCCAGCTGCTCTGTGTATGTTACTGTTACCTCCATTTAAAGAGGAAACAGGGGCTCACAGTCCTACCGTTGGAAGGGGTGAGGTCAAGTTCTACACTAAACTGACATCAACCCCATGCCCACACCTGCCTGGGCACACACACACACCCTCCCTTCCCTTCCTGGAGATGGCCATCCTCCTCTAGCCAAACCAAGGGCTCAAGCTGCCTTTTGCCACCACTAGCTCGGCTGCTGAGTGAGGAGGTACCTCTTTGCCACAATATGATTCTTCCTTTTCACCTAACTGCTCCAGCATGAACGCCAGCTTCAAAGCAGGTGTTTGTAGACTCGCCACACAATCTTCGTTTAATGAAAATGATGTGTGGCCCAGACTGGTGTGTCTCAGTTGGTTGGGTGTTGTCCCACAAAGTGAGGGGTCACTGGTTTGATACCCAGTCGGGACACATGCTGGGCTGTGGAATCAGTCCCCAATTGGAGCACATGAGAGGGACAACCAATCACTGTTTCTCTCCCTCTCTTTCTCCCTTCCTCTCTCTCTAAAAGTAAATAAATAAAATCTTCTTTAAAAATGATATGTGGATCCTTGAACAGGCAGTACATTTCTGTATTCGTTTCCTGGAGAGGCTCTCAGGTGCATGGTATTAGAGAAAATAAAGATATGACAGAAGACAAAGAAGAAAATTAAAGAATCAGATTTAGAAATTAAATCCTTACAAGTCTAAAAAGAGAAAATAATAAGTTCATAACCCTTTATTCCACATGGAAATATCCCCATGTAACCCTGGAATCTGGGGTCCTCCGGTGATAGGGACGTGATGTCAGTAGACTCTGGCCATGTTCCCTTACTTCAGTGCCTCTAACTGTCCATTGGTGTGTTGACTATGCCCCTTCTCAGTGGCTGATGCCCTCTCACACATGGCTCTACAAGGCACCTGATTTCCCTTTGCTCCTTCCAGCCCACCCATTCTCTCCCAAGCTGAGGCAACAGGAAGTTCTTCAAACTTGTTCTCCAGGCTCCTGCCCCACTCAGAAAACACTGCCTTTAGCCCCATTTCTCCTGAGCCTTCAGTCCCAGAGATGCTATTGTCCCTCTGCTTTGCGGATATTATCACTCCTGACTCATGTCTTCATCTTCACTTTTTCTCTGACTCCTCCCAGCTCTCCTCTCTAGTCTCACAATTATGCCCCCTTCAAGGACATGAGAGTTTGATCTTGTCTTTCATGCAAAATGTGAAAAAAGGGTGAATGAGACAAAACCACATAAAATAATTATGTCCAGAGGATAGAGGGGTAGGACTGGAGAAGAGTTCAGGAGAGCTGGAGGAGTCGGGGTAGGTGTAGTGAGAAAGTTGGGAGGGAGGCTGACATGGAAACAAGGGCTTAAGCTTAGTTTCATTTTCTGTAAAATGGGTGTAACACATAACTGAAAAAGTTGTTAAAAGAACTAACTTTATGCATAGTGCTTTACTTATATGATCTCATACTGGTATTCTTTCCTTCTTTCTTTCTTTTTTTCTCAACAAGTGAAGAAATTAGAATTTACAGAGATTAAGTAACTTGCCCGGACTCATTCAACTGGTCAACAGCAGAGCCAGGATTCAAACCCAGGTAAGTCTGCTTTTAGTCACCACATGATGCTGCCTCACGCTTTATGCCTGACATTCTAATTCTCAGGGACACCACATGCTCACCTCTGAAATTACAGCTACTGCATCTCAAGCAAGGAGTTTATGCCTCCCAGTATTAATCATCTCCAAGATAGGTATTCTTGCCCACTCAGCTGTTCCCTCCCCCTCACCCACTCCCCTTGATTCCTTAATTATGTGTTGGTCAGCAACCCACTAGGTAAATTGCTGCTCTACTACCGCTAGCTATTGACGATGCCCTAGAAGAGGATGGATGCAGGCTTCTTGAGAGCAAGAACCTTTTTTTCCCTTCAGATCTAGCTCCTCAGCTCACTGGGCACGTACTATGTACAATTAAATATTTACCTGTTGATGTATGGCTGGGACAAGGTCTGCTAAAGCAGTGAGGTAACCACTTTTCTCAGGACTCTCCTTTGTTCAGTGTGGGATCCTGACCTCGTGAAACATGTCACTGACAACAGGGCCACCGGACACCACCTCAGTCCCAGATCCTGCTCAACTCTGACTTCTCAGGGTATCCTGGGAGGTGAGGCAGATGAGGAAGAAGCGATATATACCATCCTCAGAACACTGATGTGAGTCTTAAGTGTTTAGCTTTAATCACAACTTGTCTGTTTGATAGAAATAATCTTCAAAAGTAATTTACAGTGAATATCATATTTTTTTCTTACAATCGACACTAACTTGAATTATGCCAACCATTGAGATATCCTTTCTTTTTCACATTGGTTACTCTCAAATCAGCTACTTTTCAAGGCATTCACTAATTTTTTCCCTTTCAAACCCACAAAAAAAAAAAAGGCACGAGGATTTTTCCTTCAAATTAGAAATACATTTTTCCTTATGAGAAATGTAATACAGTGTTAAAATTCATAAAATAAAAAAATATTATAGTAAATATCGAACATCATATAACCCCTTTCCCAAAGATTGCCACTATAATAGGTCAGTTTATAGCTTTCCTGACTTCTAATGTAATTTGCATAAATATCATCATCCAAATACACTATTCTGAAACTTGCTTTTTCCTTTGACATTCTGTCATAAATAGTTTTTGATGACCATACACATAGATGTACACCATAATTTTGAATAATGTACAATATTCTATTGAATAGATAAACCCTCCATTTTACTAGTCAACATGATGTTAATGGATATTTAAGCTGTTTTCACATTTTTGTTATCCTAAACAATACTGCAGTGGACATTCCTTGATAAATATCCCAGAAATGGAAACTCTGCGCCAAAGGAGATGCAGATTTTATACTTTGATGTACATTCCTAGATAACATTCCAGAAGAGAAGCTAAATATGAAGCTTTTACCTAAAGAAGTTCTTTCCCATCTGAATATCAAGAGCCAGGAGAATGGTGAAGGGCTGCACTTCCCACCAGGTGGGAAGATTACTTCTTTTCAGGACTGTTTGTGCCTTGCCACAGGTGGAAACCAGGCAAATCCTTAGACTATGCCTATTTTATAACTCTAAGATTCCAAGGGTCTCCCCTTTCAATTTCTAATAACTGCCTTGCCCATACAGTCCAAAGTTGTCATGGCTATTTCCAAATTTAGACAAACTTTATTATGTCTGAAACTAATTGAAAGAAATAATATGGTACACACATAGAGTACACGGTATGTTAGTTCCAACGTCAGAATGACTTGACCAAAAACTAGTTAGAGCGAAAAATAACTCTCCAAGACCCCAAAGATCGCTTAGTATTTATCTTCAAAAAACCTTATTTTCTGAACCTGACATTCAAGACCATATACAGTCTAGTCTCATCATAACATTTAAAGCCTTGTATCCCTGAAACAAATCCCATTGTCCCCAGTGAAATAGAAGTCATTGCCTCTCACTCACACATGTTGTGCTTTTCTGCTTTGTGACTCTGTAGTCGATAATAAAAAGCTGCCACCATTTCTGGAGTAGCTATTATATTCCAGGCACCCTGCGAAGTGTTTTTGGGGAGATATTTTAGGTAGTCCTCACAGCAACTCTATGAGGCAGGTACTATTTCTCCCCATATCCATATGGAAAAATGAAGTTCAGAAAAGTTAAGTGACTTACTCAAAGCCACACAGCCATCCAAAATTGAGCCAGCTATGCCCCCCTAATTCCAGCACTTCTGTTCTCTATCTCTGCCCTGTGTTGCCTGACACCCCCACTCTCTTCAGCTCCCAACAATCTAAATCCTTCAAGATACAGCTCAGTACAAGGAAGTATAAATTAAAAAAATAATAAAAGATTCAGCTCAAATCCCCACCTCAAGCAAATGGAAGTTATCTTTCATTATTCTGAATTCTTATTGTCTGAACTCTGCCAAGAGCTTATTGTCCCTGCTAGTTTGCCACCAATTTCAGTTTGATTCAGTCAGCCTTTCCCCAGCACATTCCATGTGCCGGGGCTTACCCAGCCCCCAGCCCCCAGTCCCAAGGAGGTGGGGTGTGAACTAATAGGGGGCAGGTAGGATGACTACCCCTCTGTATTCCCCACAGCACCCGCAACCCGGGGGCCAGGAGCGGATATTTCTATGTTAATTGACAACTTGGATGGTTGACAGTCATGCAGAGAAGGGCAGCTCTCCTCCCCCATATCAGTGCCACTGAGTCTGCCTGTACCCTGTGACCCTCCTGTTCTGTAAATCTGTCCCTTCCTACTTTGAGACATTTCTCTTCCCATCAGGAAGGCAGCTCTGGCCAGGTAATTTATTCACCATGTCCTGTCTTCTTGGGAGAGGGACGTGCAGCCCAGCAGGTACCTGCCTGATAACAAGCTCATTAAACTTCCATTTCTGCTCTCAGCTTGATCTCCCAGGCACTCTGCAGTGTTTACCTTCCCCACTGCTCAGCTGAGTGGAAGGCTAGGGTCTGCCCCAGCATTGGGAAAGCAGGAAAAAGACGACCTGGAGCCTTGAGTCACCTGAAAAACAGACCGCACCCAGTGCTGCATCCCCACTTCTGGAGGACAGGGCTGGGGCAGAGGTTAATCAGAAACCAAACCTTGATTGTATGCTGCCATTCCTTCTTCAGATTGCTGCTCTGCCTCCAATACACACACGCGCATGCACACACACACACCTGCACGTATCTATGCAACCCCTTCTTCCCTGCTCCCACACATGAAAATTCAAAAGAAAACATAGATGAGAGGAAAAGTCAAGGAAACTGCCTTTCATGAGGAAACTGGAGTAGTAGGTGGTCGCTGATGCTCCCTTCGATTTGAGAGTATCAGACAGGACTGTCACCAGGGCCTGAAAATTCTCAGTTGCAGTTGTTTTATGAGATGGACCAAAAATCTCCCCTTCAAGAAGCAAATATTGGGCAGCCAGGGCTGGCTTCATGGCACATGGAAGGGCCCTGCACTAGCTTAATGCTCTGCTGTTGCCATCTTAAGATTCTAACTAACTTTTTAAATGAGAAACTCTGACTTTTCATTGTGTGCTGGCACCTGCAAGTTACAGAGCCAGTCCTGGGGGTCAGTGGCCAGCAAGATTCTTCAGGAACAGGATGCGGGACAAGACAGGTTCTTGATGAGATGGCGGGACTGCCCCACTCAGGCCATGGAACACTAGATGTCACAGCCCACAGCAGCTCTGGGAACCTTCGGGAAGCAGGGCTAAAGCCTGTTTCTTGCCCCTCCCCCACCCACCTTTTCCAAGTCACCAAAGTCAGGAGAGAACTGAACAGAAAGCTTCTGGGTCCCTCCTCCTAGCTCTGGGTGTGCACCCGGAGTGCAATGGTAGCCTGTCCCCACACTTAGCTGCTCCTGACCATCCACTGGCCCTGGGCTAGGCCTCTAGCTGCAAATCCTTTTACTGTCACAAGAGCCATAACAAGGTCCACTCTCAGGAAACTGCTACTGTTTACAGTGCCTTCAACCCCAGCAAACTGGGCCTGAGAGCCCCCCATTCACCAGGGCTGAGCAGCCCCAGAGGGAGCCACTTAAGGCTCTGTGTGATCCACAGCCCAGCTTGAGAGGAAAGCGGCCTCATTCCCAACCTCACTCCTTTGGGAAGACCAGCATTTTACTAAAGCAGGGAGCTGGGCGTGCAGTGAGAATGATGGCTTCTTCAAGGCAAGAGCCAGGGCTTAGACCCTTTTGCATCACAGGGTGGAGTGCAGGGTCTAACCCAAAGGATGTCCCGGAAGGAAGAGAGGAGGGAGGGAGGAAGGGGCAGGGAAGGGAGGGAGCCCTCTTGTCTTTTAATCTCCTCCAAAACAGCCTGTCAGATTTTGCCAATAATTGTGCATTTCTTAAAGACTTTTGGCCTTGAGAAGCCCTAATAAAATAGAAATATCCCTAGAAACAGTATTTCTGTGAGTTTTCTTCCAGCGAAAAAAATAGGGTGGTGTTTGGAGTCTGGTGAAAGCAGAACGAAGACAGGGAGGGGGAAGGCAGGAGGAGGGGAGAAGGCAGCAATAATAAACACGGTTTTGCTGCGCAATGCTACAGAGGCTGGGCCCAGGCAGGAACTCGCCCCCGGGCAGCTGCAGTGGGGAGAGGCCCCACTCGTGACTCCAGAGCAAACTGACACGGCTCCAAGTGGCCCCTGAGCTGTCCCCTGCTGCGTTCTGCTTGTCTGAAGCTCCTTCCTGCCCAGCTCCTTGCCATCAAAAAGCAGGGCCTGGCTTTGTGGAGGGGATGTGCCAGAGTTACTCACTGGGGGAAACACGGCCTGTGTTGGTGCCAGCTCAGCCAGGGCCCACTCAGCACCCTGCCGAGCTGTTCTGAAACCTGCCCCTGGTAGATCCCATTGCAGGAGGGGGTAGGAGAGGGAAATGAGGGCCTGGAAATCCCACCCCGCTCCACAGAATGCGACCTCATTAAGAGGGCCTGCTGTAAAGAGGATTAGGCATCATGGTGAGTTCCCATCATGTGCTTGGTCTTATCAGTCATTTTCATTATAATTCAGAACTCCTCTTTCAGAGCTGGTTCCCTCTCCCCAGCTGCAGCTGCCCTGGGATCAGCTGATCAGCGTCAGGCTCCCCACCTACCCACATTCCCACCAGCACGTGGGTTCATCAGACACTCGGGCCTTGAGACCTGCCTAAAAATGAAATGGAGCCTCCCCTCCTCCAGAAGGGAGGGATCGGGTGCTGGTTGTCCCAGAAGGCCCCAGGAGGGATATGGGCTAGAGCTGAGCCTAGAAGAATGGGGGCAGGGTCCAAGGATACCTGAGGAAGAGCAGCGAAGGCAGCCAGAGCACCTTTCCGCTCCCCAACAGCCTGGAAGTTTCTTTGTATCTGTTCCCCAAAGCAGCAAAAGGCATTTTCCTGGGAATTTTAGAGATGGAAGTGGTCTTAACTGCTCCTAGGCCTGGGACTGAGGATAACAAATCTCAGTTCCTCGTCACACCTGCTGCCTCCCAGCAGAGGACCATGGGGGACAATTCAGCCCCCTAAGATATGGCACAACGTTCTCCCCTACAGGAGAAACTCTTCTTAGGGCTGCGTGGGCTGCAGGTAGTCCACTCCCAGGGCTAAGCTTCCCAGTTCACTCATCCATTTGTTCATTCCTTGACTTGTCTAGACATTTACTGAGCACTTGCTAAAGGCCAAGGGCTTGCTGGGGAATGAGGATACCAGCCACCTTCTTCCTAACTGAGCTCACAGCCTGAGGCAGGGGATAAGGAGCAGACTTTCGGATAAGGTCCTCCATTTTACGTGAGGCACTGAGGGAGGGACTGGGAGTTCCCTGTCCTTGCCCTGAAGGAGCTTATAGTCTCAAGGTTGACACAATGTGGTAAGGTTGGGAGAGGGGTTAGCATGCAAGGCTACTGGGCACAGAAGTGAGCAGCTAAGGGGGTGGAGTGGGGGTGCACCTAAGCCTGAAGGACAAGAAGAATTTGATTAAAAAGGTATGGGGAGCCCTGGCTGGTGTGGCTCAGTGGATTGAGCACCAGCCTGCAAACCAAAAGGTCTCCGGTTTGATTCCCGGTCAGGGCACATGCCTGGTTTGTGGGCCAGGTCCCCAGATGGGAGCATGCAAGAGGCAACCAATTGTATCTTTTGAACATCAGTGTTTCTCTCCCTCTCTTTCTCCCTCCCTTCTCATCTCTCTAAAATAAATTAATTAATTTTTTAAGAAAGTGGGTGTCGGGACGTTAAGTGCTAAAGATAGGGGAAGAGTCATAGGCAAGGGCCTGGAAGAACCTTCCAAAAGATTAGAAGGCCTAGAACAATGATGATTCTGGAAGTTGGAGCTTAGATGGGAAAGGAGAACCCATCTGCTTCAGGCAGAGTCCAGGCATGGTCAGATCTACATTTTAGAAAGTGACTGGACAGAGTTGGAGGACACTGTCCTAAAGGACCCTGCCTTTGTCTGGTGAGAGATGACGGACAATTGAACTAAAGCAACGGGGCGAGGATAAAACAGAAAGGGAAGATTTGATGGATTTAAGGAGGGAGGGCGGACAGGACGTGGTGACTAACTGGATGGGTGGTAGGCATGCAAGAAGATAACATGTAGCTTCCACCCTGATCAGCAGGGAAGATCGTTTCATTATTAACAAAGGCTTGGGAATACAGACAAGGAACAGGACTGTGGGGAATGCTAAGAAGTTCAGTGTTGAGCTTGCTGAGTTTGAGGTGTTTGTGGAACAGATAAGAGATGCTGGGAAGCTGTGAGATAGTCCTTCTGAACCTGAGGTGTTGTAGATTTGGAAGACAATGACAAACTGAAGTCATACAAGTAACTGAGGTCATCCAGTTTGTAAGTGACAACAGTGTCATAGAATAGAAATGGAAAGGAAGAGGAACCTCGGGAAAGTTAAAGGAGTGACCAGAAAGATAGACAAAAAAAAAAAAAAAAAATCAAGGGAGAACGGGAGTGAGTATATTTGGACTTTTCTGTGTGTAACAAAAAAGGGCAATTCAAACTGGCTAAAATAATAAAGGTGCATGTAATTGGAAATCCAGGGCTAGGGCTGGCCTCAGGTTCAGTTTGATTCAGCTACTCAACAATAGCATTAAGGATCCAGTTTCTTTCTTTCAGTGTTTTGGTTCTGTGTTCTGTAGCATTAGCTTTCTTCTATGCCAACTGCCAAAATTCCTGGGGAACAGACCAAGGAAACTTCTTACCTGGAAACGACCCACAAAATTCTCCCCAAGCTCATTGGCTTGATTTGGTCACATCTCCTCTCCTGACCCAATTTCTGTGGTTCTCATTAGCTTATGCCAAAACCATTTTCCCCTGACTTAGAGCATGAGATGAAGTTGATTTTCCACAAAGCATATAGAGAAGTAGATTCCTTAAATAAAAACAAGGTAATTAGTATATTACCAAAAATAGAAAGGACGGGTGTTAGGGAGGCAGTGACCATGAAAAGTATTACAGATGACAGTTCTCAAAGAGGGAGTAGTGACCTGTGACAAAAACGGACACCTAAATTGAGCAAGTGTGTTTTGTATGAGGTGGGACCGTAGTGGCTGGGGTGAGGGGCAACTGGAAAGCCTTCCTAAAAATTGCAGTCCCTGAAAGGAGTTGAACCGTGCACAGGCATCAGATGTGTGCATGCCAACAAGTGTGTGCACCACACGCACTGGGAAGGAGGAGCGTGCCTGAGATCGGGGGGCAAGACTGAGTGTGCACTCTGAAACAGCAGGACTCCGGTGGAAATGGCATGAGATGAGCATCTTTGAGCCAAGGCCAGATCCTAGCAGGTTTCAGAAGGGCCACACTGAACCACCTGGGTGTCATTGTTAAGGCTGTGGGGACTATTGGAAGGCTCCAAGCGGGGGTGGCATAGCCACACTGAAGTTTAGAAAAATCACTCTGACCTCAGCGTGCGGATATAGTGAAGGAGCAAGGGAGGAGGGGGGAGGCTATTGCAAGTGTCTGGGCAGTCTCTGCCAAGGTGGTTGTGGCAGGGATGGAGAAAATAGAATAGAGTGAGCGATATATTAAAGAAAACCCAAGACAGCAGGACTGAGGGGTGGGTGGAGGTGGAGGATGAGGAAGGGAGGCACCCTGGATATGAGGGCAGGGCTGGCCAGCATCAGGGATCAAGGCTCTGCCAGAACTCTCCTCCCCTCTCCAGCCCATTAGTCCATGGCTGAGATGCCAGCGAAGTCACACGTGCTGCCACGGTCAGGATGACTAACTATTAATTGTGGAAAGGAAATTGCATATACACATGTGGGAAACGCTTCGGGCTCCAGCTGGCCCCACAGGTGCCGCGGCGGAGGAGAGGGAAGGGGTGAGTTCCAGGAGGAAGGAACAAAATGGGGGAGCTGCTCCCAATGAAATGGAGATTTCTGTTTTATAAAAATGCAAGTGGAAGAGAATTTTGCCCCAAGGAGCAGCCGGAGCAAAAGAACAGGATCCTAAAACTAAGTCTTCATTTTGGAGGCTGCTCCCTGAGTGGCTGGTAATTTTTCTTCTTGAAGGTGAAGTGTTTTCAGTCCCTGCTCCGAGAAGTTGAACCCCATGTTCTATTTCTTGTAGCCTTGGCTTTTGTCAAATGGGAGATGTTGGAGTCCTTTCCGCAGGAGACCAGACCAAGTTGCACTCTTGGCCACGCTTTCTTGGCCCTGGCTCCAATTTAGGGAGAAGAGGAGATGGCTGGGAGGCTGATGGAGTGGAGAGCACACAGGGGGATGAGGCAGGAGGAATAGGCTGCTTTTCCCGACAGCCCCTGGAAGGAAGGACTATAAAGGGAGTGCTGGCAAAACAGCTAATCTCTGCCTCTGCTTTCTCACTCAGCATCCTCACACCTGGAGTTCCCACTCTTCTCTGACTCCAGGGGAAGAGGAGGAGGAGGAGCTGCTGATGGAGCACGTTTCCGAGACCTGCTCAGCCAAAGCACGGCCACCAATCTGGAAAACAGAAGTCCCTGACTGACCATGGCCACACCTGCCTCCGCCCACACAAGTGGGGCGACTCCAGTTATCCCTGAAGGATACTGTCCACATTCAACCTGAGATCCAAGGAGAAAAGACCCAGGAGCTGGAGGTAGCTGGAGAATACCAATGCTCAATGCCATGGCCTTCTCTCTGCCCCAAAGTGACAGTAGAATCTGGAAAGAGTCAAACTAGAGGTCCTTGTCACTATTTTCAGAAGATGCTCAAAGAAATCTCTTCTTCAATCTAAAAACCTCTCCACCCAATCACCAGGAAGGCCACAAGGTCAAAAGCAGCCTTTTTGCTCATATTCCACCCTTGCTTCCCCCTCACTGAGCACCAAGAATAAATTCCTGCTGGGAGTTAGGGTGATAAAAAAAGATGTAATTACAGTTTCTGTTTCTGACCTTGCTCCCTCTCCCCTTGGAAACATCATATTGCTGCCTGGCTGTGGTGTCAATGAGAGGCACACTGGCTTGGCTGATGCTACCACAGGCTAAGGTGCCACCAGAGAATCTTAGGACCGGAGCATCCAAGTTCACCCATTCTCACAGCAATCTCTGAGCAATCTCTGGAACTACCAGAAAACTGGGTCTTGGAATACCTTCTTAAGTCAGGATGGAATAGGCATTGTCTCCCCTCTGATTTCTATATCTCACCCTCTGTGCCCCCAGCCCTCCCCCAACTCCCACGCCATTCTGATTGCTTTTCAGCTGTCCACCAGCTTAATGCTTTTCACATACAATTCTCAACAGCATCGAATAGGGCCCCTCATATTGTATGGCTTGCCCTTCACTGTTGATAAACCAGGGCCACACTTCTCTGGGTCCTCTATCACTCTGACCCATCCATCCTTATGTCAAGTGTCCAGAGAAATTTACTTTTTTAAATCCAGTATTCACCAAGCAAACATTCTGCAAATCTATCTCTGCACTCAGCCAGCCCTTGCTACCCTCTTCAACTCTGATCAGCAGGTGAGGAGGGCCCTTCTCCCCACAAAACCCACAAAACTTCTCAGAGACTTCTTTTAATCTGATCATCAGATGTTTCTGAAAACCAAGGTTGAGCAGAGAGGGGGAATCTATTTTTCTGGTTCGGGACCTCACCCACCAGGATTCTGTTAGCTGCCTGTGTTGTCCAAGAACCTGAGTTAGGAACCCCTCCAGGAGGCAGGAGGGTAATTAAAATGAAGGAGAGAAAAAAAGCTTTTAGACATGGTCCATCCATGTCAAGAACCGCTTCGGAGGCTTACAAGTGCTCACAGGATCATCAAAGGGAAGCTAGCACCCCAAACTCTGTCGACTTGGTGAAATTCTCTATCTCAGGGTTATTGCCATTGAAAACATCTCCTCTATCTGGAGTCTTCTCTACAACAAGTGCACAATTGTTTCATTCATCTCCTAAGAGGCATCTGTCACCAAATCCACAAGCTGCCTCCGCCAGCAGGCAGGACAGGATACCAACTTGCTCCGGCCTCCGCCCACTGGGATGAGCCAAGGATGCGGTTCCTGTGTTAATAAAGCCCCAGATGTCTCTTCCACCTTGTGGGCGGCACCCTCCACCTCCTTCCACCTGACCCCAGCCCCCCTCACCCTCAGAAAGAATCAAGGCCAGGGAAGAAGGACGGAAACAGGAATTTCCATCTGAATCAATGTTCAGGGAGATTCACATAAACATACAACAGGTTCCTATGCCCCCCAAAAGAAAAACTAACCTGAGAGTGGGCCTTCTGTGCACCAGATCTACACTGTGTCACACATTTGATCTTTATAACAATTCAGTGAGGTTGGTCTCTTATGGAGGAATCACTGTGACAGGAGTAGGACTTGAAAACAAGGCCCACTAGGTGAGGGCAAGAATGCAGGGAAACAACTAAGAACCTGAGCTTTGTGTCACCTCTCTCTTCTGGGAGCAGTTATGATACCCCACCCACCCACCTCCCAGACCTGGGGAGAGGAAAGCCAAGTGCAGCGAATCTAAGTGATTTGTAACCTGGAAAGCACTATCCAAATGTTAATGGGCTGTGACATCCTCAAGGATAGCAGATCTTCTTTCTACTTCATCTTCGTGTTCTGGGCACCCAGATCAGTGACTGGGACATAATCAGCCCTCTACTGATGTGGGAGTGGAATGAAGCAGGACCCATACCATGTCCTATGGAGGGTAGAGGGGAGATCTCCCCATGGTCTGGGTGAGGTAGGGGCTGGGAGGGGTGGCATAGCAGCCAGGTATCAGGAAGCAGGCCACCCCAAGCAAAGAATGAGCACACAGCTCTGAGAGTGGAAAGTGGATAAGGGAACACTCCCTGCAAGGCTAGGCAGGTCAGCCAAATCCACTGAAGTCTTGCAGAAAGAGCCTTGTGACCCTCTCACAAGAGGTGAGAGTTGAACTGAGACCCAAGGCGCTCCTCACTTGAAAGACAGAGCTGAGCCCACGTAGGCTAGGAATAGGGTGGGCAGAGGGGTCATGCCTATCTGATGCCAACCTTGAAGAAACCCAGTGGCTCCTTTCAGAAGGCAGGACTCTACCCCCAGAGTTTGACTAATCCAAAAGTAAAAAGAAACAGGTGCTCTAGACAGGCTTTCCTTAGGAGAGGGATATGGAGAGAAATCTGAGAAGGAAGTCCTAGATCCGGTATCCTTTGGGAAATCCCCACAGACCCACATCAGGGACTATGTCTTCCAGCGAGGGAGTCTGTCTCCTGCCCAGGGCACAGACATTACTATCACCTCCCTGGAGGCCTCCTCTACCTCCTGCCAAAAGGAATCTTGAATTCTGGGCATCCACCTTACCTGTAACTGTTTTATGATGCTAATTGCATTCTGCTATTTGTTTCAGGCATTTGCAGTCCTGTTTCCTACCACAGTGCCCAGCGCCTGGCCGGTGCTCCACAGACACGCATGAAGAAATGAGGGCGAGTGCAGGCCAGGAAGGGGACAAAGAGACAGAGGAAAGTCAGCGAGGCCTGCTTAACCTATTGCCCCTTCCCTGCCATCCACCGTGGACCCCAGGCTCCTACACGGCCCACTGGGGCTCCGGCAGTGTTACAGGAGGGGCGGGGAGGAAAGGAGAGGACAGCGGTTAAGGCAGGAAAGAGGCTCCCCCAGCTCAAGGTCCTGCCAGTCCTTAGGCCGAGGGGCAACCTGATGGCGCCCTCCTGGCCCGGCAGGAAGCGTGCCTGCCTGCATCGCATCTGCACAGCCATAATTGAGCTCCCTCACCGGAGTGATTTGTGTGTCAAAAATGCGCCAAGGCTGTAAATCAGGTGGTAGGAAGCGCCGTCTCCGGTTTTCCTGCTCAACCAGAGGGAGACGGAATATACTGCCACGGGCTCCCAAATCTGGAAACCGCGTCTGCTGTAAGAGGAGATTTTCCCAGGCACTAGCAGGGACCCGTGCTGGGGAGCGGGGCTCCTGGCTCGCCCTCCATGGCCCAGCCACCTTGTCCCTGGCTGGGGAGCTGAGCCGGTGGGGGACCTGAAAGCCAGGTGCCTGAAGAGCCCGGGTGTTCAATAGCAGCTGCTGGAACCGCTCCTCCCGGGAGACCTCGGAGGGGAATTTTCCACTGCTCGGTTCCAGTTAGCTCTCCCTGCCTGCTGCTGCCTGAACTGTTCGGGCGAGGCGAGCTGGACGGTGCGGGCCGCACAGAGGCCTCGGTGCAAGAGGGCTGCAGCTGGGCTAGAGGCATGGGGAGAGGGGTGGGGGTCGGTTGCTCAGGGCTGGGGAGCTTGAGGAGTAGGTTTTGTTTGTTTTCACCGTGCCCCAGCTTGACCTCACTATTCCCTGACCCTGGAATGCTGGCCTGTGCGGAGGTGCTGTGGGCCAAGCCTCCTTTCAGGCTGGGAGGAGAGGATCTGGGTTCTGGGTGCAAGGGAGCAGGACAGAAGTCAATGAGTCGCTCCCTCCCTGGATCCCTCCCTTTCTCGAGCTAATAGATACTCAGCGTGGGTGAGCGCTCCCTCTGCCTTCCCCCTGCCGCTGCTCCTTCCCCCGCCCGGAACCGCTGCCCCCTCAGCCCTGATGCCCTCTGGGTTCTGTTTTCATACCGCGCTGTGGATCCGGTCGTGGGAAGCAGGTAGGAAACCATGATTCTGGGGGTTAAATGAAGAATTATATTTAGTGCTCACAGAAAGCCAAATATTGGGTTAGCAGCCAGGAATGGAGAGGGAAAACACCCAAAGCAAACAGCAGAGGAAAGAAATTCCTACCAAACAAGGTCCCTATTCATTCTTCCGATCCCAGGTGCAGGGGCCTGCGGAACTGAGACCCGCTGAACTTGAACAGCCTGTCCTGTGCTGATGGCTACAGAAAAACGTGTGGACCCCAAAGTCAGAGCCTACACTGCTTGTCCCCAGGGACCAAGGGGCATTCAGCCCACCCCACACAGGCTGTCAATATCTCCACTCACAACAGGACCTAAAGCCCTTTGGGAACCGGGGGTCAGGTAGGAAGGGGGAGCAAAGGGAAATGTTCCTGGTTTGACCTTGAATAAGTGACTTAACCTCCCTGGGCCTCGTGTATGGGAGGCAGGGGTTCGATTATGATTTCACAGGTCCTAACATCCAATTATTCTGTTTCTGCCTAAAATAAACAATAAGAAAAAGAGTGTGAGCAAGACTATGGCAGCAGGACACATCTGCTCCATAAGAGCTTAGGGTGAGGTGGAGAGAGAGAAAGTGATATTTCAGCTTGTTCCCCACTCTCAGCTTCCTGCGCCTTGGCCCTTCACAAAGTAAACTTCTAGGATATGAGGTGACGCCCCTGGAAACCCCAGACTCTCATGACATGACAGGCTTCTGGAACCTGCTCAGGTTGCTACCAAGTCATAGACCAGGCTGGATGGGGGATGGGAAGGGGTGCTGCAACATCTGATCCCGCAAACTGGAAAGCTGAGGAGACTAGAAGTTTAGGGAAAGATTGAGAGTAGGTGGAGAGAAAGGAGCAGAAGGAAGAGACATGACAACATGACTGGCCTCCTAAACATCTTCTGTGTGATCTCAGAGAAGCAGTTTATACTCCTGACTCCAAGACTCATTTGTATTGAGCAATTGAATTCTCTAATTATCTGCCCCTCCATGGGGGAGATCTACAGTTAGGAGGCTGGAATCCCAGGTAATAGAAGTTGTTTGGAAGCAAGAGTTGCTAGTCAGGGAGTAAAGAACAGAAATCTGACAACCAGAAGAAAAGAAAGACTGGAATTCCTTGCTCCTAGGTCTGTCTGTCACTCGCTACGTGTATCTATTTCTTTCTCATACTCTTGACTCTCTCTGCTTCCCACCCCCTACTTTTCTCAAAGAGACCCAAGCTGGTAGAATCTGGGTACCCACACACCCTGAGTTCTAGCATGTCCTACACTGATGAATGCCCAATCCAAAGAGCCCCAGCCTGAGGGTGGCCCCTGTCTCAGCTGATCCCCTGCCCATCCTTATCTCACCAGGCTCTAGGCCTCATAAGCAGGGACCCCAAAAAACATGCCTCTTACATGTGAGCTATGGGACCAGAAACTTAGGAGAGAATATGCAGAGTCAGCCACTGGAAAAATTGCAAAATAAAATGAATTCCTGCAAACCTGCTCCTTCCCTTGTGTTCCTTAATCTCAGGAGGTTGCCTCACCTTCTGCCAGTTTTCCAGGAACTAAAAATCCTCCTTGACATCTATCCAATCAGCCACTTTCTATTTATCTCCCAAATGTATCTCTTCAATGTCACCAGCCCCACTATCACTTTCCCTTGAGAGCCCTTGGCCTGTCTCACCCAGATTATTGACATTTCTTCCCAGCTGGTAGTTCTGGCTTTGTATGGCTCTTCTTCATTCTGTCCTCTCCAGTTTAGCCAGAGAAGTGTGTCTAAAATGCATATGTGCAAAATCACTTCATTTGCCTGCATGCAATTTTTCATCATCCATCCATTATCTAGAGCGTGAAGTCTGAGTTTGTGAGTGAGTATGCAAATCTCTCCAAAAGCTCAACCTAGCCTGTCTACTACCATTTCCCTGGTCTCCAGCCAGTACTGGTGACGGTTTCCTAAGCAGGTCCTGCTGCACTTCTGGTCAAGATGGAGTGGTGAAATTGGTGAGGCCACTGTAGAATACAGTAGGAACATTACTCAAAAAATTAAAAATAGAACCACCATACAATTCAGTAATTCCACTTCTGGGTATGTATTTTAAGGGAACAAATTCTGTCTTGAAAAAATAGCTGCAACCCCATGTTCACTGCAGCATTATTCACAATAGCCAAGATATGGAAGCAACCTAAGTGTCCATCAATGGACAAATGGATTAAAAAGTTGTGGTATATATACTCAATGGAATATTATTCAGCCATTAAAAGGAAGTACCTCCATTTGTGACAACATGGATGGACCTGGAGGGCATTATGCTAAGTGAAATAAGTCAGACAGAGAGACAAATACTGTATGATCTCATTTATATATGGAATCTAAAAGAGCTGAACTCTTAGATACAGAGAACAGATTAGTAGTTGCCAGGGGCAGGAAGAAATGGGTGAAGGGGGTCAAAAGGTACAAATTTCCAGGTATAAGATAAACAAGCCCTAGAAATGTACTTATTTCCAGGTGACTATAATTAACAACACTGTATTGTATATTTAAAGTTGCTAAGAGAATAGGTCTTAAAATTCTCATGAAAAGGAAAAAAGTTGTAACTATGCATGGTGATGGATGTCAGCTAAACTTACTGTGGCAATCATTTTGCAATATATACAGTTATATCATTTTGTTGTATACCTGAAACTAATATAATATTATGTCAATTATATCTCAACTTTTTAAAAAATGGAGTGTTGAGTTCTCTGTTCCAAGCACAAAGTCATGATAAGTAAAACATTTAAAAAGATAACCCAACACACATAGCTGGACTCAAAAACAAGACTAATATTGCTGTGAACCAGACACAGAACAGAGTATTGAGGTTTATCATCTTAAAAGATATCTGACCCAAATGGTTTTAGAAACTTATTTTGTTGAATCTTTAAGGCACAAATAAACTTTCTTAAACAAATGTTTTCGATTCCTGTGGCAGTTATCCTCCCAAATTCCTCTTCTGACAAAATGTTTTGCAGGACACATGGCTGCTAACCTACAGACCACATTTCCCAACCTCCCTCATAACTAGGTGTGGTCATATGACTAAATTCTCATCTTTAATTATGAGCAGAAACGGTGTGCTACTTCTCCATCACTTGTGTTAGTTTCCCAGGGCTGCTGTAATAATGTGCTACAAACAGGGTGAGAAATTTATTCTCACACAGCTCTGGAGGGTAAGAGTCTAATATCAAGGTGTCTGCAGGGTTGGTTTCTTCTGAGGGTTATGAGGGAAAAAATCTCTTCTGTCCCACTCTGTCTTCTTGCCAAGGCATTCTCTCTGTGGTGTGTCTATGTCCAAATGTCCCATTTTTATAAAGGATACTAGTCACACTGGATTGGGGATCCACTTTATTCCAGTATCACTTCATCTTAATTAACTTTATCTGAAAATGACACTGTTTCCAAATAAGGTCACATTCTGAAGCAATGGGGTTAGGACTTCAACATATGAATTTTCGGAAACACAGTACTTGCTTAAAAGGTAATTGCTTGTTCTCCACATTCTCTATTTTTCCCTTCCTGTGGGCTGGAACGCAGAGATAGAGCTGAGCCACCATACAGATGAAGAACTTAGGAGTTGGCAGAGACACAAAACAAAAAGAGCCTGGGTCTCCAAATGACCACATGATGGAGATATGCCCCACCAGCCTGGACCATTCATTTCCAGACTACGGATGAGAAATACACTTTCATCTTATTTAAGCGACTGTATTTGGATAGGTTTTTGTTATAAGAGCTTAGCTTTTACCCTAACAAATACAGCTACCTAACCCACTTTATAAGAATTTTAATGTTAATACCAAAATCCAAATTAGCACACAAAAAAATTATAAAGCAATATCATTTATGATCATAGATACAGAGCTTCTAAATAAAACACTAGCAAATACAATTCAGGGACATGAATATATAAAATAAAGTATAACCTAGTTGTGTTGATCTCAGTATTCAAGGATGGAATGGTTCCACATTAGAAAATCTATTAAAATACTCTACTTGAACAAATTAAAAAAGACAAACCCACTTAATCAACACAATGGATTCAGGAAAAATATTTGCTAAAATTTAGTACTCAGAAAATTGGATATGTGAACATGGAGCATATAAATTAATAATGTGAAGAAATTCTTGTTAAATTTGATAATGATATGTGTATTTTCCTTTTTAAAAAAGAATTCTTATCTTGTAGGGATACATACTGAAATGTTTACAGTTAACATGATGTAATAATGTCTGGCATTTGTTTCAGATAACACAGAAGGGGGAGAATTTAGCAGAGATATAGATAAAGCAAGATTGATTATGTGCCAAAAGTCATTGAGGCTGTGTAATGCACAGACAGAGGTTTCTTATATTAGGCTGCCTACTTTTGTCTGTACTTTCATTTTCCTTTCTGAGCCCCCCACCACAAACAGAGGTGAAGCAGGTGACCACACCCTAGCAATTACCTAAGCTTGTGCTCGACATAATTTACAGATACCTTTGCTACAAAGGCCATGCTACTAACACAGGGCATAAAAGTATCTCTACCTAATGCACAGAAACAAACACAGGGAGGCTGCCAAATTGAGGACGCAAAGATATATGGCCCAAACAAAAGAACAGAACAAAACCCTGGAAAAAGAGTAAACAAAATGGAGACACCCAACCTATCAGATGCAGAGCTCAAAACACTGGTGAATGGGATGCTCAGAGAACTCTCGGAGTATGGCATTTTAAAAAAAGGAAGAAATGAAGGTTACCCAAAGTGAAATAAAGAAAAATATACAGGGAACCAACAGTGAAAGGAAGGAAGCCAAGGTTCAAATCAATGATTTGGAAGAAAAGGAAGAAATAAACAATCAACCAGAACAGAAAGAAGAAACAAGAATTCAAAAAATGAGGAGAGGCTTAGGAACCTCTGAGACAACTTTAAGCATACTAACATCTGAATCAGAGCAGTGCAAGGAGAAGAGGAAAAGCAAGAAATTGAAAGCTTACTTGAAAAAATAATGAAAAAAACTTCCCTAATTTGCCGAAAGAAATAGACATACAAGTACAGGAGGCACAGAGAATCCCAAACAAGTTGGATCCGAAGAGGACCACGCCAAGACACATTATAATTAAAATGCCAAAAGTTAAAGATAAAGAGATAATCTTAAAAGCACCAAGAGAAAAGAAGAGTTACCTACAGAGGAGTTCCCATTAGACTATCAGCTGATATCTCAAAAGAAACTTTGCAGGCAAGAAAGGACTGGCAAGAAGTACTCAAAGTGATGAAAGGAAAGGACCTACAACCAAGATCACTCTATCCAGCAAACCTATTATTTAGAATAGAAGAGCAGATAAAGTACTTCCCAGATAAGGTAAAGCTAAAGCAATTCATCACCAAGCCATTATTACATGAAATGTTAAAGAGACTTATTTAAGAAAAAGAAGACCAAAACTATAAACATTAAAATTACAACAAACTCACAACTGTCAACAACTGAATCTAAAATACAAAACAAACCAAGCAAACATGCAGAACAGAAACAGAATCATAGGTATGGAAATCACTTGGAAGGTTATCAGCTGGGAGTGGGTAGGAGAGGATGGAGGAACTGGAACAGGGATTAAAAAGCATAATTTGTAGGAACAAAATAGACAGGGGGATGTTAAGAATAGTAGTGTAGGAAAGGGAGACGTCAAAGAACTTACATGCATGACCCATGGACATGAAGGAATTAAGAGAGGGATTGCTGAAGAGAAGGGGGATACCGGGCAGAGCTGGGCAAAGAGGGAAATATTGGGACAACTGTAACAACATAATCAATAAAATATACTTTTAAAAGACTTGAATAAATGGATAACTAGATCATGTTTACAGACAGGAAGATTCAAGCTTGTAAAAATATTGATTATTTAAAAATTAATATATTAATCTAATGCAAGTCCAATGAAAATCCCAACCAGCTTTTTTTATTGACTTCACATGCTTACCCTAAAGTTCACATTAAAGACCAAATGTCAAGAAAATAAGACAGTTTTGAAAAAGATAGGGAGATAACTTGCCCTACCTGATGTCAAAGCTTCTTCTAAATTTTTAATACTTAATTCAGTAAGATAACTGAGGAAGAACAGATAACAAACAATAAAACAGAATAAAGAGCTTAGAAAACTACATATCTTTGGAAATATGATATATGACAGAGGAAATAGCCCTAAACATCAGTAGGAAAAGAATGAATTACTTTGTAAATGGTACTAGAATATTCACTTGGGAAAAAAATCAGATGTCTATTTCACACCATCTAGAAAACATAAATTCCAGGTGTTCAAAAGACATAAATATAAAAATGAAAACTTTAAAATGTTTAGAAAAAACATAAGAGGAAAAATATATATATGAGGATCTCTTTATGACCTCAGTTTTAAAAAAGAATACTTAAATAAAACACAAAAGTCTAGTCCATAAAGGAAAAGGTTGAAAAATTTGGAGTGAAATAATATGTAACACTTCAGTTTAAGCTATAACTTCTAAAAATTTAAAGACAAGAAACAGGAGAGATTAGTATCCATATATTATAAGAACTTCTTAAATATTGATTTTAGAGGGTTTTCAGTTCTAGCAAGATGAAGTAAACATGACCCACCTTGTCTCTCCCATTAAATGCAGTTACAAAACTCACACAGACTGAATTCAGCAGCTAGCAGTCCAAGGATACTGAAAAGTAAATAGCACTAGACAAATTAGAGAAAGACACAAGAATTCAAAGTTCTGCCCAACCAGTGGTAAGGTTACCATTTTTTTTCCCTTCAGTATTATTGAGGCTGAAGAAAGCCTAAAACCCAGAAGTACATAAAAGATGAGAATAGAAACAGCTCCAAGAGAAACCTATTATTTCTGACCTGAAAAAGGGGAAAGAGGCCAATTGAGTCAGAAAGAGTTTACTATATTGTGTTCTCTCTCTCTCTCTCTCTCTCTCTCCTTTCTTCTTCCTCTCTCTCTTCCTTTCTGTACTCTTCCACTCCAGCCCCCAGGCAATAATAAAGTGGAGGCATGATATTGGCAGGTGCCAAAACTCAGAGGGACACGGAAGAGCTGTGGTCTCCAGAGTGTGGCTCAAAGCCCCTTTGTGTTATTCTCTGGCTTGAATGACTGCAGATTTTTCATCAGAAACCATGGAGGCCAGAAGGAGGAGGAACAACATTTTTAAGGTGCTAAAAGGAAAACAATGAGAACCAAGAATTCAATGCATATGTATATCTGATTCAAAGAAATCCCTATCAAAATATCAACTGTGTATTTTGGCAGCAATGTACAAACTGATCCTGAAATTCATATAGGATTACAAGGGAGCCCTAAAAGCTAAATCAATTTTGAAAAAGAGGAACAGAGTTGAAGGATTCATACTTCCCAATTTCAAAACTTACTACAAAACTACACAAATCAAAACAGTGTGGTATTGGCATAAGATAGACATATAGTTCAAATAAATAGAACTAACAGTCCAAAAATAAACTCATATATCTATATTCAATAGATTTTTGACAGGGGTGACAATGGGGAAAAAATAGCCTTCAACATTGATACTGTACTAACTAGATAACCAGATACAAAAATTAATTCAAAATGGGTCAAAGACCTAAATACAAAAGCTAAAACAATAAACCTCTTAGAATAAAATATAAATGTAAGTCTGTGATCCTAGATTTGGTAATAGAGTCTTAGATATGATGCAAAAGGCACAAGCAACAAAATTAAAAATAAATAATCAAAATTAAAAATTTTGTACATCAAAAGACACTATCAAGAAAGTGAAAAGACAACCTATCCAATGAGAGAAAATATTTATATACCACATATCTAGTATCTAAGAAATATAAAGAACTCTTACAACTCAACAACAGAAAGACAAACAACCCAATTCAAAAATTGGCAAATGATTTGAATAGATATTTTTCCAAAGAAGTTATACAGCCATAAGCACCTAAAAATATGTTCAACATGATTAGCAGTAGGAAATGCAAGTTAAATACAACAATGAGATACCATTTCACATCCACAGCTAAAATAAAATAAAATAAACAGAAAATAACAAGTGTCGTAAGGATGTGGAAAAATTGAAAACCTCATACATTGCTGATGGCAATATAAAATGGTACAGCCACTGTGGAAAAACAGTTTGGCAGGTCCTCACAAAGCTAAACATAGAATTATTATATGACCTAGCAATTCCAATCTATATAAATATATATATATATATATATATATATATATATATATATATATATATATCCAAGAGAATTGAAAACAGGTGTTCAAACAAAAAATCTTGTACATGAATGTACATAGCATCATTATTTGTAATAGCCAAAAAGTGAGGAAAAAACCAAATGTCTATCAACTGGTGAATGGATAAACAAAATGTTATGTATCCATACAATAGGATATTATTTAATCATAGAAAAGAAGGAAATATTGACACATTCTACGACATGGATAAACCTTGAAAATATCATGCTAAGTGAAAGAAGCCAAACATAAAATGTCACATATTGTATGATTGCATTTATATGAAATGTCCAGAATAGGCAAATCTATAGAGACAGAGAGCAGATTAGTAGTTTCCAGGGGCTTAGGGGAGGGTAATGGGGAATAACTGCTTAATGGGTACAGAGTTTCTTTTGGGGGTAATGAAGATTTGTGGGGTTACAGTGGTGATGGTTACACAATATTATAAATGTACTAAAATCCTCTGAGTTGTATACTTTAAAATGGTTAAAATGGTGAATTATATATAATGTGAACTTCATTCAACTCAATTAAAAAAAAATAGAATTCTCTATCCAGTGAAAACATTCTTCAAGAATGAGAGTGAAATAAAGACATTATCAGAAATAGTTGGGTTGAATACAACAAGAATGCCAGCTTGTCCAACAGTGCCAGCCCTTGGAAACCAAGCATGCTGCTACCCGGGACAGCTAGCTGACCTGGACTCTGCAAGATCCTTCCCCATGTGGGAAAGCGACCCTCTCCTCCACCCCTACTCTTATTAGAAATTTCTAGACCCAAGGATAGGTAGAATGACGACCATGTTCAGCTCGAAGCAGCTAGAAAAGCATGAGACCTTCGCCCATTGTCCTCTATAAAATAAAGGGTCTTAAGTCTGTAAGAAACAAGGATATAGTGACTCCCAAACCAGTAGAAAATCATTAATAACAAAGGGCAAATGTAATTAGAGGGTCTTAAGGGACATCCTGAGGGGGAAAGATAGTCATCACCAGACAAAGGGAAAATAGGAGAAGGGAGTTAACAGTAGTAACATATTTACAAATCACAATAGGGACATTTAAATAATCGCGGTTAGATCTTAACTCCGGAGTAACCAGTAATGGAGAAATGGGGGAGAAGGGGAGGGGAGGGGGAACTAATCACATTACTATAAACCAGTTTTCTTCATCTACTTGGGGCGCACATTCTCCTGGCTGAGGGTGCGCCTGACTCTGCAGACTCGTGAATAAACACCTAGCTTTGCTGCTTAAAAAAAAAAAAAAAAAAAAAGACATTATCAAATAATGAAAAACTAACAGAATTTGTCATCAGCAGACCTGTTCTAAAATAAATGCTAAAGAAATTCCTTCAGCTGGAAAGAGAATAATTACCTAAAATTTTTTTCAAATATCAGGAATGAAGAAAAAGAAATCTGTAAAATATAATAGACTATGCTTCTCCTCTTAAGTTTTTATAAATATGTATGACAACTGAAAGCAAAAATTATAACATGGTTCAGTGAATTTTGGATATATATAGGTGTAATTCATACAAGATGAAGGGTAGAGGATAAAGGGACCTAATTGATGGTAAGGCTTCTGTATTCTACATGAAGTGGTAAAATATTAATTCTAAGTAGACTGTGAAATATTAAGTATATATATATATATTATAATCCCTCAGCAACCACTAAAATTTTTAAAAATATACAAAGAGATGTAGTTAAAAACTCAACAAATAAATTAAAATGAGATAAAAAATACTGAAAATGCAGATCTGATTTCAAACATATCGATACTTATATGAAGTTAAAGTGGTCTAAAAGACAGGGGTTGTCAAGTTAGCTTTAAAAACAAACAAACAAACCAACAAGACCCAACTATTTACTTTCTACAATTTTATAACATAGGGAGGTTAAAAGTAAAAGAACAGAAAATGAGATACCCTGCAAACACTACTCAGAAGAAAGCGGGAGTGGCTTGTTAATATCAGATTAAAAAAAAAAAAGACTGCATAGCAAAGATAATTTCCAGGAACAAAGAGGGCTAATACAGAATAATAAAAGAGTAAATTCACCAAGAAGACATAATTTTCAGTGTGTATGTACCTAATGGAAGAGCTTAAAAATACATGCAACAAATGTTGACAGAATTGAAAGGAGAATTAGACAAATCCACAATTGTAGTTGGGGACTTCAACACTCCTCTTTCAGTAACTGATAGAACAAGCCAACAGAAAATCAACAAATATACAGAAGAACTGAACTATTCCATCTACTGACTGGATATAATTGACATTTACAGAACACTGTACCCAACAAGAATATAATATGCATTCTTCTCAAAAGAACATAGAACATTCACTATGATAGATTATACCCAGAGTCATAAAACAAACCTTAATAAATTTAATAGACTTGAAATCATACAAAGTATGTTCTTTGACCATAATGAAATTAAGCTAGCAATCTATAACAGAAAGATAACTGGAAAACCTCCAAACACTTGGAAACTAAATAATAAAATAACCCATGGGTCAAAGAGCATCTCTAGAGAGAAATTAGAAAATACTTTGACCTAAATGAAAAGACAACATATCAGAATTTATAGCATTCAGGTAAAGCAGTGCTTAGAGGGAAATACATACTATTAAATGCTCATATTTGAAATAAAGAAAGATTTCAAGTCTAAACTCCCACCTTAAGAAACTAGAAAAAGAAAGGCAAAGTAAGCTCAATCAGAAGGAAGGAAAGAATAAAGACAATAAAGAAACCAATGAAACTTAAAATAATGAAACTAAAAGCTAATCTTTTGAAAATGTCAGTAAATTTGATAAATCTCTAGCCAGACAAATAAAAAAGGAGGGAGGATGGTGGGAGACAGGACACAAATTGCCAGTATTTGGAATGAAAGAGAGGGTATCATTATAGACCCCACAGATGTTAAAGAATAATAAGAGAATACGACAAATAACTCTACACAAACAAATTTGACAGCTAAGATAAAATGAACCAATTTCTTGAAAGCCATAAAATACCAAAGCTTACCTAAGAAGAGATAGATAACCCAACCCATATCTATTAAGATATTGAATCATAAAGTGTTCAATAGTTTCTTGAAGTAATGAAACTGTTTTGTATCCCAGTTGCTGCGGAGGTTCCATGAATCTACACACGTCTTAAAACTCAGAATTACCAATGCCCCTCCTCTGAAAGTCAATTGTACTCCATTAATTCTTAAAATTAAAAAAACATCAATTCAGAAAAAGCCAAATAAATGAATCTATAAACGGACAAGTAAATAGAAAATATACAAAAAACCACCACCAACAACAACAAACAAACTGGAAAGCTGTTCAACTTCCCTAGTTATCAGAGGAGGCAATGAAAATAACAGTAAAATGTCATTTGATACCCAAAGTATGATCAAAGCAAATATTGGGAAGATGCAGATCAACAGGACTCTCTCTTGCTGCAGGTAAGAGGATTACAGCTGTCTAATCCCCTGGAGTGGAATTTCACAAGATGAAGCTAAAAATGGGACTGTCTCACCCAACACCCCAGCAATGCATCTTCTAAAATTGTCATAGGAGTACAAAAAAAGGATATGCCCAAGAAGGTTCATTGCAGCATTGTCTATAATAGCAAAACAGGTTTTCGTCGTCATCGGCAGCCGTCCGTCTCGAGAGACGATGGTGTAGCTTCTTAAGAGTCTATCTGCACCGCCGAGAATGGCTGTGCAGTCCGACTCGGGAGTGACACGGTATCTGTCTCCTCCCGTGTTGAATCGACATCTTGCGATGACGCTGGAGTGTCCTCTCCAGTGAAGCTGAAGCTACAGAGCCTGGGCAGGGTGATATGGAGGGTCTGCTGTTGCCCATGCAGCAGACCCCCCCCTCTCTTCGCAGCTGAAGGGTCCAAGGGAAAGACGGAGTCAATACAGCTTGGCTTCAGGTGCGCCGCAGGAGTTGCCGGTGTTGACTACAACGTCAAACCGCCTTCGGGACTCCGGCTCCGGATTTTCTGTCGGGGTTTACTCCCTTAGCCTTTCCCCTGAAGAGGTATGCCACAAGGCAGCGGAGGTTTTTTGGAGTCAGAGTTTTCCTTCTCTGATGTGCCCTGACTGGAAGATCGAACCAGCGACACTTAGCTCGCAGGCCGACGCTCAATCCACTGAGCCAAACCAGCCAGGGTAGAAAACAGGTTTTAAAGCTAGAGAATTAATACATGATGTATTATTCATACTTAAATACTATACAGAATTTTACATGATATTTCATGATATGCTATTTTAAATAAATAAACTTAGAACTATGTGAAATCAACTTAGATAAAATCTCAAATATAGAATGGGGAATGGACAAGCAAGTTGTAAAATGAAACTATATAAAGTTTGAAATATGAAGAACAATGTTATACATTATTGATGGGTATACATAAATTCTTTAATAGTATAAAAGCACACCCCCTGGCTGGTTTGGCTCAGTGGATTGAGCGTCGGCCTGCGAGCTAAGTGTCGCTGGTTCGATCTTCCAGTCAGGGCACATCAGAGAAGGAAAACTCTGATTCCAAAAAACCTCCGCTGCCTTGCGGCATACCTCTTCAGGGGAAGGGCTAAGGGAGTAAACCCCGACAGAAAATCCGGAGCCGGAGTCCCTAAGGCGGTTTGACGTTGTAGTCAACACCGGCAACTCCTGCGGCGCACCTGAAGCCAAGCTGTATTGACTCCGTCTTTCCCTTGGACCTTTCAGCTGCGAAGAGAGGGGGGGGTCTGCTGCATGGGCAACAGCAGACCCTCCATATCACCCTGCCCAGGCTCTGTAGCTTCAGTTTCACTGGAGAGGACACTCCAGCGTCATCGCAAGATGTCGATTCAACACGGGAGGAGACAGATACCGTGTCACTCCCGAGTCGGACTGCACAACCATTCTCGGCGGTGCAGATAGACTCTTAAGAAGCTACACCATCGTCTCTCGAGACGGACGGCTGCCGACGATAAAAGCACAAATTCAGGGTAGTTACTATCTCAGGGAAAAGAGGGGAATATGTTCAGAGTACAATACAAAATAAATTGTGTCTGTAATTTCTTTTTTTTTTTTTAAGAAAAAGCAAGCAAGGCAAAATTAGAATTCAGTGGAGATGGATGATGGATTCATGGAACTTCATCATGTCATTGTTTGTAATTTTTTCTAAATATTTGAAGTATTTTGTAGTCAAATAATAATTACCACTACAGTAATACATAGTAGTGGTTAGAGCCCTTAGCTGTGAGCACTGCATCTGAACTGCCCAGGCTCTGATCCCCTTTCTACTGCGCCTTTGCTATGTGGCTTAGAAAAATTACTGAACTTTTCTGAGCCTCTTTCTCTTTATCTATAAAATAAGGATAATTGTATTATTTCCCTTACAGCATTTTTCTGAGGGTTACATGAATTAAAACATAAAATACTTAGTATAATGTTGAGCACATAGCAAACACAATATGTGTTAAAGTTTTTTTAATTATTAATATTATTCCTCATTCTTTAAAACTCACCTGTCATCTCTGTGAAACTTTCCCCAACACTGTCTCCTTGTCTAATCCATCTATCAATCCCAGGACAAGGAGAACAGAGCATTCCATCCTCAGTTTCCACCTTGCTTAACTGTGTAGCTTACCTATTTATCTGCCTTTCTAACTACACTGTTTTGTTTTTTAGTATATGTTTCCCAAATGTCTAGCAATGGTATAAATATAAGAATAATTCTGAATGACTAAAAGAACAAATAAATAAACAGACAGGTGAATATTCTTCCTGCCTCCAATAAACCCATTAGTGTTTTCTCCTCCTCCTATCTCCTCTTGCCAAGGGTCCTGGACTTACTAGACTGTCTTAAGACCCTCTAATCATAGAAAAAATACTTAACAAGGAGTCATTACCCTGAACATAACAATCTTCTTGGGTCGAAAAAAAATAACCTATGTGTAGAAAACAAGCTTAAAACAAAGGGAAGGTCTCTAATAGTAGAATTTCAGACTCTAAACCACCCCCCCCCCATCGCTGCCACCACCACACACACACACACACACACACACACACATCTCTCTCGCTCAGAGAGGGACTGTATCAACAAGTAAGAAATATTGGAAGATAATGTGGGAACAGAATCCTCAGAAAAAAGTTGTGAATGTTCTCTTGAAAAGTTGTGTGTGAGTCACATTTTTTTAGAAACACAAATCATATCCTTAACAAATGAAAGAATGTTTTCAATTTACTGGAGAAGCTAGCTAGTTAAATCTTATTGTGAATTCTCTATGAAAGTCTAAAGTAAGGAATTCTTTTGTTAAGTACATATGTAGGCTCTTCCTTGCCAAAAAGCTTTTGAAAATCTTTGCTGTAATTATGCTGATGTTTTCTGTGTTTATATGTTAAATACCTAGAGCTTAATTGTTAATGGGTAAATAAGAGAAGCCCCACAGTTCTTGCCAAAAGAGGCCCAAGCGCTGGGGCTGGGAGAACAAAGGCTCGGCAGGACTTCCCTGGAGCAGGCTGGAGGCAGTTAGGGAAAGAGCGGCCACTTGGCTCTATTCTCTCTTGACGCTGCTCCTGCAGAGCCAAGGAAGGGACAGTCCTGGGCTAAGACAAAGGCAAGTCCTCAGGCTGTGAACTTAGACCTCAACAGAGGTGTGGACAGAGCTCTCTCTGATCTGCGCTTCATTTCTCCTCACCGCCAGTAGTCAAACATTCCAGCTGCCCTCAAGAAAACCAACCGGAGGATTATGAAGCTGTGGGAATAACTGTCTACCAAACATTAGACAAGAGCTGGGGTCATGGGTTGATTTTCCAAGGCAGGAGACCAGGGGTGGAATTCCATGCCCATCACCCATGAACCGTGCACGCCATTTAAGTTCTATCCTGGGGTCCTCATGAATGTAATGGAGATAAAAGTACCTATCTCATAAGGGCTTTATGAAAATAAGTAAGTTAATATTGTGAAAAAAAAATGCTTAGAGCAGTGTCTCACACATAGTAGGTACTATGCAAGTTAAATATGTAACCAAGAGTTAAATAAGCATTGTGTTAGGTTTCCATATATCAAATTTCCCCAGAACAGAGGTGCAAACAATGCATATGGTTGTGGACGGTTTGCCATGTGTTATGGTGGATTACTATACACGTTTAATTGGTCCTCCTCCACACCAGTGCCTAGTTAAGTGTAGTGTAGTCTCTCCAGTCTCTTCAACACATCCTCCGGAAGATTATATGCAGAGGATCAATTGTAAAGAAACTTCCGCCTACTTCTATTGAAAGCCCAACATAGTATGTTCAGAGCAATCCTGTCATCTTCTTCTCCCATTAGGGACTAGAGACCTTGGTAGAAACAGTCTGGGGCCTGCTGAGCCTGCCACAGTATCTCAAAGATAATCTTAGCTATTCTAGGTAAAGTAACTTTAAATCGGCTGGTTTGGCTCGGTGGATTGAGCGTCGGCCTGCGAGCTAAGTGTCGCTGGTTCGATCTTCCAGTCAGGGTACATCAGAGAAGGAAAACTCTGACTCCAAAAAACCTCCGCTGCCTTGCGGCATACCTCTTCAGGGGAAAGGCTAAGGGAGTAAACCCCAACAGAAAATCCGGAGCCGGAGTTCCTAAGGCGGTTTGACATTGTAGTCAACACCGGCAACTCCTGCGGCGCACCTGAAGCCAAGCTGTATTGACTCCGTCTTTCCCTTGGACCCTTCAGCTGCGAAGAGAGGGGGGGTCTGCTGCATGGGCAACAGCAGACCCTCCATATCACCCTGCCCAGGCTCTGTAGCTTCAGCTTCACTGGAGAGGACACTCCAGCGTCATCGCAAGATGTCGATTCAACACGGGAGGAGACAGATACCGTGTCACTCCCGAGTCGGACTGCACAGCCATTCTCGGCGGTGCAGATAGACTCTTAAGAAGCTACATCATCGTCTCTCGAGACGGACGGCTGCTGATGACGATGAACTTTAAATCCCAACTCTTTTGCAAGGAAGAAGTTAAGGGAAATCTTTCTAAGTTTGCTAAGAAGCCTTTTCCAATGTAGAAGTGGGGAAGGGAGCAGAGGATACTCCCGAGGGTACAAGGTTGAAGCAAAGACTCAGTCCGGTAAGGCAAGATGGTGCCTTCCAGAATCAAGTACTTCAGATGAACAGAATGTGGTCAAAGATAAAGTTCTCACTAGGTAGCAGAATAAAACACTCAAAATTCACTAGACTCACTTAGCGTAATCAAAGAAAGACAAAAAACATATGATCATATGATCTCACCTTTAAGAGGAATCTAATGAACAAAATAGAACCACAGGCATAGAAACATGGAATAGACTGACAGCCACCAGAGGGAGGGGGAAGGGGGATAATGGAGGAAAGAAGGGGAAGGGACTAGTCACAGAACATGTATGAACGACCCATGGACGTGGACAACAGTGTGAGAGCTGACTGTGGGAGTGGGAGGTCGAATGGGCGGAGGAGGGCAAAGGGGAAAAAATAAGGCAACTGTAATAGAATAACAATAAAAAATAATTTAAAAAATTAATTACATTCCAAAATGAAAAAAAAAAAAAATTACTAGACTCTTAAAATTTCAGAGCTGAAAAGGGGTGTTTCATTCTTCAGCTAAACACAGCTAACCGAGAGCTGACAGTTTCCATGTTTCTAGGTACAGACAGAAGGTCCCTGGTTCTCAGCATCACTGAACCAGCACCTGCTAATGTGTGAACCCCTCAGAGCACAGAGGGACGATCCACACAGAAGATACCACCATCCTCTCACCTGGACAGAGGAGTTTGTCAAAGCACAGTCACATCTATAATTTCACCGTAGCCCCACAACCACATCTGACAGGCAAGGAAATAGACCCTCACAGTGGCCAGTGACACTCCCAGGGCCATATGGCTATTAATGACTTAGACAAATGCCCGGGTGTCCTGATCCAGGCCTGGGCTCTTCATCAGAATCTATTACATTCCCTTTCATCTTGGATGGACCTAGTGCTCTGTTCCCATCTTCCCATTAGAACCATGGCTAGCGGCCACCTGCAGGAGAAGGCAGGTCAGTGACAACCTCACACAGACCCTGGTGCTCAGCGAGCCCCTCCTTACTCTGCAGTCTCCCTCTAACCCCTGAGCTGTTCACACTCTGGGGTAGGCGCTTCGAAAGAGCCAAGGCCTGCAGCCCACCATATGCCTTCGGATGTGCAGCACCTTTCCTCCTCTGCACCTTCAGAAACAGCTGGTCCCAGAGATGGGTTCTCCAGATGCCCCAATACTTCCATCCGCCCAAGCTACTGGGTAGGGAAGATGTGTTCTCAGAGATGCTGAAGACTACACTCCAGAGGCTGCTGGCACATCCTGTCATGTGATCAGCCCTTAGTTTCCCTAATCTGTGAAGGCACAGAGACTGGAGACCCTCCTGCCAAGACCCTCTCAGGAAGCCAGGGAGAGATGTGCAGGTCAGGGAGGGGATGAGACCCCTAGGGAAAGGACTCCTCATTGCTACAGTTCATTAGAAATAAAGAGCCTCAGATGTGGAAAGGGCCTTGGAGATTGCAGGGTTCCATCTAGGAAACCGGCTGTGAGGAGCATTGGAGCAAGAGACTAAAACCAGACAAGTAGGGGACTCGGGGACGGAAGGGAAGGAAAGGGTTGAACAATGAGCAGAAAGACAAAGAACAGGCAGTTCCAAGGAGCCAAGAACGCAAATCATTTGCAGACGCTGGTGCGCTGCTCAACCTTCAAGGCTCCTGTGGGAGTGCCTGTCGCTGTGGGCTCAGGCACGTCCGCAGGTCACAGTGAGTGTGAGCCTGTGTGTGTAAATGTCCCTGTGAGTCATCCGTGTGTGTAATGATACTGTCAGTCTGTGAGTCATGGATTGTGTGTCAGAGCTGGGCTGCGTGTGTGTGTGTTCCTGTGCACAGCCTGCCAGGGTTGTTCATGCCCACAGTGACTCTGGAATGTGAATGAAAGCCAGACAGCGCAGCAGAGGGCAGAGCACTCCCGGGGTGAAGCTGTATTTAAAGGGCACCACGCTTCATTCACACCGTACATCACACACCACATTTCTGAACCTATTCCAGAGAAAGCCATCTGTCCCCCCTTCCTGCTGAAACCCCGCTATGGAGCAGCAGTGTTAAATTCTTTCAGGCTTAAGGGGTTGTTTTCAGAATCAGAGATAACCACAATCTTAGAATCTTAAGTTTCAACCCCTTTGTTTTAAAGAGAGAAAAACTGTGGCAGAGAAAGCCAACACCATGGTCCCAGAGTCACAGAGCTAGCTTGTAGTGAAACCAGGTGGGGACACAGCTGTCCTGACCACCACCCCCACCACCCCCACCGCTCAGACCTCAGCCCACCTGCACAGAGTGGGTCCATTTTTCTTTTTCCTCAGGCATGTGATGAGATTGCCTCTTTTTACTAAAATGCACCCACACCCTCCCATGGAATGAAACACTGATGTCGTGTTCTGAAGGCTGGAGTCCGTGAATAACCTCTGAGGCAAAGCTGGGGCATCACTAGCCAGATGGCTGTAGACCTAGAGTCATCTCACTTCTCCTAGGGCCTCCCTCTCACCCCACCCAGATCAGGAGGAGCCCCCAAGGAGACCAGTTCTTAGGTCTCTGCGTAAGTAACTGACCAGGCCCTCTGGCAGACTTGACACTTTGTGACTCACAAGTTGACCTATGAATGTCTCACTCAGGACTCCTGATTCTTTCTCTTCCACCTTCCTGATGGCTATATCATTGCTTAATTTAACTTGTCCAACAAAATTAAAAAAATAAATACAGTAGGGGATTTATTCTAGCTGTTCAGAGGAAGGATTTAATAGATAAAGAGCCTGAATCTGTAACTATGAAGATGAGGCTTGGGATTATCTATGAGTCAATTAACCATTCCACTCATTCTTCTCGTATGGCTCAGAGTTGACCTAACTTTAAAGGGATCACTATAGCCACTGAATTTATTGTTCTTATTTCATATTAATTAAGTACTTACTAGATACACAACGCTACTGAGGCTATTTAGTAGGCATAAACAGAGATTGATTATCTCATTCATTCAGACTTCAAAGCCCTTTAACTCCAATCATCTCGTCACTGAGTGTGGAGGCTACTGGAATGCAGAGTGCACAACAGGGCAAGGCAAGTGGAAGGGACAGAAAAACCTGGTCAGGTCTGAAGAAAAGCTGGTCTCACAACTGAGGCCAGGTTCTGCATTCACAGAATGGTGTTTTTCAAATAGGACTCTGCTAAACACCTGCCTTGGGAAAGGAGAGTTAGGATGTCTCATGGGAAAAACAAACTGGCAAACCAAGTAAATATCGATATAATATGTGTTCCTCGTATATAGTACATAGGCCAAAAGAGAATAACCAAATGTTTCCTTGAATAAAAATAAATATATTTACAAGAGTATTTATTTCATCATTACATGTAATAGCAAAAAGATATGAACATGTTCTGGCTGCATAGCTCAGTTAGAGCATTGTCCTGATACACCAAGCTTATGGGTTTGACCCCCAGACAGGACACATACAAGAATCAATTGATGAGTGCATAGATACATCAAACAACAAACCAATATTTCTCTGTCTCTCAAATAAATTTAAAAAGAAAATTTTAAGCTATAAACAACCTGAAAAATACTTTAATAGAAGATAAGTTAAATAAATTTTGGTACATCCACATAATGAAAAACACTACAGCTGTGAAAAAGAATGAGTTATATCTCCATACATTGACTTGAAAAGCAATCTACGGTTATTAGGTCAAAAAAAAGCAAGTTACAGAATATGATCTTATTTTGTATTTAAAAAATTGAAAGGGGTAGCCTATAGGTAGATATATGTTTACATATGTTTGCATATATAAAAAGTCAGGAAAATATGTATATGTGGAAAAATGTGGAAAACTGTGTATATGGAAAAAATGTAGAAGGATACACAAAAATGTGGTTACCCTGTTTACTTCAGAGGGTAGGGTTGGAATGGGTAAGAAAATTTTTATAAACTACATATTGTTTGACTTGTAAGCATAAACTATTCTTATAGCTTTAATAAAGAAGAATAAAATGTATTGTAAAAATAAAGAGAATAATAACAGGCCTGATAATGTTTACTGACCACACTTGCCATCAGTGTTTGCCCCATGTGAAATGCCTCAGCTATAATGACATTTCAGGAGCTGGCAGCCATCACTTGAGAAAACATGGCACATTTGGCCTCTGCTGTAGCATCATGGAACAAAACAAGGACTTCAGCTGTCAGCTCAAAAGAAAAATACTGATTTGCATGAACATATGTGACATAAATGTATTCAATGACTTTGAGATATCCCACTCTAAACAGAGTGAGATAAAATTAATTAAAACTAGTGCAAGTTTCTGGCAACTATTCCAAACTCCCCATTATTTATCCAGGGCATTGAAAATTGGAACACATCACAGATTCTTAAATCATACCCTGAATCAGGAGGAGGGAAGGGGAAGGGAAAGAGGATTTGCTGTATGTGCCAGGCACTGGGCTGGGCACTGTGCCTACCTCATCCCATTTGATCCTTATAATAATCCAGCCAGGTAGGAGGAAAGAGGACACACATACATACACATTCCAGCATGCACTAGAAACTACAGAACAAGGCAAGAAGAGAAGACCAACAGAGAGAAAGCCTGAGACTCAAGGAAGTAATACATCTATGGCCTTATGGTGGGCACTGGGCAGGCTCCTCATTAGTCCAGGGTTGTAGTAATTCTAGGGTCCTTTGGACACCTTGGCCAGGCTATGTCTAGCTTGACATTGCCTGGCTCTATTTTATCGCCCTCAAGGGTGTGAACTTCTGGGGGATGAGGCCTAAGCATGAAAGGAAGCTATAGTAATCAAAACTCTTCATTCCAAGTGACTGAAACCAACCTCAAAGCAACTTAGGCAAAACATTGAATTATTTGGCTGCCATAGCTAAAAATGTCATAGCTCAGTGGGATCAGGATTTAACTTATGTCAATCAGGACTCATTCTATCTCTGTATTTCTCGGTTCTATTTTCCTGTGTTTGCTTCATTTTTCAGGCAAAGACAGTCCCAGAAATTCCATGTTACTTGGTCCCACGCAATTATCTATCCCAATGAAAAAAAGCACTTGTTTCTTAATAGCTTCAGCAAAAGTGCCAGGGATGACTCTCATGGTCCCAGCTGGAGTCATGGGCCCATTTCTGAATTAATTACCATGGTGGCCTGGTTGACCAGGCTAAGTCAGCCCTTCCCAGATCACATGGATTTGGAATGGGGAACTCTTCTCTCCATCCAAAATTGGAAACATTAATATCAAAAGAAGGAAGAAATGCTGTGAAAGCAGACCATAGATATACATCACAATGTCACATTGAAACCTACCAGCAAATTGTAAACTGTGAGAAACTGGTAGGTGTTGGTTATTTGCACCTGTCACCCCTTGGCAATTGTTCTACACAATGTTAAAAATTCTGAAGACTCTAAAGACTGTCTTCTTCCATTGCCAAGGTTAAGAGCATGGAGATGCCCAAGAACTCTTGCCAGTAAGCACTGGAACCATCAGTTCCAGGCTATGGGGAATAACAGTTGCCTAAAGATCTGTGATGACAGAAGTTTCCTTGATGACGTGGAGGCTGGAAACACCCTGGGAAGAACTCCGGACTAAGAGCCAGGTACCTAGGTTCCAGTTCAAGTTCTGCCTCTAAAAGGTCATGTGCTCTGGAACGAGTGCCTTAAGTTCTCTGGTGTCAGAGTCCTCATATAAAAAAATTAGGTGACCTGGGCAAAGCACGGTATCTAAGCTTATCTTCAGCTTTAAAATTTTGATTCTAGGCCAGATAAAGTTGGAAGTTTACAAGTTGAAAAAAGTGTATGGGTTTCTGTGTGAGTAAATAAGTGAGGTAATAGAGATAATAGAGGACTGAAAAGCCATACCACACCCATTGGTCAAATCTGTAGCAAGTTGAACAACAAAATAAATGATGATAGTAATGGAATATAACCCATGAATAAAATAAGAATCCATGAATTAGTACTGATATACACACATACATACATGAGAGGGAAAAGGAAAAGTTCTTCTTTAGGGTAAAATGTCAACTAAAAGGAACAATGAAGTTGGAAAACCATCAATGGATACTAAACCTAGAGGGTGAAAGTTTGATGAAAAACAGGATGTTTACAAAGTTTTAAGACATCTCCCCATAGATTACTTATTAATTACACAGGGGAAATAATAGTAACTTTTATAGTGGTGAACACTGGAGACCACTACTTGAACCAATGATCAAAGTTAGCATCACCAACATTGGAACAAGTCAACCCCCTGTGTCTCTGATATGGTGCACTGTGAAGGCCACAGCACCTCGTCAGTGTCTTTCTTCTCAAAATGCATAACCTGAATCTAATCACAAGAAAATGTAGGAAAACAGAATTGAGGGAAATTTTACTTAATGATTGACTTGCACTATTTTAAAATGACAAAATCTAATGTGAACTTCTTTAATTAAGAAAAAATCAAGGTTATGAAACACAAAGAAAGGCTAAGGAATTGTCCTAAAGAGACCACGACAATTAAATGCAATATGTGATCCTGGATTGGATCCTGAACTGGGGAGAAAAATAGTTACAGCGGACCTTAGCAGGATAATTGATGAAACTGAGCATGGATGATGATATGTGCTTACACAGCAACATAGCTGGAGGACTCAGGATTATTCTAACAATGCCCATGTTACCACTGGGGAAGCCAAGGCTCAGAGAGATTTAAAAACTTCTCCATACCACACATTAGTTCTTTAAAGATTTTATTTATTTATTTTTAGAGAGAGGGAAATGTAGGGATGAAGAGAGGGAGAGAAGCATCGATGTGTGAGAGAAACATAGATTGGTTGCCTCTCACACGCCCCCTGACTGGGGACCTGACCTGCAACCCAAGCATGTGCCCTGGCTGAGAATTGAACAAGTGACCTTTTGGTTTGCAGGCTGATGCTCAATCCCTTGAGCCACACCAGTCAGGGAACCTCACATTATTTTTAAAAGTAAAATCCAAGTGATTATGTAAATCCCTAACCACTCACCTGCTGTGTATCTGAAACAAATATAATATTAAATGTCAACTGTCATTGAAAAAAATTTTAATGAAAAAAGATATCTCACAGCATTTTTTTAAAATAAAATAAAAATTCAAGTGGATTAGCAAATGAAATGTACTTTATAATGAAGAAATATAGAATATTTGTATAACCTCAGTACACCGAAGACCTGCACAGACTCTTACTAGAAGACATAAAGAAAAGACAGATTTGATTATATAAAATGTAAAACATAGTAAAAGATAACTTCAATAAAATTAAAAGATGAAACACTGAAAAAGAATATTTATAACACATATAACATAAAAATGAATAACCCTAATATACAAAAATTGCCTACAAATCAATTAGAAAAATACAAAAAATAAAAAAATAAGAAAAGAGGAGAAAACATATAAAGGCAAATCATCAGAGGAAATAAAATTAGACAATTATTATATGAAAATACAACAAACATTTCTTGTTGGCTATTCTTAGAAAAATGCAATATGAAGAAATGACGAGTTATACATAATTATTTAACATATTAAGTTGGCAACAGAGCAAAAAGATTGATACTCGCCCGTGCTGGTGAGGGTGCAGGATAATGGGCATCTATGTATAAGACAGGTCAAAATGTGAATGCTAAAACCTTTTTGGAATATTATCTTTGAAAATCTATTAAAACTAAAATTATACATACACATTAACCCAAAAATCCCACTTTAAGAAATTTAGGTTACAGAACTGAGTACCAATACATAATGAAACATGTAAAAAATGTTTATTATAGCATGGCTTGAAGCAGTCAAAAAATAAAAAATAAAGAAAAAGAAATTACCTTAATGTTAATTGAGAAATGATTAAATAATTTTATAGTACAACTATACTGTGGATCGTGCAGTTATTAAAAATACTAATAAATGAGCCCTGGCTGCTGTGGCTCAGTGGATTGAGCATCGGCCTGTGAGCCAAGTGTCACTGGTTCGATTCCCAGTCAGGGCACAAGACTAGGTTGCACATCAGGTCCCCAGTTGGGGGCACGAGTGAGAGGCAACGACACAGTGATGTTTCTCTCCCTCTCTTTCTCCTTTTCCCTCTCTCTAAAAATAAAATAAATAAACAAACAAATTAATTAATTTTTAAAAAATACTAATAAATGGATCCCTATATGTTAACTTAGACTCAGGATTCCCTTGATATATTCTTTGTTTTTCAACTTCTAAAATTATTTTTAGAGAGAATTAGGGGAAGGGAGAGAGAGAAAATAATATTGTTTTGTTGTTCCACTTATTTATGCATTCATTTATTTTTCTTGTATATGCACTGACTGGGGATCAGGACAAGCTTCGCGTATCAGGACAACACTCTAACCAACTTAGCTAGCCAGAAAGGGCTCCTCCATAATATATTCTTAACTCAAAAAATACATCTGTATTATGATTCCATTTTATTAAAATGCTTATTTAAGAGAAAAAAACACCTATATATGTACATATATAGATTAGCATTCATAAAACAGTGGAAATATTTAAGCAAACAGCACTACTCAGTAGAAGTAAAAGAAGCAAAGGGTAGAGAGAGTGATTGTTCAATTTGTTTCATTTGTTATAAAAGCATGTAACATCTGTAACTTTTCAAATAAAAAAGAATTAAGGCACTTCTTTAAGTTCAAGGGGTACTACATACAGTTGTTCAGATTGAGCACTGTACAAGTATCTGTTAGCGAGGAAGTATTCACATCGTAGACATGAGAGGGTAAAAGGAAGGGTGCAGATCCCAGCCCCAAGTCCTGAAGTTGCAGAAGAGTCCTCTCCTACTTAAAACCCATACCTGTACTCTGGAACACATACAAACTCAGAAGAGCACATGCAGCCGTGGCCAAGTAGCTCAGTTGGTTAGAACGGTGGCCCAATACCCCAAGGTTGTAGGTTCAATCCCCTGGACAGGGCACATACAAGAAACATCCAATGAATGCATAAGTAAGTGGAATGGCAAATCAATCTCCTCCCCACAATACCCCATCTCTCTAAAAATAATCAATAAACATTTTTTAAAGAGAAGAGCATGTGCATACATCAGTAGCACACTGTCATATGTATCACTGTCCTAGCCACACTCCAGGTGTCCCCTAAGATTAAATCTGTTGCTTGCCCTCCACTCTTGGGGACCCAATTCCCTACTCTGCCTTACTTGGAATCTGGTATGACACCTGAGGGAGGATGAAGGTGGATAGAGATGGGCTGACAGGGGCATATGTCCTGGCAGTAGGGAAGGGGCAGGCAGGGAATATGAGCATGTGAAGGTGTGGGCACATGTGTGTTTTTTGTCAGGACTGCTGCATGCTGGGGTTGAAGAAAGCTCTCCTCTGGGCACAGCCAGGATAGGGTTGCCTTGTCTACTGTTCAATGATACGCTAAATTTAACTGAATTTTACTTCAAGAAGAGGCACCTTTCTCTGATCTGCACAGATGTGCCATATGGGCAGGCAGAAGCCCTGCTAATAAGTGACAGAGACAGAATGCAATCCCAGACCCCACTCCATTATCAGCTGTATGACTTTGAGGATAAAAATATGATCATGGATGTTACAGAACTTTTTGAGAAGTCATAAATTATAAGATCTTCTAAACAATTCTCCAGGTCTCCAGCCAGCAGAGTGCCGGAACTTATCTAATCTGTTCCCAGCCTCCAGGTATAGGAGAACGCAGGCCACTGAGAGAGATTGATGTCTGTGATTCCTTTAAAGACACCACACCAGCAGCAACCTCATATTTTTCCATTTCTATTACATTTCGGGCTGCATTAGGTATGTAGAAATTAACGTGTTTTACAATGTTGGTACTCTTTCTTTGTAAGGATGTGGTCTATGGTGTGTGTGTGTGTGCGTGCATGCACGCGTGGGTAGGAATGATGCCTAGACAACACTTGTCTTATGATACTTATCCATATTTCTTTCCCCTCACTCCTGATGTAGAAAAAATAAGAATATTTGTTGAACATATTAATTTGAGGTCATTTGTTAAATGCTAGTGATTATGCTGGGTATTGGGGAAACAATACATAAGAAATAATCTTTTCTTCTCAAGTTCTGTGGTCCATCTGACAAAAAATTATCCTCGACTGTAATCTTTCACATGGAGTAATCTTTTATATGGAGTTGTGAACAAGGCACTCTTTTTAAAAAAATCTTCAACTGAGGATATATTTATTGAATTTGAGAGAGAGAGGAAGGGACAAAGAGAGAGAGAGAAAGAGAAATATCGATCGGTTGCCTCCTGCATGTGCCGCGACCAGGTATCAAATCTGTAACCCACGTATGTGCCCTGACAGGGGATTGTACCTGCAACTTTTTGGTGTATGGGATGGTACTCCAACCAACTGAGCCACCTGACCAGGGCTGAACAAGGCACTATTGAATGGAGGATAGTGTAAGGGTAACTTGGTGGTTTTAATGATTTCCTGGAAATCAGGAAGGGAAGCAGGAGATGCCAGTTTGGAAAGTGATGTTGTACAAAGTCTTGAAGAATGAATAGGAGTTTGCAAAGCCAAAAATCAACAAGAGTATTCTAAGCAGAGGAAACAAGAGAAGCCACTTGAATATAACCACCTTCTTGAACAGAACTATGATCCATTGCAACTGTCAGGGAAAAGATCTCACATCAAAAGCAGTTGATTAGAAGAAAAAAAAGTGCTTCAGAGCTGGCTACTCCATCAATCATCTCACACTAGGATCTGGCACTAGACTTTACATACTTTTATGTTTGGAGCTTTTTAAATTATGCATGTTATTATTTTCCATTATCTAGAAAGGAAGTGTTTCTAAAGCCAAAGACCAAAAGCATACCCAGGAATTTATTTTAAACCTAGGAATTTCCCCAAGGCTTGGAATTTGGTGTCTGGGTTCCAGATCTGGGGGTAATTGTTGGGCTCCCTTTTCAGGCCTGCCTGCGTGTGTCTCTACAGCCTTCCCCACCCCCATGTGCACCATCTGTTCAGCAGGGCATAGCTTTCCAAAGCCTTAGGTCAGCCTCTTCTGGTAACTCTACCTGGGGAGAAAAGCAGCTCTGATGACCCACCAGATCAAAGATAAAGCCCAAAGTGTTTACAATATCAACTTTCACTCCCTGGAGAGAAGGGCTGTATCTTTCTCTATGGCTGCAAAACCCTACTGTAGCTTTTTGAATGACTGGCTCCGTTGGCACCTCCAGGCCCAGGAGCCCAGCTGCTGCCCTAGCCCAGCCCAGGGAGGGAGGCTGCTGACAGGCCTCCCAACACGAGAACAAAGCTATCAGCCCCATCTCTGCAGGGTACCAGCCTCGCCCTCACACCTGCCAGGCGGGCCTTCTCTTTCTTGGTAAACTTCTTTGTCCGCTTAGTTCAGCACTGGGCACATGTGAGACTTTCAGTTAGTCTGTGTGGTTTATTAGCAGCTCAGTTTTGTGACCAGACCTTGAGATCTGGAATCAGGAGATCTAGTTTGACACTCTTTTCCCACCCGTGACCAGTTGTCTGTCTGAGCTTCATTTTCTTCATCTTTAAAATGGTGATGAGAATCATGTCTGACTTAGCTGTCTCTCAACGTTGTTCACTCATTTATGAGGATGGCAACACAGAGTACAAGAGGCATTATGGGGTGAGGGCTAAGAGCTCAGCTCTGGTGTTAAGCTGCCTGGGTTCACATACCAGTCTGTTATTTCCTAGTTATGTAACCCTGGGCAAGTTACATAGCTTCTCTGATGCCTTAGTGTTCCTCATCTGTAAAATGGGATTACAATAGTTCCTACTTCAAAGGGTCATTAGGAGGAATAAATGAGTTAATACTTAGGCAAAGAGTTTAGCACAATAGCTACTCTTGGAAGGTGCGGGGTTCTATCAAAGACACAGAGCTCAGAGTGTGGTAACTGTGAAGAGAATCAAATAAAATAAATGCAAAAGCGAATCCTGTCATTGACCTTCCCCATACACACCTTACTCTCACGTGTGCTTGTGTGTGTGGGTGTGTCCTCACTATATGATATGGTCCCCACCTACCAATCCAGTTCCTTGTTCTTTATCCTCCAGCCACACCAGACTCCTTTCTAGAGCTTGAACCTACCAAGCTCTTTCCTACTTCGTGGCTTTTGCTGACTGTCCCTTCTTCCTTGAAAAGTGGTTCCTAGAGTGGAGGCAATAGCATCTTCTGGGAACTTATTGGAAGTGACAATTATCTAGCTGTACCCCAGCCCTCCTGAATGAGATACTCTGGGGCCAGGCCCAGCATCTGTGCATGCTGATGCGCTCTCATGTTAATGAACCACTGGACCAGAGTAATCTTCCCTCTGCTCTCCATTTGGCTGGCTCTTTCCTAAGGAGGAAGTCCCTCTTACGTCTCTCAGAAGAGCACCTGCCACCAAAAGAGTTTTGTGAGGTGGCCTATGTTTTCCTTGATGATGATATTACTGAGTTTGGAAGAAATTAGAAGTCTTTTTAAGAAGTCAGTTTGGAACCCCATGGGAAGAGTTCTGAGTGAATGAAGTCAGAGAGACAGAGACAGGCACAGACACATGAAGATTTTCTGACCACACAGCCATTTCAGAACGAGAAAATCGAAAGCACAGGAGCCTGCAGCAGGTGAACTTACTTACTGTGGAGAGAAACTAAGTCACCTGGGAATACTTAACACCTAATGTAAAAGCAGAAAGTTAAGGAGGTAATTTATACCAATATTCTAATCTCAGCATAGTAGCTAAGTACAAACTTAAACATAAGGACAAAAGAAAATTTAGAGATTTCCAGTCAAGATGGTGGCATAGGCAAACATGGCTGCCTCCTTGCACAACCACATCAAAATTACAACTAAAATATAGAACAACCATCACTCAGAACCATCAGAAATTGAGTTGAACAAAAGTCTGACTACTATGGAATTAAAGAAACCACATCCATCCAGACTGATAAGAGGGATAGAGACACAGAATGGGCTGATCCCTCATCCATATGTGGTGGATAAAAATTCTGGAGGGGTATCTTGAAAGCAAGGAGTCCCAGCCCCACACCAGGCCCCCCAGCTCAAGGTTCCAGTGCCAGGAAGATAAGTCCCCATAACTTGTGGCTGCAAAAACCAGTGGTGATTGAGTCAGTGGAAGAAACTTCTGGAGTCCTAATGAATTCCCCCTAAAGAAAACACACATGGACTTACTCAGACTCACTCTGAGCTCCAGCACAGCAACTTGAAAGGCACCAGTGGCATTCAAGGAGAAACTGAAGTGTTTGGCATCAAGGCAGGAGCTGGGGGACAAATTTCTCCCAGACAGAAAGGTGGGCAGAGGCCATTTTCCCTTTTCTGAGCCCCCCCCCCCCATCCCCACAGAGTTGGCTGGTGGGTGCCATATCTGAGATCCCCTGGATAACACTGTTTGCCTCACCCTGGAGATCACCTGAGACTCTGTCCCAACCAACTTATGGGCCCACTCAAACAGGTAACCATGACTTTTTCATATGAATGACTGTTCTTGGCTCATGCTTCACAACTTCCTAAATTCTCTCAAACAAGCAACAGCTGGCCTCAGTAAGTCCTCAGCCTCTGAACCCCTTGCTAAGTGGCCCTAGTCCTGACCCTAGCAGCAGCTAGCCTAGATTCACAGCTTGGTTTCACATGGGAATCTCCACACCCAGCACAAGTAGCAGCCATCTCAGATTGCTTTATAGATCATGCACGGTAGCCTTGGGCAGAACACAGGTGGGGGGGGGGTGCTGACCTTGGCCTGCACCGCCCAGAAAACCCCAAAGCCAATGCACCCAATGGACAGCTACAGACCATGTTGGAGCACCACCACCCTGCCACTGCACAGCTGATCCTCCACGGAGGGTGAAGGTTGGTGGTCAGTGGTCACAGCCAGTCCTTACAGCTGACTGGCCTGGGTAAATCCTTCCCATTGACCTGCCAACAACAATCAAGGCTCAACTACAAGAGAAGTGTGTACCCAGCCCACACAAAGGCCATGCCTCAAGTACCCACCTTAGGTGATAGGGGAGATTGTGCCACTGGACTCTACTGGACACCTACTACATTAGGCCATGCTACCAAAATAGGGAATCATAGCAGCTCTATCAAATACATAGAAACAAACACAGGGAGGCTGCCAAAATGAGGAAACAAAGAAACATGGCCCAAATGAAAGAACAGATCAAAACTCCAGAAGAACTAAAAAAAAATGGAGATAATCTATCAGAGGCAGAGTTCAAAACATTGGTTATAAGGATGCTCAAAAAAATTAGTGAGAACATCAACAACATAAAAAGATCCAGTCAGAAACAAAGGATATGCTAATGGAAATAAAGAACAATTTAAAGGGAAACAACAGTAGAGTGGATGAAGCCAAGAATCAAATCAATGATTTCAAACATAAGGAAACAAAAAACAAACAATGAGAACAAGGAGAAAAAAGAATTTTTTAAAGATGAGAGTAGTGTAAGCAGCCTCTGGGACAACTTCCAGCATTCCAATATTCACATCACAGGGGTGCCAGAAGAAGAAGAGAAAGAGCAAAAAAATTGGAAATGTATGTGAAAAAATAATGAAAGAAAACTTCCCAAATTTGGTGAAGGAAATAGACATGTAAGTCCAAGAAGCACAGAGAATCCTAAGCAAGATGGATGCAAAGAGGCCCACTCCAAGACACACCATAATTAAAATGCCAAAGGTTAAAGATAAAGGTAGAATCTGAAAAGCAGCAAGAGAAAATAAGTTAGTTACCTAAAGGGGAGTTCCCATAAGAATGTCAGCTGATTTCTCAAAAGAAACTTTGCAGGCTAGAAGGGATTGGCAAGAAATATTCAAAGTCATGGAAAGCAGGGATCTACAGCCAAGATTGCTCTCCCCAGAAAAGCTATCATTTAGAATCAAAGGGCAGATAAAGAGCTTCCCAGACAAGAAAAAACTAAAGGAGTTCATCATCACCAAACCATTATTATATGAAATGTTAAAGGGACTTATTTAAGAAAAAGAAGATCAAAACTATGAACAATAAAACGGCAATAAATATGTATCTATCAACAATTGAATCTAAAAAACAAACTAAACAAACAAGAAAAACAGACAGAATCATAGATATGGAGAGCATTTTGATGGTTGCCTGATGGGAGGCGGATGTCGGGGAATGGGTGAAGAGGTGAGGGGATTCAGAAGTACAAATAGGTAAAGTAACAGTATAGGAAATGGAGTAGCCAAAGAACTTATATATATATGACCCATGGACATGAACAAAGGTGTGGGGATTGCCTGATGGAGTGGGGGGTGCTGGGTGGAGAGAGGCCGAAGGGGAAAAACTGGGACAACTGTAATAGCATAATCAATAAAATATAATTTTTTAAAAATCTAGAAAGATGTTACTAAAAATAGTTATGTTAGAGATACCTAGGAAGTGTTTTTTTTTTCTTTTAACATATTGTCTCATTGTAGTTAAAAAAAAAATCAAAGTTCATTAATTTATGGTTTTTGTTTAAATATATCTCAATAGACAGATACATATATTCTTGACATATCTTTGGTGTGCATTACTGAGGCAGACATGTCCACACTCACCTAACAAATAGCATCGTTCTCCCTGTACAAGCAGAGATAGAACCTGGAAGAAATGAAAGGCTCCACAAATTTCCATTTTAGTGACAAGAATGCAACAAGGTCATGAACAGGGAGAGCAGCCCAGGCTGCTGATGTGCACAAGCAGACCTCCTTATCCGGTGCACTTCTGAAGAAATAATGCAATTGTGAGGGGCCATAGAAGCCACAAATAGAACAAAGGGAGGAAAGGAAAAATCAATATGCAGTAAGAGGAGGACAGGAGCCAGGCGTGATGTCTGAATCTTGCTGGCAAGAAAGGGAAAGAGGCAGCAGCTAGGTCAATGGCCTTTCACCCCATATCATGGGGCCTGGGCACGGACAGTGTTCCCAGATCACTTCCCGGCCAATCTGCACACAGCCCATTCATGGCAGACACTAGTATCCATCTTCCACATGTGGGGGATCAAGAGTCAGAAAGATGACATAACTTGCTCCAATTCCCATCATAAATAAAAACAACGAGATTCGAACCCAGAGTCCCACCCAACCCCTCAGACCAAGCTCTTTCTCGGCCAGCACATCTGTCTGGTCCACGAGGACGTGCATGGAATATGAGCCACAGCAAGTTTGGAAGGAGAGAGGACCACTTTACCGGTGTTTATGGAGTTGGCTCCCCAAAGCCCATTCACCTGGGAAACAGCCTCTGGGGAAATTTGACTCCCTGCCTCTCTCCCAGGGCTGCACAAACTGATGTCTATCTCTCTAAAGCAGTCGGTGTGAGACCAGCTGTGAGACCAGCTAACGGCCTTCGCTTGGGCCTCAGAAGAGAAACATCTTGCTCCTTGGGACTCCCCCATTCCTGAAGGCAAGCAAAAGAGATGGGGGAACTCAGAGAAGCAGGGCATGGCAGGTGTGAGGCTCCCTATGCTGAACTCACCATTCTTTCCTATTTGGGCTCTCGTCAGGGGGAAAGCAGGGACCCCCTGTATGCATCCACACCCTGAGCGTCTGAGACCATACATCACTCCTCTCCCTCCCTCCCACTCTGTAGTGTTTTAGTTAGAGAGTAAGACAGAACTTGCTAAATCAAAGTGGTTTCCCCAGCAACAGTGGCAGAAGCAGGTTTACTTACTCCAGGTAAATAATGCATGAGCTCAGGCTGGGAAATACAGCAACCAAGTTCATGTTACTAACGGGTTCACTGAACCTCGCAGCTCAGCTCCTCAGCCCGAGTCCCAGGGGATAAGGTTGCAGTTTCCTACTCACCCCGCCCCTCCAAAAGAATCCTTTCTTATTCAGGCTGCATTTTTTTCCTGGCTATTTCCTATTCCCTAAATCAAATTGCCTCTGCCTTCAAGAGCAAGAGACTAAACACCCATCCTTCATGTGGCTTCTCCCATCTTTAAAAACAAGATTTTGGAAATGGCTCTATTTTGCAAAGTCCAATAAAGCAGCAAAGATTGGCACTGGGCTCCCCAGTCTGCCAGACGATGGTTCGTTTCCAAATCCAGTAGGTGTACCTGACAGGTCGGCCAGGTCCCCACGCTCCCAGGCACATACGCTCTCTGCCAAGAAGAAATGTAAACTGAACCAAATTGTGAAAGAACAACTCATGATAAAGACCCTGTGCTCCTCCCTCCCCCTGAGAATAACTGATACTGAATCTACATCTCTCTGCCCTCCCTGAAGATGTTGTACTTTCTCCGACCGCTACTCTAAAAGTAATAAGTTCTTTAAAAATTTTATAAATATAAAGTTATAGAACGCTATAAAAGAAAAAACTTTTTCAAATTACAGAGAACCCTCCCAATTTGACATCCTGCCCCTCCCCTCCCTGATGCCAAAGAGAATCGCTCATTTAGATGATTGAAAATTCAGTACAAGAAGAAATTTTACACCAGTCATAAACAAGTGGAAAGTCGGTTATCAGGGAAAAAGGTGATGATTTAGTCCCTGCCCAGAAGGACTTGCTACCTTTGGGGTTCCCCTCTGAGAGTAGTTAGGCCTCCAAAGTTGCGTAAGATTAAGCGCTTACAGATGTGTGTAGCATCTGATTGTCTATCTGTTCGAGCAACTGTGCAGAGAGTGGTTGTGCCTCTATTTCCCTAATATCCCCAGCACTTGGCACCCTGCCTTGTGCACAGTAGATACCATCTAGATAGGTTAAGAGAGGAAGAAAAAGTTGATGAAATCATCTAGTTCCCCTAAAAAAAAATTAAGAACATGTCTCAACGCAAGCAATGAGATTTAGGCAACACTTGCCATTTGCTGTGTCTGTTTAAATATATTCACAGCATTTTAAAGTGGTCTGATGCAAACCTTGTATAAAATGTCAGTGTTAATGAGTAACAAGTATCTGTGGAAATGCTCCTGTTGAAGGCCTCCCTCTTTCTCAGGTGGAAAGGAAATAATTCAACCTGACAATAGATACCACTCTGTGTTTGCAAAATTAGTCAAGTCTTCAGTGAGTATCATAGCAACCTAGTTGGTCTACGGAAATGATGGCAGTTTTGCATTAAAACCTGAAAACTGAACAGCCAAATCTATTAGAAAACTATTTTTTTAAAAAGACCAAGGAAGAAGGAAAGTCTGCCATATGCTACAAACATGGATGAACCTGGAGGACATTCTGTTGAGTGAAATAAGTCAGCCACAAAAACACAAATACTGTATGACTGCAAAAGAATAGAGACAGAAAGTAGAATGGTGGTTGCCAGGGCTGGGGGCAGGGAGGAGAAATGGGAAGCTACTGTTTAATGGGCATATAGAGCTTCAGTTTCCCAGGGTGAGAAGGGGTATGGAGGTGAATAGTGACAATGGTTGTACAACAATATAAATGTACTGAACACCAGTGGACTGTACACTTAGAAACAGTTGAGATGGTACATTTTATGCTATATGTATTTGACAACAGCAAAACATAAGGGGTGTACACAGGGCAACTAAAAAAACCTTCAGGTACCTATTAAAGTAGCTTAGGGCAAATCATCGGATAAAGCCATGTCTGACCTGCAACTGAAATAAAGTGAGGTGTCTGGCCTGGGCTGAAACTTTGTTTAGTTGATCCAGAATCACACAGTCACTATTAAACATTATGACAGGCACATAAGGAATGGAAACCTGCTCAGTGACACCAACAAGGAAGTGAGTGAAGGTGTAATTGGAGGACATGCACCCCATCTGCCGCAGATCACGCAACAGGTATCAAACAATTACACAGCAACAGTCAGCCCTCAATGTGGGCTGATGAATGGATTGTGCAACATGATAGCCCACACTGGAGAACACTTTGGGGAACAACCACCACAGTATGTCCTGGAATTGAGCTGTAACAGCCCATCAGCGATCCTGTCCAACTGAGCAAACAGTTGTCTGTTGAAGAAAATGAGTAACTACTGTGGAAGTTATTGACAGGATCACAAAAGTCTTCGTAGAAACATCACAAAACCTATTTAGAAAAATAAAACAATATGTGTCCCTGAGAACTGTCCTAGAGTAACCATGAAACCTGAGAAATCCTAGAGTAAAATCTGCCATCCTTTTGGAAACAGGAGAGGTACCCAGACGCTCAATGCCCATTTTTCAGGTATCAGAAACTAACACTTTGGCATCAATTCAAAAACCAGTACATCTAGACAATGACCATAACAGTATGACAGTCCTGTCCCGACAACACGTTATTCTCACGTTCTTGGCTAAATGCAAGGACTGTTATAAGAAGTTATATAAACACAGTACTATGTTCTACCTGAACATTTCATAGTATATATAAATAATACTTTCAAAGCACTATTAGGCCTTCTATAGAATTTATATTTTTGTTTCTATTTTTTTCCTCCCATTTTACTACTCCAAGAAAGCTATGGGACTAGTTGAAGCAGCATTTTACTGGAGAGAGAGCCCAGGTGGGTCCTCCAGGCTTGTCTTTGTGGCCCGTGTCAACACTGTAGCTACACTGGGACAGTCACCCCTTTATGAACACATCCTTACAGGTCATTATCCAGATGATACGCTCCAACACTTTACATGCTTCCCCCTGTGTTACCCAACAACGAGAGGAAATATCAGACGTGTCTGTGGCCCTAAGTGGATAGACAATTTCTGACCCTCCGCTTCACTTAGTGCTATGTAAACCAAGAGAGCAGTATGATTCTGAGAGCTGGTAGAATGGGCACTCCTCCCTGTCCCGTCCCCTGCTCTGCCACATCTCCAGTGGCATGCACATGCCTCCACGATGACCTTGCCCTAGCCTCTGACTCACCGAATCGCTGCCCTGTGCCTCTCTGTGAACTACAGGGAGTGATTTAGGAGTTTGGGCCTATAGAGGGCCAATCAACCCAGCTACTGGGATGGAAGGTCCCACAGAACGGCTGAGGTCTCAGGTCAAGGCAGCGTGGGCTGCATAGCAGGAGACAAAAGGCCAGTGGTCAGTTGGATGGCCAGCCAGACAGTGACTGAGTGGTGTTCACATGACGGCTCTGTCTTGCAGCCAAGGAGTTAAGAACCATGTGAAGGCCTCTTTGGAGGGAAGAGGTATGGCCTGTGTCCTAAGTCTCTGATGAGTTTTGAGGGGACCCAGGGGGTCCCCAGTTACTATCAGAAGGAATTACCCATTCTGCTGTCCAGACACAGAGCTTGGGTCTTCCTCTACTGGACCAGACTGCATTCCACACGTCTTAGAGCACGGCTCCTCCTTCAGTGTTCCCAGAGTTCTTTTCTGCTCCTAAAATATCAAGAGCTCCAGTTTAACTGCACTGACCCTACACCTCAGGCTCCATTCTACCCCTGAAAGAGAAACCAAACTACATTCTCATCGAGCCTCCACCTCTTAGACCCTAGCTACCATGCTCCTTACCTGCCCCTCAGCCTTCAGAGGAAGTCTGAAGGCTGATGGAAGCAAGAGGAATCAGAAGACTGAGGTTTCTGGGCTCCAGGACCAGGAACTATATTCCATCTCCCCTCTCCCTCCCCTCCACTAACACACAGTCTCTCTCACACCCACATCACATCTGGGGTCTGAAAGCACCCCCACTTCTGCAGCACTGTAGAGTCTCAAATGCACTTTCTCACATTCACAAAAGTCCTGCAGGGCAGGCAATATTACCTCTTCCACAGATAAGGAAACTGAGGCTCAGAGGCATTAAGTCCATAGGGTAGAAAGTTGGTTGGAGCAGTGAATGGTAGAGAAGGAACTGAGGCTGGCACACTGGTCCCCAGCCCAGAGTTCTCTGCGACATCCTAATCTCTCCATGCTTCTCTTGCTGTCCCTATAGCACCTGCCCTTGCCAGGAGGGACGCTGTTCTTCTTCAAGCCTCCTTTACCTCTTTGGAAACTAGGGCACTGAATATAAATTATAACAGTGCCAGGAAGTTGGGTTCTCCTTTGATCTCGCTTGTGAGGAGCATGTGGAGGCAGAGAACGTGAGAAACGCTGCCAGGATTCAGGCCCCAGACAGCACCAAGGGACAGCACGCGGGAGACCCACCTCCCGCGGCCCCTCCTGTGACGTCAGGCTCTATTGTCAGCGCTGCCCCTGGAGGGGTCTGGCCCCTGCTGGCACAAGCAGCCCCTGCTCTGGGTTTCTTCTAAGGGAAGGCTGCAGAGGCACTACAGGGCCTCTGAGACTTCAGCAGCCTAATGGGATGCAAATTGGAATTTGCTCCCATAAAGATATATTATGCATGGACTTTCTATTAGATTTCACTTGGAAACTCATCATCCATCACCCCGGCAGGGCCTGCACCACCTCAGGCCTGCGTCAGCAGTTTCTTTTCATCTAGTGTCCGATGCCAAATTCATCTCCCTGGCTGGGACCTGGGGGACTCCAAAGGTTTGGAACGTGGCCTGGGTGGAGTGGGAAACCACTTCCTGGCACCCTCTGTGGTTGTCCTGCCCTTGTTAGAAGAGGCAAGACCCAGATGGGAAATAGGAGACTGACCCGCACAGTTGGGGCCATCTCCGGTGGGAGCAGATGACTTGAGGGGGCAGTCTGGGCTGAGAGGGAGAGGGGATGAAGACTGTCCAAGTGCCCAGACACCAGACTTTTTCCCCTGGAGGTAAATAAAGTCTTCTAACAGGATCAGTCGGAAGACTTTCCTTCATTTACATACATAGACTCATATACACATACACACTCATACACACCCACACATACACATAAAACCCACATCATGTCCTGTACTGTACACACACTCACAACCACCACACATGTACACATACAGCCCATCCACACCCTTACATATGCACATACTCACAACACGTACATGCAACACACTCGGACTCATACATATGCTCACACTCTCATTGATATACATACAATTTATATACATATTCTCACATACACAGCACACTATGCTCATACATGTACACACTCATACCCATATGCTTCCACATGCTCATACCCACACAGACACATGCAACACTGCAACACAAACACTCATATCTCTTACACTCACATTCACACAGCACACATATGTTTATATATATGCACACTCACACTTACACACACACCCACAATCACATTATACACCACACAACCCCATATCCCATTCCCCACATGTATACATGCAACACACCACACAATACTCATTTACACACAGCCATACATGTACACACACATACATCCAGTATTACCTCTGAGGCCACAGAAGAGAGCCTTTCTCCACCCATGAAAGGCTGGGGATGCAACTTTCCACGGTCGCTAGGATACGGACTCTGTGGGTGTTATTGGAGCAATGGCAGACAAGTTCCCAGACTCTGTGGGAACACTGCTCAGGGAAGTGGGCGTCATGTTTTCTTCTGCAGTGTCTTCACACCACTGGAAGGGCAGATGGGCAATGAGGTACAAGAAACCCAATAGGGAGAATCAACTGGGCACTGGAGACATGATAAACTGCCAGGTGAGAAAGAGCAACTTCAGCCCCCGAAAACTGTGAAACCATAAACTCAACAGCCACTGTTGACTGAGCATCTACTATGTGCCAGGGATGAGCTAAGAAGTCTATGAGACCCAGAGTCGGCTTGCCAGGAAAAGACACCCAGCCAATTCACAAAAGATAAGCCATAGCCAAGGACAGTATATGATACACCAAACAAGGGTTTTTGAGCTATATGTGCTAGTCTGGGCAGTCAGAGAGGGACAGAGTCACCATGCATGGGCTGGAGTGATCAGAGAAGGAGGATAAGGGAAGAACATGACAGTGGAAAGATCTGTGTGAGCTAAGGCTTAAAGCTAGAACTACAGAAGATGTGGGGTGAGGAGTCAGCCTCGAAGAATTGGAGATTAAGGGTCTGGTCCCTGGGTTACACTGAGGTTAGGAGCCTGATTTAAACTCACCTTTGCTTCACCTGAGAAAGGAGAAAGGAGAAAGGCCTCTGCTTGTCCTTCAGCCATGCTTCTAGACTCACCTCCTCCAGGAAGCCACCCAAGATCTTTCCCTCTTCAGAGCCTAGTACATTTGTTGTCGCTAAGAGTAATGTCTTGTAGACTCGGACTTAGATCAATTCAACACAGTGAGTTGTCGTGGTAATTCCCTGATGTAAAGAGCAGAATCCTTGTCTACCAGGGCAAGTCATATAAATTCAGAGCTACACTAGCAATCTTAGTGTCATTTCTCACCAGTGTTATAAGGGATCAGAGGAGGAGAAGAAAATATTTGGATAAGAATCAGAAAAGGCTTCATAGAACAGATGGTGTTCAAGGACAGGATGAATGTGTTATTTCTCTGTTCATCAGCTTACATGTCTCCCACACTAAATTGTGTTTACATCTTATACCTCTTCATCTCCTGTAATGCCTGGCACAGAACTAGGCATTAGTAAGTTCTCAATAAATTTATTATCTGATCCATTCATTCAATATCCACTTGCTTGCTCACTCACTGATAGAGCTTCTAGAATATATTTCACTTTCAGAAAAGTGAGAGCTCGCATCCAACCTGCTCCCAGCTATGTGAGGGTGAAGGCTGGCATGTTAACTTGGGCAGCTGGTGGCTGCGACTGATATAAATCAGTGTAGTAATGGAATATAATTTAAAATCTTAGAATTAGGACCTCAGAGATATTCTATGTCTTCCTTTTACAGCCAAAGCCTCGGGGTATTAAGTGGCTATGCAAAGTCCCAAAGGTGATTAGATGAAATCAAAGGAAATCATACATTAAAAAGTCAGCTTCAAAATAACTTTACAGTGGATAATCTTAATAAATACTATCTCAGTCAAGTGACCAAGATCAACACCAACAGTGATGTCATGTTATTAGTATACACTTCTTTTTTTTTTTTTTTTTTTAGATCTTATTTATTTGTTTTTAGAGAGAGAGGAAGGAGGGAGAGAGAAAGAGAAACAGCAATGTATGGTTGCCTCTCATACACCCCTAACTGGGGACCTGGCCTGCAACCCAGGCATGTGCATTGACTGAGAATTGAACCGGTGACCCTCTAGTTCCCAGGCCGGAATATATACTCATGATATGATGTGCTGAAAATGGCACTTCTATGTTCTTTCACCCCCAAATGTAACTCAAGTCTAATTGTGAGAGAAACATCAGATAAATCCCAACAGAGAGGCATTCTACAAAACACCTGACCAATACTTCTCAAACGGCCAAGGTCATCAAAAACAAGGAAATTCTAAGAAAACTGTTACAGCCAAGAGGAGGCCAAGGAGACATGATGATGAAACATAATCCTGGAACAGAAAAAGAACTTTAAGGAAATCTGAATAAAGTTAAGACTTTAGTTAATAATAATGTAGCAACGCTGGTTCATTAATTGTCACAAGTGTACCATACTGATACAAAATCTTAATAACAAGGGAAACTAAGTGGGTGGAGGGTAGATAAGAACTCTCTATACTATATTTGCTTTTCTTCTGTAAATTTAAAACTGCTCTAAAAGCAAAATTTAATTTTTAAAATTGTGTTTTGAAACAGTAAGAGCACTCTGCCCATCTTAGTCCCTAACAGACTCTCAGTCCAGTGTTCATCCTGTCTGATCATGTATTTGCTGGACGTAGTGATGGCTCCAAGTTCCTCTTGGTTGTGACAGTTTCTCAGACTGTCCTTGGTTTTGATGACCTTGGCAGATTTGAGGATTCGTCGGCAGCCGTCCGTCTCGAGAGATGATGGTGTAGCTTCTTAAGAGTCTATCTGCACCGCCGAGAATGGCTGTGCAGTCCAACTCGGGAGTGACACGGTATCTGTCTCCTCCCGTGTTGAATCGACATCTTGTGATGACGCTGGAGTGTCCTCTCCAGTGAAGCTGAAGCTACAGAGCCTGGGCAGGGTGATATGGAGGGTCTGCTGTTGCCCATGCAGCAGACCCCCCCTCTCTTCGCAGCTGAAGGGCCCAAGGGAAAGACGGAGTCAATACAGCTTGGCTTCAGGTGCGCCGCAGGAGTTGCCGGTGTTGACTACAACGTCAAACCGCCTTAGGGACTCCGGCTCCGGATTTTCTGTCAGGGTTTACTCCCTTAGCCTTTCCCCTGAAGAGGTATGCCGCAAGGCAGCGGAGGTTTTTTGGAGTCAGAGTTTTCCTTCTCTGAGATTTGAGGATTACCAATCAGGTATTTTGTAGAATGTCCCTCATTCAGGATTTATCTGCTGTTTTTCTCTTCTTGCCCCTGTGCAAGTCAGAGGGGGAGGTACTTCCACTTCCCTTCATTGTGGGGACTCTGTGTCCAGGGCACTGAGGAGCCAGGGCAGCTGAGGAAACCAGTGCTTCAGGGAAGCACGTGGGCTGATCAGAAACCAGCCGTGGCAACCTCACTCAGTAGCGCTGGACCTGATATTTCCCCAGCTTTGCCATATGTGGGAGGCTTAGCATCGAGCCAGGATAGGTCCAAGAGGGAGAGGGTCTTGGCTTGGGACTGGATATTTCAGAGGACTTGTCTCTGCATCTTTCCAGAGCCAATCCAAAGGACAGACTTCTCCACAGCCGGGTTTTGTGGGTCCACGGGGACCTATGAGACTGCGGATACTGGGACTTATGAGAAGTTGCCTTGACAACCCATCCTTCCAGGTGTGTGGGAGAGAAGGCAAGTGCCTGTGTGAGTTCTGAAAAAAGATTCTAGGATGTAAAGCTGCTGTTAGGGTGTAGTCATCTTTATCGTCCCCTGGGTCCCTTCATTATACAATGCCTTAGCTTCAGTCCTGTTGATAGGGAGGCAGTCACTGGCTACTGAAGTGTGTGGGTTTGACTTGGCTGGCAGGAAAGCTCATGCTAAATCCGGTGGACCATTCGAGATGTCTAGACAGGAAGCCAGGCTGAGAGAAAAGCAAGGACACTCCCCTTACGCTAGAGCCCAGAGGCTGCCAGGCAGGCTGCTGTCACTGCTTTAGGAGCCCAGAGGATCAGTTCCCTGGGGTCTGAGTGCCAGCCCAGGACACACACTTATGGCAGTAAAGGGTGTGCCTGCCCCAGCCCAAGTGCAGCCAGGACGTGGCAAGTGGAACAGACATGCCGCCAATGGGTGGTACGCAGGTGAATGTGGCCCAGCGTGACCTTGAAGTTGAGGTTGGGGGAGTGGACCTGGCATCAGAAATTTGGGCTCTTGTCCCAGAGCCAGTACTGAGCATACTTTGAACATCACTCAACATCTAAGCAGGGGTACAGGAGGGAATGGAGAGGCTTGGGGTTCTAGCTCAACTCAGCCAGTGCCAGCCAGTGTTTAGCACTGGGTCCTTGAACAAGCAGTCTATCTCTCAGTTTCCCCATTTGTGAGTGGAATTACCTCTCCCCCTGCCTCACCTGCCTCCTGGGTGATTATGAGGTGAAGATGAAATGATATATGGGAACAGACCTGTGTAAAATGCTCGGCAGGCCTTACTATTACAAATGATGTTTATATTGTAAGCTTCGAGGCTTAAGATACTAGGTTCCATTGATCTGGGAGACTCGACTTCCTTTGGCTGTCAGTCACGGAGTTGCTTAGGTTGAAAAGAGTCTTACAGGTCACTTAACTCAGCACACCCATCTCGTCCTTGAGAAAAGTTACCGCACTTGAGTCTGAGATTTCTCAACATCCAAGAACTAGTTTGTATGTGAGTCGGGCCTACAGCTCAGGGCTCCTGATTCACACACGGGGCTCACACATTGTGCCCCACTGTTCTGTCTCTGCCAGGGCCGATTCTTCCGGTGCTAAACATCTACATCTCACTTCCAGCAGCAAGAAGCCAGCCCAACAGCCTTCTTTTGCATTTTAGTGCACACCCACTCTCCACAGCTTATTGTATCACCAAACACCCATGCCAGATTCTGGGACTTTAAGGAAATACACAAGAGTGACAGACACAACAGAAAGATGATAAGCAAGACTTCCTTTGGAACTTCACCAGCGTGGATCGGCTGTATGCCTCAAACTCCCACCCTCAATCTGTTCACCAACCTGTTCACCAGCCTCATTCAAGCTGCTCCTGAAAGCCTCTCCTCTGGTAAGTCTTCCCAGATCAACTAAACTACTGGCAGCTACTGGGGACTGGCCCTGTCTGAACCTAGTACTTCCTTGGGTGTTCCTCACCCATCTTCCACCTCAGCAAGCACTGGGACTTGTCCTCCAATCCCAGTGGCTAAGCCAAGCTTTTGCCTCTTCTCCTGGCTTCTGTGCAAGAACAATTTCCGGTCTCTTCTGCCTGCCAGTCTGCCCTGATTCCAGTCACGCTCTTGACATATATTTGATTTTGATATTTTATTGTCTCTTGATGTATGCGCCTCCTGCTTTTATCTGGTCACGAGCCTGCCCGCCCCTTATTTCCTTATGTCTGTGTTGTTTGTCTGAGACACACATAACTCAGGGGGTCTCATTATCAAGAGAGGAGAATTGCTTGCCTCTGCCCTTTAGTTGATTCAATCAGGACTCCATCCTCTCTGCTTTAAACAGGTCCAAATTTCATGTCTCATCAGCCTTAGCTACAGAGCTTAATTCCCTTTCACCAGACAGTCTCCTTATTGATAAGTGACAATTCTCTCTTTGATTTCTTTTTAGCCAAATGACTGGACAGACAGACAACTTCATCTTTTTCTTCCTCAGACTTCTACTTACCCTAACCATTTACTATCTAATGATAGTGTTGTTTAAAAGGACCCTGCAAAAATGCTACCATTATATAAGGGCAGGTAGAGGGGAGGAGATAGAATATACACACATGTATACACGTATATTTTGCTGTCAACTACAAGTTATCTCTGAGTGATGCACAACAATCTGCAAATATCAATTGTCTTCAGAGAAAGTTTCATTATATACCTTCTTCTACCTTTTGAACTTTCAAAACTTTTTAATGAATTATTTCATATATACAAAGAACTTCTGAATGGTTCTATATACGAAATAGAAATGAATCCTTCCCTGTGGATGCACCATCCATCATAAGAAATGGGACATTATCCATAGTGTTGGAACTTCCTGCATCTCCTTCTTGATTCTATAGAGGTAACCAGTGTTCTTATCCTCAATTTGGCTTGCTTCTAGAGTTTTATCACAAATATATGTATCCCTAAGTAATACAGCATTAGCTCATCTGACTTGTTTTGAACTTTGTAAGAAAATTGCATCACACAGTATGCATTTTTCTGTAATGAGCAAATTTCTCTCACCATGGCCCTAGGATTCATCTGTGCTGACACTTGCAGCTTGAATTCATGTATTTCATTGTTACTTAACATTCCACTGAGTGAGTATACCCCCTTTACTTATCTATTTTCCTGGTGTTAGACATTGGATTATTTCCCATTTTGGCTGCTATGAACTTCCTCATGCCCATCTCTGGCTGCACGTGTGCAAGAGTCCTAAGAGGTCGGACCCTGGCAGTGGTACTGCTGGGCCATAGCTGGGCCTTCTGCTCAATGATCACTTGCCAAATAGTTTCCAAAACAGTTGTATCAATTTGCATTCCTGACCAGAGGCATGAAGGGGTTTTGTTCCTCTGCATTCTCACCAACACTTAATAGTAACAGACTTCTTTTTTCCAATCTAATGTATGTGAAATGGCATGATATTATGAGCTTAATTTACATTTCTCTGGCTACTAAACATTAAGGACATCTTCTTATGTTTATGGTCCTTCATGTTTTCTCTTCTATGACTTTTGCAATGTTGAAATGTAAATATATTACTTATTCAAAAATATATATTTATTAAAATAGGCCTGCAATATCTCATTTCCCATATGCAAAGGGCTCCACCACTCTCACCCAAATCACACAAATACTATCTCAGGACAGTGTCACAATCAATAAAATTGCTAACAATACATTGATGAGTGTTATGGGTTGAATCGTGTCTCCCTGCCCCGCCCCCCCACTCCCAATTCATACATTGAAGCTTTAATTCCCAATACCTCAGTATGTAAAGCCTTTAAAGAGGTAATTAAGTTAAAATGAAGTCTGTAGGGTAGGCACTAATTCAATACGACTGACGTCCCTTATAAGGAGATTACAACACAAACAAGACTGACCAGGGGACAACCAAGTGAGGACACGGGGAGAAGGCGACCATCTGCAAGCCGAGGAGAGAGGCCTCAGAGGAAACCAAACTTGCCAACATTTTGATCTTGGACTTTCAGTCTCCAGAGCTGTGAGAAAATAAATGCGTATTATGTAAGCCATCCAGGCTGTGTAGTTTTTATGGCAGCCAGGGCAGACTACAGCAGTGAGCACACTACTGTTTACACAGTGCTTCCATATACTGTTTCATTACTCACTCACCATCAAGTACTAATCAAGCACACTCTGGGTCTAAGGGCACATTTCATTGTCAAATCCTCACTGCTGTCTTTTAAGTCAGGAATAAAAAACCCTATTTTTAAAATGAGGGATCAGAGGCTCACTGTATTTGGGGGAGTTCAGAGGTGGACCACTGTGATGGCAAAGGAACTGAAGACAGGATGTGAGGGGCCAGAGAAGAAAAAACTCAGGCAGATACACTCATCATTTTAAATAGTGTAAGACTCTCTGTTGTGTGGAAGAGGGAGTCCCTTTTTCTTTATGGCCTGCAGGGATAAAAGTAGGAAGAAACATCAGGAAGACAAATTCCACTTGAACAGAAGGAAAAACATTGACAGAATTGGAATTATCTGAAGATGCGAAAAGATGTTTTGAGTGTTTGAGTTGTCCCTAGAGAAGCTGGACAGCCCTTGATGAGGAATGGTACATGTGAGTGTGTGCTTGTCGAGAGTGAGGATCAAGCTTCAGATGTGTGGTTGGAGAACATGATATTGAGGGTCCCTCCCTAGCCAGAGAGTCAATGATGTCTCTGAGACCAGGTGACCAGTAAGCAGTTGGCCAGGAACAGAGCCTGTCTTCTGGATTCTGATTCTCTAGTCTTCCCACCATACCAAACTGCCTCTGAACAGATTAGCGGCAGGACAGTGAGTTCTAATGATGATAGCATTCACTCAGCTGCCTGGGGACAGAGCACAGTAACAGGGAATTTATAGCATTTGAAATGAGAGAATTAATTATTTACTTTCCCCTTCTCAGAAATCTGATAATGGCCAGGTAAGTAGCAAGAAACATAAAGCAACATGCAATTTTGAGAACTTCCTAAGCACCAGGTTTTTCATGTGCCTTATCATTATTTAATTTTTGCATTCACTCCAGCTATAATATTATGCCTTATCTCCACTTTACAGATGTGGAAGCTGTTTCTCAAACAGATGAGGCAACCATCCAAGCTTAGGAAGCTAAATCACAACAATGACCTTAACCAAATTCCCTAACCTCCGTATTTGAGCCAAAGCCTGCCTGATTCCAAAATCCACATCTTGTTACCTAATGGGTATTGGAATGCAAAAAGTTTTGTTTTTATTTCTGTAAATCCAGACTATTGTCCTTTAGTACTAAACCCAACATGAACAAGTTGCTGTGAAAAGGATTTATATGCCAGGAGGGCATCGGGGACAGGGAGGGACACTTCCTTCATATCCTTTGATTTAGAAAATGACACTCTCAGCCTCCAGTAAAGTATGATCCTTCAAGCCCTGGCCTCTGACCAGATTGCTGCCCTTAAGCTCCTCCATAGTGAAACTCTCTACTGGTATAACTAACTAATGCTTCCTTCTGCAGAGTGTTCTCTTCCCCTTCCTCTCTGAATGCTTTTATTCCAAAAGACAGTAAGGCCTATATCTAGCACAATCTCTCAGTAGAGAAGGGTCTACCATGGTCACAGCACAAAAGCCTGAATGATGTGTTCAGTCCTCATCTGAAAACTGGGCCCTGGAGCGCTTTAAGCAGAGTGAGGAGAGCTCTATGTACTTTTTACTTTTTCTTTCTTTCTTTTTTTTTTTTTTTTGCCCCAAGGCAAAATGTTCAACTCTGTTTTAGTCTGAGCCCCACCCTCCTTGGTTAGGACAGTACTGACGGTAACAATGCCAAGAGGGAGGAACTGGACTAGATCATTGTTTTTCTGCTCAGGAGCTGGAGGGCTGGGTGAATCCACTCCCCGAATCAGAAGCCTGCCAGAGAGCGGCAGCTGGAAAGGTTCTACAAAAGGAAGGAGCCTTCCCCACCTTCTACCAGCCGTTCTCTGACTTCTGGGGCCTTCAACTCCCTCTTCCGCATCCAGAAGTGTTAGAATCTAAGTCCTTCCCAATACAGCCTTGTCCTGGGAATAAAGAATGTGCCTCTTTAAGCTCTGGGCTTTGCTAGGACTAGGCTTCCCTCTCATCTCAAGTTTTGCTTCCAGAATCCTTCCCTCCTGCCTCCTAGGTCCAGTCTGCTGTATTATTCAACCCATCTGACCTTTTGGAGCTCAGAACAGAGTGCATTGCATTGTTATAGATAATAGGCCCAAAGGGCTGGAGAGGAACAGAACGAAGAGAAGAAATGTTGTTTTGTTTTTTGGTTTTCCATCAGGAAGTTTAATTTAGACTAGGTGAGCACAAAGCTGAGCCAGTTAAATACAGAACTTACGAGCCAGCGTGAGGCACAAAGCACATCTGCGGCAGGTCTGCCGGGGAGCCCTGCTCGGTTTGCGTTTCATTCCAGCCTTTTAGGGATGACTGTGTGGGGGAGCCCAGCTCTAAACTGCCATGAAGGGGAGAGCGGGCTGCTGTCTGCTTTGTAGGGGGAGATGAGGCGCGCCAGGCAAAGGAGCAAACACAGAGCGCTGGTGCAGCTGGTTAGAAGACAGGGACCGAGGCTGTAAAACCAGACCCGAAGAGAGAGGGGGTAGATTTAACAGAGGGAAGTCGTCACACATTCAGGGACCATGCACTGACGTTCCACAGGCCAGTTGCTGAGGAACCCCTGAATGGGGAGCACTGATACACAGAGGCACAACACGGCAGAGGCTGCTTACCTGCCACACGCGTTTGGATAAGTCCCTTGAGCTTGTTGGACCTGTTTTCACACCCACATTGGGAAGGGGTTAAATTTGATCAATGATTCCTAAATTTTGGACCAGTCCAACCTACTGGAAGTTTACTAAAGCTTTTCATATTGTCAAACAAGAATATTTTTAAAATATTGTCATCTACTCTTACTATCAGGTTTTAAAAGAAAGGACAGTTCAGTACTAAAAAATGAGAAGAGACATAATCTTAGAATGCTAAGAAGAGTTCTTTAAAAAATATATGGACAAATTACTATGTACAAGTATAATCTTACTTATCTCACTTTATTGCAGACTATTGAATGTTTCATCATAGAGGAAAGTCAAATCTGGAATTTGGGACTAATAGATGACTCCAGAGGCACTTCCTGACTCTGAAAATGCCATGATTTGGATCCCACCTGGGCAAGTGACCCAACCTCCCTTGGTGCTTTCCAAAGCCTGGAGAGTGGTGATGCTCAATGAACGGTGGCTGCTGTGCCCTGTGCAGATGACTCCTGATACCTGGAGAGCAAGTTATCATCCCCCTCCTCTAGACATCATTTTTCTGCCTCCTGCGGTACAAAGGAAGCTCCCTCTGGAGGTTCTGTCACTGTGACTAGGCCTGGTGGAGGGCTGCAGACAAAGAGCCAAGAAACACCTCCTTTTCTCTTCCACTGGAGGCAGTAAGCCACTCAGGAGGTGAGCTGGGTCTCCTTCATCTTGGACACAGTGGCGGCACTTGTAGTTAAAGTTTATTCATTAATAGATACTGGATTTAATCTCTGTCCTCTGAGATCCAGAGATGCTAAGGTCTACACCCATGGAAACAGCTGTGTGTGCACAGTTTGAATAGACCCAGCCCCAAGGAGGTTACAAGCTCTGGAATTTAGCACCAGATCAGCCAGGGGGAAGAGGGAAGGGAGACATCCCCAACACCTTAAACTGTCATTTTGATTACAGGAACAACTCGGGGAGCAGCTCCCCACATAGCCGCAGGAGCTTGAGGCAGGGCGAGGCATAGCTGCCCAGGCTGGACGAACTGTGGTGGGACTCTCTGAAGGAACTGTTGTCTGGAGACAATGCAGCCCAATAATGAACCTCTTCTGTCATCCCACAATGGCCCAGCTACAGAGACACCCCATGAAGGGGTCTCTCTTCTCAACAGGGACTGTTCTGTGTGGCAACTGCTCTTTCATTCCCCTGCATTTCTCCCCCTTTTTTCCTTTCTTTTTTTCAAAAGACTTTATTTATTTATTTTATTTTTAGAGCAAGGGGAAGGGAAGGAGAAAGAGGGAGAAAAACATAAATGTGTGTTTGCCTCTCGCGCACCCCTAGTGGGGACCTGGCCCACAACCCAGACATATGCCCTGACTGGGAATCGAACCAGCGACCTTTTGGTTCGCAAGTTGATGCTCAACACACTGAGCCACACCATCCAGAACTCCTTTCTTTCTTGCCATCTTTGTCTTTTAGCTACTTTAATTCTCCTGTTCCATTTTGACCTCTTTCTTCTCCTTCACTCTCCCTATTTCTGTTTGTCATGCCCTCTTAGGCATGAAGTCACCCTTCCTTATGCCATGTGGCCACCCTACTCCTGATTTTCTAGATAAATGGCTATTTATGTGCATGCCATCTCTCCCTACCCTGCTACCCCCACTCCACAGAGGCTATTTTAAATCACGCTTTCCCTTCTGCTGGAAGTGTGGGGAAGTCAGCAAGGTTTAGTGATTGAAAATAAGAAGCACTTGTAATGGAAGTTAATTGCAAGTGTTGCCATTCCTTCAAGTTATTTCAGAGTTCCCCCAGGCACAAGCAAGATGGCTTCTTTTTTCTGCCATTAAGAAGAATCCCAAAGGTCTGATCCAAGTGGTACACAGTGAGGTATGTTTACCTTCCTGCTCTCACTTCCTTGATTTGCAATGAAAGGGGCCATGTATAGCCATGGCTGACCCAAACATGGGCACAAGGTCACATTGAGGGCATCGCCTGGGTGCCTTCCCTACAGCTTGGCTGGCTGGCTTTGGGCTGCTGGTCTGTCTGTAAGAAGCCCCACTGCCTGGAAGGGTCAGCCTCTGCTACTGAAGCTTTTCTCCACCACTCACCACCCCCCCCAAGCCCACACTCCCCATCTCCACAGCACCTCTTAGGAATCAGGTGTGCAAAAATTCAGCCTTGTGAATGGGGATGGCAGGGCTCTGTGTTTCACTGAAGGCCCTCCTTAGTTCACTAGTGGATTCCCTGGAGAAAGATAATGCAGTTGAGGAGAGATTGATTGAATGGGGCAAGAAGGGCAGCGGGTTCTGCCCAGAAAGAGGAAAGCGAGTCAGAGGGCAGAAGCCAGGGCCAGGAACACTGTGGACACTCCATAGATCTTTAGCTTACCTCATTCTTTTAAAGCCTGGCTGTGAGGCAAGAAGAGAAGGAGAATCTGAGGCCAGACACAGAGAGAGATTGCCAAGGAAGTTATTGAGAAAAAGAAATTTGAGAATCACCAATCCATTTCATTCTTTTGATTGCTCACTGTTTTTTTTCTCTGCCTCAGTTACTTTTCTTTTGATACCTGTATTTATGAAACCCGGGTGCTATGGGTTCATTTCAGGATTAAACGCTGTATGGGGATGGGGGCAGATGAAGACCATGGATGGTGGTAAACAAGAATAAGGAAGGTAAAGAAAGCAAGAAGTCTCCCGCCCCTTTAGACCCAAATTGGGATAAATTTGGGTGATTGCTTTATAATTGCTCAGTAGGTTGGCAAGTCTGATACACACCCACCCCCCAAATGTCTGAATTTTAAGCTAGAGCATCATGCAGGGTTTCCAGCCCAGTGCTGACGTCCCGTGCACTGCACAGTAGCTCAGGTAAAGTGAGTCCACATTTAAGGGGTGGCCACTATGTGTCAGATGGATGGGTTTTTTACATCCTTAGGACCCTATATATCCATCTTACAGTTGAAGAAATTGACACCTAAAGACGCTGCTAAACTTGCCAAGGTGACAAAAGAAAAAGCTCATATGCTGAACAGACCAGTGCTTATCTAGCATCAGGGGAATATTGGAGAGGCAGTAAAGCAGAAGGCTAAGGAGGGCCCTGGTTATTCTGTATTTTTGATCAAGGCTAGAGAAAGTCTCATTAAGATCCTCCAACTGGCTTTGGAGTTTAAAGAAAAGGCCACCTGAAGCAGAAACAGGAAAAGGAGGGCAGGAAGGGGGCATGACTGGTCACCAGTCCCAGGACAAAGCGCCTTCAGCCAGGACCAGGGCAACACACCCTATAGGCTGAATAAAGCTGGGTGTGCTTTTATTGTCCTAACGTGTCCCCAGCCATTCCCAACCTGTCACCAATATTCTGTTTTTTGCTGCCACCAACACACGATAATCTGATCTGGGAGGTAAAAAAAAAAAAAAAAAAAAAAAAAAGGGAGTTGAGTATCTGTGGAAACAAACATCATCAAATGTCCTGGATCTCTTCCCAGAGTTTCAGTAAAAATGCAGGAAGGAAGAAGCCACAGAGCTGAGCCCACATCAACAAGTCTTCCCTGAGTCTCTGTCTAGTCATTAAGAGAGGGCTTTGCATCTTCAGTGCTGATTGCCAGGGTGCTGATGTGGAGGGTGGCCCTGCTGATGGAGGGACAGGCTCAGTGACAGACAGGGACACAAAGTATGAGTTGGGTAGTTTCTTCCTGGATTGTCTTCCTTCACCCCCATTCAAATTGTTCTCATTACAAGCTTTCTGATTGTTTTGATAATGTTTACTGCATTTAAAACCTTGGTTTAGAGTCACAGTATTAAGCACAGCTCTAATTTGGGCACCTAGTGACTTGAAATATACTCTTGGGAAGGTGGGAGGCAACACTACATTTATGGACGTGAGGAAACACTATAGTCAAATAAGTTTCTGGTGAGACCAAGCTGGCAGTGAAGTAAAACCCCAAACCACGTCTCTAATCAGAATTCTGCCTCTTGCTTCTCTCCTCGAACTTTGAAAGACAGAAGGAGGTGGAATTATAAGCAGGCAGGGGTAGGGGGTATGGAAAAAGATTAAAATGAAAAATAAACTTGAAACATACCTAGCAAAAAGCACATTTGATTTGAAAGATTCTTTCCATCTCAATTCTCTGTGGGCCTATTCATAACAGAGATACGGTTACTTAAAATACAGTTTCTGCACAGTCTGGTTGGGTCTCCTTAAAAATGCCTTCCATATTTTCACTAGCCCCTGCTTCGGCATTAACTCATAATTCCTGAACAACACCTCCAACAGGACCTGTTGAACTTGAGCAGGGTGATTTTAAAACCTACTGACACCCCTTAAGTGACACTGAGACTTGGGCCCACAGGTGTCAGATTTCAGCTCCTTTTCCCTACAACCCCCTCCCTACCCCCATGGTGCATGCACACACACACACACACACACACAGAGTCACAAGATCCTACAAGGCAGAACTATTTTAGAAAAATGGCACTGGTGTTGATTCAAGCAGATAAGTAACAAGTTCTCTTTAAAACACACACTCAAACTGCTACAGTTCTGTTTGGTGTGGTTTAAAGTTTTTGTAAAATAATTGCATTTGTAAAGTAAGAGTGGTTTTAAATTCCCTTCTGTAGACACTGTTAATCAAGAGCAGCCTCTTTTCCCAAGGTGAAATGGCTGGCACTAAGACTCTGGAGTCAGACTGTCTGGATGTATAGCCTGGCATCCTTACCTAACCACGTGTGGGTGTACTGAGCCCCTCCAACCCTCGCTTTCCCACCTGTGAAACAGGAGCTAAAACAGTACGGGCAATACCTTATTTTATTGCGCGTCACTTCATTGTGCTTCACAGGTGTTGTGTTTTTTTAAAAATGGAACGAGCAAAAAGCTTAGACTCACTTTATTGCAACACCCGCTTTATTACAGTGGTCTGGAAGTGAACCTGCAACATCTCCAAGGTCCGCCTGTGTCTGTCTCACTGTCGTGAGGTGTGAGATGACCCACGCAAAAGCCTTCATCAAGGTGCCTGCTCCTAGTAAGCGTTCACTGAATATTCGCCATTATGACCTCAAAACAAAACATTTAAAAAAAGGGCTCGAGCAGGGAGATCAAATCTAACCCTGCTATTTGTGTTTTCTATACACTTCTTAGAAAATAAGCTCACATGCCTGGAAACCTATGAGAGTCAAACAAGCGGCTTTAGGAACACAACAGTGAATTCTTAGCCTCTGGCTAACCTTAGTAAGAAACTTCCTGGAAGACCTAAGAGGACCCAACACCCATCCAGATTGCTTTCTAGATAGGCCTCAGAAATCCACCCCAGGCTGACTCAGCAAAAGAAATGCCTAGAGAGAACCCACCCCTTCAGCTGACGACCGAAGTGAAGTCAAAGTCACACAGGACACTGTGGGAGGAGCAGGCCTCTGACTCACGCAGGCTCCACGGAGAGGGCACGTAAGGGCTCTCCACTGGCTGGCTTGGAGGAAGGCAGGTTTCAGAAGGGTCTCTGAATGGCCAGAGGGGTCTCCAGCCCTTGCTGAACCCAAAGCATTGTTCAGTCAACTGAGATTCCAGAAGATCAGCTTTCATGCAGTCCCTCTCTCTCTCTCTCTCTCTCTCTCTCTCTCTCTCTCTCTCTCTCTCTCTCTCTCTCTCTCTCTCTCCTGATGAAGGGCCATTCTGCAGGGTGGCTGGGGTTGTGGTCACTGTGAGTGAGGGCTTAGGAGTGCCTTGTGAAGGCTCAAGAGTGGCCACTTAAACGCTGCCCAGATGGATTTATATCTGGCAGGGCAATTCTTCATGATCTTCATTCTTGCCGAAATATAAAATCATATCACTCAGTGAATGTTTGTTTTTATGTAAACATGCAATTTTTATTATTCCACTGATCATGAAAGAAGTACACAGTCAGGACCAGGAGACTTGGAGCAAATTGGAAGAAGGTGCCACATCCTCTGGGCAGATGTAATGCTGTAGCAGCTCACAGATTTTCAGCCCCTGACACTCTTTCACAACCTGCTTGCTCAGCCATTCAGATGACCCTGTAAACACACTCCTTGCAAAAAATTCAAAATATACAACTCCAGGTAAAAAAGAAAATGTAAGCCTCATATAATCACATCCCAAAGAAAACCACTAGGAACACTCTGGTTAATACACCTTAGTTTTGTTTAAAACAGAATAATGACATTAATTCAATTGAGAGGGGGATTATAAGTAGGTACATGATGAAATTTTTAAATAGTGGCAAAGGGTGTAGTCTAAAAGTCCCCTTTCCATCTCTGAGCCGCTGGTCACTCAACTCACCAACTGTGTATGTGTGTTTCCTTCCAAGTAGTCTACATATAGATAAACATATGTAAACAGGTATCTGTATCTGTATGTGCCCCTGTCTTTACACAAGTGACCTCATATACAGAGAACAATGCTTCTTGCTCTTTCCCCTTCATATTAATACATATAGATCCTTCTTATTCCTTGTAGCAGATGGGCAATTTTGCATTTACAGCTGTACCATGATTTATTTCACCAAGCACCCTGTGGACCAATCAGATGGTATATATTTGTATACTGTTTTCTGTGCTTTCAGCAACAAACAATGCTGTAATGACTATCATATATATATAGTGTGCACAGTGTTCCTAAACATATGCAAGGACATCTGTATATTAAATTCCTAAAAGAGGAATTATTGGGTCAGAGAGTATGTAAAGTATGTACCTATGAAATGCTGATAAACATTATCAAAGAGGCTATCTAATCAGCGCTTCCACCAAAAAGGGTTCTGAGTGCTTGCTTCCCCTCTCTCAGAACACTTTTATCTTCCAGTCTTTTAAAATGCATATCTGTCTTTTTTAACTTATCTGGGAGAACACTGTCTATTTTCCAATTGCCTTCCTCTGTAACCCCACCCATCCCCATATCACCAAAAGTTCCTAACAACCCTGGGGATGTCACCTGCAACTCTGTTAGCATATCCTTGGATGGAATCCACTTCAAAGTTGAATCTTCAAGTATCCCAGTCTAGCCTGAAACTTTGATCTTTGTCCCCAGGCAGGGCAGAAGCGTAAGGAACTGGGTCCCCTGTTCCTGGGGAGTCCTCAGAAATGCAAATTGTCCACTGTCCTGCCACTGCCAGCTCTGTCACCTCTCCAGTTCCCTGCACAATGCTTTGGATGAGAGGCTTGTACTGGGAAAGGGTTTGTAAGTTGGGGTCAGAAAGAGGGAAGAGTTTAGGGAGCCCTGAAGAAAAGCAGAAGGCAAAAGGCCAGCTGGTTTGCAGTGAGCATTCTGAAGGGAGCTGGAAAACTAGACCAGGAAATATGGCTGCAAGGACCGCTGATGTTTTATGAGCCTTGTTTGTTTCTCCATATGTATTGTTGTTTTTCCCTGTTTCATAGTAAAACCTATAAACAACAAAAGTGGCTGCTTTTCCTGGGGTGTCAGCAAGGAAGGGGGAAATTAGTGGGAAAAATATATCTTTTTATGTAGCAGGTCTTGAGAAATCCAGGGGCGGTGGTGAATGGATAGCAACAGTGCAAAGACACCTGGAAAACAGGTCCCAAAAGAGGTGTCTTGAGCCAAGGAAAGTTCCTGTACTAAGACGTAGCAACAATGGCTGCCATTTATTGAGCACTTACTATGTACCAGCAGAGAAGGAAAACTCTGACTCCAAAAAACCTCCGCTGCCTTGCGGCATACCTCTTCAGGGGAAAGGCTAAGGGAGTAAACCCCGACAGAAAATCCGGAGCCGGAGTCCCTAAGGCGGTTTGACGTTGTAGTCAACACCGGCAACTCCTGCGGCGCACCTGAAGCCAAGCTGTATTGACTCCGTCTTTCCCTTGGATCCTTCAGCTGCGAAGAGAGGGGGGGTCTGCTGCATGGGCAACAGCAGACCCTCCATATCACCCTGCCCAGGCTCTGTAGCTTCAGCTTCACTGGAGAGGACACTCCAGCGTCATCGCAAGATGTCGATTCAACACGGGAGGAGACAGATACCGTGTCACTCCCGAGTCGGACTGCACAGCCATTCTCGGCGGTGCAGATAGACTCTTAAGAAGCTACACCATCGTCTCTCGAGACGGACGGCTGCCGACGACGACGACAACTATGTACCAGGCACTGAGTTCACCCCTTCAGAGCGAGAGAGTACAGAAGCTTCAACACTCCACATGTACTCTCTAGTCTTGCCTTCCTTGATTATCCCAGATGAGCTTGTGGATCTTCACATGCTGTTTGCCATCTCTCAGAACTCAGGCACCACTTCCTGAGCCACCGTCTTTCCTGATCTCTTCCATAAATGCCCTGCAGGTGCCCCGTGAGGCATAATTTGCAATATTCGGTCTCCCCCACCATACACTGTGAGCTCCCCAAAGCTGCGCCCTTGTTTTCTCCATCTTTGGACTTACTGTGCCTCGCCCAGTGCCTGACACACGAGAAGTGCTCCCCTTTGCCCCTGCTGCCCAGTGCTTAGTGAGTAAGTGTTGCATTAGGGCCAGACAAGAAAGCTACCACTACAGCTGAGCTCAGAGCTCCCTTTCCCACTTCCAGTTGGTAGGAGAGAGTGAAATGTTATTTACAAAAACACCAAGCCAAACAGGGCCCTCCCTTCCCTTATACACTGAAGCTGTGCTGAGAACAGCCAGGGGTCACCAAATGGCAGCCAGATGGTAACTGACTGCTGCTCCCTAACTCCAGGGGCCTGGGGCAAAAGGCTTGGCCGCCCACCTGCTCCCAGGGGCCTGTGAACATCCAGTTCGTAGGGAAAAACCCAGCTCCCACCTCCTGAGTCCCTTCCTGAAACCAGCTCTCCGGGTAGCTGAGCTCTGCTGCTGGTTCCCACCAGTCTGAGGGTCTCCCAAAGCCATCTGGGGCAACTAGTGGCTGGGCCTCACCCTGTGTAGGTATTGCTTGCCTCCCCCTCGTTCTTCTGTAACAGGGAGGTGTTACCTCTGCGGTACCAGCCCAGTGTAGGGGGTGGGAACAGCTGGGCAGTGAAATGGCTTCACTGAAATGGAACAGGGAGAACTAGCAGAGAGGAAGAACCCGAGGGCACAAGAACCTGGAGGCAGAGAGAAGGGGCTTTCTGCAGTGTTCCCAAACAAAGAGAGCTGATCGGGCTTTGGGGAGAGCTCTGTTTCCCTCCGTTTCATTCAGCACCGGTCCCCTCCTCCCACAGATCCAGGAGGCAACAGGCCCTCAACTGGTTATCAGGTCCTCCAGCGTGAGGGCTTTTGTCTCCCCCTCAGACATCTAGCTGGCAGGGCAAGGGGCCTACAAATCCTCCCTGACCCTCCCAGCTCTTTGTTATCTCAGAGGGAAGATTACATTTCTGTGTGGGGAGGCAAGGTGCCAGGAGGCCTCAGAGCAGGACGGAGGCAGGCAGAACGATTGTCTGACCCCCTCGGCCTGGAGCTGGTCAGGACTGCCTTGGGGATGCTCTCCCTCCACTGGCCCTGGCCAAGGCCGAAGTGGAGGGTCCGCATTTCAGGCAGAGGAGGGGGAGGAGCAGCACAGAAGGTAAGTGAGGCTGGAAGGACAAAAGCAGGCAGCTCTCAATTATTCAGGAGCCTTGTCGGTGGTCTGTGGAGAGCCCATGCCTTCTCTGGGTTTCTCACCTTCTCCATTCCCCAGTCTTTGGCTGCTTCCCTGAGTACTGAGTGCGGCGGAGGGAGGTGGGGGTGCGCATATGGGGTAGCTATCAAGTTGGCCACTTGCTTTCATTTCAGTTTCTTGCTAAATCTACAGAGAAATTTGTTCAGCACCAGGTCTAGGCCCCTTAACACCAGACAAACATTTAGATCATTCTCTTTTCGTTGAAATCAAGGGTACCTTCTTCAGCCTCTTTTTTTGGGTTCAAGATACTCCTAAATGATTCCAAATCAAAAGAAAAAAAAAAAAGCTGGATTTAAAAGAATCAGAGAGGAAGAGTGCTATATTCTCTTCTAGCAAATAAAGTGGGAAATAGGAGTTAATTATTAACATTAAATGCTTTATTGTCCATGGCTTGTCTTTTCCATTATATTCCCTCAAATTGTATTTTCTCCTCTGATTCATCAACAACAACTATATATGAAACACTTTCTGAGTAGTTCTGAGCTAGGCCTGATACAGTTTAGGAGCTAGTTAAAGAGAAAGAGTAAAAAAAGCAACTAGCGAAGTTATGTTCAGTAGCAAATCAGTGAGGCATACCAGAAGGTCAGTAGGGGTTCCAGGGACTGACAGTTCTCCAAGGGAAAGGGGCATGAGTTTGGCCTCTGACAGGCCTGGGATGAGCATTATTTAAAATGAAGGAGGCCTAATGTATGGGGAGCTTACATGGGAGGATGTATACGGGCCTGATCAGGAGTTGAACGGTTGAAGGGCTCAGAGAGAGGCTTATAAGGGGAATACCCTGGAAACAGTGGCTGAAGTTCATTTATTCCACAAATGTGTGAGTTCCTGCCTTTTATTTAGTTTTAAATTTATTCACGCATTCAATAAATATTTACTGAATATTTACTCTTTGGTCAGTCAACAAACATTTGTTGAACTCCTACTATGTGAATGACCCTGTTAGTCACTATTCTTTCACCTGCTGGTCGAATACAGAAACAACTTAGTGACTCTCCTTCAATTTAGGGAGAAGAGAGTTATCTTGTTCAGTATTTGAGATTCCACAAACTTATGAGTTTGGGCGGAGTGGGGATGAGGGAGCAGGCTCCGCAATACCTACATAGTGACTTGTATTTGCAGGACATTTTTTGTGCAGTGACAGCTGTTATTGTATTTAATCTGACTCTTGTGACAACCTTGTGAGGGAGTCCCAACCAACTGGGGATAACATGTAAACAAGTTGGTCTTTTTCAGATGCATGACTTGAACAAAATCAAAGAGTTCATAAGTAGGGGACCAGAATGGAGGTATCTTTCATACCTATTGTGACATACTTCTCACCCTACCAGTATTCCCCACTCTGGCACCATGGGAGCTGTAGGAAAATACAGACTCTTTGCTCCTTCCTGGGACAGCCTACTTCCTCAGGTCTGAGTGGGTCCAAGAACTTGCATTTTTCACAAGTTCCCCAGAGCACTCATGTCCATTTGGATTGGGGAACCAGTAGATTACACCACTCTATGGAAGGATCCAGGGCAAAGGACGTTTAGCCACTTTCGCTTGGGTTCCATAGAGTACTGGAGTGTGTTCTGGGTGGGCTCTTATTAATTTCCAAACCAACACCAACCCTTAATTTCCCCCGCTCACTCTTTGCTTCTGAAACATTAACCATAGACTGGTGACTTCTGGAGACGGAGAACGACACTGCAGAATTTACAGGACCCAGTTTCCCAGGGACCCAAAACCTAACCTATCAGGCAGGGAAAAATGAGATTAGAGGTGGGGGTTGAGGAGGGGGTCAGCCTTCTCATGAATAAAAACTTTGCATTTACTAACAGGCCCTCATTTAGTCCTCAACTCTACATGGAAAATACTATAATCGCCCCTTTTACAGATGAGAAAACTGAGATGCAGAGCAAGAAAATTATAACCCCCAAGCACACAGTCAGACTCCAAAGTCCATCGTGCCCTGGACGACCTCAGGGTGACAGCGTTTTCTCAGCTCGCCCCCCAAACTGCTAATGTGTCCACCGCCTGAAATTCGGGTGCCCTCATAGGCGACGCTGGGGTGGAGGGGCACGGACGTACTCAGATGCAGTCCAGACTGCTGGACAGGAGCAGCAGAGCGCCGGGCAGACCTGCCCGCTCCCCCCTCCTCCAGGGCCGAGCCTCCAGAACTACAAAGCCCAGCAGGCAGCTGCAGGGGGAGGAGGAGGAGGTGGGACTAGAGTGGGGTGGGAGTGAGAGAGCGAGCCTCGCGCCCCGCCGGCGCACAGCGCTCGGAGCGCTCCTGCGGGCATTGGTACCGCGGCCTCGGCAGCCGGTGGCGGCAAGCAGGAGCCCGAACTGTGGTGCAGCCGCAGCGCGCGGAGGAGCCCAGGCTGTGCCGGGAGCTGGGCGGCGACGTCCGGACTGGACCGAGACTCTGCTTAGCGCATTGCGGCGACCTCGCCTTCCCCGGCCGTGAGCGCGCGCCGCAGCTGGAAAGCAGCAGAGACTGAGGACTTTTCTCTGGTCCGAGGGGCGCCCCACAGGGCGCACAGTACGAGTACTGCAGTCGGGCACGCCACGGCGCCGGGGCCCCCTCAAGGAGATGGAGTCAGGGCTGCAAGAAGCGTGAGGAGCCGCGGGGCTGGAGAGGGGGGCCACAGGGTCTGGAGACCCCAGGCGGCGGACGGAGCCCTCCCCCTGCCCCTCCTCCGGGGCACCAGCTTCGGCTCCATTGTTCCCGCCCGGACTGGAGGCGCCGGGCGCGAAGCGCCACCGGGAGTCGAGCGCTGGCCGCGGGGCTCTCGCAGCCCCGCTAGGAGCCCGGGGGCGGCGGGCCGGGGACGGGGGCGCCCGCCCGCCCGCACAAGCCACGGCGGACTCTCCAGAGGCGGAACCGCAGCGCCGAGTGAGGTAAGAGTCGCGGCGCCCCCGGATCCGGGGCGGGCTTGGCATCCCGAGCGGCCCCTGGCGCTGGAGCCCCCTGGCTGCGCGCTTTGCCGGCCACAGCTGGTCGGGTTAGGCGCCTCCGTCCGCGGCTTACCCGCCTCCTTCACCTCCCGACTCGCTCCCCAGCGCTCTGCGCCCCGCTTTTGTCTCCCCTCGGTTCCCTCTCCGCTCGCGTAGCCCTCTGCGCCCCCTGCCCGCGCTCGTCCCGCCGCTCTTCCTGCCGCCCAACTTTTCCGCCAACTCGCGCTGGGGATCTGGCGAGGCGGCGGCAGCGGCTCCGCGGTGAGTCCTGCAAGGGTCGGCCGGCTAAGGCGGCGGCCCTCGACGTCCCTGGACTGGGGAGGGCGGGAGTGGGAAGCAAGGTTGTGTGTGTGTGTGTGTGTGTGTGTGTGTGTGTGTGTGTGTGCGCGCGCGCGCGGCGTTACACGCCGTCTCTTTTTAGTCCACTCGTGGGGACTCAGCCCAGTGCAGCAGGTAGCTGTGGATGAAACACTGAAAATCCGGGGTGTTTCTAAGTCCTTTATCACCTCGGAAAACTTTCGGGTGGGCGCTGGGGGTGGGTGGGCGCATGAAAAAGGAATGATGTGGTGGGGGTTAAGTTCGCTTCTCTCCGAAGAGGTTTTAACTCCTATGTCGTCACCAAATGGCTGAATCTGCTTCAGCGGAGCGAGAATGGAATTACCTTTTCCAGAGGGGCTTATCTTCCACTTAGTCCATCTCCCTCCGAAAGGGTCAGAAGTTTGGGGAAGGGGAGGGCGCCCCGCGGGTGGTTAAGCTCCGTGCTGGGGGCTGGGGGAGGGGAACGTTGTGTTCCAATCTGGTTCTGGGAGGTGGGGGAAGGGATGAGGGTTTTGTCCGGTGCGGTTCACTCGGCAGCGGTGCATGTTGCTCCTCAGGCCCAGACTCCTCTGCTTCCCCCGCTCCTCCCAGAGGCTGTGGGGTTGGGAGAAGAGGGGCCGGTAGAACCCTCCTGTGCGGAGGAACCTATTGACGTTGTCCATGGAGTTCATGTAACACACAGCCTGTGCAGGCAGCCAGCCAGACACCTTTGGGAGAGTGGGTGGGTGAAGCCTGCTTCTCCTTTCTGGGCCCAGAAGCTATTAGTCCATTTAAAGTGTTCTGCGGTGTCTTCCTCCCTCAGTACATTTCCCCCCATTTTCCAGATGTGGCAGTCGCATCTGGTTCTGCTTCACCCCACAGGGGCACACCCGCAACCACGTTATTAACATCACTCTTCCTCCCTTCTCCCAAGCCCCAAATTAAAACTGGAATTCTTCAACTTGTCCTTTCCATCTCCCTCTTTAAAATGTCTTAAGACTTGAGATGAGGCGTTGGAATTTGAGGAGGAAAAAAAGTTAACATGGATCCCAAGTTATTTAGGATCTGATGGTGGTGGTGCTTTCTGGATTGTGTGGGAAAGAGGCACCGCAGAAGATGGACCAAGGTTTTATGGGTGGCACTTGCGAACAACTCATCTGCTGGGGGTCTGACCCTGACCTGGCTGTGAGGACGGAAGTTTCTGGTACTAAAGTATTGCTTCTTGTCCCTTCAGTTACAGCTGGGGCAACGGGAGACTCTGACCCTGTCCGCTGGGCAGCCCGCTGTCTGGTCTCCCGCCTCCCCGCGGTGGCGTCACGCCTTTTCCAAGCTCCTGGGAGCAAGCCCGGAGCAGAGCGCAGAGGCCGGGGGCGTGGGGTGGGGTGGCGTGGGGCGGGGGTGCGGGTGGGGGTTGTTGCTGCCAGAGGTGCTCCCTCTGAGTTTTTAAAGACTTGTTTGGGCTGCGGCCCCCGGAAACTGAAGTGGGACGCTTTACCGTTTAAATAACGGCTACAGTTTTGAAAGCGGAGATTGTTAAGGGTTTTTTCGTAATGTCCTTTGAGGTAGGAGAGCACCTTGTGGTCCAAAGTTGCGGGAGAGTTGGTCTCTCTCACCCTCTCCTCTCCAGTCTCTTTCAAATTGAAAACACTTCTCTGGTTTCTCCTTTGGGCGGTAGTTTTGGAGGCTGTAATGAAATCGCACTTTCTCTAGACATGGTAATTAAGGTGACTGTTTCCTCCGCAGATGTGCCCTGCCCTTTGCACCTCCGGACTAGCGCTTTTTTTGGAATACCATCTAAATTGTAGAACCTTAGCCTTACGACTGTTTAGCAGAAAATGGCCATTTTCCCCCGTTGGCCCAGGCTGCCCGTTTTCTCTCTGAGGCTTACTGAAAAGCTGTGTAAGCAGGGCCCCGTGGGACCTGCCTCCCTCTGGCTAATTACCCCCAAGCCTGGGTCATCTCCCTTCCTTTCAGTGACTGAGGGCGAGAGGCAGAGCCACTGATGACCTCTGTCCTGGTGGCCTGCTTGCCTAATGACTTGTTTACATATTTCCCCCCACTTGGTTGGAAAAAGCTCCAGGGCTGCCTCTGACCCCAGAAGAGCAAGGGGTGTTTGGGGACCAGGAGGCTGCAGGGGCCTGGCTCCAGCTGGGGTGGTTGTATGCTGCATCAGTGACCAGCTCCTTGACATATCTGTTGCATTTACTCTCAGTCATCACTGAATGTCAGCTTTTTAATGAGGGCCATCAGAGTGGATTGCCACTTGATCCTGTGTGCTTTCACTGCCTGCCTTTATCATGCTTGTAGAAATGCCCATCCTGGAGGCATTTTCACAGATGGGATTTGGGCCAGAGTGGGCACTACTTCCTTTGGTTCCCAAGTAGACAGTCCCCAGTGCTTCTTTATCTTGGCCTTACGCCATGGAGGATGTTAGAAAGTTCCGTTAGGCGCCCTTAGAATAGTAAGGAAAGCAAAAGGCAACAGAAAGAGAGAAGGAGCCTGGCAGTTGCTGTTTTCCCACCCCTCCTGGGGGAGAGGATTAGAGTGAGTACCTCCAGACCCCATGGGCCTGGGCTGGCTTTCTTCCTGGAGAACTCCAGAGGGCAGGAAGATTGAGTTCAGCATTGAGTAGGCTGACTCCAGCCATGGAGACCAAGGAAAATCCATGGGTTTCTGCTTTGAGTTGTATGCTTTTTGTTTGTTTTGGGTGTTGACCTGAAACAAGACTCCTAAAATAGGCGATTTGCTCCTGTGAGCTTGGGGTTTTAGCAGCCAGCTTCTCTGAATGCTTTCTCCTTGCCTCCGTTTTTTTAATCTCTTTCATCAAAATGGCTGTTAGTTAAAAGCTTCCTAGGAAAGTTGGAGCCTGTTGCTGCTGGAGGAGAGGGCGGTGGAGAGAATTGATTCATACATCTTGTTCTGAAGAGGCTTCACATCACTTGAGTTTAATTTCCTCTTGGGAAATTTGTCTTGCATTTGTTTTCCCAAGAGCTTTGTAAAAGGTCTGAATGCACCAGGGATGTAGAGCTTTAGAGAAGATTCTTGTGCTTCCAAAGGGGATTAAACACGAGACTCAGGTTAGGATATTTGCTTTCCCCCAAAGGTTGCATTTACCTTAAACAGAAATCCTCTCCTTACCACCATTCCCCCCTTGTAATTAAAGGAACTATGTTTGGTCCCCAAGTAAATAGCTCTCACCTCGGTGAACAACTCCAGGAATACAGTGGTGGTCCGCTAGACCATCCTGTCTTCAATAGCAAGGTTTCCTAGATTATAGTGGAGCAGTTAGAGTGTCACTTATTATTTTTTCACTAACTTTTTATATACCTCACTCCCAAGGACATTTGGCTATTTTGTACAGAGACTTGACATTTCAAAATTAGTGTTTTCCTTGGCCCAACTAAAATTCTTCACGCTGAGTTGCATGACTTTTTTCAGATATTTAGTAAGTACTTGCTCTGCCACTCTCAACAGTGAGCAAAGAGTGCTCACTTTTGGGAAAAGCGACCATTTCTGTTAAGAAGCCTTACTCTCATCCAAAAGAATTAATGTTGTGGTGTTACTTCCTCAATTCTGAGGAATTGAAAGGTTTAGAAAATGTCCCAGTTGTTATATTTTGAAATAGAGCTTGGCTGGCTAACAAGGAGTACTTGACTATTGCTTTTCTCTGGCATTCTCAACCTCTTTTCGACAGAAGTATCTATATCAATTTCTTTTCAATCAGCCTTTCTTTTTTTTCATTCACTTATTCATCCAGTTAATAAATGTGTCAGCATCTGCTGTGTCTACGTGTTAGGTGCTAAGAATATTAACAAAAGCTAGTTAGGTACAGACCCTGCTGTTAAGGAGCTTGTGATCCCATGGTGTTTTGTAAATTCAGAGGGATGAGAGCCTCAGCTAGACGCCCAGAAAAGACGTGTGGCTTTTTGAGGTGGAGCTCAGAAAATATGAAAGCTTGGCCCGTTGAAGATAGAGAAAAAGGCAAAGAAACACTTGCACAGAGTATAGAGGTTGCCTAGTAATAGGCTGCCCCATAGAAGTAAAACATAAGCCACATGTCCACATATAATCGTAGATTTTTCTAGTAACCACATTAGAAATTAAGTAAAAAGAAATAGGCAGATTTATTCATTTATTTAGTTAGTTCAGAGAGAGGGGAAGGGAGGGAGAAAGAGAGGGAGAGAAACATTGATGTGAGAGCAAAATATCAATTGGTTGCCTTTGGTACATGACCCAGACTAGGGACCAAACCTGCAACTGTTCTCTTGTGAGACAGTGCCCAACCAACTGAGCCATACCTGTCAGGGCAGAATTAATTTTTGTTAATTGATTTGTTTTTTTAGATTCTGACTATATTTAATTTAGCCCAATATATCCAAAATACATCTGAACATGTAATCAATATAAAAATTATTGCGATACTTTACTTTTTTTACATCAACTTTTCAAAATCTATGTTCTTTTCATTTCTAGTACATCCCAGTTCACACTAGCCACATTTCAATTAATAGCCACAAGTGGCTAATGGCCATCATATAGGACAGCTATGTCTAGTGTATGGGGCTTGAGGGTGGATAGTGACAGGTACCATTGTAAAGGTAGAAAATTTGTGTCCTCCTGCTGTGAATTACCAAAATATCCTGAGAGTGCTATCAAGGAGTGGCCCAAAGCACAGTGTTTATAATCCCTTACGTTTGATTAGGATCTTAGAAGAAAGCAGATACGCATTTGATCCTCATAACCTGTGATGTAGGCAAGTCAGATATTTTAGCACCCTCCAACAAGTGGGGAACCGAGGCTCAGAAAGGTTCAGTGTCTCTCTTAGGGTGGCAGGGTCATAAATGGAAGGGCAAGACTTAATTTGTTACTTTTTCCAGAAAACCGAAAGAAAAAGACTTGGCCCTGAACTCATAAGCTAGTTTCCTTACATCATTTTTGGACAGGGATATCTGATAGTCATAAAATCTTTATTCTTACAATTCAAGAGAAATGCAAGGTCATCTATTCTAGCCCCTGCTTTCTCACCAGCCATTATCCCATCTTACATTGAATTAGTACTTAGGAGAGAGCAGGTACTTTCATTCAGGCTGTCCACTTGATCCTCATAACCGCCTATGATATGTGCAAGACAAATATTTTAGCCCCTCATCAAGTGGCAGAATGGAGGTGTATGTTTGTGTCCCCCACCCCATTCCCTAGTGAGGACCTCTGCACCCAGAGTTGGCAGCCAGTCCCAGGAGACCTGACATGGGAGATACTGATGGTGGAACTAGCTGCAGGGTCTCAGAGGAAGCTGCTGTGTACACCTGTGAGGCTACAGGTCACATCTGTCCAACAGTGAAGGACGGACTGTTTCCAAAGGATTTTAAGAACTCATTAATTAGTTGAATGAGAAGAAGGTGAGGTAAAGGAGGTGGCAAGCCCTGGGGTCCCGGGCAGTGTGTGGCCTAGTGGTTTGCGTCACTGTGTTTTCTGCAATGGGGTGTGTGCCCTCTTACCTTCTCATTCCAGGAGTTGGTGCCAGACAGAGGCTGGGTCTTCTTCTTCTCCTTTTTTCTTAAAGATTTTATTTATTTATTTTTAGAGAGAGGAGAAGGGAGGGAGAAAGAGAGGGAGACAAACATCAATGTGTGGTTGCCTCTCACATGCCCACAACTGGGGACCTGGCCTGCAACCCAGGCATGTGTCCTGACTGATCATTGAACAGTGACCCTTTAGTTCGCAGGCCAGAGCTCAATCCACTGAACCACACCAGCCAGGGCCTGGGTCTTCTTATTATCCTTTGTTTAACAGATGTGGGACTCGAGGCCAGGCGGGGAAGCAGAATAAGAGACTTTTGCAGGGAAACTGCAAGATTAGTTTGAAAAGAGAACAGTCTGGAGCCAGCCCACACCTGTGAGGAAGTGGGCAGGCTTTTCAGGGGACAGAGTGGTCAAGTGGTGATGAAAGCTGCCTGTCTGCTACATTTGAAAACAAGCCAGTCATCTCAAGGTAGTCCTACCCTTTCCCTCTGGATACTAAAAATTCATTCATTACTCTCATGGCTCCTGTGGGACTTAGGTTCTTAGTTGAGTGTACCTTTTTGGGTGATAGGCCTGCATTAGTTTGGTGTATCTTTGGGACGTAATGAGATATGGAATGTGGTTTAGGGATGTCCTATGGCAAGTATCACTTCTGTCTGAGGCCAGGGATCATGCCCCATCCTATGTCCTCGATGGCACATCTGTGAGCTGCTTCCAAGGGTCTTTCAACCAATGGAATAAAGAATCGAGGCTCTCCCATTCCCAGAGTTACCTTGAATCTGTCCTTATCTGCTTGGTTTCTCTGTGGCACAGGGATACCCTTTGGAGAAAATAAGTTTGCATCAGTTAGAGCCAGGTTTGATCAACCCTTCATTTCCTTCCTCCTACCTTGTTCTCCAGCATCCAAAAACCTGAGTGATGAAGAAAAGTTTCAGTGCTGTTGCTTACCAGCTGCACGCCCTGGGGCAAAATACTTAACCTCTTTGAATCTCAGTGCCCCTGTGGCACAAAGGGGCATAATAGTTTCCACCCCTCATAAGTTTATAGTGAGGAAGAAATGAAGTGTTATACTCATGGGTTTTACCTAGTACGTGCTTGGTATGTAGTGGGTATTCAGTAAATGTTTGTTCTGGTCTCTCTCTTCTAGTCCCTTTCCTAAATTTAGAAAAATAAAAGGAAAATGTTTACTTCTCCTTTGATTTGAAATCATTTTTAAATTTTAGGAAAGCCTCAGGAGAGAGCTGATAGTAGTGTATCCGTACTCCCGCTGGCAAGCACATGTGAACGAAACCAGGAATCCAGGGGGTTTCTGCCAGCGGAGACTGACTCACTCACAGGGGCCCTGTCTGGCTCAGAGGAGGCAGGGCTAGGGCACCACATTAGGGCATATTCTGAGCAAGTGGATTCTCTGAATAACTTGAATGGTTCCCTGGAGTATTTAGGACAAAAGCCACCTGGATGATGGAGATGGTCGCCCCCATGTAGCCCAAACAGTGCCCAGGAAGTCTTATTGCTTGGTAAATGTTTAGCAGCAACAATCCCTTGTTCCTTAAGACCCTGGGGGGGGGGGCGGGTCTTATATTTTACCCCTCCAGACTACCTGAGGAGGGAAAAGGGCCGTAGTCTGTGCTTTGAACCTGGGCTGACAAGGAGCCATCTTTGAATCAGCCCTAGCAAGAGCCCATTGACTCGTGAGCACAACCTCCCCACCCCCTCACTTCTGGATTCATTTCTGTCAAATGTCAGCTGTCACCTTTCAGCATGGGAGAGAGAACTGGACCCACCTCATTGTTCAACACTCTAAGGCTCTTTTTAAGGGGTTGGTGAGAGTTGTGTTCTCTCCCTGAGGGAAGCTGATAGAACCAGAGAGCCCTGTAATGCATAAAAAGAGGGGACCCTGGAGATCAGTTTTTTAAGCTTCCTGGTTGCATAGGTCCAGAGAGGGTCAGCATCTCATTTCCTAGTCCTTGGTTTGGTCCTTGATTCTTCATCTCTCTTTACCCCACAACAAACTGTTTGGTTTTACCCTGGAGGTAGTGAAGTCTTTTTATTTTTATTTTTATTGATTGATTTTAGAGACAGAGAGAAGGGGAGAGAAAGAATCACCAGTTTGTTGTTCCACTTATTTATGCATTCATTGGTTGCTTCTTGTATGTGCCCTGACCGGGGATCGAACTCGCAACCTTGGCGTATCAGGACAACACTCTAACCAACTGAGCTACCCAGCTAGGGCAGAGTGAAGACTTAGACTAGTCTTTAGCACACCGAAGGCTCCTGCCGTCCCACCATACTCGGTGAAGCTGTTGCCCATGAAGTGGTAGAACCATCTGGGACTTCTATAAAGCCATTTTCTTTCCTAGTACAAATGATCTGATCGTGGCGCTTATGCCTTGGAGAACTTCATGATAGTTATCCCAACAAGGCTCGTACACAGTCCACACTCAATAAATAGTTGTAGAACTGAATTGAAGAACTCCTTTGTCTAAAGTGAGGCCTATAACCTTGAATTCAACAGTGGGGCGGGACCACAGTTCTCTTCACTGTGCTTGAAGGAGTAAGTTATTGCTTTAAGCACCCTTCTGGCCAGGGTGACTGTGTGACTGCTTTACCTTCTTTTTCTCCTTGCCCTTCCCCACCCCCCTCCTCCATGCAGATCCTCCTAAGTTTTTGGTTTTTTTCATTTCTGCAGAGTAAGCTTGAAAAGGAGGATCAAGCTCAAGGCAGAGTCTCCATGGAGGTGTGGAGCCTTGTCACCAACTTCTAACTGCAGAACTGGGATGTGGAGCTGGAAGTGCCTCCTCTTCTGGGCTGTGCTGGTCACAGCCACACTCTGCACTGCCAGGCCAGCCCCGACCTCGCCTGAACAAGGTAAGGCAGGGGCTGAGGGTCAGCCTGGACTTCTGGACCTCAGAAACGGGGTGGGCTGGGAGGGAGGTGATGTGTTTGGAGGTGACATGGTTGACTGGGAAGGCTCCACCCCAGGTGGAGCAAAGGATTCTTTTCCTGTAGGAGAGAGTCCCAGGATACCTGGGCTGGTTAGGGCCTGACTATAAACATAACCAGCTTCATGAGAGGCTAGGACATGAAGGCCGGTGACATCCATTTGCCAGAGGTGACATGCTATGGGTCGGTTTATGCTTTTCTATTCTGAAAAAAAAAAAAAAGTTTTGATTGGGACTCAAGAGCCAGCTACCTAACATAGATGAGTAATGAAATGGGGTTGGGTAGTGCAGAGGGCGGTGGAGGGCATGACCAATGAATTTGGGTTAGGACTTACATCAAGAGATGTTGAAAGATGTGTGGACTTAATAAAGACTTCTGGCTTCTAAAATTGTCCCATAGATACATCTTCTGTGGAGGTTGGCAGTCACGGCTGCGTGCTTGCCACTCTTCCTTCCTTGACCACATCTCACAGGCCCTCTTTGGAGGTCTGCTGAGTGGTTTGCTTTGGGTATGTGCTGCTGGTGAGATTTGGAAGAGATCAAGAACCAGGGAGCATAATGGGTCATGGGAGCCGAGAGAAATCTACAGCTTATTGGGAATGCAGAGAGCTTATTATCTTAGTGACAGGAAGGACCTGCCCTACTGCTTATGGGATTTGCTGGAGTTGTAAAAATACATGATGGAGATTACAGGTACAGCATACCTAAGTGGCTTTCGAGGGACTTTAAGAACTAATATTTGGGCTTTTCTGCTGCAAAAGGGTATGTGGCTTGTGATTCAGTGGCTGATTGCATAAATAGAGGAGGCTGGCAGGCAGTGGGTGAAAGGCTCAGGTGTGTACATGACATGTGGTTGCATTTGAAGGGCCGTCATTCTCAGCTGTTGGAACCTATTTGAATGATAAATGATGAATGAGAATATTTGTCCACTTGTGTGCAGTGATGGGGAAGGAGGAAGGAAGGGTGTGTGACACTTGTAAGAACATGCTCTGACTGGAGCAGGCAGATTAATGTTGCATTCAGTAACAGAACTAAAGGCAAGACCTGAGCTAGAACATACCAGAGACCCAAAGCAGGATGAGACCATCTCTGCCCACTGAGAGTTCACCGTCTGGTGGGGGGAGACCAGTACAGAGGTATCTAAATACACGTTAGACCATGTTTAAACCACACAGTGGAGTTACAACACAATGGTGTGGGCATGGAGAGGACAAGGCAAGCAGGGAGCATCTGAGATGGGTCCGGAGGGGTTTGGAAGGGGGAACTGAAGGGCATTCCAGGTGGAATAGCATGAGCAAAGGTACTGAGGCAGGATGTATAAGATGTATAGAGAGCGATATATCTGGTGAGCAGGGAGATAGTTGTGGGAAGTAATGCCCAGAAAATTGGATTGAGTAATGAGCACATGGAAGGCCTTAATGCCCTACTAAGGAAACTATACTTAAATGGGTGGATACAGGGAGTCTTCAAAAGTTTTGAGCAGGTAGCGATGTGATCCAGCTTTTAGAAAATTATTGTTAGCCAAATTTGGCTGGATGGGAGAAAGAAGATGGACCTGTTTGAATTCTGCTCCACCACTTAATAGCTGCATTACTTGCTTTGACAAATTACTTAAAGACACTAAGCCTTAGTTTGATCATCTTTTTAAAAATATTTACATATTTATTTATTTATTTATTTTTAGAGAGAGGGGAAAGGCAGGAGAAAGAGAGGGAGAGAAACATCGATTGGTTGCCTCATGGCATACCCCCAGCCAGGACAAGGCCTGCAACCCAGGCATGTGCCCAGACTGGGAATCAAAACACCAACCTTTTTCTTTGCAGGGACAGTGCCCAAGCAACTGAGCCATGCCAACCAGGGCTAGTTTGCTCATCTTTAAAATGGGAAAAACAATAAAGGATTAAGTAAGCTAATCCAGACAAAGCACTGATGTGTAAAATGTTAGTAGCTGCTACCACTAATGTCTCCAGAAAGAGAGATGTTTGTTTTTAATGTCTAGCTAAGGGAAGTGAGGGTATACAGTAGGGTGGGAGCCCTGAGATTGTAAAGGAAGGAAAGAATAGTAGAGACACTATAGAAATAGAATCTGTGGGTTGGTGAAAGCAGGTTGGATGTCAGCTTCCGGTGACTAGAGACACACATAAGATGAGATGAGTGTAAGGGAGTAAGTTAGGATGGGAGTTTGTGAGGGGCAGAGACTTGCATCAGCCACAGTGTAGATGGGATAAGAGTCCAGAAGCAAGGAGGGCCTGGGTGAGGTTGGAGAATCCGGTTTTATGACGGACCCTAAAGTACTGAAAAGCAAAAAAAAATAGCCTTTCTCTGAGAAATTCTTTTGTAGCCCAAAAATGGAGGGTAGAAAAATGGAATTGTATGGGCACTTATAAGCAAGAGAGAGATGTCTGAGGGTACCAGCATTGGAATTTTAGGGGTGGTGGCAGTGGCGGCGGCGGCGGTGGCAGCGGTGGTGGTGGTGCTGGTGGGTGTATTGAAGCTGCTGGCTGTGGGTCCAAACAGGGAAAGGAAGCCGAGGCTGTGACGGAGGATGGAGCCAGGGTGCCGAAGGTCCTGATGAGGACAAAGTACAGGCTCCCTGAACAGGAAGGAGGGAATAGGAGAGGTGGAGGGATATTTGGAGGCTGTGCAGCAGTGAAGACTGAAGTCAGTTGGCCATTTTTTCAAATCAGCTTAATTGAGGTATAATTTACATTCTGTAAAACAGACCAATTTTAACTGTATAGTTCAGTGTATTTTGATAAATGTTAATTGCCAGCCTCATCAAGATATGGAGCATTTTCACTGCCCCTCCCCCAAACTTCCCTCAAGCCCCTTTGCAGCCCTGACCCCAGGCAACCACTGATCCACTTTCTGTCACTACGGATTAGCTGTGTCAATTCTGGAATTTCATATAATGGCATTATATGGTGAATGTCTGTTCATTCACCTGTTGATGGCCTTTTATGTTGTTAACAATGTTGGCTATTATTACTAAAACTCCTGTAAATGCTTGTGTACGAGTCTTTGTGTAGGCATAAGTTTTCTCTGAACTGCCATGATTTTGACTTCGGCTCTACTGCTTCCTGACTGTTGGCTCTATAATGTATTGATAATGAACATCTGCCCCTAACGTCGTCGTGGATATCAAATGAGACTGTATACAAAGCTCCTAGAACAGTGCCTGGTATACAGTCAATGAGCACTAAGTAGCAGTTGTGGTATCATTTCCTGAGACCCCACAAGAGGCAGCACATGGTGAGGGGCTCGTTTCATGGGTGGGCCTGGAGAACAGTTCCCTTTTGGCTGCGTACATCCCTCTCTTGGTGCAGCCCTTTTAACATAACTTGTTCCTCTGGCGCTTTGTGATAGAACACATACTGCTGGTCTCCAGAGAACTGCTGTGAAGTCACAGGGACAATCTTTATCTCCATGCTTTGTAAACAATATGGTATCTCACAAATAAACGTAAAGTATGGTTATGTAGTTTGGGCCCTGCTGATTGTTTAATAATAATGCTGCTGTTTGTTGTCCACAGAAAAGACTGTAATCTGTGCATAAAGTATGTTCAGAAGTTTAAAGCCAACTACCCAAAACCTTGTTCACACTGAGAGCTTTTCCCCTTTCGAAAGGTTTTGCTGTGGGTGTGAGTGTGTGTGCTGTGCGCGGGTGTGGTGGGGACCCCTCCCCCAGTCTGAAAATGCTCCTGAGGGAGTGGGGAGGGCCTGGAGTTTCTGGCTGTCTTTGGAAAGTTGCTTTAATAAGGGTTTCAGGAAAACCAGCCTCCCTCCCTCCTTCTCCTTTCCCTTCTCTAGTTTAGGAACTTAAAGAGGCTCAGCTTGTTTCAGATCAGGCTTTAAGGGAGGGGGCGCTGTGTGCGGAGACTGAAGCTGGGTCATGGATGGTGTGCCCCTTTAAAAGAGAAGCACCAACTTGAAAGACATTTTGAGCTTGAGGAGGGCTGTGTCTGTGTATTTTTCTCTGTTTAAGAGTAAGACCTGGAGAAAAGCAAAGTAAACCCTTTCAAGGCCACTTCTCACAACTGGGAGTGGGGGTCCTGCCCCCTTTTTAGCATAATATGGTTAAATACCCCAGACCCTGTGGTTGAAGGGACAGTATGAGACTTGCAGTCTCGAAATACTTGTCTACATGCTTGGAAATCTGCAACTAATAAGCAATTTAATGGGCAGGGGTTTTACAGCTCCTCCCACCTCTCCAGATTTGAAGGAGTCTGGTGGCCGGTTGAAGGGGGCGAGGTTACACTTAATGGAAAAGCCGCAGTTTCCATTTCTGGCTGCAAGCCCCCTGGATGCCGTGCGCCACAAAGCAAGGCTTTGTCTTTGTGTTCCACAGAAACCTGCGCCCGTGGGGGAGAGGCTGCAAGTGGTGCCAGAGACGTGGCCCCAGCCTCAAGTTATAGGGCCCCGGCCACCGCAGGCAACCCCCTCCCCAGGGGTCCCACAGCTGCCTGTGGTCCAAAGAGATACGCATTTCAGCCTGTCTGCAGGGGGACCCTCAAATAGCTGCCAGAGGATACCCCACTACCAGCCTCAGACAGGTGGTCACCCCGCTGGGTGCAGCCCCTTGGTGTGGCCCGAGGACCAGTGTCCAGTGCTGCCCTGGGACAGACACATGCAGGACCGTTCCTCTGCCCCACCGCGCTCCACTCCAGCAGAATTTCTTGTGAAAAGAACCTATTTACTTCTGATTCACCCTGGAGGTTTAAAGGGAGTTTCTCCACCCTCTGCCAGAAAGCGAGTGGAATTACATGGAGCAAAAGGTGATGCTGGGTGACCCACTGGAGAACAAGGACGGTGGATTCAGGACTGGAGAAATGTGCCGGGTGCTGAGCTACCAGATTTCCCCAGTGGACCTGCTCTGTCCCACATCCTCCTCCCCAGAGAGAGGTGGCTGGAGTGCCTTTGAAAGGGTGTGTTTGCAAGTGTCTTGCTGAGCTGAGCAGGGTGGGGGTAGGGAGGCCAGCGCTCCGCTTGTGAGAGAATGTGAGGGAGGAGTGCTTGACCAGGCCAGGCAAGTGCAGCAAAGCCACTCCAGAGCTGTGTTCTTGGCTCTGGCTTCTGCATTGCTACACCATTAGCTCCACTGATTTTCCACTCTGGCTTTGCCAGCCAGCTCCCCGAAGTCAGGGAGGAGGAATTTCTCAGGGAGGAACAAATGGCTGTCCAGAGCCCTTGCCGGGGGGTGGGGGAGGGGAGGGAGCCAAAACAAAGAATCAGGCCAGGATTCTGTCACCCGGTTTCTGTGACTACCTGGAGTCTGGGGTGGCAGGAACTGGAGCTAGAGTGTCATTTTTTTGGTATGGCCCCGGCAGGGAGGTGGGTTAGCAGGGCTCAGCCGGGGTACTGGCTCCTGGTCCGGCAGAAGCAGTGAGTGATGGCTTGTGTCTGGGGCGCTGATGGATGGTCGTGGGAGAAGTGAGTCCTGGGGAGTCATTATCCTGGGAGGGCAAGGTCCAGGGTCAGAGAGCCTGACCAGCAGCTGCGCCCTGTTTTTACAGTGTCTCATTCCTCTGGGGCCACTGGGGGCTCCAGCTCACCCTGTAGACACCACCTTTGCCTCTTCCTTCCTTCCCCAAAGGCTGGAAATGAGACAACTGTTTCCCTGCTGACTGGGGAAAGACCAGCTGCTCTGGCGCTCCTGGTCTCCCCAGTCCAGCTGCTCAGGCCTCCCTATTCATTCTGGAGACATACTGCAAACACTCTTCTCTCTGCCCTACCTACCTCCCACGCCAGGCCCCCGGTGATTGAGCTGAAAGTTCCCTGCTCTACCTGGGCTCCTAAGGGCCTGGAGTAAATCCCAAACTGTCCTCTTAGGAGATGCTGGAGGCCAGGGGGTGTTGCTCTGACTTCCAGCTGGTGACACCAAGTAGGGTGGCAGTTGCCTGAAGCCCCCCAAAGTGGGTTTATAGGTTTGTTGCCTTTTAGTGGTGCCACCAGGTGGCACGAAGACATTATGCTCCTGCCCTCAGAGTTCCCTCTCCTGTGTCTTGGTTCATGATGACTCTTACCTTTCCCCTGGCTAAGTGAGGTGCCCACAGCCCTACGAACTGGGCAATGCTGGGGTGAGGGGTCTCTCTCCAGTGAGATCCAGGCACGGAGAAAGATAGACTCCAATGGAGTTTGAAACCCAGTGCTCCGTCCTCGTCCCGTATGTTGTGGCATGGCCGTGCCTCCTGGGATGGGTTGTGTAAAAGGAGGTGAATGTTGGGGCAGCAGGCCCTGCCATTTGAGTGAATGCGACTGTGTTTCCCAGGCCCTGGATGTGTAGGCGCATTGAGCGTCAAGTGGGTGAGAGGGTCAAGGAGTTCAGCCGAGTGGACTTCAATGGTTATGAGCCTGGACAAGGAAAGAGGTTAAAAACCAGCAAACACTGAAGTTTCAATATCTAATCAACAAAGAAAGTTGAATTTAGAGCTTAGCCTTTCCTCGGTCTCCGGGATGGAAACCTAGCCCCTAATGGCCCTTTCACCATTCATTCACTGTTGCTCCTCCCTCCGTGTTAGGTTGTTGCCATTCATTCTCTCCACGCCCCCCACCACCCCACCCCCATCCCCCATCTGGCCAAACCAAACTCCTCCTCTCCCCTTTTTGAATACAACATATACATTCCTATCCAACCATTGTTTATCCTGGTCCCTTAGCTGGAAATGACCATCCTTATCCTTTTATCCTTTCAATTTTTTTTTTTTTTTTTAATTCTCACTCTTAGATTAAAGTTTAGCTTGGGTTTAAGTTAAGGCATAGCTTAGGGCCATCTCCCTCTCAAAGTCTTCCTTTGTCTCCAAATTAATCATTTCTTTTTCCCCCTTTCTGTTTAACTTTTCAATCTAGCACCTTTCTTCACCCTGCCTTACATTATATGTAGTTTTTAATATTTGGCTGTTTCCGTCACTAGAGCAAAGTTCTGTGCAATCAGAAAGAATATTTTTATTGCTCTTTTAAAACATGGACAGTTTGACATGTAATCTAGGTTCATCAGAGAAAATTTAGAAAATATTTGTAAAAGAGAAAAAGAAAACCTCATTTTCCCATCATCCCAAAATAATCACTGCTATGAATATTCCTTTAGACTATTTTTTGTATTTCTACAAATGTAACTTTTCAAAAATGGGATTTATATGGTATATACTTATTTGTAACCTAAGCATGTATTTATTGCAGAGAAAATTTTTTCATCATGCTTAATAACCACAGAGTATTTCATTATATAGGTGTGCAAGTTTATTTATTTACCCAGTCCTCTATTGCTGGGTGTTAAGGTTATTTTCAGTAGCTTGTACTTAAGTGAACAGACTTCTACCAATAAAATTTGTTCACGAGCCCTGGCTGTTGTGGCTCAGTGGATTGATTGAGCTGTGGCCTGTGAACCAAAGAGTCACTGGTTTGATACCCAGTCAGGGCACATGCCTGGGTTGCAGGCCAGGTCCCCAGTTCGGGGTGTGCAGGAGGCAACCACACACTGATCTTTCTCTCCCTCTATTTCCCCCTCCCTTCCCCTCTCTCTAAGAATAAATAAATAAAATCCTTTTAAAAAATTTGTCAATGTGTCCAAGGATACTTACACTCAGAAACTATTGATTACACAGTGCTAAAATGCCCTGGAAAGGTTATATCAGTAAAGGTCTTTTACAATATAATTAACAAATACTATTATTGCATCTTTGCGCTCTACATGCTTTACCTTTTTATATCTTTACACCAGTCCCATGGCCATAGGTTTTTTATTTCTGTAATTAGAAGAAGAAACTGAAGTTCAAGGAGTTGAGTAACTTGGTTAAGGTAATATAGTTGGTGAGAAAGTGGAACTGGGATTCAGACCGAGGTAGGTCCGATTTCAGTGGGGGTTTTCCCAGTTCATTATACTGTGTCCCTACATTAAACTGAGTTTCCCCACAAAATAGGCATCCTAACGTTTCAATTTAAGCATTGCTAGATCAGTCCCCTTTACCTCACTTCCTTTCTGGGGTGGTATGTACGAGTGTGTGATTGGTGTAAGCGCTGCTGGACATACTTGCCTTGCACCATTTCTTGTGCGGCATTCTGCTCTTCACTTCAAAGTGATGCATCAGTCCTAGGTTGTGAGCTATCCTAATGAAGTGGTTCTCTAGCCTAGAATGATCAATAGAACAAAAACCCCATTGAGGCTGCCTTTTCCACTGTTTGGCCAAGACCTCCTACATGGAGAACGTCTAGGATCAGAGGTCTCCACATGTCAGATGGTATACCTGAGTTTTCTTGGGAGGTCACACTTATTCTAGAATGTAGTGGGATTGCCGGGACACATAAACCACCTTGATTGCTTTCCCAAATGGCGGTGGCCCCACAGCGTTTGATGGATGGAGCTGAGAGAGGCAGCACCATTAGCACTGTTTTGAGGGTACCAGTACATATATTTTGAAAACAGGAAGAAATGCAAAAGGCAGGGCAGCGTCCTGAAATTTTGTTTTTCTTACTGTTTCCTTTTAACAAATTAATGTTTTAAAAAATTATATTACAATGTAGTTGGGCTAGTCACAGATAATTACAGGATTTAAGAAATACATAATAATTTGTAGAATACTATCTGAAGTTTGTCCTAGGAATAAAGCACAGATTTATTGAAAGTTGTTTGGTAAATGTCTCTCCAGTTCCTTCAGTAACTTTGGGGGAAGGGGCAAAACATCAAGAGTCTTGAAGAACCCTCTTGAATGGGAGGCCCAGAACAAATGCCATTCCTACCACTACCCTCAGTCCCGGCCAGCGTCATTCTTACAAGACATACGCAAATACAATAAGTGACTCACTTAAGTAGTGTCATCCAATGACTACATCAAATAAGGACATAAAGCCAAGTTATGAGAACATCTGGAGACACAGGAGAGGGCCTCTTCCCTAAAGCGAAAGGACAAACTGACCACCATTTGTGGGCTTTGATGGTGTGTGTGTGTGTGTGTGTGTGTGTGTGTGTACATGTGTACACATAAGCCGTGAAGGCAGAGGTTTAATTTTTTTGAATAAATGAATGCATGCTTGAACACGTGGCTAAGTGATCATTCATTTTATTTTTTGAAAGGTACCTAAACTTACTAGTTTTAAAAAGAAGACGATCGGAATATAATATTTTTCAACAGTAAGGTAAGGAAAATAGGTGAGAACTAGTTACTGCTACCACATATGGAGCTCATATCATCTACTGCAGTGGTTCTTAGTGTTCACTGCATGAATATCACCAAGCTGTCGGCAGGCTGGCTTGTTAAAACCCACTGCCGGGGTCCCTCCCAGAGCTCTGGACCCTGAGCTTGGTGATTCTTACAAGTTCCCAGAAGATGCATGTACTGCCCACCCACGGACCACACTTTGAGAATCTCTCATATCAATTAATTCTCCCCCCCCCCCCCCCCCCCCACACACACAGTCTGTAATGTAGGTGTTATTTCCATTTGACAGTTTAGGAAACTAACTCAGAGAGGTCGCTCAAACGAAAGCTTGCCGAGGTTCAACAGCAAATAAATGGTGAAGCTAGAGTTCAGACGCAGGTCTATCTGATGTCTATAGTTTCAGCTCTGAACTCCTGTGCTGGGAGGGTTGAGAGGAGAGGAAAGTGTACTGCCTGAGAGTCTCTGAAGAGAAAGACAAAAACAGGGAGAGAAGTGGGAAAGGTGGACGAGGGCTGAGTCAGTTTGCCTGAGGGTATTGCGGAGGGAGGGAGGACAGGGAGAGGGAAGGTGTTCTAAAGCTTTCCTTGGAAGGTAGGAGACCCTCTTCTAGAATGCTCCTTTCTGCTTTGCTGGGGCTTTAAGTCAATTCTCGTCACCCGTGGAATGCTGATCAACTCTCCAGCCAATTAGAAAGAGTCTGATTGCATTCAGAAATCTCTGCTCATTTATTGTCAAACTTCAGAGTTTACATTCAGAATTAAGGTTTATTTTCCTTAGGTTTTAGGAATTAGCTTTTGAGCCTTAGAAGAGTCAGGTTCCTAACTAACTACTGAATGAAGTTCTCCCTTCGGCATTCAAAACTTATATCCATGGTATTTGGGCAATCACGACTGTATTACTGCCTGAAGGGTACATTGGAAGTGCCTTTATTTTATGTCTGTCCTTCACTACCCTCAGGCTCCCAATCCATTTTAAAAATTTACTTACCTTGCCAGTTCTTGGTGAAATAAATCTTTATAGAATAACTGTGTTCCCGGTGTACGCCAGTCACAGCCTTTCAGCAACTCCATATCCTCTGTTCTGAGGCCTCTCCTGGTGAGAACAGACCAGAGAGAAGAGATGAGGAGAAACATTTATTGAAGGTTGCTAATGTCTGGAGCTCTGTGACCAAAACAGAATCCCCTCTTGTCCCTTCACACCAGAGGGAGCTTTGTGCTAGTTGGGGGAAGAAGGGGATAGCAGTGAGTTACGCTCAACTCCAAAGGCCCAGTTGGAACTTAGAATGTTGGTTAGAACTGGAGCTTGTCAAGTCAGTCAACCTTCCCATTTCACAGTTGAGGAAACTGAGGCCTGAGTGGGGAGGTGACTTGTCCCGGGTCACACGGTGAGTGCTAGGGCCAGTCATCTGAGTTGTTTCTACTCAGATGCCCTTTCTGCTGCACCCAGCCAGTTATACCCACCTGTGGCTCAAGCAGAGTCTGGGACTAAGTGGTTTTTACTAGGATTTCAAGCTAGGCTCTCATTCTCATCCCTTAGGACATCTGGAATGCTGACGTTGCTCAGAGTAGGTAGCTCTCTCTCAAGGCCCTAATTATTCAAGATCTCCCTGGTTGTCTGAGCGAAGGAGCCCGCAGTGGAGACACTGTCCCTGACTCTCTCCCCCAAGCCTTTGGTCCTGCTTCTTCTACCTGCTGTCTACCACACACCCATACCATCTCAGGTAGAAAGATCCCTAAACCATGTTCTTTTAACTTCTTAAAACACAGTGCTAAATGCTCAACCTTCATGGTGTGAAGAGGAGAGAGAGGACTCATGCATAGTACGTCAGTGGATCCTCTAGGTCCTTGCTACCCTGCAAATCTGCAGAACAGACCCATGATCCCAGAGTTTTAGATTTTATGGGCCAGTCAATGTTTAGGAACCTATACAGGATTGACAGCTTATTTTACCAAGTAAGAACCTTTATAAAAACACACGCTGTCCACTACCTTACCATTTGTATTGTGATAAAATGTATATGAGTATAACATTAATTTGACTGTTTTCACTATTAAAAATTTTTTTAAAATCTTCACTTGAAGACATTTTTTCATTGCTTTTAGAGAGAAAGGAAGGGAGAGAGAGAAACATAGATTAGTTGCCTCCTGTACACGCTTAGAGGGGGATCGAACCAGCATTCTGACATATGTCCTGACCGGTAATCAAACCCACAGCCCTTTGGTTATGGGACGATGCTCCAACCAACCGAGCCACACCGCCAGGGCAATCATTTTTTCACGTGTGCAGTTCTGTGGCATGAGCACATCACATTGTTGTGCAATCATCGCTGTCCTCCACCTTCATAACTTGTTTACTTCCCAGCGAAACCTCTGTACACTAATTCCCCACTCTCCCCTTCCCCGGCCCCTGGCAACCACCATTCTATACCATTTCATTTTAAATGGATGTTTATTGCCTTTATTCTTATAATGTAAAAAATAAGGAGCGTCGCTTTAACATCGGACAGAAACATTAACTTTATGCAGAGCCCATTCCTTTCCCCACTGCGGTGGGCAATGACCCTCCTCACACAGAGCTCTGTGACCAGACCCTCCATTGCACTAATGGGGTTAGGCGGGGAGGGGGGATGGCAAGCACCTTGGGGTGCTGAGAGCCCTGGGGAATTGTGCAGTCAAGCACCCGTTTTGGTTTTGGGAGGCCAAAAGGCAAATTCTGAAACAGCTGGGGCCTCTAATAATTCATCAGCAAGTTTAGGGAGCAGCAGCTTTTTCCTGCCCAGCTCTAGTGGTGTTTCCTTCCCCAAACAAGCTCTGCTGGGCGAGGTCCTAGTAGGGGGTGGGGTGGGGGGAGGGCAATACATTCCTTTTCCTTAAGGAACTCGGCCGGACTTTAAGGTTAGAGCACAGCCGAGTGCTAGCTGCAGGGTTACCTTTTCGTCATTGATTCATCTCACTCTTGTCCCTCCCCCACGCTTAATGATCTTTCCATTACAGAACCCAGACCAGGAAGTGCATGACAGGTCGCAGCTGTAGACACATGGCTGGGAGGCCTGGGCTCATGGCCAGTGGTGGGAGGGTCTGCACTCCCCTTCTAGCAGCAGGACCCCTACACACACACACACACACACACACACACACACACACACACACACACACACACACACACACACACACGGCCAGTGGTGGGAGGGTCTGCACTCCCCTTCTAGCAGCAGGACCCCTACACACACACACACACACACACACACACACACACACGGCCAGTGGTGGGAGGGTCTGCACTCCCCTTCTAGCAGCAGGACCCCTACACACACACACACACACACACACACACACACACACCCCTCAGCTAGTTCCCTACACACACGCACACACCTCAGCTAGTTGCCCAGCTTTTCCCTTACAACTTAGTGGAAGGTGTTTTTACTTCTGTGTTGTAATAGTTGGTGGCCTTTTTATTTGAATTTAGGATGTGATTTTTAATAAATACAGGAGAAGAACCCGTCCTGAGCATCTAGATTCCCTAAATTTCAGCCTGTTCTAGTGGTCCTGACAGGGTTTGGAGTTCTTTGGGGGGAGTTTTCCATTGTTGAACAGAGGTGCTCTAGCTTCTTTTTCCAAAATGGGACCCGCTGGCATAGCCTTAGAGGCTTGCAGGTGTCCAGTTTTAATGCTTCCAAAACCATCAGTTTTCCTCTATGGTTCCACCTAAACGCCACGTTCAAAACATGTTTTGGGGGGAGGTCTAGGTGCAAGACCATGGGTCTTGCAAACATAGAGACCTGGGTTCAAATCACAATGAATGAGTAGAGCCATCTTCATTTTTCGTTCTGGTGGGGATGGCTCCTTCCACATACAAGTTTGCTCAGGAAATGTTGATTCACCCTAAACTGTGTCCCAGGAGGGCAGTTGTCACACAGGCATTGCTGTCTCCACCACCAGCTGTTTTGCTGGCTTTGTTCCCTGAATCTGCCCAGGCCGGATTCCCCTGGTGCCAGATATGAAATGGTGACACGAACCTCTAGGAGCTGTGAGCTCAGACCCCCTTCCCCCAGCTGTAGGGCATCTACCTTTGCTCTTCCTGGGCCAGCGGGCTCTACTGCCTCCTGCATGTCCTTAGTGAACTTTCCTCTTCCCAGAACAACTCCTTCCTGGGAAGAAGAGAAGCGAAGTATACTGGGAATCCTTCTGGGAAATGGATGTAAAAGAGGTCCCCACCCTGCCCCCTCCGGCTCCACCCAGAGTGTCAGTAAATAGTTGGGGTGAGAGCTTTTGTCAGGGAGAAGGGAAGAAGGGAAATTTCTTTTAAAATAATGCCTAGGCACATTCCTTTGTTAATCACTTAATTACAGTCCTTGTCCCCTGTGTGAGGGCTGTCCCCACAGTGGGAGGTAGGGAGAGGGTGGGGGGCACCATCCCTAGGGGAGAAAACAGTGTGGTATGAAGGTAGGAAGGAGGCATAAGACCTGGCGCTGGGACTTGAACCTCAGGCTCCATTCCAACACTGGGTCACCCCTCGTAACATCTGTTTGAAGGTTTACACAAAACTCGGGGCCCCGGGTCCTTTTGGTCTGGGTGTCCTGAGTGGGGTTCTGCATGCCTGGGCCTCCTGTTGCCCAGTGCTGGGAAGCTGTATTTGGGGGGTCGTGGGGTGGGCGCAGGGCCCCGGCTGCAGCTTTGGCCTGCGCAGGTGGTTCTGCACTAAATTACAGTGATGAGGTGGGACACACAAAAGGCTGAAATCTTTTTTTTAAATAAAAACAAAACAAAACTCCAGCCCCAAGCCCCTGGGCTGCTGAATGGCGATGGCTTCCTGTCAGGATTAGCCGGGCCGCCTGGGCATGTGTGCACTGCCTTTCTCCTCAGGAAATACCTTTAGTAAGCCCTAGTGGGGTCCCCATGGCAACGCGTGAGGGGACCTGCTGACGGAGGCCATTCAGCCCGCCATTGTTCCTCAGCTCCTTTGTCGGGGGCTGCATTGCTGCCTCTGTGGCAAACACAGCAGTTTGCACAGTTTTGTCAGGCTCAATGTGGAGTTTTTACATTTTAATGGCCTCTTCTGGCTGTGGTCCATTTGCATGCAAAATGGTCCTTCTTACTTTTTCCCCTTTTTCTATTAAAAAAAAAAAAAAAAAGTCCTACACTTCAAATCCCCTGGGAGGAGGGACTGGTGAACGCCGCTGGATCAGGGTGTCCGATCTGCTAATTGACTTGGCGTTCCTGTCTCCCTCCCGCGCAGGCCCACATGCCCATGTCCGCAGCTTTCCCTGTGCCGGGGACGTCGTGAGCTCAGGGCATCACGTATCTTTAGGGCTTCCTCTCTGTACCCCAAGCCTTGTAAGATGATAGTTGTTCCCTGCGATCTCGGTAAGGTCCCTCCTCTGGCCTGGCCCTGTCAGATTAAAGTAAGTTTTCAGTTCCATTTCAAAGCCAAAATAACGTAATAAAAAACCTTTGCAGAGGGCTCCCAGGGCCCCGCTGGGCTGTTCTGTGTTCCTTTTAAGTTTGCTTTCAAAGCCACCCCGAGTTCCTCCCCACCCACAATTGCCCCCTCATTTATCTCTGGGGAGCTTGTGCCGAGACTGTAAACATTCCTAGACCACCAGTTCCCCGTGTCACCGAAGAGGATGATGTTGTCCCCTAATTTTCTTAACCCAGAAATCCAAAACCAAAAGGACTTCGCAGGGATGACAGAAATTATGACCCTGAGACATTATGCCTAGATTCTGCTGGGGGCTGGTTATTCAAGTCCTGCCCAGGTGGAGTGTCACATGTAGATGACATGCTTCTGACTGAGAGGGTAGATAAGATGTATACTGTCCACAGGCCAAGCCACAGCCAGTGTGAATAAGCATGAGCTAAAGCCATGAAAGTGTGTAAGTCACATTAAAACTAGGCAAAGAAGGTAGTTGGGGAAATCTTGGGGAAATGATGGAGCAATAGGAGAAGGAAGACATTCTAGTAGAAGCAGAGTCCTTTGAGTGGGAGAAAGCAAAAGAAAAGGGCAGTGAGGGTATTGGCTTGGCTGAAGAGGGGCACAGCTGAGGTTGAGAGGCTCCAGGTCCCGGAGGGGGAAGAAATGGGCTCTCCGGACTGTGAGGTGGTGGGGTGCAGAGTGACTATAGAAGGCCAGTGGTCAGGGCTTGAGAGCGGGATGGTCTGAGGATGTGTGATCAGGAGAGCTGGCCTCTGGGGATGGTTGGTAAGCCCCCTTGCTTAATGTTCTTAATCTCAGTGGAGTCAGGCAGGGGTCATCAGAGGTCATCAACTCAGCTGTAAACTGTAATCAAGGGTGAGGGACTTGGGACATGGCAAGGTATCAGGTGACTGATCCACGATTGATTTAGGAACACAGGGAGGGAGGGAGGGGCTCTGCTGTCTACCTGTGGCCAAGGCAGAGCTCTGAGGACCTGAGTGGGTCACCCCACTGTCTTGTGTGCTGCATGAGAATTAAGATGCTGTGGAAGAGCCCAGGACCAGCATCTAGAGCCAGTGCTGACCCCTGTTCTGTGACTTTGAAAGAAGTCCCTCACCCTCCATTTTCTCATGTTTAAATGGGAATGAACAGGAATAACATGAACATGAACAAACATGCCTTATAGAGTTTCAAGTGCCATACCAAAATAGGGCATTTTTATTAGCCCCAAGTCTGCCACTATCAAAATGCCATTCCTCTCCCCCCAGTTTCCTTACCTGCCAGATGTGCACAGTCACATCTGCTCAACTTGAAAGGGTAGATGAGCATGGTCAGGAAAGTGCATTTATAAACTAAAAGCACTGAGTTATAAGGTAGTAGTTGTGGGACTGAGGAAATTGAGGAAATGAGAAAGGGAGAATAAGGCCAAAGCAATCAACTGGAGAATCCCATGTATGAAGGTAGGTGACACTGGTGCCATTAAACAGGAAGGGTTTCAGTCACTTTACTAAAGTCGAGGATTGCCAAAGACACAGTAAAGGTAGAGGCTGTCTTTGAAAGTAGTAGCCCTGGGATCTGGATTAGTATGGATCCTGGAGAGCCAGGCTACCTGGGTTTGACTCTCAGCTTGGCCACTTGCTGGTGGCCTAGAGAGGTGGGTTGTCTTGGACACGTACCAAACCTCTTTGTGCCTCAGTGTTCCCTGTGTAAAGTGAGGATAATAATAGTGTCTACTTCACTGGGCTGTGAGGATTGAATGAGAACTGTGCTCAGCACATAGTAAGCTTCCACATGCACCGGGTCGAGATGATAATAGTGTCACTATCATAGGGTTCCTGGGTGAATTAAATGATAGCCTGTGTTAAAAGCCATCACAGTATATGGGATATAGTAAGCATGCTGTAAATTATTGGCCCATATTATTATTACCATTTTAAGAGTTGTTTAAGCATCCCAAGACAATATATGGGAAGGCACATGCTGAATTGCAAAGTGCTATGCAAATATATCGTTATTTGTCACCGGGTTCATGTTAAGTATTGGGGATGGATAACTTCCAGACCAAACAGGCTGTTATGGCACCAGGGCTGGTGCAGCAGTATTTCAAAATGCATGTTCAAGTATATTTGTCCATGTCACGTGAATGGCCTGCATTCATAGTCTCTGCAGAGCAGTGTGCTCCCTGGGACTTCTTCGTTAGTGGGTTTTACTATTTTCTACTGTGAACCTTCTGTCTCACGCAGGCCATAAATCCTGACCTCATATCCCATTCCGCCTCCTCCCAAGGCACTACCCTGCTCATAAGCACCTTACCGTTTCTGCTCCCCTCAAAGTTTTCACTCCCAATCTAAATCCTTATTTACTTCCCCCCCTTTCCTTACCATTATGTCCAGCCTCTGCCGTGAACGCTGCTGTCTGCTCGGAACACCAGTACTTTAAGTTCTGTCACCTCAGAGCCTGTACTGGGCTCTTACATCCTTCGGTTGTCTCATGTTGCAATACAAAGTGCTGTGTATATAGCAAGGTGTCATGTAAATCTGATCACTCTGGTTAGGACCAGACATAGATCTGCTGTTCCTTTGCTTAATCTGTTTCTTCTCCTTGCACAAGAGCTCACAGAGGCACCAAATGATAGCTATGTCAAAGAAAGTGCCCCATCCTTTTGGATTTGGAGGACCTAGGGTCTCATCTCATAGGAACAGAAGACTCATATAGGTTTGGGCCCTCTCAGGGCTTCATTCCACCACCCCAATGCCCATGGCTGGCAGAAGATGTGGAGATTTAGAATCAAGAATTGGATCTACTCTGATAGGCCCAGGGCAGAACTGCCTGCTAGGTGACTGTGGCGGGTTTCTGGCTAGTCCTGTCATAAGCAAAATGCTACATTCTTTTGGCTTGTTGGGGATGACAAAGCCGTGGGGTTTTGGAGGAAAGTAGGAAGGGAGAGGGATTTTGTGGGGCTCCATTAACATTTATCTCATCCCTAGACTCGAGAACACCATGGGAAACACTGTCCCTGCCTGTGTCTTTCTAGCTGCTTCCTTGAGGAGCACTAAAAAGTGTGGGTTCCCGATCTACTCCGAGATTCCTTTGGGGGGCTAGAGAGGCTCCATTAGAGGAGCAGCATGGGTGGTGCTTGGTGCATGAATGCTTTTCACTCCCACCGCAGGGGCACCCGTCCAGCCCGCAAAGCCTTCCGCAGCCCACCTGCCGCCCGCACTGTCCCAGGAAACGGCCTGGGAGCAGAGGCCTCCTCAGTGTCACACTCAGGCTGCTCAGCAGGAGTCTTGGTTCTCTCCTGTTTTCTGGGGCATCCTCTGAGGCATTGGCGACCTTCATCCTCTAAGGATGCTCAAGTCAAGCCCTAGCCCTAACCCTCAACTCCCTGCTCCCAGGAAAGAGAACAGTGATGGTGCTGTGGGCCTCGAAGCGCAATGCACCTTTTCTCCCACAATGCACTTTGAACGCATTACACCTAGAGTCTGTAAGGATGAATGAACATTGTAATTTGACTCATACCAGACATTTTCAGCCTTCGACTAGGTCACCACGGAATCCAGATACCAAGTGTCCTCCAACTCCCATTCCCCATCTCGTCTCTTAGGAAACAAGACGCAGAAAGCGAGCGTTTTGGTCTGCCACTTCCCTCAAGGCAGCAGCACCCCCACTCCAATGAATCAGGCTCTGTAAGAGTTGGAACGGTTGTAAGTGGCTGAGCAATAAACTGGCTTTCTCTCCTTCATGTTTTATGGGCAGCCCAATAAAGGTGTCAGTTAGCTCCGTTCTTGCTAACAGGTAACAACAAGCATAGCCCCGGACTATTGGTCTTGACCAGAGAAAGGCCAGCTCAGAGGGCATAGAGGCACAGATGCGGAGGCCTTTTCAGTGGAGGCCCAAGTGGGGACACTGTGAAGACAAAAAAAAAAAAAAAGGCAAGTAGTGGCTTGATTACTACAGGCTGCCAGTGAGCAGTGATGTCCTCACATCAGCCACCATACACAGGGACTCCCTCAGGTCAGGACTGAAATTCTGGGTGGTGACACAGATGGGCAGGGCCTCATAAACCAGTAAGTGGTTGGTAACCTTTCAATCACCTCCTGGAAGAAAGTGGCATTATCCCCGCTTTGTAAAGGGAGACTTTGACATCCAGGAGCACCATGAGCCATGAAAAAATCCACTGTAACCCAGTGGCCATAGACCGATTGCTTGTTTCCTCTAAAAAGTAGCCTTTGCCCGATGCTAAATTAAATTCAAGACCTATTGCATATTTTCTACTTTTCTGACATTGGTAGGCATTGTGGGAAAATTATAATAGTCAATTCTGCTCTGAATTGCTTGTTGTTTCTTAGCAGAGGCGACACATGGACACTTTTGACAGGAAACAATATACCCAACTGCCCATCAATCAATGAATAGATAAATAAAATGTAGTCTATCCATACAATGGAATATTATTCAGCCATTAAAAGGAATGAAGTTCTGAGACATGCTACAGCATAGACGAACCTTGAAAACATGCTCAATGAATGAAGCTGGTCACAGAAGACCATGTATTGCATGATTTCATTGATGGGAAATATCCGGTATAGGCAAATCTATACAGACAGAAAGCAGATTAGTGGTTGCCTAGACTGAGGGAGGGGATGGCGAGTGACTGCTGATGGGTACAGGCTTTCTTTCTGGGGTGATAAAAGATGTTCTCAAGTTTATTGTGGTGATGGTTGCATAACTGTGAATATACGAAAAAACATTGAATTATACAGGGGTGGGCCCAGGTAGGTTTACAGTTGTGAGTACATGAAACAAAGAGTTTATCCTTATATTATGTATTAACTACTGTATTATTTTCCATACAAACAACTGTAAACCCACCCCTGTATACTCTTAAATGGGTGAATTCTATGGTATGTGAATTATATCTCAATGAAGTTCTTTACAGAAGAAGCCACACAAGGTGATATGTGATTGAGTGTGATTTTGTGTGGTTCAGACAATAACTGTTTTACAGAAAATTAAGATAGAGATGCTAGTGCCAACAGAAGGCTTCCTGAATGTCTCTGACGGTGCTCTTTGAGCCGGGCGGGGTAGAAGGGCTCTGGAGAGATGGCTGACAGGCTTGTGCTGTGCGGGGAGAATGCGTCGGTGCGGAGAGCAGCCAGGCTTGGAGTACAGGGTAAGGAGAAGGAGGTTTCACGGAGAGGTGGGAGCAGATTGTGAGCCTTGGATACCAGGCAGGACTTTAGGTTTTACCCTAGACACAGTGTAGGGTCTTGATCAGGAGCATAATGCGCACAGCATCCCAAGGCCTGGAGCATCAGGGCGAGTTGGAACTCCAGGGGCAGGAAAAAGAAAGCAGGTTTGGCAGTTTTTTCCAGATCATGTAGAAGAACTTTGTTTGCACATCCTGGTTGAGATGAGTTGGGAGTTAGGGATCTAAGCGCGAGTCCGCAGGGTCGGGCTTAGCAGGGCCAGTGTCCTTCCGCTGCTTCTCGTGGGGAAGTGCCCATGAGCTCCTTGCTACTGTTTTGCCTCTGGGACCTGTCAAAATAGGCTGTGATGCCAGAGGCTAAGAATTTGAGTTTACTGAGTTTACTGTTGGACCTATGGCTGGTGCAGATCATAAACTGCAAAACATTCAATCTGTGAGGTCATTGAAGGGAAGTGAGACTGGATCAATAGGAGTGTCTGCTGCTTCCTTAAGGGTCAAGTCTTAACTGTCTTTCTTCTACTTTATTTTGGCAAAACCACAGACCATTAAAAATGGGAAGAATAACTTTTTTACGACCCACAAAAGCTTATTTTTAATCCGTTGTGTGGTCTGTTCACCTTGGTGGTTGGTGGTGTTCTTGACCCGATTCACAAAAATAAATGAATGCTAACCTAGTGGTTTCCAAACCCTTTTAAAGCAGCACCCCCTCCCCTTTTGATGACTCAATAATTACCCAATATTTAAGATAGTGCCCTTGGCTCCAAGCCTCATTCGAGGCTCCCTGAGGAAAATTACTCCCTGGTGCCACCTGTCTCTCAGGACACCCATTTCTTCATTCACAAGGTTTCTGACGGACACCTGTTCAGCAGTTCAGACCAGTTCTTTAAAGTGAGGGTGGGGAAGAAGGAAAGGGAGTTTAGGAAGGAAGACGATGAAGAGACAGTGTGACTGTGCCTATGTCATTATTGCATTATCCAGCAAGCCGTTATTGGGCGACTCTTGTGTGCCAGGCACCACACTAGGTGCTGGGGATTTAAAGGTAAGTATGACACATCCCCGCCCTCACAACTCAGTTGAAAGGGGCTTTCCTTCAGTGTGACAGGTGTGGTGGGAGGGCACCTGACCACATCAGTCGGAAGAGGCTTCGAGGCAGGGTTGCCAGCCGGGCTGAGACCTGGAGGGTGGGTGGAGAGAGAGAGCCAAGCAGAGACATGAACCCTGCAGGGTGATGGGCCAGGGGTGTCAGAGGAGTCCCAGTGAGCCTCTGAGGGTGAACCAGTGGTGAGAACTAAGGCGTCCCAAAGCAGTGGAGACTAAGTCCGGGGGTAGATTTGAGCTGCAACAAGCACTTTCTTTTGGTGGCAGTGGACACCTGGCAGAAGATGCCGGGAGCGTGCTTGAACGTCCTGAAGGGAAATAGACTCTGTTTCCCCCTGGTTAGTGAAGAGGGGGATGCTCAGGAAGTGGGTAACAGCCTGGCGTGGTGGGCTCCTAGGTGTGTCCAGCCTCAGGCTGTCCTGTGAGTGTGAGTGCGGAGTTGGTGGTCATGAGAGGGAGGGATGGATGTGTAGACAGGGTCTCATCAGCTCTTGTGAGCTGTGGACTACCTGGGCTGTGGGCAGAGAGAGGTGAGGGAAACTGGACTTGTGTGTTGGGGGTGAGGAAGGCAGGGGGCTTGAGAGGGAGAGCCCTGCAGTGGGGTGAGGAGAAAAGAGCTCTGTGTGCACCGGCTTAGGCTGCCAGCACAAGTGTGGGTTTGGTGGCAGCTGCTGGCCTCCGTTCCTAATATAGGCAAAAGCTCCGAATTCTCTGGCCTGACACCTGTTAGCTCCAGGCTCCCCTGAGCTGACCTCTGCCTGGGCTTTCTCTTCCCCATATGCATCTTATGCATCTGACTCCTTGGGGGGCCAGAACACTCCCCTCCCCCCAATCACTTGAACTGAGGGCTGCCTGGCTGACAAATTGCCTTCTCTCAATTTGGATGGGGGAGGCTGGATTTTTGAGGGGTGGCGTTTGTTCGACTGTTACTCAGGAAAAGGGTGAAGTTGACCCAGCCAAAAGGAAATGGGGCATTCCTCTGGGAAATGGCCATTCTTGGCAAAGAACTGAGCATGTGGGGAGAGGACACTGGGCACAGAAGTCCGCGGAAGGCCGGCCTTGTCCCCCTAGGATGAAGGGAAATGAGATGTGGACTGCTTAATGCTGCTGCAGCTGCTTCCTAACTTTGCCTCTTTCTTCCTTTGATCTTTGGAGGAGGGGGGTAGAGAAGAAGAGATGGGGGTTCCCAGGTAGCCAGCCGTTTCCCCACTGACCCCACCTCCCCAGCTCTGTGGCCCCCGGGATGTGGCAGCTCAGTGCCTCTAGCATAATTCCCTTTGTCTCTCCCCTCCATCCCTTTCCTTCTCTTCCTCTCCGGCCCCTTGGTTCCTCTTCCCGGCCCCTGTGGGTGGCTGCAGCCCAGCCCTGGGGAGCCCCCGTGGAAGTGGAGTCCTTCCTGGTCCACCCTGGTGACCTGCTGCAGCTTCGCTGTCGGCTGCGGGACGATGTCCAGAGCATCAACTGGCTGCGGGACGGGGTACAGCTGGTGGAAAGCAACCGTACCCGCATCACAGGGGAGGAGGTGGAGGTGCGGGACTCTGTGCCCGCTGACTCCGGCCTCTACGCTTGCGTGACCAGCAGCCCCTCGGGCAGCGACACCACCTACTTCTCCGTCAATGTCTCAGGTTGGTAGCCAAGCCCTGTCCTCACCCCTCCCTGGGTCCACCCTTCCAACTCTCTCTGCTAGTTTCGGGGGGAGGTGAACCTCCTCTCCTTCCATGATCTGCCCCCATTCTGCTTTAGAAACTGCTGCCCACTAACATTGCTCCCTGCCCGCGCGTGGCTTAGCTCTCAGAGGGGTGACCAGGTGGTGTGGGCCCCAGGCTTCCCAGGTCTGCCTCGGAGGTGATTGCAGATACCCTTGGGGCAGTAAAACACTGGTTTTTCCACCACAGCTTGCCCAGATCTCCAGGGGGCTACACAGGGTTCAGCCAGCTTCCATCCTGTCATTCCCTTGGCATTGGACTTGATACTTGGTTTAGTGATTAAAGCTCCAGAATACCTTGTGAGGTCAGTCCCTGCTGTGATGGGGAAGGATCCAGGTGCACCGCTGTATCAACAGGGTTTATGGAAGACCTCTGTCCTCCAGCTCCTGGAGCTGTGTGAGGGCAGCCAGGGTACCCTAGAGCTCTGTGACTTTGGGAATCTGCCACTTTTACAGTGCAACTGTCACAAAAGCAGGATGAAGCAAAGCGGAGCTGAAATTTCCTCTACGCCAATTGTGAATCTCAGGGTGCACACTTGGCACCTCTCCAGCACAGGCATCCTTTAGAAGCTGCCCGTAGCAGGGACTTACCTCCTCTCTGCCCCTCCACACCAACAAAAGGACTAGGAAGGACTGAAGAAATATCTGGCATGAGCCCTGATTGGTGACCACATGTGTGTCAAGCCTCTTAAAAGGGATGGATACGTGTTGGGGAGAGGTGTTGACAGCTGCAGGCTGTGTAGCAGGCTCCCTATCTGCTCTGACTAAAAAGGCAGCTTCCAAACCTTAGCAGATACATGCTAGAAAAATTCCAGCTCTAGGTTGTTCAGCTCATGGCTTTGAAAATAGCTTCTGGTCTCCGTGTGTGTAGATCTATCTGGATTTCCCAATGGTTAGCAGGCCAAAGGAGGATACAGGGGCCCTGGGTGCCAATTCTGAGACCCAGCACATCCAGGTGGCACCATCGGGAGAGCCTCTGAATGCAGGGTGATATTACATTAAAGAGGGCCTGCTGCCCTGATGAAGTGTGAGAGCTCTGGGCAGAGAGGGGGCAGTGCATTAGGTTGGGGAAGGAAGGGGACAAGCTTAGAGCATGCAGTTCTTAATGAACCATTTCCATCCCACAGAGGCAGTCACTAAGTGGGGAGTGGGCCTGGGACTCAGTATGGGGAAGGGGTCTGTGGTCACCTGTAACAAGACTGGCCTTTATGTTTGGGGCTGTTGATATGGGCAGAAATCTAGAGAGCCCTCTTCCCTTGGAGGGACTTCAGTGCCCCTTCTCCTTCTCATAGATGCTCTCCCCTCCTCGGAGGACGACGATGATGATGATGACTCCTCTTCAGAGGAGAAAGAGACAGATAACACCAAACCAAACCGTATGCGTGAGACACTGTTTCCTACCTTACTGCCCTTGGGTCTGGCTGTTGGGTTTGGGTGGGAAGTGGGAGCTTGGGTGATTGAGAATGGTTGGAGGAGCAGGCACGTGGGATGATGATGCGTGGCAGTGGGATCCCGCAGGCATCCTGATCAGTGCAGGCATTGTTCACAGGTGTTGGGCAGGTGAGCGGGGTGCCTCCAGGTCCTGGCCTGGGCCCTTGCTCCTGAGCCTGACCAGCCCCCTGCCTGTCTTTCTTGGCTTTTCCTGGGTAGCCGTGGCTCCATACTGGACGTCCCCAGAAAAGATGGAAAAGAAACTGCATGCAGTGCCTGCTGCCAAGACAGTGAAGTTCAAATGCCCTTCCAGTGGGACTCCTAATCCCACACTGCGCTGGTTGAAAAATGGCAAAGAATTCAAACCTGACCACAGGATTGGAGGCTACAAGGTATGAATATATATAGGAAAGTTAGAGGAGAGGAATGGGAGAAGCTGACTTAGGAAATCCTGATTGCATGCCTTTACTTGTTTCAAATAATGCTTTCTAACTATAGAAGTAATATATTTAGAAAAAAATTCAAATTAAAAATGGGCAAATAAAATTGAACTTGGGGTTTTTTTTTCTATGTATATGATTTTAAGATAGTTAATTACACTGTTTATGTACTTTCTTGTCACATGTTAACATTGTAACAAGTCTTTTGCCGTATGTTTTAAAAATAATTTTTCACAGCTGTGTAATATTTCATTATTAAACCATCCCATAATTTGATGAAACATTTTGTGCTATTAGTTGTTTTCTAGTTTTTCAATATTATAATTAAGAGCACAGTGACTATCTTTGTATTTAAATCGTTGTCATCATTTTAAAATATTCTCTCAAGGCAGATTGCTGCAAGTTACTAGATCAAAGTATAAGCATTTTTTTAAGCCCTTGATGCATATTATTCAGTTACTTTTTTCCTGATAATTAGGTATATTTTATTTATTCATTCACTCATTCATTTATTACATGAACATTTCTTGAACATGTCTTTCTGGAAAGTATACTAGGCAAAAGAGAGTTAAAAGTACAATGGGAAGACATAACATTTTATTCTGATAGTTGCTTTAATAGAGGATAATATGGGTAATGAATTGGGTGTAGTTTTATTTTTAAATTTTATTTTATTGTGGTAATAATTACCTTTTTAATTAGTTTTTTATTTATTGCATTTATTGGGATGACATTGGTTCATAAAATTATATAGGTTTCAGGTGTACAACTCTATAATGCATCACCCGTATATTGTATTGTGTGTTCATCACTCTGTGGAGTCTCCCTCCATCACCATTTATCCCCCTTTACTCTTGCCTACCTTCCTCACCCCACTTTCCCTCTCGTAATGATCATACTGTTGTCTTTGCCTATGAGTTTTATTTTGTTTGCTTCATCCCTTCACCTTTTTCACCAAGTTCCCCCAACCAACAGTTTCTTAAAAAGGAAAATCAATTTGCCCTCCCATAGCAGAGTATGACAATAAGCTCCCTGTTCCTTTGCCAACAAATTCAACGGTGAAAATATCTCCTTGTTCTCTCTTGTGCATTATTTTGCTTGTTAACAGACTGAGGATTTTTGTATGTTAATAAACAATTTCTGTTTTCTCTTTTGTAAATTGTTCATGTTCTTTGCCCATTTACATTGTAGGAAGAGCATCTTCATTGGAATCTTTTATAGAGAGTCTCATCATCCTTATAGTCCCTGTTTCTCTCCCATCTCACTTAGCTGCTCTTTTCTTATTAATCTTGTTAAGAAAAGCAGAGAAGATCAGAAAACGTAGGGGAACGTTTTAATTAATTCAGCAAACACTTGCTGTTGCAGGGCCCTGTGCTATGAGTGGTACAAGACAGCACTCCTCCTGCCGTAAAGAATTTCAGTCTCGCTGGAGGGCAGATGTCCATGAGCACTGTCAGAAAAAGCAGGCTGTGATCAGTGCTTCATTCTAGGCACAGAGGGAGAGTGAGAACAATTCTGACCTCCAACTGGGCTGGAGAAGATGGTCTTTAAGATGAGACATCAAGGGCAGACAGAGCCAGAGGGTTAGCAGGGAGCTCTTCCAGCCCAGGAACAGCTCAGATAGGGTGCAGAGTTGGGAAAGTCCCCGGTGTATTGGGAGAAAGCAGAAGGCACGTTTGTCCAGATCACAATGACCTTGGCTATTGTGGGCAGACGTCCAGAGTTCCTCACACCCCATTTGCCTGATGTGTTCTTTTAGAGTGTGAATGGGCTGGGTGGGGGCAGGCAAACTGTGCCTTGTCCTGTTTCACGGCGCCACATAGGCCATGTGTCCTGTGCTCAAGTTGGAGGGTAGGTGCTGCAGGGCACCAATGCCACCATGTGGATTCTGCCTACATTTTCCTCCAGACCCTCAATGGAGCCCTTTGGCATGTCTCCCTCAGGTCCGTTATGCCACCTGGAGCATCATAATGGACTCCGTGGTGCCTTCTGATAAGGGCAACTACACCTGCATTGTGGAAAACGAGTATGGCAGCATTAACCACACCTACCAGCTTGATGTTGTGGGTAAGGATGCAAATGGCAACAGGAATGGGAGCTTAGAGGAAGGAGGACAAGGGTGCTGAGAAAATAGCCCTCGGGCCCAGGTTTAATTAGGAGTAGAGTCCCATGATGGAGGCACTTTAAGGAGGGCCACTCGCCTCTTTTGTGCCTCGCTTACCTGTAAATAGAGTTGAGAGGATCAGTTCGTGCTGGGACTCCCTGGAAAGTGAACGGTGCTGTTGATAGTCTCTCCCACAAGAGGTGACTGGCGTAGGGATGTTAAATTCAGCACAATAATAACTCTTGCTTCTTGAATGGCAACAGTATGCTAAGCACTTTCAACACATCACCTGCAATTCTTCTGGCATCCCTGCAAGGCAGGCACTATTATTTCCACTAGACAGAAGGTCAGACTGGGCTCAGGGAGGTCAGGCAGGTGTCTAGTGCAGAACTCCAGGCCTGTGGTCACTCCAGGGTACTGTGCGAGACAGGAGGTGCTGTCACTACAGCCTGTTGCTTCTAGACCTTTTGAATCTCATTTTAGGGATCTTAAGGGAAAGAGTTTCACAGTCAACATTCTGTCTTGGTTTTGAGGAGATGATCTGAAAAGAAGCTCCTGGTCCAGGAGGTCTGGGGTAGAGTCTGCAAATTGGCATTTCTAACAAGCTCCTGGCTGATGCTGGTCTGCTTCTCTTAGACCACACTTCGAAAAACACAAGTCTATGTGACTCTTAATTTTAGCTAAGGAAAACTAGGCTGCTCTGAGGGTCTGAGGGCAAGAGAGACTTCTTCTATAAAAAGGGCCTGACAAGAGGATGGCCCTTCTCCTAGCTCAGGTTTAAGGAGCTCAGCAGAGGTGCAGGGCGGTGTGCTGCCCATCACAGGAAAAGCCAGGGTTGGGGGGTGCACTTCTCTTTGTGGTCTTTAGGATGCTTTCTGTCACCATTCCAGCTAGGAGTGGGCCATGGCAAGGCTTGACAAACCTCTCCTCTCCCTCCACAGAACGGTCCCCTCACCGGCCCATCCTGCAGGCAGGGTTGCCTGCCAACAAGACAGTGGCCCTGGGCAGCAATGTGGAGTTCATGTGTAAGGTGTACAGTGACCCACAGCCCCACATCCAGTGGCTGAAGCACATCGAGGTGAACGGGAGTAAGATTGGTCCGGACAACCTCCCTTATGTCCAGATCTTGAAGGTAATCTTGACCCCAGTCTCTGTGGGCTGGGTGCTGGGAAGGAGACCAGTATTTTCTGGGACCCAAGTAGCTGTGGTCAGGCTCAGTGCCCACAGCTGGGACTCATCCTTTACCCTTCAGGCACACGTGCTCCATCTTAAACAGGAACCTAGCCACATTCCCCAGGACTAGTGACAGGTCACAGAACAGAGGTGTGATGGGAGGTGGGTGAGCATTGCTGGTTTTTAAAGAGCTTTGAGGGTGACATTGCTCAAACTTTTGGGTCAGCTACCCAAGGAAGGAATTTGGACTCCTGCTTTTCCATTGCTCGGGACCAAAGCCTTTCCAGCAAGTGTTTCCCAGTCTCAGCCCTGTTTCCCAAGTCATGTTCTTCTGGCAGGTGGGGGTGAATGAATGATAAGGGCACGGCTTAGGTAGAGTTGGAAAAGCAAATGCCACAGGTAAATTCTAAGCAATATTAGGAGTAATAGCATTTTCTTCCTTTTTCCTCTCACTCCCAGACATTTGTTTGTCCCTGAATGCTCCATTAATCCAGGGAAGGTAATTGCCTACTTCTCCAGTGGATTGTGCAACAGGAAGCTGGGAAAGTGGTTTACCTCCTGGTCCCAGAGTTAGACCTCATCCTCCCTTCGCTTGGCTGCCCTAAAGATTTACTGGCCATCCCTTCTCTTCACTACCGGTGCTGATACTGCGGTGTAGGAAATGAGGCTGTGACCTTGGACCTTGGCCACTGTCTCTGGCCATTCACAACCCCTGCCCTAGTCCTACAGGAGCGGGTTCAATACAAACAGCATTTGACTGGGGGCAGTGATATTTTTAAAGTTTATTTTGCAGTCAAATACTTTGGACCTTTTGAAGACAACAAATTTTGCCTCCCTAAAAAAGGGAAAGATGATAAATCTCACTTAAGGTCTCCGTTGCCTTACCTCCCTGCCTGCATGTTACATGGGAGCAAAGTATGGCCACATCTCAGTGTTTGCCCAACTGACTGGCGTGTCGTTGGTTTGTTCCAGCATTCGGGGATTAATAGCTCGGATGCGGAAGTGCTGACCCTGTTCAATGTGACAGAGGCCCAGAGCGGGGAGTATGTGTGTAAGGTTTCCAATTATATTGGTGAAGCTAACCAGTCTGCGTGGCTCACTGTCACCAGACCTGAGGCAAAAGGTAACGGGGAGACGGATGGGGCCCTGTGCTGGGAGTTAGATTTCGGCCCCAAGCTGCTGGGGCTGGTGGGGAAGCCAGCACCCAACTCTCCCTGTTATCCTGCTGTATTTCTAGTGCCCAGAGCCATGGAAAAATACCCGGCCTGGGAGGCTGGTTTGGTTTGGTACTGTGTTGGTGTCTGCTCCCTCTGTGCCTTCTGTGTGTCCCTTGGCTGTGTGTGTGTTCATGGGGACAATGTTGCTGCATTATAATAGTGTACACTGGAGGTCTGAGTGGTGGGTATGAGAAGGGACCAGGCATTCCCTTGCAAACCACCGTCCTCAGGAGGGGTGTGTGTGTGTGTGTGTATGTGTGTGCGCACGTGTGCACGCACCTGCAGCACCCTTCCATCCCTCCTGTGTGTGCCCTCTGACTTTCTTTACCTGAAACCAAACAGCCCCCCCACCCACCGGGCCCCATTTCTCCATGCTGCCCATCGCCCGCATGCTTGGATGGGCCAGGGGCTGCCAGCGTCTGGTGAAGGGTCGTAACCAGCCCGCGTCGTCTCAGGCCTGCCCGAGTTCCTCCCTCAGGGCCTCACTCTCTTCCTCTAACAGGTCTCGCTGCCTGGTGGTTTTGTGTGTTCGTTGTCGCAAAGGAGACGCTGGGGAGCATCTCTTCCTCTGGTTATTCCCTCCCCCTCCTTCTTCCTCCCTTCCTCGGTGTCTCTTCGAGGTCTCATGTCCTGTGCTTGTCCATTTTGCTTCCATTGTCTCTTCTAGACGGCCGGCGTTAATACCACTGACAAAGAGATGGAAGTGCTTCACTTAAGGAATGTCTCCTTTGAGGACGCGGGGGAGTATACGTGCTTGGCGGGTAACTCTATCGGACTCTCCCATCACTCTGCATGGTTGACCGTTCTGGAAGGTATACACTGTACTTCTCCTCTCGATGTCCTGCCCTCGCCACGGGCACGGGGGGAGCATGCATTGCGGGGCCGGGGCAGACACAGAGCCAGGAGAGGTCAAGGAACAGGCTCCGTGGGCCAGTGGGCAGCTCCAGCAATTTGTCTAACCTTGAGGGTCAATTCCTCAAGGCTCACACAGGAGTTTTCCTCGTTTGCAGGAACACGGAGGCCTCCCACCTGTACACCTGCATCTGGCTCTCCCCTGGGCCAGTGTAATGCATGCATGAGATTTGGATTTAACCCGTAGCTAGGCTCTCCTCCAGGGCAGGCTCCTTCCATCCCTGGGTCCAGCAGCTGTCCCTAACTTATCTGGTTCTGTTTTGCCAGCCCCCAGAGTCTCAGAAAGGGCCCCACTCCTTCTCTAACTGAATGTAGGCACTCTGTAAAGAGGGGCTTGCTGCTCGCTAGCAGTGCTAACCCACCCTCCTGTGTGGCCTCTGATCCCAGGAGAGGTTCTGCCCAGACAAGTGGACTTGAGCTCCATAAGCAAAGCCTAGCCGTAGGGGGCTGGTGGCCATTTATCCGCTTTGGCTACTGACGTATCTCCTCTCCCAAGAAGGGAGGTGTGTGTTGGGGGCCGGAAGGAAGGAGCCCGCAGCCTGTTCAGGGTGGTGGGCTGGTGACTGCAGGGCTAGAGCTGGTTGTCGCTGCCTCTTTGAGGGTCCTGCATGTGGGTCTGGGTGCTGTGGTGTTCTTGTCACTGCTGACACTGCCCTCTCTCCTTCTTATTCCTTGTCTGCCCTGCTTGCCCAACAGGGTCCGATCCTGCCCCTGCTGGGGGCAGAGAAGTGTTCTGTTTTTATCATTGTCCCTGTCTTTGTCCGTGTGTGCTCCCGCTCAGTCGTCTTCGTTCCTCAACACTGGGGAAAGAGTAAAACAGAAACACTTCTTGTTGTCAGCTCTGCAGTCTCCTTGTCAAGCCCCAACATTCTCTTGGGGCTCCATTGGGATTCACACCCGGTGCCTCTTAGGGGAGGTCCCCAGGGTGCTTGCCTCTGTGGCTGGCTGGGGGTTTTCAAAGGGGAGGGTCAGGTCGGGAGGAGGGCTGTGGAAGGAAGAGGGACATTTACACTGGTGAGGATGAGTACTTGCTGGGAGTGCTGGGTGTAAACCATTCTCTCATGGGGATGGGAACCATGGACTGAATGGATGGGTTTCTTTGGGAATGTGGTGAATTCTAAGTGGAAGATGGGAGAACAGAATAAAACATAACCCCCCCAATTTCCTCCTTCCATTTTGGGAGTTAGGGCCTGTGGGTAATATTCTTAAGAACTGCAGAGAAGTTAACATTTTTCATCTTGAGCAGCACAGACATGTTTGGAGGTTTAGTCGGTGTTGCCTGTGGTTTGGCTAGGTGTAAATATTTACACGTCTGCCCTGAGACAGATGACATAGGTGAAAAGTGAGATATGAAGTCAGGACACAGACACACCCTTTCCTCCCACCCTCATTTGTCCTCATTCTGTGAGTGCCACTATGTGCCAGGTACTGTGGCCTACAGAAATAAACAAGTTACCATCCCCACCCTCAGACTATCAGACATAAGACGATTGGTCTGTCCCCATGTGACAGGTGTGTGCACGCAGTGCTGAGGCTCTGCAGAGAAGGGCTGCATGTTTCCACGCAAAGGCTGGGAAAGGCACCCAGAAGAAGGGACTTCTCAGCTGTCCCTCTCAGGTTACCTGGTACCCACCTAGCCCAGCAGTCTAGCTGAGCAAGGAAGGCACCTGAATTTGTGAGGATGGACTACATGCAGCGAGTTCTAGTCCATGCCTCTTGGAGGGTTTGGACCAGGATCAGCAAGCCTTAAAGGTCACAAGATGTCTGGTCTGTTCAGTGCCAGAACCCCAGTCTTAGCTAGGATTCTTCTCTGCCCCAAAGATTCCCAGAGGAAAGCAGGCGGGGGTTATTTTTCCTAATGGAGCCAGGAGCTAGGGATCCTTGTGGGCTGGGCCTCATGAGCTTGCTAACACCCTGTTCACACTGACTCAGCCCTGGAAGAGAGACCTGCAGTGATGACCTCCCCCCTGTACCTGGAGATCATCATCTACTGCACGGGGGGCTTCCTCATCTCCTGCATGGTGGGCTCTGTCATCATCTACAAGATGAAGAGCGGCACCAAGAAGAGTGACTTCCACAGCCAGATGGCCGTGCACAAGCTGGCCAAGAGCATCCCTCTGCGCAGACAGGTAACAGAAAGTAGATAGGGGATTTGCACGCTCTATGTCCCTTCTCTCCCTACGCCCCCGGGGCTTCTCTAGGAACCCCTAACTTCCTGACTCTCCACTGTCCCCAATCTACTGCTCTGGCTTTGCTTTCTGGCTTCTGGGCCAGGGGCAGGGGAATGTCCTAACCCACGTACTCTAGCATCAGGTTCCCAGCTGCTCTAGCCCGTGAATGCACGCTATACCCTAACTGCAAGTCCCCTGCTCAGCTGGTACGTGGTTGAGAGAAAGTCCTAGCTGGGGCAAATGTGCATTGGTATTGCACATCTGAACTGTCCCCGAGGGCCAGTTAGAGATGCAAAGATACAGAGTAGAGAGGAGGGCCCTCTCTTGTGTGCCCATACTGCCCTCCTCCAAGGAAATGGAACAGAAGGTGAAGGCTGTAAGAGGAGGGAAGTTCACACACAACTATGCAAATTCTGGGGGCTACTTTGGGAGTTAGGAATTCATAATCAGAGGCACGGTTTTCACAAAGAATCAGGACAAGACAGAGCTGTTGTTGCGATAATCATTTTTGTCAGTTTGGAAGAGGTACGTATGGTCTTTTCATGTTAAAAATGAGTAAACCGAAGCCCAGTAAGGCTAAGTTGGCAAAAAGGAGTCTGTTTTAGAACTTGGGGCTTATGACCGCTTCTGGTCTTTCTGTCCCTCTGTGCTTGGGAAGGGACATCGGGTAACAGATGTCTACCTCTGCCACTCGCAAAAAACCCTGGCTGAGCATTGGAAGAACCTGCGCCACTCCCCAACTCCTTGCTAGAAGGGTGACCTCACACTTCCCTGTAGGTGTCAGCTGACTCCAGCGCATCCATGAACTCTGGGGTTCTGCTTGTTCGGCCCTCACGTCTCTCCTCCAGCGGAACTCCCATGCTGGCAGGGGTCTCTGAATATGAGCTTCCCGAAGACCCTCGCTGGGAGCTGCCTCGAGACAGGTAATACTCCATAACTGCTTGTTATTCTGATGGCGGGAGTTGTGTATACTGAGACCTCCTAGGGACTGAGGGTGCACCAGATGTGTCCAGAAATAATAACTTCCACTTCCTGCTTGCAGTCAGGTGAAATATGGAGAGGCAGAGATCGGGTGTCTTCACAAGGTTCAAACTTCACCAGCCCCATCTTACACCTCCCTTTGTTTCCCCAAAAGGCTGGTTTTAGGCAAACCCCTGGGAGAGGGCTGCTTCGGGCAGGTGGTGTTGGCGGAGGCCATCGGCCTGGACAAGGACAAGCCCAACCGTGTGACCAAAGTGGCTGTGAAGATGCTGAAGTGTAAGTGATGTTCCCATCCTGGTAAGAATGATCTCCTTCCCTTGCCAAGCAAACTGTAGGCCTCAGGCCAAGTGGAACACCTCTCTGGTGCCCTCTCCGTGCCCACGCCTGCTACACGGCCTGTCCGGCGTTGCCTGATAATGGATGGGGCACTCTGCACCCTGACATGGCCATAACCTCACTTTGTGCCTCGGGGTCAGCCTGGGTTGTGGTCAGGTGTTTATGCTTAGTTCCCCTGACGGCTGATTTTCCTCACCACACCCTCTGTCCCACTCACCACCACATAACTCAACAGCAACTGTCACGAGGGGGAAGACAGAGGGGAGGAGAGAAACCACTACAGGAGAAAAGGGACTCCTCGGGCATACACGTCCCCTCCTCCCCTGTTCCTTAGCCTTTCTCCTGTCACCCTCCCTTGCAAAGTAAATGAGTTGTGTCCCCTTCTCTCATTTGTGTGCAAAGCGGATGCAACAGAGAAGGACCTGTCCGACCTGATCTCAGAGATGGAGATGATGAAGATGATCGGGAAGCACAAGAACATCATCAACCTGCTGGGGGCCTGCACGCAGGATGGTAGGCACTAGGCCTTGCCAGCTTTCCCTCCCCTCTGGCGGACGGTCTCAATGGGAACCTGGGCCCGCTGCTCCAACAGCAGTGTCTGTCAGGGAGAAGACACTGAGCTGGGATATCGGTGACCAGGCATCTGTCAGCCGTGCTAGGGATGTGGGCTTGAGAGAGAGGCAAGGTTAGCAGTAGCTGAATGTATCTTGTGGGGTCCAGGCTGATGCCCCTTGGTATTCATCTGAGAATACAGGCACCTAGATTCATAGACACAGTGTGGGGACAGGAACAGATGAGTAGTAATTGTGGTCTAGATTAGGGCTTTTAACCCCAACTTGGCTCGGGAACTTTCTGGCCTGTCCCGGGAGGATTATTTTCCTGACTCTCTCTGAGAAGGGGAATGAATTTCCCTGATTCCCTGAAAGGGAGGTTTGGTTAGGCTGTGCCGCTGGGAATGGGGTTTTCTCGAGGTGAAGCGAAGCCTGCATACCGGTCTGCCTGTCCTGATGGCCTCTTCACCCACACGCCCCAGGTCCTTTGTACGTCATCGTGGAGTATGCCTCCAAGGGCAACCTACGGGAGTACCTGCAGGCCCGGAGGCCTCCTGGGCTGGAATACTGTTACAACCCCAGCCACAACCCAGAGGAGCAGCTCTCCTCCAAGGACCTGGTATCCTGCGCCTATCAGGTGGCCCGAGGCATGGAGTATCTCGCCTCCAAGAAGGTGAGGCACCTGGCAGCTCCCCTGGGTGAAGTCGGGGTGGGAACAGAGCCCTCCTCATACTCCAGCATGTGACTTTGTCCCGTGGTGGAATGGTGTGACTTTGTCCCGTGGTGGAATGGTAGACATATTGAGCTCTGATTACATGTGCTGTCTTGGGCTCTCAGGGGACATCAGAGTCAGGAGAGCCAGTGTCACCTCATGTGGCCTTGGGGACAGATTGGGTTAGGGTCAGATCTGTGCACTGCCACTTTCTGTTTTCTTCAAATATAAAATGAGAGTGGTTATGGGAGTAAATTGAAGTGTGAGAGTGTTAGGTACAGTTTTTGGTGCTAAGTGCTGGCTTTGGCCCCAGGCCAGTATGACTGTCCCGGCGAGCACACACCTATACACACTGGGCAGAAGTGTAAAGGTTCAACCTTTCTGGGTGAAAATCCAAAGCTAAGAGTTGGAAGGACCAGGAAAGGAGGTAAATATGAAAGGTTTGCTAAAGTGATTGAGAGGCCTGGAGCTGGCGGTGTTTGAATGGCTTGGGTTTGAAGTGGAGGAGAGGGGTCTTCTAGCAGAGACTAGAATGTTCAGGAGGTGAGTGGGTGGCAGGGGAAGGCCTGGGAGGTCAGTGGGCCTACCTGCCAGCTGCAGAGCGAGTGCCAGAGAACAGGGTGGCTCAGACGGCCACTGATACATGTCAACAGCTGTTCCCTCTAGAGCAGTGGTTCTCAACCTTCCTAATGCCATGACCCTTTAATACAGTTCCTCATGTTGTGGTGACCCCCAGCCATAACTAAAGCATAGTGATTAATCACAAAAACAATATGTAATTATATATGTGTTTTCTGATGGTCTTAGGTGACCCCTGTGAAAGGGTCGTTCAATCCCCAAAGAGGTCGCGACCCACAGGTTGAGAACCGCTGCTCTAGAGCCTTACACCCCCTCACCTGCACCCCACCCTCTTCTCTCCCATCTCTGCCTCCCCCGGCTTCCCCTTCTGCCTCCACAGTGCATACACCGAGACCTGGCCGCCAGGAATGTCCTGGTGACGGAGGACAACGTGATGAAGATTGCAGACTTCGGCCTAGCTCGGGACATTCACCACATCGACTACTATAAAAAGACGACCAATGTAAGTGCTGACGAGGCCGCCAGGCGCATGTCCTCTGCGCAGGACTCTGCTGTGCTAGGCTTTTCTCCCGTGTAGACTCCTCTGCTGTAACCCAGTGCAGGTTGCTTTGCCTGGGAAGCAGTGCGGCAGGAGGAGCTGCACATGAGCCATCCTTCCCACGTCCAGTCCCTCATGCACCCTCCTTATTCCCTCACTGCCCTGCCCCGGGTCGCCCCCAACCCCCCCTTGCTGCTTGCAGGGCCGCCTGCCTGTGAAGTGGATGGCACCTGAGGCACTGTTCGACCGGATCTACACCCACCAGAGTGATGTGTGAGTTTCAACCAGGCAATTGCCCGGGACACTTGGGGTAGAAAATGTCTGGTACAACAGGGTCCCGTCCTCCCCTATGGATTCCTAAGGGTCTCCTTTCATCTTGGAGAGAAAATGAAACATTGTCTGTAGCCATTTACTTGGTTCCTGGGCATTGATTGAAAGGCCAGTCTGTTCGCTGCACTGTCCCCAGGTATTCCCCTTGGAATTAAGGATTTGTGTTGAGGAGGGTGGGTTCAGGATGAGAATCTGATACGCTGGTGAAAGAGGTATGGAAAGGACTCTAGTCTGGTCTACCTCTGTGCCCACAACACCCATAGGCTCTGTGCTCATCCACAGGTGGTCTTTTGGGGTGCTCCTGTGGGAAATCTTCACTCTGGGAGGCTCCCCATATCCTGGCGTGCCTGTGGAGGAGCTTTTTAAGCTGCTGAAGGAGGGTCATCGTATGGACAAGCCCAGCAACTGCACCAACGAGCTGTAAGCATGAGAAGATGCCCACGGTCCTGAGCTAGGCCCGGAGGCAGAGCGGGTTGGCTGGGAAGAGGAAGAAAGGGGTGTTTGGCTAGATAAAGCAGCTCTTCCAAGTCATTCCTCCCACAGCCCCTCCTCTAGGAGCTTCTTCATTTTTCTGCTGATGTTTTTCCTCCCCTGACTTTATAATCCTGCCACAGGTACATGATGATGCGGGACTGTTGGCACGCAGTACCTTCTCAAAGACCTACCTTCAAGCAGTTGGTAGAAGACCTGGACCGCATTGTGGCCTTGACCTCCAACCAGGTGAGGCTGTCCCCTCCTAGGCCTTCAGTCACCATCACATAGGTACATGTCTGTGAATTAAGACCACCACAGGGAGGAGATTGCCGGTGCCACTGTTCTTTGGTTTCTCCTGTCCACAGGAGTATCTGGACCTGTCAATGCCCTTGGACCAATACTCTCCCAGTTTTCCTGACACCCGAAGCTCTACCTGCTCCTCAGGGGAGGATTCTGTCTTCTCTCATGAGCCGTTGCCCGAGGAGCCCTGTCTGCCCCGACACCCAGCCCAGCTTGCCAATGGCGGACTCAAACGACGCTGACTAGCACCCCAGCACTGCCCTCCCCGAACTTTGTCGTCAGTTGTAACTCTCACCCACTGCCCCCTGCTGGACTCACTGCCTTCCTCTTTGCCCCTTCCCTGCTGGTAGGAGCCAGCCGCCTACCTGAGGCCTTCACCCCACTGAGCTCACCTCTCCTCCTCCTCCTCCTCCTCTCAACCTGCTTATGAGAGAGAGGAGCAGAGAGGCAGGTACTTGTTGATGGCCACTCTGTTCCCTCCCAAATGTTGGACCCAGACCCCTCCCTGCCACGTGGCACTGCCTGGAGGGTTAGGGAGTGGGAGGTAAGCATGCTCAGCAGGCATGCACATGAACGCTGACTGAGCTTCCTTGTGTTGGTTTTGTCTGCTTCACTGTTACCCGTAAGCCCTTGCGTCCTGGTAGCAGGAGCCTCGTCCTCAACGCTCCAGTAGTAGGGAGGGCAAGTCAGTGCTTCGGGCCTTGGTTGAAGGAGACCTCTGCTCCAGATAAGTGGTGCCAGTGGCTTATTAATTCTGATGCTAATTTGCTTTGCTGACCAAATACCTGGTACCAGAGGGCCGGGGGGCAAAGGCTGGGAGCAGTGTCGTGGCCCTGGGGCCCAGCCCCGAACTGGGGGCTTTGTACATAGCTATGAAGAAAACACAAAGTGTATAAATCTGAGTATATATTTACATGTCTTTTTAAAAGGGTCGTTACCAGAGATTTACCCATTGGGTAAGATGCTCCTGGTGGCTGGGAGACATCAGTTGCTATATATTAAAAACGAAGAAAAAAGAAAAAAAAGGAAAATGTTTTTAAAAAGGTCATATATTTTTTGCTACTTTTGCTGTTTTATTTTTTTAAATTATGTTCTAAACCTATTTTCAGTTTAGGTCCCTCAAATAAAAATTGCTGCTGCTTCATTTCTATATGGGCTGTGTGACAAGGGAGAGAACGTCAGCTGATGAGGAGCAAGAACAATGGGCCCTGGTCTGTGTGTCCGTCCAGAGGCCACTGCACACTCCCTGCAGTTCCCTTCTAACAGCTTCCTTTTTAGGTCCTGTCCTAAGACCTGTGGACAAACCTCGACCTCTCGGATGCTTTTGGAAAGGCAGGAGAAGGAGACATCTGCACATGGGCAGGAGCCTCCTGCCAGTGTGCCAGAGGTGCTGGGCGGAAAGTCAAGACCCCGCAGCCACGTTGTTTCCTCAGGGCAAACTGGTGGGGTCGGGTAGGTCAGAGGGTCAGAGAGGAAGCTGGGGCTACCTCAGAAAAGCCAAGGGGTAGAACCCAAGAGATGGACGAAAGCTTAAGGATTCTCCCAAGGGTATGCAGAAACTCAAGCCCAGATATGTGTCTACCCCGTGTGTGTGTGTGTGTGTGTATTTGCCTGTGCTACTGCGAAGGGGAAAACTGTCACCTAAGACTAGTTTTACATTAAGGTCCCTTGCTTCATGTGTCTGAGCCTGCTCTGTGTTCCTGGTCCTCCCCCACACAGTCTTCTGTATCCATGTGATCAAACTGCACGTGTTGGAACTATCACAGGTCTTGGCTTCCTATATCGTTCTTCTTGTACAAGCTCCACCTCATCCCTCAGGAATGGGGAAAAAAAAATCTCTAAATGTTTGTCTTTTGGCTGCTGGGAAATTTCCTTTCTCTGCCACCTGCTGGTTATCACTGCACTGACCAAGTGTGTCGTGGCTCCTCTCAGAACTTAGTCCTCAAACTGCTACTATGCAACCTCTATACTGAAAGCTCACTTTTTTTCTGCCGGATTGCTGCTGAACACAAAAGAAAGTTCAATACCCTTTCATTTCTGTAGGGAAAATGGAATTGCTACTTTAAGTTTCCTTTCTGAGCTAGTTCTTTTAGGGGGCAGCTGCAGTGTTGGCTACTATTGTAAATTAGTTCTCTCTCCTTGTGTCTCTGTAAATATGCAACTGTCCACATCCTACAGTTTGTGTTTATGTTTAAAGAAGGCGAATTTGGTGAACAGCCAGGAAATGAATTTTAGCTCTTAAAACCATTTGCTTTCAGACTTACAGTGGTGTTTTTCCTTGTAAAATAGTGGTGATAATTCCTGCCTTGGCCCTTGAAGCAACGTTGTGGGAATGAATGGAGGATCTATGAAGGGCTTTACAAAGTGTGCCTTCAGGGGATGTGCTAGAGAAATATAAGGCACTATCGTAGCAGTGATGTCCTTGCTGTTACTACTCAAATCACCCATGAATTTCCCCAGAGACTGAGCTGACTGTCTAATAAAAGATAGTGAAATTGACCTGAGAGAAAATGAAATGACCGTTTCACTTAAGATGACCAGATTAGGTCTCCTGAGGAAAAGAATCCAGTTTATCTGATGGAGACAACGGGCTGTCAAGGCACTGAATCTGGCCGGTTTCCCGAGGCTTAAAAGATTAGAGCCTGGGATCACCACAGTATTAATCAATACTGCCTTTCTGCCTTTTCTAATTGCCATAGGCTGGGGGTCATCAGTCCCTTGGTGCCAGTAATGTAAAGTATTGATCACAGGTAAGTAAGATAGAACCAGAACCTCAGATGGAGCAGATCTGACAGTGAAGTTGCTGTGTTTATCAGCAGCCACTGGGAGGCGCCAGCAGGCCAAAATCTCAGTCAATATTAAGTAATGTGCCATACGTTTTAAGTACCCTTAGGTGTGTACTGGTGCTGACTGGGAGACCTCTAGCCCAGGTTTTAGCATTACAGAGCATTTATTTGATATCACTAAAATGACATGTAATGATGGAAGTACAGAATTAGATACAGCACAAATGCAGGTCCATGAATATCAAGTGCCACCAACACCCCTATTGTAACAGAATTCTCAATGTCTTAAGATACAGGCCATATCTGACATGGTCATTCAGGATGGATTTCAGAAAATGCCTAAAATTACACTCAGTGAGATTATTAGCAGCTGATACACTAAGGTATGTGCATGTGCAGGGAAAGGAGAAAGCTTTGTAGCCACCTGGCACAGCCTTTCATTCCTTCAGCTGGTGAGAGCCAGGGAGAGAGAAGGCCAGCAGAACCCAGACGTTCAGGAAGACTCTTGGGCAAGTTCTCTACATTGCCATGTAACAGTGTACAGAATCGTTTATACTTCTGGTGCACAGAAGTGAGGCATTTAATTAACATGACAAGCAGAGGTTTAATTCTCTCTCATCACTCAGAGGTGTTAAAAGAGTCAGTAGTGTACTGGCACTGGTTCTTGAGCCAATTATGTACATCTTTTCCCAACTGTTGTTCAGTGACCCGTTGGTAGCTTGAAATCAACTGTGTGGGAATATTTATGTCACTGAAGTCTACAAATGCTACAAAATCAGGGCTGCCCACCGAACTTAGTTGTTAATTATTTCCCAGAACACCATTAACTCAGTTTCAGCATGAGGCTAGATTTGACAATCATGGAAGCCAACATCCAGGTCTAAATGATGAGAGCAAAGAAACCACCTTGACTTCTCTGAGCTACTATCATAAGAATGGGAACAGATGTGTGTCATGTCTTAGATGCCTATTTATGAAGCAAAAATGGGCGAAGGCCAGCTGAGGCCAAAAGTGACCAGGGGCCCCTTGACCTAACCATTCCCTCTTTGCTTATAGGAAAAACCAGAAAGATTGTAGTCCAACAATACATATGAATCATTCAGCTTAAACAGGATTCAACAAGTAGCTAATCCCTTTCCCACAGTCAACACTTGAAATGCGAACTGATTAAAATAAACACCCATTATTTTTAAAGTGGGGAAATTTATTATGAATCACCTTGCTAGGCCAATGGTGAGATCCACGGAATGCTGTATAGTAGGGGTTCATTATTCTCAAGGAACTGGAGTTCATCAGCAGGACATGGTGGGACTTGTCCTCTGGTGGAAAGGAGGGTTAGGAAGCTTATAAAAGCACATATTCTTGCTATGAAGTGCTGATGACAGTCCTCATTTAGGTGATCCCAGACAAGGATATTTGTGTTTTACTTAAACTGATTCCCAGTGAACTGCTTTCAGTTTCACAGCAAGTAAAGAAATTAATTTCATCATCCACAGGCCGAAATACCTTTTCCCTCCTAAGCGCTCCCCAAGGAAAAAGACTTGGTCAGCTTCATAGGTCAGCTTCATAGCAATCTATTACATTGTTTTTTAAGTATTGACAATACAGAAAACACCAAACATATCTGAACATAATATTTATTACTGGGTAGCATAGGGATTATATCAGACTTTAACAACCTCTATGACTAACAGATAATCTTGTTTGTGAAAGACAAACAGGCCAGAAAAACACATACCCAGCACAAACAAATGGTTAAGACTTAAACCCTTAATTATGTTCCCTAGCAAAATGGTGGCTAATGAAAGCCATATGTGCTAGAATCATGGCAGCCTCCCAGATTCCTTCAGGCCCAGAGGGGGAGATCTCAGAACAGCCAAGCAGCAGCCAAACCTTTGTGATTGCCAGTCTTAACTCCCCATTTTATTCTCCAAGAAGTTTTTTCTTTATATCCAGAAAGACCTTACTGAGGAATATCCATTCTGTCTCATAAGGCACTATTCCTACTGATGGATCACTGAAAATGTTGGTCAGGTGCTCTTAGAATGGTTTTTGGGATTTTCAAGTTCTTGCTCAGGTTACCAAGCCGTAGGAGGCAGAGTTATCTAAGTCCCTAAGCTGGATCCATAATGCAGAAAATTTCCTCCCTTAAAGGACATGGGCACAAACATGTTAAAAACAAGGGCAGGGGGCGCTTTACATAAAGTTTAGTGGGATGACATAATGGTACAGAGGACATGGGCTTTGCAATTTTTCTAAATGGTCTGAACTTGGTCTCACGGCTGACATCATCTGGAATGTTTACAAGGTCTCAAAGGACTGCCCCAAGGATTAAGTGCTGGTCCTCTACTCAAACTGGACACAGTCTTAGCTGGGAGGTCCTTCATGAACGCCAAGCTGGAGACTGAGCTTCATCTTCCAGTGATCCTCATGCTCCTTTGGAACTAGCCTTGCTGTTCTGGGTTGTCTTTTGTGATTTGGCCTGGAGCGTCTAGGTACAAAACATAAGGACATTAGGCCCTGGGCACAGATGTGTAAGTTCTTTAGGAGTCCCTTGTTGGTTTTCTTAATCAAAATAAAGACATGCAAACCAGGCTTCTGGATGTTTTGTTTACCCATCTGTGTGTTCACTGCTGCTCTTTGGTCCTCAGGAGTCAACAGAGCCACTCACTACACAGTTCAATTCTCCCATGACCCTTCTGTTTGTGTCATGCTTTTTGCTCTTGCCCCAAACTTCTTTATCCAAATGGGAAAAAGAGATAAGTAATTTCTTATGTACAAGCATTTTTCCCAAGATTTAAATTGCTCTCCAGGTAGTACTTCCTGACATGAATCCTCTGTGAAATATACAACACATGGGAACTATTTCCATCTGGCACAAAAGAAACTAAGAATCTGCCTATTTTGTAATTAGCTTCTAGACTTAACATGTTTAGGTCTGATCCACGTTTGCATTGGTTAATTTTTTTTTTCACTTTTGGATAATTGCATTTTTTTAATGTAGTGGTTACAAGATGAGTAAAATTCAGCCTACAACTTCCTGTTTGGATGACAGGAAGAGCTGTGCAGTGTTTTACAAAAGTTATAATTCTAGATTCTCACTGCCCTTAAAAACAACTAGGGGGAAAGAGGTTTTCTTTTTTTAGATAATACTTACAGCTTCTTTAGCTGAAGTGACAGGTCCTTTAGGTAATGAAATAGATGTTGATGGTGTTACTGGTGGCAGTTGCATGTATTTTTCATCCTTAAACATCAGAACTGAGAGGTTAACAGGTTACTGATTTTAAAACAATGTGCATGAGATCTACAGTCATACTGCCATGACTACCAGGAACCTGTAACAAACAACTACTTCACATTCTGGCACAGGATTCAGAAGGCAAAACCTGGAACCTCATTACACAGAGGCAAATGTTGAACTTTCTCACAAACAGATCAAACAGTACAATAAACATTCCTTATTAAAGAACACCTTTGGAGTTCAGTTTCAATAAGGGAGTTAAAAATAGAGAAATTAACATTTTCATTTTTAAACCTAATTTATAAAAGAAAAAGTAATGGTGTAACCTTAGTTCCCTTCAGTTGAGGTGCTAAGTCCACCATGTTCTCTTTAAAGCCAGGAGAAGTAGGTGATTCCACAGGAATACCCAGCTTTGGAGCCTAAGGAGAGAAATATTTTACGTAAGCATAAGTTTTCTGTTCTTCCTGAAACTTCAGAAGCACTTCTACAGTAAGTAGTTGATGCTTTCTAACAATTTGCTTTCCACTAAACCCCTAACTTCCTCCAACAGACCCTTTATGAGTAGCATGAAGCATGCCCCTGAAATAGTATTACTTACCTTGTAGTGTTGAGCACACTGTATATGCAAAAGTTGCACTCTTAACTTGACCCTAGTGTTTAAAATCCTCGGTCATTAACAAGCTACTGGTTTGCCAATCCTGGTCATATTCTAGTCTCAAAAAAAAAACCAAAAGTTGCCATTTCTCAATTATTCATCTGTTTCTAATGACATTGATATAACTTAATAAAAACTGACATCTTTATCATTGTTGGTTTCTAATAATAAATGATAAAAGTTATTTAAGTCGTAGGTGATGCTTAACAGAAGCTCCTACAATGAAAAAAATGGAGGGAGAGGGTGGTATTTAGAATAGCTAGCTAACCTGTCTTTAAGAATTATATTAATTAGGTTTGAAAAATATATCACTGCTCTTTTGGAAATAAGTAATTTCTTTGTGTAGGGAAAGGGACTACATATATCCAAAATTATAGAATATTCTATTTGATATTTCTAAATTTTTACAGGACCTAGCATGCTACTTGTTCTCATTTTGTATATATGGAGAATAGGTTTTAATATGTGCATATTTTAAAAAGCAACCAATAAAATGACTAGGAGTTTGTCATTTTGTCCTTAATTCCTAGGTCTTTCTCAACCATCCCAGAAAACAACATCTGGGTAAAGAGTTTCTGCCCAGCTACAATGATTCCGAGAACCCAAATTTAGCTCTGAAACATTGTGCTATTCCCAGATTTCCTTGCTCCTGAGAGCAGTCTGAGAATGACAGATAATTGTGGTCTTGAAGACCAAAGAGAGTAAGAATCCAGTAGCCTGCCTTTTAGAACATGGCCTGTGCTCCCAAATTGCTCCTACCTAGTGTCCCTAGAATTTTTCCCAGACAAAGCCAAGGTCCAGATTAGTCTCTAGAACTATGCAAAGGGAAAGCAAGATGGTGTCTCCTGATGAGCATTTTACATGCCGGATTTCCTATAATATTCCTTGGCTTGTCCAAGAAATCAATAGATTAAGATTAAAAATGGCTGGTCCTCACTCCAGAGCATTTAGTCTATAACCTACTAAACCACATATGCAGCATGTTCTATAATGGTCCTTTCCTTTCTCACCCATGCAGGTTCTGAGTTAGACATAAAGCCACAAAGCAGAAAGGTGAGAGGCCCTTTCTGATGGACCCAGAGCAAGGTGCTCTAGAGATTGGGCCAATTCTGGCTTCTTCAGTAAAATACCAGACAAATGAAGCTGCTGAGTTAAAAGGCAACAAAAAATGATTTAAAAAATGAGTTGTAGAAAGGCAAAAAGTTTACGTTCTAGATTGGCCATTCACTGCTTAAAAATTAACGGGAATCTGGACAAATGAAACAGACATGATAGAACAGGAACCATTCAGTCTCAAAGGAGAAAGTGGTGAAAACAGTCTGAAGACTACAGTTAATGAGGAAAAATAAACTGAACTCCTATTAGTAAAACTCCTAAATCAAGCTGGGGTTAAAGGCAGTAACAGTCCTATAGCGAGAGGTAGTTTCAGTGATTTTAATATTTTTTTAGGAATTTAAAAAAGATTTTAAGGCCAATTGGGCCAAATTCTAAAAGATATACTAAAAGAAATGCCTACTCTGACTGTAATAGGAAATAGGACATTTGTGGAGAGGCCCTAGTTATGGAAATCCAGATTCTCCATGAACCCAGTTACTCACCTCCCCACTTAGTGGGATCTCAACTGGCTTTGGCTTCACATCTATCAGGTAGAAGGTTCATGACAGGAGCAAAAGAGAAGGGGGGACATTTTCCTTCAGGTGGAGGTCCTGCCACTGGAGAATGGGAGGGAAATAAAACATGACAGAATCACAAAATGTTAGATCTGGATGTGACCCATGATCACCTACTGCTTCCCTGGCTTTACAGCTTCCCCGGGCACATGCTGATAAATAACAGCAGAATGAGGATAAGCACGTTAGTGCCCCCCTCCCCCAACCCAGGCTTCTGCACCAGTGGTTATACTGCAACCCCCGTCACCTCAGTGAGATCCTCTCAGAGTCCGAAAAGAATGTTCAGTTAAACTCTCAAACCAATTGTGGATCAAAGAAGCTAAGTATCTTCTCTTAGACACAAAGTAGATGTTAAAAGAATAAGTCAGCCTCACTCATAACCAAAGGAAAATGAAAATGAGAAGTAACTTTTCAAGTAGTACCCAATTGACCAGTCTTTAAAAATATTTTTTAATCATATACGCACGAGATAAAATTCAAAAGGTCAAATGAAACCAATAAAAATAAGCCTGTCTCCTACCCCTCTTCTCTTGCTACCCAGTTTCCCTCCCTAGAAGCAACCACTGGTACCAATCCCTTATATAAACTTCCAGAGCTATCTTATGCACATACCAATATTTATATCTTTTTTATCTTTACACTAAGAGTGAGATATACACTTTTGTCCTTGCTTTTTTTCACTGAAATACTTCAAATTGGAGATTGATTCATAACAGTAGACATAGAGTTGCCTCCTTTTAAACATCCATAAAGGATCCCACTGTATGGAAATGCCAGGATTTATTTGATTATATCCCTATTAATGAATTTTAGGCAGTTTCTAATCTTTTGCTGTTACAAACAGTGCTGCAATGGATCATCTTGTAGATATGTCATTTTGTACATATGCCAGGACCTAGAAGTGAAATTGCTAGGTCAAAGTAAGTGCATTTAAAATTTTTGAAAGATATGGCCAGACTTCTGTGGAAATTTTTACCAGCAATGCATCAGTGCCTGTTTCCCCATACCCTCCCCAACACAGTATGCTATCAAAATCTGATATTTGCCAACATAATAGGTAAATGCGGTATCTCACAGTTTTCTCTTATTATGAATTTAAGATGTTTCATGTTTACTATTTTTATCTTCCTTTCTATGAAATGCCTGCTTATATCCTATCAGGATTTTATGAATAATGATACACAGTGCTGCATATCACCTGGATGGTCTTAGCATCCTCCCGCTCTTGTAGTGGGATTGTAAAATGATACACCTTTCAAGAAAGCACCTTGACAGTTGAACCCACTTAATACTCTCTGTTTACGAAATAAATTATTTTAGTACCTCTCTACAATATGTCCATCTGCCAATCAGAGCAAGTCCAACAGGTAAGAGGAAAAAGCTACCTGCCATGGTTTCAAAGTCACAGCAGTGGCTTCTGTCCCAAAATAATGTGTGTACACTTTATAGCACTAACTTCAGTTACAAGAATGAGAATTTTCATAGGAGTTACTTCTTTATTTTAAAGCATTAATTTTAGTTACAATATGTTATCTAAGGAAAATAGTAAACATCTGTTTCCAAAGCTAGCACTTTACACTGGTTTGGGACACTAATTGGGAAAGCAGTCCAGGTGAGTGGCAGGCAAGGCTACACCTCCAGACGGGTTCACACAGGTGATAGGCCTTGTAGTAAAGGTTTTGCCCAGGCCCTTGCAATACCTGGAGTAGGCAAAATTCTAAGGTGGCCCTGAGATTCCCAGTCCCTCATGTACCCACACCTTCTCCCAGTTATTCGATCAAACACAAATCAAATCTAGGTGCTGCTATGAAGGGATTTTGAAGATATAATTAAGGTCCCATGTCAGTTCAACTTAAGATAGGAAGAATAGGTAGGTCTCACCGAATCACATAAGACCTTTAAATCTGGAGCTAAAGATTTTAAAAGGGCAGGGCTGGGCGGGAGTAGAGTCTGAGATTTAAATTATGTGGGGGTGGTTGACATGTGAGAAGTTCTTTGCAGATGGAGGTGACCTAGGGGTAAAGAATGCTGGTGGCCTCCAGGACCGAGAGTAGCCCAGGGCTGACAGCCAGGGAGGAAACAGTCCCGCAGCTGCAAAGAACTGAATTCAGCCAAGGAACTGAATGAGCTTGGAAGTGGAGTCTTCCCCACAACCTCCACCTCTGACCTACATGATCATGAGCTAATAAATGGGTGTTGTTTTAAGTTACTAAATTTGTGATCATTTGTTATGCAGCAATAGAAAACTAATACAGTACTTTGTCTCAGTCAAAAAGATAGCTGCTTTGGTATCCCACTGCTCAATTAAATAAGGCAATTAGATAAAGTGGACCACTTGCAAAGCAGAAATCACAAAATGTGGTCTGCAGATTGTAGGGAAGAGAGCTAAGTGAAAAGGGGCCAGGAACACTGCTACTTGCCTCTCTGAGCTGTTGCCTCAGTTGTTCCTCAGTGAGACCCAGGGATCTCATCCCTCGGGCCCTACAGGCAGCTTGTAGTTCTGACACACTCAAAGCACTCACCCCTTCTTTGGCAATTACCTGAAAGAAATGAAAGGAATGGTATTGGATCATTTGGTTCCGGTTTTACCTAATCCCTAACTTTCAACTTCTGAGAAGAAACACAGGATGTGATGCTTTCACACTTTGTCCCCAGCACAAAGGCCAGATGCCTGTAAATCAGGGTGACTTAGAAAGGTATTGTAGTTGAGATGAAGAGAATCCTGCCAAGAGGTATTAATACTATCAGATATTTACATAACTTCTCCTACTGTCACCAAAGTAATTATTTTCCCTCTTGATTTGCATTTGCCAGTCCTGGACGTCTTTCCTCTTCCCCTTTCATGGCAGCTTTAGGATTCATTTTTAAAATATTTCCCTTGAAAAGCTTTCTACGTACCATCTGTGGCATGTCCCAGCGGTGTTCTTTCCCCACTATCCCCCAGGAATGGCCTTAACTCTCTGGTTCACAAAACTCCCTCAATAAATAACAGTTTCTGCTTGGTGTGACCCAAAACTATGATACTTCTGGGACTACTATTGTTTATTCCAAAGTTCTGAAAACGACAGCTGAAATCTAAACAGGGCCGATGGGATCTCCGTCTCAGTTCTGAGAATCCTATTCCCTCAGGCATAATGCTTTAAAGCCGCTGATACAGATTCAAGAAAGATTCTTTCCATTTTTTAACGGAGTCTAATTAGTAGTTATAGTTCAAATGGTGCCTTTCTTCCACAGATGTCCAGGTGCCGCGTTCCCTCCCTGCATTACATTTTGCCACCCTTCTTACCAGGCCAGCTCACCCAGCAGGATATTTACTTTGGCACAAGCTCTGCTGGAAGGGAGCAGAGGTGTGGGGGTTGAGCCCTGTCCCCAGCAGTAAAGACTCAGGCAGTAAAGACTCAGGAATCGACTGAGCTGCTGTTCCTTCCCAGTGGAACTGCTTTAGATTAGCCCCAGCTAAGACATCCTAGGTATTAACTGCTTGTGATGGCCACCTCAAGAAAATGGGTCAGAATATAATAACTCCTAAAATGAGTAATCAAGGTCCAGGTTGTCATGATAATGGTTGTTTAAACCACTCATTTTGCCAGAACCAGTCCATGAACAGACCTAACAGAAGATACTGCACTTTATCAAAAGCCTCCCTAAGATACGTCCTAACGCCTTGCTAATTCTCTACAGATGTAGTTAAGCTCTTACTTCATCATCTGCTTTTATAGACTTCAGTTTCATCAGGAGTTGAAAGCGGAGCAAATTATTGGTTCCAAAAGACTGCAGTTCTAGCAATTTGCAAAGGGCAACCAGCTGAGGTCGATCTAAGTGCTCCAGGGTTAGCTGATCCTCAACTAGTTTGGAAAAGCAAACTATCTCCTTTGTGTTGGGCTTGTGGCCTGTCTGGATCCAGGCAGTGTGACAAAATGGCCCAATTAAACAATTAAAATGTGTTTCCTACTTAAAGTAACCTTCCCAGTAGACTATTTGAAAAACATGTCAAAGCACTTACGGATTCTATCTTAGGTTGAGAAATGGGCCCTGTGGTACAAAAAGGAGTAATAAATCTGAAGTTGGCCTAAATCACTGAAAAATCAGTAGTTCAAAAGTTTGATTAATTCCACTGTTCTTTCCAAGAAGTTATCAATGTCTTCAGTATGTTGGCTGCTTTAAGACAGACAGTTCTGCAAACTACTATTAAAGTTTGCAATATTGTATCTATAAAATATAGCTTAGATTTGCAAATTCAGAGATTGTAAACAATTTGGAAGATCCAAGATGACATGTATTTTTCATAAAACTTTCAGCCCAGAAGTTGTTTGGTATTATTATATATCGAAGATTGACACCTGTTTGATATAGGAGGAGAACTATGTAGAGGCATCTCCCAGCTTGGTCCGGTTTCTCCTTGCCATTTTGTTACAGAAACAGGGGAGTCCAAAAATCCCCAGAGTTTGCTGCTGGGGGATGGGGAGAAGTAAGCAGCTTTTCAAATGCTTCCACATGCCTGAGGCTGGTGGCTACTGTCTTTCTTATGCAAATGGCTTTAATGCATCCAAAGCCTCAGGCAGATGGGAGGAGTCTTGAACCAGGGGACGGTATGGAAAGCACACAGAGCCTACGTAAGGTTCTGTGAATGGTCAGAACTGTTTGCAACGCCCACTGCGTCAGATGACGCAGTCAGGGATATATAAGCAGCTGCAGACATTTTAGCTGAGACTCTCTCAGACTCGCTCTGAGACTCTCTCTGGCTCTCGCTCTTGCTCTCACTCTGACACTCTCGCTCTCTGACTCGGGTTCTCACTCGCGCTCTGGCTCTGGTGCTCTGACTCTCTCTCTGGCGCGCCCGCACGCTCGCTCTCGCTCTCTCGCTCTCTCGTGTGCTCCCTCCACGTGGCTTGGTGAAGGGGCCTTCTCCATGTGGCTTGGAGAAGGGGTTTCCAGGCTGCTTTAAGAGGCTCTCGCCATGCAGTTTTGAGAAGGAGAGAAGATCCACGCGGTTTGCAGGAAGAAGGCAGTTTGCAAGGAGGCTGAGAATCCAGGTGGTTCTGCATTGAGAGCTGGAGGGCACCACAGCACAGAAAGGACCTCCCCAATCAGATTGAATGATTGGCAGCTGCTGGTAAAGCTGAACTGTGTTTGGAAAGTAGGGAAAGAGTTTCTCTGACTTTCCTAAAACTAGCCTGGTTTGGAAGGGGGGGAGGCAAGGATATGTGTTTGTGGGTATTTTAAAGAGCATAAGACTTAACAACAGAAATCCGCAAATAACTAAATCTATATAACTGTTAAATAAACAATTCTTTTTCTTTTCACCAAACTCTGGTATTGAGAGTTATAATTTTGGCGGCGGGCAATCGGGCCCCTAACTAAAGAGCCCGTGGGTTTGTTTTCAACTGGAGCAGCCCAGGGGTTCTGTAACAATTTCTGTAATTGTTTCTTGAAGAAATTTTGCTAGTTCCAACTTCGCAGCCATTTTCTTCTTCTGTTTTTCTTCCTTAATAATAGAAGAGGAAAAGCTCAACAATCCTTCATGATTATAGGTTGGTAGATAAAGATGCAAGAAAAATAACTGTTACCTTTTTCTTGTTCATCCCTATTTAGTGTTTTCATATTATTTTTAGATCTAAGTGAGTGTGTTCTGTGAGAACCACAACAAATAAAAAGTAGCCTCTACTTGCAACTTATCTCCTTAATTTTACCTTTTATTTATCGCTAATACAATGATCATAAATATTTGATAGATCCAAAATGTCTCCTCAATGGTATGTATGCTTTGTCATTATTTAGAATGAGATATTATTCCCTTTAAAAATTTTTATTTTTCAATTAGAATTATATTCAACACTATTTTGTATTAGTTTCAGATGTACAGCATAATAGTTAGATAATCATATACTTTACACAGTGATTCCCCCCCAATATTTCAAGTACCCATGTGGCAACATACATAGTTATTACAATATTATTGACTGTATTCCCTATGCTGCACTTTACATCCCCTTGGCTATTTTGTAACAACCAATTAGTACTTAATCTCTTCACCTTTTTCACCCAGGCCCCAACCCCTTTCCCCACTGTATCTATCTATGAGTGTTTCCATTTTGTTTGATCATTTCTTTTGTTCTTTAGATTTCACATATAAATGAAATCATATGGCATTTGTTTTTCTCTGACTGACTTATTTCACTTAGCATAATACCCTCTAGGTCAATCCATGCTCTCACAAATAGTAAGACTATATTCTTTTTTATGGCTGAGTATATTCCATTGTATATATATGTACCATAGCTTCTTTACCCACTTGTCTATTGATAGGCACTTGGGTCATCTGAGTTCTTTCTTTATAAATGAGATACTATTTCTTAACCTGGTGCAAACCATCTAAGGTGCTAATTGAGCCTGATCTGAGTGGCCTTGGATTTTGCTTGCACCATGAACCAAGAAAACTAGGAAATTAACTCTATGCTAAAGTAGCTTATAGTTTAAGTAATATAAAACAGACACATTTTATTACAATACAATGAGTTAACTGCTTTAACAGATATGAACAAAGCACTACACAGAATTAAGTGTATACTCCTAAGACACTGAGTTGACCATTATTTCTAAATCTTTGTTTATCATCAGAAATGCAGTGTGGTGACATTTTCAAAATAACCATGGTCAGGACTCAGAGGGATAGGGAGAAACAGGAAAATATATGTTATATATACATATATTTTTTAAGCTGCCCAAGAGATTCTAATGATCACCCAATCATAGCAATCACTGGTTTTTAGAAAGATCTTAAGACTCAGCCAAAAAACCTCACACAATGGCAATGCCATCACTAGAACCCATTTAGTCATCCATTTCATTCACCTATGTCCATATCCATATCCATCCATTCATTCATCTATCCAACCTACTTATTGAGCATCTACCATATGCTAGTTACTGAAGAAAAAAAAATGAGCAAAAACAGATATGAATTCCTGCCCTCTCAGAACTTCTAGTCTAATGGGAGAGACAAACATTAGTGACTAAAGATAATACAGAACTTCCACAAATGGATGTAAAAGTATAACTGAAAAGTATGGTGATCTGATGTAAACAGAAAGCTAGAACTCTCTTCTTCACTTGCTGCACCTCTTTTCATGAAAAAAAGCAAACAAGAAAGTATTTTCTAGGACTGTGCCCATGATGTGTATATATGTATGTTCAGGGATGAATGGTATTGAAGAAAGAGGGCTATTTAAATAAATCACTTCCTCTATCCCTCACCTTCCTACATTCACTAACACTTTCCTTAGAATCCCATGGTATTAATTTCAGATCTTGACTGCTTTTATTGTAAGTAAATTAAACCACTGCCAGGCAGTTATATATTGCAATTTGAGTCTATCCTTTACATGTATAGCAAACCTATCTTCAGTTTTTATTTCTAATGCCACGTTCATAATTTAAGCTTGGTCCTCTCTCTTACTATTACAAAAGCATTGCTGCTGATTTCCCTTCCTTGACTCTGCTGCCTTTGATCCTTCCTGCCAGCACAATTATTTCTCTAAAATACAACCTAATCATGTTACCCACCTCCTGCAGAAATTTACTTTCCGTGATTTACGTCTAAGGTAAAGTCTGAATTTCAAAGAGTGCTGGGTGCTTTCCAATCTGACCCAACATTTCACTTTTGTCTCATATGCTACCACTGATCCCCTTGTATTTCAAACATAAAGAGCCAATCAGTGTTCTCCGGTTCTGTCATACTCTTTTACACTGTTAGGCCATCTTAAGTGCTACTCTTTCTATCCAGAATGACTTTCAAACACTGTGGTAAAACTCTACCACTCTTCAAGTCTGGGTTCCACATTGACCTCTTCTGGGAAATATTTCCCAGAATGATTTAAAAGTTGCCCTCTTTGTCCTCTCATAATATTGTTTTCATATCTTCACACCACTGTCTAGTAAAGTGCACAGAATAAAGAGAATGAAGGAGCTGCTCCAGTTTTCTAGCTCTTCACCTTTACAGCAACCATCAAATGAGGACACCTTCTTCTCAGAGACTAACCATAAGTACTAAAGGGCTGTCTAAGTGAATACATCATGCCTGCTGTTCAACTGGTCATTGCAATAACAGTTGATTTAGGTTTGCTTTATTTTCCAACAACTTAAAACAAGTTAAAAGTTCAATGAAGAGGAGGTAGTTTTTTCAACAAACGGGGCTGGAAAAACTACATAACCACATGTAAAAATGAAAAATGACACTGATGTTACACCTTTCTTAAAAATATACTCGCTCTTTTTGTCTCTGGCCACCCCAGCAAGAGGAGCAGCCCCTGTGTCTGCCCACATGCAATGGATGGTATATGAACCACTCCAGCTTCCTGAGCAAGAGGAACAAGCCCACGCACAGCACCCAACCCAATAATCTAAAGGCCCACAACTCCTTCCGCTACAACACTACAACGGGCTAATTTACACTGGACCGTGGGCTGATGGCAAAGGTGTGGTGGTTGACCTGAGGCAGAGATCCAGCATGCAAAAGCTGGCCACTTATGGGCAGACCACTGTCAATAAGAATGCTGTGGCCACCTTGAGCAGCATCTGGCCTATAATCCACAAGAACAAGTACCAGCTGGATCTGCGCAGGGGCGCCTTTCTCAAAGCAGCGCCATCCTGCGTAGCCAGAAGCCCAACATGGAGAAGAGGAAGTGGCCCATCCCACCAAGAGCTCCTGGGCACTGTCCCCCACCCCCCTGCAAAAACAACAACAACAAAAAACTAATAAAGGTGTTAGCTGACTTTTCTCAAGAAAAAAATTATCTCAAAATGGCTCATAGACTCAAATGTAAAACTCCAAACTATAAAATAACCTAGGAGAAAATCTAGGTGACCTTGGATTTCGTAAGAGTTTTTAGATACAAAACCAAAGCACTATCCAAGAAAGAAAAAAAATCAAGTTGTACTTCATTAAAATTTAAAACATTTTGTCTGCAAAATATATGATTAAGAGAACTAAAAAACAAGCCTTTCAAACACTGTGATAAAATTCTACCACTCTTTAAGTCTGGGTTCCACATTGACCTCTTCTGTGAAACATTTCCCAAAATGATTTTGGGAGAAAATATTTGTAAAACACAGATCTAATAAAGAACTTGCATCCAAAAAATATACAAAGAACTCTTTAAATCTCAACAAGAAAATGAACAATGCCATTAATAAGTGGACAAAAGACTTGAACAGATACCTCCTCAAAGAAAATATATAGATGGCAAATAAGCATATGAAAAGATACTCTACATCAGATGTCATTAAATAATTGCAAATTAACATAGCGATCAGATTCAACTGCACACTTATTAGAATGGCTAATACTCAAAGCACTGACAACACCAAATGGCTGATGAAGATGTAGAGCAACAGAAACTCTCATTCATGGCTGGTGGCAATGCAAATGGCACAGCTACTTTGGAAGAGTTTATTGATTTCTTACAAAACTAAAGATAGCCTGACCATACAACCCAGGAATTGCCCTCCTAGGCATTCACCCAAATGAGTTGAAAGCTCATGTCCACACAAAAACCTGCAAATGGATATTTTTAGTAGCTTTATTCACAATTGCCAAAAATTGGAAGCTACCAAGATGTCCTTCCATACGTGAATGAATAAATTGTGGTACATCCATACAATGAAATATTATATAGTGATAGAAAGAAACAAGGCATGAAAAGATATGAAAGAACCACATTGCTAAGTAAAAGGAGCCAGTCTGAAAAAATTACACACTGTATGATTCCAACTATACAACATTCTAGAAAAGGCAAAACCACAGAGACAGTAAAAAGATCAGCAGCTGCCGCAGGCTGAAGAACAGAGGGAGGAGGAACAAACAGTTGAACCACAGGGGACTTTTAAGGCAGTAAGATACTGTAATGGTGGATACATGACTATATGCACTTGTTAAAACCCACAAAACTGTACAATACAAAGAGTGAATCTTAATGTAGAGTATAAGCTTTAATTAATAACAATATATAGATATTGGTTTTTCAACTCTAACAAGGTACACTAATGCAAGATGCTAATAATAGCTGAAAAGGAGAACGAGGTACCTGGGGATTCTCTGTACTTTCTGTTCATTTCTTCTGTAAACCTTAAAACTCAAGCCTGTTAATTATTTTTAAGTTAAAAATTCCTACATACCTTTTTGGATTCACTTTCAAAAGTTGATGGCAATATTTCTGGGAAGAGTTTCAGAAACACTGGTAATAAGAATTCCATGAAGGGTACAATTATGAACACCATAAATGGAACCAAGCGGAAGATATCAACACAAGTCCTCAACAGCTAAAGAATTAAATGCACATGCAATATTTATTATTTTAGGATGCACCAAAAGAACTAAAACTAAAAAGCATGCTTTGGCTCTTAAAGCGTTAAAACCACAAGACATTTTCTGCAGCCGTTTATAAAATGGAAAGTGGGATTGTCCTCTTTATCATAGCTCTGAAGTAATATTTATGGGATATCCTCAAGGAAATCTATAACAATCAAAACATATTATTGGTATCTTCTAGCTTTCATCTAACTTAAGGGTCTGGATTTAATAACATAGTATCCGTTAAAAATTTTTAATGCATATACTTAATATATTAACAATAGTTTGTGCTTTAGATGCACAGATCAAACCTGCAACCTCTCAATTCCTTGGAGAGATTAGAGAGCACAATTATAACTATACTACAGGCAAATATATATACAAATTTTAAGATTCTTGCCTAAAGTTGTACAGCACCTCAGTTACAGACAAGTACGAAACTCAGTAAGAAATTCTCCTTCACACCATCAATTATCATACAATTACTACTTTGAGATTTTTTAAATGAATTTGAAGTTGAGTTTAAAACTTGGTTCCTAAGTAGTTCATTTTAACTTTACATTTACTTTCTTAAATGTGATTCTTGCCTACCCTTCATCTTTCTTGTCTGGTCAGCACCTGTCCATTTAACAGCCTCCATATCATTCTGGCAGCAACTTTGGTGTCAATCCAAAGCAAAGAGAATCCATTGTAATAATATTTAAGTTCATCCATAATTTTTTGTCTATAAGATCGCTTTTCTTCCTTAGTCTTCGTACCAATTTCTTTTGTGGACTGAAGGCTTGTCTCCTGTGGCTTTTGGGGGGTTTGCTCCAGCTGAGGTTTACCAGAGTCCTTTTGTAGCCAGCAAGTTGATGTGTGTAGCTTTTGTATTATTCTAGTTCGTAAGTGAAGCACTTTATTGCCTGACTGACTAAGACAGGAGTACTTCTTGCTTCCATAGTTCTTCATATATGTTTTATTTAAATGGGAATCTGGCAAGTGAAGAAATGCAAGTGATGGGAAATAAGAAGAGCAGGTAGGATGGACAAAATGGCTAGGGAATCTGGAATAAAGAGCAACATCCTCTGAGTTGAGCACAAACTATTAAAAACTTAAAAGTTAAAGAAACAGATACTGTATCTGGTTAAAATAAAACAATAGTTTTAAAGCCTATGTTTTAAAACAGATGATATTCATTAGTGAATGAAATACAACTTTTTATCCCAGTTGAAAAACAGTAAGTTTTATGGTTGAATTATACACTCTATGTGAAATATTCATAAGTCCATTCCTAAGAATAATTGCTATATTAGAAGTTAGAGACTCTGAGACTACTCATTTAAAAATCTAATAGCAAATATTTTCCCATATGGGGTTATGTTTGAAAGTTTTGTCTCTAATGTACTACGAGAAAACAGGTGGAAGACTTGTGTCTTCATCTACTCTATTGACAATAGACTATTGTTTGAATAAGAAACTTCAAGGTCCCTTTGGGGGTTAATCAATTACTTAAAACGTTCTTGTTTCTGTAGTGCCCATGGAATCCCTCAAATGAGAGGTACTTACAGCTAAAATGCCCTTCATCTAAGATTCCTAACAACAACAACAACAACAATAACAACAACAAAACCCTTAGGAATAAGAACTAGAATTAGGCTTCCCAGCCAGGGATGTCTACATTCTACTTTTGCAGTAGCTCACAAACTTCAGTTAAACTAGCACATCAGATTGTTTGAAAAAATATGTAAGATTATCTAGGCAAAGAAAGTTCCTGGCAAAGAGACTTCTTTTGGCAAAGAGAGAGCCTTTTCCATTCTTTGTTTTTGAAGCATGCCAAGATAAAAACACTTTCTGAATGGCTAAAAGGGAAGATGTACAGTGTATCTGGCACACAGTAATTTCTCAGCAAATAGTCTTTGTAATAAATAAGTGATAACAGAGCTTGCTGGGGCAGATACAGACCCTCGGGCTGGCTTGTCATTCCCTTTACTCCTTTTTACATTTAAGCACCTCATGTAACATTCACCAATGACAAGTGTCATTCTAAAATGATCACATCTTGTATCTTACCTGTACTACATATCTACAAGATCACTCAGCCTGAGTTCTAAAGCATATACAAAATTTGGGGTAAGTTTAAATACATTAAAATGTCAGCTTCCTAAAAACCAACATAGTTAAAACCAACAAAGCTTTAACTGTACACTAAGCCCATCTTTTTACATATATCTTCTCCATCTAGAAGAATAAAATTTATATAAATATTGGGGGCAGCAGAGAAATTTCAAGGCTTACCTTGCTCGGGCAATAGCTAAGACTGTATTATAACTGTAGAAGGCCATATTTATATTTGTCTCTACTAGTCAACATAGGGACCTAGGCAGAGGAGTAAGTGAACAATTTAGTATTTGAAAAATACATCAGTTATAAAGATCTCAGAATTTAATTGTTTTTAACTATTTCAAGGGTAAAATATTTGCATATCCTATTTAACGTGTAAAATCTCTTCCAAGTTCACGTCGAACAATCATGAATAGTTTTCTTAGCCCTGGTTTTGAGAATGGTATTTTGAGATCCCAACAAACAAAAATGACCTTTAATATGATGCTGCTTCTCATGGTGGTACGGTCTTCAAAGACATTTTGATTTCCAGTCAATAGTACCTAGTAATCTACTTAAATGGTTGCCAAGTATTCAAGAAGCTGAGCAAGGTACACTTATCTGTAGCCTAAAAATACAGGTAGAAAGTAAATATCTTGGATTTGTTTTAATAAGCTTTTTTCCATACTTGGCCAAGCTGCCCCAAACTTTAAAAAATTGAAAGTATTCGTTTAAGTAGCAGTGAAGATATACATTGTACCTACAATAGTTCAAGGGCAGGTTAACTAGTTTCCTGTGCTAGTGATTTTTCACAGAGCTTTATACCTTTAAATAACCTTTACAGAAACCTTCCATCCTGCAGCGCTTTTCTGCCAAGGGAAGTAAGGAGCTTGAATATCTTGCAGTGTCAACTCTGCTTTCCTGCAGCTGGGAAGAGTACCACAGGCTCTCGGGGACGGAAACCTCAACCACAGAGCTGACATTTTGATCAAGAGTTCAAAAATACTTTAGAGCATCTGACCCGGACTAAGAACAGGCGTTCTCAAGCCGAGGGCAGACCAGACCCCAACCGGCGGTGAGTGCGCTCTCAGGCGCAAGGCTCTCCGGCTCCAGGCTGCGGCCAACCACTTCCCAGGCCGGTGGGGGCCGGGGCGGGTCCCGGTGACGAGCCCCGCCTGCGCAAACGCTCCGCCCACGCCCGCACGCCAGTGCCCCAAGGCCTCGGGATATCTTCGCTTCCGGCCCTTGGCGGCCCCGAGCAAAACTCGCGCTCGCCTTCTTCAGCCGCGGGACTGTTTACGGTGGTGGGGTCTGGGCGTGTTTCTTTGTATTTTGATGTGGGAGTGGTGCAGGCACCGGGACGACGAACCTTGTTGGCGATCCGAGTTAAGGGAAGGTAGACGAGAAGCAGGGCGCGGGGTACGGAAGAGAAAGGAGGAAGCGCAGCACGAAGGAGGGGGAATGGAGGCTGAGCCCCAGAGTTGTTGGGCGGGCAGGAGGACGAGGTCAAGGGCTGAGGACAGCACGGTGGGCAACTGGAAGCTGTCGGGAAAACTGGGCACTGGTGGGAGAAGCAGGATGCCGAAGGAGCGGGCTCCGCAAGAAAACCGGCAGGCGCGACGCACCAAGTCACTGACTGAGGACTTGGCCCACCCGCCCCTACCTCCTCTGGCCGGGTCCCGGGAACGGCTGCCTGAGTCCTCCAGTCCCTTCCCGAACCCCCTCTTCCCCAGCTCCCCAAGCCAGAAGAGCCAGAGGCCATCTCTATGGCTCCACCACGTTCCTCGAGGGTGACGTCACTCTGAATGACGACACCACCCACCAATGGGCTCTCAAATTGCGGGGCGCGAAGGCGTCCTTCGCGGTAGCATCCCTGGAGGCAGCGAGGTCTAGTTCCCACAGACAAAATTACTTCCTTCCCCACTGGGTTTGGTTTGAGGAGACTGTGCTGGGGGGGGGGGGGCAGGGAAGGAAGACTGACGTTTTTCTGCCTGTCCACAGTAGGTTGTGAACTATCCCTCCCAGAAAACCCTTCACGAAAAGCTGGACTAGAGACGGCTTTTACCGCACCCCCCCCCCACGCCCATAGCGCAATATGCCTGATAGTCACCATGGTAACCATCTTGTAGTCACGAATTACATCATTTTCGTGTATTTCCTTTCTTCCCCCCCACCCTCTCCAACTGCGCAACTGAGGCGGGGAGGGCAGTGGAAAGAGGGAATGTCAGAAAGGGCGGGAGTGATAAGGAAAACATCCCACTGGGCCAAGACTGGAATGCTGTGTAATCTGAATTTGTTTTATAAATGTCCTCTTAACATGTATTGTTTATGATCAGTACTTTCTGTGAAAACCCCAAATAATATTTAAAATGCATATTACAGTGGCTGTGCAGGTTTGGGGGGGAGCACTTCAGTTCCTAGGATGGGCAACTGAACCATTTTGGGAAAGTGAAAGATCTAGAAATGTTTTTGCTCCCTAGTTATCTATACCCATCCATTTTACCTGGCTCTAGAAGAAAGAAAATAATTTTAGTGGCTCTGCTTTGACTAACAGCAGACGGCAAGGAATAGCTTTCTCACGGAAAACATTTCTCTTAACATGCTAGTTTTGACCACAGACCTTACTCATCTGGGCTGCACATTTGTAAGAATGAAAGATGGCGGGTATTAAATTTCAGTTTCTTTTTTTTTTTTTTTTTAAATCCACAAAGCATTTTTCAGCTAGTAACTAAATGGATCAATTATGTTAACTAGGCAAACCTTTTCAGCTTGCCCACTAGAGGGCCCTTTGTGCATGTCTGATGTCCAACTTTCCACTGAAAGGTTTCACTTCACATTCTGTTTACTAGAATTAACTAATTCTACAAAGCTTTGGTCTTTTTAGCTTTTTTTCTTTTCCTGAAAATCACCGATGGTAAATTTTGAACTCTAAAAAGGTAGGGTATAATTTTCACATTAATTTCATAAATTAATAACTGCACTACCACATACCCATACTTTTCTGGAAAAGATCATAGGGATGCAAAAATATTCCTTAGTTCCCTGGGAGACATTTTATACAGTACCGGGAAATATTCTTATTCATGCATTGCATTCACTTACAACCAGGCACAGTGAAAATCATTAAATATTCATAAGCCAGATGAATGATTCCAAGATCACTATTTGAAAGATGAGCTATATTTTTCTACCATGGCCATATGTCAGCAATCCTATTCTGAAAAGGGAAGGGTTAAGAATCTTTCTCATTGAAATTCATTTGTTCAAAGCAATGTTTGCCTTATGTTACTAAAACTGGCAACTTTTTGACTTTCAGGATTAGTGATTTACAATGTAAGGAGTTTAGCTATTATCTTCAAAAAAGAAACAAAAAACAAAAGTGTTTTTCTCCCTAACTCTGGCCCTGATTGTTAGATTGCTGTCTTAATGACCTGTTTGTTCATTTTCTTTGGAGAAGAGGAAGCATGTTCTGTATCTCAGATGCTAGATGCTAAAATGTAATTATTTTTAATGGCCACTTCCCTAAATATGGCTCCAGATCAAATATTATTAACAATGTATTTTCTAACGTTTTGCAAAAAGAGACTATGTATCTACTTCACATTGTGGTAGGCAGACAGACATGAGCAGAGCAAGGACGATGGGCCAAGTACAAACGTTCACTAGGGTGGAAGGCCCAGGGTGCCTAGAAACAGGTAGGAACCTCACCCGCGGTGTAACCTTTCCTCCCCTAGCATATTGCCCACTGCTCATGCGGTTTAGACTCCCTGACCTTTCCTATCGGTGGTCACGCGGTTCTGACCCAACCCAGACCTGTCCTTCCCTGGCTTGTTTTAAGTCATACAGCTTAGACCCCCTTGGAGGGGAAATGAATGAGGCCAGGAAACAGCCTTCAGCATTAAGCCCCCAGAACAATGAGGTTCTGACCCTCATCAAATACAACTACGTTTCAGCTCCAGCTGTGTTTCAGCTCTAAGCCCAGAAAAGCAGCAAAACCAGATAAGCAAGGCTAAGGCTGACCTGGAGACTTGTGGCAATGACTAATGACCCCTGCCCTGGCAAGGACCAATCAGCGGAGACCACTACCCTGAAAGGACACACCTGGAAATCTGATGAATATTCTATTAAGATCCTCCTCTGGCACTGCCCCTAAAAATCCCCTGCCCTTAAAAACCCTAAGGTGAAGACCCTGCTCTCCCTATACCTGTGCCTTTCTGCTCTTCATCTTCCTCCATAGGCTTGTTCCCTTTACCCTTCTCTCTCCTAAGCTCCAAGGGCCTTTCTTTTGCCTCTGTAACTTGTTTCCTGAGCCTCTTTCTTCTACCACTCACTTCTACCTCTGACTTTTCTGAATAAACTTTCTCATATTTTGAGTCTTGGCTCTGAATTTTTCCTTAGCCAGAAATCAAGTACTACGTTGCTGAATCAAGGTTCAGTCTGACCCCACCGGTGTAACTCTTCGTGCTGTTATTGCTGCTGCCAACAACATAACTTTAATTATAAACTCTTGTCAGCATAGTTTTAGAAGAAAATCAAAATAAAATCCCCAGGGACAACCAGATTCTCCTCAAGGGGAAAAATCCAGGTGTCCCATCAAGGGAACAGTTTATCAATAAAACCATGTAAATATGGGAAGGTGGAAGAGAAAGGTGGAAGTAGAAAGGATCACAGCAAACAAAAGAAAAAAAAAACAAAAATTTTAAAGATTTTATTTACTTTTAGAGAAAGGGGAAGAGAGGGAGAAAGAGAGGGACAGAAACATCAATGTGTACACCCAGACCTGAGGGTTGTTGCGACCTTTCATTTTGCTGTTCAGTGCCCAACTGAGCCACACTGGTCAGGGCAGGGAAAAAAAAGACCAATTTAACCTTATTTTCTAGAAGATAGAATCAAACTAAAACTCAGGTGGCCCCCTTTGGAGGTCTGTTCCAAAAAGGCATTTAGGCATTTAAAACAAAAATGTGGTTTTATTGATTCCTTCAACTTTTGTTGCTATACAAAATGTAGCTACTACACAAGAATAAGTTCAGAAATATTTAATGCTTAATGGTAATGGGAACATGTAATTCGAAATATCATCTTAGTATTAACAGGGTTGTGTTTAAACTAATACATAATTAATCATTAAAATAATTATCTGTAGGAATCTTAATTTTTTATTTAAGTGGTATTTAAAGATATCAGGAAGTTCTTGTAAGGGTACTAAATAGATCCAGCACTATGACATCTTTGGAGAATATAATATTTAGTAGTGATATGGCTTTATTATTCTCAGAACAGAGAGCAGAGTTTGGGTTTCCTCATCTAATTGCTGCCTGTGTTTTCTTTGTACATTCTCTATGCTGCAACGTTCTAGTCGTTATCAAAGTCCCCAGGAAATATCACCAAGTCTGCACACTCCTGAAAGAAGTTGACTGTGCCACACACCCCACCCCCAGGAGCTCCCATTGTTTAACATAAAATTTCCTAAGGTGGAGAGGGCTAGAGAGAGAGAATTTTGACTCCTTCTTTCTCCTCTCATTCTTGCGTGAACTTTGTCTAGGACAAATACCCTCACACCTCTGGAAAGGAAGATCCGGCAGCGAGCAGCAGAAGGCCCAGGCACATGACGGGCACAGGGCCCTCCGCGGCCCTCCGGTCTGGGTGCAGTGGGGCGCTGCTGTGCTCCTAGTTACCCACAAGCCTCCGGGTCCGCCGTCGCGAGCAGGAAGAAGGCTTGCGAGGCCGGTACCTGCTAGGGAGGTCAGCGCTTCCGCACAGAGGTTGCGATGTCGTCATGGCCTTCTAATGCTTGCAATGCGGAGCGGGGGTAGCATCCGGCTGAGACGTGCAGGGCTTCGAGAGAGACTGCCCTCGAGGGTCACGTCTGAAATTGCTGCCATGGTGTCCAGACGCAGAGCCATGTGCAGTAGCAGGCAGCTCTTCTCTGACAGCTGTCGGACAGAAGACAGCCGAGAAGGCACCTAAATTGTTGCCCACTTTCCGGGTCGTCTTAACCGGGCGCCCGTTAGTAGGGTGTTTTTAACATGTAGGGATTGTATGGCACTGCCCCCGGTATTTACGTGCTTTTATTTAACATGGAACACGCACGAGCACAACGTGACCTCACAGGCCCAACCTTTAACCCGGCTCCCCCGTCTTCCAGTTTTGTTTTGTCTTGACTCGCCTAGGCACCTTTCCTTCCGCCCCGCCCGCCTCCACGGCCGGCGGTCTCACTTCTTGTCTAGATTCCCTCCCTCGGGCTGCTCTCAGTTCTGGTTCTCGCTCTGGCCCCTCCTTCCCGCCCCGTTGACTAGCCTCTTCCTCCTTTCGCCCCCCGCCCCCCGAACCCGGGACTGCATTTCCCGGTAGGCGCCGCGGCCCGGCAGCCAGTGAGCGGCTGAAGATTTGGCGGCGGCGGCGGCGGCGCTCCGAGAGTCGGGGTGGGGGGGCTTTGTGCGCGGCGTCTGTGGCGGCGGCGGGAGCGGGCGGCGCGACGGCCAGGATCAAGGCGGAGACGCGTGCGAAGGCCGTCTCGACCCGGAGGACCTTGCCGCCCCGGTCCGGCCGCCAGCCCCAGGCTCCTCGCTGGTAGCGGCGGCTGCGCGGCGCCCCCCGTCCCTCCGCCTCCCCTGCCTCCTCCACCTCCCACAGCCTTCCTCCTTTCCGCTTCGTGCCCGGCCCGGCCCTACCGTGGCCCTCCTCCGTGCACGCCGCCATGGCAGAGGCAGCCCGCGCGAGGGAAATCTAGCCCGGGGATTTCATGCGGCCTAGCTTGGTTCCGTCTTCGGCCCCCGCAGCCCCGGCGGCTGCCTGCACCGCAGCCCCACTCCGGGCCTCCGTGTCTCTCCTGTGATCGTACTGACACGGCCGGGGGATTAGAATGGAACAAACTGAAGGTAAAGTGAATGCGTGCGTGTTTGTGCGTGTGCGTGTGCGCGCGTGTATGTGTTGGAAGGGCCGAGGGAACGACGAGGAGAGGCGACCTAGGGATGGGACCAGGGTAGGGAGAGAGAGCCTTGCCGGGATGGGAGGGCAAGCGAGTGGCCTGCAAGGGTTCGAGAGGACCCTAGAAGGAGGAGCAGATGGCAAGGTGGGGGGTGTGAAGGGGATGGGGAGGTGGGGCAGGGGAGGTAGGATTGGGTTAAGTGATGGAGTGGCGCTGAGCTGGGAATTGGGAGTAGAGGTGGGATGGGGGCGGGGATAAAGATGGGACGGGGGAGGGGCAGGGAACGAGGAGCAGAGTTAGGTTTGGAGACCGGGGCGGATTGAGAAATAGAGAGGTTAGGGGTTGGAGGCTGGGAACTACAAGAGTCTGGGGAAGGAGGTAGAATTTGATGAGGAAGTAGGCATAAAGGGAGAAACGAGGGAGTGGAAGTGGAGGAAAAGGTGGATTAAGAACAGGGAGGAGAAATGATTGAGACAGGATGCGAAAAGAAGATAGGAAGCAGACTCAGGAAACTGGAAGACCTAGTATTGGCATAGGGAAGGAAATTAACTGGATGTTGAAAATGATAGGAACTAGCGACCCGACAGCGCAGAGTGGGAGGAAAAGAAGGGGAAGGGATTTTTTTTTTAAGTCTTTAAGAAGGAAAGCCTTTTGTTCCTATATTTGTGTGTATTCTGTGCCTTTTCTTTCAATGCTGGAGAATAGAGAAGCAAGTGGTTATGGTGCTGTGGTGGTTGTGAAATGCGGAGGTGTGGGTTTTACGCTTTTGAAGGAGAAGTGTTAGTGTTTTCGTAGCAAGACAGGGAGAGACAGGGCCATAATTTGATGGTTTTGGTGAGGGAGTAAAGACTTCAGATTTAAAGGGGGCAGGGGCAGCCATGTTTGCTGCCAGGCACTGCAGTGTAAATAAATTCCTTCTCTCCGACATCAGTATGAATCTGGAAGTGGCCATTTCAGATGGTTAACCCCCTTTCTTTCTATTAATGAACTCTTCTCTTCCATCTTGAGGTCATTTAAAATTATTCCTAGCCGTCAAAGGAGGTAGTGATGTTTTCCATCTTGTGTGTTTTGCTGTCCTCCCCTCCCCGCTTCCTTCTGGTTGCAAACAAGGCATGCTAATGAACTGCAGTGTAAAATTTAACCCTTTTTAAAAAGTTCACACTATTTTTACTAGCTGAAGGTATCATTACTACTCTCTTATTTCAAGCATGACCGTGAAAAGTCTTTTAAATATTCATTTGTTTCAGAGGCCTCGGAAGCAGTCAACATGTTTTCTGCAATTCTTTAAGTAAACAAGGAAATTGCATTGTTTGTTTTATGTGGGTTTGTGCTCTTGGCAAAACATGGTGTGGGGGTGAGAAGGGGTGGGAAGGTCTGCTTGTCGTAAGTTATCTGTTTGCTGTATTTTGAATGTTGAAAAATTTGAAATGTGTGTAGTATTTTAAAATGGTGTTTCTGATCAAGCTCTTGCTTATAGATTAAGAAGTGTTTTCTTCAAAGAAATAAAACAAAGTATTCCCTTATCTTTGCTTTTCTGTAGCTAGCTCAATACAGTCTTCAAATGCCAGTTCAGCATACTGCAATAATCTGTGAAGTAGGCATGCAGTTCTCAGAGCCTCACTGAGGTGCCAGTATTTTAGGTGGGAACTTCAGATCACTCAGGAAAGCTCCAATGACTCTTTAATGTGTTCAAATGTAACTATCTGTGTGATATGAAAAGTTACTATTATAAAAGTTTAAATCCTGACAAATTTACGGTAGATAAATTAAGTGGAGTTTCTTATTTTCATATTGAAAAGGATTAAATGTATGTGTGATCTCTTGTTTTATAATTGTCATTGGGGCGATCTAAACTTTAATCCATCATTTTGAAATTGAAACTGTTCTCTAATACCAGGAAGGCTTGTAAAAATTGTAATATGAGGGGAGCAAAGGGGAAAAATTTGGAACTATTGTAACAATGTAATCAATAAAATATACTTAAAAAAAACAGAAGAAAAATATTGTAATATAATGGACTCAAACCATTTGTACTACATATTGATTTAATGTACCTTCATGCAACATTTTTTCAGTTGTTGTATACTTTAGGATGTGATCTTGGTCTTTTGGACAAATTAAATTGACTATTGTTAGAGTGGAACTTTGTGTGTGAGAATGCTTTTAGTATAAAGGCCGGATTTACAACTTGGAGTATTTTGATTTGATAATATTCAGCCTGATTTTTTAAAATTTTCTGGGAAAAGTTCCATTCAAAAAGCCATTCAGTAAGCTTTTTTTGAAATTTATTTTTATGCAGATTGCATTTTTATATTGCCACTTGTTTGACGTGTTATTTGTAATTATATCATAAATTATGTGCATAAACTACTAGTGCCATAAGTTTTTAGGAAAATGAGAAATTGTTTATATTGAAGTTAAAAACTCACACTGGCAGCTTGAATTACTAAAAAAAAGAAAAGGTATATTTCTATGTATTCAGCATTTTGCATAGATCAGGGTCCCTGCCCAGTTGCCATGAGTATTCTGGCCCCTTGGATTAGGTATCCATATAATGAAGAAGGCTATTCTCGTTAGATGCTTAATTAAAACTCAGACTTTACTCTGATTACCATATCTATCAGCCTACCTGCTACCTGCGAGAGGTTGGTTTTTTTTTTTTTAACCTTAAGTTCATAAATATGCTCTTACGTGAACCTGATTGAATAAGTTTTGGGTAAAGGAAATTGGTTGTCTTTGAAATTGGTCATCTTGAATGAATTGGCAAGTCTGATTCTAAATTCTCTCAGTTTGTGGAGTTTATAATAACTTTCTTAATAATCATAGTTATAGCTCCTAATAGTTGCCCTCTTACAATGTGCGATGCTGAGTGTCTTGCATGCGTGATTTTCTTTTACCTTCTAGACTGTTGTGCGAGGTTAGTACTATTAACTCCTTTTTACAGATGGGAAAATTGAGGTTAAGTAGCTTAATATTACATATATAGTAAATAACAAAGCCAGTAATTGAACAAAGGTCTGTTCTAATTATAGAACCTGAATCAGCAGACCTTTACTTTTAGTGTTGTTTTTTTAATTAATTAAAATAATATGTATTCGTTATTTAAAATTTTTTTTTCAAATATTATAAGAGGCTAAGAGGTTAAAAAAAGAGTTAACACCCTATTTTCACCCTGGCTGGTGTAGCTCAGTGGATTCAGCAATGGCCTGTGAACTGAAAGCTTGCTAGTTCAATTCCCAGTAAGGGCCTATGCCCAGGTTGCGGGCCAGGCCCCCAGTTGGGGCATGTGCAAGAGGCAACCAGTGGATGCTTCTCTCCCTCTCTCCCTCCCTTCGCCTCTCTCTAAAAATAAATAAAATCTTTTTTTTTTTTTAATCACCTTATTTCCCACCAATGGCCATTTGAAGTTTGTGTGTCCTAGAACATTTCTGTACATATATATCTGTTTTACAATGCATATAAATTGGGTCATAGTATCTACATTTTGCATTTTTGTTTTAACATGCTATCTGGAAGATCTTTTTAAATGAGCTCTTAGGGATGTACAGCTTTTTTAAGGGTCATATAGTATTCCATTTTTTGGAATATTGATTCACAATAGGTTGTTGGCAGGTTTTTGCTATTAGAAGTAATAGAGCAGGTCCTGAATTAAGTCTCTAACAGCTTATTTAAATAGAAAAGAGATATAGTCCAACTACTTTATTTTACAAGACAGAAAACTGAGGCTTTAGTGACAACCTGCTACCTGGCTCTTTACACCACATCATGTTACTTCATTATAATGAAAGTATTTCGAGCTTTCTGTGAAAGCTCAAGGTGAGGGGGAATTCTCAAGGTTAGGCACATTTAGTATAATGAATGCAAGAGGATTAAGTTGCAATGAGACAAAGGATCATGCTTCTGTTTTTTCATGTCTTGTTCACTATGTTTTACATATAGCATATGCACAGAATATTTTTGAATTTATAAATGAATCGTGTCCAAGTATCTTGAAGTTTGAGTATCTTGAAGTTTGTGTTTTGTGTAATGAAGTGGTTTGGGGTAAAATTTTTCCTATTTCAATAAAATTATCAGTGAAATAAGATAGCAATGAAGTGAAAAAATAAGAGGTCCATCATGGTCCTGGAAGACAAATTGGCGAGAAAATTGAGACACTGGTGAATTTTTTTTAATGAACTAAGAAATCCATCATTGAAAGCAAGTTTAAAAAAAAATCTCAACAGACAATGTTGGTTATTTTATCATTATTTTTATCAAGAAAATAAGTTACCATGGGTATTTATTTATTGGGTTCTTTAAAAACAAAAAGATAGTCTGTTTTAGACACTAAAAAAAGTTAAATTATTAAACTTTTAAAAGGTTTTAGAATTTCGTATCTTCATAAAATCTGCTTCTTGATGCAAAGGTGTTTTTAGCTTTAAGAAGAAAGAATCTGTTATATTTGAAAGTGCAATTAAGATGATTTATTCCATTATTAATAAACATGTCCAGTCTTGAGCTTTCAATGAATGGTGAGGTTTATTTCTACAAGCTAATCTTTTTATAAATATTAATAATGGTAAATTAAAGAAATTGATTATACTATGACTACCTAACACATTTTTCTTAACCTTACAGTTTTGTTTGGGGTCTTGATTGTTGACCTAAGTACTTAAGTACTTTTAAACACCTCTGTTTCATATTATACCTCTATAGTGTGGCATGAAAAAAAGGTTAAAGGCATAGTTTTAAGTTTTGTAAATTTAGAGAATGTTCATTTTTTTACTAGATGGATGTGTGTTGTTATTCCTAAAGTACATCTGTTTATTGACAAGATTTTGAATTTGAAAAGCTCTTTGAAAACTGGTTCTTGGCTTATTTTGAAACAAATGCAGATCTGTGTCATCATTGACTCATCTACAATGATAACTTTTTTCTTACTAGGTTCCCCTTTTCATCTAGATTTAGGGCTATCTTGAGAAAGTGAATAGGAAAGTGAAAAGTTTTTATATTCATACAGTTTCCATTTTTAACCGTAGAAATATATCATTACCTAATAATATCTCTCATTTATATTGCACCTTTTGAAGTATTGGCTAGAATTCTGTCACAATAACTTAAGATTTTTCCTTTTTAATGTGAGATTAGAAAGCATAAGAAATTTTTAACTTTAAAGATTTAAAATTGAGTCCTGGCTGATGTGACTTGGTTGGTCATTGTCTGGCAAACCAAAAGATCACAGGTGTGATACCGGTCAAGTCACATGCCTGGGTTGCAGGTTCTGTCCCAATCAGGGCATGTGCAGGAGGCATCGATTGATGTTTCTCTCCATCTCTTTCTCCCTCCCTTCCCCTCTCTCTAGAATGAATAAAAGAAAAAAAAAAAGTTAAAGATAAAAAATTGAGATATCAGGAACTTCTCAGGCCTAATAGACTTTTTAGAAGATTAAAAGAATACATACAGGGATGGGCAAAAGTAGGCTTAGAGTTGTTCATAGGGGAAATAATACAATAATAAGTAATAATACAAAGATAAACTGTGTTTTCTGTACTCACAACTGTAAACCTGCTTTTGCCCAGCCCTGTATGGGTGTGTGATTCTTGACTTTTCTTCTTCATAGACTGCATTACTTACTTTGATAGATGATTAAACATTAATTTTTAATGTAAGAATAGAGTATTTTTCTGCCATAGGCCATGCTTTTTCTTATTTTGGAGTAACTTAGATACAAGCTTCCTGAAATATATAAGGAGATATTTTAAATTTAAGAAATGTGTGGCTTCCTGGGATTTTGTGGGTAAAACAAAATTTACTTTATCAAATTGATTTGACATGAAGAAGAAAATTAACAAGCATCATATGGAGACTTTCCCTCTGGCATTTAGCCATAGCCAAGACAAAATTGCATCTGTTGAATCTTGTGTTTCTAACATCTCTTACCTGTGGAGTCTTAAAGCCATACAAACAACAACAACAACAACAAATTAAAAAATAGGCATTTAAAGAACTTTAAAGTTGTGAAACATGACATTAAGAGAAGGCCATAAAACCTAAATGTATAGTACATAGAAATAATTAGAAAGTGAACATCGTGTAGTCACTACTCAGGTAATAGGCCTTTAAGAAAAGCTGCAGAGATAGCCTCATTAGTTTAGCTGGTGTTGCCTTCCTGGTATTTGGACTTCAGGGATAAAAGTATGCTGGAAAGTAACCTAAAAATTAATAGCCATGAGGGGTTAGCAAATGTAAAAACTGAATGATGACTTTTCTAACATTTAGTATAGCCATTTAGTGATTTGAAATCTTGGAACTCTATTAATGACTGAAACAAAAATAATACCAAATCCTACAAGAATTATGCCATTTTATACAAAGTGTTGTTTATTCAGAGTTCATCTCTTTTGCACCTTTTTTTTTTTTAAACAGGGAAAAAGAGAGGGAGAGAAACATCAATGTGTGGTTGCCTTTTGCGCACCCCTAACTGGGGACCTGGCCCACAACCCAGGCATGTGACCTGACTGGGAATCAATCTGGAGACCATTTGGTTTGCAGGCCAGTGCTCGATCCACTGAGCTACACCAGCCAGGGCTCTTTTGCACTTTTTGGTGGGATTTAATGACTTGGCTTTAGGTGAATGTGCAAACTCTAATCTTGTAGACTTTTGCTTAGAATGTGTCAAATTTACCTGTACTAATAATCACCTAACTTAAATGTCTTCTTGTACAAAAACAAGTTTGACTCTCTTGCTTTCTCATTAACATAAACGATTCAAAAAGTTATTAACCTGAAGCCCTGGGTGGTATAGCTCAGTGGGTTGAGCGCTGGCCTATGAACTAAAGGGTTGCAGGTTCGATTCTCAGTCATGGCACATACCTGGGTTGCTGGCCAGGTCCCTAGTTGGCACATGCAAGAGGCAACCACACACTGATGTTTCTCTCCCTCTCCTTCTCCCTTCTTTCCCCTCTCTCTAAAAATAAATAAATAAAATCTTTAAAAAATTAAGTTATTGATCTGAGAAGTGATCAGGTTAATCTATGTTTGACTCTTCACCGTTGGTGCCTCTGCTTGATTCTTGTCTTTTCTGCAATTTAACTAGGTAAACCAAAATTTTTTTGAAACTGAAGAAACTTACTTGACTGTACTTCCCGGGCTTTCTAGACTATTTTTATTATATGTTTGGAAAGGTTAAATGTTGGCTTTTGAGGATTTTGATAGAAAAAGTTGGATTCTGCCCCCCCACCCCAACACACCTGCACGATACAGTCTATTCGCAAAGAACTGCAGTGTGAACTTTGAGAAAGAGATTTTTATAGTCCTCTACGTACATAAATTAAATCCTTTATTTGGTTACTATAATTTTGTCACTTTAAGCTGTCTTCATATTTATGATTTCTAGAGGATTCAGATACATTAGAATATAGTATTTCATGGTTGATTGTGGTGAAAACTTGCTGTGCTTTTCTGTACCCTTGAATTCCTTTCTGTTACAGTAGTGTCATTCTTTTTTTATTCTGACTGAAGGTTAAAGATGCTCCTTACTAATGTTCCTCCCAAAAGGATTTTTTTAAACCTCACCCAAGGATATGTTTATTGACTTTAGAGAGACAGGAAGGGAGAGATGAAGGGAGAGAGAGAAACATTACTGTGAGAGAGAAACAGAGACCAATTTCCTCCCCTGTATGCCCTGACTGGGGATGGAACCTTGACCCTTTGGTGTACAGGACGCTACCCCAACCAACTGAGCAACCCCTTCCCTTAAGGGTGTTGAGTTTTCCAAGGTGGAAGCAAAGATGAATTGATATAATTATTTTTTCAAAGATTTTATTTATGTATTTTTAGAGAGGGGGAAGGGAGGGAGAGAAGCATTTATGTACAAAGCAAAACATTAATCAGTTGTTTCTCCAGCACCCCCAACTGGGGATCTGGCCCCCAACTCAGGCATTTGCCCTGACCTGGAATGGAACAGGCGACCTTTTGGTTTGCAGGACTGTGCCCAACCCCCTGATCTAAGTTACACCAGTCAGGGCAATATAATTATTTTAAAAATCTAAATTAGGTAGTGTGGTTTTGTGTATGAAGTATAATTAATATGCTTTTGGTCAGCTCTTGGTTTCTGTATTGTTAACACCTGCACAATGATACCTTGATTGTTAGAATATATTTTATTAAGTGAACTGTTGAGGTTAAGGTATTAAGGCATTGCATGCATATACATACATGCTGATGCCCCTGTTAGTTTTTATCTTTTAATGGAAAATTTGTACCTTTCTAAGTGGCCCATAGTTTTAAAATAACATTTTTTATGTTTAAGTTATGAAAAGATGACTTATTGTAGGGAAATTGAAACCAGTAAGATATAAAGATTAAAATCACCTGAAATCCTACCAGCTAGAAGTAACTAATATTAACATTTTGTTCTGTATTCTTCCAGTGTTTTTTCTTATGTATATATGTATTTTTTTACAAATTGGAATTGTGTATTTATATTATTTTGCAACATGCTTTATTGTGAAATAATTTTTTTAAGAATGTGATTTACAAAATTGACATAAATTTCATTGTAAAAAATGTTTTCCATTTTTCTGTTGATGGTAGTTTGCAACTTGGGAATATTATAATTTGATGACATACTTAAACATAAAAAAAGTATGACTGATTATTTTATTACAGTAAATTCCTGGAAGTAGAATTACTTAAAAAATATGAACATTTCAGGCACTTTTGACTCGTATTTTCAAGTTGTTCTCCAGAAAGTTTTTTTTTTAAATAACAGTTTTATTGAGAAGTATATCACATACCATACAATTCACCCACTTAAAGTGTACAGTGCAATGGAGAGAGTTGTATGTGTCTTAAAAGAGATTTCTTTTCATTCAGATTTTACTTAGAACTTATTTTAGAAAATGTTTATAGATATTCTGCTATACCTATATAATTGTTGCAAACATACACACTTGGGAAGGTTTTTGTTTTTAATTTTTAAATTTATTGCTTTTAGAGAAGGAGGAAGGGGCGGGGAGGAAAGGGAGAAACATTGACGTGTTGTTTCCCTTATTTATGCATTCATTGGTCGATGTGCCCTGATGGGGATCAGACCTGCAACCTTGGCATATCAGGACAATGCTCTAACCAGCTCAACTACCCGGCCAAAGCCTGGTTTTCTTTTTTATAAGAAGTTTGCTTTGCTCTTACTGACTTTCACCCAGACAGTTCTATTTGCTTTAAGCCATTTAACAAAACATCTTTTTTAAAAAAAAAAAACAAAACCTCTGTTCAATGGAGTTTAGGGCAAGAGCCAAGGAGCCCTGATTTCCTATCCCCACTGTACCTCTTACCACTGGGGCTCAGTAGTTTTATCTCTGAAGTAAAGATGAAAATGACTATGTTCTGGAGTTATAGGGATCCGGATTAGAAGTGCTAGAGTGCACCTAGAACTGTAGCAGGATATAGCTGATAATAAGTGACTTTTTTTTATATAAGAAAAATAACACATGCAAAACAAACTAATCTTTAGTTGCATGTTTAATGGATGAAGAAATAAACTCAGTTATCCTAAACTAATTTTCATAGAAGTTAAAAGTTGAAAGTTTGGCCCTGGCTGCTGTGGCTCAGTGGATTGAGCGTCAGCCTGCGAGTCAAGTGTCGCTGGTTCGATTCCAAGTCAGGGCACATGACTCGGTTGCTCGTCAGGTCCCCAGTTGGGGGCGTGAGTAAGAGGCAACCACACAGTGAAAAAAAAAAAAAAAAAGTTGAAAGTTAACTAATGCTTGATCAGAATATTTGCATGGGTTGTGTGGGCGTTTCTCACTTAGTAAGAGAGTGTGTGCTGGTGCAAGTATGAACATGAAGTTAACTTCCCAGTCCAGATTGACTTGCACTGTCATTATAACAACAGCATTATAGCTATAGCTTCACCAACACTTAGTGTTCTGATTAAGCAAATAGGTGATAATGAAGATTTTGAATTTATGGTATGAAGTTTCTGTGTTCTAACTTTTATTGTTTATTTTGAAAACAAAATGTTGATTATAGTTGAACCCAAATTACTGAAGTGCTAAACCTGATGAGTTGATAAAACCTGGTGTCTATAAAAAAGATAAACAGTATAATTTAGATATTATGATAAGTTGCCTAGTACTTAAAAAACTACGTATCATTTCTGTAATGCATTCTCTTTATGTCTTGCTCTGGAGAATGAAGAACACAGAAAGAAAGTAAAATTTGAACATTTGCAAAATTTTAAGAACCAAGCTGAGAAACCATTTTATTATACTTTAAGCTAGTTGGAGAAAGAGGTAGGAAAATATGTGGATGAATTTGTTAGTTTACTAGATATCAAGTAATTTTCATTGTGAACCAATACCCTTGATGTAAGGGATTGGAAAATAATATATATTTTCTTCAAATGGTAACACCATGTCTATTGTTGATGGGTGTGGTCAAGAATAAAGTGAAGATCGTTGAGGTTAAACCAAACTGATAAGGAAAATAGGGTGTTTTACTAGTAAGTTTTGTGTCGATATAAGGCTGTTCAATACTAATGTGGTTTAGTCAGGAAAAATAAGAATGACAAAGCAAACTAAAATGTTGTGTAACTTAATGGAATCATAGTCATTGTGTGACTATATTTAGTGACAGGGTTTCTGGTTAAATTAAATAAGGTATATATTTTTTGGATTTCATAATCATATTTCTTTCATGCAAGTCACTTCCTAATATAGGATATTTTAATGTCTTTTGACCATTATCCTTCTCTTAACACATTTTTAGTAGAAAAATTTTAAGTGAAACTTTCAGAAAATATTTGGAGGGACAGCACTAGAATTAAGCAGATTCTGGAGTAGTACAGTTGTGCTTTTAAAAAGAGTGTTGCTCTAAAACATTTAAAATAAAAATTAGAAGATAATGTGCCACTTCTCTAACACACTTTGATTATTTACTTAGAAAATTTTGTAGGAAGAAATATTGTGGTTGTGCTGACTTCACCCCCTAAAATCTTATTTATGTAAAGAGGTGTTGGTTGTGAATTTTATGTAATTGTTTGCTATTACAAATAATGAACATCTTTAATAACTTAATATGATAGGTAAGATATTAAAGTTAATTTTTTAAACCAGATACTTTTATGTATTAGTAACTAGGAGGAATCACAGCCCATTTTCCCATTTTTGTGGGTCATTTCGGTTATCTGGATCACCTGAGTTAACCTACATTATGGGCTATAAAGAAAAGCCTAAACGTGTGGCTCTTCAAATTTCAGGTAGCTAAGTTAGAGGTAGAATCAGAACTAAAACTCAAGTTTTATGATTGCAAGCCCAATGTCAGAGTGCATTTTTGCTTGTCCCCAGATTTATCTGAATCTGTCTTCTTCTAGCATATAGATCTTACTGCTAAACTTCCTCTTATGTGACTTCTTTCTAGCTTCACAGTACTATGCACCATTTTTTTTTTTTTTAAGTTTATGATTAACCTTACTTTTATTACCTTTTTGGGGATGTTTTTGTTTAGGTCAAATATGAAAAATAATTTACATCAGCATTGTCCAGTAGAATTTTCTGTGATGATGGAAATGCTCTATATCTGTGCTGCCCAATGGTAGTCATTAGCCGCATGTGGATATTGAACACTTGAAATGTGGCTGGTATACCTGAGAACTAAATTTTTCATTTTACTTAATTCTACTTTAAAATTAAGTAGCCACGTGTGGGTAGGACAGATTTAGATATTCTTAGTGAAGGGAAAGAATTAAGTTGGAGTAGACATTTTCACATTCATTGCTCTTGTGATGACTATTTATATGTTTATGTGGGTTTGAGTTTTTAAAATCTCATTTTTAAAAAATGTTTACCACCTTCAATACTGAATAAATCCATTCACAAGAAACAATTTAGTAATAGTTATTTGAAAGCTGAAGCATTATTTTAATTGATGTAGTTATTAACAGACTAGTCTACTGACCAACAAAATGATTTTATTTCAATAGTATTTTGGAGTAGTTATGGGTAAATAATATTTAAAGTTTAAGCTTTTTCTGTTACGTGGAATACTTGACTAAACTATTCTTTAAATCTTTTTAGGATAGTCATACCTCAGAAGCCTCTGAAACAAAGAGAACTCCATAGGAAATAAAAGATATGCCTGATGATTATCTCTTCACTTTTTTTCTTTTTTCTTTTTTTGTTATCCTCACCCGAGGACATTTATTTTTTCCCCATTGCTTTTAGAAAGAGAGGACGGGAGAGAGGAAGGGAGAGCAGAAGGGAGAGAGAGAAACATCAATGGGAGAGAGAAGCATCAATTGGTTGCCTCCCATACGCACCTGGATCAGGGATCCTAGCCATCCTAGCCATTTTAGCCATCCCAGCCATCCTAGCCATCCTAGCGCCTGGACCCGGACAGAGGATGAGCGATCGAACCTGCAACCTAGATATGTGTCCTGACTGGCAATTGAACTTGCAACCTTTCGATTATGAGACAAAGCTCCAACCAGCTGAGCCACACCAGCCAGGGCTCTTCACTTCTTTTTCTCCAATCTTTCAACATGACTAATTGCTGGTTTTGATTCCATTAATTCTTTTTATAACAATCTAGCCCCCCAGTCACTGTGTAATATTACCCTGTTTTATTTTTCTTGTTCATGAGACCAGAATCTTTTTCCTTTGATTTCCCAGGACCTAGAACAGGGTCTGGTACATAGTTGGTGTTAGTAATGAACTATGTCACAAACCAAACCAAAAAAAAAGTACTGAGGAATAAGATATATATCTGGAGCACCTTGTCACTTGGAGTCTGGGACTAGGCAAGGTGAGACTCAGTTTTTGATTATTTACTTAGAGTTTACTTGACAGTGTTGTTATGGGTAATTAAAGGTGACTAGTTATGATTTCATATAGAAATGTCTCTCTGGGAACTCTTATTTATAAAACAAACTTTTGTCCAGACATACACATATGTACCATCTAAATCCTATCCACTTAAAACGCAATAGAGTTAATAAAATGGACAAAAATGTGAGAAAATATATCCATGGTCATTTTTTGAGTATTTAGCTTCATTTCCTAACCTCTTAGAGATTAAGAAATTTACTCAGTCATTTGTATGCCATTGGTTGGAATGGAGAGAACTGCCAAGACCTCACTTCCCACTGTGTTCTGACTTATGATCCACGAATGAACATCACTGTGTAGCAGATACAGTCATAGTAACTGATATAAATAATATTGGCTGATATTGGTTTGAGTTATCTGAGATTAGTTGGAGATTAAATATTTTCATATAGTAAATATTTCTTGTAGTAAACTAGTGATTTAATTTGATTTTGAAATGACAACATGGTAAGTGTAGAAAGGATTTTATTTTTACTAATCTATTGCTAGACGTATTTTTAAATAGTTAACATTATTTAAGATGTGAATGAAAGCCTTTTGATTTAGGGAACTTACACATTATTTACCTTTATAAAATAAATTTCCACTTAGAAGTTTTTTGTTTGTTTGTTTTTTGTGCACCATTTCTGGAAGTACTGCAATACCACATCTATGGGCAGAGTGGGCAGAGCAAGCTCCTATTCCATCTCCCTGCTTCAAAAATGCATTTAATATATTGTCCTTGCATAGAGGACAAATACTACACTTGATCTTAGCCAAAAGTCGAGAAATGATGAGGCTTTTTTTGACTGTGGCTAATATATGTTTAAATGAACAGATTTTGAAAAATGGTTCTTAACTATAGTGCTGTCTTCACCACTGCAAACACCCCCCACCCTCATATTTTTGTGAAAATTACCCACCAATCCATGTGACCCAGAAATTTTGGTTGTTAGAAATTGAAAATCTTAAATACAGTAAATATTTCAGTAATAAAACAACCCATAACCTTTTTTTCTTGGTCAATAAGTTTTTTCTTGGTCAATAAGTTTATTGTCTTTATATGAAAAAGTCATCACAGAAAATTGTGCTTGGTTTATTAGCTCTCAGCAGCCCGTTCCTGAGCTCTGAGGAAGCTTGCCATCTTCTCAGCTACCTGATCTTTCTTCTGCTGTTAGTTTGGTTTTGTGCTGGACATATAAATAGTCATAGTGCAGATACTTTTTAGCTTTACTCATGACCTTTCTTAGAAGGAAAAAGCAGATCTTTGCAGTCAGTTCTAAATGCATGATATATCAAACAGCTGGTGGGATTTCAGCAATGCTAACTATGTAATAGTTATTAGTTCATATTAAAATATTTCAATTTCCAATCCAGTCCTATGTCCCCTTAACCATAGTACTCCCTTCTGTTAATGGTTGATTTGTTTATTGATAATGTGCCAGTTGGCCTGGGGACTCAGAAATGAAGTAGTCCCATGTCCTCAAAATAAACTTCCAGTCTTTCTATATTCTCTGGCATCTAAGTTGTTTTTATATCTCTGAATTAAGTCGTGTGCTTTCATTAAATACAGTAATATGGGGTTGTAACATATGAAGAAAGGCCTTTCTAGTAATCTCAATCACTTGGAAGCTGTGATATTAAGCCACGAAAGTTTTTAACAGAACTGAAAATCCTTTTAGGTAATGTAGAGAAGGAGCTCTTCTCCCTCCACACAGGTTAGGACTTTTGTTTCCTCAGCCTGGAAATATCTGCGCTCCCTGCATCCTCTCTTCATTCTCACATCCCCTAGCTTCTCAACCCAGACGTCTTCCTTTGTCACCCAGGGCACGTGTCCCTTTCTGTCAGCAGGGCCTCTGTCTTGCTCACCTCTTTTCTCTAGTTCTCAGGACTAAACAGAATACAAGCACTCAACATGAAATGAATAAATGAACCTTACCAGGAGCAATTTCTGAGCCTCATCTCCTGTACTTTTCCTTTCACTTTTCGGTCTCCTGTAATAATGTTGTAACTCTTATGATTGTAGGGACCATGCCTAAATTTTTATCCCTATAACTAGTACTTAGCCCAGTGTGTAGTAAATAGTAAACATTTGATAAATATTTGTTTTCTAGAGAAGCCTGTGTAGGTTGGGGGTGGGGACAGCCTGGCTATAACTTTTCGTCTCCTTCCCATTATAGCAGCGTCAGAGTGGGAAGGAAGGAGGAGCTGGCATGAACCTCAGCCCAACATTGTCTCAGACTACAGAGGGCAATTAACAGATAGCAGCTGGTATCCAGAATTGATGTAATAAAGTTATTTCTTACACAGATGTTTTAAGATCATGTTCACTGACACACACATATGTGCACACACACCCTTTAGGTCAAGATGGCTCTTTGCAATGTATTAAATGCTATGGTAGAGTATATGTACAATGCTACGCCAGCAGAAGAGGACACTTGACCTGGCTTCATGGGGGGTGTGATGTGTGAGGGACAGTCTGGAAAAGTTTCTTGAAGTACTTTAATACATCTAAATAGAATCTTAAAAAGGGATGAGTGGTTGATGAGAGAAAATTCTAGATTGATGATGGACAAGGTGGGAAAGCTGAAGCAGCAGGAAAGGGGGCTGAACAAGTAGGCAGGGGCCAAATCAAGAAAGGTCTTCTGCATTTGGATTTTGTCCTAAGGCATGGCAAGCCATGGGAGATTATTAAATATGTGGGTTTTTTTCTGTTTTTAAGTACTGTTAATACTCTGGAGAGCAGCTTGGAGGTGGACAACTTTGGAAACAGGCAGAACAGCTTGGAAACGGTTGCTCTTATCCAGATGAGAAATGATATGACAGAACCAACGAACAGTATAAACTGGGAACATTTGCAAGAAAGTTGGACAGTTAGAACTTGGCTTGTTTTATGCATTGTATTTATCTGCTCCTGGGTGGGAGCTTGTCTTTTCACTTGTTTGTATTTCTTTTTTTTTTTTTTTTTTGTATATGGTTTTTAAAACTTATATTTATTACTTATTTCCTTTGTGTTATACTCCTATGTATTATTTCAGAAATCTTTCCCCACCTTGAGTTCATAAAGATCTCCTGTTTTATGTTGTTTTTTCTTAGACATTTTTAAGTTTTACTTTTCATATTTGCTCTTTAAGCACCTAGAGTTTGGTATATTATATGGTGAGGATCTAATTTTCTTTTTTCTATGTTGATAAGCCATTTTCCTAGAAACGTTCTTTAAATTTTCTGTTTTTCCCTCGCTAATCTGTAGTGCTTCTCCTGTGAATATGCTAAATTCCCATATAGGTTTGGTCCATGTCTGGGATCTTATTCTGTTTCATTGTCTGCCCCTTTAACAGTACCTCATTTTAATTACTATAACTTTATAAGTATAAAGCTTTTTACAAACCCACAACCTAGGTATGTGCCCTGACCAGGGATGGAACTTGCAACCCTTAGTTGTACAGAATGGTGCTCCAGCCAACTGAGCCACCCAGCTAGGGCTATTTTGAGCACATTTAATGTGTGTGTTCAAACCAGTAATTTTTTTAATGGATGTTGTATAGTTTATTGTTGAAAAACATATGTAATTGCTTTCTTGATTTCTTTTGAAGCATTTTTTAAAAGATATAATTCATATATCATACAATTCACCCCTTTAAAGTGTACATTTCTGTGGTTTCATCACCCGAAGAAAGAGATCCTATATCCATTAGCAGTCATCCTTGCATTCCTCCCTCATCCAGCCCTTGGCAAGCCTCTAATCTTCTTTCTGTCTCTACGGATTCTCCTGTTATGGACATCTCATGTAAGTGGAAATATACAATATGTAACCTTTTGTGAGAGCATTCTTATTTAAAAGACACAGTAACATTCCTACAGAATGCCCTGCTAATCTATAAATTTTACTCAATTTAAATAAGAGAACTATATATCTGATTTTATTTCTCCTTCATTGATTGAAGAGAGTGTCCAATTTTATGTTTTTGTTTAGTTCCTTAATGAGCTAATGTCATGTAGCAAATCCTGTTGTAGAAGGGTATCTTCTGTGATAAATCTTGAGTTTCTTATATATAGACAGTGAGAAAGCACTGATTTGGATGCATGTTGTTAGTAATTGTATAAAAATGACATGATTTACTTTATGTTTTGGTAGATAAGTGAGTAAAATCATGTGAAAATATAAAGGGAATATATTCTTTTCTGAATTTTTTTTTAAAGCAAGCAGATTTTCCAGTGTAATGCAGAAATTAGTCAGCAGCTTAGAGTTCTTTTTAAAAGGCTACCTCGGAAAGTACCTTTAAGTCAAGATACCCAGATAAGGTTTACTAATATAGAACATTTATTTTACATACTAAAATACTGTAAGCCCTTTGTGTCATTTGAAGAACTTATGTTTTATTAGTACAATTGCTGAAAAATAGTTCAGAAAAGAAAATGTTTTTTCCTAACTCATAGCATTAACCTTTCAAAGAGTTAGCTTCAATCAGAATGTAGTAAACCTATAAATAATAGAAAAATTTGACCAGCAGTCTTTTCAAACTTTATAATCTTGAAATACTCAGTTTTCATTTAAAAAGTCATAAGGAAACTAAAAATTTGTTAAGTACCTCTAGAGTTAATATCATATAATGGCCTCAAAGTCAGAAGTACAATCATTTACATTACTATGGGAATTTAACAAATTTGGGGGGAGAAAATGCTCAAATTTTAGTCAGAAATAATTAGCTTTTATACCACTGTGGTTAAAACTTCTATAGATAGCTGTAACTAGCAACTGTATAACACTTGGATGCTGTTAAAAGCATTATCTTTTGTTTGTGGATAAAATGGTAAACCTTGTAATCTGATAAGGTTTTTGTTCCCTCAAAGGATAAAGATCATCTAAAGCAAATGGAACAACCGCTTCCATTTATAAAGTTGTTTATATTTCCTTGACAAGAATTTCCAAGCAGGATCCATTTTGTTTGAAGATTGACATAGAGTTGTGTAGCCACTGTACCAAATTCAGTTATTGCTCTTTGTCTGTAGCAGAGCTAGATTAGATGCCATCAATTCTGGCTGCTTTTAGTGAATAGAAGGTAAATGTTGTTGATTTCCTTTTTGGTAGTATAAAGGTGTGGTCAAGTTCTTAGAACCAGTGGTTGATTTTTTCCCCCCTGTAACCCCCACCTTCCCACCATTTTTTTTTTTTTTTACTGTTGTTAAAACAGTTGTGATGGAAGAATATTGATTTTTCTTTTTTCAGTATAATTTGCTTATACTTTTTAAAATGTAAGCGTTTAGACTCTTGAAAAATATTCATCTCCTGTGTGTGTGTGTTTCCCTGCCATTGAGTCAGTTGTGACTCCTAGTGACTGTGAGGGAATGGTGTCCCCAGTGCCCTGTCCTGTCCTGAACAGCCCTGCTCAGCTCCAGTAGACTCATGCCTATGGCTTTTTTATGGAGTCAGTCCATCTCAAATTCGGTTTTCTTCTTTTCCTACTACCTTCTATTTTTCCCAGTGGTATTGTCTTTTCCAAGGAAACCTGCCTTCTCATGATGTGCCTGAAGTAGGACAGCTTCAATTTTGTCATTTTTGCCTCCCCTGATATTTCAGGCTAAATTTGCTCCAGGACCCAGCTGGTTGTCTTTCTGGGGGTCCAGGGTATCCATAGAGCTCTCCTCTAATGCCAAATTTCAAATAAATCATTTTTCCCCCTCAGCCATCTTTACTGTCCAGCTTTCACATTTGTACATAGTAATTGGAAATACGAGGGTAGAAATGAGCTCATCCTTGGTCTCTAATGACACATCATTGCTCTTGGTGATCTTTCCCAATTCCTCCATTGCTGCCTGTCCTTTAGAAAGTCTCAGCCTTTTCTTGATTTCTTAGCTCCTCACTTCCATAAAGGATGAGTAGTTTACACTTTTAAATAGGTATAATAAAATAGAATAACACACCTTTAATCTTCAACAGTACACTATTATTATTGCCTTATTAACAATTAAATAATTTTTAAACTGTGAAAGCCAAATGGGCAATACAGATCCCTCGGATCATATAATTAGATTAAAATGTGACTAAAACACAGAACCAAAAAGAACAGCGTCTCTTTTAAAACCCTGGCATTAGGGGACTTTAGTATTCTTCCTATAGGCCAAGCATTGTATTCAAGTTTTTATAGAAGCTTTGACTTCACTCTTGATAACCTGTGTACTGAAAGTAATGGACCATATTTTTTAAAAAGGTAGCTCCCCCCTCCCATTATTTTCTTTGTGTAGATTTGGGTGAAAAATAATAAAATGAAAATCTCCTTTGATGCTGTCGTCAAGAAGTCTTCATAATTAATCATTTAAAAAGAGTCATAATTGAAGAAATTTTTTCAGGGGGGCTTATGTGTGTATATATTAAAGTGGTTTCAACATAGGATCTGATTTGCAAACATTAAGTGATCATTCGGTTAGCAATCAGTCGTCGTCGGCAGCCGTCCGTCTCGAGAGACGATGGTGTAGCTTCTTAAGAGTCTATCTGCACCGCCGAGAATGGCTGTGCAGTCCGACTCGGGAGTGACACGGTATCTGTCTCCTCCCGTGTTAAGTCGACATTTTGCGATGACGCTGGAGTGTCCTCTCCAGTGAAGCTGAAGCTACAGAGCCTGGGCAAGGTGATATGGAGGGTCTGCTGTTGCCCATGCAGCAGACCCCCCCTCTCTTCGCAGCTGAAGGGTCCAAGGGAAAGACGGAGTCAATACAGCTTGGCTTCAGGTGCGCCGCAGGAGTTGCCGGTGTTGACTACAACGTCAAACCGCCTTAGGGACTCCGGCTCCGGATTTTCTGTCGGGGTTTACTCCCTTAGCCTTTCCCCTAAAGAGGTATGCCGCAAGGCAGCGGAGGTTTTTTGGAGTCAGAGTTTTTGCTTTCAAACAAAATGACCCTCTAATTTTTCAACAGTATGTGTCTTTTAAAAAAAAAGTTTCAAATAGGCATATTTTATTTGTTTTTTAAAGCATTTTAAATCTTTTTTAGAGAGAGGAGAAGGGAGGGAGAAAGGGAGAGAAACATTGATGTGTGAGAGGTGCATCAATTAGTTGCCTCTCTCACACCCCCAACTGGGGACCTGCCCACAACCCAGGCATGTGCCCTGACTGGGAATTGAAGCAACAACCTTTTGGTTCGCAGGCCAGTGCTCAGTCCACTGAGCCACACCAGCCAGGGCTCAACAGTATGTGTTTTAAATTTTTCTTTTTAAATGTTCTGCCACAGAAATCGTCAAACAGTAAAAATGCCAGGTTTTCAAGAACCAACATAGCTGTTTCATTACTGCAAACTGTGTGCATGCATTCTATTCCTGTTACTATAGAAACACATACAGACTGTGGATTTATCATAAACCATGAGAAATGTTTCTTGGAATAGTTCACAAAAAGAAACATCTGGGTCCGTTGTTTATCCTGGGGTAAAGGAAGATTACCCTCTTCTGTATTGTGAAAATCACATTATATTCTACTATTTAGCTCTAAGAATTCTAATGTTGAGATATCAAATATGCTTGGCATTTTAGTATTATTGATTACATATATTTTAGTATGGTTGATTATATATAATAGAAGAGGTTTGGAAAATAAAGATTGATGTTCATGCCAATTCAATTAACTATAACTGAAAATGTTATGTTGAGTGCTTTCATGTTCTGAATTTCAGATTTACAGTGTTAATGACACTAGGATTGTAAATAGATATGCTTATCTGGAGTTTTTTGTATCTTTTGGTCTTTTGTTGGGTTAATAGACTTTCCCTAGAAATTCATTTGACTTCATGCCAGTCTCGCTCTCTCTCTTTCAAGATTTTATTTATTTATTTTTACGGAGAGGGGAAGGAAGGGAGAAAGAGATGAAGAGAAACATCAATGTGTGGTTGCCTCTTGTGAGTCTCGAACTGGGGACCCCTCACAACCAGGCCTGTGCCCTGACTGGGAATCGAACAGGCGACCTTTTAGGTCGCAGGTGGGCACTCAATTCACAGAGCAACACAGCCAGGGTGATACCAGTCTCTTGGTGCTGTAAGCCTTGATGGCTAGCCCAGAACTGAGGAAAATCTCAGTAGCGGCGCGTGAGATAAGCAGTTATCAGTCAGATTTTGCCAAGGATATTACCTGAGGAGACTATAACTGCATTTATATTCTCTTGGCATTCTCCATGGAAAGATCCTCAGCAACTCTTTAAAGCATTTCATTTATATGTAATAACTCACCTAAGTTTATGTAGTTCAGTTTAAAAGATTCCTTAAACTTCTCCTCTGAGCATTGACTTTGGGTTATTAGAGAACATGGATGAAAAAAATTACTTCCTGCTGTTAAGAAAACCACATAAACAAGTTGTTTCATGATTAATTCTAAGAGGCCTGCATAGTATATCTTAGTAACACAGGAAAGTTACTCAGACTAGCCTACAGCTTAAGTTACTACTTCTTGGAGATGACTTTTTGAGCTCAAAAGATGGTTAAAGGTCAAGCCAAAAAAAAAGAAAAGAAAAATGTCAAAGGACATATTAGGCACTGGTGATAACATTAGTAAAAAGGCACAGTACTTAATAGAAAATCATGGTGTGTAAAGTAATTCCCAGTAATTGAGCATTACTTTTGTGCAGAAGTGACTTGAGGTTGGAAATGTAAATAGAGACCTTTCTTGGAGGGCCTTATGTGCTCTGTTGGCCTGGGTGCTTTAACTTTCTCTAGGAATTATTGAAGAATTTTAGTAAGGAAAGCATTTCGGTTAAATTTATAAATTATGTAACTTAGGAATGTATTTAAGGGGTAGATGGGTCCAAAAACAGAAATAGGCAATTTATATGACATCTTAGAACCATTTCTGATTTCAAAAAGCTTGAATAATGATATCAACGTGAGGAATTTTGATGTATAATAAAATGTAAAATTTTCTCTTATTGAGAAGAGACTGGTGTTAAACATAGAAAAATAAGTATATACGGTAGAGCGTGTATTTCTATAAAATAGAATCCAGCAATATGTATGGTCTACCAAAGAGAATTGTTCATTTTGAGAATTTGTTAAACTGACTTAAACTATATATTTAAGATATCATGAATTGATATTTATAAGCTCAAGCTGTTCATCTGAACCATGTGACATGCTTTTTTTTCTTTAAATCTCATTTCTAACATTTCACTTAAGGATTCTAGAAACTTTTCTTTTATCACTCCCCTCATGAATAAGTTGGTAAATAAGTAAGAACCTTAAATCTTTAGTTGATAACTTTCAACTTTCTATAGACAGCTTCAACAAAATTAAGAAAAAGTATTTATTGATTTATTTAGCTTTTAAAAAAACTAGGAACATTGGTCAGAGGAAGAATTTGTCATAAATTATTTGCCTTTGGTGGGTTCATTTACTTGGAAGTCCATGTTAGAATGGGTGGAAGACTGGTATCATTATATCTTCTCACACCAGATAGTTAACCCTGAGGAGCAGCATTGAGGAAGTGTGAGCTGTAAAGGGCCAGTGTTTTTGTTCTTGTTGCTATTCACTTTACATACTTAGGGGTTGTAGGAAATGAGCTTTCTTAACAAGCCAGTGCTGTGGGGCAGAGTGCCTATGCTTGATGCTCCATTTACAGGATATCTGACTATGGATGGGCAAGTTACTTGACCCTTCTGGCCTTCACTTTTCCTTTGTAACATGGGGGCAGTAATAGTATTTCCTCAAAGGGGTGTTCTGAGGAATAAAATAACAAATGTGAAGCGTTTAGGATACTGTAGACACATAGTAAGTCCTCAGATATTAGTCATTATTATTATTATTACTTTAGCAATACAAAAAGACTAAATACAGTCATACCAAGGTATTTGTCAGCTTCAGAACTCGTCAAACCCTGTACTTGTCACATTTTGATGAGAAAAAATGTTTCAGCAACCCGCGCTTGATCAGGACTCGTCACACTTCCTAGAACCTGTATGAGTCACGCCGCCGCCCTGCAAGAGAAAATGCTTCCTAGTTTGGTACTTGTTGTTTCTGCACTCGTTATGAGTTCCAGAATGAATTAACAATGAGTACAGTGGTATACCAACTTTACCAGGGATTTATGAAGGACAAAGGTGTGAGAATATTTGTTGTCTGGTACTAAGTGGTTTTAAAATTAGTGGGTTAAAAACACCTAACTTTCACATCCTGCCTGTCTTTCATAGTCTAAATGCCTCCTTAGTGATTATTGTTCTCAAATGTCTGTTGTAATGGTAACACAGTTTAATTCTTTCCTTTTGTTACTTTTTAATTTTATTTTACTATATTTTCTATTGATTATACTATTATAGTTGTCCCAATTTTTTCCCGTTGCCATCCTCTACCCAGCACCCTTCACTCCCTCTGGTGATCTCCCCTCCTGTGTTCATGTCCATGGGTCATGCATATAAACTCTTTGGCAACTCCATTTCCTATACTTGCTCTTAACATTCCCCTTACTATTCTGTACCTACCAATTTGTACTTCTTAATCCCTGAATCTTCTCCCCCATTCCGCCAGACCCCACTCCACACTGACCACCATCCCAGTGTTCTCCATATCCATGGTTCTGTTTCTGTTCTGCTTGTTCACTTAGTTTGTTTTTTAGATTCAAGCGTTGATAGTTATGTATATATTACCATTTTAATGATCATATTTTTGATCTTCCTCTTTTTCTTAAATAAGTCTATCAACATTTCATTTAATAATGATTTGGTGATGATGAATTCCTTAAGCTCTTTACCTTGTGTGGGAAGCACTTCATCTACCCTTTGATTCTAAATGATAGCTCTGCTGGATAGACTAATCTAGGTTGTAGGCCCTTGCTTTTCATCACTTTGAATACTTCTTGCCAATCCTCTAGCCAGCAAAGTTTCTTTAGAGAAATTAGCTGACAGTCTTATTGGAACTCTGCTGTGGGTAACTAACTTCTTTTCTCTTGCTGCTTTTAAGAATCTCTCTTTATCTTTAACCTTTGGGATTTTAATGATGATGTGTCGTGGAGTAGCCTCTTTGCATTCATTTTGTTTGCGACTTGTGTGTCTATTTCCTTCACCAAATTAGGGAAGTTTTCTTTCATTTTTTCAAATAGATTTCCAGTTTCTTTCTCTTTCTCTTCTTCTTCTGGCACCCCTATGATGCAAATGTTGTAATACTTGAAGTTGTCCCAGAGGTTGCTTACACTATCCTCCGTTTTCTTTTCTTTTTTTATTCTTTTTTCTTCTTGTTGTTCTGATTGCTTGTTTTTTGCTTCCTTATGTTCAGAATCATTGAGTTGATACTTGGCTTCATCCACTCTACTGTTGTTTCCTTGTAAATTGTTCTTTATTTCAGTTAGTGAATCCTTTGTTTCTAACCGGATCTTTTTTTATGCCATTGAGGTCCTCACTAATTTCCTTGAGCATCCTTACAACCAGTATTTTAAACCCTGAATCTGATAGATTGCTCATCTCCATTTTGTTTAGTTCTTTTTCTGGAGTTTTGTTCTGTTTTTTCATTTGGGCCATGTTTCTTTGTCTTCTCGTTTTGGCAGCCCCCCTGTGTTTGTTTCTATGTATTAGGTAGAGCTGTTATGACTCCCTCTCTTGGTAGTGTGGCCTAACATACATAGTAGGTGTCCTATAGAGTCCAGTGGCACAGCCTCCCCTATCACCCAAGATGGACACTTGAGGTGTGCTGCCATTTGTGTGGGCTGAATATACCCTCCTCTTGTAGTTGATCCTTGATTGCTGTTTTGCAGGCAATGGGAGGGGTTTTCCCAGACCAGTCAGCTGCAAGGACTGGCTGTGACCACTTACTACCAACACCCATCATTTGTGGAGGCTCAGTTGTGCAGTGGCAGGGTGGTGGTGCTCTGATGTGGCCTATAGCTGTCCACTGGGTGTGCAGGCTCTGGGGTTTCCCAGGCAGTGCAGGTCAAGTTTAGCCTTTACCTGTGTTTTGCCCAGGACCACCAAACCTGAGCTGTAAAGCAATCTGAGATGGCTGTTACTTGTGCTGGGTTTGAAGATTCCCAAGCAAAGCCATGCTGTGAATCTAGGCTGGCTGGCCGGCCGCTGCTAGTGCTGGGCCAGGGTCCACTTAGCAAGAGGTATGGGTGCTGGGGGCTCACTGTGGCTGGCCGTTGCTCGTTTGAGAGGATTTAGGAAATTGTGAAGCATGAGCCAGGACCAGCCATTCATATGAAAAGGCTCTGTTAACAGCTTGGGTGGGCCTGTAATTTGGCTGGGGTGGAGTCTCAGGATCTCCAGGACAGGACAGTGTTAGCTACATTGATGGAGTCTCAGATATGGCACTTAGCTGCTGGCTGTGTGTGGGGGACGTCTCAGAAAAGGGACAATGGTCTCTGCCTACCTTTCTGTCTGAAGAAAGCTGTCCCCAACTCTCGCTTTGGTGCCAGCCACTTCAATTTCTCCCTGTATCCCACTGGTACCTTTCAAGCTGCTACCCTGGTTCAGGAGCTCAGAGGGATTGAGTCTGAGTAAGCCCATTTGTATGTTGTTTAAGAGGAATTCCAGAAGTTTCTTTCACCTATTCAGTCCCTGCTGGTTTTTGCAGCCAGAAGTTTTGGGGACTTACGGTCCTGGCCCTGGGGCCCTGGTGTGGCACTAGGACTCCTCATTTTCAAGATATCCCTCCCAGATTTTTATCCACCAGATGTAAATGTGGGACCAGCCCCTTCTGCATCTCCACCCTTCCTACCAGTCTGGATGGGTGTGGTTTTTAAAATCTGTAGTTGTCAAACTCCCATTCAACTCAATTTCTGATGGTTCTGAATGATGGTTGTTCTATATTTTAGTTGTAATTTTGATGTGGTTGTGTGAGGTGAGATGTGTTTACCTATACTACCATCTTTACTATTCAATTCTTAGTCACCTTCTGTTCCACAGTGTTCACTATTATCTTCTGAGTCTTACCCATAAAATCTTCTCTAGTCTTATTATACTATTGTAAATGCCTTTAGGTCAGAATTCAAGTTTTTCAAAAATTCTGGTGCCCAACATTGCACTCGATGATAATAGCCAACAGATATTGAACTCTACACTAGGCACTATCTGAAGTACTGCTTACAGATTAACTCTTAATTCTTACAACAACACAAGGTAAACAGAAAATTATAAGTACCTATCTACAGTTTCTTGATAAGGAAACAGATTTAAGGAGATTAAGTTGTCTAAAGTGTAAGCCTTGGTTGTGGGTTTTGAATCAGGCAGTCTGATTCTGAGCCTGTGCTCGCTAGAGAGCCTCCTAATTCTGTAAGGTCTTAACTGTGATGTCAATCAATATGTCTGCTGTTTGAAGGCTGGCTGCCAGGCTCCAGTAATTATAAAAATCACTATAAAGGACTCTAGTTATAGTCCTAAAATAGCTTAATTAAAAAATGATTAAAACTGCTTTCTTGATTGCATTATTGTATTATTTGGAGGGATAAAATTTTAAAAATGTGGCTCTATTCATGCTTAGACTTTCTAGAAATTATAGCATTATGGAACATTTGGCTTAGTTGGTCTAAATATGCTGTCAGGATTTAATGCAGGCATTACCACTTTCCCCGTCAAATTATGTATTTCCCCAACTTTTTGTTTTTTTACATTTTCAAATCTTTAAGAAAGTTTAAAGAATATTACAATCTAACTTAGATTAGACAGTTGCTAACATTATGCCTCCTTTGTTTTACTCTAGGTATATGTACTTTTAAATCCTAAACTATTTGAAAGTTGTGGATCCCATGACACTTTATCTCAGCATGGCTCTCCTAAGAATAAGGACATTCTCTTATAGAAACAGAACATTATTATCATACCCTTGAAAATTAATAACTCCATTGTTTAATCCATTCATATTTAAAATTCTCTATTTTCTCCAAAATATATATATTGGTATGTGTTTAAATCTAGGATTTAATCAAAGTCTGTGCAGTGTATTAGGTTATCTAAATTTTATCTTTTAAAAACTAGATAGTCTTTTCCACCTTTGGTATTTGAAGAGCTCAGGCCAGTTGTCTGGAGAGAATGTTTTACATTTTGGAATTGTCTAATTGTTTTCTCATTTTGAGAGTCACTTTACCTCTGTATAATTTGGGTGATTAATCTGGAAGATGATCTTGTATATGACAGGAATGAGAACCAGACATACAGGTTGCATCTGGTTAAATGTCATTATTTAACTTGCCTTCAATTTGGAAGTTTAAAGAACTTTTGAATTCCACCTGTATAGTTGCTCTTTGTGTATTTACAGAATTTTAGAGTTTACTCATCTTATATCTGTGAGCTATACACTTTTTCAAGGGTCAAATTAGGGCCGTGTTTTAATTCTTAAACTATATATAAAGAAATGGTTTCTAACCTCAGCATTATCAGTACTGTATGTTGGTTAGGATCACAGATGCTAAAACCAGACTGCTTTGATTGAAGGCCAGCTCTGTCATTTAAGGACTAGCCTTGTGCATTTAAGCAAGTAACTTAACCTCTCTGTTCTCTCTTTCCCCGTCTATAATGGGAACTAATATTAATATCTACCTGAAGATTGTTGGAAGAATTAAATATAGTGTTGTATGTAAAGCATTGAGAATGGCCCCTTAGCATATACTCGTCGGCAGCCGTCCGTCTCGAGAGACGATGGTGTAGCTTCTTAAGAGTCTATCTGCACCGCCGAGAATGGCTGTGCAGTCCGACTCGGGAGTGACACGGTATCTGTCTCCTCCCGTGTTGAATCGACATCTTGCGATGACGCTGGAGTGTCCTCTCCAGTGAAGCTGAAGCTACAGAGCCTGGGCAGGGTGATATGGAGGGTCTGCTGTTGCCCATGCAGCAGACCCCCCCCCCCTCTTCGCAGCTGAGGGATCCAAGGGAAAGACGGAGTCAATACAGCTTGGCTTCAGGTGAGCCGCAGGAGTTGCCGGTGTTGACTACAACGTCAAACCGCCTTAGGGACTCCGGCTCCGGATTTTCTGTCGGGGTTTACTCCCTTAGCCTTTCCCCTGAAGAGGTATGCCGCAAGGCAGCGGAGGTTTTTTGGAGTCAGAGTTTTCCTTCTCTGATGTGCCCTGACTGGAAGATCGAACCAGCGACACTTAGCTCGCAGGCCGACGCTCAATCCACTGAGCCAAACCAGCCAGGGGCATGAAAATTATACATACACATGTAGAAAGATATCTAGGATATCTTAAGTCAGAGAATAAACCCTGTTTTTAAAATTTTATATGTAAATATATGAAGTAAGGTGTTTACTTATTCATGACAGAAGAATGGGGATGATGAAGGGGGAGAGCAATAGGTATTCATACTTTTGTATTTTAAATACTTGCAATAAGATTTTATTATTTTTGTAATAACAAGAAGAACCACTGGACAGAACATGAATGATTTAAAGGAAGCTTTGTGCAACCTAATTTATATATTTCCGTACTGCTTATATTGCGAATACCAGGTTTAAGATGAGAATTATAACCTTTAACTTGGGAAACAGAAAACTATTTTGCATGTTTGCAAAGAGGATAAAATCTGTTACTAAAGTTATTGTGAAAGTAATTGAGTTTTAAGCATATTAGAATTTAAGATTAAAAAAGTAATTGTTCTATGTCACAGTTATATTGGGGAGCTCTGTCTAAAACATTTAGTGTGCCTGCATACCTGGATATAAAAATTGGGTTCAGAATATTTTAGTTTAATCCTTTTTTAAATTGATTAGCTTTTAGCCTGTGAAGGTATTAACACGTTTTAATTTCCTCTTTTCAAACTTTAGGCCCGATGAGAGAAAGGGAAAGTTAAGGATGCTGGAGCAGAACAATGGATTTCTCTTTCTCTTTCATGCAAGGGATCATGGGAAACACAATTCAGCAACCACCTCAACTCATTGACTCCGCCAACATCCGTCAGGAGGATGCCTTTGATAACAACAGTGACATTGTTGAAGATGGTGGCCATACACCATATGAAGCTACCTTGCAGCAAGGCTTTCAATACCCACCTACAACAGAAGATCTTCCTCCCCTTACAAATGGCTATCCACCATCAGTCAGCATGTATGAAACTCAAACCAAATACCAGTCTTATAATCAGTATCCCAACGGATCAGCCAATGGGTATGGTGCAGTTAGAAACTTTAGCCCCCCTGACTATTACAATTCAGAAATTCCAAACACAAGACCACATGAAATTCTGGAAAAACCTTCTCCTCCACAGCTACCACCTCCTCCTTCAGTACCACAAACTGTGATTCCAAAGAAGACTGGCTCACCTGAAATTAAACTAAAAATAACCAAAACTATCCAGAATGGCAGGGAATTGTTTGAGTCTTCCCTCTGTGGAGACCTTTTAAATGAAGTACAAGCAAGTGAGCACACCAAGTCAAAGCATGAAAGCAGAAAAGAAAAGAGGAAAAAAAGCAACAAGCATGATTCATCTAGATCTGAAGAGCGCAAGTCACACAAAATCCCCAAATTGGAACCAGAGGAACAAAGTGTAAGTTGAAACATCTTTTTGAAAAATTTTGTAATACTTCACATTTACTGGAAGTCTTAGAGATATTTTTCAGTTTTTATCTCTTTAAATGTAAATATTTCTGGTAACTTATAATTCTTAGCAAGGAGCTTACGATATTATAATAGGTGCTAAGAAAATATTTGTTGAATAAATGAATGGACATCATTAAGGTGAAGCAATATTTAAAAACATGTGGCACTAAGAACTTGCGTCTTTTTTTGTCACTTTATTTTGATTTGCATCTAATAAACTTGTTTCTGAAGATGAATAGAAGAGGCAAAGAGAAGATGGTTAATTATTATATTTTAAAACTGTTTTAGACCAACCTTTGCCAGTAGGTCCTGGATTTAGCACTCACTACTAACGTGTTTGCTGCAAAATAACCTGAAGTAATAGAGGAACTGTTTATTAAAATCAGAGCTTTTTTTCATATATATTGATTAAAACCTCAGGGGGAGTTTTATAAGAGCCATCCTTCTTAGGTAACTTAAGATACATGCTGCTGAAAATTTTTAAAAACCTTGCTTTTCAGTTGATTGGCTTAAATCAGGATTTAGACCACACGTTGCATCTGGTAGATAATGTTCCTTAGGACTTCTTAAATCTACAGGTTACCCTTACCACTTTTTTTCTTAGAATGTATTTAATAAAGAAACTGGATATTTGTCCTTCAGATCATCCCATATTCTGGAGTTTATAGATCTCATCCCAATGGTGTCATTTAACAAGTTCTGTCCCCAGTATTTCCTGTAAACTGGTAGTTAGGTCTAGAGACTTGCTCTCATTTAAGTTTTTTGGTTCATGTTTATTCAGACTCTTTGTTGTAGTAATCAGTGTCATATGCCAGTGGAAAGAACTGTGGGAACACCTAATCTTGTGATCCCTCATGTGGCTTGGGCACCTTCAGGCATGATTTTTTTTTTTACATTTTTTTTTTTATTCCTATTCTCCCACTTCCTCCGCTTTGGCAACCATCATTTTGTTCTCTGTATTTATGGGTCTGTTTCTGTTTTGTTTCGTTAATACATTTTTTTAGAGTCCGTATATATGTGAGATCATATGGTATGTCGTTCTCTGACTTATTTCACTTAGCATAATTACCCTCTGGGTCCATCCATGTTGTCACAAATGTCAAGATTTCGTCCTTTTTCATTGTTGAATAATAATTCTGTTGATAGATGTACCACATCTTCATTCCTCTATTGATGGCCATCTAGGTTGCTTTCATATCTTGGCTATTATTTGTAATGATGCAGTGAACATAAAGATGTATATATCTTTTCAAATTAGTGTTTTTGTTTTCTTGTGATAAATGCACAGAAGTAGAAATTACTGGATTGTATGGCAGCTCTGTTTTTAATTTTTTGAGGAAACCCCACACAGCTTTCCATATGGCTACACTAATGTACAGTCCCACCCGTAGTACACAAGGGCTGCCTTTTTACTTCATCCTCTCCAGCACTTGTTGTTTATTGTTTATTGATGATAGCCAATCTGACAGGTGTGCGGTGACATCTCATTGTGGTTTTAATTTGCATTTCCCTGGTGATTAGTGATGTTGAACATCTTTTCATATGTCTGTTGGGCATCTGTATGTCCTTTTTATAAATGTATCTATTCAGATCCTCTGCCCATTTTTAAATTGGATTGACTTGTTTTATTTGGTGTTCAGTTCTTCATATAGTTTGGTTATTAACCCCTTATTGGATGCATCATTTGCGAATATCTTGTCCCATTCAGTAAGTTGTCTTTTTCATTTTGTTGATGGTTTCCCTCACTGTGCAAAAACTTTTGTAGTTTGATGTAATCCCATTTACTTGTATTTTTTTATTTTGTTTTCCTTGCTCAAGGATATATATTTTAAAAGATATTGGTAAGAATGATGTCAAAGAGTTAACTGTTTTCTCCTAGGAGCTTTTAATATCTTTGAGCTTTCACTATGAATTTTCTTAATAATAAGCATGTAACAATCAATTATAGCTTGATGAAGAGTTTTTAGTTACATGGTATGAATTGAAGGTGTGTTCTAGACATCGATTTGGGAAGAAATGAATATTTACTTGACAGTTGCCTGCTGTTACACCTGATTTACCTGAATAAGTTAATTTTATCTTATGTTCAAAGAACTGTTTACTTCTTACCAACTCATCTTTCCCCATGATAGCTAGATTCTAGTACTTTATACAACTCAAATGTGATCTTTTTCTGGAGTAAAGGTCACATTGGTTCTACACTCACAGGTTCCAGTGTGATATTTCAATTTCATTTTTTTTTTTGTAGTTTTCTTACTTATTTAATAGATATCAATTGAGTACCTACTATGTGCTAGACATTTTCCTCAGGATTGAAAATAGGGCAGTGAATGAAAGGTGAAGATGCCAGCTTTGGTGTGCTTCTAATTCTAGTATGCATGTATGTAAGTTCAGGTAGTATTAAGTATTACGAAGAAAATAAAACTGGGTAATAATATAAAGAGTAATCAGGCATACTTTATGGTTCTTTCAGAACTATATGAGCTAGTTCTGTAAGAACTGTAAAATGAATCTGTAAAAATGAAGGCTTTGGAACTAAATGGTTTCTGAAATGTCTTTTAATTTCTTATGTCATTTATTAAATGCCCCCCCCCCAGAACTTAGCTCACATAATAGTATCTTATATTGACTGTTTATTGAGTAAATGAATAAATGAAAGGAGAGAAGTTAACTTTTTGTACTGAGGGTACATTCACTGTAGCATTTCTTTCATAGATCTGAAATAAAAGGTTATGTGATGCACTGTGACCCTTGGGAATCACAAAAAATGCCCAAAACCTGAACTTGGTTTTAGCTTAGTTCCTGAGAGGTGACTTGCTGGCCTGTCATGCTTTTGTTCTAGAGAATCTGGCAAGTAGGAGAATATCCAGGTTTTTTAATAGGCTAGCCTTTTTGCCTTTATTGATAAAATGAGTTAAAAATGTATCTCAAAATAGAAATAGGGCTGGAAGCAATTAGAAGCAGGATAAGACAGGCTATTTTTCATATCTGCCTTTTGCTTTGTTGGAATCTAAGTGATATTTCTAGTAGTTATTTTGCAATGCGATTTTAAAGTCGCTTCTGTCTCTGTTGGATATCTGCTATGCTTTATATCACTTAAACCTTCAGTCAGCTGTTATATCCAGGTATTAGAATGGTTAGATATAATATAAGAGTTTTAGTTCATTTTCTTTTTTAGTAAGTTACATAAGGCATAATGTAATATTTCATCATTTAGGGTCTCACAATATCTTGAGGTAAAGGAATGTCAATCTATACCTATAGATGTAGAAAGTGTCATTGATTGCACCAAATATGTATTACGAAGACCATTGTCTGAAAATTTAGTTCTTAGGGGAAATTCAGGTTTTTTTCTTTTTTCTCTCCCTCTCTTCCCTCTCCCTCCCTCTTCCTCTCTCTCTCCCATCCTTTTCTCCCTTCCCTCATCCTTCTCTCCCTTTTCCTCTTTCCCTTCCCTCCCTTTTCTTTCAGAGATGGGAGGAGCTAAGTTCTTGTTGAATTTTAATCAAAATTTTGTCACATGTGGGGGCAGTTAAGCGCTTAAGAAATAGTGCCATAAAAGTTGTATTTTATTCTGACAATAGAATAACACAGAGCTCACAAGGCCTTTGCAAAGCTATACTGATGACTAGTGATGTGCACAAATCAATGTTTTGTTAAGCTCATGTTTTTTTAATGGTGTTTCCTTAAGTAGAACAACATCTGTTTTGCTTCCTTCAGGACAGGTTTTTTTGTTTGTTTGTTTGTTTTTTTTAATGTTTTAGTTTTTGACACCTTTGTGCCTTCTGTTTGTCACTAAGGGCCCAAGCCCTTGGTGTTTAGCATCATAAATTGCTTAGGAGCGGAAGTGAAGCCCAAGTAAGTGCAGACAGCACTGGACAGTTCTCCGCCCCCAGTACCTTAGGGAAACGTAATGAGAACTGTGTGCCTGGAGGAAAAATTTGGAACGTTTGTCCTTTAGCTGTTATATACCTATATTCACAGGTTCTTTTTGAGCAAACAAAATCTCACTCAAAGATTTCACTTTTTCTTTTCTTTCTTCTTTTAAAATATTTGATCTACAAGTATTTCCTCCCAATCTGAGCTGTTTGGCCATCTAAAGAGAGGCTGTTATTTGGAACAACCTAAATATATCTTCTCAACAATGAAAATGTGTCTGAACATCTAGGCAGCAGGAAGAAGACTTGAGATCACTACTGAAATTATATATTTTTTAAGGTTGCTGTAGCTGTTTTCCCTCCCACCAAATTAGAAACATGTGGAAGTGTTTCTGCATTTCTTCCCCCTTGGCAGGTGTAATGCCTCAGGCATGTGAGTGAAGGCCCTGTTCAAACATTGGTCTTCCACCAGCACCTCTGGGCTTATCCAGGAAGGCAAGTCTCATTAACTCTTAGTTTGCCATTTTCACTTATAAAAAGCCAAGTAGCTGATTCAGTCCCATTAGCACTAAGTTAGAGGTTATATTTGGTTCTCTAGCCTCAGAATATTAGGTCTTAAAATTCTTAGAACCCGTTCATATGCAAAATATTCTTTTTGTTACAGATTTTTTAGTTTTTGAGATGAACTTAAGCAGTTATCTAGGAAGTGAAAACAATGTACAATTTATTTTGCCCTTAGCAGTTTCTCTTCACTTTAAATGTTGACATGTTATTGGTTCTTTTAGAAAATAAGATTTTGCTCAATGTTTTGAAAATTATTAAGGGTTTGGAACTCTGCCTGATTTAATACATATTATTCATATTAATAAATCACTTGGGTTTGAATAAAAGTACTAGACCAAATTTTTAAAGAGGAGTATTAAAGGATAATATAATTTTATTTAAGTTGCTCTCTTAACAGTTTTTCTTTTCCTATTTAAGAAATTTCCTGTGATTCCTGCCCTAGATGGGTTGCCCAGTCAGTTGGAGCATTGTCGTGTACACCCAAAGGTTGAGGGTTCGATTCCCAGTCAGGGCATATACACTTAGGTTGTGAATTGGATCCCCAGTGGGGGCGAGTATGGAAGGCAACTGATCAATGTTTCTTTCCTCCCCGCCCCTCATCCCTCTCTCTCTCCTTCCTTTCCTCCCTTCCTTTCTCTCTAAAATCAATAAATATATCCTCTGGTAAGGTTTGTTTGTTTTTTTTAAAGAAACTTCCTGTGACTCTTTCCTAGAAGATAGGTCTTTCCATGTGGAATTAACTGAAATGTAAAAACGTAGTATATTCGTAAAGTCATAAACTTAAAATTAAGATGAGTCAGACACTAAGGAACGCTAACTCACTGACATGGTGTTCTCTGATATTTTCTCTAAGGCAACACTGTTAGTACCAAAAGAGGTGTTTTCTGTCCGTCCTCACTTCATTTTAATCTCTTTTAAGCTTATCTATCCTTTGAACAACTAAAGGAAAATGGATTTTATACCCAGAAGTATTTAACCTGTTGGCATTTTCTGACTTATTTTTCTTGAGTCCTAAACATTTGATTTCTGTTGATTATTTTGTCTTAAAAACTTCTCTCCTTCTTAATTGGCATTTGTGATACTTCACTGTTTCTTGATTTATCCTCTTAAATTTCCTTTTGAGCTCTCCAAAGATCTCTACATGCTCCTAGATAATTCTACTTTTGCTCACACATTAGCACGTTTTACAATGTATATTCTCTTTCTATCATTGCAGCATCCTTAATCAATTTTTTTCTCTTGTCAGTTATGTAGTCTTAAAAGCTAGAATAAATCGTCTTGGGTCTCTTTCTCGCCCTTGACATTTGTTTCCTTTAAAAATGACTGTAAAAAAATTTAGTTCTAGGAAAGTGTTTCAAGCCAGTCTGAAGGAAACATGAATATGGACCAAAACAAAAAAATGAAAAAATGATAGGACACTTGAATAATATAAAAGTTTTGAAGAAAATTATGTCTTTAATCCAGAAATGGGAAAAAGTTAATGGGTTTCAGACCAGTTCTTACAATAGTAGGATTCTGTTGTTTGGCAAAGATTAGTTACTTCTTATCCGTCTGCCCTCAAAAAGAGTTATAGAGATTCCTTATACCCAGACCTGAAGATTGAATGTGGGAGGATGACTCACTTTGTCGGCTGAGTATTTGCTTCCTCCAGTGGCCCTGTCTTCCTTCTGTAACTTTAGAGTGAGAAGCTGAGGTGAAGGCTTAAGCTACATTTGTAGACTGAAATTGTAACAGAACCCACGGGCTGTTTAGTTAGGGGCCCGATTGCCCGCCGCCAGAATCATAACTCTGAATACCAGAGTTTGGTGAAAAGAAAAATAATTGTTTATTTACACAAAGTCCTGCCTCCCCATCCCAGACCAGGCCAGTCTTAGGAAAGTCAGAAACACCATTTCCCTACTTCCTAGACACAGTTCAGCTTTACCAGTAGCTGCCAATCACTCAGTTCTGATTGGGGAGGTCCTTTCTGTGCTGTGGTGCCCTCCAGCTCTCAATGCAGGACCGCCTGGATTCTCAGCCTCCTTGTAAACTGCCTTCTTCCTGTAAACCGCATGGATCTCCTCTCCTTCTCAAAGCAGCCTGGCAAGAGCCCCTTCTTAAAGCAGCCTGGAGACCCCTTTTCCAAGCCAGATGGAGGGAGCCCACAAGAGCCAGAGAGTGAGGGCGTGAGAGCCAGAGAAAGCCTGAGAGAGAGAGCCTCCTAGAGCCAGAGCCAGCCCAAAATGTCCGCAGCTGCTTCTCTTCCTCCCTGCCTCCTCTCTCCTCCTGTGTCCTCTCACGCAGTGGGTGTTGCAAACAGTTCTGACCATTCACAGAACCCTACCTAGGCTCTGTCTGCTTCTTCCGTACCAGCCTACAGTCCAAGATCCCTCCCATCTTCCTGAGTCTTGGAAGTAAAGCGGATCTTTGCAACAATGTTTCCAGCCACTAGCTCCAGGCATGCAAGGGCATCCTGAAAGCTGCTTCCTGCTCCCTATCTCCCAGACGGAAACTCTGGGGTTTGTTTTTAGACTCCCCTGTTTCTGTAACAAAATGAAGCTACCAAATGGGCCGATGCAAATGTGAATAGTATTCTAAACTGGTTTATTATTACACTAATCATCAGGAAAAAAATTTTTTTCTATCGAGTATAGATTTTTTTTCCCCTTTGCTCAGTGGGTGTGTCCCATTAGATTAGATATTTATGGTACCACCACAGATGCATCTGACAGAGCTAATTTTGTGCCCATCAATAAGTTACTAGTACCTTCTTTCACCTGGACCATTTCCAGTATTTTCATTAACCTCCTATTAAACATTTTGCTTCCTCTCTTGCTCCCTTCCAAAATATTCTCCACATAATTGCTAACATTATCTTTTAAAAACAAATTGTCATGTTCATATTACTTCTCTACCTAATCCTCTTCAGTAGTTTTTCACTGCACTTAAGATAAAACACTTGACCATGGCTTACAAGGCTCTTGTCATGTAGTCTGCCTCTCCACCTTCGTCTCATAACCTCTCTCCTCTTCGGGAAAGGGAAGTTAGTTGTAATGGCCTTCTTGAAATTTCTATCTTTTTTTTTTTTAACTTCAGAGACCTCACACATGCCACTTCTTTTTGGAATGTTCTTTCCCCTACTTTCTACTAGACTAACCCCTTTTCCTTTGATTTTCAGATTATTATTTACTTTCTCAGAGAGGCCTTTCCTGAGCTTTGTATCTAAAGATACAACACCCGTACCTACGCCTCGTATGGTCCCCACCCACACCCACACCCCATTATTTTTCTTCACACATTTACATTGTATTAGTATGTCTGTCTGTCCTACCCAACCGTAAAGTTCTTTGAGGTCAGGGATTACATTTGTTTGTTTCACCATTGTATACCCAACTTCTAGAACAGCGCTTGGAAGCTTGTAGGCATTGTTGAATGAATGATTGATACTTGGGGTTTGGGATATAATATTAGTCTGGCTTACCATTTCCTAATAGTTAGAAACCTTTTTATAATTTTTTTTTTTTTAAAGATTTTATTTATTTTTAGAGAGAGGGACCAGGAGGGAGAATGAGGAGAGAAACATCGATGTGCAAGAGACATCCATCAGTTGCCTCTTGCACGCCCTCAACTGGTGACCTGGCCTACAACCCAGGCATGTGCCCTAACTGAGAATCAAACTGGCGACCTTTTGGTTTGCAGGCTGGTGCTCAATCCACTGAGCCACACCAGCCAGGGCTACAATTTCTTGTATTTAATAAAATTTTGTTTTTACAGCAGTGTTTTAAATGTCTTTAATTAATTGAATGAGAATTTTTTTAAGTAACTTCTAAAAATTAGCCTTTTTTTTTTTAGTGGAGTTTAAGACCTAATTTGATGGATATATCCTTTCTAAGCCTTCTAAATTAAATTTTGTTCTTTGACAAGTGAGAAATAATTTTTAAATCTTTCAAATTACAAAAGTAATTTGCTTTTTACAGAAAATGCAAATGATACAAAAGTATAGCTCTTCCTTCATCTTGTTTCCTTAATCTTGTTTCCCAAAGATAATTACTGTTATCAATTTGGTAGACAGTATCCGATAAAAAGTAGGAAGAGTTGATAGACACGTAGATTACTAACATGATATACCGCTGTAGTTACCATCCCTCTGCTTAGATTTTCTTATTTTGTGTATTTCTATAGAATAGGCTCCTAAAATATAAATAATAGATTGAAGAGTGTACGTATTTTGAATTTTGATAGATACTTCCAAATTGCCTCCCCAAAGGGTTGTAGGAATTAATTTTTAAATAACAAATTTGTGAGTTTTTTTATTAGAAAAGTAATACACTGTTTATTATAAATAATTTGACAAATGCAGAAAAGCACACCAAAAAAATAACTTATCCCACCTTGACCGTTATGACTCAGTTGGTTGGAAATCATCTCTCAAAGCTAGGGGTCACTGGTTGATTTCCAGTCAGAGCACATGCCTGGGTTGTATGTTTCTCTCCCTCTCTTTCTCCCTGCTTACCCCTCTCTCTAAAAATGAATGAGATATTTTAAAAAAAAAAAAAACCTTATTTCATCACGTGGTGGTATCCTTCTAGCCTTTTTTTCTGTGCACATAAACAAGTTATTTTTCCAAGATTGGAATCATACTATACACACTGCTTTGCAATTTACTGTTTTTAAATAACAGTATATTATTTTCCCATGTCATATTAAAATTTATGTATATTCTTTTACTATCCAGTTATACTGAAATTAATTTAAGAAATTCTACATTTTGAACATCTAGACTGTGCTAATACTTGCTCTTCCAGATAGCACTGGTGTGCATATTTCGTACATATATACCTCTTAATGCTTTTTCAATACATGTTTTTAGAAGTGAATTTGCTGGGTCAGAGTCTGGTAATTTAAGACTTCATTTTGTCAAATTGCTCTCCAGAAAAATTCCAAGTTGCATCTTACTGTCAATCTCAGAGTGCCCATCTTTTTGCACTCTGATAGGTTTTAATAAAACCAAACTCAATAAATTAAGAAATTAAGTTTTAAAAGTAATAACATAGGACATGGGAGCTATAGGTATGGTGTAGAATAGACAATGACTGTCGAGAGATGGCGTTTGGTACGACATAGTTGTATTCATAGTCCTTACATTATCTAGTTCATAGTAAGTGTCCTTTAGGATTCTTTTTGCTGTTTAGTTTTCTTGGATTCTTTCTGTGTATGTCACTATTCATTGGTTTGCCATTTTTTAATTTTTACCTATACCTTTTCACCTAGAGACCAAATGAGAGGGTTGACCCTGTTTCCGAAAAACCGAGAGAAGATCCAGTAGTGAAAGAGGAAACCCTGGTGAGTTGCTTTATTGAATGTCCTAATTAAATATGGCATAAGAATGTGAAAGTAGAATGTTGGTGTGAACACATTTAACGTATTTTACAGGTACATACTTCTTTATTTCAGAAGTTATACTGAAATAAATCTTAGAACTGGTTTAGGAGGAAAGTATTTTCAATGAAATATTTTCCTTTTCAAAGCTAACCACTTTTTAATAGATTATGTGAGCCCTGACCAGTGTGGCTCAGTTGGTTGGGTGTCTTTGTGCAAAGTGAAAGGTGTGTGTTGGATCCCAGGTCAGGGCACGTGCCTGGGTTGCAGGCTTGGTCCCCAGTTGAGGCGTGTATGAGAGGCAGCTGATCCATGTTTCTCGTTCACATCTATATTTCTCACCTTTTCTTTTTCCCTCTCTTCCCCTCTCAAAAAAAATTCTTTTTAAATAGATTATGTGAATTTTCAAGATGCCTTATCAGTAATTTGGCAACTGAAGCCATCAATTCTGTTTTTAATGTTTGAAGCTGGGCTTATTGTTTTCTTCCTTTCTTCTTCTCTTTTGCTAGTTATGGAAGCAGTTATCAGAGAAAAGTGTGATTGAAGATAAAGTTTACATCGATAGTGTGTTAAATGTACTTTGTACGTAGTTTCTTCAAAATTTCTCTGCTGATTAAGTTTTATGACCTTTTCCTATAGGTTCAGCCAATATCATCTTCTGTTCCAACAACAGAAGTGTCCGCTGGTGTTAAGTTTCAGGTTGGCGATCTTGTTTGGTCCAAGGTGGGAACCTATCCTTGGTGGCCTTGTATGGTTTCAAGTGATCCCCAGCTCGAGGTTCATACCAAAATTAACACAAGAGGTAAGAAAGGGCATAAATAAACATTAAGTAAAAGGTTGGAAAGAAAAACATGAATCTGAAATGTTGTATATGAATATAAAAATATACACAACATACGAGGTGGGACCCCCCCAAAAAAAGCGAAACTTATTTATAAAAATTGTCTATTTATTCTAACATGTTTAATCTTCAGTCACCTTCAAAGTACTCTCCATTTGATGCAATACACCTATCGATATGTTTTTTCACTGCTCAAAACAGTTTTTGCACTTGCAGAGTTTGATGCCTTTTAGTGCTTCTGCTGTTTTTTGTTTCACCTCTTCCACATCAGCAACACATTTCCCTTTGAGAACATTTTTCATCTGGGGAAACAAAAAATTTTGCTCAGGGTGAGATCAGGTAAATAGGGAGGGTCGGGCGGGGGGTGGTCATTCCGTTTTTGGTCAAAAACTGCTGAAAACTCAGCATGGTGTGGGCAGGTGCACGCGTAAGTCAGCCATCATGAAATGGGCACATGCGTTGATAGAGTCTTCAAATTAATTCTGAGTTTTTTTAGGTCCCCCTCATATAATCTGACAGCAAAATATGCATGATTATATCAGTTTTAATAACCAGTGGAATAATTATGGACACCTTAACTGACAGAGCCTCTACAGCTGATACAGTCCTTGTTTTTCCTTAAACACCCTGCATTTGTTTTATGATTTCTTTCACATTTCTTTTTTTTTTTTTAACCTTAATCTGACCTCTCATATGAATTCCAAGAGAAAGGAGATGGATATCATAAGATATCTTATGAGCTAAATAGGCATTTGGGCCAAGTGTTTTTGGACATTAATAATTTTTTCACTGACTCCTAGTAGTAATTTTTTAGCCAGACAAGTGATTTTCATACTGACAGATTTTGCAGGACTTTTTTTTTCCTTCCTCTACTCCTTTTCTTGGATCTGACCAAAACATGTAGATTAGATTCCTGAAATTCTAGCATTTGGAATGGACTTGCTTAGTAGCCAGAGGAAGGTTTGAGTTTGGAATTTATTTCTGGATATTTGCTTTGAAAGCTCACTCTTATTACATGTTTGAGCTCCTTATTGTCTGTGACAACTTTGCACCTATTTTTTTCTCTCACACTAAACTTTGTTTCTTGGTCCTTGTTTACTGTACTGAGAAGAAAACATGTCTGCATAAGACTGATGAGTCAGATTTGTGACAGGATCAGCTGTATCTGTCATTTCTGATACAGAAGGCAATCATCTCGTCATCATAACCTGCTGATTAAAAGTTGGGGTAGCCAGGGGCTGTGAGGTGTGCCTGTAGTCCCAGCTAGTAGAGAGGCTGAGGCAGGAGGATCGGCTGAACCCAAGAGTTCTGGGCTGCAGTGCGCTGTGCAGATCCCATGTCCACGCTAAGTTCAGCATCAGTAAGGTGACCGCCCAGGACCAGAGGAGGGGTGAACTGGCCCAGGTTGGAAACGGAGCAGGTCCAAACTCCGGTGTTTTATCAGTAGTGGAATCGTGCTTTCAGATAGCCACTGCACTCCGGCCTGGGCAACATAGCGAGAACCCCATCTCTTAAAAAAATATTGGAGTAACTGAAAACATCAGTGGGACGGAAGTAAAAAGTAAAAATGTTGAATGTCTACTTTTCTGCAAGGCACTGTGGTAAACACTTTTCTTACATTTTCTTATGCACTTCTTTTAGCAGCAACACTATGAAGTGGGTACTATCATTATTCCTTTTATAAAATATATTTTATTGATTATGCTGTTACAGTTCTCCCAATTTCTTTAACATCTGCTCCCCTCCACCCAGTGACCTTACCCCTCTAGTGCCCCCCCCCCAGTTTCTGCCCATTGGTTGTGCATATAGTTCTTCTCAACATCTTCCTATCTACTCCACTCCCTCCTACTGTGCTTCTTCATTCCTGTACCACCTCCCTCCCTTTCCCTCTTCCCCCTCCCCACTGACCTCATTCCTATGTACCCCATACCTATAATTCTTTTCCCACTCTTGTTGCCTTAGTTCGCCTTTGTTTTGGTTCCCTAGCTTTTGTTGTTGGTTGTTGTGATACAGTTTTCATTTTAATGTTCATAGTTTTGATCCTCTTTCTCCTAAACAAGTCCCTTTAACATTTCATATAACAATGGTTGGGATCTGATGAACTCCTTCAGTTTTACTTTGTCCTGGAAGCACTTTCTCTGCCCTTCTATTCTGAATGACAGCTTCGCTGGATAGAGTAATCATGATTGTAGGTTTTTGCTTTTCATTACTTTGAATATTTCTTGCCAGACCCTTCTTGCCTGCAGAGTCTCCTTTGAGAAATCAGCTGATAGTCTAATTGGGACCCCTTTGTACATGATTCTCTTCTTTTCTCTTGCTGCTTTTAAGATTCTCTCTTTATCCTTAATTTTTGACATTTTGGTTATAATGTGTCTTGGTGTGATTCTCCCTGGGTCCAGTTATTTTGGAACTCTCTGTGCTTCCTGGACCTGTAAGTCTCTTTCCTTCCCCAAATTAGGGAAGTTCTGCTTCATTATTTTTTCACATAATTTTTCAATTTCTAGTTCTTCTTCTTCACCTTCTGGCAACCCTATTATTCGGATGTTCACTCTCTTATAGTTGTCCCGGGGGTTTCTGAGCTTCTCATTTTCCTCACTTTTTATTTCTTCTTTCTGCACTGGTTGACTGTTTGTTCCTTCCCTATGTTCCAATTTGTTGATTCGATCCCTGGTTTTCCTTCCCTCACCACTTGTTTTGTATGTGTTTTCATTCATTTCAGCAGGACTAGCCTTCATTCCTTCCCCATCTTGATTAAGTCCCGCTGTTATTTCTGTAAGCTGTCTTATAACTATAGCTCTGAACTGTGCCTCAGAAAGGTTATCTGTTCGTCTGTTAATTCATGTATTTGCTTTCTGGTCATCTGCGCGATTGGGATTTCTATCATTATCCCTGCCATCTTGGCAGTTTTTTGCTTCCTGGACAGGGCCGTCACACCTCCTACACTATAAGGGGTGGCGCCCCGTGCACTTGTCACTACTGGGCGACCCTTCTCACCACACTGTGGCACTTTGTGTTGGGGCAGAGGTCCACGATGGATTCCTGCCATTCTCTCTCCACTGAGAGACTGGGAGCCTCCTCCTCTGTCCCCATGCCCTCTGGGCCTCACAGTCCGAGGCAATGGGGGTCTGCCTTCCCCAGCGTTGGAATCACGAGCTGAGGGGTTTGGTCTGCAGCCAGGGGTGCTCCCAGGTTCTTCTTGCCTCCCCTTAAATATGGGTGCCTGTGCTTACTGCTGTCCCACCGCCTGTCGCAGCTGCCACCTCTGGCACAGCTTGACCTCTCCACCCCGGGTTCACCCCTCCTACCCGTCTGGACGAGCACCACTTGTTTATAACTTCATACGCTGGACTTCCATGTAGCTTTATGTTCTGAAACTTCTGGTTATTTCTGGTTTTGCGGTAGTTGTAGTCCTTAGTTGTGGAGGGAGATGGAGGGTGTCAGTCTAGGCCTCCATCTTGGCCAGAAGTCCCTATTGTTATTCTTATGTTTCAGATAAGTAAATAGTCTCCAATCCTATTGTTTAACCTCCACTCTTAAACACTACTATATATCAAAGGAAAAGAAATTGAGTTTACCTAGTCATAATTTACAGAGATTTGGGGGAGGAGTCCTAGTTCCTTCATTTATGTAATAAGGGTGTTGGACGGGTAATCTGCAGGTTTAACAATCTCTGACTATGAATGGGAGAAAAAAGGAACAAAGATTTTCCAAGGGGGCTAAGCCTTCTTAAATAAAACAATTTATGTCTATATATGTGCCGCCAGAGCATGCTGAGATATTATATTAAATCATGTGAAATTTGTGACACGTCAGTTCTTTTCCCTTAGAAAAGCATCCTTTTGAGATTATATAGAGCTTCATATTTAATTACTTTATTAAAGCCTGCTAACTTCACCTTTTCAAAAATTGATACCATAAAAGCACAATTTATGTTTATCTGTATTTCAAAGGAAATCTTTAAATTTAGTTTTATGAATTAATCTAATCTAGTCTGGTACACCCAAGGCAATCTCCAAGTGCAGGAAAAACTGATTTTGTTTGTATTATTGAGGCAACCATAATTCTGAGAATTGAGATCTAAAAATATATATATATCTATTTTGATTGTTTCCATTTTTTTCTGCAGTTTTAAAAATATTAGCTTTCTTGAGATATGATTTACATACCATAAACCACCCTTTTAAAGTGTGCAATTCAGTGATTTGAGTACATTTACAGAGTTTGTGTGGCCACCACCACAATCTAATTTTAGAACATTTTCATCAACCCATATCTCTTAGCAGTCACTTTCCATTCATCCCCGTCTCCCGTAAGCCTAAGCACTCACTAACTACTTTCTGTCATTACGGATTTGCCCTTTTTTTTGGACATTTCAGATAAATGTAATCATACACTATGTGGCTTTTTGTGTCTGGGTTCTTTCACATAGCATATTTTAGAGGTTTATCTGGCTATTGTGTGTGTCAGTACTTCATTTATTTTTATTCCAGTACAGTTTTAAATGAAGTGGTTTTCTAGCAGGTTTTCCTGAAAATCAAAAAACACAGCATAAGACTTAACTTTGTTGATTATGTACCACACATGATGCCTGTGAAGCATTTTGTGTTGCTTATTATCTAAACTACTTTAAAATATATCTTGATTATATATATAGTAATCATTGGTTTCCATATTGGTATTAGTCAGATTCTTAGCACTGGAAAATGTATTTAACTTAATGGTTTTCACACATAAAATTTTACACATATAATTCTTTGAAAGATGTTTGGATCACGTGTCTATTTTAAGTTGTATTTCATTATTTAGGTCTCATTTTAAGTTCAAAAGTTAAAAATGAAATGCTTCTGCTTATAACAATAAAAAATATATATGGTCAGAAGTTAAAGGTGTCCATAGTTGCATCCTCCAGTTATGTAAGTACTATTAAGAATTTGAGAGTCATTCTTTTTCTTTGTGCATAGTATAAGTGTAATTAATAGCTTTGAAAAAAATTTTTTTCTGAGTTTTAAATGGTATCACACCACACCTAGTGTAACTTTTAATCCTAATATGTTTTTTAAGTTTAAACTGAATGATTTTACCTTTATATTAGTTTTCTTATATAAAAATATTTCCTCAGCATTTTTCAGAAATTCAGTTCATTATTCAGAGACAGATGTGCTTATTTCTCAATCCCCAGGTCTTTGCATTTACATTCTTATTTTATGGTTTTCCAGCCAGAAGGAAACAAAGTGCTAACAAAGAGGTGAATTGTTTGATTTGTTTTGTCTGTACTAAGTGGCTTAATAGATGAAAAAGTTGAAAATAAAGATTAAAATGAGATTGTATTATTTATTAGTTTTAGTCTCTGTGTTTTTAACTATCAAGTTATTTAGGATAATCTGTTTGCTTCTGAATAAATGATTCTGACTTTTGGAAGCAGATTATATCCTGTGTTCTTTCAACCCTGTTAACCACCGCTCTCTCCTCCAAACTCACCTGTTAGTTTAGGTTATATTTCTGTTTTTGTCCCTCAGAACCATTGGACTTTTGATAAACCTTCTTTGGTTAATTATAATCGAATTTGTGCTTGGCTCAGCCTTCTCAGATTAGAGGATATAGAAATCCAAGTTCTGTTTGTGTTTTCTCTCTTATAGGCTATTTTCCATATGAAATTTTAATCTAGTTTCAAAATTCCTTACATAATCTCCTGTTTAATTTAAGCATAATACCCGCATTTTTCTATTTAGGATCTGCTTGTTGCCTTTCTCTCCCTACCTAAATTATCTTGGATTCCTCAGGAAGACAAGTTTCTATGCATCTTTTTCCAGTCCACCATGGACCAATGCTTCTGTCAAATACTATAAAAATTATTAAAGAAATGATACAGATTGTAAGATCCCTGATTATGTGTCTAGATGTCCAAATGATCATAGGTTCTAGATATATATATATTTTTTAATATAGAGGTTGTGTGTGTGTGTGTGTGTTTTAATCCTTACCTGATGATATGTTTATTGATTTTAGAGAGAGAGAGGAACATTGATGTGAGAGGGAAACATTGAACAGTTGCCTCCTGTATGCGCCCATCCAGGCGCAAAACCCACCACTGGGCCTGTGACCTTTTGGTTTATGGGATGATGCTCCAACCAACTGGGCCACCGTCCGTGCCTTCTAGATGCTCACTTTTATCTTTTTTTTTAATTTAAGACTTTTATTTATTTGTTTTTAGAAAGAGGGGAAGAGAGGGAGAAAGAGAAACTTAGATGTACGAGAGAAACATTGATTGGTTGCCTCTCACAGCCCCCCAACCAGGGACCTGGCCCACAACCCAAGCATATCTCTTGAACCCAAGTATATCCCTTGACTGGGAATCCAACCAGCGACCCTTTGGTTCTCAGGCTGGTTCTCAGTCTACTGAGCCACACCCCTCAGGACTAGATGCTTGCTCTTAACTTCTGTGCTTACTTTTTCACAGACTGGCTTATTTTGGGAACCACATTTTCAGAGTAGCACTATGTTTCAATGAAAAATAACTTCTCTCAAACAAAAAAGTTAATGAGAAGAATGGTATTGCTTTATATTTTTATAAATCTCTTTAATGTCTGACTTAATGAAGACACTACATTTTTGTATCTGCTTGTACATTCAATCTTATGATTTGTTGTTTTGGTTGAAGTATATAAAGTTAATATAACCTCACATATATATGTAGTTGGAAAGCACTTTAATAGCCTTTTCAGATAATTGTGGATATATTTCTTTGCTTTTGTACCAAAACTCCACAGGTGGTGAGTTAGTTGCAGTGTGGAATATGAAATCATATCAATAAACTTTTTCTACTTTATTACATTAAAACCCATTGGTTCTGTTCTGTCTTGCGCTTTGAATGGACCTTTACCTTTCATGATTTTGAGATCATATCTACAGTGGCCATTAAAAAATATTGGTTTACCAAGTCATACGGTCATACGTACCTTCCAAATGTTGACACATTTCTTCATAGATAATTAAAAAAATCATAATAGTTAATTGCACCACTTATTTCATCAGAAAAATTACTGGAAAGTGGGAAGACTGGACTAATGTGGGCAGATACTAATTTTTCAAAATTCTACTTTTTAATTGAGAGATCAAATTTTCTTGGCAATAAATGTCAGTTTTCTTCCTTCAAATGACAGACTTGCTTTGTTCATTTTTGAGGAAATATCTGCCAGATGCTGAAGTTCAAATAACCATAGTTTTTCTTTCAATCAAAAAGTGTGTTCCGGTTGCCTTGTGCCTGGTCTGTCTCTCAGATCCTCAACCCGTTCATACCCTGGGTTTCCAGTCCCACCACCCTGACCCCAGCCCACCCTAGATTTCTGGACGGGATTTTCCATCATCTTTAGGGGGGCGTGGGGGCGTGGGATTGGTTTCTCTTTTAAGAAATGGTACAAATAATTGGGGAGGGTGGGGGAGAGCATGGTTTACATCTGGCCCAGCTGTTAGTGAAGATAATGGTGCTGGGAGCGGCCGCCGGCCTAGGACTCAGTTCTGGTCTAGGGGCTCATTGGCTCCTCCCATAGCCAGATCTAGGTGCTTCTAATTGGTCTGCCTATTCAACTAACCACGGGCACTGGGTCTCAGGAGTCTCATAAGTCGCCCTTTTCCGCAGCCACAGGAATAACTTGACCATTCCGTGGCCCGTCTCTCCCTGGTACACAAGGGCGGCTTTCTTGGTCGCTTGGATATTTGGTCCCTGTGGGTTCGGCAGCTTCATGGTTCTCTCGGCCTGTTTTCAATTCTCAAGCAGACAGGGAGGGAAAATAGGGGGAACAGTTCCTCAAAGCCACGTCATCTGGGTCAACATGGCAAGAAGTGGAAAACGCACCAAGATGCAGGCGCATGCTCAGAGAAGCCGGCCCATCAGGATGTTAATGGTGGCCAGACTAGAGAAGGCTCCATTGGCTGGAAAGGCTGCCTCCCGCCCCTTCCCCGGGTAATAAGTAAAGGCCAGGTGGGGTGGGGCTGGCCTGGTGGTGGGCTTGGTGATCTGGTGGTGTGGTGGAGTCAGGAAGCAGGGGAGAGGGTGGGGAGGGGAGTGGTGTCAGCCTCCTGGCTTCAGTAGTGGAGCCGTTGGTTTGCCGTTGGGGAGGTTTGGGTGGTGTGGCTGGGACGGGGATGGAGTCATTCGTAGGAAGGCTGTGTCGGGGGGGGGGGGGGTGTTCCATGAAAAAATAGGCATTTCGTCTTGTAGCAACTCAATCATACAAGTACTGTTGCTTAAGATAACTGTCATACTTCATATGCAAAAATGGTTTATGCATACTTCCCCTTTTGTCACACATAATACTAAAAGATAGGTACTCACATAAGGAGCCTCTGGGACAACTTGAAATGTACTGACATTCTCAGCATAGGGGTGCTGGAAGGAGAAGAAAGAGAGCAAAAAATTGAAAACATATTTGGAAAAATAATGACAGAAAACTTCCCTAAGTTGTTGAAGGAAATAGACAGGAAGCACAGAGATTTCCAAACAAGATGAACCTGAAGAGACCCACACTAAGACACACAATTAATTAAAATACAAAATGTTAAAGACAAAGAATCTTAAAAGCAGCAAGAGAAAAGCAGTTACCTACCTACAAGGGAGCTCCCATAAGACTATCAGCTGATTTATCAAGGGAAACTTTGCAGACCAGAAAGGAGTGGCAAGAAATATTCAGAGTGATAAAAAGTGAGAACCTACAACCAAGATTATTCTGCTCAATAAAGCTATCATTTAGAATTGAAGGACAGATAAAGAGCTTCTCAGGCAAGAAAAAGCTAAAGGAGTTCGTCACCACGAAACCAGTGTTATATGAAATGTTAAAGGTTCTTAGTTTAGAAGAAAATAAAAAATATGAACAATAAAATGGCAATAAATACATATCTATCAACAATTGACTCTAAAAACCTAAATAAATGAATAAGCAGAACAGAAACAGAATCATAACTACAGAGAATGTTCTGTTGGTTGCCAGATGTTTGGAGTGGCAGGGGCCTTGGTGGAAAAAGTGAAGGGATTAAGAAGTACAAATTGGTTGTTATAGAATAAATATGGGGATGGAAGTAAAGTACAACATAGAGAATATAGTAGCCAAAGAACTTATATACATGACCCATGTACATGGGCAATGCTTTGGGATTGCCTGAGGGAGTGAGGAGACTGGGTGGAGACGGGAAAGGGAAAAATTGGGATAACTGTAATAGCATAAACAATAAAATACAATTTAAACTTAAAAAACCTTAAACAGTTAAAAGTATTCAAGGGTTGAGATTTTATAAGATTAATCATTTGTACTGCTTTATGAAGGATGTGTCATAAAACTGGCTTTTTAAAAAAATTATCATTTTTATGGCTGTGTAGAGTATGACATTAGTTTGATCACTCATTTCCTCTATTTGTGCTAAGATGCCAGCACTCATCATCCATTGCTCTGGCAATATTAGGTGCAAATGTCAACATAGTAAAAAAGACAAATAACATCCTAGTATTATTATAAAGATAGTTTAACCTCACAGGAGTCTCAGTGGCTTGTCCTCTTTTAATCCCAGGTCTGTATACCATGTTTATACACAGCTAGAAAAGCAATTTGATTAGCACTTGGCTTTTAAAAGTCCAAGAAAATATGTTATATTTTTGAAGAAAAAATTATTTAACCCAGATTTGTTTGTAAAATGTTTTGAGGTAAGTAAATTGTTCAGCTAAGGTAACAAATCAAATAATTAGCAAAATTTATGATTTTCGTTCTCTTAAAACTTGCTGTATATAATTTTAATCATTTGGGATGATTTTTACAATAACTGTTGTGTAATTGGTAAATATAGGATTATATCTTTGCACAATCCAAAACATGTAAGTTTTAATAGGAATAATACTGGGAAACCAGCGTAGGTTCATATTTTTTTGCAAAGTATATGTGTATTGCTTATTATCTGAAATGGTTAATGAAGATTTTTACTTTCAGGTGCCCGGGAATATCATGTCCAATTTTTTAGCAACCAACCAGAAAGGGCATGGGTTCATGAAAAACGGGTACGAGAGTATAAAGGTCATAAACAGTATGAAGAATTACTGGCTGAGACAACCAAGCAAGCCAGCAATAACTCTGAGAAACAAAAGGTAACTGAAAACATGTTAACATTATCAATCAAATATGGTTTTTAAGGGACTTCATAATTTAATAGAACTTTTTATACTTGAATTCAGACAATTGTTAGAACGACTTATTTTATAAATGTTTTATAAGTCATATAAACAGTCATATAGTACTATTAAAAGCTTTAACTCTTCTCAATACAATGCTGGATTCTATTTTGAATTGAATTAATATATATAAGTCTAGTATGCCAGTCAGATGTGGATTTTGCCAGTGATTTTTATTCTTTTTCCTATTTCAACATTTTTCTATAATTTCCTTTATTCTTATTTAGCAAATTTTTTATTTTATTTTTTTATATTTTTAAATAATTTATTTGTTTATTTTATTTTTAGAGAGAGGGGAAAGGAGAAAGAGAGGGAGAGAAACATCACTGTGTCATTGCCTCTCACTCGTGCCCCCAACTGGGGACCTGACGTGCAACCTAGTCACGTGCCCTGACTGGGAATCAAACCAGCGACACTTGGCTCGCAGGCCGATGCTCAATCCACTGAGCCACAGCAGCCAGGGCTGTTATTTAGCAAATTTTTTTATGAAAGTACATTTTAAAAAATATTTAATGAGTTCTTACTGTGAAAGGGGCACTGTTTTGAGCATATTTTATATATTAACTCCTTTAATCTTTAAAACAACTTAAATGAGGTAGATACTGTTATTCCTCTTTCTACAAACGAAGAAATTGAGGCACAGAGAGCCTAAGTAACTAGTTCAACTCAGGTCATACAGGTGATGGAACCATGTTCATTGTGGTGGTGGATATTTTAGAATTTTGACATGAAATCGTGATACTCTGGTTGAGATTTTTAAACTCAACTAATTTTAGTGTGGGTCTCTTGTGATTCAGAAATTTGTCATGTTTTTACACTTTAAAAGCTAAATTTGATCACAGAGGATTTTGATTAATTTTATCACACTTAACATTTTACAGATTTCTACATCAGTGTTTGACATATACTATATCATCTCATAGTTTCATTAGCCAATTTCTGGCTACCTCAGCTAAGCCTTGGATAATTCCTGTTTGCCTTGGTCATCTCACATAGCTCTGTTTAAAGCTCTCTTACTTGTGTTGTCAGTCCAAAGTCTTGATTAACCCTGGACATGCCTGTGGAAACTGATTAAGGTTCATTTCTTCTCTCACCCTTTCTGCTTTGTTGTCCTTGTCAACTTACATTTGTTCTTCGGGCTCTCCTTTCTCTTCATCCTGCCCCTGTTTGCGTTATGGTACAAACTAGCAGCACAACTTCGGATGCTGGCTTTTCAAAGGCCAGTCAGCTTTGTTGTGATTTCTGTAAGCACCTGGAGCTCTAGGGTGTCCTTCTTTGTTCTTTTCTTTTAATTCCCACCCTAGGATGTATTTATTGATTTTAGAGAGAGAGGAAAAGGGAGAGACAGAAACATTGATTGGTTGCCTCTGGTATGTCCCCCGACCAGGGATCAAACCTGCAACCTAGGTAGTTGCCCTATCTAGGGCTCAAACCTGCAACCTTTTGGTGTATGGGACGACACTTCAACCAACTGAGCCACCCGGCCAGGGCTAGGGTATCATTCTTAATATTGGCCACTGGAAATCACTTCTGTCATCTCTCTCCTCTTTGTCATTACTGCTAACTTTTTATATTTATAAATATGATATTAAAAGGACAGCTCCCTCTTTGAGGAACTTGTCCCGCAGACTGGTCAACAAAGGCAGGTGTATTAAAGAGAGTAAACCTGCAATTTATCTGATAGTAATACTGATTTATCCAAGTAATGGAGTTAAAACATTTCATTGATTTGACTGAAGAACCTGAATATATTTACGTATACCTAGAAAGATGACAGGCTTATGTGGGAAATACCTTTTGGTTTAAATGTATTTGTTAGATTAAAATGGTTCTGATAATGCCTATATCTTTTTTTAAAGATTCGGAAACCCCGGCCACAGAGAGAACGCGCTCAATGGGATATTGGCATTGCCCATGCAGAGAAAGCATTGAAAATGACCCGAGAGGAAAGAATAGAACAGTATACTTTTATCTATATTGATAAACAGCCTGAGGAGGCTTTGTCACAAGCAAAAAAGAATGTTGCCTCCAAAGCTGAAGTTAAAAAAACTCGGAGACCAAGATCAGTGCTGAATACTCAGCCAGAACAGACCAATGCGGGTGAGGTGGCTTCCTCACTTTCAAGTACTGAGATTCGGAGACAGAGCCAGAGGCGGCACACAAGTGTGGAAGAGGAAGAGCCGCCTCCTGTTAAAATAGCCTGGAAAACAGCAGCAGCAAGGAAATCTTTACCGGCGTCTATTACAATGCACAAAGGGAGCTTGGATTTGCAGAAGTGTAACATGTCTCCAGTTGTGAAAATTGAACAAGTGTTTGCGCTTCAGAATGCTACAGGAGATGGGAAATTTATTGATCAGTTTGTCTATTCAACGAAGGTACCTCTTTTTTTAATGGTTTTTGGAAGGGAATGATATTTAAGAAGTAGTTAACCTTAGCATTAGAAAAAAAACACAACACAAGGTCATAATTTAAGTACCCTCTTTATCCACTGCATTTAAAATGTACAGCTAGTTTACTCTGTTTAAGATGGGGCAAAAAAAGACATAGGAAGTAGGTTATGTTTTTCTCCGTTTCCCCCCTTCTTTTGTAACATCCCCATCTGTACTTGATTAATCTTGAACTGTGCAGCCAAAATTGAGCCTAATGCCCTGAAGTTGTAGGAAAAAACTGGGCACTTTGCCTTTTTCTATTTTGTATAGTTAGTTTTTCTTACTTGAAAACTGTGCTTCTTATTAAATCATTCTTGTCAGTTATCTAAATTAACCTTTATAATAATTGTACCTACTGATCTATTTGGTTGCACCAGCAATTTTGTTAAGTTCATGTTGGCTTGGGATACCTAATGTATTTTAGAGTAATGGCAGGACTATGTTAGTTGTTTTAACAGTTAACTGTGGTGATAGCTTAGGTATGGAGTGAAAATATCTTCTTCCAACTGAGTGTTTCCATCAGCCAGCCCTGGGCCTTTGTTTATGGGCATTTAAAAATATTTTAGTTTTAAGACTTTAAAACGCTTTCATAAGATTTATAATACTTATTCTGTAGACCTCTTTACTATGCCCCCACCAATACTACAGCTGTGGGCTTATGAATTTGATTTAGTGGCACCTCATGGATGTGTACTTTTAAAGTATTTAAATTCTGTATTTGCTAAAATTGTCATATGCAAATTAAAATAATTAAATATAGGTATGCTTTATTAGTGATAAATTTTCCTAGAAAGAAGTAAAAGGGTTCTATATTAACCTGTTTGTGCCTGTATGTTCAACTGATTTCATTAAGGCCAAGCTACTTGGAAAAGCTGAAGTTACAGTTCCCGCTGGGTTCTGTTAATAGCTTTTAATGACAGATGAGCACTCCGCATCTTTTTTGAATGTAGATTGGCTCCATTCTTGGAGCTAGCTTTTATCTGCTTTTAGGTGCATAAATCAAACTTTTCAACCCCCTCCAAAGAATGCTATGTATATGAAATTGGAGATAAAACTTACTTTTATAAATGAAGGCTTAAAAAATAAATATACATTAATAAATCACTCCTTTATTTCACTGTGTTAAAAATACCTGAAGTTGTCTGTTCCAGATTGCTTATTGGGTGCATATTTGGGTCACTATGAATGGCCTCTTTCTGTATCTATGGATGATCTTGTCTTTCAAGGTGTGTTGACATTTTTTATCTGTGTATTAGGGTACTTTACCAAATGCAAGTGACTAGAGCTCTCTTACTGTGACATGAGTAAGGGAATAGACTATTCAGACCAGAAAATACTTGTTTTTGACAGAAAATTATCTGATACACGTTCATTTTTTAGTGATATGTATCATCTGGATTTAGACAAATAGAATTTTTTTCACATAATCTCATTTTGGAATACATCCTGATGTCTTAAAAAGTTGTTCTGATATTGACTAAGACAATTAGCTGCAATCAAGATCATATAAAATTAATCATAAACTATCTTTATAAACCATTGACAAATATTTTTTATTTGCCTTCTTTTGAAGGGAATTGGTAACAAAACGGAAATAAGTGTCAGGGGACAAGACAGACTTATAATTTCTACACCAAACCAGAGAAATGAAAAGACAACTCAGAATGCATCATCTCCTGAAGCAACATCTGTTTCTACAGGTCAGTATAAATGAAGTGTATTGATCCACCTTGAAGTCATTGTTCTGCTCTGCTATAATGTGGTAGCTATGTTTCTAAGAAACTTTGATTTATCAAAATTAATCATATTTTAAAAAGTAAAACTATTAAAGCAGTTATTTCAATAAAAACGAATGGTTTAGGGGCTAGAGAGCTTATAGTAACATATATTTTGCCTATAGGAATTTAAATAATAGAGTTTCATAATTAAGAGTATAATTATAAAATCTGCATGTCTGAGTAAATACACCATTTGATTACCTCTCTTTGCATGAGAATAACAGTTTTACTTTTCCAGCACTATTAACACATTCTTACCATTTTTTTTCCTTTATGCCCTATTGGAAATAAATTGGCAGATGCCCGTGTTCTTTTTATTTTTCTTAGATGTTGTAGATGTTAGTAGCTGAAGGTCTAAGGCCTAACCCTCCTTTAATAATCTGTTCTCTAGTGAGCAGATACCATGAATTGAAAATCAAGCTATATTATTTTTGCTTATAAGGGAAATGCCTGTATTCAGTAAGATTGTGCTTTTTTTGGAATAGTCTAAGTAATTTTTATTTAGAGACTGACTTACCAAGGATCTTATAGTTTAACTCAGTGACTGGTGGCTTTGCCTTATATAAAACAGTATTACTGCTTCATACAGCCACCAAGAAAAGACTTAGATAAAAACTAGGTTGGCCATTTGGAATCTTAGTTTAGGAGAAAGAATTTTGTTTTATTTTATCTTTTAAAAACTTCTTTGGAATCTAAGAAGTGACCAAATAATTTTCTAGAAGGGTTAAAGTCTTAAGACCTGAGGTAGTAACCTCAGATCATTAGTAACTCAGGCAAACTTGTGATTTAGTGGCACTAAGGGGTAAATATTTTTTGTAAGGGAAATTTTGAGTAAGACTCTTATCATAAAACCTAAATAAAAACAATCATTGTCAGGAAAGAACTTGGGCTGTACTTACAACAAAACAAGCAAAAAACTGGGATGGGAGCTATAGGACAGGGAGAGGTGGTGGGAGAGGAGATGGGCATATATTGGACCAAGCATATTAAACAACATGCCTTTATCCAAAATTGAGTTGGGAAAGAAAGCCATGTTAAAATCAGGAGGGAGTATCAAAGTCCAGAGCCAGATTTGCAGCTTGTATCTAGCACCGAAACGGTACCAGAATGTTACCAGACCTCGGGTTCAGCGACCTCAGGTTCAGCAGCCTTGGTACTCGAGTTCTGCAAAGAAAGAATTCAGAGTCAAGGAACTCAAATTACAGGAGAAAGTTTATTTAGAAAGTCACAGAGATAGAAAAGGTGAACCAACTGGGCTGCATGGGCTCAGGAAACGAGCTCCAGAGGCAAAAGAAGAGCGCTTGGAGCTTAGGAAAAAGAAAGGCAGAGAGGAAAAATGCTCCTGGGGGAAGGAGAGAGGGAAAGGTGTAGGCCTGCTCCAAAGAGAGAGAGCGCCTGTGCTAGTGAGCACACGCCCTGCGTGGGTGGGCTGGGGGATGACGTGCTCAAGAGAAAGGGCCTGAGCTGGGTCCTCTGTCCTGAGGGTTTTTATCCACTCTCTGCTGGTGGGGATCTTAGGGGAGGTCCCAGAGGAGGATCTCAATAGAATATTCTTCAGCTTTCCACGTGTGTCCTTTCAGGTTCCTGGTCTCCACCGATTGGTCAGCACCAGGACAGCACGTCATTAGTCATTGCATCTGGCCATGATGTCAGCCATGGCATCACTCTCTTGTTTTGTTGCTTTTCTGGGCCTGGAGCTGAAACACAACCGAGGCCACATACCTAGTTTGACCAAAACTCTTTCTCTGTGGTCAGCAGACCCAGAGCCCTGCCTTCACGATCATTTGACGTGGGTCAGAACCTCATTGTCCCGAGGGCTTAATGCTTAATGGAGTGGCTCTGCAAGGGCTTGTATAGAAGTTTTATGAGGCTACTCTCCATCCCCCTTGTTACTTCTCTAAGGAAGTCCACCTCATGACTTGCGGTCTGTTAGGGGAGGAGAGGTCAGGGAAAGATCCAAACTGCATGAGCAGCAATAAGAAATGTCAGGGGGTCTAAACCACATGACCAGCAATATGCTAGAGGAGGGAAGGTCACCCTGGGGGCGAGGTCCCCCCCTGCAGTACTTTTTTTCCCCCCAGTTTTGCTCATTGCTAGGTACCCAGGGCTTTCTGTACCTGGCCTGTTATCCTTGCTCTTCTCATGCCTTCCTACTACATATCATTTCAAAATACTGTATAAAAAAAATGAAATTGTAATGTTGAAGAAATGGATACATGGACTTGGGTTTTGCATTAATTAGCCATGATTGAAAATGTTTGTTTCTTTCTTGGAATATTAAAGAATCTTTTTTGGAGAGGGGAAAAAAAATCTTTTGGCCTCAGCTTCTCATAATCAGTTTTGTTATCTATCTTTACACTAAGCTGTTGGTAATTTATCTGAATTTAAATGTGATACTTAGACTAGGAGCGTCTTTATTTAAACATCTATATTCTCCTAACTAGGGAGAAAGTATGTTCTCCATATAATATTAGATTGATATTAAATATTATATTTTTAATGGAGCTGTTTTTCCTTCTTCTCAGCTACTGAACGTAGTATTTTCATGTAGTCTTTTCATTGTACAATTTAAGTTCTACTATAGACTTTTTCTCTTTACTTTTTTTAAGTGAAAGATAAAGTGGAATGTTCTAATTCTTTATATCTGGAAAAGGCCCAGTTCTTTCCTTAGGCAAGCACATATAATTAGGTTGTAAATTAATGTTGGGACCTTAATACAGGGATGAGCATTCCAAAGTTTTGATCTTGGTTTAAATTTGGTTACCAGCTGTGGTTGATAAGCATATTTTATTGTCTTAAATGACTGTTTTGCTGCTTGTGAAAATAACTTCAGTACAGGCATACCTCATCTTATTGCACTTCACTTTATTGTGCTTCATATATGTTGTGTTTTTTTCAAATTAAAGGCAAGACTCTCCACCAGCAAAAAGATTACAACTCACTTTATTGCGGTGCTCTGGAACTGAACCCGCAATATCTCCAAGGTATGCCTGTAGTTGAAAGTCAGAAAAGAGATTTGATCTTACTTCAGAAATTAGTTATATCATCATCTCAGCTGGTGGTGTTAACTACGTAGGGAGAATTCTTGAGCCTTTTCCTAGCAAAGTTAGGGGATATATAGTGTGTGGCACTGCTACATTTCTGTGGTTTGCAGAATTACACTTGCATTTAAACTGGATATCTAAGCAATTTTTCAAATCCAATGATGCTTACCTCCTCTCTCTTAGCATGTAAACATAATACTTTTTGGTAGTTTTAAATGTAGTAGAATTTGTGTGTTCTGTGGGCAGCTTTCAGAATAACTTTTAAGAAGTCATGTCACCTTATCTTCTGTAAGACAGAATGTACGTTAAATGTCTGTACTTGATGAAACAATTACGTTTTCATTCTTAAAACAAGTAAAGATTTTTTTTTTTTTTTCATTGTGTGGTTGCCTCTCACTCGCGGCCCCAACTGGGGACCTGATGTGCAACCTAGTAATGTGCCCTGACTGGGAATCGAACCAGCGACACTTGGCTTGCAGGCCGATGCTCAATCCACTGAGCCACAGCAGCCAGGGCCTAAAGATTTTTTTGTTTGTTTGTTTAAGCAGTTCTGTTTTCATTTTCTTCTTGCCTGGTAGATACTTGAATACTGATGATTATACTAAAGTATGGATTTCTGGAATACTCAGGTGTCTGTGAGGGTAGGCTATATGTTGTTTCCATCAACATTCTCATTCGGTGAGCAGAAGTGAGCAAAGGAAGGAGCTAGCCCCTTCCGTTGTGATTTCTCTGCTAGAAACAGTATATTATTATCAAACCACCTACTTCTTCCCCAAAATAAAAGTAGTGGAATTCTTCTGTTTTGGCCTCAAACTAAGGTGAGGGAATACATTTACACATAGACCATAACAGTGAAACCAAATAATATAAAGGTGATTTGAAGGTTTTACTACAGTAGCTTCTGCCTGATTTTATAGGCGATATTAGCAGCTTTTTCCTGTGGTGAGTGGAAGATGATTGTTATCTAGGTAGGACCATTTAGGTGGTCTGAGCACTGAAAAGATGGGAGTACGGCTGCACTGAAGGTATCATTCCTTCTCAGGGCCACAGAATGAAATCTTTCCTGACTTAGTGTTCTTTCAAGCTGTGGTCTTCAATCTAAGTTTTATCCTTTCCAAAATGTGAGTTTTTTTTCTATTAACTTTCTAAGAATTTTACTGTTTAAAAATCTTAATTTCTTGTTTTACCATTTAATATGCAAGCACGTAATAATTTGTTTCAACTCATTTCCCGTGACTAATTCTTTTTTTTTTAAATTGACTTTAAGAGAGAGAGAGAGATTTGTACCCCTTATTTTTGCATTCAGTGGTTGATTCTTACATGTGTCCTGACTGGGAATCAAACCCGCAACCTTGGCATATTGGGATGATGCTCTAACCAACTGAGCTACCCGGTCAAGGCCTGACTAATTATTTCTAAGTTATAACAAGTCCCTTGATAGTCCCATTAATGATTCGGTTTAAGTCAGCATTTTTGTGCATTTCTGCTTTTTCTGCTTTTGTTGTTAATAAATGAAACAATAGCAAAACTTGTATCAGTGCACCAAACACTGTTACACATTTTACATAGAGAATTAATTTAATTCATTTGTTAAAATGTAAAATAATGTAATATTGATTGAATTTTGAACCAATAATTTGTAATTGTCATCTGAGAATATAGTCATTTTTATCCATCCCCTTAATACCTTCATCCCTTCAATTATAGTTACATAAATACGTTTATCTGCTTTCAAGAAGACTAAACTATATCTCTGCAACTTTATAATTTTAAAAAGTCCAGTCCCTCTTCATTTGTATAATTTAGGGTCGTTTATTAATCCCAATCTCAGCCTATCAGCCTTTACTGTTTGATCTTATAAAAAATTTTATGTGTTCCCAAGTATTTAATTTAATAGCTTTTTTATAATTTATAGTTAGAAGACCAAAGATAGTGGATCAGAAAAACAGGGAATTTGGTCAAATCTAATTACATAAATGTCAAGCCATCCTTAAATGAGTATTTATTTGTTTGTTTAAATCATCTCTTAGGCTCTGTAGAAAAGAAGCAACAGAGAAGATCAATTAGAACTCGTTCTGAATCAGAGAAATCCACTGAGGTTGTGCCAAAGAAGAAGATCAAAAAGGAGCAGGTTGGCTTCCTACATGTAGAGAGTTAAACCATTGTATTTGTAAATGTTGTGGCTTATATTGGTATCTGAAAAGAAAGAAAACCTTTCCCCACATCGAGTTTTCTTTCTGGACTATCCTGTGCTCTGTCCTGGTGAATTCACTGCCCTAAACTAGCCCAGCCATCCCTGTGATTCTGCTTCAAGCATTTTCACAGAAAACAGTCAGGCTTTGGGAGATGGAAAGCCAGAGGTGCAAGACTTAAAGAATTCCTCACATTTGTTTTGAAATTTCTATTACGAGCAAAATTATTTCATGTTTTCATGATTTTTATCTGGACCCATCAGTGAATTCCCTTTTTAAAAATATTTTTTGATTTTTGATTTAAGCTGCTGGTATGTATTGTTTTTATTTTTTAAGCAAAATCAAATTAATTTAACTCCAAGAATTATATTTGAGAAACAAGTGATCATAGATAATCTGGTTTTTCTGTTGGTGTCACAGATTTTTTGGAATGTTATTTTCCCAGTGGGTTATCAGATAAAAATTCTGTTCTAGTAGGGGGAAGAGGAAGAGGGGCATTTTGACTGAAGGGTTTTAAACCCGTATAATCAATGTAGTGATAGCCATATTAAATTACTTTTTCAAAGAAATTTTTAGAAACCATATTTCGTTTAATTAAACTCACAATCAGATGTGTTTTAATTTTTTAAACTGAAAGAATACCCATTTTTATATCTCAGACAGCAACTATTAGACAAAACGATTCTGAATGTTATTAGTTCCAATAAGCTTTATAGTTTTAAAACCACTTAATGTGGAAGAGTGAGCTTCTCTGTTTATTTCCTTCAGATTTTAAACTTCCAAATTTAAAAGGTGACTTTGTGAGTGCTCTGTGGTATCATCAAGCATGTAAAACAATTTTCCCAGAAATATGTAACTAAAATTTCAATAATATACTAATTTGTCATTCATTTATCATAATTAAGTTTAATAGTTAGGAAATTATATTCCAAAAAATCTTTCTGAGATCTTGAAGACTGCCAGTATTCATTACCAAAATGAAGATGTGATTTCCCCAGCTGGTTCCCAAATTCAGTCTGTGACCAGTCAGTTTAAAATTAATAAGCAGAATGAGTACAAAATGGGACTAATTGTTAATGCCACTGTGTTATAGTTAGTAGTAGAACAATACCAGTGATTGTTTAGAAGATTTTATATTTGTATTGCTAATTGTATCTTATAAAAGCACTTCTGTTGTATGTTTTTTACCTGTTGTAAATAAAAATAAAGTAATTTTTTAAAGCTTAGCATAATCCTTAAATATTTACAAAATGTCTTTCAACATATTTCATCACATCTTAAAGAAACATAAAATTCAATTCATAGCTTAAACAGGACCTCCTCCAAACAGCATCCTTTCTTTTAATTCCAATGGTTCAGTCCTCAAATTACCACGTGTTTTACATATACATTGGCAGAATAACTTCTGATCTCGCTCTCCTAATGTAGGATCAAGACACTGTTCATAAGACACTCAAGAAAGTGCTTTTGCAATATCACAAACTTATTTTCTTAAGTTTGTACTAGCAGCAAAAGTATTGAGCTTCCAGATGTATGGAGCCCTGTGGCACTCTCTACAGAGAGGGTCCTGATTCCCAGCAACTTAGCAGTGAGTGCAGGCGCGGAAGGGTCTTAAAGTGGCGTGAGTTACATTAACCTGAGTATCATAGTAAGTAAATATTTATCCTAACGTCTTTGGGGTGGGAGGGGTTTATAGCAACATGGGGCCGGTTGCGCAAACAACCCCTCTCCTGCCTCCCAGACACTGAGGAAAGTATTCTTGTTCTCTCCATCAACCAGGGGAATTGGTGGGAAAACTTTGCTAGAGAGCATGTGACTGTGTGTTCAGCACAGGTAGCTAGGATTTAAACCCTCCCTGACCTTGAGACAGAGAACTTTACCCAGCAGATGGGACTGAGTTCAGATTTCAGATACATTAATCACTCATCATTACTTAGATTGATGGAAGTATTATTTTTTCCTTAATTAAAACTGAAAAGAATTTCTCGTTGATGCTGTATTTTTCTGTCCAAACAGGTTGAAGCAGTTCCTCAGGCTACAGTGAAGACTGGATTACAGAAAGGTGAGTTATTATAATGTTGCTTTGCATTTCCTTGATTAAAACCAATATTAAAGAATTATTTGTACTTCATGTATTTTTGTTTGTCTCTGTAAATCATTGTTGTTGCTCTTCAGTCAATGATTTGTGTGAAATTGAAGTATTCCCTGGTGTGGGTGTATGTGTGTGTGTATGTATGTGTGACTTTAGAGTTGATAATATTCTGTACCTCCATGTGAAAAGTCTTACTTGTTTTATGTAAATTGGAGAACACCACGTAGACTTGGTATTGTTTCCAACTTTTCTCCATAAGGTTCTGGGGTTTCACTGGTTTATAAACTAGGGATGTGACGAATCCACTTTTTTTGGTATTCGACTGAATACCGAATAGTAGCTACTAATGTTTGTCAAACATCGACTATGACAAATCAGACAAGACAACCTGATTGAAAAAAAATCTTGCCACGTTTACTTTTACAGTGCTGTAAAATCTTTTTGTAAATTAAAATGATTCATAGCATATTTATGGCCATTATTAGATGACCTTATGCAAATCTATTTGAGATATGCACAAAGTTTAAGAAATCTTAAACTTTTATCTGTATTTTCTGTGTGCAATTTGACTACAGTACAAACTCTATAGCATGATTCGTGCATTTTTGGTGAGGTCATTCAGACTGTATTTAATACCTGTAGTTTACTTTGGGCAAATTGCATTATTAAAAAAATAAAATAAAAAACACCAGCCTCTCTGCATTCTCGGGGAGAAGTCTGCAGCGATGGTCTCCGTGGAGATCCTCAGCAGAACTGAACAGCCTCTCGGAGGGAACACTGCTTGGCGGAGCTCCAAGAAAAGACATCGCGATCGCTGCGAGATTAGGAGGCCTGATTGCGTTGTGTTTCCACCATTCCACAGGGTCGGCGGACCGGGGAGTGCAGGGCTCTGTCAGATTCAGTGACAGCTCCGTCTCCGCAGCGATTGAGGAAACTGTGGACTGAGATTCCTGTACAATTTCATCCCAGAAACTCCAGACTTGTAGTCTCCATGCAAGATTTCTTTGTCGGCGGCTCGATAAAGTTTCTTTGTTTCCAATTTTGATTTTGCCAATCATCATTATTGGCATTTTCCTGCCTGTTTTCTTCTTCAAGACTGAACAATTGCTTTAACATTCAAATGATTTTTTTTTTTTTTGGTCTGAGCTGGATAGGTACAGCTTAAATCATGGGTCCAGCCTAAAAACCACAATTTAACTTACACTGATCAATTTCAACATGGACTGTTTTTGTTTTTTGTTTTTAAATAAAGCATCATCACTAATGTACATCGGCAGGGTTTTGCCAAACAGCCCAAACTGTATTCGTTACAATCATTAAAAGCTCTTATTATTATTTTTTTGTTAGTGCCGTTATCATGGAGAACAGCATGGCAGCTGTCTTTGGCAGTCTGTTGTTTTTCTAGCATTTTCAGAAACTCATCAGAAATGGCGGTACCTGTGTTTCCCTTCAAAAGCCTCTCAGTACAGCACTCCTGTTCCTCTGTTAAAACTCCTTGTTAATCCAGTGATCTTTTAGGCCAAGGAAATGCTTTGTGGTGGTGTTCTGGGTTCTTACACCAGCAATGAAGGAGCTAGATTTGTGTACTTGTGTTTTTTAATCAGCGTTAACATGGGCAGGCACCCTCATTTATAGATGTAAGGAGACATTCAGTGCAAAGCTTGTAGACTGGGATGTGATAACGAGGTCCCAGTGACCTGAGCAGTCTAAAGAGACCCACATCCTCCACCACCGAACATGGCTATGTACCAAGTGCTGCTCTCACTCAGCCTGTTGTGGATCTTCATGGCCCCAGGAGACTTGTTTCTCCATGGTCTCTTCTGGACTGCACACTTCCACCATAGCTTGCTGGGCTGATCTAGATGTCTGTTTGTTGTATGGAAATTTTGGGGGAAAAATCTAAAACACAAACTGTGGGTTGAAATATTAACCGTCTCCTTGGTTCCTTGGTATTCACCGTGCCTGATCTGCACATTTCAGCGTGGCTGTTTCTGTATAGCCTATACTGCATTAGCCCAAGAGATTGTTGCTTTGTAACTTTTTGCACTATTGTTTTGGCTGGATTTGTATTACACACAGTTTTAAAAAAAAATTCCACACTATTCTCTGCCTTTTTTTTTTTTTTTTTTTTCATATTTATTTCTTCCCGCACAAATTCCACATAGAGGCCTCTTATCCAGCTCTTCGTGATTTGGCTGCACTTGAACATTGATTGTCTGTTCACAACCCTCAGCAGTGTGCCTCCTAAATGGCATGACATATGTAGATGTGCTGCAGCACTTGTTAATGGTCACAATAAATGACACTTCACCAAGGAAGTCTCAGACGAACAATTACGAACATCCAAAATTTATTTGGGGAGGGCAATACTCAACTAAATTGCAAAATTTGGGGGAAAATGGCACTATCCGTGTACGAATCGAATACAAATCAAAGATTTGTCACATCCCTAATAAAAACAAGATGGAGATGTCTCTGCGACCATATTTGTAAGCTGCACAGTGTGTTGGGTTTTATGTCTTCCCCCTCCAAATTCAGTGGTTTTTTGGATTGCTCCAAACAAATCAGCTGTCCTGCAGTTTTGATAGAATTGGTTTTTAGGTTGGAACTTGGGCTCTGTTGACTGAAAATAGCTTTAGAGCAGGAGCACTGAATTAAATGTTGTAATAGAGTGGTTGTAAGTTAAATCACCATCAGGAAAGTCAGAAGCTTATGAAGTTTTGACTCATGACTTCAGTGTTAAAAGAGAGCCGTGCTTTTTCACATTACAGATGAGTTTGGGGAAAGAAAATATTCTCCCACAAAAAAATTAAAAGAACAAATTTTAAGCACTATTTTAGGATTAATTTCAGTGTATTGTATTAAGGTGCCAGCGAGATTTCAGATTCCTGTAAACCTCTAAAGAAAAGGAGTCGCGCCTCCACTGATGTAGAAATGACTAGTTCAGCATACAGAGACACATCTGACTCCGATTCTAGAGGCCTGAGTGACGTGCAGGTAAATATGTTCAAGGCTCTGAGCACAGCGCTCTTTTGCTTTGCAAAACCACGTAGCATACATATTGCTTTACCCAACTTATTTGGGGGAAATGGGGATTTTTTAAATATTCATAGTAAAGAAATCATTTTGGTTATTTTGTAATGATGAGTGTTAATTTTGCTAATCTCTTACATAACACAAGCATAGTTTTTTGTTTTGTTTTGTTTTATTTTAATTTTAACTAGTTTCTATCAAAACATCAGACATGTTATCGAGGTGTTTTAGGAAGGAAGGAAGGAAGGAAAGAGGTAGTATCAAAGTTTCTTTGAGCAACTCTTGCTAGGATTTTCATAATACCTAACTTTGAGGAAATGTTTTATGAAGTCTTTTTTAAAAATATTTTTTATTTATTGAGTTGAGAGGGGGAGCGGGGAGACATTGGTTTGTTGTTCCACTCATGTATGCATTCATTGGTCCATTCTTGTATGTGCCCTGACCAGGGATCAAACCCACAACCTTGGTGTATCAGGATGACGCTCTAACTAACTGAGCTACCTGACAAGGGCATATCTTCGAGGAAATTTTTGTTTTGTTTTTCTTTAAATTGTGCTATGTTTTCCATGTAGGCAGGCTTTGGAAAGCAAGTAGATAGCCCTTCAGCTGCTGCAGATGTGGACGTTTCTGATGTGCAGTCTGTGGACTCAAGTTTGTCAAGAAGAGGCTTTGGGACGAGTAAGAAGGACACTGTGTGTCAGGTGGGCAAGTGACCTATAGCTGGAAAGAATTGCTGTCACATTCTGCCAACAGTATACTTACTTCCATTGGAGAGGGTAGTATCTTTCTAAAATATGATATTGCTTTAAAGGTACATATCTAAAAACCATTTGGGCTCTTCCCCTTCTGAGTTTGGAGTACTTACTATTCATATACAGATATCACTCTTCATTGTTATGAAATGAAAGTGAATGGCAGATGACTTTCAAAAACATTTTCTTAAAATTAAGTTGATATTAAGTTTTTAGTGTATATTTACCTTTCTTGAAAAATACTACTTTGCCCTGTGAAGAAAAGTTGAGGTCCCCAGATTCCGAAGAAGGAATCGTAAAAGATTAAGTATGACTTTTAAACTTCATTTCGTATTGGGTGTGGTTCTCACAGTGAGAGTCCAGGACCAGTACTATCAGCATTGTCAGGGTACTTGTTATGAATGCACATTTTTGTCATCGTCCCTCCCCTCCCTGACCTACTGAGTCAGAAACTGCAGGAAACAGACCCTCCAGGTGTAACTGATGCCTGCCAAGGTCTGCGAACCGCTGCTTCTTGCTGTATTACAGATCTGTGAAAGCGCTGGAGACTCCCTGATTCCTTGTGAGGGAGAGTGCTACAAACACTTTCACCCAGACTGCCTGGGATTGCCATCACTCCCTGATGGAAAATTCATCTGCATGGAATGTAAAACCGGTAAGCTGGCTTACTTTGATTGGTATGGAAAGATGAATAGGGAGGAATGTACAATGCCAGCATCTCTCATGCTACCTAATTTTCTTACCATTGTTATATAGCTCTTTATTCCCAAGGTATGTCAACAAATTAAGACACTTTAGTGTTTAGACTTCTTAAAATCAAAAGAGTAGTTAGCAATATTATTTTCAGATCTCCTCCTACCAGTGCCTTAATCATAAAATGTATCAAATCATTGAGACGTGTTTGTGTTTTATCTAAAGAGCTGTACAAAGTATGAAGAGTGAATTATTTTTCAAATGGGTCTGAAATTTTTATGCTTAATAAATTGATTTAAAGTGCCTTGACTTTAATAGACTGGAATAAGTGTCAATTGCTAACTGTAACCATGATGATAGTATTTTTAGTGGAAAGATGGAGCTACTAGAAACTGTTTTTAAAAGATGTGTTTTGGATTCACCATTTATTTCTTATTCTTCCTGCCCCCAATACAGACTACCACCTATCAAAATAATTTATAGAGAAATACACATGTTTGTATTTCTTATCTGTGTAGCCATGATTGTAGTTAACAGTCATGAAAAGCAGGAAATAGAGTTGTTTGATCTGTAACAAGACATGTGAAAAGTTAACTAGAGATGTCACAGTCGCATTTCCAGGAACCATGTTTGCATGGTTTTTGTTTTTTTGCTAGGGGAACCGGATATCAAGTATTTATGATATGCTGATCTTACCCATGACACTTTATTTTCCTATTCCTTTTATATTTAGATTCTCATAATATTTATTTTATCTTTTTTTATTTGATTGCATGTCTCCTAAAATCATTTATATATGCTAAGTTTCATTAGAATAGTAATTTTTTTTTGAACACTTAATACAGGTCAAGTGCTGTAGTACTAAACATTTTATACTATTATCTCATTTTATCCACTTAACATAATGAGATCAATACTGTTATTATTTCCATTTTACTGAGCGTCGGCCTGCGAGCTAAGTGTCGCTGGTTCGATCTTCCAGTCAGGGCACATCAGAGAAGGAAAACTCTGACTCCAAAAAACCTCCGCTGCCTTGCGGCATACCTCTTCAGGGGAAAGGCTGAGGGAGTAAACCCCGACAGAAAATCCGGAGCCGGAGTCCCTAAGGCGGTTTGACGTTGTAGTCAACACCGGCAACTCCTGCGGCGCACCTGAAGCCAAGCTGTATTGACTCCGTCTTTCCCTTGGACCCTTCAGCTGCGAAGAGAGGGGGGGTCTGCTGCATGGGCAACAGCAGACCCTCCATATCACCCTGCCCAGGCTCTGTAGCTTCAGCTTCACTGGACAGGACACTCCAGCGTCATCACAAGATGTCGATACAACACGGGAGGAGACAGATACCGTGTCACTCCCGAGTTGGACTGCACAGCCATTCTTGGCGGTGCAGATAGACTCTTAAGAAGCTACACCATTGTCTCTCGAGACGGACGGCTGCCGACTGACGACTGAATGACTTTTTGACAAGGATGCAAAGACCATTCAGTGGGACAACGACAGACTTTCTGGCAAATGTGCTGGGAAAACTGGATCACTGCATGCCAAAGAATGAGATTGGATCCTTAACTAACAACCATATACAGAAAATAATTCAAAATGGATCAGAGATCAAACATAAAAGTTGAAACTATAAAACTCTTAGAAGAAAACATAAAGGAAAAGTTTTGTGACATTGGAATAGGCAATGATTTCATGATATGACATCAGAAGTATAGGCAACAAAAGAAAAAAATAAAGAAATTGTATTTTTATCAAAATTAAAAACGGTGTACACCAAATGACACTATCAACTGAGGGGACAAGCAACATGCAAATAACATATATGACCAGGAATTAATATACTAAATACATAAAGAACTCTGACAACTCAACAAAAACACAACCCAATTGAAAATCAGGCAAAGAACTTGAACAGACATTTCTCCAAAGATCTGCAAATGCCCAGTAAGCACATGAGAAGATGTTCAACATCGTTCATTAGTAATCAAGCAAAGAGAAGTCAAAACTGCAATGAGATGCCACATCACACGTATAAGGATGGCTATTATCAAGAAAACAGGTTATGGAGAAATTGAAACCCTTGTGCACTGTTAGTGGGAATGTGAAATGGCATAAATACTGTGGAAAACAATATGGTGGGTCCTCAAAAGTTAAATATAGAATTACTGTGTAATACAGCAATTTCATTTCTGGGTATATACCCCAAAAACTTGAAAGCAGGAACTCTATAAACAGGTATTGGTATACCCATGTTTATTACAGCACTATTCACAATGGCCACAAGGTAGAAACAACTCAAATGTCCATTAATGGATGAAGGGATAAATAAAATGTGGAATAATAAACAATGGAATATTATTCAGCTTGAAAAAGAAATGACAGAAATACTGATCCATGCTACAATGTGGATAAACCTTGAGGATACTGTGCTGGGTGAAATAAGCTGGTCATAAGGACAAACACTTTAGGATTCCAGTTACATGAGTTACAGTAACCAAACTCATAAAGACAAAAAGTAGAGCAGTTGTTTCCAGAGGTTGGTGGGGAGAGAGGGCTAGGGAGTTACTATTTAATGGTTAGAGTTTCAGTGTGGGGGGATGAAAAGTTCTGGAGTTGGGTAGTGGTGATGGTTGCAAAATAATGTGAATGTGCTTCATGTCACATACTTAAACATAGTTATAATGGTAATTATTTTAACCACAGTTAAAAAAAAACAATTACAGTTGATCTTTAAACAACACAGGTTTGAGCTATGATTCCACTTATATGTGGATTTCTTTTTTTCAATAAACACTGTCTATTGGAAAAAATTTGCAGAGATTTCCTTACTACTGTGAAGCAGTTGTGTTAGTTATACTAGACCACAATAAAGCAGTTGTGTTGCTGCCTTTTTGTTATCAATGCATGAATTATTACATCTCTAAATATGAATTTCTTCACATTGTCTTTCAGTTTTGATGTCTAACATTAGTAATACGTATAATACATACAGTGTTTTGTATCAGCTAAGGTGATACTGATGTAGATAAACAGGTGACAAATGTACAGTATCAGTAAATGTACTGTAAATGTATTTTCCTTATAATGTTCTTAATGTTTTCTTTTTTCAAGCTTACTTTGCAGTAAGAATATAGTGTATAATACATATTAGCCAATTATTTGTTATTGGTAAGGCTTCTGGTCAGCAGTAAGCTATTAGTAGGTAAGTTTGGGAGAGTCAAAGTTATATACAGATTTTCAACTGGAGATGGATGTCAGTGCCCTTAACCCCTGTGTGCTTTATTTACTTATTAAATTGCTTTTGATTTATTTATTATCATGTGAAAATTAGTCTGATACTAATCTGGTACACTTCTAACATATTAGGAGTGAAAACTCCAATTCTTCAAACCATTGTTTAAGATCATTTAGGAAGTTTTCTTTCTTTTATCAAAAGATACACTTTACATGGGAAAAATATTACAAGATACATGCCTAATAAGTTCTTATACTACCACTTCCTATCATTTAAGACAAATGTGATTTCTGAAGAGAAAACATTTTCCCTTTCGAATAAAATCTGTAACAATTTTACTTATTATTTACTTATTCTAAATTAAGACCATGTCCTAGTGAGAAGGGAGGTATTGGAAACATTCACATTCTAGAGCTCTAAACAAGTCTTAAAGGGGTTTGATAGTTTTCCTCTCTATTAATATAATAGTATTACTAGTTATAACAATTTTAATTTCTTTTAGACTTATTTTGATCAATTTGCAATTAAAAGCCTATTTCATTTTTACATAGAGCCGTTTATGCATTAGGCAAAGCTGTAAAATCAAACCTCTTAACCTTTAAAATAAGTTTTTAAAATTGACTTTAGAGGGACAGGGGAAGAGGGAGAGAGAGACAAATATCAATTTGTTATTCCACTTACTTGTATTTATGCATTCATTGGTTGATTCTTGTATATGCCCTTACCAGGGATCAAACCTACAACCTTGGCATATCAGGATGATGCTCTAACTATTGAGCTACCTGACCAGGGCCTAATTTTTTTTTTTTATTGTAAAGGTTATTTTTAAAACAATACTATTACTTTTATATCTACATACATGGTAAAATATAATTTGAAATTATATCTATGCAACAGGACAACAAAATTTCCTGCTGAACTTTATTTCTACAACAAAGCCAGTAAAAAAAATTAAACATCACAGTTATAAGTACTGATTTTGAAGAATTTTTATAATTCAGCCAACTTTAAAGGTTAGTACTTCCAAAACAAACTCTAACTTTCTGTAAAAACCAAAACAAAAAACTATAAAAGAAAAATGGGCAAAAGAGTTGAACACTTCCCAAAAGATGATACACAAATGGCAAATAAATAATCACTTGTACTTTTCATATGTAAAACAGACACAAAATGAAAACAAATAATCCTAATAAAAAAGTAAAAAATTACAGCTAGATGTCTCACTTAAAATATAAAAAATGAAGGACAAAAAGAAGATTACCCACAAAAAAGACATTTACCTTCAAAGAATAACAAAACAAATGAATAATTAAAATATTGTTACAATTTGCAGGTCTTTGATTACAGCTAAGCATATTTTGTGTTTTTATTAAATCTCTTGTGAATGATTTATTCATGTGTCTTTTCTATTTATGTATTGCAGTATTAAAGTTGTTAGTGTTTTAAATTTATATCTTAATTACACAAGTAATACATAAATATAATGTTATGAAAATATTATCATTGTAGCACATGCTCAAGTCCCCCTCGATCCTCACTCTTAATCCTAGGCCCCTACTTAATTCTAGCCATCACCAGAGGTAGCCATTGTTATCAGTTTGGTGTGTAAGCCTGTAAATCTTTTTCTGTATGTGTGCATGCATGTTTGTATGTGTATAACATTTTTATGTGTGTTGTAATAAAACTGTATTGTTCCTTTGTTCTGCAGATTGATTTTTTACCCTTTGTCTTATTTCAATATAAATACATATAATTGCTGCATAGTGTTCCATTGTATGCATATATCATAGTTTATTTAACTATTCTCCTATTGAAGGACATTCGAGTTGCTTTCCGTTGTTTGCAGTTACAAATAGTGCTTCAGTCAACATCCTTTCACATGTACAAGTCTATCCTAATGTAGAGAGCAAGAAGTAGAATTTTCTAGGCCACAGAAAATGAATGTATTTTTTTTTAAAATGGATATTGCTATGTTTTCTTCCAAGGTAGTTCCTTCCAACTTAAACTCCTACCAGCAGTGTATGAGTTTCTTTGTCTCTACACCCTGATCAGCAATTGGTATTTTCAGACTTTGAAGTTTTTTCCTATTGATGAATTTTTTTTAATGTTACTTGTGGTTTTACTAGTGAAGTTGAGCATTTTTTCGTGTTTACTGGTTGTCTTTCTGCTTTCTGTAAATTGTCTAGTCATTCCATTTGCCCACTTTTATTGGGCTGTTTGGTTTAATAGTTCTTTATAAGTCTTGTTTAGCTATCTTTGCTTATATGTGTTGCATATATTTTCACTGTATTTGAACTCTATATAACAAAACAATCCTTTGTCATCTTTGTTGAATATATTTTTCCACATCTGTTTGTCTTTTGCTTGTTCCTTTTTTTTTTTTTTCCTATTCTAATTGGCATTATTTCTTCCTTTAAATATTTGGCAGATTGACCAGTGGAGCCATCTGGGCTTAAAATTTTCTTTGTTGGAAGGTTTTTAATTATGGTTTCAATTTCTTTAATAGTTTATATTACTAATAATATTTTCTGTTTGTCTTTGTATCAGTGTTTGTAAGTTCTGTTTTTCTAGGAATTTGTTTATTCATCTTAATTTTCAAATTTTTGGCAAAAATGTAGTGATTTCCATTTATTATCTTTTTATCTTTGTAGGGTTTTATACTGATGTATCAGGTTTCTAATTTCTTTTTTATTTTTTTATTATTTTTATTTTTTGGTTTTTCAATTACAGTTGTCCATTTTTTCCCCATTTCTCACCCCCACCCAGCCCACCCCTTCTCCCACAATCATATCCCTCCCCGTTGTCCATGTCCATGAGTCATTTATACATGTTCCTTGACTAAACCCTTCCCTTACTTATCCCCCTTCTCTCCCTCCCCTCTCCCCCCTATTGACTGCTATTCTGCTCCTTGTCCTATTTAGTTCGTTTGTTTGTGTTGTTCTTTAGTTTCCTGTATTAGGTGATATCATATGGTATTTTGCTTTCTTTGCCTGGCTTATTTCACTAAGCATAATTCTCTCTAGTTCCATCCATGTTGTTGCAAATGACAGGAATTCCTTCTTTCTTTCTGCTGCATAGTATTCCATTGTGTAAATGTACCACGGTTTTTTGATCCACTCATCTACTGATGGGCACTTAGGTTGTTTCCAGCACTTAGCTATTGTAAACAGGGCTGCTATGAACATAGGGGTGCATAGGTTCAGTTTTCTAATTTCTGATGTTGTTAATATGTATTGCTGCTTTTCTTGCTTTTTTTAAATTAGTCACTCTTACCAGAGATATCAGTTTTATTAACCTTTTTCAAAGAAACAACTTTTGGTTTTCTGAATCCTTCCCAATGTATATTAATATCACTTCATTTTTGAATAGTGTTTTTACACTGCGTATAGAATTCTGGCTTAGTAACAATTTTCTTTCAGCCCTTTGAAGATAACATCCCATTATTTTCTGGTTTCCATTTTTCTCTTTCAGTCAGCTCTTAGCTCCTTTGAAGGTAATTGTCTTTTCTGTTGCTAATTTTAATATTTTGTCTTTGTCCTTCATTTTGACAGTTTTAATAATGTCTAGCTTTAATTTTCTGCACTTTTTAATTGGGATTATGAATTTTCATCTTACCCTTGTTTTATATATGGAAATTTTAAGTGATTATCTAATGGAATCTGTCTTTTCTTTGGTAGTTTCTTTTATTTATTCTGTTTTGGGAAGACCTAGCCATTCTTGGCTCTTGGGTGTTGAAAAATTATGTTCTGGGTTTTCTATGGAGATAATTTTAGTGTAGAATGAGAAGTGGAGAACTAAATTATTTTAATGCTACATCTTCAAATCAATTACAGCAAATCAATCATTCTAACAAAATTTTAGTTTAACTATTTTCAGTTTTGATGTCAGTAGCTGCATCTCTTTAAAAGGAATATGCTTTAATCAGTTTTTATTTTATCTCTGTTCCTCATCAATTTTCCAGGTCAGCACCCATGTTTTTCATGTAAGGTGTCTGGTCCAGATTTGAAACGTTGCTCTGTTGGTGCTTGCGGGAAATTTTATCATGAAGCCTGTGTCCGCACATTCCCCACGGCCGTCTTTGAATCAAAAGGTTTCCGCTGTCCCCAGCACTGCTGCTCTGCCTGCTCGATGGAGAAGGATATCCACAAAGCAAGTAAAGGTAAAACAGAGCTAAGGAAGAGGGCAAAGTGTTTTTCTTCTAAGTTCAGTAGCAAATAATAAACATATTATTAAAAAACATTAGGAATTCTCTCTGTTTATGTGTAGATACATGAGCTCAGTCACAATAGAGCTTATTATAAGTAGAAATTAGGTTCTAATTCAGACCATGAGAAGAAAATTCCACATGTTCAAAATTACCCTTGAAAATTTCTTAAACAGATGCCATATTGGAGACCACCATCTCTTCCAGCATTGGAGCAAATTTTTCTTTGGTCTTTAGATGGGCACTGCATTTAAGGGTCATGTAGTGTGGGAATGATAGAGCCAAACTAGTGAAGAAAAAATAATTTTTATCATACTCTAATCAGCATCACACAGGAACCCAAAAGAACCCAATTCCAAAAATCTCAATTTATGTATCCAACTAATGCCTTATTATATAGATTCCTTTATGACTTGTCTTTAAATAGGTCGCATGATGCGATGTTTGAGATGTCCAGTAGCCTATCACTCTGGAGATGCTTGCGTTGCTGCCGGAAGCATATTTGTGTCCTCCTACATTCTCATCTGTAGTAATCATTCCAAACGTAGCAGTAATTCGTCCTCTGCTGTAAATGTAGGCTTTTGTTTCGTTTGTGCAAGAGGTGAGTGTCAATCCTTTCTATTTCTTCCTGAGTTCACTGGCCTATTTCCCCATAAAAATAGTTTCAGTAATATCTCTGAGAGAGATTAACGTTTCTCGTAACTAGTCCCTTATATAACATTAGACGTTCAAATTGTTAGAATATTAATTCTTTGATAAATTAAGCTAAAGTCTACATGTTTTTTAATAACTTAGAATCACACGTAAGTTCTTAGCATTTCTGCTTAGAGCATCAAAAAATTAATCTATTCCCTTCTGCAAACAATTCTTTTATTCAAAATATACTCTTTCCATGTCATATTCTTTAATCCAGAGCTTGCAACTTATTGAGATTTCATTTGGCAGGCAAACTGAGCACATTTATTTTTTAATTGTTTATGTTGTATTTTATCATATTTTGGTCTGACACTGAGGAAGGCCTGATGGGATACAGCCAAGGCAACACATGTGGTGGTGTTGGTTAAAAGCCAGCAGTACAGGCTGTTGACATTTAGGTATGCCAAGAGATTGATCAACTAAAAACAATAGTGTGTCCCTTAGGGGTCAGTGAACTTGAGTTTGTGATAAATATAAAATAGAACTTCTTTAGACTGTACTGAAGGAGAGGTTTTCTGCTTTGTTTTTGTTTTTTGCTGTAGGAGATGGTTCTTTTAATTTGCTGAAAGTACCATAAAGTATTTTTTAATAGAATTGAGGTAGTATGATAGATCTTGAGTTGTTTTGCTTTGTATCTCTCATTTTAAAAATAATAACTAGAGGAAATGGGCAGTAGAAGATTAAATAAATGGTAGGTAGTCTGTTTTATAGCAGCCAGCTGAGTCCATTGTATATACTGCTTTCAGTGTGTGTGAGTTTTGTAAGCACTTGGGGTTGTTGCCATTGGAGGAGAAACATTATGTCTTTCATTACTAGAGCAATTACACAATTGTATCCTTCTCTGAACCTGACTGTTTCGTGGAGGAGTAGATCTGAAATGTTTCATGCCACATTGTAACAGGCAACTGAAAGGATTCAAACAGTCAAAAGAAATAAAGTTACTACTAGTATCTTTTCCATCTCCCAATCCCTAAGAAAGTAATGATAGCATGCAAATACTGATTTACCCAATTGGCTTTAGAGATCTCTAAACAGATGAGTGCCGATGAGAATATCAAGTCTCTGTCACTTTGTTAGTGTTTTATTCCACCATTCTAGGCACTTACTTTTACTCACTTTTACTAGAGGTGTGTGTGCGTGTATAACTGAGCCAGCATTTTAAATGTCAAGTTTTAACTCTAGTTGTGACTTACTTTGGAGTACATTCCGAATCAAGTACCATTAGTATATTAACCAATATTTCTTTGGCTCTATTTCATTCAGTAATTGGGAAACTTTTAAGACAGGTATTTTCAATTTAATACAGGCAGAAAATAGCCCATTGTCAAGGAACCTTGTTTTGTAGAAAATCTAGCCATTTTGTTAAGTTTAACTTAAATGCCTTGATTAAAAGGCTGAGGTAATGGAAATGAGGTGAAACCCATGTTTTAACAAAAGGATCTGTATTTACTTCTTATCAATTTTACGATTCTAAAGACTTACTATATTTAAATGCCTATTTAAGCAAGATTATGTAATTCCCAGATATTTTAACTGAAACTTAATCCAGTAAACAGAAACTTTCATTTTCCTTTCCAGAATTTTACAGAAACTTATTCTAAATAGATCAGATGTTGGGATTTAAGAAGGCTTAAAAGGTTTTCAGAAATACATGTGTTCTTTATTCATTATTTATAGAGGTCTCCTTTTTAAAAAGAGACCTAATTGTAATAAATCCATGCATTAAAAAGATTACTTTAATCATTTATGTTTTGGTATTATAAAACTTAGCTTATCTTGTTTTTGTTTCTTGCCTCAATTACTTTTTCTTCTTGGTTATTGCTGTTTAAAACCATGAAGCTAATTCTTAAGGATATAATTATCTAGAAATATTTTTAGAAATATTTCAAGGTTTAGATGAACATTGCTCCTTCCTTGTCCTCCCCATGGTGCCATAGGAAATGTTCAGTCATATTTCAGTGTAGTGTACAGAGGGGGGCAGCAACAGGTTTATGGTTGTGAGTATGCAAAACAGTTTATTATTGGACTATTATTTATTAATTATTATACTATTTGTTGTATTATGTAAACCTGCTTTTGCCCACCCCTGTATATTTAATTTAGCACCTTTCATTAGGAGGCTAGTGTAAAATAATAGCTAACTTCTATGCCTTTCTTTGTAATGGTAATTTTAAAGATTTTTGCTCATTTTTAGAGAGAGGGGAAGGGAGGGAGAAAGAGTGGAAGAAAAACATTGACTGGTTGCTTCTTGCGCCTCTTGTGCCTCTTGTTAGTGCCCTGACTGGGGACTGAACCTGCAGCTGAGGCATGTGCCCTAACTGGTAACCGTTTGACCGTTCAACCTTTCGCTTTGCAGAATGGCACCCAACCACGGCTGTAATAGTAATTTTAAATGGAGAGGTTAGTTTAGGGTTTTCTTTTAATTTTAATAATAATAGTGATTTATTTTGCATCTGCAAACCAAACTTTACTAGATACTATCTGAATATATTTCCACAATTGCTCTAAGAAATTCTCCATTTTATGTGGATGAGAAAACTGAAGCCCAGATGAAATAATTTACCTGGAAGTAACACAAGTTGTTAAATAGAGGGACCAGCATCTATACCTGATTTTTCTTATTTCAAAACCCGTGTGTTTAATATTACACCGCTTCTCTCTGTTAACTTTATGAAATTCATTTGACATTATATAACTTTTATTCAAAGATTCCTATATTATTACCAATTAGCAATTTCAGTTCCATTCTGCCACCTGGATCAGAGATGTTTCTGAAATCTGTCCCAGTGTAAGATAACATCCACAGAAAAAAGTAAATGGTATCCTCTTTAAAGACAAAACTCTTTCCTCTTCTCAAAATAATCTCTCTGAAACTGCTGTCATGATTTGTATTATTAAGTCCCAGGTAACCAAATAGAGAAATTTCCCCTGGCCTTACAGTTCCCCAGGTTTAGCATGGCCTGTAGCTGTATTATGAATCTAACTACGGGAAGGGGAGCGGGAGGGAGAAGAGAAGTGGGTGTCAGTGGGTTAGAGCAGATCTTATGTTTTCCTCTAAATAGGATAGCTCTAGTAGTAGATCAAAAGGACTGTTTTTTATAAAGCCTTAGGTTGGTAATCACTTTATATCATGGCAGAGAAAAAAATTTAAATGGTTTGTATCACCTCAGTAAAGTTCAACAAATTATGGCCCCTTTAAAATCTACATTGCATTGATAGAGAAAAGCTTCATTGTCTGGCAGAGAAAGCTAGAATCTATTTGAAAATATCTCAAGCTATGAATAGAGAGGAGAAACTCAGTTCTCCCTTCAAGTGCTACTTGATACATTGAAGGTAGATCAGGCTCTACTATGTTATGTAAATAATTCTTAGTAGTTCTAAATATTAATGAGTGTAGCTTTATTTCCTTCAGGGATTTTTCTGTATGATGTCAAATACAGTTTACATCTTCAGATTAATTTGGAGTTTTCTTCTGGGTGTGTAAGTTTCTACATAGGGATAAGGCATTGAGTCACTTAAACCCCCTTTAAGAACTATAGAAAGATTTTTCTGTCAGATCTTTCTTTTTCTTCATACTTCTTTTTTTCCTCCCAATTTTAAGCACAGCTACATAATAGGTGTTGGTTTATTTTTTCTCCTTATGGAATCATGGGTAGTTTCATTGCAGCTCATCTCTTTCTGTTTGTTTCGTATAGGGCTGATAGTTCAGGATCATTCAGACCCCATGTTCAGTTCCTATGCCTATAAGTCCCACTACCTACTGAATGAATCCAATCGTGCAGAGTTGATGAAATTACCTATGATTCCTTCTTCGTCAGCTTCCAAAAAGAAATGTGAGAAAGGTAAAAATTAAAATAGTTTATCTCTTGCTTTTATTTTTGCATTTCCTTTTTTTTTTTTTTTTTTTTTTTAATGAAGGGGGGAAATGTATGCCTGTCAAGCACCATCTGTTGCTTTTGGTAAACTCTGCCTTGGTGGTTGTGACTATCTTCATATGGCTGCAAAATTATTAAAAAGGGCTTAAAATAATTCCATTTATTGCAAATTTTTACTTACTCTTCTCCTTGAATAAATTTTTACACATTTCATATATGTATAGGTTGTTAAAATTGAAAGACTAGGATTTTGCTTAATATAGAGGAGTATTCTAAGGGCTTTCTCTTTTGCCTGATGCAGAACTACCTTTCATGTTAGAATATAATAGACACAGTGTAATTTGTTACTAACTTTCAACTAAATAGCAAGATTATTAAATAGAGGGAAAGCAAGATTTGGTTTTAGAATACATTCTGTCATTTTGTTTCTTAACTGTTTCTGTTAAGATGCTATGAAAACTAGTTGCCCTTCTCTTAGGATACATTAGTGGGCAGGATACCCAAATAGTGGATAGTGAAAGGCAGCCCAGCTGAGCTGAAGAACTGCTTATGGATAGTTTATCCACAGAGAATCAGGAGGTAAATGTATATCTGTATTCTCTCCGTTAATTTAGTCTGGAAGAAAATCTTATCTTGTGTTTAGTTATACATAGCATACATGTAATAAAAGTAAAAAATGGTTTAACAATAATGTATTATTTGAGAAGTTACTATCGCAGTGGGTAAAATAAATAACCTGGAAGGTGAAAGCCTTTTTCTGTATACAGCAGCCAGTTTCAAATTCTTTAAAGAAAAATTAATTCATACCTGATATACCAGGTACATTGGAAACGGGCCTCCTCCCCCGCCCTTCATGTTGCCTGCTTGATGTACCTTTGTTTTTCAGAATTCTTAAGTGGCAACCTATAACTAAAAGAAAGTATAACTAAGAAGCTGATTAGATTCTGGAATAGTAGGTTGGAGAGCTATTAGGTTTTTTGTTTGTTTGATTTCCATTGAAGTCACAGTATGTTACCTTACTGTTGACACTACCTACTTCCAAAACAAAGATGGTCATTGGTCTGACTAACTCCATAATGCAATAAAATTCGACTACCGGAGGCATTTTAGGAAATGCCTTTTTTTTCCTGCTGGTGCCTTTAAAATTAGATTAATTTAATTGTTGCTCACTTTGTTTTGAGTACGCAGTATTGACCTTGACATAAATTGAAATTATTTTGAGCCCTATATTTCCTCAGGTTGAACCCTATCTTCTCTTTGCACCCTAAAGCAGTTTTCTTGCATAGCACCAAGGTGGATTGTTCATATATTTATTTTTCTATTTCCCTTGTGTATTTTTTTTCTTTTTTCTTTTTTTGTCAAAAATCATGATGATTTTCACTGATGATTCTCAGTCTGTATTTCCTCTGAAATAAGACTTAAAACTCAGGACTATTTTATAATGTTAAAAATGGCCAGTCTGACTTTTTCATCAGCTCTACTAATCACATGCCCTCTGAAAGCTGTTTGCAAAGGCCGTTCTCCCTATTGGTCATTTCTTTCTGTTGGAAAAAAAATGGATTATCTTGTTTTAGTTTAAATTTATGGAAGAATACCTTACCTAGTCTAAGAGCACTCAGACAGCTAGTCTGTAGGTTGGAGAATTGGAACCATTAATCCACGTTGAGATTTTCAGACAAAGAGAAAAATCCCAATGATTGAAGTAAAAGTTTTTAAGCAGAGGAAATATAGTAATTTAATTCATCACTGATTGTATACGGATTTTCTTTTTGTTTGTATGTTAATCAGTTAGAAGTTTGAAAGTTTGCAGTAATACAAGATTTTCTGGAAAATTGATAGCAAACCTTCAAAAGGTTGGAGCATGTGATTTGATAAAGTTGTATAGGGGGCTCCTAACCTTTGGCTTATGAGACTAAATCTTAGTGAGCTTGTGGGTTATAGACCTGATTTTCCAATGAGAAGATGATTTTCTTTTCTTTTTTTTTTTTTTGCAGTAGATGTCTTTATCATATTTCATCTTCAGTGGTTAACATCCTTCTTTGTCACTTGTTGAAATACCTATTACAGATACCTACTGTCCCCCCACCACCACCACCAAATCTTTTTCATTTCTTTGCATTTAGTAATATTATTTTGTTTTGTTTTCCACACCGTTTTGGTCTTAATCCAGAGATCATTTTGTGTATTTAAAAGGAGAGGATTTTGCTAGGGAAATTGGAGGGATCTCCTTACATGTGGTACTTCATTCTACACTGCTATTTACTTAATTTTATGCTATAAAGCAGTGGTTTTCAATATGAAGTTAGAAAAGACTTATGTGAACAAAATTTTTGAACTAAATATTTCAGAAAATCTAACAGGATCACACATTTATGCAAACTAAGGCTGCATGAGTTTATTTATATTTGGCTATGATTTAAACAATTCAGAGTGATAATGGTAGTTTTTGTTCCTGGATTCAGAAGCTCCGTTGGGCAGTTATATATTTCTTTGGTTTAATAAAAACAGGAAAAATGTTACTTTTAAAATGCAGGGGCTTGGGGTTTGGGTTTTATTTTTGGTTGATAAAAGATTTGAAAACATACAGGTCCATGAGGAAAGGCAAGTGGATCCTCGGTGATGAAAAAGTTGCAAACCACTGCTCTATAGCCTGTTTAAGATAGTTTATCTTCACCAAAAAGGTGATGATGTGTGTCCTCACCAGCTGGAGCAAGTGCAATCCTTTTGCTTTTTTATGTTCTTTTATTAGAAGAAACAAGTACTGGTCAACCTATTGCCTGTTTTCATTCTTGCTAATTTTATTATAAAGGGATATAGTCAACTGTGGCACTGGATTAAAATACAAAGATGACCATTGCTTGCTTTCTTGGCTCTCAGGGAGTAAAGGAAGTAAGCTGCTACATATGTCTTTGAGAATCTGCTCTCAAATCTACTCTAAATATTTCATGCACCTATTTTGTCATATGTTAAGAATTTTAACTTCCTGCTAAACTGATAGCTCAATAGCCCACATTTTACAGGGTAAGGAGTATAGTAATGTTTCTCTTACTATTCAAAAGCTGAGTTTCTGGCCACCAAAGCCTTGAAAACGGAAGATGCTAAATCTGTGTATTTGTTTTCTATTTTAATCCATCACCATAGACATGATTCCATCCCTTTGTTATTTTCTCTCAATTTGAATCAAGTTAATGCACTTAAAAGGTCACTTTCTTCTTTTTCTTTCTTTTTCTTTTTCCTCTTTTCTCAGTTATTAAGACTGTTTATTTGTTTCAAGGTGGAAGACTGCTCTGCTGTGAATCATGCCCAGCTTCCTTCCACCCAGAATGCCTGAGCATAGAAATGCCAGAAGGCTGCTGGAATTGTAATGACTGTAAAGCTGGCAAGAAACTACATTACAAGCAGATTGTTTGGGTGAAGTTGGGAAATTACAGGCAAGTTTCCCCAAAGACAAAGAGGAAGTATTCAGTCATTGTTCATACTAGGTTCATAATCTGTTTACAAACAGGCTAGGAGATAGGTAGAACAGCAGAGCTACTTCCAAAGGGAGGGAGGGAAACATTTTGAGTTTGGGGTTTTAGAGGATTGGGAAGGTTAGTTGTGAATTTTTTTTAATTGGTTGGTTGACTTTTAAGTTCTAAAGTTATTTTATACTAATGAACTATGTACTAGTAGATTTTAGAATAAAAGTTCTCATGTGGTTAATAGGGGAGATGTTTTCTTTTTGCCCTAATTAGATTTATATTGATTTGTGATTTCTAATAAAATGAAGAGTTTTTTCCCGGCCCCTAAATCTGGTCCATTTTAGTTCAAGCTAGAAGCTCTAAACTGTGTGTAGAGATATTTTCAGGATTTAAAGAGACTGTTTCATTAAGAGCCTTCAGTTCTTTTTTCTTTTTTTTTTTTTTTAAGATTTTATTTATTTATTTTTAGAGAGAGAGGAAGGGAGGGAGGAAGAGGGGGAGAAAAACATCAATGTGTGGTTGCCTGCCTCTCGCACACCCGCAACTGGGGACCTGGCCCACAACCCCTTACATGTGCCCTGACTGGGAACCAAACTGGCAACGCTTTGGTTAGCAAGCCACTGAGCCACACCAGCCAGGGCAAGAGCCTTTAGTTCTAAAGAGAATGAGTAAGAAGTATTTGTGGTTATCATTATTTTAATCAAACTTTCTCCTTTTAAGAAGCCTGTTTGTTTGTTTTTTTTTAATATGTTTTTTTGATTACGCTGTTACAGTTGTCCCAATTTCTTTTCCCTTTGTTTCCCTTGACCCAGTGACCCCCTCCCTCCGTTTGTCCCCTCACTTAGTCCATGCCCATTGGTTGTGCATATAGTTCTTCTCAACATCTTCCTGTCTACTCCATTCCCTCCAACTATGCTTCTTGATTCCTGTACCATCTCCCTCCCTTTCCCCCTTCCCCCTCCCCGCTGATCTCCCCCTAAAATGTTCCCCATACCTATAGTTCTTTTCCCACTCTCATTGCCTACTTACCATATTTCCCTGAAAATAAGACCTAGTGCAATTTTTTTCAAGCTTAGAAATATAAGGCCTCCCCTGAAAATAAGACCTAGCGGCAGTCATTGCTACAGCTCCCCTCAAATTCTTGATGGAATTAGAGTTTGGCTGGTTATGCTGATGTTTGTGATGACATGACTACAGTATGTTAATAAATGTTGTTTTTTTTGTTCAACAATAAATGTGAATTCTTGTTCATGGAAAAATAAGACATCCCCTGAAAATAAGACTTAGCGTGTCTTTAGGAGCAAAAATTAATATAAGGCACTGTCTTATTTTCAGGAAAACACAGTAGTTTACCTTTGTTTTGATTCCCTAGCTTCTGTTGTTGGTTGTTGTGATACAGTTTTCATTTTAATGTTCATAGTTTTTATCCTTTTTCTCCTAAACAAGTCGCTTTAACATCTCATATAACAGTGGTTAGCTCCTTCAGTTTTATTTTGTCCTGGAAGCACTTTCTCTGCTCTTCTATTCTGAATGACAGCTTCGCTGGATAGAGTAATCGTGGTTGTAGGTTTTTGCTTTTCATTACTTTGAATATTTCTTGCCAGTCCCTTCTTCCCTGCAGAGTTTCTTTTGAGAAATCAGCTAACAGTCTTATTGGGACCCCGTTGTACGTAATTCTCTTCTCTCTTGCTACTTTTAAGAGTCTCTCTTTATCCTTAATTTTTGACATTTTGATTATAATGTGTCTTGGTGTGGTTCTCCCTGGGTCCAGTTTTTTTGGAACTCTCTGTGTTTCCTGGACCTGTAAGTCTTATTTCCTTCCCCAAGTTAGGAAAGTTCTGCTTCATTATTTTTTCACATAATTTTTCAATTTCTAGTTCTTCTTCTTCACCTTCTGGCAACCCTGCGATTCGGATGTTGGCCCGCTTATAGCTGTCCGATAAGTTTCTGAGCCTCTCCTCATTTTCCTCACTTCTCATTTCCTCTTTCTGCACTGGTTGACTGTTCCTTCGCTATGTTCTGATTTGTTGATTTGATCCCTGGTTTCGTATGTGTTTTTGTTCATTGCAGCAGGACTAGCCTTCATTCCTTCCCTGTCTTGTTTAAGGTCTGCTGTTAGGTCTGTAAGCATTCTTATAACCAAAGCTCTGAACTGTGCCTCAGAAAGATTTCCTATCTGCTTCTTCGTTAGATTAGATATTTGCTGTCTGGTCAGTTGTGTCACTGCGATCTCTATCATGGTCTGTGCCATCCTGACAGTTTTGTGTTTATCTTTGATCCCTGGGCGGGGTTGTCACACCTCCTACACTATAGGGGGTGGAGCCCCATGCACTGGTCACTACCGGGCAACCCTTCTCACCATGCTGTGGCGTTTTCTGTGGGGGTGGGGGTCCAAAATGGATTCCTGCCATTCACTCTCTGCTGAGAGACCGGGAGCCTCCTCCTCCATCCCCACCCCCTCCGAGCCTCACAGTCCAGGACAATGGGGATCTGCCTTCCCCGGTGTTGGAATCATAAGTGGACGGATCTGGTCTGCAGCCGGTGGTGCTCTCCAGGCACTTCTCATCTCCCCTTAAATATGGGTGTCTGTGCTTACCGCTGTCCTGCCGCCGACACCGCAGCTACCGCCGCCAGCACAGCTTGACCTCTCCGTCCCAGCATCGCCCCTCCTACCCATCCGGACGAGCACCGCTTCTTTATAACTTCATACGTTGGACTTCCATGTAGTTTTATTTTCTGGAACTTATGCTTATTTCTGGTTTTTTGGTAGATGTATTCCTTCTTAGTTGTAGAGGGAGATGGAGCACGTCAGTCTAGGCCTCCATCTTAGCCAGAAGTCACAAGCCTGTTTTTTAACAAGCCTTCACTGAACAGGGATAATGATGTATTTTTATAACTCTGCATTCTGGATTTTGAGGCATATCCTTATCATTTACTAAGAACATAAACACTATTCAAGAAAACACAATGGAATTCTGCTTTTCAATTAGAATCCTAAGTAAAATATATTTCTATAGAACTTCAGACATACTGTAATGTATGTATATTTTAGCAAGGACTGTGTTGTTTTCTCTGTATTTTAAATATGCGACTCACTTGCCTGTTTAACTTAAACATTTTTCTTTTAATAAATACATTTTATTGATCATACTATTACAGTTTCCAAATATTTCCCACTTTGCCTCCTTTACCCCGTACCCCCATTCCCTCCAGCAGTCCCTCCTCTTAGTTAGTGTCCAGGGGTTGTGCATATCAGTTCTTTAGCTTCTCCTCTTCCTATACTATTCTTAATGTCCCCCTGGCGATTTCGTACCTACCAATTTGTACTTCTTAATCCTTGAACCTTTTCCCCCATTCTCCTACTTCCCCCTCCCAACCTATAACATTCCAAATGATCTCCATACCTATGATTCTGTTTTGGTTCTGAATGTTTGCTTTTTTTTTTTAAAGATTTTACTTATTTATTTTTGGAGAGAGCAGAAGGGAGGGAAACATCAATGTGTGGTTGCCTCTCGCATGCCCCCCACTGAGGACCTGGCCTGCAATCCAGGCATGTGTCCTGACTGGGAATCGAACCAGTGACCTTTTGGTTAGCAGGTCAGCGCTCAATCCACTGAGCCACACCAGCCAGAACAGTTTATTTTTTAGATTCAGTTGTTGATAGTTGTGAGTTTATTGTCATTTTAATGTTCATTGTTTTTATCTTCCATTTCTTATATAATTCCCTTTAACATTTCATATAATAATGGTTTGGTGATGATGAACTCCTTTAGTTTTACCTTGTCTGGGAAACACTTTATCTGTCCTTCTATTCTAAATGATAGCTTTGGTGGATAGAGTAATTTAGGTGATAGGTTTTTGCTTTTCATCACATTGAATACTTCTTGCCAGTCCCTTCTTGCCTGCAAAGTTTCTTTTGAAAAATCAGCTGATAGTCTTATAGGCACCCCTTAGTAGGTAACTCTGCTTTTTTCTTGCTGCTTGTAAGATTCTCTCTTTATCTTGAATCTTTGACATTTTAATTATGATAGGTCTTGGTGTGGTCCTCTTTAAGTCTAGCTTGTTTGGGACTCTGTGCTTCTTGGACTTGTATATCTATTTCCTTCACCAAATTTGGGAAGTTTCCCTTCATTATTTTTTCACATAAGCTTTCGATTTCTTGCTTTTCCTCTTCTCCTACTGGCACCCCTATGATTTGGATGTTCGCATGTTTAAAGTTGTCCCAGAGATTCCTAAGCTTCTCCTCATTTTTTTCAATTCTTGCCTCCTCGTTCTGCTCTGGTCGACTGTTTTTTTCTTCCTTATGTTCCAAATCATTGATTTGAACCTCAGTTTCCTTCCCTTCACCATTGGCTTTGTGTGGATTTTCCTTTGTTTCACTTAGCATAGCCTTCACTTCTTCCCTTATGCATTTGTTGTACTTAAGCATATCTCTCAAGCCTGTGAACATTTTTATCACTAGCATTTTGAACTGTGTGTCTGTGAGGTTGGCTGTGTCCTTGTCTGTGAGGTTGGCTATCTCCTTGTCACTTAGTTCTCCCACTGGAACCTTGATCTGTTCCCCCTTTTGGTCCATACTTCTGTCTCCTCATATTGACAGGCTCCTGTGTTTGTTTACCTCTGTGTCTTAGGTAGAGCTATTGCACCTGTTACATTGTAAGGGGCAGAGCTTTAGGTATTCATCAGTACAGGACAACCTGTTTTACCACGTTGTGGTGCTGTGACAGGGGGAGGGGTCTGAGAGGGAACAATGCCACCTGATCAGCACTTGCCCCTTTTCCAGGCATTCTCTCACTTCTGTATTGGACTGGCACCTCTCTAGCTCTTGCCCTGGCCGTTGTTCCCAGAGTGGGTGGGTCTGTGGACATCTTAGGACTGTGGGGGCCCTTTAAACAAGTGGACTCTGTTGAGACACCAGCAATCTCCTCCTCCATCCCAACTCCCACTGGTTTGCACAGTCAGAAGCAAGGAGACTTTGGTTTCCCCAGAGCTGGGACCGTGAGCTGCGCAGTCTGGTCTTTTGCTGGGAATGCTCCCCAGGTGTCCCTCCTGACTTTTTAAAATGTGTGACTGCGCTTTCTGCCGGCCTGCTACTGCCGCAGCTGCATCTGCCGCTGCCACCACCGCACCACATCTTCTCTGCCCCAGCTCTGTCCCTCTTACCTGTCTGGATGAGTATTTCTTCTTTGTATCTTTGTTTGTTGGACTTCCATGTAGCTCGATTTTCTGGAACTTCTGCTTGTCTCTAGTTTTGAGATAGTTGTACTCCTTCTTAGTTAGGGAGGGAGATGCAGCATGCCTGTCTGTGCCTCCATCTTGGCTAGAAGTTCTCTCCATTTCACTTAGCTCTTTTTCTGGAGTTTTGATCTGTTCTTTCATTTAGGCCATGTTTCTTTGTCTCCTCATTTTGACAGCCTCCCTGTGTTTGTTTCTGTGTATTTGGTAGAGCTGCTTTGACCCTCCCTATCTTAGTGTCATGGCCTATTATAGAAAAGCACACCTGTCTGGATGAATGTAGCTTCTTTAAATCCTGGGTTGTAGGACTTCATGCAGCTCGATTTTCTGATGAATTGGCATGATATTTGTTTTGTAGTCTAGTTGCAATTTTTGCTATAGTTATGTGAGGAGGCAAGGTATGCTTACCTACAATACACCTCCATCTTGACCAGAAATCAAAACTTTGTTTTTTAGCTGACATTAGTGCATTGAGGTTGAAAACCTTTAATTATTCATTAGATAAATAGTTTTATCAGGCGCATAAAATAAATGACTGAAAATTTTTAAATTTTGTATAGTTAGTGTTCATTTGATGATTTTACATACTATGAAAGCTTCACCTTTTAATTTCTGACTTGATCAGGTGTGGGAAATTGTCATGTGTGCCTCACAGATTGCTTCGTATAGTGATTGCTATGCTATTCAGTCTTCGTGGCATGAAGCAGTTATGCTTCGTTGTGCCCCAAAGTCCACCTTTCTTATGTTCCAAGATGAATTGGGTTCTGAAAATGACCAAAAAAATATTCACCTTGATTGATTAGAGTCAGAAAATGCTATTCTGAATGGGAGTGGTTTTTCCTTACCATACATCAGCTTATTCTCAAATGAGTCCCTTGACAACCAGAAATCAACTTTTATACCTTAAAGGACAATGTGGTTTTAAGAATGCCAAGTTTGGAGAAAAACATGAATTTTCTAGGATAGAAATTTGGTTTGGAATGATAATGGTAAGTTCTAATTCTTAAGATGGGTAATGGGTTCATTATTATTTTATTGTTATGCTTTATAGCTTATATTTTCATAATATATTCATATATTCTTTAATAAATTTAAGTTATTAATTTTTTAAAGAAAGAAACTAGATTGGGTGTTTAGGGTCTAGTTTAGTTTATGCTCACTATTTCATTAATAAATTTCTTAATCAGTGTGTTTATAAATGGTGTATGGTGTGAGCAGGGTTAAAGATAAACAAAGTAAAAAAAAGATAAGGTATTTTGTGTCCTTAGAATCTGCAAAGTACAAAACCTTTGTTTCCCTCCTGCCAGCCATGTAAAGAACAGTGTGATTTTCATTTTCTTCATCTAGAATTGTTTTTGGTTTTAGGTGGTGGCCAGCAGAGATCTGCAATCCCAGGTCTGTGCCACTGAACATCCAGGGCCTTAAGCATGACTTGGGGGACTTCCCTGTGTTCTTCTTTGGTTCTCATGATTACTATTGGGTGCACCAGGGCAGAGTGTTCCCTTATGTTGAAGGAGACAAAAGCTTTGCTGAGGGACAGACTAGTATCAACAAGACTTTCAAAAAAGGTAAGTTGATGATGTTTTACAGTGGCTCAAAACTAAGACTCCAGTGTTGATTTCTCAAGATCTTCCAACTTGCATATGACATGTTTCTGGTAGTAGAGAATTTTCACCAGGCTTTATGATCCAGCATCTGTAAGTTTCTAATACCATTAGACCCATAGCAGAATCTAGTCAATTAGAAAAATACATTTTCAGTATAGTAGGCTCTGCTGTGTATATGAAAGGAGTTTTTTCTTCAGTGATCTTTCCACAGATAGAGAAATTTTTCTGAAAGGTGTTTTCTTAAGTGAAGCTCCTTTACCACAGAAGAGTAATAGAACTTCCCATGAAAAGCCTTACAACTTTTTGCAACAAATTACCAGGTAGTTTGGTCTTCTGGGTAAGAGTAAAATGAATTGAAATCTAGTGCAAGTTAAAAAGCTTCTCTTGGGTTCAGTGGAAGCCTCTGATCATCCCCGAGGCAGCAGCTTGCACAGAGCAGTGTTCGGCCAGAAGTGAGTCATATCCTATTTCAGTGTTACCCTCCCCTGGTGCTAAGAGGTTATTTCCAGCATATGATTTTAAAAAGAAAACTACTGTCAACATTTCAGTGCATTGGGAAGGCAGTGTAAAACTACTCTTCTAACAGTTTTGTTTGTTTGTTTGTTGACATTTGCATACTTTGTTTGGTCTCATTGGCAGCTCTGGAAGAAGCTGCAAAACGTTTCCAGGAATTGAAAGCACAAAGAGAAAGCAAAGAAGCACTGGAGATTGAAAAAAACTCAAGAAAACCTCCTCCTTACAAACACATCAAAGTGAGTCTTTACCTATGAAAACATTGGTGTTTGATGAGGTGCAGTGCCCTCTTAGTAGCTAGAAGGCTCTGCGACTTGTGAAAACTTGCTAGTTATCACCCAATCTTCTGTAAAACAAACAGAGCTTTTATTGGAAACTACCAAGTGAGCTGGGAGCTGGGAGTGGGCAGCCGCTGTGTGCTGTGAAGGCGAGGTCTGTGATGAGCGCCCGTGGCACCTGGGAGGCCATGCCTTTGATGGGATACCCCGTTCCTGCTCCACCAGGTTATCCAAACCACGTGGGAATAAAGATAGTTGCCCCTTTGTCCAGATAGCCTACACTTGTTTTCAGTTATGAAATTTTCATCAACTAGTAGGAGGAGAACTACACAGGACAGATGAGTGAGAATTCACATCAGTTTTTGATATTTTTGTCAACTAAGGAGAGGCAGTTAATATTCTTAGCTTATTCATGGGGAAATCACAATGAAGAAAAAGAGCCTTTCTCAGAGTCACAAGGCAAGGCAGTAGCAGAGCCAAGAACAGCATGGATGATTCTGTTTAAACTCCGCCCTCTCATTTGTGATTTTGTTCTCTAGGCCAACAAAGTAATAGGGAAGGTACAGATCCAGGTGGCAGACCTGTCAGAGATCCCCCGCTGCAACTGCAAGCCGGCAGACGAGAACCCTTGCGGCTTGGACTCAGAGTGCCTGAACCGAATGCTGCAGTATGAGTGCCATCCACAGGTGTGCCCAGCTGGAGACCGCTGCCAGAACCAGTGCTTTACCAAGAGGCTCTACCCTGATGCGGAGATCATCAAAACGGAGCGGAGAGGCTGGGGTCTCAGGACCAAAAGGAGCATTAAGAAGGTAGCATGGGAGGGGCCCCGAGGAGTGGAACAGACCCCGACCTGTGCCTCTTAGCGATGCTTCAGCAGGGCTAAAATATGTAGGGGCTTATGGCAGAATCTTGAAACTTCCAAGCTGAGAGTTTGGCACGTCTTAAGCAAGGAAGAAGCTATAGGAAGTGGTAGTAATAAAATGCACATAAGCTTTGACTGTCTTTTTGACTAGTCGTAAAAAGGAGAAGGAACATTGGTCATTTTATGTTTGAAGTATTTTTTACTTGTTAAGCAAAATATATTTAAAAAACCTGGTAAAAGCAAAATAGTAAAATTAAAAATGTACTGGGATAGACACAAGCAAACCCAGGACTTTGCTCCAACATCATAGTTCATGCGCCGTAAAACCAGGGCAAAGGCAGTCCCCCTCCCTGAGCCTCGCTGTCCTCATTTCTACAACAGACAGGCCACCCCTGCCCTGCGCATGTGAGGGTTGTTGCATTATGTATGCAGAAGCAACTGGAGAAAGTTAAGTCCTTCGAGGCAATATTTCAAAGCAGTCTATTTGTTTAGCGCAAGAAATGTGTGTCCACTGCAGAAAAATTTTTTTTTTAATTATTCATTTTTAGAGAGAGGGGAAGGGAGGAGAGGGAGAGAAACATCCAGGTGCAAGAGATACATCCCTAACTCAGGACCTATCCTACAACTCAGGCTGGAAATCAAACCAGTGACCTTTTGGTTTGCAGACCAGCACTCAATCCACTGAGCAACACCAACCACGGCAGAGAAATTTTTTAATGAATATAACTCAAAGGATAGCTAATGTTGAGCACCACCAGATGCTGCAGAGAACGTTAAAGCTGTCAGAGGGGATAGCTGGTGACAGGGATTGCTACTTCCAGCTGATTGGTTAAGGAAGGCCTGGGGTGAGATTTGACCTGAATGTGGGAGGGAGAAGAAGGTCATGGAAATACATCTCGGAAAGAGTGTTTCAGACTGAAGGAAGAACAAGTACAAAGGCCTGAGCACGCTCCAGGAACATCAAGAAAGCCAGTGCACCTGGCAAAGAGCAACAACGAGAGGAGTGGCAGGAAAGGGATAAGGACAGAGGGGTAGTCAGGGCCTTATTGGCCACAGGATGGGAAATTTCTGGAGCACTTTAGCAGGGAGTGACTTGATCTGGGACTTGATGTATTCATTTTCTTCTGCTGCCTAACAGTGTTATCACAAACTTGGCAGCTTGGTGCATAACACACATCTTAGTATCTCGCAGTTTCCGGAGGTCAGGAGTCCGGGCAGAGCTTAGCTGTGTCCTCTCATGAGGCTGCAGTGGCGTGCCGGCCAGAGCAGGGCTCATCCGAGTGCCTGCACTAGGGGAGGACCTGCTCCCCTGCCTGCGTGGCTGTGGGCGGAATTCTCTTCTGTGCAGCTGTTCTTATTTTGTTATCCTTAGCTTCGAGAGGCCACCTGCAATTCCTTGACAAATGATGTTCCCCAACATGGCTCCTTGCTTCCTTACAGCCAACAAGGGAGAAAGACACTTCAGCAAGATGTGTGCTAAAATCATAATTTAACAAACTTGTATAGCCATATATATCCTGTCACCTCTGTCATACTCTATTGCAAGTCCCAGGTCCTGCTGCTCAAGGCCAGAGGATCACACAACCATGTGAACACCAGGAGGCAGGGATCATGGGGGGCAGGGGCACTTTCAGATCACTCTGCCACACTTAGGTTTTAAAAGAATAACTTGCCTGTAGAATGGAGAATTTATGATGATGGGGAAAGTGATAAACGGGAGACCATTATAACCCAGGAGAGATCATGGTGGTGGCATAGACGACTAGGGTTGTAGCTGAGCAGGATAGAAGAGGTTGGATTTCTGATGTCTTGAAGGACAGGATTTGTTAATGCATTGGACATGAGGATCGGGTTGCTTGATCAAAGGCCTTCCGTGTGTGAATGCTGTTATTTGATACAAAAATTCTAGTACTTAATGCCATGCATATCACACATACAAACTTTTACCTCCGATTTCAGGGGAACATTTGGAGCCATCCTGAAAACTGTCTATTATAATATCATGCTAATACCTTTTAATAGTAATTGGCATTTATTCTGCAGTGTATTCTAATTTATTAAATTAATGATATACAGTTGACCCTTGAACACTGCAGAGGTAAGGAATACTGACCCCTCACACAGTCAGAAATTCACATAAAACTTTTGACTCCCCCAAAACTTAAGTGGTGCCATGGAGGGTTGGTTCCAGGACCTCTGCAGACTCCAAAATCTGAGGATATTTGCATGCTCTAAATAAAATGGTGTACATCGGTGCATACAGTCAGCCCTCCATCTGTGTACTCCAAGCTACAGATGGAGAATAGTGCAGGTACTTATTGAAAAAACCCGTGTGTAGTGGGTCTGTGCAGTTCAAACCTGTGTTGTTCAAGAATCAGCTATAATCAGCAGAAAAGAAAATATGATCAGAATTATTCTGCCCTTTAGCATTTGAGGAATTGCTAATGTTCATCAATCAATCCTAGCTCAAAATATACAGTTACTGAAAAGCATAATGATAAAGACTTTGTAGCAACAAGGGAAAGATTTTTAGTACATTTAGGGGACAGAAGCCAAAGAAGAAATTGAAAGTACATAGTCCCCTTCTTTTCACACTTAAATTCCTGGAAATCAGCCCTGGCTAGTGTGAGTCAGTGGATTGACTGAGTGCCGGCCTGCAAACCCAAATGTCACTGGTTCAATTCCCAGTCAGAGCACATTCCTGGGTTGCAGGCCGGGGGTGTGAGAGAGGCAACCAATTGATGTCTCTCTTGTACACTGATGTTTCTCTCCCTATCCTTCTCCCTTCCTTCCCTTCTCTCTAAAAATAAATAAATAAAATTTTTAAAAAAGAGTGTTAAATACTGAATTACACCCTGTCTTTTGGCCACAGTTTTTAAGGACACATTTCTAGCATTTTTAAGATCCTTATTTTTATTTTTGTTTACTATTGAATTCACAGTTAATGCCTTTAAGTAAGTAACTCTTTGAGGCTAACAGTGTGTTACTTTAGACATCTGAAATAACTCTTTTACAAAATAGCTGGAAATATTTATTCATAATGGTATATCAGGTTTATGAGACATGCACTCATGTTTGATATTAGCACTTTAATTTTTCTATATTCATTCATTTTCATAGTATAATAAATACACACTATAATAAATGGTCCTCAAGCTTTTAAAGCCACAGAACCATTTCTTCATATGAAATCTTTCCTTGAATCCAGTATGTGGAAAAGGTGAAGTATAGCTGATTTGATTGAAATTCTGCTGTAGAGGGTTCCATTAAAGAAAATTTGCCATAAAGTAGTTAAGCACAGCCCTGTCCTCTTTTCTGCAATTTCAGTTACCCACAGTAAGTCACAGTCTGAAAATATTAAATGGAAAATTCTAGAAACAAACAATTCATTAATTTTAAATTGTGCACCCTTCTGAGTAATCTGATGAAATGTCACGCCGTCCCAGCCTGTCCCTCCTGGATTGTGACTCATCCCTTTGTCCAGCGTCTCCACACTGTGTACTCTCCCTGCCTGTTAGTCTTTAGTTGCCACCTCAGTTATCAGAGCAGGTATCACAGTGCTTGTGCTCAAGTCGCCTGTAGTGTACTTACTAACGGCCCCAACATGCAAGAGTAGTGATACGCTGGCAGTTCTGATAGGCCCAAGAGGAGCCGTAAAGTGCTCCTTTAAGTGAAAAGATGGAAGTTCTCAACTTAATTGGGCATTTTATCATCTTGCATCATCATAACAAGGGTGAGTACAGCACAGTAAGGTATTTTGAGAGAGCATAGTCACATAACTTTGATTACAGTATATTGTTATCATTGTTCTATTTTATTAGTTGTTTCTGTTCATCTCTAACTGTGCCTAAGTAAGTTAAACTTTATTATAGGTATGTAGAGGAAAAAACGTATGTATTGGGTTCAGTGCTGTCTGTATTTCAGACATCTTTTGGGGGTCTTGGAATGTATCCCCCATGGGTAAGGGAAACTACTGTATAGTAACACAGGTAGCATTCAACCAAGGTGGCAGTGAAATCTTCTACCATATAATAGTGCAAAGTGTTGTTCATCGGCTATGTCAGTGTCCAGACTGGATGTAGGAAAAGCTAGTTAAGGCTGACAGTGCAGAGCACACAGTCCTCGTGAGAAAGAACTGGAAGGGAAAAGTGAAGGAAAGAAGCCGTTCTGTCACAGTGCTGCCGGTGTAGGTGAAATGTTTCTTTGTCATAGCTTGTACAAGCAATACAAGTGGGAGAGGAAGCCAGAGGTCAGCTTTGGTGGGGACCGCTCCCCGCTGGAGCAGGGATGTAGCTCCTGGAAGCAGACGGGCGTTCCTCACTGGCCTCAGAGCAGCGAGCTGCCAGGGGAGACGCGACGTGTGCAGGTTAGGCTCGTTCCTTCCCGTCTGGCCCAGCAGCTTCTTCTGTTAACAAAAGTTGTAATCTTTTATTTTAAATATTTTAAAGAACATTGGCTCATATTCTTAATGATTTATCAAAGTAAAAATATTATAATATAGTGCTTCTCTTTAGATTACTGATACTTACTATCAGTTTATGACAGTAAGAGCTATGAGAAGGGCTACTGAATGTTTTTGTGTGGCGGGAGGAGGGAGGGACAGAAGTCTGATACAACGGTGAACAGATATGTTTTTATTTATTTTCTAACACATTGTTTTTCCTCAAAAACGTATAAGTAAGACTAACAAATCCTATAGACAGTGCTATGGTCCTAGATCAAATCAGCCATGCTTTTACAGTGAAAGGATGAATGATTATGCATTTACAAACAAATGTTGAATGTACAGTATTTACCCTTATTTAACGGCTGACTACACTACACACTGGTTAGAACAGCAAAATGAAAAGTAGTGACAATACCAGATGCTAGCAAGGATGTGGAGAAACCAAGTCTCATGCTTGGGAAGGTGTGGCGGGAATGTGAAATGATACAGCCACTCTGGCAAAGAGTCTGATGGTTTCTTTAAAAATTAAACATATACTTACTAAATGACCCAACAAGTTGCAGTCATGGCCATTTATCTCAGAAATAAAGACTTGTGTCCACACAGAAACTATCACCAGAATGTTCGCAGCAGCCTTATTTATAATAGCCCAAATCTGGAAACAGTTCAGACGTCCTTTAAGAGATGAATGGTTAAACACACCGTGGGGTATCCCCCTGCAGGGCACCCCGTAGCGGCATACAAGAACGAACAGCTGACACACACAACTTGGACGGATCTCAAGGGAATTAGCTGAGTTTCTTTCTAAACAAGCCAGTCTCAAAAGATTCCATTTACAGGATTTTCTCAAAATGACAAAATGATAGAAATGGAGAATAGATTAGGGGTGCGATGGGCTGGAGGAGGGACAGAAAATGGGCGTGATTATAAAGGAGTGGCACACGGGATCTCTGGAAACGGAGCAGTTCTGTACCTGGATTGTGGTAGTGGTTACAGGATTCTACCCCTGATAAAGTCCGTAGAACCACACATACGTGCGTACAAATGAGTGCGTCTAAAGTTGGTAAAACCTGAATAAAGTTTGTCCATTGCACCCCTGTCGATTTTCTTGTTTTAAGTAGTTACAGAAAATGTTCTAATTGGAGAAAACTGGGCGAAAGGTACACAGATCTCCTCTGCACTCTTTTTGCTACTTACCATGAATATCTATAGTTAGTTCAAAATAAGAAGTTATCCAAAAAAGAAAGAAAAGGCTCATTTGTTTCTGAATCAGATCTTTGCTAAGTCTTACCCCCAAAGCTACAGACTAGTGTTACAGTACAGCTTCGGGGCTCGCAGTAGCATTATCCCCAGATCTTATAGTGCGCTATAAGCGTGTCATGTGGGCTACAGAAGTAATATTGCCAGCAAAAAAAAAAGAGAGAGAAGCATATTATTACTTTTTGAGGCACCGGTACAAGGAAAATAGTGCCATCTGAATGCTCATAAATACCAGCAGCAATTTGTTTCTAGGTTTGAAGTTATATTTCTATGATTCTTTTTGGTTAATTCTCTTGGACTATATGCGTTGTGTAAGGAATGCTTTCTAAAACAATACACTGATCTCACATTTATATATTGCACGCTTCTCTGCAGGGTGAATTTGTAAATGAATATGTTGGCGAATTAATTGATGAAGAAGAATGCAGACTGCGAATCAAGCGAGCCCACGAGAACAGTGTAACTAATTTTTATATGTTAACTGTTACCAAGGTAAAATTGCATTTTTTTTTTTTTTTTGTAAGAGGATTTTTTTGTTTTCGTTTTCATGGTCTTAGGTTGAACTCAGTTTCCTCTAATTTGATCTTTTTAGGCAAATTATATTGATTAGCAGTGGCCAGTGCGTACCCTACTACAATGTGCTAGTTATAGCAGCATACAAAAGGAATGCTTATTGAAGCCTCACGTGTGTCATGTGGACAGCAGTGTGTGTGAAAGTGAACCAGGAATAGGGTTAACATATCTGGGTTTTAGTCCCAGCTCCTCTTAGTCACTGAAAGACCTGGCCCTCGGTGCCTTTATCACTGAATGAGATAATGAGCTCTATAATTCTAAGATATAAACCAACATTAAAATTCTGATGCAGCAAAAATTCTACTCTGGAAATTGTTCTGCACATTTAAACTTTATTTTTAAATGAGTTAGGAGAAATGGATGCTGTCATAAGAAAAAGGACCATAAAACTGCTGGTTTAACACATGCAGTTTTAAGTCCTGTCTGGTGCACATTATGTCCATTATCTCATTTTAATTCCTTCAATAGTCCTCTGATTTACAGAGGACAAGAAACTGAGGTCCAGCCATGATAAATGATTTGTTGAACACCTCGTAACAGTTTAATGACGAGCCAAGATTAGCACCCATGTTTCCTGTGTTCCAGGCCATCTGGAAAATCAAGTCAATATCATGTAAAAGAAGTATTATTTTAGCTGATAAGTCATTGTTTGAAAGCGTTATAACTTTTATGAACATATATTTTATAAACATAAAATGCCACTTATTTTTCATTGTTGATTGACTCCTTAAATCCTGCCCTCACTTCTAGTGACCCCCTCTAGCCATCTTTACGGCACACAGGAGGCTCCGTCTTCTAGAGCTACCCAGGTGATCAGAGTTTAAATTCAGGGGCCAACTGCTGACATTTGTACTGTACTTTGGACTTGAAGTAAAAATAGAACAAATAGAAAACTGCTAGCTTTGTGCAGTGGCAGTATCATAACCAATGAGGTTTATCCAATGGAAAAGAAAAAAAAAAGAGAAAAGAAAAAAACTACTAGAGAGTACATCCATTCCATCAATCAAATTTGCAAGTCTTCTTTCAGAAGCCAGATTCTCATTTTTCCTACTTACTTTTCATGGCCTGAACGCTCAGCCAGCCACCCCTGTTCTAGTTTTTGCTTCTTGCTCAGAGCAGAAAAGGAAGGCCGACAGCAAAACACCATAGTTCCCATCACAAGTAGCTATCTAAACTCAGAGCTCTCTAATCAGAATTGCTTTTAAAAACAGGAAAAAAAGAAATACTTTTCCTAAACATATGGCCAGCTAAGTCTTCTAAGCAGCATTATTCTCTGATCAGTTTGTTTCTAGAAACAAACAAAAAGGAACTAAATTCCACTTTGTCTTGATTGTTTTGACTTGAAAGTTATCAGACAAAATACAGAACTTAGTGAATTGCACAGACAGTTCCACATTTTCAAATTTGTCGGTTGGCAGACATGAGCTGGTAGCAAAATGCTGCTGCCTTGTGGCTCCTGACTGAGTAGGATGTTTCGAAGACAGGCTTATGTCTAGTTTAATGTCAAAGGTGCCTTTCATTTCTTTTCTTTCTGAAGGACCGTATAATTGATGCTGGCCCAAAAGGAAATTACTCTCGCTTTATGAACCACAGTTGCAATCCAAACTGTGAGACTCAAAAATGGACCGTGAATGGAGATGTTCGAGTTGGACTTTTTGCTCTTTGTGATATTCCTGCAGGTAAAAAAAAAAAAGTAACTTGCTCCCTATGTCCCCCTCCCTAGGAAGCAAGTATATCCTTTGAAAGTGGGACATCTTCAAGATTTGATGCTCAAATAAGATAGTTAAAGAGTTATATTTAGAATTGTTATCTGTCAGTAAGAAGTAAAAATCTGTGTCCTGCAAAAGGGAGCTTAGCAAGAGCCTTTCTGTAAGAGAGAATATTACAGAATTCAGTGTATCCATGATTCTGCTGAATTAATTCTCCAAGTTATTGCTGTCTATATAATGTAACCAGATGGTTAAGCTTTTGCTTTCTTTTTTAAAAGTATTGAAAGCCTGTGTTAACATCAACTGGTTTTTTGGGTTGTGGGTTGGGGGGGGGGGGTTGTTGTTTTACTTTGAAAAATCTGTTTCAAATTAGACATAAAAGCTTCTGAAGCCAGAGTTGCTGCTTTCATTTTCCCTTACCCATCCAGCGTCTTAACAGCAAAACTTAGTTTTTCCTTTGTTAGGTTTGTAGAAAAGTGGGTGAGAAGAGAAATGCTGTAGCTAAAAGAGATTTAAATTGTATTCCTAGATTCATTATGGATTATTCGAGCCCAGCTAGAAGAAAGCTGGGGCCTCCTACTTTGAATCACTGGATCTTTGATGGACATAATAAACCTGCACTTTGAACTCTTTTCTGATCATAAGGCATTAATTACTGGAAACAATATGGTTGTCATAATTCCATGGTCATATTGTACATTTAGAAATTGGATTAAATTAGCTTTAGAAAAGAGAGCTAATCTAGAACCCAGTTTTCTTAAGCAGAGATTTCAGAATCTTGGTCTCGATTACAGTTTTTGACCACCTCAGTGAAAAGGATACGATGACTTATAGCCTATTTATTTTTGCTGTAAGGATTGGTGGATGGGGATGTTTTCCTTGGTTATTTTCTTCCTTTTTTCTTTTTTCCATCACTCTTCATTATAGAACGTGGGGGAGGAGAAAGTTCATGTTGGAGTTATGTCTCTTTTTTCATTATGAGAATGTGTCTGTAGCATTTCTCTTCCCCTTGACTTGACTATGAATAATTATTTCTCTTCTGTTCTTAGGGATGGAGTTAACTTTTAATTATAACCTGGATTGTCTGGGCAATGGCAGAACGGAGTGCCACTGTGGGGCAGAGAACTGCAGTGGTTTTCTTGGAGTGCGGCCAAAGGTCAGTTGTGCAGGGAGTGCCGGGCCACCAGGAGTAAGTGTGGGGCGCTGATGAGGTTGGTTTATGGCCATCTCCAGAAAAGCTGGCTAATGGGGACCTGGTTTAGTTTGTGGATCTTCCATTGTGGTTACCCAGACTTGAGACTCTGACTTTCTAATGAAGCGTATCTTAGTAGGATCTACTAGGTTTTGAAAATGTATTTGTATTTCTGGTGGAATTTGAAGTTAGCAAAATCCTTTTTAAAAATTTTTAAAAATTCACAATATACTAAAAAAACATTGAATTGTACACTTTAGAATGGTGACTTTAATGGTATATGAATTGTATCTCAGTGTCCTTGGAATTAGTAAAAAAAAAGCACCTATTCAGAAATCAATGAAAATGAAGCCTTATTTTTATTATAACACTGTAGTGGGGTAAGTCCTCCTGGTGTTTTAGTTTGTTGAGCAACAGATGAATTTAAATGAATATGTTGTAGGATTTTCCCCTTCCCTCGAAAGCTTCATACTCTGCAATCACTAAAACTGATATTCTTTTTTCTTGCCAGTCGGCATGTGTGTCAACAACTGAAGAAAGGGCAAAAAATGCTAAGTTAAAGCAGAAGAGACGAAAAATCAAAACAGAACCAAAGCAGATGCATGAAGATTACTGTTTCCAATGTGGAGATGGTGGAGAGCTGGTCATGTGTGACAAAAAAGACTGTCCCAAAGCATACCACCTCCTATGCCTTAACCTGACTCAGCCACCGTATGGTAAGCTAGACCTTTAAGTCCCTTTCCCTGACTTGCATTTTTGCCAGCTGTGTGTAACTCAGAATGTATTCTCAGAATGTATTCCACTCTCCTTAGTGGAGCCATGGGAATCATTAAATAGGACAACCATAGCAAACAAAAATTATGCTAGTGAAAATCTGTCTCTTTGCAAATTTGGGATCCCTGTGAGCCAGGAAGGATTGGTTTCTTCTTTATTGTTACCATGGGTGAATACTTCGGACAGTATCTTCCAGCCAGACTAATGTTTGGCTGAAATTTGGAGTTGCATTCTGTTGAATTCAGTCTCTATAATCAGAGAAGGTGGGAACTTGGGTTTTTCATGGGTAATCAAGACAGGCACTAACTTGGGCTCTTTTCCAACCCCACTCCCATCCCCGCAATTAGGAAAGTGGGAATGCCCGTGGCATCAGTGCAACGAGTGCAGCAGTGCAGCTGTTTCCTTCTGCGAATTCTGTCCACATTCCTTTTGTAAAGATCATGAAAGGGGAGCTCTGGTTCCCTCTGCACTGGAAGGCCGTCTCTGCTGCTCTGAACATGACCCTGTGTCTCCTGTGTCACCAGAATACTGGAGCAAGATCAAATGTAAATTGGAATCACAAGATCATGGAGAAGAAGTAAAAGAATAAATGGGTGGTGATTTCCTTTTTTACTTTTTATTTCAATGAAAAAAAAGAGAAGCAAAAAGTAAATCGATGACGTGTTCCTAAGAGAAGAGGCCACGGCAGTGCACACAGCCTTTGCCATCAGCACTACCTTATCCAGCGAGAGTGGCAGCCTGCTCCTGTGGGCAGACACAGTTGGTGGCATCTGGCTTTTCTGTTTCATTTTGTTGGTTCGAGAATTCTGTTGTGGAGGGTTCGAGTCCTTTGGTCCTTTCTTGCCTTTTGTTGTGCTTCAATGCCTTTGCAGCTGGAAAAAAAGATGTCTTTGCTTTTAAAATAAGAAAAAGGAGAAAAGAAAGTTTGTTAATGAGATAGATGTAAAGTCCAGGATGCGTTCCTTGGGTGTAAAAAGCAAAAGTTGCCATCATTCCTTTATTTATTTTCATTTTTTAAATTTTTGAGAAGTGTAGTTCAGATAGTCCAATCAGTGTGCGTGTGTGTGTGTGTGTGTGTGTGTGTGTGTGTTGAGTAGGAATTGGAGAAAGCCCTCTAGCAAAGCAAACGATGATCTTTATATACCTCTTTACTGAACAGTAGCTAGGCTAACTTCTCTTACCCTTCAAAATGTCTTTCCTAGTCTTAGAGACGCGACGCGTTCCATGCAAGTGGTGAATCTGGCCTCTTGAAAACAAAATGTCTCAGTGGATTTTACCTTTGTGGTCTTAAACCAGGTGGGCTTTGTGATATGATAAGTTTACATAGGAAGGTATGTAATGTGCTTTCTGGTTTTGTTTTGGAGGAAAAAAAAGAAATGGATGTACTTACTGTGTTTGGAATGTTTTCCATTGACAGTGGGTATTTTTGATGAAGTGTGTTTCTGTGGATAGGAATGCATAGTGTTAGAGTGGCCATTCCTATTTCTTGACACACTGATAAAAGCTGCTAAAGGGAGATGAAAGGCACAGACCAAAAAGTTGGATCATGTAAGCACCATTTTCTGTCACACCCTGGTCTGACTTGGAAAGAATTAAAGACATTTTATTTCCTGTCCCTGCTTCCCTGTTCTAATCAAACATTCCCTTTGTCAGTTGACCCCTCAGTCTTGCTTCCTGATGAAACTACACAAATGAATTGGAATTGTATTTGAATAAATCTTTTTGGCTTAGTTCCTACTGGGGGGGTGGGGCATCCCAAAGTTATATGTCAACAATTTCTGTTTAGTATTAACCCGTAGTTATAATTGCCCACACCGAAGAAGGGAGGGAAAGCACTTCTGCAGGGTATATAAGAGCCACACAAACACACTTCATCTTCAGAAGCACTTAGGGAAAGCTCCCAAGAAAGCAGTGTTAGCAAAAATGGTTGGCTGTGATGTTTGGATTTCATGGAGCAGGTCTACCAACATGTCTGCCCACAAAACTCACTTGTTTTTAATGCTTAGGAATATGTATATTCCAGAATTCCTTGTATGAAATAATTAGTGATGTCAGACATTGTTGTAACACTGTACTAAGTAGAAGTCTAGAATTAGCTTGAATGAACGTTAACTTTCTCTGTGAATTTTGACTGCTTACAATTGCTGGTACCTGGTAGCGTTTATTTCCCCTCAAGAAGTACCTAGTGACCTTGTGAAGGTGGGGAGGGTAGATGCTCTACCACATTCCTTCAGTCGTGTTGTGTGTGTTCCTTTTTCTTATCGATCTAGAGCTCTTCTCTGGAAAAAAAGAAGCAAAGCTGTTTCGTGCCTCTCTTTTTTTTGTATGTAAATGTGCAAGTATACTGGATTTTGTCTTGTAAAAAAACAAAACAAAACAAAAAACACTACATTTCCTTTACTTAAGCTCCTAAACTGCCATTTGCCTGATTCTGGCAATTAATTCTGAGGTAACTTATTGGGCCTCCAAAAACTCTGTTGATTAGATATGGTCCCAAAAGAAAGAGCAGAATGGAAAACGCTGTACATTACCACCTGTAATTGCTACAAGTAACACGAATTATATCGCACCAAAACACTACACTTTGCTCTTGAACAATGATATAGTTTGATGTCCTTTTAAAAAATAATTTAAGAAAATCTAGGTTTTATCATACTAAAACTTTATTTTATATATGTATATGATAAACGTTTGCTTTTTTAAGGTTACTAACATGAAGGATTTCCTTTAATATTCGAAATGCAACTCTTGTTGAAACAGTATCCAACATGAAATCTTATCTCCTTAGTGCTATTTAATATCTGAGACTTTTATATGGTAAGCCAGGGTATATCCTATATACTACAGATACCTTAGGTTTAATTATTTTTACGCAGTTTCTTCATTGTGTCATATTTTGTTTGTATATCTATAACAGAGCTCTGCCGAGACTTCTTAATCGGGGGGGGGGGCGGGGGGACTCATAGGGTTGTTCTGCCTTTTCAGAAATCAGGGCAGAAGACAAAACAGCTACCCGCAGCTCTGGCGTCCTTGTCCATGAGTGTTCTTTAATGGTCTCAAAAGTGGTGTTAGTCATGCCAGTGCCAAGGAGATCTCCTGACTCCTCCATATGTTATAAAGTTGCAGGTTCCGGAAGCAAAAAAGCAAGTTACGCTTTTAAGTGTGCATAGTATACACGCACTGTGCTTGCCTGTGCTTCACCAATGAAATATTCCAAAAGACATATTGCTCACTCACAGTCTGTGATTGGTATTTGTTAACTTTTAAATCTGTACGTGGTGAGAACATAAATGGTTGGTTTTTATTCCTGTCCCAAAATGAAATAACTTAGAGCAGCATGAGATAATGATGGTTTTTTTTTTTTTTTTAACCTCATGTTAATTCTTTGGAAGAAGAAGTGAATATAAGATTTTAGATAATAAGCATAAAGCATCAGAAATTGGATCAGTAACAACTAAGAGGAAATCCGGGTGCTGTGGAGGGTAGGGAGGGGCTGGATCATGGCCTGTGGGAGGAATCAGGAGAGCTGCCTGCAGCCGGCTAACAAGGCCGGGGACCCTTCACTCCTGAGAGGCTGAAGCAGCTGGAGGATGATTCACTTCTTTAATATTTAATCAGTGCTAGAATTAGGAGTGAGGCGGGTGTCTTTTCATTTTTATTTTAACAAGTTCCCATTTTATCTTAATTCTCAAAAATAATCTGGCATAAGTTATAGAATAGGCTGACTTTTAGAATCATTCAAACTTGGATATTTCTATGTGTTCAAGTCAGGACAATATCTCAAAACTAAATAATAATAATAATAATAATATAATAATAATAATGGGAGTGAGTAAGGCTGCTCCCAGTTCCCTTCTGTCATTTCCAAATATTTGGAAACATGCCTGTAAATAATGTTGTGAAATTCTAAGATAATCATGTAAAGGACTCCTAGACAGGACAGGCTCTCGGACAACTTTCTCTCCCGGTTCATGAGGTGGAGTTTCCTTTTTGAGTAGTTTGTTGCATGGTATATGTTTCCGATCAGGATCAAACCCAGATCCGCAGTTGGGAAACAGGTAGATAGGCCAGTTCTACAGAATGTAACCTCTGGACTACCCAGCATTTATTGCTTGTCTTTCATTTCATTTTTAAATACAAAGCTCTTCCTCTAGCTTCCACCTTAAAAGTCAAGGTGCTGCTACTTGCTGTGTCCCAACAGGATAAGAAAACAGGTACCTTGGAGTCCTTACAGCCTGGGAAGCTTACGTTTGATGCACTTGTACAGAGCTATGACAACGCTGGGAAGCTGCTTTATGGGCAGTGCGAATTAGGCTTGCATTACTTCTTACAAGGCTGATGCGTCTAGCAACCCCGAGTTGTCCAAGTTGCTGCAGACATGATCATTTGGAATAATTTCCTTTGGCCTAGGGCCATGTAGAATTGGTCTCTGGTTATTTGTAGACAAAGAGGAGAACTTGCTTCCATTTTCAGATAAGCTAGGGAATAGATAGAATTAGACAGCTTTGTCATGTATTAACAAGTATTTAAAAGTTGGAAATTTGTATATACTGAAATCTACCAACTTTTATCTGGGGTGGGGCACAGGGAGAAAAGGGGGTTATAGTAGGGTAAGGGAGGGGAATGATAATGTTTACCACAGGTACGAAGTAGTCACTTTAACATTGAGACCTCTGCCTCATTGAATTCAGGTTTTTTAAGTACTTGAAATTCTTCAGATTCTCCTTATTTTAACAGTTATTTTAAAATTTATGAAGTAGAAAGCATTGTTTTATATACTGTTTTGAAAATAAATAGCCTAGTCTCTTATCCTCTTTCACTTGGATTAAAGGTGAAGTTCTGCAGATGGGAGAGCATGTTCACAGTAACATCTCAGATTTAATGTACACATTTGAGGGAGAGACTCCTGCATGGGATACCAGCAGCATTTTTATGAATATTTTCTATGTATGTTCTTTATTTTGTCAAGCCAAGCACATCTTCTTTCCTTTTAATATATGCCTGTGTAGGGGGAAAAAACAAAAATTTGCACTTATGTTACACTCCTGAAATGCTGGGTGTAACCTGTGTGTTTCAAAAACTATTTCCATTCTTTTTTCATCAGTCCATTGCTTAAGTGGCAAGTTCAGGTGCTTGTGGCACATATTTATGAAGGGGAAGAAGAGAATTACCTGTCCTTTGGTAGCCTCTGAAAGTCATTAACTTGCAAATAAAAGGGAAAAGATGAATAGTTGCCAAAGTCATTTACTTGGTCCTTAGTTTTCTTATGTGACATTACTGCATCTGCGTATTGGCAAGAAAGCAGCCTCAGGTTCTAGTACTCCCCTTCCCTACCAGCCACAGACTTCTGATATGTGTGAATGGCTCTCAGTATCCCTCAGATTACCTGGAATAGGTATTTATGAGGTATTCTTGTCAGTTTGGAAGTGGACCAGATAAAATTTACTTTTACTTTGTTGTCATTTATATTGCTCTTTATTTCCTTTGTGCTGTCACATACCCTGTGTTAAAAAAGAAAATAATTATTGCCACCGACAACCAAGATGCTAAATGATGATTATAACTGGCTAATAATAAGATTCTTTTTATATACAAGGGTGTGTGCATAATTGGTATTGATGAGAAATTCCTTTGTACCCACTTGTGATATTGCACAACAAACACAGATATCTACAGGTTCTGTTTTCATTTCCTTGTGATCTTTATGATAATGACCTTTGTAGATTGGTTATTTCTGTACTTTGTTTATCTATAATAAACTTTGTAGATCCTGTGAAATGTTTTTTTGCCTAAATCACTTGAGACTTGAGTCTTTAATAACAAAGCATTGATATTCACTAAAGTCAATCTCTTTTGAGTTTCTGTGACTTGGCTAGAAGCTTGACACTAAGAGATTAGTGTTAATTTTCCCTGGGGGTGTTCCACTAGGGCATTACTGTATATTGACTTGATGTTGCCACACAGACTAAGATATATGATATTTTGGGGATTTTGTTGATTGACCTATGTTTCATCGCATAGTGTGAAATGTGCAAAGCTTGGTTAACCTGTATATAGATAGTTTATTGTTGACTAGTTATCGTGTATTTAGGATTGCCTGTAATATTTAAGCTGCTTACTGCTATGTGTGCTGGTAGAATCATATAATTTTCGTATTATATTTACTGAGATGTTGCCTTTTTTTATTTTACAAATACTTTGGAATTGAAATGTGTTTTTTTGCTTCCATGAGGATTAATTTGGAAAGGTTTTTAATGACATTCCACTGATTTCAGATTTTGCTTGAGATTGACTTCAATAAATTGTCCTGTATGTTCCAAATTAAATATGTGGACTTGTTCATTGCCTGTACTTTCTTGCTATAACTCACTGGGCTGCTGGCCTTCGTGGGAGGGAGGGGACCAAACTGCAGGGCTGCCTGACCCAGTATGTCCACCCTCAGTCAGTGAGGCCTGCAGCACAGCTAGTCCTGTGTGAGCACATCTTTCTTCACAGTGCTACGCTGCTAGTAAACTTGGACCCGAAAATGCAGTCGTTTTTTCTTTTGTGTTCGTGGGAAAGGCCCTCAGAGGACATTGCTACTTGCTTTGGCATGAGAATATCCAGGCACTGGCTAGTTGGCCAAGGATGTGACCGGGAGATTGTCCTCACTTTCAGCCCATTGAATGTTTATCAGACTGGAAAGGAGCTGCTGCTGGGCAGGACAGCGGAGCCAGCTCCTTGCCGACTGTGCTGTACCGGCGAACGGCACTGCTTGCTTTTCGTTCCTTCTGCTAGGTGTTGCTGGGAACACCGCAAAGCTGCCACTCCTCCCTGATGGCTAGCCTGGCCGTGAGGAGGTGGCTGACTGCGGTCCCTGCCCGCACTGCCCCAGCGCCTGCCTGCGGGCGCCCGCAGGCCGCGGAGATCCAGCCTCCGGGGGGCGGGGCGGCCTCGTGTCCCCTGCGGCTGGCGCCACGTCAGCGCGTCGGCCCGGCAGTCTGGCCGTGCGGCAGCGGGATGTGCCGCACGAGGAAGGCAGCGGTGGCCCTCGCGGCCGAACTGGGCGTTCGGGTTGCGCTGTTGGCGGTCTTCCGGTAAGCGGTTTGCGGGTCAGACCCCAGAGCCCGACACCCTCTTGCAGGGACCAGACAGGAGGGTGCGCGCGGCCTCCGGCTCCCAGAGCCGTGCCCGCGCAGCGCCGCCCCGCCCCGCCCCCAGGTCGGGGTCCTTCTTGGGAAGCGCAGGGGGAAGCCCAGGGGAAGTTAACCAGCGTGCTCCGCACTTTTGTTTGTTTCCTTTTAGGGTAACGGAGGTTCTCACTCCCTTCCAGAGGTTTATCCAACCGGAGGAGATGTGGCTTTACCGGAATCCATATGTGGAAGCGGAGTATTTCCCCACCAACCTGATGTTTGTGCGTGGAGAACTAGCCCTTCCTTCTGCCCCTTCACACCACGAGCTATAATGCTGGGAAGCTGGGAAACAAAAGTGGTCGTTCTGGCTCCACACTTGTCTTTGTAGGGAACTTATTACTCCTTTTGTTGATGTGCTAAGATGTTGCTTCCTGATGTGCTGAAGATTTTGCTTCCTAATATTTAAGCTCCAGATTTTGGGAGCAGAGGCAATCTGTTTTGGCTCAAGAGGCATGTTCTGAGCTGTTTCTTAGGATGGCCTCGGGTACTGGTCATTTAGGATAATGCTGAATTTAGTGGTAGAACTGCCCCCAGCCCAGTTAACCCACAGACACTGAGATGCTAATTATATCTTGTGGGGGAAACGGTTGGATCTGATACATGTCCGTCACTTACATCCCTCTTCCCTGTAGGAACTCCTTTGACAACTAGTTTTGTGGTTTTGTTTGGTTTTTCACCTTTGACATGTTCTGGTTCAGGTCATTGCCTTTCTCTCTCCGCTGTCTGTGATCCTCCTGGCCAAATGTCTCAAGAAGGCAGACACAACAGACAGCACGCAAGCTTGCCTGGGTAAGAGCTAACCCTTTCTAGCTGGCGTCTCCCGGTGCTGGACTGAGAAGGCAGGGCTCTGAGTTCTGTGCTCCTGAAATAAATGTATCTCCCCTGCACCCACCTGTTGCCTATGAGATGGAAAAGGAGCACTGGAAGAACCTGGTTCACCTCACCGGGGTGCCTCACGCCCTGGGTTATGTGTCCCTCAGAAGTGTCTTCAGCCTAGTACAGAAGTTCTCCCTGTACTACAACAGTGCGGTCAGTCACTGAGGACCAGAATTGTTTCTGTGCTCGGCTCTGGTTAGAGCCTGACCATTCCTCTATCTCAGAAGGGTCATGTCTGCTGTCTTAACGAGACAATGATCATGTAATTCCTCCTCGGCAGATGCCACTGACAGTAAGTTTCTTTGCTTTCCAGCTGCCAGCCTTGCCCTGATTCTGAATGGTATCTTTACCAACACAATAAAACTGATAGTGGGGAGGTAAGTGACAAGAGTTAGCCACCCCAGGGTCTGCCTCAGCCGTCACCTCAGCAGGAGAGGTGGTTAACGGCACTCCAGCACACATCTTTCTCCTCCTCTCTTATTCTCAGCCTGTTCTGTCTCCCTTCCCTACACTTCTGTCCTATGGATGACACTTGGATTCTTTTCTGCCCAAACAGCATTTCCCAGTGACAGTCACGCAGTCAGTGCCCTCTAGAGCACCCCCTGAAGATGCACTGTGACTTGACCTTTGCCCAAAAAAGTAATCACATGCTGGAGTGGCTTTTTTCCCCCTCTAAATTAAATGTTGACCCTGGAAATAAGGCATTTTTCTTGGTGGTGACTATGCTAATCCAGTCTCATTCTTTTGCCTGGGACACTATTTGACCAACAGTTAACAGAATAATTGATGTCTGATACACAAAAAAATAATTCCTGGAGTTGTAAATGACCACTGTTCAGACTATACTCATTTCTTCCAGGCCACGCCCAGACTTCTTTTACCGTTGCTTCCCTGATGGGCAAGCCCATTCCGACCTGACATGCACAGGAGACACAGATATGGTGAATGAGGGCCGTAAGAGCTTCCCTAGTGGACATTCTTCCTGTATGTATACCATGTGGGCTCTACTATGCTTTTTTGGGATCACTGAATTTCACGTAGGAACATCACACTACTCTGGTTCTTGTATCTAGAAATTGGACAATCCCCACTCTCTTTCTTTAAGGACCCCAACATTTGACAAGCCTGAGCCTCAAATATTAAATATTTAGGAACAGGGGAGGTAGTTTATCTTCATGATATTTGAACATTTTATTATTGTATTGTTTTCTAGATCCTACAATCTTGTACTAGTCATAAAAATATTAACCTTTACTGATACTGTGTGTCAGGTGTTTTGGAAAGCATTTTAGATTACCTCATTTGACACAGTACTAGCCCGATGAAGTGTGTACTGTTATTTCTGTGGTTCCCATTTATACATGAGAAAACTAAGGCATGGAGAAGTTAAGTAACCTACCCAAAGTCATACAGCTAGTATTCTAAAAACTATTCTTAGGATAAATATTATTAGCTTTATGACACAAAATAAAGGCCTTTACTGTAAAGTCCTTTACTTTTCCTTTTGTTTCCCTCTTCCTCATAATCAGTGATCTACTCCAGGAGTATAACAAAAAAAGGGATAAAACATGTTCACGTCCCCTGGCTACCTATTAGTAGATTAGTGAGGTAACTTCTTTTAAAACACATACACTGATAGGTTTTTCTTCTTCTAGTTGCATTTGCTGGTTTGGCCTTTGCTTCCTTCTACCTAGCGGGGAAGTTACATTGCTTCACACCACAAGGCCGTGGGAAATCTTGGAGGTTCTGTGCCTTTCTGTCACCTCTGCTTTTTGCAACTGTGATTGCACTGTCCCGCACATGTGACTACAAGCATCATTGGCAAGGTAAGCAAACTATTCATGCCATGGAAGCTTCCATATATCACTCATCACTGTGTCTCTAGCTCTTGGCACAGAGGAGATGCTTACAAAGTATCTGTTGTTGAATGAATAAACAAATGCGTATGGGATGGTCTGGGTTCTGTACTAAGAGTATGCATTTATAACTATATGAAAGATGAGAAAGTGCACTGCTACCTTTTAAAGAGATTACCAAGGAGGAATGGCCTAATTTTCCCATTATTTTGAAGTGTCATAAATTCAGAATAAACTATAAAAAATTTTTTCAACAAACTCAAAGCTCCATTTACTTACTGTCTTAAAAATCAAGTTCATTGTCATGAAATTTTGTTCAAAAATGAAACTAAAATTCAAGAAAACATAAAATTGTAATTAAACCAAAGAAATGTAAGTTGAATGACACAGTAAAACAGCCAAATTACAAAATATCTTCACAGAAAACCCACAATTCAAAAAAAGAAAGAAAGAAAAAAAAAAAAAACCCTGACAATTTTGCTCAGAGAGCCTTAGGAGACCTATTTTAAAGAATAAACATTTTTTATAAAGAGAGGCAACCCCTGAAAAGCTCATTCCTTCCTGTAGAACTCTTTAAATGGTGGAAAACAATGAAAATTGTTAACAGCATGAAGTAAACCTTTGTTATTTTTCTGAATTAAAAAAATCTAATGTACTTGGAAAAAGGCTTCTTTATATTTACTTAACTAAAAATATGTTTTGATTTGGTGTTTAGAGAACAATCTGATAAAAGATAATCCTGTAAACTGTATGATGAAACTGAGAAAGCCCTGAACTTGGGTTTTTGCAGCCCAAACAATTAGAATAACCTGGAGGGCCAAGTTCTCCATATTCTGTGCTAACATGATTTAAGAGTCTAACATGATTAAGAGAAGACTTTATCTCCTCTCTCTCCAGATGTACTAGTTGGATCCATGATTGGCCTGACATTTGCCTATGTTTGCTACAGGCAGTATTATCCTCCTCTAACTGACGCAGAATGCCATAAACCATTTCACAACACTCTTGTACTTCCCACTGCACAAAAGAAGTCTAGTGATCCTTATCATTTTGATATTTAAAACTGGAGCTACAGTAGATGAATCAGCCCCTCTTTTCTGGACCATGGTAAGATAAGAATGTCTTATCTTTTGATCTCTTGAGAGGTACAGTGAGGACATCAGCACTTCATTCTATGTTCCATGTGATTATGCAGTTTTGCCCCTGCTCACATGAATTTAGCATGAGGAGAGGATCTTTTTTACTACCATATGCCACACATTCTAATAAAGAGATCTTTTGAATAGTCCTCCAACAGCTTATGAATCTGGGCATTAGATTGGTATCCCAAGATCTACAGTGTTTTTACATTTAGTTTAAATGCCATTCTTAGAAGGATCTTGTCACAAAAAAGCCTTTGAGACAAGCCCTACTTTATCCTAGGAACTATGAATTAATTATCAAAACTTCATTTCCCATACCTCAAAATCTTTAAATTTAGGGTCATGACCAACAAAATTCTTTTGGTTCTGCTTACTTTCTCTGGTGGACAATTCCATTAAGCCTTAAATAGGAAAGTGTTTCTGGCTAGTTTACCATTATTATACATATCTTATCCAAGTCCAGCCAGATAGTACTGTGGGCATAAATAAATTGTCAAATTACTAAGGAAAAAAGAAAATGGTTATGAGTATGGTTTCAGTGCTAACAACTGATTACTGTTTCTACCTCACTTGTTCTTAACCGATCCCATAATTTTTTCCCTCCCTTCATGACTGAAGTGAAGATCTGCCCAGATGCATCAACTTTGCCAGCTGGGTAAGGCAGGATAGAAAAATTACAGATATCATTTTCTGGAGGACAAATAAATCTTTTTGTGTCCTTCACAATGAGCTATGAGGAACAATTACAGGATACCATCAGAACTGACGCTAGAGTGCCTTCAACTACCTCTCTCTTTATTGAAACTATATGTTAACTATGACCTTGTCTTATGTATTTCTTTCTATAACATTTTCAATGTATGTTTTATCTCCAGTAAATGTGATATTCAAATAAAATGGTGAATCTGATTTTTTTTAATATGTACCATTCGAGAGTTGAGACATTTTCAGAGTAAAACGGTTGTGTCCCCATCTGACATAAGTGATTCAGCTATAGTAGTGGCAGCCGCAGTATTTACCTTGTAACTGCCATGCTTTAAATTCTGAGCTACATCTGCCTAAGACATTGAAAACACCAGTAAAGGGACTTAAATATTAGTTCTTGGCCCACAACTTCTATTTTTTTAATTTGTTTAGTAATCCATAGGAGAAAATGGTTATTATACTGATATTCTTTACTTTATGATGGATGAAACAGGTAACAGTAGGCAATGGGTCAATATGGTTTTATTTCAGTATTTACTAGAGTTTTAAATATCACATTAAAAAAAAGGTATTTCAAAAAGTGCAAAATATCAAAGCAAATCAGTGCTATTAATCTTTCCATGCAAACAATCTCTTTTGCTAAGATAGGCAAAACCAATTTTGGAGTTTGGAATACGTATAAAATGATACTCTACCAGAGTTTAAAATTAGGCGTGGTCAGGAGATTGCACATGATACGACTGAAATAGTGCAAATAATATACAATTAAAATCCCTCCCATTGACGCGCCAACATCAATCAAGGCTCAACTACAACAGGAGGGTGTACACAGCCCACACAGGGGGCACACCTGGAGTGCTCAGCTCTGGTGAACCGGGAGGTTGTGCTCCTGGGCCCTACAGGACACCTATCGCATTAGGCCACTCTGCCAAGCCCAGGAGACATAGCAGCTCTACCTAATACATAGAAACAAACACAGGGAAGCTACCAAAATGAGCAAAGAAACATGTCCCAAATGAAAGAACAGAACAAAACTCATAAAATAAAATAAAATGGAGACAAGCAATCTACTAGATACAGAATTTAAAACTCTGCTTATAAGGATGCTCAATGAACTGAGGGGAAGAGTAGATGGACTTAATGAGAACTTCAATAGCATAAGAAAGGACATGGATACCATAAAAAACTAGTTAGAAATGAAGGAGACACTAAAATAAATAATTTACAGGAAATCAACAGTAGGGTAGATGAAGCTGAGAATCAGATCAGCAATTTGGAATATAAGGAAGCAAACAACCCTCAATCAAAACAGCAAAAAGAAAAAAAATTTTAAATGAGGATAGGCTAAGGAACCTCTGGGAAATTTTCAAGCATGCCAACATGCACATTATGGAGTTGCCAGAAGGAGAAGAAAGAGAGCAAGAAATTAAAAGTGTATTTGAAATAATGATGATGGAAAACTTCCCTGACCTGGTGAAGGAAATAAGACATACAAGCCCAGGAAGCAGAGTCCCAAACAAGATGAACCCAAAGAGGCCCACACCAAGACACATCATAATTAACATGTAAACAGTTAAAGAATCTTAAAAGCAGCAAGAGAAAGGCAGTTAGTTACATACAAGGGAGCCCCTATAAGATTGTTAGCTGATTTCTCAAAAGACACTTTGCAGGCTAAAAGGGACTGGCAAGAAATATTCAAAGTGCTGAAAAGCAGGGACCTACATCCAAGACTACTTTACCCAGCAAATCATTTATTTGGATTTGAAGAGCAGATAAAGAGCTTCCCAGACAAGGTAAAACTAAAGGAGTTCACCACCACCAAACCAGTATTATATGAAATGTTAGAGGGTCTTTTAAGAAGAAGAGGGTCAAAAATATGAATAAAATGGCAATAAATACATATTTATCATCAATTGAATGTAAAAAGCAAAATGAACAAGCAGGACAGAAACAGACTCATAGATACAGAGAATATTTTGATGGTTACCAGATGGGAAGGGGATCAGGGGCTGGATGAAAAGGTGAAGGGATGAAGAAGTACAAATTGGTTGTTACAGAAGAGTCATGGGGGTGGATGTAAAGTACAGCATGGAGAATGGTTAATACTATTCTAATAACTCTGTATGGTGCCAGGTTGGTATGAGATTTTTTGGAATGATCACTTAGTTATATAGTGTCTAATCACTGGGTTGTCACCTGAAACTAATATAATATTGTATGTCAACTGTAATTGAAAAATAAGAAATGGATTAAAAATACAACTAAACAAAGGATTTAAATCAAGCTTATTGGAGCTTCCAGGTTGAGGAATCAGAAGCCTTTTATGTGCCAGTGTACCAGGGCGCCAAAACTCCAAAGCATCACCCTATGAAATCTCTTCATCTGGCTGTTGTTTGAACAAGAAATACGCAAATCTGATCTTTCTGGAGTTGGGGAAGTTGCAAAAAATATATAAAAAGGAAAAATGATCATGTCCCGTGACTTTGATGCTGACCAGAACCTGTCCTGATAGCTTAATGATTAAGGGAGTGGACATACGAGGAATGAGAGAGGCAGGTCTGGGTGTTTTTACATCGACAGCTGAATGCAGGAACCGCCGGCCAGATGGCGAGATGCACAAGGCAAGTTACGGGATAAGCGTGTGGAGCGTCCTGGCCCTTTCCCGGCGCACCCCTCTCCTGGCACACCCCTCTCCCTGCACCTCCACCTATTCACTAATCCAGAAGTTCTCCAAATCGAGTGAAACTTCTTACATTAGGTGTCATTTCACATACATTTGATTATTTTAAAATTTGTTGTTATTTTCAGCCAAAAAGGCATCCACTGCCTTATTATACTGCATCATGATTAGAATGCTTATTTGTATTTTCTTCTACATGTTTCTTAACTTTTAGAATAGTTTTTTTTAATGAAATATGTCCACTAAGATGCAAGTAAATTAAAATGTAAATATGGTGACTTCTTTGCATAATTACAACCAGGACGGAGATCACTGGTTTCATGACATGTAGTCCTTTGAAACAACTAACCTTTACTGACTCAACATAACTTTGTATATAAGGATATATATTGATTCAGCTACTAAGGAAGGAAAGGGAAACTAAGACAATTTTGCTACCCACTTCAGCTTGCCTTATTCAGCAGATGTTGAAATTGGTAGATCCTAGGGTACTTAAGACTTTCTAGTTCTAGGTCATTTGCCTTTGTTACTTTTCTTTATAAAGCTGTACAGTTACATAAATAAATATTTCAGTTTCCACAAGGAAAAAAATCAAGCTTATTACCCTGTGTAATATACAACCAAGATAACAACACAGGCAGACAGACAAGATATAAAGCTCTTTTACAGTTACCTGCCCTTCATCACCAAGAAAAACATTTCTTAGCATTGGTTTTTCTAGCTATCCAGAGTTATGCTGTTCATCTTTGGTTATAAGAACTCGCTTTTGCTTGTCCTTGGGTTTACTCCTAAATAGTACCAATTCTTCTAGAGCAAAAAGCTTTCCCTGTAAGATATATTGAATACTACTTAATTCTCAATAACCCTTATTTCAAAATCAGAATTTACATATAAAGAAAATAAAGTATTCAATTTATCTGAAACTGCTTAGTGGTTTAGTCAGCATTAGTCTATATGCAGATGGGTAAAGAAAGGCAAGGCTCTGACCTATACACAAACCTTACCTCTACAATCTCCAGGGTGATAGTAATTAACCTTCCCCTACCTTTTCTCTGCAGAAAGGGATAAAGATCACTGCTGTTGAAGGGATGTCTTAAGTGAATGTAATGTCAGTGCTTTTGATAGCATGATACATTTATTAAAAAAAAAAAAAAAAAAACACAGCTTGCCTGCCTATGCCACTCAAAGGCCTGTGGAAATCTGAGGGGAATGTATCACAAAGAAAACTGCAAAAACAATGGCAAACTCTGACCAATGAGAGAGAAAATACAGCACAGTGATGAGCAAATGCCTTGGAAAAAATTAATCTACATTCACCCATTTTCTTCAAGGTATATCTCACTTTGCATGTTCTGCCACTTACTCTGCAGTAGCTATTCCTTGGCCCCGACAGGCATAAGTTTTTCTTTTAGAATAAGAAACATTTCCTCCTAGCCAAACCTACATGCTCAACCAACACTGCCTGTGCCATGAGCCTTTTAAATAAGCATTCTGGTTTATGGGTACCTAGGAAGGCAGTGATGTTTACAAAGTGTTTCTAAAGAGGGCACAGAATACTACCTTCACCCAAGGTGATATGGCAGGTGACTTACACAAATTCTATTTCACCATAAATGCACCACTAGAGATTTATTCAAGGCTGTATAATTTGTTTGCTAGCCTTTATAAATCTTTACCCTCAACTTAAGAACATTAGCTCTAGCAGATAACTTAAGTCAGACTTCATCTAGATAGGAAACATCTTTGCTTTATAAAGATGCACCTGAGGTGAACCAAACTGTCCACTTTATACTCTCAGAGGAGCTCAAACAATTGTGAAAACAATGAACAGCATAGCATCAGTGATTCCTAGGAATGAACCTGTCAGTCTGCTGAAGAGAGAGTAAAGAGTACTTTCTCAAGCTACATTTTAGTCTGTGTTCATACAGGATTTGTAAAAAAGACAAGACAGCTCAAAAGAATGACTGCCCAACGGTCTTCTCCATTTCCACTTAGACTTAGCTTTCAAATGCAGAGAACACTGAGGAATGAGAAATGAGTGTATCCCAAGTGCCTGCTTCCTGTAGTCTGCTTCCAAACTAGAATATTTCCTAGAAAAGTTTCTACCAGCCCAAATCAAACTCAAAACAGACTCAATACCATCTGACATAATAAGCAATGAAGTGTGGCACCTGTTTACTATCATTAAAGAATTAAGGATGCAAACCACCCCCAGCTATGAAGAAATAATGCCAAGTATTTATATGAAGCCAGTGGTTAAAAAGTAATAAGGTGTCTTCCCTTTGTTTTTCACTCACTTCCAAAATGGAAGATTATCTTGTAAAGTCCTGAATGGTGAGTAAGTGGCAGGCAACATGCAAGAAATGATGTAGCCGAGGAGAAAAAAACTGCAGCAACAAACAGGTGGATTTTCTGGAGAAGGACCCCTCGATGTCCACCTAGGGGAAAGAGGGGAGAAGAGGTCCTCAAGCAACCACAACTGGAAAGCACCCAGGTAGAATGCCGGACTCTAATGTACAACCTTTCTGTTATGTATCTTAAAAGGCTGAGTAAGCTAAATCTCAGGATGGGCTGTTTGTAATTAAACTTATAACTGTTGCCATGGTAACTCTTAGATGATCAGAATTGTTAAGGTTGTGTTTGGATCCTAAAAATGACATACGTGGCCCTGGCTGCTGTGGCTCAGTGGATTGAGCATCGGCCTGCGAGCCAGGTGTCGCTGGTTCGATTTCCAGTCAGGGCACATTACTGGGTTGCATGTCAGGTCCCCAGTTGGGGGCACGAGTGAGAGGCAACCACACAGAATAAAATAAATAAATAAATAATGACATACGTTATTGGACCAAATGCTAGCAAAGCACATGCACACGCATGCGCGCGCACACTTTCTCACACTAATTAAAGCACTATAGCACCTCTTCCCCATGAATTTTAACCAGAGTCCCTCTAAAAATGAATAATGACCTAGGTTTTTGTGACGGGCAACAGAAAAGTATATTTATAAAGAGCCCAAGACACCATAGTTCTTTATAACATGTTGTATACATGACATTTAAAAACTTACATTAAACAACCCTAGAAGATTCAGTTTTACTGTAAAGGCTGATCAAGGAAGACACCCTGGGTTTGGTAGATTTCTTTGAGGACCAGCAATACTGTATCTTCAGACTCCCTGCAAAAAGAAAAAATTATGCCGTAAAAAGAAGGCACTAACATTTATACTAGATACTTTACATTAACTCATTTAATCTACACAATCACCCTGCAAGTTAATTTTTTACTATTGCAAAAAGTCATACTCAGAGGTGATGTAATTGGCAGTGGTTTGGAAGTCTAGGGTTACATCCAGTAATGTAAAAAAGCTAGCAGTAAATGACCAAGAACTGTTCCCTTTCCATAGAATTCATTCTTGGGACAATATGGAAGAGCCCATCCAGTTGCTCTCCTTAATTGTTTAAATGTTACTCACTTTCTTGAAGAGATAATACAAGCACATGATTCAAAACTCAAGCTATATAAGGGTATAATAATGAAGTCTCCCCCACCTCTGTTTCTTAACCACTAGTTTCCATCTTCTGACAAGCAATGCTATCAATTTTTCATGCATCTTCTAGCTATTCTGTGTGTATAAGCACTTATGTCCAGTTCATAAAGAAATTTGATTATAAAAAATAACATTTAAGAAGGTTTGCCTTCAGGATATATGGCTCTAATATTTCTTTAGATGAACAATTTTCAACCACTGTGCTGCAAAAATTTTTAAAACATGCAATACCTGACTATTTAGTCAGGGGCACCAACCTCTTTCCGCTTAGATTGTCAAATTAAAAAGTGACAAGAGCCAACAAAACAATAGCTTTCCAGTGTGAACACCCTTTTTCTTGTTTTTAAGTATTTATTTATTTATTTTAAGATAGAGAAGGGAAAGGGGAGGGAGGGAGAGAGAGTCAGAGGGGTGAAAGAGAGAGAGAGAGAGACAGAGAGAGGGAGAGACATCAATTTGTTCCATTTCTTTATGAAATCACTGGTTGATTCCTTTATGTACCCAGATGAGAATTGAACCTGCAGCCTTGGTGTGTACGGACAGTGCTCTAACCAGCTGAGCTACCCAGTCATGGCCTATTGTCCTGTCTTGAACCATAAATATATAGGTCACATAATAGAGTTGATCTTATTGGTCACATCACATAGTAAGGTTGGATCTGACTGGCTAATTCTTGGTACCAGAAATCCTTATATTCAAGTATAGGCACCTGATTTTTTAAAAACTCATAATCTGGAGCAAAAAGGGTAGGTAATTTCTGTTTGTGTGTGTGTGTGTGTGTGAATCAATCAAAATTACTATTTTTTTTTGTCAAGTTGGGAAAAATATATTTTTTGGTGTGCTGAAGAATTTTAGTAATTAGTTTATGTGTGCTATGAGATGAAAAAGCTTGAAAATCACTGCTCTAGATGTGTAGTTCAACTTTTTTTTGAGTCATGAATCTATTTGAAAATCCAGTGGAATCTATGGGTTTCTCCCCAGAAAAGACCACATATTCATATATACCCAAAATTAAAGACAGATTTCATTAGGTTAATAGACCTGTTCTGTCTCCTACAAACTCCATACACAGATCTTAGGTTAAGAAACTCATGCCAACAAGGGGGGATTTTAAATGGTGTGATATTAAAATGGTATGATCCTGATGCATACAAAGAGTGAACAAAAAAGAATAGGAAGTTCAGAGAGAGTCCTAAATACATAATATGAATTCAATATAATAAAGTTAGAAGAATCTCAAATCTATTAACTGTTGCAATAACTGGATAGCCATCTGGAAAATGACTCTGATCAATCCAAACCTTATGATAAATTTTAAGTGAATTAAAGATTTACATGTAAAAAATCATAAAATATCAGAATAAACTGTGGTAAGGAATTCTTTGGAAAGTAAAGAAGCTCTAAGTATAACACAAATTCCAGAAGCCAAAAAGGAAAAAAACAAATTCGACTATGTAAAAATAAAAATTTTCTGATTAGCAAAACCCAGAGTATGCAATGTCAAAGAAAAACTCGGGAAAAGGTACTTGAAACTCATATTGCAGGCTAATCAATTTAAAAAACCCAAAATTCCAAAATAAAAGAATAAAAAGTATAGACAGCTCCCATAAAAAGAAATAAAAATGGTCCCTAAGTATATGTTAAGATGTTTCAACCTTATTCATAATAGGAAGCATGTAAATATTTTTAAGATTTATTCAATCTAAAGAGAAACAGGAGCATAAGAGGAATGCAATTTAAAGCTATAGCATACACAGTACATACACTGAAAACTACAAAACACTGTTGAGATAAAGTGAAGAACAAAGTAAACTGAGAGATACCATGTTTGTAGACTCACTATTAAGATGTCAGTTCTCCCCAAATTAATCTATAGATAAAATGTAATCACAAAGTTCCAGAAAGCTTTTTGGTTGAAATTAACAAGTGCATTCTAAAACATACCTCTATGGAAATGCAAAGGACCTACAAGAGCTAAAAATAACTTCAAATAATAAAGCTGAAGGACTGATTTCATAAATCTATAGTAATCAAGTCAGTGTTTTATTGGCCTAAAGATAGACAAAGGGATCAATGGAACCAATAGGTCCAGGGCAATTTAATGGTTTCTCCATCTCAGAAACAACAAATGTTGCTAGAACAATTGGATATTCATACGCAAAACAATGAACCTTAATCCTTACTTCACACCATATTAAAAATTAACTCAATCAAAATGGATCATAGACCTAACTGTAAAAGCTGAAACAATATAACTTTTAGAACACAAAAAATCTTAATAACTGGATTTGGCCAAGATTTCTTCAATATGCCAAAAACACAAACATCAATAAATAGATTTCATGAAAATCAAAAACTTCTCTTCAAAACAAAATGAAAAACAAACTACATCCCATAACTAGAATATAGAAAGAATTTTTGCAAGTTACTAAGATAATCCAATTTTTTTAATGGAGATAAGGTTTGAGCAGATAATTCACCGAAGATGTACAGATGGCAAACACATGAAAATAGGCTGAGTATTGTCATTAATTAGGGAAATGCACATTAAAACCATAATGAGGTACCATGTGTTGCTGACGATATAGAGCAACTGCAACTCTCAAACGCTGCTGATGGGAATGGAAAATGCTGGCAGAAAAACAGTTTTAAAAAATCATCTTGCCCTGGCTGGTGTGGTTCAATAGATTGAGCACTGGCCTGCGAACCAAAGGGTCGCTGGTTCAGTTCCCAGTCAGGGCACATGCCTCGACTGCAGGCCAGGTCCCCAGCTGGGGGTGCAAGAGAGGCAATCACACATTAATGTTTCTCTACCTCTTTTTCTCCCTCCCTTCCCCTCTCTAAAAATAAATAAATAAATAAAATCTTAAAAAAAAAAAAATCTTACCCATTAACTTTACTCCTAGATGTTTACCATAGAAAAATTAAAGAATATGTTCATACAAAGTCTTGTACATAGCAGTTTTGTAATAGTCAAAACTGGAAACAACCCAAATGTACATCAACAGATGACTGGCTAAACAAACTGTGGTATATTCATACAATGGAATACTATTCAGAAATGAAAAACAGAGAACTACTGATACACACAACATGGATGAATGAAAGAAGCCATACAAAAAGTAAAGTGTATTGTGGTATGATTCCATTTCTATACAAGTCTTGTGCAAACTAATCTGTAGTGACAGAGGAAAGGCAGATCAGTGGTTCCCTGGAGACTGTGGAACAATTAGACCAAAAAATCAAAAACAGTAAACAAAAAAACATTTACCAGTAGCATAGATGGCTTTGTAAAGCAAATAAATACTCATTGAAACTCTCGATGGGCTTCTCCTGTAGCACGTAATCAATGCGTTGACCTCCATTAAGCATTCCTACATTGATGGGGGGAACTTCTTCTTTAACTGCTGCAGAGGTCTCTTCTGTGTCAACATCTGCATACGGAAGAACCATAGTAAGAATCTAAAAGCTGCCAGTCCTCCAAGGTTGTCAGTACTTCCCCTCAGACTCCAAGTTTACTGTAAGATGGACTACTCTGTTCAGAAAGCTGTCTCCTGTCATCCTGCTCTCACTCCCCTTAAAGGTTCACAAGTCACACTGATTTTGTCTAATCCCTTTTTTTCTTTCCTGCACCTTTGATAGCTAATTCATTTGCCTTTGGTTTATAAACTAAATGCAAGCAGGAGTGAAACTCTTTACACAATTGAAATGCAATGTTAACTGTGACATTAAAGGAGAGTATCCTGGCTAGTCCCCAGGCAAGAAAATAAAACTGATCCATGAAGACCCAGACATTCCCCTGTAAAAGCAAGTGCTTCAGAGAGTAGGATCTTAACATCACCCAACAGTTACCCAGTAGGGGATGTTTTAAAGCCTCATTATCAAATGCTCGGCTTCTCTTGACATTTTTCCTCACAAATAATGTTCTTCCATAACTTGTGCCTATTAGATGACAGAAAAGGCTAGCAGAGCTGAAGACCCATAGCACTCATAGTGTGGGCCCCTTACAATAAAAAGGGCAAAGTAATAAGTCCCTCAGAGAATAAGAACTATATATCACAGAGTCGATCTTATCTGGTCTGATTGTAGGAAATCAGTGTGTACAATGCCACCAACCACTAGGCTTCTCTGAACTTGATTCAGGTTCTGCTTCAGTTTCTTCCACAGTTTCTGAAGCTTGTAAGGCAGGGTATGGAGCTCTGGTGAAAGACTTCCAGGCCATCCTCAGTGAACCTAGCAAGTTATTCTTAAGGTCCATGCTCATCCTGGTCAAACCTTCTCTCAGTTCTGAAACATATATGAATAAAGAACGTTACATGGTTTACAATGAATTTAGGGTCCAATACAACTAAACAAAGTAAATGAGATCTGGAATTATCAGGTTCTGTACTCAAGTCTTACCTAAGTGCATCCGCTTCCTGCCTTTATGATGTGGGATCAGCATTGGCTCAAATTCCACTCCTGGGACCACCATTGGTTCAATTCTATAAGCCACAGGATCAAACTACATAGGAAAAACAATAGCTACATATACCTCTGCTGAACAAAGATAGTCTGAGGATCTGCAAATGTGTAACAGGCAAGAATGATTATGAGCTCTTTTTTATTTTAATGTACAGCTGTTCTGCCACATCACTTCCAGATTCATACTATTTATAAGTTATCTCATTACTAGAGAATAGTATATAAAAAGTAAATCAACACAATAGAAAATCACATCCTCTACCAAAATACTCTAATATTCAAGTAAAACCACAAGAGTTGTCCAATGCTTACAGGGTGATAAATATTGAAGAAACCTTTGCATGTTGGAAATTTGTAGTTGGGATCAATTCTTTTTAGTCCTCTAACAGTAAGGAACATTCCAATAGGAGATCCAAAAGCAAAGAATATTTCTGGTTTATAAATGAGCCGGGGGTATTTTACAGACACCTGGAAGGAGAAAATGAAAGCATCTCTCAATGACAAAAGTTAAATCTGTTCTTATCATAGGAATGACAGGCAATAAAATGAACAAAGAGAATTAATATTGTTACCTGCCCAATGCCAACATCCAGATAGCCATTCCCAGGACCATTAGCACTACTGCAGAACTCCAATTCTTTAGGGATAGTAGAGATATTCACCCCTGATTGCAGAGTTGGTCTATTATTACCCTAAATAATAAAAAATAGTTTTGTGGAACTGCTATGTAGTAAAAATATCCAAAGGATTTTATACAGTTTTCTACTGGTTTGAAAATCTGCGTGGGCAAGTTCTGAAATGACAGCCAATAATTCCAGGAAGTCTCAGAAAACAAGATAAAGCTCATGAAAATAAGACAAAGTTGATAAAAACAAAAGTTGCCTTAAATTATGAATTGACATCGCTACATACTCTAAAACGATGAAAGTTGTACACACTTATTTGGGCACAGCTGAAACTCTGGGCAACCATCATGGGAGAAAATAATGGCAGAGCACTGTGGAAAAGGACACTGAAGATTGCTAAGAAGTTCAATGAAGTGCTATACCTTTCTAATTACAGCAAACAGAATGTCTCTATGGGTATAGAAAATGATGCAAATACTGGGCCTTAAATAAGAACTGAGCAACCTGCTAGAAAAGTTGAAAAATAATTAACTACTAAAACATGGAAAAGAATTCAGTGGCCAAACTGAATGTACTAGTAGAGTTACAACATGGATAAACCCTTCTTTTTTCAATATTGTCTTCCTTTTTATTGATTTTATTGAGGTGACACTGGACAACAGGGATAAACCTTGAGTATGTCATGCTAAGACAAAGAAGCCAATTATAATAAGCACATACTGTATGAATCCATTTATATGAAATGCCCAGAATAAGAAAATCCATAAAGACAAAGTAGATCAGTGGTACTAAGGAAGGAGGAATGGGGAGTGACTGCTAAGGGTATGAGTATTTTGGGGGGTGGTGGTGGTGATGGAATTAGACAGTGATAATGGTTGCACAACTCTGAATATACTGAAAACCACTGAAATGTACACTTTTAAAGGGAGGATTTTATGGTATGCAATGTAAATTATATTTCAATAAAGCAGTTATAAGAAAAAAAGAACAGGTGTGACAGTTCTACCTAAGACACAGAGGCAAACAAACACAGGAGCCTCTCAAGATGAGGAGACAGAGAAGCATGGCCCAAAAGAGGAAACAGATCAAGGTTCCAGTGGGAGAACTAAGCGACGAGGAGATAGCGAACCTAACAAACGAGGAGACAGCCAACCTAACACGCAGAGTTCAAGACACTGGTGATAAAGATGCTCACAGGCCTGACAGATATGCTTAAGTACAGCAAACGCATAAGGGAAGAAGCAAAGGCTATGCTAAATCAAACGAAGGAAAATGCACACAAAACCAATGGTGAAAGGAAGGAAACTGGGGTTCAAATCAATGATTTGGAACATAAGGACGAAATAAACAGTCAACCAGTACAGAGTGAAGAAACTAGAATTGAAAAAAAATGAGGAGAGGCTTAGGAACCTCTGGGACAACTTGAAACATGCCAACATCCAAATCATAGGGGTGCCAGAAGGAGAAGAGGAAGAGCAAGAAATTGAAAACTTAAGTGAGAAAATAATGAAGGACAACTCCCCAAATCTGGTGAAGGAAATAGACACACAAGTTCAGGAAGCACAGAGAGTCCCAAACAAGCTACACCGAAAAAGGACTACACAAAGACACATCATAATTAAAGTGCCAAAGGTTAAAGACAAAGAGAGAATCTTAAAAGCAGCAGAGAAAAGCAGATAGTTACCTACAAAGTGGTGCCTATAAGGCTATCAGCTGATTTCTCAAAAGAAACTTTGCCAGCAAGAAGGGACTGGCAAGAAGTATTCAAGGTGATGAAGAGCAAGGATTTACAACCAAGACAGCAAAGCTATCATTTAGAATGGAAGAGCAGATAAATTGCTTCCCAGACAAGGTAAAGCTAAAGGAGCTCATCGTTACCAAGCTATTATTATATGAAATGTCAAAGGGACTTACTTAAGAAAAAGATCAAAATTATGAACATTAAAATGACAACAAACTCACAACTATAAACAACTGAATTTAAAAAATAAAAACAAAATCCAACGAAGCAAACCAGAACAGGAACAGAATCCTAGGTATGGGGATCATTTGGAAAATTATCAGCTGGGAGGGGGAAGGGGGAAAAATGGGGAAATGGTACAGGGATTATAAGAAGATTAATTGTTTGGTACAAAATAGGGGAAAGTTAAGAATAATATAGGAAACGGTGAAGCCAAAGAACTTATATGCACGACCCATGGATGTGAATCAGGAGTGGGATTGCTGGAGGGAAGTGGGGGTACTGGGAAGAGGGGAGCAAAGAGGGGAAAAAATGGGACTACCATAACAACATAATCAATAAAAAATATACTTTAAAAAGAAAAAAAATGAAATTGTAGCAGAAGTCTAGGGGAAGTAAGACTTCTGAAGCTAGTAATATTGTTAAGGTATCAATAAACTTAATCTCTAAAAATAAAGTCAAAACTCAATTAACAAAATTACTTAGCTCCCTAGGCTACACACTTCACAAAGCAAAAGGACACAAGGATGTCAAAATTGTTTAACACTATAAACTATATTAAGCACATACCATTGAATTTTCTCTGGTCCTAAAGTAATTTAATATCTTCTTTCTTGGTCCTATGGGAATTCCCATTTCCTGAAGATCTTTGTCTGTACATAAAGCCTGGGCATAGAAAATCAAATATCTTTCTTATTTCTAGGCAAAATAAAATCAAGTAAATGTCCTGTTTTATAAAAAGAATAAAACCTAAGCACTCTGTTGTTCTTTGCTTTATATAACTAGGGCTCCCTAGTGGTACATCATTAATAACTTAAGAGAAAGAAATAGTATTTTATTCATAGAAAAAGCCTAAAGAAGAATACAAGGTATCACTATCACAGTATCATTGCTATAGTAACATAGCTAACACTGTATTACTCAAAAAAATCAACAGAAGTAGGTATCTAACTTTCATATGACAGAAAAACCCTCCTTGATTTCCATGCTCACTTGGATGTCACAGTCCTGAGAAAGATTATATTCCTGCTTATGGACATAAGCAGTAAGAACATAAGAGCAAACGCAGAGCATGAAACAGACTAACGTTCAAGATCTCAGCAGAAGTGCTACTCACCTGACTAGGGAAGCCTTCCTTCACCCTCCCAAACTAGGTTAGTTCATCCTATACATTCTCATGCCACTGTGTACTTTTCCTTAGAACTTATCACTATTGTGATTTAATTATGTTTTTCTATTATTTGGATGTGTTTTGAGCAGTAAACTATAAACACCATGAGGTTAGCAACCATATCTGTCTTATTCACCACTGTCTTCAGTACCTGGTACGGTATGCCTGATTATAGTAAGCTTTTACTAAATACTTGCTGAATGAATGTACTGCAAACCAAAAGAAAAACACAAAAAAGTGACAAAAAAAAAAAAAACCAAATAAGCAAATATCAACAGCAGAGTTCTTGAAAGTATAACAGAAAATAAGAGTTGGAATAGTTACTGGTCATTTTTTCTTGCTCTCATGTTTTCATGTTTTCTGAGCTGTGCTGGTGTTTAGTCTTTGCTCTGTTGCTATCAATAACTCCTCTGAACTTTAAACTCCCACAAAGCAAAGATTACTTGATATGATTAAAAAACACATAAATACTGCTAAAGAACATTACTAATGGTAACAAAGTATTTATGACTAAAATGCTTCTAAAGGGCAGGCTCTTACTAAGCAGTGTGGTGAAGATAAACAATAAAAATACTAAAAACTGTATGACAAAGTTTTAAAAGATTTTTTTACCAGAGCTTCCTTATCTACTTTCTCCTTCTCAAATATACTAAAGAATTCAGAGAGTTGAAGTTTCTTCAGGTCTTCTTCTAGCGTCGGTGTGTCTCCTTGATCCATATTTGGTGAATCCTAAAAATCACATTGTAAAGTTCATATGCTCTACATTCATTTAGATATTCCTTTTATTAATACCAATTTTCAGTAAAGAAATGTACTACATAAGATTTTCACATAGACATGAATTTTAACTTTAAATAAATTGGGATTTATACAAAATATAAACTAAGAGGTACTGATCTCTAAGTTTTGCAACTTCATTTGAAAACTTAATATATTTTAAAGTAAATGAATGAGTGAATGAATAATTATCAAGGTATTGTTCATTATCATTAACAAAAAATATTTACTGAGCTCTTATTAGGGAAACAGTGTTTAAGACATAAAACAATCTAAGGCAAAGCCCTGCCCTGGAGGAACTCACAGTCCAACAGGAGAAACAGGACATCTGCATAAAAAGAGAAGTACAAGACAGTATGTGTATATATATATATATATATATGTGTGTGTGTGTGTGTATATATATACACACACTAAGGTACTAACAGCATAACTCAGCACTACAGATAAGTGTTCACAGGGCTCTGTTTTACTAAAAGATGCTTAAGTCCTCCCACTGCTTTCAAACAAGTTCTATAAATTATATCAATTTGCACCTAATTAATTGTTCATTTCATCATATGCAAATTCCACTTAAGCTCAATGATTTTATAGTTCTAATAACAAATCAGTAGTGCATATTTATAATGGAAAATAAGGTACTAATAGGTATTTTAGAATGTGGCAAATATTTGTAAAGCATATTGGTATCTTGCCTCTTATCATCCAAGAATGACAGAGATAATTACAAGTCTGTTTAAATAAATGTAAATTTAAAGTTAATGCTATGAGACTAAACTAAGCGAAAAACAAAAAATAAGTCTAAAATTTAAAGATTCTTATTAAGAAAAACAACAAGAGAACCTATCTAAACATCTAAATTACCTTTTGACTGTCGATATTCCCCAAAGAATCTTTCTGATTTGTTAGGATATCGAACAATATAAGCGAACCTATAAATAAAACAGAAGAAGGGACAATTTCAGAGCATTAACACTAATAGCTGTCTTTTATACAAAATAGTAATAAGCCAATCAATTACGCATGTAGTAAAATCTATGAAGCAGGTAGTCTTCTTTTGCACTCCACCACCACCCTTCCAACCGTTTCCAAATTTTTCATCCCAGACCAGTTCTAGACCTCTGAATCTGATACTGATAAAAGACATTGTTCTTCAAAAACAGGTGTCCTAAAAATGTGATCATCCTCTCTGGTTACAGCAAATTCATTTGTTACCTAAACTATGACCAGCAATGGATACACCCCCTTTGAAATCAGGGTTCCTCTGCAGAAAAAGTGTATATATTCGGTTCATTTCTGAAGCAACTGTGTCCACAATAGTCTGACAGTAAGTGGGGCTATTGTAGAAGAAGACATCCAGAATTGTGTCGTTGGTGAAGTGCCGTAGGCGGTTAATGCTGGGCAGGGTAATTCGCTGCAGATCTCTGTAAAGAGAAAAGATATTTTAAGTAGAAAACCAAAATACACTCCATAGCTTCCTCTAAGTTATGTAGCTTCACCTCCAAGCTTAGACTTAGATATTTAAAGATACAAGAGGCAACTATCAACTTACAGGAAATACAGAGGACAGAGAAAAATGTTTAATCAACAAAATTCAGAGTGTAAGCTCTACAAGATAAACAACTCAGTTTCAATACAAAAATTGCATGAAAATAACAGATTGAAAGGTAATCAGGAAATGAAGAGAGATTTAAGACATATCAACTACTTGCAATTTATGGACCTTATTTGGATCCCAGTTTAAACTATATCTGTATGTATGTGTGCATCTGTGTTTGTGAATGAATATGTGTATATATATGTGTATATAGATCATGAATTTACTACACAATTAGAAACTTGAACACTGCATATTTGCTGATATTAAGAATTTTTAGATGTAATAATGGTGTTATATTTTATTAAAAGTCCTTTAAAATATACAAGATGAAACATTTACAAATGAAATATAATGTCTATGACTGGACTCAAAAATAATATGGTGGAGGGATGGGCCGTAGACACGGGTACAATGATAGGGATGGGGCAGAACTGGCCATGTGTTGGCTCGTTGAGGCTGGATAATCATAAACAGTACATGAAAGTTAATTAAATTTTCTACTGTTGTGTAAAGAATTCTCTGTAATAAAAGGCTTTTTTTTAAAGACAAAAGATACAAGAGGGTTTTCCTGGAATTCTCAGTGTTAAAGTTTGGTCACAAGCCAAATGATAAATGGGATCAGCTCTCAGTGCAGAATTTCTTAAAGTTGAAAGAAACCAAAGGCAAACAGAACTCATGTCTCGCAAGGAAAACCACTCTGACATTTACTAAATCAACCTCCAGTTAAGACTTTCTCAAAATTCCCAGAGAAATTCCTCAAAGATTGAACAGTTTCTGTAGTTTAGAGAAGGCTATGTGACCTTAGTCACCTCTGAGCAGTAGCTTAAATATGTGAACTCTATACCTAGTAAAATCCACACCACAATGGAGTATTTGGCACGTGGAATATGCTCAACTCATAGGGTTAAGAACCAAGACACAGAATCAGCCTGGAAATAATGCTGATTACTTCTTTTATCTCCCAGAGAAGTATCTCCTAGTTCTATCATAGAACTATATGATAAACACACTTCTTTCTAGAGAGCCCATAGCTGAATACCCTTTAAAAATTTTTTTTTTAATTTATTCCTTTTTTAGAGAGAGGGAAAGGGAAGAAGAAAGAGAGGGAGAAAAACATCAATATGAGAAACATCAATTGGTTGCCTCTTGTGTGTACCCCGATGGGGATCAAACATGTAACCCAGGCATGAGCCCTGACCAGGAATCAAATCAGCAACACTTCACTTTGCAGGATGATGCTCAATCCACTGAGCCACACCAGTCAGGGCACGAATATTCTTAATATAAGGCAAACATTACCATAAAAGTTACAAACAAAGATGGAGGCATAGACAGACACGCTGTGTCTCCCTCCACAACTAAGAAGGAATACAACTACCTCAAAACTAGAAACAACCAGAAGTTCCAGAAAATCAAACTGTATGGAAGTCCAGAAAACAAAGATATAAAGAAGAAATACTCATCCAGACAGGTAGAAGGGGTGGAGCCAGGGCGGAGAGGATGCGGTGTGGTGGCAGCAGCAGTGGCAGCAGCGGTGGCAGTAGCAGGCCGGCAAAAAGTACAGTCACACGTTTTAAAAAGGAGGGACACCTGTGGAGCATTCCCAGCTCCTCACCGGACCTCGAAGCTCACGGTCCCAGCACCAAGGAAAATCAAGCCTCATTGCTTCTGACTGTGCAGACCAGTGGGGGTTGGGGTGGAGGCAGAGACTGCCGGTCTCAGCAGAGTCTGCTTGTTCAAAGGGTCCTCACGGTAGTCCTAAAATATCCACTGACCCACCCACTCTGGGAATGACAGCCATTGCAGCAGCTAGAGGGGTGCCAGTCTGGTGCAGAAGTGGGAGAGGTACCTGGAAAAGGGGCGAGTGCTGGGCAGGCAGCATTGTTCCCTCTCGGACCCCTCCCCCACATATAGCACCACAACGTGGTGAAACAGGTCACCCTGTACTGATGAATCCCTAAGGCTCTGCCCCTTACAACGTAACAGGAGCGACAGCTCTACCTGGGACACGGAGGCAAACAAACACAGGAGCCTGTCAGAATGAGGAGACAGAGAAGTATGGCCCAAAAGGGGGAACAGGTCAAGGTTTCAGTGGGAGAACTAAACGATGAGGAAATAACCAAGCTAACAGATGAGGAGATAGACTACTAATAGACGCAGAATTCCAAACACTGGTGATAAAGATGCTCACAGGCTTGACAGATACGCTTGAGTAAAGCAAACGCATAAGAGAAGAAGTGAAGGCTATACTAAGTGAAACGAAGAAAAATCCACACAAAACCAATGGTGAAGGGAAGGAAACCGGGGTTCAAATCAATGATTTGGAACATAAGGAAGAAAAAAAGTCAGCCAGTGCAGAATGAGGAAGCAAGAATTGAAAAAAATAAGCAAAACTTCCCAAATTTTGCGAAGGAGATGGACATATAGGTCCAGGAAGCACAGAGGGTCCTGGGCAAGCTGGACCCAGAGGGGATCACACCAGGACGAATCATGACTGAGATGACAAAGGTGAAAGATAAAGACAGAGTCCTGGGGGCAGCAAGAGAGAGGCAGAGAGTTGCCTATAGTGGTTGCCTACAGGACTATCAGCTGTTTTCTCAGAGGACACTTTGCAGGCAGAGACTGGCAAGCAGTATTCAACGTGATGAAAAGCAACCTACAACCAAGATTACTCTATCCAGCAAAGCTATCATTTGGAATGGAAGGGTAGATGAAGTGCTTCCCAGAGAAGGTGAAGCAAAAGGAGTTCATCATCACCAAGCCATTAATATATGAAATGTCAAAGGGACTTACTTAAGAAAAAGAAGATCAAAACTATGAACACTAAAATGACAACAAACTCACAACTATCAACAACTGAATCTAAAAAATCAAAACAAAATCCAACTAAACAAACCAGAATAGGAACAGAATCATAGGTATGGGGATCATTTGGAGGGTTATCAGCTGGGAGGGGGGAGGGGGAGAAATGGGGAAATGGTGCAGGGACTAAGAAGCATAATCGGTTCATACAAAATAGGGGGATGTTAAGAGTACTATAGGAAAGGGTGAAACCGAAGAACTTATATGCACGACCCATGGACATGAACTAAGGGCGGTGGGGTTGCTGGAGGGAAGGGGGTTACCGGGCAGAGGGGAGCAAAGGGGAAAAAATCGGAACTACTGTCATAACAATCAATAAAATAGTTAAAAAAATAAATAAATAAAACATTAGAAAAATAAACATCAAAATTGGTGAAATTTTGTGCAGCCATTTTAATATTGAAGATGGGAGAAGATACGCAACATTTTCAGTGTATTGTGCTTTATTATTTCAAGAAAGGTAAAAATGCAAGTGAAATGCAGAAAAAGATTTGGGCAATGTATGGAAAAGGTGCTGTGACTGATCAAATGTGTGAGAAGTGGTTTGCAAAGTTCCTTGATATTACTGACATTTTGGCCAGATAATTTGTTGCCATGGGGCTCTCTTATGCATTGGAAAATGTTTAGCATCACCCTTGGCCTCTACCCACTAGATGCAAATAGCAGAAGAGAGCCAATATACTCAAAATACCCAAATCAAAAAGTCATTGGTGAAAATGAAAACATGTCCTTTATTTTTATGGAAAAAAACTAAATGGACTTTTTGGCCAAACCAATAGTTGTACCAATTATACCTCAAGTTATAAATACTCATAATTTAATGCTTGGGGATTTCCTTTTTCCCCCCAAATTTGGACAAATATTATCTAAATTTCATCACAAAAGAAGCAATAAGATACTATGTACATCTTGAGGTAGGTTGGCTTTTGACATCTGAAGATGGAAATGCTTATGTGCTATACGAAGAAAGGAATATTTGTTGTTAATGCTATATAAAAAAAGCTGTAATAGTAAATATTAATGAGCCAGTAAAACATACTATAAGAAAATTCACACAGCTCTTTACTCCTAACCTGGACTACTTAAATCAAAGGATTAGTTACATTTAATAATGTCTCTTTAAAAAAGTAATAGAAGTACGAAAAACTTTTTGTTGAACAGAATTTTAAATATATAATCAGTTATAGCAGAAATGTCTCTAAGCATATCAATGATCAGAGAACATATTACAATCATGGTTAGCAACTCAAAGGTCACTCATGGACAGGGACAACAGAGTGGTGATTGCGAGGGTGGGGGAGGTTGGGGAGTAGGTGGAAGGGGAAGGGGATGGGGAAATACATGGTAACAAAAAAAGGAAAATATACAATTAAAAATGAACTATTAAAAAAAAAGTGTATGGTATTACTCACACGTCCACACCAGTAGAATGCAAAGGACTGTGCCAGTTGACTGGAAGAAATTCTACCCTCCCAATCTGCTGATTTTCTTGGGCTTTCTTAAAATGTGTTTGTAGTAGGTTCAAGGAAACGTTGCGAAAGTCATTAACTGGAAAAGAAAATTAACTTATGCAACAGTGAAGCAATGAATTTGTAGAATTAAGATGCAGCAGATCGTATCATTTTATTCTTTATCTACATTTACTTAGAACATGTATTTACTTCAGTCAAAAATAGCAAAGTGGGCCCTGGCCAATGTGGCTCATTTGGTTGGAGCATCATCCTGTGAACCAAAAGATCGCAGACCAGATTGTAGGTTTGATCCCCTGTTGGGGAATGTATGAAAAGGCAACCGATTGATGTCTTTTTTTCCCCTCTCTCTCTCTCTCCCTTTCTCTCTCTCTAAAAGCAATTAAAAAAAAAATGTCCTCAGGTGAGGATAAAAAAATAAAAAAAATAAATAGCAAAGTGGTATTCAGAAAAATTATCAATACATATAAGAAAAGCTGTTTCTGCACAGGCTGGTGTGGCTCAGTGGATTGAGTGCTGGCCTGTGAACCAAAGGGTCGCTGGTTCAGTTCTCAGCCAGGGCACATGCCTGGGTTGTGGGCCAGGTCCCCATTTGGGGAAGCAAAAGAGGCAACCATACATTGATGTTTCTCTCCCTCTTTTTCTCCCTCCCTATGCCTCTCTCTAAAAATAAATAAATAAAATCTTTAAAAAAAATAAAAGAAAGAAAAGAAAAGCTATTCCTTTAATAGAACTTGCTTTTACTATACATTTCATCAAAGAAAAAGCTAACTTCAAAATGGCTAATGTGTCATGGAAACTGTTTCAATTTTTAAAAGAAAGAAAGAAAGAAAGCAATCACATGACTTCATCAATTGGCTTTGCAGTCAGATTCCTATTCTAAGTTCCTGATTCTTACAAACAACCACTACCCAACATTTAAGATTTAAAAAGAAATACACTGTTGTTTGAAATTCATATTACATCAATCTTAACCTTCTAAGAAGGTTTACACTTAGAAGCATTAGCCAGTAGGATAAGACTCCCACATTGGGACAACTAGACTTTGAATACTACCAAGTTTTAGAGGATAATGCTTTCAAAATCAAGTTATGCTAATGACCTAAATATTCCAGTTAGAATATCAAGAGGTTTATCACAGTATGAATTACAATAGTTTCTGTTATTCATTTAAACTGTATCATCTGCACAGTCCCTTTAAATTTGGAATGGTTAGACATAGGACCATCACTTCATAAAAGAATTTTATAAGGATTAAGGGCTTGTTGATTCAAGAATTATTAGTTAAGAGTATAAACTATTAGCCTAAGGAATTTACTAGTACTTTAGGTCTAAGCCGGGAAGCTTTACTACCTTGCCACCTGTCTTTAGCACTCCAAATCTTACCGTTTCCCCGAAAATAAGACAGTGTCTTATATTAATTTTTGCTCCTAAAGCCGCGTTAGGTCTTATTTTCAGGGGAGGCCTTATATTTCTAAGCACTAAGTCTTATTTTCGGGCGATGTCTTATTTTCGGGGAAACACAGTATTATGCAGCTACGACAACAGATTAAAAACACTTTATTTCACCTCACAGAAGCACTGACTAATACTCCCCTTAAATGATCTAATTCTTACATGCTTTACAAACCTACCACACTGTACAATGCTTCGAAAGCGGAGATCACAAGCTGGTCCAATCCCATGGACTACAAACACCAAGTGGTCTATTTGTAAAGGTTCCCCTATAAATGAAATTAAAAAGAAAACTTATCCTATATAACTAGTCACGTAGTCTAAAATCAAACATTCACAATGAATAGGTTATAAAGATGGGCAAGTTAAAATATAAGCAAATAATTTTAAAAACACAAAGTAATCCTATATATAACTATGTACTTAATAAAAATAGTGATTTTACTTCGTTTCTAATTTAAAATAAGTCTGTGAAAATTTTTTTCAGGTTTTTAGAACTTTTTACTTTGAAATAACTGCACTCTTACAGAAAACTTGAAAGAATAGTAAAGGAACACCCATGTACTTTTTACACAGATTCAACACTTTAACACTTACCACATTTGCTTTATTATTCTTTCTATATATGTCTGTGTGTATACGCACACATTTATTCTTCTGAACCAGTGGGAGCAGGCTGCACACATCATACCTCTCTCTTTAACCCTTTAATATTTTAATGTGTTTTTCTTTAGAATATTCTCTTACATAACCACAGTGCAGTTACTGAATTCAGGCAATTTAATATTAAAATTTAACATTAATAAAATAATTTCATATAATAATATAATATTCCATTTTTATTAATTGTACCAATAATGTCTGGTATGTATTTGAAGCCTGAAAATTTAAAACCCATCTTTTAATTATAGTAAGTCTAAGACTTTGGCCAAGAGACAAGTCATCTCCTCTGAAAGATAAAAGGGGTTATATAATCCAGTTAATTACATTATAAAACTAACCATAAATGACACCAGATAGCAATGGATAACCATCAAGGTTGTATTGAAAAATAGTTTTCCTTAGTTGAAAAACTTCAGCAACAGGAGGTACCAGAACTAACTTTCTAATCAAACAGGAGGAATCACACTTCTTAGAATTAGGACTAAATCAGTTTACCTGTAGTTAGTGAATTCCTGGTTAGTACTGCTAAATTTTACCCATCCCACCATATATACTTAGTAAATTTAAAAGAGATTTGTGTACCTATTAAGAGTTTTAGATGAAGTGATGCTAATGAAAACTACGAATAAGCTCACATAATTAATTAAAGATCATTTTTAAGCCTTAAGATAATACAAATCCATAGAAAAAAGTCACAATTTAAATCATAAACAAATAAGTATACCAAAAGATAAGGAAAAAATTGAGGATTAACATTACCACAATGAATGTCAACAGAGATGTTTTCAACCCCTCTTTTTACTGTTCTTGGTCGACCCTGCTCAGTGGGTGTTGAACCCCATTCATCGGACCCTGCAACTGGCTGGTAATGCACCATAAGCTTAAATAGAAAAAAAAAGTCAATAATATTTAATCCTATAAGCTCTATTAAGCACATACCACTGAGTTTTTCTGGACCCAAAGTAGTTTAATAAATAAAATAGTATCAAACATTCATAATGAACAGATATAAAGATATTCTACATTAAAGACATCTCTACTTATAAACTCTGAGAGGCAGAAACATGTCTTTCAAAACATAATATGTAGTCAAATCTCAACTGGAGTCTTGATATGCAACTCCTACAGCTTGAAATGAGAACAGTGAAAATAATTTGGCTAATGCTGTACAATTTAAATATCTTATAATTTTATTTGTCAATGTTACCTAAATAAATCTAAGAAAGGAGGAGAGACAGACAGAGAGAAAGAAAGAGAGAAAGAAAACATACACCGGGCTAATGACACCCTACATAGGCAAATATGCCACATAATGTAGCAGTGGTATTCTTAATCTACAGTGGCATAATTTTCCCTAAGAAAACTCTTTTGTATAAACTGAACAGGAAAATAGTAGTGGCAACAAGTTTTAAGTTTCATCATTGTCAATGTAATATAAAAATTCCCAAAGGTTATCCTAAGTAGAATCCCTAGGAAAAAGAAACCAATAAAGTTATCTTTAGTAATGCAATTAACCCTTAATCTCAACATTAGAGAAAGGCTATTAATTTGCTTTACCTTTGGATTGTGTAATATAATAATTTCTCTGTTGGGAGACTCCAGTTTCTTTTTCCATTCATCCAGAGTTACAGCAACCTTGTAAGTTTCCTTAAGAGAAAACACATTTCATTAGATTTCTCTAATAGTTCTTCTATTAAAACTAAACTTTTTTGCAAGAATACTGCTAAATAAACAATTACAATAAGAATGTCCTACTCCAACTAACAGAATTTATTTTAAAATTACAACAGATAATAGTATGGGACAAAGAAAAAAATCACTGCTACTTGTGTCATCTATACTGGAGATAAATTTTTCACAGTCTGATATTTTTCTTTCAATAATATCAATGCATGTATATTTTCCATAAAATTAGAAATATATTGCACATACAGTTCTTCCTCTTGCTTTATGAAATTTATTGTGAAATTCTTTTAAAATGTAATATTAATAGTACAAGACAAAAAAAATCAATCCTAATTCCATCATCTAGACTAGCAATAATCATTGTAAACATTTTGATGAATTTATTTCAATAATATTAATGTCCTACTCCAATTTAAGCAAATATCAGACTGTTATCAGAGCAAGAAGAATAAAAGGCAAAAAGACAATTCTGGGTTCATAGTTTAACTATTAACAATAATCACCATTAGGGAAAACACTTTTTCATTTAAACGCGTAACAATTTTAACAGTATATTTTAAAATCTGAAAAAACTACTTTATCTTGAAACTAATTTACAAAAGGAAGGCTATAAACTGTGTGCAGATAGAACCAAACTCTTCCTGAAATTTTCAAAAAATATAAGACAAAGGAAGAAAAAAATTATTAAATAAGAAAAAATGAAGAAAATTAGTTAAAAAGGGTCAAATACCTCTAACACTTGGCTGAAGCTCTCCGAGTAGGGAATATACTTATTATCTTTGTCTCCCTTGTAAAACCAGGTACATCGTCTCACTTCTGATGCCAGCTCGTCCCAGTATACAGCATACCGCATCCTCTCCCCCATATGAACATCATACCTGCCCCCATCAGTGGGGACAACTCTCCCATTACAATCCTTTCCTATTAAGAATTGGAAAGGGGAAAAAAGTACATACAGTATATCAAGATGAATGTCCAAAATACAGTTCTGAGTTATACTCTAAATAATGTTATAAAACACATGACTGAACAGTTTCTACTTGAATAAACATTAAACAAAATGGAACTTAATCATTATCTGTTTTTTACTACTTTACAAACCATCAAAACCATTTTCGGTTTTAATGAAACATCAAAAAGAAAAATAATAATAATAATACCCAAACACTGTTTTGTTCTTTTTCAGAGGAGACAGTAGTTCTCCCTTTAAAAAAAAATGTATATAAAATGGCTTTTCTAAATTGTTGGCTTCAGGGACCAAAAGGTGAAATAATGACCATGATCAACATGCTGATAAAATAGTAACTAGGGTAATGTTTCATAAAAGAAGAAAAAACAAATGACAAATTCATTCTTTTGCAATGTGAAAGTGGCACCCCTCCCACACACACTCTTTTTAAACAAAAACTGAAACATGAGCTAAAACATAAAAAATATTATTAGATAATTATGCAGAAATTATAGTAAGTACGTAATAAAATACAGACCAAATTCTTAAATATTATAAATTGTCTAGGTGGTAATGCAGAGCTTCTATATAAAAATGCTAGAGGGGATAACTAGAAAAAAATCTAAAATGTATTTTCATTATTTTTAAAAGATTTTATTTGTTTATTTTTAGAGAGAGGGGAAGGGAGGGAGAAAGAGAGGGAGAGAAACATCAGTCTGTGGTTGCCTCTTGCGTGCCCTAACTGGGGGCCTGACCTGCAACCCAGGCTTGTGCCCTGACTGGGAATCAAACCCATGACCTTTCAGCTTTCAGGCCAATGCTCAATCCACTGAGCCACACCATCCAGGGCTAAAAGGTATTTTTAATAGCATTCACTACAGGGACTAATATTATAGTTTGAAAGAAATGACACAGTAAGTCTTTGTCTATTATAAGTCATTTTTCTCCTACCAGAGCCATATGCCTCTTCCAGCTGCTGTGAATCCTCCAAGTTGAAAGGAATCCATATCTCTTTAGAATCTATTATCTTACAATAAAACCAATGTGGAGAAACTGGTTCATACAAACTGCCAGCATCCATGTCTATTAGCTCAAAGGAACTACATGAGTTTGGTGATGGAGATGGGTCTGACTGAGTCAGCTGCTCCTGCTGTGTTTCCACTGATGACATTTCTCTCCCTGAAACACAAGATACAAGAAAAATTATTTTCCTTCCATTAACAGTGTAATTGTACATATACACACAAACAGGTCATTTTAAAGAGTTACACAATTTAAAATAGAAATAACATAAATTAATAGCTAGATTTGGGGAAGGGGCAGAGGAGAGGGCTTTAAACAAAATGCTCCTTGTAGTCAGACCAACCACTTTGTACTGACCTCCCAATTCTCTGAAAAAACTGCATGATTTTAGACGTTACAGAACACACTCAGAAGCACAAGAAACACATGGTCAAAAACTTGATTGCAACAAGATACTTTAACCCAATTTCCAATCTGAGTCTAGTGCCAAAGGCAAAAACTTTACTCCGTATTAATGGCACAAGCTTTAGGCTTCGGGCGCCTATTACCACACATTTCTATTATTACTGGAATCTTAAAATATTGAAAATAAAACTATTCACTTAAGAGCCAGTCACTTCTTATTGATCTTGAAATGTGCTTAATTAGGGACTATAGTACAAATTCCGAAAACAGAAGCCCTTGCTTGGGGCCACTGCGCAAGCGCGTACCCCACTGACACCATCCACGTCTCAGGTAAAAAGTAACAGGTGACATCAAAAGCCTCCTTCCCTTAAAAACGTGACCTCTGTTTGTGCCCCTTCAGCACTCAGACCGCTCGGCAAGCCTGACCACGAAGACAGGAAAAGTGGACCCCAGTTCCTCTGAGGGGAGCGAGCGCGACCACCGCTGCCCCAGCACCGCGCACCGCCGGACTGCAAACACCTGGCCGCCTGCTGAGCGAACGCTCTCCGGGCTTCCGGCCACTCTTGTCTCCCCGACACAAATTTACCTCAGCCACCGTGGTCCCTCTCCCCCCACGACCCTGGGCCTCCTGCAGCCCACATCTGGGACTTTAGAGCTCGGAGACTTGAATTCTCCCGCCTCCAGCCTCGCAGAGGCGCGGGGCTACCAATGGAAACAAGATAATTTGGGGCACAGTCGATACAAAGGGCCACTTCCCTGGAACCGAAGCCACCGCCACCTCACTGGGACTGGTCCTAGCAGTACCTCCATCCCCTGCCTTAGGCATCGCATCCTCCTCCGCCCCGGCATCTCCATCCCGCAGTGTCTCCCTCCGTCCATCTGCCGACCCCAATTCGCTGTCACGGACTCACCTAGCAGCCCCGCTGCCTCTCACGATCTCGTGCCCTCGCTGAGAGGGACACGACATGTCCCCGCGGCGGCCTTTATCCCGAGCCCAGGAGGGGCGGGGCGGGGCGGAGCGGGGCGGAGCCTGCGGCCCCGCCAGGCACGCGCCCAACACTGGGCTCCACCGCGCTCCCTGCGGGCGAGCAGCGGGCCGGACTGCGGAGAGCAAAGCTAAGGTGGCGGTGACTGCGGCGTGAAAACTACGGGTGGGACGAGGAGGGCCGCAGGGGTACTGCCAGGAAGTGTCGCGAGAAGTGGAGGGACTCGCGCGAGATGTGGCTCCTCCCTGCGGGTAGGGAGCCCGAGGGCGGACGTGCGGGTCCTAAGTGTGCTGTGCCCTCCGCTCCGAGACCGCGCTGCCTCAAAAGGACGAGGTCATTGAAAGGCTAGGATGTGGAAGATCACCTCCTAGCTGTAAGGCAGCCGTGGAGTTGCAGTGAAAGGAAGGGGGAAAGCCCAGCCTCCTCACTTAATACAGGGGAAAACAGGCCGCCTGACCCGCTGGTACTAACCCTAACCCTACGGGAGATGCAGGTTGCCACGCCCCCGGTGAAAAATGGGACGTTAAGGTGCTAGTTGCAGCTATCCCTATCCAGACCTCCACCTCTTCGTGCTGAGAACGGATACAACTGGTATTTGCAAAGAAAAAAGGATATCTCTAGGACTTTGCCCCCTCCCCCTTGCGTTTATTAGGATTTAGGGGCTGCCAAAAAGGTAGAGGTGTGTTTGACAGATTATTAAAAAGCTGCAAGGGAGGCTGAAGACTGAAGCTGGAAAAGCCAGTGTTCGCGCTGCTTGTCATCTACAGAGACCCAATAAGCAGAGACAGGGATTGGATCTTTATGGGCGCTTTATTCAGATAGTCGGAGATCTGAGAAGACAGTGGGTTTTTACCCTAACAGACGGTGTTCAATTACATTGTAAACAGGCCCTTTTTATAAGGAGAAGAAAAGTGTGGGTAAGGGGTTTGGAATTCAGAGAAAAAGTTAATCACAAAAAAGCTGCAGCATTCTTTCATGGGACTCCTGGGCGGTGGTCTTTGTGTCCCGGGCGATGGCACAATGGCTCACCTACCGTCTTGATTGACTGCAGTCCTCCTGAGGCACAGAGGTGGAACTGCTTATGGTCTCCTGGAGTCAGAGTGGGTTATACCTCCAGTTCCTGAAACAATAGCTTTTTATGTACAGTAGTCCCTCTCTATATCGCGGGTCACTTATCGTGGCCTCACTGTATTGCGAGATTTTTAAAAATATTATATTTAATTATTTATTGCGGACTTTTCACTGTATTGTGGGATTTCGCAGTACTCTATACGTATGTTGTTAAAGTTACGTAGGTTTAAGAGTGTAGAATATGTTTAAGAACATAAGTAGTGTTTATAAAAGTGTGGAAAAGGTTAAGGGAGCAGGAAAGGTTAATAAGGTAGCGGAGACGGTTTATAAGTGTGTGGGAAGGGTTTATAATGCTTTAAAATATATAAAAATACTAAAATAAATGTAAGGTTCCTACTTCACGGATTTTCATCTATCGCGGGGTGGGGGGGCGGTGTCTAGAATGTAATACCCGCGATAAGTGAGGGAATACTGTACATTGATTACTGAACTTATTAGTTGTTCCCTGAAACTAAAATTTTCCAACATTTGAGTCCCCCATCAAGACGAGATATTTTTGTCCAAACAACATGAGACAAGTTGCAGGAGGACTGCAAGCAATCAAGATGGTATCTCAGCCATGACACTCCATGGCGAGGGCCACTGACTGCCCAGGGCACAAAGTCCACGGCCCAGGAGTCCCATGAAAGAATGCTGCAGCTTTTGTCTGGTTAACTTTTCCTCTGAATTCCAAACTCCTTACCTACACTTTTCTTCTCCTTATAAAAAGGGCCTGTTTACAATGGAATTGAAGACCATCTGTTAGGGTAAAAACCGGCTGTCTTCTCAGATTGCCAACCATCCGAATAAAGCGCCCATAAGGATTCAATATTGGGTCTCGTAGATGACAGGCTGCACGAACACCAGCTTTTCTAGTTTCATTTAGACGAATTTCCCACAGTCATGAAGCTGGGTAATATCCTTGCCCAGCTCTCCTGAGTATTTACTTCTCTGGAAGACCTCAATTCCTTTGGGGAATAATGAGATGCTTTCCTATTTTCTAACTAGATTATAGGGCAAGCATTTGGGAAGGTTTTTAAATTTTGTTATTTCTTCAGAAACCAAGAGAAAAGAAAACTGAAATAGATTTTTTTTTTTTTAAGATTTTAATTATTTTGAAAGAGGAAGGGAGAGAGGGAAATATCAATGTGAGAGACACGCCAATCAGTTGCCCCTCACACCCCTAACTGAGGATCTATCTGTCACACAACCCAGGCACATGCCCCGCTGGGAACCAAATTGGCAGCCCTTCAGTTGGCAGGCTGGCGCTCAATCCACTGAGCCACATACTCACTATACTTTTTTTAAATTACCACAGATCTCATTAAAGTCTTTAAACATCAGGAAGCTATCCTGCTCAGAGCACAGCAGTTTTACAAACTTCTACTTTTTTCTTCAAAAGGTCAGATTTTATCACTGTCAACAAATACACAGTTGTTTTTCTTGAAGTGACAAGCTCACTTTGTTTTTGTGGGGATTCAGAAGAACCACATCAAGATTTGCCTCTGTGTTTTGTGGATTATTTTGAGCTAAAATAAAGGCAACCCGATACCCTGTGGGCTCAAGAGAAACCTCTTCCTCCACCCCTGCCTTAACAATCTTAAGGAATTTGAATGAGGAGCCCTACCCATAATAAGACATTAACAGAGATAACCTTTTTGGACCTACTTACGTGGCAGGGCAAACTATTATACTAATCACTGAACATTTGCTCTCCCTGCAGTGACCTTCTGAAGCCCCAACGTGCCTTACTTCATTCGTACTTAGATCAGACTGTTTTATATACATATTTTCCCTTTCTGTCTAACCCTCTCGTGTATGTAGGGTTCCTGTGCACACAAAATTAAATTTCATTTTCTCTTGTCAATTGGTCTCTTGTTGATTTGATTATTCAGCCAACCAAAAGAACCAGAGGAAGGAAAGGGGAATTCTTCCCCTTTCCTGTATTTTTAAGAAAAGTTCTGCCAAACAGTTAACTTTGAATTGCCATAGTTTGTTAACTGTACTTTCAAATTAAAATGTTCCATGAAAAAAAAAAAAAATAGTAGCTGGTTCAGTTACCAATTCAAATAATGAGTTAAGTGCTTTATCCTCGAGAGCAGCATATTTCAGTATGTAGAATTGTTTTATGCATAATATTTTGTCACAGAGTGTGAAAAAGTGTGAACTCAAGGGTTAAGAGTTAATAAAACTAATTTTTGCTGCTTCATGAAGAATATTCTTAGGTGAAACTTAAGTTTCATATGAACACACAGCAGTGGACAATGACTGAGATAGTATACAATTTGTTTCTACTGCCTTAATTCCTGCTAAGGTGCAAGCAGTTTTACCCACCATTGCTTTTGCATCAACGGTCAACACAGCAAAGAGAGCAAATCATGTCTTAGTATTATTAAGGAAATAGTTTTGAGCTTGTGACCCCCGAAAAGGTTTCTAAGACAAGCCCTCCCCCACCCCCAGTCCATCGACCACCCCTTAAGAACTATAGCAATTAAATATGCCCCCTGGGACTTGGAATACAAAAGTAATGAATAATACAGTACCTACCTTGAAGTTCACAGGAGGGACAAGGAGGTAAATAAATTTTGTTGAGTGCTATAACAGACAGGGACTAGATACATTGATATTTATAGAAGAGTAATCAAAAGTCCAGCCATACCTCTAGAAATTCTCTTTCAGTAGGCCTTTGGTGGGATTTAGGAATCTGCATTTTAAACAAGCACTCCAGATGATTTAGATGCAGATAGTATGAGAGCCATACTTTGAGAAACACTGCGTTAAGCAGTATAAATTTTGGGTTCCCAAGAAAGCCCAGTAAGTAGTTTCAGAAAATGTCTTACGGTATCTCTCAAAAAACTCCACATAGTTTCACTGGCTATTGTTTGCAGCTGTATATCAAATCTACCAGCAAAGACTTAAAAGGTAAAATCTGAAATAAACTCTACTTTTTCTCTTTCAATTCTCGAGTGCAGGAGACAGGAAACTTTTTATTATAAAGGGCCAGATAAATATTTTAGCCTCTGTGGGCCATAAGGTTTCCATCATAACTAATCAGTTCCCCTGTGGCGGCCAAAAGCAGCCAGAGACAATATGTAAACCAATGAGCACGACTGTGTCACACTAAAACTTCACTTACAAAAACAGGCAGTGGGTTAAATTTGTCTCTGGTGGTAGTTTGCTGACTCCATGCTCCAGAGCAAGTTAATGCTACTGGCCAGTAAGTTGCCTAAAGAGCAAAAGCAAGAGTCTGAGGGTCAAATGGATTTCATATCCAAAGTTGGAATAATTTTAGGCATCAATATTGAATTTTCATTTCTTTCCAGAATAAACCATATTTCAATATTCATTAAGTATGTGTTGCGTGCCTATCATGGTATTAGGTGGTACAAGGATAAATAGTTTTACATGTTAAAGTCCTCAATCCCTGGTGGACACACCTAGGCATCCAGAGTAGAGAAAACTCCTTGTCTCTGATGCTCTGACTATAAAATAACAGGACCAGGGCTTTGGGCTGTGACAGTGATTCTCAAACCCTAATGAATGTTAGAGTATGCTAAATAGATTCTTTAAAATGTAGATTTTCAAATCCAACACCCAGAGATTCTGTATAGTTAAGGAGAGAGGTCATGAATCTACATTTTGCTCAAGAATATATATCTGCTACTATGAGATAAGGTGCTTAAATCAGGAACACAGAAGACCTGAGCTACACAGTAATTTCAGCTCTTAAAACTAGAAGGAAACTTAAGAGACATCCAGGGTGATGTTCTATTCCAGTCCAACGCTGATGATTTTTATTAGTCCGCAGCCATTCATGAAGATACATTATATTAACTTATAGCCACACCTGAATAGTTCCTGCCCTCAACTTGAATAATCTTTTTTTTTTCCCCACTTTGAGGAAAGCTATTTATACTCTCCTTATGATTTCCGTCTTACTTCATTGAGGGCTTTTTGTGTGAAAAGCTGGTAATCTGATAACTTCAATTTAAACTCTGCAACAAGGTGGCTCTCCTCTAGCTCAAGGAGGTATTTATCAAGCCAAGTCCTTTTGGCTAAGGTGGTCAGAATGAGCAAATGCAAATATAAAGTATAACACTTTTAGGGAAAAAAACAGGAGAAATCTTCAGGAACTGGGTGTAAGCAAGTTCTTAAGAGACCTAATACCAAAAGTCCAATCCTTAAAAAGGAAAACTGACAAACAGGATTTCATTAAAATTGAAAACTTATGCTCTGTGAAAGACTCTGTTAAGAAGATGAAAAAACAAGCCCTGACCAGGTAGCTCAGTTGATTAGAGTACCTTCCCAATATGGCAGGTTTGTGGGTTCAATCCCCAGTCAGAGAACATATAAGAATCAACCAATGAATGTATGTGTGAGTGGAACAACAAATCAATGTTTCATATCTTTCCCCTACTCCCAGAAAATCAATACGCAAAAAAAATTTTTTATGAAAATACAAGCTACAGATTGGGATAAAATAGTTATAAACCACACATTCAGCAAAGGACTAGTATCTAGAGAACAAATAATTCTTAAAATTCAACAATGAAAAGACAAACAATGGACCCCAGATTTGGTTTCAATACCCTTCTTCAATAAAAGGAACCAAGGCTTCTTGAAGAGATTAACTGATTCTAGGACGAGAACAGAACATACACAAGACGAGCCTGGAGAATCTTGTAGTGCCAGAAAGTAAGGAATGACTCAAGGAAAAAGAAAAAAGCCACATAATGAAGGAGTATGTCAAAAGGGCACAACTGAAAGAGCTCCCAATGGCCAAAGCAAGACAATTTGAGCAACAAAATAAGGTTGTATTAGATCATAACACAAAGTATAAAATAAATGAGTCCATATTGATATGATTGATTAAACAAGTAGCCCTGATCACTGTGGCTCAGTTGGCTGGGCGTCGGTCTGCAAAGTGAAAGGTCTCCGGTTCACTTCCTGGTCAGGGCACATGCATGTGTTGCGAGCCATACCCAGCTGGGGCATGTGCGAGAGGCAGCCTATCAATGATTCTCTCACACATCGATGTTTCTCTTTCTCCCTCCCTTCCCCTCTCTCTAAAATTAAATATATATATTTTAAGACCCCACAAATAAATACAAGAAATGGGAGAGAATAGACAAATTTCACTTGCAGGGAAATTCCAAATAATTTATGTAGATAAACTCACAAGGGGGTGGAGGCTAATTACCCCTCTCCTTAAATTTGTAACTGTCTATAGTGATGTTCTTCCAAAGAGTATACTATTGAAAAGGGGGTAAGAAAAGCAACTTTATAGTGGAGAAACCTGACAAACACTACCTCTGCCAGGTGATTAAAGTTAGCATCAACATTATCAATTATGTTGATAGTATATATATTTGTTATATGATGTGAAAGGCACTTACCTCTGTGGTACATACACCCACAACCCCAATATAATTACGAGAAAAAAACATCAGACAAATCCCAGTTGAGGGGCACCTCTACAAAATATCTAACCAGTACTCTTTAGGACTGTCAGAGCCATCAAAAATTAGGAAAATCTGAGAAATTGTCACAGCCAAGGGGCTCCTAAGGAGATAGAGTCCTGGAGAGGAAAAGGATGTTAGGCAAAAACTAAGGAAATCTGAATATAGTATGGACTTTAGTTAATAACAATGTATTAATATTGGCCCATTAATTATAACAAAAATACAAATTTAATTTAAAGCACTAATAACAGGATGTGGGTTATATGGGAAGTCTGTAGCATATTACAAATTTTCTGTAAATCTAAATATTCTAAAATAAGAAGTTTATTAACGTAAGTTCAGTTAGAAAATGGGCAAAGACATGCACAGACATTTTATGGAAAAGGACATACAGATGGCTAATAAGCACATGAAAAGATGTTCAACATCATTAACCATTAAGAAAATATCAATTAAATCACAATGAGATATCATTACATACCCATGAGAATGGCTTTAAAAAAAAACAAAACAGTGACACCAAATACTGGCAAGGATGCAAAGAAACTCATACATTGCTGGTGGGAATGTAAAATGGTATAGCCACTCTAGAAAACTTTGGTAGCTTCTTAAAAAATTAAACATGCAACTACCATATGACCCAGAATTGCACTCCTGGGCATTTATCCCCCCCGAAATAAAAACTACATCCACACAAAAACCTGTACATGAATGTACATAGCAGCTTTATTTATAAGAACCTCAAACTGGAAACAACCCAGATGTCCTTCAACAGGTGAATAGTTAAAACTGTGGTATATCCATATCATAGACTACTCCTTGGCAATTAAAAAAAAAATTACTGATACAGGAAATAATTTGGCTGAATCTCAAGAGAATTATGCTAAGTAAAAAAAAAGCCAGTCTCTCTAAATGGTTACATAATGTACAATTCTACTTATATAACATTCTTGAAATGACAAAATTTAAAAATAGAGAGTATATTAATGGGTTTAGTATGGTAGCAAAGGAGAAGCAGGTGTGGCTATAAAAGGTCAGCAGGAGGAAAATCTGTGATGATGAAATTATTCTATATCTTGACTATATTAATGTCATTGCACCAAAGTTTGCAAGATATTACCATTGAGGGAAACTGGGTCAAGGGTACAAGAAAGCTGTGCATTATTTCTTAAAACTGCAAGTGAATTTACAATTATCTCAAAATAAAAACTTTAATTAAAAAAATACAATACAGTAGTCCCTCCTTATCCACAGTTTCACATTTCGTGGTTTCAGTTATCTGCGGTCAACCGTAATCTGAAAATATTAAATGGAAAATTCCAGAAATAAACAATTCATAAGTTTTCAATTGTGCACCCTTCTGAGTAGCCTGATAAAATCTTGCACTGTCCCGCTCCATCCCTTCTAGGACATGAATAATCCCTTTGTCCAGCATATCCACACTGTACATACACTACACTAAGGTATTTTAAGAGACCATATTCATGTTTTATTAAAGATATTGTCATAATTATTCTATTTTATTGTTATTGTTAATCTCTTACTGTGCCTAACTTATAGATTAAACTTTATCATACATATGTATAGGAAAAAAACAGTATACATAGGATTCAGTACTATCCGCAGTTTCAGGCATCCACTGAGGGTCTTGGAACACATCTCCCCTCACATAAGGGGGAACTATTATACTCTCAACTGAATTTGAATTTCAGAAAAACAATCATTTTTAGTACTAGTAAGTCCAATGCAATATTTAGAACACTTATACCAAAAGATGATTTGCTGTTTATCTGAAATTCAAATGTAACTGGGAGTCCTACGTTTTATCTGGCAATACTACTCTTGGCATTAGTTTACAAGATAAAGTATATATTGCAAAATAAAAGCACACTGAAGGGGTGGCTGAGAGAAAAACGTGCCCTGATCCCAGAAACCCCTAAATCCTCACTCTCAGCAGCTGGTACCTCCTCTGCCTCACATTTCATTACAGCAGATGTGCTACTGCCCACTACTCTTGGAGGAAAGCCACATAGAATACAAAACCCTCCTGTTTTAAACACAGGAGTGAAAATTATCAAGATAAAATACCCTTCCCAATTTCAGGTTTAAAATAGCTATCCCACTCCAAGAAAGATAATAACAATAATTAAACAGAATAGTCAGGAAGCATTTTCTAGAAACAATTGTTAATTTCTAGTATAATAACATTGTAAAAAATACAACCAAGAACTACTAGACATCTGAGAAATCTCTCTAACATGATAAAGATGGAGATAAAGGAAAAAGAAATTTTGGAGGAAATCCATTATTCAGTAAGAACATCAAATTATCATTAATATTCTTGTCAAGGATATAAGATGCTACAACCACAAACTAAAGCAAAATACTGTATAGGAACAGGAAAAAATTTCTTAGAAATTAAAAATATGGTAGAAGAAATGTGAAATTCTAGAGTTGCAATATAAAGGTGAGTAAATTTCCCACAAAGTACAGCAAGAAGGCAAAAAATGAAAAACAGAAAACATAAGTAAATCAAAGAACCAGTCTAAGAAGTCGATAACAGGAAACAGCAGGAATTCTAGAAAGAGTTAGGGTGGTAGAAGGGGAAAATTAACAAACAAACAAAAATCACAAATATTTCATAGGAGTTAAGAGTATGAGTTTCCAGAACGAAATGTGCCCAGCATATAGAGAAAAACAGACCTACACCAAACCTATACCTTAGGAAATTTCAGAAGAGAGATGACAAAAGTATCCTACAGGCTTCCAGAGAGAAAAACTGGGTTTTATACAAAAGATCATGAAACACATTTTCAAATATGCAAGATGTAAAAACTTATGTCCCATGTACCCTTTCCCAGGAAACTACTGAAGAACAAGCTCTACCAAAATAAGGAAACAAACTAAGAAAGGAAGACAGGCTACAGAAAACAGGAAAGCAACATGACAAGTAGAAGATCCCAGAATAAAGTATACAACAGGAACATACCAGTTCTCCAGTTAGAAGGCTCCAGGATAGACTTTTTCCTTTTGAAATTGATAAAATATATGTCTGAGCATCTTAAGAGAAGATTTAGACAAATGATGGATGGTTTGAGGTCAAATTAATCATAAGTACATAAGCAGACAAAATAAATAAGACAAATGATTAATTCCAGGCAAAACAAGTCATTCAGGAAAGGTAAAGTCATCAAGTTTACTACATGACTGAGCTCTGGTTAGCAGTAACATAGTCAACAAAATTACCATATACCTAGATTGAGAAGTTGGGGGGATGAGGACTGAGATGTGTGTATATAAGGGGCAGAGAAATAAACCTAACCTTTCAACCTCTATAATGGACAGTAAGTAACATGACCTAAAACTGATAAATCAAGAAGAAGCTATTGAAAAATACGGAGATAATTTTTTAAAACTCAATTGGTACTGGTTGTTTTTGAAGAATTAAAAATGGAAGTGGCACCCTGACTGGGTGGCTCAGTTGGCTGGAACATTATCCCGTACATCAAAAGGTTGTGGGTCTGGTCCCTGGTCAGGGTACACACACTTAGGTTTGAGGTGTGATCCCCAACTGGGGCATGTACAGGAGGCAACTGATCGATGGTTCATTTTCTCTCCCTTCCTCTCACTAAAATCAATTTTTAAAAATGGGAGTGGGAGCAGGAGAATATTCCTTTTCATAGAATTGACTCTTTAAATTAATAACTTCCATAGAATTATTTGATTCTTTAAACGCACAACTTTTTTAAAAGATGAAAAATTTCAATCATGAACTACCCATCCCTAAAAATCTTTGTTAAAAATGCCAATTTAATCTATAAACTTAAAAAAAAAACTGCACACCTTTAACAGTATTATACCAATCAACTAAAGAAGTATTTTTGAACCTGTATTTAAAAAGTATTTCAAAAAATGCCACGCCAAAAACGTAGAGACAAGCATCCCCCAGATATTTCACCGGGGCTTGTCTAAATATTCATATTGGTGTTTATATTTGAAACAGCAGTGACTTATAATAAAAAAGACATGGTTGTGTTTTACATGCCAGGTATGGGCACCTTTATTCAAGATCCTGACAAAAATTATCCCCAAAGTAATATAAATGTAGACACTTAAAAGTCTATGTGAAATTTCAAGAAAATTTTGAATTCAGTCTGGAGTCTACTAACTCAAAAACTGAACCAAATCCACAAGTCATAAATACTACTTTCCTTCATATGTTTAGTATATTTTCTGAAACAAGTCACCAATTTAGTTTTTCTTTCTTTGATATTGGTATTTGGAATCAGTTGAATATAGTTTACATCTTTAAGTTCTAAGTTCGTACTTATCCTGAATATCTTATTATAATTAAAAATATAAACCCAGGAGCAATAACCCTTCCTTACAGAAGAATTCCATTTAATAAATGTAGAATGAGAGAAATGAAAAATCACCATTAGAACACCACAGTAGTAACTGACACACAAGCAAGATTTGCCAACGGATATGAAAATGAGTGGGCAAAGGTTTAAGCAGAAACAGAACATTTGCATAATCTCAAAGTATCTCCAACTAATATTTAGTCATCACAAAGGAAATAATAATTTCAGTAGAGAATCCTAGCAGACACCACCTTCGGTAGTGATTAAGGTTAAAAACACGATAAATACATTACAACATCAGGTGTCATAATATACATACTACCACAGAATGGAGGACACTACGGAGACAGGACAACCAAATGCAAGGTGGGATTCTGGATTGGATCCTTTAACAGTAAGTAAAATGGACATCAGTGAAAAGACTAAGAAAATCTCTACTTTTTAAACTCTCTGCTTTAGTGAATAGTATTGTTATCATGGCTAATTTCTTTCTTTGACAAATGGTCTATAGTTATGTAAGATGTTAAAAGAAGGGCAAGTTGAGTGAAGAGTATACAAAAACTATTTTTACAACTCTTCAAAAAATCTAAAATTATCTGGAAAAAATTTTAAGTAACTTTAAAATACACATATATGTATATATGTGTATTGTGTATACACACACACACACACAAATATATATCAAGACAATGAAAATTAGTATCTTGGGCACTGAAATAGTAGTTTTCTCTCATGAATTAGTCATTCTCACTGGTTTATGTTAACCTTATTATTTAAGGTTCTCCCCCTTCTAAATTTTGTTTCAAGTAGTTTTCAAATTTTCATAGAAAAGCATTTTTTTAAAACATTCCTATATAGGGCCAAAATTAAAAACCCTAGAATAAAATTATCACCACATTATCTCATAAAATCACTCATACCAACCGTAAGACCAGCCATTATTTTTACTCCATTTCTTTTCATAACCAATTATGTTTGTATTGGTTTTGTATTTTTTTAATAAGGAGAGGAGATGGCTGATAAGATTTATTATCACCAATATGCCTGGCAGTCTAGAAAAGAAACATTATCACTTGGCTATCTTATTAAGAAACAGCTGTTTTTCTAATAACAGACACTGTATACTAGACGTCACTTTAGGTGTAAAAACTAAATTATTTACCTAAGTCTCTTTTATATAATAGCACAGAGATAGCAAAGAGCTACCCAAGCGAGCCCAGCAAAAACCCTTTCAATATCCCTTCCTTAAATTTGGCTCTAAAATGATTGTTACTAATGATAGTAAACATCTTTTTATAAAACAGGCAATATTTCCTATTCAATTTATTCTAGGGAAATAAACATCAAATCTACCTTTAAAAGAAAAAAATAATTTCCCACTCTAGCTATGGCTAATTCATTCCCTGAGCATGAATTCACTTTTACCCTCATTGTTTTTTTACTATAAACTAAGCTGAAATCTGCTTGTAGGGCTCTTGATGGTGAAACCAATATTTTAGATGGAGAACAGAATTTCCAAATAGTTGTATTAGTTACTTATACAGTTATTATTTCTACCTAGTATGGCACTTAATTTTTCATCTGTTACCTATGCTCCCTACGACATTTTAAAGTAAATCTTTATCCAAATACAATAAAAGAGCAAAAAATAAAAATGGCCACAAACACTTGCATTCCTATGCCCATGTTATTTTCAAATCGCCTTCCGCTATTAACATGAAAAGTAGAAGTCATAAAACTCTAACCTAATGATCTATACGAAAAAAAAAAAAGAGACCTCAAGAACTCACTATACATTGCAATATATTCAAGTGGTGAAAAGTTATAAATTCATTCAGAAATGCCATATTATCTGGCTGTCAATATAGTCTCTTGAATAATTACATTAAACATATTACTATAAAATGTACCAAGAAGTAGAGAACAATACTATATTTGTAAACTGCAAATAACAAAACAAAACAGAGGTCCAACAATGCTAAAGTCCAAGCTGTAATTATATGACATGTATGTTGAAAGCAGTCAAAATGTACAAAACTGTGACAAGTAATCCAGATGTTTTAAAAAACAGCCTGTTTGTCTCAGATTATATCCAGTCTTGTCTGGCAGGTTTCTGATAAGCCTGTTACATAAAGTGTATTTACCTCCTGCTGATAAGAAGCAACTTGTAGATATCTGTAAATTTCTTAAGGAGGAGTCTGCTTGGCAATATTGAGAACTCCATAGTTTTCTATTACATTCATTGGTCTGAAAACTGAAAACAACTCATAACAAAAATGTTTTCCAAGTCTTTTACCAGTTTTTCAAGTTTTAAATCAAAGGAAGGTTGGAATGTATTGCTTCTTGTCATTAACAGGCATTTCAAAGAGGGTAATTAACCAAAATCAAGAGTTTTGGTCAAGTTAGTAACAGGCTTCCCTTTTGTTCTAAGTCCTTTCATAATCCTTTTTTTTCCAATTTTTCCAGTATGGCCTGGATTTTACAAACAGCCTCTTTCCTGGCCTGTCGGACAGAGTCCTGGCCCCCAGTTTCAACTGAATCTAGTTCCAGAAGTTCCTTGGTTAGCATCTCTTCCAAAAGCCAGTATGCTTTGTCTGTCTTTTTTCCTACAAACTCTTCTACTTCTTGCTCAAGGTACTGGACCTTCTCCAGCACATGTATGATTTTCTTGATACTTGGGGGAGTACCTTCATCTGAAGACAAATTCTCTTCAGGAAGATTATTACTTTGCTCTTGATTGCTGGGATGTTCGTTGGTGGCATTACCATACAGCTGAGGCTCAGCACTGTATTGGACTTGGGAATCCAGAAGATCTGAATTATCGCTGTTCATTGTTCCCGAGGACTCATACTGATGGACACTGCAAGGAAAGTTGTGCTGGTTCATGCCTTGATCTGATTGGCTATAGGGGTATGAGGAATCCTTGGGGTGGGAGAGCAAAGAGGGGGAAAGCGTTTTTTAGTGAGAATCCATCCACATCAGATTTGTTAGCCCACATCCTTCTGCTGACCAGGAAGGTACATGAAAAGATTCCCCACCAATAAAACTGGTTCTCCCTCATTAATGATTTGAGAAAACACACAGCCCTAAAAATATAAAAGGGAGTGCCCTGTCAAGTAAAAAGCAGAGATTTCCTGAGTATAATGGCTAGAATCTACCTGAGGCAGGTCATCACCATGAATATCTCATAGTCTACCCTTACTACCTCAGAATCCATTGAGTGACTTCATAAATATAAATTAGACAGTTTTTCCCATAAAAAGTTAAAACCTTAAAACAGATCTTAAAAAGAAACCTAGTCACAAGCAAATGATGTTCAAGTCCTTGGTTTAATTAAACCATACAATTTCATATTGGTTTTGTCTTCTGTCTACAGGCTGCGTAACAAAATAGAATCTTTGATTTTGTTTAACTTTCAGATAGTATTACAACAAACAGTAAATGAGCTTTTTCTGTGGTCTTTAGAAAAAGGATATGAACCTAAAACTGCTCTAAAAAATAGTCTTTTATTTTTGTTTTTAAAGGGAACTGGCTAGGTAAAAGCTATAAATAGTAGTCATCGGCTTTTTGCAATTAGTCCCCACTTAACACAGACCATTGCAGAAAAGTTTCATGTTGTGTTTTCTTAACTACCCAAACATCAAAAGAACAATATTTAGGTCTCCTACCTTGGGCTGCTGGGGTGGTGGTGAAGGTGGCGGCTGAGGAGAGCCACTGCTAGGCCATGGTGAAGTACTTTCACTCATGTAGAGATTCCCAGGTGGTGCTGAGGGCGCAGCTGAAGGCCAGGGGTAACGGGTTCCCATTCCATAAGCTCCAGGAGAAGCCCAAGAGTCCTCCTGTGGTCGTATAGATGGTCCTGGTTGTGGAACACTACGATTACCATCCCCATAAGGATAATGGGGCACAGTCATTCCAGGGTTCTAGATTGAAAGAAGGACATATGCAGATCAACTGCTTAAAAAAAAAAAACCTAAAAAGAAATAATGAAAACAGTCTAGTATTAACAGATTCTGAGATGCTTCCTCTCTCCTTAACAGAATACATTTTAGCTACTACTGGACTAAATTGTAGCATCTCTGATCAGTTATAGTAATTTCTCCAAGTCTAAAAAAGTTTGGTTCCAAAAATACCAGAGGCAGGTTTGCTGACAATCAAACTCAGAAGGAATAGGGCCTACAATTCAATGGCTGAAGCACAACATAATTTTACCCCATACATACTATAAATAAGTAGACCCACATAAGGAAGCAGAAATAAAGACATATATGTGGACCTAAAAAGGGGCCACATACTAATCAAACCTGACAAGCTAAGGGGAGGCTTGCATGGTGGGCCTTACAAACTCAGAGACCTAAAGTAACCACATAGGAAGTTTTAATTTCAGACCATCCTAACTAAAAGCGAGTTATGGCAGGTAGTCATGCTCTAGGCCAGTATCTTCCTTAACAAAGGTCAATCTTCACCTTAAGTGAGCCTGTTTGTTGTCTTTTTGCATCTACAATAACATACCTTTGGAATGTCAGAGTAATTCCATGCTCCAGACCCGTCAGGGCAAAATGCCCACCAGAGGAAAAGACCACAGAACCCCTCATTGTTACCTTATTCTCCCACAAACCATCTCTATCTGCTGTAAATTTTGTTAACTATCCTACACACACCAATGTAAAAGAAGTATCTGCCTATCCTTTCCATTTTACTTTGTATCCAATCTCAGATCTATTTTCCGACTTTGCTTTCTCCCATCTCCCTAGTGTACCACTAATGGATTTCATGTAACCTCCTTATGTCTCCTCCTTTGATTGTAATGCATAAAATAAGGTGCAAAACTGCCATTCTCTGGCGCATCTTTTCAATCCGCTGAGATTTTGCTTCTCAACAAGTCAGTTTAGCGCAAATAAACATATAAAAATTCTCTATAGGTTTGGACGTTTCTTACATTGACTTATTAGAACTCCTCTTGAACAGAGAAATGAACATGGCATCATTCATAAAATATTAAAAAATATAAACCCAACAGAAAAATGCTCACCTGTGAAGTAGGATATCCCGAAACCTGCCCTCTAAGAGGAGGTACTTCAGTCTGGCACTCCTGCTGGGGATACATCCAACGAGAGACTGGGGTTGGGCTGTTGCCAGGTGAACGGTAGGTGCTTGGAACCTCTGTGGAATAACTGGTCTGAGAATATCCAGGTGTGTAATAAGCGCCAGAGTATGAGGCAGTATTTGCCCCAGGGCCAGTGGGATATGGTGGGCCATATGCTCCATTTGTGTAAGAATTCAAACTCTGTAAAAAGCATAGTTGAGAGAAAAAAAGGTGAGAAAAAGAGTAGGAATGCTGAATGCCCAACTTTTGAAAACTTTGGGAAGAAATCAGTAACTAATGAAAATATGAACTACTAAGCAATCTTTGAACAATTCTTTCTTTCATATATTATAATCACATACCATACATTAAACTCAGATTATCACTGTAGAGTCTATGCCATAACAATGGGAGAGTGAACTGTGATGAGATGACTTAGAGCAGTGCTTCCATTCCAAACATTTCCATAAGTATAGCTAACAATTAGACCTAACAGTAGAGCATGTGTACTCACAAACTGGCAAGGGGATTCTGGGAAATGTAGGACAGTGGCTAGAGAAAGAAGAAAATAATCATGATACAATAGAAAGAAAAAAAAGACTACAGAGACAGACATAGCTCTCCCAGAAGCTCTGTATATATAAGATCATAAACTTATCTTGAAGGGCTATGGTTACAATTAAATGAGATGACATATATAAAATGCTTAATATAGTATCTGGCATGGAGTATGGTCAATAAATAGTAGTTATAATATCGTTGTTGGGATCATTTATGTCAAGGTCAGGAAATGAACCCAGATATGACTATAGAACTCATGTTCTTTGTAACTATCCCACTCTGCTTCCAATAACAGCAGACAAGACACAAATTACTCATTTATTTTATTGTTTTAAATCACCTATCCAGACTATTATTGACACCCAGAGTCCTGAGTTCAGGAATCGAAACAAAAAATTAAATCAAAACTCTAAATTTAAATGATTACCTTTATATTTTCTATTATTTTCACTTTACCTTTTTTAAAAGAGATTTTATTTATTTATTTTTAGAGAGATGGGAGGGGAAGGAGCAAGAGAGGGAGAGAAACACATTGATTGGTCACCTCGCACTTGCCCCCAACTGGGAACCCTGCCCCTAACTTGGGCATGTGCTTTAACCTGGAATCCAACTGGTGACCTTTCAATTTGAAGGCCACTGCTCAATCTACTGAGCCATACAAGCCAGGGCTCCACTTAACCTTTTTTAAATGATTAAAACATAGAATCAAGTTTTCCAGTACTCATCTTTCTCGCTAAGACTACATAATCTTTCCCACTTTAGACAGAGTAAGAATCCTGTGATGTTATCTAGACTTACTGGGACAATTTAACAATGTACACAAATATCAAATCATTATTATGTTGTATACCTCAAACTATAATTTAGTTATACCTCAATAAAAAAAATTTTGATATCTTTTTTTACATTTTTAAAAAGGATTTTATTTAATTATTTTTAGAGAGAGGAGAAGGAAAGCAGAAAGAAAGAGAGGGAGAGAAACATCAATGCATGGTTGCCTCTCACGCACTCCCAACTGGGAACCTGGCCCACAACCCAGGCATGCGCTCTGACTGGGAATCGAACCAGCAACCCTTTGGTTTGCAGGCTGTCACTCAATCCACTGAGCCCTACTAGCCAGGGCTGATATCTTTTTTTTTTTTTTTTTTTTTAAGATTTTATTCATCTACTTTTAGAGGGAGGGGAAGGGAGAGAAAACATTGATCAGTTACCTCTCACACATTCCCACCCAGGGAACCTGGCCCGCAACCCAGTCCTCTGCCCTCACTGGGAATAGAGCCAACAAGATTCAAATTTGATTCCTAATCTAACACATAAAAATGTGCGATAAATCAATGTGGAATAGACATCACAACAGTGTAGAAAATAACTTAAATTCTTAGTCATACTTTTATGACAAAAGGATAAAAGACAAGCTATTATCACCACATATCCCTGGAGTGGTTCAAATGAAGATCCCAGCAAAATATTCCCTGAATAGGACAACGAACCTGTTAGGACCCATACCTAGATTCTGGGTTCAGTCCCTGGTGGAATCAAGTATGGGAAACAACCGATCGATGTTTTTCTCTCACATCGACGTTCCTCTCTCCCTTCCTCTCTCTCTAAAATCTATAATAAAAAATATCCTCAGGTGAGGATTTTTTTTAAATGGATATATTAGTGTGGGGAAAATAATTTTTCTCCCACACTTTTAAGTTCTTCTGGCTGGACTAATAAGTGAATTAACATGAGACTGAGCAACAGAAGAAAATGACCAATTTTATTGCCTATGTACATTCAGGGGCTCCATAATATGCAATCCAAGGTCACATTGGGCAGCTGAGGCTTATATGCCATTCTGGACTAAGGAGAAGAAGAAACGGGTCTAGTATTTCAAAGGGAAAAAAGGTAATTCACAGGTAGATGAGAAAGAGCAAACATTTAGTAAATTCTTGCTGGGTCACCCAGAAACAATAAGACACAGAGGGAAATCTAAAAGACAGACTTGAATCCTTCCTGTCTGTCTGCTGCACTTAATTCATATATGCTAAGGTAAACAGCTAAAGAGAATAGATCCTATCCATGAAGCAGGTTTTTCTGTCTGAATTCCTTTAGACAGGTAAGTGGGAGGATCAAAGTTTTGTTTGTTTGTTTGTTTTTACCTGAGTCTTTTGTTCTTAAAAATAAGCAGCTTAAAATAATCAATATCCCAAAAGGAATATTTTGGGGTGGCGAACTTTGCTTTCCCTCATTAGGGTAACAGAATTAAGATGGTATTTCCCCTTTTCTTTATTTTCCAAAATTTTAATAATCAAGCTGTATTCCTTTCTACAATTAAAAAATATATATATTTTTGGAAAAGGGGACAACTGTAATTGAAAAACCAAAAAAAAAAAAAAATATATATATATATATATGTATATATATATTTTTTAACGCTATTAAAAATGTCATGCAATCCAGTGTGTCTACATTCTAGTGGCCTGCTAGGACCACAGCTACTTCACTGGTATCCAGATAGACTATTTAATGAAGGGAAATTTGTGTCTGATAACAACAGGCAGTGATTTAAAACTTAGCTGATATGTCAAGAAATGAAATCTGAAAGTGAAGAATTAAATAAAATCTTTGATATTTATTGAATTTCTATAAAAGTCTCATTCTGGATTCCAGAAGAAATCAAGAGACTGGAGCTCTTTAAACTCAAAGAAATTCCAACTGCTGCTCTTGTTCTAGATGTAAATATAAACATAACTTAGCATTCAAAAGTAAATGTCACACCATATGGCATCACTTGGCAACATTAACAACTTCTAAACGTTATCTAGTATGAAATACTTCTTTCAAAAGGTGGTTTCAGTTAATGGACTGTTGTATAGACATAGGATCTAAAGAAGAGAAAAGTGGTCAGCTCCCTCCCCTAGAAAACAATACACTGTTCAATGACTTCCCTTTCTATTCGATGTGATTATCAAACAGCCAACAGACATAATCCAAGCAAAAAACCAAACAAACAAATTTCCTCTAGCTATACACCACAACTCGTCCTCTTGTGTTTATATTGAAAAACATGGAAGGCTTCACCACAAACTACTCCAAGATTTCATAATTATCAGCAGTCAACATCAACTTGAATTTTTACTAATACTTATTTTTGGAATTGCCAAATCCATTATCATCTGCTAGCTGTTTCCTCATGCAATACCTCTAATAGAACTATTCTAATTTTTGTCTCACAGGAGCTTCTCACCACAGTACTCAATAACCTAGTTACCCTTTAAATTAAATGAGAAAGTGTTAGTTCTGACCAATGCCTTTTTTGTATCATAATTTCTCAATTCAGAATGTGATAAAAGAACTTCATGTCTTTGTTAGATCACTTCTACCCCCAGGCACTCTGTGTTCTATGGTGTAATCTCCCAGGAGCCAAGAGAATATCTTCTTTATCAGAAAATTCAATGTAAAAACACCAGTAGCCTTTCATCCTTTAGAGAGTACATGGAAAAGAAGCTTTAGTAAAGTAAGCTGAATTAATAATCAATCTGAGGATTTTAAACAACCAACGTCATTACTAGGAAACCTGTATGTCTGTCATGCCAATTACTTCCTGGTTTTGAGCTGTCTTCATGAGTTCCTACCTTTTACCAAGTACCCACTGAGTCAACAGATCACAGAGCTGCAATGTGCATGTGTACAAAAGAACATGGAGTCAGAAGAACATATACTAGCCTTGCAGTTGCTAAAGATGTTGGTTAAGATGAGCTAATGACCATATTTCAGAAATGTTTCACAGTTCTTAAGTCTTCTGAGAAGTAGCTTGGCAGTACAGCAAAGGAAAATAAAGGAGCTCCTGACCCAATTTCAGAGCTCTGATACAGAGGCCGAAGAGGAAGAAAATCAGGACAGGCTTCTTTCACTTCAGGAAGTCCTCGATGGAAATGAAGGAGTTAGTAAAGCAAATTAGAAGTCATCTTAGTTTAAAGAACTCAGAGACTACCTCCTGAGCTTCATCAACAGTCTGGCAACACAGTATCTTGTGCCTTCAGAGGTACAGCCTCTGTATGAGCTGGTGTACTTCAGTGCTGCTCACACCCTGCTCCATGAATTGCCCTACGTGCTCCTCTTGACAATCCTTACTATTAGCTAAAGAACAAAGCACTGAAAAATGAGGAAACCTGTATGTTCAAGATTGCCCCCAATATCTGCACAACACATAAACTGCACCTAAAAGCAAAGTAGGCTAATCGACTTTATGCACTGGTCAGAAGCCTTAGCAATGTTAACAACTTCTAAAGAAATAAATGTAAATTCCACTCTCAGAAAACAAATGCATAAAATTATGTTTTCTTGGTTTATTAGAGTTGTTTCTGAATTAGAATTGTTAAAATTTATAAAACCTACCAAATAGAAAATCACATGGCAAGACTAACACAAAGTGGCAGCTAAAACGCTAAAATTACTAAAACCATTTAATTTTTTTAAAAAAGAAACCATTTTTTAAAAGACATACCACCACAGGAGTCTGTTTTGGTCAGAAGATAAAGGTGTAATCCCCACATGATGTTTCATCAGAAAATACTTATGCTACTGCTTACAGGTGTATGCCTAGACACCTTTGGGTTTAGAACCAGCAACTTCTATACAGTATCTAAAAGCTCTCTCATATCACTGCTGTTACTTTCAAAAAGTCATTACTAAATAATAACTGACTCTTTCTTGAACATATATATATATATATAATACACAAATTTAATATTTTTATTTACCTAAGAGGGGGAAATGGCATGTTCTCAGAACAATCTTTAGCAATAAGATCAATGAAATTATAAAAATTAATAATGCTAAGAAAAATGGTGATTCATGACTTAAGGAATTGTCTTCCTCTTACATTAACTGTAAAAGTAATGGATGCTACTCCTCAAATTGTCTGTATGCAATCCCAATAAAAATTGCAGCTACCTTTTATGCTGAAATTGGATAGTTGATTTTAAAATCCATATGAAAACTCAAGGGACCCAGAATAGCCAAAGCAATCTTGACAATGAAGGTTGGGGGACTCACACTTACTGATTTCAAATTTTACTACAGAACTATAGTAATCAAAGCAATTTGATACTGGCATAAGCAAAGACATACAGATCAATGAAATAGAACTGAGAGTCCGGAAATAAATGCATATTGATGGTCAACTGATTTTTAACAAGGGTACCAAGATTCAATGAGGAAATAATAGTCTTTTCAACAGATGCTGCTGAGCTGCTTAGATAGGAAGGTGTAAAGGAATAAAGTCAGACCCTATTTCACACCATATACAAAAATAAACTGAAAATGGATCACAGACTTAATGTGAAAGCTAAAACTATTTTTTAAAAAGCTCTTAAAAGAAAACACAGGGGAAAATCTTTGCATCCTTGGCTTTGGAGATGGTTTCTTAGATATGGCACCAAAAGCAAGAGCAACAACAACAAAAAAAGATAAATTAGACTTCAAAATTTAAAACATCAATATTGAAAACACTGTGTGCCAAAGGACACCATCAAGAGAATATTTTAACACAGAACAGGAAAAAATATTTGTTGAGTCATATATTTCATAAGAGATTTTTATTTGGAATAATAAAGAACTCTTAACTCTACAATTAAAAAAAAATCCCAATTTAAAAATGGGCCAAGAATCTGAATAGATAGTTCTCCAAATAAGATCACAAACGGCTAATAGGCACATGAAAAGACCCTCAACATAAGTCATTAAGGATCTGCAAATCAAAACCAAAATGAACTCTGGCTGATGTGGCTCAGTCGGTTGGGCATGCTCCCACAAACTGAAAGGTCTAGGGTTTGATTTCTAATCAGGACACATAACTAGGTTGCGGGTTTAGATGAAAGGCAACAGATTGATGTTTCTCTCTCCCATCGATGCTTCTCTCCCTCTCTCCCTCCCCTCCCCTCTCTCTAAAATAAATAAGCATGTCCTCAGGTGAGGAAAATAAAAACAAACAAAACCACAATGAAATATCTTAGTTTTTTTAAAAAAGGAAAATAGTATTGGCAAGAATATGGAAAAAATAAAACCCTCATTCATTGTTGCTGGGGACGTGAATTGATACAATTGCTTTGGAAAAGTATGTCAGTTCCTCAAATTGTTAAACAAGAGTTAGCATATGATCCAGCATTTCCACTCCTAGGTATATACTCTAGCAAGAGAACTGAAAATATATGTCCACATAAAAATTGATACACAAATGTTTATAGCAGCATAATTCAAAATAGCCAAAAAAAGAGAAAAACTCAAATTACTATCAACTGATAGATAAAATAAATATGGTATAATCATAGAATGGGATATTATTTGGCCATAGAAACAAATGAAGATACATGTCACAACATGGAAGAACACTATGCTAAGTGAAAGAAGTCAGTCACAATATATCACATATTAAATGATTCTATTTATATGAAATGTCCAGAACAGACAAATCCATAGCAATAAAAGGCAGATGCCAGGTTGTCAGAGACGGGGCAGTGAGAGGAATGAACTGATAGGTATACAGTTTCTGTTTGGGATAATGAAAATGTTCTGGAATTTGGCAGTGATTATAGTTACACAACCTTGGAAATGTACTAAAAACAACTGAATTATACATTTTAAAGGGTGACTTTTATAGTACGTGGCCACACAACAAGCATGTAGCACTAAGCGATAACAATATCTGCTTCTCAATTTCAGTCACAGCAGTGATGACACAATTAGTAAAATGGAAGTTTGTGGTAATTATAATAGTAACATGATTTTTTTTCTTTCTTTTACATCCCACTACCTCTGATCAACCATATCCTAAAGTTTATATATACTTGATCATTATTTTTAAAAAATCAATTGCTTTTATATTTTCCTTAAATAAATAAGCAAACCTTGCTCTGGCCTGAGTAAGTTCTTCTGGCTCAAAAATCAGTCTTAAAGGACTGATTATATCATCAAATTAATGAGAAACAAAAAGAAACATGTTTTTTAGAAAAATAAATTACTCAGCCCCATAAAGAAACTTACTGCCATTATTTCAGCCTACATATCACAATAAATTAGAACAGAACTGAATATAGTATCTATTTGAAATCTATCAGAATTATAATAATACAGTTAATAGTAATCTGGAAGTTTAATTCTGCAGAGAACATTAATTTACACGAATTGTGACCTGGATTCAAATTCAAATTCCTTGAAAGCTGCTTAAATGCAGCCACTTTAAAACTGTATATACTGCAGTTATTTTTTTTTTTAAATTATTTGCATATAGAAATGTGGCATCTGGATAGAAAAAAGTAGAAGAAAATATGCAGATGTGACAATTATTACTTTATTAGGATGGTCAGATTATGGGTGACTAACTTTTTAAACATTTCCCCATTGGTACAACCAATGTGAAAAGTAATCTGGCTGTATTTAATAAAAATGGACCTAACCAAAATCCAACAATTCCATACCCTGGTATCTGCATCAAAGTGGCTGCAGGTTTTATTTATTTATTTTTAGGTAGAGGGGAAGGGTAGGAGAAAGAGAGAGAGAAACATTGATGTGAGAGAGAAACATCTATTGATTGCCTCTCACAGGTTTCCTAACTGGGGACTCAGCCCACAACCCAGGCATGTGCCCTGACTGGGAACTGCCCCAGCAACTTTTCGGCCCACAGACTGGCGCTCATTCCACTGAGCCACACCAGACAGGGCAATAAAACCTTTAAAAAAAGTAAAATTTTCTTACACCAAAAGCAAAAATAAACAAGTGGGACTACATCAAACTAAAAAGCTTGTGCACAGCAAAGAAAACCATTGACAAAATGAAAACATAACCTACTGAATGACATAAAATGTTTGCAAATTATATTTCTGATAAGGGGTTAATTTCCAAAATATTTAAAGAACTCATACAACTCAACAACAACAAAACCCAATCAGATTAAAAAATGGCAGAAGATCTGAATAGACATTTCTCCAAAGAAGACATATAGATGGCCAGCAGGTACATAAAAAGGTCATATCACTAATCATCAGCGAAATATAAATCAACACGACAATGAGATATCACCCTACACCTATTAGAATGGCTATTATCAAAAAAGACAAGAAATAACAAGTGTTGGTATAGATGTAAAGAAGAGAATTCTTTTGCACTGTTGGTGGGAATATAAATTGGGCAGCAACTATGGAAAACAGTACAGAGAGTCTTCAAAACATTAAAATAGAACTACCATATGACCTCTGCAATGCCACATCTAGGAATATATCCAAAAGATAAAAAGACTTAACTCAAAAAGGTATCTGCACCCCTAGGTTCATTGAAGCATTACCTATAATAGCCAAGACATGGGAACAACCTAAATGTAAATAATTGGATCAACAGGTAAAGAAAATGTGGTATATGTATATAATGGAATATTATTCAGTCATCAAAACAGAAGATATCTTGCCAATTGGAACAACATGAATGGACCTTGAGGGTATTGTGCTAAGTGAAATAAACATGAGACAAATATCGTATGTGGAATCTATAAACAAAAAACAAACAACCCAACTCAAAATACAGAGTACAGATTGCTGGCTTGGGAAGGGGTGGTGAGAAAGATGGACAGCAGGAATAAATGAAGGCAATCAGGAGGTACAAACTTCTAGTTATTAAATAAATAAATGACAAATATGTAATATACAGCATAGTGACCACAGTTAATACTCCATTGTATATTTGAAAGTTGCTGAGAGAATAAGTCTTAAAAGGTCTCATGACAAGAAAAAATTATAACTATGAGGTGATGAATGTTAACTAGGTTTAATATGGGGACCATTTTGCAATATGTGCAAATATCAAATGATTATGTTGTATACCTAAAACTAATATAGTTATATGTCATTTATATTTCAAAAAGAAAGTAAAAAAAAAAAAGTTTTACATTTGTCTCCAGATCCTGAGAAATATACTATTATGCCTAAAGCTATCTTTGCTAGATAATATCTACCTAGATATTTCTCTATCTCTGATCTAAAAACGTTAAGATGATTAAGATAAGAGTCCATGAAATAAGAAAAATCCACATGCTATTCCTATGACATCTCCATAGGTCCTGAAAATAAATCAATTCATTAAGAAAAAATTCAGAAAGTCTGTCAATTTTAGACCATACCTGGCCTTGCATTTCCGGTCTTACAGGGTATGTACTTGGGTAAGGAGCTCTAGGTCGAGCAGGAGAATTCCAGTAGTTAGAATTGTAGTTAGGATATGGTGGCTGCTCCTTTAAAAAAAAATAAAAGGAAAAGGAAAGTAAATTCACTTTTATGAATTCTTTTTTTTTTTTAATCCTCACCCAAGGATATGATTATTGATTTGAGAAAGAGAGAGGAAGGGAAAAAGAGAGACACACAGAGAGAAACATCAATGTGAAAAACAGTTGTCTCCCAAACATGCCCTGACAGGGATCAAACCCACAACCTTTTGGTGTACAGGACAACGCTCCAACCACTGAGCCACTTGGCCAGGGCTCTTACATCACTGCGAAAAATTGACAGAAGCAGGTATACATTTCAAAAAAAAAGAAAAAAGAAATGGAACCCCACTGTAAAATCACTTGTTATTAAATTAATGCAGATATATTATATGATAAATCATGTGCCTTGGAATAAAGCAATATTGATTGTCTAGTAATAGCCGGTTCTTATGCATTATGCCAATGCCACCAGACCAAATGATTATTTAACCCTTTGAGTGCCATGCGTAATTCGAAATTTGGATCTACATGAAAAAAAGTTATATCAATATATAACCTGAGGTACAAAAAAAAAAAAAAATACAAATTATTCCATTGTTATTTACATTTATAGCCATTGAAAAAAGAGTTGCTGGGAGTGATGCTGGCACTTTTGGAAAAATTTGTCAGCATCGCTCACAGCAACACTGGCACTCAAAGGGATAAAGGAATTCTACTATGTCAAAATAACTGGCAAAACTAGAGACATTAGATTCCTTTATCCCTCTCCAGTCACTAACCCAATCACCACTAAATTTAACTCACACAACACAATTATAGTTATTTGCCATTGTTAAGAAGAGTAGTGTTTACTTATCTCAACAACTTCGAAACTTGAAAATATTACTACTAGACTTTACTTCAGATTTACTTTACTAAACTTTTACTTCGAATTACATAAAACTTCAATACTCAACTTTGTCTAGCCACTCTAGTCTTTTCATATTCCTCTACTCTGCTCTCTGCTATGGTTAAGCTTTCTGCTGGCAGCCTACAACCAACTCCATGTCAGGAGTTGATATAGAATAATTTGGTAATTTTCTCCAAGGATAAAACCTAGCTATGACATTAAGTTCTATAACTTTTTACTCCAACTCAAAAAATAAATGCAATAATTTGCAATAAGCCAATAAGTTATGATAAGAGACTAGATGAACTCAAAACTTTTCAGTCTGCTTAACATATACGTTTGTTATTCTATAAGCTGAATTATTGTACTTTGAACTTTTTAGTTTAAGTATAAAGCTTTAAGCTTAAACAGGATCTTTGCATTTTTTCCCCCAAAACTTTGAATATGGTTTCACAAAGAAATCAACTGGCAGTTGTAATCACTAAGTTTGATTATCACCCTCTTAGCTTAACTGCACTACTTATCAGTTTCTTAAAACTGTTTCCAACGCATGTAATTATTCCATATGACAGTATACAAACTGGGCACATAACATCTCCTTTACATAATATATTGACAGAAAGTAGAAAATAGCAAGATTTAAAAAAATGTTATGGGCAAACAGACCCTAACTGCCAAATCTCTGAATCAGGCAAACTCCCCTGATTCATGAACTCCCTTCCTTCTCCTAGTTAAGAGGTGAGCATTTAACTAATAAACTGACCTCTTCACCAAGAATCTGAAGCTTGAGCAAAGAGCTGAAGAGACAAGAAATGAAGCTAACTCAACTGTGGTGGTGAACTAATACCTTATTCCCCAGGACTACCCTGGTTTCTGTTCTCTCCCACTGTTTCTCTGAGGTACCCCTCATTTTTTACTCTCTCTCCACCCTTCCATCCCTCACCCCACCCACGTCCTCCCTTCCTTCCTTCCTTAGTTACCTAACATCTTAATCCCTTGCCACTCTTTCCCTCAGATATCCTCACCCTACGAACACCTAACCCAGTTTAAACACAGTCATCCACTGACTTCACATATGTACTTCATCTAGATATCTGGGGGAGAAAAATGGAACAAGCTCTCTAGTTTCACTATAAATTCATGACCACAAATCTCAGGTAGACACTCAGCAAGGCCTTCAACTACTTCCTATGTTCATCACACTCTCCAGAACAACTGTTCTACTCTCATCCCACCCTTCATTTTTCAACTGACAACTTTAACTCATATCTCACTTGAGGGAGGGAGGGAGAGGGAGAGAAGGAGAGAGAGGAGGAGAGAGGAGAGAAGAGGGGAGAGGGAGAAGGCAGTAGCATCAATCAGACAGAAATCCCTACCAAGGTGCCATATCTGTCACTCTTCCCAGAAAAGTATGAATGAAGTGGCTCTGGCCCTACTAAAGGCCAATTCTTCCACACAGCAATGGATCATATAACTCTTACTTCCTAAGACTTTACTCTTGCAGTTATCTCTACTCATTCACAAATCATCTATTTCCCCTAGTAGAGCAGATCATCTCCATTAGATACAAACCTGCCCTCAATACTGTAACATATTCTTAAACTACCATAACTAACAGTGTGGCAAATGATCGGGTGCATAAATAAACAAGACTAACAATAACTTGAAAATTGCTGAAGATGAGTGATAGATATCTGGAATTTTTATCCTATTAATCTCTTTCTTTCACATCGGTTTGAAAGTATCTATAATAAAAAGTTAAAAAACAAAACTGTGGGGCAGGGATTGAAAGTAGACTTCCCTTAAACACACTCTGTTTTGTACATTTGACTTTAGAACAGCTGTAAATATTTTTCATAATTATAAGATAATGAAATGTTTTTAAGTCCCTAAAAGAAGGCAAAAAACAAAAAATATTGAGAGAAACTACTTCAAGAGAATATAAAACACCATAATTTGACTGACATCCCTAACAGGAATATATACAGTGAATGATTATTTTGTGTGGTTGGAAATCAACATTTTCATAGTGGGAGATACGAGATATAAGAATGAAATTTTACATTTTTAATCCATAATTTGAATTGGAAATATCAGTAGGAATTCAAACTCTATTAAAAAAAAAAAAAAAAAGACTAACAAATGGATAACCACACACACACAAATAATCCAAGTTACTCTTGAACAGTATTCTGAATGGATATACATAGGGGTATATCCAAAGGCAAAAGTTTTAAACTGTTTTGTGTGTATTGTAGAATAGAGGAAATAAATAAATAGAGCAATGTTATTGGAAACTAGTATTTTCACATGGAAAAGGAAAGATAATATATGCAGAAAGATGAGGAAGTACCATGCATGGTGGATCTGAAATGGAAGTATAAACTAACATGTTTTTAAAATGTAATTTAAACCTTTTATGTAAAAAGTGGGTAAAAGTGACAGTGTGCCAGTTTCAAATAAAGGATTTAAGAGTCAATACAGCCAATATGGCTCTGTGAGTTGGGCAACATTCTGCAAGGTGAAAGGTCACCAGTTTGATTCCTGGTCACGGCACATGCCTTGGTTGCAGATTCGGTCTCCAATGGGGAGTGTGGAAGAGGCAACCTGTCGATGTTTCTCTTTCACATCAAGTTTCTCTCCTTTCTCCCTCCCTTTCCCTCTCTAAAAATAAATAAATAAAATCTTTTTTTTAAAAGAAAGAAAATACTGTATCCTTTAGCTATACCCTATCTCCCCATTCCCCCAGCCCTATACCTCAACTTACTTTCTGTCTCTCTAGATTTACCTAGTTGGTATATTTCATATAAATGGAATCACAGAACATGTGATATCTTGTGACCGGCTTCTTTCATTTAACATGTTTTTGGGGTTCAACTACGTTGTGCCATTTATCAGTACCTCATTCTTTTTGTGACCAAATAGTATTCCATTGTATACAAATATCACATTTTGCTTATCCATTTATCAGTTGTTGGGCATTTGGACTATTGCCACTCTTTGGGTAATACTGCTATAAACATTCATTAATAATTTTTTTATGTGGACATATGCTTTCAGTTCTCTTGGATATACACCTAGAAGTAGAATCGCTGGGTCATATGGTAACTTTGTTTCACAATTTGAGGAACTGGAACACTGTTTTCCAAAGCAGCTACACCACTTAATATTCCCATCAGCAAGGAATAAGGGTTTTAATTTCTCCACATCCTTACCAATACTTGTTTTTTCTGTGGTTTTGTTTTTATAACCATCCTACTGAGTGTGAATTGGCATCTCATTATGGTTTGATTTGCAGATCCCTAATGACAGCATATAGTTTGATTTTTTTTTTTTTTTCAGGCTCAATTCACTTTATTTTTCTTATATAAAATTATATGGTAGCCACAGCTGGAGCATGGGTCCTCTACACAAAAGCTCTGGTGTGGGTCTTTACAAGATGGTCAGTAAATTCCTGATAGGGAAACTTGGTAAACAAAGTCTCTTTCCTGAGGTCAGCGGTGAGACAGCTGTAGGTCTTAAGAGACAGCATCAAAAGTGGCCTTGGCAAAGTTGCCCAAGGTGGCAGTGCAGCCCCTGGCCAAGGTACAGCAGTCATCAATACCAGCCATCGGCAACAGTTTCTTGGACACAGAAGCTGAAACAATGCCAGAAGCCCTGCGAACGAGGATGAGGTGCACCAGCACAGAGCCACAGACCCACTCACCTTGCAAGGGACGGTACAGGGTTTACTTATCTCATTCCCTCAGTAACCTCACTGCCCGGGGATAATACAGAGCTTGGCTAGGATGATGGCCCCCACAGATGGCAGTGGCTACTTCCTTTGAGCACTGAGCACCCAGACCCACAAGTCCACTGTAATTCCCAACCATGACAAATGCCTTGAACCGGGTCCTCTGGCCAATGGATGTCTGCTTTTACACAGGCATGATCTTCAAAACCTCATCCTTGAGGGATAGTCCCAAGAAAAAAGTCAACGATCTCAGATTCTTCAATGGGCAGGGAGAAAAGATAGATCTCCTCCAGGGACTTGATTTTCATGTGTTTGACCAGGCAGTTAAATTTACAAAGTGACTTACCAATGTGCCTCAAAAAAATAACCTCAGCCCAAACAAATCTTTTTTAACTTAGATATTTATTGCTTAGTATTGTGTTTTCCAAATTCTCTACTATTAAAATATTTATGTCAAATTAAAACAGAACCCTGGCTGATTTTTATAGAGTAGGAATATAGACACTGAATTTGGATCCAAAGTAAAAAAGACAAATGAGAGGAAAAAAGGTTAGCATTGGGGAAAAAATGTTTTTTATTCTTCATGTTATGTCATCGTGATAAAGTTTAAGGTGCAGAAGCAGAAATGGTTTAATCAACCCAGCTCCCAAAAAAAAAACACAAAAACAAACAAAAAAAACAAAACTCTCTGATTCTTTGCTGAAGCCTTAATAGAAAAGTTAAGACCAGGGCAGCAGGTGAGATGAAACAACCTTTGCTCATGACAACACTACAGATCAGGGGCAGGATTGACTCATCGACTCAAAGGAGCAGATAGGCAGATAGAAATTCAGAGGCTATTATCCAGCTTCTCTTTCCTGCTAATCTAAGGCCGAACCAAGGCCATAGTCTGTTTTCTTTTCTTTTTCTTTTCTTTTTATTCTTTCCTCATAGTATAAGCATGCCCCACGTAAATAGTTTTTTTTAATAACCATAATGTTTAATCACACCCAATTTCTACTTGTGTGTGTGTGTGTGTTTTTTAATATTTACTTACTTTTAGAGAGAGGGGAAGGGAGCAAGAAAGAGAGGGAGAGAAACATCAATGTGTGGTTGCCTCTCACAGGCCCCCAACTGGGGACCTGGCCTACAACCTAGGCATGTGCCCAGAATGGGAATCAAACCAGTGACCCTTCTGTTCTCAGGTCAGCAATGAATCCACTGAGCCACAGCAGCCACTCACTCTCATTGACTTCTTTCGACCCTCTTTTGCTGTCACCTATTATAGACTCTCAAAAATCGTCCCTGGGAATATTACCCAGTTAGGTAATTCAGTTATGTTTATATTCGATGACTCTCTCAAATCACTATCTCCAGCTTCCATCTCCCTCCTTAGTTCCACATCTATTGTTTTGTTCCCACACACAATAAATACTGGATGCCACAAGGAGTCTAAAATTCGACAACAAAAACCAAAACAAGAAAAGAAAATCACAAACTTCTCTAATCAATTGCATACTTTGCATCCAGAGCTTGGCAAGTGACTAAACACCATGATTAACTGGCTTCCAGCATAAATGAAATAAAGGTAATACATAAACCCTTGCCAAGTCTTTGTATTTCATATATTTTAAGCTCCTCTATTAACCAATCACTAGTTTCTTTTGGTACAAAGCTAAATCGTATCTTCCCATAAAAACCTGTTCCTCTTCTTTCTATTTCTATGAAACCTTTATTTCTATGAAATACTAAAACCTCAGAATCACCTTCTGTTTCTTCTGTATCCCTAGCTTCCAAATGATATATACCTTTGAAATGTCTTTAAAATCTATGCAACTTATTTTGAAATGCATCCAAAAATATAAGATAGATGTGATAGATGTGGTGGGTATGTGGGTATTCACTGTATACTTTTTTCAACTTTTCTGTACGTTTGAAAATTGTTACACTGTGATGTTGGAAAAAAATGTGATCACACTCAGACATTGTTCAAACGCATGCCCTACTCTGGGAGCCTAACTGAGCTCTGTCTCCCCATTCCTTGCCATTGTAATCCTCCCCCAACATAGCTCCCAACGATACCCGCCTCCTGGTATTCACACCCTGGAACTTAACTCCCACATTGCACCATAGTTGGTTTCTATGACCAGTATGACAGTATATCACTTCTGAGATTAGGTTATAATCTCATCTGTGCCTTCCAGCTTCCATCTCAGCATGCACTCTCCACATGACTTATTCTAGGAGAACATGTGAATCATCTAGCAATCTTGGTAAATTGCACATTCTGATTAAGTGGCTCTGGGGCAGGACCTGAGATACAGCATTTCCAGCAAGCTCCTAGTTAATGCAGATGCTGCTAGTTCAGGAAGCAAACTACAGAGCTGCAAGTATAACTAGCTTAACAAGGTAAGAAAAAAAACCTCGGAGAGGTAGATTTCTATTTTTTCCCTGCGATATTTAAACATATACAGACAGAATCAAGTCTTGGTAGTAGTTCAGTGCAACATCATTCCACTATATTCAGTTCTACAGAGCAGTGCTTCTTAAACACAAATGTGCATACAAATCACCTGAGTATCTTATTAAACTGCAGTAGTAAGTCTTGAGGAGGAGATTCTGCATTTCTAGCAACCTCTAAGCAACACTGAAGCCTCTACTCCAAGGACCACACTTTTTGAGAGATAAGGTTTTAAAAGGCTCCTATACTTCTTTGTTTGTTTAACATATTTGATTATAGAAAAATGTAAAACTTATATGTCAAAACCACAATAAAGTTAAAAGATAAATACTGTAATAACATATTTAGAAAAAAATACTTGCAACATCCATGACAACATATACTTGTAGAACTTCTGTATTTCCTATCACTGCATAAATTACAATCCTATACTTTTTCAAGTTTCAAAAACATCAACCAGAAAGATAAACTTTAAATATATTTTATTGATTATGTTGTTACAGTAGTTCCAATTTTTTCTTCCTTTGTTCCCCTCTGCCCAGTACCCCCCTTCCCTTCAGCAATCCCACCCCACCTAGTTCATGTGCATACGTGATGCATATAAGTTCTTTGGCTTCACCCTTTCCTATATTATTCTTAACATCCCCCTGTCTATTTTGTACCAAACGATTATGCTTCTTAATCCCTGCACCATATCCCCATTTCTCCCCCTCCCCCCTCCCAGCCGATAACCCTCCAATTGATCCCCATACCTATGATGCTGTTCCTATTCTGGTTTGCTTAGTTGGATTTTGTTTTTATTTTTTAGATTCAGTTGTTGATAGTTGTGAGTTTGTCATTTTAATGTTCATAATTTTGATCTTTTTCTTAAGTAAGTCCCTTGGATATTTCATATAATAATGGCTTGGTAATAATGAGCTCCTTTAGCTTTACCCTGTCTGGGAAGCACCTCATCTGCCCTCCCATTGTAAATGATAGCTTTGCTGGATAGAGTAGTCTTGGTTATAGGTCCTTGCCCTTCTTCACCCTGAATGCTTCTTGTCAATCCCTTCTTGCCTGCAAAGTTCCTTTTAGGAAATCAGCTGATAGTCCCATAGGCAGCCCCCTGCAGGAAACTCCCTGTCTTTCTCTTGCTGTCCCTAAGATTCTCTTTATCCTCAACCGTTCGCATTCTAATTATGATGTGTCTTGGTGTGGCCCCCCCTGGATCTAGCTTGTTTGGGACTCTGTGCTTCCTGGATTTGTATGTCTATTTTCCCCACCAAATTAGGATAATTTTCCTTCATTATTTTCTCACATAGGTTTTCAATTTCTTGCTCTTCCTCTTCTCCTTCTGGCACCCCTATGGTTCAGATGTTGGCACGTTTAAAGTTGTCCCAGAGGTTCCCAAGCCTCTCATCATTTTTTTTCAATTCTTGTTTCTTCATTCTGTACTGGTTGACTGTTTTTTCTTCCTTATGTTCCAAATCATTGATTTGAATCCCGTTTCCTTCCCTTCACCAGTGGTTTTGTGTAGATTTAGCATAGCCTTCACTTCTTCCCTTATGTATTTGCCGTACTTAAGCATATCTGTCAAGCCTGTGAGCATCTTTATCACCAGTGTTTTGAATTCTGCGTCTGTTAGGTTGTCTGTCTTCTCATTTGTTAGGTTGGCTATCTCCTCGTCACTTAGTTCTCCCACTGGAACCTTGATCCGTTCCCCCTTTGGGGCCATACTTCTCTGTCTCCTCATCTTGACGGCTCCTGTGTTTGTTTGCCTCTGTGTCTTAGGTAGAGCTGTCGCTCCAGTTATGTTTTAAGGGGTGGAGCCTTAGGTATTCCTTAGTATGGGCACCTGTTTCACCACATGTGGCACTGTGTTGGGAGAAGGGGTCTGAGAGGGAACAATGCCACTTGCTCAGCACTTGCCACTTTTCCAGGCACTTCTCCCACTTCTGTATGGGACTGGTGCCCCTCTAGCTGTTGCCCTGTCCATCGTTCCCAGAGTGGGTGGGTCTGCGGACGTTCCAGGACTGTGGGGGCCCTTCAAACACATAGGCTCTGTTGAGATACCAGCAGTTTCTTCCTCCGCCCCAACCCCCACTGGTTTGTACAGTCAAAAGCAATGAGGCTTCATTTTCCCCGGCTGCTGGGACCATGAGCTGTGCGGTCTGGTCTGGTGCTAGGAGCACTCCCCAGGTGTCCCTCCCAACTTTTTAAAATGTGTGACTTCACATTCCGCTGGCAGCCACTGCCGCCACCATATCGCATCCTCTCTGCCCTAGCTCCGCCCCTCCTACCTGTCTTGATGAGTATTTCTTCTTTATATCTTTGTTTGTTGGACTTTGATGCAGCTCAGTTTTCAGGAACTTCTGGTTGTCTCTAGTTTTGAGGTAGTTGTATTCCGTCTTAGTTGTGGAGGGAGATGCAGTGCGTCTGTCTAGGTCTCCATCTTGGCCAGAAGTCCCAGAAAGATAAACTCTTGAAATGGTTTACAAATGCCAATTACACATTCCAGCTTTACCTCCAACTACTCCAGCACCATCACCTGCCTATGTGCACATCTATGCCCCAACCATACCTTACAACTATGTACACAGTACTAAATTCTTAACTTCTCTAACCTTACTCTGAAAACACACTTGTTAAAAATCTATTCAATTGACAAATATTTATTAAGCACCTAACACATTTTTGTTTTGATAACACAGCAAGCCCAAATAGAAGTCATTAGTTTAATGGTCCTCTTCTCTTCCCCTTCAATTGATCTTAGGTCTGGTTTGCCTACTAAAAGGCCAAGCATTTCATCACTCTACTCTGACATTGGATTAAAGTCTCACAGGCTACTTAGTCCAGATTTAGGCAGAGAAAATATATACCCTTCTTCACAATTAACCTCTCACTACTACATGTTTTTTCTCACACAACTTTTTAAAGATATAATGAACATAACATAAAACACACCCTTTGAAAGTGCACAGACAATTCAATGGTTTTTAGTACAAAGTTGTGCAATCGTCATCAGCATCGAATTCCAGAATATTTTCATCACCTTCAAAAAAAACACATACATTTTATCTATCACCCCCAATGTCCCCAGTTCCCCCATCCCCTGGCAATCACTGATCTTTCTGTCTCTAGAGATTTGCCTATTCTGGATTCCACATAAATGAAATCATACAACATGTGGTCTTTCTGATTGGTTTTGTTCATGTAGCATGATGTTTTCAAGGTTGATGCACATTGCAGAATGTATCAGGCTGGCCAAAAAGTCCATTTAAATAAAAGACACATTTTTCATTTCCATCAATAACTTTATTGACTTATATATTTGGAGTACACTGGCTATCTCCCGTGAAGTAGAACACTGATTGTTCTTAATTAATGTCTCTATTTGATCACTATCAACTTCAACAGGTCTACCCAACTGTGGAGCATCACTGCCCAGCAAGAAATCCCCAGCATTGAAAAACCAAAATAAAAAAATTAAAAAAAAAAAAAAAAAAAAAAAAGAAATCCCCAGCACAAAACTTTGCAAAGCACTTCTGACATGTTCAGTCAGTCACAGCACCTTGTCCATACATTGCAAAAATCTTTTTTGTATGATTCAGTTGTGTTTTTACCTTTCTTGAAATAACAAAGCACAATATGCCAAAATTAATATTCATCTTCAATATTAAAATGGCTACACAAAAATTTACCAGTTTTAATGTTTTTTCTTAATGCACTTTGATGTAACAGCTGTCACAATACAATCTAACAAAATTGTTTCAAATGAAGTTAAAGACAACTATAAGCGCTACTATTATGGAAAAAATCAAACGAATTTTTTGGTCAACCCGGTATGAATCAGTTCTTTCCTTTCTATGGCTAAATAATTCTACTGTATGAATACACCACATACTATCTATTCATCAGTGACGGACGTCTGGTATATTTTCACTTTTTGGCTATTATAAATAATGCCGCTATGAATATGCGTGTACAAGTTTTTATGTGGACATATGTTTTCAGTTTTCTTGGGTATACATCTAGGAGCAGACTTGCTGAGTAATATGCTAACTCTACACTTAACGTTTTGAGTAACTGCCAAACTGTTTTCCAAAGCACTGAACCATTTGGCATCCCCACCAGTAATGTATGGGAATGAGGATGTTATAATTCCTGAAAGAAAGGAGAGATGTGCTCCACACCCTATTTTGATAATTCTATATGAAGAATACTACATTAACGGAAGTACTGTAGATTTCTGGCAGGAATACAAGAAATAAAATGTTATAAGTCCAAATATACTGAGCAAATGGGTTTAGCTCTCAGAGCCAACGGTTCTTCAATCGTAAAACAGGAACACTGTGTGTAATGCCATTTATGTTGCAGTTGCTGTGAAAATTTTAAAAACCCAAACAGAAGTATTTTCCAACACTAATAATTTGTTATTCAACCCTGGGCAAAGCATCAGGGACAAAAGGCTAAAAGTCCAGATCCCTCCCTCACTTCCTTCACGTTCTTACCCCGCGCGGGAAGGGTTACTGAGTGAAGGCGGGGGCTGCAGCCACCTCCCTTCTCCAGGAGGCCGGTCTGACAAGCCACGCAGGATAAATTGTTAAGAGCACAAAAAAACAGAGCCGGGTCGTTTCAGCCCAACGTCGTTCCCAGGCGAGGATGCTGCATCCTCTATTTAGCTTAGCAAGTCAGTGCAGGATCTTTTCTTCCTTATTTAATGTTTATAGACATTTATTGTTGTCAAATCAGAAAAGGAGGAGCAAAGAAACACAAGTATATGCCTACATTAACGATCCTAGCCTTTTATTTCTACAACCTCCCCAAAGGTAAACAAATATGAAACCCGATCCATTACGAGATCTGACGGTATAGCCATCTCAATGGCCCTCACCCCCAGACCCCCAATCGAATCTCCCTGGAACAGATGATGGAAAGCTTACCTGGTGGCTTCCTCCAGCTCGACTCGGCTCCGTCCAGGTGCCGCCAGAATAGTAGCCATCAGCTCCTTCGCCTTCTCCCGGCCAGGTGGTCTCAGCCGAGCCGCCCCCGCGCACCCGCCAGGAAATGGGAGGCTGGGGAGGTTCAGGACGAGGAGGATATAAGGGTGGAGGTGGGTGCACGGGCACATCCCCACCCCCAGACCCGTAGTAGCGGCCGTAAGACGGACCGTCGCTGGGGCCGTAGCCCGAGCGCCTTAAGGCCGACATCCGCTCCACTGCTCCGATGCGCTTCCCGCCCCCCACAGCAGGCTCAATGCGCAGGCGCTAGCCACCCAGATGGAATGGACAGCAGTGAAGGGGGTTGGCCGACAATAACCAATCCCAGGCCAAGTCCCGCCCCTTCGGCTGCCGAGTCCCGAGAAGGACTGAAGTCCATGATTCTGGGGCTGAAGGAGCAGGAAAACGAGGGGCAGCACCGTGTTTCTTAGAAAAAAGGACATATTTTCCCACCACCTGTGCAATCTAGATTCCTCTTTCCCTCTCTTCAGGGACGGAGAAAGGGTATTCCTGTACCGCACGACGGCCCCGCCTCTTCCTAAGGACGGGCACGTGATACCGGAAGTGGGTGGGGATAATATGTAGGGGTTTCCGGCGTGCCCCGGCCGGGGCAGAAGTGCTGGTTGGGGGTCGTATTGCTGTCCCGGTCCCGCCGAGTCGGTGACTACGGTAGGAGTAGGAGGTGTTGGACACGCTGGCCCTTTGCCGCTATACATTGCAGCCTTATCTCAGCTGAAAATGAACTACATGCCTGGCACCGCCAGCCTCATTGAGGACATCGACAGTGAGTTGCTCATCTCATTCGGGTGAAGTCTGGGGTGAGACCCTCCTCCCGGACGGCTGACTCTTTGGAGAGAGCTCGTACAATGAGTGTGGTGTGGGGGACGGGATGTTTATAGCACATTTCTGGGTATATGGCGTTGACAATCTGCACGGGATGGAGGAGCCACAGGGACACACCGTTTGCACACCTCCTAGCCTCTAACCTGTATTAGTCTGTCCTGCAGTCTCCACCAGTTCACGGGCTGCTCAGCCACAAGCTGCAGAATTCAGTCTTGCTTGCGAGGGACGGGGCTGCTGAGGCCCAAACACGAAATTTGCCCCCGCCCACTCTACTGCCTTCCTCTGCGATGTTTCTAAGTACCAGTTTGTGCCTGGTGGATGGATGAGAATATTTAGAGAAAGGATTCATTAAGAAATGAAAGTATTAAGACAAAAGTATTTGGACTTAATTGGCAGTAAACATAGGCTTCATGCTCTGTAGCCATTTGTAATATTATACTACCGTGAGGGTCTTTAGCACTTTAAGGTTGTGGTAGTAGAGACCATTGCCAGACCAGGTATTGACTTTTCTGGGAAGGCTGAGTCACTTCAAACTTCTTTACTTCTGTTAGGCAGTTTTCTTTTGCTTTTACTAAGAAGACTCGCCTTATTCCTAGTCATTGTCCTGAAGAGGAGGTCAGTCCTCTACAAAAGAGGAGCCACTTACACAGGAGCCATCTTTCTTTTTGCTAAACTCTCATCTGTGAATTATTCCTCAAGCAAGATTTTTTGTAATCGTTTTAATCTTTTAATTGTGTGATCTGTCTCATTAACTTGCAATTGCTGCAAAATGGGGTTTATACATTTATACACAGTTCCAAAAAAGTTACAAGTCTCTACAGTTACTATGTATACAAAATAAGGAGTGTATAATTAAACTCTTTTTATCATCTGGATCATTTTACAAATCCAAATTAGTGATTTTGCTACTGAAGGGAAATGTAGTGTAAATTGGACCAAATTCATGTAAATAATCACTGTGCAAACCTCTGTAATGTAGTGAAAACTTAAGTTTTAGGTCTGAGGATGCACTTTTGCTCTCACCTCTTGTCATATATCTGAATTAGATATTTGAGGTCCTAACACATTCTGTCATTTTATTTAAAATAATTTTTGTTCTCAAGCCGCCTAATCTTCTTTTTTTTTTTTGGTAGATTCCAAGACTCCTCCTTTACTGAAAAGCTTGAAACCATTTCATATGCACCCTTCACTGCTCCCCTCCTAGTTTCCTCCTCTCTCCCTTGTCTTTCTAGTATTTTCACCCATCCTCTCTCCCCCTGTATCCTTTTCTTCATGTATGTTTTTATCTGTCCATCTGAACTTTTTTTTCAGTTGTGGCCTCCTTCAAACTTCTATCCTTTTTTTCATATCCTTACCCCCAAATCTCTTGAGTCATCATCTTTCTGACCACCTGCAACAGACTGCCTCAGTTCCCCTGCAATTTGATTTTTGTTATCAACACACTACTGCAAGTCCACTATTAATAGGCAAATTCAATCTTCTGGGCTTTCCCCTCCCCTCTGTAGCTTTGTGATATTATTACAGTGTGATACTGGATTTTTAATCTGTGCTCTTGATTTCTCTAACACTAGCACTTGCTGATTTTCTTACCTCTCCAATTCATACTGTTCCTTAAAACAGTCTCTTAGGTTCCATTTTTGACCTGCTTCTTTCTTTAAGTCTCTAAAAAAATTTCCTGAACTTCACTAACTATATCACCTCTTTGTGGCCTTATCCAAAATTGCTTTTTCTAATTCTGAACTCTTTGGCATTCCAATCTTATATTTACAACTGTCTTTTGACCTTTCTACGTAAGTATCCTGATAGCACTTCAGAATTATAAGCAGCTGATAATCTTCCACCTTGAGCTTGCTTCTTTTACTTCCAACTTTTGGTAAATGGTCCTCCCTGACATGATGACTCAGTTACTGTATGTTCTTTAACTCATTCCTTTAGCACCCCACTCTCTCACACCTACCCACATATACAAACTCAGTTAGTGGACATATCCTATTACTTACAACTGCGCAATCTTAGTCCTCTCATCGTCTCCCTTCTTGTCTCTACCTTGGTTCAGGTCTCGTTATGCTTTAGACTCGGAGTAGCATCAGCCACTCTTCCTTTTTGGCAAGTTCAGTCTTCAGTGTTTTCTTGTTCCCAATGAAGTCAAATCCAAACTGGTCCAAGTTCTTCTCTGACTTCATTTCCTGTCATTTCCCTTCACACTCTCAACTTTTCACCAGACATATGGTTACATAGCCCTTTTTTCTCTCCTGCCTAATTACAGATTTCCCTCTCTCTGTCACTCTTCCCATGGACAAAAAATCTACCTTTCGAGGACCAACTCAGATATGTCCTCCAGCTAGAGTTTCTCTCAAGTCTCATGTAATTAAAATGTACTTTCTTATGGTAACTTAATTATAGCCCAATTATAAATTATTTCAGGGAAGAATCAACTTGTCTTATTCCTCTATTCTGTATCTAGAAAGTACTTTATACATGGCATTAAAGAAAACAATGAATAAACTTTACTAGCTATTTTAGTGACTGGCTTATTGTCATTCTTTTTTTTTTTTTTCTTTAGGAAAACAGGTCTTTATTTACAATATTCCTTCCAACCTGGGGAGGGCTGGGAGCACTCCTGCTCAGAGCCCTGTTCTCCCACGTGACCCAGCACTTCCCTTGCTCCCTAAAAGGCTGTAAGCCAAAACCATGCCCAGAAATTCCCCATCCCTTATCTGTCAGCTCTCTCCTTCAGGATCTGGTGGGATACGATGTCATCAGCCTTCATACAATAGTCCAGGAAAGCATGTGCCATGTTGAACTGGATTATGATGAAGTCCAGTAAAGGCACAAGTTCCAAGAGAGTCCTCTCTGCATGTAAAAGTCCAGAAAGTCCAGGTCTGCAAAGTGGAGTCCTTGGCAACTTTGGAGTCATTTGAAGTTGCATGATTAAAGCTGCAGCATGCCTGCTATCTTACTAGGCTATACGCCACATGGCTGAATTATCCCTACAAACTGCATAGCTGTTCCTTCCTTCTTTCAGACCACATGGCTCTGTGTTGTTATTCTTCAGAGTCAGCTCAGTCACCTCTTCAGAGAGGTTGTCCCTGGCGACCCACTCTAGCCACTCTTCTGTAGCTACTTTCCCTCTCTGGATCATACTATTTTGCTACCTTATTTATTATTACATTGTACTAATCACAGTAGGTCATTTTGTTTGCCTTCCTCCACCAGGAATATAAATTCATAAGGTTGGTGATTTTCTGAGTCTTATTCTATACTATATATCTAGGCCCCAGAGTAACACATAGCTCTCAATAAATATTACTGAATTTTTGCTGTAGCCTATTATTAGCATCATCCTTTTACATGTTTGGGACATTCTTTTTTTTTTTAAACCTTCCTGGGTTCCAAAGTGTGAAACAAAAGCTCTTCTAAGATCAGGGGAGAAATAATCTTAGAATTGAGATCATGAAGATCATCTAGGGTAAATTTCTCAGTTTGCAAATATAGAAACTGACATGACCCTGGTGGGGAAAGGGGAGTTTAACTATCAAACATTAGGGTCTAGAGCCAGTCAGACTTCTGACTACGCACCCAGTCCCTTTTCCAGCCCACCACACTGCTCTGACTCTTTTCACCACTAATCTTGTAATCCAGAGATTTTCAGCCTTTTTCATCTCGTGGCACACATAAACTATTTACTAAAATTCTGCAGGACACCGAAAACATATTTTTTGCTGATCTGACCAAAAAAATAGGTATACTTTTGATTTGTTCACACTGGACAGCTATTGTTGGGTTGGCTGTTATTGTGTTGTTGTTTTTTTGTTTTGTTTGACAGTCTAAGGGAATAGAGGTCAGTGCCCCTGACTAGAGTCAGGCATTGCATGTTTTGAAAATTCTTGCGGTGCACTGGTTGAAAATTGCTATTCTAATCTAAACTCCAGGCTGCCTTAGTCCTCCCTCTAATTTCCCAATGGAGTCCACCTTAAATCCTTGGAACAGTAAGTGGTAGAGCTGAAACTATCAACTTTATTTTTGTTGTTACCCCATAAACTCACTGAAGCTAACAGTTTTCACTTTTTAAAGACCTTTTTTCCTGTCCCCAGAAAAGCACTTGGTTCTGCTTCGCGATGGAAGGACACTTATAGGCTTTTTGAGAAGCATTGATCAATTTGGTATGTATTAGTTATAGACTTCTATTGTACTCTGGATAATAAGAGCTGCCCGTTGTGTTTTTGTTATTTCGTATTGTGTATTTATCTGCAACTTTTTCATGTGTTCGGCATAATGGAATACTGTTTTGACTCATTATATCATTGTACCCTAAATTAGTAGATGGTTCAAAAGATTGTATTTTCAAGCTTGTATTTCTAAAACTGGTTTTCACAGGAAAATATGATTACAATGTTTTAGACTTCTTTTTTTCCCCATTAGAGGGAGCCAAAAGACAGAAATAAACTCAGTCTACTAAAAAAGTTGCTCATTTGTACATTGGCTTGGGTGGGATTACTCTTCAAAGCAGTTCCTGCACTGAAGGTAATCCCTCCCTGTCCAGTGAAAACTGGGTAGAAGGCATTTTCTAAAGCTTGTGAGGGACCCCGACATTTAAGCTCAAGGTTTTACACTTTTAGGGATACGTCAGACTCAAGAGTCTCAGTCTTGGTTTTGTGCCCTGCATTTTTCTAAAGAGATCTATATTTGCTTCTGCTTTAAGAAACTTCTTAGTTCATATCAACATTTGTTTGAAATCTGCTAGGTCAGTGGATTTGGGCATGAGGAAAAAAACAAGATAAATGGCACCCATTGAAAGAAGAAAATTGTTGTTAACAGATCAGGATTCTGACTCCTAAGTCAAATTCATCAAACTTCTTTGAGGGAAAAGTAATACTAACTTTACTCTCAGATTACCAGGAATGGTTATCTGACAAAGTGAAAAAAATAGGTTTTTGCTGTATCTTAATTCATGGACACTTGTATTGGGTTAAATGAATCTTAAATACTGAAACAAAGTTAAATCTTTGGTAAATCATCACATACACATAACCACACAGCATAGAAAAACTGTTTCCTTCTTAAAAAAAATAGATTTTTAATCTCTGCAGTTGTTTAAAGTCTTTCAAGTCCCCACTCATTTATATTTTCTTACAGCCATGTTGATATTAGCAATTAATTGATAAATGAATTTAATGTTCTTTTTTTCCCCACCATCACTCATGTATTAGTGCAACATAATTCTGAATGCTCTCTCAGTTTGCTGTTGATTAAAAGTCTCAAGTGGTGTGTTGTAATGAAATAGGAGATTGTTTGAAATTTTAGTTTTTCCGTGAATTGGAAAGTTTTGAAATCATGTTTAGCTAAATCTTTTCTACTTGAAATAACTGAGTTACGGACCTTTACCCAAAATTTGAACTAAATATCTTTGTTTCTTCCCTGTACACTTATAGCTAATTTAGTGCTACATCAGACTGTGGAGCGTATTCATGTGGGCAAAAAATACGGTGATATTCCTCGAGGGATTTTTGTGGTCAGAGGAGAAAATGTGGTCCTACTAGGAGAAATAGTAAGTGAAAACTGTTAAGCTGCTATGGGTCTTGACAATCATGCTAGTTAGGTTTCTTTTTGTCTTTTCAAGAGGGAAAATATATATTTTCCACATTTAACCCAGCATCTCACAGGAAACCACCAAATTAACTTAGGAAAGCCACAATTGTAAAAGTAAAGTTACAGAGAATAATTAACTTCGTTACAGTGCCTCTTGGCATTTTAAAGATTTGATCCCGTTAGAGCAAAATATCATTGATTTCACCATCCTGCCCTGGCAGACGTGTCTCAGTTGGTTGGAGTGTTGTCCCCAAAAGGTTATGGGTTTGATTCCCAGTCAGGGTACATACCTAAGTTGTGGGTTTGGTCCCCAGTTCAGGCACGTACGGGAGGCAGCCAGTGATATTTCTCTCTTGCATCCATGTTTCTCTCTCCCTTCCTCTCTCTAAAAAAGCAATGAAAAAATGTCCCTTGGGTGAGGACTTAAAAAAAAAAAAAAAAAGAATTCGATCTTATAAATGTGTTCATTAATGTATTATTTCTGCTATTTCTAATAGCAGAAAATTGAAAAACTTGAAATTTAATAAAGTAAGATTTATATACATCATATATTTTTCAGTCATTTAAACAATTGGTCCAAGTAGTTTTTCATGGCATAAAGTTAATGAGCTGTGTTTGGAAGGAAAGACATATTGCATATACAATGTGATATCTTTTTTAAGGGGGGGAGGTAAAGAATGGTTATAGAAGCCTTTCCGTGAACCATCCTGATAATGGAGCTCCGCTTCATTTGAATGAAGAGGAAGACTAGCTGGCAGGTGAAAAGTTAAGTTTTCACAAGTGTTGTTACTATGGGGGGGCATGCATGTATACACACATGTATGCATATATACATACAAAACTACTAGAAAATTATTTTATCTTCAGAGTGGGCAAAAGTAGGTATACAGTTGTTTGTATAGAAAATAATACTATAATTAATAAATAATAATACAACAGTAAACTGTTTCGTGTGCTCACAACTGTAAGCCTACTTTTGCCCAACCCTTTACATAAGACTATTAAAAGGACTCAACATTTTATTTATTTTAAAAAAATTTTATTGATCGATTGACTTTAGAGGGAGAGTAAGGGAGAGAGAAATATGATTTGTTGTTCTACTTAACCATGCATTCATTGGTTGATTCCTGTATGTGCCCTGACCATGGATTGAACCCACAACCCCAATGTATTGGGATGACATTAACCAGCTGAGCTACCCGGCTAGGGCCTGAAGTACTCAACATTTTAAAAAGATAAATCTCATTACCCTGGCTGGGTGATTCAGTTGGTTGGAGCATCATCCCGTACACTAAAAGGTCGTGGGTTGCATCCCCAGTCAGGGCACGTACAGAAGGCAACTGATCCATATTTCTCTCTTAAAAAATCAGTAAATATATTCTCAGGAAAGGATTTTTAAAAAAATTTTTTTAAAGATGAACCTCATTTCATGTCTTACATGAAACATTACTTTAAAAGTACCTTATTTAATACCTTTCATTTGATCCTGCTGCTTCTGCTTATTGGGTTTGCTGGGAAAATCAAAATAAAAAACTTTGACATTTGCTTGATTTTATCTTTTCCTGTTATTTCTAAAGTTTTCAGTAAAGTTTCCCAATACCTAGCCAGATCTTAAATCAGGTTTACAGAATTCTTTTGAGTGGAGTGATTTGGTCCATAGCTATTTTTAACAATAAGCCCTTTGAGAAAATAAGGAGATAATTCTACCAGGGTCAGGTTGGTTCAGAGGCCTTGTTTGAGATAGTTAGCTAGACATGACTAATCAATACTGCTCAAATGCTGTTATAAAATATATGAAATAGCTCTTCTAAAAATTTTTTTGTGTGGTTGATATTTTGTTCACTATATCATTTCTTGCATGTTGATGCAACAGAAATTGTCATCTCTTTGTATTATGTAAAGGTTGAAATAAAACACTGTACCACCCAGAGATGTGAGGGAGGAGTAGTAAATGATTGTGAAGTGATCTGCCAGTACATTAAGAGGGGCCAACCCCTCTCTGGCCAGTAGGATTATGGGTAATTATTTTTTCCTTTTTTACACTTTTCTAAGTTTAATTTTTAAAGAGAAAACATATTACTTTGCTATCAGGAGTAAATATTTAAGTTAAAATATTAACACATACTGTGCTTCAGTTTTATAGTAGTAAACATCACAGAAAGGCTTTCATGCCACTTATATTGGCACTAATTGTCCCTTTGTTGGGTGTATATGTATGTGAGGAGAAGTGAACTTGTGTTCGTTCTTGGAGATTCATTGTTTCCTAGCCCTTTTATGGAGAAAGTACTCTTTCTATATTATAGTTTGGATGCTGCAGACTTTTTACAGTGGTAGCACTGAAGAAATTACAGGAATGCTTACTTAGTTATATGAATCAATAGTTTGAAGCAATTAACTGCCAACTCTAGGAAAACACATACCAGAAACCTTTAGATTCTGTAAACATTTCATTGCTTAAGTTGTCCCTGGATTCTGCCTCAAGGATGGTGATGTACAGTCTTAAGTAACAAGAGAGATTATTGGGAAAGAACATCATCAAAACCACACAAATAACTCAACGAGTAACATATTGAAAAGTCCAAGAGGCAGTATGCTAAGCTAAGAACATGAACTTCCCTTCAGCTGCTACTCATGGGTTGTGAGGGTAGGTTACACATGATAACATATATTCTCCTGGGTGCAGTTAACATTCGACCCAGGGCAGGGTTTGCTTATGTAATTTGTGTGGCTTTTATCTAAACCTCTGGTGAGACTCCTCCACCTGATATGTCACAGCCTTTGGGTTCTGAGGCCTTAGGAGCATCTAAGATTAGTATCTAGTGATAGGCTAGAACATCTGGAGAGTTTGTATATGTGTAATGCCTTCCCAGAATTTATTACTGAAAATCAGAGAAGAGGATGAGAAATAAGAATGCCTTGACTAGTGTGGCTCAGTTGGTTGGCATCATGCCACAAAGTGCAAGGTTGCTGGTTCAATTCCTGGTCAGGGCACACGCCTGGGTTGCATGTTTGGTCCCTGGGCCAGGCACGTACAAGGGGCCACCAATCAATGTTTCTCTTTCACTTTGATGTTTGTCTCCCTCTCTCTTTCTCCCTCCCTTCCCATGTTTCTAAAAATAAATAAATCTTTACAAAAATAAAAAAAAGAAATACCCTGTCTGTATAGGCTTTCTGGTCAAAAAACAAAGTAATGCCTGTATGTTCATTTTAAATAGAATGAACTGAATCTGTGGATAATAATGAGATTTTTTTTTTTTTAATAGCAAGATTGGTTATCAAATGTTTACAAGGTGTTTACCCCAGTTGGTGTGGCTCAGGTGGTTGGGCATCATCCTGCGAACCAAAAGGTCTCCAGTTTGATTCTCAGGGCACATGCCTGGGTTGCAGGTTCAGTTTGGGGCGTGTACAAAAAAGAAGGCAAACAATTGATGTTTCTCACCCTCTCTCCTTCTCCCTCCCTTCCCCTCTCTCTAGAATAAAAAATAAAATAGTTTTTAAATGTTTATAAGTTCTTCAAATATAAAACTATTAAGTCTGTTATGCCATATTAAATGAAAAAATTACTATTTGCATTGTGGGTTTTTTTAAAGTCAATATATACATGGAAAAATTGGAAAGGATATTCACCAAAATGTTATCCCTCTATACGGGAATTAAGTTTTGTTATTTTTTTAAATTTCTGCTTGTCTATTTTTTAAATGTCATACAATGAGCATGTATTTTTTTAATAATGAAAAAATTTTTTAGTAAGCAAAACAATTTTTTAGTTAAAATCAGAGAACTATATTGGGGCCAAACTGGTTTAGTATTCTAACTGGTCTGCTGAAGTTTTCTCTAGAAGACTTTGTTGCCATAAAGGGGAAAAGAGTCTTGTTAAAATTTAAAGACTCCTAATTAATACAACAGAGGGACAGTTTATTGTCTTTGGTGGGAGAGGGTGCTTCCTTGAATCTGTGTTGTCTTTTTTTACTGAGCAACAACCTCCAGAAATTAAACTGACTTTGATAATATAAAAATACAAATCTTAGCTAAAGCCATTTTGGCCTTAGTAACTTCTCTCTTGGATTCTCTGGGGTTGGAGAAATAGCCCCCACAAAATTTTTATTAAAAGAAAATTAGTTCTTGATTAATGTAGGATTTCAGACAACCTAAAGCTTTGTTACACACACTGTTACTGATCCCTATTACCACATTCATGTAAGTATTCATTCTGTAGTAGTGTGGCCAGCCATTTCTTTGTAAAATTTATCTGTTCCTAGGAGAAAGATATTTCAGCCATGTCACAGTCATGAAAAATAACCCAAACCTGACATAGGAATCCATTTGTCTTGAGATCTGTAATGTTTTCTATTCTTGGTCATCAGGTGAAGCTTTTCAAACCTGCTTGTTTTGTAGGACTTGGAAAAGGAGAGTGACACACCCCTTCAGCAAGTGTCCATTGAAGAAATCCTAGAAGAACAAAGGGTAGAACAGCAGACCAAGCTGGAAGCCGAGAAGCTGAAAGTTCAGGCTCTTAAAGATCGAGGTCTCTCTATTCCTCGAGCAGACACTCTTGATGAGTATTAAATCTTTTGCTCCGACGCTACTGCTCTTGGGGAGCAGGGGCTGCCACTGAATGAAAGTGACATTCTGGTCACCTCACACATTTGACTAGAGACTAGAATTTTGAAGTTATTTTTCTTTTGAATTCTTTCACGTGCAACATGAAAAAATCACGTGGCTTTATTTTTTTCCTTTTTAATAACAAAATCACTGTCCAAAGGGACAGTTGGATGGACTCCCTTCACACATCACTATGGAGCCAGCAACTACTTCCCCATATTGCTCTTCTGATCCCAAATTAGAGTTTACAGGGGACATTCTTCATTTTCTTGTAAATAAAATATGAATCTCAAAACTGCCATGTTATTTCCCAAGTTTGAGTTGTCTCCAGTGAACAGTCAATTAAGTTTCTGGTCTTAAAGGTGTAGACACTTCTGTCACTTCCAAGTTGCTAGTTACGAACGAAAGTTTTCATACTAAATATCTTGTCCTCCCCTATCCCCATTGTTAAGAAAAACACATTTTCAGCCTTCAGGAAGGGCTTTCAGTGAAGTTTCACTGTTATGGGTTATAACAAAAGCCTCAAGTTTGAGAAACAACATCACTTACTAAACTTGCTGTTCTGGCTTCACCAACAGCTATTTGAAACTAGGTTCCCATGAGAGCCAATGTTTTAGTGAGGTGACTTTTTCTGTAAACCTTCTGTTCATTTAGTTCGTTTTTCTAGTCCTTTGGATTGAGTTGAACCTCCTATACTATTATCAAAAAGGAACACAAATGGTGTTTCAGTGACTGATGCATCTAGGTTATTCCTGGCTGACACCCGTAGTGATGCCACTTTCCTAGTATGATGCTGATTGCATAGTAAGTGGAACAGACTACTGAAGAGAGTACAGCATAGTTCAGTGACCAATGTACTGAACTTGGAGTTTAGGAGACATAGGTTAAAATTTTTACTTTGTTCCTCCCCTGGCACCTTGGGCTTGAGCAAGTTGGTTCTCGGAACCTCAGTTTTGTTTTTTTTTAACTGCAGAATTATTCCAAGTGTTTTTCCTTTTCATAATCTCTTGAGCAAAGACTTCCTTTTCATAAGATTATACGCAATTCCTATGTCTGAATTATTTTATACTTAACATTTTATGACCTCTGGTGTTAGGTTCAAATGCCTGTAAACCATCTGACTACTGAGCTAGTTGTCATTGAGTTGGTTTAAAAATAGATAATTTGTGAGTAGTTGTACCTAATAGTTTTTCACGTTTTGCCTTTTTTAAAAATATGCTTTATTGATTATGCTGTAACAGTTGTCCCAATTTCTTTTCTCTCTGCTCCCCTCCACCTGTGACGGCCCCTCCCTCCATTTGTCCCCCCCTTAGTCCATTCCCATTGGTTGTACATATAGTTCTTCTCAACATCTTCCTGTCTACTCCACTCCCTCCACTATTCTTCTTAATTCCTGTACCATCTCCCTCCCTTTCCCCCCTTCCCACTCCCAGCTGACCTCACCCCATAATGTTCCCCATACCTATAATTCTTTTCCGACTCTCGCTGCCTACTTAGTTTGCCTTTGTTTCAATTCCCTAGCTTCTGTTGTTGGTTGTTGTGATACAATTTTCATTTTAATGTTCATAGTTTCGATCTTTCTCCTAAACGAGTCCCTTTAACATTTCATATAACAGTGGTTTGGATCTGATGAACTTCAGTTTTACTTTGTCCTGGAAGCACTTTCTCTGCCCTTCTATTCTGAATGACAGCTTCACTGGATAGAGTAATCATGATTGTAGGTTTTTGCTTTTCATTACTGTGAATATTTCTTGCCAGTCCCTTCTTGTCTGAAGAGTTTCTTTTGAGAAATCAGCTGATAGTATTATTGGGACCCTTTGTACGTAATTCTCTTCTTCTCTCTTGCTGCTTTTAAGATTGTCTCTTTATCTTTAATTTTTGACATTTTGATTATAATGTGTCTTGGTGTGGTTCTCCCTGGGTCCAGTTTTTTTGGAACTCTCTGTGCTTCCTGGACCCGTAGGTCTATTTCCTTCCCCAAGTTAGGGGAGTTCTGCTTCATTATTTTTTCACATAATTTTTCAATTTCTAGTTCTTCTTCACCTTCTGACAACCCTATGATTCAGATGTTGGCTTCGCTTATAGCTGTGCTATAGGTTTCTGAGCCTCCTCATTTTCCTCACTTTTTGTTTCCTCTTTTTGCACTGGTTGACTGTTTGTTCCTTCCTTATGTTCTGACTTGTTGATTTGATTCCTGGTTTTCTTTCCCTCACCACTTGTTTCGTATGTGTTTTCATTCATTTCAGCCGGACAAGCTTTCATTCCTTCCCTGTCTTGTTTAAGATCTGCTGTTAGGTCTGTAAGCATTCTTGTAACCAAAGCTCTGGACTGAGCCTCAGAAAGATTTCCTATCTGCTGAGCTGTTAGATTAGATATTTGCTGTCTGGTCAGCTGCATCACTGGGATCTCTTACTATGATCTGTGCCATCCTGACAATTTTGTGTTTACCTTTGTTTCTTGGACGGGGCAGTCACACCTCCTGTGCTATAGGGGACGGAAACTCGTGCACTTGCCACAACCGGGTGACCCTTGTCACCACAATGTCCCGTTTTCTGCGGGGGTGGGGATCCAAGATGGATTCTTGCCATTCACTCTGCTGAGAGACCGGGAGCTTCTTCCTCCATCCCCACCCCCTCCAGCCTTCACAGTCTGAGGCAATGGGGGTCTGCCTTCCGGCATTGGAGTTGCGAGCTGATGGGTCTGGTCTGCAGCTGCTGGTACTCCCCAGGTGTTTCTCACCTCTTTTTAAATACGGTGTCTGTGCTTACCGCTGTCCCACCACGGTCGCCACCGTTGCCAGCACACCTTGACCTCTCCACCCCGGTTTCACCCCTTCTACCCGTCTGGACAAACACCACTTGTTTATAACTTCATACATTGGACTTCCATTTAGCTTTATTTTCTGGAACTTCTGATTATTTCTGGCTTTTCGGTAGATGTATTCCTTCTTAGTTGTGGAGGGAGCCAGAGCATGTCAGTCTAGGCCTCCATCTTGGCTGGAAGTTCTGTTTTGCCTTTAATCTTACTATTTAATAACCAGAATTTGTTTTTGTTTTTCTGAGCACCAGTTTCAGAACCTCTGACATTTGAAGGAATTTAGACTGTAGTTACCTTGTTTTTCAACCTTTAAACACTCCAAATGCAATAATGAGTTATAGTTCATTCTTATGTTAAAGGAGAAGGGACTGAAATTCAATGGGTCAAGAATTTCCCAGTGATTGCAAGGTTTTGACCATTGCTTTTAGACCTTTTGTCACACAGGCAGCAGCTAAGAATTGTACCTAACAAATGAAACCAGACTATTAATTTCCTTCTTCCTAGTCTCCAGGGTGCTCAGCAAAATGGCTTGCCATTAACTCTGCCTAGCCCAGGATTTTTGCAGATACTAAAATCATATGTTTTTCCTGTTCATACCTCTGTTTTATCTTTAATAGTTTCTTCCAACAGGGGTTCCCATGAAACTGCTTTCAAAGGAGACAAATAAAGAAGCTCTACCAAAGCCCCTTTCTTGGCCCTCTTTATTCTGATACAGTTGTGTACAGCAGCATATCTCTTTCTCTTCCAGCTGGTCTCTTTCCCTTTCCTTGGCCCTTGGTCTTAACATTGCATGCTCTTAGCTACATTTAAACCACAGTATCTGCTCTGCTCCCCGACTGATAAACCTCACTCCCAACTGGCCCTGCATACTAAGTGATAGCCAGGTACCCTTATACTGTCCATTGTGGAGGGTTTCTCAGGGAAGCCTATCAACGTGAACCTCTGAGGTATTACAAAGAGGTGAAGAAGGCTGGAAAATGGTCTTTTTCTCACAAGAGTGTTGGCTGGCAGTCTCAGGCAGAGGGCAGTGCGGACAGCAGAGGGTGCACAGAACAGATGGCAGAGCGGATGCACCAGGCAACCACTGGGCAGTTGCCAACCTCTAGTCTTTCATGGCAGCACTGCTCGGCTCAGGAAATGGATCAGAAGAACGTATGCACACCTATGTTCATAGCAGCACTTTTTACAATAGCCAAATGCTGGAAGGAGCCTAAGCGCTCATCAGCGAATGCGTGGATCAAAAAATTGGTACATTTACACAATGGACTACTACGCAGAAGAAAGAAAGAACTACCTTTTTGCAGCAGGACGGATGAAACTGGAGAGAACTATGCTTAGTGAAATAAGCCAGACAGCAAAAGATGAATACCATATGATCTTACGTAATACAGGAACCTAATGAACAAAACAAATGAGCAAAATAGAACCAGAGGCATGGTAACAAGGAATAGATTGACAATGACCAGATGGGAGTGGGAGAAGGGAAAGAAGGGGAAGTGTCTAGTCAAGGAACTAGTATAAATGACCCATGGCCATGGACAACAGGGTGGGGATTGACTGGGAGAAGGGGGAATAAGTAGGACAGGGGAAAGCAATGGGGGAAAATGGGACAACTCTAACAGAATAACAATAAAAAAAAAGAAACAGATCCCAGGAATTGTACCTGGCAAGGAAATATTAGATGAGAGGCAGTTAATAAACAGTTCCCTACACTTTGGTTGCCCCTCCCAAATTATGCATACAAAGGAGGACCCAAAAACTGGAATTTATAAAAAACTGTATTCCTATATGTTTAAACTTCAGTCTGCTTCAAAGTACTCTGCATTTGATGCAGTACACCTGTCAGGATGTTTTTCCCCTGCTCAAAACAGGTTTTGCACTCATCAATTTTGATGCCTTTTAGTGCTTCTGTTTTTGTTGTTTCACCTCTTCCATATCAGCGAAATGTTTCCCTTTGAGGACTTTTTCCATACAGGGAAACCAAAAAAAAAACAAAACGAAACAAAACACGGGGTGAGATTGGATGAATAGGGGTGTTGGGCCATGGGGGTCATGCTGTTATGGAGTCAAAAACCACAGAACACTCAGTGTGGTGTAGGCAGGTGTGCTCGTAAATCACCCACTGTGAAATGGGCAAACACACTTGAGTCGTCAAAAAAATTTTCACTGAAGTCAAACACAGCCTCTCACAACAACGTCAGCTGGTACACTGAAAGACAGGTTCCTAGAACACTCACCTAGTGGGGGAAGCCTGTACTACAAGGGGCTGGCCCTCCAGAAGATAATTCCAAGTTTTTATATCCCTCCCTTGTATGTACTTAAGTGTGTGTGCGTGTGTGTATATCTGTGGGCATTTTCTCACCTTTCAAAAGTCATAATACAAGATGAGCTGCATCTAACTTCCTTTCCCATTAGGAGCCATCATTCCCAGGGAGGTACGAAGCAGGCATTTCAGTTGTAGGTGTGGCATGGCCAATGTCCTAATGCTGAATCAACCTTCCAGCTGGAAGCTAACCAACCCTGCTCATAAGGAAAGAGGAGCAGCAGAGACTCTAGTCTGAGCCATCACCTTGGAGTTAATGTGAGCTGAGCAGGAATGTCGTTGATGACACAGCTCATGTGCACATGTGCTGTATACCAATGCAAGGACTCCTAATGATGATGGCCTGTTAGGAATATATTAAATCCTGGAGAGGTGAAGTTTTGGCCAATGAGACTGAACATGATCAACTTACTTTAAACCTGGGTTGCAACCTACTAGGTCTTGATAGGGATTTAGGGGATTATAACCAGCATTTTTTTATATTGGCTTTTGTTTTTTTGATGTTGTTTGTGCTACTTATTTTTTACTGTTATTCTATTACAGTTCTCCCAATTTTCCCCCTTTGCCCCCTTCCATCCAGCCCACCTCCCACTCACAGTCAATCCCCACACCATTGTTCATGACCATGGGTCATTCATATATGTCCTTTGACTAGTCCCTTCCCCTTCTTTCCACCTTTATCCCACCCCTGGCCACTGTCAGTCTGTTCCATGTTTCCATGTCTCTGGTTTTATTTTGCTCATTAGATTCCTTTTATAAGTAAGATCATTTTTTTGTCTTTCACTGACCAGCTTCTTTCACTTCAGTTCCATCCATGCTGCTGCAAAAGGCAGGAATTCTTTCTCTCTTCTGTGTAGTATTTCATTGTGTAAATGTACCACAGTTTTTTGATCCACTCATCTACTGATGGGCACTTAGGCTTCTTCCAGCACTTGGCTATTGTAAATAATGCTGCTATGAACACGGTGCATAGGTTCTTCTGAATTGGTGTTTTGGGATTCTTAGGGTATATTCCCAGCAATGAAATCACTGGGTCGAAAGGCAGTTCCATTGTTAATTTTTTGAGGAAATTCCATACTGTTCTCCATAGTGGCTGCACCAGTCTGCATTCCCACCAACAGTGCACTAAGGTTCCCTGTTCTCCACATCCTTGCCAGCACTTGTTTGTTGATTTATTAATGATGGCTATTCTGACAGGAATGAGGTGATGTTACATTGTGGTTTTAATTTGCATCTCTCTGATGGCTAGTGATGTTGAGCATCTTTTCATATGTCTATGAGCCCTCTGTATGTCCTCCTTGGAGAAGTGTCTATGCAGGTCCTTTGCCCGTCTTTCCTGGTGTTGAGTCGTAAGAGTTCTTTATATATTTTGGAGATTAAACCCTTGTCCAAGGTATCATTGGCAAATATGTTCTCACAAATACGGTCAGTTCCCTTTTAATTTTGATGATGGTTTCTCTAGCCATGCAGAAACTCTTTAATTTGATGTAGTCCCCTTTGTTTATTTTGTCCTTTATTTCCCTTGCCCTAGGAGATATATCAGCAAAAATATTGCTGTGTGGAATATCTGAAATTTTACTGCCTATATTTTCCACTAGGACTTTTATGGTATTATAACCAGCATTTTCTAAAAGATTTTATTTATTTTTAGAGCAAGGGGAAAGGAGGGAGAAAGAGAGGGAGAAAAACATGGATGTGCAAGAGAAACATCAATCAGTTGCCTCTCTCACTCCCCCAACTGAGGACCTCGCCTGCGAACCAGGCACATGCCCTGATCGGGAATCAAACTGGCAAGTTTTCGGTCCAGAGGCCAGCACTCAATCCCCTGAGCCACACCAGCCAGGACTATAACCGGCATTTTAAAAAATTGGAATAAATAGAAAATAGAGTGCATTACATAATAAAATTAGGTTGTGTGTGAAACTTCTCATATGCATGTATATAAATATTATACACATGTATGAAGTTTTATACACGGATACATGCATGTATAAAATATAATTGTTACTGTGGGTAGCTGAAAAACTGCCTTAGTTTGTAGTAAGTTGTTAGGTGCTATTGCAATTAGGAAGTAAAGGTATATGTCCGTTCCCCATCTTTACTTCCTGAAAATTACTCCCTGGATGGAGCTAGAATTTGCCCCAGATGGCTGCAGGGTCCTTCTCTCACAATCTTCAGATCTCAGCTCAACTTTCACCTTCCCTGACTACCTGTTTTAAGTAGCACTCCTCTCCCTCTCCCTACCTGTTTCCTTTCCAACTTTATTTTTCACTATAGCAAGCATCACAATCTGACATCAATACACTTGTTTACTGTCTGCTCCCCTCAGCCACTAAAACATAAACCCTGAGGACAGGATTTTTGTCTGTTGTGTTCACTCCTATATTCCCTCATATAGAATGATGCCTCGTATATAGTAGGTCTCAAAGGATGGAAGGATGGATAGATGGATAACTGAGAGCATGCAGTGAATTCAAGCTTCAGATACTTCAGAGACGAGAAAGGCACCAAAAGGTAAGAACAGCTGGACCCACTGAGCAACCAGGAGTTGAGTAATTAGTAGGAATCCTTACATTGAATATGGCACTGTTCTGTCAGGACAGCCTTCACTCTATACCACAGCTCTCCAAGGTGTGAAGAGTTTGGAGATACTTAGTGTCAAAATATCTAGAAGAGCATCTCAGGGAAACCTGGGGTCAGGGGTGAGAGAGGACTTGTCAGGGTTTCTGGAAGTAAATAGATACTCTAATGCCTGTTTTTCCTCCCAACTGCCCTCCAGGCCAAACTGGGCTGTAGTGCCCCCCCATCTTGACATCACCACTCCAATGGATACCCTAGAGAAAGAGTGTAAGAGGCAGTTTCATGGGTGCTTGCTTTTACAGAGCTTGTATCCAGATAAGGGAGCCAAGATCAAAAGTAAAGTTTCCTATCCTTCTCCCAAGATCTCCTAGCCTGAAAGGATTAGGAAACCAACCCTAGGAAATGGAAGGTATATGCTGCTTCCCTGCTTCAAACTCAGGGTCAGTCTGCCTGGCTAGGACTCCCCTACCTCTCTACTCCTCAGGTTCTGCCAGGAGACTTGGAAGTACAGAATAAAATCAGGTCCTTCTTTTCTCCTATTTTCTACCTACTCTCTTTCCCTGCTACCCATCCTTTTAAAAAAAATAACCCCCCCTAACTACAGCCACTTGGCTAGACCCATGGGTAGAAAATGGCCTCAAGCTGTTGCTCTGGAAATATAGAAAATTGTGTGGTGTTGAGGCACCAGCTAACCAGTAGCTAGGACTTATAGGAAGAGAGAGGGCTCAATGTTGGGCATAGCTGAAGGTCAGAAACCCAGGTTATCTGGGATTCCATCTCTAAGACCTAATTTTATGGACATATAATTTACCTCTAGTAAAATGCAGTCTTTTTAATGCATGAGTCTATGAATTTAACCACTGCTTCTAGTTGTATACTATCACCCTTGCCCCTTTATGTATTTAACTTCTCCCTCCTTCTCCAGCCCTGGCAACCACTGATTTGTTTTCTGTCCCTATAGTTTATGTTGACAACTAATTGAACTTTTTCTTAAAATAGTGTGCAAGTCAAATGAAATAGCTGGAAGGTTAAATTCAGCCTACTTGCCTTCAGTTTGCTGTCCTGGGTTAGGCTTTTACAAAAGACAGGAAACTTTATGTTCCCTGTCACATTCCCTGGGCAAAGAAACCTACAGCCTGTCTCGGCTGTTGGAAATGGAGGGTGAAGGGCAAACAAGGGAACCGAGTAAAATCTAACAACTGAATAGTCATTCAACACCCTCAAACTTGTTGAGCAGCTACTATGTGCCAGGTTTACACTATGAGAGACAACTATTGGCCTCATTTTTCCAGAGAAAAATGAGATTTTAAAAGTTAAGTTGTATAACCAAGAGCACAGACTGGATTGCCTGACTTTGCATCCTGGTTTCTTCACTTCAACAGCTCTCTGAACTTGGTCAAGTTTCTCATCTGTAAAATAGGGGTAATAATTTTACCAACTTCTTGGGTGGTGATAATGAGTATTAAGTGCGTTAATGTGTAAAAAGAGTTTAGAATGGCGCCTGGCACAGAAGGAGTTCTCATGGTCAATTATAATCTGCTGAATCCTCCATGCTGTGCCAGACTCGGGATACATTCCATACCCTCAATGATGAACTTAAACTTACAGTCGCCCTTGTGCAAATAATGATATCTATGAGATAATGGTGACTAACTCAGATTAAGGAATTAAGTGCTGGATTACATAAAAATGTGCTCTAAAGGAAAGTAATCTATAGTTACCTCCAATCCAATGAGTCAAACTTGCCCAACTTTCTTTTCCCTTCTCATAATGGCCACTTTGGAGAAAACACTCCATTCTCTCAATATGCCCTATAAGCAGTCCAAGGTTTGCCCTCACCTCTAGGCTGGCCACCCTTAAGAGATGGAAAAAAATCAGCATTTACTGAGAATCTACAAATTACTAGGTTCTGTGCTTTTCAATTATTTATAAAATATTTATTCAGTACCTGTTAATTATCTAGCACTGTGCTAAGTGCTAGGTATTAAAAACCTTGGGAAAAATGCAAGACCTTATGGAATTTACAAATATGTAAAAAATGGGGAACTGCGTCAGGGAGCAGAGGGTATATGGAAAATCTCTGTACCTTCCTTTCAATTTTGCTGAGCTAAAACTACTCTAAAAAATTAAATCTTTTAAAAAGTGTGGGGCGGGGGGACACAGGAGGAGGGAAATGGGCAACAGTCTTATTGATACTGTAACAAATATTTACCAAGGGGGCCCAAAGGAAAAAGTATTGATTCTAATTAAAAAGTAGGGTAAGGTGGGGCCCAAAGGGAAATCCTTGAGGACAGAGAATACTGTGGGCTGCCTTAAACGTGGAGAAGTTATGCATGGGGCAGACTGCAGGTGGGCACCTCAGCACAGTGCTGAGCATCGCTGGAGAAGACAGCCAGGTGAAAGTTCAGAGGGCCCGAGACTGGGCTGGGAAGGCTGGACTTCTCCTTATATGCTCTTTATGTGCTGTTACCTCCTTTAAGCCGTACAACCAACCTAAAGGGATTACAAAAAGAAAAAGAAAACATATCCCTATTTTACAGATAAGAAAGTTGAGATTGAAGAAATGAGCAGCTCCCATCATAAAGTGGGGGAACCAAGACTGGAGGTCTCTGAATCCAAAAGCTGTGCTTTCTCCACTCCAATTCACAGAATCCCCACTATCATTCCAGTAAACATAAGACAGGTGGTGTTACCCAGACAAGCTCAAGGTCCCACTCCCAGCATCTGCCTCCTAAGAACCTGCAGTCTTCCACCACACCCTGTAAACATTCCATGGCTGAACAACCAAAGTTCCCCAGGACAGCCAGTTCTAAATCCTCAGATCCCTGCTCCATGCTATTGGCCACTTGTTCTATCTGAATACCCACACCCCACCCTCTGTCTCAAACCTGGCTCACTCCTTATTGTACTTCCCACACTCAGCCCTAATGTCACTTTCTCCCAGAAGCCTTCCATGACACTCCTCCCTCTCCCTGTGTAATGAGGTGTTCCATCCCCTTGTACTTCCAAAACCCCTCATCTGTTCTACAGCTTCCATATGGGTGATCTGGTGCATTTTCCTCACACAGTGACTAAGTAAAGATTGTTGAGTGAATGGTACGTGGAGTCCTCTTCTTCTCTGCTCATCTGTCTCCCTCCCCTGGCCCTGGGGCCTTCCTCTCCAGCACTCTGCACAGCCTGAGTCAGAGCTCTGTTATCTTCCTTCCTGACCAGTTGTGTCCATCTGATCTCCGGGGGGGCGGGGACCTCTGCTCTCACCAAAATCAAAGCCAGGCCCTGGCCAGGTAGCTCAGTTGTTAACAGTATCATCCTGATACTCCAAGGTTGTGGGTTTGATCCTTGGTCAGGGCACATACAATAATCAAGCAATGAATGAACCAATAAGTGGAACAACAAATCAACAAGTCGATGTTTCTCTCTCGCTCTCTCACTTTCCATCTTCTCTCTCTCTCAAATCAGTAAGTTAAAAAAAAAAAAAAAAACTAAAGAAGGCAAAGCCAGATACAATGTATGAATCAGATACAGATGACATCAAGAACCAGAGGAAATTCCCAGACCTCTCTCCTCACCTTCCTCAGAGGGACAGTAAGAGTTAACTAGTCACGCAGCCTGGAAAAGATGAGGAAGAGAGGAAAGCCTTGGCCCCATGGGAGGTCACCAGCACCCCCTCCTGTGAGTCAGTGGCAGCCTCTGACATCAGCAGCAGCAGCCCCCGCCTCAGTCCTCCAGGCTCCCCACACCGCCTCCTCCCCTCTCCCAAAGGCCATAATTCTCCATGGGATGGCAACAGCAGGGCCTTGAACATTATCTGCAGGGCCTATCCCATAATAACCCCCTCCCCACCTCCACTGGAACACACATGTGCATGACTGTGCACGTGTACCAAGAAGGGAGGAGCAGCTGCCCCAGCACACCATCTGTACCTTCTCTTTCCAAGTCTGTAAAAGGCAAAACTCCCATTCCCACCCGCTTCCGCACAATGAAAAACAGACCAAACCCTCTCCCTTCTGTCCTGTCTTCCCTTTGGGGCTCTTTGAGGACTGGAAACAAAACCAAGAGGCAGGTTTCCTAATTCAAAAGACATACTCTGCACCCCCAGCTGCTTCCCCAACTGGTCACCCGATAGAGAAGGAGCAAGAGCCTGCTCTGTGCCCTGCCTGAAGCTGAGTGCTGGGGGGCGGGGGCGGGTGCAGACAAGGAGTCTCGGGGACAAACAGTCTCACAGAGGAGACAAGCAAGCACACACAAACTGTTACACAAATCAGGACCAGAGCTGTGTCCTCCGGGTACGCACAGTGAGGATGTGAGTCAAAGGAACAAGCCATTCCAGAAGGCTGCACCGAGGAGGGCCCCAGGGGGCCTGGAGCAATGGGCCTGGGGCCTGCAGACAGCCACTGGTGAGAGATGAGCTGAGCTGCTGGGCGGTTCCCACTGCTTCACCAGGGACTGAAATGGGGGGAGTGGGACTCTCCCTGTTCTGTATGGATTTCAGGCACCAGGCCTGGCTCTGAGCAGGTCCTGTCCCTTTCGTCCTTTCTGTAGTGAGGGAAACAGTGGGCACCTGCTGCTGCTCCCTGCTTTTTAGGCCTCCATCTCTGGGCAGTGGTGACAGGGCACAGAAGTCTCACACAGGAGGCAGGCTCAGCCAGTGGCAAATCCGTGTGATTCTCTCAACCCCCCAATATTCCTTCCACGTGAATTTGCCTTAAAAGCAACTGCAAGGTCAACCTTAAAGGGAAAAGATTTCACCTGAGACTAGCATGCAGGCTAGGAGGGGAATCTCCCTCACTGGGCCTGGGGAACAGGGTGTATGGACAGCAGAGAAGACTCAACTGCCTCGTGAGTCTCATTTTAGAGCACAGGCCCCCCCAAAGTGCAAAGACCAGGGCAAGCACCCCAGGACCCTGTCTTTTCAGCCTTTCAGCTCATGCCCAGCCCTGTGGCACAGCCTGCCCCATAGAGGCACTTGGAAAAAGTGTGAGGAAGGGTAAAGGGCACAGCCAGGCTCAAGTTCCCTGTCCTTGTACCTCCTCTAGCCAATTCTCCCTCCTGCTTTGCGACCTTACAAGACTCAGCCCTGAGGTATCATACTCACACCAGCACAAACCCATAAGCAGGAGGAACTAACTCTGAGCTAGGTTTTGGTACAGTAGTTCATGTAAATGGTTGAGTAATTAATTCAGCAGTTCAACACACAGGTGTCTGAGGGCTGTGTATGTAAAGATGAACTGAAGGTCAGAGGATTTATTGGTGTTCCAGCCCTGACACTGACTAGATGATTGATCTTGAACAAGTCATTTCCACTCTCTGGATTTTGGGCTCCTCATCCAAGGGCTAGATGGCCTCTACCAGCTCTGACCCACTAAGTTCTTAGCAGATACCCTGGGCACTCTCCTAGGCAGCGTTTCTCAAAGCCTATGGCAATCACCTGTGAATTTTTTTAAATAACAGTTTTCAGAGCCTCTCAATTCTAGAACTATTAAATCTGGAGTTTCTGAGGACAAGGGCTAGATATCTGTTTTAAACAGCAGCCCATGTGCTATTTGAGAGCCACTGTTGGATGGTGTATGCTTCCTTCTACACTGCCTTTAACTCAGCTGCTTCTTTTTCTCTCCCCTTCATCCACTGAGTCTGGCACCAACCTCTCTACTCCTTTCCGTGCACTGTTCTACCCCCCCACCCCCCAATGGCCAAAGCTGCAGCGTGAGGCAATCCCTCTATCCTTGACCCCTTCCTCTGCACAGTGAGTGATGGCTTTCTTATCTCCCGGTGATGAAACACAGCCTTCAGCTGGGAGCATTTAAGACGCAAAACACACAGTCACAGTCACAGCTGCAGGGCCCAGAAGCAGACCCTGACGGGCTCAGGAAGGACAGGAGCTGCCTTTGAGAGCAGACAGCAGCAGCAGCCGCAGTGCTACCAGCCACTGGAAAAGAATGCTCCTCGCGACGTTTAAGCTGTGTGCTGGGAGCTCCTACCGACACGTGCACAACATGAAGGGTGAGTTCTCTTTGGGGAGAGGGTGTTCGTAGTGGTGACCAGAAGCTCTCAGGCATGCCATTTAGTGGCGAAGGTGCTGGACTGGGGGCAGGCCACTCAGGTTCTGATCCCAGCTGTGCCTCTTACTGGGCGAGTCTGTGCAACTCTTCTCCCTTCTGGACCTCAAATTTCCCACCTGAACAACTGGGCTAGATATGAAGATGCCTATATTCCTTACAGATTCTGTAATTCCTGGTCTCCCCCCCAGGGCTCCAATCTTCCTTGAACTCTTCCTGACTTAGCCTTCCTTTGGGATTGGTCCCAGGGGTACCAGGGAAGTCCTAGCCACAAGCCTTGACTCCAACAAGCAGTGCTGGCAAACCTGAGACATGCACAGGAAAGGAGGGGGTGGATGGAGAGAAGAAAAAGAGAGTGAAGTAGCAAGTAGCAAAGACCCCAGAAGCTGGCTAGGGGATGGGTGTCTTTAATTCTCTGGGTTTTTCTGGTTTGAATAAAGCTTCTCTCCCTTTCAAGGAAACTCTGGTGTGGCCCCTGTCCCCAAGCAGGGCCAAGCCAGGCCCAGTCTGGCCAGCCCACATGGAAGGCAGGTTTCTGGGCCCTGGAGGCAGCCTGGTGCAGCCTAAGAAGCACTGAGAGTTGACCTGACTCCAGTTCAGGTCCCTACTAGGAATCTGTGTGTTCCTGATCAAGTCACTTCCCTCTCTAAGCCAGTTTCCTCATCTGTGACAAGCTGAAGGGGTGGAGGGGACTTTCCCACCCCTAGCAACAGTTTCCTTTCCTTCCTGCAGGGCTGAGGCAACAAGCTATGCAGGCCATTGGCCAGGAGCTGAACCGGAGGGCACTGGGGGGCCCGACCCCAAGTGCATGGATTAACCAGGTTCGGCGTCGGAGCTCTCTGCTTGGTAAGTGCTGAGGCTTCTGCCAGTGGCAGGAAGCTCCCAGGGTGCAAACACTGTGCATGTAGCTCTGGTCCCCACCACCCCCATGACTTTTCTTACTTGCTTGGAGAGAGTAGGAAGAGAGCTCCTCACCGCCAGATCCTCTCCCTGTCACCTGCTGCTGCTGTGTCAAACTTGCCCTGCAGGCTGAATCCTACGGCTCTCATCTTGGCTCTTCAGAGGAAAGAGCAGACTGGTGGGAAGCTAGAGGACAGGTAGGAAGCTTGGTCTCTCCTTGGCTGTGTATCCAGGTTCTCGACTGGAAGACACTCTCTATAGCGACCAGGAGCTGGCCTATATCCACCAGGGAGAGGAGGCCATGCAGAAGGCCCTGGGCATCCTCAGCAGCCAGGAGGGCTGGAAGAAGGAAAACCAGCAGGTGAGGGAGGGTGTGGAGGAATGCACTGTCCTTCAGCATTCCACTGCTATCCTCAAGGCCGGCTGGGGGGTTTCTGCTCTTCTCAGAATTCCTGCCTTGTGCAGTAGTCACTGGGCAACAAGTAGTTTTGAGAATTCTCCTTTCTCAAGAATATATCCTCAAATACTCCCTTCTCCTACCAAAGAAAACCTGGAGACTCACATTTAAGAAACATTGTTTCTGTATCCTTATCCCCTCTAAATACATTGTATACCTATGCAGCAGAGACCATGCAATGGAGATTCTGCATACATTAGAGGCCTCAGTACCCTGGGCTAGAAGTTCCAGTGCCAAGGTAGTGTCTGTGTTGTACAGCCTGCCTTATGGCTGAGCTTGCAGGGGTGATCTGGGCTCACCAACAGGGCTGTACTGAACACAGATGGCCCAAACCTTCTGAGCTCTCTTCTCCTGAGCACTGTACCTCCACTGGGAGCCAGTAACACGGCACATGTTCAAGGCCAGTGGCTCTATGGAGACTCTGATTTTATCTTCATCAAAAGCTTACATGCTGGCCATTGCCTGAAGTTACAGTAAAACTTCTCCTTCTCTGAGTTAATAGACTACTAGATTGAGAGTCAAGCAATCTGGGAATTTAGGCCCAGTATTGCTCTTAGCTCTGGGCAAATCCTGACCTTCTCTGGCTCTACATCTCTCTTGGGTGAAATGAAGTACTAGGACTAAAAAAGTCTTTAAGTTCCTACTGAACATTCTGTGCGTGTGATTAGTTGGTTTTAGGCCAGACTTTCCCCACTCCAAGTTTGTCTCTCCCAGGATCTTTGAACTTCTTAAGTCAACTATTAAGTTCTTTTCAGTTGGGCCTGCCCATACCCATGCCCATCAATATTTGCCACCAAGACAAAAGGACCCAGGGAGCAGACAGGTAACTTCTAGTCTTCAGCAATGTATAAGGCTTGTGGCAGGAAAGATTGCCTCCTCTATTTTAATCAGAAATATTATAGTTTCAGATTTCCTCATACTTGAGTTCTTATCCCTGTCCCCTTCCTCCCTTGACTGATATTGTCTTTGTGCCCCAGGCTAGGATATTTTTCTCCAATTTTATCCTCGGGCTCCTTTCTCTCCCTGGCAGGCCAATGGGGACAAGGTGCTGAGTAAAGTGGTCCCAGATGTGGGCAAGGTATTCCGGCTGGAGGTGGTGGTGGACCAGCCCATGGAGAGGCTTTATGAAGAGCTTGTGGAACGCATGGAGGCAATGGGAGAGTGGAACCCGAATGTCAAGGAGATCAAGGTGAGAGAGTGCTCAGGGATAAGTGGCAGGGATCCATGAGAGCCCAGGCTGAAAGGTGGTAATGCCTTACCCCCAGCACTGGCTAAGTTGATTCTGGTTCCTTGTGGCCTGGCAGGTCCTGCAGAAGATTGGGAAGGACACACTGATCACCCATGAGCTGGCTGCAGAATCAGCAGGAAACCTTGTGGGACCCCGTGACTTTGTGAGTGTGCGCTGTGCCAAGCGCCGAGGCTCCACCTGTGTGTTGGCTGGCATGGCCACGCATTTCGGGGAGATGCCCAAGCAGAAAGGTGTCATAAGGTAATACTGGCAGCAGGCTCAGATGCTCCCTTTCTTAACACAGGCTTGGGGGCCATGGATATGATGAATCCCTGGCTCCAAGAAACCAATCCTTGGTCCCTAACTCTCAGCTTCCTTTTACAAAGGAAGATTCTCATTTTTCATAGCAGGAGACAAAGACAAGATGAGCCTTAGTTATATAGCCAGTTTGTCCTGATCTTCCCCAAAAGTTTAAAGGCCTGAATAGTTTACTAAAGCAAGAGGCAGGGTTGAGTTTTAGCTGGTACAGTCAGGTAAGGCTGTACTAGAGATTAAAACATACTCCATACCTCTTAGAGCAGAGCTGCTGAGTTCCTCAGGGGCCTCAGCCACCAACCTCCTTGTTATCCAGCAACTAAAAGGCACCACAGGAAGCCTCTAGGTTCCAGCTCCAGTTCTCATCAGCCTTTGTTTTGATTAAGCTGATAACCATGCAATTGTTCAGTATCACCCTTGGCAAAGGATACTTCCCTGATATTTGGAAAGACAAAGCACTCGAGAAATGTGGTTAGCATAACTAGTCAGCATCAGAGAACTCTGAAATGTCCTGCTGACTTTACTTCTCAATTGCCAGAGCTGAGCATGGTCCCACGTGCATGGTGCTCCACCCCCTGGCTGGAAGTCCCTCAAAGACCAAACTCACTTGGCTGCTCAGCATTGACCTCAAGGTGAGAGGCACGGGAGGTGGCACAATGGGCAGGTGGTGAGAGAAAAATAGGTTCTTACCCCTATTACCACATTATCCCACACAGAATAGGAAAAGTCCTTCCATTCTGAGGGAATCAGTTGAAGAGGGAAGAGATTTAAGTAATGGCTTGATATTCCACCATCTCAACATTCTGCAATGGGCCCCTCTTACCTCTCATCCAATTTCAACTCTAGTTATTTTAGAAAATAGAAAACTTGGGCCCAGAAAGATGTGCAAACTAGCTCAGGGTCACACAAATGGAAAGACAGGTCTGAATTTTGTCTTGAGAGCAAATCCTGTGCTTCTGACACTATCATGACGGCAGAGCAGCAAAGCAGACCTCCAGTCCTGGACCCTGGTCAACAAGGTTGCACCTATAAACAGAACTCAAAGACCAAGGCCATACCAACCCATGTTTGTGATAGGGTCCAGAGGTGTCAAGAGTGGAATACCGCCCACAAAATGGCAAAATTCTTCTATCTTCTACTCTAGGGATGGCTGCCAAAGACTATCATCAACCAGGTCCTATCACAGACCCAGATGGACTTTGCCAACCACCTGCGCAAGCACCTGGAGTCCAGTTCTTCTTCTGAAGCCAGGTGTTGAAGACCAGCCCACTGCTTCCAGCTGTTGTAGCTGCACTGGCTTGCATGCTCATCAGGAAAATCCCTCCCAGAAAACTACAAGTCTGCTTGAGATCTTCATCTGCAGACAGTGGGTTGGGGTGGCAGTGTATTTACATTATGATACTAGGACTCAGATTGGTAAAATTTCAGCACCAAGAAAACAGGGATGGGGCTCTTACACAGAGAGGATGAGCCTTCTAACTTCATTCACTGATTAGCTGTGAAATGAAGGCTAAGGGTCCCTTAACCTGTAAAACTTTTCTCTGGGCCCTTTGCATGTCTACCTAAAAACATCTCACAATGCTACTAGCTGAGAGAGGGTGCAGAGGGTGCTAAATACAAGGATTGGGACCTCAAGCTTTATGGGCTCAAGAGCTCCATTCCCTGCAGGCAGTGTGTGGATACAGCAGGGTCTTACAAGAGGGGCTCCAGCAACTCTCTGCCCCTCCACCAAATAAGCAGAGAGCTGCACTCAAGTGCAAGCTACTCCTGCAGCAGGTGCCGTCCAGAGACCTAGTTCAAGTTTTCCTAATGAAAAAACACAAAATATTAGACTGGTTTACCTACTTCTTCCATAAGCACCAGTCAGAATAAAGAATTATAAGATACAAAAACTTCAGTCTGTACCTGTTTTAAAATTCTACTGTTAAGAGATCTATTTCATTAAACTGCAACTTCATATTGAAGTAGTCCTAAACAAAAATTTTAATCAAATTTAAATCCCCTAGCTCATCAACATGAAAAATTACCAGGGACTTAAGTCATTCATTATTTAGAATCTGTTATCAAAACCTTTCCTAAAAATTTAATTTCCATAATAGGCACAAGCCTAAATCTTAAAAAAACTTCATAACTGATAGCTGATGGATGGGTATTGAAAGATGAAGATAATGACTAAGGATTTTTATTTACTTAATTAAAAGGAAGGATAGTGCAAAAAAAAAAAAAAAAAAAAAGGAAGGATAGTGCAACCTTGGGGTTGTGAACATACAATATACAGATAATGTATTTCAGAACTACACCTGAAACCTGTATGATTCTATTAACCAATGTCACCCCAATAAATTCAATAAAAACAAAGGAAGGATAGTGCCAAATATCAGTGAATGAACAGTATTACTAAAATAAGAGTTAAATTTTTGTTTTCCCATTAGTGACTGTTTAGACCTAACAAGGCAACTGAATCTTTACTTCAAAGTCTATTTATTACATATCAGCTCTCAGCTTGGCTCAGGACTGCCAATTTCTCTGCTTTAGTAAGTCAATATTTTACTATTTTGAGGGATGACTGGAAGGATATGGTGATAGAAAATTTCCTTTCCAAGATTCAGAGAATTTATGCTTTAAAAATTTAAATGGGATAGGATTAATTTGCTAAAATGTATACCACTTGAAGTTTTTCCATTCTAGTGCTAATAGAGTTGATGATTTATACCATTTGGAAATATAGCTCTATTTTATTTATTTAATAAATTAGCAGTAGCATAAATTCTAGTATTTATTGAGGTACTGAAATTTTACAACTACAAGTATTTATTATTATTTATTCTGATTGTTTCTTAAGAGTAGTCTTATTTTTGGCATAGATAAAATTATGGCTTATCTGTCCAGGAGCTTTAGAGTAGAAATATACTTGTAGAAGTCTTTCTAGAACAGAATTATCATCTACTCCCAGCTATAAGAAAAAGGTTATTTGTTTAAAGATGTGTAGAGCAATATACACTCCAGTTTCAAAAGAGAACGGGATGATAATAAAGAAATGGTCTTTCAACACACAACATGGTTTTGAGTTTGATTATAATTTGCATTCTTTGAATTATGCAACTGTGTCTTTGAGATGACTGGGGAGATATTCTCCCACTTGTTTAATTTTACATTGGAATGAAATAAGTTGTGATGATCTGCTGACAGAAACCACTATTTATTCACCTCATCTGAGGACATTTCCATTGCTTTAGAAAGGAAAAGGGGGGGGCGGGGGGGGCTTCAATTGGTTGCCTCTCGTAAGGTCCCAAATTGGGGATTGAACCTGCAACCCAGGTTATGTGCCCTGACTGGGAATTGGATCTGCAATCTTTTGGTCATGGGATGATGCTCCAACCAAATAAATTACACTGGCCAGGGCCAGAAACCATTTCATACAGGACTATATAGAGTGGGTATTTTTTGAGCCCTTCAAATGAACCTTATCAAAACACACGCACACATTTTGACTCCGAAGTATAAACAGACAAAATCATTACTGCTGTTATCTCTGATTTATGAAAGCCAAATGTACAAAAAACTAATTTTGTCATTAAAAGAGTGAGTTGTATAGGTGGAATTATGTTTATATTTTATAATGTATACAATTATGTAAGTGGTAATTTATATTACAAAGAATTTACCTCCAGCTTCCTCTAAATAACACCACCCTCATCTTCTTAAAAGTTCTTCAAACTCTGATGATCCAGAAGCTTTACAACTATGTCTGCCCTTTCCAGTCATGAATGAACAGGTGTCCAGGGACGACAGGCTGAGACTGCAGCCTAAGATGACACTGATTCAGTGTTAGGTTTCCTGTTAAGAGATGTGGAATGGCCAAAACTAATATATCTGTCTCCTTAGGAGACAGATATATTAATCAAAGCTACTGTGTTAAGATCCCAACAGTCACTTGAAATTCTGGAAATTTCTTAAACAGGCATAATATATGGTGATTCTTGGTAACATGTTACCCTACCTCACAGCAAACCACTCTATTAACACAGGTAGAAATTTATATGTGGGGCCATCCTAGGAGGGCCACATTGCTACTGATGTATGAAAAAGGGAGACAGAGAAGCCACAAAGGGACCCCAAGAAAAGGCTCATTCTTACATTCTAGTTTTTAGTTTCTGAAAATTGCCCTTTAATCATCAGCCATACAAAGGACTATAAGCAAAGGCAGGAAAACAACCTGTATATATTAATATACATGTTCAAGGAGAACTGGAGGGAGACCACTAACCCTTCACTCTTCTTCACCTCTTGAGAGCCTGATTTTCTCAGAATAAAGAAGGTGGCTGGACAGAAGGGAAGCAAGAGGAGAGGGGTGAGATGCAAGTCGGAAGCCTGTTTCCTCCAATGCAGGCTACCCTTCCTCAGCCCGCCCACATTTCCGACACTGTCACCAAGAGGAACACACCTTGAAAGGGAAGCAAAGTGCCACACATGCTTGATCACAAGTTTTATTTGGGAAGTTTCTAATTGTTAAAGCTGCAAGCGAGTTCCTTTCACAATTAAGAGTACTAGAGACGGGTAGTTTCAGATCCCAGTGTTCAAAAGCACATTTCAAAGTTAGTAACAAAAACCCCCACCCGAAGGAAAGCTCTTTGATTGGTTATAGAATGTACAACCACTGATTTCGGCTATTCTCAGAAACAGGCCTACCGCTTCCTTGGAAATCAGGTGGGATGCAGTCAGTGCCTACAGGAAGAAAATGTCTTTAAATAAGTTAGCCACTTAGGTAATTTCATCCACTCCTTAGGAAATACAGTATGCTAACAAGCCCCCGGTGGGGTACGTGGCACAGCACCAGTTTCACAGGGAGCTTATGGGATCCTAGGGTCAGCAGGCGTTGGCCTATGGCACACAAAATGAGAGCAGTCACCAGAAGTGGAGAAGTACTGAAGGGCAGGGAATCTCTCCCGGTGCCACCCAGCCTTTACCTTGTTAACAACAGAGGCTGTGTTCTGCAGTACGTATCTTTGGGATAACATTTGCAACAGTTAAAAAAAAAAAAGAAAATCCCCCAACATTATTCCCCAGAAAGTTCATGTCTGCAAAGAAAGAGGGACCTGGTCAGGGTTCCCACGGGGGACTCCGCCTCCCATCCACTTCTGTTTCCACGTGATATAAGACATCAGCCAGAGTATGTTCCACGACTGCGCCCCAGCCCATGTCACTCATCTGTGGGAGGAATGAGAAACAGGAATGAGGTGATTAGAATAACCACAGCAAGAAGTAAAAAAGATGCTGAGGATGCATGCAGACATTTTTAATGGTACTCACAGGGCGGTAAGTGAGATCCTTTGGAGGATACTTAAAGCACGGTCCAAAGTTAATGGAAACCTGGGATAAATTCAATTCAAGCAGACATAACAAAATAAGCATATAGTGAAAAAGTTAATCGGACATGGGAAATTTTTCTCTTTAAAGGTAGCAGTGACATTCAGGGTATAACTAGAACAATGATATGTATTCATATTGCTGAAAGTGGTCAACACCTTAATGTCCATCAAGAATTAGGTAAATAAATAGACATATTGATTTCTGTTTATAACTTAAAGATTTCCTTATTTTACTTCCATGATGCCTAAGCAATAGACTAAAAATACACAGAAACTTCCAGGCATTACATTTTCTAATCACTTAAAGAAAAAAAAAGGCTCTAATGACTAATGATAGTCCCCTTTACACTGAATCATACACACACACACAGGTAAATTCAATACAATAGTTACAAACTAATGATGGTAGGTTATCATGACATATAATGCCAAATTAACTTATACACATAAGTACATTATAGCCTTTACAGTGAACAAGAACATCACCACACAGTACATTCAAAGAACAAGTATGGGGCACACTAATTGCATGATCTAAGCAAATTCTTCCTAAAACACCCACCTGTTTTTGGAACAGTGACAATTGGAAACCATTTCCATTTCACTTAGGCTATTTATATTTCTTTCTAGAAATCAATCAATGGCTCTTCCATCACAACCATTCACCTATTTCTCTCAAGTTCCGTTCACAGGATAAACAGGTGATACATACCGTGCAGCTCTTATACAGTGAGATGGCTGGAAAGTAAACCCCCTCAAAAATGTCTTTGTAAGCCACACCTTGATTAACACCATTTTTATAAAATATTATCTGAAACAAAAACCATGGTTTTACTTTAGAATTTAAGAACAGAACAAACAAATTGAAGAAGAACTGACTTGGAGAACCCTTTATAAGTGCTGCCACCATACAGGTAATACTGAATTCCAAGAACAGCATATAGCTTGTGTAGTAACATCATCTTATATAATCAGGGTTCTCAGAGCCTATTTACATGCACTATTCTATTCTAGCTGGTCTTCAGTTTTATTTGCTTTCTACATTCCTATGCTACTTCTACCAGTTAGACTTTCTATTATCCATTATATTGCATTTATAGAAAGTAATCTGGGCCCTGGCTGGGTAGCTCAGATGGTTAGAGCAACATTCTGATATACCAAGGTTGCAGGTTTGATCCCCAGTCAGGGCACATACAAGAATCAATCAATGAATGCATAAATAAGTGGAACAACAAATTGAAATTTCTCTCTTTCAAATCAATAAATTTTTTAAAAAGTATAGAAAAAGTAATTTGGTTTTTTACCAATACCTATTTAAGCTTATTTATGTCTCCTTCCCTTACATTTCTACTTTGAAAATTTCTTAGGATATTCTGTCAGTTTCTGAATCCTCATTTTCTTTGTCCTTTACCTCCCAAAACTATTCTGAATATTCTCTCTTAATCATTATACATTTGGACTTCAGAAAAGGTTCCTTTTTCTGAATTAATTTTCTGTCTCTTCTTCCCTGCAAGAGATCTCCTTAGCTGTACAATAATCTCTCACTTAACATCATCAACAGGTTCTTGGAACTGCGGCAAAACATATTTTGATACCAGTAAAGTTTCTATGGCATCTTCATCGATGTTATAATAAAACAATGCTATTTGAGGACTTGCTGTATTTTCTGACTGTATCATCTTTAGATCTATTAAGTGGTTCCCTTCACTATTTTTTCAACTGGAATCCCAGTTTATTTTTTAATATTTTATTTATTTATTTTTAGAGAGAGGTGAAATCAGTTGCCTCTCACACACCCAACTGGGAACCTGGCCCACAACCCAGGCATGGTGCCCTGACTGGAAACTGAACCAGAAACCTTTTGGTTTGCAGTCTGGCGCTCAATCCACTGATCCACAACAGCCAGGGCAGGACCCTACTTGTTAAAAAATTTCTCCTACATTAGTTTCTATTATGGACTCAGGTGGCTTCACAGCATTTTTATGGAAAAATATTACCAGCTCAGAATTTTCTTCTTTCTCTTCCCCTTCTGACTTTGAATAGACATGTTCCATAATTCTGGGACAGGGAGGTGGGGAAAGTTCTAGAAGACACTAAACGAGCCATTACAGCTCTGGCTGCCCCCAGGTTATACAGCAAGGTTCTCTCCTCTTCTATTCCAGCGTTCCCCCCTCTGTATGCGATACCTCCTCTGATAAAGAATACACATCTCTACCATAACTGGTGTGGCTCAGTTGGCTGGGCGTCATCCTGCAAAGCAAAAGGTCACCAGTTTGATTCCCTGGTCAGGGCACATGTCTGGCTTGCGGGCCTGGTCCCTGGTCAGGGCATATGCAAGAGGTAACCAATCAACGTTTCTTTCACACATCGATGTTTCTCTCCCTCTCTTTCTCTCTCCCTTCCTCTAAGAATAATTTTTTAAAATGTTAAAAAAAAAAAAAAAAGAATACACATCTCTGACTTGCTTCCTCAATCACTTATAGATTTCTTTCTTAGACTATTGTTTTCACCATTTTTATAGAGTGCTCCTGAAAGAACCTTGGTCATTCCGCTAATAGTATCACAGAAAGAGCACAAACACAGTAGGCAGAGTGTGAGCTTACTCTGCCTAGCTCATTTCCTCACTTATAATTAGGGGGTTGGTCCCAATCTTCAAGGTCTTCTAATTCTGACATTTTTGTGACCATGACTTACCTCACTATTGGGAGTCTGCTTTAGACTCTTCTCCGCTTTATCCACAAAGTCTTTTTCCTCAAAGTACAAGTAACTCTTGAACTTTATCAAAGCCTTGAAAACCAAAAGAGAAAGGAAGAAAGGCTTATTGAAGCATCCACAGCATCACACAAACAGCACTGAGTCATGCGCTCTACAACAGAAATTTAAAATCTTTGCAGAGTTGGCTCTGCTAGATTTTGAACTACATGCTTCTTAAAAAGCAGATGGCACATGTTTGTTCAACATTTTTTAAAAAGGCCTTTTCTAATAAGATTTACAAGAAAACACATACATATAAATACATATACACTCTCACCACAACATCAGAGTAACTAAAATTCTCATATGTGATTAGTGAGAATGGAAAGTCTGGCAATTTCTCATAAAATAAATATGTAATTACCCTACAACCCAGTAGTTCCATTTCTAGGTACAGATCCAAGAGAAATGCATGTTTACAAAGAGATTTGTTCAAGAATGGTCACAGTCTCAAATGTTAAAGACCTCAAGTGTCCATCAACAAGAAAATGGGTATTATATGTTAGTTATTTTTCAATAAATCTGGAAAAAAATAGAAAAGTGGATAAACTGTGGCATATTCATAGTGAAATGCTACTCTGCAGTATAAAGCAAACTATGGATACATGCCACAAAATGGATGAATCTCTAAAGCATTATGCCAAATGACAAAATCTAGATACAAGACAACATACTGCATGGTTCCATTTATATAAGATCAAGAACGAGTAAAACCTACAGAATAGAATTATGATGGGAAAAAATTCTAAATGTAGTCGCCTCTATGGGGATAGACAGGGGACTGACTGGGAAAGGGCATGAGGGAACTTCCTGGCATGATGACAGATTCTATGTCTCAATAGGGGTTTGGGTTAAATTTAAATCTCAGTGAATGAAAATCTGTATATTTCATTTTACATAAATTTTATATCAAAATAAAAAACTAAACAAAGGTTAAGCTCTAGCTAATGATGTGCATCCTGAGTACTTGGTCAGGAATGTGCAGATGTTTGCAATGTTTTCTGAAATACATTAAAAAAAAAAAAAAAGATGAATGAATGGACGGATGGGTGAGTGGAGAATAAATGGATAACATAGTAATAGAATTTAGGTGATGGATATTCGGACACTGACTTTTAAATTCTTTCAACTGTTATATCTTAAAATTTTCATAACGAAATGTTGGAAAAAATGTGAATGGTAGGTCAGCATCAGCAGAGGCCACAGGCCACAGCTGCAGGCACTGGCTGCCACAGGTCTTCAAACCCTGGAACATCTCAGGGGGACAAACTTACCTTATCTTTATAGGTATCGGGCAGTGACTTGGCTGTCTCTGTGTCTTCAGGAAGATTGATATAGAATCCCAGGACATCTCCCTGTCCATAGCCAGAAGAGTAGTGTTTGCCAATGGACTGGTGGAACTTGGTTCCCTTTTTGCTCCGCCAAGAATAGCTAAATTTATCATAACCTAAGGGAGCTTGAAGGTTACCTGTCCCAATAAAAAGATATGCAGGAAGTCAGAGGACTGCAACTTCTGGTTTGCTAAAGAAAAAAATTCTTACTCTCTTTTTTAGGGGGAGGGGAGTGGTCAACTTTGTAAAACTGCTAACAAACTATTTCTCACAAGTAAAGAATTATAAAAATATTCCAGGAATTTCCAGCTACCTAAATCCTCAGGAACTTAATTTTATGCCTACAAGTTGACAGGCACCAAAGTAGTAAACTTAGCCAGGCAGTCTTATACCTCTCTATTTGCTCCAATGTCCATACCACAGCCCCTACTTACCTAAGGGCTGGGACCAACCCAGTCTAGCAGCAGTGTCTGGCGGCATCTCATCCACCGTAATTTCAAAGTACCAGGTGCCTTTCCGTACCCCATGAGAAGCCCGCACCATAGAGTAGCCTTTCTCTCCAACCACAGTCAGCCGGTCATCAGAGATCTTTAACTGGGGAGCTGCAGAGATGGAGATAAAAACAAAAGTCTGTCACTTATTTGAGACACCTGGAGACAGCTGCCACAAAACCATGGGTCCCTTACACTCCAGTAAAACAAAATCAAAGATCAGAAATAGCAGGTCAGGAATTGGAAATATTAATCAAGGAGTTTAAAAATCTCAACGTAAGATAAAGATGATGGAGATGAAGGAAAAGGAAGAAAGTTGTTAGGTAAACCAGTTTTATTATATTTGATTATATTTAAGAGGACAAGTTAAAATTAATTATACTGTTTATTCTCTAAAATATAATAAACCAATTATAATGTGTTTGGATCCTGATTTGAATCGATGATCCTTTTAAGACTTAACTTTTTACTTTGAAACAATTTCAGATTTTCAAAAATAGTCAGGAGGTCCTCACTCAGCTTCCCCAAAAGTTAAGACCATATGCAACCATATATAATTATCAAAACCAGAAAACATTAATACAATACTATTAATTAGCCAACAGAACTTCAAAATAAGCCAATTATCAACGTACTATCCTTTCTCTGGTCCTGGCTCTAATCTAAGATCCCACAATTCATTTAGCTGTCGTATCTTCTTAGTGTCTTTCAATCTAGAACAGTTCCTCAAGCCTTTCATGACAGTGACATTTTGAAAAGTACTAGTCATTTGTATAATATCCCTCGCTTTGGTTTGTTTGATGTTTCTTCCCATTTAAGTTCAGGTTATGCATTTTTGTCAGGAGCATCACTGAGGTAATGCTGTGCCTCTCAAGAGTATCATATAAAGAAGCACGTGATGTCAAAATGGTGATGTTCAACTTTGATCACTTGATTAAGGTGATGCCTTTCAGGTTTCTCCACTACAAAATTACTATTTTCCCTTTATAGTTAATAAGTATTTTGTGGGGAGATAACAAGATATTTGAAAAAATCAAGAAAACCTGATTATGAACTGAAGCCACACAATAGCAATTATTTGTTTTGTTCAGCGTGATAATAGCATATTGATTATAAAACAAAATACCCATATTTTTTAGAAATGCCTATTTTTAAAAGAGTATATAGAGTGAGGTGTACTTCTTAAAAATTCAGATAAAGAGACACAGAAATAAAGGAACAGGCAAAGCAAATATGGAAAATCGTGACAACTGTTAACTATGGGTAAAAAGTATTTGGAGATTCACTATACTCATGTCTCTGCCTTTGCATATGGTTTGAGCCTTACTTTATTATGAGGCCATTATGTAAGATAAGGGAGACAAGTCTAAACCAACTGGAGGGGATATTGTGACTTGGAAGTGAAGAAAAATTATAAAAGGTGGGAGGCTTGATTTTACAAATGTAAAAACATCTCCACCCCAACTAAGGCTTAACTGAGAAAAAAACATTTGAAACAATATTTATAACACTGTAGAAGTTGTCTGAATTCTATTGGAAGAAACAAAATTTAGATTAAGTAGCTTTTATAAGGGCCTGAAAATTTTACAAAGTACTTTTATAGTATGTAGGTAGACAGATAGACTCACTTAAGCCTCACAACTAGCATTTCAAAACATTGTGCTGAGGGAGAAGATTATGTGCCCTTTCGAGACCACACATGTATGTGGCAGACCCTGAATGAAACCCTGGCCTTACACTTCCCTTTATATCACAATGGCTCTTGTATTAGGCAGATACAATGACGTCCTCCTTATATTAAATGCATACTGTTTAACAGAACTTTCTTAGGGATTTGGCAAATTCTACCTTCTCAAATACAAATACCTCTTCCTTTACCCCTTCCTAAACAATTCAGTCCCAAAGCCACTGTGTGGGGCTGAGCAAGCAAGTGTCCATGATAGAATAGGATATTAAAGGGTTTACCTCCTCACAGAATACTTATTAATTACAAAGAGGAAAAAAGTAACTTCACAGGGATAATCTTGGCAGATACACTGCATTAGTCAAATGATCGAAGTGGACATCACCAGCAATGAGACAAATTAAAATCATGTACCATGTGACAGGATGCAATATGAAGAATACAGCATCATTTCAATGATATTCTTGTCAAAGATGCATAATTTGAATGGAATCATGAGGAACCAGACAAACCCAAACTGAGTGATATTCTATAAAGTAACTGGCTTCTGCCCTGGCCAGTGTGGCTCAGTTGGTTGGAGCATCGCCCCCTAAACTGAAGGGTTGCAGGTTCAATTTCCAGTCAGGACACATGTCTAGGTTGTGGGTTCTGTTCCTAGTTGGGGCATTTACAAGAGAAAATTTATCAATATTTCTCCCCATTGATGTTTCTCTCTCTCTTTCCTTCTCTCTCCCACTGTCTAAGCACATTCCCAGGTGAGGAAAAGAAAGGAAAGGAAGGGAAGGGAGGGGAGGGAAGAAAGACAAGGAAGGGAGGAAGGAAGAAAGGAAGGAAGGAAGCAAGCAAGCCCCTAATTTTCAAAGCATCAAGGGAAAGATGAGAGTATTCCAGACTGAAGACTTAAGAAACATGACAACTAAATGCAGCAAGTGATTCTCAACTGGATCCTTTGCTATAATGGACATTATTGGATCACCTTGAGAAACCTAAATAGGATCTGAAAATCAGATGGTAGTAATTAGATGTTAATTTCCTGATTTTGATGGTTGTATAGATTCTATAAGAATGTGAAAATTTTAAAATATCCACTAATTCTTTGGTACTCCTCCTTTCAGGAGGTAGAGCCTAATTTCCCTCCACTTGAGTGGGTTAAGCTTAGTGACTCACTTCTAACAAAATATAGTTGAAATGACTATCCAATTTCAAAGATAGAATCACAAAAGGTACTTAAAGACTTTATTACTCTCTCTTGGATCACATGCTCTTGGTGAAGCTGCCATGGATGGGAACAAATGACAGTCTATGGAGATGGCTACATGGTGAGGATCTGAGAGCATCCTACCCATCACAGCCACATGAGGAAGCCAGCTTGGAAACAGATCCTTGACCCCATCAAGTTTCCAGAGAAGGTAGCCCCAAATAAGAGCTTGACTACCTCATGAGTCTCCCTGAACCAGACTGCACAGCTAAGCTGCTCCCAGATTCCTGACTCTCAGAAACTGTGGGAAATATTAAACATTTGTAGTTTAGACTGCTAAGTTTTATGGGAGTTTGTTACACAGTATTAAGAGAATACCCTTGTTTGTAAGAAATATACAATAAAGTTCTCAAAAGGGAGAGAGCAGCATAGCAAATTACTCTCAAATGGTTCAGAAAAAAAGTTTTGGGCCCTGGCCAGATAGTTCAGTTGGTTAAAGCATCATCCTGATACACTAGCATTGTAGGTTCGATCCTGGGCCAGGGCACATATAAGAATCAACCGGTGTAGCCTGGCTGCTGTGGCTCAGTGGATTGAGCATCGGCCTGCAAGCCAAGTGTCGCTGGTTTGATTCCCAATCAGGGCACATGACTGGGTTGCACATCAGGTTCCCAGTTGGGGGCACAAGTGAGAGGCAACCACACAGTGATGTTTCTCTCCCTCTCTTTCTCCTTTCCCCTCTCTCTAAAAATAAATAAACAAACAAACAAATTATTTAAAAAAAAAAAGAATCAACTGGTGAGTGCAAAAATAAGTGAAACACTAATCAATATTTCTCTTCTCCCCCTCCCTAAAATCGATAAAAGAGAGCAAAGTTTTGTACTGTTCTTACAACATTTTTTATAAGTCTGAGATTATTTCAAAATAAAGTTTAAGATAAAATATAAATTTATCACTAATTTTTATAAGGCTCAGCATAGTCGGTTGCTATTGCTATCCCAAGTATCAAGTTCTAACAAGTGACCATTATAGGTCAGTGTTTTCACTTTTTTTCCTCTCCAGAATTACAGCTATGATGTATAGTGAAACAAGACAAGTCTCACTTTTTAAACCCAGAAGTCACTTATTTGGCCCTTCCCTACTATCAAAGTATGCCTGTCATTGACATAAGCCAAACAAACCCACATATATTGGACTTTACATCACAGGATCACATTACATTACAGTTTTCAGCATTAAATCAAGAAATAATGGCCTTCCAAATACATGAATCTGTTTAGATCCAATTCAAAAAAAAAGAGGCATATTTTTAAACAACCACGGAAATGTGAATACAGACCAGGTATTAGGTAATTAGGGAATTATTATTTGCCTTAGGTATGATAATGACATACTGGTTATGTTTTTAAAAAGTCTTATTGCCCTGACTGGTGTGGCTCAGTTGGTTGGGCATCATCCCACAAAGTGAAAGGTCGCTGGTCCAATTCCTGGTCAGGGCACACACCTGGGTTGTTGGCCTGGTCCCTGGTCGGGGCATGGGCAGGAGGCAGCCAATCGATGTTTGCCTCACACACCAATGTCTCTCTCTTTCTCCCTCCCTTCCCTTCTAAGAATACATATATAAAATATTTTTTAAAAATCCTTGTGAGAGATAAATACTGAAGCATTTATGGATAAGAGAATATGCGCATCTGGAATTTGCATTGACAGTCCACAAAAACAACAAAAAATAATGAAGTATACTCCTCTAAAAGCAAGTAATTTAAATTCACTTTCACATTCTAAAGGATAATGAATGCTATTTGTTAATAATTGAGTAAATTATGTCATTAAAAGAACTACTATATATTAAAGAGTTTTGTATGACAAGAAAGTCATAAATAAAGTCGCAGACAACTGACACAGTTGGAAAAATGTTTACAACCCATACCACAAAGGGCAATATCCCTAATATCCACAGGAACAAAAGACCAAGTTCCCAATAGAAAAAAAGGGGAAAAAATAATCAGGTAATTCATGAGGTAAGAATTCTTAAACATGAAAAAATATTCAAAGTCAAAAAGATACAAATTAAAACACGACAAATACCACTTCTCACCTATCAGACCAGCCAAAATTAAAATATAAGACAACACATTCTGTTTGTGAGGCTATGGGAAAACAAACACTCTACACTGCTGGTGGAAATGCAAATTAGTACAACCTTCTGAAGGGAAATTTGGCAATATCTAACCAAACCACACATACGGTTACCTTTCGGTCCAGTAATTCCACTTCCAGAATTCTACCCTGAAAATATACCAACAGTCCAAAAATACATATGCTCATGATTATTCACTGCCTCTCTGTTGATTGCAAAATACTGGCAACACTCTAAATGCCTGTACACAGAGTGGCTGAATAAACTATGTACAATCACGTAACATAGCATCATAAAGATAAAAAAAAGAAAGTAATAGGGATGATCTCTCTCTAAACTAAGTGATCTAGAGTAACTGCATGAAGCAAAATACAAAAGAGTATCTATAGTATGCTGCCCTTCATGCACAAAAAAAAGGAGATAAAAGGAAATATACGTGTATCTGCTCATTTGTACAGAAGAAATACAGCAAGGACAAACTAGAAACCAAAGAGAATGGTTAATTATAGGAGACAGGTGAGGAAAATGATAGAAAAAAAGGAAAGAGAAAGGAGTGGGGAGAATGGTGGGAGGAGGCGGCGCCACACGGAGTAAGCCTTTTTGTACAACTCTAACTCTCAGAACCAGAGGAATGTTTCACATACGCCCACCTCACTCACAGGCCCAAGAGGTGGGAGAACCCAAACAAACACTAACAAATGAGCCTAACTGTATTGCAAACGGAAAACATAATCACGTTGAAGAAGGTGGGGAAGAAAAGACCTAATCCGAGTTAACAGTATCTTGATAGGATACTGCAAAGCTAAAGAGAAAAAGAGCTGTACATAAATGCTACAATCTACTTAGTGAATGTTTCTCACAGGTGTTAGCGATTCTGAAACTACTTTATGTGCTTATCAGAAATGAACAAATATATTGTAGAGTTAGGTCTCTTACTGCTGAAGAAAGAAGTTACAAAGAAGGAAAGGTAGAAGGCTGGAACAACCCTGTGGTGTTTGGCTTCCAAGGCACTGGTGTAAACTCGGTATAGCCATGTATGTATGTGCCAGTGTACATACATACATTCCCTACTTCTGTCTACTGAAGCCACACCCAGTAACAGTGAGCATACCTAATAGTCTTAAAAAATAAGGTTTCATTCTCCGATCAAAGGAGCCAGGGTTCCTTGGAGGAGTAGCTGATACTTGGTCTGGGGCATGGAAAACACCAGATGATCCAGGAATGTCTTGTGATATCAGAAAGTAAGAAAGTACTAAAAAAAAAAAGGCCAGGCCCTGGCTGCTGTGGCTCAGTGGATTGAGCGTCAGCCTGCGAGCCAAGTGTTGCTGGTTGGATTCCCAGTCAGGGCACATGACTAGGTTGCACGTCAGGTCCCCAGTTGGGGGCACAAGTGAGAGGCAACCACACAGTGATGTTTCTCTCCCTCTCTTTCTCCTTTCCCCTCTCTCTAAAAATATATAAATAAACAAATAAACAAATAAATAAGTTAAAAAAAAAAAAAAAGGCTGCACATCAAAAGAACACAGAAACCAGCCTAAAGAAGCTTCTAATGGCCAAAGCTGGAATAATTTGAGTAACAAAATAAAGTATACCCCACAAAATAAAATGACTATCTATGAGTCCACATTTAATAATAAATGGAGAAGAAATAAGAAATCATCAGGCAACCACCACATTTATAATCATATCAGATAAGATTCACTGATGGATGCTAAAATTAGGGCACAAAACTTTACAGAGAAACAAGTTATTTGCATAGCCTCAAAGTATTTTTCCCTATGATATTTATTAAGTACAAAGGAGAAGACAGTAGAGAAAGCCAGCAGAAACCACCTCAACCAAATGATCATGGTCAACATAAGCAATTAGAAGACGTAGTGACATCATGAACTCCATGAGATGATGCAACGAGGACTCATTTCTGTAGTGTTTTTCCAAGAACTGCAAAACTTCAGTTTGATTGTGAGAAAAAGGCAAACCCTCACTGAGAAATATTGGGCAAAATAACTGATTAATACACTTAAAAAGTTTTACGGCCACAAAAAACAAGCAACTACTGAGGATCTATTGAAGACTGCAACAGGCTAAGTAGATACAACTAAATATAGCCTAGAAAAGAGGCATTACTGAAATTTAAATAAAGTCTTTAGTTTCATTAATAGCATTTACCAATGTTAATTTCATGGTTTTGATCACTGTACTATGGTTGTGTAAGATGCTATCATTAAAAGAAGCTTGATGAGGGATATATGAAAACTATTGTTTTTGTAAGTTTAAAGTTAGTTCAAAATAGCAAGTTTTAATAAATCATATATACATGTATCTGTGTGTGTGTATAAAATGGCTAGAGCTTATAAGAAGAGACAGAAAAGCAAATTATTTCTTGTGCATTCTGGCTGAGTCTAGAACTGGAGTGTGGAGGAGTTGCTTTAGACTGACACATGTATCTAATTTTAGATTGGACAAAGCTGATGACAGTAGTTCAGGGTAACTCTGGATCCAACATGAACATTAATAACTTACATACCTCGATCATGTAAGGCTAACAAAACCCGTTCATACAAGCAGGCTCTGTAGAGGTCTCCAGGAATAGGTTTTCCTGCCCAGCAGTCAAGTTCAAGCTTCTCCGGATCAGGGGCATGGGGATCAGGCTCAGCTAGAATATACCGATAGCCATCTTTGTTAAATGGGTGTTCCAATGGGTAGCCATGAGGGGGCAGGCGCTGAGCAGAAAACAAAGGGTCACTGCAGAAAGAAAATAAATAAAATTAATAAGTTAAAACCTCCTCTAGCTCAACTGCCTTCAATTCTGTAAGAAACGCATCTCTGATTTATTTCAGCTGAAACACAAGCAACTTAACAAATGCTGTTCATTACTCATATAGATTGCCCTGCCCTCTGCAGGCAAAACAGAGAAATAAAAAATATTTGCTTTATTTAGTAAAATAGTTGGTTAAATTACCTTAGTCTGTGGGGTTATCTGTATCTATGACACTGAGCCAGTAAGTACATCATACGGAAGGGAGAAGAGGAATGAGGACGATTTCCTTTACTATATTTATTATTATAAACTAATAAACAGAAACTCAGCGATATGAACACTTACTACCTGCTGTCTAAATGAGAACTGACCTGAATTTCATCACAGTATTGAACAAAGTGAAAGGAAGAGGCATGAAAGGGAAGAGGCAGAAAGTTTAAGGAGCCAGCATTCAATGTTGGTTTCACTCCCCCTCCCCCATCTAGCCTTTGTGAGGATGTGTTAGTTACTAGAACTTTACTCCCCAGGTAAATCAACAGAGTGCTGCCCCGGAGCTGGATTGTACAGTACCAAGTTTGTAAATCAGGAGGATACCTAGCCTGGGGTTATTTTACCTCTCAAAGCGCTAAAGATTTGAGAAAACTGGATAGGCTTTTTAATCTCAGACATGCGATCTACTGAAAAATACGGCTCTTTTCCCTCTGATGGACTTTGCCAGCACCAAACAATACTCCAACAGTGGTGGACGGGGGTGAGGGTTCTCTGCCCACCTCCGGGCCTTCTTGGTGGTCCCTGTAGTCCCTCCATCCTGCTGTTTGCGCTTAGCTCCTCTTCCTTTTCCACTGCTTCCTGCTGCAATTCCCCCTTTAAGAGAAGACAGATGACTTTCAATGAGCTGTGACAGAAGCACCACGTGGACACTGAAATTCCAGGGGGACTAACACTCCCAACGTGCATTTGTGCAACACCTACAGGAGGATTTCCTTCCCGAAAGCGTACTGGGTTTCACTCTGGTTCTGAATGAATGTGCTGAGTGTCTCGCACCCCAGAACACTGGGTTCTGGCAGTAAGCTCAAATGAACCTGGGTTACTCTCAGCCTTTCTTAGTGAACTGCAACTACCAGTACACTTCCTGAGGATGGGACACAAATGCATTTTCATTCATCCAGATTCTCAACACCCACAGCTAAGAACAACTGCTTGGGCAAAGCTCTTTTTTCCAACCAAGTCAATACAAACATCCACAGAGAGAACATCCTCACTGTAAGTGGACGTTCGCTTGTTTGAACTACATATTATATATTCCATAAACATAATAAAGGCACAATATCTGCAAAAGCACTTAATGTGAATATCCAACAAGACAAAAGTACATCAAACATGGAGAACAAAAACGGAGGTACTAAAAAGGTGTTTCTCTCCAGTGCTGCTACTGTGGTATCTAGTGTGGTAGTGCATGACAGAAGTTTAAGAAAGGCAGCTTTAAATTTAGTGAGCAATTTTTACTATTATTAGGACTGCCAATGCATAAAATTTAGGTTAGACTAACTGAAACTTGAACCTGGCTTGTAGAATTAAGTGCAAATATTAATAGGTAATTTACATATTGAATATAAAAACGTTTAGCTACATACTAAGGCCACAAGGACCACTACCTTGTGTATTTCTGAAATAGCCACTTCAAACTTTTTGTCCAATGGTGTCATTCCTCTCAATTAGTTTGTCTTCCAGAAAAGGTCCCTGAACTGCAGGAAAACACCTTTATGTAAACAACTGGATGTACAGAGTACTATATCTTAATTTGGGGCAAGCTTAGAAATTATCAGCAGTTCTGCTGCAATAAAAAGGATCGAGACGCTGAGGGCAGGTCATATTCTGCATATACAGGACCAGATTTATATAGAACTTCCTTTTATGAACACATCAGGTGTGATTCCTATTTCTCATAGAAGGTTTAATGTTAAATTGTTGCAATATCAATATCTCTAGTTTGAGGTACCTCATTCAAAGAACTGTTAGGTTTCTATTGTCACTTGCATCTTAATTATTTTAAGAGTTTTAGATTTAGCTTGAACAAAACAATTCTGGCCATGTTAGACAGAATATGACAACGTACAAGCTCTTAATTACTAACTTTAAACTGAACTGTTTCATATTAAATGCTACTGCCACCGTTTACACAATGCTTTAAATTTTTAATTCAGTTTTTAGCTTCCACCACAACTCAGCAAAAAAGCATTTTCCAAAGCACAAAATACTTAAGTCTGAGAGGCTGAAAGAAGACAGAGGAGGAATTCACCTCCAAAAGATGCTCCACCTGTAAGAACAGAAGTGGCACCACACATTTGTCAAATGTTAACAATTATGAGGGGGGAAATGGTGTAAAGATAAACAATACACTTAGCTATTTTCAATCTTAGAATATAACAAGAGAAAACGATTACATATTTAAGATGCCACCGCTCCAAAAAGAAACACAAGTTAATGATGCTATGTGTCACATAAATAACTAGGTACCACCCAGCAACCCCAACTCTCATTAGATTACCATTAGCGATGAAGGGCACTCTTGCTATTTATTAGATGGGTTCCTGATAGAAAAAGCATGCTGTAGTGGGTAATCAATACAGAAAATGCTGTCATGTGAGTAAGCTAAAATTCCAGGGCAAGAAAACTAGATGATGGGAATAGGAAGTTTTTAAAATAACAGCTGAATTAAGGAAAAAGAATGGAAAGCAACTGAATCTAAACTGTTAGTTATAAGGACAGTCTAATGTGAACATAGTAAATCTGTCCTTAAAATTGTACCTTATTTTATGCTACATCTGTTTCACTTAAGACCAAACTGTGGTGTAAAGTGCCAGTTCCTCACTACCATCTGTTCTAACATTGGCTAGCTCCTAAAAATTGAGTTTGGTGCTTTAAAGTATTTTAGTGAATATGCAGTTAAGAGTCAACCCAAAGAATGCCCAACTCTAGGCACGTTTGGATTTAATAGCTTACAAATATTTCATCAATGAGACATTTAAACACCTACCATTTAAATTCCCACTGGTAGACACAGCACTGCTTTGTTTTTGATTGTCATAAGCAGGACCAATGTTACTAAGATCCTAGAGAGAAAAGTATTCAATTATGAAGGAAGCTTATATAATTAAACCAATCTGGCAATGCTCAAAAAACACAGGAGAAATTCTGACAGAATTGGAAATGAAACTGACAACCCTAAAAAGTCTGAAATTTGCCAGGGTCCTGAGCTTGGATTCTTTAGGGATCAGCAAATAACAAGTAAAGCAGACCAAATGTAAGAAGCAAAGTGGTTTAAGAACAATGATGAATGACAATCGCCAGGGAGTAGGGGTGATAGTAGGTCAATGGCCAACTGGAGTGCCTATGTCCCATTCACTCAGCTTCCAGAGATTCAGGCCCAATGTAGCCCAATCTTTTCATTTTACAAGAAAAAGACTGAAACCTAAATTTCTATGTGAAATCTTGAATTTTCAAGGCTGGCAAATAAAACATTTTAATGTACAGCAGAACGATATGACCAACTGAGATGCCAAATGTGGTCCATCAGTAAACAAAGAGTGGAAATTTTCTTCCTTATGTTATGTTAGATGCAACAGAAATCCTTCACACAAAATTTTTCTTCGAAATAACAAATTTAAGATAGAAAGAAAACCAGAAATAACCTGGAATGGTATATTTGTGTATAAGGGAACGAAAGTTAAAAAATATAATAATAATATGCGTAAAGTGGTAACATTTTGGGGAAGAGCCAGAACTAATACACTAATTTCCTGGTTAAGGTTAGTGTTCTTTTTTTCCCACATGTGCCAATAATGATTTATTTGGAGCCCACCATGTTATGGGCATGTAATGGCAGTGTGTTATATGTGGCAAATATACAAATGTAAACAAAACTCAATCCCCTGTCCCCAAGTGGCCTAAAATCAAAAGGGCAATATAAAGCATATTAACATACCTGATCCAAAAGTCCAAATTTGGGATAATCTTCTTCTGGGTCCTTACTCCCAGGATCAGGGTGTTCCTTTACCAAGAACACATCTCTTTCTTTACTCTAAAAGGAAATAGTATTTTATTACTGAAAATTTTATTCTTAAAAGAAGTACTGAATGAATGATCAATAACCAACTCTAATTCCTAGGTATAATCTCCAAAAAAAAGACTGTAATATTTTTCTCTCTGATTAGAAAATTAATACATGATCATCAAAAAATTCAAACAGTGAAACTTAAAATGAGAGCCAAAGTCCTTCATAATCCCCACCTATCCCTCCACCTCACAGAGATAAGCACTGTTAACACCTTGCTGTTGACCTCTCCCAAGTGCTCTTTAATTCTAAGGACAATAACATTTATAACAGTGTTATTGTTGTTGTTGGTTTTTTTAATTTAAAAAAAAATTGTCTCCAATTTCAATATAAAATTATACTTGCAAGGGTGCAGTGGACAAAAGTTTCAGTGTCATATAAAACAAGTGATGCAGGCACAATAAGAAATAATATTCAACTTACTGATTTTGTGTAGAAACTATTAAAATTGGCAAGTAGTTATACTGTACTCCCCAAGACTTATAATAAGTTGTTCTCATTTTCTTACTCATAACACAATTTCAGTGAGACTAAAGAGGATTTAATTCGTATGAAGAACACTGCCTAAATGTCAGGTGCAATCAATTTCTGCCAACTTACCATTGTTTTAACAATGTTATTTGGCCAAGTCATTTTCCCAGGTCTCTGTCTGGTCGTCATGCACTCCCAGTATTTATCAATAAATGGTATGATATCCTAATTTTTAAAACAAAATATTAAAATGTTTATAGTTGGTTTCGAAGTTATGCTCCCAAAAAAGGGAAAGAAAACTGCAACATTTTCAAAGACCCATATTTAGTCTTAATGACTGAACGAATATATAATTGCACACAAACAACATACAGATTGTGAAGAATTTTAAATAAGTATATACAAATCTTAGCAACAGAGTTTACAATCAAACTAGAGTGTAATCTTGGTTGCAAACTGAAAGATGAATACAAAGTTATTCTCTGAGCTCCTATTTCTACATGCTTGAGACATCTCCACCTGCACCTCAACCTTCTTGTGAATAAAACTGAATGCTATATCTTACCTCAAATATCTGTTCTGCAGATTTTTATATTTATTGTTAATACTAAAGTCAAGTATCAACCAAATCCCAAACTAGACACCATGGAGTCATCCTTAATTCTTCTTGCATAACCCTCACAACTAATCAGTCACCAAATGAATTTTATTTTTTTATTTATTGACCAGAGAGAGAGATTGATTTGCTGTTCTACTATTTATGCATTCACTGGTTGATTCTTGTGTGTGTCCTGATTGGAGAGCAAACCCACAACCTTGGTGTATCAAGACAACACTCTAAGCAACCAAGTTACCCAGCCAGGGCACCAAATGAATTTAAAATTTTCAGAAATCTGTCACCAATCAGGCCTCCTTTCCGTCCCCACTGCTTTGACTGTGGTCCCTTGCCAGTTCTTGCCTTCATGACTGAAACAATGTCTGAGCTTGATCTACTGGCATCAACTCTTCCCTTTCTAAGCCATTCTGCCACAGTCCACCAGAGTTAAGAGCCCACCACTAACATCTTCCACTAGTTAGTTCCATGAAAACCATATCTTTACTGAAAGGAGCCAGGACTGAATCAGGCAAAGTACAACAAAAGCCTGGAATATTTTGTTGTTCCAGAAAGCAAGAAAGAGTTAAAAAAAAAAACTATAGGGACATATCATTAAGTTTCAGGCGTTAGCCTGGATGGGGGCTACACTAGTCAAATCTGAGTAGCACAAACACAGAAAGCTGAAACCTTTAATAATGAACTATAAAAATCCATAAATCCACAGGGCAACTTAAAAAAAAAAAAAAAAAAGATGGGGGAAAGGGAAAACTTCACGAAGGAACTGCAACCAACAAATGTAGTCTGTTTTGCAACCACCTCTATTAACAGATGCAGGCTAGGATAATCAACAATTGCTAAAGCCACTGTTTGAAAGGGTTAGGATAATACGACATTCACACAAACTTGATGTATCATGCCACAGATTACTTAATAATTACAAAGAAAAAAAAAGCTTCTTTAAATGGAGAAATCTGGTAGATACCTCTTTACCCAAGTAGTCAAATTTAGGATCATCAATAATAAAACAAACCATTACCGTATGCCTTCTGATGTGATTCATAGAAAAACATCCATTACCTACATACATAATATTCTTGCCAAAAATATTTCACCTCAACCTAATGAGGAAGCAATTCTAGTCTAAGGATCATGCTGTGTACCCTGAGAAAGAAGACAGCTGATAAGAAGGGCTCCACGTGGCTAACTAGGCTTAAATTTTAAAAATAATAAAAGAGTCCAGCAGCCATTTTCTATACAGAGGCCACACAAACTGCACTTCGGGGAGAGACCTGCACTGAACTGCTTGCCAGCAGTGTGTATTTCAACCAGTGGGACTGAGGCTTTCCCCATCCAATCAGAGCTATGCATCTCTGACCAACCAGAATGGCTCTATTCTGACCAATCAGGACAGAGCCTTTTGAACCAATCAAACTACGATGATTTGGAGTCCTCATTTGCATGAGGGCAGACCAATCAGGACCCAGCGGCAGGGACTTCTGTCCATATAAGCCAGCTCCCCCAGTGGCTCTGAGCAAGCAGTTTCTCCTTACACTGAAGGCTGTGTCTCTTTGGATGAGCTGAACTGTCAACTATGTGTTGCCAGAGCAGAGGCGCCAGGGCTGCTTCATGGCCAAGCTGTTTTCACAACTGCGCTTATCATAATTGAGCCATTTTGCAATGAATAAAAAGTTTCCTTCTTCACTGCATCCCAAATTGGGGATTCCTGTTAGTGTTGATTTTGCACCAACCACCAGTTAACAATGCCAATTGGGAATATCATGCCAACTGTCTAGGCTCTTCAAACAAAAATTTTCTTAAAATTTTAAATGTCACAGCACACACACAAAAATAAAGTAAAATAAGTAAAGAAACTATTCCAGATTACAGACAAAAGAGGGAAAAGCTATGAAGGATATTATTAAGACAATAATAATATTGAGAAAATATGTATGTATATTGTATATAAAAGAATACAAGTTGTATAAATAGTTTATTGCATCAACATTAAATTTTTTGAGTATGATCACCATATTGTGGTTATGAGATGATATTGGGTAAAGTGTAATGTATGTAATTTAGAGGGAAAATATAGATGTGGAGAGATAAAGCACATTAGCAAAATGTTAACTGGCAAATCTAGATGAAGAATAAACACATGTTCATTTGTACTATTTGAATTTTTCTGTATGTTTGAAAATTTCAAAATAATAATTTGGGAAAAAAATAAAGTAAGAGAAAAAAACAAGTCTATCACAGCACATCTCTATTTAAAACACTTTTAATGCAGGGTAAAAAGAGGTAAGGAGGGGACCCTCTGCCGACTCCTGCAACTTATAGAATTAAGTCCTAGTTTCTGTTTAGTAGGAAAAGCCCTTGCCAAAATCTGATCCTGACTATGTTGATCTCATTACGCATCCGACAGCAATGCCTTTCAAACTGTAAATTGCAAACTATTAGTAGATTACAGATCAAAATTGTTTTATAGACTAGGATAGATAGATGTCAGAGTGCAGATGGAAAAGATCAGAGGGTAAGTCTCATTAGATGAAACTTTGTTTTCAAGTTTTAAATGAGAGTGGGTAGGTATGAATGTATACTAGGTCACAAAGTATCATCATTTTAAATTACTTAATTTTTGTATTTCTTAACATGAATCACAGCAGAAAGGACTCATGGATGGAATAATCAAGTAATTTTGAATCCTGACTTCAGTCATGTGGTTTCCCAGTTTAATAATAAAAAGTAATTGTTTTTAATAAAAGGCATGCATAAACTGACCACCTTTCCCCATGACAAATCTGTAATGGCACCTATAAAAACAGCTCAACTAGGCTGAAAAGGTTCACCCCAGGATCTGATTATTAATTGTGGGCTAGACAGTTATTTGCTTCTATAAAGCAAACCAAAACTATTTAAGGATTTATCCTACTATTAGTTAAGCCAAGTGACATAACATACATACACAAGGAAGTTATCAAATTACATAAAATAAGGACAAAATAACCACTGAATTTAGTAATATATTCATAAAAATTGGGGGAAAAGTACTTATTGTTAAAGAGTGTATGGAGATGTCCACCTGATTCTTTGGCATAATTACAATTACATTAATTGCATCTCTACCTTATCTTTGGAAAACATGGTTTTCGGATGTTCATCTTGTGTTCGGGACTGCCACGTTAAGTTGGCCAAAGCACTAAGGCACATCTCCTTCAAGTCTATCAAAAAGGAAGAAAAAGTTATCTATAACACTAGCTATTACCAAAAGAATATTCAACTATATGGTCTACAAAGGAACAACTATAGTACCAAAAAGTAGAGTCATCATTTATCTGAAATGGACAATAGCAATTATTCAGAGCTAAACCCCAATGCAACTTCTACCAGCTACCAGGCAAAGGAATCCTGATTCTGCTAAGCCCAAATACTTTTTCTTTCCCAGCTAACTAGAGGACAATTCTATTGCAGTACTCCAAAGTACTCTGCTCTTACTTGCTTGCTTCCGGAGGAAATAGGTATTCCCACTATGATGGCACACATTGCAGTGAAAACTATAGTTGGTCATGAATGGTAGACAGGATCTGTAGAACAGCCAAATTGGACAATCAGCGAACTTCTGAACACGCTTCTTTACATGAAGTAAAACAACAAAGTTATACAGTAATGTGAATATTCGTATATAACATTAAAACTTAAAAAGGCCCCTGGCTGCTGTGGCTCAGTGGATTGAGCGTCGGCCTGCGAGCCAAGTGTCACCGGTTCAATTCCCAGTCAGGGCACATGACTAGGTTGCATGTCAGGTCCCCAGTTGGGGGCGCGAGTGAAAGGCAACCACACAGTGATGTTTCTCTCCCTCTCTTTCTCCTTTCCCCTCTCTCTAAAAATAAATAAAAACAAATAAGTAAATAAATTATTTAAAAAAAAATTAAAAAGGTAACCAAAATCAAAACAGGGCTTGTAGTTTTACAAATACCTGGATTTTTCTGTCACAAATATTTAACAAGACATTCTAAGCCTCACCTAGAGTGATATTAATAAAAATGGAAATGACACACAAGTGTAGAAGAAGAAAAACTGGTAAAGCTTGGTGGCTGACTAAAAGGGGGGGGGTGAGGGCGTGGGCAGAAACCAAAGGAGTTCTAACCACTTAAGACAGCTTATATCATAAAGAGGAAGGCTCCTGAAAGGGGGAGTTAGGGGCAAGAGAAAACTTGTCTGTTTGAAGACAGAGAGGAAGAATTCAGTAGAGGGAGCGAAGCTGAAGATGGCAGAGACTAAGAAACTGATGCATTAGAGAAGGAAAGTGTGGTGGTGATGATATTGGATAACTAGAAAAGCACAGGGAGAAAGCAGTCTTGAAAAAAAGAAAGTAACAGAAAAATAAAAGATCCGTTTAAGTTGGAAGAGAAATCAAGATAAAGGCAGGTTTATCTTGAACTGAAACTAGCTTAAGGTATCCTCAAAAAGAAGGTTCCCAAGTGTGTGTCCAACTGCCACCACTCAAGGAATGAAGAAACATTCTTATGAATGTTAAGACTGAGCTCCCTTACCTTTACTTCTCTCTAGAACCCCTTCCGTTAAACAGCCTATTGTGATAAACTCATTTACAGAAGGCAAAGTCTCATACCAGAGGTAGGTATATACATAATTATTTAATTCAAACAAAATCAGGTGTTCAGAGCAGCCTTTTTCATACCTCTCTACCTCACTTCCTCTTCTCAGCCACAGAAAATAAGCTGTCCCACTTAGTTGGGCTTCAGGTGTTAACTTCTCAGATTCAGGTGCAAACTGCTATCAAAACTCTGAACTGTGGTTTGATTCTTCCCTGGATTGCTCCAAGTTATCTCTTTGGTAAATTTCCTTTGCTAGGTCCTATCTATCCAAACCACCAAAGTGGCCAGATTTTAAGTATTTTCTAAATGACAAGATTTGCTTAGCTACTTTATTTTCCCTATAGATATTTCTACCATGATCAATTCTTTCTTCCTGACCCTCCAGTACTTTTCTTTCTTTTGTAAACATTTTATCCTAAGTCACCAGTCGCATGTTAATTGAACATTAGCATTTCTAAACCACTTTAAGTTTTTCACTCGAAAGCATTCAACAAATTACAAACAAGCGTATTTCTCCACAATCCCACCCAAGGAAATTAATTTCATCATGCAACCTTATTTTGAGATAGTCTTGGCTAAATTTACTTGTATAATATGGATCATAAGAAACACCAGAGAGCCAGCAATACATTACCGTAGACAGTGAGTCAGTAATTGTCACTTGCTAGCTATATATAAGTCTTCCATTCTCACTCATAAAGTGATTTTAATTCACTAGAAGAGGTAAAAGACTGGAAATAGGTTTTGCTGAGGAGAGAACTCAGGATACCTAAAGGAGTGAATTAGACGCAAAAGCTAAAAAGGGATGGCTCAGGCATCTCCAATTTTTGACATCAGGCTTTGTCCACACATACACAACCCTTTCCCCAATACCCACAATACCCAATACAACGTTTAGATGATACTCTCTCAGATCTGTTTATACACTTTGTAATTGTATGGTTTTGTCTCCAAATGGTTGTAAGCTCAAAAGCAGGGATATCTATCATTGTACGGACCAGCGCTGGGCTCTCCGTAAGTAGAAACATGCTCAGGGTATTAGAACAACTGATTAAAATCCTACTACTCATTGAACAGAGGTTAGGAGGCACAGGAAAAACTATACATTTCCATTGGTCTAAAACTATTACACTGTTGAACAGGTGAAGAACTATGTTACAAAGTAATTCTTACAGACTACAAAAAGTACTCACGAGGTATCGATGCCAAAGGTGTCTGCTGTGAACCATTTTGTACATATCCCGCACTGCAGCTCTACTTCTCCCAACTGTCGGCCATTCTCTTCATCCACAGAGCCCGCCTGAGTATCCATCACCTCCGAAGTGTCCCCAGCACCTTCCTGTGTCCAGAGAGCAATTAGAGAATCAAGTTCGTTGACCTGACTGTATTTTTGACTCACTTAAAACACTTAAAAAAACCCTATTTTGCCTTGCAAACATCCAAAGAGAAATACTTACTAGTGTATCTTTTCCATTAGAGGATTCTGTCTCCAAACCACCGCTCACATCAACAGAGTTTGCATCCCTACAAAATAACGAAAGCACTCAAGTAAAAGTTTTCAAGAGAAACAAAGCTCAAAACGCCTATTCCCGAAGATAATGATCAAAGTACTGCTAAACTTCACACTCAGCTTTTTCAGCTAAGCCCGTTCTCAGGCTCCATGCCCAGGGTTAGGAAGAATGTGGCTCAGACAGAAGCAGGCCCATGGGACACAAGGATGCCTCATCGGCCCTTACAGGCAAATCTACAAAAGTTGGAATCGGTCCTGGGGCAGGTTCGCAGACGTACAGCTCTCCCACTGTTTCAGAGGGACCGCCACTTCGTCTAGCCTGGCAATGGCAAAGTGGTTTCTTCTCTGGGATATTTGAGGGGTTTCGGCTAGAAAACCCGCCGGGGTGCAAGCACCGGAGACAAGACAAGAAAGTTAGCTCTCACAGACCTTAAAAGGTGCAGAAAGGGGCGTCGTCTGAGATACAGCTCAGAGGGGACGGGCTAAGCGGCGGGCGGGGCTATAGTCCCGGAGGGGGCAGGGCAAGCAGATGACAGCAGGGAACTAGGTTCGCAAGGGGCGGGCAGGAGGGCTCCCGGGAGCCGCAGGGTTCCAAGGGCGGGCCTCCCTTCCCGTGTCCTCCAGTGGCTGCAGGACATTTTACCCGCTTTCGGCCTCTCCGGAACTGGGCTCCGCTGCTGGAGCAGCAGATGTCCCCTCTCCGGCTGGAGCAGCCGCTACCGCTACCACCGGCTTTGTCTCTCCTTCCTCGGTTGCTGTTGCATTTGCAGCCGCTGCTGGGCCAGGTCCTGCACCCACTCCAGGTCCCGGTCCACTTCCCGCCGTCGCCATCACTGCCGCCTCCTAACCTTCTCGCGAGATTACTACATCCGTCTCGCGCGAGTTCCTGACTGATTGTGTAATCTTCAAATAGTAAAGGCCCGTGGTGGGTCCCCCGCCTGACGAGTAATGCACACTGCCAGCCCTCTTTAAGTCCCGAAGGCAGGCACAGTGGGCGGGGCTTGGCTAGCCACCGGCAAAGGATGGTGAAGGCAAAGGAGGCTTGAATATTAGTGGGATTTTCTTTAGCACTAATATCCTTCCAGGGGCGGACGCGCCTTGAGAGCGCAGGCTGCCTACAGTCTTGAACGCAGGTGTGTGCATGGCAAACGTCCCTTACCTGTAAATGTGGGAAACGTCTTCGGGAAAAACTAGCACTGACTGCTCTGCTCCAGAAGTAGTAGTGCCCTAAAGACCTGCCATTTGGGGCACGTTTCCAAGTTGCCTTTAGAAATGGGAGCCTAAACAGTCTGAATCCAGAGCCTCAGCTACGAAGCGAGCACCGGGGAGGGGATGTGGCTGGAGAATCCAGGCGGGAAGGCAAGAAGCGCTGTGTTTTCTAGAAGCTGCAAGCCGCTTAATATTTTAAGAGGTGGAAAAGGAAGCCCGCAAGTTAGGGAGCCAGGTGCTGGGGGGCTTAAGAGTTTAGATCTTAGTCCTTAGAGAAAGGAACAGGTACGGGCTAAAGGTAACAGCGACAATGTTGGAAGGTGAAGTCATTGGAATGGAATCATTCAGAGCCATGATCTTCAAACTGGAGAATAAAAACCCTTATAAGTATTTGGGACAAGACAGTTTTCAGGAAAATCAGCGTTTACAACCTACTTACTAAAAAGTTGCCGAAAGATATGCCTTGTTCCACTTTACAGAAAAAAAAAAAAAAAAAAAAGAAAGCCTGCTTTTCTCCAATCCTGCATCTAATCTCTGATATGTTGCCCCAGGGTGTACAAACGTCTGGGAGGTTAGGCCCAAGAACAATTGGAAATATGTAGATATTTTGATTTCCCAATTGGTTCTCAATTATTTGTTTTTAACAAAACTGAAAAAGGATATAACTAAATTACCAAGTGATAGATCATTTTAAAAATCGTTGGTGATAAATACTACTAGTAGAGAGTAAACCTTTAAGAAAAACAGAACATTTACACAGATTCAAAGTACATCCCTCAAAATATTTGTTGTAGTGGCAGTTTTAACGTGGCAACAAAACCTTTTTTTTAAAAAAAATTTTATTTTTAGTCGCACATTCCCAGCTGGGGACCTGGTCCACAACACAGGCATGTGTCCTGACTGGGACTCAAACCTATGACCTCAAGTAACCACATAGAATGGTTCAATTAGTTGGAGTGTAGTTCCAATGCTCCAGGGTTGCAGGTTCCATTCCTGGTCATGGCACATGCAGGAGTCAACCAATGGATACATGGATGGGTGGAGCAGTGGGTCGATGTCCATGTGTGTATGTGTGTGTCTCAACCAATAAATAAAAAAATTAAAGTTATGATAGTGAGAAAGCAGTCCAGGTGATTAACCATGGCACATAAGAAAGCAGAAGGACAGGAAAAATGAGAATTCAGCATCCAGAAATCCAAATGAGAAGGCAGGAACTGAGATGGTGAGAGGTTGCAGTAAGAGAAGAGAATATTTGAGTTTCAAGATTTTAGAATTCCTTCCTTTCCCATAGCCAAATTACCTGTGGGTAAAAGTGGGCCAGGCTAAGGTAGAATCAGACATAATTTCTGGGATGGGAAAGCAAGGCACCAAACGGGGCACCTTCTCAAGATAAGGTTAATTAAAATCACTAACAGAGCACTGGGTAGGATGTTTAGGATGGACAAACAGGAGGAACATTGTTAGGAGCTCTCTGTCCCCTGCAGAGAACTAAGTCACTGGCTTGCCAAAAGCTGACTGGATACAGCTGCTTGCTGGAGGCTAAGTTATTTGCCCCGTGGTGGTGAAAATACAGAGCCCATTCTTCTCTCCTCAAATATAGTACTCAAATGCTCACAGTTGTTATTCTTGAGTGGTGGATTTATAAAGAGTACTGCTTATTTTTTTCTTTATATTTTCCAAGTGTTCAACAGTATACATCTGTTGCTCAAATCAGAAGTAAATAAAGGCATTTAGAAAGTACTCTTTGTCTTCTTCTTCACCTTTTTCCACCATGCCTCACTTTTGTCCTTTCTCAATTTTTAAAAAAGGTTTTATTTATTTATTTTTAGAGAGAGGGGGAGGAAGAGAGAAAGAGAGGGCGAGAAACATCAGTGTGTGGTTGCCTCTTACTTGTCCCTAACTGTGGACCTGGCCTGCAACCCAGGCATGTGCCCTGACTAGGAGTCAAACTGGTGACCCTTTGGTTTGCAGGCCAGTGCTCAATCCACTGAGCCACACCAGCAAGGGCTGTCCCTTCTCAATTTATTTTTTGAGTTTTTATAAGAGTTTACTTGCACCAAACTGACGATATTTGCTGGGAAGCAAGATCCCAAATGCTCCCTTGTCCCTTCTCAGTTCTGCTGCCTCTCACCAGCATGCTATTTGTAATTTTATTTCCTCTTGAGGATTATCACACTGAATCTTCCTGTTTCAGGCTTTCCTACTCCAGTCCATCTTGGCCAGTCCCTCAGCACCTCTGCATCACCTTATTTTTCCTTAGGAAGCTACTTACTGCCTTTCAGAGAGAATTCAGACTCAGCTCAGTGTTCAAGAGTGCCCAGCAAATGACCTCCCAGTCCTGTTGGAATACCCCCTTCTCAGCATACTCCACTCCATCCTTAGCTCTCTAGGTTTGGGCTTGCTTCCCTGCTTTTCCCCTTCTGGATTGTGCCTTGCTCCTTGTATCCATGTCCATTACATCAAGACCTGTGTCAAAATTACTTCCTCCAGAAACTGTGTTTCACGGAAGTTTTTATGTGAGTGTAGTCCTCAGTTACAAAGTAGAACATTTTATGGTGGACCCAGATGACCAGTATCCCATTTGGCTCATTTATATGAAGACAAGTGCAGGTGATTATTCCTGATGCGTATTTGTAACATACTTCTTTGAAAAATTCAAAAGCAGTCAACTCACTACTCAACACTCAGTGCAGTTTTGCCTGCTTTTCTTTGCTTGCACTATTCTTTCAGCTTGAATGCCAAATGTTAAAAGTTTCAAGACAGTATTATAGATACAGCCTATTATTGTTTCACCCCACAAGATTGAGTTATTTTGGGTGAAGTTAATAAAGAGGTGTTCGTTTTGACTGATGGATTTTTCTGGACTTAAGAATGAAAAAGGAGTATTAAAAAAACAGCATTACATTGTGATCCAATGTGTGTGCATTCATTAGTACACACAAATAAAAAGAGATCTGGACTTAAGTTCACTGGACTTTTACTAGTGATTATCTCTGAAGGAAGGGAGGTGGTTGTGGAGACTGCCTATTCTTTCCATAATATACGTCTGTAGTATTTTAGATTTTTCTATGAATTAGATTTATAGTCAGGAAAAAAGTGAACACATTTTTTAAAAAGATTATTTTAAAATTTTTATTTATTGGTTGATTTTAGAGAGGAAGGGAGAGAGAGAAGCATTGATTTGTTGTTCCATCTATTTTTGCATATATTGGTTGATTCTTGTGTGCCTTGACCAGGGATCAAACCCATAACCTTGGCACATCAGGGTGATGCTCCAACCAAACTTAGCTACCCGGCTAGAGCACGAACATATTTTTAAAAGCTTTAAACATACATGAACTAAGCCACACAAAGTAAATTCCCCAGAACAGGTGCTAAAGTGAACTAGCCTACTTCTATCACCTGTTGAGCAGCAAAAAGAGGTTCTAGACCCTTAAGGAACTGAGGACTTTCTTTCCATTTAAAAGGAAAATAGAGATATAGGTAAGCTGAATTTTAATTGTTGCTTATTACATCTCACTCCAGAAACTGACCTAAAGCTGTGTTCATATTGTCTCTCTGCTCACAGCCACACTCACTCCTTATGTGAATATTTTCTTGCTGTTTCCTTGAAGGTGAATGAAGCTTTCCAGAGAGCTTTCCAACTTAAAAACTCAGTTGCAGACCTTCATCCTCCTGGGAGCCTGCTTTAGTGAAATAGCAGACAGAGCACGGCCTCAGAGATGCCCAAGGCTGGGCTGGGGCCTAAGATTCTTGCATTTCTAACAAGCTCTGGATGATGCCCAGGATTCTAGTCTAAGAATCATGCTTTGAGGAGCAGGGAGTAGAGTATTTTTCTCTTTCACCTCCCCATTAGCTTCTCTAGTGCAGTCCCTTTCAACAGGGCTTTGGGTATACCTGGCAATAACTAACCCTGCTTTGCTATTGCCTAATGTAGCAGAATAGTTCTGAATAGTATTGGACTGATTTCCTCTCTTTCCTTTTCCCTCTTCTGTCTTCTTGCTATACTCCTCTCCCTCCCACATAGTGCCTAACACTGGCTATACAGTAGAATCACCTAGGGAGCTTAACAAAAAACAAAATACAAACAGACAAGACAATGCCCTTTTTTTTTACACTTGGAATTCTTTAACGTGTCCAGTTAACGCCATTCACGCCATTCGTATCAGTAACTGCAACGTTGTAACTCAGCATTTCACAGACAGAACGCAGGAAGTACATGTGTCGGGCTTCACCCCTCCGATAAAAACTCGAACTCAAAACCGCTTTCTTCTCTGCACCGCAACTGCACACACACAGTGAAGGCTGTTCCAGTGTTAATCCCACGACTCGTCGTCCACGGGGTTAGGAACTTGCGAAGAAGAGAACGCTGCTGGGTTCAGAGCGCTCTTGCCCTGGTAATTCTTTCTCGTGTCCATTGAGGCGAACACAGTTCCCCTCGGGTGCCCGCTGAAGCCAGGACCGCGCGTGCTGTAGGCCATTCCTTCCAGCCATGCAGGGACGTCCTGCTGAGCGTCAGACAGCACCTTCACCAGCGGCTGTGCCGATGCAATTAGACTGCATAAAGGAGGGATCTAGATATTGGCAGCTTTAAAAACAAACAAAAGCTTCCCCTTGATTCTAATGTGCAACCAGGGCCTCAAGGAGAGACAGGGCAGGGTGAAAAAAAAAAAAAAAGTCTATTATCTATGTTCCTTAGGGAAGGAGGGAGGTTAAATTTTTCCTTTTTAGTCATATTGAGTTCTGCCCGGGATGTGGTAGATGATGGTTGTGTTGGAGTTGCAGGGCCTGAGACATAGGGATGGAACTCAGAGTGTAAAAGAAGCCATGTAGGCCTTGGCTGCTGTGGCTCAGTGGATTGAGCGTCGGCCCGCGAGCCAAGTGTCACTGGTTCAATTCCCAGTCAGGGCACATGACTAGGGTACACGTAAGGTCCCCAGTTGGGGGCGCAAGTGAGAGGCAGCCACACAGTGATGTTTCTCTCCCTCTCTTTCTCCTTTCCTCTCTCTAAAAATAAAATAAATAAACAAACAAATAATTAATTATTTAAAAAAAAAAAAAAAGAAGCCGTGTAGTACAAGAAACCCACATACCTGGGAAAGGTCAAGAAGACAGCATTTACCAAAGGAGGCTTGAGGTCGGGAAAATCTGAGCGTGAGCTTGTCTTATTGAGTGATAGACGGACTCCCGGGAAGAGGCAATGTCACGACCTTTCTTTCCCTCCCTTGACAAAAGGATGGTTCTCACTGAACCATAAACTTTAATGGTAGTTACTCATTCAGATAATTAAGTTTTCATAATGTTGGCCCAAAGCCCGGGCCCTCTGCTACCCACTCTACCCTGGGTCCAAACACCCATCTGGTCACAAACACTTGATGCAGCACCTATGTGAGTGCTACACTCAGCAGGCAAGCTGTCTGACAGAGCAGGATTGACTGTCCCCCTCCTTGGGCTGACAATGTCCTGTTTGTGATGGCCCATCATCAACCCTGGAGGAACTGGACATAAAAGAACTGGAGCCTCCAAGAGGAAGAATGGAGGCAGCAGCTGAAGGTGCTAAATAGACCATCCTGTCAACAGACGAACTCAAGATCGAGTGGCGTTTCCAATTGCATCTTGATACAGCAAAGAATGTATGTAGTGCTAACTTGTTCCTCTGTGGTTTGAGACCTTCCTAAACTAGGGCTGAATAGGTAGAGGTGGTGGACCTGAGGGCTCACACAAGGTGCCCATACTAAAAACATCCCTTTGGCCTCTGGGCAGTGCACATGTCATGAGCTGATCAGGTTTAGATGCCATCCACAGAGGAGAGAAGAAATGAAGCCATGCTATTTTTTCCCCTGAAACAGACCAGCATAATCTGTCAGTGAATTGAGTAAGAGCATGGCAAAGTTCATCAGGCTTAGAGAGTACGTGGGTATCAACACCAGAGGTTTCTAGCACACTAAATGTCCCTTGTCTGAGTTAAGAGGCTCAGCTCGAGAGCTAGGAAACACAGCTGTGGATGGGCTTCGTGGTAGTTCTTGAAGGTCACAGAAGCTGATACTATCCAGGAGTTGGGAGATTACCTGAGTGACTACATTTATTGCCATGATACTGATGCAAATCTGAAACTATCCTACAGCGGCTAAGGGAGGAGTCCCTTTGGAAGGCAGTCTTGCTTCTCCCAAGATAGGGTGGAGTGACTAGGAAAATGTTTAAATGCCACCTAATGGCAGCTCACGTTGATAAGAGCCCTAACTGGGCAAACTTTGATGGTAGGTGGAGTTCCCTGGTGAGTAGAGCCACCTGGTATTGCTGGAGAGTGGTGAATCGAGGGACTGAGGGCAGTACGCTTGGCTGTTTGGCTGGAGGGCAGAGGCAGGACTCAGCCAGCTTGTCCCACACCAGACATGGCACGGGTGTCTTCTCCTCTATTCTACCTGCCATACATCTCTGGTCACGCCATCTGGAAAACTCCCTCAATCTTCTTCCCAGAGAATGAGGGTCTAGCTGTGTAATCTTGAGATGATAATGCTGAGCGTGCTCAGGTCTAGAACGCATGTGGCACCCTGCCCTTTCCATCTGCACGTGAAGGCAAGGGGAACTGAGTAACTGTTGGGGAGGTGTGTGCTCCCTTCCTTGTTTTAACTTAACGCTCCCAGCAGGTGGCAGCGCTATATTGAGCATCGTAACTGGAAACTAAGTAACACTCGTTCCTCTTGAGAATTGAGGAGTAAGGAGCAAAGGAGGGCTAAAACCTGCTTTCTTGTGCTATGGCCTCTGAACAGTTGGGGGAAGGAGATTCCTGGCCACTTTGGCAATGGGGCTTCCTCTCCTACTCGCCCTGCAGGATACATTTAAGTCACACTCATTCAAGAAAACCTAATCTTTAGGGGTTGCCCTTTTCCCTAGTTAACCTGCATTTCCTTACTTTCTCATGCTTATTTAATCTGCTGCAGATGAGGCTTTGCTCAAGTTATTTCCAGAAACCGAGGTGCCTGCTGCCTGTCACTGAGGTGCTGGCTCTTCCATGCAGGATTAATTGTCCCCAGGGCAAGGAGCACATGTCCTCTGCTCAGCAGGGGCAGGGAGGGTTGGCCATGCTAAGTTTTGAAACTTATTTTGAGGAGGCCAGGTTTCTGATTTCAGCAATGAAAGCTGAATGCACAAAATGAGAATCACACATGGCTTCAATCCCTAAAGGTATGTTGCATCAGCTTCTGAAAGGCTTAGTTTTGCCCACTGCTCTCTCTCTAGTGCTTAAAACAGTTTCTGCACATAGGCACTCAATAAATAGCCCTTTCATAAATGAGAAAATGTTATCCATCTCCTTTCACTTCTTTGTCCCCCTCACACACCCCACCCCACTAGCTCTAAGAGGTTGGAATATCTGAATGACTCTAGTTCCTTTCATCTGATTTACCTTAACCCCAATCTGTTACTGACTTGTTCTAATACCTCCATCCAATACCCTAGTTGCCTACAGCTCAGCATCTTAACAGCCCAGACCTCAGTTCCAACCAATGTGGTATAAAGAGCATGGAATTCCACGCTGGACAGATAAAAGCTGAAATCCTATTCTGACGTATGCTATCCAAGGACATGTGTAAAATGGGAATAAAAGGCTACTTGTAAGTGATGTATACCATAAAGAAGATTGCAGTAAAGCTCCAGAATACAGAAGGCATTCATTCAATCAGTGCTTTTTGTTTGTTTGTTTCAATAACCTAATCCTATGCTCCCTAAGTTTACCTTGTGCTGCCCAATACACTTCGGCCTCACATAGTATCCCTGCACAACTATATTCACTCTAGACACCACACCTTTGTTCCAGTACTTTCCCCTACTGCCTCCATATCCTTCGCACCTCACTCTTCCATTGCTCCTCTGCTGACAGTCAAACTCTCCTTATTGGCACTTAATTGTGCCTCCAGGGATTATTTTTTTCTCGGGTGTTTGTCTTGAAATTCTCTTGTATTGCCTTAAGATCTAGCATCATGCTGGGCATGGATGAGAGGCTTAGCAAAGGCTTGTTAAATCAGAATGAGGTTGGATTTAGCTGAAAAAGACCACCTGTTGGGTCTATTAATAAACCCAACTCTTCCTGAAGTACTGGTTTTCAGACCTTGGGATTTCTTTGTTGGCCATGTGTTCTTGGACTTTCTTTGTGTTTTTTCAACAATGAATAATGTCACACTAAAGGGCACCAGTAAAAATATGGCCTCCATCCATACCTCACCAGGCTACCTGAGAGCTGGAGGGATGCCCACAGCTGTGCCAAAAGCAGCATGGAGGGTGGAAAATCACTGGAATTTCACTTGTGCTCACAGTGAACAGTCCCCAAAGTTTGTTTCTAGCCTTCTCACTGTTTACTCTGTGCAGCTCCTAAACTGACATTTTCTGACCTCTCTTCTGAGTCAGCCAGACCAGAAATCTCCATGACACTTCTCTCCTCCTTCTACCTCACCAAATGCTGTCAAGCCTCCTTTCCCAATGTAGCCTATTCCCATTTCCACTGGCCTTGTTCAGCCTCTTCCTTCATGTATGGAAAATGCAATAGCTTCAACATGCTTCCAGCTAAACTGCTCTCCTGGTGCCTGTACTTCAGGCCATTCATCCAGGAAGGCAATCCCCAAATTAAATCCTGCTTGTCCCATCAAGTCCCTCTTCCTTTGTGAAGGATTGTGATTCCCTTACTCATGGCATTGACACAGCCTCCAATTCTTGGACAATCACATATTGTTTTATGACATTTCCAGGTGTCCTTTTGCTATTAATAGTTTTCTACAAAAGCTTTAAGACTCCATACACTGGGATGTTAAATTGGACCGTGGGAGCTTCATCTCCCCCAAATTTTAACTTCCTTGCGGACAAGAGCTGTGTCACAGATCTCTGCTATTCCACAGCATCCAGCCAGAATGATGCTCAAGAAATACCGAGGTTTTCTGGAGGATACTTTTGTGCAGTGGGAAAGGTACACAATTTGTGAACAATTTTCTTATTGTCAGTGAAGCTGACGCCTGCCCCCCAGTCTCTTGCATCCTGAAATATGGAACCTAGAAGAGGAATAGATCTGATATATAGACTTGTGAGCAAGACCTCCAGTTGGATGTCAGGAGAGAGTACAATGCTTTCAATGGGAAGCTAAGGGATGGGGAAGGGTGATCCCATCTCTAGTTTGATCCTAGTTGGAGCATTAGTTGTCTTTCCTCTGGTGGTGGTCCCTCCAGTCTCACTTTCTTTGTATATAGAAAGGGCATGCTGTGTGCCTATAGTCAACATGCCACTGTGGCCAGGTCCTTCCACATACCATCATCAGACACATCAATTCCAGCTACCTTCACAGGGGAGGGGACTCCCTCTTAGCTATAGAAAAGGTCACTAAGGCCCGCTGCTCCCCACACAGCAGATTGACAAGTGCTATGAGCCCAGACCTTGTGAAGTCCATGTTAGCCACTGACTCTTGGTCAAAGGTCATCCATTCCTGAGCACATCCTATGATGAGAAACACCTTCTGTTCCTCAGCGAAGACCCAGTTCGAACCCAGCCCCATGTCTATAGTGTGCTCTTTTAACTTCCGAGCTGGTCTTCTGAGCTGTAAAATGAGGATAACCCTTGACTACTAGGTTGCAGGATCAGTATGAGATTCAAATGAGATGATATATAGGAAAGTGCTTCACATGCATTGTGCAATAGTAATTGGTGTTATTTACCCCTATGGAGTTGAAAAGACCTCAGACAGAAGCCAACTCTTGGCCCTGGGGCGAAGGTGGCTTTTATTTCCTCTTAGGGAAGGAAGGGGAGGGGAACTTTCCCAGGCACACCAACCTAAGGAAGGGGTGGGTGTGCCTTCAGAGGAAGAGCCATGATCATTCAGAAGATCTCCCTCCATGTCCACTTCCTGGCCCCAGGCTGCAGGGTGTGTGTTCAAGTCACTCCCCTTGGGTGCCAGCTCCTGCATGAGTGGAGGCACATAGAGGTATCTGCTGGTGTTCAACAAGAGGAAGGGGGAGCTGGTGTCCTGACTGAGGGAGCAGAGGACTGGGGTGGTCCACTCCACACCCAATGCTCCCAGGATGATAACTGGCTGGTGTGGTTCTCCTCCTGAGAAGGGCCAGAGAGGCCCAGAGGCATTGCTCGATCTGATGGCTGGTCCCTTAAATGTCCATCTCAAACTGTGACTCTTCACCTGGGGGGAGATAAAGGACAGAAGGTCAGGTGAGCAATGAGCAACTGGCAGGACTGACATTTTAGAGGTCAGGGAGAGGGATTAGCTTTTCATTTTGATGTTCTTACAAAAAGAGCAGAGGCCAGATTTACATTTCCAAGGAGAATGGAGGGAGGGGGGGACTATACTAGGTATTCTTGTAAACACAGGCCGGAAGGTGCCCCATCCAGCTGTGTCCTCTTCCCAAATCCCAAAGAAAAAGCAGAGAGCACATCTCCCACAGGAGGTCACAGTCCTGAATTTTGTATAAGTTATACTATTTTTAATAAGAATGAACGGTTACTTGTGAATTGACATAAACACAATTTCATAGAAAAATATTCCTTAAGCCCTGGCCAATGTGGCTCAAGAAGGGTTGGGCACTGTCCTGCAAAGCAAAAGAAAGATTGCAGGTTTGATTCCCAATTGGGGCACATGCCTGGGTTGTGGGTTCGATCCCCAGTAGGGGCATGTATGAGAGGCAACTGATCAGTATTTCCTTCACATCGATGGTTTGTTCCCTCCTTCTCTTTCTCCCTCCCTACCCCTGTCTCTAAAATTAAATAAATAAAATGTTTGAAAAAAAAAAGGAAAGAAAAGAAAAATAGTTCTTATTGCTCTCTGTGTCACTTCCCTACTGTCTCTTGCTCTCCAAGTCTGAAAGGCAAGGCAACTGTCTCCTTGGGCTGTGACGTCCCCAAGGTAATTATGAGGCATGTCCTGCAGGCCCTGAGTAGATGAATTCTGCTGCTGTCAGCAGAGCCAGCCCAACCCGAGGTCCCAGCTGCTTCCTGTCTGTCCCCGTTGTACTGCCTTCTGGGTGAAGAGTGAGCAGGTCCCAGGCCGACTCAGTTTGTCTGCACATGCTTATACTGCATCCTCCCACAGTGGGCAAGCTCAGATGCTCAGACACGTCAGTTATGGTGCCACAAAAACTATACTCACACACACCTCTGCCGGGGATGCTGCTCTGATTACTTGGGGAGAGGAATGGGGGGACCAGAAGGGTTTAGAGACCCCATGGCAAACCTGCAGGAACAACTGGTTACATTGTTTCTACCCGTTTTCATTAAGAATTCATTAGTGGACCAGCACCCTGACAGAAGGCATCCCGGATGCCTTTCTGAGCCTGTTAGACATGTTATATTCGCAGAGGACAAGTACACCACGTCTTTGAAAAGTTGTCTGTTGCACATGAACATCGTGAGTGTGTTTCAAGTGTTGTACGTACAAGGTAGTGCTTTAGGGACAATTATATAAAGGGGCACACTTGTGGAAGTTGCTATGTGGAACCTCTCCCATTTCAATCAAGCTCCCCACTGATCTGATTACCTAATGAGGCCAAATCATCTTTCCTGGGGTACTTGGGCCCCATTCATGGGGAAAGCTGGTATTGATGAAAGTTTTCCCACCATCCCCCTAATCCTTACTCTGACCCTCTGACTCTGAGTTGCTCCACAGGTGGGGCAGTCACCATCACTCCCTCCCTGGAATTCCCCCTATGGGACAGAACTCTTGTGCCCCATACATTTCCATCCCAAGAAGAGGTTGACCAAGCCCAGCCACTCACTGCCTGCTGGCTTATCTTCGGTGCTGTTTTGCAGGTGGTTCCGGCTGGTTTCCAGGGGGGGCTCATCACTTAAAGGGCTAGTGACCCCCGGAATGGTGGGCAGGTCCCGTGGGGGTGTTTTGGTCACAGGTGAGTTCCGACACTCCATCAGGAACTTCCGGTCATAGATGATCCTGGTACCTAGAAAGGAACAGGGACGTTGGTAAAGCCATCTTGAACCCCCTGCCTGCTCATTTTTCTGCTTCTTTGAGGCATGGCTGCAGCAGAGCCAGCAGGCTTTCCTGTAAATGCCGGACCTATAAAAGGAGTGAGACTTATTCAGATGCCTGTCTTTAGCCAAGGACTCTGCTGCCACCAAACCACCCTGACTCCCCGTTACAAGGGGTGCTCTGATGGAAAACGAGGCCCACTGGCCACCAGACTGCACCCTTCCTCCCCTCAGAGCTTTGCACACCCTGTGCTCTCTCCGTAAAGCCCACCAACTCACTCACCTAATGGGTGTTCAATGTTATTACTTGTGACCATCACATCCCACTGTGGAAAAGGAGCATTTTTTACTTTTCAATTCCATCCTTGCAGTACCTCCCCGTAGGATATCCAGAATCTTTAACTCCATTTTACAAATGAACGAACAGAAAAATAAAGTGATTCCCCAATTAGTGAAAATGAGAACTTTCCTGCCTGGGCTTTGTAGAGAGGAGTGATTCAGAGGCTCCTGCTCTGCCCCTGGCGTGGGTTTGCCCATTGCTCTGAGGTGTCACCACACTTCAGGGTTTGTCCATGGTCTGCGATCCATTCATTTTCTTTTTGTTCTCCTTTCAGAAGCCTCGCCTAGGGTGAGCTCTGTGTCTTATGGAATTATTCACTATCCTAAAACCACGCCCTAGGCCCATCCTGTGATACTTCAAAAAGGAGTGTTTTCTAAAGTACAGGTCTCAGGGTCCTTGTGGGAGACCCAGCTGACTCACCGAATAACAGTGAACAGTGAGAGGTTATTCCTGTTTGGTCTTTGTCTAATCCTGATCACCTCTGAAGCACCAGTAATATAATATCTCACTAACATTTGCTGATTGTTCCCTTTCAACAAGGGCAGGCCTCAGGTTCAAAGCTTTCAGCAGGCAGGGGGATCTAGCAAGAACTTAAAACTGTCTTGTTATTATATTTCTTTTTATAGTTACCTTCTATTTATGGCAAGTGAATCTAGTTTTCCATATTTAGTCATGGTATCAAGTTTCCTTTTAATACACAATAGGATATAATTTAAAACAGGGTGGGGCAAAAGTAGGTTTGCAATTATTTGTATGGAAAATAATACAATAATTAATAAATAATAATACAAGAATAAACTCTGTGCTTCCTGTACTCACAACTGTAAACCTACGTTTGCCCCACCTTCTATAACAGTAAGTTATATAATACATAATGTATGACATAAAATATAATAAAAATGAGATTAAAAGGTAAGGTGACAAGAAAATACATTAAATACGTGCACAAGTAGAATGCAAGGTATGATGAAAACTGCAGCTGAAAGATGAATGGCCAGAATTTAGAAGCCATGACTTCAGGAATGCCCTTTCTTATCAATAACCCTGAAATATCTCCCTCACAGAAGAGCTGTGAGCAGTGACACTCCAATAGCTGGGATTTAATTCTCGAAGTTAACCACAGGACTCTCTGTTTACCCCTGGAAAGGAACCACCTGCATCTCTGAGCTCTGAGCAGGAGTTCCCGAGGTTGGGCTCCAGGTGCTTGGGAGGATCCCGGATGCTGAAGGAGGAAGAACGGGAGCTCCACCTGCTTCCACGGTTGTCCCAGTCTGACCCTGGCTCCATCTGGGCTGTCACCTAGTCTTGCTCTCCTGGTCGGAGAGGCAATAATACTGAAGCTAACAGCCCTGCTCATCATCCCCAGGTGGTTAAAGTTCACAGTTCACATTTGCTGGAGGGAGGGGTGTAATAAAACACAGAGCTGGGGCTGCACTTGAGGCTCTACTACCAGGCATCTGTGCCACTGACCTTGTGTACCTCACCCTCTGTGCCTGCCCCTTCCCCATTTGGGCATCAGTTTCCTCAACTGTAATACGACGGATTGTGTGCTTATGAAGCAAGGAGGTTATAAATGGAGAATGGTCCCCTCTACTTGAGCAGAGATGTCCTGGCTTCAGAGATGGGACCACTTTCCTCTGTTACTTAATTCTCCAGGCTTAGCAATTTACCTCATCTCCTTGCTTCCCTGCACCTTTGCTTTTCGGTTGATTTGTTGGCTATAGAGTGGGAACTGACCCTATCAGAGTGGAACCTAAGAGCTGGGGATTCAGCAGTCTTTAAAAAAAGAACTTGGAGGTCAGCAGCTTCTGGAAAGGTCCTTTAAAGATCACCAGCCCTCAGTAATATTTTTTAAAAATATTTATTTATTTACTTACTTATTTATGGGGGGGCACAGGGATAAAAAGAGAGAGAAGCATCTATCTGTTGTTGCACTTATTTATGCAATTCATTGGTTGATTCTTGTATGTGTCCTCACTGGGAATCGAACCTACAACATTGGTGTATTGAGATGACACTCTAACCAACTGAGCTACCTAGCCAGAGCACCCAGTGATCTTTTTTTAAAATTGTGATAAAACATAAATAACAAAATTTACCATCTTAACCATTCACATTGTTGTGCAACCAAACTCCAGAACTCATTTCTTCTTGCAAAACTGAAACTCTGTAACCAGTAAACAACTCATTTCCCTCTCCCGTGAACCCCTGGCAAACCACCGTTCCACTTTCTGCCTCTGTGGCTTGGACTCCTCTAGGTCCCTCATGTAAGTGGAATTATACAGTACTTTTCTCTTTAGGACTGGCTCATCCCACTTAGCATGTTTTCAAGGTTCACCTATGTGGTGGCAGCATGTACCAGAATTTCCTTCCTTTTTAAGGCTGAGTAGTATTCCATTATACGGAGATACCACGTTTTGTGCATCCACAGGCACTTGGGTTGCTTCCACCTTTAGGCTACATATTGTGAATAATGCTGCTAAGGGTGTGCAAATATTTCTTTGAAACCTTGCTTTCAAGTCGTAGGGGTATATACCCCAAAGAGCCCCTGGCAATTTTTAAATCATTAATTACGCTTAAAAGAGAAAAAGAAACAGCCTTTGTGCCCTTTCTCTTATAGCTAGAGCACTTCATTAAAAATTAAAATCCTAATTTGTGCTAATAAAATCCATACACTAAGTGATGGGAGACGTGCCAGCAGCACGAGGGTATTTCAGCTGCAGAGGGTAAACAGTGGTGTTCAGAAAATCAGCTGACAAGGCACCAAGCCTAGGAGGGGAGGAGCAGGAGGGGACCACAAAGCCACTTCTGACTCAGTTGGGGCCAAGGAGGAACAGAAGCTACAGATCAATGTGGTGGAAATATTTCCTACGAAGCTCTTTGTCTTGTTAAGCCTTTTTTCTTCCATCCCTTCATGGGATTCACCACTACACAGCTTCAGTTTAACAGGGATCTTCTGGAAATTCCCTAAACCTCCCACAGATGAGGAAAACTTAACAAAACACATGCAATTCCATATAGTCAAAAATAGGAACCCTTGGCTGAAAACACTGCTGTGGTCTCCCGGTGCTGGGGACTTGGCCTGCATATAGGGACAGGAAATGGACACCAGAGGGGGATGCCAAGGTCTCTGCAAGGAGCTAAGCAGCAGCAGCTGGAGGGGGCTAGTCAGCTGTGGTCTTATGGAGCTTACAACAGGAAGCAAGTGGGGCTGGCCCAGAGAACCCCAAATTCAGGAATTAGAGGCCTCATGGCAAATGAAATGGGGGCTGATAACAGGGAGAGGTGTCTTCGGTTCCTCACCCCAGGAGGGAGGGGAAATTGAGTTAAAGTTGACCTCTAAATGGTAAGCCTGAAATCCCCTGCCCTGTTCTGCTTCAAGATAATGAATAAAGATAAAGACATAAAGAAACTGATTTGGAGAGGGGGTTCCCAGTGAAAAAAATCCAGCTAGCTACCAGATTGAGCCCCCCAGTCTCCAGAACGCACAAGGGGCTTCCAGTCAGCTCTTGAGCACTTCACTCTTAAATATAAACTGCCAAATGCCCCCACACATTTCTGAGAATAAATTAACAGGAGGAAACATATAATAAAGGAAGCAGATGATTTCAAAGAACAGAAAGACAAAAATATGAATAGGCAAAAAGATAAATCAGAGATTTGATATTGGATAATAGGAAGTTAAGAAAGAGAAGAGCCCTAGCTGGGTTTGATCCCTGGTCAGGGCACATACCTAAGTTGTAGGTTCAATCCCCAGTTAGGGCACATATCTAGGTTGCCGGTTCAATCCCTGGTTGCAGTAAGTATGGGAGGCAACCAATGTCTCTCTCTCTTTCTCTCTCTCAAATCAATAAATATATCCTCTGGTGAGAATTAGAGAAAAATAAAAGAGAGAGAGGAAGAGAAGAAATTGGTAAAAAGAATTTACTTAAATAGAAAAAAAAGGATTTTCCTGAATTAAAAGAGATGAGTCTTAAAATGTCCTTTGAGTATCTAGGGCAATGAATTAAAAACACCAATTTAACATTCACTGCGATACTTCACAATACCAAGAATAAAGAGAAAATCGTAAAATCTCCCAGAAAGAGGGAATAAAAACAACAGGTGTACACAGGACTGGGAATAAGAATGGTAGAAAATTTCTTAATGGCAGCGCTGGAAGCCTGAAGACTGTGTCAAGCTTGAACAGAATCCATTCTGACTTAGTTTTACACTCAGCCCAAAACTAATCAAGTAAAAGTGGAATAAGGATATTTTCAGAAAGCTACAGGAGGACGTATTCTACTGAAATGAGAGGAAGACAACAGGCTTCAGGGAATGCTATGTCGACAGCTGTGTGGCAGGTTCAGAGCAGCCCAACCGTGTTAGTTCAGGAAAGGGGGCGGGGAACGGACCCATATATTCAGAAGGCTGACTGCATGTGCAAAACCATAATAAGAGGTGCTGGAGGGTGTGGGAAGACTTACTTGAATGAAAACTAAGCACACTTTTAAATAAAGCAATTTTCTTGAAAGTTGTTTAAAAATGTAAACACTATTATTGTAAACCACTTGGCTCATCAAGTCATAGCAATAAAAATAATGAATATGTATTTTAAAAAATTTGTGATATAATTATTTTTGGAGAATGAGAGGAGCGGAAGAGGATGTACACATGCTAATAAATTATCATCTATCAAAAAAGTAAGTCAATAGATAAAATCAATAAAAAGTTAGAAATATAGAGATAAATCACCCAGAAAACAGCTGAAAAATGTTGTCATTAGTTGCTTCTGAAGAGTGAATAGGGGCAAAAGGGGCAAGAGGTTACTGTTTTGTTAGAAGCCTTTCAGTACTTCTAAGTTTTAGCTTTTTACATGTATAAACTATTTACATATAGTATCTTTAAAATACTTTTATTAAGAAAAAAATCAAGCACATACAAAAGTAGACAGAATAATATAATTATACACACAAAAAAAACCTTGTATTTATTTATTTTAAACTAAGGCATAGCTTAAATAAATTATGGATTAGACCTACAGTGTAATTCTGTGAAGCTACTATTTGAAACAAGAAAAGTGTACATTGCTCACAATATATCGTATGAGAAAGAGTCACAGAACTATATGTAGTTTATGTTTGGTTACCTTTGGGGATAAGATAAGGATTAAAGCAAAAAAAAAAAAGAAAAGTAATAAAGTAATAATAATAACCCAACCAAACATTTTTACACTGAGCATTTTTTTAAATACAAAATTCTAATAAAGTTATAGGGACAATAAGCAAACAAATAAAGATACAGGGTCAGAATTTTCTTTTCTAGTAAGTCAAGTTAAAACTGCCTCAACTAGAACTACGTAGACTCCTCCCACCCACCCTCAAAGCCCAGCGGCCCTCAGCTGGGCTGGAGAAGTGGCGCGGTGAACTCACCCCTCTAGCACATCTCTGGGCTGGTGTGTACTAACCCCAGTCCACACTACACTTGACTCCTATGAACTGTATTCAAGGACGGGCACTACGGCAACCCAGTGACAAGTGCTAACTCCTCACCTACACAGCAGCCATCTTTGTTCCATCCTATGCCCCAAAAGTAGGCGTTGGGTGTCATGTACCAGCACCATGCTAGGCGCTAGGGATATAAGCAACAGTTAGAGCTTCCTGACCTTGGACGCTCATAATTTAGTCACAGGAGAAGGACCTAAAAACAAATGAATACAGTTAACTGTGTGAAGTCTAAAAATAGAGGCGTATGTGGGGACCACAGAGGGACAGGGGACATACCCACCCTGTGCATGCCAGTGGGGACAGAGAGGGGAATCCAGAACCCAGAGCCTTGTCCCCCAGCAGGGCAGGAGTAGAACAGAGGTGGGTTTCCCCACATTTCAAACCATCTGTGTAGCTGGGGTCCTGTTGTTGCGGGGTTCAGGAGGAGGGTAGAGGTCAAGCTTTGGTCTTGAACTACCTACCTGTAGAGAAGAACGGAGGCTGTTTTCTAATCAAAAGCCTATTTATTTGTTTATTTTAATCCTCACCAGAGGATATGCTTATTGATTTTAGAGAGAGGAAGGGAGAGAGAAACATTGATGTGAGAAACATCAATCGGTTGCCTCCCACGGGCACCCCAACCCGGGGATCGAGACCACAGCCTTTTGGTGTATGGGACGACACTCCAATCAACTGAGCCACCCCGCAGGGCTGTAAGCCTTTTTAAATGAATCACCATATAAGCACGTGTGGGGAAAGTGTAAGTTCAGCGGCCTGAGCTCCCTGCCCTGTGGGGAGAGCGGTTAAGGCCACACCTCAGGAGACTACTTGCTGCTCTTCCTAAAGCCTGGTGGTTAGAAACCCAACTCTAATCACTCTGGGCAAATTATTACTCAATTTCTTCTTCTGGAGCATGGGGATGATGACGATGATAGTGCCAATGTCGGGGCACATTAGAGCGGTGACTGACACAAAGTACGCTCTACAAACAAATCCTAGCTATTATCTTGACCAGTATGGCTTCAAGTGACATATTTTACCCTTTTTTGGGTCCTATCACACCAGGGACCCATATATGGGACAAAACAAGGGAGAGAAAAACAACCCTGGAAAGAGACCTGGGGGAAGGGGAATATGAGAGAGGGGAAGGGCATCCTCCATCCTTCTTTGGACCAAAGAAACATGCCTCAATAACCATTATGAGCTTTGGCACGTCTGGTAAACAGTGTCTTTTGGGACTTTAAACTCCAGGTGTGCACCAAATGCAAGAATGTGTGTGGTATGTTTTCTCAAGGCATGTTCTGTGGTGAGGACAGTTTACTTGAAGATATAAAGTGACTTAGATGTTCCCCCAGGGTCTGGTTTCCTCACCTGTAAACAAGGGTGGTAGATTAGGCTCATGGAACTATTTTTAAAGCATCAACCCTGCGCCAGGCTTTGTAGGTAATCTCTAGGGTCTGTTCCAGCTCTGATATGCTAGCATTTATTTTTAGGATCTCCTTGTTGGCAGGCGCTTAAAGTGGTACAAACAGCACGGGGCCCGAAGGCAGAAGTTCTGGGCTCAGACCTGGGGCCACCGTGTACTAGTCCCTTGACTCCAATTATTAGCAAAGCCTGCACCTCCCAGGAGCCTCATGAAGAATAAGATAACAAGTGTCTTGACTCCTTTTTTGAGAATAAACCATGACATCCACACAAATGCTATTATAAGAAAATCACTTAGGAAAGCACACACAAGCAGGAGACTGAGGAATATTTACTCCTGTCCTCTGCAGCCAGGACAGTGCTCAAAATCGTGTATTGCATAAATGAAGGCCAAGGTTTTCAGGTAAGGTGGCTATAGCAGTCCTTGTCTATCATCACTGCCTGCCTGAGGGCCAGACCCTGCACTCACAGCCTGACATGCTGGGTCTCAGTGTCCCCCAAAACCCCCCAATGAGGGAGAATACATTAATTACCCTCAACTCAGAGACAGGAAACTGAGGCTCAGAAAGGCTGCCCCCACAGCCAGCCAGACATTCAGTGGCAGACCTAGCCTGTCTTATCTCCAATCCTAAACAGCAGCCTTTGTTTAAAATTAGCAAGGCAGACAGGCTATTGCATCTCAGCCAGCACTGGCAACTGGAAAAGTTACAGGGGTCTTCAGACTTTTAGTTCTGAGTGTTTGGCTGGAACGGGACGTTTCCTGAGAAGCCTGCCTTAACTTCTCCTCTACCTCCCCGCAGCACCCACACTCAGTTCCAAATGCTGCTGGATGCGCCTCCTGTAAATTGAGCCGAGCTCATCCCTCACTTCCCCCTGGGCCTCCCCAGGCAGCATTCTTCCCCTGAGCGGGATGTGAGGCCCAGCAAGAGTACAAGAATGGAATTCCTAGAACTGCTGTTCCCATTCCAGGGAAAGGGAGAGCATTTCACAACGGGGTCAGGGGGAGGTTTGAATGACGGCACTCAGATGCAAGCCTGAGCGGCCTGTGGACAAAATAATCTGGACAGTTTTAAATTCAGCTCTCACCAGCTCTGTGTCAACCTGGAGGCAAGTGCACAGGTGTGCCAGGATCCAGCATGTACCCCCCCACCGCCACTACCACCAGGCAGGAACCGCAAGTATCTGGGCAGCTTTTCTGGCTAAGTTGTTTAGCCAGCACAGCCGATTTGTCAGGGAAAGTCTTGGTGAGAGAAGCAGAGAGATATTTCTTCACCTCTGCCCCCACCAGCTCTGCAAAGGGAACCGAGATCCCAGCGTTTCTCATGCAGGAATCTTGTGAAGCTCCTCAAATACCAACTAGGGGCCATCAGCAAATGGCAATGGGCCCTTCTGGCTAGTCCCTCTCTTCAAAGGAATTCCCTTGAAGGGAATAAGGCCAGTTTATTGAAAATAAACAGGAGGAACAAGGCTTTTACAGAGACTTTCAAAACAAAACAGCTAAGGTAATTATTCTAGGGGCTGGCCAAGCTCCTTCCTCTTTTCTCACTCCCCCAAATACTTCAAAATGCACCTGTGCAGAGCAGGGTAAGGGGACCCCTGAAATTCATTACCAATAGGGAGTGCCCTTCTGAAATGCCTCCTGTAACACAGAAATACATGCTATCCTTGGATAGGGGAGGGGCATTGTTTTTTGTGTAAATTTGTGTCCCAACCCCCAGTACACCTCAATGTGTTCAATATTTGGACATAAGGTCTTTAAAGAGGCCATTAGTTAAAATGAAGCCACTGAGGCCCTGGCCAGGTTCGTCCTTTGGTTGGAGTGTCATGGCATACACCAAAAGTTTGTGGGTTCGATTCCTGGTCAGGGCACATACGTAGGTGTGGGTTCGATTCCTGTTTGGGGTGTGTACAGGGGGCAACCGATCAATTTTCCTCTCTCCGTTCCCCCCACCCCCCCGTCTTTGAAATCAATGAACATATCCTCCAGTGACGATTAAAAACAAAAAAAAAATTTTTAATGAAGCCATTGGGGTGGGGCCTTAATCCAATATGCTGGTGTCCTTATGAGAGACACTAGAGAGGAACAAACCACGGCCAAAACCACAACCACAACCACGACCATGACTATGTGAGAAGCAGTAAGAGGGTGGCTGTCTATAAGCCAAGTACAGGGGCCTCAGGAAAACCAACCCGGCCGGCACTTTGATCTTGGACTTCCAGCCTCCAAAACAGTGAGAAAATAAATTTCTATTGTTTAAGCCACCCAGATTGGGTATTTCATTATGGCAGCTCTGGGAAAGTAATATAGGCCTGCTTTACCATTTTCTTCTGAAGCACTGATGAAAGAAATCTGTTTTCACACACATACTCTCTCTAAGACAAGAGACCTAATTCTTATCCTGCACACTCTATGCATCACCAGGAAACCAAAGGGAGCTCTCAACCTGCCTGCACCTCCTGGTATTCTCCCTCCTACACACTTTTGGACTGCTGGGTTCAAAACCTCAACTCCATCCTATTGTCAGTACGTACTCCAGAAAAATCAAGGATATTCAAGGGGGAGGGCAGAGCAAGTGTGGGCTCCTCTGAAGACTGCTCCCAGAGCCCGGCCACTTGAAGGGGAAAGAGAAGGTAGGCTGGGTAGTGGTGAGCAAGAAGAGGCATGACAGAAAGTGAAATGTATTGTCCAGGGATCTGGCATCATGGCCATCTGTACGGTTTGCTTGGTGGAGCTGGCCAAAGCCCTTAAAAATGGGGCATGGGAGCTATGACTCAATGTTTTCCAGGTGTCCTCTGTTCTTAACCCAAAGTGGATTCATAGGCTTGTGATTCTGGTTTGCTTCTACACCTGGCCGTGGCTCTGCTGGCCAGTTAAGTTCCCTCAAGGTACCATTTTTTGAGCCTTGGCCCTAGTGGAAAATGGTCTGAAAACGTGGCCCCGCAAACTCCTCCCATCCTTGTTCACACAAGCAGCTTCCCCCATTCAAAGGCAGTTACCCCCCTACGCCCACCCTTTGAATCTGGGCTAGCCCTCTGTCTTGCTTTGACCAACAGAATACAATGTTTAAGTGATGCTATGTGACTTCTGAGCCGGGGCCTTAAGAGGCCTTGCAAACTGCCAACTAAATAAGCTCAGGTTAAGACTGTTGAATGGCATGAGAGCAAGAGGACAGAGAACTCCCAGCCTTCCTGGTGTCCCCAGCAATGCTCAGATATGTGGGTTAGGCCACCTTGGACCCTCTCTAGCCAAGGGCAATCCAGCTGTCAACTGTAAGTGAGTGCAGGCAAGATCATCAAGGGATGCCCAAGTAGCCCTAAGAATGGAAACAACAGATTGTTGTTGTCAAAGCTACTAGTTTTGTGATGGCTTTTTAGACAGCAATAGCTAACTGATAGTGACATTCTCATCAACACAAGCATCTCTGGGCAACTGGTTAGCCGTGATACTCGGGGCCGGGTCTCTGAGCTCTCTCAGTGAACTTTCATGGGCATAGACATTGGATTACAAGGCCCCTTTTGTTGCCCATGTCCTTGAGCACCCAAATACCACAGGCAGATGTCACTTCCTCCTGCCTAGTCAAGGATGTTGGGTGCAAACATGTATATAAGGAGCATCAATCCCTGTGTCTGGGTCTGGCCCCAAAACTGACTTGTTCAATATAAAAAAGTTATTTCCTTCTACTTTCTGCTCAATAATAATAGTGAAAGGTATGCCTTGGCTGGTGTGGCTCAGTGGATTGAGTGCTGGCCTGCAAATTGAAAGGCTGCTGGTTCGATAGGCAGTCAAGGCACACGCCTGGGTTGCAGGCCAGGTCCTCAGTTGGTGGCATACAAGAGGTAACCAATCGATGTATCACTCGCACATTGTTGTTTCTCTCCCTCTCTTTCTCCCTCCCTTCCCCTCTCTCTAAAAGTAAATAAAATCTTTAAAAAATAAAAATAATAATAGAGAAAAATAATAGCAGTAATACTATTCTCTGCAATACTGGAATACGTGGGAAAGTTGAGAGAAAGTAAGTTTCTGCCCAGAACATCCCAAGATAAACAATTATACCCTGTAAATGTTGTCATTAAGACAGCTCAGACCAGGGCCTGCTGGTAAAAAAAGAAGGTCACCTGAAAATGCTTTCATTCCAGGATTCTCCTCAACCTTTCACATTCTAGACACCGGACCTGGCACTCAGTCGTGGAGACACAAAGATGAATAAGACTGCTCTGGAAGAACTTTTTGGCTAAGCTAGTGAACAAACACATAAACAAATACACGTGATTCATTTGTTATGAATGATAACAGAGGAAGTACACTGGCATGGATCTAGATAAGACCAGAAAGTAACAGGTTTTTCATTTGTTTGAACATGCAAGAAACTGTGTACGAATGAAAAGTTTTTGTTAAAAACTTTCACCTTGGGAAGCCAGTCTGTTTTCAGTACTGTTGCTCCCTTCTAATTTCTCTTATGGAACAACATTGAATAAAGTCCCATATAAGAAAATACCTACAGATAAAGATGGTACCACTCTCCCTGCCTTTTCAATAAATTTGGTACTAAAGGACTTTTTTGCTCTTTCAGGGAAAAAAAATCAAAATCCTCTTTCAATTAATAAAGGCCCGTTGCCTTTGAGGATATTGAAATATATATATAAGCCTTTGAATGCAATTAAAATCTAAGAGCTGTGTCTGCATTGTTAGAATGTGAGGCCTACCAGGGTGACTTCTCTGAGTGGGCAGTTCTCACTTGAGTATCATACAAGCCCTACTGGTTATAGGTTGGGGGTTGTCTGTCTAAATGCTTCATTCTAGGGATACAACTTTGATGCTTATAATTCTATTTCCTCAACTACATGCTTAAAATTCACCTTCTTCAGATAGAAATCTAGGCCCTTGAGGTTAGACTGCCTTCCAATTCTGGATGTGGTAAATGCCTTAAAAACAGGGAGGATGCTGGTGTGGCTCATTGGACTGAGCGCCGACCAGCAAACCAAAGGGTTGCCGGTTCGATTCCCAGTCAGGGAACGTTCCTGGGTTGCGGCCCAGGTCCCCAGTTGGGGGCATGCAAGAGACAACTGCACATTGATGCTTCTCTTCCTCTTTCTCCTTCCCTTCCCCTCTCTAAAAATAAAATAAGTAAAATCTTTTAAAAAAAACCCAAAACAGAGAGGCTCATGGGCCTCAGAGGGAGATTGGAGTGCTCTACAACACAGCCCCCATCAAAGTCTCTGATGAGGGACATACAGTGGAATGTTCTAAATGCTTTAAAAGGAAGCTCAGGTCAGTGTGAAAAGACGTCCATATTTCCCTCGCTGCCTTAATGTCCAAGTCCTTTTAACCTGTCCTTAATAATGAGACAGTCTCTTTCATGTGACTAAGGCCTTGGGATACTGGCTGTGCTCTGGCTTCAGTGCTCAGAGACCTCCCCCTCTTCCCGGCACTATCTGTTCCATAGCCAAACACTTGGGAGCTGCTCCAAGGTAAGCTTCCTGGGCACAGACTTTGTTTGTCTAACCAAACAAGGTGTCATGAACACCTGTAGTCCTACCTACCTACCTCGGATTAACCTTATCCAGGTATAGAGCTTAAGTATGACTACCACCCAAACAACCCCTGTAGGCTTTAGGGTCAAACATCCAACATGTAACTGGGAATGCAGAGGTTAGTGGGGGTGGGGTGGAGCAAAGGAAGGTTTCTGACCCATTGAAACATTCTGTTGATTTATGGTACCACTGGACTCAAGACTCCAATGGACTCAAATATTTATAAACGACACTCCTTTCAGCAAATTCCTCTTGAGTTCTTCAGACATTTAACTTCAGATCACTGGCTCAGCCTGTGTGTGTATGTGCATGTGTGGTGGTGGTGGTGGTCCTGGTGGTGGTGAAGGTAAATGACCATGGAAGGTAAACTGGAGTCATGGGAATGGAAATGGTTCAAATCAACTGCTGCTCCTTTTCCTCCAGGGACAAACACTGCAATGCCATATGCAGCAAGAGTGACCGCTGGACACTCTCTCCAACAGCTGCTGATGCCTCCTATAAACGAATGCAGGCACCCATGCAGACTCTCTCCAGACTCTGGTTTAAAGACTGATGCCAAACCCAACCTCAAGAGAAGTTTACTTGGATAGAAGCATCACTTTTAGCCAGGCCCCAAGATCTAAAAAGGGGAGGGAAGTCACATTCCACTAACTCCTAAGTACAGTGGTCCCCCCTTATCCATGGGGGACACATTCCAAAACCCCTAGAGGATGACTGAAACCACAATAGTAGTGCACCCCAAGTGACTAACAGGTGGTTAGTATATTCAGTGTGTATTTGCTGGACAAAGAGATGATTCACTACCCAGGTGGGGCAGAGAAAGTTGTCATATGATTTCATCATGATCAGAATAATGTGCAATTTAAAACTTAGAAATTGTCTATTTCTTGAATTTTCCACTTAATCTTTGCAGAGCATGGATAACTGAAATGGAGGAAAGTGAAACCATGGATAAACACAGGACTATAATGTTCAGAGTGTGGTATTTAAACCAATCACTGGGAGCTAGTTAGAAATACAGACTCTCAGGCTCTGCCCCAGAATCTACAGAATCAGAATCTGCATTTAAATGAGGTCCCCGGATAATTCATAGGCACACTGAAGACTGAGAAACAGCACTTTAGACTGGAGCAAAAGGACACCAGGATGACCTTTCCTCATTAGTTCAAACTTTTTTTTTTTTTTAGATCAAGTGTGTTTTGGAGGAAGATGTCACACCTTGGCTAACTAAGGCAGGCCAGATTTGCTAATTGAGGCCAGGGTTCTCTGGTTATAGACAGTGAGCTGTGCCTGAACCACTGGACACCCCAGACAAGAAAGACCTGGCTTTAGGCTCTGGGCACTGCTAGCGTTCTCCCAGTTGGCCTCAGAAACTAAGTTACACTCTGATGCAGAAGCCCATTCCCCTCTCTCCCAACTAAAGACCCTCAAAGAGAGGAGAATTTGTTGTGGTCTGCCCCCAAACACCCATTTCCTAGTCCAAAGTGAGAAGTAGGGAGTTCCCTATATGAACAATATTGCTGGGTATTGCTTCCAATCTGATCTGTCCCCATCTAGAAACAAAAGGTGCAAAAAAGGGCTTCCAGGACCTTCAGGCCTGCCTCAGTGCCCACCCTGAGCAGACTAGCAGATTCACACCCTTGCTTGAAGAAACCCCCCAAACTGTTGGGAAAGGTCCTGAAAGACACACCATGACACAGAAAAGCAGAGCAGCATGGGAAAGGGAATTTGAATCAAGAGTGGCAGGAAGGGTCCCTGGAAACTTTTCTTTCGGTCACTTTTAATAGGAGAGAGAGCAGTTTCCCCCTCTATGCTTGGCTGCTGCTTCTTGCCCAACTTGGGAAAACGGTGTGACACTGGACAATGGACACATATTTTTAAGCTTTGGGGCCTCAGTGCCACGTTCTGTAGCATAAGGCAGCACGGCGGGACACGGATCCCCTAACAAGTCTAACGTTGTATGTTTTGGATCAAACAGCCCAAGACCTCAGATCTGGCTGTACTCGCTGGTGGTGGGACAGCTGCCTGAGAAAATAAGCATGTGGCCCCGGACGCTGGCAAGAGATGAGGCTGCACTCCGCGCGCCCCGCCCGCGTCTGCCCGCACCCTTGTCTCTCAGCGCAGCGCCAGGATCTGTGGCCGATTTTTGAGCAGTTTGGGCAGCAGCAGTGGAGGAGGGTGTAGGGGAGGGAAGAAAGGCAAAAGGGGGTGAGGGCAGTGCGAGGATGGGAGGGACGTAGTGAGCCACGAGGAGGATTTCATTATGCAAACAGGCGGGCAGGTTTCATCAGCGCCTGTGCGCCGGGGCTCCCGGGCTGGGAGGTAATGCCTGGCTCCCGAGGGCAGCCCAAGGCTGGCCCCAACCTCTGCCAACTCAGCTTCCTCTTCCTCATCCACTCCTAGGGAGGTCACACGGGTCCCCCCTCCCTCCCGGACAGAGGAACGTGTTTTTCTGCACAGCCCTGCCCGAAGCCCCAGGTCCCTCGGCGGAGTTCCCACACCCGAAAACGGGCAATCTGCCGCAGGTGCGGGCGAGGCGCTGCTGGAGCAGGCGAGCACCCTCAGCCCAAAGCCTCCGTCAGAGGGTGCTTGCCCGATGCAAAACTAGGGGTATCTTGGGAAGGAAAAAGGACTCCACAAGTACATTTATCCTAACAGAGAATGCCCGTCCCACCCACCCCCCAAAGCCCTAGGCCAGTCCTCTCCTTGACCTCACCGTATTCCGCCTCGTAAGTGCCCCCAACATCGCCAAGGCGCAGCATGCCCCGGCAAGTGGCAGCCCTGGAAGCGTGCCTATCTGTGTGCGTGGGGGCACTAGGCTGTCTCACCCAGGAGGAAACTAATGGGGCAGTTTGCAACCCCAGCTCTGGAGGACGAACCGAGAAGGCAGGCAACGGGACGCGGCCACTCGCTCGTCCTCTGGGGCCACCTCCGTGACCCTCGCTGCCTCCCTGATGCCCCTTCCCGGTTCTTTCCAGTCACCGCGCCTCTGGGTCTGGTCGCCGCGCCCAATGGTCGGTTCCCAATCCACCCTGCTCTGCCCATTCCGTCCTCCCCATCGCCCGCACCCGGACCCCACGAGCCCGCACCTACCTCCCGGGGTGGTGCTGAAGAGCGTGCCGCCGGGGGTGGTGCTGTAGTCCCCGGGTGGCAGCTGCACACCGTCGCTGAGGACTACCCGGTGAGTGGCGGGGATGGCCCGGCTTGGGGTCTGGCTGCAGCTGCTGCCCCCGGACATGGTCTCCCGCGCACAGTGCCAGCAGCCAGGCTTGGCCCTCCTGCGGTTTCTGCCTGGCCCCGCCTTGCTCCGGCCGGCCCCGCCCAGGGCGGTCCCTTCCGCCTTTCTCTCGATGACCCCTGGGATTTGTAGTCCCCGCGGTGCCGCCGCCCCACCGGCCCCCAAGCAGCTGCCTGCACGTGGGTTCCTCCTCATCCTGCGAGGCCCCCTACCGACCATCGCTTGCGCACAAGTGCCAGCGCCAACCCCGTTTTTCCTACCACTTCGGCTCCTGGGTCCCTCCCGGCCTCACTGGCCGGGGGTGGGCAGGGATGAGGTGGGCGTGGGGGTTCGGGAGGCTGGTCTAGGTTAGAGCATCACTGGGTCGGGGGCGTGCCTGCCCGCTCTGCGGGAATCCTAACCGACCCGGGCCCCTCTGGGAAGGCCCGCAGGAGGACATCAGGCCGCGTGTTACCGGCAGCCGTTCTGTTATGTGCTTTGGTACCTCAGATTAGAAAGTGAGAATTCGCTGGGGATTGAGCATTTACGATGTGGCAGGTTTTGAAGAAATGGCCAAGAACGCTCTCTCCCTGACTTTGGGGAGGGTGTAGAAGACATGAACAAACCATCCAGCTGGGTGATATGGCTAAACCCGGAACGAGATGGAGCAGGAAGGGATAGGACTATCAGTGGAGGCTGAGGGAGGGGGAGGGGTAAGAGTTGATCAAAGAAGTTTCTTTGTAGTCCTTCAAGTTGGGTCTAAGCCCCGCAGGCTGCCTGAGATTTCTAGTCACTCCTTGAGTGGATGAAGGAATGAATCTTCAAGGAAAATGGAGAGAGATAAATGCAAGGAGGCTGGAAAAGCCTGTTGGGTGAGAGAACAGTTAATGTTGCTGTGGCCACAACTTGGGAGAAGAAAAGCGAACAGTTTAAAAGGATATTTGGGGCAAGCTTGTGAAGGATCTTTTCAATTATGTCAAGGTGTCCAGACTTTGTCCTGCAAGGGCAGGAGAGGGCAGAAATCTTTTAGGCTGGGCAATGGCAGGATTTAGTGTTGTTTAGAAAGATAACTGGGGGCTCTGGAGTTAGAACGGACTGCAGGAGGGTGCGGCCCGAGGTAGGTTACTCCTGAGCTAAACTCTAGGCCTACACTGTCCAGTAGGGTAGCCAGTGGGCACATGTCCTTGTGAAGCACTTGAAATATGGCTAGTCCACATTCACAAGTGTAAAATACACACTGGACTTCAAAGAGCTGGTATGAAAAAATGATGTATCTCAATAATTTTTTATATTGATTACATGTTGAAATAATATTTTGAACATACTGGGTTAAGTGAAATCCATTATTTAAATTAATTTCACCTGTTTCTTTTTACTCTTTTTAGTGGGACTATAAGAAGTATTTTATATATATATATATATATATATATATATATATATACATATATATATATATACACACACACACATATATATGGTTTATAATGTATTCCTATTGAATAGTGCTGCTCTAGAAAGAGGTGATATGAAAGCAATCCCAAAGTTCTCAGAACGTATCTCTGAGAAAACTACAGAATCGTCAAATTTTACCTCTGTCCAGGTACCTTAGAGCTTATCCAGGACAATATTCATCTCCATTTTATCAAAAAATAAAAACAAAAACCTGAAGCCCAAGAGGAGCAGGGTTTGTCCAAGAATACACAGCTTTGAAAAGCCGGAGGCAGGACTAGAACCCAGTCTGCCTCCCTCCAGGCCAGTCCTTTTCCTCACCACGCTAGAAAACAAAGTGGCCCATTCTCCTCTCCTGGGAGGAACTTAAAAGCGGGGGTTGCTCTGGTGCCTTATCGGACATGTATATTTGGTTAGCTGAGATTGTAGGGAAGGGGCCTACTTAGAAAGCTCAATCCTCAGTAGGAATGGCAGTATCCTGGGCAGAGGGGTGTGGGTTCCAGCCCGAGCGCTGCCTGCTAAAGCCTTGAGTCTTGGACAATCCCTTTCCCTTTCTAGCCTCAGTTTCATCATCTGTCAGATGAGAAGGATAGATTTGGAGATATCTGAGAGCCCTCAGCAGTGACATTTTACTTTATTTTTCTTTCACGATTGGAATTTTATTGGTTGTTTTGAAGCAGCAACATTTTATGTCTTTGCAAACTCATTCTGAATTCTGTTCCCTGCCCAGCCATTTTTGCTTGTGGAGGTTTCTACCTCTTTATAGAGCAGGCATATCAAGTTTTGCAATCATGTATCAGTTCCTGTAAGTCAGAGACATGTTGAGAGTTGTCTTTTAGAAAGATAACTGGTGGCATCAAAGGCATGTGTTTTTTCAATCTCACTCCTGACAGCACTTACCTTAGAGAGGCCATTGACAATCCTTTTGGGTGCTCAGCTGTGCAAAGCTAAAATTGTTTATTTCTGTCTTCCCTTCGGGATTCTTTTAAATCTATTAGCTTATTACTGTTCTAGCACTTCTAGCTGGAGGTCAAAAGAACAAAAGCAGAATGAGAGACAGTGTTTTCTAGAAGAAAGATAATGAAGGAGATGCAGAATGACCAGTTTCCATTCTATCTTGCTCTACTTGAGCAAGGCAGTGAGGAATAAGGAGCTGATTTTTTAACATCTTAAGTGGAATTTATCTGGATAGCCAACCAGGCACACAGGCCCAATCCTTCTGGTATCAAACGCTTTGTGAGATTAACAAAAAATATCAATGAAAACTAAGAACAGCCCTAAGCAGGCACAGGTCTTCCCTGGTGTTCATTTCAACACAGCTGGGCTAAACCAGTGTAGGGAAGGAGCGCCACGAGAGGGTCCCCAGGAGTGGCTGCCTGTAACAGGAACCACAAGAGGAAGAAGTGCTTCCAGCTTCATGGAGTTACACTACAGCTTCCAGATTCACTGAGTTACACTACAGTAGAGACTGACTTCCGAAACCCCTCAGTTTAGGGAGGGATGAGAAGTGACCTCTTGAGTTTGTTTGTTTTAATCCTTTTCTAATGTTATTTGATGCTGACAGTGTTTCCCCTTCAACACTGGCAGTCCTTCACATTAGCTAGCAGTGCTGTCACCATGGCCCCAGTGGCCCCTGGAGGCTCCTGTACTTTCTTACATGATAAGGGATGCTGGGCCCTTCTCTACTTCCTGCCTCAAAAATAGATTCAGCCTTTCTTCTGGAGCTCTGGTTTCCATGCCAGATGGATTCACAGTATCACTTCATCCCCAGGCATGCAGGCCTGGTCTTTCTGGTGGGAAATGCTTTGTAAGGTTAATGGACATGATTGGAATGAAGATTGCCCCAGGGAGGCCTGCAGGGGCCTGTTGTGCTTGGTGAGTGGCTTTGTGGTCCTTGTCTATCTTGATCCTGGTTAATGTGTTTGTCTCCTTGTACTCTCTCTGTGGTATTTGGTCTTTTTAGATAGCCCTGCTTGCAAATCCAAGGTGTTGGTTGAAAAATACCTCCACTCTGTACCATCAGGCCCTCAACATTCAGCACCTTGGTGCTCATCAGCGGTGACCCCATGGCTCTCCGTTCTGCTTTGCCTCACATAAACTCAATGGCAAGGCTCTTTCTCACAGTAAGAGCTATTTCTTTTCAGCCATAACCTGTTCTCTAGTCAATAGAGAAACTGCCTGTTTTTCTTAAATGTCTTTTTTAAATGATTGAATCTTGATCTGGGGCGGAAAGTATAGGAAACCCTTTTGGTACAAAAAAGCAGAGCAGTTTCTAAAGATCATACGGCCATATGATCAACAGGACATATGAGCTAACGTGAAGGATTCCCAATGGTGGATTCAACGTTTTAATATGGCTCCTGGGCTCAAGGGTTTATAAAATATTTTAGTGGCTCAGAGTAGAGTCTGCAGTCTTTACCTTACATCAAGAGCTGGTTGTAGGCTTAATTCCTTGTGAATCATCTTCCTTTTGTAGGGATAATACAACAATGCTGGAGAGTAGAGGGAGTGCCCATGATATGACTTACCTGGGGTGTCCTTCTGTAGATGGCCCTGGGTGTGTCTACCTGAGATGTCTTAGAAGGTATTGTGTGTTGGCCAGGAGAGTGAAACTCAAAGAGATCCTTCCATGACAACAAAGAACAGTAGCACGGTAGTCACCAGGGATCAGCAAAAGGCCGGCTTCTTGGAGCTAACCAGCCTTCATGGATGGTCAGCCAGTGTCACTCAAACTGGGTAATTTGAGGAGGTTTAATAAAGGGAAAATTTATAAAGGAATGAGCTAGAGGTAGGGAAAACACAAGGGAAACCTTGGTACTTGGGGAAGGAACAAGGCAAAGCATAATTACTGGAGCGGGAGCGGGGGAGTTCAAGGGGAAAAGAGTGCCCACGAGCATGAGAGCTGTGTGGAGAGGCACTATGTGGAGCTGCCACCTTCAGTCCTGAATGGCACAGGGTGGGAGCAGGAAGTAGAAACTCATGCCTTGCTGGCCTCCTACCCGATCCCTGGTGGTCTAATCCAGCTGGAGGACAAAGGACAAGGCAGCCCATTGATGCTGCTGTATAGGCCTACTTCTTGGGGCACAGAGAAAGGGAGAAAAGGGCGGGGAGTGAATCTAAAGGGGCAACAGAAGTTCCAGCACAGTGGAGTAGAAGAAAAATCAGGAGGGCGTGTATGAAAGCATTCCGGAGCAAATCCTAGCCCTGAGCAGATCCACGCATGTGCAGGTAGTGTGTTACGGCCCTCGTCTTCCTTTGGAATTAGGGTTGGAACTCGCATCCACAATCCCCTAATGTGTCCAGAGTGCAGGGGGCCTTGCACTGCGCATAAATAGCCTGCGATCCTAATCGCTGGGTCAAGGAGTTGGCTTGTACAAGAGAGAAAACATATAGACAAATGAAAAGGAAAGCAAGACGCGGGGGTGTGATTTACTCTTCTGAAGCCACCCTAGAGCATGAGAAGTGCTAGGAAAACCCGAAGATTCTCCCTGAGTGTAGTTATTTACCCAGCCTGTTAGCTACTGGACTGGAGCGCCCTCTTGCGGTCCTCTCGCTAAGTCTGTACGGTTTGCTTTGTAAATTTTTCTTCTTTTAATAAGTCCAGTTTTTTTGAGAGTCTGTCCCTCCAAGTTGTACTGAGAATATTTCTTGCCAGGGGATATTCTAAGCACTGGGGATATAGCGGTATTGAAAATTCCTGCAGCCCTGACTGGTGTGACCCAGTGGGTTGGGCGTCCTCCTGCAAACCAGAAGGTCGCCAGTTGGATTCCCATCAGGGTCCTTACCTGGGTTGCAGGCCAGTTCCAGGTTGGGGGCGTGGGAGAGGCAACCAACCAATCGATGTTTCTCTTCTTCTCTTTCTCTCTCACTTCACCTCTCTCTATCAATCAATCAATAAATCTTTAAAAAATTTAATCTTTATTGTATTTTTCCCATTATCATTTAGTCCCCTTGTATCCCTCTCCCCCAGCAATCACCACTGTTGTCCATGTCCATGAGTCCTTTTTGTTCAATCTCTCCGCCCCCTCACCCCCCTCCACCCACTAGCTGTCATCCTGCTCTCCATCTATGAGTTTGCCCCCGTTTTCCTTGTTAGTTCAGTTTGTTCATTTAGATTCCACATATGAGTGACATCATATGGTATTTGTCTTTCTCTGCCTGGCTTATTTCACTTAGCATAATGTTCTCTAGGTCCATTCATGCTGTCCAAAAGATAAAATTTTCTTCTCTTTTTATGACTGAGTAATATTCCATTGTGTAAATGTCCCATAGTTGTTTTACCCACTCATCTACTTATGGACACTTGGGCTGCTTCCAGATCTTGGTGATAGTAAATAAATGCTGCAATGAACATAGGAGTGGTTATGTTCTTTCAAATTAGTGTTTTGGGTTTTTTTGGATATATTCCCAGAAGTGGGATTGCTGGGCCAAAAGGCAGATCCATTATTAATTTTTTGAGGTATCTCCTTATCATTTTTCTCAGTGGCTGCACCAGTCTGCATTCCCACCAACAGTGCAGAAGGGTTCCCGTTTCTCCACATCCTCACCAGCACTTGTTGTTTGTTGATTTGTTGATGATGGCCATTCTGACAGGTGTGAGATGATATCTCATTGTGGTTTTAATTTGCATTAGTCTGATGGTTAGTGATGTTGAGCATCCTTTCATATGTCTATTGGCCAGCTGTATGTCCTCTTTGGAGAAGTGTCTATTCAAGTCCTTTGCCCATTTTTAAATTGGGTTGTTTGTTTGGTGTTGAGTTTTGTAAGTTCTTTATAAATTTTGAATATTAACCCCTTATCAGATGTATGGACAAATATGTTCTCCCATTCTGTGGGTTGTCTTTTAATTTTGTTGATTATTTCCTTTGCTGCAGTGTTCTTTCTTTCTTTAAACTAACTCAATATCTGATTATTAGCTTATATTTGCAACCCTGAAGCTTATAATTTGCTCCATTTCATGTATTGCAAAAAGTGAATTTTTAAAAACTAGCAGGCATAGAACCCAAATAAAACGAAACCAGAACATCTTGTAACATTGATGTAAATTTGAGAAATGAGGGGTTTTTTTTAGCTCAATTTGATGTGACTTGCCATTGTATCTTAGTAATTCTTTCCTTTATTATACAGTATACTTCTGACTTTCATATGCTTTTTAGGTTTGTCTATGAATGTATTTTACCACTTTCAGGGGTTCTTCTAGTTCTTTATTAAAATGTAATATGTGATGATGTATTTTATTTTAACTCCCTTAAATCTCTCTGTCTTTTTAATTTATTGATTTTAGAGAGGGAGCGGGAGAGATGGAGGGAGAGAGAGAACTAGAGAGAAACATCGGTCTGTTGTTCCACTTATATATACATTCATTGGTTGTTTCTTGTATGTGCTCTGACCAGGGTTAGAACCCACAGCCTTGGGGTACCAGGATGATACTCTAATCAACTGAGCTACCCAGCCAGGGTGGGGTTCCTTTAGTTCTGCACTATTCAGTACAGTAGTCACATATGACTATTTAAATTGATTAAAACTAAATAAGATTTAAAATTGGTTCTTTCGTTGCACTATTAACATTTCCAGTGCTCACTACCCACATGTCACTCACTGGTGGCTATCTTGTTGGACAGCACAGATATATAATTCCATCTGAGGAGGTTCTATTGGACAACAATGTTGTGATGGGAAATCCAGCTCTGGGAATGTTGCATTATGTTAGCATGCAGATGTAATTCATTCACTCCTTTCTTCTGCAGTTTAGAAAATAGCTTTCAGCTGCTACCATAAGGAACACAGCGAGTGTGAGAGCTGAAAGACCTAACTTCCTACTGTTCGAAGACTCCATTGGGCGAGGTGTCCACTTTCTTTGTTCTCCTTTGGCTCAGTTGATCATCTCAAAGTGCATCAAACCAATAGAGGGAGCTGGTTCCCAGGCTGCTCAGCTCCGTGGTTGCTTCTTCCTTGGGAGATTTTGGTTGCTAAAGCTTTGCCTCTCTGCCCCCTTTGCCCTGGGTTGCCCGCTCTACTCTTGCCCTCTGCCCTTCCTAGTTCTAATTTTGGGCTAGAAGAGACTTGGGGGAGGGTCTGCTTATTGATGACTTATACACAGAAAAGTGTATATTTCTTCCTATGAAAGAGCAAGTAGGCAATAAATGTGAAGGTCTCTGAAACACTGAGAGTCTTTCCTTTTTGAGCCATTACCATTTTCTTTGCTTCAACAGCAAAAAAAAAAAAAAAAAAAAAAAAAATCGGACTGAGCATACTCAACCACAGGCTCTTCCCATTTCTGCTGCTAACCAGCTCTGTGACTTTGGACAAGTCATTTCCCTCACCCCTATTCCTCTTTTTTTTTTTCACATGTGGTAAGGGATGTGGGACTTGTTGTTTCTGAGGTCTTCTGCAATTCTTGTGACTCCAGTGGACAATGAGGTTGTGATCAAAACAGAGTCTCTCCCCAAAGATAAATCTCCAGACTCAGATGGTTTCACTGGAGAATTCTTTCAAACACTTAAAGAATAAACACCGGTTTTATACAACCTCTTCCAGAAAACTGAGGAGGGAACACTTCCCAGCTCATTTTATGAGGCCAAATTGTCTTGATACAAAAACCAGACAAAGACAGTACTAAAAAAAGAAAACTCTAAACCAATATCTCTCATGAACTTAGATGCACAATCTTCAATAAAATATTAGCAAATTGAATCCATCATCATTATAAAACAATTATAAATATAAGAAGAATTACATACCGAGACCAAGTAGGATTTATTCCAGATATGCAGTCTGTTTCAATATTCAAAAGTCCACCATATCAAGTGGTCGATAAAGTTTAGATACTTTTAAGTTCACTATATCAACAGGCTAAACGATAAAAATCATATAATCTCATAAATTGGTACAGAAAAACCATTTGATAAAATCCAACACCCATTTATGATGAAAACTTTCATCAACTTAGGAATAAAGAGTAACTAACTCAATTTTACAAAGAGTATCTACAAAATCCCACAGTAAACATCAGAGTTGATGGTGAAAGACTGAAAGTTCTAGTCACTGCAATAAGGAAAGAAAAAGAAATTACAAGTATACTGAATGGAAAGGAAGAAACAAAGCTGTTTCTATTTGCAGATGACATGATTGTCTCTCAAGAAAATCCAAAAAAACCTACAAAAAGGTTAATAAAAACTCCTGTGACTGCTATATGAGTTCTGCAAGGTCACAGAATATGAAATCAACATACTAAAATTAATTACATTTCTTTTAAAAGTATATTTTATTGATTATGCTGTCATGGTTGTCCCAATTTATTTTCCCCACACAGTACCCCCTTTCCCTCCAGCAGTTCCACCCCCCTTAATTCATGTCCATGGGTCATGCATTTAAGTTATTTGGCTTCACTATTTCCTATATTATTCTTAACTTCCCCCTGTCTATTTTGTACCTACCAATTATGCTTCTTAATCCCTGCACCATTTCCCCATTTCTCCCCCTTCCCCCTCCTACCTGATAACCCTCCAAATGATCCCCATACCTATGATTCTGTTCCTATTATGGTTGTTTGCTTAGTTTATTTTTGTTTTTGTTTTCTAGGTCCTATTTTTGATAGTTGTGAGTTTGTTGTCATTTGAATGTTCATAATTTTGATCCTCTTCTTCTTAAATAAGTCCCTTTAACATTTCATATAATAAGGGCTTGGTGATGACGAAGTCCTTTAGCTTTACCTTGTCTAGAAAGCACTTTATCCGCTCTTGCATTCTAAATGATAGCTTTGCTGGATAGAGTAATCTTGGTTGTAAGTCCTTGCTTTTCATCACTTTGGATACTTCTTGCCAGCCCCTTCTTGCCTGCAAAGTTTCTTTTGAGAAATCAACTGATAGTCTTAATAGGCACCCCTTTGTAGGCAACTCTCTGCTTTTCTCTTGCTTCTGTTAAGATTCTCTCTTTATCTTTAACCTTTGGCATTTTAATTATGATGTGTCTTGGTGTAGTTCTCTTTTGGTCCAACTTGTTTGGGACTCTGTGTTTCCTCGACTTGTATGTCTTTCCTTCGCCAAATTAGGGAAGTTTTCCTTCATTATTTTTTCAGATAAGCACCCAATTTCTTGCCTTCCTCTTCTCCTTCTGGCACCCCTATGAACTGGATGTTGGTATGTTTAAAGCTGCCCCAGAGGTTCCTAAGCCTCTCCTCATTTTTGTTTTTGTGTGTTTTTTGCATTCTTGTTTCTTTTTTACGTTCTCATTGAATGTTTATTTCTTCCTTTTATTCCAAATTGTTGATTTGAACCCTGACTTCCTTCCCTTCACTGTTGGTTCCCTGTATATTTTTCTTTATTTTACTTTGGATAACCTTCATTTCTTCCTTTATTTTTTCCCCATACTCTATGAGTTCTCTGGGCATCTTTGTCACCAGTGTTTTGAACTCTTCATCTGCTAGGTTGGCTACCTCCATTTCATTTAGTTCTTTTTCTGGGGTTTTGTTTTATCCTTTTATTTGGGCTATATTTCTTTTTCTCCTCAATTTGGCAGCCTCCCTGTGTTTGTTTCAGTGTATTGGGTAGAGCTGGTTTTACTCCCTGTCTTAGCAGCATGGCCTATGTAGCAAAGGCACCTGTAAATTGTTTGGAGGGGAGCTTTAGGTAATTACCAGGGCGGGGTCACTTGCTTCACTGCTCTGTGGCTCTGTTTGTGGTAGGGCCTTGGAAAGGGGACAATGCCACTGCCTGGCTTCTGATGATTTTCCCAGTGCTCACCTCATTTTCAGTCACTTCACCCACTTCCCGTATCTAATCGGCACCCTTCCAGTTGCTGCCCTAATGTTTGCGTAAGTTTTAAGACTATGCAGGCCCTTTAAGTGGCGAAAATTCAGGAGTTTCTTCTGCTGCCCCAACCCCCACTGGTTTTTACAGCTAGAGATAATGGGGGTTTATTTTCTTGGTGCTAGAACCCTGGGCCATGGGGTCTGGCCTGCGGCTGGGATTGCTTCCAATTTTTACCCACCACTTGTGAATGTGAGACTGTCCATTCTGCCACAGTGGCTTGTCCAAGCCACATCATCTCTCCACCCCATTTCTCTGACTCTGCCCATCCTACCCATCTAGATGAATGTGGCTTCTTTAAATTCTTGGTTGTCAGACTTCCATGTAGCTTGATTTTTTGAGGGTTCTGGTTCTTATTTGTCTTTGAGATCTAGTTGTAGTTCTTTCTGTTGTTGGAGAAGGAGGTGAAGCACATCTACCTGTGCCTCCATCTTTATTTATTTATTTTTAATCATTCAAAAAATTTATTCATTAGAGAGAGAGAGAGAAACATTCCTTTGTTGTTTCATTTATTTATGCATTCATTGGTTGTTTCTTGTATGTGCCTTAACCAGGGATCGAACCTACAACCTTAGCATAGTTGGGACAATGCTCTAACCAACTGAGCTAGCTGGCCATGGTCCATATGCCTCCATCTTTACCAGAAGTCTAATTATCTCTCTATATGCTAAGAACAAACAGGGAGGAATTGTAATTTAAAATGCTATACCAAACCCTGGCTGGTGTGGCTCAATGCATTGAGCGTTGGCCTGTGAACCAAGTGTTGCTGGTTCAATTTCCCAGTCAGGGCACATAACTAGGTTGCACATCAAGTCCCCAGTTGGGGGTGCGAGTGAGAGACAACTACACAGTGATATTTCTCTCCCTCTCTCTCTCCTTTCCCCTCTCTCTAAAAATAAATAAATAAACAAATAAATAAATAAAATATTTTTAAAAAATGCTATACAAAGAAATGTTACAAAGAAAATGAAATACTTCGACTTCTGGCCAAGATGGATGCCTAGACTGACATGCTGCATCTCCCTCCAAAACTAAGAAGGAATACGACTACTTCAAAACTAGAAACAACCAGAAGTTCCAGAAAATCAGACTGCATGGAAGTCCAGCAAACAAAGATATAAAGAAGAGATATTCATCCAGACAGGTAGGAGGGGTGGAGCCGGGACAGAGAGGATGCAGTGTGGTGGTGGCAGCAGTGGCAGGCCAGCAGAAACTGCAGTCACATATTTTAAAAAGTCAGGAGGGACACCTGGAGAGCATTCCCAGCTCCTCACTGGACGTCGAAGCTCACAGTCCCAGCACCAGGGAAAATCTAGCCTCATTGCTTCTGACTGTGCAAACCAGTGGGGGTTGGGGTGGAGGCGGAAACTTCTGGTCTCAGCAGAGTCCCCTTGTTTAAAGGGTCCTCATGGTCCTAGAACGTCTGCAGAACCACCCACTCTGGGAACGACGACCAGGGCAGCAACTAGAGGGGCGCCAGTCTAGTTCAGAAGTGAAGGAGGTGCCTGGAAAAGGGGTGAGTGCTGGGAAGGCAGATTTATTCCCTCTCAGACCCCTCCCCCACATACAGCACCACAATGTGGTGAAACAGGTCACCCTGTACTGATGAATCCCTAAGGCTTCGGCCTTACAACGTAACAGGAGGGACAGCTGTACCTGGGATGCAGAGGCAAACAAACACAAGAGCCTGTCAGAATGAGGAGACAGAGAAGTACGGCCCAAGAGGGGGAACGAATCAAGGTTCCAGTGGGAGAACTAAGCGACGAAGAAATAGCCAACCTAACAGATGAGGAGATAGACAACCTAACAGACGCAGAATTCCAAATACTGATGATAAAAATGTTCACAGGCTTGACAGATATGCTTGAGAATGGCAAACTCATGAGAGAAGAAGTAAAGGTTATGCTAAGTGAAACGAAGGAAAATCCACACAAAACCAATGGTGAAGGGAAGGAAACTGGGGTTCAAATCAATGATTTGGAACATAAGGAAGAAAAAAACAGTCAACCAGTACAGAATGAGGAAGCAAGAATTGAAAAAAATGAAGAAAACTTCCCAAATTTTGTGAAGAAGGTGGACATACAAGTCCGGGAAGCACGGAGGGTCCTGGGCAAGCTGGACCCAAGGGGACCACACCAGGATGCATCATGATTGAGATGCCAAAGATGAAAGATAAAGAGAGAGTCCTGGGGGCAGCAAGAGAGAGGTGGAGAGTTGCCTATAGGATAGTGCCTATAAGACTATCAGCTGATTTCTCAGAGGACACTTTGCAGGTAAGAAGGGACTAGCAAACAGTATTCAATGTGATAAAAGGCAACCTGCAACCAGGATTACTCTATCCAGCAAAGCTATCATTTAAAATAGAAGGGCAGATGAAGTGCTTCCCAGACAAGGTGAAGCAAAAGGAGTTCATCATCACCAAGCCATTATTATATGAAATGTCAAAGGGACTTATTTAAAAAAAAGAAGATCAAAACTATGAACACTTAAATGACAACAAACTCACAACTATCAACAACTGAATATAAAAAATAAAAACAAAATCCAAATAAGCAAACCAGAACAGGAACAGATTCAAAGGTATGGGGATCATTGGGAAGGGGGAGGGAGAGAAATGGGGAAATGGTGCAGGGACTAAGAAGCATAATTGGTTGGTACAAAATAGACAGGGGAAGTTAAGAATAATTTAGGGAAAGGTGAAGACAAAGAACTTATATGCACAATCCATGGACATGAACTAAGAGGGGGTGGGATTGCTGGAGGGAAAGTGAGTACTGGGCAGAGGGGAGTGAAGGGGAAAAATATTGGAGGTACTGTAACAACATAATCAATAAAATATACTTAAAAAATAAAAAGAAGTTCCAGAAAATAAATGAAAGTCCAACATATGAAGTTATAAAGAAGTGGTGCTCATCCGGATGGGTAGGAGGGGTGAAGTCAGGGCAGAGAGGTCAAGCTGTGCTGGCGGCAATGGTGGCAGGACAGCAGTAAGCACAGACATCCATATTTAGGGGGAGGCAAGAAGAACCTGGGGAGCACCCCCGGCTGCAGACCAGACTTGTCAGCTTGTGATTTCAATGCCGGGGAAGGTAGACCCTCATTGCCCTGGACTGTGAGGCCCAGAGGGTATGGGGATGGAGGACAAGGCTCCCAGTCTCTTAGAGGAGAGTGAATGGCAGAAATCCATCTTGGACCCCCACCCCCACAGAAAATGCCACAGCGTAGTGAGAAGGGTTGCCCAGTTGTGACGAGTACACGGGTCTCTTCCCCCTATAGCATAGGAGGTGTGATAGCTCTGCCCAGGAAACAAAGATAAGCACAAAATTGTCAGGATGGCACAGATCATGATAGAGATCTCAGTGATGCAGCTGACCAGACAGCAAATATCTAACCTAACGAAGCAGCAGATAGGAAATCTTTCTAAGGCACAGTTGAGAGCTTTGGTTATAGAAATGCTTATAGACCTAACAGCAGATCTTAAACAAGACGGGGAAGGAATGAAGGCTAGTCCTGCTGAAATGAACAAAAACACATATGAAACTCATGGTGAGGGAAAGAAAACCAGGAATCAAATCAACAAATCAGAACATACAGAAGGAACAAACAGTCAACTAGTGCAGAAAGAGGAAATGAAAAGTGAGGAAAATGAGGAGAGGCTCAGAAACCTATGGGACAGCTATAAGCAGGCCAACATCCGAATCATAGGGTTGCCAGAAAGTGAAAAAGAAGAACTAGAAATTGAAAAGTTATGTGAAAAAATAATGAAGCAGAACTCCCCTAACTTGGGGAAGGAAATAGATCTACAGGTCTAGGAAGCACAGAGAGTTCCAAAAAAACTGGACCCAAGGAGAACCACACCAAGACACATTATAATCAAAATGTCAAAAATTAAAGATAAAGAGACAATCTTAAAAGCAGCAAGAGAGAAGAAGAGAATTACGTACAAAGGGTCCCAATAATACTATCAGCTGATTTCTCAAAAGAAACTCTGCAGGCAAGAAAGGACTGGCAAGAAATATTCAGAGTAATGAAAAGCAAAAACCTACAGCCATGATTACTCTATCCAGCAAAGCTGTCATTCAGACTAGATGGGCAGAGAAAGTGCTTCCAGGACAAAGTGAAACTGAAGGAGTTCATCAGACCCAAACCACTATTATATGAAATGTTAAAGGGACTTGTTTAGGAGAAAGAGGATCAAAACTATGAACATTAAAATGAAAACTGTATCACAACAACCAACAGCAGAAGCTAGGGAATCAAAACAAAGGCAAACTAAGTAGGCAACAAGAGTGGGAAAAAAATTATAGGTATGGGGAACATTATGGGGGGAGGTCAGTGGGGAGGGGGAAGGGGGAAAAGGGAGGGAGGTGGTACAGGAATTAAGAAGCATAGTAGGAGGGAGTGGAGTAGACAGGAAGATGTTGAGAAGAACTATATGCACAACCAATGGGCATAGACTAAGGGGGGACAACTGGAGGGAGGGGAGTCACTGGGTGAAGGGGAACAAGGGAAAAGAAATTGAGACAACCAACAGCATAATCAATAAAGCATATTTAAAAAAAAGAAAATGAAATACTTAAGTGTAAGCTTAAAACATGCATAAGATTTGTATGCTGAAAATTACTAAATGCTGCTGAAACAAATTTTAAAAGAAAACCTAAATGAATGTGGAGATATATTGTGGGCATTGGTTGGAAGACTCAACATAGCAGGGATATCAATTCTTCCCAAATCCTATAATTTCTATCAAAATTCCAGTAAGGTATTTTTGTAGACCTAGACAAGCTTATTCTAAGATTTAGATGGAAAAGCAGAAGGTCTAGAATAATTCTAACAATCTTGAAAATAAAAGAATAACTAGGGAGAATTATTCCATCTCATATGAAGATAAAGCAGGAGACCAGGATGATAGAAAAGAGAAATCAAATCCTGTTCAGCCCTTTCCTGACTGAGTAGAGATGGAACCTCAGAAAACTTCTCTTCGTCTCATAGCTGAAGCAATGGTGATCATGGGAACACTGGAAAGCCATAGAGGACACAGGAAGTCCTATTTCCCAGAGAAAATCCCCCGTCTTCTTTGAACTCTGTCATGAATAGCAAGGCCTTTAGTGAAAGGAACATGAAGTACTTGAGAGGGAGGTGCACCTGTAATATGAAGGCAGACTGATATCTTCTTGTTCCTGGTTGATGGTTGTGTGCTAGATCTTATCTTGGCCATAATATTTGCTCTTTTGCCTTCTGTGAACTCTCGTTTTAATAGGAGAAAGAAAAGGTGTAGAGTCTGCTTCAAGTTTAGGTTAAGAGGCAGGATTGAAATTGGGGCTACCTAGAACAAGTCACACACATCAGGAATTTCGGGGATGGTTAATTTCTAGATATTCTATTTGGCTCTTTTCCAAATCTGTCTGTTCTTTTCTAAAAATTTCCTAATTTTTTTCATTACAGGCTCTATTCTTTTACCTCTTTAGTAACTTTAAACTTGCTTGTTTTGCAGTATCTTTCAGATTGTTCCATCATTTCTGGTTCTTGGGATGCCAATTCATTGATTACCTATGTCTACCCAGGTGGTTCATTTCTTCTTGTGGTTTTTAAGTTTTTATTGTGTCCTCATCTTCAGCTAGGACTGTTTTATTCTCAGTGAGAGAAGTAAAGCCATTTTGCATTTGCTTTTGCCGGGGCTCCAGGGTTGAACAGAGCCTAGATGAACTTTTGTGCTAATTCCCTGGCCTAGAATTCTCATTATCATAGGGCAGGTAGTGGAAATTTGGATCCATACAGCATAAACTTGGTCTGGTAATTTCTTGTAGAAGAGTTCCCGTTCTCTGCCCACTCTCCTCCTGCTCCCTGTCTCAAGCTCTGAGACACAACAATCTTGCTTTCTGTTTCTCTGGACTGGTGGGAAGAGTGTTTCAAGTCCCTTTTGGGCAGCTTTACACAAGGTCTCAGTTCCAGCCTGTACCCAGGCCCAGTCCCCACCTCTTCCCTGACTGTCACATCAGGCTCATGTGACAGCTCTCTCAGGTTGTCAGTTACCCTCTTTTTTTTAAATTTATTTTTTATTAATTTATTTTTAGAGAGAGGAGAAGGGAAGGAGAAAGAGAGGGAGAGAAACATGGGTCAGCTGCCTCATGCAGGCTCCCAGCCGGGGATATGGCCCACAACCCAGGCATGTGTCCTGACCGGGAATAGGACCAGTGACCTTCCAGTTTGCAGGCTGGAGCTCAATCCACACCAGCCAGGCCAGTTCCCTCTTTGGTTCTGAAACATGATGATTTCCCTTCTCTTTTTTTTCTTTTTTTTTGGCCTTGGTTGTATATATATTGATATGTTTATATTCATATCTACCTATCTATCTACCTATCTAGAGTGATTTGGTTTACCCACATTTATGTATCTGTAGGGTCAGGAGACCCATTCCCATTAACCTAGTCCTACATGTTGTAAGAACCTCCTGTCTTTTGAGGAATCTGTTCAACAAAATAACTTCCAGAATACCCACAATATGTCTTGGGCTAAATATAAAGTCATGCCAGGATTCTTAATAAGCATAAATTTGTACTTATATGAGTAATTAAGAGATTTTGGCTTTTGATTAACTAGAACATTCTAATTACACCAACATGCTGAGTAATTCTGGTGAGTGTTTCATCACCTTAAACTTGACATTTCTTGTTGCAAAGGGGTAGGAATATCTTTGGTCTGAAAATTTTTCACTTGTGTTTTTCCTTCTCCAGGTAACATCTTTTCTCTCTGCAGGGATATAACTTATACCTCTAATCATAAACTTCATATCTACACACATTTGCCCCCTCACCCATCAGGAAACAGTTAAAAACTCGAAACTCACATCCTCCCAGAAGTCTTTCTGGATTAGTTCCTGTACTTGTCTCGCCCCTACACTTACTTTACTTGACTCACATAAAATTATTTTGCCTGCATTAACGTAAGAGTAGGTAAGTATTCCTGTTTTTCAGACATGTATCCAATAATCTATAATAACACAGGGCCTGGTGAGGGCATTATCGTGTCTTCTACTTTTATGCATATCTCACCAGGCCCAGGAAGGTATTCTGTACCCAAAGAGTATTTGGTTGTTTTGCAGACAGCTCAGATGAATATCCTCATCCTACTCTTTTGTTTCCCCATTTTATTGTATTTATTAGGGTGACACTGGTTAACAAAATTATAGAGGTTTCAGGTGTACAATTCTACAGTACATCATCCGTACATTGTATTGTGTGTTCACCACCCAAATCAAGTCTCCATCCTTGTCCTACTTGTCTCAGGACCTCCTGGTTGCCTCCAGCCATTTTGTCTCCAGAGGGCATCAGCAACTCAGGATCCCAATTTGAGAACTCAGAAGCTTTGTCTCTTCCCAGTACCAGCTGCTGAGCCCATGACCCAGACTAGGCAGGAAGAGCCCAGACCCTTGAATAGCGACGATATCAAGACAACCCTCCTTCCGGAAGCCAAGCGCTACTTTGGAGCCAGTGAGGCAATCAGGCCCCCAGCCCTGCTGGCATTTCCTCTTCTGGTACTCAGTGGCTCATTAAGGGTTGGAAGGCTTGGGTAGGGGCCAGGAGAAATGGGAACAGCTACTGGAATGAAAGGCAGGCGCCAGTGACTCTTTGGTTTCCAGGCTGGAAGCATTTCTAGGGAGGCAGCACCTCGTTTTCATATTGGGATTACACTGGAGGGACTTCCTTCCTGTAGCATATGGAGAGGACCCCAGATACGAGAAGCAGCTAAAAAGACAACCCCCTACTCTGTGGGATATGAGGTTGTCCCCCATTCCATAGGCTCCATTATATCTCTCTTTTTTTTTTTTTTCACTGTGTGGTTGCCTCTCACTCATGCCCCCAACTGGGGACCTGACATGCAACCTAGTAATGTGCCCTGACTGGGAAGCAAACCAGCGACACTTGGCTCGCAGGTCGGTGCTCAATCCACTGAGCCACAGCAGCCAGGGCTTCCATTATATTTCTCCACTATTCACAGATGGTGTCTGAGTACTCTCTCTGCTCCCTGCAAGCCCAGGAATTCCTTACTCCTGCCACACCATCCTGGAATGCCTTCCTAGCTTCTGGGACTGCCTTTGGTCTTAAGTGGCATCATGATATTGGAATTACTTTCTGATCGTGGGGGCGGGGGTAGATGTGAGTCCAGGCATGTGGAAAGTAAGGCAGGCCAACCCAAGCAGAGGAGCGTAACTAAAAAAATGAACGCTAAACAATGCTTAATTGCTCAAGCAAGACCTGGGTGGATACCGTTGCTGTCATGGTCCAGCACAGCATGGGGCTGAGTGGGCCACTTCTGCACAGGTCTTCCCTCTTCCTGTGTTTTCCACAGCTCTCGCTCCCCATTGCCCTACAGGATCCCTGGTCCGTGCCTCCATGGTACCTCCACACACCCCACAGATGGGACAGCTTAGCCAGAGGCAGCTAGAGAAGACTCCCCACCAACGTCTGAGCAGTTGCTGGTATTGAAGGTGGCTTCCCTTCCACTGCTCAACTTGTCAGCTTTCTCACATCCCTCACACAGGGCTCCGGAAAGCCTGGGGTGGGGGTAGGGGTGGGGGGCGGCAGGGAAGAGGGTGTGGACAGTGGGGTGGTGCAGCTCACGCCTTGATTTACCACTTTCTTTCCACTCTCAAGCCTCTTCCTTCACCCTAGGAGTTACTGAGGGAACAGAGAGGAGGTATGGTCCCTGGAGAAGACCTCCCCAGTGGGACAGAGGTTGGGCACAGTTGTCTGCTGGCCTGAAATTGGAGAAGTAGTGGGACAGGCAGTGGAGCTCTCAGGAGGGAAGTTTCTGTTTTTCGTCTTTTTTTTTTAATGTACTTGGGACACTGGGGAAAGTGGGGGGAAGGGTGCAGACAGGAAGCAGGGATTGGAAGCAAGGAAAAAACAGTAACTATCATTTGACTTGCTGCATTCCTAACCTTGGACTCATTCTAGTCTGCTCCCAATATAAAAGGAAAGGGGTGGGGCATCACTGGCTGCCTCAAAGACTCCAGATAGACTATTCAGACCCGGGCCTCTGGTGGGATGTGATGGAGTCAGTTGCAGTGGCCCTAAGGAACCTGTGCAAACTTGACTCATTACACAGAACCCAGAGACTCTTTAAGAGACTCCCAACTGACCTGCATTTCGCTGGCAGTGCTGGTCAAACCCAGACAGGTTCTTTCCTGGTCTACAATGAGTTTGGCACGTAAACACAATGCAGTTGTGAAAGGTTTAACATTCTGTAAACAACCCTGGTAGAGTTAACAAGTTAGTCTTATGGTTTCAGATCAGTCTTGGGAATCTCCAATCCTTACAACGATGCTTGGGAGCAAGCCCTGCCTTTGCCTCTACTGCTGTGGCATGAAAGCAGCCATGGACTCAGTGTGGCTGTGTTCCAATCAAACTTTATGAAGGCACACTTAAATTTGAATTTCTTATGGTTCTCATATATCATGAAATACTAACCACCCTTCTTTTTTAAATTTATTTTTATTTTTTTATCCTCACCCCAGGACATACTTTTTGCATTGCTTTTAGAGAGAGAGGGAGAGAGAGGAACATCTATGTGAGAGAGTAACATTGATTAGTTGCCCCTCTGCGCTCGCCCAGACCAGGGATTGGACCAGGGATCATATGTGCCCAGATCATGGATGGAATCTACAACTTGGGTATGTGGCCTGATCAGGAATTGGACCTACAACCTTTGGGTTATGGGATGATGCTCCAAGCCACTGAGCCACTCAGACCAGGGCTAACCACTCTCCTTTTTAAAAAAAATTGTGGTAAGAATACATCATGAATTCTATTATCTTAACAAATTTTAAGCATATAATACATTACGTGTTGTCAACTATAGGTCTTTTACTTGTTTTTTATTTTTTTAATTTTTTTTGAAGGACATTATTCTGTTTACCACAGCTAATGATGTCCAGCACTTTCTCATGCGTTTATTTGTCATCCACATATCCTCTTTAGCAATGTCTTTTTGTCATATTTGAATGGATTGATTGGGTGTTGTTTTGTTTTACTATAGAGTTATGAGAATTCTTTGTATATTTTAGATAAAAGATCTTTGTCGGATCTATTTCTTTTCATCTTTTAAAAAAAAATTGTTTTTCTATCACAGTTGTCCCACTCTTTTCCCCATTACTTGTTTTTTATGCTTTAAAAATGTAGAAGCTATTCTTAGTTCCCAGGCCATACAAAAATGGATGTGGGCCAGAACTCGCCCCTGGGCTGTGCTCTGCCAGCCTCTGGTCTAGAAACTTGGTCAATGACAGCCAGTTTGTTAGTTTCTGTTTCAGCTACCAAGAAACAAGGACAATGAAATCTGTGTTTGTGAACCCAAGGGCCCCTAGAGAAGAATCCCTAATCATTTTGGTTCTTTCTCTCTCTGTCAATAAACCCCAGTTTTTTTAGTTCCACATAAAAAGAGTCGATGAAGTTTCACTTTTGTTTTTGTATAAGAAGGTGGTAAATGTGTGCCAGCCATTTTATCACATGCCGAGCAGCCCCGAAACAACAGACGCTGGGAACCAACAGCTACGAAGCTGCTCAAGGACAGAGTCAGGTCCTTCACTTTGCAGAATGCATTTCCTCAGTCTGTCATGGCACTCACTGAGGCAGGCAGATGGGTCCTTGCTGAGGGCAGGGACCTGCATCTTGGTCTTCACCCATCAGCCAGATCTCTAGAAATTTACAGAACTGGAGGAATCCTCTTGTACACTCAATCCCATCACCTCTGCCACAGGCAGGCACTGGTGGCTTCCAACATGGTGCCATGAGCCCTGAGTTCCTTTCTGGTACACATGTTTCCTGACCTCAGGTCCTCGATTTCTTTTCTTTTTTCTCCAAGAAGATAAGGCCACCTATCGCTGGCAGAAAAGCAGATTTGAAATGGAAATCTCCCTTTATCTTTTCTACCATGATCTAATGGCTCCTACTCTTCCACTGGTTTCAGAGGGTTGGAATCCCCAAAACAAACCCACTCATCTGGTCAGTGCCTTGAGCAGATTTGCATTACTGGGTTCAGCTCCACATCAAGGATATTATTAGGAGTTTCTTTGTAAATGGTTGGCTGGTCGCCATTCAGCTGCTTGAACTTCTATCATTTCCCTAAATAATATACCCATGCAGAGAACCCTAGCTGGTAGCAGGGTGGGATTGGGTCCATGAGCGCCAGGGACTGGAGTTCTCAGATGTTCTTCACGTGGAAGAACCGGTGTTCTTGTGGGCAGCAGCCTCATATCTCAGCTGAGTTTGATTCCTTAAGGTTTCCCTCGGCAAGCCCAGAACAACTCAACAGCTACCCACCACTTAATTAAAAACAACAACAACTCTGAAGACCATCTTTACACTCCGCAACACTGACCAAATAATTCTTTGAAGCACCTACCGCTTAAAGCCACTGTATCTCGGCTCATGCTGTTCCAGGCTGTTCCCTCTACATAGAATGCCCTCCTTCCTTTGATCTGGCTAATGGCATCACTTCACAAAGAAAGCCTTCCCTTACCCCACCCCTCTCAGCAGAGCTAAATGTCCTTCCTCTCTGCTCCCTCTACATATCTGATTTTACATTTCTTCCATGCCTATCACAAGCCCTTCATCAGCCACATCACACCTGACTTGAAGCTGGACTTAAAAAAAGCAACATTGATTAAAGATTAGGAAATACGGTTTTACATCTTCTAGCCTTAATGATGAACTTCTCGAAAGGTGTACTGTGAGGCTTAAAAGACTAGCTATACCTAGTTTGAGGCCACTATGATTAGTATGAATTTAAAATTCTAGTTTCCAAGCCAAGTTAGTTGTACTATTTCATTAGAAAATACAAAAATAACTTTTGAATTATTGATAAATAAATTATTTAAAATATTATTTATATGCATCTCATTATTCCAAGATTTCAATATTTGTGCCTGTCTTGTAATAACTATTAACATATAGACCACTGAAAACAGTGTATAGCATATCATAAGCAATCAATGATTGTTAGCCAATTTTAAATGCAAATTCAAAAATTTTAGTTTTTTACATATATACACAATGTATAGAGAAGATCCATACAGAACATCATTTTTTTTTACTGAGATATGAACATTAAAAAACATTTTGATGTTCTGGACTGTAAGTTCCCGAAGGGGCAGAAAGTGCATGTTAACTATCTTTTATTTTTCCTAAGCATATAGCATGGCACCGGGCATATAGGAGGCACTGAAAAAACAACCGAACATTATCCTGAGCTGTGCACCTTTTGTAAGCCAGCCACGCAAGTTTATGTGGAAGGTGAATAGGTCACAATAAATAGAGGACAGCTTTAGAAGTAAAAAGGGGTAAAACAAACAGACTTGTGCTGTGGGGGCAGAGGGAGCGGAGCTAAGTGGGCATGCTTTCTGTCAGCAGCAAAAAGCTGGCATGAAAGCGGCCTTTCCACCTGTGCTGGAGTGGTGGGTCCTCCCCTCTTTCTGCTTCTCCGGGGATCCTGCTCTCTGTCTGACCAGCCTGGAGGGGCCAGGCTGTTCTCCAGCACCACCTGAGTCTTGGCATTCCAACTGAGAGCAGCTGGGCTATAAATAAAGATCTTTTCCTTCTAGCTCATTTGTAACAACATAGCAACTGAGGCTTTTGTTTTGTTTTGTTTTCTATGTTTTCTTCCACTTATTTTTATTAATACTTTTTCATAAATGTTACCAATTCTGTATTTGGTATTCTGTATGCCCTAACTTCCTTATTTATTTATTTATTTAACATTTTGACCTTCTTTATCCATTTCTTTCACTGCCACCCCCACCTCTGGTAACCATCAATCTATTCTCTGTATCTGTGAGCTTGGTTTAAAAACAAATTTTTTAAAGATTCCATATATAAGAGAGACCATAGATATTTGTCTTTCTCTGTTTGACTTATTTCACTTAGCATAATGCCTTTGAGGTCTAGTTATGTTGTCTCAAATGGCAAGATTTTTTTCATTTTTATGGCTGAATGATATTCCATTGTATACATGCACCATAATTTCTTTATTCATTTATCCATCAGGGGACGCTTAGCTTGTTTCCGTATCTTAGTTATGGTAAATAGTGCTACAGTGAACGTGAAGGTGTACAAATCTTTTTGAGTTAGTGTTTTTATTTTCACTTTATATTGTGGACTATTTCAAACACACACAAAAGTAGAGAGAATAGCATCAATATTTCCCCTTCCAAGTACCGACTACCCACCTGCCAGAATGGCCAATACATGGCCAGTCTTGCTTCACTTATAATGTCTTGGATGGTCTCATATTTTTATTCATATTTTATAAGATTTTTTAATTGTGGTAAAGCATATATAACATAAAATTTGTCATCTTAACCACTTTCAGATGAACACTAGTGGCATTAATTATATTCACAATGTTGTACAATTATTACCACTATCTATTTCTAAAAATTTTTTTTATCATCCCAAACAGAAATTCTGTTCCTGTTGAGCAATAACTCTCCTTCCCCCTGATCTCAGCCTCTGGTAATTTCTAATCTACTTCCTGTCTCTATGAATTTACTTTTTCTAGATATTTCATATAAGTGGAATCATACTGTACTTGTCCTTATGCATGTTGCTTATTTTACTTAGCATCATGTTTTCAAACTTCATCCATATTTTAGCATGTATCAGAACTTATTCCTCCTTAAAGCTGAATAATATTCCATTGCATGTATACATCACATTTTGTTTATCCATTCATCTGTTGATGGACACTGGGTTGTTTACACCTTTTGATTGTTGTAAGTAATACTTTAATGAACATAGGTGTACAAATATCTGTTTGAACCCTGCTTTCAATTCTTTTTTTAAAAGACTGTACTTATTTATTTTTAGAGAGAGAGGAAGGGAGGGAGAAAGAGAAGGAGAAAAACATCAATGTGTGGTTGTCTCTCATGCACCCCCAACTGGAGACCTAGCCTGCAACCCAGACATGTGCCCTGACCGGGAATTGAACCAGGGACCTTTTGGTTCACAGGCTGGCACTCAATCCACTGAGTCACGCCAGCCAGGGCTACTTTCAATTCTTTTGGGTACATACCTAAGAATGGAATTGCTGGGCCATGTGATAATCTATGTTTAACTTTTTGAGGAATGGCCAAACTGTTTACCATGACTGAAGGGTAAATGACTGAAGGTTCCCAATTTCTCCACATCTTCTCCAATAGTTATTTTCTATTTAAAATAAATCATAGTCATCCTAGTAGGTGTGAAGACACATCTCATTGTGGCTTTGATTTGCATTTCCCTGATGTTGACCATCTTTTCATGTTCTTACTGGGTATTTGTATATCTTTTTTGGACAAATATCTACTTAAGTCCTTTGCCCATTTTAAAATTGGGTTGTTTAACAGGGTGGGGACTGACTGTAGGAGCAGGGGTGGGCTGGGCAGGGGAGAGCAATGGAGGAAAATTGGAACAACTGTAACAGAACAACAATAAAAAAGTTAAAAAAAATAAAATAAAATTGGGTTGCTTATCTTTTTGTTGTTAAGTTGCAGGAGTTCTTTATATATTCTGGATATTAAACTTTTATTAAACATATGACTTACAAATATTTTCTCCCATACTGAGGATTGTCATTTCACTTTCTTGATAGTGTTTTTTGATGCACAAAAGTTTTAAGTTTTAATCAAATTCAATTTATCTATTTTTCCTTTGATGCCTGTGCTTTTTAAGTGTAATATTTTAAAAACGGTTGCCAAATCTAAGATCATGAAGACTTGCCCCTTGGTTTTCCTTTAAGAGTTTTGTAGTTTTATTTCTTAAATTTAGATATGAATATTATCTATTTTTAGCTCATTGTTATATATGGAATGAGATTCAGAGGTATATTGTTATAAAGCAGCTTATATAGTGAGGAGACAGTGACTATTCTTTGCAGTGATTGGTTATAATATAAAATTTTTCTTAAATGATAGCAAATTGGTTAGTGGTTACCTCATATAAAGTTTAGGGAACAGTTTAAATTTCACTTACAGTTTTCAGAGACATGAGCAAGAAGTGATACAGGTCAAATTAGTCTCGCTTGTCTTGCAAAATAAGCAAACTAAACTTTGCTGTATGACTAACCTGGTTTTGTTCTGCTCAGGGAATTTTGTGTTTGATTTTAACAGGTGTAATGTAAAGGCCCAACATTGTGCTTTTCCATGTGAATATCCAGTTTTCCCAGCACCATTTGTGGAAGAGACTGTTCTCTCCCTATTGAATGGTTGTCCCCCTTCTTGACTATCGCTCAACCTTGTGAAGGGTTATTTCTGAGCTCTCGATCTTATTCTGTTGGCCTATATACTAATCCTTATGCCAGTACTATGCTGTTTTTTAATTTGTTGACTTTAGAGAGAGGAAGGGGGGGGGAGTCAGGGGGAGAGAGAGAGAAATTGACTTGTTTTTCCACTTATTTATGCATTCATCAGTTGCTTCCTGTATGTGCCCTGACCAGAGATGGAACCTGCAACTTCAGCATATGAGGACGATGCTCTATTCAACTGAGCCGCCCAGGCAGGGCCACACTGTTTTGATTGCTTTGTAGTAAGTTTTGAAATCAAGAGGTATGAGTTCTCCAACTTTGTTCTTCTTTTTCAAGATTGTTTTGGCTATTTGAAATCCCTTGAGATTTTGTATACATTTTAGGATGAGTTTTTCTATCTCTGAAAAAAAAAAAAAAAAAAAGCCTAGGGATGCAACATATAAAATCAATGTACTATGTGACATTAATAGAATTAAGGGTGAAAAACACATGATCATTTTAACTGATGCAAAAAAGGTTGATGGTAACAAAATCTACTGGATTTTTACATAGATTGCAATGAATCTGTATATTGCTTGAGGTATAATAGTATTGTCATCTTAACAACATTAAACCTTCCAATCCAGGAACATGGGATGTTTTTCCATTTATTTCTTTCAGCAATTTGTAGTTTTCAGTGTACCAGTCTTTGGCCTCCTTGGTTAAGTTTATTCATAAATATTTTATTCTTTTTGATACTATTATAAGTGAAATTATTTTCTCAATTTCCTTCTGGATTGTTCCATGGTAGTGTATAGAAATACAACTGATTTGGAAGCTGTACGAGGGAAAGACTCCCTTTAAATGTTCCCAGAGAGGGCTCATCGCAGTCATTTAGGCTGGTGAACTAAGTGATAAAATTACCCTTGGAGGAGGTGAAAGTGGATGAGGGTCCTAGGGGCAAGTCAGTTAGGGAAAGAGGGTGTTGTTCAAGGAAGTTTGTGGTGGAATAGCCAGCCTTGGGATAGAGAAACCTTATTGGTAGAAAGGTATTACCTTTGGTTAACTTCAAAATGAGAGGTGAGAACCAAATATAATGAGTATCAAGCCTTTAAGTTTGAATGTAACTAGGAAAGAATGAACAAACGAAGGGAAAGCATCCAGGACCGAGACTGAGAACGGTGAGTAAATGCCAGTAGGCCCCTTTCCCAAGGTGCCTACATATTAACCAAAGCAGACCAGGCAGCTTAAAGAAGCCACACCAGTCTGGCATCTCTACACTTCTGTGTATGATAGTCCTATCATCTGGGAGGCTGTTTCTTCTTTTCTGTGCCTTTCCAAGTCCTGCTCATTTGTTAACACTCAACTTCAATTCCCACCTTCGTGAACGTTTTTCTGATTACCCTTATCTGGAAGTGATTTCTTCTTCCTTAGGACCCAGCTATCACTGGTGTTCACCTCCCTCCTTCTGTCCTTGCCATTTAGCAGAGATTCTCCTGTGTTTAAGTCTTGCCTTCTAGAGCAGAATCTGTTTGAGGGTAGCAATCATACCTGATGCCTCTTGGTATCTCCCAGCACCTGGCCTGGTGCCCTGCACACGGTGGTGTGCACTGAGTGCTGACTGAGGAATAAGTCATCGTTTCAATAGGGCAGACAGACGTTCTTTCTCAGCCACCCTCTTTCAGGAGAAGGACTTGCTTGAGGAGTTTCCCTGGGACAAATGACAGTGAACATGGAGAAGTGGCTACCCAGGCACTCATTCCCTCTGAGCAAAGAGGGCTGGGCTGGTGCTGGGTTTAGGCTGCTCTGCCTGCCTTGCTTTAAAAAGACTTTCCCACAACAGATTCAGGACCTGAAGTTCTGCCGCGTTAGCACCACGACTGAGAGGAGAGTGGTGAGGAGATGCAGCCAAGCATACAGGTCTCTGACCTGGTTCCGCTCTGCACTTTTTGCAGCAAGGGGGTTTGGTGGTTCGTTCCCAGCTCAACACATGGAGTGTGCCAAAACGGGGTACTAAGTGGGCTTTGGTGCAGGGTGTGGACTTGCGTGTCTGAGTGGGTGGACCTGGGCTGGGTGCACATGTCTGTGCATAGGAGCGTGAAGATTCTTTTAGTGGGAGCGGTGTACACCTGAGTATCTGAGTTTCTGTCGATTGTGTGGATGCATCTCTGAGTCTGTGTGACTGATGGTGGAGAGTCCTTGTCTACACATGTGTGTGTCGTGTGATTGTTATACTTGTGCCCATCTGTGTGTGTGACTGTATGTGAGGGCGTCGCCATCCGAGTTTGTGCCTTGCTGGGTGTGTGCCTCAGTATGTCTCACCTTCAAGTGTGTATGTATGGCCATTCAAAGTGGCTCTCCAGCTGGTTCCTAAGAAAAATGGCTCCTGCTTGTCCCGAGACCCTAACTTTGACCACATGAAACAGATTCCAATGCGTTCATTGGGTCCTCCTTCTCCTTCTTGAGATGGGGATGAAGGCATGGAGGAGGCTGGTGCTGCCCCTCGCCAGGGCTCTTTTCCTTCGTAATGCCACTTGTTTCTCGTACTGTGTGGTCCTGGTCAGGCCTTGGAGCTGCAGAAGCCCTGGGCCTTGAGTTCCCATGGCATCCTTTGGAATATTTCAATGAGATCTAAATGCCAAAAAGGGAAGACCTTTTTATTTCTATATTGATTACTTACTTAATTAATTAATTAATCAAAGGGAGGACCTTTATAGAAACCCAGGGATGCCTTCCACTCCCCCACTTCCCAGGAGAGAGCTGACATTTCCAGCACTTTCTTTTCCTTCTTGCCTCCCTGCTCCCCACCCTTTTCAGGATCTCCTTACTTTGGGCTTGTAGATAAACCCTGCCTCTACAAACAAAGCCATCCTTCCTGCTCTCAGGGGAGCCCAGCTGCACCCTGGCCCCTGTTGGGCCACCACTCAGAGGTCTCCCCTTCCTTCACCCATTCTTCTTCTACACCCTCCTTCTCGACTGGATTAACCCTTTCATCTTCTCCAGGAAGCAGAGGATGTCAATGTTAATTACTGGCTTTTTGTCTCCAGCCCTCCCTGCATCTCCTCCTCACTATCTACACTCTCCACCCCCTCTCCAGCACAGAAGGAAGAATAAGCTGCAGTTAAAGGCCAGAGGGAACATTTCAGGCTGAAGACCCAGGAGAACTGGTTTCTTTTCCCAGCTCCATCACCACATTTTCTTTGTGACCCTGAACAGTCTCCTCACTAAATCTTATTAGCATGATTTGTAAAAAGAACAGGATCCTGCTGCCACCAGTATCTTGCAGAGCATCTGTGGAGCACCATTTTCTCAGGAGCCCAGGACTGTTGGGGACCAGCTCAGGCATGAGGTGGGCAGGATGAGTGACCCAGGATTGGGTTGAATGCAATGATCTTACTAGTGGGAAAGGGCCGTCTGGGTCTGCACAAGGTGGGTGCTGAGTAAAAAGTACAGCAGGCTCTCCTCAGAGATGTCACCATGGTGTGCGCTTCCGTGGTTTCTTTCCCATCTCCACCATGAATACAGCTGCCCTACCCAGCGGCTGTGCCCAAAGCTGCCCACCACAGCACTGGCAGGAGTGCCTTGGGAGAACAAAGTGAAACACATCCCCTTCTATGTGGCTGGGAGTCCCCTATCTGGGCGCAGGGTCTCAGTCCTAGTCCGCTCTCCATCAACATGCTTAACGTGGGGACTGGTGCAGGGGAAAGCGTACCCAGTGGTGACTGGGAGGCTGACAGCCCACCAGCAAGTCCTCCGGTGGTGACTTAGGCTGAGTGGCAGGCTTGAGGAGGTCTCCTCCTGCTGTTTCCCACGTATCAGGAAAGGGGAAGGCAGTCCTCTCCTGACTTGAAGCAAATGCTTTGTCTCCTCTTGAGAGTTAAAAAAAAAAAAAAAAAAAAGTGGCACTTACCCCATCATGATTTCTTCAAAAACAGGAACCACTTCCCTTTCCCCCTCTCACAGCCTCTCCCCTGGCATCTGGACCTTGACCCACCCTAGTTTCCTGATGGGCTTCTGACCATCCAAAAGGGCTTGTGGGGCTCCTCTTCCTTCTCTTTCCAGCCACAAAGCTCCTCGTTCCTGTCGTAATTGGAAGGGTCTAATTACTCAAGACATTGGTTTCCCTGTTGGAGGAGACACCGTCCTCACTGTTTTGCACTCGTTCCTTCTGAGTGCCAGCCACCGTTCCTCAGCCCCAGCTTCCCAGGGGGAAAGATGTCGGTCTACGGGAGAAGGGACCAGAGTGTGTTCAGAGTGAGTACCAGCCTCTTTTTGAGCCAGACAGGCTCCAGGCTTGCATGAGCTCTCCCTCCCAGGGGAGAGTGGGGGAGAGCCCACGGCTCCAAGAAGCATGGATGACGTGGCCTCTTCCATGCTGCCTCCATCTCCCAGTCAAAGAAAAGGCCTTGCAAAAAAACCAGCTACAGCAGCACTCCTGTGTGACTTGGAAGGTGATGGGAGAGGTTTATCTGCAGGTTGGTGGGCACCCTGTCCACCTCTCTCCCAGTCCCACTGGCTTTATCTCTCTCCATGAGGCATCCTCTGAGGGAGAGGGTGCCTTACTGGATCCCAATAAAGTCTTGTCTGGTCTGCAAGTAGGATGTGTGACATTTCCCAGCTCCCGGGTGCAGCTTCTCCAATAGTCAAGGAGTTTGATGATTATTCTAAGAGACCAGAACAAAAACTCCACGGTAAGCTAGGGAGAAGAGGCGCAGAGTATATGAATGGGGGTGGGGTGGGGGGACCCTTCCACCTAGTTTTTGCTCTCTTCCAAGAACTTTAAGGCCAGAAGGGAAAGATATAAATTATAGACTATAATACTTCTAACATGTGTTGTCTTTGATGAGGTGCAAGGCTGCAGTCACCTGAGCTCCTGAGTTTCTTTCTATCCTGTTACATAAATGTGCACACAGATAAACACACATACATGCAGTCAGCTATGAGGTGCATAGGACAAACCACAAGCTACAACTCCTGTGCTATTAGAACTTCTGCTGCCTCTTCTGCTTCTGCTGACCACATAATCTAAGTCATAGATCATCATACATCTACCCCTGATGCAACAGGATAACTTGCATCTTTGGAGCCCCCAACAAATAAACAGCAGCCCGGTGGCCTGAATTCAGTAGATTCAGAGGCCCTCATTCACTGTCTGCTTCCAAGGGCACAGAACAAAGGTCATCTGGGGGCCCAGGGCCAGGATCAACCTCCCTCTGGGCAACATACGCTTCTGTTCAGAGTTGGATGACCTCTGTAGACCAGGCAGCGCTATATCCCTAGGGCCAGTCATTAGGATGACTTCCCAAAGCAGCAGGTCATTTGCCTCCAAACCCTGGCTGGCCATCAGAAAATGATGACAAGAGTGTAAGTCGGTATTTTGCCTGGGAAGGGTAATTTAGTAATACCTTTTAAATTTGCAAAAGTAGATGCATTATGATATAGTGATTCTATTTGTAGGAATTTATTCTACAAATATACTATGCACATACAAAATGATATGTGAACAAGTTCACTGTAACATCATTTATTAGTAAAGATTGAGAGAAAGTTAGATGTCCATGAGTAGCCAACCAGTTTCATGGATTATGGTATATCCATACAGTGGAATACTAAAAATAGGAAGATTTTGTGTATTGGTATGAAAGGGTCACAGATATAGATTGTTAAATTAAAATAGTGTGCAGAACAGTGGGTACATTTTACTACTATTAGTGTAGAAAAGAAAGGACAAAAGCACATCTATTTGTATTGACTCACTTATATATAAAATATTACTGGAAGGATAAACAAGAGAGTAATGGTGGTTACCTGCTAGGAACATAAAAACCAGGATGAAGCCATTTTGTATGGTTTTGCATGCATTTTGTATAGTTTGATCATTGACAAATTACCTATTCAAAAGATTAAATTTAAAAAGAAACCAAAGTGGCAAAAGGAAGAGCCTTTCACTCTGTCATCAGTGTGGGCTACGGGAAGAACGTCCCCCCACCCCTACTCCAGCAGAGGACTGAGTGCACCAGGTGCTTCAAGGTTGCTCTGCTGGCTCATAAAAGCCTCCACTAACCGAGGCCTGGAATTCTTCTTCTCACAGCCTCCTGTGGTTATTGGCATAACCATTTCCCCAAACTCAGGTACATTTACATAATTAGGGGATTTTGGGGGGGGGGGGATTTTTTTAAATTTAAACATTTTTACACACTTCTTCAGAATAACAAGGTCAACCTCTAAAATAACAGGCATTCTTTAAAGTTGCTTGACTTCCTGGCACCCCTTTCCCTTCCCCCACCAATCCTGAGTCCTGGAAAAAAAAATTGGTGAATGGCATGCATTTGTTTTAGAGATTACTCTTTAAGAATCTTATGACACCCCTTTGAGATAACTGGCAACACTCTGGGGTGTTGCAAAAACAACTTGGGAGTGACTGCCTTGATGATCAGCAAGAGGCCCCAGCCAAGACTCAGGCCAAGTGGGGCCTCCACCACTCAAACCTGGGGCAGGGTTTGGTGTTGAGCTCTTCACCTGCACTGCTGAGGCTTTTCGTTGGAGCCCAAGGTCTGCTTGGGGGACTGCCTGGGCACAGAAGCCATTTACTTGGGAGCCACTGACAAACCCAGTTCATGGGTGAGCTGCTGGGTCCCTGGGAGATGAAACTGGTTTTTTTTCCTCAGAGATAATTTTAGGTCCTCATTTCCCTTCCAATCTTTCAAACTCCCAGCCCCTGGCTCAGCCTCCCAGAGGGATTGCTTAGACTAGTGACTATACAGTGTTCTTTTGAAATATAGAGCTGTTCAAAAGAGACATGCTAGGGCATGGCCCTGGAGGCATTTTCTATGATAATTTTTCCCCTTTTTGTTGCATTGTTTCAGAGGAGGAAGCAAGACAGCTCAAGTCACTTCTGACAGGACTTAACAGAGGTATCATATCTTCCTGATCCTGACCTTGAACCCAGGGGCTTATTTTCCAGCTTCACCTCCCCACACCCAATTTCAGAGGAATTGGCTTAGAGATTGGAATAGCTTTGCTGGCAGAACCAGCTTTAAGGGTGGGGAAGGGTAGGAGGAGCGGAAGTAGGCTCTGGGCTTCTTCAGGTGGAGGGAACCTCTAATGAGACTGTATGAGTGACTTCCAGAGCACCGAAACACCAGGCCTCTCATTCCATACACTCAGCCATGCCACATGTGAATTTTTTAATTCGATGTCTTCTAATTTTTAAAAGTTCACGAATATAATCTTCAAGAAAATAGAGTGAACACATTCCCATTGGGATGGTGGTGATGGAAGATTTTTGAATAGTTGGGGTGATATAGACAAACCTCAACCTCAAACCCATTCATTTGTTTTTAACATGTCTTTACAACAGAAGATTTTTTTTTAATTTCAAAGATTTTATTATTTTTTTAAAGACTTTATTTATTTATTTTTAGGGTGAGGGGAAGGGAAAGAGAAAGAGAGAGAAAGAAACAATTATATGTGATGGTTGCCTCTTGCATGGGCCCCAGATGGGGAACCTGCAGCCCAGCCATGTGCCCTGACCAGGGAATCCAACCAGCTTTCTGGTACTAGCCCAACAACTGAGCCACACCAGTCAGGACACAACAAAAGATTTTTTCAGAGAAAGGGCCCATCTAGATAATTTCGCTTTTTCACAAGATGGGACCCAAAGCAAAGTAGGAAACCCCTGCGCCTCCCAAAGCCGAAGTCAAGGCAAAGGCTTTGAAGGCAAAGAAAGCAGTGCTAAAAGGCGTCCACAACCACACACACACACACAAAAAGAAGATCCACAAGTCAGCCACCTTCCAGAGGCCCAAGAAACTGTAGCTCAGGAGGCAGCCTAAATATCCTCAGAGAGCGCCCCCAGGAGAAACAGGCTTGACCGCTCTGCCATTATCATCAAGTTCCCCTGACCACCAAGTCAGCCATGAAGAAGACAGAACAATACACTTGTGTTCATTGTGGATGTCAAGGCCAACAAGCACCAGACCAAACAGGCTGTGAAGAAGCCCTGTGACTTTGATGTGGCCGAGGGCAACACCCTGATCAGGCCTGATGGAGAGAAGAAGGCATATGTTCACTTGGCTCTTGACTAGGATGCTTTGGATGTTGCCAACAACATTGGGATCATCTAAACCAGTGGTTCTCAACCTTCCTAATGCTGTGATCCTTTAATACAGTTCCTCATGTTGTGGTGACCCCAACCATAAAATTATTTTTGTTGCTACTTCATAACTGTAATTTTGCTACTGTTATGAATTGTAATGTAAATATCTGATATGCAGAATGTATTTTCATTGTTACAAATTGAACATAAAGCATAGTGATTAACCTCAAAAACAATATGTAATTATATATGTGTTTTCCGATCTTAGAAGACCCCTGTGAAAGGGTCGTTTGACCTCCAAAGGGGTTGCGACCCACAGGTTGAGAACCATTGATCTAAACTGAGTCCACCTGGTTAATTCTAAATATAAAAATTTTATACTATAAAAAAGAAAAGAAAATGTCAAGGTAGAAAGGTGTGTGGGAGAGGCAATGTGAATGGGGGAAGATGGGAAAATCGAAATTCTCAGCATCCCAGGCTACATGAGGCCAAATCCAAATTCAGATAAAGGGACAATGATAAAGGCTCCTGAAAAACGGCAACTTTCCCCAGTAGCTGGGGGGGGGGGGGCAGAACAGAATAATGGACGGTAAGTGAAATAGAAGGAAAGAGGACAAATTTCACTGCAATGACCTCTTGGGAGGAGAGAGGATGCTGATTGCCCTCTATTACTTAACGTACCGTATCTCAGCGGAGGGAACCCAAGCAGCTGAGGGGCTACTGTGGATGGAAAGGGTTACCTTTCCTCAGACACGGCAAGCCGGGAGGCCCGGAAACCAGTGCTGACCAATGCTGTGCAGAGTGTGTGGAACTGGTCATGGCAGGAGTGGGCACATCGTGGGAGAGAAGTCAGGGCCGCCGTTCTCCAGATTTGTCTAAAGGAAAAGCCAGTCGCCCATCTCGCTTCCCTCCCTGTCCTCCAGTTCCCCCTCCTGGTGCCAAGTGTTGAGACTATTGGCCGCTGCCCCTTTAAAGGGCTGCCACTCCCCCGCCCCCAGCGGTGGCACCAAGTTGTGTGGGGTGGGGGTATACGACGGGGGACGGGACAGGGTAGGCTAAGTTTTCTCTCGCAGTCAACTAAGGAAGATGGCCCAGGCCTGAGAGATCGCTCCCACGCCCCGCTACCCCCTCCTCTGAGCCGCATGAGCTGGGAGCTCCCTTCCCTTTCCCTGCCGCCCCTTGCACGACGTGGGAATGGCTCCGCGGCCAGACGGGAACAGCTCTTTGGCCTCGTGGCCATATGCCCCTACCCTGACGCCCAATACTGCCAACACGAGCGGGCTGTCAGGGGTGCCGTGGGCAGTGGCACTGGCGGGGGCGCTGTTGACTCTGACCGTGCTGGCCACCGTGGGAGGCAACCTGTTGGTAATCGTGGCCATCGCCCGGACACCGAGACTCCAGACCATGACCAACATGTTCGTGACTTCTCTGGCCGCAGCCGACCTGGTGGTAGGACTCCTGGTTGTGCCGCCGGCGGCCACCTTGGCGCTGACTGGCCACTGGCCTCTGGGCGCCACTGGTTGCGAGCTGTGGACTTCGGTGGACGTGCTGTGTGTTACCGCCAGCATCGAAACCCTGTGCGCCCTGGCGGTGGACCGATACCTGGCCGTGACCAACCCGCTGCGCTACCGCGCGCTGGTCACCAAACGTCGAGCCCGGGCAGCCGTGGTCTTCGTGTGGGTCGTGTCCTCCGCGGTGTCATTTGCTCCCATCATGAGCAAATGGTGGAGTGTAGGGGCTGACGCTGAGGCGCAGCGCTGCCACTCCAACCCGCGCTGCTGCGCCTTCGCCTCCAACATGCCCTACGCGCTGCTTTCCTCCTCCATCTCCTTCTACCTTCCCCTGCTTGTGATGCTCTTCGTCTACGCGCGAGTTTTCGTCGTGGCTACGCGCCAACTGCGCTTGCTGCGTCGGGAGCTGGGCCGCTTCCCGCCAGAGCAGTCTCCGCCGGCTCCGTCTCAATCTCTGTCCCCAGCGGTGCACTCCTACGATCGCAGGCCGGCGCGCCTCCTGCCTCACCGGGAACACCGGGCCCTGCGCACCTTGGGTATTATCATGGGTACCTTCACTCTTTGCTGGTTGCCCTTCTTTGTGGCCAACGTGGTGCGTGCCCTCGGGGGCCCCTCTCTGGTTCCCAATCCGGCTTTCCTCGCCCTCAACTGGCTAGGCTATGCCAACTCTGCCTTCAACCCGCTTATCTACTGCCGAAGCCCCGGCTTTCGCTGCGCCTTTCGCCGCCTGCTGTGCAGCTGCCGGCCGGTGAAGCAGCCCGCCGCTGACTCCCCTTCCTGCACCGCTGCGGCCCTGACCAGCTCTGCGGAGTCCAGGCAGTGCCCACCGCTCGACGGGTAGGTACCCCAGGCAAAGGGGCCGACAGCTCAGGATCCGGAAGCATTCGGTGTCTCCTCTGGCCAATTTTTTTAGTTTGGGGTTTGGTAGAAGAAGGTGGAGCTGGGGAGAGGGACACTGCATTGAAAGGCGAGGAAGACATGGATTAGGGAACAAAATGAAAACCACGCTCTATTCCTTTCCCGAATCCGACCCACCGGGCCCCCTAGGACTGAAACAAAGAAGGATGGGTGGTGGGTTGTTCCTCACTCCAGCATCCAATGTGTGCGCCAGGAAAGTGCCGCTGTGCCCACGGCCTGTGGCCTGCCTTGTCAGCTCAAGTTTTGAGTTTTTAGCTCAGTTCTATGGCCACCCGGATTTCTTGCCATCACGAGGGCTGGCTTTGGCTCAGAAACAGGATTGGAGACCCCCCCCCCCCAAGTCTTTGGCCACAGTTCTGGTTTCTTTGAAAGGTTTGATAGCTATGAAGGTGAGAATCCACTTTAGGTGCTAAGGGCAGAGGGGAGTGAAGAACCAGTGGTGGGGTGGGGCCCAGATGCTTTTGTACAGTTATATGTTTTCCAGGGTCCCTGACCTCACCCCCCCCCCAGTTCCCCTGTCCCCACCCAGTGAGTCCCCACCCCAAGATTTGCTGTCTTCATTTTTTCCCAGGGCTTCCTGGGGAATTTCTTAAGCCTTGAAGGACAAGAAACCAGAGCTCTGTTGATCCAGGACCCTTGGAAAGCTCTGACCTCTGCATAGAATGAGCCCCGTGGAGTTTCCCAGCTGGAAAACTCCGCCCTCCGGACCTGATGACTGGGCCACCTGATGGGGAGGGAGGGGCACTGACCTGGGAGGGGAATCCTTACCAAGCAGGGTTTTTTTTTTATCATCCTCTCTCTTTCTTTCTGAAATAAGCTTTCTAAACCCTATCCCTGAACGTCACCTGAACCTCAGCAGCTGGAGAGCTGGGTTGCCTGTGCTCATCTGCCCTCCCAGAGCAGCCGGGCTAGCTTTGGTGGGGCCCCTTGCTCACTTGTGTGCATGTGTTTAGGGAAGATAGAGCACCCCTCTTTCTATTCCTCCCTGCCTCCCACCCCCAGACCTGATGAACCACTCAGTGTTCTCTAGGCTTGGCTGCCCAGGCTGAGAGCAGGAAGCTTCAGAAGGTCAAGGCTTGGGATTTTTGTCCCTGGCTTCCTCACCAAAGTTCTTGAAGCACCAGCCTCACTTTAGACACGGAACAGCTCTGATCTACCTCACGACAGTGTCAGAAGGACTTCTTCAGGGTTTGGTGGACTCTGAGGGTTCATAGGAAGGCGAACCATTAGAATGGAAACCTTCTTTACTTTTTAAAATCAGCTTAATAAATATTATTGAATGCAGTTCATCCATGCCCTCTTTTTTTCTCCATTTGTTTTCTTTTCATAATCCACTTACTCCCTTCTTAGAGCTGGCTTTTAACAGAAGCAATAAATTAGGACTAATCCTTGTGCCTTTCTTCCTAATCCTGATGAAATGAAAATAAAACATCTGCTTGGATAAAGGGGAGCAAGCTTGACACTCCTGCCTCCCCACCCTTTCCAAAACTCCTGGAATCCAGTTCAAGTGAGTAGTAAAGCCGTGCTATACACAGGGCTTGAGCAAAGTGTCCATAAGATTGGGTTGGCTGGGCTCAAGATCAGAGCACATGGAGCATACATCAGCTCCCATGCTATAAGCCAGTGGTGGCTTCATCAGATCCTGTTGCCAGCAGGGACCAGTTTTGTTATGCACTGTACGTGTGTGTTTCTGGAGGCACAGAGCATTGTTTGTGTTGGGCAAATGTCTTGGGTTATAAATATATTCTGACATTTCCCATTCTCTTTTTAACCTCTATCTTCCCACTCCCTTTCCTGGGCTGAAGAAATCTATATTATTCTCTGGAAGTAGACCTGGAGTTACAAGTTTGAGCCAGTTGATAATTTTTTCTTATTCCAATTTTTATGAACCTTATCAGGCATTTTTCGATGGAATAAACATTTCTATGGAAATCACTGCATTGTTTTGTGAGTGCTTATTTAAACTCCATGAGCAGAAGCCATTGTCCTGGCTGATTTACAGGGTAGCCTGTAAATCATAAAAAGTTTAATGTGCTGTAATGACAGCAGCTACAATGCATTGGCTAGGTTCAGGGGCTCCAGAGCTATAAAACTTTGATCTGCCCCAAGGATAAGCTTGGTGGATTTCCACATATGGGTGTTCCCTGTGAATTGGACCTGATCTAGCTTCTCTCATTTCTCCTGGAGCCAGGTTTTACTTCTTAGGATGTTTGCATACCAAAGATGACTTTCTCCTTTTTGACCTAGAGCAGTGTGAGATCTCTGCTGTCTAAGGTGTAGAAGGTTTCTGGACACGGACTCAACTTCTGAACCCTTAGTAGGGAAGGAAGTCTTGCTTTAGCCTGAGGATAACTAAGAGGGCCTCCTCCCCTAATCTCTGAATATTTTCTCCACATCACTAAGGGAATTTGCCCAGTCAGTCCCTAGGCATGGGAGAAAGATGATTTAGGGGGAGAAAGGAGGGTGGAGTGGAGTAGATCCTGGTTTGTAGAAATGTCCTTGAACATTATCCAGGAACTCATACTGCTTGAGTCTTGCTTGACATATACCCATGTGCCAGCTGTCAGACTCCTCTGAAGTGTTTAGACTTGCACTGGGGCTGTGGACTCCATCTGTGAATTGTCACCAGTGTACCTGACAGATGGAGAAGCAGCTGCTCTGGTCATAGCTCCAGCAACTTGTGGCCAGGTGTCAGGCTGAGGGAGATTTACTTTCTTGGATGGGGAGCAGGCTGCTTTTGTTAGCATGAAGCCTGAGCACTTGAACTGTGGAAGACAAACAACCATCCTCTGAACCTAGAGATGTGAAGACTTACAGACCAGTTAGAACGAAAGCGCCTGTGGGGCCCCTGGCCCTGCCAGAGTCTGTTAACAGGTGCTGGGCGTGGGGCAGACATGACAGGGAGATGGGGGCTGAGTTGGAGGAGAGGGAATGAGGAGTGAATGGATTTTCCAGAAGAATTGCTAAGGAACAGGCAGAATGAGGGCAAGGGAGAGACTTATAACAGATTTTCTTCGGACTCTCTCCATGGTAGATTCCTCTGGGGAACAGAGATAAGTTCAGGCTGTGTCCTCGGCTATAATTCCATACCAGCTTTATTCCACACCCTTTATAGAGTAGAAGCAGCCTTTCCCTGTTGTCGAGGGAGCATGGGTGAAGGCCATAGAAGTAGCGTTCTTTTATATTTCCATCCTGAAAACCAAAGATCCAGGCTCCCTTTTGGGCCTCCCGGGGACTATGTCTATGTTTGTGTGTCTGCCCAGAGGGGAAGCAGACACCTGCAGTGGGGAGTATTGTTCATGCTCTCCCTCTACTCCTCCATACAAAAAGTCCTAAATATCATCAGCCTTAGGATAATTAATCAGTGGCTGAAACATAATGCACAACTCAGTTTGATTAGCAGAAACTCCAGAAGACCTTCTAATCTTTCATTAACTCATCCTATTATGAGATTAAGAAAATCAAAATGCTTTTCTCATCTATACTATAAATGGAGAATAAAACTTTCTCTCCTCTCTTGCCTTCAGAAGGGGAATGGCTGTTTCTGGGATGACTGGCTCTCCTCAAGTTCTGTGAAGTCCTACGCAGAGCTTAACACCTTCACCGGCTGCTCCATTCAAGGCATAAGCGATGCTGGGCGCCCCCTGATGGAGATATGAGGTACAACAGGCGTGGGCTTCACAAGGTTGATCTGGTGGAAACATAAGTGGTGGTGTCCCACCCCACTCCTCACTCCCACCCCAGCTTATGCCACTAAGAGAGACCATAGAAATGATTTAGTCTAATCCTTTGATAAAGTGGATGAAGAAACTGACTTCCAGACAGGCGAATTATGAGAAGCCAAGACTACTTTAGTAAGTGAAATGCAACACTGCGGTTGGTAGTAGAAAGAGCACAGAATTCAGAGCTAGAAAGCACGTAAGAAAGGGAGGGGGAAAGAAATGATCATTAACTGATCACTAATAAGTATGACTATTTTATTTGGTGTCACTGCAAATGTTATGTTGTAATGACACAAGTAAAAAATAGAGCCTCATAGAAATCAAATAGCTTGCCTGTGTTGATTCTAATGCAGTCTATCAGACTCCAAAGACTATTTTCTCTTCTCTACACACACTGCTAGTAATCAGTTATGTGACACTGAGCAAGTTACTTACATCTCTGAAGCGTTGTTTGCCAGTGAGTCAACTGGAGATTTTATTATTGCTCCACTCAGTTCATGCAGATTTGTTTTAGAGACCAAATGTGAGACTGTATGTAAAAATGGTTTGGGAACTGAGAGGGTATCTCCAAGTGTAAGTGGTGTCATTAGAGTATGGAGCTGGGACTAGTCCCACATCTCCTGCTTTTGATTCTTGTGTAGTCCTGCTTCTGTCGATAGCCTGGATCTTGGACCCACTTGTCTTTGGTCACTGTGAACATGCCCTACCTTAGCTCTCTCCTGCAGGTTCCTCCCCACCTCTGACTGGTTCTGCTGGCTCCATATCCAGGTCATTGTATACATCTCCCCACTCTGGCTCTCTTTTCACGGTCAGACCCTGATCTGGCCTGTGCATGACATTTTGGTTCTGGTTCGGCTCAACTTATCATTGCCCATGCAGCATTTATAATGAGCTAAATTTTAAGGATGGGCAGAAGGTTTAGGACAGAGGGCACTTCCAGATGTCAGTGCTTTATGAAACATAGTCAGGGTTTGTGAGAAGGGGGCCCTGAGGAACCAGGAAAAAACGATGGTGTATTAGTTTTCTAGGGCTTCCATAACAAATTACCCCAAACAGAAATGCATTCTCTCACAGTTCTAGAAGCAAGAAGTCCAAAGTTCAGGTGATGGTTGGATCATGTTCTCTGAAGGCTCTAGGGGATGAATCTCTCTTTGCCATCCTTGGTTGCTTGGCTTGTAGCAGCATCGCTCCAATTCTGCCTGCATCTTCACATGGCTTTCTTCACTTACATGTCTGTGTCCAATTTCACCTCTTCTTATAGGAACATCAACCCTGGCTGGGTTGCTCAGTTGATTGGAGCATTGTCCCATACACCAAAAAGGATGCAGCTTTGATCCCTGGTCAGGGCACCTGCGTAGGTTGCCAGTTCAATCTCCAGTCAGGGTGCATGTGGAAGGCAACTGATTGATGTTTCCCTATCAAATCTCTCTCTCTCTCTCTCTCCCCCTTCCTCCCTCTCTCTAAAAATCAATATAAACATATCCTCGGGTGAGGATTTAAAAAAAAAACAAAACCCACCAGTTATTGGATCAGGGCCCAAGTTAACTCAGTAAGACTTAATTTTAACATGATTACATCTACAAAAATCTTATTTCCAAATAGGTTCACATTCACAAGTTCTGGGGGTTAGGACTTCGACATATCTCAGGGGAACATAATTCAACCCACAACAGGGGGTGTGATAGGGAAGAAAGAACACTATCATGCCTGGCCTTTTCATGCTCATCTTCTTCCTGCTGTTTCCCACATTTCCGAGGCTCTGCTTCATCTGATACACAGTCAGAATGGTGGTGAGAGCCCTTTCACTCCTGGACTTTCGTTTCTAGGCCTTTCCTCCCATCTCCCTGGGCCTCAGATTGGAAAGACCTGTGTTTGTTGTCACCTGTGGGCTGAAATTGCTACTCATTCTCCATTCTTCCCTTCATCCTTTAGTGATAGGTCCCCTAATTTTAGCTTGGCCTCGCTATAGGTATTTGCAGCCTTACTTGCAGCTGGTTGTGACTATCTGACTAAGTTCGAGCAGCTGCATTGTGCAGCTCCATGTCTGCCACGCAAGGGGAAAGGCAGATCCCCATGTCCATTGCTCCCCTTCCTGATGACTATAATGCAGATGCGATGGTAAGAACTGAAGTAGCCCCCTTGGGTCATAAGATGGCAACCATGTGTTGCAGATGGCAGAAAAGCCGATAGAAGAAGCCTGGGCGTCTAGCATTTTGGCCCTGACTGCTTATTTTTAAGGCTCTTAAGTAAAAGAGAAATAAACTTTTATTTTGTTTAAGCCACAGTTATTTTAACTTTTTTAAAAACAGTAGCTGAATTAAACAAATACATCAATGAAGGGATGATAAAAGAGAGTATAAATATATGGGCATCTGCCTACATTCTGTGATGAACGTAGGTTGGGTTACAAAGCTGCCTTGCTGTGGTACCTCTTAGGGTACTTCTGATCTCTGGGAACCGGCATTTCTGTAGTGTCAGAGTTTGTGCTGCACCTGAGCCCACCAAGTCCATCTCCTTGACATTGATTTGTATGGAGGCAATGATCAGTAAGTGTATTACTTTTTCAAGACTGCCACCAAAATTACCACAACATTAGTGGCTTCAGACAAAAAAATTTACTCTTTCATAGTTCTGGAGGCCAGAAATCTGAAATCAGGTGTCAATAAGACTGGTTCCTTCTGGAGACTCTAAAGGAGAATCTGTGCCATGCTTCTTTTCTAGCTTCTGGTGGCTCCAGCAATTCTTGGCATTCCTTGACTTATACATATCATTCACCTCTGTCTTCACTTTCCCCTTGTAACCCTGTGTGTCTTCACCATTTCTGTCTTTTATAATGATGTATGTACATCATTGAATTTTGGGCCTTTCCTAATCCAGGATGATCTCACTTCAATTATATCTGCAAATTCTCTTATTCCAAATAAGGCACATTCTGAGGTGGACATATCTGTTAGGGGCCACTATTCAAACCACTACAGTGAGAGACACTTATGAACCCTTTAACTAAAAGTTCTGGTCTCATAAGATTATTATCCACACCAGGCACCCCTCAGGGAAGGGCTATTCTCTTGGACAATGTAGCAGGAAGAGTTCTGAAATGACTCCAATAAACCATGTCCTTGGATAATCCCCTCCCCTTGAATGTGGATAGAACCTGTAATTCGCTTCTAACAAACAGGATATAGCAAAGGTGATGGGATGTTACTACTGTGATAATGTCATATGAGAGAGGTGAAGGGACTCCTAAGATGCCGTTAAGGTCATTTACATTAATAAAAAGGAAGATCCTCCAGAGGGACTGACCTGATGAGGCGAGCTCTTTTAAAGAAAGTGAGAGGTCAGAGACAAAAGGAGTGAGAGGGACAATCCTGCTGGCCTTCAGAAAGCTAACCACCGTGGGTTCTACAACTGCGAGGAGTGGAGTCTGCCAACAACCATGTGAGTGGGAAGAAGACCCTGAATTTTGGATGGGACTGTGGCCCTGGGTGACATTTTCATTGTAGTCTGGTGAGATCCTGAGCAGAAGACCCAGCTAACCCATATACAGACTCCTGACACAGGAAAATCGTGACATAATAAATGTGTGTTCTGAGCTGCTAAGTGCGTGGTGATTTATTTCACAACATTAGAAAATGAATATAGACTCACTGCACAATTCCGCCTAAGCTTATTCTTTCTAACAGTCCTCGCTAGTGTTTTAAAAGGCTTCCCATCAGAAATGAAAATATAATCGGACCAAGAGCTATGGAGATCCCATAATCTGCCATGGCCTACTGTTCTTGCTGAAGGCCTCTTCGGGACTTCTGACTGGGTGCCCCAGGAACAGGGTCTCTCTGTCTCCATCCTTCACCTCTGAGACAATAACCAGTCATCCCATGGTACCTTGACCTGCCTCCACACAGCTTTTAAGAAAACTAGGAGCTAACGGTTCAGAAGCTATTTACTACAGTTTTCATTTCTAGGTTGCTAGTGAGATGCCGCACTTTATAATGCAAAGGCACGCAAACATAGTTCTCAAAATCTGTTTAGTAAGAAACAAGAGGAAATATTATTGCTTCCACTACTGGTATTCCCAGAAAGGGGAAGAGAGAAGTGGGCATAGGAGAGCTTTGCGTCAGCTCAGCACTGCTCGCAGTGTCTCTGGTTTCCCTTCCAGTCTCTGGGCCTGTGAGTGAGCCTGTCCTCTAAGACCTCCCCTTAGGCCCAAGTCTGAATCTGGTAGACATTAGAACACTTTTCTGGAACTTCAGCGAGAGGGGCTGGTAGAAGGAGGTGCATAGACAGCTGCTTTTCCAATGGAGAAATTCTTTCCATCTCTGGGGAAGGGGAAACATACGGGGCTGAGGGCGAACTTCACTCTCCAGCAACCTCAGAACTCAGAGGCTAGCTGTGTGACAGCATCCCCTCGCTGGATGGAGGAAGAACTAATCTTAACAACAAACTCATTCTTACCCCTAACCTACTCTCATGCCCATCCTCTTGGCAGGGCTGCTGGCTCACTGAAATTGACCTGGGAGGTCTGGTATTGGACTTTGACCTGACTTTCCTTGCAAGTTGTCTGTTTCTTTAAAAAACAAAAAGAAGGTATACAAGTGGTGCAAAAATAAGTGTAAACTATTATTTAAACACAGGATACTAAAGTAAGCAGATATTTTTCAGAATCACCCCTGCCTGCCAATATCTCCCTCCAGGCCTGAGCTGGTTCCCTATATTTTCACAGAGGATATCTGGCAAGTCTACCCAATAGCCACTGCCATAGCCTGAGGTCTTCTTCTCCTCTTAACTGAATTAACTAAAATAGTCTCCACTTGGCCTTCCTGCATTGTCCTGACTTCTCTCTAATTCATCCTCCATAAGCCCTCGGGGGGATTTTTCTAAAATATAAGTCTGACTATGTCATTCCCCTTTTAAAATCACTCGATGGCTTCCTAAAATATTTAGGGTAAGATTCAGACCCCTTAACATAAAGGCCTCGCATTAGATGGACAGTGCCTACCTTTCTAACCTGACTTCCCACTGCTCTCCTCCCTCGTCCACTTTTGATTCCAACCAGGCTTAAATTTGCTAAAGAACTTATCTACTTTTTGGGCCTCTGTACATTCACACGAACTGTACCCTCTGTCATGCACCCAAACACAAACTGTACACTGCTTATCCACCCATCTGTTCACACCAGCCGTAAGTTTTTGTCAAGAGAATAGACTCTGGATACGTTGCAAGGTGAAGCTGACAAAGTTTGTCAATGGCTTGGATGTTCTGTATAAGAGAAAAAGGGAGAGGTCAGGGATGAGACCAAGATTTTTGGCCTGAGCACCTGGCAGGATGGACTTGCCACTTACTAAAACGGGGGAAAAGGGAAGGGAATATGAAACTATGAGTTAGTTTTCGGACATAGTAAATTTGAAAAGTCTGTTTAGCATGTCTTAGAGTATCAAGTAGGCATTTGGATTTCCAAGTCTGGAGGTTAGAAGGGAAGTCAGAGGTGGAGGTATACATTTGACAGAAGGGTATTTAAGCTCATGGAAGTGAATAAGCGCACCTGCGTGGTGACCGTGGATAGAGAATTCAGACTGTATCAAACCAACACGTACACCTTAAACTTACACAGTGTTGAATGTCAATTATACCTCAATAAAGCTTGAAAAAATAAAACAAAATAACTCGAGGCATTAAAAAAAAAAACAACAGAATTCAGAGCACTGAGCCCTGGAGCACTGTAACATCTAGAGGTCAGAAATAGAAGGAACCAGGAAAGCCACTGAAAAGCAGCAGCAATGAGGTGAGAGGAGAAGCAAAAGCAAGTAGCAACCTGGATACCACTGGAAGGGGGTACTTTCAGGAGGAAGTAGTCAATTTTGTCACCTGCTGTTGAAACATCAAATAAGAGGAGAACTAAGAATACACTTTCGGATTTGACAGAACAAAGGTCTGTCATTTGTTACCTTGATAAGAGCAGTTTGATGGTGTGGAGGTGAGGAAATGCTGATCAGAGTGGGTTTAACAGAACTTGGGAAGTGAAGAAGTTGAAGAAGTGGAGATAGAGAGTATAAAACATTCTTTCAGTAGCTACTGCTCTGAAAGGGACCAGAGAAATGTGGTGTGGTCGATGATCCTGTTGTTATTTTGGTCAGTCTGGGCACCCTGTTTCCTAGAATCCTGTTGGATTCCAGGTTAGAGTTCTTTAAAAGAGGATCTTGTTCCAGATTTAAGACGCAGAAGTGAACAGAGTCCACTAATACCTGAAGGACTCCAGGGTGAGATATGGAAGCAGAGGTAGTAGGTGGGTTCTGACTTGTCTTCAGACAGCTCTCTGTTCAGCTCTGCTGTCAGACTGCTGACCCTGCCATCCGTTGGAGTACCTGGGCCCACCACCAGACGCGTGGCTGCAGACCCACAGGTGTGGTAGCTACCCAGAAGCTATATCTTCCCCATAGACTTCTCCACGCATTTCTCCTTTTCTGTGCCATTTTTGCAGCTAGATGTTATCTGGCTTCTTGAATTTCCCTGCAAGCTCTGATTTGTCCACACCCTGGTGCTTCGGGAAGCCTGATTAATGATTTTTCTCTGATTCTTCAGCTCCCCCTTCTGGACCTTCATTTCCCCAGGTCCTCCTCCAATAGCGTGAGGTATAATTCCTATAACACCCACATCAGTCCCAGCAGAGCTGTTTCCTTGGCTGAATCCAGACTGACATGTGGGGTAATAGCTGCAGGGGGAGGGAATGTGAGGTCAAAGGAGTGTTGTTTGTTTTTAAGGTGGGAGTTTTGCTGCCTGTTTGTTTGCTTGAGGGAATGTTCCAGTAAAGAGGAGGAATCGATGGTAGAGAAGAGAAAGGGCAACTTTGGGAGTATTGTAGCTGGGACCCAGGGCACAAAGGGAAAGGCTGGGCTGAGAGAGGGGCACAGGAGAGATGGGCTCCAGCACTGTACTAAGAGAAAAGACAGAGTAGTTGGGCACCTATGTAAGTAGATTGGTAGTTACAATTGGAACACATGGAAGTCTCTTTCAATTGCTTTTGTTGTCTCTGAAATAAGAAGTACCAGCAGTAGATGAGTCCACTGGGAGAAGAAAGAGAAAGGTGTGATATAACTGTGAAAATTTGTTTTTTGTTTTTGCTTTTTTTCGCTACCTTGCCTGTGGACCTCTTTCTAGCGTTTGAAGAATTCTGGTTTTCTGAGTCTTGGTGGGAGACAGAACCCACAATCACAATTGAAACTGAAATAATCAGACCCTTAGTCCCATCAACCCTTAGTTAGAGCATAGGGAAGGGCCATCAGGTCACGTGAGTAGGTTCAGCCAATTAGATACAGACCTCCTGGACTGTGTGTCTGGCAGGTGAAGTTAGAGAGCCCCACATCGTGACACAGCAGCTGTGGCACCAAAGCCCTATCCATCCGACATACAGTGGCATTGGGGATGGTCACAGTGTTGTCTGTTGTTCAGAAGTGGGATCCTCACCTGTTTCTTTCTGTTCCAAAATCTCCAGCCTCCCTGTCAAATTATGTGAGCTACCAGATATCCTTTCACCAAAACCCTCATACGCTAAAATCAGCGAGGCAGTTCCTGTTGCTCATAACCGAGAACCCAAACTGATACTGACAGGACTTAAAGGCTTGAATCAGCTAATGTTCTTTCTAGCTTCTCCCCTTAGGCAGTTGGCATCATTTTGGGGGATTTCCTCCAAGTCAGGGGCCAGTAACTTCTGGAAGCTTTAGCTAGGATCATTTCTTTATAACTGCATGATTAGAGGGCAATGAAAGGCTCTCTCCAACAGGACTCCAGTAGGCCAGGCTTGAACCACATTCCCCTTCTCAGAGCAAACACTGTGACTCAGGATTCAGGAACCAAAGTTCCATTCCTGGCTGTGCAATTTGGGAGGGAATGACACCACCCTCAGCTCTAGGTAGTTGGGTTAAACTCACTAGAGGATCCCATCCTCTGCCGTGAGAAGGTCAGAGATGAGCCAGTGAGTCACCGCAGCCAAAAGAAAGGAGAAGGAAAGTCTGGGGCTTCAGGAAAGGAAATTTCTGTATTCTCCCAGGGAGCAAAGAGAAGAGACGCTCTGTCTTTCTCTGGATAATAAGGATGTAGTGTCTGGAAAGGCTGCAGCCATTTTTTAAAAACATAAACACTGTTGGTTTTGTTGTTGTTAAAGATTTTATTTGTTTTTTAGAGAGGGGGAAGGGAGGGAGAAAGAGAGGGAGAGAAACATCATCATTCACTTGCCTCTTGCATGCCCCTAACTGGAGACCTGGCCCACAACCCAGGCATGTGCCTTGATTTGGAATTGAACTAGCGACCTTTCAGTTTGCAGGCTGGCACTCAATCCACTGAGCCACACTAGCCAGGGCTAAGCACTATTTTTGAATGGGAAATCTATGCATGTGGTTTAATATTTCAAAGGTACAAAGTTGTATACAGTGAAAAGCAAGTCAGCCTTCTTCCCTTTCCATGTCCAACTGCCACCCAATTCTACTTTCCAGAGGAAACCACAGTTATGTGCTTCTGTGTGTCTTTCCAGAGATTCTCTGTGCATATACAAGCACATGCAAGTGTATGTTATATTTCCCCCCAAAATATTCCCCTCTTTCCTCCCTATTCTCTATCTCCCTTGTTTTTACGTCATGATATATCTTGGAGATTTTCCACAGCTATACCCATAAATCTGCCTTTAACAGTGGCACGGAATTCTGTTTTATGGATAGTACATTATTAAGTTAAGCATTCCTTCAGTGGTTGACATTTAGGTTATTTGCACATAAGTTGCCATGAAAATTCCTCAAATACCTATAATTTTGCACATATGCTACATTTGTTTTTGCTCCCATGCCCAGAGTCAGCTGGAGACCAAAGCTGAAGCAATCAGAAGAGCAGAGCTAAGGTGACCACAGAGAATGAAGCTGGAGCCCTGATGACACAGTGACACACTGGACTGGACTGGGAATGAAGTCAGATGTACCTGGGCCTGTCCAGTTAAAGCGCCAATAAATTCTCTCTCTAGCTCCAGTCAGTTTAAGTTGGGTATTTTATTTTATTTTTTAAAGATTTTGTTAATTAATTAATTAATTAATTTTTAGAGAGAGGGGGTTGGGGGAGAAAGAGAGGGAAAGAAGCATCAATGTGTGGTTGCCTCTTGCATACTCCGAACTGGGGACCTGGCCTGCAACCCAGGCAGGTGCCCTGACTGGGAATTGAACCGGTGACCCTTTGTTCACAGGTCAGCACTCAATCCACTGAGCCATACCATCCAGGGCTGAGTTGGGTATTTTAAATTACTTGTACCATAAAAAATTCTCATTGCACATATGTTAAAATTCTCACAAGTGAAATGGGAAGTGTGATGAAAATGACATGTAAATTTGATATCAATTATCTTAAAATTTGAGCATCATTTTTAAAAAATTGGAAGGGGGTACACTAAAATGTTAACTGTGGTTACAGATTGATGGTAGAAAATCTTCATTATAGTTTTTTTAGGATTAAACAACAGGTTTATTGAGGGAAAAGGGGGGAGGGGGAGGAAAGAGGAAACTCCCACACTAACTCAAGGGCCTGTAGGAGCAACGGGAAGGGGGAAAGGTGACTCCTGGTCCGCCTCGAGGGCCCATAAGGAGTCACCTTCATTATAGTTTTTTTGGAGTTTTAAAGTTTTCTACAGTAATGGGGTTTACTTTCATAATCATTTGTCTCAAGGCAGGCTCCCTGACAGCACAGCCTTGGAAAGGGGTTGTGGGTACATGATTTGTAGAGGGAGTGCCCTGTAGGAGGAACTGTAAGGGACTGAGGGAGGCAAAATTATGAAGGGGAAGGGGCCATGCAAAGATGGGGTCCCAGATCCCAAGTCAAATTTTGGCCTGATTTGTGGATGGGCCCTGGCATACAAATTGAGTCACAGAGATACCCCAAGACAAGGGGCTGGCCTTTTGTATACCTAGATCAGGCAGTCATTGGCTACCCATCTTGGTGGGGCTGTGACCTACCAGACAATTTTTAGATCAGGTGGCTCCTGTCAGCCAAAGACAATTCTCCAGAGAAGGGAGATATGGAAGATAAGCCTGACGCCACCTGCAGGGCTGGTGAATCATATCTGTTTGCAACAACCCTATGAAGATTTTTTTTAAATACAAGAAAAAGAAACCAAAATGCAAGACTAATTCTACAGGGGCCAACTCTTTCCACCTTGACCTTTGCCTTTTAACCTGCTGCTTGGCTGCCATTGAAACAGTTAACAGTGTAGAAGTCTCGACTCTAGGTAACAGAAAAATAGGCTGGCTTACCGAATCGTAACTTATACTGTTCCTAAACATAGGTCTCTTTATTAAAATAACTATGGAAGAAAACTAAACTGTGCTTTCTTTCTATTCCTTGTAAAATTGGGATCCCTTAGCAAAATGAAAATAGAAGCTTTTCAAACATATCCCTTGATTCGCAGGGTCAAGATACTGCTGGATCTGAGGTTTTCACTTCTGCTGGAGAAGCCCTCATCTGGCCCATTGGCTTCCTGCCTCGCCCTGTCTTCTAAAGGGCTGACATGTTATTTTGGAGCCAGAGAAGAGAAGAAGGCAATGACTTAGGGAGGAGTACTGGGAATTCTGGGGCCCTCTCTACTCCCTCACCAAGCCACCTTTCAGGGGATTCTCCGCAAGTGCCATGGAATATTCCCATAGTCCTTGAGGGTCGCCACCACGGAGACTTGGAGCTGGGTTCTGTTGCTCTGGTGACCCGTTGTCTGGGCCTCTGCCTTGAAGCCTCCATGGTTCCGGAAGAGGCTCAGGCTTAGAGGAAGGCTTCGGGCAGAAGCAGGAGAAAACACAGGAGTGGAGTCATAGTCTTGATTCTATTTTCATCTCAGTGATGTCCACCCTTTCAGTGTTCTTGGACGTGCCCCTGGCCCAGAAGCTAGAAGGCAGCTTGTTAAAGATATACAAACAAGACGATTGCCCTAATAAGATGTTCCTGGCCTACAAAGGTAGATGCCTATGACTTAGTACATCATAAATGCCTCTAGAGGGCAGTATTCCATTGCCGCAGAGGAATCAGAGATCAGTCTGTTCCTGTTAGCAAAATTGCCCAGTGTGCAAAAGAGCAGAAAACGACATGGGTCATTTCGTGCCTTCTGCCTTTCTCTGGGGGCCTCCAGATCGTTGGTAGAAGCTCTGGTGTATCCATTCCCTCAGCTCTGCGTGGGGCCTGCCTGGGCACTGACTGCACTTTTTCCCTCCTCTTCTTCCACCCCTTTCTGTTCCTGAACCAAGAAAGGTTCCCAAAACGGACTCTTCTGAGGTACAGCCAGCCCTTGCCACTGTGAAAGTGTTACCTTTGTTTAATCTCAGGTAGCTATAACTCCCAGGTCGTGTATCATTTTTACTCTTAATAAAGTGGCATAGGTTTCCGTTGTCTTCTTTAAAAAGACAAAAATTATCCATATTCACTAACAGCGCATTGTTTTTATATAAGAGAGGGGAAAAGGGAAGTTGTCTTTTCCTAGGCAACTTTCGAAAGCCAGGACAGATGAAGTGTCCGTGGGCTGTCTGCAGAGCCCCACGGCCCGGCCTCCAGAGCGCTCTCTGTGGTTCCTCTCACAGTCTGCATGACTCCTGAAGGCCAACCCTGGGTTTCCTCCGTGGTGCGCAAGACCCGGCTGCAGATCACACAGGATCCCTCCCTGAACCATGAGTACATGCCGGTGATGGGCATGAAGTCATTCATCCAGGCCTGCTTGGAACTCCTCTTTGGCAAGCACAGCCAAGTCATTGTGGAGAACAGGGTGAGAAGAAGGGCCCCTCCTTTACTCACCCAGACACAGAGATTGCACAATCTTAAGCCCGAAAGGGGTATGGAGGGTCCCCTGGCATTGACAATGGGAGACCTGAGGCTCACAGAGTCCAAAGTGTATCACAGAAGGGCAGAGCCAGCATCAGAACCCAAAGCCCGTCTTCGTGGCGCCAGCAAGGTCTTTCAGGAAAGGAATGACTTGAATCTGACGTGGTACTAGCATTACTCTTTTTTTTTTTTTTTTTTTTTTAAACAGTGCGGTTTTTTTTAGTGCTTTCTTCATTTATTTTCTAAAAGATGTTATTTACTTCTTTTTAAAGAGAGAGGAAGGGAGGGAGAAATAGAGAGAGAGAAACATCGATGTGTGAGAGATACATTGATCAGTTGCCTCTGGCCCACAACCCAGGCATGTGCCCTGACTGGGAATCGAACCGGTGCCAAGGCTCACCATTGCTCTTTTAAAGTGTTATTTCTGTTTATTTTTTGCTGGCAGGTAGGGGGCATACACACTGTTGGTGACAGCGGCGCCTTCCAACTTGGGGCCCGGTTCCTCAAAACTTGGCGTCGGGATTCTCAAATAGTTTACATAATTTCTTCTCAAAAAGGTGAGTGTTATGCAAGGTGAGGGTCACAGAAGATCCCTGTCCCCTGTTCCTCATTCCCACCCCGTTTACAATCTTCACTGTTATCCTTCTCGTTCTCTGTCATCACAAATGGTGGACAAGCCAAGGTATGCTTGTCCTTTTCCTATCATTGCCCCACTTTCAGCCAGTGACCCTCAGGCCTATCCTCTGGTGTGTCTGCCTCCATCTCTCCATTTCCCATGTACTAGCTGGTGGGGGCGGGGGGCTGTGTTCCCACAGAGCAGCATGGATTCATCTTCCAGGACATGGGTTTTACAGTTTATGAGCACTGCTTCTGGGACTCCAAGCAGCTGTGCATGGACCCCGACATGCTCCTCAATGTGGTGAAGGTAGAGAAGGGGCCCCCTCAGAATCTTTTCCCCATACCTGATTTATAGTTTTGTTTTCCTTTCCTCCCCACCCCTGTGATTATCGAAGGCCTTTTCTGGGCTTGGTTTGTCTAATTCTTTGGTAGGTACCAACATGGTGGGTTCTTCTCCTCCAAACACCCTGGCGCCACTACCATTCGGTAGGGGCAGTGCCTGACGAGATAGTCTCTACCCGCAGCAGGCCCCACATGGCTGTATCTTTGTGATGGGGAACATTGGCAACTGCAAGTTGACACCGGGTCAGTGGGTACAGTTGACGGCCGTCATGAAGGTGAGCCCAATGTTTCACCTGACTTTCCCCCTCTCACCAGCTACTATCACCTTCATCGGTCTCACCCTGTTTTCATTCTCCTATCTCCTGCAGAGAAAGCAGATATTCCCATTTTTTGACATCCCCTATCAAGGTTTATCCACTGGTGACCTGGAAGAAGATACTAGATTCTTACAATACTTTGTGTCTGGAGGCTTTGAGTTCTTCTGCAGCCAGTCTCTGTCCAGGAATTTTGGCATTTATGGTATGGCATGGGCAGAAGGAGAGGGAGGTCTGGTGCCAAAGTGGTGCCACACCCCTGGCGCGAGTGATGTTAGACATCTCCTACCCCGTGGAGAGAGCTGAGGCCCCCAGAGAGAGCAGCATGAAGGCCCAAGAGAAGAGGTAGACATCAGCTTCTTGGTATCACCTTAGCTCAGTTAGTAAAACTGGCTCCAGTTACATCATTTCTCCCCTCAGGCCTCATTTCCTCATCTATATGATGAGGAGGTAAGATTAGTTATCTTTCTAGCCCCCTCCACCTCTGAGACAATTACTTACATCTACTCTTTCTGGAAGAAGAGCCTCTGGCAACCTCCTGGGGCCTGGACAACAGCTTGGCTGGGCTGGGATGAGGGCTCTCTAGGTTACCCTGCTCTTCTGCAAGGCTGGAGGCCAAGTTACAGAGGAAAGCCCTGGTAAGGGGGGGAAAGACTGAGAAGGAGGCTGTCTCTCCCAATGCTGCAGATGAAGGAGTGGGGATTCTAGCTGTGGTGGCACTCAACAATCAGCTCCTGCTGAGTGCCCTCTCCCAGCTGACGAACTTCGCCCTGGCCCTGTGGCTAAACCCTCCTGCCTCTGGTTCTCGAATTATCACCTCCATCCTCTGTAACCCTGCTCTGCAGGAAGCATGGTAAGGGTGAAGGGTGTGGGCAGGGAGGGATGGGCAGAGCCTCTGGATGCGTAGACTTCCTGGTTCACAGGCTTCTGCTGGGTGCTTCTCTTCCTGCCCCTGTTGTCCTTCTCTCCATTCATTCATCAGCTTTCACTGAGGACCCACTGTGTTCCGATGACAGTGGTTATGCCAACACTCACCCTGCTACGGGCAAGTAGGTAATAGGGCAATCTTTGGGGATGCAGGCGGATAAATTATTTGAACTCTTCCATATTGCAGAACATTAGGAAGGCTCAAGGGCTTGCTACTTTGGCAAAATCTGCTAGGAGTCTGCTTGGCTTGCTTGAATTAATACAGGCTGAAACTTTTCTCCTATTCATAACCATCTCGGATCACTGGCCCCACGAGTGTGCCCTGGGGCACTCTGGTTGGGGGCTTTTGAAGGGAAGAGGAGTGGAATGGCAATGAAGAGGCTGGGAGCAGGGGGAGACCTCACACTTTAATTCCTCCCTGTCCTTCCTTTGGCAGGAAGCAGAGTCTGAAAGGGGTTGTAGAGAACATCATGCTGATCAAGGAAAAGGTTAAGGAGAAACTCCGGCTCCTGGGAACCCCTGGCTCCTGGGATCACATCACCAATCAGAGTGGGACCCATGGCTATCTTGGACTCAACTGTAATTGTCTAGAAGGGGATAGCTCTACCATTTCTGACCTTGGGCTTGTATTTGAACATTAAATTTCATTGACTAGGTGACCAATCCTTAGCTTCACACCAGATTTTGATTCTTTCTTGAGGAAAGTGAAGACCCCTCTGCTGCCGCCCCTCCCCCCACGCGAAATGTTGACATTCCTTATCCCCCATAATCCACCTTGGGCTAGAGGGGACTTAGAGGTGGCCACCCCAGGATCTGAGACTCTATGATTATCACCAGTCCAACAGGTGGAATACCTGGTCAAGAAGAAACATATCTACATCCCCAAGAATGGTCGCATCAACTTCACCTGCATCAATGCCTATAACATAGATTACGTCACTGAGAGCATCAACGAGGCCATCCTCTCCACAACGGGCTAGAAGAAGTGTCTTCAGAAAGTAAATGACCCCTTGTTAGAATAAAAGCTTTAGTCCCTGCAAATATCCTGTGCTGATTAGTCACTGCTACGACTCATTTTTCTGCAAAAGACTCTGTTTCTCTCTCTACCTACTTACAGAGCATTGGTCTGATCTCAGCAAAGAGGGGGGAAAGGCCCAGAGAAAAAGGGGATGTCTACCTTAATATACCATCTCATATTTATTGAACACATACCACATAAAGGCCTTGATCTGGTGTCTTGGTTTGTTTGGGCTGCTATAACAAAACACTATAGGATGGGTGGCTTATAAACAACAGAAATTGGTTTGTCATATTTCTGAAGGCTGGGCAGTCCAAGATCAAGGCACCAACAGATTCAATGTGTGGTGAAGGCCCACCACCTGGTACATAGAGAGCATCTTCTAGCTGTAACCTCATATGGCAGAAGGGGCTTCTTTTATAAGAGCACTAATTCCATTCATGAGGGTTCTATCTTCACAACCTAACTACCTCCAACTACCATCACATTGGTGATTAGGGTTCAACGTATGAATTTGGGACAAACACATTCAGACCATTGCATCTGGGCATCAAAAGGAATGTAAAGGAACAAGTATAATCCAGTCCTTTTATTTCCAGAAGCTTAATTGGGAGACAGTCTTAGTTATGTGAAACAGTTAAGTGACATTTCAAGGCTGGATGTAATAAAATGTCACAACAGATTATATAGATATGAAGATTCCAATCCCGAACTGTCATGTCATTCCAGTGGAGTAAAGATGAATTGTTCTGAAGAGCCCTTCCCAAATTACAGATTCATGAGCAGATTTAATGTTACTGTTGTTTTAAGATACTAGGTTTGGGAGTGACTTGTAACACAAGTTTAGATAGCTGTAACAATTATTTTTATCTTTTGTGTTTCTTTTAGTCTGTAGTATTCCCTTCTATCTTTTTTTTTTTCCTTGCAATTTTTAAAAATCGGAGAACTGGGTTTTTGTCCTGTAAGTTTTCTCACAGACTGAATTTTGCTAATTTCATTTCTATGGTATCATTAACATGTTCCTCTGTCTCCCTTCATTTTTAATTCTTTAAAAGCTTTTATTTATTTATTTTTAGAGAGAGGAGAAGGGAGGGAGAAAGAGAGGGAGAGAAACATCAATGTGTGGTCGTCTCTCACGCACCCCCAAACGGGGACCTGGCTGGCAACCCAGGCATGTGCCCTGACTGGGAATCGAACTGGCGACCCTCTGGGTCACAGGCCAGTGCTCAATCCACTGAGCCGCACCAGCCAGAGGTCCCTATATTTCTTAAAGTAAAAATCTAAATTAGAGGCTTGATCAGATTCAGGTTAATTTTTTATTTTTGTCTTAGTAAGGCCACATCATAGGTGGTGACATTGTGTTCCATCGGGAGGCATGGGCTACTGGCTTTTCCCTGTGGTGTCAGCAACCATTGATGATTATCACTGAGCTCCATTAATCCATTGCGTGACAGAGAGGCAGATTTCTAATTCTAACATCACTTATTCACTTGTTAGCTGGAACACTTTTATACAGAGAAATTTCCCCTCACTGTGATGTGCTTAATGTGAGGTAGATTTTATATACAACAGACATAATTAATGCTTGATTCTTTTGTTTACCAGATTAAAAAAAAATCTATGAATTCATGAATTTAAAATGAGTTGATGTTTTATTCTCATGCAAACATTATCCTTATTGCTATTTAAAATGTCTGACCTCGTCCTGGCTGGTGTGGTTCAGTGGATTGAGCACCAGCCTGCAAACCAAAGGGTCACTGGTTCAATTCCCAGTCAGGGCACATGCCTGGGTTGCAGACCAGGTCCCCAGTTGGGGACGCATGAGAGGCAACCACACATTGATGTTTCTCTCCTTCTCTTTCTCCCTCCCTAACCCTCTATAAATAAATAAATTAAATATATTAAAAAAAATAGTCTGACTTTTGCCCTGGCTGGCGTGGCTCAGTTGGTTGGGTGTCCCACAAACCAAAAAGTCACTGGTTCAATTCCCGGTCAGGGCACATGCCTGGATTGCAGGCTCTGTGTTTTGTCCCTGGTTGGGGTGTGATGTTTCTCTCCCTCTCGTTCTCCCTCTCTTCCCCTCTTTTTAAAATTAAAAAATAAAAAATAAAACAAAACAGTGAATAGTCAATAAGTTAAAATCTTCAGAGACTATCACAGCATGTCTGACCATAATAGCTTGATTGAGAGCATTAAAAATTTTTCTAAAAAATCTGACCTTTGAGTTGTAGGAACCAATTTAAATTAGTTTGTGAGATCTTTTTATAGCACCCTAGTACTCTTTCATCGCTTCTTTACTTTCTGGCATGAGAAAGACTTCCAAGACTATTTTGAACATTTTCTGCCCCAGACCCAGATTCAGTCATTCCTCAAAGGAGCTCTATTCACTTTTTGCAGATATAAGTATTGATACACCACAATCTGGGCTGTTAAGACGCTTGTTGCTATCGGATTGGTCATCATTTCCAACTCTTTTCAGTAACATAAAATATGTTGAGTGCCTGTCTTCTTTGGCAAAGCAGCCTAGGACATCGGAGACACGGGGGCTTAGGCTGAGTAAACTGTAAGTAAATGCATCTGACTCTTCCAAGGAGTTCAGACTGTCATCACTATTACAGCTCATGGTTGTTGAGTGCTCATCCAGAGCTGTACTGTCCTAAGAGCTTTAACTCCATCATCTCATTCAGTCCTCATAACAGTTCAAAGAGGTAGGCTATTAATATTATCATCTCACTTCACAGTCTTGGGAGCATAGGTAACCTGACCAAGTTCATGCCCACAGTAAAGGGTGCAGGAGTCGACATTCTCACCCCCTCCGCGCCCCCCTCCCTCCCAAGGGCTCCTGAACCTAACCCTGAAGAGGTAATACGCACCCAGAGAAGGCCCAGAGGAACCTCCAGAGTCTGGGCGCGCCACGACCCAACTGTGCCGCCTGTGCCTTATGGAGAATGGGGAGCTGCAGAACTGTGTCCCCGCGGAGCAGATGCTGTTCTTTGCGGGGAGGAAAACTTGCCCACAGTGGGGCTTGTATCACAAGGAGATGAAGGGACAGGCAGGACGAAGGGACAGGTCCACAGCCTTTCTGATGACTGGGTAAGCCAGGTGAAGGGACGAGCGGCGCCACCAGCTGCGCAAGAGTAGCTGCGGGCCAGCGTGGCTACAGAGAGGCCAACTTCTGCGGCTGGGGCTCCGGGCAGCTTCTGCCAAGACACCGCATCTCCGCTTTCGCGGGTGGCAGTCAGGTTCCTCGTTATCGTTGCTGACGGCTGGCCGACATGGACCGGGTGGGCCCAAGCTTCTACGAATGTCTCGGGAGGCGGACGCCTGCTGAGGAGCAAGTATTCCAAAATGCAGTAACGGAGGCCCCGCCACCCGCCGTGACCTGCTCTCTGGGATCTCACGTCGTCGAGTACATCCACCTCTGAAGGTGCCTGGCAACTCCGAGGTTCTCCTCCGGGGGGCACGCTGGGATTCCAGAGGGTCCCAGCGTCTACTGGCCGAAGCGGACGCCTGAGCCCAGCAGTTTGTGGGTGCGCGCTTTGAGGCGGGTTTCTTGGGCTTTCTTCTCCCCTTTTCCATCGGCTGTGGGTCCCATAACCTGGTAGTAAGTGAAAAGGAAACGGGGGTTAGGTAGGCCTGCCCCGGTTGGCAGGTGGCTGAGGATGCACCATAAGCCTGGGAACAAGGGCGCTTCTTCCAGGACACCCTGTTCTCTGCTCTGCGCAGGCAGAGATGGCTTTGGGGTCAGCCTCAAATCCGGGTGTGTGGGGAGGGGTGGGGGAGGTGGAGCCCAGGGTCAGGAGGATGCCCCAGCTTCGTCTGAGGAAAAGTCAAGAATGGTGTCCCGGGGCAGGCCAAGCGCGCGTCCTTCCAAACCGAGCGGAGACCCCAGGCGCTACCTACGGTCTCGCTACCATAGCGACGTGCAGGGGTTACGGGGCCAAGGACCAGCTTGCCCCGTAGGTGGGAGCCCAGAGGTGAGAGAAAGGCGTTTTCTACCTCGGTATCGGTCTGAGCGGGATGAAGGTAGGGGTTGGTTGGAGTGGATGGAGGGGATCTCGAAACTGCTCTTGAGCGCTCCCAGTGGGCCTTCGCCTTTTCTGGCGGTTTTCACCCTGTCCTCGCTCTAGGGTTTTCCTGGGCAGCCGAATCTTGTGTTCTTGCCTACTCTTCTCCCTTGCACAAGCAACAAGGACCCTAGCCCTACTCCATAATTTCAGATTTAAGTGCCGTTCTCTCTCTTGCTCACCACACTCCAGCTACACCGGTCTTCTTCCAGCTCCTCAAATACAAGCAGGTCTTCCTGTCGCAGGGCCTTTGCACGTGCTGTCTCTTCTGCCAATAACACTTTCTCTGCTTTTACAAGGTTAGCTCTGTCTCATTGTGTGAGTCTCAGCTCTTAGCTTATATGTCTCCCCTCAAAGAAGCTTTCATCTAGCCCTCTTACCAGGTAAGGTTTCCCTTTCTGCACATTTATTTCCTATCTTTCTGGTTTCCTTTATACCTCTTGCCACACTTTGTAATTATTCTATGTTATTCTCTGATTTTGACAGCTTAATGTAAAATAGGGCAGGAGACGTATTGCCTTGTCAAGCCCGCGACTCTCATTTAATAGGTCGTCAAATTTTTGTGAAAGCACTTTTATTAATTCATTGACTTCTTGCTCTACAACATTAGAGCCAGAAAATGCCTCTGGGAATAGGGCAGGCAGTCTATCCAGCTTTGCAGGAATCTGCTGTTTGTCATGGCCTAAGGCTGATGCCTAAGTATAGTTTTCATTCACCCAATCCTCCCTTAGGGATCTAAAAGTCAGCTACCTCTGCAGGGCAGTATTCTTGGGCTCTCATACAGGGTCTGGCACTCAGAAGCTCAATACATGTGGGACGTTCCCAGTCACAGCCTTGACTCTTCTTCGTCTCCCTTTGAGGCAAACTCAGCATATCCCTGCGTTCCTCTACCACTGACCTCACACCACAAAGCTGAAGCTGTCATGGGGACAGGGGGAAGAGAAGTGATCCAATATGGTACACTTAGTAAAATCCCCACCACCTCCCTGTTGTTCCCCCAAAGTCCCTGGCTGGCTACCGGTGACCTTATTTTCCTCCTTTTCCTTTTATCTGTTTAAGCCTCTCAAATCTCTTCATGACCTTCAGCAATTCAGTTCAGATTTCATGCTTATACCCTCCACTCAGTATAGTCCAGCCCTTAGAAGGCAGTTTAGAGAGCACCTCCTGCTCCTGGAGTATGCCCCCTGGGGCTGTTGCCTCCCCCTCCACATAGAGGAGCAGCTTATTTAGAATTTTCCCAGAGAAAATGGATTTCCTTGCATGGAGTGGAAGACGGAGGGTGTGATTGGTACTTAAGAAAAATTAACTTTTCTCCAATTTATCACAACTTAAAAAAAAAAGGATTGCTTCATGGTTAGAAGACTGTACTTCAGAGGGAGGCAGAACTGACTTTGAATCTGTGCTCTGCATTTATCTGACTTTGGGAAAATTACCTATTATCCTGAAGGCTCTGTTTTTCCCTCTGTAAAATGGGGATTGAAATACCCACTTTTATGGGTTGTGGTAAGATCATGTCTGCAAAAGACATAGTAAGTGTTATTATTAGAAGTCTTCTGGAAAGTTCTGTGGTCACTCAAGTCCCCAGCAGAGAACTCAGGGAGTCACCCAAGGCCACAGTGGGTTATGAAAGGCTTCACAAGGATTCATAGTGTCAGTGAAAAAAAAATGTATGGCAATCAAGAAGCACTCGAGATATGAGAGGGGAAATGGTCAGAACTGGGGAGAAAGTGATGTTGAAAGTGTTACTGGGGCTCAGATGAAAAGAGTTTCAGGAGACTGGTTGCACAAGAATGTGAATTGCTTTCTGTGCAGCCTCCTCATATCTCTGGCTTCCCAAGAATGTCTGCAGATTTATAACCCTTCCCGTGTGATTCCACTTCAATCTTTCTTCCTAGCTCTTTGCTCTGATTTTCTTTGTGTGATGTCCTTGCCACTCTGTTGGCCTCACTCACTGGGTCCACAACTGTGGTCACACATGAGGAAGGGATACTGTTGAACATCACGTGGTTCACAGCCTGTGATGGTCCAAGAAAGGATCTTGATACATCCATGAAAGCCCCAGATGCTAATCTCCAAGGGTGCCTGTGGTGGTCTTAGCCTTTTCTGGGTCAGGGACTCCCTTGGGAACCTAAGGTAGAGAATGTCTCCCTAGAAAAAGATATATTCCTACATGCACATGAAGTTTGCATACAATCTCGGGGCTCGAGGGCTCAATGAAGCCTGACCAGTGCCCCCTACGTGTCCTCCACACCCAGGCAGCTCAGATGCCAATTCTTCAGGCCTTTCCTGGTCAGTGCCTCACAGCCGCAGCAGCAGAAAAACAAGCAAACTTCAACTGTTGCCCCTTTCCCTGCCTTCTCTTTGTCAGGAGGTGCCAAACACCAGGAAATAAAAGCTGCTTTGAGGAGTGGGGGAGACAAAAACTAAACAAACCAGTGTTTATAGACAGCCTGTGGGGAAATAAGAAATGGCTGAGCTAATGGGCTATATTTTCTGAGCTCCACAGGGATTCATGGTGTCAGTGAAAAAAAAAAGTATGGCAATTAAGAAGAACTTGAGATATGAGAAAGGAAATGGTCAGAACTCGGGGGAGAATGGTGTTGAAAATGTTACTGGGGTCAGATGAACAGGAGTTTGGGAGACTGGTAGTGCAAGAATGTGAATTACTTAACAGCACTGAACTGGACACTTAAAAATGTGAATTTTATGTTATGTGTGTTTTACCACAATTACAGAAAAATGACTGAGCAGCATGTCCTCTATGAAAATTTTTAGGGCTTTACCCTACAGACCCTGAGCAGACCAGACGCCTTTCTATCAGGATGTGCAGAGGTTCAATGGCAGAATTTGGGTTTAGGACCTCTTTTATCAGTGGTAAGCTGATTTTGGAGGGATCACTGATGTGGTGCTGGAATTAGCTCTGGGAACCTGGTGGTTTCATGGAGGAAGGGCTGGAGTGGAGCAGGCAGAGACGGTGGAGGAGAGGGCATGGAACCGGCCGGGAGGTCTGCCTTTTCTGGCCTCAGGCGCGGTGGAAATGTGAACCTGTAAGGCTGAGCATACGTGGGCTTTCTCCGGGTTGCTGATTTTGAGGCAGCAGGTGGTGCTGTTGAGCAAACTTGGGAGCCGAGGAGAAACCTGAACTTTACTTGAAGAGCGGGGCACCTCTGCCCTGGTAACTCCCTCCCTTTGTGTCGTTCAGAGCAGAGGAGGAGGGAGGGCGGGCTGGGATTTGCTCTTGGGTGTGTTTCCCACGTGTGTTGGTATCCCAAGTGTCTTTGGAATGTGGCTCAGGTGAAGTCCTGGGTGGTGGCTACCAATAGCTTGTCTGGGAGGGGTAAAGAAATTCAGAGGCATTGTAACACACCCCAATATCAGCCAGGCTGACTCGCCTTCCACTCAGCTGTGTGTGTGTGTGTGTGTGTGTGTGTGTGTGTGTAGGGGATGGCGGGTGGGGGTTGGTGCTGCTGCAATGGCCTTGCCTGCTCCTGTGCACCTAGGATTCTCTTTTCCTCAGGAAGCTCAAACTGCTCTTAGGAGTCTGGGACCTCACAGCAAAACAGACCAACACTTGGAAAACATCTCCTTGCATGTACTTTTCAGTTGCAAAGCTTTTATCAGTAAGTTCAGATTCCAGAAAGGATACATGAGGAGCAGTTGGTAAGCTGGGGTGCTCTCCACGTGGTTTAGGGTACTGAATTAGGTCGGGGGTCTCCTTTTAGCTTGTGAATCTGGATTTGACTGTTCCACTGGGTTTTGTCCCCAACAATGATGGGATTCTGGGGAATGAAAACATAGCACTGGTTTAACAGCTTCAGCAAGTTTTAGAAAGCCTAACAGTTGCCAAAGCCCAGTGTGCCTTTGGGACTTTACAGCATGTCGGTCTCAATCTTAGCACACTTCCCAGTCCCTGCCCTTTTTTTCCCTCTGCCTCACCCTTCTTGTGGTGTTCTGGTTTATGTTGTTTAGCGTCATTTATGTGGTTTTGTAAACAACATTAAATTCTTTTTGAAACAGGGCAGGGTAGAAATAAATAGAAAGAAAAACATGACTCTTAAAGGTTAGATATTTTGATATTGGCTGAGCCTTGTGCTAAAGTAAGAAAATGGCCACCTCCTTTACTGACCATGACATCCAGAATCTTCCAAGACTGATGGTTCCCTTATGGGAACCACATAGCCTTGACTTTTGACCCCTGGCATTCCTGATGACTCACCAAGCTTTAGGATGGGGTGGGGTCGAGGCTGCTGTGTCCCTTTAGCTATTTGGCCATTGTGGACTCATGACCTTTCACTTAATAGTTCCCTCAGAGCTTCTAAATTTCTAAACTCATAAGGCTGGAATATTTGAAATGACTCCTAAAAAGACGATGAGATAAATAAACTATAAGTAGAAAATAACATGAAACTAGGTCATCCAAAGTGATAACCTGTGATTTTAAATTTTATTTTCCATTAGAAGAGCTGCTCTTCCCTGGTCTTCTGGACTGCCTCACGATAGTGCTACCATTTTAGGACACACCCGTACGCCTCTTGCAAGTCTAGAGCTAAGAGAGCAATGTCTAGACAGAAATAGGGAATGTCCTTGTCTGCCAACAATCCTAAGGCCCCTTTCCCAATCTCTCTTCTATCTGAGGATCTGCTTCTTTTCCAGATGATTGAAACTTGCAATGACTCCCTTGTTCATAACAGAACCGTAGACCACACGGTGACCTTAATTTTCGTACAAAAGCTGATCAAGGCAGTGGCCATTTTCTTACACTGGTTATAAGCCTAGGCAATTCTCAAGCTGCAGGACCTCCTATTTCCCTTCCTCAACAGGGTGGCCCTTCCAACACATCTTCCTAAAGCCACTTTCAAACCAGATGATGTTTTCTAACATCCGGCGCCAATCTTGGCCCCACTCTTAAAAGGTGAATGTAGCCATACGAAATACTTAGAGGTATTTTCTTGCCTTCTCTGAGGTGTTTTGATCAGTCCCACAGCCAGAGACACCTAAGTGTTAAAGACATTTTTACTATCAAATTATATTTCAAAAGATTTTAGAGATGTAAGAGGCCATAGAGATCATTTAATGCCATTCTTGTGGAGTACTGAGTCTTCAGACTTGCTGAAGTTCCCAGAGCTAAGAGTTGCATCTGAACAGAAGTGTAATCATGACTGAACTTTTTTTTTTTATAGAAGTAGTTGGCACATATACATATGCAAGATGATAGAATTAGGAATTAAAGTCATAAAGGAATGATTATTTGTGTTTTGTATGTAATTTTAGCTGTTTGTGATGGGTCTTAAGATATGCATGGAAATAAATCTGGACTCTTAATAGATGGAATAAATAAATGAGTCTGGGGAGAAGAAAATTAATTCCATTGAATACAGAGATTTAGGGGAAACAGGGAAATTTAGACATGGTTCTATCCTTTAGAAGTTCATAAAGGGTAAATATATGCTTAAATAATTCTAATATAAAGCAGACTTTTATCAAACCTGTCACAATTTAATAAGGAGTTCAGGATCACTACATGTGAAAAAATAGCAATACAAACCAGGAAACTTATCAGTAAACTACAAGCAAATTAAATGTGTATAAGTATGTAGCAGGTGTATAAATACCTGTGTGTAGATATGTAGTGGCTGCCTATTCACACATGTTATTTTTTCATTGCATTATAAGTAAACAGTAAACAAGGATGGTGGCATTTGGAATGAATTTTTTTTTTTTCATTACTCTTCACCCGAGGATATGTTTATTGATTTCAGAGTAAGAGGAAGGAAGAGAGAGAGAGAGAGAGACATCAATGTGAGAGAGAAACATAGATTGGTTGCCTCCCGTATGCGCCCCAGCTGGGGATCAAATGTGCAACCTTGGTGTATGCGACAACACTTGAACCAACTGAGCCACCTGACCAGGGCTGGAATGAATTCTTGTGCAACTTCCAGCTCAGCTTTAAGTACACAAAGAGATTTTAATGGTATGTCTCCTGTCTCTTGGTTTTGTTCTGTGGTCCTGATGAAGTAAATATATTCCCAGTACAGACCTCTCCCCTGAGCTCCAGACCCACATACCCAACAGTCTATTTGCCATTCTCTTGGGTGTCTGAAAGGTACTCAAAGCTCAACATGTCCAAAATGGAACCTGCTCTTTCTTCCAGTGTTCCCTATATTAGTTAATGGTATCATTGCGTGCACAGTTATGCAAGCCAGAAACCTGGAGGAGGAACACAGTCTTCTTGCCTTGTTTCCTGCCACAGCTTCAGGACCTACAACACCACATGGCACAGTGTGGGTATTTCACAGGTCCTGTAGAATCACAGCCTGCAAGCTCTAGATTGCATTCATTTCCCTCCTTCTCTGCCATTACTACTCAGCCCAAGCTGCCATAGGTACTCACTGGCACTACTGCAATAGCCCATCTAACTCATCTCCGTTCACCATGCTCAGCCCTATTCTGTGTCCACCCTTCAGCCTGTGGCCTTTTCAAAACACAAATCTCATCCTAAGACAAGTGTTCTTGCCATGGCCTCTAAGGTTGTGCATGGTCTGTATCCTACTGTTTTCCCAGCCTTATCTTATACCATGCTCTTTGGATCTAGACATTAGCCTTTTTACACTGCCTCCCATTGCTGCTCTCTCCTGCCACAGGGCCTTTGCACATATCATTTTCTCTGTTTGGACCATTATTCCCCTCTTCACCCATTTAACGTCTACCAGCTTCGAGTGTCACTCTCAGAGAAGCTCAGATGCATTTGCTGTCCTGATGTCAGATGCATCTGAAGATGTCATAGTCAAAACAAGTTGAAAAATGACAAGATCTCTTAATAGCATTTGTCGTGGTTTTATTTTTATATTTGTTTGTATAATAATTTTCTGCATAAAACTTTTCACTGTTTGTTAGAGGTTTTTTTCTGTTTTCCTATAGGAGGTTAAGCCTCTAGTCAAAGACCATTAAAACATGTCACCATTTCTCTCTTCATGTATTTTATGGAAAGCGCCACCAAATATATTTAACATATATTCTTCTTTTCTATTGAATATAAATCCTCAAAAAATAGATCCCACTCTGTTTTTGGATTAAAGTTTATGAAGATCCATCCCTAGTACAATATGAATGTTTAATGTTCGATAAAAATACCCCATGGTGATAGATTGTGAGGTTTTCTGTAGCTCATGAATGCTTCAAGGGATAGTTTAAGTGTAGTCCAGCCTGAAGACAGGGTATGGACCTTTGGAGTTTTTTCTTACTCTGTGATATGAGGATTCAGTAAAACCAAGCAAAGAGGAGCCTTTCCAGGGGATAGATAAACACACACACACACACAATCTTTTCTTTTCATGAAATGTACAGAAGTAAGTTAACCCAATCCTATGTAATCAGATGGTCAGAATCACTCAGGAAGACTATCTGTTTCAAACAGACCCTGTTGGTATATGTAAGAATTTATTATACAAGTAAAAAGGATCATAAATCCAATAAGGGAAGAGTGAGTTTATTTAATAAATTATGTTTTAATACTTAATTAGAACTTTGTGGAAAAAAGTAAAATTTATCTTTATACCACATCATATATCAATATAAATACCAGAGAGATTAACACATAAAATGGTAAAAATTCCAGCCTAAACAAGCTAAGTGAAAAACATAAGCAAATATTCATCTGATATCCAAAGGGAAGGAGACCTTCCAAGCTTAAAACAGTGGAAAACATTACCCTCTCCCCTTATAAAAAATATTTTTGTCTATACAAAAATAAAAAATTAATGATCAAATTAAAAGGTAAATGACAAAAATGGAGGAAAAAATATACTAGCAGAAACTATACAAAGAGTCAACATCTATATAAGGATATTTATAAATTAATAGAAAAGCACTAAGACCCCAAGAGAGAAGTTAGACAAAAGGTACAAATGGACAATTCACATGTAGAATAAAATAATTAATTGACTCACATAAAACAATATTCAGCCTTGCAAGAAATCAAAGAAATGCAAATTACACTGTTTTGCAGTTGCATAAACACAGAAATTACCATTCCAATCTATCAAATTAACATATATAAAAAGTTCATAATATTGGTAAAGGTTGGGTGAAATAGCTTTCCAATACATTATTGGGGGAATGATATTTGTCATTATGGATAATAGACATTAAGACTGTTCACAGCTTTTCACCCATTTTCCAGAATACATCCTAAGAAAATATGTTAAGGAAGTAAATCTAAATATGTACAGTGTTTTTTAAAAATTGATTTTTAGAGAGAGAGAGAGAGGAAGGTAGAGAGAGAGAGATTTGTTGTTCCACACATTTATGCATTCATTGATTGATTCCTGTATGTGCCCTGACCAGGGATCAAATGGGCAAACTTTGTGTATCGGGACAATGCTTTAACCAACCAAGCTATCCTGCCAGGGCTAAATATGAACAGTGTTCTATGCACAAAGATCTTCATGTTAGTGTTATAGGATTATATTCCATAATAGGGAGATGGTCAAAAAAACTAATTTACATTCTCATAATGAAATTAGGCAACCATTGGAAATTAAGTAAATGAAATTGTTTAATAAAATGAGAAAATGTAGGGAAAATAGGACACAATATTGTATATATTTTGTACACAGTATAATACCAACTACATTTAATGTGTACATAGAAAAGTATTTTTAAAAATACACTGAAACAATAACAGTTGTTATTTTTCCAAGGTGGAAGATGTGATTTTTGAAAACTTTTTTCTACCTTTTTTATTTTCCGTGTTTCCTGTGAACCAGATCTCTTTCCTTTCCTAGATTAAAACTCAGGCAATGCCATCAAAACAAATGAAGTACTGTTATGTGCTACAACCTGGATGAACTTTGAAAACATTAGGATAAGTTAAAAAAAGAAAAGAAAAAGTAAAAGAAAAGCCAGACACAAAAGGCCACATATATATAGCCTGATTTCATTCATAAGAAATGTTTAGAAGAGGCAAATCTATAGAGACAGAAAGCAGATTAGTGGTAGGTAGTCCAGGGATAGGGGAGGAGGAATTGGGACTGGTTGCTAATAGGTATGGGGTTTCTTTTTCTTATGACGGAAATGTTCTGGAATGATGTAGTGGTGATGATTGCACAACATCGTGAATATACTAAAAACCACATTTTAAAATGGTGAATTTTATGTTATGTAAATTATATCTCAATAAAATAATTTTTAAAAGGCTTGAGATTTAGAAAAAGAACGAGAAACTAAGATGAGTGAGGGCTCTAGGTTAAGAATATAATAGAGCCCATTTTCAAAAGCTCATTTCTTTGTGTTCTCAAGGGAGCCCTCTTTCTTATTCCTGGTAGGCCCAAAGGACCTCACTAAGTGGTGTGTGTGCCAGAGAGGAAGAGAGGAAGAGGGAGGATGATGGAGAAGGACCAAATATTACTCTGTTTTGTGACTGATTGGCTTCTCTTAGGACCAGAGATGTTTTACAAATTATAAATGGCTATTAAAAATGAAGATGTATAATGATACTATTTATAATAAAATTAAAAACATCAAATACTTAGAAATAAATCTAAGACCTCTATCTAGAAGACTACAAACATTGAAAGAAATTAAATTTAAAAAGGACATCCTTGCTCGTTGTTTTTAAGAGTCAATATTGTAAAGATATAAAATTTTCCCAAATTATTCTGTAAATTCAATGCAATCTCAACCGAAATTTGAGCAGTTTTTTTTTTAAAGATTTAATTTATTTATTTTAAGAAAGAGGGTGAGGGAGGAAGGAAGAGAGGGAGAGAAACATCAGCATGTGGTTGCCTCTCACTTGCCCCTCACTGGGAACCTGGCCTGCAACCCAGGCGTGTGCCCTGATTGGGAATCAACCAGCAACTCTTTGGTTTGCAGGCCAGCTCTCAATCCATTGAGCCACACCAGCCAGGGCTTTTCTTATTTTAGAAATTCACAATTGATTCTAAAATACATATGAAAATGCAAAGGGCCAAGAATAGCCAAGAAATTTAGATATCTAGATATCAAGATGTATTATAAAGCTGTGATGACTAAGACATTATGGCATTGGTTCCAGGGATAGACTAATAGGCCAATGGAACAGACGAGGGCTCATAAATAAATCCACACATAATGGTGAAATGGTGATACTGAAGAATTGGTGGAGAAAAGCTGGGTTTTTCAATAAGTGACCCAAAGTATAATAGGACAAAAGTCACTTTCTCAGGCTTCCTTTCCCAGAGCTGGCTGGACCCCATAAAGTATGACTGACCCTAATTCTTTTATGAGCCTTTATCCTCAGGGCTAGAAAATCACTGGAAGCTCCCTGAAGGCACAGAGGCTCCAGGACTTACAAAACAGGACATACCAGACCACAGCAACCTACCGACTACCTACCGGACTCTGCACCCAAAGATAACACTGAAACACTTGGCAGCTTGTACAAGACCAACTGAAACATCTTGCTGTACAACCACCCCATTCACCTAATAAAAACTCAAAGCGCCCACCCCTCAGGGCTGGTGCTGGTGCTCATCTCTGCACCTAGCCCTTTCCCTCTCTTGGGAAAGTAAAATAAAACTTTACTCTCTGTACTTTCTTCTCTTTGTGAATTCTTTCATAGCCTCCATCACTGACCACCCTAACAAGGGCTATTTAAAAAAAAAAAAAAGAATCCTGACCCTTATCTGATACTATATAATGGGAAAATTTTGTGCTTCAATGGAAAACTGCATTTTTTGTAACACATCACTTGGATTATTTGATTTTTATTTTATGCAGCTACTTTATAACTTTAAAGCTTGTGGATAATTAATATCAATGCAAAATTCATGAAAATAAATTCTGTCTGGTGGAGGGATACCCTCCCCCAATCATGCAAAAACAAGTTTTGCCTCAATTTGCATATTAATTTCAATATTCCTGTTCTATAAATGTGCCTGTTCTTTGGATTCACCTTTGAACAAAATTCTAACATTTGTTCTTTTCATATATGTATGAGAATCATAATTTTATCTTTTCATTGGAAAATTATCTTTTAACAATATACAAAATTAATTCCAGATGGCTTGCTAATCTAAATGTGAAAGGTAAAGTAAATAATGCTTCTAGGAGATTATAAAAAATCTATTTATGACTTTGGAGCAGCAAAGATTTTTTTTTTAATGATCTTTTGGTATTTAAAAACTTAAAAATATTTTTTTGTTGTATTTTTTCCATTTCCATTTATCCCCCTATACTGTCTTCCTCCTCCACCCCCCCACCCCCTCAATCTCCACATTTGTTTGTGTCCATGAGCAGCAAGGACTTCTTAAACAGGACACAAAAGCATTAACAATAAAAGAAAAGATTGATAACTCAGATTTCATTAAAAGAACTTCTCCCCCCCCCCCCAAACTCCACTAAGAGAACGAAAAGATAAGCCATAGAGTGGAAAAAGATATTTGCATTACCTTTTTTGGACAAAGGTTATATGAAAAAGGTATCACATATATTCTATATATAACAAATCAATAAAACAGAAAATGAAAAAAATGGTTGAAAGAAATGAATAGACACATCACAAACGATCATATTCAAATGGCCAGTAAACAATCACACACCCCATTAGTCCTTGGGAAAATAAAAATTATGCACATCCACCACAAGGGCAAAACAGAAAAGACTGACAAAGATGTGGAGAAACTGGATCTGTTAAACGTTGCTGGTGGAAGTGTAAATTGATAACTACTTTGGAAAATTGTTTGGCAATACCTCTTAGTGCTAAGCATAGAGCCACCCTATAATCCAGCAATTCCATTCTTAGGTGTGTGTTTGTTTATGCATATGTATTGTACCAATGATATACACAAAAATACATAGCAAATTTATTTTTAGTAGCCCTGTATTTGTTTCCTGTGGCTATCATAACAGATTGCTACAAACTTGGCTGCCTAAAACAACAGTAATTTTTTTTCTTACTGTCAGTTCTGGAGGCCAGAAGTCTGAAATCAAGTTCTCATCAGTGCTGCACTCTTCCCAGAAGCTCTAGGAGAGATTCTGTTCCTGGTCTCTTTCAGCATTTCTTGGTTTGTGGCTATATCACTCCAATCTCTCCCTTCACCTTCTCATGACCTTCTCCCTTTATGTCTCTGTAATGTCTCTCTGCCTCATTCTTTTAGGGACACTTTTCATTAGATCTAGAGTCCACTTGGATAATCCAGGATGATCTCCTCATCTCAAGATTCTTAACTTAATTACATTTACAGTCAAGATGAAGGCATAGGTAAACATGGCTCACCTCTTCGCACAACCACATCAAAATTAAAACTAAAAGGACTTCCAGCCAACTAAGAAGGAATTTACAATCACTTCAAAACTAAAAAAAAAACCCAAACAAACCAGAAAATCTAGAAAATCGAAACTACAGGGAAGTTCAGCGAAGAGATAAAGAAGAAATAATCAGCCAGAAAGGTAGGAGGGGAGGGGCGGAGCCGCGATGGAGAGAAAGAAGAGCGGAGCGGCGGCTGTGGAGGTGGTGCTTGGCAGGCAGAGGCTGGCAGGCACCGCTAGCTGTACCCAGGGCGAAAAACACAGTCATACAGTTTAAACCCGAGAAGCGATCCCAGCCTGAAACCAGACAGATCCTAGCGCCAGGCCAGACCCCATGGCTTGTGGTTCCAGCACTGAGGAAAATAGAGCCACATTGCTTCTGACTGTGAAAGCCAGTGAGGTTTGGAGCGGAGAAAGAAGCTACCAGTTTTGAAAAGGAGGCGGCTTCCTTAGTACGTGAAGGGGGAGACGTGCCTGGAAAAGCAGAGGCAACTAGTACTATTCTCTCTCAGACCCCTCCCCCCATACAGTGCCAAATGTGGTGAAACAGGTGCCAGCACTAACAAATACCTAAGGCTCTGCCCCCTATAATGTAACAGGTGCAATAGCTCTACCCAAATCACAGAGGCAAACACAGAAAGCTGTCAAGATGAGGAGACAGAGAAGTATGGCCCAGAAGGTGGGGCAGATCAAGGTCCCAGTGACACAACTAAGCAATGAGCAGATAGTGCACCTAACAGATGAGGAGATAGAGAACTTAACAGATGCCCAGTTTAAGGCATTGGTGATAAAGATACTCACAGACTTGACAGAAAAAGTTATACAGGACAGGGAAAGAATGAAGGCTATCCTGGCTGAAATAAAGGAAAATCCACATGAAACAAGTGGTGAAGGAAAGGAAACCAGGGTTCAAATCAACAAATTGGAACACAAGGAAGAAACAAACAGTCAACCAGTGCAGAAGGAGGAAACAAAAACTGAAAAAAGTGAGGAGAGGCTTAGAAACCTCTGGGACAGCTTTAAACATGCCAACATCTGAATCATAGGGCTGCCAGAAGGTGAAGAGGGGGAGCAAAAAATTGAAAAATTATGCAAAAATAAAATAATAATAATAATGAAGGAAAACTTCCCTAATTTGGGAATGGAAATGGACATATGGGTCCAGGAAGCACAGAGACTCCCAAACAAACTATACTCAGGGAGGACCATACCAAGACACAACATAATGAAAATGCCAAAGGTTAAGGATAAAGAGAGAATCTTAAAAGCAGCAAGAGAGAAGAATTACCTACAAAGGGATACCTACCTATAAGACTATCAGCTGATTTCTCAAAAGAAACTTTTCAGGCAAGAAGGGCCTGGCAGGAAATATTCAAAGTGATGAAAAGCAAGGACCTACAACCAAGATTACTCTATCCAGCAAAGCTATCATTTGGAATTGAAGGACAGATAAAGTTCTTCCCAGATAAGGTAAAGCTGAAGGAGTTCATCATCACTAAGCCATTATTATATGAAATGTTAAAGGGACTTACTTAAGAAAAAGAAGATCAAAACTATGAACATTAAAGTGAAAACAGTATCACAACTATCAACAACAGAAGTTCGGAAATGGAAACAAAGGCAGACTAAGCAGACAACCAGAGTGGGAACAGAATCACTGGTATGCGGAGCATGTAGGGGGAAGTCAGCTGGGAGGGGGAAAGGGAGGGAAATGGTGCAGGAATTAAGCATAGGAGGAAGATGCAGAATGGACCCGGGGATGTTGAGAAGAGCTTTATGCATGACCCATGGACTTGGACTAAGTGGGGGAGGAGGAGATTGCTGGAGGGAGGGGACCGCTGGGTGGAGGGGAGCAAAGGGGAAAGAAATTGGGATAACTGTAACAGCATAATCAATAAAACATACGAAAAAGAATTACAACTAAAAGATAGAACAACCGTCACTCAGAACTGCCAGAAATCAAATTGAATGGAAGTTTGACAACTATAGAATTATAGAAACTACATCCATGCAGACTGAGTCAGCCAGCTGGTGTCATATCTAAACTCTATCAACCTGGCTAACAATGTTTGACCCACCTTGGAGATCCCCAAAGATTCAACCCCACCCAGTTTACAGGCCCACCCAAGCTGCTTTTCCAAATGAATGGCTGGTCTTGGCTCATGCTTCACAACTTCCTAAATCCTATCAAACAAGTGACAGCTGGCTTCAGTGAGCCCAGGCCTGGCCTTAGAAGCAGCCAGCCTAGATTCACAGCTTGACTTCACCTGGGAATCTCCAAGCCCAGCACAAGTAGCAGCCCTCTCAGATTGTTTTATAGCTTAGGCAGGGTGGCTGGGGGCAAAACACAGGTGGGGGTCGACCTTGGCCTGCACCATCCTGGAAACCCAGGGCCAGCGTACCCAGTGGACAGCTACAGACCATGTAGGAGAACCACCACCCTGCTGCTGCACAGCTGGTCCTCCATGAAGGGTGGAAGTTGGTGGTTAGCGGTCACAGCCAAGCCTTGCAGCTGACTGGCCTGTGTAAATCCCTCTCAGTGATCTGCCAACAGCAACCTAGGCTCAACTACAAGACAGGGGTGTACTCAGCCCACACACAGGGTGCACCTTGAGTACACAACTTGGGTGATAGGGGAGGCTGTACCTCTGGACCCTACAGGACACCTACTATATTTGGCCACACTACTGTGAGAAACGCTCACAATAAAAACTGGTAAAAAGGACTTGAGCAGTAAAGCGAGGCCTTTATTCATGAGTCTGCAGAGCCAGGCACACCCTCACAGCCAGGAGAATGTGCGCCCCAAGTAGACAAAGGAAACTGGTTTTATAGTCTTGGCTTCCCCACCCTGAAATTGCCACCCTAAAGGGATTATTTTCTTCACCCTAAAATTGCCACCCTAAAGTGAGAGTGATTAGCTTCCCCTCCCCTCTCCTTCTTCCCTGTTTCTCCATGACTGGATACTCTGGAGTTACAATTTAACGGGTTCATCTAAATGCCCCTATTGTGATTTGTAGATATGCTAATGCTGTCAACTCCCTTCTCAGAGATCCTTTAATTACATTTGCCCTTAAGACCCTTTAATTACATTTGCCCTTAAGACCCTTTAATTACATTTGCCCTTTGTTACTAATGACTTTTTACTGGTTTGGGAGTCACTATGTCCTTGTTTCTAACACTACCAAGATGCAGAGTCAAAGCAGCTCTACCTAATACATAGAAACAAACACAAGGAGGCTGCTAAAATGAGGAGAGAAAGAAACATGGCCCAAATGAAAAGATCAGATCAAAACTCCAGAAAAAGAGCTAAACAAAATGGAGATGAGCAATCTATCAGATGCAGAGTTCAAAGCACTGGTTATAAGGATGCTCAAGGAACTTAATAAAGACATCACTAGCATAAAAAAGATCCAGTCAGAAATGAAGGATACACTAATTAAATAAAGAACAATTTACAGGGAAACAACAGTACTGTCAGATCATGGACACCTGGACTTTGGACTTTGGTAATCAACCTGGCCCAAAAGATATGCTGATGGACTGAAACTTTCCCAGAGGAAATGCTAATGGACTTAGCCTGATATGTTAACTAAGCTGGTGTGGGAGGGGGAAAGCAATGAGATGTAAATGACCTACTGAATATGTCAGTAAGCAAACTCCCCCTTACCGAAAGGTGTATAAAAAATGGTGCCTGCAGAAGTGCTGGTGGCAATTCCTACCAGCAGGCCCATGAGGAGGACCAGGAATCACCCTACCCTATTCCCTTGCTCTTACGGGCCCACGAGGAGGACCTGGAGCTACCCCCACCCTCTCTGCCGCCGTTTCCCTTGCTCCTACCGGCCGTTGAGTCAGTCCTGGGAATTGCCTTTCCCCTTAACCCCCTTCCCCCTTCCTTTGTTCCCTCAATAAACCAGTTATCTGTTCCCACAGCAGTCTCTGGTTGATTTCTCAGAGCAGGGATACCCTGACAAGTACAGTGAATGAAGCCAAGAATCAAATCAATGATATAGAATATAAGGAAGCAAGAAACAACCAATCAGAACAACAAAAAGAAAAAAGAATCCAAATATAAGGATAATATAAGCAGCTTCTGGGACAACTTTAAGAGGTCCAACATCATAGGAGTTCTAAAAGGAGAAGAAAAATAGCAAAAAACTGGAAACCTATTTGAAAAAATAATGAAAAAAAACCTCCCTAACTTGGTGAAGGAAATAGACATACAGGTCCAGGAAGCACAGAGTCCCAAACAAGCTGGATGCAAACAGGCCCACTCCAAGACACATCATAATTAAAATGCCAGAGGTTAAAGATAAAGAGAGAATCTTAAAAGCAGCAAGAGAAGTTAAGGTACCTACAAGGGAGTTCCCATAAGACTGTCAGATGATTTCTCTAAAGAAACTTTGCAGGCTAGAAGGGATTGGCAAGAAATATTTAAAGTCATGAAAAGCAGGGACCTATAGTCAAAACTGCTCTACCCAGCAAAGCTATCCTTCAGAATTAAAGAGCTTTCCAAACAAGAAAAAACTAAAGGAGTTCATGATCACCAAACCATTATTATATGTAATGTTAAAGGGACTTATTTAAGAAAAAGAAGAAGATTAGAACTATGAACAATAAAATGGCAAAACAAAACAAAACAAAAAAAGTATCAACAATTGGATCTAAAAAACAAACTAAGCAAACAGGAAGAACAGAGACTGAATCCTGGATACAGAGAGTGTTTTGATGGTTGCCAGATAGGAGGTTGGTGTGGGGGAAGGGGTGAGGAGGTGAGGGGATTTAGAAGTACAAATAGGTAGTTATAGAATAGCCACGGGGATATAAAATACAGTATAGGAAATGGAGTAGCCAAAGAATTTAGAGGCATGACCCTTGGACATGAACAATAGTGGGGGGATTCACTGAGGGAGTGGGGGGTACAGATGGAGGTGGTCAAAGGGAGAAAAATCAGGACAACTGTAATAGCATAGTCAACAAAATATAATTTAAAAAAGAAAAATAATCACTTTTGCAAAGACCTTATTTTTTCCTAAACAAAGTAATGTTCACAGGTTCCAGGGACTAGGTACATACATCTTTTGCAGGGCCATCATTCACCACACTACAAGCTCCAGACTAGAAACAACCTAAATGTCTATCAATTGTAAAATGAAATAAACTGTGGTATATTCATATCATAGAGCACTATAAAACAATAAAGAGGAACCAATTACTGCTATGTGAACACCATTGGTGATGCTCATAAAGATAATAATGAGTGAAAGGAGCCAGATCCAAAATAAATACCTAATGTATGATTCATTTATATAATGCTCAAAAACAGCAAGACTGATCTACAGGAATAGAAGTTAGAATAGTGGCTACTTTTGGAAAAGAGGGAACCTAGTAACTGGGGGGACTCAAGAGATTTGTACCGTTGCTGATACCGTTCTATTCCTTGTTCTGAGTGGTTTTCTGCATATAATGTTTATAGTATATTTCTCTTTTCATCTTCTTTCCTTTATCACAGCTATGCTATAAAGTTAAAATAAAGTTTGTCTAATAAAATTTGTTCCCATGATATACATTTTTCTTCTATTTTCTGAATATATTAGATTTCAATACATATATTTATTAAAAATTATGTATGATTACAACAATATTTTCTTTCTCACGGGTTTATGTGGTACCGTCTCTCAGGAATGTTTGATTTGGGGACACGTGTGTATATTTTCAGTCTAACAGGTTGTGAAGAGAAGTTGGATAGGAGGACCCAGTTATGGCATGGAACAGGCTGTGCTGTAATTTGTTTCTGGACTGTTCTATGAGACTTAGTGTCACTGACCTTCCTTGCAGAAACTTGCAGTGTGGGTGGTTGGGGTGGTAGTGGGAAATGTTACTCCAGGGTGACTGACTCAGACTTAGGGAAGGTGTTATGCATACTAGGATGGGTAAGGGACAGGATTTCCTGAAGATGGGCAGAGAGTCATAAGAGGGAATATAGGGGCAGGTAAGAAGAGGGCACCTCTTACTTGGTGTTGCCTCCTATAAGGGACCCCTAGGTAAAAAGCCTTATTCTGGTGCTCCCCCTTGGACTTGGTGAAATGTCATATTGGTCTCAGCTTTAAGCTTCCAGGCCTACATTGTAATTCCTTAGGGTCAAAAGTCAACATACCAAACTGAACAAAATAGAAACAGACTCACAGATACAGAGAACAAACTGGTTGGCCGAAAGGCGGGCTGGGGTGGGGGATGGATTAGAAAGGTGAAAGGGAATAAGAGGTATAAACTTCCAGTCACAAAATAAGTAAGACATGGAGATGTAATGCATAACACAGGGAAAACAGTCAACAATATAGTGATAACTTCGTATGGTGATAGATGGTTACCAGACTTACTGTGGTGATCATGTCGTAAGGTTTATAAATATTGAGTCACTATATTGTACACCTGAAAGTAATATAAGATTGTATGTCAGCTATACTTAAAAAAAAAAAAAAGTCAAGATGCTCATCAGCCCCTGTGCTATGTATTGTGGCATCAAAGGAGAAGTAAAGTGATGGTGGACCCACTCACACCCACCTCTTGGCCAGCTCTACTGCAGTGTGGTCTGTGTCTAGAAGTTTCAGCAGTTGAAAAAGTGGAAACTCATGGTATGTATGGGAGAGGCCAAGAACAAGAGCCTAAGGGAGAGCCTCTAATGGGAGAATTCAAGGAGGAATATATACTCAAAATATCTGCTTTCCCTCTGTATGCCATGAAACTTATTCTGGAAAGGTGGAGTATTGCTTGCATACAAAGAACACATGTTTCTTTTATATATGAACAAAATAAACCTTATATTTTAAAAAAGATGGTTATGTAGGTTAGTACTAAAGGTGGTAGTAGCAGAAATGAATGGATTAATGCTGCTGGCTTAAAAGTCATTTATACCTCTTCTACTTAACTTGAATTGCCTTTTCTTCACAAAGGATGGGAGAACCAGAAATGATGAGGACCACACACTTCCTGCCTTTGAGATGTTTACAAGTGAATAAAGCAATCGCCGAATCAGAGTACAAAAAATAAGCTAGGTCTTGGTCAGTGTGGCTTATTTGGTTGGAGTGTTGTCCTGTAAACTGAAAGGTCGCAGGTTCAATTCCCAGTCAGGGCACATACCTGGGTTGTGAGTTTGATCCCTGGTCCGGGCACATGCGAGAGAGGCAATTTATTGATGTTTCTCTCTTGCATAGGTGTTTCTCTCCCCCTTCTCTCTCCCTCCCTCCCCCTCTTCCTAAAATCAATAAGCATGTCCTCAGGTGAGAATTAAAAATTAATAAAGAAGGAAGCTAAGAAACGAGAAACAATTCTGAAGGGAGAGGCAGAGGGAAGGTTTTGTGCAGAAAGTGGGAAGTGTTACACATTCCCTACAGCCTTTTAGTTGTGGGATTCGAAGGGCCTTTTAGAAGGGACTTGAGAAGTTGGAAAGCTAATACCTTTGTGCTATCTGTGATGCAAGTTTTGTCAACAAAAAGTGCTGTCAACAAGATTGTATGGGAAATGGTGAGCCATTTGCCTGTTGAGACCTATTCTCCGACCGTGGGGGCAGGAAACCCTTGCTCCTAGAGCCAGCACCTGGAAGGTAGTCCTTGGTCCGCCCAGTGAATGAGTCATGTGTGTGGACTTTTGTCACCACACCTGAGTCTGAGACAAAGGAGAAAGACAAACGGCTATTCCCAGCCCCAGCCCCTGTATGGGATAGAACATTAGCCCGTTCAGAGTGCCCAGAAATGATTTTTGAGTTAGTAGTGTTCCTGCAGTTAGGGGAAACAGAGGAGCTGTGGGCAGGAGTGATTGGCAGGTAGCAGGGTGGTGAAGGTCCCTCCCTAGGCATGCGCTGCCTCACCACCGCCTGTAGCATGGCTCCATACAATGTCCTAGAGGGGGATTCTTCCCAACTGAGCCTAAAGGGCAACCTGCTCATGATCTAACTGCACAGGTGAGCGCTGACTGTGGAGAGGCTCAGAGTCAGACCTGTCGACTGCAGTCCTGGTGCTCTCTGTTCTGCTGCTTTGGGAGAGGACAGGTGGCTAACTTGTCCAGTCTAACCTGCCTGACATCTTGTCCAAGTGCTCTGGGCCGACTGAAACTCTTTTCCTCTTTCAGTCAGAGCTAGAGGCGGGGAGGGCGAGAGGAAAGAGTAGTCATCTGGCCGCACCCTGCCTGTGGGAGGTGTTTGCAAACACTCGTGGAATTCAGTGAACCTGCAGGGTACACCGCCCCAGGACCAACGACTGTGGGTCTGGAAAGTGGGGAGAAGACAGACTCTTACTCCAGGACTGTCAGTGTGTGAGTCTTGAGGGACAATGTGCTCTGACTGGAGGAGGGGAGAAGAGGACCACCCAGGAATCTAGGGAGCAGTAGCCAACTCCCAAACGTGCCCTGTCCTGGAGCTCCTGGTATCTCTCTTCTCTGACGAATGTCCAATTCCTGCCTCTAGTGAGCCCCACTCCTCTGAGTTAACCCCTGCCATTGTCCAGTGTCTACAAAGAAGGTTCTTGATCTCGATTTCTCAGGAGTGGCCAGGCAGCCTTGCCCTCTCCCAACCCAGCATCTCTGCTTTAACCACAGAACCTATTTGTGTCTGACAGAAACCCAAACACATGAGGTCACAGGTACTATAATTTTTCCTCCCCTTACTTTGGTGCCCTACCTCACTTTGTCCTCTAATTCTACCCATGAATGGAAGGAATGCTTTGTGTCATACTCAGCCTTCGAGGCGGTCCAGTAGGTTTCATTCCTGATCCTCTTTATTGTGGGGGCTGTACTAATAGTGTGAGTGTGGGGGTGGGGTGGGGAGGGAGGCCAGAGCTGGAAAAGTTTACTCCCAGCATCAGTTTGACTCCAAATCTCTGACTTTGTCCAGTGGGGATATAGTGGAGCAGTAGACAAGTAGGACCACCAAGAGCGAATAATATTCCCTATTTTATGCAGTACCAACACAGAATAGACACCAAGGATGGATAAGGGCTGGGACAGGACAGGACTGTAGGTAGATGTCCCGAGATGAAAATGAAAGAAGGAATCTGGCCGTGACCTGCCATGCTATCGGCTGCTGAACTACTTCTGTTCATACCTGCCTTACAACCTACAGCACGGCCTGATCAAACCACTGCTCAAGATCCTCGGGAGGCTGGCTCACATGGTCTAACACTATAGTATAAACTCCTTAGCCTGGAGTTCATGATTTTCACAATCTGGGCCCACCTTCCTTGGCTGTCCTATCTCCACCACCTGTCCCCTGTGCCTTCCTAAAATATCCCACGTTCCACCCAAGTGGTACTCATAACCCCTAAATGTGCCATGAACTCACTGGACCCCACCCCTTGCTTAGGCTGGTCTGTTCTCTCCCTCTGAAATGCTCCTCCCTCATCATCTTCTCTGCCCATGAAATCTGGTGTACCCTTTAGGTACCAGCTCAATACTACTTGCTTCATAAAATCCACTTGCTCAGAGAAATCACTTCCTTCTCAAAGCACCCAAAGCATTATATTAATACAGGATTTCTTTTACAGCATTTGTCAAAGTGTGCCTTGGCACTGGGTCTCTTTGGAGGTAGCACCTAGCACAAAGTAAGTTCTCAATAAATCTTTACGGTAATGATGGAGCTATGAAGTTGAATGAGGTTAATAGACGATCAGGGAGGGAAAATAGCACAAAAACAAGAGAGTTCTGTCAGGCTTTCCTTCCTCTTATGTGTCTGGTGCCTCCTTTCCTTTTCCCTTCCCATCACATTAAATATTTACAACATACTAAATAGGCTTTTCCCACACTGTAGCTGCCCTCAGCGGCAAACCTGAGGCATAATGTCTGTTTTGTAATTTCCTACATGGTAAAAAAGAACATTGTGTACTCATGGTTGGCTAGAATGAACTGCAACTCTCCAATTCCCCAGCACTTTCCGAGGACCAGTGTACTGTGTACCCAGGTTTCTGCTAGGGGCTGTGGAGGAGACAAGTCAAAGAAGTCACCAGCTGGTCCCTGCCCTGAAGAGGGCTATCAGAAGCCAAACCTTGGAGGAATAGGAGTGAAGCCTTGCAGTGGGTGGGACTTGGGCAGGCAGAGAGGTTGGCAGGGCAGCCACAGGACAGTCAAGTGCTAAAGGCCTGGAGGTGGGAAGATTGTCTGGGCCACAATTTGTTTAGGAGCTAGAGGAGAATGACTCAGTGTGGGGTCAACATAGGAATGCCCTTAAGTCCCTAAGTCTGAAGTTAATGCAGGTGAGGCAGCATTGTAGGATTTCTAGCAGGTTAGTTAGGCAGCAATATGCAGTGTGGATTGGAAGGAGGAGAGCCTAGAGATCAGTGTGATACGAGTAGCAATGCAAGATTGGGGGTCCGAGGATCTGGGATGCAGCAAAAACAGTGGATGAAAGTCAGGACATCTGGGTTCTGTGGTGGGTCCTTGAACCAGTCACTTCTCTGCTCTGGGCCTTTTCTTAACTGTAAAACCGAAAAACTTTCAAAGTGACTTTTCAAATCTGATGATCCACAGTTGAGCCTTTGAAGCAGAATATTGGGAATGAAGGGAATAGGCCAATCTAATGCACATTTGGAACAAGGAAGTGATTCACTGGGATTCCAGAGATAAAAAGCAGGGGGAAACGGAAGAGGGTCCCGCAGGGAGAAATGGGGAACTGAGGGTGGGCGGAGCCTCTGCTCATGACGTCTGGTTGGGCAATCCGTTTTCAGTTCCGCCTTTCTTCCCCTTCCCTAATTTAGCTTCTAAGCCTCACCTTATTAGGTGAGGGCAGGGCAAAATAGGACACCCAACACCACCTCAGGTCTCCCCCCACCCCCGCACTTTACCTTCCCCTTTTCAGGCTTTGAAATGATCCTGCTCCTTCCCCATCCGCCTAGCACTATCCCAGAATCCACCGTCCTCCACAGTAACCACCCGGACGACCGAAGTATAAAGAGCGGTGAATTTGTATCATGCTCATTATTACTCTCATAGCTACCGTTTATTGAGAACTCACCACGTGCCAGGCTACATTGTTTTCTTACAGCAATTCTAGGAGGTGATTGTTTACTCATTTTACAGACGCAGAAGCTGAGACCAAAAGATGTTAATGTAACCTGTGCAAAGTCACACTCACGCCAGTGGGCAATGCCAGATTGGAAATGAGGTCTGACTCCCAAGCCGGCTCTCTGTCCAGGCCAGCTGGGCGGTTCTGGATTCCATCCTTCTTCACCCACCCACCACCTCACAGACCAGAATTCTCCAAGCCCCGCCCGCGCCCTCGCCGCGCCAGCACCGCCTCCGCCGCTCGGGGCTCCGCGCGGCTTGCGCCCGCCGCAGGTGGGGCGGGTGGCGTGGGCGGGGCGGTTCGGGGGAGGCGGGCCCTGCCGGGGGTGGGGGCGTGACCGGAAGCCTTAAAGAGGCTGGCGCGGTTGGGCGGGCTGTAAAGGCCGCGGGTCGCGGCGATCTCGCTTTGGAGGGTGTTACAGCACCGTCACCATGTCCCTGGCAGCTTCGGCGGGCCGGGGCCCGGGAACCGTGTGGTCCCCAACACATGTGCAGGTGACGGTGCTGCAGGCGCGGGGCCTTCGGGGAAAGGGCCCCGGGGGCACAAGCGATGCGTACGCCGTGATCCAGGTGGGCAAGGAGAAGTACGCCACCTCGGTGTCGGAGCGCAGCCTGGGTGCGCCGGTGTGGCGGGAGGAGGCCACCTTCGAGCTGCCGCCGCTGCTGTCCTCCGGTGCCGCGCCCGCTTCCACCGCCACCCTGCAGCTGACCGTGCTGCACCGCGCGCTGCTCGGCCTCGACAAGTTCCTGGGCCGCGCCGAGGTGGACCTGCGGGAGCTGCACCGGGGCCAGGGTCGCAGGAAGACCCAGTGAGTGGGGGCCCGCGGGAGAGGACCTGGAGCAGAGGCGTGGGCAGTGCGGGGTGGCCTGGACGCTTACATCAGTTTTAGAGTGATCGCGCAGTCACGGCACTGCTGTGTCTCGAGGGGACGGACAGAGAGAGACCTTCTAGAGGGATCCCTGGACCAATAGTAGTATTTTCACCTATCTTCAACTTCTTCTGCTGTCCCGCCCCAGCTCACCTAGTATGTGGGCTCTGAAAGCAGGGAGGGGTACCTGGGGCGATTTTGAATATACAGGACCTCGCTCAGCGTCTGGAACTTAGTAAGCACTTAATGAATTTTTGATGAATTGAAAATACATGTGGGCTGACGAATTCCTGTTATTAGTGTGTATATTTGATACACTCATTAATTATGTGGAAAGCCTCCTAGGTATTTTATTGTACTGGGCCACGGCGCAGAGAGGATTAACTGGAGGAGTGAAACCCACTGCCACTCCCTGGCTCTTGAGGCTCACCCAGGGACGGAACAGGGGTATTACAGTGTGGGGTGGGTGGAGGCAAAGGCCGGGAATGGGGCGTGCAGATGGCGCGGTGATGGCCACCTCCCACCCCTACCTCAGCACCGCCTAAGGGATTGGTGAAGAGAATTTGCCCTTCCCTTGCCCCCTGTCCTCCCCAAAGAATGCTAGAACACTTTGGTCTTAACCTTCAGACCGAATAATATTAACTGTTTGTCTGGGCTCCGATAGTTTGAATTTCTCAGTGATGGCTGGAACCAGGGTTTGCCCTTGGCCAAGCTCAACTGGGAGGTAGGCATTGTTTTTCTTTGGAGTTCGTCCAGTTCTGTCTCCCCCCGCCCTGGTCCCAGCAGATGGCTGCTCACCTGTAGCTCCCAGTCAAGGGTATCTCACTCCTGCAGGGAAAGCTGGGCAAACCCAGTTCGCTCCAAGATTTTACCCAGTTATTTGTTCTCTTTCCCAGGTGTTTGGAAAGGAACATTTGATTATGCTCATCTAGTATACCAAAAGCTAGCCTTGCTTAGCTTAATTGACTATGTGCTGGACCTTACATATATAAGCCTGTCATGTTAGCACCTAGCCCCTACAGTTTATGAAGCACACTGATTCACATTTTGTGTTTTAGATATAAACAGTATTTTAACTTTCCTTTGTGAGGGAGACCGGAAAAGCTAGAGGGTTTGAAGTTACCAGACTCCTTTTTCTGTAGAGTGGGTCCAATTTCAGCATGCATGCTTGCAAGTATAATACCTGATTAGCTTATCTGGCCAAAGATGAATAGGCATTTCTGAACTCAAATCAGATAAAAACAGAGAGCCTTGAAGTGAGGATGGATGGGGTATCTTCATGGCATCAACTTACAAGCCATAAGGTGAGCAGTGTCTTTGCTAAGGAGGGGCTGAAGCTATGCTCATTTTTCATTTCATTAAATGACATTTGGGGCCTTGGGTTGGCTTCCTTTGCAGTTTCAACTGGGCGCCATTAGCAGTCCTTTGTTTGGTCCCAACCCAAGATATGTGGATCTTATCATCTGTCTTTGCCATCTGTTTCTTATGGGAACATTTTATTCTCTTGAAAGATAGAGTGCATCTCCCTGCCAGAGATGGGGACTCCAGATTCCTGAGTCTGGTGCCCACTTTGGTCTTGACTCATTGCTGGGCTTCAGGCTGCTTGGTCTCTCAACACCCACATTTCCCTATTTGTGAATGGAGCTTGTTGCCTGACCTAATTAATATTTGTAAGCTGTTTCTGGATTCCTGGATTAATGGGGCCTGTGTATAGATTTAGAAAGTTCTGTTACTGCTTTGTGAGGAAAGAAAACCTCCCAAAACTCCATTTCAGGAATGGTTTAGTCTTTATATCTCCATTTTCTCATCCTCTCCAATGTAATCCTAAACTTAGATGGTTACGCCTGTCTCTATTGTAGGAGATGATTACCACTTAGTCACAGTATCAGCTTGCAGAAAAATGGTGCATAGTTGATTTTTTTTTTTTTAAATAACTGCAAAGGAAGGCTTCTTTGCTTCTCTCGCAGGAGGTGAAACTACAAGCTTTCCATCTATCACTTCCTGGGACTTTCCAAGGTGCTGGGGGAACCCAGTGAAATAAACTGTCTGATGCTAGGGTCCATCACTTGGGCCCTCACGATAGCTGAGATTTGGCAAATGAGAGGCGGAATTTGAACAGAAACTAGTTGGGTTAGGAAGTCATTTGAACTAGTTATTAATGGTTTGACTGCACCTTAGACACTAAAAACCAGAAGCAAAATGAAAGCTCAGATCTTGGTCTATAGGTTTATGTACGTGTGTGTGTTTATCTCTAGCAAAGAAGATTGCTGATGTACAGTGTGACTTTTGTCATGGGTCTAGAAGCTGAAATGCAAGGCATTTAGAGCTCACTGTGCTGATGTTTGCATTTATCATCTTGATAACCCCTCATCTGTCATATCTTTGGAGTCAGGAGAATATGCTTTTTATAATGACTCAGATTTTGTGGACCTTGACTTTAACGTGATGACACACATTCTAAAAACACCAAAGAGAGGCTGACATGTAGGATAGGATACCTTTAATAGGAAAGAGTGCACAGCCCCTTAAGAAAAAAGAGAAATGAATTAGTTTTGCATTTATATGTATCTGTTAAAGACCCAGGGTCTCATCTGGGCCTCGGTTAAATGGGAATCAGTTAAGTCTCCTGGTTATTAAACAGACATGCATCTGAGAGGCAGAATCAGGTGACTGACATGTAGGGTTCTCTTCTGAGTTGTCTAGTCTCATGTGGTTTGGGATTCTAGATTGACTTAAAAAAAAACTTTAGCCCTCCACACCCCCACTGTTATTAGGGATTTCTGGACCCAAGGGTAGGTAGGACGACGACCATGTCCAGCTTGAAGCAGCTAGAGGAGCTTGAGACCTTCGCCCATTGTCCTTTACAAGATTACAAAGGGTCTTAATATCTGAGAGGGAGGGATAGTTATTTTTTACGAACCATGGGTATGGACTTGGGGGGGGGGATGCTGGGGGAGGGAGATACTGGGTGGAGGGGAGTAAAGGGGAAAAAATTGGAACTACTGTAACAACATAATCAATAAAATATACTTAAAAAAAAAAAAAAAGAAAAAAAAAAAAAAAAAAAAACTTTAGGATACTAAGAGCAATAACATTTGGGGGAAAGTATCTGTTGAAGATAGATTAAAATAAATATTCATTCATACTGGTTACTGGAAGGCCATTGTGTAACTAAATATTCTGAAACTTAATCCTGGAATCATTTTCCAGGTATGAAGAGAGAGTTAGTGGTGGAGAGTCATTTTCCTGTATTTCTTTAGGATTTAAGAGGGAATTTGGTTGTATATGAAAGGATTTGGGTATTAATAAGGGGTAACTATTTTTGAAGAACTGTAAATGTAAGTTGCCAAAGGAAATTTGGGTTATTAAAAAGAAGAGCTAAGGAGTTGTTTTTCTGGGAGAGTTGGATGCAGGAAAATGACTTAGAAGACCGTAGTGGTGTATTATTCACAAATTATAAATAGTCAGTGTGTGTGCTTAAACCTTTAGGTTTCCTAAGCACACTCTTAAGTTTTTCTTAATAGATTGGAAAATTTGAGCAACGTTATTAAGGTTTTCCTTTCTTGGGCCTCACTGGAAACCCTTCTGCCTTTCACCCCGCCGCAGCCCCTTCCCACTGCTGTGTAGGAAACTGATAGCTCAATGCCCAGGACAGTCCTCTGTCAGCTCTGGGACAAACCCTAATCTGCTTATGACTATGGAATGAAATAACTAAGAAGGGAGAAGTTACCTCCGAGTCCTTTTTCTGGTGCTATTAAAGATGTTCCTTTGTGTTTTTCATGGTATTATTTGATTATAATTTTATTTATAAGACATGCAGTTAGCATGGGGAAAGTTTTCACTGCTTTTCGCCCCTTGTCTTTAAAGTTTATTCATACTTTTCATAAATATTTTTTAATATCTACTGTGTGCCAGGTATTGGGTATACAGTGCAAACAGTGGTGATGAAAACAAATGTGATTCCTGCCTTTAGGAAGCTCAGAGCCTTGGGCAGTTGGTGGCAGCGGGGTACAGACATTAAACGAATACATAAATAAATAATCATGTACTGTGGTCAGTACTGTGTAGAAAGAGACCAGGCTATCATAAGAGAAAAGAGCAGGAAGGACATGATTTAAAGAAGATTACAGAGAGCCTCTTGGAGGCAAAGACCTGAAGAATAAGGAGGAATTTTTTTAGTGACAAGTAGAGGAAGGGAGACTGATTGGGGGGAGGGGGTGTCTGGTTTGTGCAAAGGCCCTGGGGTAGCTAGAGAGATTGTATAGATTGAGGCTGAAGAGGAAGGCAGGGCTTCATTCAGGAACAATGGGAAGCCACTGAGTATAGGGGTGGTGTAATCCACTTTTAAAAATCACCCTGCTGTTGGATGGAGAATGGATGTGAAGCAGGCCTAGCTTGGAATGAAGCAGACAAAATGGGGGGGGGGGGCACTGCAGTAATCCAGCTGACCAGTGTTGGTGGCTTGGACTAGGGTGATGCTGTAGAGATGGACAGAGGTGGGTGGATTTCAGAAATATTCTGGAGACTCAGTTGGCTTGGCTTTTTTTTTTTTTTTAAATCTATTCTTCCTCCCTCCCTGGCTTGGCTTTTGATGGATTGGATGTGGGTGGGATTAGTGAGAGGAAGTGATAAGAATGAACAAATAAAATAAGGAGAGCTTGCTGTTGAAAATGAACCAGGAAGTGATGGCTGCTTTCTTTCCCCAACAGTCACTGTGATAGGGTGAGGTCACCATTACAAAGACAGTTTTGGGTAGTGACACCTATGAGTTGAGTAGAGTTGCTGCTGGAGTGCATTAGCAGGAAACACTATTAAAACTAGGGTGTGTATATGTGTGTCTTCAAGTATTTACAGTTTTAATACTGGCCAAGTCTGTTTTGTAATAGCGCAGCTGATGTAGTTTTACTGGGGCGTTCGAACACAGCTGATGAAGTCACTGCTTCAAGGGCTGTAGGACTAAGAAAAGGAAAAATCATATGTAACATTAGGAAAAAGAAACCCATAAATGGAAAATAAAATTCTGGAGGCAAGTAAGTCAACCATTTAAATGTTTTTCACCTTAGGGAAAGTAAGTGTACAAGAGCCCTGTGCCTTCTTCCTTTTGCATAAACTTCCTTTTGGTTACAAGGACTTCTATTGTATTTCTAACTACCATCAGTGGGAAGGTTTTTGTAAATAGTATCTTTCATTTTAATTGTAGTTATTAACTAAAAAAATGATATAATTACCTTAAAAGCAATACATGTACTGATTAAAATGTCATCAACTGAAACATATTTGCTGATATCAGCCTCCCTCCCCTTTAACAATAATCTTAGATATCTGTTAAAATACTTAAGTTTTAATTAGCCATTTGTCTTAGAAAAGGGTGCTTCTCACCCTATACTTTTGGAGGGACATTAGCTCTGGTTTAGCTCCAGGATTAGGAAACCCTAACCCAAGTGGACAGAGTTAGGATTTTAGGCCTTATCTTCACCTCGGAACAGTTCCTTGGGTGGGTGGCCTTTGTTTCTGGGGCTGGTGTAGATCTCCAAATTCTCAGGCCTTTGAATTCCAACAAAATCAACAGCCAGACCCTTGTGTTGGTCTCTAAAGAAACTAAGCCCCCTACCAGGATTGTTTGTCTTGGGAAAAACCTGGCCAGTGGAGGGTTCTACTCCCCTTAAGGTGGCCTGGGTCAGATCTTAGGCCCCAGCTGGCCCAGGAGGAGACCAAGCCTGACTTTTATCTGCTTCTCCTTTGGTCAAGGACCACTTTGGCCTTACTTTTGCTGTGTGACCCATCGCGGATCTCACTGTCTCTGGGGGTGAGTGCATGTGTGTGCACGTGTGTACATGTGTCTGGGCAGTTCCTAAGGTATGGGCAGGCAGTCATTTGCCCGAGTGGACATTAAGAACTGTTAAATCTTACATTTAGCCCAGTGAATTAAAGACTAGGGGTGTCATAAGTATGAGATCAAAGCTCTGCTTTTCAGTTTCCCAGTTTGTGCCCTTTCTGAACATTGAAGAAGCAGGTTAGCTTCTGCAGCTTGGTGGCTAGTGATGCTTTTGGCAAAGGAGCCACTTTTAGTCACTAATGAGACAAGAAATTCCTTTCCTTCAGGGAGAAGTCTGTAGATAATCTGTTAGAAAAAAAAAAAATCACATGTTAGTCTCCAGGGTGCCCCTGAGGGACACATTCAGGAATGTGCCTGTGGAGAGAGAAAAGGCAGTGGTGATTAAGTGACTTTTCCTGAATGCTGGCCTCTGAATGGAGTAGAGGGAAAGCATTGATAAGAAATTCCAGAAAAATGTTTCTAGAGGTGTGGCTCTGCATACTTTGCTTTTTAAAATAAGTGCTCTTTTAATAAAATGGACATGGCTAATGTAGGTAGAACAATTAAGGCTTCCAGAATGTCTAGTCTGAAAAGGCCTCTTGTGATCATGAAGAATGGGTGTCCTGTGTGCAGGGCCCAGCGGTAGGCTGGGTCCTGGGATATTTCCTCAAGGGTGTCGCCCGCTATACAGCACCAGTCCTGTGGGGTTTTCCTTTGACACCAAGGGAACTTTTCATTTGCACCAATCACTGGTTGTTGAAACAGGATTGCTCTTGGTGTGTGTGTTTTTCTTGTTTTTTTTTGTTTTTAATTTTCCTCCTCCTCCTTGGGACTTACTTTAATTATAAGATAAATCATAAATACTCTGCTTCCTTGCCAGGAACTCTCCTAGAAAGGAGTGTGTGAATCTTGTTTGTGGGGTGCAGAGTAGGCTGAATGTTTTTTGATGTCTGTCAGGCTGAAGTTCGTTTCTTTTGTCCTGGCCCAAAGATGGTGAACCAAAATATTGCATTTTCTTTTTCCATCCTTAAAGTTCCTTTGCATGAGTGATAAAGGTCCCCGCAGTTGCCATGAGACTGGTCTTCTGCAGACCAAATAGAATAAGTCAGTGGCATTTATGTGTGGGCTAGAGATGAGATAGCTGATCTGATGGTAGAATATTAACATTCGTGGCTTTTTGAGATATGATCAAGTAAAAAAAAAAAAAGGTCAGTAGAGGGTTGCAGGGTTAAAAGTGTGTTAATTTTTCTAATTCTTGGAGAATCTTTAAATACTGTTGCTTGCTATTCCCTTTAGTCTTTACTTACAAGGAGTTTAGTATTGCTTTCAACTTAGAAAACATGTTTTGAACCTTATACTTTAGCCAGTTATGCTATCGTGGCAAATCTCTGAAATAGTTTGGAAGCCCTCTGTTTCACATCTCTCCTACTTATGTAGAAACCCTGAGGACCGTTAACTAAATCTCAGTAAGGTACAGAAAATATACACTGATCATGGTATTTTAAAAACTCCTGTATGCTTTTGAATTTTGGAAGTTATGTAATACAAACTAATTTTGTAATCGAGTCTTTTCTTATCCCCTTCAAATGCAGATTGTTGTTATTTGTATTTGATGGGTGTTTGGATGCCTAGTCAGTCAAAACTGTAGATATCTTAAATTCCGTCTTGAGACCATCTGAATGGGTAAACTGTGGTATATGTGCACTTCACAGGATGTCATATAGTCATTAGAAATGATGGGCAATGATACTGCAAGACAATGTTGTATACAACATATGACAAATAAAATTGCATGTATACTTCGGTTACAACTAATTATAGCTAACACTTATTGAGTGCTTATTAATACCAGGCACTGTTCTAAGCACTTTAGATATATGAAGCCATTTAATCTTCTTAGCATCCTTATGAGGTAGGTGCTTTTTACCCTGTTTCAGAGGAGGAGCCCAGACCACAGGGAGGTTACGTAACTTGCCTAAACTGTCTCAGCTAGTGATTGTTAAAACAGACAGGAAAAAGACTTCAAGAAAATACATAAAAGGGTAATGGTTGGATTGGCAAGAGAGTGAGTCAATTTTTTAAAAAGTTAAAACTTTCTATAACCTGTTTTGAGTATTTTCTAACAGAATTTCCGTAGAACAAATAATATAGAAAGGACCAAAATCAATTTCAACCCACTTTTTCTGTTATCTCTCCTTTACCCTGTCACTTACGAACTTTTAGGGTTGAGTTTGGGAGCTACAGATAGCCTTTTGTTACTGCTAGGATAGCTAAAATTAGGGTAGAAAATGATCTATTTGCCACTGTTGTGATTTACCCGGAGTTCTTCCAGTTGTTAATGGGCAGAGGGGAAGGTCCTCCTGGGGAGGTGAGGTTGGCTGGTTGGTGATTCTATATTCAGAGTTAGGTAATGATGACCAGCCACCTTGGTCAATGACAAAACTGGTTAAACTACTTAGCTTCTGCAAGGTACACACCATGAATATTTTATAGGTCATAAACATTTCTGTCCGTGTTTGCTCTGCATTGCTTCTAGGCTACTAAGAAAAGAGTCCGGACATTTTAACTATCACTCCTTTTCAGAAGAACCCTTACAGCATTCTCAGCCTGATTTTCAGCCTTATTTTTATTACCTGGGGAAGACAACTAAGGAACTGCTTTTTAAAATTTCTTCATCTAAGAAAGATGAGTATGTCCTCTGTCTCAAAAACACCACGTCAGATGCTATTTTGTTCTTCCTGCTTCTTTCCTGACTGGGGCCATAATCGCCTGGGTCTTGCCGCTCAGTCCCGATGCTTGGTTATGGTGGAGATGACCCATGCTACAAGTCCTGGCTGAGATTTTGCAGGGGAAGGGAAACAGGCAGTCCACCACTGACCCTTGAGTCCCAGCTGGACCCACAGACGAGGCTCCCGTGAAACTAAACAAACACATTAAAATGTTGAACTACCTCGTAGAGCGGTGGTCTTCCTTTGCCTTGCCTTGTTGTGCCCAGTCCGAGGATACTGTGTTAGTTCATTTTGCTGGATCCCGAAGTAGGTGATTCTTATAGCCCCTTGGGGTTTAAATTAGCTGAGAACCAACCGTAAATGTGTGTGAGAGTTCTCATCTGTGATAAAATTATAGATTCTTTTCATGTCTAATGATCTTCTCTTGCTTCAAAGTTAGGAAGAAAAAGCAGCAGTTGTGCCAATGCCACAAACACTTTGTGACAATATTTGCAAGCTCGCACTCCCTGCCCACCCTCAGCCCCTGCCCCCAGGAGTTAAGCTTTTGATGGCAGAATCTGTCCCTTCATTTTGTGTTTTTAGTGCCTGACATGTACAAGTCTTTGAACCGAATCTTTGGAACCATCATTTCCCTGTACGAATCTGCCCTCAGGAATGTTTTGAAGGAAAAACATGCTTGCTTCATCTACAGAAAGATTATTTTTGAGACATACCAATCAGTCCTTTATAAGCGCAATCCCCCTGTCTGCGTTTCTCATTTCCCCAGAGCAGGAGCCACACTGCGCTCACCCTGCCGCATGCTGATGGAAGGCCCACGGGGTCCGCTTTCCATGTGTTTGAGAAACACCACATTCTGAGGCAAATCAACCCTGAGAATTCGGCATGGTTGGATGGTTTTAGCTGTTCTCAAAACGACTGTTTCAAAGCCCAGGAGACTTGACAATGCAGATCTGGCCAGTAGCTCCCACCCAGCCGCTGGGGGTGATAAGGTGGCAGGGGTGGGGGGGTGGACACTGTGTCTTGCATCCTGCCTCTTTTCCTTCCTCTACCTAGTCCATTCTTTATTTTTTTACATTCCCTACTGCTCTTAATAAGGCTTCTTTTTGAAAGTGTAGAAGACTTAAATGAATTTTTCTCTTTTTAACTGTTGCCTTGTCTTGTGTTTGACCATAACCGACCCCAACCCCTACCCCCGCCCCCGCCCAAACAGTAGGGCAGCCTGTTTGTATGCTATGCATTTTTGCTTGTATTTGCCCGAGACTATTATTTGACTGAAGAGCGTGGAGGGGCTAGGAAGACTGAAGTTTTCATTCTATACCATTTTGTATGATTTGAATTTTTACCCTGTGCCTGTTATTTCTTAAAAATGTAGTTTATATAAGTTTTCTGTCACTTCCTATGTATTCAGAGATCCTTTTAATTTTTGAAGAACTGTGTTTTAATTATAAGTAAAAGTCATTATTTACTTATAGAAGGGAGTTGATATTTTTTGATAGGTTGCAGGGTTTTTTCCATAAAGAGGCTTAAAAATAAACATGCTACATTGGGATTATGGCTTTCTTTCTATTCTCTGCCCTTTGGACTAGGAACCTAGCCCTGATTTCTGAGATAATACAAGCTTTCTGGGCCTATGTGAAAGGTAATGCTGAACACACCCAAGCTGACATCACATGCTGTGTGGCCATGCTTTATTATTTATGAACTACTTTTGCAAGGTGCTGGAATGAAGTGAACTTAAAAGCAAATGAGCCCTGACCTGTGTGGCTCAGTTGGTTGGACATCACTCCCCAAAGCAAAAGGTCGCTGGTTTGATTCCCAGTCCGGGCACATGCCTGGGTTGCAGGTTCGTCCCCAGTCTGGGCGCGTAGGAAAGGCAGCCGGTAGGTGTTTCTCTCTCATGCCAATGTTTCTCTCCCTCTCTTTCTCCCTCCCTCCCCCCTCTCTAAAAATAAATAAAGTCTTTAAAAAAGCAAATGGACAGCAATGCTTAAATTGAATTGTTGTCTTAAATATTAAAACCCAGTTCCGTGTTCTGATTTGGGATTCCATAAGGTGACGTATGGGTCGTGGCTTTCACCGTTGTTATCAAACTATGCTTGTGCCCAGTAGCCCTTGGATAATATTGGTAGTAGAAGAAAGAGTTCCTGTCTTCCTTTCTAGCTTTAATAAACCCAGCATAGATTTTTTTAAAAGATTTTATTTATTTATTTTTAGAGAGAGGGGAAGGGAGGGAGAAAGAGAGGGAGAGAGAAACATCAGTGTGTGGTTGCCTCCTGGACACCCCCAACTGGGATTCTGGCCTGCAACCCAGGCTTGTGCCCTGACTGGAAATTGAACCAGCGACCCTTTAGTTTGCAGGCTGGTGCTCAATTCATTGAGCCACACCAGCCTGGGCCCAGCACAGGTTTTTTAAAATTCTGAACATTTGCATGGGATCCCTCCCTGCCAATGATTCTGTCTTACTTTTTACCTCCTTTAAATAGCCCTGTGGCTGTTCTTGGCTACCTGGTGTTTGGTTTGGTTGTGAAAATAAGGAGACAGGACCAGTTGGTGACGTGCCTGTTCACACCTCCTGGTGCTATTGGAAATTTCCAAAACAAATCCCACTTTAGTGCCTGGGGATTGAACGTGTGCATCAGGTAATAATGGGCCCTCAGGGAGGATTCTAGAGTTGGTTGGAGCTTTGCTCAAGATAAACAGACTTTGGCACTGATATTTTTGGAAAGGAGGGCCTGGTCCCAAGAACTGTTAAATATTCTTTGAAGGTCTGTCCTGTCTTCTCATGCCCTGAGTGGGAAGGTGGAGCTCTCTGCTTGTGGCTGCTGTGGTCATCCGAGCCCTCGCATTCAGCTTTCAGCAACTTCCCCTTTCCAAGGTGCCTACCATTGATATTTACAAAAGGTACCCACCCTTCATCACCAAGGCTACCACTTAGCACATGACTGTCAGAAGAGAAAAATACAAATAATCCTCTCAACATCTAAGTCACAAATATGCGAAGTATTCCAGGCCAGACCCTGGAAAATGTACTAGAAAGACGCTGGGTTGGCAGAGTCCTGTCAGGGCCTCACTTCCCCCTCCCACTCCAGCTGTGGATGGTGGTTTCAAAACCCACAAACACAAGATTTCTTCTCAAGGTCCAAACTCATAGCTCACATCATTTTCTCAGACCTTGGCTGTCTTTTGATAATGCAGGTTAAGTTCTTCTTCTTTGTACACTGGACTTTATGAAAGCTTATGATTTATGACCAATGGCAAGCTATGGGGAGTTTTCCCCCTTTCTACTTTTATCTTAGCAGGTTTAAATTAGAAGTGGAAACTTTCCTTAAGAAGAGTTTAAATTTGAGCTTGCCTTTCTGTGTGTTGCAAAAGGTGGCCCATCGAAGATAAGTTAGGAGGAAAGAGTGCAAAGCAGGAGTCTTGGTGTAAGGGACCCGTGGGAACTCTGAGGTGCAGAGCTGGCTCAGAGCCTAGCTGTGCCCTTGAGCAGTTGTAAGACCTTCTACCAGTTACTGTACTTGGGGACCTTGATCTCTTTATCTGTAAAATGGGTACAATATCCATTTTAGAGATGAAGAGATGTCATTCTTGTGAGACTTAGATATGGATGTTTCTCAGTGTGTGCAGTGCCAGGTATCCTGCAGGTGCCATTTAAGTGTTAGATTTCTACTTCCCTCTGCTTCCTTTCTTTAAGTGTCGGGTGAGCTAAAATAGTAGGGGCAGCGATCTGCCCCATGAGCAAGACAGGCTAAAGGTGAAAGAGGAAATTGTGCTTGTCTGGGCGAAACTGTCATTTCCTTAGAGCCCATGGCCCTCAGCTCTTAAGTAGGTCACTGAAAAGAAAAGAATGTCAGATTGTGGGTTCTCAGTTCGTGAGGGTGACGCTGGGGCTGGCTGTCGGGAGGTCATGCACTTAGAGCTGTTTGTTCTGTAGTGGACGTTACTCACACTCTTGCAGTTCACCAGCTGGAAAATGCCAAGGGGAGATCTTTTTCTCACATTTGTCTTTCAGTGGAGTTGAAGTGATATATCATTTGCCATATCTTGAAGTAGTTTGCAAATGACTAAGAGAAATACTTGAGTAATGTTTGAAATACTCCTCCCCACCCCTGCCCTCTGATTATTAAGCAGGGGGAGAATGCCCCCTCTCGATATTTCCTTTTTAAAAAACTGTGGTAAACAATTACACATGCATAACGAAATGTACCACTTTAACCATTTTTAGGTGTACAGCTCTGTGGTATTAAACACAGTCACACTGTTGTGCAACCATCACCACCATTCATCTGCAAAGCTTGTTAATTTCCCCAATGAAATAATGTCCCCATTAAACACCGACACCCCCATTTACTCCTTGGTCTGGCTCTCAGTGACCACCATTCCCCTTTCTGTCTCTATGAATTTGACTTCTAGTTGGCTCATATAAATGGAATCTATATATTTTTTTACTCTGCCTTATATTTTCCAGTACTCTCTGGCAGGGACCATTCTACAAACTTGCTTTTCTCTGAGATTTTACTTGTAAATTTGCATTCTATCTTCTTAACTATTTGTGTATGATCTTTGCATTTTTACCCTATTGAAGGAAAATACCAGTCATAGGAAATGATTTGGTGGAATGTTTATTTTATTTTTAGACATAATGCTATTGAATTAAGATATTTGGTGATGATACACCAAGTACAGAATCAGAGCCTATCTTTGCCTAGTGGATGGCATCTCAAAAATAAAACTACAAGTTCTTTCTTTATCCCCCACCCCACCCTTTACTCCCCAAAGAAGAAAACGTAAGACTGTGTTTATAAAAGAGGTTGGTAATTGCAGAGAGGAAAGGCCAGTTAGTGGGGGTTGTGAACATTGTTTTAGGCTCTTCAGTTCTAAAGTAACCTCTTAGCCTTTCTCCTTGTAGATGGTACACCTTGAAATCCAAACCCGGAAAGAAGGAAAAAGAGCGAGGAGAAATTGAAGTTGACATCCAGTTTATGAGAAACAACATGACGGCTAGCATGTTTGACCTTTCCGTGAAAGACAAGTCTCGAAATCCATTTGGGAAACTGAAAGACAAGATGAAGGGGAAGAATAAGGATAGTGCATCAGATACCGCTTCAGCCATTGTCCCCAGCCTGTCACCCTCAGTTGACAGTGATGATGAGTCATCTTTGAAAGACAAGAAAAAGAAGTCAAAGATTAAAACCTTGTTTTCCAAGTCTAATTTGCAGAAAACACCACTTTCCCAGTCCATGTCCGTCCTGCCTACTTCAAAGTCAGACAAAGTGCTGCTTCGTCCTGGAGACTTTCAGTCCCGGTGGGAGGATGATGACCAGGATGAGTCCTCCTCTGCCTCAGACAGTGAGTTTCTTCCTCTTTCTTATTTGGCCTCTCTCCCTCAGTTTACTTACTTTGCTTTGAGAGAGAGAGAGAGAGAGAGAGAGAGAGAGAGAGAGAGAGAAAACAACAACCCAAAACCAATCTTAAGAGAAAGATTTTAATTCAGCTTCCCATATACTGAAATGATGGTGGTGGTGATAATGCTGATTGGTTGCGATGGTGGTGGTGGTTGTGGTGGTGATGATGGATTATCTTGGTTAGGAAGCCGTCTCTATTTCTTAACCCTCTGGTTTCTAAGAATATATAAATTCCTTTTCCAAAATCTCTGACTCTGCAACTGAGGTACATTAGTACAAGCTTCGGAAACTAACAGAATGAGTGCACCCAGGTTTTTTTTGTTTGTTTGTTTGTTTGTTTTTTAAAGTAAAGGTGAAACCATGAGACATTAATGATATTTCATTAATTTATCAGGTATTTATTGAACTCCTATTATTGGACTTAAACCTCATGTGATACACCCCTAATGAAAGCTGAGGAATCCAGTTCCCTTAACTGTGAATGAACTGCGTATTTGAAATGCATTTTCAATGATCAAATTCCTGCTGTTGACCAGATCCTGCTACTCTACCCAAGAGTGCCGCCCCTTTCATTGGTTAGATGCAGGGTTTTTCAGCTTTAGCACTACTCATGGTTTGGGCCAGATAATTCTTTGTTGTGGGGGGAGGGCTGTCCCATGTATTGTGTGATCTTTGGGAGCCTCCCTGGCCTCTACCTGCTAGATTCCAGTAGCATACCCCACCTAATCGTGACAACCAAAAAGGTATTCAGACACCGACAAGTTCCACGCCTCCCCCCAGTGTTGAACCACTCGCTTAACTACTTAGTCCCTTTTTTCCTTGTTCTTCCCACAGTCACATCTCACAAGAGAACAGTAGGTGCAGATCCTAAGCAACTGAACCAGATCAGCTTCAGCCTGCCCAAGAAGGAAGGGCTCTCCTTTCTTGGCGGCCTGCGGTCTAAGAACGACTCCCTTTCCCGCTCTAATGTCTGTATCAACGGGAACCATGTTTATGTGGAGCAGCCGGAAGGCAAGAATGAGACCAAGGACAGCACCGCCTCCTCTTCCCCGTCCCCACAGGGCTTCAGGAAGAAGCATTTGTTCTCATCTACAGAAAACCTGGCTCCCCAATCTTGGAAGGAACCCGGGGAAGGGGGTGCCGTGTCTTCTGACCAGCGGCTCTCGGAGTCTTCCACAAAGAACTCTCCTAAATCCAGGACCCTGCCGTCCTCTTGGCTTCCGGTCAGCGGGGACATTCGGGAAAACGCGGCTCCAGCGAAATCGGAGGCTGTGAAAGAAACCAAAGAGAGCAAGAAGCAGGAGAACAAGAAGTCCTCCCTGCTTTCTCTGGTGACGGGAAAGAAGGACATGATGAAGGGCAGTGAAGGCGAGAGCCCTGCTGCCCCCCTGGGGAGGGACAAGGACGGCACGCTTTGGGAGGACGGGCCAGGGCCTGTTGCAGGCCTTGTGAAGAGACCAGAGGAGGATACAGTGGCCATTGTCTCTGGACGGGGAAAGTCCCTGAACCCCTTTGAAGAAGTGCAGATCACAGAACCAGAAGCTGACCCAGGGCCCAAGTCTGAACCGATACCACCCGTTACCTCTTCCAGGGCTCCCCAGACCAAAGCCGTGAAACCTCGGTGAGTCTTGGCCCTTCTTGTGTGATCGTCAGACCCAGGGGAATGCCATGGTGGGGAGCAGATCCCAAGGGGTGCACGCTGGGAATAGCAGGTTTTGGTTGTGGTGTGTGCAAGACCCATGTTTAAGTTCTTTCCTCCTTGCACTGTGACACTGGTTTGCTGTCATCAGAGACCCTTGGTCCACTCTGGAGTGTACCTGTGACAGTTCTCTGTTGTTTACTCTGCATCTTGTTGCAGGAGCCTGAGTGAGCCTTGGGGGTTTCTGCTTTTCAGCATGACTTACATTCCCTCCCAGTATTTCTGTGGTCTGGGGTGGGAGAGGCTTGTTTCTGAGATTCTGTTTGCTTTGATTTCACATGGACATACACAGATGCACACAGACACAAAGAGACTGTTGCTCGTCAAAATCTGTGTGTGTTTCTTGTGGCGCATCTTTCACTGCTTTGAACCTTTTAGATGCTTTTTATGCATCACAAAAAGAAACTGTAGGCTGTCGCTTTACCTAGGTCTTTCTGCTTCTGTTCAAAGCCCTTTGGGTCGCAGGTGTGCTTGGTGATTAAAAGTGTCTGTTTTGTGTATTAAATAGTACTGTGTTCTTTTTTTAACTTATTAAGGTACTGCCCCAAGTATAACAATAAGCTCTCTCCTTTGAATGACTGTACTTTTACATATTTTCTGCCTCTCATACAGCATCTGCAACTGACCTGCAGATTTTATTTTGTCCTTTTTGCAGACTGGAAGTGTCTCCAGAGGTTCAACCCACAGCCAGGCTTCCTTCTTCCCCCGACTCTCCTCCCTTTTCCTCTGCTCTCCCTTCCAGTTCTGGTCAGACACCTGTCCCTTTCCAATGGGGGCATGAGTCAGAGACACAGCCCTCAGAATCCCCTTCTGTCTTCTCCACTTTCTCACCTCCGCTAGTAGCTCCCATTTCCACATCCACTCCTATTAAAAGCTGGCCTTCCACCGACCAGGGCCAGGCTGGTTCTGAAGAACCATCTTTGCTCTTTAAAGCAGAGTTGCAAAAGGAGAGTTTAGCACAAGTTCCAGATACTGTTTCTTGTGCCTTGGGATCGTGTTCCAAACAGCCACCTGTCCCAGTGTGTAAAGGGATAGAGCCGTTTCTCGTGGGGAAGACCAGTGAGACAGACACAGGGAAGAATACGAGTGGCGATGGCTTAGGAGAGTCTCTCCTGACGCAGCCTGAAATAGGGCAACAAGAAGAACTTCTGAGCTTTCCCCCCAAGAAACAACAAAACTATATGCTTTCATCTGATGGGGCCCGAGAAGTAACAGTGGCTCTTCCAGTGAGAAGTGGCCAGATGGAAAGCCCAGCTAGGAAGCCTCCGATGGGGCTAAACGCAGACCTGGAGAGTCAGCCTGGGTCTTTTGAGGAGAGCAAAGTTAGGGATGGCGGAATGACTTCCACAATCAAACCAGCAGTACCTCCTTTTCAAATGGGAGAATCAGTCCCCCGTCTTGACTCTGCAAGTCAGAGACATGAAGAGGTGGGTCTGAGTGCTGATGAGGGCCGAAAAAAAATCAAGAAGCACGTGTCGTTTTCTGACCAGCTCTTTGTGGAAGAGCAGGTGGAGAAGTCCCCTGGACTGGTGGAAGAGGACGGAAGTAACCCCCAGGAGCTGAGGTGTGAAGGGGCTGCTGCTGGCAATGTGTCTGACAGAGAGCCTGCCACGCTGCCCCATGCAGAAGACCCCAATGGGGAAGGTGAGATTGAACCCAGGCCACTGAATGCCAGTGTGCCAGCTGCCATGGCCGATCACCTTCCCCTCCCCTCGCATGAGGAGAGCATCTTGGAAGGCCCCGTGCATGACCCAAGCCCAGGGAAAGACATTCCACTCTTTAGGATTGAGGAAGACGATACCCTTATGGCTCAAAATCAGAGCAAAGCCAGTGATCATGTAGGTCTGTTGTCTGATCCCCTGAGTGACCTTCAGTCTGCCTCAGATGTTAAATCTCCAGGCACGGCTGAGCTGGACTTAACCCTTCCTTCCATCCCTGAAGTCGCGTCGGATGATGAAAGAGTAGATGAGGCGGAAGATGACCGAGAGACAGCAAAGGTGGCAGCTATGGAAGTGGGAGCTTCGCCTCTGAGCACGTTACCTGCCCGTCCTGAGAAGGCACCACGTGGCGAGGCGGCTGGGCTGGCAGTGCCCGCAGACAGCCCGCATGACCTCAGGTCTAAAGCACCCGAAGCAGCTGTTAGGGCTTCTTCAGGGCAGAGTGCAGCTTTAGGAATTCATAAACCAAATCTTGGCAGGAGCTCACACTTGGAGACACAGCTGCCAGGCCCTGGCGATGGTGAGGAGGAGAAACGGACGGGAAATGGGAGGCTAAGTCAGCCTTCTGACTCGGCCCTGGATTCTCCTGTCTCCAGCCCCTCCTTTTCTGAGCCCTCTCCTGCCACATACTCTCTCCCTAGCTCTCCACACCCTGACACGCACCACACCAGTACAGCTGAATCTCAAATAAAAGCAACAGCAGAGGGCCTCCCTGGTAAAGTGGAAAATTCTGGCAAGAGGAAGCCGCTTCTTCAGGCCTGGGTCTCACCCTCGGAGACACATCCAGTCTCAGCTGGAACTGGGTCAGCCAAGCACAGGTGAGAGTCGGGGAAGGTTGTCTTCATAAATGCGAGCAGTGTCCCCCTTTGCTTTTCGCCTGTGGAGGTTATTACGGCTTTCTAGCTGTACAGGTGTTCTAATGGTGCAACCCACCTGTTTTGCTGGCAGGGTCTGTTTTAAAAGGGTTATCTCCTGTGGAGGGACTACCTCAAGAGGCTCCCATGTTTGTTGCAAGAATGTAGTAGTAGTCTTCAAAAATAGTTTAGGAATTATTCTGCACATATTTGGATCTCAGATAGCAGAGATGTGCTATGACGAGTATCTTAATAGTCTCAGAAACCAACTGAGATGAGTGTTTTAAAGCTTCCTTTTTGCACCGCCCAGTGTGAAGCTGGCATGCTCGTTCTGAATTCTTTCTTTACTGCTGAGGAACAGAAGCCTTTGCAGGGACTCCCACAGGGGAGTCCTAGGCTGTAGTTGCCTCCGAAAATAAAAGACTGTCTTTAATGCTCTCCTGACATTGATAATGAGGACAAGGGGCTTGTGAGAACGTCAGGACACCTGGCTTTGCTGGTTTGCCTCTGGCTGCCTGGTGCTGACCGCTTTCATTTCCTCAGGAACATTGGCGTGTGTTAGACCGGAGATGTGAACGGAGCATCTCACCACTCTCTGCCCTTGTCTCCCTGGCCGGCTGCCATCATTGAGATGGGCGGTTTCTCAGTTTGCAGTCACAGAAAGCTCTAAGGGTCCTTTCTCCCTTCTCTTAGACTTCATCCTGTGAAGCCAATGAACACAACAGCCACCAAGACTGCCAACTCCAGCTTGGGAACTGCCACTATCATCAGTGAGAACTTGATCAACGAAGTCATAATGAAGGTATGTCTTCTCCAAGAAATGGGTGTGTTAGTTAGGGATCTAAAAAAAACAAACAAAAAAACCCCATCTCTAGAATCACCATTGTATACATCTCCTTGGGCAGCAGGTAATAGCCAGGAGTAACTTGACCATACGTCTTGTGTCTTTGGATAATCTTTGGAAGCCCCTGTACTTGCCACTGAATAATTACTTTTCCCGTATGGTCATTTGGTTATTGTTGAATTTTTGTATGTCTCACGTAACATAATTGACATTGGCACTTCTCTTTAATGAGAAGAAAATGTCACGCACCGTCAGGCCTATTCAAATGAGATATTTTCATTTTCATGTGTTCTCCTTATCTTTTGGCAAGGACATAAAATTCTTGTAATCATTGCATAGATATACTTTTTTGTAAGTTTATTCTGAAATAATTTCAAATTTTAAAACAGTTGCAATAGTACAAAGAAGTATTTTGTACCTTTCATCCAAATTCACCATTGTTAACATTTTACTGGATTTACCTTTTCATTCTCCTCACCCCCTCTTTGTTCTCTCTTTGTATCATTTTTTTCCTGAACCATTTGAGATAAGTGGCTTATATTATGCTTCTCTTACCCTAAATACTTAAGTGTGGAATTCCTAAGAATCAGGACATTTATCAAAGTCAAGAAATTTAACATTGATGTGATAGTCTTTTCTCATTTATAGTCTTTATTTCAGTTTCACCAATTGTCCCATTAATGTCCTTTTTAGGGTAATTTTCTCCTCCAGTCCAGGATCCAATCCACGATTATTCATTGTATTTAGTTGTTTCTAGTCTTCTTTGTTCTCAAGTAGTTCCTTGGCCTTTTTTGTCTTTTAAGACATTGCCTTCTGTGAAGAGTATAAATCCGTTGTTTGTAGAATTTGCCTGAGTTTGGATTTGTCTGGTGTTTCCTTATGGTTTGGTTGAAGTTATACATTCTTGTCAAGAATTCACTATAGAAATAATGTGTCCTGCTCAGTGTATTGTATAAAGAGGCATATTATGTCAGTTTGTACCAGCCATAGAAGTGTTAACTCTGCAATTGATTTCTTTTTTAAATTTTTATTTCTTGATTTGAGAGAGAGAGACAGACAGACAGGGATTTCTTGTTCCATTTATTTATCCCTTCATTTGGTTGATCCTTGTATGTTCCCTGACCAGATTGAACCCGCAGCCTTGGCGAATCGGGACGACACACTAACCAACTGGGCCACCTGGCCAGGGCAGTGTTAACTCTGATGACTTAGTTTAGGTGGTGTCTACCCAGGTTCTCAGTTGTAAACTTGCTGATTTTCCCTTTACAATTAATAAGAAATTTATGGGGAATTAATTTCAGACTGTAAATATCCTGTTCCTCATCAACATTTGATTCACAGGCTTTAGCATCCCTTGATGAATATAGTTGTAAAGTGATGATATTTCCAGTTCTATCACCTGCTTGGGAACACTCTCGGTTCTTTTTCACTTACTATTGTCATAACCTTTTTTGCATGTTGCTGCTTAATTATTCTTCAAATGGTTATACCAATATTCACTTGACCATTTCCCTATTATTGGATATTTAGGTTGTTTTTTGTTTTGAAAATTAAATGTGTTGAGTTAACATTGGTTAATAACATTACATAAATTTCAGTTGTACAACTTTACAATATGTTTTGTTTTTGCAAGATGAATAATACTACAGTCCACAATTTCTTGCATAGAACATTATTCCTTCTTTTCGGTTATTTCCTTAAGCTCAGTTTCCAGGAAGAGTATTGCTGGATTAGAGGGTTTCTTCTCTTTAAAAAGCTTGGGCTAACATTAAAAACAAACAAACAAAAAAACCCCAAAAACAAACCTCACTACAAAAACAAAATCAACCTCCCAGATGATTTCTGCTTTGAATGTCTTCATTCTGCCCTTCCTGGTGCTGAAATCAGAAGAATTTAGAATCCTGCCTTGTTGCAGACCTCTGGTCTTTGACTCATTATCACATGGACTGGAGGAGAATGACTTACTGAGTGATTGATGACCATTAGTGGGCAAGGATGTGTTGTGTTGAAATATGTGGAGAGGAATTACTTAAATGACTACTGGGGACCGTAGTTGGTAAAAATAAAGTTTATTTTTATAAAGGGCATCTAGAAGTTTCATCCAGTCATAGATTTTACAGTCCCGTGGACTCCAGGACATCAAGTAGGTTTTGTGTTTTTAAAGTAAAGCCTTTTGCTCACGTCTCCTTCCTTCCTGCAAGCATTTTTAAAGCACTGGGTGGTTGTCAATGCCTCTGACTGCACTGTACCTGTGCCCCCAGGAGCTGGGCTGAAGTTTCACTGAAAGCTGGAGATGTGAGTTTCAGGTGAAGAGGCAGAGTAGTGATAATGAACTGTGGCTGAAAACAAGCTAGCGTCTCCTTGCTGTCTTGTCTTGTCTCAGAATTACCAGTTGCGGCCAGAGCTGTGTACCTACTACGTTTCAGCCTCGCCTACAGATGTGCCGTAACCTGAGCAGCTCAGCTTGGCTGGGTTTTGTGGTTGCGTAGAAGAGGCAGCACTTGTCTTTGTGGAATTAACAATATTTACCAGGAAACTGAGCAAAAGAACAGCATAAAAGGGACATTGATGAAAGCTAAAGTCATTTAGTGGCCTCCCATGCCCTCTTCCTTTCACCGTGGAATGCAGCTTGGCTCTGAAGAGAAACAACACCTAGCTTTCAGGAAGTGAGCCAGAAAGACCCTTGGCTCCCATTTTATTTACTCTTCAAAGTTTGTTTAGTTTAATCGGGGACTTATCTCCTGGCCCTGATGAGAGAATAACTTACTGAAAATGAAGGCAATTGCTGCTTGGTTTGCTCATGATTTGTAAGCCCAGTGATGGCCCTCTGCCTGCCCACAACAGAGCTCTTGGTCCTAGACCATACCTGGTACCTACTTGGAGTAAATATGGAAACTTTCCTGGAGACTGCTGTTGGCTGGTTGTATAATAGAAGCTTTGCACTAAGGCATAAACAATACTTATAAGAAGAATTACTCTTTGGAATGTTGCAAAGTAAGACAGAGGTTAGAAAAAGAAATTGCATAGCTAAAGTTATGAAAAGCTAGCCGAATCATTACTAAAATGGATGGGGGAGAAGATATTTTTTTTAGGGCCTCCATCCTTTATAGATGAGTTATAACAAGGGGTATATTATTTACTCAGGTGGCTTTAACACTTCCATTTAAAAATAATACAGCCATCTACATCCAAAATCATCTGTCGTATGGAAAAAGTTGGACACAACTTGGAGGTACATCATTATTATTACAACTGTGCGGGGGGAAAATCCAATGTAAAAATCCTGGGCGGAAATATGTGACAATGGGCACCGTTTCCTGAATTAATGAGTATTTTCTTTGCATCTCTTCCTATTCGTGGCCATTGCTCACTTTCTTAATGCTGAATTGTTTTATAATTTTTTTAAGTCATCACATTCCTGGAATCTTCTAATGATTTCAAAGTCCTATATACGTTCCCCTTTGGATTACAGAATCTAAATTGAATAGCAGTTAGACAGTTTGTATGAAATACCTTAAGTGTATGCCTTTTTAACTCTATGTATTTATTGTAAGGAAATGTTTAGAGATATAACCAAAGCTAAATTTTAATTAAAATGTTTTTATATAATTGTGAAAATTGAAAAGATCCTAAATACCCAGTGAGAGAGATGGTTAAAGTGTAATGAAATTTTAAACATCCATTACAAAAGCAATTTTTGCTAAAATTTAATGATGGGGAAAAGACTCACAAAATAATAGTTTGAAGAAGCTATAAAACTGTTCTGTATGATGTTGAAGTTGTAAAACATACCATAAAGAAATCAAGGGAAAATAAGGAAGAGACCCAAATGTTATGTGTTGGAGTTATAGGTAATAATTTTTTCCCTCTTCTGTATTTGAGATTTCCAATGATGAGCAAATATTTCTTTTATAAATAAAAACGAAATCCTGTTATCTGGGGAGGAAATTGCTTGTAATTCATCTCCAAGGTCTATTTCAGCTGCCACTCCATCTTTGAAGCTTGTCTAATCACCTGTGTAGCAGTGGGTGTTTTTTCTTTCGTTTTTTTAAAAGATTTTATTTATTTTTAGAGAGAGAGGAAGGAAGGGAGAGAGTGAGAGAAACATCCATGTGTGGTTGCCTCTCAAGCGCCCCCAACTGGAGACCTGGCCGCAACCCAGGCACGTGCCTTGCCTGGGAATTGAACCGGTGACCCTTTGGTTTTCAGGCTGGTGCTCAATCCACTGAGCCACATCAGTCAGGGCCAGCAGTGGTTTCTCGTTCATCCAGCAACTAGAGCACATTGTACCTCCCTGAACTCTGATCTCCTGAGCCTTGGGTTTTGGTCATTGAGCCCCCTTTTGTATTTCTTTTAGATATTTAGACTTGTGTTGACTTTATCTCTTTTTTTCCCTCCTTTTTCCTCTCCAAAGAAGTACACCCCCTCGGACCCTGCTTTTGCTTATGCACAGCTAACCCACGATGAGCTGATCCAGTTGGTCCTCAAACAGAAAGAAACAATAAGCAAGAAGGAGTTCCAAGTTCGTGAGCTGGAGGACTACATCGACAATCTGCTAGTCAGGGTCATGGAAGAAACCCCCAACATCCTCCGAGTTCCGGCTCAGATCGGCAAAAAGGCAGGGAAGATGTGAATGGCTAGCATACAACACTGAGACTTTTCTGTGTGTTTGTTTCCACCTCCTCCTGAGGTCAAGGTCTCCATATGCCTGATAACCAGCATACAGGCTCCAGGTCACCATCTCCCTTGCGTGTCATCTGGCGAGAGTCAGTTCTATCACTTGAAGCCTGGTTAATGATTACAATGAATCTTTTACTGTACATTCCCAGGGGTTTATTTTTAAATGCCACTGTGCCTTATGTTGTAAACACTTTATGCCCTGACCAAAGACATGGTCCTAAGATCTGATCCTCGCCCAGAGATTCACACGGTGCCAGGGGTATTAATATATTTTAACATTGGGATTTCCTTTCTTTGATATTGAGGTTCTAAAATATGTATCCCCCAGTCATTAATGCTTGGGGTGAAATGAGAAGGTGCTCTGTTACACATACTTTCTTGGCTTTTAAGTAGCTCAGGTGTGGCTTTTTGGCTGCAGATGCTAAATTTTGATACCATGTCAACCTCCCAGGCTTCTTAGACTTGGTCTTGATTGGACTGGAGCAGAGGAGTTGAGGGGAGGCTTTTAAGTGTGCCTTGTCGATTTTGAACAAGTTGCTTTTTCTAAACATCGGCTTCTACTACTCTCTAGCCTTACAATGTGCTCTGTGTAGGTCCACAGGGCCTTTGAGAAGTATAATAGAACGAGGGGAATGAGAGAGTCACTTTGCACTCAGGGGGAGTTGGTCCAAGTCCCTCCTTGCATGATAGCCGGGTTTCTGTTGGCTAGGGTGGCCTAGTCTGCGCCTCGATAAGGGATTGGGTGACCTGAATGCTTACTGAAGCAGTTCCACCAGGTATAGGATGATTTTAGTATGATTCCTACGGCCTTTTCCCCTATGCCTTGGCTCCCTGGTTTCCTTGGCAGCTCTTCCTGGCATTTGTCCCCCTTGTTATAAAATTGTAAAGAGCAAGAAGATGATACTTATTTTGGGATTGATGTATTTTAAAAACTAGGTCAATACACATATTTTAAAACATTAGGGCACTTGCCCTCTTCTTAATAGTACCAGTTCAGGTTCTTCAGGTAATTTCATTGTTAGTAACCTAATATTGGAATTAGACATTTTCTGTGTTACTCATTTTTCTTTCTTTTATCCTGGTTATGACAGAATCTCAGATCTTGACGTCTTTCCTGGGGGAGGAATATCAACAGCCAATGGGGTGGGCAAGGGTGGCAATACTAGCAAGTATTAAATGGGAATCTCTTCTTCATATGTTTTTGTTCTATTGAGGTTAAGAGGCAAGATTGTTGGCAGCAGAATTTCTTTTCAGGATCATGTTTGCTTCAACCTTAGTTATATCCGAGCACTTTAATCTGAAGGATGATACTGTAACTTGATTTATCTAATTAGCTTTTAATTATCTGTAGCTATTTAATTCTTTCCTACAGTACTGGGGACCACTGTAAACTTCTCAGATGACTTGTATTTTTGTAGAGCTATGAAATTATTTACATACCTACAAAGAGAACTGTATATTCACTTGAACTCTGAAAATGTCCATGTATATATTTTTTCTGCAACATGTTTTTTACTTGATATGAATGTGTTTTGACTGTGATAACCCAAGTGCACTGGGGGGTGGGGGGGCAGGTTTCTCCTTTGAAGAGCTGGCGTGGAGCCCTGCGCTGTTCGGTGGGGCGGCGGGTGTGGAGATCGCTGCTAGGACTAGGTATGTACCTCGGTCAGTGTTTGGGAGGGACATCTGGGTGGAGAAGTGAATTCCTGTGCTCTGAAATGCCACTTGGGAACTCTGGAGAATGAAGGACAATTGACTTCAAGAGTGTCTGGTTTCTATCACTGCTGGGAAAAAAGAATTCAATTTCTAGCATTCTTGTATCTCTCAAAGTAGGTAGCCTGAAGGCCATTAGTTAATAACTGTCCTTGAGGACTCTACTTTGGGGGAGAATTATCTAAGAAAAGCATTAGCCCCCTCTGAGCCATTAGCAGGGCTTGAGTTGGAGTGCTGGACTCCTGTTCCTGGCGTGTGTCTGAAGGCCTGTGCCTGGCCTGTGCAAGAACTGGGACTTGCCTCTAGCTGCTGGGAATCCTGACCTAATGGATGGGCCCTGGTGGAGGCTGTGCTCTGGAGGAGCGGGGGCAACTCTCTTCTTCGCCTTGTCTAGCTGCCTCCAGAAAGAACAGCCAGTACTTTAGGGAAGCATCAGATTAAATGCCAAACACCTTGCAGTGAATTTTGATTGGAGGTCAGCTGCATGAAAAAAATGTCAACCCTTTGCTTGGTTGTTTCATATCATCTCATTCCTTGGACTTTGACAGGTGCCCTATCCTTCCCTTTTATTCCTGTGCATTAACCCTATGAGGGTAGCAGAATGGAGAAAAGACAGTTTGCCCTTTGCCACATGGAGCAGCTGTTGACCTGAGAGGTGTGTGCATGTGTGCACGTACCAAGGGGTACAGTGTGTGGTTCCAGCTTTGCTAACAGTGGGAGCCCTAAAGGGCATCAAGGGAGGAAGGTCCATGACGCGCAGCTGCCTGTGGTTTTGAAGGCCAGAGGCAATGTAATGTTAAATTGTGCAGGATCTTCCCTTACTAGGTCCCTTCTCCCAACTGACTCTTCTCTTTTTATTAGAACTACTGATTAATAATCCCTCAAGCCTGGAAGATTGTCTTAGGTGGAGAGCAAAATCTCCTAGTAGCCTCACCAATCTCAACTCTGTGGTTTCTCAGTATCTATTATGTGAGCTACTAACTTGACCTCTTTCTCCCTCTGACTCTTGAAGGATCACCCAGTGTTTTTGGATTATAGTTATTTTCAGCTTTGTTACTTTGGGAATTCTGAATTTTTCTGATTTTGTTCTTAAGAAGTAAACTAAAATTTCCTAGAACACTAAATAAAATTGTACTTCCTTTTAAAGATGTGTCTGTGGGTTGGTATGGGTGCAGTAAAAATTTATCTGTCTTCCTGGACAACTTCCCTTGGTGGTGATGGTGGGGGTGACCAGTGTGTGTCTCACCCTCTGGGAATCTCTCACCTGCATTCCGACTGCTGCCACCTTGCCTGGTACCAGGGGTCCCAATTCCCTTTCCCCTCCAGAGGTTGGAACACCTTTCTCTGTGACACACGCCTCACCTTGACCTGCTGCAGGGCCACAGGCTCTCACAGAGCGGAGTGAGAGCTGCTTCTGTCCTCGCATACCAAATGCTCATTTTCAGGCTGAACCTTGACTGCAAAAGGAAGGCCCATTTATTGAGTTCCCACTGTACGCTAAGCACATCCATCCCCCATTCCCTGCCTTGGTCTGTGGATTTCTCTAAGTAACGTTCTACATACTTATTCTTGGGGGCAGGGGAAGAGAAATCCTAAATTCCTCACTACCAAGTTGTAACTACTGTTATTTTGATTTGTTGTCCCAGTATTTCCCACTTATACAAATAGATACATTTTTAAATGAAAAAGAACACGCAGTACAGACTGTTCAGAGCATTTCTGTATGCCTTTAGATAATCTGCTACAAGAACCAAGATTGGTTTTGAGGGAGAATATGCCCCAGTTAACCACCCCTTACCACAAGCTGTAGCCACTGCAAAGATGGTCAAAGTCACTTCTGGCTCAGGTTATCATCACAGCCATAAGGACTTGCTGGGGGAGCATCCTGCCCTTCCCCCCTCCCATGGAAAGCTGTCATAGTGTGTAGTTACCACTCTAACTTTGGCTGAAGTGTCAGCAGCACGGGCTCCCTAAGCCCTCAACCCAGTCTCTAAGCAAATGGATCCCCTGCCTGAGGCTCCTCATCAGTTAACATCTTTTGTGATCTGCAGCCTTCCCATCACAGGGAGGGCCTGAGCGGTCACTCTACATTCAAAGCTGGATTGAGCGCTGTGGGACCCGCATACTCCAAAGCTACAAAATATCCTGAGGGAGAATGTCCTCATTCAGCCTTTTGATGTTCAACCATTTTACACAGAAACCTGTGTCCTGAGCCCTGGAAATCATCACCTTGGTGACAGTGATAGGCTCTGGCAGAGTGGGGAGAGAGCTGCTCTGTCCTTGCATATCAAATGCTCACTTCAGGCTGAAACTTGACTGCAAAAGGAGTTCCTACTGTTCACTAAGCACTGACGCTACAGTTTCTAATTCTAAGCAAAGTGTGTAGCTAAGATCTCCATTATGGAGATAAGCCTTAGGCATCAGAACTTTAGTTTGCCTGAGGTTCCCCAGTGAGTAGTTAAGGAAGAATTTGAACTCACCTGTCTGACCTGGAGGTCTGGGACAGGGCAGCATCTACAGCCTGTTTCCTGTTTTTGTACAACTGTCAAGCCAAGAATGATTTTTAGTTTTTTCAAATGTGGGATAAGTAAGTCTAGAGATCTAATGCAGACAATGATAATCACAGTCAACAACACAACAATGAATACTGGAGGTTTTTACATTTTTTAATGATTAAAAAAATAAAAATGACACTATTTTATGACACATGAAAACTACATGGAATTCAAATTTGTGGCCACAAAGTTTTATTGGGATACAGCCATGCTCATTTTCCTGCCTATGACTCTTGCCACATGACAGCAGCAGACTGGAGTAGAAGCTTTATCACATGCCAAACCTAAGGATTTGTTATTCGGCCCTTTACAGAAAAAGTTTGCTGACCCCTAGTCTAGAACCACTTTGAGGGTCAAGGAGATAATGTTCTGATTCACTTGGGATCCTGGAGGGTTGGAGCAGGCAGGGAAAATGAAGACCATATAACTCAATCTTTCCTCAAGGTGATGACAGATAAGCCACACAGGCTCCCCGAGGAGGGAAGTTCCAGATAAGGCGACTGGTATTCATGCTCTCAGTCAATGCAGTGAGTGAGGGCCTGTGACTGCCTCCTTAGGGTCATCAGATGCCTTTGTTCTTAGGAGTTCAAGAAATTGAACACATTAATCCTCATCCCAGGAGAGGGAAAATGTGTTGGGTCGCAGAATAAACAACGCAAGAAGGAAAAGTGAATATGAGTGAGAGAGGTTATTTGGCACCAGGGTTTAGGAAGTCCTAGCCATCCTCTGTCCTGTGTCTGTCCCCTATGAGTGCTGGAGAAGAATGCGTGTCCACTACGGAACTGTGGCGGTGGGAAGGAAATCCTGGCAGAAAGGCTGGGAGGCCTGAGCCAACTGCTTAATGTGATAGAGGAGAGAGTGCTCTCAGGGCTCAGAGTGAAACTGGTTTAGAGTGACATTTCAGTCAACTGAATGCGGAGGTACCCAGGGGTAAGGCCAGATTAAGGACCTGAGAGCAGCCCAACTCCCCCTAGTTACTTGATCTTGATTAGAATGATTCTGCCTCTGAGAAAGTCTGTGTGTTGCTTCTGACAGGCCCACCTGGGACAGGCATCGCCAGGAGCTGAATGGCTCTTTCCTGAGTGTCAGCCCTCACTGTAGGAAGTTTTCCAGGACCCAGGGAGGAAAAATCCAGATCATTTCCTCAGAAACTTGCAATCAAAAGGCAAATCAGACAGGCAAACAACAAACTAGAATACACACATTTAACCATGGGAGGACTGGTGGAGAGCTTCCTTTGGGTTCCACACCATGAGTCATTCCTCTTTGGTCTCCTTTCTAGAAAAAACTCTGGCCTTAAGGTCAGTATTTCCTATCTGAATCATGACTGGGGTGGCCTCCCCCTCAACAGTATCTTTCTGCTCAAATCCAGCTCATTCTGGGCACTCAGCATTCTAAAAGCCTGTGTGTCAGGTACCATGTGAACTCTGGTGATACAGAGATAAAAAGCTCGGTTCCAGTTTCACAGATGGGGGAGGGGGGAGGGTTTAGGAGCATCTATCTGTTAAACAGATCATTACTATCATTGAATGATGGTAACTCTTAGAAGTGTTTGTAGCAGTGGGAAGGGCACTGAGGGTGATGTATCTGTCCTGATTTCCCAAAAGAAGGCAAATAAATTTTCTAAATAACTCAATTTCTTCTTGGGGTAAGTGGAGACTCCCAGACTTACACATCTTAGTAGTGTGCGCCATCTCCTGGCCTGGGACCTGCCCACCTCCCAGCCTGCTAGTGCCTGCAGGTAAGGCTCTTTTAAGCTCACACATTTGTGAGTTGGAAAAGAAAATCACCCCTTCACCCCTTACAGGTGCTGGCTGAAGGATCATAAAACTGCTCTTCCACTTTGCTATGAGCCATGTGGGGGAAAGCAGGATTTTAAGATTTCTATCATGGGTAGATAAATTTAATAAAATCCCACTCTAAAAAAAAATGCAGTTATGTTCAAGATCTGTACTAAATTGGGGAAAGGAATCTTGTGCTGTTCTTGTATAATAATGTAAAGAGCTACTCTCAATGCCAATTATGCTGTTTTTAGGGACATGTTTTCCTCCTCAGTAAGAATGTCGATTGTGCTGTCTAAAACTAACTCAGAAATTCTGAGGTGTGTGTGCACACAAGCATGCAAGTATGTCTCAATACTAACCTGCTGGGAAACCAGAATTAACTCCTCATCACATACAACACAGTAGTAGGGAAGTCTGGAAGAGAGGGGATGTGGAATGCCTGAGGCTGCATGGATTATAGACAACATGCTATCTTTTTTTGTCATATGTGTTCTTTTTTCTCATTGTGGTCTAGGGAATTCACAGTCTCATTAGGCACCGATGGAGCCTTCTATACCTGACCGCAGATTATAGCTCTTTCAAAAGAACCTGTAGTTCTGTAGTATGAGATTCCTTTCATTTTGAGGGTCAAGTGCTCCGTTTGAGAATTAACTGAATGCCTTGAGTCTTCAGACTAATATGCACCATTTTTCTTTAGAATTTTTTCAGCTCTAGAATGCATAATAATTTACTGATCTTATAAAGAAGGCAGCTGTAACCTGTATCTCATTCCTCAAGGGAGTGTGTATCCCTATATGTTAAGGGGCTACCAAGACATCCTCACCTTTCAATTCATTCTGCATGGGAACTGTTCAATGATTTTCCATTCTCAGTGAGAAGGGATGAACTAATTCTTCACCAACTCCCAATGTAATGTTGAAATTTAGCCCACAACAGCTTCTAAAATCTCCTAATGCCAGACGCCTCCCTGAAATTTTCCATTAGCCCAAGAAACAGAAATTCTCCACAGCTGCTATCATGACTCCCATCTGCTTTCTTGGAGTCATTAGGACAGGCCTCCGGCTGTGCTTGTCATTTAACTCAACTTTCTTATTTTCAGATACAACTGATTCTAAAACTTCCAAGCATTAAGATATTGTTACAGTGCAATGTAGATTTACTTATATGAAAATACACTCTTTTGATGACTTTTGGTTTATACTCAAACATGGCATACTTTTTTTTTTTTTTTAATCGAAGGAAAGGAGGGAAAGAAAAGGATTAGAGGTAAGAGGAAAAGTCCTGGACCAACATGGGGGTCCATCAGAACAAGGGGAAAAGGAAGAGGGGAAGAAGGGAAAAGGGAAAGAAGGAGAGAGAGGAAAAAGGGAAGTGGAGAAGAGGGCAAAGGAGAGAGCAAGGGGCAAGGGTGAGCGAGTGGAGACCCCTGATCACCCAGAAAAGTCTCTAGGAATCATCTATCTCTAACATGGCATAAATTTTAAGTTCTAAGCTTGGCTTTAGTATCAGCATCAGTTTTGCTTAAGATTCTTTGAACTATACTAGCAATTTTCAACCAGTGTGTCACAAGAATTTTTAAAACATGCAATACCTGATTATTTAGTCAGTGCCACTGACCTCTTTTCCCTTAGATTGTCAAATAAAAAAATGACAACAGCCAACACAATAGTCATCCAGTGTGAATGAATCAAAAGTATACCTATCTTTTTGTTGCATCAGCCAAAAATATATCTCCTGGTGTGCTACATAATTTTACATTAATTTACGTGTGCCATGAGATGAGAAAGGCTGAAAACCACTGATCTGTACTATACTAATCTAGGAACTTTGGAGCCAGAACCTTGGAGCATTTTAAAGCTCAAGCTTTTAAAAATATCAACATCTGCTTGAACCCTTCACTTTGCCAAAGGCCACACAACTCCATGTGTGCTTCCACTCCAATTCCCTGAGACATTGGTTGTCTAGCTTCTGAAAGCATTTAAGTTTGCCACTCTGGATTTTAATTCCACTCCCTCATTCTACAGCTGAGAAAAACAGACTGCAAAGAGGGGCAATAACTTGCTTGGGGAAGCCGCTCTAGAAAGTAAAGCACAGTTTCCCACTCTCTCACTACACTACTCTCCCTTTTAGGGACATACTTTGTTCTGTGGCCAAAATCAACATTCGTTACCAATAAGAAATAGAGAATCTCAGATTCTCCCAGCATCTTAGAAAGATGAGTTGTTTGGGGACAGCAAGCATTTCTTGTCTATTATGTGGATCCATGTAGGCAGAATATTCACCAAAATTCAACCCCCAGTCTGACCCACTTCAAACCACCAACAAATACCTGGGAACCCAAAGACATCGTGCAGACCAGGAATCTCCTCTCCTAGCGTACGGTTTCACCCGAGTCCTCAAAGGAACGGGCCGGAAGTGGCGTACCGTCACAGAGCGGAGAGAGGTACCCATACCGCGGTCGCGCTGGCCGGAAGAGAAAGGTGCGGCCTTTAAAAGGGTCCCCTCTTAGTTCCCGCTTCCTCACCGTTGCTGTTGGAGGCGTTGGGTAGGAAGCTTACGCGGCCCTGGGCAGGCGGTGAGATGCCGGGCGGAGGCTGCTGCCCCGACTGCGGCTCCACTGACCTCGTGGAAGACTCGCACTATTCGCAGAGCCAGCTTGTGTGCTCTGACTGCGGCTGCGTGGTCACCGAGGGAGTTCTTACTACCACTTTCAGCGACGAGGGCAACCTCCGAGGTACCTGTGCCGTCCTTTCCTGGGCTGTGGGTAGGGTCTGGGGCAGCGGACGGACTGAAATCAGAGTCCTCTTATCTCCCGCCCACTCCTTGTCACGTGCACACCTAAGTACGGGCGAAAACGACCTAAAGTGAACGAGCGAGCTACAGAAGGTTAGGGACTGCCGTTCACGTGTGTTTTCCTAACGTCTAGTACAATAACTGATAAGTATAGTAAGCATAAAGAGTGTTCAATACATTACACAAAGAGAAACAGAGTTCCACTTAATTTACCCAGTCTGGTTGTGGTGGAAATATTGGGGGTCAACTTTTTACGGATACAACACGTTATTGCCCCTAAGTAAATTTTAGTACTAATTGGCAAACATTTTTTGTTTTTGTTTTTCAGTTTGCTTTCAGTGCAGCCCTCAAATCTGCAGCCGAGAAAATTGTCCAGATTGGACGTATGGGAGGGTGCAAATTTATACTGAAATTTACAAAAATGTGGACCACTTGGAACTTCAGTGCAGTCCTGATCTTCCCCAGTCTGTGTATTTGATAGTGCTTGTGGGCATAGGAAACCAGATGGGCCTTTAATGTGCGTAGATGGGCACCTTATGTGAGACAGCAAGCAGTTACCTAATGATTTGAATTCTACTCCCTGGCTTTATGTGGTGGGAGCGCAGGGGTCTGGTGGATAAAGGCTAAACAAGCTATTTGTTGCCCCCCTCCCACCAAAGTTTTTTTTTTTTTTTTTCTTTCTTTTAGAAGTAACATATTCCCGAAGCACAGGGGAAAATGAACGAGTTAGTCGCAGTCAGCAACAAGGTAAGAATCAAACTTTTACGACACAGTGGCTTTAAAGAAAATTCTGCTGATGGTCCTACCTGTGTGCTTGCTTTTCCTCATTTCAGCATTACCGTGTAAGGTAGAAGAGAAGAGGGTGGCGATTAGAAATAAAGGATGGGGATGGTTCTAGGAGAGGTAGCAAATCAGTGTAAGTTTGGGGTTTGCTCAGGGATATGTGTGATGTAGGCTCAAGGGTCCAGATCACAATTTGCCTCGACTCTGAATCAAACTAGCCTCCTGAAAATGGGGGGCTGAAATGTGCTTACTTCTCACAAATTTCTTTGAGCCTTTAGAATGACCCTTACTAGGTGTCACTCCTGTTATTGTAGAAAGGTACTATATTATTGTGCATCTCATATCAGAGGCAAGTTTAGCAGAAATTGCTAGAAGCTGCACAGTATCTCTTTTGACTCCTCTTACTCTTGCTGTGGGTTTTCCTAGGTCTCCGCCGAGTGAGAGACCTCTGTCGAGTTCTGCAGTTGCCATCCACGTTTGAGGACACAGCAGTTGCTTACTACCAACAGGCATACCAACACCCTGGCATCCGTGCTGCCAGGCTGCAAAAGAAGGAGGTGTTGGTTGGGTGCTGTGTCTTAATCACCTGCCGGCAGCATAACTGGCCGCTAACCATGGGAACCATCTGCAGCCTGTTGTATGCAGATTTGGATATGTTTTCTGGCACCTACATGCAGATAGTGAAGCTTCTGGGGCTGGATGTGCCTTCTCTGTGCTTGACAAACCTGGTGAAGACCTACTGTAGCAGGTACCTGTCTAGTGGGAGATGTGGGGATGGCATGGGTCCTTAGATGGGAATCCTTTTACCTTTGGCTGTCTCTTTTTGACTAAAATCCATCTAAAAGAATGGAGGAGAAAAATCTGTTCTCCCTCTTTTGTGCCTGTACTAATAAGGGTAATCCATTTTACATTTTTGGAATGCTATAATTTTCAAAACTCTTTGCCCTCACAGCACCCTAATGATGTAGGAAATCAGGTATTAGCCTTGGCACAGGGCTCCTGAGTTCCGCCACTCACATGCGTGGCCTGCGTGGCTATATGCAACAGCCCTGCCTCAGCGGGATCAACTGTGAATGCAGCTGAAAGGATATGAAATAATGTTAGCAGATGACAGAGCTGCAGTTAGAAGCTAAGCCTTTCTTCTTAGTAACTGTGTTCTTTTCTTTTTTCTGAAAAATATAGTAGAAAGGAAAGCCTATCAGTATCAAATAGTCTTGGGTTTGAGGCTTGGTCACTTCCTAGCTGGATGACTATGGGCAGGTTTTCAAATCTAAATGCACATAACAGGGTGTAGAGAAGGCAACAGAACATTTGTAAAGCACTCAAAGGCTGACGGGGGTTGCTCAACAAATTTTAGCTCCCTTCTGCATTCTCCTGCCCTTCATCTCACAAGCAGAAGACTCGCCCAATCTTTTCTCAGTTCCTGTATGAGACTTGCTGCCCAGAAAGCTTGAATGTTCCCAAGAGGCTAGAACAGCTTGCCCATCTTGAGCAGACTGTTCTTCGTCACTTGGGAAGAGCAGTCTCCCCATAGGCATTGAGACAAGATCCTCGTTTTGGTTATTTCAGCTTCAAACTGTTTCAAGACTCCCCATCTGTGCCAGCCAAATACGTGGAAGACAAAGAGAAGATGCTGTCACGAACACTGCAGTTGGTGGAGCTGGCAGATGAGACATGGCTGGTGACCGGGCGGCATCCCTTGCCTGTCATCACTGCTGCCGCTTTCTTGGCTTGGCAGTCGCTGCAGCCTTCAGCTCGTCTGACGTGTTCCCTGGCCCGATTTTGTAAACTGGCCAATGTGGACCTGCCCTACCCAGCTTCCTCCCGCTTACAGGAGCTGCTGGCTGTGCTGCTGCGGATGGCTGGGCAGCTGGCCTGGTTGCAAGTTCTGAAACTTGACAAACGGTCTGTGGTGAAGCACATTGGTGACCTGCTCCAGCACCGCCACACTTTGATCCGCAAAGCCTTTCGAGAAGGAACGGCAGAGGTGGAGGCCCAGGAGGAGCTACAGGGACCAGGACAGGGGCAAGGACAAGGAAAAAAGGAAGTGGGCAATAGTTCCGTAGATTTGCCTGAGAGGAAGCGACCAGCTAGTCCTGCCCTTCTCCTCCCACCCTGTATGTTGAAGCCCCCAAAGCAGGTCTGCCCCACGCCCCCTGCCCCCACGGTCACTGGAGATGAGAACATTTCTGATAGTGAAATAGAGCAGTATTTGCGTACCCCTCAGGAAGTGAGGGACTTTCAAAGGGCCCAAGCTGCTAGTCAAGCTGCCACAAGTAATACTAACCCTCCTTGATACACTTTGGGAGTTGAAGGGAACACTTGGCCCCATTCTGACAGCAACTTATTAAGCTGTCATATCCAGAGAAATAAGTGTGTACAAGTCCTTATGTGTTGTCTTTCTTGTTTAAAGGAACCAAGAAGGGCTCTGCAGCTAATTGGAGCCCAGGTCGTAGAGATCAGAAGGAATGTAGGGACACCTGGATTGGAGAGAGCATTCTGTGGGATGGCTTTCCTTTTACACTGTTGGGAGAGGGTCAGGCTCTCTCCTGCTCCTGGTTTCAATTGGATGCGCTGATGCTGCAGGGCTGATGGGGCCTCCCAAGTGGTGTGGAGCAGTTGGCATTTCCAAAGTTAGCAGCCCTCAGAGGAGAGGAATAGGGCAACTCGTGGCCCTGTGTCCTGTCCTAGGTATTGATGGGTTAATGTGTATAGTATCATGAGATCCTCTACCTCATAACAAAAGGATTGTGGGTGGACTAAAGTTATAGCTCAAAGGGCTTTGCAAAATTTTAATATATTAAAACAAGAGGCATCTGCTAGAAAACATTCTATTGTATAAAACCCGAGCTTTTAAAAACATGTTTTCTTTGGCACTTTTCATCCCCTCCCTCCCCTTTCCCCAGCGTATTGCAAAAAGCTCTCCAGTGCTAAGGCATTGGCAGGGTATGTAAACAGCAGCCAGCATATGTGGAAGAATAATACAAAGCTTTTTTTTTTTTTTCTTTTTCCTGTCTAATAGTGTCTGTGCAGCAAGCATAAATAACAGGATCCATACCAAAGCGTGTAGGTTTCCTTTCCTCCCTTATGTCTTCTTTCACCTTGGTGATCAGGCTGGGGTGACCTGGAGACTGGGAGGGGACCTGGACCAGGCCTTGTTTTCATGGTGCTATTTACAAGGCCCTAGGTTCCTTCTACTTTTACTGGGTCCTGTAGTAAAAGGCTGGTGGTTGCTTTTTAGGTTGGGGGGAAAATAGGAGTGCTGGTGTTTAAAAGTGGAGGCTCAGGCCCCAGGGGCTGTGACCGCCACTGGAAGGATTTGACTTGGGCTTCTGTGCAGCAGGAAGCTGGTTTGATATTTTGGAGGCTTCCGCATAACAGGGAGCTAGAGGTCAAATGATTGGAATGGGTCTTCCATGTGGCCTCATGGAGGCAGAGAAGTACTTTCCTTTAGTCCCTTGGTGTTGGGAGGATGACTGGGGACATGGGTCTTATAATTGAACAAAAAGTGCTTTTCCAACACCTCTTACAGTCCTGTGGTGGAGCCCCTCTTCTGGGCATTGTTTATAGGACTAGGTTTGGGGCATGACTAACTTCAGCCCCAAATCTAAGCACTACTCTACTTCCCTCAAATTATCCCCAGGCAGAGTCAATTTCTAGGTGTAGGGCTTTGTCTTTGTCTTCAGGAGCCACCTTGGAGCCCTGCTGTACGGTATGTGTGCCACTCATGTGGGAATGGTATCCCTCCCTAATTGTGTACCTGCCCCCGCTTTGATTTCCCAAGCTGTCTTTCACACTGCCCCACTTCTCTGCTTGAATAGTTAATCTGAAAAGCAGCACCATGTCACCTCCAGTTGGTTCTGGTCACCTGGAGCGTCAGCTGGGCTGGCTCCCCAGTTAGCCAAAAACTTCGGTTGGGGAGAGACCCTAGAATCTGGGCACAGATGGCTAACTTCAGAAGAGGGCAGTGAGAGAGCAATGTTCTTAAGTTCCCATCTGTGTTTTTCTAGTGAGGCTGATGGCCACCAGTGAGGTAGAGTGGCCTGGGTGCAGGGAGCACCTCTGGAGGAGCTTGCCTGGACTGGGCTGTGCCTGTCCACTATTCATCACTCCAGGCTGACGGGACCTCCCCTACCGTGCATGGCACTGAAAACTGCCCAAACTAGCCTGGGCTGGGGTAGAAATTATCCTGGGATTGTCTGTCGCTATCCCAGAAGGATGGCCCTCTTAGCAGTGGCAGGCCTCTGCCTATTCTTGCCTCCAACCTCCAGAACTAAAGCTGGTGAGCCCAGGTCCAGCCCTGGGCACTTGCACCTCAAACTTGTTGACGTACCGATAGACGTCTTTGAGGGCCCCCGAGAAGCCGGGATGACAAGCCCGTGTGGCCAGCCCGACCTAAAGTGTCACCCGCCCCACCCTAGACGGTGGTCTCGCTCTTCCAGAGGCCCGTCTTCATGCAGCCGCCACCAGCCGCCTCGGCGCCAGAGGCCATGGTGATGTCGTCGTACTTGCCGCCCTTGGGGGCGCCGTTCAGACTGGCCGTGTTGAGCGGGTAGGAACGGCGCTTGCTCTCCTTCTCCAGCGCGCCCTTGAGGTTGTCGCGACTGGCGCTGCGGCGCTGGCCAGGCCGGCCCGCCTCCGGGAGTGGCGCGGCGCTCGTGTCGCTGCCCTCGGACGGCGTGAGCGCGGGCTCGCCCTCCAGCTGCAGGCGGGCGCCGGGGCTGTTGCGGCTGCTGCCCGGGTAGCTGTCGGACGGGCTGTTGTGCAGGCTGCCGCTCTCGCTGGACAGTAGCTCGGGCGCCCCGGCCGCTGTGCCCCCGCGCAGCGCCTTGAGCCTGTTCTTGCTGCCCGCCTCCCCCGTGCGGTGCCCCTTCGCCCGACTCTTGTGCACTCGGCGCCCGTGGGGCAGGTTGTTGGGGTGGCGAGGAGCGAGGCTCCCTCGGGAGCCCACGGGCTCCGGGTCCCCTTCCCCACGGGCCACCACCCCCCCCTCGCACACCTGACTCTGGGCCAGCTGCAGGTTGGTGAGCTTGCAGGGGCCTGGGGGCGGCGCGTGGCCACCGCTGCTACCACTCGGGGATGACTTAAGGGAGGCGGGCCCCTCTCCGAAAACCGGGGACCCGTCGTCGGGGGTTGCGGTGGGCACGGCTGGGGGTGAGGCGCGCGAGGCCGAGGCAGGAGGGCAGCAGGCGCGCCAGGAGGCCCTAACGTCCCTGCGCCTGGCGCAGTGGTGCGTGAAGACGAAGAGGCCCAGGGCTGAGGCTGCCACCCCGTACAGACAGCTGCACACCACCCGGGGCAGCCAGCGCTGGGACACCGCCAGAGCCCCACAGGCCCACATGGCCAGGTACAGGAAATGCGTGGTCACCAGCGCCCCCAGCTGGACTCCCGGGGAATAGAGGCCGTCAATATCCTCTGAGGGTCCAGGCGTCACCACCCCCGCACTCCCGGTAGCCAGAAGGGAACCTGAGTCGCTCAGGAGAGGGCCGCTGCTCCTGAGCCTGGTGGAACCCCTCAGCTCCTCTCCTGTGTCCAGGGAGACTCTGCTCGTCCCCCCCTTTGAGTTCTGTGCCAGAGGACCCCTCAAACGCAGCCCTGCACACAGGAAATAGATCCAGGTGATCAGCAGAATCAAAGCCACGGGGACGTAGAAGGCTCCTAGGCTTGGACGCCACACCAGCCAGCAGCTGAGGGGAAACACAGGCAGTGGGTGAGGAGGGGGCGCAAGTCTGAGGCAGGGCCCATAGGCTTGGTGGTTGGGGACACAGCAGATACAGTGAGTTGACAGGCAGAGACTGGCTTAGCATGCACGGGCTTGGGTGGGCTCACTGGTGGGGTTGGGGGGCAGCGGGTGCCCCTGCCAGTGGAGTAGAAGGCATCTGGTGCTGGGGTGGGTAGGTTTGGGGCAGGCGGGCAGGCAGGCAGGCAGCGTGCTCACTAGGGGCTGTGGTCCCGGTAGTTGTGAATGTTGACAGCAGCTGTGATGCCACAGATAATGAGCGGGATCCCTCCGGCAATCAAATAGAACCTGGAGAGGAATGGGTTTCGGGGGGTTAGAGAGATAGGGAAAAAGGGAGAAGAACCAGGTGCTCAGAACCCTTGACTCAGAGTCTCTGTCCCATTTCCTTTCTCCTTCAAATTGCCAGAATTTTTTTTTTTTTTTTTTGCCTGGATGCAAGGCCCCTACAGAGCAGGCTTGGTAGATCTCTAGGAGACTTGGCCAAGACTCTTCTAAGGGTCATAGGCCAAATTGCTTGCTCTCTCTCACCCTAAGTGCAGAAGTCAGAGGGTGCCACTCAGATTCCCGGGATCCCTGCTCAGTGCCCTTCCCTGGTACTGTTGTGGTCACTTCCTTCCCTGGCCTGGTCATGCCTTAAAAGCCCTAAGGATGCACCCACTACACGACCCTCAGCAGCCTGGCACAGCCTTGTCGCTTGTCTTTGGAGAGTGGTTTCCCAGGACCTTGGACCCACCCTGCACCCACCCTGAGACAGTTGACTGTGGTGTAACCACCCTCTGAGCCTTTCCCCGCTGCGAAGCTGACATCTGGAAGCATGTACCGGAGCATGGGATGGGGAGCGGGTGGGGCAGAGTCCCCTTCCTGTGGAGGGGGCGCCCTCCAGGTGAGCTCCTTGTGGAGAACGCGGGCCTTCACACCCATCCAGAGCAGTGTGGACAGTGAAGAGTAGTGCAGAGTGATGCCCACCTGCGGGATCAAGGCGCTGAGGCAGGGACTGCTACTAGATCAGGGGGACTGGGCTGCTACCACTGGCGCCATGCCAGAGCCTCAGCCCCACAGTGTGCTCCCACTCCCCCCACCCCGTATTCCCAGGCCCCAGCTCCACCCAGATCCTCCCCCAAGTTCTGTCCCTGCTGTTACCCTCTCTTCTTCCACTCCAGGTTTTCCCCCAACTCTGGTGACTCCATGACCTTGTTATTGCTTTGCTACCTGGTTGGTCCCCAACCTCTCTTCCATTGCAAGTCCCCACTTTGAAGTCCCACCTCCTAGTTTCTCTGCTTCTTACCACCTTCTACTCTCACACTCCCCTCCCCCTACAAGTAAGACTGGACACAGAACAATGAAGCTGGGGCCTATTAGTGCGAGCCCCTTCCATCTTCCCCCACACCTCCCTACTGCCTAGGCAGCCATCACTAATCTTGGAGCTCCCCAACCACCACTCCAGCCCCTTCTCCTCTTACTGCCTGGCAGACCATCTGGTAGTTGGTGAGTGTGATGCCTCCTGCAAAGACGGCAGAGGTCATGGCCATGTGGAAGCACAGGTTCAGCAGCATGTGCCAGCTCTTCCGGGACACATGGATGGAGCTGCCCCAGAAACAGTAATAAATGGGCCAGCCAGCCCAAAGTCAGGCCCATGGGGTCTCAAGGCCATTGGGAGGGTCAAAGAGAGGGTGGCAGATATCTGTGTGCATGCATGTGTGTGAATGTGATAGAGGCCCCAGGGCAGGAAGGCCTTAACCCACAAAATGTGCTTTCCAACCCCAAAAACTTCAAATAAAATGCTGGGCAAGAGCCTGGCAAAGTTACACAGACCCATCTGGGAAAGGAACACTTACTTGCCAGTACTTAGTGAGACCATCCCCGCCCCAGCCTTCCTTCCACACCCTTCCTGCAAGAGCCCTCACCTGTGGTTGAGGATGTAGGTGATGATGGTGGAGAAGAGGCAGAGCAGCAGCAGGGCTGTGCAGGGGTACACGACTGGATGCAGCCCTACCCCTGAGCCCCCCACCTCCCTGGGAAAGGCACTCAGCTCCTGGAAAGAGTAGGGAAGAGGAAGTGTTTACTAGGAAGCCAGGAGTAGAGGCCATCCCATAGAGTCCTGCCAGGGCCAGTCCCCCCCTGGCCAGTGTTCCTCTTCCTAAGCCCTGTCAGCTTTGGTCCTCAGCGTAGTCCACCTGGATTGGCAGAGATGTAACTGCTGTGACATCCAGTCTTAGAAAGTTGGCCTGTGTAGCATTAATAATCTACTGCCTACCTTTCTGGGGACTTTAATGAGGAGGAAGTCTGTCTAATACAGCTGCATGGCTGCTCAGGATCTGGGAAAGTGGGGTGTGAATGTGGTGAGGGAGGGGAGCTAGATAGGGGTGAATAAGGAGAGTGACCAGAAAGGAGAAATGTTGTCAGATTCCTTTTTTCTACTTTAATAATCTGAATCTCAGAGAGTGCAGGCTGGGTCTCAGGAGACCAGGCCGGGCAGTTCCAGGTCCTGCTCTCTCATTCCGAAGCGGGACCTCCCTGTCTCCTGAAAGATGGAAAGTGTGGGCAAGACCAGAGGGACATTTCCTTGAGCCTGACAGTTCTGAGGCCTGACAAGGCTGCTGTCCTTTATTTCTCTGTGGCCTCAGGTGATCAGAGAACCCTGCCCCCGCCTGTCCTCTCACCATCCAGTCTTACCACTCACCATGAGCACGGCCACATTGCCCAGGTGCTGGCAGTGCAGAGAGCTGACATTGGGGTGGCTGGAGCGGAGCTGGCAGCCTTCGGAACTCCAGCCCCCAGCCCCGCCTGGCCCCTCCTGGCTCCACCAAGCTGCCACAGGTTCGGCCCCCTCAGCCCAGTGCCGCAGTGAAATGGCCACTGGCTCCGTCAGGTTTCCCACGCCACAGCCATCTGCGGAGGAAGGGGAGTCTGCACAGGCATGGGCAAGGCCACGGGAGGCTGGCTGGGTGGAATTAAGCAGCCAATGAGCAGGCATGGGACACCCTTGGGCCAGGTGTGTTTGGTGGATATAGCTGGATGCCAGATGTGGGCCTGCCCTCCAGGTCCTCAGTCTGAGGAGATACCAGGATGACTCAAAATAAGAGCACTGGGAGTTGGCCCACTCTAAGTGCCAAAAGGGGGACAGTGACGTGCCCTAAAAGAGATGACTCTAGGGCTGGGGTCAGGGACAAGAAGGTAGAAAGTAATGCTGAGGAAGCAACGCCCAGGTGAAGAGAGGATTCAGAAGGGCAGAAGGAGAGGTGGGACATCAGAAGGTGTGAGTGGGTCAAGGGTTTGCACTTAGAGCCCTTTTGAAATCTGACAAATCTTGCATATAAAATCCAGTGTCTTCCTGAACCTTCTCTCCAATAACCCCTTTCTTTATGGGATGTCTGTGTCCCCTGTCCTCCTTGGAAAAGGTGAGGGGCCACCTCCACGAGGATGTTAGGGGGTGCTGTGGGTGAAGGAAGAGCAGGATGAAGAGGCACAGAGCAGAAGGAGGGATCCCATGCGGTACCTGGACTTCAGCCCCTTACTTGTTCCTGCATAGATGACAGGGGTGGCCACACCGCGCCTCTTGCCAGGTCCCACAGCGCCAGGGCGGGAGGTGTTGCCATGGCTGCGGAAAAGGCGGCCATTTCGGAAGACGAGCAGTTGCAGGGTGCAGTCTGGGGGTGCTGGGGGTGGCAGGGCAGCCGGAAGGGACGAGAACAGACTGGGCGGCAGCTGGATGGAGGCCAGGGCCACGCTGTTCTGGGGGGGACAGACAAGTTCCTCAGAGACACCTGGATGCCCTGGGACTCTGATCTTTCCCAGCCCTTCCTCCCACCTCCCCTACCTCATTTTCTGGGTCCTGCCTCCTCTCATATCATCCACCTCCACCAGGCACCTGCCTGTCAGCACCTCCCCTCTTGCCGTCCTCCCTACCCCAGTGCCCACCTTGATATGGAAGGATGACAGAGAAATGTTGGGCCTCCCGGTGGTACAGCGGAAGCGGAGCTGCTGATCAGCCAGGGGCTCCGTCTCAGGAGAAGGGTTCTGGCCAAGGCCTGCGGGCCGGGTGCCAGGCCCGCTTGCCTCCCTCCTCTGGAAGGCTGTGCAGGTCAGGCCCACATAGCTGTTTGGCTTGATGAGGTAGGCCTCCAATGCCACATTCCTCGAGTTCTAGGGATAGGGAACTTGTCACCTGCCACTTTGAGTCATGGTGGCCCTCTTGCCTGAGACTGCACTGCCCCTCACTGAAGATCAGCTCAGGCCGTGTCCCTGTACTCTTTATCCCTCACTGTCTTCTTCAGGCCTGGTCAGTCTTATGTCGGCCACGGAGTCTCCCCATCCCCGGCCATGGTGCCTTCTTCCTCCTAAAGCTCTTCCTCCCACTCATTCATGCCCCGCCTTGTACCTTGCTCCCCTCTTAAATGGACTAGTTCTGCTTCCCCAGCTAAGCTGCAGAGCATGGTCCATGTCTAACCTCCTATGTTTCCGGAAGGGACCAGCACAGTATCTTGCGTGTAGAAGGTGCTCTGTCATGTTAATTGGTTCACAACCCACCTTCGGCCATGGAAGTCTCCATCGCTGTACTCCACACTCCATGATCGCAGCGCTATCCCCCTACTGTTTGGTTCCCCGCCATAATGTTGTGTGTAACTTCTCCAGTGTCACTGGCCTCCCTCTCTTTGTACTGCCCCTTGACTACTGAGGATTTAATTCCACCCGACTAGGAATCAAGTCACTTGAGGTGTTCGTGGCCCATGCACAGTTGGAGGACTTGCTGCCTGAGAGAGAAGCGTTTTCCTTCTGGATGACTAAGTCCCCTCCCAGCTGCCCCACATTACCACAGAGATGTGCTGGGCGTGGGGGCTCAAGGCGGCCCCCCCGATGCGCTCCAGGGCGCCCACAATGCCGCTGCAGGCCTTGTCCTCACGCTGGGCCAGCCACAGCAGGTGCTCGTCCACCAGCATCAGGTTGCTGGCCATGTCCACCATCACCTCCACCAGCTGTCGGGGGAGGGCAGGGAGTCAGTGAGGCAGAAGTGGGGTTTGCGACCCAGGGGCTGGGTGTGAAAGGCTTGAGCAAATGGGGAACAGAAGATTTCCAGGGGCCCCAAAGGCCTGGTTGAATCTCACCTCTTTGATCTGGTCGACATAACCCAAAAATTTCTGGATCATTTGAGCCACATAGACTACGTCCATCATGTCCGAGAAGCTGGCAGCCTCGGCCGTGTACACTCGCAGCTGGTGGGCCAGGGTCAGCGCGTTGGAGGCATTAATGGGCATCTGGGAGGGTTAGGGAAAGACGGGATAGTCCAGTCTTTTTCCTTCTTCCCCCGAACTGCCCCTAGTGGGAATGTTTAGGGTGCAGTGCCTGGGGAGAGGGTCTGGCCCACCAGCTGGGTCTAATCAAGACAAGAGGCATGCAGCCCTGACTGGTGTGGCTCAGTTGGTTGGGTGTTGTCGCCCAAAGTGAAAGGTCACCAGTTTGATTCTGGGTCAGGGCACATGCCTGGGTTGTGGGTTTGGTCCCTGGTTGGGGTGCCTGCGAGAGGCAACTGATTGATGTTTCTATCTTTCATTAATGTTTCTCTCACTCTTTTTCTCCCTCCCTTCCCTTCTCTCTAAAAGTAAATAAAATCTTTTAAAAAAGAAAAAGAAAAGGAGGCATGGGTAAGGAGTGAGCTCATCACAACTCAAGGCAACCTACTCCTAGCGCCACTGGCCCAAGGATAATGGGATGACTCATGCTGTCCTTGATTTCCCCTTAAGGCTGCCCTTACTGTGTTAGGGGATGAAGATGCTTGGGGTGGCCCGCACTTCCTGAGCCTGGCCTTGAGGACCTGAATCCCCTGGAAGAAGGGAAGCCGGAGAAGAGCCAGAGCTCCTCGCGGTGCACACCCAAGGAGCAGAGGAGCAGCTGTGAGGCTTCTCCCTGCCCCACTCCCTGGCACCAGAGCTGATGGGGTAGCCCCACCCCGTCCTGGCCTCACCAGCACGAAGGTGTAGAGCACCCGGGTAATGTCGTTGGTGTACAGACAGTGAGAGTAGTCCCCTGGCTCCCAGCGGCCAGCTCGGTCACAACGGCGGGAAGCCCGGGTGCCAGGGGCACCCCCACTCAGGGGCACCGAGGTAAAGGGATACTGCAGACAGGATTGGTAGGCTGTGATGCCAGCTAGAGTTCGAGGCCACCTGGGGGAAGAGACAGGAGTTGCTGATGACCCGGGGCCCTCCCCTGCCCATGAACTGTGATGTCAGACCCCTTGAGGGCATGATCCAGAATAGGAGTTTGGGGCTGCCTTCGAGGGGTTCCTTCTTTATAACTGTATTTGTACTGTTAGTGCTGTCACTGGTGCTATAGGGGCTAGACTCTGAGTCCCAAGTTAAAGTCACTTATTCTTTCTGGGCCTCAGTAATCTCTGCTGTACAATGGGGAGAATCACACCTCCTTCCTAACTGAGAGGGCCATGGGATATTAAATGTGATATTTGTGCGGGAGAGTTTTATAAGCTATTAATGTAATGTAATATAATCAGATGATGATTGTGCACAAAAAGATGAGGCCTCTAAATACAACAGTCTTGGGGCCTAAACAAGAGGAAGTGTTTTCTCCATTTTAGAGTGGTTGGGGAGACCCTGGTCACCTGTGGTCTCAGATCCAGGAGTTGGGGGTGGGGTGGAGTGGGAGGCTGGGTCGGGAAGGTGGTTGGGTGTCTGGGGCAGCAGGCACACCGAACCTGAAGTCCCCTCGGTTGTTGGCAACGCGTTCGGCAGGGCAGTAGGAGGCGGAGGTCTCAAGCACCACGATCTCCACCTTCTTGCTGGCGTTGCCCTGGACCGTGGACACGGAGCACTCCCATTCGCCGGAGGCCCCCACACCGATGTGAGACAGGGTCAGCTCACTGCAGGGCAGGGGGCGGGCAGGGCTGGCTTGGTGAGGCACTGGGGGCGCCACTCCCCTAAGTTCCCCTGGCCTGGCCACCCACAGGCACTCTGCCCCAAGTGTGCAGGATGAGCTTCAGGTTCTTTATTCTTTAATTGATTGAGGGATACAAGTGCATACTCCCTTAATTCTGATTGGCCTCAAGATAATGTTTTTCTGAGCTTCACTTTTCCCATCTTTATCATGGAGATAATACTCTCTTACAAGTCAATTGGAGAGATTAATTCTGATAACATAGGTAAGTATATATTGTAAAAGCGCTAAAGAAATATCAGATAAAACCTTTTTTCTATCAGGCATTTAATTTCTATTGCTTACCTAGATCACTGATTTAGTCTGGACTTTTATAAGCACACACACACACATGCACACTCGTCCACTGATGGCTTATCTCAGGAATTCGCTGGGCACAGCTCCTTTTGGGGGGTGGGAAGTCGGTGCTTCGGCCACCCCTGCCCTGGCTGAGAGGGGGAAGCGGGGCCTGTACCTGGTGATGAAGGTGCAGTCGTGGATGAGGCTCTCGGCCAGGAGGATGCCCGCCTGCTCATCGCCCTCCACGGGGGCCCGGTTGTGGTACCAGTGGATGCGGGTGTCATTGCCCAGGTAGCTGGCGGAGCACTGGAAGGGCAGGCGGTCACCCTGGAACACCACTTGGCGCAGGGAGGGGATGAGGTGGTGTGTGTGCAGCTCCAGGGCCCCCTCTGTGGGAGGAGACACAGGCAGCATGCCTGAGCGTGCCATGTGTGCACCTGTACTGATGTGGGAGAGCCCAGGAGGGGCAGCACCAGGCTGCCTCCGTCTGGGGCCTAGGGAAGGAAGAGGGGACGGGAGAGTGCTCCAGAGAGAGGAGCACAGGAGAGGAGCAGGAGGATTTTGGACAAATGAGTAAAAGTGCTCCTTTCCAGAGTACACGTGTCACTCCAGATGAAAAAATAAAGCAGCAACCCCAAAGAAAGCTTAGAAGATGGTGGAAGGTGAGCCCCAGTGGGACCTTAGGAAAAGGACACCCAGAGAGCGGCCTGCCACCCAGGAACACTTCAGGCAGAGGGAGCCAGGAGGCAGCCAGGCCCTTCAGAAGGGAGTCTGGGGCCCGAGGGGCAGGAGAGGCCCCTGGTGGGTGTGCAGGGTGAGGATTCGCTCACCACAGCGCAGCTGGGTCTCCTGGAGGCTGCCCAGGGCCTGGGCGCGTAGGGCACTGGGGTAGGCACAGAGCGTGTGCTCAGACAACTGCAGGGAGCGATTCCGGGCCCAGGATGGCAGCCAGCGAAGGTGGCAGTCGCAAGTCAGGAACTCGGTGCCCAAGTCCCTGCAGAGCGGGTAGAAGGGCTATGGAGTTGAGCAAAGGACTGTGGGCTCATAGAGTGGGGTGGAGCCCTAGGACGGGACTGAGGCTGGAGAGGGCAAACTTGAGTATGTGTGCACCAGCCCAGCAGTCAAGGGAAGGCACATATGGTGGAGTTTCAGCCATTGTCACAAGGCTGGCCACTGGTCGCAGTGCCTAGGCGTCTCCCTCCTGGGCAGAGGAACAAAGCAGCGGTCTGGGTTCTTGGGCTGGGGAAAGATACTCACAGAAGCCTAAGGGCTGGCAGCTCATCAAAGACCCCGGGTTGCAGACTGGAGAAGATGTTTCCAGATATGTTTCTGCAGGGGTCAGGGAGCAGTAAGACGGATCTTAGGGTCTCCTGGCACCAGAGGGGGTGGGGGGAGTGAAGAGCATGCAGAGACCTGTAAGGGCTTGGGGCTACCTTCCTCCTCCCAAACCCTTCTTTGGGGTGAGCCTCCCCTCTCCCCTCACTCACAGTCGGAGAAGCTTGGGGAGGCCTTGGAAGGTCTCAGAGGTGAGGCAGCCAATCCGGTTGTTGGAGAGATCTCTGGAAAGACACACACACAACCACAGCAAGTCGGCCACGTGGTAGCACGCAGATCAGTTCATGAGGGACACACCAGTGTGGCTGGGGCTTGTGTGGGAAGCGGAGTGAAAAAGGAGATGGGGTTGGGGTTTGAAATTTATGCCCCCAGACAATATGCTGTGTGGGGAGGGGGGCAGCTATGATGGGTGAGAAGAAGGGACCGAGATCATCGGAGTGAGCAGGATGGGTGGCTGCTACTGGAATCCATGGGACCCTCTCCTGGGATAAGGGGGGGGGAGGTTTCGGGGGACAGGACATGCCACTCACAAGCGCTTCAGCTCCCCCAGGCCCAGGAAGGCACCGGGCTGCACCGTGCTGATGACATTATTCCTCAGGTCCCTGTGGGAGGAAAGTGGGGAGGCCCTCACACCTCTCCCACTGGGGGGGGGGGGGGCTGCATACACCCCTGGGTCCTGGCAGCCTCCCTGTTGCCCCAAGAGTTGAGACTCAGTTTCTTTCCAAATCCTGGCTCTCCTTAGCACTGGCTGGGAAGTTGGATGAAGGACCCTGCCCCTCAGACAGAGGTTATTAGACACAAGGTTTACTAGGTACCAAGAGAGGGGATGAAAGGGCCTCGGGTGAGCACTGGACTCGGAGTCAGGAGGCCTTGGTTCCACCTCTGAGCTGCCCTGAGTATCTCATGGGGCGGCTGTAAGTATCATTTCAAATGGGTGTTACAGTCTTTTGTAAATTGCTCTACAAAGGTAAAATCTTCTTTAGCCTGGCTGTTGGGAGGTATTTTTATGGCTATCCTGTGAATCTCTCCATTTGACTAGTGAGGAAATGGATCAGGCAGTGGGCCAATGACCGCAAGGATGCTGCTGACCTGGTCTCAGGGTGATGGGCTCCAGGGCAGGGCTGTAAATCACCTGGCCTGGCCCCTCAGGACAGACGGTGGCTCACAGTCCTGTGCCTGTCTCTCCCCAGGGTCCCCTAGGAGCTCACAGCACTGGGAGAAGGTGGCAAGGAAAGTACCACGCAGGGCTGAGCTCCAGCAGGCCACAGACAGGATGGAAGGCAGTGGAGCCCCCTGCCACCCCCCAGTCCAGACTGAGCAGGGGGCTCCAAAGCCGCAGGGAAACCTCTAGACTATGGTCAGTAGGGGGTTAACTGAGCCGGCTCCCTGCTGAAAGGAGAGGAAATGGGTGTCCAGGATGGGGAGGTACCATCCCATCAGGGGGCCTGTTTTCGCAGTGACGGTCCCAGTTGGGGATGTAAACACCCAGAGAGGGAGGGAGAGAAAGGAATGAAGCGTCCTGCTCAACCCTGCCCATGGCCAGGGGGCCTCACACCTGGGCTCCTTCTCACACTGAGGACTCTGCCGGCCTCCATAGCCCAGAGACCCCTTGGGAAAAAAGGGAAAGCCACCAGAAGGGACCAGCTTCCTAGAGGGGTGGCTTCCATACCCAGCTGTGCTGGGAGGTGCCCCAGTGCTGGCCACGCGCCGGGACGTGTGAGTGTGCAGACCCTGGAACGCCCCTGCGGAGGACGGGATACATGACCCGCCTGCCCAGGGCTGCCCTTCCTGCCTGTCACCCTCTTTTGCTGCCCAGACACACCCCCTCACAGCCCCCCCACCCCATCCGATGCTGTTCCAGCATGTGCCCCCTGGCCCCTGTTGGGGTCTGGCCATTCTCAGGACTCTGTATTCCACCCCCATGCGGGGGACGGGCAGAGGGAAACACATTCCTCATTGTGTCACTTCCCTTCATGGGCTGCCAAGGGGCTGAGGCTGCAGCCCCCCGCCCCTTCCCTCTAGCTCACTTGTGTTTATTCTCATTTCCTCCTTGGCCCTTCTCGAGAACCCCCACCCCTCCTGCCCCACTGATGCTATGCAGATGGGAGCAAGGCCGCAGGCCCGCTTGCCTGTCCCAGCGCCTTCCTGCCCTGTGTTTTCTGCAGCCCAGCCATGCATGGGCCTACCGAAAGGGGAGCTTCCACCAAGTGTTGGCCCTCCTGCCTCCTTGCCTCACATCCGCAGAGTGGCTTCCTGGTTGACCAAGGCAGCCCCTCAAGTGCCCTTGGGAGCTTGTCTGCTCACCTGGACCAGCCAGTCCTGGGTCCTTTCCTGAAGGCCACAGGCCAGAGGCTGCTCACAGGGTGGAGCTCTGACAGCCCAATGGGGTTGAGGCCACACACACAGCAGCTGACTCCTGATCTCTGGTCCCTAAGCAACTCTGGGGCAGTGCCCTCCTTAGCAGCAAGAAGGTAGGCTATAATAGAACTCCTTTAGAAACTATGAGGCCCCCATAGGTTGGCAATTCTGCATCTTTCTTGCTTAGCACACATCCTTTTGAAAATTTGATGATGATTATGCTATGCGCTCCCACCCTCCCAAAATACATACATCCAACATTGTGCATATGAGTTCAGGGGCTTGTGGAACCCAAGTTATGAACCCCTGCTCTGGATTGTCTAATGTGCTCCCTTCATTTCTTAGGTGAGGTCATGAGGATGCACAGATGTTTCTGTGATGTGGGATCTCCCGCCCCTCTCTGCTTCCACAGAGCTGTGATCTTGGAACCTGGAGAAGGTGCGCATATGGATGGAGCCTCCCCTTCATCATACCCCTTGCCCAACCCAGACCAGGCTTCCTTGACTCAGCCCACCCCTCTCCCTGTATCTATGCCAATATGGAGGAGAAGGATGCCCCCATGGCAGAAGTCAGGGGAGGGGAGATTTCTGGGAGCAAATCATACCCTATACCCTTCTTGAGAAAACAGCTCAGGAAGTTGAGTGTACAAGAATGTGTGTGTGAGCACAGGTAACAAAACAGCAGATTGATAAGTTGGATTTAATTAAAAAGTTAAACCTTTTGATCTTTAAAGGACACCATTAAGAAAGATGACCCATGGAATGAGAAAAAATATTTCCATCATCATATAACCGATAAGGGACTTTTATCCAGAATTTATAAAGAACTCAGTTATAAAAAGATAAATAACCCAGCTGAAAAAATGGACCAAGGATTTGAATAGACATTTCTTCCAAGGACATACAAATGACCAATTAACGCATGAAAAGATGCTTAGCACCAATAGTCATTAAGGAAGTGCAAATCAAAACCACAGTGAGATACTGTTACTGGAGACAGTCAGAGTGCTGAGGAGTCTCCCCCATCAGCCAAACGGCACAGGGAGGTTCTTACACTGAGTGCGTCAAGAGACAGAAAGATGAATGGACAGGGCCCAAGCACACCAAAGGCTGCAAAGATGATGGGACAGGACCTGAGTGCACTGAAAGCTAGAAAGATGAACAGACAGGGCCCAAGTATGCCAAAAGCTAGCAAGATAATTAAAAAGAAAAAAAGCTCCCTCTTCTCGATCCCTATAAGAACCTTGGGCTTGAGCAGGAAGGGCTTGAGATGGTCTTTGAGATGGGAGGCCACCATCCTCCTAGGTAACAGTGCCTGAATAAATCTCTTTCCTTTTTCACCAGCACCTGTCTCAAGAGTTTGGCTTTTGTCATGGTGGGCAACCAAATCTGCATTTTGATTACAGTTTGGGGCAACCCCAGATGGGACGGCATGGACCTCAGTAGGTCCAACAGGGCCCAGGCTGGGATCCCAGCTGCCCGTGGCAGGCTGACCCCAGGAGCAGACTGTGGGGACTTCCCAGCAGCTGCTGAGAGCTTTTCTTGGGGAATTTGCCTGCACTCCTCAAGGCATCAGCTGCCTGAAATGCTTAGCTGGTGAAGGAAAACACGTTTTGGGGGAGCAGATGGACGTTAGGACTGGATAAGCTGAAAGAGCATGCATGCTGGAGATCCTGTATCCCTGCTGCACGGGCTTTGTGCCACTTAGGTCTGGTTAGGACCATTTGTGGTACTGATTGGTGGGCTATCCCTGTGGCTTGGGCTTTGTGCCACTTGGACTTCATGCCACTTGGGCTTTGTGCCATTTGGGTCTTGTCAGGAGCACGTGTGGTATTGGTTGGCAGGAGATAAGATGCCAGGACTTGCTTGTGAGTGCTCATTTGGACAGACGGATCACGGATCCAAGTTTGGTTCATATATCCCCACTTCGCCTGGGGTCTTTCTATGGTTACGGTTTTGGGTTTGTACTTTCATGCCATCGAGGCTGTTCTGTTTCAACTCCTGAAGGGAGCCTACTGGGCCAAATTTTAGCAGATTGATCCAATGACAAAGAAGGAATTGGTTTTCTATTGTAACACTGCATGGCCCATGTATACTTTATACCATGGGGAAGAATGGCCCCTAACTGGTCTCCTAAATTACTACACTATCATTCGTTGGAATTGTTCTGCCAATGGTCGGGGAAACGGGACAAAATCCCTTATGTCCACACATTTATGTCTTTACACAATAAGAGTTTGGCAAAGAAAGGGAACAACCTAATCATGCATGGAAGGGAATTGGCTTCAAATCCCCTCCTTGATGGTAAGACACAGGAAGAAACTGAATATGAAAAGATAAGTCTCCCTAATGCCCTGAACTGGGGAACTGAGGATTAGCAGCAAGAATATTTCCCCCACCACCACCCTTGCTGCTAGGTACCCCTGAAATAGGGCCCAGAGGGGTGACAACCCTGCCTCTGTATGATGAAGGAAGGATGGCACCCTTGAAGACCCAACAGGGCACACAATTTGGACAGAGAGCATCCCTATCCAGAGCAGGACAATTCTCTTTGAGGCAATACCCTATAGGTGGAATAAACCAGGAAGTCCAGCCTGCTGGCTACTATTGGGCCAAAACACTCCATTTTCCACTTCAGGTTTATTGAATTAGAAACATTCCAAACCCCTCACATAGATCCTGCAAAAATGGCAGATTTATCACCTGATTTTTGCCACTCATGATCCAAACTGGGCAGACATACAGTCTCTCCTTAACATCCTGCTAATGACAGATGAAAGTATGTTAGTTACAAATAAGGCTAATGGGGAGGCTCATTGCTTGCATAAAGAAAATCTCAATGGGACCCCCAACTGAGCTAGAGCAATTCACTTGACAGAGCCCAACTGGGACCTGAATAGCAGTGTCTAGAACATTACAAAAGTTGCACATTGGAAGGGCTTAAGAAAGGGGAGCCTAAATAAAAGAGCCTGAATGTGATACAGGCCATTCATCAAACATCAAACAAAGATCTTTCTGAATTTTTAGAAAGGATGTATCAGGCCTAACGAAAGCATACCAATGCTACCATGACCGGTGTGGCTCAGTCGTTTGGGTACTGTCCTGCAAAGCAAAAGGTCACCAGTTCGATTCCTACTTAGGGCATGTGCCTGTGTTGTGGGTTTGGTCCCTAGTTTGGGTGCATGCAGGAGACAGCCAATCGATGTTTCTCTCTCACATCGATATTTTTTTCCCTCACTTTTTTCCCTCCCTTCCCCTCTCTCTAAAAATGAATTAAAATCTTTTTTTTTTTTTTTTAAAGAAAGAAAACACACTGATGCTGACCCACAGGCACCAGAAAATGTCCAGATGGTACACATGACTTTGATTGGGCAAAGTGCCTTGGATATCAGAAGGAAGCTCCAATGTTTGGACAGGGCATTGGGAATGAATCCCTCCCAGCTGATGAACATAACCTTTAATGTTTACTATGCCCGGGAAATAGTAAATTAAAGTAGGCCATGTTTTCTTAGAAGCTGTGGAAATACCAGGAGAGGCAGGACCCAAAAAGGAAAGGGAAAGACCCACTAGGTGCCAATCAATGTGCCTATTGCAAAGAGGAAGGCCATTAGAGAAAGGACTGCCTGGAACTAAAAAAACAAAAAAGAAAGGCTAGAAATCCTCACTGAGAAATGTTAGAAAGGAATGATGAATTTGATAATGAATGAGGAGACCCAGGGACTCCCCTAGACAGCTCCTGACCTATTACTGTTTCTCCACAGGAGATTGGGGTACAATTGACAGTGGGGAACAAGCTAATCGACTTCCTCATAGAAATGGGAACTACATGCTCAGTGCTAAATACGAAACTAACCAATAAAAATTCAACTGTGGTGTTGGTTACTGGAGTGACCAGACGATTACAAAAACAGGCATTCCTTCAAACTCCAGAATGCCAGTTCGAGAATCAAAAACTTATGTATAGTTTTCTTGATATGCCAGACTGCCCCCTTCCATTATTGGCCCGAGATTTACTTTGGAAATTGCATGCATAAATAATCTTTTTCCCCTGAAAAGCAGCAATTATGTTTAGAAGTCCTGCTGGAACATACTCTCCAGCTCCAGGTGCTCCTGACTCGCACGGAAGGGCCTGGAAGTGAACTCTTCCCACCCGAGATCTATGAGCAGGTTTGTTGAGCTGTTTGGGCTGATGGAACCCCAGGTTTCACTTAAAAAACCCATCTGCAGCACCACCTCTTAAAATATGAAGCAGTCTACTAGCTTCTCTTGCTCAGCGGTGCTGTCCTCTAGACACTGCCTATGTTGCCTTTTGAAGACAGCAATCTTTCTCCTTCACATAAAGGCTTCCCTCCATCCTTGACTCCCCCTTCTTCCTCTAGGAGACAACAAGAATGCATAGACCAGGGGATATAGGTAATACTACATCCCTTGACAGCAGGAAGAAACTATCAAAGATGAGACCTCCATCCACTTACCCTTGTAAGATTAAAAGGGTCCAGAGTTTTGAAGGGGGTAACTGTTACCAGAGACAGTCACTCGGAGCGCTGGGGAGTCTCTGCCGTTGGCCAGGATGGCACAGGGGCAGGTTCTTACACTGAGTGGTGCCAAAAGCTAGAAATATCAATGGACAGGATCCAAAAGCACCAAAAATTAGAAAGATGACTAGACAGTGTCTAAGCGTGCTGAAAACTAGCAAGATAATTGGATGGAAAAAAAAGCTCTCCACTCCCTATCCCTATAAGAGCCTAGACCTCGAGCAGGAAGGAGAGATGGTCTTGGGATGGGAGCCCACCATTCTCCCAGGTCGCAGCACCTGAATAAACCTTTCCTTTTGTACCAACACCTGTATCACGAATTTGGCTTTCGTTGCGGCAGGCAGGCAAACCTGACTTTTTGGTTACAATACCACTTCATATTCAATAAAAAAGATAGACAATAGCAAGTAGTGATGAAGATGTGGAAAGATTGGAGCCCTTGTATATTATTGGTAGGAGTGTAAAAGGGTGCAGCTACTTTGAAAAACAGCATGGCAGCTACCATGTGACACAGCATTTCCACTCGTAGGTAGCTATCCCTGGGAGGTGAACATACACCCACACAGAAACCTGTACCAGAATGTTCACAGTAGCATTATTCACAATAAGCCCCAAAGTGGAAAACCCCTAAATATCCGTCAACTGATAAGTGAATAAACAAAATGTAGTATCATCATACAAGGAATATTATTCAGCCATAAAAAGGAATGAGGTACTGATACATGCTATTATATGAATGAACCTTGAAAACATTATACTAAGTAAAAGAATCCAGTTACAAAAGACCACATAATCTCATTTATATGAAATGTCCAAATCTACAGAGAAAACTACAGAGATAGAAAGTAGATTAGTGGTTGCTTAGGGCTGGGAAATAGGGCGTGGAGGAATGGGGAGTGACTGCTAATGATTCAAGGTTTGAGGACGATGAAAATGTTCTAAAATTAGATGATGATGATGATTGCACAACTGTGTAAATACACTAAAAACCATTGGATTGTACGTTTTAAATGGGCAAACTTTATGGTATGTAAATTATATCTCATTAAAGCTGTTAAGAGAGTGTGTGCGTCTGCATAACAGAGTGTGCATGTGTACGTTTGTGTGTGTGCATGTGTGTACCACGTCTGGACAGGGTGGGGACGGCACAGTTAGCTGTGTCTGGCCCCTGCAGACCTCCCTGCTTGTGGGTTTGGAAACTAAATTATTGGTTCGGAGGCCACAGAGCAGCTTTCCCTGGTTCCTCCAGGACTTCCAGGGTTCATTAGAAAGCAGGGCCTGGCTGAGAAGGGGGCCAACAAAACCCCGCAGGTACAGAGGTTGTCTGCCGGGAGGACGAGGAGAGGTTCTGGTGGCTGGGAGGAAATCCAAGATGATTCCAGCCTCCCTCTCACCCCCAAGCCCTAGGCCCTCTCATCTCTGATATCATCCGACAGGTATTTATTGAGCACATACCCTGAGCCAGGGATTGGACCTACAACAGCAAGCAAGAGGGCTGTCCTCGAACCCATCAGCCTCCCTTCCCGGCCTTCAGCTGCGCCAGAGCCCAGGGCAGCCTCTCCGCCGCATTCCTCCCCACTGTCAGGGGGGATGGGACGGGGGAGGAGGGACCGAACTCCCTGGCCCCGCCTACAGATTAATAGAAACCACCTGGCGGGTGAACCGCACTCCACCCCCAGGCCCCAACTTGCCACCATTCCCATGACCATCTGCTTCTAATGAGTGCCCCATCCCCCTGCATACCAGCCCCTCCACCCCCTCCGGGCTTATTAATCTCATTAGGCAATGACAAATCATCCTGGGGCTGAGCAGGCTCCCCGCCCTGGGCCCTTTCCTTCAGGCGCACAGCCTCTGGGGGCGGTGTCCACACATCCACTGGCTCCTGCGGACTCCTCCGGGGGCTGTCTGCCCTGTGGCCCACTTGGTCCCCGGTGGGGACTTCTCACTGTGACGAGGGCATCCTCGGAGCCCTGGGAAGCCTTCTGGTGGTCCGCTCCCTGTTGAACGCGCGTGGTGGGGGATCTGGGCAGAGATGCGAAGCCCCAGAGGAATGAGCCAGCGTCGGATACTTTCAGCACGTCCATTTCATCTACGTGACTGCCTGCTCAAGGCTGGGGGGCCTCTGGACAAAGCCGACGCAACGAGGGGGCGTATAACATCTTGCAACTTGGAACTCTTTCCGAGGAGAAGGGAACAGCCATTTACTGACTGAAAGCCCAGGCTGTCTGGAGCTCTCTTCCTAGAGGAACCCAGCCACTCCCATGACAACCTGTCAGGGGGTCATGCCTTGCCCCATTTTCCAGGTGAGAAACCTGACGCTTGGACAGGCACCCAAAAGGTAAATGGCAGAGGCAGGATTCAATCCCAGGCCTCATTTTACTGCAGAGAAAAGCTCTGTACCCCTTCATAGCCTGCCCACTCCCCTCCCAGAAGTGTTTCCTCTGTGCAACAAAGAGGCTTGTCCACGCTGAGGGGTGGTGGGATTCAGAGAGGAAGGTCTCACCCATGTCTGGGCCCTTCCGGCCACAAACTCCTCTGCTGGACCCTGTTTCAGGTTTTCTTGTCCATCCTGCCTGGCCGAGAAAGGTCTATCCCTACCCTCACCCCAACCTCTTTGGAGCCTGGGTACTCCTGTGGGAACAACTCAGCCACATTCCTGCTCTTGGTTCTTTCTGTCCCCTCCCCAGCCTCAGGGTCCTGCATTGCAAACAGCGACTGTGCAGACCTATTCCCCCACACGCTTACACTGGACCGTTCTCAGAGGCCAGAGGGCTTCTCAGCACAGGCAGGCCGTGCTGGCATTTTCTAGAGCAGCCCAGACCTACCCCTTTAGTTGTTAGACTAGGCCCGGCCCTCCCATGGGACCTGCTGCTGTGGACTGTAGGATGTTAAGCTGCCCTGGGCTCAGCTGCCCAAGTCTGGACGTCTCAGCCTGACAGGACAGAGAGATCAGTGTTTCCTGGCACCAACTGCACACCCGGGCCACGGCGTCTCATTTGTCATGAATAGGCCCACAGTCTAGGGGTCATCTGGTCCACTGGTTCCCAACCCCGGATGAGCATGAGAATTGCCTGCATACCTTGTAAACAATTCTCAGGCCCCTTCCAACCTGCCACAGTAGTGATCAACCATGCTGGAGACCCTAGGTCCTTCAGCCCCTGTACTGCCCTTCTGTCCCTGGGAAGCCTGGGCACCTGCTGAAGACAGTGCCTGCCTCTGCTCAGAGGCCTCCCCTCCTTTGCAATGACTGGCCACATCACTTTGATCTTCAGTCTTTTCCTTCACATGCAGCACTTGTGGATAGCACACACACACACACACACACACAGAGGCTCATAGAATTTTAAATCCATAATGCCCTGTACAAATCACCCTGCCCCCACTCCCCTTTTTACAGATGAGGAAACAGGCCCCAACCTGGCATCCACCCCAGCACCCCTCTGACCTCATCTCTGACCACTTCCCAGTCACACTGCCCTTCTGTTCCTCACTCACCAGGCACACTCCGGACCCGAGGGCCTTGCCAACAGCTGCTCTCCACCCTCCAATTCCTCCCAGTTACCCCGTCCCTTGAGGTCTCAGGCTGTCACCCTGTCAGCGAGGCCTTCCTTGACCTCATTAAACAGAACAGCAACCCCCCCCCCCATTGCTTTCTATTCCCTTTACTCTGCTTTGTTTTTCTTTGTAGCACTTATCGTCTCCTGACATATTATACATTTATTTGCTACTTTCTGGGTCCCCGTCAGTAGAGGGTACGTTTCAGGAGGGCAGGCACTTGTCTATTGTGTTCGCTCCCCGTGCCTAGAACAGAGCTTAACACATAAATAAAGGAGACTTATGATATATAAATGAAAATAAAATATACTAAATAAAGGGGGCTCAATAAGTTTCTCTAAAATGAATGACTAGAATGCCTCCTAACAGAGCAGGGGCTTGCACTCAGGACCTTGAATTCCCGCTTGAGTGCCCTTTCTCATGCCCAGCACCCCTTCCTCCTCACATGACTCAGGATTTAGTCATTGTTCTTTGACTATTCCCCCAATTTCCGATTGCCTCCCATGCTCTGCATGCACCTGCTGTGCTGGCCAGAGTCCGATTCAGCGTGTCGGCATGGATGGGAAGAAAAGGGCCATCCTTTTCATCTCCATCAGAAGACCTACCCTTGGGAGGGTGAAGGATGAGGAGGGGGCAGGCCCCGCGCAGCTCTTTCCTGGTGCAGCAAGAGGGTGAAGATGGGAAGATGTCAGGGAGGCTACGAGGGGCTCAGAGCAGCGCCAGCTCATGCTAAGGAGAAGGGAGAATGTCTCTGGGTGGTGACTGGCCCTTGTGGGGCAAAGCAGAGAGCTGGTGAGGCAGCTGCGGTTTGTCTTCCTCCAAAAGATCTTAGAAGGAGAGTCTGGTTTCCTGCCACTCAGCCCTCTAAGACCAAGCCTGGGCTGAGCATAGGAACTGGAGCTCCCCAAAGGCTAACTGCTCTGGGAGGACAAAACCTGCCCTGTTTGCTGGTTCCCGAGGAGACATTTACACAGCAGCTTGGTGGCAGCTCTTCCTCCTTGCCTGGATCACCCTGTCTGTGAGCTGCCCAGCAGACGAAGACGGCCAGAGGAACCTGGTCACACAGCTGTGTGCATCCACTGAAGTCAACATCCCAAGACCCCCTCAGGCCCCCTATATGCAGGCCATCAAGCTGTCTCCACCGCCTGGGGCAGAGGTGGAGAGTTTGGAGGAGAGGCTTTCCCCTCCCCTGTGAAGTAGGTGTGATAGAGACAACCTCATAAGGTTGTTCTGGTTCAAGGTCTAAACTTTTTGTCATGTAGATATTGCCTCTCACTTCCCCTTGAAGCTTCCAGCCTTCACTGACTGATCCTTCCTTTGGACTTCACGGGAGCCCCATCCTACCTAATTCTAACATATATACGGCATTGTCTGAGGTCTCCAATAGATTATAATCTCTTCGGCTTCAGTCTTATTCTTTTGTATCCTCCATCATACTGATCCAAGCCTTTTAGGCAAAATGGTACTACAGGAGGCAGGGGCCCTGTGGGAGGACTCAGGAATGCCCAGCAGGGTGGGAGCAGAGCTGGGAGAGAAGGGGGGCGGGCAGAGGGGCAGGTAGAAGGGTTCGGTCTCCAGGAGGAATGGGAAGCCCAGGTCTTCTGTGGAAGAGACAGGACTCAAAACTCTGGCACAGCCTGTGGATCCTGGAGCATGCCAACTCGACCGGGAATTGAGAGAGGGGTTGGTTCAGTCACCCCATTTGGCAGGTTAAGTAAGTTCGTTTGGGCTAGCAGGTCCTCCTAGGTCTGCTGCCAGCCTGCCTGGGTCTGCAGGGCAGCTCTAAACCAGCAGCTCTGAACCAGGAGGGGGTGGATTTCAATGTGATCGGTATCCCCAACCTCAGCCCAGGGTCTGGCCCCTGGGGCTCTGTTTGCTGAGGAAAGAGGTCTCAGTCACACTAAACCCTCTCTCAGCCCTTTCTTTATGGTGGGCCCCCAGCTGGGAGGAGGCAGAGGCTTCTGGCCCACTAAGGGGCTCAGTCCTCATAGCTAATTGCTCATTAAAGAGTGTTAATGAGCTTCCCTGAGCCCCATCCCTGCCTAGACCAGCAAGGTTTCTCTACTTCTCTCTGCTGCCACTGGTGCAGGACTTGGTCTCTCTCGCAGATAAACCCCTCACTGCCTTTCACTGGGTGGTCAAGTCCTGGACAGGGTCCCAGTGGGTCTGACTCTTGGCCAGCAGGTTCTGCGTTGTGGGGTCCCTTAGCAACTCATGCTCCTCATCCTCCCTGGACTGAGCTCTTGCCCATAACCTCCACCCCCCTCCTCCACCCCACCTTGCCCCAGCACTCACAACTTCTCCAGCAGGGACAGTCCCAAGAAGGATCCATTCCGGAGCCCAGTGATCTTGTTGTTGCTCAAGAGCCTGAGGAAGAGGGAGAACACAGGAGAATGTGCTGTTACAGCTGGAAAGTGTCGATGGAATGAGGAGCCAGCTTCACCACTATAGCCGTCCCAGCTTCATTCTGTATAAATGGTGCTGCCCAAAGCTGTACAGGGCAGCAGACGCCCCATCAGCTCCAGGAGACTGTAGGGAGGAGCCAGCAAATGGTTCAGACAGACTGTTCAACCCACTGAGCCCCAAATCAGACATTTCACCTGCCCTGGGCGGCCCCATGGCCTCGTCTGACTTAGGGTTCTGTATACAGTGGGCTGTGTAGGTGTAAAGTTGCAGTCAATGCTCCTTTACACCTTGGAACCTCAGGGTCCAGCCCACAGCGCCCCCTTCCAGCCCTCCAAAGCTCTGTCTAGCCCAATCGCTCAGCCCAACTTCCTGAGGACAGCGGTGGGGAGAATGACCTGGATTGGGTCAGGGCTCTGGCAGGTGGAGCAGTAAGCCCAGTGGGTGTGGAGGCAGATGGGAGGAGTTGCCCCTCCTTGGGGTCTTCGGCACTTTCTCTGTGAGCTGAGGACCTCACTGGAAGGGGACATTCCCAGCCCTGAAAGGGCCCCCACTTAGGGGGCCTGAGTGCATTTGCCTCCCTAAATCTGTCTGCAGCCTTAACAGAAAACTGATAGGGCCCTGCCCCCTCACCACCACCCAGCCTTTCTGCCAACTCGGAGCTCTGTTTATTTATTAGTTTGTATTTAAGGGAGGAGGAAAGAGGCCCCAAGCCAGCTGCCTGAACCCACTGGCCCACCCACTCAGCCTTTCTCTGCCCAGCTCCCTGCTGTGAGGAGGGCATTTCAGACCAGCCAAAGGGCTCATCCCTTGAGTTAATTGCTTATTCAAACACTTTAATGAACCTCTCCACCCAAACTCCTGCCTGCTCAGGGATAAGGCAAAGGGTTTCCCTCCTATGCTCCTTCTGGTGGACCTGGGAAGGCCAGAGGTATAGGCCTGGGGACTTCTTTTGAGTGGGAAGCCTCTGAGCTGGACAGTAGGGAGAGGGCAGGGGCTGGGGACAGGCGTGAGAGGAGCTGTCTGAGTGCTGCCCCAAAGCTCACTGGAGCTGTGTGGGTGAATACACCAACAGGCAGTAAGAAGACCCCAGACATGGGACATTCCAGTTACCCCAAGTTCAAGGGCTTGTGGAGAACAGACAATGGCCTTGATGGAGGCAGGAGTAGAAGGGGCTTTCTGGGTCACTGGGAAGGGATGGAGACCTCATCTCCTTCTTCCCTCCTCCCCTCTCCACAGAGACCCTTCCTACCCTTCTTGTCCCTGCCTAACCGTTCCTCCAACGATGGCATTTCCCAGTAGGACCTGAAGGATGAGTGTGTGGAAGAGTTGAGGCGGGGAATGCTGGGTTTCCAAAGTGCTTCACACACACACACACATAATGTTATCCTGGTATTTCCAAACGTATATAACAGAAGTCACTATATAAGCAATTAGAACTTTCATGAACCCCTTTATTCTCATTTTATGGATTAGAATAGCTTTATTTCACATTACACATGGTGGTGGAAAAATCATAAATAGTCTTGTCATTTCTTAGTGCCTCTAATGGTTTCATTCAGGCCCTGGTGGAGCTGGGGTGGCCCCCTTGGTGGTGACTGGCTCTTGATGGTGTGACTTTTAAATCTAAGCCTGCAGTGGCCCTGGTGGGGTAGTTCAGTTGGTTAGAGCATCATTCTGATATGGCAAAATTGTGGTTCAATCCCCAGTCAGGGCACATACAAGAATCAATCAATGATGCATAAATAAGTGGAACAACAAATAAATGTCTCTCTCTCTCTCTCTAAAATCAATTAAAAAAAAAAAAAAGAGCCTGCCTTGCCTCACCTCACCTCCAGTTCATTCCCTCAATACACCCCCAGAATGTGAGCTTCAGAGGTTATATTAAAAGTTGTAGAAGCCAAGAACCTCCCCACTTCTCCCCAGTATCCTTAGTAATGTCAGGGAGGGGTCCTGAACTGTCAGGAAGGTAAGTCCTGGCTAGTGTGGCTCAGTTGTATTGCATGCTGGCCTGCGAACCAAAAGGCTATTGGTTCTATTCCTGGTCAGGGTACATGCCTGGGTTGTGGGCCAGGTCCCCAGATGGGGGCATGCGAGAGGCAACCGATCAATATTTCTTTCTCACATGGATGTTTCTCTCCCTCTCTTTCTCTCTTCCCTCCCCTCTCTCTAAGAAATAAATAAAATTTTTAAAAAATGAAAAAAAAGGCATCCTTTTCAGTCTACCCCAAACCCCAGGGGTTTCTCCCAGGTGTTGCTCCTCCCTGGGTACGTGTGTGTATGTGTGTGTGTGTGTGTGAGAGAGAGAGAGAGAGAGAGAGAGAGAGAGGATGGGGATGCTGGTGGAGTTGGTGGGCAAAGGGGAGAGGTGGAGGGTGTGGAACGACAGAGGAGCAGGGCTGCCAGATTATCACAGCCCCATCTGTGAAGCAGGAGGCCTGAGGACATAATTTCTGAGGTGTGGGTTCGGTATGGACCTGTTAAAGGGAGGGAAACAGTATCTTATTGCCTGTGAAAATATCTGAGGATTCCATTTCAAGAAACATTGACTTTAGAAATGAAAAGCTTATATTATGAAAATGCCTTTTAATAAAGAATTATCTGCAAGAGATTTTTTAAAAGGCCATTGAATTGAAAACAGAACATTTAAAAATTTTCCAACTCCCAAATCCCTGAGATTAAAAGCTGGGATCCTAATTTGAGAACCCTGTCCAGACAGGTCTAGACTTTTCAACCTTTCACACTTGAACTCCAAATTTTTTAACCTAGAGCTCAACAACAGAAGTTCAATGCAAGCTGCATAAATAATTTAAAATGTTCAAGTAGCCAAATTTTTTAAGTTTAAGAATTAGATTAATTTTAATATTTCATTTTGCCCATATATCCAAAATGTTATCATTTCAGCATGTAATTAACATAAAAAATTATTGAGGTATATTTCTTTTTCTTTTTTGTACTCAGTTTTCAGAATCTGATGTGTATGCTCTCCCTGCAGCACGTCTCAATGAATAGGCACATTACAGGTGCTCAGGAGCCATGTGTGGCTAGTGGCTCTAATCCTCAATTAGTCTCCTTGTGGCCAGCACCTCCCCAGGAAGAAGTTTGGATTGCATGAGAGATACTGAGGCAACTGGGGTGATGTACGTATGCGTGCGTGCGTGTGCGTGTATGTAGCGTGGGAGCAAAGCAAAGGAGCAGGGACCAGCCCCTGAGACAGGTGAGGACCAGCCTCCAGCCCCAAATGGCTCATCTCTTGCATCCCATCCTCTCTACCCTGAACCCAAATCCCCTGCAGGCCAGACCCCTTCACTCTCCCTGAGGCAGCCTCTGTTGTGCTGGGGAGGAGAGGGCAGAATGGAGTGGGGGTCAGCTGTAACCCATGTTTCCAGCTTGGCTAGCCTGGTGCAAAGGTCAGCCCTGAAAGTCTTGAAATGAAAATTTTTTTCTTGTTGCAGAGAACCTGTCCTTGATCCCACACACTCTAAGCCACTCACAAAAGCAGGGACACCAGGCAAACAGCATTTCATCCTTCTCCAACGAGCCCTCTTCCTGCCACAGTTCCAGTTCTTGGACAGACTTCAGGCAGACATCTGTATGACTTAAGTCCCCAGATACCCAGACTTGGATCTTCTGGCCTTAACAACCTAGATAGGGCTGAGGAAATTTTACTTTACACTCAGACTACCCAGAGAATGGCCTCAATTGTGCTTGTTGGTTTATTTCCCCAGAGCTGCCTCTGGTGGGTCTGGCGTTGTTCTGGGCAGGTAGAGAGCTGGCAGTCACAGGACTACCAGTGGGGTAGGTGAAACACACACACAGCCTCGCACTGTGTTCCCACCATGCTAGGCTGCCTCATGGGAGGAAGACAGGCAGGGCAGCCCAATAATCAGGCCGGGAAGAAGGGAGCCTTGGCCCCAAGGTGGCCCCAAGGTTCTTTCCAGCGATGCAAATGCAGTGCCAGTCTTGGCCTCACCTCTCTCTCTCTCTCTCTCTCTCTCTCTCAATGCACACACCCCAAAACAAAAAACAACAAAAAAACTACCAGACAGACACTTCCTCGGCCTGCACCAGCCTCTAGCCCTGCAACAGCTCAGGGAGCCAGCCAGGTGGGTTTCCTTCCCAGACACCCCAGCCCCACCTCACAGACCTCTGGCTGGCTCAGCCAGCATCTCCAGCTCCTTTCTTCCTGCCTCCCCCACCCCCCAACACCACCACTCCAACATCAAATTTTCATAGGAAGGCATCCAGTCCCTGGAGTCCCCTGTTCTCTACCCCAGAATCTGAAATCTGACCAAGGAGAGGGGCACACTGAGTCCATTTCAAAACTCTCTCCCAGCTAGGGTCCTATTTTAGGGAACAGAAGCAAGCGGAGTTACCACTAATGAGGCTCCAGGCCAAGGGAGCGAGTGGCTGGCGTCTACAGAGAGGCCCTGTGGGCTCTGGGAAGCCACAGGAACTCACCAGATCCCAGCCTGACATTAAAGATGACCCTGTAGGGGTCACGTGGACACTGCTCTGTGGGGCGTGGGGCCAGCATATGCCTGAGCAAAATGGCTCTCCCACGTGCAGAAAGTCATACATATAAGATACCCCACCCCCGCACACAGGGCTGCAAGAACCATGGCCTGCATAGTGGTCTGCTTGCTGATACCAGAAAGGCCTCAGGACCATCATGTGCCCTGACCATCAGGGTGTACTGCCCAGGGCCTTCAAGCAATTTCCAGGGCTCACAAAAATATCTAAAACCCTAAAAAAAAAAAAAAAAAAAAAAAAAAAAATCACTGCCTCTGAAATATAAATAAATTGAAATTAATAAATGCTTAACTAAGCAACTACCAAATATCCTATTATGCTAATTAGCAGTAATTATATTTCATGAAGGATGGGGGTGCATTTCAGTACGGGGGATACGACAGCGGGGCCTCCAGAAGCGAGGCGCCGCTGGTCCCCAGGCTCTGCTCTGACGCACACCCTCAGGCTGACGGCTACCCGCCTGTGGCTTGCCTTCCTTTCCAGCTGCCCTTTGTGTCCATTTAACCTGATTGCAGGGGACGTCATTGCTGGAGAGAACATTCAACACTCCTGTACTTTCCATGATCCTGTCCCTTTGCTGGAAGCCTGTCCAGTCAGCCCCGAACCTGGTTAGCACGAGACTCAGGTAGGGCATTTCTTTCCTAGGCTTTGCAGGGTCCTGTCCTGAGACAGTTTCTGACCTTAGCCTTGAAGCTGGACTGCCTAGGCAGGGCCTGAGATCAAGATCAAGAGAACAAACAGTCTCGCAATGGCTCTTATACATAAAGCTTCCTTGTCTCCTTTTCTCTAACCTACCCTCTCTACCAGGCACCCCGTCTTGGCAGTGAGCTGGTGTTTGTGGGAGATGGACAGCATGCTTTTGATGGGGATTCGGGGCCCCCAGCACCCTCATTTGGGCACATGGAGTCAGTCTGCTGTGATCATTCACACCTAGGCATTCATTCATGTGTTCTCCACACCTACACTGACACCTATTGTGTGCTCAGCCCCGTGTAACACACTGGTGCCTCAGGCATGAGACGGTGTGCATAGCCTTCCAAGCACGGAAGGAGGAGGGAGATATGTCAGACAGGATAGAATAATTGTGAGTGTGTGCCCACCTGACTGGAGGAAACTGGGAAGTTACTCCCCGTCCACCCTCAACATTTCCTCCACACATGGCTTGAAGTCTCACCACTGGGGAGCCAAGCTCTTGGGTAAAGAAAGTGTTTCTTTTTAAATTCAAGTAAACTTGAAAGGATCAACCTTTTATCAGTCTTGAATACATAAGTATAAATTATCTCTAATCTTTCCATCCCAGAAGATGTCCTTGGGAGTCCCGGCCCCGATCCTGCCTTGCTCTGTGAGTCTGTCTCTGGTCTCCATGACAAGCCCCTAAGGCCCTGAGGAAAGAGACCAGGTCTCTCAGAATGAATGGATGGGTCTGTGGAGGGATAGAGCTCTGGGGATGGTAGGGGTGGTCAGTAGCCAGAGTTCATGCTAAACCCTGGTTTTCCCAAGACAAAGGGCAATTTCCTGCTACCTCCATTCCCAGGTACCCTCCCACCTCCCCCCAGTCAGTCTTGGCAGAGCTCCCTCCTGAGCAAACCTGTCTCTAAGCACAGCTCTCCTGGGACACCCTAGGGTTGCAAAGTCCAGGCGCTGGGAGGGGAGAGGGACAGGAAACACAGGGAGAATGCTTGAGACACCGTGGTCCCACTTTTCCTGGCGACGACCGTTTTTTCCCCCAAATACACATATACTTGTTAGGCTGTCATTGGGGATGGCCGCCCCTTTTCCCTGGCTTCCAAATCCTTGTGGAGGAAGTGGGTTAGCATAGCTGCCCTGTCTGTCCCCAGGGATGACATCTCTGATTGGTCAGTGTGGGAAGAGGCTGACTGGGAGCAGGAGCCCTGGGGTCTGGCTAGGAGCTGTGTGACCCCAGCCAGGTCAGCCCTCTCCTGGGTTTTCTTCTCTGTGAAAGAAGGGTCTGTACAGAAGACTCGCTCTCTATATTTGACAGCTTTTCCCATGCTGGATACAGAGACTCCAGGAGCCCGAAGTCTAGGGTTTCTGCCTCACTACACTGTTCCCAGCAGGCCAAGAGTCCTGGGGGGAGGGGGCACTGAGCCCTTCCCTTCCCAGCTGGGAGATGTCTGGCCCCTCAAGTTCAGGCTGGAATTCCCTCCGTGGGCTGCTCCCTCTGCCCTGCTCCCAGCGCCTCGGTGACAGATTGGCTTCCCCTGCCCCTCACCTGGCCCCATCCATCTTGCACACCCTTTGCTCCCCCATCTGCCTCTCCTCACTCCCAGTGCCGGGAGACATGGGTCCTGGGAGGCTGCCCGGGTTAGCTAGCTCCAGCGTCTCTGCTCCCCCACCCCCATCACCCAGTCCTAAAAACAAAGGAATGTTCTGGAGTTTGGGAAGGATGCCCCCTCACCCAGGAGGGAGGAAGGGGAGGAGGCAGCCTTGTCCTGTCAGTGTCTGAGCTCTAAATAGAACAGCGGCTGGGATGGGGGAATGAAAATAAACAGCCCCTCTGAGCAGCCCCTTCCTAGCAGATACCGGATTTTCCTTCTGCTTTCTCAGCTCAGGGCCATTTCCCTCCTCTCCTCCCCTGCTCCCAGTCTGAGCCCAGCGAGGCGCAGGGCAATCTCTATTTCAGGGTGACAAGGGAGGAGGGGCCTGGCTGTGTGGCATCGGGTCTGGACTTTGGTGAGGAAAGCCCACCGAATGGAAGGCCAGGGATCAAACACAGAGGTGGCTAGAACTTTTTCTCCCTCAGGAAAGGGTTCTTATCCCAATGACTCCCATGTGGCTTAAACTTAGAATCACTCTCTCCCTTTAAAAACATGACCCCAAATTTAAGGGTCAATTTCTGGCTAGGTTCAAATTACACTGGTTGGCCTGTGCCTTTGGGGGAAATTCTCAGACTCACCCCCAGGACTAGAGATTGCTGCCCCCACAACACAAAGGGATGATCCTTGGTAGCCAGTAGGAAGGGTCTGCCTTTCATGGATCAGGAGTGGCTGGCTGGTTTCATGCTCAGGTTCTGAATAATTCAGGCCAAAGAACCCATTCTGGGTCCTGGACCCACTCCCGGGGCTGAATTAAAGGTGTTGTCTTTGGAGCTCAGTGCCATGGCCTCTCCAGACTCTTTGGTGTCATGGGGATTCAACTAGGGAACCCCAGAAGGCTCTGTTCTCTGCCCAGTGCTTGCCTTGAGATGAGACCATGGACCCTGACATTCTGCACCAGAGGGGGAGCCCCAGGGGCAGGGCAGCCCAAGACCTCCAGGAAGCATCTGACTGCCTCCAGCTTCTCTGGCAGGTAGGTGGGAAGAGTCAGGGAGGAGCTTGGACTCCTTCTGGGCCCCTCATTTCAAACAGGCAGGGTTCCGGACCCCTCCTGGGGTCTTGCAGCTGAGACCTTGCCCCACTGGAGGGTAAGGGAGTGTGTTGGAGGGTCCTGGCCTCCTCCCACCTCTGCTTCTTCCCTCTTTTCTTTCCTTCTTTCTCTTCACTCTCTCCCCTCCCCCCTCCTCCCCTCACAAAAGCTCTCTGTACACAGCCACTTCCTCTGGCTGCTGTCTCTGAGCCCAGACCTTATGAGAACCATATGGGGGAAAGACGCTGGAAGAGAAGGGGGTGGGGAAGCCAGCACGGGCCCGCCCCTCTAGCCTGCATCATTCCACTCCCCTCAGGCTATGTGCATGGCAGTTGGCACACTCTGTCCCAAACTCCCCTAACAGGATCCTGGTGGCTGGGGTGAGGGGTACTGACCAGAGCCAGAGATCCAGAGGGAGATCTGTACTCAAGAACTACCTCTCTGAGGCTGAAGCAACTGTGAAGGGGCTGTCCTGCCCCACCATGGTGCTTCTGAAGACCACCAAACTCAGAGCAAAATGTCCAGCCATGGCTAGGCACACCTGTGTGGCAAATGCCCCTCTCCCCTATGTGTACAGCGTATGTGGTGGGCAACTCCCCTCCCCCTCCCCTCCCACCCCCAACTGGGAGGCTGAGTGGATGAAGGTTTGTTGGCTCTGGAAGAACCTGGAGTGACCTGTCCCATGTCTGGCTCCCTCCGCACCCAGCTTTGGAATGTTCCCAGGTCAAAAGGGCCTGGGTCCTGCTGGGGAGGAACAGGGTTTTTTAAAGCAGCTTTTGTGTGCGTTGGGTCCCAAGTCCAGCCAGGTGAACATCGAGTCCCTGACCTGAGAGGAACGCTAAGAGAACCTAACCAGCTAACCCTGGTGTCCGCTAGCTAGCTGGGTGACTATTAATTAGCAAGAGCCAGGACCTCCCCTGCCAGTCTCAGCTTGCTCAGCTGTAAAATGTAGATGTAGGGGCTGGACTTGCTGATCTCTAAGGCCCTTTTCAGCACAAACAGTCTAGGAATTTATGACACTGGCTGGTCTCCTCTGAGAGGCTGTTCAGAGATCCTGGGAGGTCCTCCTAGAAGATTTCCTTCTGGAGTTATCTATTATCAGTCTTTTCTTGCAATTCCTTACAATGCTGCCTCCCTCTCAACTCCAACTGCCAGAGCTGAGAACCAGAGGGCAGGCCCATCAGCTGCTGCCCATGGGTGGCTGGGGGCTCACAGTGGTCTACATCTCCCTCTCACACCCAGGTTCTCCCCGTAGTAAGCCACCCCACCATGAGACCTTCCCCCAAAAAGGACAGGAGCATAAGTGCCCACAGCTGTCCTGTGGCCTGGGCCTCCATACTGCGGGCGGGGTAGGGTGGGACAGCTGGATCAGGAAGGAAGCCAGGAGTTCTACTTTCCTGGAAAACCTCGAATGAGAATTGATATGGGGAGGGGGGCATGTGGTCTACAAAAACAGAAGGCAGAAGTTGAGATAATAGGGTGGAGGTGGAAGGGTTTTCCGTGAGGTAAATAGGCGTGTTCACAGAGGCGCTTTTGAACTGCTTGGAGGCCTTCTCTGAGCAGAGAGGCTCCTTGCAGACAGGCCCCTTATCTGGCACCTTCTTTGCCTGAAGAGTCTCAACACCGGGTGTTTGCTGGATTTCCCAATGTGGAGCCCCACGTGCCCTGAGGACCTGTCAGCAGGGTGCCGTGTGAAGGGGACTGGGGTCTGGTGGCCCCCTCTGGAGGAAAGCAGGGGAGGAGGAAGGATAAAGCCACTGCAAAAACTGTTGGCTCAAATCCTGTTGTTTCTACCAGGTGACAGGCAAAAAGGTGAAAGGGGAATTTGTGTGGAAAAAGAAAAAGAGTGAGGAGGAAGAGTTTGGGAGGGTGTGGAGGAGGTTCCCATGCTCCTGCCCTCGTGCTGTGCTGCCAGGCTGAGGCGGCAGCCCCTTTCCAGGCCTCTCCTCCTTCTTCCCGCAGATGCTTGCTGGGGTGGGTTGGGACGGGAGGGCTGTGCTGGAGGGACTGAGCCCAGAGAAGAGAATCCTGGCCTGGCTTCTGCTCAAGAAGAATTTGGCTTCTTTCTACTTCAGGAGCCAGCATGGTGGGGGGGGGGGGGGGACTAGGGTGGGGCAGGGAGTCAAGGGTGGGGATGGGGGAGAACCTAAGAAATATGTCTGCAGCTGGGGTTCAGTCACACTCCAGGCTGATAAGCCAAGGGGCTCTCGGTTCTTCTCTGGCTTGGCCTGTCTGTCGTCCCTGTAGGGATGTCCAGCCAGGCTCAGGGGACTGTTGCTTTGGAAGGTATCTTAAACCAGCTAGATTGGTGACCCAGGATGAAAGGGGGTCCTTCCTCTGGGGACGGATTTGGATGGGCAGGTGAGCTAGCAGTCATGTTTGCTGCCCCCTGTCATAATATATTCTCACCCAGAACTGGCCCCACTCTCTCCCTGGAGTGGCGTCGGTGGGAATTAGCCATGGCTGGAAAGGATTAGTTGCCAAATCATTCTAAGATGTACTGCTAAACCATCTTTTAGCGTTTTCCCCCTTCCTTCTGCCTTCAATACGTTAGGAATTCTTAATCCCGACAAACAGACACATAAAGAGACGGCAACCTTCCTAGGTGTATGGACACAGCCACAAGGCCCAGTATATACACACATACCCCTCTCGGGAACAGAACTGTCCTGGCCCAGCAGGGACTCAGCACAACCACCCGCACAGCCTCACAGCAAGCATTTTTCTCCTCCAGAACTGAGTGGGCTGGGGAATGCTGGGCCTGTCTGGACCCTTCAGCAGGAGCGGACACCCAGCAGGACCTGGAATGAGCAGCCACAGATGCCATCGCAGTATCCCTGAGCCGCTGGGAGGTGAGAGAAGGCAGACATGCCTGCTGCCTTCACCCCCTAAAGCACACATGCACACACACCCCAGCTGGGAAATGCAGGCCAGGCGGCCAACGTCAGAGGCTGACCAGTCTTGTCCTGTCAGGAAGCCGGCAGCCTCTGAACTCACCCAACCAGAGGCGTTACTGTATTGTTCTGGACACAATCGGGTAGAACGTGAGCCAGCCGGACTCGGGCAAGGGGCGTTGGGGAAACGGTTGCCACCGGGGTCTGGAGGGCAGGGAAGGGGAAGCAGCTGTAGGCTGGGTCCAGAACGACAGGAAAGGAAAGGGCCGCCGTGAGGGCCCAAGCCTCCACTCCACGGCGTGGCGTGCGTGGAGTTCCAAGCACATGGTCACGGCTGCGGTTGGGAGGGTCGCTAACTCCTGCGGGAACTTCATACCCCCATCGAGGAGGCTTGGGGTCTGGCTGCCAGCAAAGTGAAGGCTTAATAAGGCCCTGGCTGGGGACGGAAACGGGACGCCTACCCCTCTGCCAGGTTTCTTTCTTAGCAAAATTCAATGGAGAAACTGCCAAAACTGGTGTCATAGCCAGGGGAGGGAGAGAGGAGGGAGGGATGCAGGACCCCGCGCACAGCTCACTTCCCAGATGTGCGAGGCGGGAGAGGGGTCCACGAGGAATCGAGATGCTGGGGTCTCATTCGGACCAGAAGCGCCTGCACCCAAAAGACAGACTTCCTTCCCGCCCTCCCTAAGTAGTCCGACCGGCTGGAAGCCGGGAGCGAACGGAGCGCCCCCCACTGGAGGAGCCAGGCCCGCTGGGTGAAGCCGGGAGACTCCTCGGTACCAGCTGGGACGCTCCGCGGTGCTGACGACCACAGCCACATACTGGGCCCGGACGTCGAGCTTTCCTGAGACTTTCCCCAACCCCACCCACCTCGGGTCCCCGAAATTCGCAACACCAGCCCGGGCTGGAAACTCAAGGGGCGTGGGGGTCCTGCCCGCTCGCATTCCCTTCACCTGTGCAGGTGAGTGGGCGCCCGCAGCGCCTCTCCCTGGGTCGCGCCCGCTCCCCGAAGCCCCTTCTTCCTGCCACATCTCTGGAGCCCTAATCTCTCCCCTAGTTCTCCCTCCTCGGCGCCTGGAATCAGGCCTGTCCCAAAGTCTCTGAAGTGGCGGCGCCGTCCCAGTCCCCCTCTTCCCGCCCCTTCCGTCTGGTCTCCATTCGTCCCCCTGTCCGGGTTCAGGCCAGGCCGGCCGAGGAGGGTACTCACAGGGTAACGGTGCCGTTAGGCAGGAGGCCGGGCTCGGGCGGCTCCGGGAGTTCCCCGCCGCCGCACACCACCCTCCTGCGCGCTGGGTTGGGGGCGCCGCCGCTTAGCCCCTTGGGCCGCTCCCCCGAGCACTTGCAGCTGCGGATGGGGACGGGGCAGCCGGGCGCGCCCCGGGTCTCGCGCGCCAGAAGCAGAAGCCACGACAGCAGCGGCAGCAGCAGGCGCGCCGGTGTCCCCTGCATCCTGCGTCCCCCAGCGCCCATCAGCCCATAGCCCCGCGGGGACCGACAGCGCTGGGGCCGGTCTGCGCGTCGGCCGGAGGGACCCGGGCGAGCAGGAGGCGTGCTCAGCAGGGGCCCGGGGCGCCCGAGGGCGGGGCGGGGGGCCCTGGGCGGAGGCAAGCCCCGGGGTCCCCGCCGCCGCACCCCGGGGGCATGTCCGGCGAGCGCCCCGGCGGGGAGGACGCCAGCGGCTGTCAGCGCAGAGCAGGCGGCCCTCCGCGGCGCTGCCGGAGTCTCTGCGCGTCGCCCCGGAGTTGGTGGAGGCCGGGCCCCTCCGCGTTGCCTGCTCGGTCGGCGCTGGGCTGAGACCTAACGGATCGCGCCGGGCCCCTGCTGCCGCCGCCGCCGCCACCGCTCCGTGCCATGGATGGAGGCAACTCAGCGCGGCGCAGCTCCCGCTGCCGCCAGACCCCGCCCGCCTGCCCCAGGGTGCGCCCTCCCCTCGCCAGCGCGTCCGCTAGGCCCTAGCGCCTCCCCACACGCAGCCAGGCCGATGCCCTCCCGGGCGCGACCGCAGGCTGGCCGGCTCGAGGCCTCGCGTGTCCCCTGCACCCATCCTGATCCCAGACTCCTGGTCTCTCCTGCCCTTCTCCACAGCCCCTCTCAGACCTTCAAGCCCAGCGCCATCACGTTCCTCAAAACCCTCCGGTCCTCATGCCCATCCAGCCTGCACCCTGCTGCTTCTGGGGCTTTCATGGACCTGCCGGCTTGACCAGAGATGTCTGGTGCTCCCTGTTTTGGACTGAAATTTATTCACCGCCTTGGGGTTGCTGAGACTCAGCATCCCTTGGCCCCTGACCTGATGGGGTCATTCTGGAACGCAGCTCTCACTCGCACAGCCCTACGCCAGCCCCCGCAGGACACAGCCGAAGGCTAAGGAGGCCCAGACCCTCCTCTGCCGCTGTGACCTTGCCCAGCGGGGTGTGCATGTCACTTGGCCAAGGAGGGGGCAAAGGCCAAGGCAGACGGGCTAGATTTACCGTCTAACCTTTTCCATATCCCAGCGTATGTTTGTGTGTGTGTGTGGGGGGGGGAGAATGAGGGAACCCAAGAAGGCGAAAAGCAGGGATCTGTGTGGGGGTGTGGAAAAAACACCCTACTGTGAGTCAGAAAGCTCTGTGGGACTTTGGACACAGCCGCTAACATCTCGGAGTATTTAATCTCTGGAGTCAAAATGGGGCCGTGCCTGCCCCCTAGTTTATGAATGTAAGTTGTGGCATGAGAATGAGTGAGTGAGCCAGAGGGGGCACCCTCCAGTTTCCAGAGGCAGAGGGCTGGTGGCTTGGGACGTAGGCCTGATCTTGGCAGCTGGAGATGGGGATGAAAATTGCCTGTGGGTCTTTGTTGGACAGTAATGCAAGCTGGGATGGAGCTGGGGATAGAAGAAGAGTGTGGCCCAGTGTATCTGCTTCCTCAGTTTCCCCACAAAGGCTGATTTTTCTGCCACTTAACAGAGCCTTGCTGCTGAGGGGCAGGAAGTCTTGGGTGGGGGATCCCTGAGCAGGACTTCTGTTCTCTGTGCTACCACAGTGGCTGCTGCACTTACCACCACTTTCTTTCTGTGTTCTTGGCCCTGCTGGTGTGTGTAGCACCTTTTCCAGGATGGTGGTCTTTCGGCCCGTCTCTCCCCCCACCCCCACCCCCACCCTTGCAGGGAAGCAACTTCTCTTCCTTGCCCGTTGGCGGCAGACACGGGGCCCAGACACTGGCTTCGTCACTTTCCCTCTCTGGCTCCACAAGTCTCTCCCAGTTGCAGGCTCTGGTTCCTTGAACTTCCAAATATAAATAAATAGTGATTGCAAATGTAGGAAGAGAGAAGGGCCACGCACTCCCCCAGCAGGAGCCCTCGGCAGGCGGCAGGCGGGCTGGGGCTGCATTCCTCAGGAAGGGTCAAGAGAGCGAAGTGTGTCTTAGAGCCACGGCCCAGAGGCAGGGTCTGCGATCCAGCCGACCCGCGCCCGGGAGAGGAAAACTTCTCAGAGAAAAGAGGAGAGGAGGCCCCTGGCCTGGGTCACACAGCCTTTCTGTCATTTCTTTTTGCTAAATGAAGAAACTCGAAGTCTGGAAAGGAATTCCACTGTAACACTCTCTGAGGCTGAGTAGAGGCCAGGTGACATTTACCAGGTGAAGCTTCCCCACAGGTGGGAATGAGGTGCTTGGTGAAGACATTTTCAAAAACCGCTGTCCTGTCTGTTGGTCATCTTTTCTGGCTTCTGTTCCCCACCCAGGGAGGTGAATGGAGCTGGGGTTACTTTCCCATTTTACAAGTGTGGATGAGGAAAATGAACCACTCACTGAGCGATAAGGGGTCTGGGGTGTGAACTTACCCTCTGATTCTTTTGTAAGCGCTCTTTTCTCCCAGCCACTTGAAGCTTTTCTGATAGGCGCTCCCGGTTATTTGTACTCAGAGGTGCAGGGTGGAGTGAATGAGTGGCCTACACGAAAATCTTTTTGTCTTGAGGTTTGTTTGAGATAGAAGGATGACTCAAACTTTGTTTCCAACCGCAGGAAATCTAGCTAGGGAGTTTGCTCAAAGTCCCTAGTTCGTGATAAGCACTTGAATGGAGTGGGGATAAGGTACCATGATAATAGGGATGAGGCTGAAGTAACCCTGACTGAAGCAAGGGAATGGGGCTTACCATAAGTTTTAGTCCAATCTAGGACAGGATTCTTCTAGACCATAATTATTTTCTTAATGGTCTGAGGGCTCACATCTGCTATGCTCTTCTCAAAAAAAACAAAACAAAACACCTTGCCTTTGCCAGGTACTAGCTTCGAGCCAACCTCTCTCTTGGTCTCAGCTTCAATGCTGATCCATTCCCCCTTATCAAGGAGTGGCTGGGGGCTTTTCCCCCAAGAGAGACCAGGTCCTTCATGAGGAGCAGCTGAGAGTGAAGATGGGGGAAGGGTCACTGCCTCCTCTCTCCAAGACTAGAGCAGACCAGTGCTACCGAAGGACCTGCACATAAGGAGGGTACCATCCCTGAGTGATTATCATGTGCCAGGCACCTGTTTACTGCATTTTGTAAGAATTAGCTCAGTTAGTCCTCACAATAGGATGAAGATGACTGTTTTAACAGGGAACTGAAAGGTAAAGAGATACCTTAATAGTAACTTGCCCAAGGATATACACTGAGTAAGTAATAGAATCAGGATTTGAACCAGGTATTCTGGACTTCAAATTTTTAACTGCTGTGCTCTATAATTTCTAGGGGAGGAAAGGGACCCTCAACAATTCCGCCATAAGTTTCCCTCCCCTTGAGCTTTCCTCATTTTGATTCCCTGGTCCCTCTCTGAGCTGAACCTTAAAGATGTCCACTCCCAAACCAGAGCTGTTAGTAGAACCAGGATCCACTCCCTTACTTTTCTAATGGAGTTGAAGAAGACAGAAACTTCTCAAAGGAGTTTCACTATTCATCTAGAAGAAAATGAGGGGTCAGTAAAGACTATCAGAAGGCTATAAGCACATACAGAATCAGAACACATCCCAGCCCCAGGTCCTGCTATGGAGGCCCCACCCTCCAGGTTCACTTTTATTTCTTAGGTCATCTATTTCCCTCTGTGCCTTGTTGCCTTTCAGAGGGAAGGTCCTAACACAGACGCAGGACAACATTGGGTGACATCATAGCCCATAATTGAATTGATAATGCAAACAGGACATTTCTCTAGGGCTCCGTTAGCTTACAAAGACAGTGGAGGCACTGAGCTGTGACACCCCCCTCCATCCTCCCACCTCCCTGCCAGGTGGCTCTACTGGGTGGGCAGTCTTCTCAACACGCTGTCCCCTCTTTCCTGTCTTGTACCTCCCTGTGGGGACTGTGTTGAGCTGCCTGTCCTGTTGGGACATTCACACTGAGTGTTCATGACAGCTATTTATGCCTCAACCAGAAGAAATGAATAAGAATTCATTCCTCTCTAGATGAATATTTGGGACTGCAAGGGCTTCCCTTTGGTGCTCAGGTTTCACCACATACCAGCTACCTATATATATATAATTTAGACATTCCCAGGGTTATAATCTCTGTCTCCATTAAAATATGACTCATTCTCTGAGTGAAACCTACTTACATTATCCCAGATAATGGAATATTTCCTCACTATGAGCACAGTGGCTAAGAGCATGAATTCTGAAGTTAAAGTCAAACCATGTCTCTCCATTTTACTAACTGTGATTGTGGGCACGTCACTTACTTTATCTCGGCCTCAGTTTTCTCATCTGTGAAATGGGGACTAAAAACATTATTTGCTTCAGACGATTGTGATGATGGTATCAGTTGTATGTGTGGATGAAAATAGGGCCACATACCAAATCTGACAAGCTTGCGAGATGCCTGCATGGTGGGCCTTACAAACTCAGAGACTGAAAGTAACCATATACAATTGGCTGAACATAAAACTTCCCAACTAAAAATGTGTCATGGGGACTTCCCGCCAAGATGGAGGCGTAGACAGACCCGTTGAGTCTCCCTCCACAACTAAGAAGGAATACAACTACCTCAAAACTATAGAAACAACCAGAAGTTCCAGAAAATCAAACTACATGGAAGTCCAGCAAACAAAGATATAAGGAAGAAATACTCATCCAGAGAGGTAGGAGGGACGGAGCCGGGGCAGAGAGGATGCGGTGTGGTGGCGGCAGAGGCGGCAGTAGCAGCAGTGGGCTGGCAGAAAGCGCAGTAACACATTTTAAAAAGTCAGGAGGGACACCTGGGGGGCGTTCCCAGCTCCTCACCGGACCTCTCAGCTCAGGGTCCCAGCACCGGGGGAAATCAAGCCTCATTGCTTCTGACTGTGCAGACCAGTGGGGGTTGGGGTGGAGGTGGAGACTGCCAGTCTCAGCAGAGCCCGTTTGTTTAAAGGGCCCCCACGGTCCTAGAATGTCTGCAGACCCACCCACTCTGGGAACGATGGCCAGGGCAGCAGCTGGGGGACGCCAGAGTCTGGTGTGGAAGTGGGAGAGGTGCCTGGATTGGGGGGGTGAGTGCTGGGTAGGTGGCATTGTTCCCTCTCGAACCCTTCCCCCACATACTGCTCTACAACGTGGTGAAACAGGTCACCCTGTACTGACGAATCCCTAAGGCCCCGCCCCTTACAGCGTAACAGGAGCAAGAGCTCTTCCTGGGAAGCGGAGGCAAACAAACACAGGAGCCTGTCAGAATGAGGAAACAGAGAAGTATGGCCCAAAAGGGAGAAGGAATCAAGGTTCCAGTGGGAGAACTAAGCGACGAGGAGATAGCCAACCTCACAGATGAGGAGATAGACAACCTAACAGATGAAGAATTCAAAACACTGGTGATAAAGATGCTCACAGGCTTGACAGATATGCTTGAGTACGGCAAACGCATAAGAGAAGAAGTGAAGGCTATGCTAAGTGAAACAAAGGAAAATCCACACAAAACCACTGGTAAAGGGAAGAAAACTGGGGTTCAAATCAATGATTTGGAACATAGGGAAGATAAAAACAGTCAACCAGTGCAGAACAAGGAAACAAGAATTGAAAAAAATGAAGAAAACTTCCCAAATTTTGGGAAGGACATGGACATACTGGTCTAGGAAGCACGGAGGGTCCTGGGCAAGCTGGACCCAGAGGGGATCACACCAGGACGCATCATGATTGAGATTCCAAAGGTGAAAGATAAAGACAGTCCTGGGGGCAGCAAGAGAGAGGGGGAGAGTTGCCTACGGGGTGGGGGGGGTGTTGCCTATAGGACTATCCGCTGATTTCTCAGAGGACACTTTGCAGGCAGGAAGGGACTGGCAAGCAGTATTCAATGTGATGAAAGGCAACCTGCAACCAGGATTACTCTATCCAGCAAAGCTATCATTTGGAATGGAAGGGCAGATGAAGTGCTTCCCAGACAACGTGAAGCGAAAAGAGTTCATCATCACCAAGCCATTATTATATGAAATGTCAAAGGGGCTTACTGACGAAAAAGAAGATCAAAACTATGAATATTAAAATGACAACGAACTCACAACTATCAACAACTGAATCTAAAAAATAAAAACAAAATTCAACTAAGCAAATCAGAATAGGAACAGAATCATAGGTTTGGGGATCATTTGGAGGGTTATCAGCTGGGAGGGGGGAGGGGGAGAAATGGGGATATGGTGCAGGGATTAAGAAGCATAATCTATTGGTACAAAATAGACAGGGGGATGTTAAGAATAATATAGGAAAGGGTGAAGCCAAAGAACTTATATGCACGACCCATGGACATGAACTAAGAGGGGTGGGATTGCTGGAGGGAAGGGGGGTACTGGGCAGAGGGGAGCAAAGGGGAAAAAAATTGGGACTACTGTAACAACATAATCAATAAAATATACTTAAAAAATTAAAAAAAAACGTGTCATGGCAGGTGGTCTGGTCTAGGCCTGAAGCGTCTCTGACAAATGTCAACCTTTACCTTCAGTGAGCTTGTCTATTGTCTTTTTGCAGACATTTTGAAATGACAGCGTAATCTTGTCCAGTAGAGCGCAAGACCACAGAACCCCCTCATTATCTTGTTTCCTGAATACCATCTTTGTGCTGTGAATGTTAGGTATTAACTATCCTGTACCCACTTATGTAAAGGAGGTATGTGTCCCTCTATTTGGCTTTTTATCCAATGTCAGATATTTCTCTGCTTTGCTTTCTCCTGCCTCCCTAATGTACCACCAGTGGATTTCACGAAACCTCCTTATGTCTCCTTTTATTCTACTGTATAAAATAAGCTGCTAAACTGCCATTCTCCAGAGCACTTTCTCAACCTATTGAGATTTTTCTTCCTGGCAATTGTTGTCAGTTTGGCTCAAATACACTCATAAAAATTCTCTACAGGTTTGGACATTTCTTATGTTGACATATGTAAATGAAGCCTGGGTGGTATGACACCAAAGTATATTTGGTCTTTGTCCCTGGTTCCTGACCCAGAGCTTCTAAAGCCCTTGAAATTTACTGAGTAATAGGAGTATGTTTTGGTATTCCCAAGGACACTTTTTGAGCACACCTGTATTTGTGCTACTGCTGTAATTTAGGGTGCCACTTTTAGATAACCTCAGGATGGGGCTAGTCGCCAGAAAGCAAGTGATTAGAGGGCTTGCACTTTCAGCCCCACCCATGAGCTTCCACGAAAGGGAGAGGGGTTGCTGGAGATTGAGGTTTATAAACCTTCTTGAGCAATGGGGTTCAGAGAGCTTCTAGGTTAGTGGCCACCTCAAGGTGCTGGGAGGGTGGCACACCTGGAATGGGTAAGTAAGTTCCATGTCCCCTCCCCCCACATCTTACCCTGTGCATCTCTTCTAGTTGGCTGTTCCTGAGTCATTTCCTTTATAATAAACCAGCAAATGTACATTTTTCCCCCTGAGTTCTATGAGCTGTTTTTGGGGGAAAAAAAGAGGAGAGAGAGAGGAGAAAAAAAAAAAATCAAAACTCAACAGGGAGTTGTGGAAATCTCTGATGATTTAGCCAGTCAGTCAGATGTCCAGGTGGCCAGGGACTTGGACCTGAAATAGAGGCAGTCTTGTGGGACTGAGCCCTTCACCTGTGTGGTCCACACTAACTCTGTGTTGTCAGTGTCAGAATGGAATTAAATTGTAGGATATCTTGTAGATGTCAGAGAATTGGAGAATTGATTGTTGTCAGAGAACACCCCAGCCTGGCACATGCAAGTAAGTCCTCAGGAGTTGTTAGTTTTTGAGCTAACCTGCAGCTTCTAGGGCTTGCTGCTATTTTTCTTTCTTTTTTCAAGTACGCTTTATTGATTATGTTGTTACAGTAGTCCCAATTTTTCCCCCTTTGCTCCCCTCTGCCCAGTACCCCCCCTTCCCTCCAGCAATCCCACCCCTCTTAGTTCATGTCCATGGGTCGTGCATATAAGTTCTTTGGCTTCACCCTTTCCTATATTATTCTTAACATCCCCCTGTCTATTTTGTACCAATAGATTATGCTTCTTAATCCCTGCACCATATCCCCATTTCTCCCCCTCCCCCCTCCCAGCTGGTAACCCTCCAAATGATCCCCAAACCTATGATTCTGTTCCTATTCTGGTTTCTTAGTTGAATTTTGTTTTTATTTTTTAGATTCAGTTGTTGATAGTTGTGAGTTCATTGTCATTTTAGTATTCATAGTTTTGATCTTTTTCTTCAGTAAGTTCCTTTGACATTTCATATAATAATGACTTGGTGATGGTGAACTCCTTTAGCTTCACCTTGTCTGGGAAGCACTTCATCTGCCGTTCCATTCCAAATGATAGCCTTGCTGGATAGAGTAATCCTGGTTGCAGGTTGCCTTTCATCGCATTGAATACTGCTTGCCAGTCCCTTCCTGCCTGCAAAGTGTCCTCTGAGAAATCAGTGGATAGTCCTATAGGCACCCCCCTGTAGGCAACTCTCCCCCTCTCTCTTGCTGCCCCCAGGACTCTGTCTTTATCCTTCACCTTTGGAATCTCAGTCATGATGCGTCCTGGTGTGGTCTCCTCTGGGTTCAGCTTGCCCGGGACCCTCCGTGTTTCCTAGACCTGTATGTCCATTTCCTTCACAAAATTTGGGAAGTTATCCTCATTTTTTCCAATTCTTGCTTCCTCGTTCTGCACTGGTTGACTGGTTTTTTTCTTCCTATGTTCCAAATCATTGATTTGAACCCCAGTTTTCTCCCCTTTACCATTGGTTTTGTGTGGATTTTCCTTCGTTTCACTTAGCATAGCCTTCACTTCTTCTCTTATGTGTCTGCCATACTCAAACATATCTGTCAAACTGTGAGCATCTTTATTACCAGTGTTTTGAATTCTTCATCTGTTAGGTTGTCTATCTCCTCATCTGTGAGGTTGGCTATCTCCTCGTCGCTTAGTTCTCCCACTGGAACCTTGATCCGTTCTCCCTTTTGGCCATACTTCTCTGTTTCCTCATTCTGACAGGCTCCTGTGTTTGTTTGCCTCTGCCTCTGTGTCCCAGGAAGAGCTGTCACTCTTGTTACGTTGTAAGGGGCAGAGCCTTAGGGATTCGTCAGTACAGGGCGACCTGTTTCACCACATTGTGGAGCTGTATGTGGGGGAGGGGTCTGAGAGGGAACAATGCCACTTTCTCAGCACTCGCCCCCTTTCCAGGTCCTTTTCCCACTTCCGCACAGGACTGGCACCCCTCTAGCTGCTGCCCTGACCATCGTTCCCAGAGTGGGTGGGTCTGCGGTTGTTCTAGGACAGTGAAGGCCGTTTAAACACGGGGACTCTCCTGAGACTGGCAGTCTCCACCTCCACCCCAATCCCCACTGGTCTGCACAGTCAGAAGCAATGAGGCTTGATTTTCTCTGGTGCTGGGACGATGAGCTGCAAGGTCCGGTGAGGACATGGGAACACTCTCCAGGTGTCCCTCCTGACTTTAAAACGTGTGACTGTGCTTTCTGCCAGCCTGCCACTGCTGCCACCACACCATGTGCTCTCTGCCCTGGCTCCGTCCCTCCTACCTGTCTGGATGAGTATTTCTTCTTTATATCTTTGTTTGCTGGACTTCCATGTAGTTTGATTTTCTGAAACTTCTGGTTGTTTCTATGGTTTTGAAGTAGTTGTATTCCTTCTTAGTTGTGGAGGGAGACTCAGCCTGTGTGTCTACGCCTCCATCTTGGCCGGAAGTCTGCTGCTATTTTTCTTATTGGTACCTACATAGTTTTGCTGTGTGTTGTAGTTCACTGTTTACATATTTGACTCTTCCATTAGATTGCAACACCCCAGAGAGGGAATTCTTTTCTCTATTTTTTATAATTCTCAGTTTGTATTAATAGTGCCCAACAAATAGAGGAGACATTTATTTAACTTGCTCAACAAAGTGTTACTGAAGCCTTAGTCATTTATTTAAACAAAATTTATTGAGTGTTTGCCATGTGCTCCATACTGTTTTGGGCACTGAAGATATAGCAATAAACCGAAAGAAAGTCTGTGGTTTCATGGAACTAACATCATAGCAGAGGGATCCAGGTAATGTATAAATAAACAAATACACTGTACGTATGTATAATCTAGTAGGTGGTATAAGATCAATGAAGCAAAATTAATCAGGGTAAGGGAATGATGAATGATGGGGAAGACCTCTCTGATGAGGTGATCTTTGAGCAGAGTTCTGACGGAAGGAGTGAGCCCCATGGATTTGGGGGGTGGGGCAGAGCATTCCATGCAGAGGGAACAGCAACTGGCAGGAACATGGGAGCACACTCCCTGTGGACAAGTTAGGGACTTGTGTGGTTGAGCGCAATGAGCAAGAGGAAGACACCCCTCCTTCTCCACCCGCCACCTTGCACTGAGGTGGACAGTGTAGGCAGGTGTGGCTCTCTGGTCTCCCCAACACAAGGCCAGGCTCACACACCCTGGGGGAGGCCCCAAGCAGCACTGAAGATAAAAGAAGAGGAGCAAAAAGCTGTTTGGTGGAAAAAGTTGCAGGTGTTTTCTGGGCTGGAGGAATGGTGGGGGACAAGCCTGGAGCACTTGGGATCATCCCTAGCATTGGGCCCAGGAGCATTGGTGAGATTGAGGAGTAGGATCTCCTTTTGCAAGGCTGGGCTGAGGCTGAGGCAAACGTCAAACGTTCCTCCACAGCGAAGCCTGCTTCTAGCCTCATCAGTATTGACAAAAAGTATTTTTATTAAAGCAATACATGCATAAGGTTAAAAAAATGAAACAGTATGGAAGAGCCTAGAATGAAAAGCAATGGTTTCACCCAATTCTGCCCCGCCCACCCCAGAGGAGGCTTTTACCTGTTCCTGCTTTCAGTTCTCTGAAGGAGCCTTAGTACTCGGGAGGGCTTCCCCGTCTGGTGGTGGGTTTGCATGGCCAGCCCTCAGGAGCTTTCCTCCCAGCGACTCTGCACAGATTTCCCAGCCTGGCTCTCTGGGTCACTGCGGCCCTCTCCCAACACTGTGGCCCCTTCCCCATGGGCCACTCACCAGGCTTGGAGCAAGTGGGAAACCCCTCCAGTCATGGGGGTGTCTCAGAGAGACACCCTCATTTACACAGAGCGGAGGCTCATCAGCAGCCTGGCAGGTTGGATTTCTAGTTTTCTGGAAAAGTCTGTCTCTGCGCGGAACCATGATTCCCTGCAGCAGCTGTCTCCTTGGTGCATAGCGGGCCCGGGGCTGGTTTCTGGGGCTGGCCCTTTGGAATCTGTCTCTTTTGTCTATCTCTTCCTTTCCCTTCCTTTGTGCTTTTCTTTCTCCTCTCTTGTCCTCTTTGAGTGCCCTCCTCTCTGTCTCTGGAAGGTCAAGGTCAAACTTCTATGCATGAGGTTCGGCTCTATTACCTAAGACCTATCAGTCTGTCTTGGCGCCCTGGAAGGCCATGGTCATGGAGAGGAGGCTGGAAGAAAGGTAAGAGGAGCCCTCTCTCTGGGCCTCCAGTCCTGGGGACACACTCAGGCAGCTTGGGTGTGTCACTGGAGTCTTGGCTCCTAGGGTGTGTGAGCCAGAGTATCCAGTTTTGGTTTCTCTCTGGGCTGATTGTGCTGTTTTATGCCCCAGTCCCTAGTTAGGTCTTTAAGACTGTGGGGAGGGAAAGGGAAGGCTGGGGTGCTCATGTTTGGGCAGCATGTTCAGGGGAAGCTGGGCTTTCCCACCTCCCTGTGTCCAGCCCCGTGTGCCAGCTGCACTCAGCGATGCACTCACAAGGGAGCTGGTTGTGGGCACCAGGGCTTTAGTTGTTTCTTGGAGGGACCCCTTCCTCCTCACCGTAGAGGATCATGTTTTGTTTCCACAGGAAAGCAAGAGTTTTCCCAACAGCGCTTATCTGCTCTGTCCATCAGCACTCCACCTTGTTTCTCCAGGGAGATTCAAACAGACTGTGAAGCCCAGCCAGGCTGGGTCCGGTGCGCCGTCCCTAACCTTGGATGAGCTTTCACTTCGTGCCAGGTCCTGTACACAGCACTTCACATGTTTTATCACATTTAAACTTCACCACAACACCATGGGGCAGTTGTTCTTACTGTCATACCTATTTACAGATGAGGAGACTGAGACACCAAGGGGTAAATTCTTTAGCCCAAGGTAATTTGAGTGGTAAAGGACAAATTTGGGATTCAAACCCAGACAGACGGGTGTCGGGTGTCGGAGTCTTGGAGCAAGTACTGTGGCTGTGTGTGTGTGTGTGTGTGTGTGCGTGTTCCCCTGCCCCAGTGGGGCCACCTACTTTTCCTCCTGCAGCTCTTCCCACTGCATGTTCCCACACTTACTACATGAAGTCTTTTTGATGCCTGGGTTCCTTGAAGTGGACACAGTGAGAGCCCTGTTCCCCCATTCCCCACCCCACGCTCCAGGCTCTGGGCCTCAGCTCAGAGTGCCAAGCAGTATGGGGGCTGCCAAAGTGGGCCTGGGCCTCCCAGGTGAGCACAGACATGCTAGGGACAGCCAGCCCCACAGCCGAGCTACACACTCTGGGAGACCAGTCCCAGAGGCACGCACAGAAGCGCCTGTAAAGACCCACACCCACAGAGACAGAGAAGGTGACTCTCACCTGGACCTACAGTCTCTGGTCACCAACCTGGAAAAGGGAGAGAGCCGTGCCCAGGCAGAACTGCCTTTCACCAGAGGGGCTGCCCTCTCCTGTCAGTGCAGGCCCCAGAGCCCCAGAGTCCTTAGTGGCTGACTCCCTCCCTCACTGGTAAGTACCAGGCAAAGGATGCTTAGAGCTCAGCTTCGAGGGCAAAAGGGGGAAAGGAAGATGGCTGGGCTCACCCAGAAGACTCAAATGGAGGGATGTTCTCTTTTTCCAGGGGTGTAGATACCCACTTTGAAAGCCAGCACGAGGCCCATCAGGCTGGCTGGGGCTCCAGACCCCAAAGCGGCTGTCAGTGCGTGGAGGTGTCTGTTGGGAGCTCTGGGGATCAGCAGCAGCTCCTCAAGCCTGGGGCCCAGCTGGTAATCCCCCTCCGTGGGGGCCAGCCAGGCCCCAGCAGAGGAGGGCTGTTGGCAGAGTCTGCCTCTGCAGATCTCTGGCTTTATCTTCCTCACACATTGAAACCATCAGGCCAGGCCTGACTGCAGCCTGCCCAGCTCTGTCTGCTGGAGACACTGTGCTTTCATCCAAACCAGACCTTCCCTCCTCCAGGTCCCCACTCGGGGAAGGGGGGGCAGCAAGCATGGCCTCCCTTGTGCTCCCCTGGAGCCAATTTCAGAACTTTTTACCTTTGTCCTCTATTTTGCTCTCCTCTCTGAAACGTTTATGGGCCACCTTCCATGCTGGAAGCCCTGCTCCACCCTCACACCCCAAAGGGAATTTGAGTCAATGCTGCAGAAAAGAGGGCCTTTTGGGGGCTCCGAAGTCCGGAGCTGCTCCATCAAAGCAGGGAGCACTCTTCAGTGCCTCATGTTCTGGGGAAGCCAAATCAAAGGCAAACCCTGAATTCCTCTTGCTCACGGCCAATAAAAACCTTGCTTCAGTGCCGGCTTCCTCTGCTGAAATCAGATATCCTAGTAATAAACAAGTCCGAAAGGCAAGGGAAAGCGCTTGCTTCTTTCTTCTGATTAGTTTTTCTTCCTTAAAAAAACGTTCTCTCTTATAACAGGATGCCTGCCTCAGAAACTTGAGCACAGAACTGCGCCCTCTCCTTCCCTGCACCCCCCACTCCAGAGCCCTCACCCCCTGGGCTCCTGCAGGCGAGGGTGGGGCCTGGCTTCCCCAATACTAGCTGGCTTAGCTCAAAGGCAGGTCAAAGGGGCTTGGGGAGAATGGGCCTTTGCTGCCTGGGGAGCTGGCTGCCAGCTCACAGGGAAAACTGGGTTCTGTGGCTGTGGCTGGTGGTCAGAAACGAGAAAGTGAAGTGATGAGGAATTGGGACCAGTTTTTTCTATAGCAGGCCTTCCGGATCCCCTCAATGCACCATGGGGCCGTAAGAATCCCAGCACCATGGATTATGTGTTGAGGGCACCTTTAAGAAGGCCACACAAGGTGGGTCTCCAGTTGTCAGAGAGGCTGGGAGGGCAGAAGTCGGGGAGTTTTGCTCCTGGGGCTGACCTTGCCTTGCACACAGCCCTCGCTGAAGCTCCCCTTCCTGGCCTGTCCTGGTCCTTTCCCAGGGTAAATGTGTCTCCACATGTGGAGGACTGCCCTCCCCCGTGTGCTGTCCCATCTCCTGACAACCCCTCCCTCCCAAATAGGTTTTTGAGTAACTTCGCTGTCAGAGATGCTATTCTCTTTGTTTTTCCTTCTGACACTATCTCTCTGGAGAGTTTCTGGTCAAGAGAATTCTATCGAGGCTGCAGATTGCAAGAGAATTGCGCCTAATGGGGAACAGACAGACAAGACACCTTTCATGTCCAGCCAAGATTTTCCCCCTCCCTTTCGCTCTCTCTCCCAACATCTCATCTTCCCTTTTTGGCTTCAAAGTTGGCCCTAGTTTCTGCTAGTTTCTTCGGTACAGCTGGTGAATAAGGTCACACATTGATTTTATTTTGGAGATTGGCAGCTGGGTCAAGCTTAGCTCCGAAGCTGGGGCAGCCCAGCCCCTCCCTTCTCTGCGGGAGCGCAGGCCCGTGGGGGTAGGCGCAGCCGTGGGAGGGAACCAGGGAGAAGGCACTGCGGCACTCCAGGGGTGGCATCTACGCCTTAGTGACCTCAAAGCTCAGGAGCTTGAGCCTGGAAAAGTTATTTTCAATACAAGATAGGTGCCCAAAGTGCCCCCTCAGTCCCCACCTCAGGCCATTTCAGCTCATCGGTGCTGGACTTTATAGGAAAAAATGTGTGAGCTCTGAGGTCTCTTGGGACCTTGAAGTGATTATGGGAGAGGAACTGAAGGTTAAGGGCCTCTGCCTTGTAAATAGCTACTCAACCACACATAGCCATCCATGCAAACTGCATGGGAAAGAAAGATCTTTTCTTTACCTATGTGCTTCCTGAGGGGAGAGGGTGGATTAGTAAAACATCGTGGTGGATGGTTTGGATTCTTTTGCCTTTAGTTATGAGGCTGATGTAATAGCAGGCAACTGATTTCATGGTGAAGACAGTCAGTTCCCAGAGCAAATCATTCCCAATTGCACCATAACGACATCCATCCTTACCGCAGCCCTTCAGGAACTGGTGGGTGAGTTCTTCCTCCTTCAGAGCTTTGGTAGGGCTACTCTTTTTCTGTAAGGGCAAAGATGCCTTGGATTTTAAGAGTGCCCCATTGGACCTCATCCCTCCTTGTCCAGCCTTGGAGAACAGAGTTTACTGCCCCTCTAGCTCTAGGGGATGAAGGGCACAATTCTGTGCACCCGGAGCCTTGCAGCCCGTGGGATAGCTCGAATCGGGGAGGAATGTGGGTGTTGGGGAAAATGGATGACAGAAGGGGACGCTAACTCCCCTCAGGCTGGGTTTGATTCTCTCCTTTCTCATCCCCACTGCTTGTGGTTTCGAAGTTTGTTCTGCATTAAGATGTGTCTGCTCTCAACAATTACAACAGACTAAAAACATACTTTTATGGTAATAAATTTCTCTTAAATTAAGCCTGAAAATCTAAGAATATGCTGCTCACCAATTGTTAAAGCCTGAGACAGCAGAAGATGCCAGTGTGGTGTAGCAGCCAAGCTCTGGACCAGGAATTAAGTCTTGAGTTTATTTCTTGCCCTGTCCCCAACCAGCTGTTGACCTCAGACAAGTGTCCACTCCACAAAGCGATATTCCCGAATAGCCTAAATTCCCCTACTAAATGTTGTGGGGGAAAAAATGAGAGAATATATGGGATAGTGCTTTATGTGCCATGAATGTTTTAAAAAGCAGGGAGTACAATTTGAGTGTGAAGAGGTTGCTTTGTTAAGAGATGCAACAGTCAGAATCCATGAAGCACTTCCTGGGGACAAAGCCTGGACGGGTTACCGGGAGCCTTGGGGTATGCAACCTGAGGCTGGCACCAGGCAGATGAGGGCCCAGCTTGCGAGAGCTGCTGGGCGGTATGAGTGGGTCTGACCCCAGACGGCATGCTGTTGTCACTCAGGAAACCTGCTGCAGAGGCCAGCACGGCTTTAATGAAAACCTACAAGTTTTCAGACCTGCTGCTCATCGTGTGTAACAACACAAGACAGTCACAACTTGGCTCAATGTTTCCTTCGGCCAAGTCCTGACCTGCCGGGGGAACACTGGGCAGACGTACTTAGGTGCGCTTTCCTCATCCGGGTTTGATTCGGCCTCCCATGGCTCACCTTTGTTGTTCTTGATCTCTGGGCACAAGCCAGTGAGCTCCTTATCGCTCAGACCATTTCACCTTTCCCAAAGCACTGCATAGCCACCATCAGGACCCTTGCTGAGTCAGCAAAGGTCATCTGAAAGAACCTAGTGGCTCTGCAGGAGTCGGCTGTACCTCTTGGGAAGATTGTGTCCTCTCTGGCCCGTCTACCCGTAGAGGGTATGAAAGAAGGGTGAAGCCTTCCCTTGGTAATTTGCTGACCATGGAGCCCCAGTGCTGGTCCCGCAGACTAGCCAATGTCGCCATCTAGAGGCAATTTAAAAGTTTCTTGCAGCAAGAGGTAGGCGACCTCTACTTTTATTAATTCTTGAAATGCTAACATTTCCTTTACTTGCCCTTGGACTTTCAGAGTCCCTCTTTCATCCATGGTTTGGCTTTGGCTGCATGTGTGACCCAAGGGAAACCCTTCTCCAAGCCAGCTGGTATGGTGCCAGTGGCGGGCACAGCTGCATACTGTCGGCTCCAGTGCCCTCCTGTTATACTCACTCACAACACCAGATCACAAAAAATAAATCTTTTAATTGCTTTGTAATTGGCACAGATGGCATAATTCAAACTCACATTTTTATTTAATAGACTGAAACATCAGACTCTAGCTCTGACTGAAACGGTACAGGGGTCAAAATGGTTGAAGTTTCACAAAATTACATTCAGCAGCAGCCTCCTGTTCTGAAAGTTATTTCATAAAATTAAAAGATTGGGGCTTGAATAAATAAGAAAAAGCCATCTAGGAAACAACCCAGACCAAAGTATCCTATTAACAAACAAGAAGAGCTGCAATTCTGGCTTACAAATACAGTGTGTGTGTGTGTGTGTGAGGTTGGGGAGAGGGGAGGCTTATAAATGGGCCTAGAAAGTGCTCCTCAAGAACAGGAACCTCAGAGTCAGGACTGGTTGAAACTGAACCTGATCTGGCTTTGAAGGAATCTTTCATTTCTGGGGAGTTATTAGTCACTGATCTTTGAGAAGAAACCAGCCAAAGGGAATCATATCATTCACTGCTCATCACCATAGGGCCCTAGGGGAAAAGCTCAAAGTCCTGTCTCTTCAGGAGGACGTTAGAAAGGCCCAAGTCCCATTTATATTACCTCTATAATTTTCAGGGTCAACAACAGAGGGTGGCCAATGACACAAATTCTCAACAATCATTTGGGTTTGGAGCATTAACTTGAGCCATTTCCTGAAGTTACCTGTACTGCTGTTCCAGAGTACAGAAGAATATTTACTGGGTGGGTGGAAATGCGGGGGTGGGCAGCGAGGTGGGGCAGTTAGGCAAAATGACTTTGCTCCAGAGCAGCAAAGATTACTCAGCAGGGGTTTGCATGAAGTTGGTAACCACAGGGAATTTTCTGTTAAAGTGAATGACAAATGGGAATTCCTCTGACTTGGGTGATTATAGGCATCTGTGACCTAATTTTAACCTGGGAAAGGCATTCATGGGTTGGTTGGTGCCCCTGACCAGGGTTCAATACTGAACTCAATTCCTGCTTGAAGTGAGCCTCCTTTGTCAGACACTAAATACAGATGGTTTCCATCAACACACATGAGCCTCGGCAGGCTCTCACCAGGTCACAAGGAGAGCATGGCTGTGCTGTAACCTGGGGAATATCAAAATGAAAATCGGGGTGAGTGCATAGTTAGTCTTCCCAGACAAGACCCCCAGGCTGCAAGCCCCTGCTGCTCGTTCCTCGGTTCAGTGTGCCTGCGTCACCTCCACGGGGGCTTTCAGGTCTGCTGCGGACTTGTCCAGGGCAGGTTTCTTTGAGTAATCTCGCTCTCCAAAAATGGTGCTTCCTATGCGAACATTCGTAGATCCGACTTCAATCTGTGGGAAAGAAGAGTAAGTGTTGAGGGCTGAGTCTGAACGAACGAACTGCAGCCAGTGCTGAAGCTCTGCCTCTCATCCTGGCTCTCGAGGGGCCTCAAAGAAGAAGGATGATAATGCAGCTGAGGAGGACGATGGAGCAGTGGTTCTCCTGGGGGGCACTACGGCCTCAGAGGGGTGTCTGAGACATAAGTCAGGACTTCTTTGGCGTTCCCAGGTGTATCCGATGTCCCGGCACGTGTGGGACACAGCAGCGCACACACCTCTCTAATGCTCCCTGGTCAGGTAGATGCAACAAACCTTACCATAGTCTCAGCACAGAATCTAATTCCATTTTACTTAAAAATACAAAGTATTTTTGCACTGTTTTAATATATGCAATTTTCCAGCAATGCAGAGGGAATTTTATACTCTGATTTCTGGAACTTCGTTACGTTATTTACTGTTCCAGAAAATCATGCATTTGAGTTGCCAATACAGCACACCTGTATCAAGTATGTTGTTATGGCCGTTGTATTCACGGTGAATCTACACATGAGATTAAGCATAAGACTTTATCGCAACTCACTGTCATATATCTATGTCCAAGCATTGACATAGCAAAACGCTTTTTAAAAAATTATAGTTTAATTTCTTCTTATTTTCTTTTAGATTCTACTTAGGGAATTATTATTAAGTTACAAATTATGCGTTAGGCTATAATTTCTATATATTTCATTTCAAAAAGAAGGGGGTGGGGAATATTAGAATAGCTGAGACCCACTGCTATTAGATACCCTGTTGCTACAATGAGGCATTTCAAAGGTTTCTCCAGCAAAAACTGAATCTTGCTGCGACCTTTGGGACCCTGCCATCAAATGGTACCCAGAAGGACACTTACTGCATGTTGGAAGTCCATGGACATGCCCATGCTCAGCTCAACCTGGTCAGTAGGAATGTTCAGCTTTTTGCACAGCTCTTCTCGGAGGGACAGTAACATCTGACAGAAAGACAAGTTGTGACACCTATTTTATTCCTTCCTCTCTAAGGATGCCTGAAAGTGGCTGAATCTGAACATCTCTGACAAAAATTATTTATTTCTCATGGTTTTAAGGCCTGAGAAAATTGCCAGTAGATACTGATATATATATATATATATTTTAGCAAATTCTCCTACTTTCAAGAAAACTATCAGCCCCTGGAGAAGAAGAAGGAACTCATTTTCCTCTAAAGACTGTGTTTTAGCCAGGTTCAAACTGAGCTGAGAAATGTCTGTGGGTTTTAGGGACCTGTTCTCTTTTCCTAATGACAAGAGTTCAGAGGCAGGTCACGATACCTGACAGACAGCACCTGGGATGTCTTTGAAGTTTACTACCATAGCCAGCCCTGGAACAGCATTCTGCTAAGATGTTTCTTAAGCACATGAGCAATCCCATCCACGCCACCCCGTACCTGGAAGTCCGGATTTGGTCCTTGACTAAGATCATGCCCAAAGCTTCCTATGGTCATCAGCCCCATGAATTCCAGGCTGGGGCACTTGGCATTTATGTGTTCCACCATAGCTATTGTCTCTGAAGGCAGAAGGCCATGTTTACCTTTACATATACACAGACACACACAAATAAAATAAAATAGAATTAAATTAAAAATTTGAAGACTCTTATACCCAAGCGTTTTAATTAGCCAGAGGTAGGGTCCATTTTCATCCCTCCCTTATAATAGAGGAGGTGGCCCTCCAACAAAAGGGCCTGTGGAAAGAATTTGTTCTCAAGTCCAAAAGAGTAACTTTGTATTTGAGGTCTTCAGTAGCTCCCCTTCTGGTCAGGTTCTAAATTTCTCAAGAGAAGGGTTATAAATTGAACCCTTCTGAGTCTGTCTCAGTATCTGAGCTGAGAACAGCTAGAGTAGAGGGAAAAGAAAAAAACATTGCTTTTCCTGGGATACCAAGAAGATCCATATTGCCAAATGCCAGATTAATCTCAGAGGTTTTTCCCCACCCTCCAACTTGGTATTTCTATAGCTTTAACAACTTATTAGTAAAATTGTAAAAAACGTAAAATAAAGTATATATTACACTTTATAGTTTTGACTGTATATTTACTAAATTTAACTGAACTTGCTAATTAACAAGTAGAGGATTCTGCAACAAGTGACTATTTGTTATATAGTTATAAGGGTTATTGATACGGTACCTCATTTAACAAATGTAGATGCTCAGAACACCCATTTCAATATTTAATTAGGGAAAATTATACCTAACTTTCAAGAAATGATGTAACAGACTTGATCTGGAGTCTGTTTCAGACTTACAAAAATTGTTAAAATGTACTCAACACTTACTTATGTGCCAGGCATATGTGGCAAATCCTAAGTGCTTTGCTTATAAAACAATAACTCTGTTAAGTAAGTATTCTTATTCTCTCTATTCTAAACATGAAACACAGGGAAGTTCAGTACCTTTTCCAATGTCACACAAATAGAAACTGTGAAACTACATTTGAACCCAGGTAGCCTGACTCCAGGGCCTATTTGGAAAACAGATGCTTATACTGAGATCATGCTAAGATTTGGTGGATACTGGTGCTCTGGTGGTTGGAAGCAAGTGATTGATCTGTAAACAATTGCTAATAAGTAAGATGTACAGGGTTCTATGCCAATAGCATTACCTGCATTAGCACATTCAATCCTCACAACAATGACATTAAGTTATCATTGCCTGACAAGGAGACTGAGGTGTTGGTGGGTTAGGTAATTTATAAAATATTACAAACTGCAAAGTGGTGGAGCTCAAACCCAAGATGTGTCTGATTTCAAAACCCATGCTTAGTTCACTATGTTACACTGTTAACCCAAGCCTTGCAATGACCTTCACTGCCTGGTGCTCAAAGTGATGTTCCTTCTATTTTCTCCCAATATAACACTGAATAACTTATGTTTTAGGATCCAAAAAGAGTAACTTCTCACGTAATTTCACAACGTCTTCCAGGAGTGACGGTGACTTCTGGGAATTTTCATGAGATCAAAATCACAATCCCCTTCTTGAAGCTCCCTGTCTGTCTCCTCAAAAATTAAGAAATAACAAATCATGATGTATTAAAGAATACAATGTGGGCTGGTGTGGATGTCATTGTGCCATCTAGATCCTACATAACACAGCTTACTTAGAGGTCTGTGATTTCTTTCTATAACCTTAGCTTTCAAATAAATGAGGCCTGCCATTTTTCCTGGGCTTCTACCATTCTAGTGGGAGGAAAAATCTGCAATACAGTTCTGGTCACTTACTCTCTTCTCCACTGGTGTTAATCTGGACCATAACTTTTAACCTTTCGGGAGAACCTTTTTTCTGCCACGAACTGTTCACTTTGTCTGCCAGCTTCACAGAATCCAGTGTTTCCAGCATGAAGAGATTAGGGACAGCTGAAATGAGAAAGAAGCAAGGTAATTCTTCATGTATCTTCCTGCAGCGAGCAACAGCTTTTGGTGGATGGAAAAATAAGTTCCCAGGAAAAGAAAAAGACAGGTAAGTCTCAGTTCTGCTAAGAAGACTTACATGCAAGTTTTACTAGATATAAGTTCAAGTGTGAGACCATCGCTGTCTAATCAGCAAAAACAAGTAAGGTTTGGGGAATGCTCACATACCACGAGCTTGCACCATTTGTATCCGTATGCTCCAAGGGGCTTGTAATTGTAGAGATCAATCTCACTTCAAACTGAGAGCAACTGATCAAGTGGAAGCCAAAGTGCTTCTCTGGCATGATATCACCATGTTCTTAAACTTTCGGGAATGGGGGTGTTAGAAATGATACCATCAAGACAGTGAAAAGACAACCCATGGAGTGGGACAAAATATTTACTAATCATTTATCTGATAGGTCTGGTATCCAGAATATATAAAGAACTTTTACTACTCAATAAAAAGATAAATAATCCAGTTAAAAAATGAGCAAAGGATTTGAACAGACATTTCTCCAAAAAAGATATATAAATGGCCAATAAGCACAATGAAAAGGTACTTAACTTCATTAGTCGCTAAGGAAATGCAAACAAAAACCACCATGATATATGATTTCACATATTTTTTTTTGACTCGATTTTATCTCCTTTGTTGACTTATTACTATAACTCTTTATTGTGTTATTTTATTGGTTGCTTTAGAGTTTAACATCACAGTCTACTTTTAAGTGTTATACCACTTCATATAAAGTTTAAGAACCTTTTAATAATGTACTGTTTCTTCCTTTCCATTCTTCATGCTATTGTTATAATGTATGTTGCTTTTACATGTTATAAGCCCCACAATACATTGTTATTTTTGCTTGCATAACACATTATAATAAAAAGAGAAAAATAAAACCAATATTTGAGAAGACTGATAAACCTGTAGCTATAGAGACTAGAAAAAAAAGAGAAGACAGAAATTACTAATATTAGGAGCGAGAGTTGACATCACTACGGACTCTACAGATATTAAAAGGATAATAAAGGAAATTACAAACAACCTTATGCCCATAAATTCATTAATTTAGATAAAATGGACAGATTCCTTGAAAGACACATAGTACCAAAGCTCATCCAAGAAGAAACAGATTATGTGAACAGTCCTATAACTATTAGTGAAATGGAAACTATAGTTAAAAACCTTCCCACGAAGTAATTCCAGTCTTCACTGGTAAATTCCATCAAATGATTAAGGAAGAGATAATAGTAATTCCATACAAACTCTTCCCGAAGACTTAAGGAGGGAATATTTCCCAATTCATTCTATGAGACCAGCATTACCCTGATAGGAAACCCAAATAGAGACATTTCAAGAGAGGAAAGCTAGAGACCAATGTCCCTGTGAATATAGATGTAAATATTCTAAATACTATCTAACAAGTCAAATGAAGCATTATATTAAAAGGATAATACTTCATGACCAAATGAAGTTTATCCACAGGAATGCAGGGTTGATTTAACATTTGAAAGTCAATAAATGTAATTCAACATGTTAACAAACTGAAAAAGAAAAATCGTATGCTCATATTTAGAGTTTTAACTTACCCATCAATTTGTTGACATTTTGTTTCTGTAGGTGGCCAATGAAGTGCCATTTAATCTCAGGACATGAAGACAGAATCTGAAGAGAAAAGGTAACTATGTTTGACTTAGATTTTTTCTTTTATCCTCACCTAAGGACATTTTTCATTGCTTTTAGAGAGAGGTGAGGGACAGGGGGTGGAGAGAGAGAGATTGAGAGAGGGAGAGAGAGAGAGGGGGAGAGAGAGAGAAACATCAATGTGAGAGAGAAACATCGATTGGTTGCCTTCTCGTATGTGTCCCAACCAGGGATTGAACCCACAACCTGGGTACATGCCCTGAGCAGGAACTGCACCCATGACCTTTTGGTCTACAGGACGACACTCAACCAACTGAGCCACATCAGCCAGGGCTTGGCTTAGACTTTATGGAGGCCTAGCTGGCTCAAGTACTTTGTACACTCCCTTCTGACCTTTCACATCCGTGCAATAAAGCACTTCCACCATCTTCAGCCAGGCTTTTAAGGATACTTAGAAAAACATCTAAGGCTTCTGGTCTGTTTCTCTTCTTTGTTTCTACGAACTCTCTCCATTTTTCAGATAGCATGCATTAAGAATGAACTGTTTAGCCCTCGATGGTGTGGCTCAGTGGATTGAGTGCTAGTCTGCGAGCTAAGGGGTTGCTGATTTGATTCCCAGTCAGGGTGCATGCCTGGATTGTGGGCCAGGTTCCCAGTTGGAGGCACATGAGAGGCGACTACACATTGATATTTCTCTTCCTCTCTTTCTCCCTCCCTTCCCATCTCTCTAGAAAAAAAAAAAAAAAAAAAAGGAATGAACTGTTTAAAGCTTTCAAATCTCAAAAGGATCGAAGATTAGAAGAAGAGCTTAAATATCACCATTTTCAAAAAATCACAAAGGAGAAAACTATAATCTTAATAAAGAAAGAAAAATCTAACAGAAATATTGGGGGCTTGGGGTAACTGTAGACATTTCTACCGCCAGTCCTACCTCCTGCTCTAAAACTCAACCATGAACATGGGTCTAATTTTCAACTGAAATGTTGAGATTCAGATACAAACTCAAGAACTCAGTTATCTACTTACTTTTGGATTTGATGCTTTCTCCAGCAGTTCTTGAACCTAAAGGGTTTTAAAAAAAGACAAGTCAGAAGTTTGGCAAATGCGCCTCTTCTAAAGGCAGTTTGGAAAAGGGCTCTTACATAGTTCTCTCCGAAAGTGCGCTGGCCATGACTGTAGGCCTCAATCACCATGTCTGCAGGTTTGGTTTTGCTGACTGCTACTAGCCGGGGCTGGATATCTGGGAGATCCTGCCAAGAGAGAAAGAGCCAGATGAGTGAATGTTTGGAAATATTATCCTGATAAATCCTGTATGATAGATCTTGTACAATAGGTCAGTAAAGATCTTAACTTGGTATTTGGTAAGCTCCATTTTTCCAATACTGCAGAGAGGGCAGTGTCAAATAATGTTGATCAAATGTCTTTCAAATGCACTGCATTTAAATATAATATATTAGCTACTTTCATATCTAGCAAAAGATATTTCTCAGGAGAGCTCAGCAGGTAAGTAAAACAGTATGTTCCCTTAAAATGCAGCCTTCGACCAACTGCATCGGCATCACCTGGGCCCTACTCCAGACTTACTAAATCTGAATCTCTGGGGCTGGACTCTTGAGACTCTCCTTTTAAACAAACTCTTCATATGATTCGCTTGCACACCAAGGCTGGAGGTTTAAGAATCACTTCATTATGGGAAGGCATCACTCTGACTAGAAGGAAGGCCACTTCTGGTTTCTGAAACCCCAAGGTTAACAGTTTTGGAAACTCATTCTGGTCTTGGTGTGATTATTAATGTTGACCCCATTCACTTTCAAAAGAGGCCTGCTTATATAATTATCTATTGATAACAATAGATATTATGTAGTGTATTGTTCAATCTAATGAAGAACTAGTGGCAGACCTGAGGCAAGGACTGAGAAAACCTCTGGACTCAGGATTTGATCTCTCCGACTCCCCTCTCATGGCCATTACATAAAGAGTAAGCCTTTCCCAAATTCTACAGCAACAAAATCCAACACAGAGGCAATAAGAGATTCACCTCTCCTTACATAGTTCAGTTTTCATGTACCCCACCACGCTTTTGCAATTTTTACAGAATCACAGCATTCTCAAAGGGCCTACAGTCAGGTGAATTACAAAGAATTTCCTCTTCTGAGGGTTATATTAACAGCCTTTTATAACATCATGTCAAAACTCCTGGGACTATGTTGATGAATTGATGGTTTCCAGACAGAAATGTGGAACAGGCTGGTTTGCTGGGACAACCTCCAAGTGTGATGTTTATTAGGGAAATCCCTAGTTTATCTTGGAGAATCACTGAGATCATAGAACATTAACTCCAGGAGTGAACTTAGAGCAATCAGAGTTCATTCCCTTGTCTATGCAGATGAGGAAACTAGGGCCAAAGCAGTTAAGTAACTTGTTCAAGGTAGTATCTAACTAGTAGCAAAGGAAAGGCTATACTAATACAGGTATCTGTCTGCAGGTCAGCATTCTGTGTGTGTGTTTTATTTTTATTTTTCAATTATGGTTTACTTTCAATATTATTTTGTATTGGTTTAAGGTGTACAGCACAGTGGTTAGACAATCATATACTTTACAAAGTGTTCCCCTCCCCCGATATTTCCAGTACCCACCTGGCACCATACACAGTTATCAAAATACTATTGATTATATTCCCTGTGCTGTACTTTACATCCCCATGACTATTTTGTAACTGCCAATGAGTACTTCTTAATCCCTTCACCTCTTTCACACATTCCTTCCCCCAACAGCCCTCCTCTCTGGCAACTGCCAGTCCACTCTGTGTCTGTGAGTTCCAGGCCAGCATTCTGAGTTCTGACACCACAGATACAGAGGAGAAACCTTTGACCTCTCTGTTGAGGTATGTCTCCCTCCACACCATCCAGCTTAAACCTGCACCGAGGGGAGCAGATATTGACGGATGCTTGGTCTACTGAGATTCCAGGAGCAGGCAACATATATATATATATATAAGGAGAAAAAGTCTCCCCTTAAGGGGATTAGATGTCAGCTTCCATCTGCCGCAACTGCGCAAGTGCAGCTCGGTGCCTCCGAGGTCCGGCCAATCAATCCTATCTGCTTCGCCAACATGTGGAACTGACATTTACTGAGCATCCACTAGATGTAAGACACTGCCGCACACGTGATCCCAGGCTGATCTGGCCTTCTTTGGGGGCTCTTGTAGGATATGTCTTCTCTTGCAGCCGCTGGGGCACAGGCCTGGCCCTTCTCCCGTTCGCTAAGGCTTTTGACTCCTACAGGAAGCGGACCGGGCAAAGGCTGTGATGGTTATTTTTCCAGAGTAGCGGATACATTGTTCCAACTAAGTCAACCTCCAGGAAACCTAACAGACTTATCTGAGGTCACCGAGGAAGGCCTTCGCTAGCTTTTTGGGTCTCTGAGATCCGTGCCAAAGCCAAGGTGCCTGACGGGTCCCGCCCCTCCGGGATAGCCCCCTGCGTCACCGTGACGACCCATTCCCACGCAGGTGTCCCCCTCCTCACAGCGGCCGCCTACAGTCCCCACGCGGTTCCCTTCCTCACCCGCGGCCGCCGCGCCACCGCCTGCTGCAAGCGCTCGTTCACTGCCCGCAGAGCAAATGCGACTCCCAGCTCCGCCGACATGCTGCCAGCTCTCCGCATCCCCTAGGGACCAAATTCGAGATCCAGACTCCAACACCGCAAGGCTGAGACCACCTTCCGGTCCCGCCCAACTTACATCTCCGTGTGGCCCAATCAGCGCTCACCACCGAAATGTCTCATCCAATCGACACCGGGAAGTGAGGAGGCAGGGCAGGGGGCGGTGTAGCGGAGGTCCGCCCTTTGGCGGAAGCCATATTGGGAAGGTCGCAGTGGGTAACCAGGCGGGGGCGTTGGGCGCAGGGATTTTTCTGAAGCAAAAAAGGCGGCTTGTTCCCTCGGTCCTAGTCCCTTTCAAAATGCCTTATTTTCCAGTCCCTGGCGTTCAAAGAGCTGTGAACCAAGATTTGTGTGTGCAGGGATCAGGATTAAAAGCTCCTAGAGCGGAGGACATCACTTTCAGAATCTCAGATGGAACCGCAAAAAGGTATAGACCAGTGCTGTCCCAGAGAACTAGGTGATCCACATATCTAATTTAAAAATTTCGAATAGGCACATAAAAAGTAAAAACGTAACGATAACATCTTAGTTAACCCAATATATCCAAAATAATCCCTTATTATTGTAGTTTCCAAAATCCTAGAGCATGTTTCAGTTAGAGCTGTCCATATTTCACATGGTCAGAAGCCACCTGTGGCTAGTGCTCCCTTGTCGGAGCGCACAGGTAGTCTAGCAGGAGCTCAGCACACATTCAGTCTAATTCTTGATTCTCCTGTGTGCCCAGCTCTGGGCAATATGAGGGTCATAAGTGGGATGAGGAGCCACACAATACAGAGACTTAACAGGTAAAATACTAATTTTGTCAGACCGTGAAATAGGTGCTGTGGGTAAGTAGAAAGATCCATTTTGTTAAGGAAAGCACTTTCGGCTGTACTGTTGATTCGCGAACATTAATTCAGCTTAATGAAGTGGGATGATAGTATGTTGAAGAAAGGGCTCAAGTTTGTTCTCCAGGTTGTCTAGAGGTGACTGAATAACAAAAGCAACATTCTTACTTTCTTCTCTCATCATCCTCCTAGACCCAAGGGACTGAGATGAACTTGGACGTGTTCTGTCCTGGGAAAATCACCTAGGATCCCTGCAATTAAGTACGTCCTTTTAGGAAGTTTCCATTTACCAGGTACACATAACTAGGGTTGTGAAAGAAATTAGGAGTAATTGTATTCAAATGTCTCTGGGATGAATTCCTGCTCCTGTCAAAGAGATAATTAAAAAATGACTAGAATAGCCCTGCATGGTGTGAATATAATAGATGTTTGCTATGGATAGAGTTGGAAGGTGCTAGCTAGCAGTCAGTGGTGGGCGGGGCAAGGATTACAATGATGGGGGATCATGGCGAAGGGATGCTTAGAGCAAGGATTAGGTGAGCATGAAACACTTAACGTGATAGGCTATTTGGAAAGCACTGAAAAAACCATAGGTCAGGTCAGGTCTCTTCTTTGAATTACAAGGTCAACACTCCTAACCCCACCCACATGGCATAAATGTATGTAGCTCCCAAAAAGGCATCAGAAGAGTGATTTAAAGTTTAAGCCAATAAGGGTAGTGGGGGCAAGACTGGGGAGAGGTGGCATAGGAGTGACAAATTGGATCTTGGTTTCATCACTGAACTGTGATCTTGGATAAATTACTGAACTTCTCAGTTTTGCATTCATAAAATAGAGTCAACATCTCCTTCGGAGCTGCATTAAGGATCAATCAAGATGACATGTAACACGCTTAGAAGACTGCTCCCCTAAACAGGTGCAAGTGTTTAATGAATGTGAGTCCCCTAACCCCTGCTTATCCATTCAGTCAACATTTATTGAGGCATTTCTCTGTAAAGGTACCTTTGGGGAGACCAAGATGAATAGGACAGGCTTTACTGTGAGTTCATTTCTAAGATGCTTTTTATCTCTAACATTTTATGACCTTATGAAAATGGAAGGACAAAAAGATCATGGTGACTGCAGTTCCATTATCATTTCACATTTTCCAATTACTTTACTTCTTAGTTGTGCTTTTGAATCAACTTTATTCCACCTCTTTCTCCCTTTTTACTTTCTTCTCTTCCCCTTCCTGGAATGTCAACCATCGTTCTTATTTATTTATGAGAGAGGGGAAGGGAGGGAGAAAGAGATGGAGAGAAATATCGATGCAAGAGAGACCATACCTACAACCCAGGCATGTATGTGCCTGGCAACCTTTCTGTTTGTGGACAACACTGAACCAACTGAGCCACACCTCCTGGGGCTCAACCATCTAATTTACCTTTCATCCTTTTCTGCTACTTAGTCCTTAAAAAATGCAAGTCCCAAATCACTTTATCACTAGTTAACTGTCTTTAAATTCCTCTAAGAGTTTGAAAGGACAAAGGGGAAAGGAGAAAGATTAAAAAACCAAATACCCAGCGGAACAGATTTCATAAACAATCTAAAACCTAGTGTACTTATTCACCATAAATGCCATGAAGCTTTTAAAACATTTACCCCTGTAGTCTAGGCCTTGAATTATGAGAAAAACATTTATGGATTTTAGAAGTTTCCTTATGAGCTTACTGTGAGTCTTCTGGGGGATTAAAAAAAAATAATAGAAAATTACTGTTGCCTGGTTATTTGGCTCTGAAGAGAAATGGAGAAATAATGCTCATGTCCCAGTTTAAATGAATTCACGTAGAGTAGGCATGACAGCAATCCCTCAGCAAATATGCTGTCACATCTGGCTTTTGAAATGTCAATATAGATTCTAGAATCCTAGACTTGGAGAGGACCTTTAGAGAGCATTTGATCTTTCATAGAGAAAGAATGACATTTAAACCATAGAATCTCCCCAATTTCTGAAGACCATCAGAGAAAAACACTTTATCCATGCTTATCCCTGGATTTATTTTCTATTTGCAGAAAGCTAGTTCTCCCCATTTTGAATTTTGGCCAGTCTTATAAAATCTTTAAAAACATATTGTATTCTGCAAGCTAATTTCTTCCTCTTTGGTCTCTGAAGAGTCAGAAAATACCTTGCCAACCATTATGCAACTTTTATAAAGGTAATTTTGGTAAATATCCCTTCTGCCTCTCCTGGGATCAACCCATGAGCTTTACTTTTCAACTACATTTTTCTGTTGGTTTTAACATTTTTCCTCTAGCCTTTGGAAGTCTTTTTCGAATTAGGACCTGGAACACAGCAATTCTGACTCTCAGCAGGGGCAAACCAGGTTATCTTCTACATTTTATATTTCTGTAGAGGTATTTAATTCTTACTGTGTTTGCTGCATCTCAGTGTCATTCCCTTCTTCCTCTGTGGGCTGTCCTATTTGCAGTCTTACTCTGTGTTATCACTTGGTGGTACTCACTTAATAATTATGTGCTTTCTAGCCTATTTTTCCAGATGATTGAAAATAAGCTTTTTTGAACACTTATACAGGCTAGACACAGTGCTAAACTCTTATTTGCATTACTTCATTTAATTCATTCAGCCCATTTTATAGGTGAAGAAAACTGAGGCTCAGATAGGTTAAAGAATTTATTCAAGACCTTATACCTCAGAAGTGGTAGAGTCGGGATTTGAATCTTGGCAGTCTTACACCAGTGTCTACATCCTTATTTGTCTAATTATAAGTTCATATTATTTGGGTAGTAGGATCTCAAACCAATAAAGTTTGGGAGGACTCTTAAAAACTTGAGGGAGGGGAATAATGGTGGAAAGAAGGGGAAAGGGATCAGTCAAAAAACTGATGTATGAATGACCCTGCACATAGACAACTGTGTGGAGACTGACTGTGGGAGAGGGGGGTGGGCTGGGCAGAGGAGGGCAAAGGGGAAAAAATTGGGACAACTTTAATATAATAAAAATAATAAAAAAAGGTTAAAAACAAAACAAAATCCGAGGAAGTCTGGGCTAGGGTTACTAGACTTAGCAAATAAAAAGATGGGATACTCAGTTAAATGTGAATTTTATGTAAACAACGAATAACTTATTAGTATGTCTTATGCAATATTTGGGAGACACTTAATGCTAAAAATTATTTGTTCTTTATATGAAATTCATATTTTACTGGGCATTCTGTATTTGGCAACCCTAAGCAGGGCATCTTTTTAGAGTAAAGACTGGGACTTTTTCACTGAATTGATATCACAATCAATTTTGGGTCAGTTGAAAGTATCTCTGTGCTTTGGAGCAGGACTGCAGTGGTGTATGGATTCTTTAAAATTATAACTCTCTATAGCACCTACCAAGAACTATGCCATGTTTACAAATTAATTTTTATTATTTCTACATTGATAATAGGGATATATATTCATCTGAATATATTTTTAGGGCAATCTTGTGCTTAACTGAATCGGCAGGGATATTTTATCTCTTAAATCACCCATTCTAATATTAGCTATTGCTGAATTTCACTTTGATAAAAATGTAAATACAAAGATTCATTTAGCAAGACTGAAAATAAAACTAAGACATGAGTTCACACCTGTGGTGTTATCCAAAACAACTCCACTAGCTATTAACTCAAGGCAATTAATCCAGCATATTATTCATTTATAAAGTAATTAATATAACAAGAATCAGTTTTCAGTTACAAAGGGGATCATTGAACCCTCAGGGCTCTTTGAAACTAGAATTAGTTTGATTGACCGCCTGTTTACATAAAACTAGAAATAAAAAGGAATAGAAATACAAATAGAAAATGATTGACTATTACCACTTTTATAAGAAAACAACAGAAACAGTGGCTAGACCCCTACTGCATAGAACTAAAGGAGTAGTGGTTAAGTTTATAGACACAGAGTAGCCACTAGCCAAGATACAGACTGTCCCTCACTTATGATTCTTTGACTTTCTGATGGTCATAATGTCAAATTTTATTATTAAATAGCTTTTTGTTAGATGATTTTGCTCAACTGTAGGCTAATGTAAGTGTTCTGAGCATGTTAAGGTAGGCTATGCTAAGCTATAATGATCAGTAGTTTTGATGTATTAAATATATTTTCAACTTACTATTTAACAATTTAAAAAAATCCTCGTCTGAGGATACATTTATTAATTTTAGAGAAAGGGAGAGAGAGAGAGAGAACATTAATCAGTTGCCTCCTACATGTGTCCCGACCAGGGACCGAACCCTCAACTTAGGTATATGCCCTGATGGGGAATTGAACCTGCAACCTTTCAGTGCATGGGAAGATGCCCCAACCAACTGAGCCACACTGGCCAGGGCAACTTAATGGTATTTTCAACTTATGATGGGTTTATTGGGACGAAACCCCATCATAAGTTGAGGAGCATCTGTACATTTTATCCTCAAACTGAAATAAGTTAATAAATATGATGATCTTATTTTCACTATTTATTCTCTACAAATGATAAACTTACCAGTTTTGAAAGACAGACCCATAGAAACTGTAACCAAGCATTTATAAAACATCTTTTTTTTGGATCAATATACAGTAAGTCCTCACCATTGTTGATAGGTTCTGTGACTTTTAAGTCAAACGATGTATAATCAGACCAATTTTATGACAGGCTGATTGATATAAACAAGAGTTAAGTCCCTGTGGTATCTTATCAATGTTATAACAAAACTATGTTGAATGAAACGATGTTATCTGAGGACCTGTTTATTGCTAAAATGCTTTCATTGATTTTTTTTCTCCCTCAACTTAATATGATTATAGATCCCTCCAAATTTATTTTATTTCAGTCACATAAAAATTATTAATAACTTTGGCTTCCTTGCAAACATTCTGTCCTTATATAAAAATGTGATCAAAAACATACTGAATATAAATCACTTCTCAAAGTTTAATGAGTGAGAAACATTCAACCAAGGTGACTTTTCCTTGGAAAATTCTACAAAAACTGAATTTTATAAACAGTTACTTATTTTGATAGAAGTTCCATTTATAAATAGCAGCCATGACTTTACTGCCTACAAAATTGCAGGCTGTCACATTTTGTGTTTAGAATTCAAATGTTAAGATTGGATTTTCTAGTAAGTACTAAAGAAAGTCACACAGACAGATTGGTTAGTTGTCCCAGGCTAAGGAAAACAGCTGATTTCCATGATCTTACTATTCAGGCAGGTAGACACCACTGGATTTAAACTAGTGGGTACTACAAAATTTATATTTTTTGTTTAAAGATGAAGCAATGTTAGCATTGAGGGGGGCAGAGGCTGCAGGACTTTACTGAGGCTCTTCTGTGGTCAAAGAGTATCTAGTGCAAGGGACAAGCTATCCAAGGTTGTTAGGAGACTTTCAACATAAGAACCCGAGCAAACGTGCTATTCCAAGAGACTGAGATATCCTTGTTACTTACTCAATCGTAGTGTCGTGTTCACTAAGGTCTAGGCAGCAAGCCTCAGAGTAGAGGGAGCAGACAAATATGTAAATCAGGGATGGTGGATGTGACATGTTGCTCCTAACAAGTGGTTAATGGCACTGGAGTGGGAGGAGGGCGAGTGTTGGTCTTGGGAGACTGACTACCTTCCGTGAGGACTTCGGAGCATATTCAAATCCACCACTCCCAGGAACACCTGGCTGCCTGCGCAAAATGTGGTCAGGACCAGTGCTTTGAGATTCTAGACCCAAGTTAGAAAAGAGAAGGGCAACATTTGAATTAAGAGGAATTAACATTTTGTTTCTTCCTGGGCAGGCAGAAAGCTCCCCAAACTTGCTACTTATGAGGAAGTTGGCCCAGCTGGGGCCATTTCATAAACTAGGAATCTGAGCATGGGACCAAAGAAGTGGTGGGGATCTGTCCCAGAAAGTAGCATTCAATTTTCACTGAGCAAAGGGGTGTAGAGTGGGTTTTTGGGTGGGGCAAGGAAGGAGAAGATAATAACTAGGCCAAATCCTAAGCCAGAGCTTGCCATGGAGAACACAAATGTGCTTACTCGCACCTTGACTCCAGGGAGCTGTCCTCTACTTAACAGTTTGGTACACAGCTAAAGGGCTATACAAGTTGTCCCCACTGCTGATTCCTATTCCAGGATATAAGAAAACCTTTCTTTCATGTTTGCTCTCCCCCTTCCCAAATCTCCCAGTGACTCAAACTTTCCCTGATCAGTAATGAGAAAACATCAGAACAGATTTTGATGCAGCCGCTTCAACCCAGGGACTTGGGCGTGAACTCGGACTTGCACCCACACAGCTGTCTCTGGGGACTGAGTATTCAGTCTGACGCCTGTGTGGCTGCCTGGAGCCCTGGACTTAAAAACAGATCTGTCACTACACCAGACAAACTCCCAGCACAAGTCATATACCTTAAGATTGGGAACGCTTTTGGACGGCCCTCCCTTCTCTTCCAGAGAACTTTCACTATAGAATCGCCACAACAATAAAAAGACACGACCTCAAGGAACAGAGTTTGCCAAGCAGGTACCTTAATGGCTAACAGATATAATGATCCCACTTCAGCAGCTATTAAGACACTTGAGTTATTTGTTCCTGTCTTCTTGATGCTGACTGGAACCAACGAACAGATTGAGAGGGGGGAAAAAAACCCCCAAATCACAGAATAGGTGAAAGTTATAAAAAGAATTGTGTTGATGACCAAACTCTGGCTCTGGCAATGCAGTCAGAAACCACCACTTTAAACCCTAGGGCAACGAGGGTAGTGTGTATAGAAAAGCTTGCAAAATCTAGCACCCGTTCTTTCTTACGAGGGTTCAAGAAGTGCACCTCTAAGATAACTCATGCCTGCCCTGACAAAAACCCCAGGAAAGCCAAACGTGCTGCAGCTGCTCCCCACAGCTCTCCTGGCAAACTTATAAACACACATTGGCTCGGCTGTGAGCTCAGCCACAGGCATCTCCCACCTCCAAGGCAGGGGCGAGGAATGTGGACAGCGTTTTTCCCAAATAAGGGAAATTGAACCATCTACAGGCAACCCCCTCTACTTCTCCCACGCCTTAATGAGAGCATCCTTAATTAAGCCAGCTTCAAAGGACTTGAAATCATGCCTGGAGGTCAAAGGTCAAACCCACGGTTTACAAATCTTAACAGAAGTTACGTACCCTACTTACCTGAATAAAACCCCAAAATCGTCAATCCCTGCCCTCCCTTCCTAGGGGAATAGATTTAAGTCCATTTCTTCTTTTTTCACCACAGTACGTGGAAGACAGTCAAAGAAGGTGGTATGAGAGGGAGGAGCATCCTGGTTCATCATTAAAAAATAAAGATCTCTTTCTGTAAGTGTCATCTGAGGTTGTATAAAAATTCTGTTTCAATTCTCCTCAGTGTCTGCCTCCAAGGGCTCATCTTCTAAGCCAAAGCTCAGCTTGTCAGCTAGCCCCTCAAACTGCTTGCCCAGACTGCCTGCAGAGTCCACGAACATGTTAGGGATGTCTTTGCCAAAGTAAATCTTGCTATTGGAAGCAATGGCCTTGTACTTCATCAGCTGCAGATATTCAGGGGTCAGCTTCAGCTGTAAAAAAAGTAGAAAGTAAAGACTTAGGTGGAGCCAGATTAGAGAAAACTATGGGTGGCACCCTTCACTTGTCATAAGGAGAGGGTCTCCGTCAAAGACATATGCTCTCTCTGCTTTTCCTGGTCTCACTGTTATATTAGTAATGGGGTCGTCGTCGGCAGCCGTCCGTCTCGAGAGACGATGGTGTAGCTTCTTAAGAGTGATGGGGTAACCGCTTCTCTAAGAGACAGTACTCTCAGATCTTCAAGGCCAGAGCTGCAAGAGTTTTGGGAGTTTCCATGTTGAACACAAACATTACACTTCCATCAAAGCACTTCTAAGGAAAAGGGAAGTACCTGCCCCACACAGTGCAGGAATCACTTCTGGGCACGTGGTGGTCTTCCAACACCAGGAAATCTCCAATAATATCAGCCTAAACCCAAATATACACTCTTTAACAGGCAGTACTGAGCATTTACCTTATTTGCTTCGGCGATTTTCATAGCAGTGTAGCACTCAGCATCAGCCTTTGCCTTCTCCCGGGCCAGGAACGCAGCATCTGAGGGGCAGAATGCAGTGAACTGCAGTGCAGAGGCTACCAGAGACTGCGTCTGGGCCCTGCAACTCTCCCTGGCCTCGGGCAGACTGCTTTCCCCCTGTGCTTTGGTTTCCTATTCTGGGCGACGGGAACAAGTGCTTTGACAGCATCTCTATTGGGGAGACTAGTCATGAGGAAGTGTGTCGCTGTGCCCAACATCTTTTTTCTTTCTTTCTGAATATGAAAGTCTATTTCTTTTCCCTCGGAACGCCCTATCTCTTTGGAGGAAAAGGATCGACTTTCAGGCTAAATGCTACCAGAAGTACTATCACCTCTACAGACATGTTAAATCTATACTTGCACATAACTATCAGATATACTTAAGCTACCTTGCACAAGGTGTGTAAATAGAGAAGTGGTTTAGTTAAATCACCAACACCTTATTTGACGGCATTCTCGAGAAAAGCACTGTGGCCCAGAACCACTTCCTGTCCTGCACTCTTATTTCCTTTGTAGCTCCGTGACTGGGGAGGGCCCTGCCTCAACCTCCCGTTTCAGGGCTTCCCACCTCATCCCTCCTGTGCCACACAGCAAAAGCAAGGGATGCCCAACGACGGATCTGATTGCAGCCAGAGGCAGATCGACTCTAACACCAAATACCATACGCATAAAATAGTTTAGCCCCTCTCCAACTTTGTTTTCCTTTTCTTTCCATCAGTCATTTCAAGGAGGTTCTAATTAACAGTGGTTAAGCTGGCACAATTCTAAGAGTTACAAGCCATGGTCCAGACTAACACCTGTTTGAATTGAGACCTGTTTCAACTTTTACTATGCAAGTAATATACTTTCTCCATCTGCTGAGAGTAGCTTCCTGTCAAGTTGATGCACCATTTTTGATATATACTTCCTTGCGCTGGGAATGAGGCCAGTCTCATGTGAGTAGTATCTGTAGCAAAAGGCCTGGGAAGAAAGGTCGGTCTGTGGGTGGGTTCTTACTGCACACCCTCAGCGTGACCCTGGGTGGAAGGAGCCTGCAGTCTGGCTGGTGTTCTTGCTGCATGAGGTTGACTTAACTGGCCTTAGCACCTGATGACATGTATTTATAAGAAATAAGTCTGTTGTTTTGCTAAGAGTTCCCTAATGAGAAGCTGTTGATTTATAAAATCATTTTTTTTTGTTGTTGTTGTTGAGGGGGAGGGAGGGAGAAAGAGAGGGAGAGAAAAATCAGTGTGTGGTTGCCTCTCCCATACCCCTAACTGGGGACCTGGCCTGCAACCCAGGCACGTGTCCTGACTAGGAATCCAACCGGCACCCTTTTGGTTCGCAGGTCAGCACTCAATCCACTGAGCCACACCGGCCGGGGCTGATTTGTAAAATATTAATTGGCTCCTCAATAAGCCCCTGCAAAGCCTGGAAGGCTCCATAATGTGTATAACTGGACACAGCACTTTGTAGCCTGAAGCCAGGCCTTGGGGTCCCCTTTCTGTCCTAGAATTTGCTTGATACTTATATACCATATGAAGGAAAAGCTGGGTGGTGGGAATGAGGCGAGGGCTGAGGAGCAGGGAACTGAAGGTGAATGATATTCAGAAAAACCAGCAAAGGAACACTTCTCTCCATCCCAGTGTTGTTGGTGTTGAAAGGGTGTCTTCTTCACAACTGGCTTAACATCTACAGAGTCCCTGAGGACAGACTCGGAGGCCGAAGCTATGGTGTTCGCCGACTTCCAAGGAAGGCGTAGAGAGGGAGAGAGCTGCTGTGTTGGCCTACTTTTTAGTTTACTTCCAATGCGAGACTGTGAGCTCCAAGAGCGCAGGGACTGTGCGATGGACGTCCCTTTTTCTTATGCCTAATGGCACGCAGATGACATTTGTTGAATGAATGAATGCTCTCTGAAGTGGAAAATTAATGCCAAAGCTCCCTCAAAGTGAAAGCAAAGAGAAAAAGTGATGTTCCAAAGAAATCAAGAGACCTTAGAACAGAGGTTAGAGTAAAAGAAATGGCTTTCTCACCTCCTTGCCACAGAGTGGGGTCTGAGGAAAATTCAGGCGTTAATTTCACTACTGCTTACCTTCAATTTCTGAAATCCTCTTCTCAGTCTCCTTTTCCATCACCTTCTGTCCATAGGTGATTTCAGCAACCTGAGCCACTTTTTCTGCCTCTACATTAACAAAGTTGAGAAAAGGTTTAGAGCTCTGATATTTCAAGAGTCTGACTCAGTTTCACCTTTCACCTGATCAGAGGCCCTGTTGCATGTGTGGGTCAGCTCAGATGCGGTCCCAGAGGACAACCATGAAGGCACACATGGCAGAGATGGATGCACCAGTGAGCAGACATCAGCGTAAGACAGTAACTGGGAAGATGTGGGCCCAAGGGAGGAGGGTCAGTACTCTGAGGAGAGCAAGGAACAAACCCTAACCTCTCTCTTAAATCACAAGGGTGTTTCTCTTAAAGGAATATTTGAAGGAATAAGGTAGTCCCTAAAAAGTTTTTCCTGCCTCTTCACTTTAGGAAGTAGTCAGGTCTGTTGCTGACTGTCTAGTGCAGTGGTTAGGGACCAAGTTCCGGAGCAGTGTCCCAGCACTTCGCTTGCCATATGACCTTGGGCCCGTTGACTCTCTGTGCTCCAGCTGAGTAAAGTGAGGTTAAGTTAAGTGCCTCCCTCACCTGCTGCTTGTAAGGGGTGAGAGAAGTTACATGTAAGTGCTTAGAAAAGTACATGGCTCATAGCAGGTGCTCAATAATTGGTAGCCATTATCATTATGAGTTAATAGTAGGGGCACCTTTCATTTAAGAGATATGTGGAAACTCAAAACTTATTGCCATCGGCCACAAACTGACAATGTCAGCTTTGCTTCCGGGAATATAAAAGCCACTCCTACAGGTGGCAAGGGTCTGTAGGACAATGTGGTCTAACTGTGCCTGAGGGTTCCTTGGCTTTTCCTACCACCCCCAGTCCTTCTGCCCTGAAACGGGACCAGAGAACCACATCCAGACCAATGAGGGCCTTCTTCCGCTCTGTCTCAGCTTCTTTTTCTACCACCTTCTGCTTCTGGGCTGCAATGAGCAGCTTTGTCTTCTCGCTTTCCCTGAAGGGGAAAAAAATAAGCAGTTGTGAGGTCACTATGGAAAAGGTTCTGAAGAACTTCACTATCCCCTGGAGAAGCCAAACTCTTCTTTTGAAAAGAGGCAAAATCTTATTTCTTATTCTCTCCTGGTAGGTGATTCAATGTCCTGGGTAAAAGCAGATCTGTTGCAGACATGGCTCACCTCCTCCTCCTCCAAAATAACTCAATAGTGGGAAATAGAGCATAATTTACTTTAGTAAAATGCACCTGCCTGCCCACTGCATCGTCTCTCCCTCCTATGTTCTTTGGCATGAACCATGAAGCACAGACAAGGCCCTCTGGCCCCTTTAAAAGCATCACTGCTCAAGAGGGCTTCTCCGGGGCTCTCAATCACACAGAGAGAGTCCAGGTGATAGTCCTGGCACGCCTGCTCCTTCCTACAGTGCAATGAGCTGTGACAAATCTTCAGGACAGGGAATAAGAGCCGGGCACAGCTTCAGTTAACCCTGGGGTGGGATGAGGTGGGAGAGAGTGGTGGCCACAGCTCAGGCAGTGGATACTCACATCAACTCATAGTTCCTGCGGATCGTCTCAGGTATATTGGGCTTTGTCACCCGAACAGCCTGCAGAAGGATAAAAGTAGCACCTGACGGGAGAGTGAGGGTGGTGAGGGACCTAAGCAGCTCCCCTTGGTCCTTGATCCTCCTGCACAGAAAGGGACGGGTGCACCTTCATCGGGGACACTCCCGTGGTGCCAATGCTTACTTGGATCACAAGCCCAGGGGCCATGGAGGTCAGATCCTGTTGCAAAGCCAGTTTGAGATTTTCATCAATCTGATCTGGAATTAAGAAAGATAGGAAAAGGGGTTGCCACACTTTCTAGGCAGGTCGAGGGAAGTATGCAGGTAGAGTTGAAGCTAAAATACCAGCTCAAGAATGCGCAGGGAAAAGACTTCCCCAGGCAATGTGCTTTTCAGAGCTCAGAAACCTAACGTTCCCCCCAGCGAGACTTTCGGAGCAACATGCCTCCCCAGTCCCTCTACATGGGCTAGACATGAAAGTATCCTTTTCCTGTGGCCTCAACACAGAATCGCCTAGGTCGTTGAAAATAACAACCCTCCCCAAAAGGAAACTGAGCTTTAAAAAAAAAAAAAAGAACAAACAATAATTGTAGCACATTTTGGGGATCAGGCAGCAGCCTTTCTCCAGACAACAGGAGCAACACAGAAGGCAGGCAACCCAGTTTTCATGAAGAAGGCAGATGGAATGGCTATGCTAGAGATTTTGAAAAGAGCCGAACACATTAAAGCTAGTAATTTTAGATGTTTCTAAAAGAAAACCAGATTTTGACGTCAAGGAAGCCCCAAGGAAGACTATTTCCATTAGGAATGCTATCAAATAACACAAGGGAAAAATAAAAATGTACAGTTCTGGAAATGAGCCCGAGTCTTGATGTGCTGTTTGCTTTGGTCCTGATTCCTTTGCCTGGAATTCCCATGGGAGCCATTTCATAGACAAGTGCAGGAAGAACTATTAACTGATTCCCCTTCTAAGCTGTGATCCCAGGACTGCAACACCAGGTTGCCTTTTTTGGCTTGAGATCCTAAGGTCCTGGAAGGGCATCAACGGAAAGACTCCACAAAACCAGGCTGGGACATCTAAGCTCAATCACCTCCCTTACTGTCAGCTGCCATCTGCTTTAAGTGGCCATTCTTGGTCACTTGTGCCCAAACAGGAGCTTCTGAGCAGCAGAAAATCTAACTGCTGCCTTTTATAGATGGCAAAACTGAGGTCCACAGAGGCTGAGATGTGCTCAAGCCAGTTAGTAGCCAAAATAACGAATCTGTTTAATTACTATGTTTTGACTCTTAGGGTTTAAAACGGTACCTTTCCAACTGTCATATGAGTGAGCAAGGGATTTTAATGTTTCCATGTATTGGAGAGAAGCCTCTTAGCACTGAGGCACAAAACCCAAAAGGGTAAGACTTTGTACCTGGTTTAACGAGATGGCAGCTCGAGATAAGCATCACATCTCATGTTTTCTATTTAAACAGGACAGCCAGTAAGCTTTAAGCAAGATGGCCTGTACCCTCTGTCAGTTATTAGTAACAGTCACTTATTAGACCAAATAATATCTGAGTCAAGGCTAGTAACTTTCTAGGAAAATCTGGAAGAAATATTTTGAAAGGTGGTTTATTACCGAAGTAACACTGGTAATAAGTTGTTTATGTTACAGTTATGCTAATGAATGCTGGCTAAGTTATACTGTTAAGTATACACAAAGAAGTTCTTCAGGGAAACTTTTGAACAAGTACTAGATTATATATATATATTTTAATCCTCACCTGAGGATATGCTTTTCTTCCATTGATTTTAAAATTTATTTTATATTTAGAGAGAGGAGAAGGGAGGGAGAAAGAGAGAGAAACATCAATGTGAGAGGAAAACACCGACCAGCTGCCTCTCGTATGTCCTCCAACCAGGGACTAAACCTGTAACCCAGGCATGTGCCCTGACTGAGAATAGAACCAGCAACCTTTCACTTTGTGGGACGATGCCCAACCAACTGAGCCACACTGGTCAGGCTCTTCCATTGATCTGAGAGAGAGAGAGAGAGAGAGAAGAGAGAGAGAGAGAGAGAGAGAGAGAGAGAGAGAGAGAGAGAGAGAGAGAGAGAGAGAGAGAGAGAGATCGGTTGCCTCCTGTACGCATCTGATTGGGTTTGGAACCTGCAACCTAGGTATGTGCCCTGACCGCGACTTGAACCTGCAACCTTCTGATGTATGGGACAACGTCCAGGGCTAGATAATATTTTTATAAAATGGGCAAAGAAGATGCATCACAGTAAGCAGCGATGAGAATTATGCAGTCATGTTGAAAGTCCTGAGAGGAGTGAACTACAAGAGAAAAAAACCTTTGATGGTTAAGGAGTAGGATTAGAGACTCTAGTTTCTCCTTTACAGATGCAAATATATTCTTAGCAAAACAGTACTGCTGGCAAGACTGAACTTTAAAAAAAAAAAACAATTTCAAAGCAAATATATTTTTCCGTTCCTTTGTACCATACAAGAAGCTATACTTTATTAAGCTACTATGTTAATCTCTAAGACAGTAAGAAGTTTTTTTATGCAAAACAACTTCACATTTTAATTTCCTCTTCATGAAAATTAGAGATCTTCTGTCTTTTGTTTCAAATGCTTTGAAATGTTCAATTAATGGTACAAGTTGGTAAACAATGGCTAGATAGAAAACTAATGATATTTTAAAAAATTTTATCTGTTTGAGGTTAAAAAAAATAGCAAATTTACCAAATTTTTTCTAAACACACACTGAATCCAAACCCAATAAAAGAATCTAAACCTTATAGAGTGAATTTAGATTCATTTTCTACCACAGATAATTAACAGTGATTCTTACAGTTTCTCAAATCTGAAACGCAATGCAAAAGGCTGTTTGCTTAATTAAGGTCATTGGCAACATCAAGGATTCCTCCTTCTGTCTGTTCTGAAAAACATTCTCACTCAGGGTCAAATCAATGTCCAGTCCTACTATCAAGAATAGTTGTACTATAGGTTGAAAAATCTATTTACTTTTAGCACTGGCTACTAGAAAGCTGCTAGCAGCAAGTTTATAATAGAACGTTTTATCACAAAAGAGCTATAACAATTATCGAAATGTTTTCTTACTTCGTGGCTAAAGTCAGGCTATGTTGACTTTGACGAGGTATAAAGGCCAAGAAATGTCTACTTAAGCATGTGGATCCTTTTTGTTTGAAGCTTTTTCCTATTCAGCTCTGTAGGTATAGGGTAAACAAACAAACAAAAACCCTGCAAAGGTTCTAGGAACTAAAGTAGCTATGGTCCTTGTCCCGCTTGCAGAACTAAAAGTGAACCGTCCTTCTCCTCAGCCTTTCCTGGGTGCCTTTTGTTCAGTGTGACGTGGTGGAAAGCACACAATGCAAGGGCCAGAAGAGGGAGGTTCGAGCTTTAGCTGTTACCAACTAGCTGTACGACTTCCTTTGCATATCGGTACCCTGATTTCACAATGAGGAGGTTGGGCTGGATAATCTCTGAGTTTCTTCTAGAACCGAGCCTGTCTTTATTTCAGAATGAAGTTCTATTGCAGTCCTCTGATTCAGGCCAGGAGTGAGTCCTCTAGGCCACCGTTACTCCTGTGCCCAAGGCTCAACAACTTGCATGATCTTCCCTTGTCACCAGCATTTTCTAGGAACGCCCTTTTTGGCCCGTTCCTGAGCGCTGGATCCTTCAACACCTCTGTCCAGCAGTACCCTCCTACCTCCTGGGTAGCTTAGAAGTAGATAGTGGGGGAAAGAAAGCAGGTTCCGACCAGAAGAGATTTTCTTACCAAAGAGCTCAATGTAGACCTCCTGCAGTGTATGTACACTGCAGAACTGGTTCAGCTCATGGTGGATCTTGTTGAAGATGAGGGCCTTGTCATAGTCAGCAGTATAGTTCTTCACTATATCATACACTGGGAGGGAAGGAAAGGTTTCAGAATGAGGGAAGGCAGGGCTTAAAACTTGCTCAGACATAGCAGTTCTCCCTTCCTGAGGTGCCGTGACAGACACTGGGATGGCATACTGGGGACAGTATGCTGGTGGTGGAGGTCAACTGGAAAAACGTACCTGCATGTGGGACCAGGAAGTTTACCACTTCAATTCTGTCGAAGTAGATCATCACACCACCACTGTTAGAGGCAGAACGGACAAGAAGTCACTAAGAAGCCCTGGAATACAGCGCAGTCTCCTAGGTGACGACACAATGTGCAACTTAGCAGAAAAGGAGAAGAGTTCATGAGAGGTCAGAGGGCAGCTGGATCTACAAGTAGGAGAGCTTCAGAGCTTACAGCAAGAAGACAATCTCCTGAGAAATCACGCCTCCTAAAAATAATTCTGCAACGAAAGAAGTGCAACTTTTGATATGCCAGTAAGAGTAGATCCTATCTTTGAATCTGCACTGTGTTATGACTCAAATGATTGAAGAGAAAAGACTTAAGGAGGTCGAGGAGTTCTCAGGACCTAAAAGGTCACTGTGGGATTTTATGGACAGTGTTTCTCACTTTGGCTTCACCATCACTTTAGCTCAGCACTTGCCCTTTCCTCCCAATAGTCATTATACAAAAATTTCAAAGGCACAGAACAGTTAAACTAAAACCACACTGAAATTTAAGTTGTTAACATTTTTACCTTATTAATCTTTTTGTTGTTGTTGTTGAACACTTCAAAATAAGTTACAGTCAGGATACTTTACCCTTTAACACTTCAGCAACACTACTATTCTCCTACATAGTAACAAAACCATTTCCTAACCTAAGAAAATCATCAAGAATTCTTTAACATTATCTAACTCTCAGTCACTCAAATTTACTCAGTGATTCCTATTATAGACTGAATTGTGTCCCTCCCAAAACCGTATGTTGAAACTCTAACCCCCAAAGTGACTATATTTGGAGATAGTGCCCTTAAGGAAGTAATTAAGGTTAAATGAGGTCATAAGGGTCAGGCCCTAACTGATTAGACTCGTTAAAAAAAAAAAAAAAAGGAAAAGACTCCAGACATCACTTTCTCCTCTAGTGCACAGAAAAAAGGCCACGTGAGGACACAGAGAGGTAGCCATCTGCAAGCCAGAAAGAGGCTTCCCCAGACACCCACCCTGCTGGCACCTTGATCTTGGACTTTGAGCTTCTCTAACTGTGAGAATATAAATTTCTATTGTTTAAGCCTCCCAGTTATGGCAGCCCTAACCGACTAACACAATTTCATCAAGTCTTTTATAGCTGTTGTTTTTGGACCAGGTTCTAATTAAGGCTCACCTTGCATTTGTTTGTCTTTTAAGTCTCCTTTTCACCCCCATGCTCCTCCAAATAAGATTGTGCAGAGATCAGACCTGCTATCCTGTGGGGTGTCCCAATTCTGGATCTGCCCAAATGTTTCCTGTGGTGTTTGTTGCTCTACCCCAGTTTAGACCTTCGTTACTTTTCAGCGGGACCACTATAGTGATGTCATCTTTGGATTTCCAACCCCTAAGCCCCCCACCCCCATTAAGACATTTTCTATAGTTAGTTATGCTAAAGCTATCTTCCTCTATCAAGTCATTTATCTGCTAAAAGCCTTTAGAGGATCCTCACTTCTAACAGAAGAAGTCCAAACTTCTCATGGCTTTTGAGGCCCTTCCAAACCTAACTTCCGTGATTTTCTCTACTGCACTCCACCACCCAGTGGCATCAGAACACAGGGAGCTCGTGGTCAGGAAACTTGGTAAAACCAAGGGGTGCTTCCCTTTTCACTGTGTCTTACTGCAGCCGGCCCAGTAGCCCTTCCTCTTATTTGGGCTTAACAGTTTTATTCCAGGCACCTTACCTAGTCCCACAAGGCACATTCTTCACCTCATCTGTCTGCAGTGTGGTCTGGAAACAGAGGAGACATAAAGTGCTGTAAGATAGGCAGTGACAAATAAAGTAACTTAGTTTTGAAATTCTAAACGGCCTTGTCCTTGAACACCTCTTTGGGTTGAGCTTTGTCTTTGTTAAACATGAATAACCCTCCATATCTTCCTGAGTTACCGGGTGTGACACTAACCAAAGGTACTTTGCCAGCTTCCACTGCAAGTGAACCACAATATGAATGAGCTGGGTAACAGGTTTAGTGAAAGAGACCCTGGACTAGGAATCCTAAGATCTGTTTATTTCTACCTCTTCCATTCACTGGTCTTGAAACAGATTCTTTACTTGAACCCATCTGAGCCTACAAGACCTGCTCACCCCATTCTCAGGATTACTGTGAGATCCAAGTGAGGTAATGTCCATGAGTGCACTTTGCAAACCATAAAGCCGAGCACATGCAGAAGAAACTTACTAGGAAAACGCTGATGAGTATCCCAGGATATTGGACATACTTCAAAGACATCTAGTCTAATTTAGCTAGGCTTTAGATCTGTCGTCAGTAATCCTACTTCTATTTTAGGTATCATTTCCCTTCATCACTTTCAACTTCCCTTGCCCTTCCCAAAAATTATGTTCACATCTCTGAAATTCAAATAAGAACCAACAAAATTATCATATTTTATTTCCATCTATCTTGGCAGCCTGTGATTTAAACACACATACACCCTACTTTTCCTTCTATACATTCAAAACAGATTAGTCTCTGGCTTTGTCGTGAAGCGAAGAAATACCTTGCAGTTAGGGCTGACAGACCAAGGCAAGAACTCCATTCAATTACCTCAACAATCAAGTAAAGCTCCAGAGTTAATGGCCCATGGAGCCTCATTCTTTATATATAAAACTTATTCTTAAATGATTCCTTGAAAAGGCATTATACTCCTCCAATGGCTAAATAATTCCAAATCATGCATTAGTCAACACCCCGAATCTGCAGTTGTCCAGCCCTACCACAGCAGCCAAGTATACCTGCACAGACTTGTACGATGTGATGAAAGGGAGCATGAGATGGAAACCAGGGCCGCTGGTGGAAGTCAGCAGGGCACCGCCTCTGCAGAGAAGACAGCGGCAGGTTCAGTTTAACAGGAGGCACCTTTCACATTGATACTCTTTGGGCCAACTTTCCCTTCTGCCCCATAAATGTTTAATATAGAGTGACAAGTGCCAGAGCCACGTCCACAGATCCCTTTCTTCCTCCCAGCTAAACCTAATATTCTAGGAAGTCTACTGCTATAGCATAAAACCATTATTCATGCTTTTGCAGTGAGGAAAAGAGGCTAAATGGAACAAAGACAGCAGAATCCCCAGCTATCCTTGAAAGGAAGTCTTTTTTACTTTGTTGTATCCGTTGAACTTGGGGCAATCCATTTGGGCACTTAAATCCAGTAATACAGTTATCAATGAGCTGCACTAATGCTGGATTCCAGTGACATCAACACCAGAAGAATAATTTTAAGTACACTTTACAAATCATTTTAATATATTTTTTGGCAGTAGTGTTACCTTTCCAATCAAGTTGTATGTAAATGATAATAAGAAGCCTTTTTGGGGGACACATTTACAGAAGGTAGGGAGAAATAATTAAAGAGGCATGGGAAATCCTACCAGACTTTCAAAATTTTCTAGTGGCAATCCAGAATAAGCATTGTAAGGCACATAATAAGACGGGATCATAAAGACTTAAAGCAAAAACTTGGTTATGGAAGTTACTAAAAGGAAAGTAACCCAAGACTTTTAAGCGCTTCTTTGCTTTACATGATAAAGATCCTTAAAAAAAAAAAGAGCTATAAAATAAAGTGATGTATGAGCTCGTTTATTGTAAGAATAATTATCCTAGGGTTTGCCTTGATTGATATAAATCAATCATTTTTCCTGAAATGTTGATTTTAGAGAGTAAGTTCAAATTCACAGGGCAGGCTATCTTCTCAAGTTGCCACTAAGAACTGGTACTCATTAGAGGTAACCTTGTGGCACCAAGATGAGTAGAGGGATATAGGAAAGAAGTGTTTCAGAGATAATCTGCAAGGAGCACTGACTGCCATTAGGTTTTGTCTCTAAATCTCTATATACATTTATCAATCACCATCCATCAACTCAGATGGCTAAATTTATATTTACATTTATGTGTGTGTGTGTGTGTGTGTGTCACACACACACATGCATTCCCTGTCCTCATGCTCGCTAACACAAAAGCTCAACCTAAAACTCTTCCATGTTCAATATAATATAAACAAAGATATTCAGTAGAATCTGCTAGACAGTGACTAGGAAAGAGTCATTTACCAGGAAGCTGTAGGCTTCTCCCTGTCTCTGCCTTACCTGTAATATACCCCAATATGTCCCTCTTCTATCTTGTGCACAGCTGAGAAGAGAGAGGCACAAAAGAAACTGGCAGCCACAGCCACAACTGCTCCCAACTGAGCCATCAGCGAACCTGTATCCTAGGGAAAAAGATATGGGAAGACGTGTATGGTCTGCTGTGCAGGGGACAAGCTATGACAGCGAGGGCGCCTCCCCGCGCAGAGCTCCCTGGACGTGGCTCCCATCCAGCCTGCTGTAGTGTGGACACGAGGCCAGATCTACAACTCTATCCTTGCTCTCAGTCAACCGTCCCACTCCTTAACTGTGGAATTCTATTCCCCACCTCATCGAAGAGGCAGTGGCTCCAGATATGGCCGTGGCCCAAGGGAGACCCAGTGCCAACGGGGCAGCGTTCAGAACACAGTCTTCTCCTGTGAACACGAATGTGCTGTCCCTGGAGTCACTCGTACCAGTAAAAGGAAAAAAGAGGCAGCTGCGGTGTGTTGGCCCAAATTACAGAGGAAGTCAAATGACAGGCACTTGTGGCACGCAATTCTGGTCAGAGCCTCCCAGTCCTAATTGCCTGCCACTTCAAAGGAAACCATTATTTACTTTCAGATGCTGGAGCGACAGAGGCAGCGTGCGAGCGAACAGAGCTCCAAGGTGGGACTCTCTGGCCTTCTGCCCACGTTCCCAGTTAGCCCTTTGGCCAAAAATGAGAGGGCTCTGAACAAGACCGAAGCCACACTCCCTCCCACACTCCTGTTACTTCGTACCTGACAGGTCCCCAAGCCCACGGTTAGAGAAATGGGTTCCCCAGGGTGGAAAGATTCTGCACTCCTGGGTCCAACTGCCTTCGGACACCAGGATGCGAAAGAGTTGTATTCTAGAGACTCATTCCCTGAACACTGAATGATCTGGAAAAACTCGGGTAACTGACACCTAAGTTCACAGTAAGGCGTGCCTGGGCCAACCCGCGCAGGGCGTGGATTCTGCCTCCCGGGTCTATGAGAAGTCGGGCGCAGACATCTGCGAAGCGCTTATTTCACTGAGGCGGCCTCTAGTTACGGGTTTGTAGCTGCGTCCTTTCTGCACTAGCCCTTCCCTTCCGAGGTAACCCCCGCCCCACCTCGCGCCCTTTCTGAGAGAAGGTCGCGCATCCCAAGAGCTGGGGCTCCAAGAGCCTCTGCTCGGTCCCACTTGGGAGCTAGCGAGAGAAAGAGATTCGGGAGAGAGGAGTTGCTCTCTCACTCTTGAGGGGAATGAGGGAGCGGGGGTGGGGCCCGGGCGGATCGCTGATCAGCGCGGCCAGGAGCCGTAGCTAGGCCCAGTGCACGCACTGAGGGGCGGGGGCCGCGTACCAGGCTGTCCCTCCAGGCGCTCCGTACTCGTCCGAACCCCAGTGCAACAGCAGAAACCGCCACACCTCTCAACCCTCCACTTCCTTCCGGGTCCGTCGCTTTGATGACGCAATTAGTTTACGCGAGAAGACCACACCCCCTTACCGCCTACTTCGTTAGCCCCGCCCCCGCGCCCCGAATGGTCAGTGTCCGCGGGTGGCCGCTAGGGGGCGACCGCGACAAGGTCTGGGTGGTCAGGGATCGGGTCCAGGATTTCAGGGGTGGGAGGGTGGTGCGGAGCGCCTGTGGAGCTACCCCCCAGGGACGACGCGAGTGGTGCTGAGCTTGTCGTTTTCCGATGTTCTGATTTTGGAGATTGCTCCGGATTACCCTCCACGTTAGGTCAACACAGTATTATTTTTTCCTTGGTGCAGGTACCAGCGATTTGCAACAGTTTTTAGCCCTCTGCTCGCCACTGTTGTGTAGCACCGCTCAATGAAACACATCTTTTAAATGTGCAGATTAGCACCGTTACGTCGCTAATCAACAGTCCCTACCTTCAATTGTCCTTCATGCTTTTGCAGGAGCTTTGATCTCTGAGGTCCCCATGGCATCATAAAGTAGATTAAGGTGGAATTATTATTCCAGTTTTAGTGGACAAAATCTAAATTCGGAGAGTTATTAGGAGGGTAACAATGGACGAAAGCCTCCTTGGCGCTTCCTTAACATCGGAAGCCTAATTAACTGCCTTTGTATCTCGTGCCACAGATCACAGGCGCTTGTGCACCTCCTTGTCTCCCTGGCTAGACTCTAAGTTCTCCGAGGGCAGGGACTGCTCTTCCCTTCAGCATGCCGGGTACTTTAGGTGCTCAGTAAATACAGACTGAACAGTGGAACCAGTACCAGGACCCAGGCTTTGTGTGGCCTGCTCTAAGGGCCTCAAGTTATGCACATCCTTCATTGTTCAGCAGCGCCAAATCAGGGCATTTTAAATTCAGCCATTGAAGGTATTTTGTTTGCAGAAGAGGAAGAGTCCACTTACTCATAGCCTTCAGTAAGTGAAAAGCTTTTACATAGGGTGGATGACAAGCTGGTGGTATTAAGATTCAGGACCCAAGAAAAAGGACCCAGGTTCACCAGGCATGGCTGCTTGGGATTCACTTGGGATCACCCTGGGTTTGCTCTGGGTGAGTTTGTGTTGGGAAATTTCAGCTTTACATAGCTGTACCCACACAAATGGGCTGCATGGTGCTGCCTGGGAGCTCTGTGTCCAGCTTCATAAATGAGAGCCTCTCCTCTACCCACCTTGTCCCTGCAAATCCTCCCTACCCCTGAATTGGCCAGTCCCCTGATTGATTCTATCAGAACTTGTTCAGTGATATGACTTAGCCTACATGCTTAATACATGTTTATTTTGTAGTTGAGTGAATGAATAAGAGAAATGGAAATATTGGGGTTTATTGGGCACAAGGAATGGGGCTTAGCCTGAAGCATAAAAGATTTAAATTAGTTGTAATTTAAAAATTTCCTCACTGTTAAACTTGGTAATGAACTATGAGCAGAAGTGGGATTTTGTTCTCCGGATGCTTTTTACCAGGCTTGAGTGGTTTAGTTGTGGGCTGGCCTCTAGGCAGGGGTGGACTGCAATAGATCACGCTCTAACATTTCTGAAAATCCCTCTCTTAAGAGACGTGTGATTGTTATGACTCAGTATCCAAAGTTATCAGGCAGGTAACTCTGTGATGATTCATTTCACAAATGTGCTTAAGAATCCATTAAAAAAAAAAACTTGCAGTATAGTGTCTGAGCACAGATATTCCACAGTTAGTCTGCCTGGATTTAAATCCCCTGTCACCCCCACCTTCCCTCTTATTAGCTATGTGGCCTTGGGAAAATGACTTAATCTATTTGTGCCTCAGTTTCTTCATATGTAAAACGGGGGAAATAATAATAGTATGAACCTTATAAGATTGTTGTTAGGATTAAATGACTGATTAAGAAAAGCACATGCCATATATGGCACATTTTAAGGGTTCATTGTATTAGCTGTTACTGTTTTAAATAGTAAATGGTCTTAATGTGTTCTTACCTGTTTGTGGATTCAGATTATTTATGTGACAGAAGGTGAGAGAAAGATAAACTCAAAGTTATGTGGTATTGATATTTACAATACAGAATAGATATTTATAGTACAGATTTCAAAAAGCATTGTTGAGTCCTGTTATGTACCAAGCCCTATGCCTTTCTCTATTTATATAATATTTAGGTCAGCCCTTTGAGTTCAAATCTATTTTAGAGGAGGAAGTTGAAGCTTAGAGAAGTTAAGGATTGCCCAAGATCACAAAGCTTGTAGATTGCAAAAGCAGAATCCAAAGTCTATTTCTTCATTATAGTAAATGAATTAGAAAATAATGATTCAGCCCTGGCTGGGGAGGCTCAGTGGATTGAGTTCAGCCTGAGAACCTGGGTTGCTGGTTCAATACCTGGTTGGGGCACATCCCCGGTTGGGGGTGTGTGAGAGGCAACCAATTGATGTATCTTCTACACTGGTGTTTCTCTCTCTTTATCCCTTCCTTCCCCTCTCTCTAAAAATAAATAAATAAAATCTTTAAAAAAAATAAAAAGAAAATTATGATTCAGCCTAACACATACACAATTTTGACATTTATTTCACATGTAACCTTTTAGGAATATAGACCAGTGGTCAGAAATTGCGAAGCTTTAAATTGGGCCAGTTCATTTTGCAGTTGTAGATTGAAGCAGGCTCAAAAAAAATAAAAATAAAAATAAAAAAAATCCCCACCCCAGCCATCCACATCTCTCTGTCTCTGGATTGCTGCTGCTTGTTTAGGCCTCTGACAAGCTAAGTAGTGAGAGTGCCACTCCAAAGAGAGAGGATACCCTGTCTTTCATACTTAGAGACCTTTATATTAAATAGCTGGGTTAGCCCCAGAGGAACTAGGTGACTCTTAAATGTTTGGCTCCAGTTCATTTATGTTACATGATGTGCTTTGTCTTCTTGATTTAATGCCTTAAACAGAGACTAGAGGTTGATCCCAGCAAGGTTTCGGTGATCTTGGGGGAAGAGGAGTGAACTATATTGTTCATTATTAAAAGGTTACTTAGAACTTTCCCCTCTTATTTTTAATTGGAAAAACCAGGATTAGTGTCTTTTAACAACAAAAGGATACTTGCTTGGGTCTAGTGATGTTTCCTAGATCGAGTTCTATAAAGAGATCAAAGAGAAATCATGAAAAAGAAAATGGAGTTGGAAGTCAGTTGGAAGTCACCTAAAGATCATTTTGTGATTATGCCTTTTTATAGCTTTATTGAGGTATCATTGGCATACAATAAAACCCATATAAAGTGTACAATTTGATAAGCTTTGACATACATATACATCTGTGAAACCATGACCACCATCAAAATAGTGAACACATGCTTCATGTCCTCAAATTTCCTCATGCCTCTTTGTAATCTCTCCCTTCCACCCCTCTCCATGACTTGTCTCCCATTTCCAACCAACAACTGATCTGCTTATCACCATAAATTAGTTTGCATTTTGTAGAAGTTTATGTAAATGGCATCATATAGTATATACTCTTTTTTAGGGGGATGCAGTTGGCTTTTTTTGTTTTTACTCAGAATAATTATTTGGAGATTCATCCATGTCGATGAGCATATCAATAACTCATTCCTTTTTATTACTGTGTAATATTCAATTGTACAACTATACAACAATTTGTTTACCCATTAATCTGTTGATGAATATATATATATATTGCTGCCTGTGATTTTAATCCAACCCATTTATTTCACTCATGGAGAAAGAGAGGGCAAAAAGGAAGAAGTCTTCATAGAGGGGACTTAGTCAAAGTCCATAGTGCATTTGGGGAATGGTGAGAAAGCAGCCTGCTACCCTGGGAAACTGTGCCAAGAGGCTTGAGAGTCTGAAGTGTGGCCTGGCCAGTTTTACATGGGTGACCATTCTTTTGACATCTCTGAATCTGTAATAATATTAGGAACTGAAAAAAAAAGAGACCGTATAGCATTTTGTCTGCATATATTTATCTACACACCTCTCTCTGTTATTGATAGACTCATTTTTGTCATAGACAAAGAGATACCTTATGCCCTTGGTATGTGAATCTCAGAGGATAAGGAAAAACAATGTTTCATTCTAGCCAGTCTTTTTCCACCTGGATTCTTTTTAAAAAAATTTTTATTTTATAATTATATTTTTAAAAATTAATTTATTGTTCTTCTATTACAGTTGTCCCATTTCCTCCCCATTGCTCTCCCCTGTCCCACCTACCCCATCCCCTCTCCCATAGTCAATCCCCACCCCGTTGTCTGTCATGGATTCTTAAATCTCCTTCCTCCTCTCTCCTCAGGGACCTAGAGTCTTCAGTTACCTCCTTACTCTACCAGTTCTGTAGCTGCAGCCTACAATCTTGGGGAAATTTCTCCATGCCACCCGCACCCCCCCCCCCACCAAGCCCCTCTGTCGAGCCTGTGTAAGCCTCTAGTTCTATCTGATTTGCCTTCTTTCTTTTCAAGCAAAGTTCTTCAAAAAGTCCTGCAAAGTTGCCATCTTTACTTCTTTCCTGTCCATTCCCTTGTTTTCAGTCTTCAGTCCCTTTCTCTGATGCCCTTGATACTGTTCACCTTAATGCTTAAACCTACCCACCCTTGGCCTCCGTGAGTGACCCTGTCACCCCTGGTTTTCCTCCTACTTGTCCAAATGTCCTCTTCGTAGTCTCTAGCAGGAGCTATCCTCATATGTTCCTTGGAACTCTGTCCTTGACCAACTGCTCCTCTTTCTCCACCTTCTCTTTCTAGAAGCTCTCCTGTGCTCAATATTCTAATTATGTGATTGTGGATGACTCTCCCAAATGCATATCAATATCCATGAGTTACAGGCTAGAATAACATCTCTTTGGGTGTTGGAGGGAGATAAATCAAGCATGTCTCAAACTGAACTCTTAGTTTCTTTCTTTCTTTCTTTCTCTCTTTCTCTCTCTCTTTCTTTCTTTCTTTCTTTCTTTCTTTCTTTCTTTCTTTCTTTCTTTCTTTCTTTCTCTTTCTTTCTTTTGTTCTTTCTTTCTTTCAAGATTTTATTTATATTTAGAGAGAGTGGAAGAGAAGAAGAGAGGAAGAGAAACATCAGTGTGGCTGCCTATTGCATGCCCACAACTGGGGACCTGGGCCACCACCCAGGTATGCACCCTGACTGGGAATCAAACAGGTGGCCTTTTGGTTCATAGGCCAACGCTCAATCCACTGAGCCACACCAGCCAGGGCAGAACTTACACTAACTTGTAGTTTCTCTCAAATGTACTCCTCCCTATAAAGGGGTCACCATGCACTCAAGCATCCAAGCTAGACACTCAGCTTCTATCTTAATCTGCCCCATCATTTGTTTTTTAGACTCTAAATTATTCTTTGATCCTGTACCCTCCTTGCTACACATGGTCCTAGTACAGGGCTTTATCACTTTTTACTTGGGTTATTGTAAGAATCTACTATTAGTGATTTCCTTACTCCAGCTTGTATCTTACCCTTAAATCAGCACACCTTGTATTGTGCATTGTGTCCCATGTGACCTTTGTATACTTTTTTGGCTTAAAAACCCAATCATAGGTCCCCAACAGAAAAAACTTCAAATCTCTTAGCTTGTTATAAAAGATCTTAATGTAATCCAGCTTTTATGATACTCTTCTGTTGTTTTTCATGAAAACAACTATTACTCATCCTTTAAGACTCTTCTAAATGCTTCTTCTCTACATTTTCACAGCATATTGTGCATTCTTCTTGCATGGCACTCATTCGAATCTACTAGAGTGGTCTGGTTAGATGTCAGTACTTCTCACAAGAATGTAAGTTCCTGGAGGGAACTTACGTTTTATTAATCTTTGTGTCTCCCACCTCCACCCTGGAGGGTCCAACATAGTTCCTAGCACATAATTGGCAGTTAATAAGTGCTTGGTAAATACAATAATAAATATCACATGACCTTTTAGGATGTAAAAAGTGACTTCAGTTTACATTAACTCATTTCATCCTCATAATAATCCATGAAGATAGTTTCACTATCATCTCATTTTACAAATGAGGACATTAAGTTAGAGGGTGAAGTCACTTCTCAAGGTCATGGACAGATCATCTAACTGTCAATGCAACATTTTCCCCCTTATATTTGTGAATTTGGAAAATGTCAATGTATTAGGGCAGAAATTAGTTTAATAAACATTTATTAAACACCCACGAAGCTATAGGCCACAATCCTAAGTGATGAAAGCATAGAAGAAGAGTGGGAGAGACTGTTAAGGTTCTACAGCAGGGTTTCTCACCCTTTCCACTATTAATATTTTAGGCTGGATAATTCTTTTGTTGTTGTTATGTTATTGTTGAGGGGAAGGGCTGTCCTGTGTGTTGTAGGATATTTAGTAGCAACTCTGGCCTCTATCTCTAGATGCCAGTAGCAACACCCCCCAGCCCTCCTACACACACCCAGTTGTGACAACCAAATAGGCCTCCAGACATTACCGAATGTCCCCTGGGGTGTGTGTGTGTGTGTGTGTGTGTGTGTGAGAGAGAGAGAGAGAGAGAGAGAGAGAGAGAGAGACAAAGTTGCCCCTCAGCTGTGAATCACTTTTGTATAGCAAAGCTTAAACGGAGGGGATTGAGAAGGGGACAGCAAGCTTTCCATGCGTCCCACAGTATGACAGATGTTGTATCAGTGCAGTTCTCTCTGGGCAGAGAGAGTCCGGGGAGGAGAGAATGGAGGGAGAGGTCATGAGTGTGGCTGCATGGAGGCGGAGCCCGGGAGGAGTTCTGGAGGAAGAGGGAAGATGGGGGCTGGTACCCCTGGATGGGGTCCTGGAGAACCTGTGGGGATTAAAAACCACAGGCTATGGGGCTCCCAAGATGGGAGAGGTAGAAACCTTTATGTATGTATTTGGAATGTAGATTTCAGCTTATTCTACTGAATTGAATACCAAAGAGGGAAATGGCTTGTTCTTCAGAAGATCAGATTTGGGGAGAGGCCAGGCTGTAAATCCTGGAGGGGAGGACTTTAATGCCACTTAGAAATCAGGCCTGAAACACCCATAACGTTTGTCAGTCCACGTTTTAGTGTTCTTAAGTAAGTGTGCAGGGTGTGGGGGATGAAATATGGCAGGTATTTGATTTAAAAAGCCTGCACAGATTTAATGTCCTGATAAAATGTATTAAATCTTTTAAGGTTTTAATGAATCTAGTATGTGTTTCATAAATCAAGAACTCTGCTAAGCCGTCTCCTGGTTTAATAAGAGTAAACTAGGAAATTGCTCTGAGCAGAAGCAAAATACATTTATATCACATTGAAAAGTAATAGATTTTTAAGCTGAGGGGGTCTTTCTGGGCCTTTTAAGCTGTTTGCTTATTACATCGCTCCAACTCCTTCAAACATTAAACCCCAGGCAAACCCGTGTTTAACCGTATCAAGATGTGAGCTAGCACAAAGGTAAAAAAGAGTATTTGGAAGAGCAGAAAACAAAGCCAGTATTTCCTTACCCCGAGACCTGGGGCCGAGTTGATTTCTGCACTCAAACCTGGTTTATGTGTACCTAGGCTCAAGGCGGTGGGTTAGAAATCGTTATTTACTTTTTTAGATCTCCTTTCCTAAATTCATCCCCTCCTCCATCTTCACCTCCTCAACACACTTTCTGACTTGGAGTGGTAAGTGCGTAAAACACTTCTTGACTTTTACAGCTGACTGTGGAATGCTTGTTAAGGATGCTGGTCAGACTGTCCAGGGCAAGCATGCAGAACCTTCTTCCCCTTGTCTTACACCCAGGGCTGTGACGTTCATGCTCCAGCCAGGGTGGGGACCTGCTGTGGGTGTAACAGAGGGGTCTCTCTGAGCAGAGCGGGGGTCAGACACCTCTGCCACTCAGCTCCCTTTGTGGATGGCGCAGGTTCTGGGTGAGATGGTGGTTCAGGGCACTGGGGGAGAGGTGTGTTGGGGGAATGAAGGAAGGGGTGGGGGTAGGGCTGGAACATTCCTGTGCATAAAAGCTGGCAGGGCTTGTGAGCTCTGCAGGGGAGGGAGCCAGCCCCATAAAGCTCAGTGTGGAGAAGCCTGTCCAACCTCATTAGCTGTCATGGGCAACAATACTGATCTGGCAATAAAGGCGATTCCAAACCTGTTGGTCATTAATCACCCGCCTGACAGTTGCGAATGGAAGTGGAAAAACCTCATCCCCCTCTGCCCGTCCCCTCCTCCCCTGGCCCAGAGCTGGGGTTTCGAGTTACCTCTCCATATATATGGGGACCGCTGCTGGGGGCTGGTCTCTTCCCCCTTGACTTTCCAAGGGGCTGGCTTCAGCTTGGAGAGGCCACAGGTTGGCCAGCACCTGGCAGACCTGGTTTCCTGCACAGAGACCAGGGAGTGAGAAGGTGAAAGGAGGTGGCCTGAGAGGTCAGCCCTCACTGTGACCCCTGGGATCGAGGGCTATGTCTTGGCAAGCCTCTGGACTTGGGGAAGCTTGTCGTCAGCTCTCCAGCCTGTCTTTCCACACCCTCCCCCTTCTTCCCTGGCACTCCCTTCTCTCCCTCCTTCAGCCACTAAGTGCCAACATATTTCCCTTGATGTTCCTTTCCCTACTCTTCCCACCCCCTAGCCTCCATCCCCTATAAGCAGATCTTGCACTCAGGAAAAGCTTTCATCTTAGTCCTTGATGGCCTACTCTGAATGGAAGGCCGTGTCCTTTCCCAGAGGCACTTGTCAGCCTCATCCCTAACAGGGGCAATTGGTGGATAGTGACATTTGGTGATAATGATGTCTTGTGTGTGGAGGTGCGGTCAGTGGACGGGGTGAAAGAGAGGTCCCGTGGGCCCAGGGGCCCTTGAAGGCACCTCACAGGAAGTGTGGCTTGGTTGCTTGGTCTGCCTCTATGAGTTTTGTATCTAGAGAAAAGAAGGACAGAGGAGGAAAGGTGGTGTGCTAGGGAACATCTACAGACCAGACAAGGTGAGCACTCACCAGCTCTTCAAGTTCTTGGCATGCTCTTCAATGCCCTTGAGCCAGGTTACCTTCAGGAGCAAGGAGGGGCAACTTCTGCACAGTTTCAGAGAATGTGGAGGGAGGAGGGGTGTGAAGAATTAGCCAGGAATCTCTGAACCAGTAGCCTGAATATAACTTATATACTTCTTGGCTCTTATGATGGGCAGGCATTAGGGAGTGTAAACAGAATGCTAACAACTTGGGAGGGGGACAACTTTGCACCATATATTTTCAAGTGGTCAAAAATAGTCCTCTAATTTGCCCAAACTTTTTTGAATCCAGTGGGCACAGATTGACCCTGGCCTCGCCGTGCCCACGTTTGTTGGTGCTGCCCGTTCTTTCCATGGCAGAGGACAGAAACATCTGTGCACAGCTGATCCATCCAGACTGCTTGACAAAGACAAATTCCCATGACAAACTAATAGGAACAAAATGGAAAAAATGGACAGGCACAGTTACAGGTTTTTGAGCCTGTTTTCCAGTTTCCCTTATACCCTTTTCTCTTTTATTCCTTCTGTTTTTTCCTAATACCATGGTTGTTCTTACTTCTAGCTATGCATTAGAATAACTTGGGGAGCTTTTAAAAAATAGTGATGCCTAGGCCATATTCCTAGTATTCTGATAAAATTAGTCTGGGGCAGGGCCCCCACATGGAGATATTTTTAAAGGCAACTCACACCATGGCATCTTTGCTTTTGAGGTTTCCTGTGTCTAGCATGTCCTCCTCTCTTCTTTCTGCCTCTTGGCCAGCCAACTGGTGCTACCTGTGTCAGGTGTCGCTACTGTACAGTGCTTGGCATTGTTCCAAAGAGGGAAGCAAAGGATGTGTTTTTTTTGTTGGGGAAATAACACACACACACACACACACACACACACATTTCTATTTAAAGGCTAAATGGTATGATGCAAAATATAGGTGTTATACAAGCTCAGAGGAAACAGAAGTTGGTGAGGAAAGTGTGTGGAGGAAGGGGCTGGGGCTGAGTATTAATAGGTGGGTTGGGTTTGGGTAAGGGGGCAGAAAGGGTAGAGGACCTCAGGCAAAGGAATGGCATGAGCAACTGAGTAGAGGCTGGGATGATTGGGGCGTGTGCTGGGGACAAGGAGAAGATTTGCTTGACTAGAGAAAAGGCTCAGCCCCTGTGCTTTCTCCTCCTTCAGTCTGCATTCATTTTTTGCCATGGTTCCTACAGCATTACCATGGATCCCACTTAGTCATTGGTGTGTACTGTTCAGTCACTTTCATGTGTGTGTCACTAGTCCTCACCATCAGATCTGTATGCAACTGGAAGGCAGGGACTACACTTTATATAAGCTGGGACCTGTCATTCAATCCAGTCCAATCCAATCCAATCCAATATATATTTATTGAGTGCCAGCTATGTGCCAGTTCTACGTTTTCGGGATTCAAATAAACATACAAAGACACCGGCCTTCCTGTGCCTAGATTCTAGTAGGGGATAAAGAGAAGCACTATGAATAATATAGAGACGAGTTTTATAGTATAGCAAAAGGTGATAAATACCATGGAAAAAAGAAAAAGAAGAACAGGGTAAGGGGGATCAGGAGTGAATGTGTGTCGGTGAGTGTGCCTGTGTAGGTATGTAGAGTTATTAAATGGAAGGTATGAAGTAGAAGGCAATGTTAATAGAGGTATTAAACTGAAAGTCAGGCTAGGTTTTATTGAGAAAGTGAGCACTGACCAAAGACATGAAGAAAATGAGGGATTTGCCCAAGAGGATATCTGGGAGAAAGTTTTCGAGACAGAGGGAACAGCTAGAGCCAAGCCTCTAAGTTGGAGCACATCTGGTGTGTTTGAGGAATGGCCAGGAGGCTATGGAACTGGAGCTGAGTGACTGGAAGAGACAATGATGGGAGAAGACAAAGGAGCTGGATCATGTAGGGTCTCAGAAGCCCCCTATAGACTTTGGCCTCTACACAGTAGGACAGGGGCCCTTGTAGGGTTTCAACGGATGAGTGACATGACCCGACTTATTTTAAAAAAGAACTCTTGGGCTGCTGCACTGAGAATAGTCCATGGGAGGTGGGTGGGGTATAGGGCCAGGACAGAAGCAAAGAGATCTCTCATGAGATTAATTTTACAAATACAGCCCAACTCCTGCAAACCAGTGAAAGAAGACCTTTAAAATATGCCATGGAAGGCTGCACATTATCTGTATGTGTTCATGAAGAGCATCATTATAAGATGCACATTATTTAGATTTTTGACCTGATGAAATAAGCCTGACCCACCAGCTGACTCACTAGGCTTGGCTTCAAGAGACATCTCTCTCACCTAATCAACACACAAAGGTTTGTCATTGTCGGTAAAGAATGTGACAGGCTTTGGAGATGGTTTTCCAAGAGTTCTGAAGAGTTCAGAGCAAGGTAAGATATTGGAATAGTGTACAGCATCTTTAATGAGACAATATTTATCTCGATATCTAAGTCCTATCATGTTTGCTTAAAAATTCCATTTATAGTATTTTTTCTGGATCCCCCCACTACTGAGCAGAGGTTGTGCACTTGGCACACAGTACACCCACAAGTTAGTGGGGATGGAATTAGCCTTGAGCATGATGGGATGTGCTAATTTGCAAGGCAGTGTTAAAAACTCCACTTGCATTTCCAAATCTAGCTAAATTTAAAGAGGCAAACGATTTTTTTTTTCCTCAAGAGAAGATGTGCATATTTAAAAGAGGTTCTTTACGTTCTTCCTGTAAGAAGCCAAAGTGACCACTTTCCTGTTAACGATTCTTACAAGTTCATTTAGGTGAATGAGCAGCCAGGAGGGTAATCAGTCTGTCACCCAGTAAAGCAACCTTGTTGAGTGGCTTCTGTGGGTATTAATCACTGAGGTAGGGTACAAAAGAAATAGAAACTGCTGTCTTTGCCCTCATGTTGCCCCCAATCTGTTGAGGAAACCGTGAACCATGAAAACAATAGGGCATTTGCGAAGGCTGCAGCTGGCGGGCTGTTCCAGGAAAGGAGACTCCTCGTTACCATATGTTTGTGTATCATTTTAAACCTCTCAATGTACTATAACATCCATTATTTCATTTTGTTTGATAGTCACAACAGTTTTGTGAAATAAAATCACAGACTGTTATAGCTGGAAAAGACCTTAGGATCATCCATTTTACCCAATGCCCCCCTCTGGAAGGAGGAAATTGAGGCACGCAGGTGTGAAGGGCTTTGCCCTGGGTCACCTGGAAAGCAGAGCTGGGGAAACGAACCCAGACTCCCAGTCCAAGCTCCTTCTTACACTTTCAGAGCAAGGCTACAGAGTCAAGGTCATAGGAATGTTTAGTGAAGCTGAGGGGTGGGGTGTTGACAGGGGGAGGAAATACAGGCAACTAGTGGGAAGAGCCCCAAACTGTTATTTCAGAAAGAGGCCGAGGCAGGGAAGATGGGGTGGTTCAGAGAAAGGGTTCAGAAGGTTGGGTCACACAGTAGAGGCGCCTGTAGGCCCCCAGAGTCACAAGAGGAAACATTAGCTTTTAATTGTTCTTTTCTGAGGCTGACCCTCCCGCAGGCAGGGCGGCTGGGACAGGGCCATCAGGGAGGTTAGGAATGCTGAACAGAGCGAAGGCCAGCTGGGGTGCTAGTGACTGGACGCCTCAGTAATGAACTGAATTCCTCGGCATGGGGCGTTTAGGTTCCAACCACTGGGCTGGAACAAAGACTCCAGATGTGGGACACCCGCAGGAGAACGTCCCTGCCAGTGACTAGAGCCCTTCAGTCCTCCGGGGGAACCTTCCTGCGGTGGTGTGGCATAAAACTAAGGCTGTCCAGCTGTCTGCTCTGAATGAAAAAAGCAATAGGATCCACAGGGAGGACAAGGGAAATAGAGGGAGCCCTGGAACAGAGGGCAAATGTCAGGGGATGTCCGGGCGTCAGGTCTTTGGGTCAGGCCTGCTTCTGTGTGTGGCTTCCTGACCAGGGTTTTTAGAGCAGTACTTCTCAAACTTTCGTGTGCATTCAAGTACCTAGGGACCTTGCTGAAATGCAGTTGGAGCCACACGTCTGGGGTGAGACCTGAAAACCTGTATTTCTAACAGGCTCCCAGGCCTTGGTGATGCTGCAGGTTTTAGGGCCACACTTTGAGGAATAGGCTTTAAAGGGGGAATTAATGGGAATTCAACTTTCCCAAACCCTCACCTGAAGAATGGCCTTCCCAGCGCTTTCTACCTGAGGCTTCCCATCATTCAGACCACTTTGCATACAAATGCCCTTTCTAGACATTTCCAGCCCCGTCCTCTGAACTGGCCTCTCCTCTGAGTGGTGACACTGACCACCTGTGCTGTTCATCTGGCCCTTAGCATCCACTCCAGGCTGCCCTTCTCTGTCCACTTCTTATTCCTCCAACTAGACTGGGCTACCTGGGCTTCACCTCCCTTCCCCTGTCCCGGGGACGGTCAGGATTCCGTGGGTACAAACTCCTTGAATTGACTGAGCCTTCTGGAGCCAACATCTCTTTTCCTGTGCCCTTTGTCACCTTGAACAGTTGGCCCAGAGAATCCTTGCTGGGCCAGCCTCTCAGTCCCTATTGCCTGGGACTCTATTTCTAGAACAATAAGATGGATTCCGTTCCTCTCCTAAGAGAATGCTGAGTTCCGGAATGGGGGGCGGGGAAGAGTTCTCTCTTGGCAAAGGAGGAACCTGCCCAGTCAGGCAGGCCAAGGGACCATTGATCTGAGTCCAGTGAAAAAGTGGCTTCTCAGGAGCCCTGGATCCAGGCCCACTTCTAGACAACTTCTTCTTTCAACTCCCTTGCATGTGTTGTAACTTCACAAACACGCCAGTTCCTGGCTGACTCCAAGAGACGGTGGTGATGGCGATGGTGGTGGTGGTGGGGAGACCACAGCGGGGGTCAGGTGGAGTCTCAGAGTGGGGAGGGTGCAGTCTGAGGTTTCCCTTACTGGAGACTTTTCTTTTGGGGACAAAGGTGATCCTGCAGGTCTGCAGACATGGCCATGCGGACCCACTCCACCTGACTCGTGTGATAAGACACTCATACATATCAAAATATGGATGTCCACATGGGGCAAACCCACACACAGACTTCTCACCCCTTTCTCTTGCCTTTTATGCATCACTCTCTCTCTCAAACATGTGCACGTGTGTGTGTGCGTGCGCGCACTCACACACACACACACACACACACACACACACACACACACAAATACTTAACCAATTAAGTCCGTCGAGCACTATTTGCAGATGATGGTGTGGAATTGTGCTGGAGTTGTGTCCGGCCTCATTAAATGTCAGCATTAACAATACGGCACTTGGCAATCAAGGCTGCTCTGTGGCTGTTAGTCATTAATCACCATCTGACAGTCCTGAATTGGAAACGAGGAGCCTGTTCACATGTGCTCTGTGTACCTAGTTACCCTCTCGGTAATCAGTCTCGGAAAAGTTTTCTTTGACTCCCTGCCTGGAGGGCCTCTGTCCTGGTGAGGGGGCAGAGGGTCATTAGGCTTTGGTCCCCTCTCCTCCTCCTCCTTCTCACTCGGAAAAGGAGTTGAGGTCCTAAAAAAACAGGGGAGAGGAGCATATTGTTTTTGGCCTACTCTTTCCCTCTTAGGCCTGCTTTATGTAGCCTTGTTTTTATATTCTGGCCCAATGGCCAGGAAAATTCTTTTTCTCCCCGAAGAAATCGTGAAAGACAGCAGGGAGCTCGGTTCTGTTCCAAAAGCTGGTGGAGTACGTTTGTAAAATGTGTTCTTCCCGAGCTGCTCAGGTGTAGACCTCTGTATGCTAGCTAGGGGGACTTGACTAATTTCAGGGATGGCTTCCAGCCACGTGGGCGTGAATTTCCCCAGGTCCTCTGGGTCCCTTTGCAGAATGGAGAGGGAGAACAAACTTCTTTCTGGGGTCCATTCTCACCTCCTTTCTACAGTCTTATTCATTCATTTAATGAAGAAATGCCTCTTGAGTGACTGCTGTGCACCAGGCGTAGACTAGACACTGATGCAGGTCAAGGTCGCTGCCTCGCGGTGGTGGCTTTCAGTGGGCGGGGTAAGGATTAAATAAGGAATCTGCATTGAGGCAAGATTGCTCTTTGAAAGGAAGTCCTCTTGCTCTGCAATCTCAGTGTGTGTGCTGCCCGGCTGCCAGCTTCTCCCAGGGGCCACTAACCCCAGAGCTGCCTTTCCTGGGAAAACGTTCATGTTCCAGAACTTTGCTGACCTGGCTCCTCCCCACCACTCAATGGTCTCATGTCTCATTCCCTGCAGACCCTGCTCTGTCTACCTGGTGCTGGCTGTTCCCAAACAGGTTTGGTGAACACTCATGTATAAAGAGGGTTGTCTTTTCCCTCCATCCCCTTGACAGGCACATTTTAATGATTTTTTAAAAGGACTTTATTCTTTGACTCCAAAGAATGAGTTGAGTGGGGAAATCTCAGCTGCCCTGGCAGAGGAAGAAGGTCGCTGACTGCCCAGTTCCCAGTGGGTCTCCCCTGAGCGCCCCTCGGATTTACGGCTCAGGCTAGCCTCCTCAGAGTGGGTGCCTGTGCCCTCAGGACCGCCCTTCCTGTTCTGTGCATGGGGACACTGACAAGAGGAGGAAAGGCTTCTGGTCACTGGGCCATTGGTGGAAGTTACATTCTCTCTTTCCTGATGGCTCTGGTTTTGTCCCTCCTTTGAGATTTCCCCCTGGGTTCTCTTCTCTCACCCAACTAATTACTTTAGTTCAGAGATGCTGACAAATGTTTAAGCCCTTCAGATGTTTTCCAGTTACATGGAATTCAGCAAGCATCTATTGATTGTCTGCCATGTGCCTGGCACTGTCCTAGGCACATGGGGGACACACAGATTATTAAATCACCCTTCTTGCCTTTAAGGTGCCTTATAGCCCAGTGGTGGGGTGGGATGGGGCAACGAGGGGTCCCCACATAGAGAAGGACTATGAAGGAGGCAAAAATAAGTGGCTCAAGGGATTCAGAGCAGGGGAACCGTGACTGGTTGGGATGAACATGAGACCAGTGAACTGTGAGGAGATACGCTTTTTAGGAAGAAGGAAAAACTTGATGCAAAAGCTTGATGTCTAGGAAACAGGGTGCCTGGCTCCCATAGAGTTCTGGTAGGGCAGGATGGAAAGGTATGTGGGGCCATTTTGTGGGTGACTTGAATACTAGGTTAAAGGTTTGGTCTTGATTAGATAATAGGCAGCCAATGGGTTTCTAGGAGCAAGAATACACTCTTTCATTTTTCATTCAAAAATTCTTTCGGCAGGCGAGAAAGCTGAGTTTCTCTCAAGCTCCACACTTGTTATTATATATTGACTCGAGTGATCATTAGTTTAATTTCTGTCTCCATCAGCAGCTCCATGCCACAGCTCCAGGAGCTGGAAGCCTTCGAGGCCCTGCCCCAGGGCCGCTCTGCAACTCTCTGGAGAGATGCGGTTCTAACCTCCCTCTGGCTTGCATTAGTCCAAGGTTCTGCCTTGCCAAGGCAGTTGTTGGTGCCCCAGACTGAAGGATGACTGAGCGGTCAGGGCTCTCACTCCATACCCCTTGGCTTCCCTTCTCCTCCCAGCCCTTCCTTCTGCTGGGTCTTCCCAGACTCAGGCTGAGTTACTGAGTTTTGTCCTTCCCTGGAGGCAGAGCTCCAGGAGAAAGCACCCTCCTGACAGGAGAATACGGCTGCTGTTCAGGTGTGGATTTCCCCAGCCTGAGACATGCTTTCCTCTTCACCTGGCTAACCCCTCAGCCTTCAGGTCTCCGCTTCAAGGTCATGTTTCCAAAGAGGTGGTCCCGGACCTTAGTTCTAAACAAGGGTTCCTTGTTACACGCTTTCTGTATGCACTCTGCTTTTCATTCACTGCTGTGATCGCAACTTATAGTTATACATTGATGTGTTTAGTTTTCTCCTCCTTGGTAGTCTGTAGCTCCACGAAGGCAGGGACCGTGTGCCTCTTCCCTCACTATGGCATGCCAGAGGCTAGCCCTGTGCCCGGTGTGTCGTGGATGCTCGGTAGATGGCACTGAATGAATGCGCTGATGGTGCTGGGTCCATTTGGGGGCCGGATGATCTCAGACCTGATTGGGCATTTACCCAGTGGGCGGATGATGGCATTTTCTCTCTCTCTTTTTCAGAAGGAAAGGGAGAGAAGAAAATGGGAAATGGCTTGGTATTCTTGGGAACCATCCTCATGGCCTGGCCCATGGAATGTGCTTAGCTTGCTCCACAAGAGACCCTGGGCAATGGCCCTGGTCACAGGGACCCACCTCGTTTCTCCTCTAACAGAGGCTCCAGCCCTTGGAGACTGGCTGGAAAAAAAAAAAAAATTGATGGATGTACCAAAAAACCAGAAACCAACCAACCATTCAAACAAAAAACCCAGCACATTCCTGACCCCAACTGCCCTTCACTGGCTGGTTCCTGAAGGATTCTGAGTTTATGAACCCCAAAGAATTTCTGGGTGCCATTCTTTCCCCTGCAGAATGAATAAGCCATAATCTGCTGGGGAAAACAGAAAAGCAGAAGAGGAAGGGAAGAATATAGAGTGTAGAGCAGGGTTGGTTTGAGGCAAGCAGCAGAGGAGAAGAGTTAGTACTGGGGGTGGGAGGGGCAGCGTGCGCACCTGCTCTCTCCTCCTGGAAGCTGCTTTCCCTGCTGAGTGGGCTTTTGGGGAGTGAGATGAAGGCAGCAGAGAAATGGGCAAGGCCCTGAAGGTGGGAGGGAAGGAGTCACCTCTTTACACGCTAGTACCACCCCAGGGGCTTTTGGGATTGTAGGGGGTGTTTAGGGGTGTCTCCATAGTGAAGTGGGGGAGCGTGCCACAAACAAATAGTGTCTTGAGACCAAGGATGTTACTAAGCCTTCTACCCTGCAAAGAAGGGTCCTGCCCAGTAAAGAACTGCCTTCCTCCAAACATCAGCAGTGCCCCCTCTGAGAAAACCTGGGAGGTAAGAGGAAAACAAGGGCTTGGTTGCTTTATCTCTTTGGGGCTCTAGATGCCCTATGGGTTCCGTCTCCAGACTCCTGGGATCCATGGAGAAAAAGCAGAGAGGCCCATGCTTGACCACTGGGGCGTGGGACATGGTACACAAGGAGAGCGTGGGTCCCCGTCTCCTTCAGTCCCCTCTCAGCCCGCCCTCTGCCCCCCTCAAGCCTGCCGCCCCGCTCACTGCTCACTGCAGCCAGGCCTCGCTCAGCTGTGATGGTTAACGGTTTCCATATGCTGGGCTGCTCCTGCTTCAGAAAACCAGGGAGGAATGGCCGCGACGCACGGATGGAGGTGGTGGCTGGGAGCAGAGGTGAGGGCTAGCAGGGGGCGGGGGGATGTCCGAGGGTTGGTGGGAAAGGCTTTTTTGTGGGGTGTTGTGTGAGGGGGAAGCGTTGGGGGGAAGTCGACGGCAACACGTTCTAGCCTGTTGGGAGGACGGCTGTTGGCACCAGGAGAAATCCATCCAGCGGAGCCAACCCTCATTAATCATCTGGGCAGCTGAACTGCCAGCTCCTTTCAAGATCTTTCAAGAAGGGTTTTCACCCAAAATAGAGTTGAAAATGTGCTGGGCCCTACTCAGAATCTCATCAGTCTGGGCATTATGGGAAGTGTCAGGCAGGCTGTGACAGACAAGGCCCACTCTGTTCAAGGGGTCCTGACTCCCACAGCCTGTCATATCAAGCGTCTGATCAAATTTGACAGCTTCATTTGTACCTACAGAATAGATAAAAGGGGCTGTTCATTGAAACAAATGGAGGGGAAGGGGTGCGGGAGGGAAGGGAGGTGAGGGTGAGAGGGAGAGAATGTGTGTGTGAGTGTTGGGGGGAGGAATGGCATCAGGGGAGGCCCGGAGGGGAGGGTGATGGTGAGGAGCAGGGGGTGCAAAGAAGGATGCTCTCTATGAACATTTTTCTCCTCCAACACCCCCAGAGAAGGGAGCGGGGTCGGGGTCAGGGAGGCAGGTGAATATCAAGAAGGGATGGGTGTCAGTGTTCATCACCTGGAGGTGTCCTGGCACCTGGCTGTGCTCTGGGCCCTGAAGCTGTACCTGGAGCCAGGAAGGTGGACCTTGGGAGCAGGAGAGCCCAGCGGGTGGCTATGACCAGGAGAGCTGGGCCAGCAAGTGGGATGCATGTTTCAATTCCAAACCCTGAGATGAATTTTGCAAAGAGCCTTCTTTTCCTGTCGCTGCAGCCCCTTCGTGGGGCCCACCTGTGCTCTGTCCGAACTGAGGCTGTCGCCCTCCTCTGACTACGTTGCTGGGTGGCTGTACCTATGCTGGGGGTCCTGAAGCACTGACTCCCTTAAGTTATGCTTGAAGGTACCTCTGAGCTCCCTGCAGCTGGCAGCTGGTTGGCATGAGCAGGAGCATGTCCCCCAACACACCTTGCACCGTCTGGCTTTGGGTTACGCTCAGGCTGCCCGGCTGGCCTCGAAGACCTCTTTTTCCTCACTTGGGGCTAAGTGAACAGGTGAATCTTTTTAGCTCCCAGGATGCTCTCAACACTTCTTACAGGTCCCATTCATTTGCTAATGTCATCCTTTATTTTGCTTTATTATTGTGTGTTTGTATTGTTTTCCCTATGAGATTGTAAGCAGTTTGACGTGAAGGTCATGTCTTACGCATCCTCTATCTTCTGATAGCTTTTCGCACACACAGTAGGTTCCTGAACAATATTTCCACAAGTACACGAACACTCAAGACTGAGCTGTGACCATCAGGAGGTGAGACTAGGGTTGGAGGACTTAAGGTTCCTTCCTGACCTATGGTCTTTAGAGGAGAGGGTCAGAGGTTAACAAGGCTCCACCTATCCCGCCTCCACCCACCTGGAGCCTTTGGGAGATTGAGAGAAAGGCCCCTTTCCAAGCTGATGAAGCCCAGGCCAGGTGTCTTGGGTGGCTGTGGAGCCCTCACTTGTTCCCTTGGCCAGGTGCCCTCATGTGGGGCATCACCTGTGTGACATTGCATGGTGGCTCTGGTGGCAGGACTACGGTTTTTTGAATTAGCTAGACTTGGTAGGGATCTTGCCTCTACTGCTTATTGGCTTTGTGACCTTGGGCAAAGTGTTCAATAACAGACGCACTGCAGAGACTTGCTGCCAGGACTAAATGAATCCTACACGGGAAGTGTTTAGCATAGTGCCTGGCACACAGCAAGCCCTCAATAGATGTTCGAGAGAAGGGAAAAGGCCATGTCTGGTCCCTGTTGTCCAGACCTCTTTCATTTCAATTTATGGAACATACTGTTGATGGCGCTTGTTTGGCAGTGGCACTGATCATTATCACTTTGAATCAATCCTTAGCTTTTTGTAAGTTTCACAGATGTAAGTGTTGCTGGAGTCCAATCCATGGAAAGTCCCTGTCTTTGTAAGGAACAGGTGGCTCTTTGCAAGCCTCCTGGTGCAGAACTCAGGGCCACAAGGTATGCAGAAGTCCCAACTCTCTTTGAACTTAGGGGACCCATAGCCCAGAGAAGTCTGTCCTAATCATTGAGAAGCCAGACTTGTCTGGCTAGAGCATTCTGTTCCCAGAGGCACCTGGTGCCTACAATTTCAAATGTAAACTTTCTCCAGGTAAACAGGGCGCAGGGGGGTTAGAAGAAGCTTCTGTCTAGGAAGGCTTGAGGAAGCAGGGAGGTAAACTGGAGTGAGGGAGAGGTGAGTTCTTATCTGGTTGCTCCTTTACTCATGGTGTGGCTCTTGGCAGTCACTGCACACCTTCTTCTCATCACAAAACCAGTTTCCCTCTGTGTACAATGAACATGGGGAGGGAAGGATGGAAGCTGCTCAGAGCGCCCCAACAACACCTGTGGCAGACCCCCTCCAGCTCTCCTCTCCTTCTGGGCATGAGGGAGGGTCAACATACCACCCTTGTAGTTAGGAAGGGGCTGTGTGACTAGTTCTGGGCAGAAGATTATGAGCAAGGGTGACATATGTCATTTTTGACCTGAAACATGTAATTATTCGTGCAAGACCCTGCAGCTCTCCCCCTGCTGTGACCACAGAATATTTCTGTTCAGTCAGTGGGCTTGATTAATTACATGCAACACTGATGCTTTATGATGTGTCACTTTGGTCAGACTGAACTACACAGTCCTCAGTTATTTAATCAGATACCAATCTAGGTGCTTCTGTGAAGGAATTTGGCAAATGTGATAGAATTTTGCAAATGTGTGGATCAAAGGGGAGATTAACTGGGGTGGGTCTGGTTTAATCAGGAAAGCCCTTTACAAGAGGGCTTAGGCCTTGCCTGAGCTCAGGAACTCCAAATGGCTCATGCCAATAAAGTTTCTGCTTGCTTGTGTTATTCCCTTCCTGCCTGCCTGCCTGCCCTACAGACTTACACTTGCTTAGCTAGCCATCACAATTGTGCAAGCCAATGCCTCAAGATAAGTGCCCTACTCTATTTCTGGTTCTGCTTCCCTGGTCAAACCCCAACTGATACAAATATCCCCATCAATTCACAATGGAGATATAGTATAAGTGAAAGATAAGCCTTTGTTGGTTTAAGCCCCTCAGATTTTGGGGTTAATTTGTTACACAGCATAATCTAGCCTCTACTGACTATTGCAACGGCATTACTTGAGCTCTTTATCCATCATACATTAATTAGCTTACACATCTGCCTAGACTATAAGCTTGTTGAAGCAAGGTCAGTGTCTCTCTCATCTTTTTAATCCCCAGAGTAGAACATAGTACCTAGCACTCTAAAGTTTACTGAATGAGCCAAACCCATTGCACTGAGCAGCACCTCAGCTCTTGGAAGGGAAGTGAAGGGCCAATGTTGTTTGAATTGCACGATGTCTAGCATGGTCCCAATACATGCAGGCACATTGCTCAAAATGTTATGATGGGACAGTTCACCTGGTTCTATCTGTAGCACCTAAACCAAATACAAAGTCTGAAGCTTCATGGCTTAGTGCAAAGGGTTTTATAGTCAGAACTGTTAGAATCCTGGCTCCATAGCTCTTTAACTGAGATCTTGGGCAATTTACCTAACCTTTCCAAATTTTATTTTGCTCATTAAAGGGAACTGGAAGTTTGTTGTAAGTATAAAATGCTTAGCATATTTAAGTATGCCATGGCACACACAGAATGGTCTTTTTGAGTTGCCCTAGGGTGAGCTGGCCTATCATTTCTTTTTTTAAAACTTACTTTTAATCCTCACCCGAGGATATGTTTATTGATTTTTATAGAGAGGAAGGAAGGGAGGGAGGGAAGGAGGGAGGGAGGGAAGGAGGGAGGGGAGAGGCAGGGAGAGAGAGAGGGAGGGGGAGAGAGGGAAATATAAATGTGAGAGGAACGTCGATCAGTTGCCTCCCGTATGTGCCGCAACCCGGGGATGGAACCTACAACCTTTTGGTGTACAGGATGATGCTCCACCCAACTGAGTCACTTGAACAGAACCTGGCCTATCATTTCTGTACATTTGATTGAAGGCACATGACTGTGAAGCTGTCAAAAGTAAGAAGAGCATAGTCACACTATTTCCTTATGGACTGTGTACAAACCTGTATATAACTGACAGCACACACACACACACACACACACACGCATGCACGCTCACATGTACACCTACCCAGGAGAGCAAACAGGAGATGCAGAAACGTGCAATGACATTTTCCCAATTACTGTTTCCATTCTAAAATCTGACTCTCATTTAAACTCCAGAAGGATAATTTTATTTCCTGTTCTAAGGAACTGTGGAGACATCCACTGCCGAGTCAGAGCAAAGGTCCCCCCACTGTGGTGTGATTTTTTATCTGCTTTTCATTTCTTCCCTTGCCAGTCCCATTTTCCAAAGGCAATTGGCTGTAGGCTATGAAAAATGTGATTCTTCTTGAAGACTTTGGTTTAACCTCAAAGGATTTTCAACATTATTTTTAATAATAATGTTTGACCCATTTCAGCACCCACACAGCCTTTGAAATACCTGAATCACCCTATATCCAGCATTTTATCAAATTAAAAAATATTTCAATAATTCATTTGTTGAAGCCAGTTCTCTGGGTGAAAAGTCCACATTACATATTCTCCTTGTCTACGCTCTACCCACTCTCCATGATTTAGGCGAAGTCATGAGGTTTCTTTTTCTGGGTCTTCCACATTTGCTGTCCTGATAGGAACTTTAGAATTGTATGTCTGGGGCCAGTGACAGAGCAGTCTCACCAGCTCTGATCACCACAGTGCTTCATTATTTAAACATTTTGTGAACTCATAGAATATTCCAGTTAGAAAGGACTTAAAGACCATAAGGCCCAATGACTCCATTTCAAATGGGAAAAGAGACTCAGAGAGATCAAGTGACTTGCTCAAGGTCACAAAGCAATTAAGTTTCAGAACCAGAACAAAATCCAGGTTTCCTGACTCCCATTTCAATGCTCTTTCTACTCTATGTACAATGACCAGCCTTTCTGAACTTTCTAGGTTAGTCTTAAAGTTCACCAAAGTACTTATACCATTGGCTCCATTTTGAAGTTTATAAAATACGGTCACTTCATGTTTTTTCTCAGCCAGCAGGTTCAACTTCCTTTTTCTTAAGAGATAGTTTTCCCAGTTCATCTGTGATCCAAATTCACTGACAGCTTTTCCTGTTTTAGGAAGTGTTAATAATGCTGGTGATGTGCCACCACCCCGGGGGAACTTGGAAAGGCACTTCATTTAGGAAGAAGTACAAACCACTTCCATGCCTGGAATGCTCTGTGGAAGATGCAGCTGCCTGGAGGTGGCAGGTGGAAGAGAACTCAGAGGTGTTGTTTACAACATTAGTGGAGCTTGTTCCTTAATCTGCTTCAGAAATGGAAATTATGGGCTCAGGGACTCAAAGTTCCAGCCCTCTCACCACTGTGGAATGAAGGCTTCATCCATCTTTCCAGCCTAGGAGGAACTGGGGTGCCTCCCAACAGATTGGAGCTCCCATGGGAAGGTCCCCAACATCAGCCCTAGTAAGCCCCCCTCTCCCGCTCCTGCAGCTCCACCATCTGATCTGCACAATTAGCACCTTATTACACCCTGTCCTCTTCTCCACTGCCTGCACAGAAAGATTTAGCACTTTATTAGATTGGCACAAATGCAGTTATATATAATGCTAGCTTCTCCCTGCCTCATGGGTAACGTCTTGTCACCCCCGAGAAAAACGAGCAGGAGTTTTGTCTGAGTTTTCTGTCTCATGGCGTCCTGCACTGTGCTGGGCATGAAACAGCAATTCTGTACATTCTGTTTGCTGTGACGATCGACTGCCTGGATAGATAGTCCCAAATACTGGAACTCTATTGCCAAGCTGCCATTTCTCTATTTTGGCCATTAGAAATATCATTTGTCAAAACATAAACTGTACAAGTGGAAAGAAGTAGCTATCACTCTTGTGGTCCCCCCACCTCTTTTTTTTTAAAGTTGAAATCACCCATTGGGCTTAATGAATTTCCTGGGAAGCCCCTGACCTGGTTCCCACCCTGGAATCGTGGGGTTGCTTCAGTTTTCTGTTTTCGCTGGACCTTCCACTATCCGTCCCTCCCCTGTCTCCCTCTCTGCTGGGTGCCTTTCCTGTATTTGGACTCAGTGGCTGACAGGTGGTTTGGGGGGACTGGAGGAGAAAATGTGGGCATGCTGAGTGTTACAATAGGGCAGGCTTTGTCCAGGCACCATGGTGCGTCTCCACTGACCTTGGAACCGAATGACCGGGGACAACCCAGGGGAGGCAGTTTCCTTCCCTCTCTGGGCTGCAGGTTTTTAATGTCTTCTTTGTTGGTCTGGGGCCCTGGAGATGGAACTGAAGGGAGAGACTTGGGGCTGCTCCCTCCCTCCCGGACAAAATGGTGCATGCTTTTCCTGTTTAAACAGGGCACAGTTGTGAAGTGCCCTGACTTCGCACACACCAAGGCCCGGCAACGGCTGCAATAAATCAATAGGAAAATAGAAGCTGCCAGTTAGACTAAACAAGTGCATTTGCAAAGACGGCTAGCCCTCATTAATCACTCTGACAGTCCTAAAAACACATTTCCCCTTTAATGACTGTATTTGGATAATCAGTGCTTTTTCCTCCTCAGTCAGAGTTTGAGTAACAGACAGCTGGTGTTATTACAGCCATTGGGGAGGGAGTGCTGGGATTAGGGTCGAGGGAGAGCCATCCACTGGAGGTCTCCGCAAAAGGGGGCTGGCTGCAAAGCTGTTGTTATGCAATAATGAGGGGAAGCTTTGTACTGCCATTGATGGCTCCCGGGCAGCCATGTGCAAGTTCCCCCCAAACCTTGACACCCACCTGCATTATGTGAGCACAAAAGCCTCATGTTGGGTTTTATGAGCCTTGGCAGACTTCCCCGAGTGGGGGAGGCAGGAGTTTCTCTGGCAGTGAGGTAAGAAGATGGGTCGGTGTGATTTGGCTTTGTTTTTCTTTTAGGTGACTTTGGCTTTCAGGAGAAAGTTTGAAACCCAGCACATTCCTCTTTATAAATGATGTAACACATTAATGCACAGCACATTATGAAAATGGTAATTCAAACCCATAGTGCTCCAAATTAAACCATACATTATCGGATGCACTCAACCATCTATTTTACAAAAAGACAGGATGAATGAAATCAAATCAAACAGAAAAGTGGAGTGCAGCTTCCCCTACAGAATGATTAATAAAGTGCAGAGCCAAAGGACTATTTTAAGGCGAATGCCACGGTAACCCAGACACATATTAGGAAGGAGTTAGTTCATATACTGAGAGATGCATCACAGGGTAAGGCAGTGAGGGCTGCCTAAAAATGGTGAAGGCCCCCCTAGCCCCCACTTGGGCTACAGATTTCTTAGGTGGGTTTGTGGGGGGATGATCAGGAAGTTAAAAAGTAACATCACACAATTCTGTTTGTGTCAAACCTATATGTGAGGGTGAGTCTTTCCCCTCTCTCTCCTCCTCCCTTCCTCCCACAGCTGCCCACGAGGCCACAAAAATAACCAGGCAAGAGGTGTGAAAATATGACCTGGAGCCAGGAACATCCAGTGTCTCAAGTTCCAGCTCTGTGGCTTCCACCCTTCCTGGTGCCTTAGGAACACAGGCCCCATTTCTGGCACCTGGGAGAGATTAGGAGGAAGAAGGGGAGGAGGGCTAGGATGAGAAGAAGGTGGAGAAAAAGAAGGTGGAAGTGATTCTCAAAGAAAAGAGTTGCTGGATGAATTAATTATGTAAATTAAACAGTTGGTGGGGAGTATTATCTCTATTAAAACAGCAACTTTGTTTAATGAGAATTTAGCTACTGAAAGTAACAAACTCCCCTCCAGCTAATTAAAACAGCTACTGTTGTTAGGAATGCCACCCATTTATGGTGGGGAGAGCTGACATTTCAGGGTGAGAGCTAGGACGCTCCAGACTACAATACCTACCCTTTGTTGTCACAGTGGTAGCTGGGGGCAACCTTTCGGGTCTGAGAAGTGTCTAACCTGCATTCTCAAACCTCATGGAAGCCAAGTAGCTACAGAAAAGCTGCTTGTGCTACGTGGAAAGTTTGCTATTGGAGATAGTCTTCCTTCCCTTGGTCCCAATCAGAGGAGCCTGGTGGTCCTTAGGTAGGAAGGTCTGAGGACCATGAAGTTGAAAGAGAAAAGTTTGAGTCCCCCTGCAGGGGGAGCAATTTCCAGCAGTTTTAGCAGGCATTTAAAAGGTACTGAAGAAGAGCACTTGGAAGAAAGGGAAGATGGGAAACAAATAACCAACGGCAAACAAAACAACAGAGGAAAAAAGATTAATGCAAGCCACTGCGTTTCAGGTCTTTTAAAGATTCGGGCCAGTTTGAACTCTGAGAAACTGGATAATGATGATTCCTCAGGAAGAACTTGAGTTGGTCTCAGGGCGACTTATTCAGCCCTGACTCAGTATCTCTAGTGCCCAGTGATGCCGGTAGCCGTGGTCCCTTCCCCAGGGACACGCTTAGGGTTTTAGGGTGGCCAGCATCCACAGTTTCTACAGAAGCCTGAGGTTCTCTTGCCTAATGAAGGAACAGGGCCCAGAATCAAAGCTATAGGTACAACCTCCCCCCAAATCCCAGACCCCGCAAAAACATCTTATGCCTAGGTGCTGTCAAGTACCGAGGCCGTGACGACGCCCAGCGAGGCTCAGCGCCGCGCTGCGATTCTCTAGCATCCCTCCCACCGCGTCCGCACTTGACCTCGAGTCTACAGATGTTTCAGAAGCACACAAATTGCGGAGCACGAACTGCCCAATAGATCTCATTCCTCAGAAAAAGCAGAGCCAAACAACATAACAGCAACGACAGATCCCAGAGCTGCGCGGTGCCGACTCAGAGGAGCACCGCCACAGGAGGGGGCGAGGAAGGCCATTTTGAAGTGCTGGGCTCCGGGTTGCGGCAGCAGAAACTTGCGCGGGGCTGGTCACGGCAGGTGCCCCGGTTCGGCGTCCCGGGAGCCACTTAGCCCGAGAGGGGGCGGCTCGGGCCCAGCCTCCTCCCGAAGCCACCGGTCCTGTCTTCCGGCCTCGGGGACTCCCCTCGTAGTGAGAAGGTGTCCAATCCTCGTCCCACCATCCTGATAAACGGTACCCCATCCTCTCCTGCGGGAGGATGAGAAGTCAGTGTCAGTCGTGCGAGATCAAGACAACAGGGACCCAGAGTGGCTTCAAGGTCCCCAGCATAGCCGTGCCTTCTCAGCAAAACCCAAACCCCGTTGATAGGTCTCTGGGAACGCAGATGACTGGGGTGGACCAACCGGCGCTGACCATGGGAAGCCTCCAAGCCTTGCGAAGCACCCCTTTAAGCAGGTGCATTTACCTTTTGGTTTCAGGTGTATAAAAAGGCATTGTTAGGAAAGAGATCCTCGGCATTTAGAATGGGAAGCGGTTAAGGTGCCGTCGGGGATGGTGCCAGTCGCTGTCTGCCACCAGGTGGCGCCAGAGACACGTCGTCTTTGCTCACCCCTAGCACTCTGGGACTGTGCTGTGCTGCCAGGAGTCTTGAGTCCTGGGTCCTGGCTTCCTTCTCAACCCCTCTACCTCGAATCTAGGCCCAGAGGAAAAATCCACATTTACACACTCTCTCCACCCTGTCCCCAGGAAATGTCAAGGTCTTTGAAGTGAGGCTGGTAGCTAAATAACCAAGTGGGAAAAAAAAAATAAAGGTGGTTTTATGTTATTTGTAATGTGTCGGCAGTTTTTTTTTTCTCCCCCCTTTCTCGAGGAAAGGCATTAAACTCGTCCTTGAATGGAAATCTGAGAAGAAAACCATAAGGTATTTTAAACGAGAATAAAAGAAAAGCATCTGCTTAGGTATCTGGAGGTGGGGCGGTGGGTAAGGCAAGAGAGAAACACACCACGGTGTGAATATAGCCAAGTATTTCATTTATTAACAAAATAAGTCTTACCAAGGGAGAGTTCTATTCATCCCAAATAGGCCCTGCAGCCCCCGCGATGCTGCCTAAGACCAGGAAGAAGAACAGTGTGGGGAAGACCCAGGGCCTAGTCTTCAATCCCAATCACTGAGGGGGCTCAAGAAAGTCCCCAACTTTGGGGAATCTGTTGGGTCTGGCCTGGGAAGGGGTTAAGGAGGCTGTTGTGATGTGGGTGCTCCCTTGCTGTCCAACCTTCCCCCAACAGAGCTAAAAGGTTGTACTGCCCACTAATGGTGCCACTGGTCTGCTTTGGAGGAACCTAGCAAGGATCACGGACGCCATCCCCCACGCCAGAAGAGGGACCACTGCCCCAATAACGGAGAGAAAAACAATGAATATAAAAGCACTTCGCAAAATATAAAGAGCAAAGTTTCATGCCAGCAAGCCCTTCTAGGACTTTTAAATGAATAAGATGAGCCCTATAGGCCCTCCACCAGCGGGCAGTGTGACCACCGGGTGTTTGGGGCCAGAAGTCTGGAAGTAGAAGGGCTGTCTTAGGCCACTAGGGCCCCTCTCTCAGTCCGTGCTCAGAGCAAAGTAGGGGAGAAAGGCTCTAATTTGGGGGGCCAGGGCAAAGACCGAGGACCCTAGGAGAGGGTTGCAGGGGAGAAGTCACAGAGCAGAGTTCCGGGTCAACAGAGGCAAGACCTCCTGACACAAAGACCCTTCCTTGCATCCCCCAAATGCATAACAAAAAAATATCTCCTCTCCATTGCGTGTACAAAGGCAAAAACAGAACCTCAAATGAGAGGAAATGAGGAGTGAAGGGGGAAGGGGAAAAGGGGGAAATGAAATGTAGTTTTAATGGTTAAGAAGCATGCAAGAAACTCCCCAGGAAGGGAGAAGAAAACAAAGAGAACTCCAGAACCCCAACTCTCCCTGTTCCCCTAAAACCAAACCAATCAAAAAAAAAAAAAAAAAAAAAAAAGGAAAAAATTAAAACATATCTAAGAAAAAATTAAAGGAAGAGGGGCAGGGAACATGTAGTTACTTGTGTGATTAATATTATTCAGGGGAACACAGACTTTTTGCATATCATTGACTCATGTGGGCCGTTAATGCACTTATATTCCCAGCTTGTAAGCTAACATTATAGTAAATAAATACACAGTCCAGTGGGGAGGGTCTGGGCGGGAAATCTGGCAGGGACAAGCAGTAGTGGAGGTTGCAGCGGCCAGGCCAGGAGGCTGGGGGAGAGGGAGAAGGGAGGGTCGGAAAGGGGGTTAGAGGAAGAGCTGTAGTTACTGGTATCCAAGTGCGGAGGCTGAGGCTAGTCTCTGTCCGTACAGCGCATATGGCGAGTAGTAGGGTCCGGCTGTGGGGAGGGACGGCATGGCCAGGCCCCCAGCTGTGGATAAGTGGCTCTTGCCATAGGGGTGGTACCGGCTTAGCCCCAAAGTGTGTGGACTCCGCAAGGACAGCGACCCAGGGCTGCCTGGGGCGGAGGGCGGGGGGAGGTGCAGATGGCAGGAGGCGGCAGCCGCAGCCGCTGCAGCGGCGCTGCCCAGGCCAGAGGCCCCGGGGTAGGTGGCCAGAAGTTTCTCTGCGCCTGGCAGGGCTGTGTGAGTCCGTAGGTGGCTGAGCAGCTCCTCTGATGTGGCGAAGCGCTTGTCGCAGGGCCCGCTGGCCGCTACCCAGTTGCAGCTGTGTGGCAGCGGCTCGTTCTGCAGCATGAAGCCGTAGGTGTAGAGGGGGTGGCCTGGGAGTGCGGCCTGGGCGGCACTGGAGGAGAGCGCGGCGGGCTGCAGCGGGTGCCCGGGGTACACCAGCGGGTAGCCCCCGGCCTTTAGGCTGGGCCCAGCTGGGTCGTGCGCGCTGCAAGTGGAGCAGCTGGAGCCCCCAAGGTGCGAGGCGCTGTGGTAACCTCCCAGGCAGTAGGGGTCGCGGCATAATCCCTGCAGGAAGGAGGGCGGGGAGGCCCCGGTGAGTGGGCTCGAGCTGGGGGGCTTGCCTGGTGGCAGGCCCAGGCCCCCCGACAGCTGGCCTCCCACGAGGCCAGACTTGCTAGGATCCAGGCCAGGCACGAACTGAGAGGGGTAGCCGGCGTAGGCGCCCACGATGGAGCCGTGGTAGCCGATGCTGGAGGGTGGCAGCGGGAAAACTGAGTGGCCCGGTTTGTAGGGCGACACCGGCGCCACGTGGCCGGTCCCCACCAGCGTCGAGGGCGGCTCCGACTTCCGCCCAGAGGCCCCGACTTCGGCGCCGCCGCCGTGGGCGCCAGGCTCCCCACTACCGACGCGGCTCACGGCTGCAGCCTCCGGGCTGGGCTTGGGCTCCTGGTCTTTCTTGTCCAGCTCTCCACTGCCACCCCCTGCGCTGCCGCTCTTGCAGTCAGAGTGGTGCGGGGAGCCGCCCCGGGAACCACCGGGCGAGGACGAGGATGAAGACGCGGAGACTGGCGCTCCATGCGGGGGGAAGGGCGTGCAGGCGGCGCTGGGGACCCTGAAGCCCGCCTTGTCTCCCGGGGACAAGGAGGAGGAGGAGGAGGTGGAGGACACAGACGATGAGCCGCTGTCTTTACGGGAATCGCCGCCGCCGCCGGAGCCCTTGGAGTAGGGCTTGAAGCTGGACTTGTCCTCGACCGGGGAGTCCCCCAGCTGCTTGAGCGCCGCCGACGCGGAGGCGGCGCCCGAGGCGGAGCGGCCAGGGTCCTTCTCCGCCCCCAGCCCGCTGGCAGCCGCCGCCACCGAGTTCAGCTTCGACGAGGGCGGCGGGTCCGGCTTGCCGATTTGCGAGCAAGTCTGGGCCAGCAGCGCCAGTGGGCTCTTCTTGGCGTCCAGCTGTGGGAGACAGCGACAAGGGGGGAAGGAGTGAGACTACAGGACCCCACAGAGCATGCGGGGGTGGCAGTCGGGGTGCGCGCCGGGAGCGCCGGCGGCGGCGGCGGCCCAACGGAAGGCCTTGGGGACAGGTCTGGGAGCGAGCGCCCGGTGGGCGGCGCAGCTGGGCAGGACTGCGCTCACACGGCCGGCATCGGCGGCAGCGCCGCTCCCCTGGGTCCCGGGGCGCGCCGCAGGTCCTGGGGAACCGGGCAGTGGAAGTATCCACCTAAGACCGCCGCGGGCGAAGGAGGCTTCTCTGGGGTGGGTGCTGTGACTTTCCACCTTCCTTCTAACCTCCCCTTCCTGTCAGCCCAAGGAAAAACTTATTCCTTCAGTTTGGGGAACTTCGTTTGGGACGGGTTTCCGGCATTGGCGCCAGGGGAGAAGCGGGGAGAAGCGCGTTCTCAAGCCCGGGCTGCCGTGGGCGCTCTCAGTAGCCCCTCCCTCCCGGGAGGGCACCCAGGCGGGTGGGAGGAAGAAAGACCTGGGATCGGGAGTGTCTGGGCGTCGTGCGCTCTAACAGGATGGGACAGGGGCGGAGTGGGACGGAGGCGATCGGTGATTCAAAGAAAACAAACCCAGGTTGGGGGTGGGGCGGGGCGGGAAAGACCCAGAAGAGATCACCTCTAGCCTAGAAACTGGGTGCCGAGGAAAAGTAAAAGACCTAGTGGAGACTCCAACAGCAAACCCAGTCCAAGTCAAAACGCGTAGCTCCGAAGGGCTACCTTCCACGGGGAAGCCTGGGTAGAGCCGAGTAGGCTGTGATCCCTGCGTTCTGGGTCTCTCCGCACCCCGTCCGCCAGTGGGGCCGGACCTGACCGTCGCGCCGAGCCCCAGGGTGCAGGGCGTAGGGCCGTGGGCCCGGCAGTGGTGGGAGGAACGGGGACGCGCTGGGCGGGCAGAGGCCGAGAGACTGACCTCAATGGGGCTGACGGGGGTGGAAGACAGCGGCTGCAGGTACTCCGGATGCAGGAGGTGGCCGGTGTGAGCGCTCAGCATCTTCAGGACCCTGATAGGGAGCCGGTTCGCCTGGCGCAGGGGGTCCGCCGGGGGCAGGAGGGACACCGCTGCCGGCCCCGCCGGCCTCTTCCCGCCGCCGCCGCTGCCGCTGCCGCTGCTTTCGGGTGTCCTTGGGTTAGATCCAGCGGGCGAATCGCTCATTTGGAGGGGGCAGCGCCACTGGGGGGGTGGGGAGGGAGGGGCAGCACCGGGGAGGCGAGCTCCCGGGGCGGGTGGGCGCGCTCCGCAGCGTGGAGCGCTGTGCAGCAGTCGCCGCGCCTCCACCCCTCCTCCACCTCCACCGCCGCCGCCGCCGCCGCCGCCACCAGCCGGGGACAGCAACACAAAAACCTTCGCCTTCCGCGAGCCGCACGTCAAATAGCCGCGATCGGCAGCCACACTTCAAAGGGATCGCCGCACCCGCCCAATCGCAGCTCTCGCCCGGACCCCGGGGCGGGGAGAGCGGGGGCGGAGGCCAGAGCCGCCGGTGGGAGGGGAGAGCCTTAAAGGGGCCTTGCCTGTGCGCCGCCGCCGCCTCGGCCTTTTCCGCCCGCCGTACTCCTGCCCTCCCCACAGTTGCGCCGGGATCCTGGGCTCTGCCCCCTATCCTCCGCTGGCTTTCCTGTCTCTCTCTCTCTCTCTCCTCTCTTCCTTCACACCACCTGCGTGGAGGTGCTGGCGGGGGCAGTGCCCCGCCGGCCTGAGGGTGTCTGGGTGGCTGGGTAGGAACGCATGGCGCTGGCTCCGGTACTGCCGAATCTAAGCCTCTCCCGAAGGCCGCCTGGGGGCGGACCGCGCCTTCAGAGCCCCAGCCCTGCTTCGGCCCTGCCTGGGCTCTGCTAGGGATCTGATCCGGTCCAGTTCAGTTTCCCGAATTGGCTTCTCCCGGGTGTGTTCACTTGGAAGCGCCCGAGCCTCGGAGGCATCCTTGGTCCTCGGGACGCGACGGCAGCCGCTCCAACAACTTCGAGCCCATCCTGTCCTAAGCCTGCAAGTTTGAGGACTCCCTTGCTGGGGAGATGGTTCAGATGAAGTGTGTACCTTAGGCTGTGCGCGCCACCCTGACGCGCCTGGCGCGCGGTGTCGGCGCACGGATTTATAGATTCAGTGTTTTGAGTGTTTCAGGCTTAAAACTCCCTCACTGCACCGCACCTAGCTGCTATTTTGAGAGGACCTGTGACCACTGGAGAGGCCAGTTTCCCAGAGGAGCTGCGGATCTCTCTTCAGTGCTGTACGTCGATGCAAACTCTAGAGAAACGACCCCCGCCCCATCCTTTTCTTCTTGTGGGGAAAAATGCACTACCTTTTCCCAGGAAAAGTTCGGAATAAAAACTTTATTAAAAATAACAATACACTCTTCTACCCTCTCCCCTTCCCCGTGTCTTTCGGATAGAGTGTGCGTTGCCAGCTTCGCACTCGGCAAAGATTTTACACAGTCATAGTTCTGACATTAAAGTTCCCATCCGCGGATCATCAGAAGATGAAGCTGTGACCCTCTGTGCGCCGGCCTCTGGGGAAAGCGCTTCTCTGCTCCCTCGGCGGCCAGCGGAGGCGCGCTGGCGTCACTGCCTCGCTTCGAGTACCACTTTCCCAGCCCCAATCCATCACTCGGATTGTCAGGCCTGTCACTCGGGGCATATTGCTCCAGGACTACCTGTCCCCGACTCTGCAGCGTTGATCTGCATCTTGAGACAACATGAAAACCCAAGATAGGTGATTTCAAAAAGAGTCCTTCAAAGAGAAAGAAAGAACTATCACAGAAATAACAAATACCAATCACGAACCTTTATCATGCTCAGTGAAGAAGACAGCAGGCACCATTTCCAGGCCATTTCAATCAAACACTAAATTAAACGTACTCCTGGATTGGTGCTGTTTTTTGGGCATTGTGTAGAGGCCTCTCAGAAATTCCACTGGCTTTCCCTGCCTCAATTTAATCCTGGTTCAATCAGGTTAGAAGGAATTCCAAGGGATGCTGTGACCCCATTTACTTTATTGTGGTGGTCTCTACCTCATACCAGCCTCTGTGCGTTCTGACATCGCTCCAGTGCCAACCCTACACTTGAAGTTCCACTGCAGGACTGCTTCAACGTTCTGGGCCATTTGGTCTTCAGGGGGCTGCTGTGCAGAAAAAGAACAGAAGAGAGCCTTGCTGAGTGGAAGAGGGTAGGTGCCTTGGAGGAGGGAGAGCTGGGAAGAGGGGAGTCCTAGGAGGCAGTGAAAGATGAAAGACTCCTTCTTGATTATTGTAACCAACCCAGCTGTGAGAGCCAGCCAAGAAATCCTTCTAGGACCCAAGCAGATGCGTGTTAGAAATGGTTAATGGGGAATCAGTTGGGAGCAAAGGGGAGCGGAGAGAAAAGGCATTTAGGAATTTGGAAGGAAAAGAGAGACAGGAGGTGACAGAAAGGACAGAGGGACAGAAGACAAGAATGGAGGAGGATAAAATATTTACTCTCTATCTGGAGAGGAAAAGAGAAGAAAAAGGCAGTGAATGAATGAAAGGAAGGGAGAAAGGAGGAGATGAGGACAGGATGGCCAGGCGCAGGGTGGAGGATGAGGAATTTGCCTATCTAATGACGTATTGAACTTAAAAAGAAACCCCATTCCCTTAGCCCACAGCAGAATTCACCGATAGGAACAGTGGGTGCCAGAGAGCATTGAGGTAGAGACCAGGCCTGTTTTCATCTCCCTTCCTGGAAAGTGCTAGCAAGGGAGTGGGGACACCCTTCTTTCCAATTGCTGGTGAGGGCATCAGGGCTCTTTGGGTTGGATCCATCCAGTTGCCTTTGGAGAGAAAATGAACCGTTGTACTAAGACAGACCAGAGGCCAGATTAAAACACTACTAGACGGTTATTACAATCAGCATTTGACAGTGACTTAGATGAAATGCTAACATACATAGAGTTCTAAATTGGGCCCTAGTGACCTAACGCAAGGGTAGTTTTCAAATAAATGGCTTGTCAACTTGGTAAAGAATAAGACTCGGGATTCAGTTGGGTCAAGTTTGTTGAGGGCCTCTTGCAGGCAGAGAATTGTGCTAGGGTTGTGGTTGACAAGGCCATGCAAGACAATGCTGTTCAGGGACAGGGCATATGGCACATGTTGTCCTTTGCAGAAAAGAAGCAGATGTATGGTTAAGGGCACTCCCCCTCTCCAGACCTTTCTTAGATTGCCCTGTGCATAGGCAGCACCATTGAACTAGGATAGGAGTGAGGGCAGCTGGAGAAAGCCCCAAGTCTATAGCGGTGAAGAACAGTGATTCTGTGTGCCAGCACCTGATCAGCATCAGGTACAATTGTTCTCATTCCTATTTACAGCTGGAGAAAGGGAAGCAAGGAGAGCTTAGTCCCTTATCCAAAGTGGCATGACCAGGCATTGGCAGAGTGGGCACTTGGAGTCAGGCCTCTGGGAGCCAGGCCTCTGAACCATGCTACTGTGGTGGTCCTGGGCAAGTTCACCTCCCTCAGCTTTGCTTTTCTCTTGTGTAAAATGTAAGAGTGGCTACTTCAGAGGTGGGAGGCCTGAAGCAGACAATGCAAGTCACATGTTTAGTGTGTGACACAAAGGAAGTCCCAAGAAAAAGAAGGCTGTGACAGGCTGCCTGCATTTGTGGGGCAATAGCTCTGGCAACCGACCAGAAGACCCAAAGCTCTCCCAGAAGGCCACCAAAGTGAGAGTGTTTTTCCCTAGACTCCAGTCAAAAGTGTGTTTTTATAAAATGCCCCGCAGAAGCCATCAAGAAAATCCTTTAGGAAATTCTGAATATTTATAGATTTTTTTTTTTGCCAATAGTTCAATTTACATAAAGTTCAGCACCCAGGAAAAAATGCCTGAGTCAGGTTGAGAGACAGAGGCGGCAGATTTGTTGCGTGGGGTTAATGTGGAGTTTTGGTCCTTGCTGAGGCAGAAATGCCTGAATGATCGCCTCTCTCTGCATAACACTTGCACCCTAATGGCAACAACATGAAATAATATCTCACTGGGTAACTATTTACATTCTTTCTTTTTTTTTTTTTTTTTACAAGCTGTAAGGACTCTGAAAAGTCGGCCTCATAGAGAACTTGGTTTTCCTCCCTGGCATTTAATATCTTTCTGCGGCTGGCAATTACAGTCTTGGCCAGGAGCCCTGAGGTAGCGCATTGGGCCCGCTGAAGCACTGAGAGGCACTTCCTCCGCAGGTCTCATCCCGGGCTGCAGACACAGCCAGGGCAGAAGAGCGCCAGAGGGGCAAAGGGAACAATGGGATGAAAGCAAGAACAGCCTTCCTTGCAGGGAGCACGCTCTAGTAGCTCCCTGCTCTGTTCTCGCAGTTCTTATGTTCTATTACTATACCTATTACGTGACGTCTGCCATTGTTGATTTACTTGTCCATCCTCTCACTGGGCTGTGAGTGCTTCTGCCTTGTCCTCATTCTCTTCGTATTCTTACTGCCTAGCTGGGTGCTCGGCTATCATCATCATGGTAGCCAACGCGTGGAGCCAAGCGCTGTTGTAAGCACTTGGCTCACATTCTCTCATTTAATCTTTACAGAAGCTCCGAGGGAGGTCTTGTGATGACCCCCATTTCACCGAGGTGGAAGTGGAGGTACGGAGAGATTAGGAGACTTTCCCAAAGTCCCAGCTGGTAAGAGGTGGGGCTGGGATGTGAATCTAGGCCGTCTGCGTGCTGTGAGTGCCCAAAGAATGTTGGTGAATGAATGAGAATGTTACATATGAAGGGCTATTTATTTAGATCTCAGCTCACCATATTCCCCAAGAGTCAAAGACGACTGCATAATTATCAAAATATTAACTGTATAAGCACTTGGGTATATTTCCCCAAGTAGATGTTTGTGTTCATCGTCTCATAACAATTTTCTGAGTGATTTTGGGCAGGTGTTTTTATCCCCTTTGACAGATGAAGCCCCAGGCTCTGAGAACTTATGGGGGCATCTAAAGTCCCACAGCAAGCAAACTCCAAACTCAGCAGAGGACTGAGAAGAGGCCTTCCTGACTCCCTCCCCAGTTCCCTGGTTTTCCTATCACCAGCCACTGCCTGTAGATGGGGAGGTAACACCTTTTGATTAAAGAGGAGGAATTAACTACTTTTCCTCCCTCTAGAATTTCCTTTGGAGAATTCTAGTGGTGGGAAGGAATGGAGGAAAGGAAATGTAGACTGAAGCTTATCTTCAAGCCCTGGTGTTTGATCCGGGTCCTTGAGTAGGGTGCTTTGAAGAAGTGATTTCATTTATCTCCTATCAGCCCCGGGGAGATAGGCAGGGCTGCCAGGGTGAGGGGGATGTGAGTAGGTGTGCTTTTGAAGTTCTCCAGCCTTCATCTGCCTGCCCCCCCCCCCCCTCACATCAGCCTTAGCCCTGGGCATTCACCCTTGACTACTTTGTTCCTTTGGGCTTTCACGTTTCTTAGAGATTCCTCTTTTAAGTTGCAAATACTGCTGGACGGAATCATACCTTAGCAATCTGCCAACACCTCAATTGTGATTTGCAGACAATAATTGTTCCACCCAGGGTAATAATAACATTCATTGAGTGCTTACTTCTGAGCACCTTAGGTGCAAGAAAGCATTTGCTTCTCATAGCAAACCAATGAGGTAGGCGCTATAATCATGCCTGTTTTATAGGTGGGGCACTAAGGCCCAGAGAGGTTATGTAACTTGCCCAAATTACACAGCTGAAAGTGGCAGAACTAATAGTCAGTTCCAGAGACAATCTTCTGTGTGTGGGACTGAGGGAGAGGGAGCACAGCAGAAGAATGGGAAAACAAGTGACTTGAATTGTTTTCTGTAGGGCCGGTCTTCACAATCACGATTTTCCTCTCATCTCGAGGAGTGAGAATATACTGGAGAGGAAACTGAAGCAGAGAAGGAAGCGAGGGGACCATTTATTTAATTAATTGAACTGGATTGAATTAATTCATTCAGTTACTGTTTAATGACCCCTTGGATGGTGCTGGCCCTAGATGATCCCCAAGTAGGTAAGGGCCAGAGCAGGCAGCCAGTCCAGGCCTCCCAGTTCTCAGGTATGCACACTCCCAGGTCCCGAAAGGCAAGGTATCCTTGAACTTTGGGTGTCTGTGTGTTTCTTTGGTAGATTTAAAAGAAACTCAGAAGGCCTAACTTAAATCCTATGTAGTACCCTGTAGTTTAGTTACCCACTGTTCTTAAGTCCATTTACTCCAAGTTCGTTTCAGATTCTGTTGCATTTACCGAGCACCTTCTGGGTGCCAGAATGCACCATTCTAGGTGTGTTGATGCCCCTTTTCTCATGTGGTACAAGGGGAGTCCCGGAGCAGAGTGAAGGGGGCCCTGGAAGGGAAGCAGGGACCACACTGACCCAAACATCCCACCCCAATGTGATGAGCTTCCACCAGCTGGAACCACTGGGTACCCCAAGCCCAACAGCTCTTAGTGGGTACCTTGGACTGTGAGTACCTCAGCTGCACAGGGCTGGCGTCACCCCTGCTTCTGACCCTTCTGTGGGCTTCAGCCACGATGGCGATGATGCTTCTATGATCTCTACTTTTCATGGCTAAACCTCTGAACTTCCCAAAAGCATGTCTCTTTCTAGGCCGGGCTCCCAACTAGCAGGAATGCACAGTTCCAAACTTGTTTTGACAAACACAATTAGAGGAAAGGGAGAGCTGATTAGGCCATGGCTTCATTATCACTGGTTTTATTTGATAAAACCAAATTTCAAGATGCCAGGACAATTTTGAGGAGGGTTTATTTCAGTGGCCCTAGGCCAGCTTGTGCTCAGAGAAGGAAACCTCAGAGATGAGGTCCTAACCAAACCCAGTGTCCAGAAGTAGAGATGTAGAGCAGTCCATTCAGACTGCAAAATTCATAGTAAGTTCCCTTTACAAATGATTTAATTTTTAAATTTTGTTGAAAAATGCATTTATTTATGATGAACTGCTTTCCCATGGTGCCAAATTCCAAAGCTATGAGCATGTACAGTAAAAAAATCTCTCTCTAGCCACCAATCATTAATACTATGGGTTAATACATTAATGCATTAATATTATGAGTTTATTACCCATCCATCTAGAGGTATTTTGTATACATATTAGCAAATACATGCATATATTCTTTCCCGTTTTACACATAAATGGCAACATACTGCACAAACTCTTCCATGTTTGCTTTTTTAAGTTAAATTTTATTTTTTAAAAAAGAATGTATTTATTCTATTTTTAGAGAGAGGGGAAGGGAGGGAGAAAGAGATGGAGAGAATCATCAATGTGTGGTTGCCTCTCACACGCCTCCCGCCGGGGACCTGGCCTGCAACCCAGGAACGTGCCCCAACTGGGAATTGAACCAGTGAACGGGCCAGCGCTCAACCTACTGAGCCACACCAGCCAGGGCCCACACTTGCTTTTCTTAATTTAAAAAATTGCTATATTTTGGAGATGGCATCCTGGGCTTTTGTATTTTATTTATTCACTTCAGTTTGTGGCATTCTTACTTGGATGTGCCTGGTTTATTTTGACTAGTCCCCTCCTGGTGGGCATTTGGATGGTTTCTAATCTTTTGCTCCTGCAGTGAATAACCACGTATATGTATATTTGTATGTGTATATATGTGTGTGTGGATGTGTGTGTGTGTATGTAATACACATATCATTCTCCATGTGTACTAGTAGAACTAATAGAATGAACTCCTAGGAATAAAACTGCTGGGTTAAAACCTATAAGAAAGTTGGTAAGATAGCTGTGGAGTGAGTTAAAAGTTCAGCTGGGGACTCAGGCACCTTCTGGTCATGTCATTTAGAGGGCTTTGAAGGCTCATTGGGAAGGGAGTCCCATTCCATGTTTGGATTTAAGAAAACTTTCATGCTTCTCATGTTCTCCTCCCCTTCTTCCCTTCTCCCACATTTAGTAGGAGAAGAAAAAGGAAGAGAGGAATATTCAAATCTGGCCTAAAAGAATCCAAGATGCTGGGTGGGGCCAAAGCAGGTTTACAGTTGTGAGAACATGAAACAGCTTATTCTTGTATTATTATTTATTAATTATTATATTATTTTCCACACGAACAACTGTAAACCTACTTTTGCCTCATCCTATATTGACAAATACCTATCTTAATACATCAACATTTCTAATAAGTGAATCCTAATAAGAACTCTGGACTATCTAGACCTTTTTTGGTCATGCTCATGAAAAGGCAACGTTTCTCATCAAAGACAATACATACAAATGTTTTGGTAGCGTCAGCAGAGGTTCAACCTCAAGTCTAATCATGAATTTCCAGAATGAGGCCTGTGAAGCCTTGGAAGACATGAAATTGTAATGGGGTACAGAGCTGGGGGTGGGGGTGGAGGCAAAGTAGAGTATTTCCCCCAAAAACCTTTGGTTGGGGGAAGGGGGAAGTGGATGATAGGGTACTTAAGGCACTTTGCATTATAATGGCAAGTTGATGGCTAGTTTATAGCTGTGCTGTCACCCAGGGTGAAATGTGGACTTGACTTTATGGGCATATCCTGACTCCTGACTTAGCGAGGGGAGGCGGAGGCCAGTGCATCACTGAGAACGCTTGCCCTCACTGAAGATGGCAGCAGAAAGAAGGTAAAAGATATGGGGGAACTGGCATAAGTAGCACATTTTAGGAGGATCAAAATATGAGGTCACATAGGAAGTTCCATGGGTCAGCATTTAAAATATGGGTAGGGGGAGAGTGAGAGCGAGAGAGAGAGTGAGTGAGCGAGCGAGAGAGAGAGAGAGAGAGAGAGAGAGAGAGAGAGAGAGAGAGATTTGGCCATGAGGTCTGAGTGAGAGAGGAAGCAGCACACAGTATGCAGTTTGCAGTCAGGATTCTGGCATGCAGCCATGCAGGCTGAGGAAAGGGTGTAGGGAGACAACAGATGGAGCTGTGCGGGGACCCAGCAAAGCTGATGGAGGGAGCTGTGCAGGAACCTGCCGAATCAAGCACGGATGCATGAGAGATGCCTGGGATGCTGAACTGTGATCAGGAATATAGACTTTCACTTCTCTGAAGGACTTACAGGGAAGCCACTGTCTTAGGACGTGTGCCTCCCAGGATTCCACCATGACCCAGTGCAACATGGCACATGTTTTCCTGAACCACTACATGGAGAATAAGGACAATGTACCCCAGATCCTGAAGGGGAGAGCTGCTGGGAGAGGATGGTGACTCTGAAACCAATGAGTGTACCTTCCAGAGGGGATGGAGAACTGTTTGCGCAGCCGACTGAAGAATAGATAAGGATATGGGGAACTTCTGGGCATGGTTTTGGCCATTAGCCTGGTGGGGAGCAAGGGAAGTGCTGGGTCCATGGGAGAACAGGGCTCTGAGTAGGGGTGCTCCCAGGCCCCCCTCCCTGAGGTTGGAACGCTGTTAATAAAAACCTGTTTTCGTCAACATTTATTGTCGGGTCATGCATCAAGGTGACATGCGGTTGGGCCCTGGATTGCTTGGTTACAAAATCATGAAATCAGTAATTATTGTTAGTAGACAACTCACCAAGGCAGGTAAATAGCCCTCATTTTGTTCTTACTATAATTTTTGAATAAATACTACCTGCAAAATTTAAAGGTACAAAAGGACATGTTTTCTGCTTTGTCAACATTTTGCCAAGGAAAAAAAGGACAGCAGACTCTCCCACTCCCGGTATTTTGGTAGCTGCAGCCTCTTGGAGCCCCACTTTCACCTCCTCAGTTTCAGTCCCAGGCCTGGGCCTCCTGGGACCACGAGTCAAAGATCACTTTTTGTTAGTGACCTTGACCCTGTGACACTAGGAGGAACCATCCGGACCTGGAGGAGTGTTGAAGGGTTTGTAGAATCAGGATAAATTCACATTCCAGGATGTTGAAAGTAAAACTCTAAGGTCTTTAAGAACTTCCCTCAGGAAATCTTAGGCACCTGTCCACGACTCCCCACCTGTCATCGGCAAGTTCAGCACAGCCCCTTTGTGTCAGGCTGTCTTTGTTTTTACTCTTAATTTCTTGAAGTAAATTGTTAAACAAATGGTAAAAACGAGAACCCCAAATAACCCAAACTAGAAAAGCTACAGTAGTTAAAAACCCTGAGTAGACTCTTTCTCTTAGTTTATTCCTGTTCCACATCAGGCCTGAAGGGGCTCTCAGAGGTCCCTGTCTTCTCTCTCAGTGGGTGAATTTTTCACCACTGTGATCAGAATGCATGATGACAATCTTATTTATGACAGGAGACATGTTTCAAAACAGTTGTTTTAAAACAACTGACAGAACCGCAAGATGGGAAACGACAAGAAAGTGCGATTTTTTGGCAGGTGGGGAGGGGGATAGGATGCTGGCACAGGAGGCCAGTTTTTTCCTTATTAAAGATGGAATTCATCCTTTATTCCTGGAGCAAATACAGTAGTCCCTCACTTATCGCGGGTATTACGTTCCAGACCCCCCACCCCCGCGAAGCAGGAACCTTAAATTTATTCTACACTCTTAAACCTACGTAACTTTAACAACATACGTATACATCCTGCAAAATCCCACGGTATAGCGAAAAATCCGCGATAAAGAATTAAGTATAATATTTTTAAAAATCCCGGGATACAGTGAGGTCGCGATAAGTGAACCACAATATAGCGAGGGACCACTGTAGAGGAAAGTGCTCGGGAAGAAAGCTGGGGTAGGGACATTACATAACGACAGTACTTGGAAGTCTGGGCAGTTGGCCCTTGCGGAGCTTCTTGTTGGCTCTCAAGAGACACAATGCTCTATGAAGGTGCAAAGGCACCCCGGACATCCAGTGTAAAGGCATCTCCTGGGGCTGGGAGAAAGGTGAACTCCTCTGCAATCTCCCACCTTCCCTGTGTGATGTCTCTCATCAACTCAACTGGTATCTGCGATGCTTCCCATCTAGGCAGGGGATACCAGCTGGACACCCTCGGGATGGCGAGAGGACAGAAAAGGCTGTTGAACAGATGGCTCACGTAAGTCCCTGAGGAGTTCGGGAAGAGAAGTCCGCTTTTCTTTGCTGTTTGAGGAGTAGTCTCTCTCCTCTGGCCAACAACTGGAAACTGTTATCTTCTCTTTATCGCTGTTCCTCCTTCCAAGTCTGGAGGAAAAATGATGGAAGATGAGACCCTACCAGGGTTGACTCTGACCCTTCAGGAGGGAAGACAGACAGCAGAAGTCAAGAACAAAGAAGGGAAAGTGGGGAGAAGGAAGAATGAATTTGGATGAGAAAAGCAACAGTTTCCACTTTAATAGTGAATTTTAAAAATGTCTCTGGAGATGGTGATAGGACCTGGGCATATGAAGGAATTGGAATACTCCTGGCACACCTTTTTAGAAAGTTCTGTTTTTCATGCTTTCAGGGGCTTATGTGTGATGAGACGGATGGACCAGAGGCAGCTAATCTTGCTGAAAGATCTTTTCACGATTTCTCTCCTTGGTTTCTGGACATAATCATGTTGATCTGAGAGCCACTGGATTAATTGAACCAGCTTGTCTGTTCCCAGATTGGTGGTGACACAGTCCAGGTCTGCAGAGCGCCACACCCAAGACCCTGCCTAAGCCCAGTGGCAGGGCTGGGGTACCTTCTGACCCTTCAGCTCAGACCTGGGCAGAATGGATAGCTAGAGCATTTGGTTAACTTCTTCCCTGGGGACACAAATTCAGAACTTAGAATGTACCCACCCCCTCAATGCCTTGAAAGCATAGCAGGGTGTTGGTTTCTCAGACCCCAATATATTTTGCCCAACCAGTGTTAATATCCCCTCCTTCTCCCACTTTGCATGAATTGGATTACTTAAAGCATCTTTGCAGAGATGTCAGCAGTTTAATAGAGGCAATAAGTCAGGAATGCTCTTGTGTTTTATTTTTCTGCCAGTATTTAGTTAATTAAAGAATGCAAATTAAAACACCTTAATTTATATAATATCAATACCAACGCCTTAAGACATTTGGCATTACTGCTCTGGCACATCCCTTACATAAACTGTTCAGAGCCATGCTAATAAAAATGAAAAAGGTTGTAAATCAAATTTAATTTATTCATCTTCTGTTTGGTACGAAAGCATATGCCAAATTCAAGTTATTTATGAGTGCATCATAATAAAAGGCATTTTTTGTTGGTTGCAAATGACAAAGAAGATTTTCTCCCATTTTTAATTTTGAAATGTCTCTAGGTGCATCTACTTTCTAGGCTCTGATCTCTAAAATTTATGTTTTTGCACCCATATCTCCAAGAAAAAATAGAGCTGAATATTGAAAAACACATCGAGCCTACAAACAGAGCAACATCACTCAAAAAGACACCTGCAACCTTCTATGTGGAGATAGACATATACACCATATGGCCTGTGGAATATGAATCTGCAGGTGAGATGAAAGATTGGTGATTTATATTCAATTTCTTAAATATTCCATTAAGAGGATTATCTCACAGGAGGCTCAGATAAGCTGGCATAGGAAGGGATTTGGTGTGTGGCTACTTTCTTGGAAGCCTTGGCGATGAACTGTGTGCACTATGTGAATGAACAGCAGAATTCCCGTTCTCATCTTTCCCTTTGTCTGCTGATACACCTTTTTTTGTCCGGTGCATGGGAGCCTAGAGTACACTTCATTCAGTCCTGGAGGAAGAGCAGTGGGCCCCATTCAGGGGTGCTGAGGGAGGGTGCGCTCTCCCTGCTGCCCACGCCCTAATGCAATTGGGCTTTCAGACTCCCTTTCTCACCCAGCTTGTGGCTCCACTGTCTTCTCAAATGCGTCTCAGGGCGGGTGGGAGAAGTGAGAGAAGATTTGGAAAAACCCTCTCGCTCTGATTCTATTCTGAAAAACCCAAGCAAATTCATAAAATACAATCCTCTAGCCAGTTCCGGGCTTCCCTACTTAGGAAGAAACAGCCAATACAATACCATGTCCTACTGTATTCATTATCTTTTTTTAAAAAAAACACCTTATTGATGAGAAAGAGAGAGGGAGGGAGGAAGGGAGAGAGGGAGGGAGGGAGAGAGAGAGAAAGGATTTATTGTTCCATGTATTTATGCATCATTGGTTGATTCTTGTATGTCCCCTGACTGGGGATCAAACCCACAACCTTGGTGTATTGGGATGATGCTCTAACAACTGAACTACCCTGCTAGGGACATATTCATTGTCTTTTTACATGAGCATAACACACTTGGCAGAAGAGGTAGAATGCTAGGGTTTCTCACTTGGGAACTGATGTAGAAGTGGCAAGTGACATTTTTCTCTGACCTTGAAAACCGTGGGTCTTGGACTGCCCCTAGGATTGTGGGGAGACTCCTGCCAAATCCCAAATAAAAAACATCCTGGAGGTGCCCTTTCTGATGTTAAAAACAGTGACACACCTCTACACTGGTTCCATTTAGAGCCCACGGGATGCTGTTCCTTGCAGCAGGCTCGTTGCAATGGTGAGCTGAAAACTTACGGTCTTTCAAGTAGATGCTCCTTTTTTGAGGGGATGTACCAAGCAGAGCCAGAGAAGGTCCTAGAAAAGTTAACGCCCCTACGTTTACCCTCCCAAACTCCCTTTTATCACCGTGGTAGAATTGGAGGGGGCGCTGTGGATCGTTCCTTGGGACGTCCACGCAGAATCTACACATCCCCATGCGTGATCTTGGGCATATTCTCTTTCACTTTTTCTTTATATATGTCCTCTTTAAAAGCTATTTATTTATGCCCCTCAAAATGCAGATACAGTAAAACCTGAAGCCATTAACAGAAAAGTAACAAGATCAGAGCCAAGTACAAAGAAGGAGGGGGAAGAAGAAGCAGAATAATTATACCAGAAGGGGGAAAAAAAACTTAGATTAAGGAAAGTTAATGTAATTGAGAACAAAACTCAGCTTCTAACTCTCTGGTAGCTTGGTGGGCGGCTGCCAGCTCTTGTAATAACTAAGGATTATTGTACCTCAAAGGCAGGTTTAAATGCCTGCCTGAGGGCTCCCTGGCTCTGTGAACTTGGTCAAGCTGCTTCATTTCTTTGAATCTCTGTTTCCTCTTTGGTAAAATAAGATGAACTCACTCATCGACAGTTCTTGTGAGAATGCTAGTCAACAACAATGACAGTAGCTCTTACTTAAAGAATGTGCTGTGTGCAGCTACTCAGCTAAGTGGTTGGTGCAGACCTAGTTCATCAATTTAAAGATGCATTTCCCCACATTTTTAATATCTCTGACATCAATTTTTAAAAAAGCATCATGTCACAGATTATTTCACAGAATTTTTTTCTTTCTTTGTTGAACCCTAAATAATGATGCATTGTAAATTAGGTGACATATGTAATTAACTCATTCAGTCCTCACAATCACTTTATGAGGTAGGTGCTATTTTTGTCCCATTTTACAGATGAGGAAATGGAGACACAGAAAATTTAAATGACTTGTCCAAGGGCTGCAGCTGGCAAGCAGTGGAGATGGGAATGTGACCCCACCACTCCACTCTGCTGCCTTCCAACAAATATTTCAGCAACAATCATTTTAATAAAAATTTTGCTGTTGAGCACTGAGGGTATAAGATGAACTGGGCACTGGGGCTATTAGATGAAGGACATGCACTTGCCCTAAAGGACTGGGTTCCAGTGAGGGAATCAACATGTAAAGAAATCTCATTTCATGGCATCAAGTGCCTCAGTGTTCATATAGCCAAGGCAGAGAGGCAGAGAAAGGAGATGTGGTTAGTTTCTCCGAAGCCTCTGCCTTGGGGCTTAGCTCTGTAGTAGAAATCACTCCCCCAGCACGTCAGGAGAGACACCAGTCTTCTTGGCTCTGAGAGGAGTCTGTTGGGTGGATCTTCAGATGATAGCCAGTGGACAACCTTAGCGGATGCATTTCAGCGGCAGAGAACCCAAAGCACAGGAGCTTCACTTACGGCCATTTCGTGTGTAGACACGAGATCAGAGCTGGGACAGCAGATCTTAAGGGAGCATAATGCTCTCGGGAGAGGTTTGTATGTGTCTTCTGGAACAGAGACAAAGGGAGAGGTTTGGTCTGCCAAGGCTAGGGCTCTGACCCTGGACACTCAGACCAGGAGGGTGGGGAGCCAGGGGAGTACCTGAAAAGAAGAAAACAAGGAAGGAAAACAGAATTGGACCACCGTTTGGAGCAAGAAAATGAAGCTTCAGAAGTGATAGGCCAGCCCTGTTCCGTGTGGCTCAGTTGGTCAGGTGTCCTCACGCAAAACGCAAGGTCACTTGTTCAATTCCCAATTTTGCCTCTTAGGAGCACGTTATCTTCTGAGTCTCAATTTCATCATCTGTCTAATGGGCATAATGACATTACACTTACTACTTCACACAGTTGTTAAAAGGTCAATTAAGCTAATATATGTGAAAGTAATTTCCAAACTAAACAATAATGCTATGCAAATGTAGGTTGCTATTGTTGTCTTTCTAGCCAGGTACTTGATCTTTCATTACCTTCCTGGCTTTATGAGCTTAGACAAGTTACTACAGAAAAAATAAGGAACAGGGCTTGCTTACCATGCTGGCAGTCACTAAAGCTCCTTCCAGCTGTGGGTCTCACTGACCCCTGACCTAGTGAGGAAGCATGGGGACTCAGACACATTGTCCCGACTATGAGAAAGCTTTGGGTGCATCTTCTTCAACAGAAAAGGGAAGTTTAGCAGCCAATAAGTCAGGACTGAACAAAACAAAACAACCAAACAAAACCAAAGCAAATCCATCCTGATACAACTTCCCTGATAAAGAATATTTTCTAAAATTTTGAACACACTAAACCTCTATTATTAAAGCCTCTTCTAGACCAAACAAGAATGGGATGTAAACCCCACTGGCCTCATTCACAGAGCTCTGTGACCCTCTTTGCTGTAGTGTGGCCTACAGGAGGGAGGGGCCCATGCAGGCCTGGCCTCCAAGTCAGATGCCCTGGTCAGAAGACCTCACAGCTTGCAGCCTGAGAGGGGGGTGGGATGGCTGCCTGGGAGGAGGAGGAAACTGGTGTTCCTAGGCCACTCCAGGGACAGCAGAAGCCGATTCCACCTTTTCTGGCCTTCCCTGAGAGGAAGAAGGAAGGAGGAAGTAGGAGGGGAAGGAGGAGGCAGTAGTAAGAGGCCTGAGAACTGAGAAGGGCAAAGCCAAAAGGAGGGTTTCAAGTGAGAGAGGAAGTGAGGAGAAGGAGAAGTGAGGTGGTTGAGAGCTGGAGCAGCAAAGAGGGGAAGAACAGAGTAGCCATTTGCCCTCAGAAGGCCTGGAGTCCTGGCCCCGCAGCCCCTGGGTCCCCTCGCAGACCAGTCTCAGCATCTCCCACTCCTCTCCATTCCTCACCCTTCTGGGAGAGGGGCCTTGCCCTTGCGAGCAGGGCCTGCCTTCCTTGGCAGCAGACAAAAGGCCATTTCTGAATTACACAGAAAATGTGTTACTTTGCCAGAGGGCCTGGTAGAGGCGGCCTGGTCCAATCATGGGCCAAGGAGAGCGTCAGTGCAGGGGGGCTGTCAGTCACAGGGAACCCTCCGTGAAAGGGGCCCCTTGTCAACTTCCCCTGCCTTTGAAGTGACTGGGATGGAGGTGCTCAATTAAAAGCCCATCAGTCTGTAAGTAAATCAACGCCTATCAGGCTTGTCACATCAAACAAACGATTATTATCCCAGCCCGCCCACCCCATTAATCTGGCTGTTCCTTCTTGACGGCTCAGGGTCAGGGCACTGTAAATCCTGAACTGGATTGTAGCCACCTGGATCGGGATGAAAGTGCTGGCACAAGGAGCAGGGGCAGCACTCAGGCATTTCCCGGAGTCCTCAGGAGGATGCAGGAGGAGGCCCCCTGGGACTGAGACAGAAAGCGACATAGAGACAGGGCCATGTGAAGAGGTCTGTGGATAGGCAGAGACACAAGAGGTAGAGATGGAGAAAAAAGAGGTGGAGAGAGCCTGAGAAAATAGACCAAAATTAAAATAACTGGAAGAGGAACCCCAAAGTGGTTGAGGCAGGTGCCATAAAACTCAGCCAGAATGTTAAGAATGAATAGATGCTTCTAGAAAACAAGCAGGTGTCTGGATGAAATTTCTCAAACTCTGGGTTCTGAGTCTGAGTCAGAGAATGATCAAGGTTACACTGCTGTTTCCTCAGCTCTCCTGCCATCCCCATGGCAGTCCGCAAATGTCACTTAACCAAGGAAATGGTGGTGGGAAGGACATAGAGACTCAGGACTTTGTTAAGCGATACCCTGCATCAGACATCAAAATGTGTGATGGCCATAACTTGATTTTTCTCAATAAAAGGTTATGAACAGACAAAGTGGACTGGAGTATCAGGTTCTGATACTCTGCTGAGTGTACCCCTGAGAAACACTTTGTTCCTGGTCATTTCTTCTAGCTCTGTGGGTTGCTTTTTCTGTTCTTTCTGCCCCTGAGATCAAGCTCTGGCTTTCATCCACTGCAGACCAGAAAGAAAGGCAGGGTAGGGAGAAAACTGTATTTTGCGTTCTTTGAAGGAGGTCTTGCGTAGGAGGTGAAGGGCAGGGAAGAGGCAGGATGGAGGTCGAGCATCCAGCTGGGAAGAACAACGCACGCTTTTTAAGGGCAAGAAAGAATAGCCTTTTCCCAAATGGCTGTTCCAGAGGTGCCCCAAGGCATAGCTTATTCTGACTCGTGATGTTTCATTTTTAAAAAGGGCCATCACATGCCTCCCTCATCATGAGAGGACTAATTCCCAGAAGAAAACAAGAGATGGAAGTAGAGCAGGGAAAACCGAGGAAGGAAAATTCTTCCCCTGATCCCAATGTGGAATCCAACTTGCAACCTGGACTCTTGTGGTGACTTCTTACTAAACAAAGGAAGAAAATTCTAAAGAATGAAACCACACCTCCATCTTACACCGTACACAGAAATCAACTCAAAATGGATTAAAGGCTTGAATATGTGACGTGAAACAGTAAATCTCCTAGAAAAAAACGTATGTGGTAAGCTCCTTGACATCAGTCTTGGCAATAATATTTTAGATTTAACACCAAAAGAAAAAATAAATAGGTGGGACTACATCAAACTAAAAAGTTTCTGCACAGCAAAGAAAACCACCAATAAAATGAAAAGACAATCTATAGAATGGGAGAAAAAAAATTGAAAATCTTATATTTGATAAGGAAGGGGTTAGTATCTAAAGATACATAGAATTCATATAACTTAATAGCAAAAAAAAAAAAAAAAATCAAACAATCTGATTAAACAAAGGGCAGAGGAACTGGATAGGTATTTTCCCAAAGAAGGCATACAAATGGCCAATAGGTGCATGAAAAGGTGCTCAACATTACAAATCATAAAGGCAATGCAAAGCAAAACCACAGTGAGATATTACCTCACGCCCTTAGTTATAATAGCCATCATGAAAAAGACAAGAGATAAGTGTTATCGAGCATATGGAGAAAACAAAACCCTTGTACACTATTGGTGGAAATGTAAATTGGTATAGCCACTATGGAAAACAATATGGAGGTTTCTCAACAATGAAAAATAGAACTACCATATGATCCAGCAATTCCACTTCTGGAAATATATTCAAAGAAATGAAAACAGGATCTTGAAGTGATAACTCTGTACTGTTGTTCATTGTAGTCTTATTCACAACAGCCAAGATAAGGAAACAACCTAAGTGTCCATCAACAGATGAATGGCTAAGAAGATGTCCTTTCTTTCTATCTATCTATCCTATTCAGCCACAAGAAAGAAAAGAATCCTCCTAGAGGAGAGGTAAGGGACAAGTCATGAATAAATCGAATGCATTGTTTAAAGCAGTCAATGCCATATACCAGGAAAGGATTGGAGAGAGTTCAGAGAGAAAAGATAATTTACCGAGGTTGCTTCCTTCTTAGTGAATGTCTGGAATGAAGAAATGTGTTAACTATTCAATCATGGCAACTTTTTAATCTACTTTGTAATATAGTACAGTGTGGGCCTAATGTTTCTTGTTACTGTTATGGTGGTAATGACAATGTGATTCATTGCCATTGTAATTACAGACACACACGACACTCCTCTCTACGAGGGAGGTGTTATAAAACTCTGGAACTCCATGTCAGGCCTTGTCAGGAGTCTGGAATGGTGGAGAACTTCCAGAAATCATAGATGAGTCTCTTACAAGTGGCAGAGTGGTGCAGAGGTTAAGTGAGTAGGCACTGAAACCAGACTGTAATTCAAAACCAGCCTCAAATGCCGCCTCTCCCGCTTGCCTGCTGTGAGGCAATGGGCAAATCACTTGAACTCCCTGTGTGTGTTTCCCCATCTGTTAAATTGGGGTGATAACAGTATTGGCTTCATAGAGTTATATGACAATTAAATGCATGTAAAGCATTCACAACAGTGCCCAACAGACAGCATATCCTCCACAATGCCTGCCATTATTATTTCTCTCCCTTATCCAAAGTAGTCTCTTGAAGGTACAATCAGCAGAATGATAAGACACATTAAGTTAAAGCAGTTGTCTTCCTGTATTTAAATATCACTGAAAGTCATTTATATTAATTTTACTTAAAATATTCTTTCCAAGTTCAGCATGTGGGTTTAAAATATTTGAATAATTTGTTTTTATTAAGGATTGTTTCTTAACATTTAGTGTTATAATGTAATATTTGCTACATGAAAAAAACAGTGAATGTATTCTATGTATCATGTATCTAAATTTAAGGCATTCTTGGGCTTCTTTTCCATCTTCTGGTCTCTCCTCCAAGAATGACCATTGTCCTGAATTTTGTATTTGTTACCCCTTTCCTTTTAAAAAATGTTTTTTTGAATTAAAGCGTAACATACATACCAGTAAAATGCACAGATCTTAAGTGTGCAGCATGATTGCTTTTTACAAAATATACACTTATGCCACCACACCTAAATCAAGATATGGACTAGTATTCATACTCCAGAAGTTTCTTCCCTCAGACCCCTTTCCAGTCTGTTTTTCCCCTACTGCCACTGCAGGGTAACCACTGTTCTGACATAGATCACCATAGATTAGTTTTGGAGTTATTAAGTATGTGTTCTCGTGTCTGCCTTTGCTCACTCGGCATTATATTTGCGAGATTCATCGATGTTGTTATGTGCATTAGAAGTTCTTTTTTTTATGGTTGAGTGGTATTCCATTGTATGAATAAATCACACAATTTATTCATTCCTTCTGCTGTTAATGGACATTTGTGTTGTGTATATATTTGGCTATTGTAAATAAAGCTGCTGTGAACTTTCCTGTACACGTCTTTTGTGCACATATGCTCTCATATCTGTTGTGTATAGCAGGAGTGTAATTGTGTGTTACAGGGTATGCACATGTTATATGAATACTTCCAAACAATTTTCCAAAGCAGTTGTACTGACTTAACAGATCTGCAAGTGCATGTGAAAGTTCTAGCTCTCCCACATTCTTGCCAACACTTGATATTGTTAATTAATTTTTTGTTTTAGCTGTCTTGGCTTTCTTTTTGTCTCTATTTTAGTTGCATCCAACAATTTTTCATGTTATTTTCATTGCCATTTTGTTCAAAATATTTCCATATGTATTGCAAATATCTTCTCCCATTCTGTGACTTGTTTTTTTGTCTTTATTAATGGGGTTTTTGTTGTTGTTGGCTAGAAGCCTGATATTTTATTTATTTATTTATCCTCACCTGAGGATATGTTTATTGATTTTAGAGTGAGAAAGAGGGAGGGAGAGAGAGAGAGAGAGAGAGAGAGAGAGAGACAGAGAGACAGAGAGAGAGAGAGAGAGATGTGAAAAAGAAACATTAATGATTAGTTGCCTCCTGCATGCACTCTGATTGGGCACTGAGCACACAACCCAGGCATGTGCTCTGACCTGCAGCCTTTCGGTGTACGGGTTGATGCTCCAACCAACTGAGCCACCTGACTAGGGATACTTGGTTGATATTTTAATGTACTTTTCTTTTTTACTTTGACTTGTGGGTTATTTAGACAAGTATATTTCTTAATTTCTAATCATCTGGAGATTTTCTGTGTATCTTTCTGTTTTGGATCTCTTGCTCAATTTCTCTGTCATCAGAGAAAATACTCTGAATAATGTCAGATTTAAAAAATATACTCAGGGAGTTATGTTAAAAATATCTAAATATACTTGTAGATCTATGTTTTTCTCCCTTAGTTTTGTCAGTTTTTGCTTTATATATTTTGAAGCTATGTTATTATGTGTGTACAAATTTAGAGTTTTTATATTTTTCTGTTGAATTGATCCCTTTATCATTAGAAAATACCATTCAGTAAAACTGTTTATTTTGAAGTTTACTTTGTTTGATACTTGTCAAGATACACCATCTTTCTTTTGATTAATGTTTGCTTGGTATATCTTTTTCCATCCATCCTTGTAGTTTCAATCTTTTCCAGTTTTGTATCGCTTGCAACAAACCATCTTAAAACTTAGTGGTGTAGACTAACAACCATTTTATCACACTCATGTTTTGTGGGTCAGGAATTTGAACAGAGCATGAAAAGGATGGATGACCTCTGCACTCCGATGTCTGTGTCTTGGCTGAAAATAATTGTATGGTTGGGGTCTGGAATCATCTGGAGACTTTTCCACTCACATGTCTGGTACTTAGACCATGATAATGAGAGACTGGGCTCAGTTAGGATTGTTGGCTGGAGTGCCTTCCCATGACCTTTCCATGGAGCTGATCTTCCTTACATCATGGCAGCCTCAAGGTAGTCAGTCAGACTTCTTACAAAGTGGCCCACAGATGCAAGGTTGAATGTGTCACTGAACAAGGCAGTACTGCTGTTTTGTACAGTAAACATTAATTTACATTTATCTATTAAGTTTACCTTTTTGGTGTTGTTTCTTCCTTTGCATTAAAATGTTTCCATCTAAGAGACTTCCGGCCAAGATGGAGGCTTAGACGGACACGCTAGGTCTCCCTCTACAACTATAAAGGAATACAACTACTTCAAAACAAAGGATAACTAGAAATTCCAGAAAATAAAACTACACGGAAGTCCAACATATGAAGTTATAAACCAGCGGTGCCATTTGGGCAGGTAAGAGTTAAAGTGGGCAGTGCTGTTTGCGGTCGCACCCGGAGCTGCGGGCGGCGAGGAATCCTGGCTGCGCAAGCCCCTGGCGGTGCGCGACTCCGGAGCTGGGGAGAGCGGCTACGCAAGCCCCTGGCGGTGCGCGACCCCGGCGAGGAGTCCCAGTGGCCAAACCCCTGGCGGTGCGCGACTCCGGAGCTGGGGAGAGCGGCTACGCAAGCCCCTGGTGGTGCGCGACCCCGGCGAGGAGTCCCGGTGGCCAAGCCCCTGGCGGTGCGCGACTCCGGAGCTGGGGAGAGCGGCCGCCGCATCGCCTTGAACAGTGAGGCCCAGGGGGGCGGGAGGACGGATCCCGGTCTCCTAGCTGAATAACTGTGTGAATCCATCTTGGACCCCCGCCCCCAAAGAAAGCACCACAGGGCTGCGAAATAGGTCGCGGACAAGCAGGCGCCGGTCGCTAATTTGTGACGCGTACACAGGCACTGCCCCCGACAGCCAGCCCAAGAAAACAAAAAGCATCTGTCAAAATGAGGCAGGCAACTTTAGAAATACCGGTAACACAACTCACCAGGCAGCAGATAGAGAACCTGACAGATGAACAGATAAGAAACCTGTCAGAGGCTCAGTTCTGGGCCATTGTTATCAGGTGGCTTACAGAATTCACAAAAGAGCAGGAAAAAGATATGAAAGAAGCGAAAAACTTTCATAACGAAAGGAACAAAACAGTATACGAGACAGAAGGAAAGGAAATAAAATCCAGAGTTCATTTCAACAAACTGGAATATGGAGAAGGAACAAGCAGTCAACCAATGCAGCGAGAGGTAATGGGAAGCAACAACGAAAGGATCAGAAACCTCTGGGACAGTTATAAAAGGCCCAACATAAGAATCATTGGTTTGCCAGAGAATGAGGAAGATGAACTAGAACTTGAAAAATTGAGTGAAAATATAATAAAGGAGAACTTCCCAGACTTGGGAAAGGGAATAGACCTGCAGGTCCAGGAAGCAAGGAGAGTTCCCAAGAAACTGGACCCAGGGAGAACCACTCCAAGACACATTATAATCAAAATGTCAAAAATTAAAGATAAAGAGAGAATCTTAAAAGCAGCAAGAGAGAAGAAAAGAATTATGTACAAAGGGGTCCCAATTAGACTATCAGCTGACTTCTCAAGGGAAACCCTACAGGCAAGAAGAGACTGGCAAGAAATATTCAAAGTAATGAAAATCCAAAACCTACAACCACGAATACTCTATCCAGCGAAATTGTCATTCAGAATAGAAGGACAGAGAAAGTGTTTCCAGGACAAAATAAAACTGAAAGAGTTCATTAGATCCAAACCACTGTTATATGAGATGTTAAAGGGACTGGTTTAAAAAAAAACAGAAGCTAGGGAGATGAAACAAAGGCAAACTAAATAGGCAACGAGAGGGGAAGAGGAACTGTGGGTACGGGAAGCATATTGGGGGGAGGTCAACAGGGAGGGGGAATGGGGAAAGGGAGGGAGATGATATAGGAATTGGGGATCAAGGTAGGAGGGAATGGAATAGACGGAGAGAGGTTGGGAGGAACTGTATGCACAACTAATGGACATAATCTAAAAGGGGGGGGACAACTGGAGGGAGGGGGGCCACCGGGTGGAGGGGAGCAGAGGGAAGGGAAATTGGCACAAATGTAATAATTTAATCAATAAAACACATTAAATCTGAAAAAAAAAATGTTTCCATCTAAAATTAGTTATCTTCTGCCTGAAAAAAATCCTTTTAATGTTTCTTTCAGTGAAAATATGCTAGTGATAAATTCTGTTTTTGTTTGACTGACAATGCCTTTATTATGTTTTCACTTTTTAAGGATATTTTCACTGAGTATAGAATTTTAGGTTGATAATTATTTCCTTTTAGCACCTAAAAATTTCCTCTAATTGTCTTCTGGTTTCCATTTTTTTCTGTTGCTTAGCTGTCAGTTTTACTGTTGCTCTTTTAAAAATAATGTGGGTTCTCCCCTCTGGCTGCTTTTAATATTTTTCTTTTGCCTTTGGTTTTCAGCAGTTTTTCTGATTAACTAGGTATGGTCTTTTTTATATTTATCTTGCTGGGGGTTTGTTAGAAATTCTTTATTCTCTGCCTTGATGTCTTTCATAATTTTTTGAAAATTCTAAACTAATATATTTCTTTAAAATGACTTGTATCTGATTATCACTCTTTTCTCTACCTGGGACTCAAATGACAAATATATTGGATGTTTTTTCCATATCTCTGGATCTCCTGTGTTCTATTCCCTGCCATTTTCATTCTTCTGTGCTTTACTGTCCTCTCTTTGGCTACAACTAATCTGCTTTTCAACCCATCTATCTCATTCTTAATTTCAGTATCTTTATTGGTTTAGTTCTAACATTTTCATTTGACTATGCTATTAACAGATTCCAGTTCTTTGGTAAAATCTTGTTATTTCCTTTATTCTTTTGAACATGCTAATAATAGTTATTTTAAAGTCCCTACCTGATAACGTCAATACCTGCATTACTGTTTTCTCTGTTATGGTTTTGTCCTCTTAATTTTGAATCATTTGATCCTATCTGTTGGCATGTCAGGTAACTATATTCCTAAGATTCATCCATGTTGTTGCAAGTTGCTGTAATTCATCTATTTTCATTAATTTATAATATTTCACAATGTGAACAGATTATAGTTTATTTCCCCCATTGTCTTGTTGATGGTCATATGGTTTGTTGAATATTGAAAAACATCATTTATTTTAAACTTCTTAAAACCACTTAAAGTAATTAATTCTGTGGTTATTTGAGCCTGGAGAGCAAGCCAGTACAATGTATTTGGACCACCAATGGACCATTTCAATGATGTAAGAACTATAATGTGCTATGAATACTATTAAAATTTCAGAGCTATTTATTTGCATTTACTTCAGCCATGTGTGTGGGTAGGTGGCTTTCCATTGGGGATATAAAAATCAGGGGCTGGACTGGATCAGCTCATTCTCTGTGGAGAGAAATGGAGGCAGCGTGATAAGAGCAGATTTATTTAGTCATTCTCTTGAAAAAGCCATGAATGAGATTAGAATAAAACTCAGGAAGCTGGTGCTCATGCATGCTTCTGGTCTCCTGGGAAACAATTCCAGTTCCAAAATCCATGTACATCATCTGAGGTCCTTGAGACAATGATTCAAAGTGGCTGGGTGCCCCTGGCCATTGTTGGAGCATAAGCATATGCAATGGGAGTGGTGTGGAGAAGTGAAGATAACAGAAACGGCATTCAGATTGACCTGGGTTTGAATCCTGGCTTTGACAGCTACTAGATTTTTACCAAGGATGACTTATTTAGTCTCTTTTATTCTTCTGTTTTCTTACAGAGAAGAATACAATATATAATGGGCATGGTAGGACTTTCCATAGAGAATTCTGTGCCTAATTATATTAAAGATGCCTAGCATAATGCCTGGCAGTATTCGATGTTCACATATCTTTATGTCATTGTCATCATTGTCGTTATTATTATCATTACCACCATCATGTAGGAAAGCTATGGAGATGAGCATGGCTCTGGGCCTCTCAAGAGGTCCTGAAATCTTTGCTTCTGTGCTATTTGGTGTGGCAAGTTTGTTTCCCTATGCAAGTTTTTAAGTTACTGTTGTTTTTCAGGGCTTGGTCATTACATTCGGGCTTTTTCCTCCAAGAAGGAAGGGAAGGATTCTAACTAATTAAAAGTGGGGAAGTCAAATTGAAGACTAGGCCTACTCTAGCATATTGTCAAATGTCTATGGACTCACAGGTTGAAGTGGAGGACAGGTTACATAGCAGTCTATACCAGGGAATCCACACGGAACAAAGATTTTCATCAGTGCTACAAGGCTTAACCTTGTCACTGAATTCAGTTGACTTTTAAATGCATTGACAGGTGATGTAAACACAGGCTACAAAGAAGAGAACCAGACTAGGGAGCCTATCAGATCCTAGGGAGGTGCACTAATGATGTGCCATCAGCTCCAGTTCAAGTCAGAGGTCCACATAGAAAGGTTCTGCTCAGTTTCTTACATGGCTCTTGTTCATTTGTTTGATTGTTTATCTATGGTACATTTATGGAGCATCTCCCATGTGCCCAGCATGCTGTGGGGAGACAGAAAGAAGTATATATATACATACACTGCTGCAAGAAGCCTTGAGCCCAGCCAGTTTCTTTATATGCTTCATTTATATGAAAGTAGCTATAAAACATGGAATAAAATGGTGAGGTTATAAGTCATAAGAGATGTGTCAGTTAAATTTTAGCGGAGTTCAGAAGAGAGAGAATGTTACCTGTAGGTACAGAGTGTGAATATGAAGCCTCTTAGCTATTCTTTGGCCTCCACTCTTACTCTTCTCCATTTAATTCTGCATGTCATTGCCACTCTATTCTATAACACCCGTTTTTGTCCAGCATTTTCTTAAAATCCTTAAATGAGTTTCTATTTCCACCTGAACCAATTTCACAGTCCTTTTTGGATCATTTTATTATCTCTAGCTCTTCAGATGTGATTTCTTTCCTTTTGGGGGTAGGGGTTGGTGGTGTGATGTTTGTAGATTGCCTGCTCTCCTTGTGCCTTTCTCACATTTCTTATGATTTTTGGCCTGGGCGCATCATCCCTTGGGGATGTTGTCTGCGGGTGTTTTTTTTATGGTTGTGTCTTAGGTTGTGGGGTCCTGCCTGTGTGACAATTCCGTGTTTGCCTCTGCCTGGGGCTTAAGAATATCTGTACTGAGAGATACCAAATTAGGGTTTTTACCTCAAGAGGCAAAGGCCTTCAACACATGGCCTTTGATCTGTATCCTGCACCGATGCATAGACATTCTGATTTCTGTTTAGGGATAGTCTAAGCTCTACCAGTGCTTAGTGTCACGTAGGGAGCTTGCTCATGCTGGTGAGGCCATGGGACCTTCGACTTTGACTTGGCATTAAAACTCCAGACCTTGGGGCTTGTGCTTTATTGAAGTCCTGGAGGCTTTGTGCAGATAATTCCCTAAATCTCTACCTCTAGCCTTAACTTGACCCCTGACCAAATCCCAGAGCTGTAGGCTCCTATATCCAACTTTCTGTATGTCATCTTTATTTGGCTATTTTATGGCCATCTTAGATTTAATATGGTTAAAACAGGACTACTGACTTGTATATATGTATAACGCACCACCAATGGCATACATATGAATAAACACTTACTGAATGCCTGTTATATACTGTCATTTTAATGGCTGTTATCTCAGTTAGGCCGTTATCTATGTATACATTATAGCTATATAGATCTATATATTACATAGCACATGTGTGTATGTAGAGCCTAGTTATCTCAGTGAATTCAGATATGCTTTGCTTTAGGTCCTCCAATAATCTCAAGATTTACAGAAAAGTGCTTTTTAGATAACAGCAGTCCCAACACTAAGTCTTCATTCACAGTTCTGCTTTACTTACTATGAGAGGTAAGTAAACAGCTTTACAGCTTTCTCCCTATGCCAGAGGTTTTGCAAAATGTGGACCACCAATTACTGGTATCGGGATCACTCAGGGTTCTTGTTAAAAAGACTGCTTTTTGGACTGACCCAGGCTAAACTTTCTGGGGATAGGACTCAGAAAAGCATATTTTTAAACAAATTTTTCAGGTTTTCTAAAGTGCACTGTGGTTTGAGAACCACTGCCTGAACCCCTGTTCTCCTTTGGTAATTCATCTATAATATTTATGGAAGAGACCATTCCAGGGAGCCCAGAAAAGAGGGAGCTGACTGCCAGCCATGCCTTTCTACACTGAAACTGCCCTGAAAGCCAGGGAGACCTGGTGTGGCCACTTAAATACCCACGAACATCTTGCTGAGCTGTGGCATTGGACCCCACTTGAACTTTCCAGAACTACAACTGCTACTTAAAATTCTTTTCAGTGCTTTTCATCTATGTGGTCTAAACACATAAATGTTAACAGAGGATGATGAAGCTTAGATATGATTAGAGTTTGACTAACTGTCCTGGTTTGCCTGAGACTAAGGGGTTTTTCAGGATGCATGAGTTTTGGTGCCCAAACCGCAAAAGTTCTGGACGAACTTGGATGAGGTTGGTCATCCTAGCAAATGTGTCTTACAGATCAGTTTAAAAGCTGGCACTAAATGCTTCAGGAACAACTACTTGAAATCTCCATGGGTTATAAATTAAGAAAGACTGGTGTGGAATAAAATATATTTGGGGATTAGTTAGATTTGTGGTGCAGGGTCAAATAGGTCGTGACATTGAAGCGTGGGCAGTTTCTCTCACCCTTTAATAAAGGCTCTGTATCCGGCACGTTGTATGGGGTGGCTGCTCATCTTCCAACTCATGTTGTGTTTGACAACAGTGGTGGGAACATAATTGGAGTGAGGAATTTAGTTTCTTAGCTCTGCAAGGAGGTTGCCCTTTCTGACCCAACCATCAGTTGTTTGGTGCCTTGTTGCACGTCCCCAAGTTCTAGTGAGAGCAAAGAGTACAATTTATTAGAGTGTGGGAAGATGAGACAGAGGTACCTATGCTATGCTCAGAAGTCTGTGGTCAGATCTGGTGGCTGGGTGTTCTCTCTGCTGTCCCTTTTAGCATGCTCTCCAGGATGGGCAACTTACCATTAAGCATGGAGAACAGTGCCTAATATCTAAGATATTTTTAAGGATGCATGAAAATGTTTTAATTTCTTTAAAATGATGAGAAAAACATCTTTTAGGTTGAAGATAATATATTTTACATAATGTTAATGCATTCATCTTTAGACCAATACAGTCATAAAATATAATTTTTAATATGAAGAGTTAAATTAAAATTTTAATAGTTTTTAATAGAGAAAAAGGCCCATGAAGGCAAAATGTCCAGGCTCCACAAAAGCCATAATGTGGCCCTGCTCCCCAGGGTGGCAGCTGTCAGCCACTGGGGGCTGGGGCAGAGGGAGAAGCCTTTGGGAGGAGTCATTTCCTGAAGCCATTAGGGCTTGGAGCATGGAGGGCATTCCCAGGTGGGGATCTGTGGCAGCAGAACAAATGTGACCTGCCTGGAAGATGAAGGCTTTGCAGAAGAGGAACGTTGGCTGGGTTCATTTCTAGGCAGACTGGAACAGGGATGTGAATTCTGGTGTAACAGTGTACGTTCCCTGATGCAATGTCCTGGTGTCCTGGGGCAGGAGTGCTATTGTTCACCACTGTCCACTCTCCTCTTCTGTTGGCAGTAACCTAATCCCCTGTGGTGGGTTGCATTGTGTCCTCCAGAAAGATATGTTCAAGCCTGAACCCCTCATACCTGTGAATGTGATCCTATTTGGAAAATAGAGTCTTGGCTGTATGACCTCAAGTTAAGAGGACTGGTGCCTTTAAAAGAAAAAGATATTTGGGTACAAGGACACGGAAGCCATACAAAGAGGGTGTCAGAGATTAGAGTGATGCAATCACAAGCCCAAGCACCATGGGTTGCCAACAATCACCAGAAGGTAGGGCAGAGGCATGAATAGTTTGTCCCTCAGTCACCAGAAGGGACCAACTCTGCCAACACCTTAATTTTGGTCTTTGACTTCTTAAACTGTGAGAAAATAAATCTGTTGTTTTAACTCACCCAGTTTGTGGTACTTTGTTATGGCAGCCCTAGAAAACCAATATCCCTCTCCCCACACTGTTCTAGGCACACAGCCACTCCAAATAAGACTGTATCTCCCAATTTCCCTTGCTGCTAGGTATCTCAGTTCCTTGTTACTAGGTTCTGGTCATTGGGATGTGAACTCAAGTAACACACACACCTTTCTAGTTGTGCCCTTTAACAAAAAGGAAAGATGCCTTCCCTTTGCTCTCTTCTCTTTTTTTCTGGCTGGAATGTAGACAGAATGGTGGAGCTACAGGCAACATCTTGGATCACAAAGTGGGAACCACATGTTGAGGCTGTCAGAGCCATGTGTTAGAAGGAACCTGGGTTCCTGATATTGTGGAACTGCCTTATTGTCCTGGGTTGTTTATACTTCAATTCCTTTGTGTGAGAGAAATAAACTATTATGGTTAAGTCACATTATTTTGACTTCTGTTATAGCAGCTGAATGTTTTATCAAAGTAATTTAGTTCTAGTATGCCAGAGCTCTGTTTCTTTGCAGTGCCCCTCAGGTATTGATATTTGAAAAGGACCTCTATCTTCACTGTGAATAGGGTCAGTGTTTTGAGGTTTTAGTGTCATTTAAAAATATTTAAATCATTATTTATTTTTTAATTACAGTTTGCATACAATATTATATTAGTTTCAGATGTACATCTCAGTGATTAGACATTATATAACTTACTAAGGGATCATCCCAATAAATCTCATACCCATTTGACAGCATACATAGTTATTAGAATATTTTAAACTATGTTCTCTACACTGTACTTTACATCCCCATGGCTATTCTCCAACTACCAACTTGTACCTCCTAATCCCTTCACCTTTTTCACCCATCCTTCCAAATCCCCTCCTCCCATCCAGCAACTATCAAAATGTTCTCTGTATCTATGAATCAGTTTCTGTTCTGCTTGTTTGCTTATTTTTAAAATTTTTTTAGATTCAATTGTTGATAGATATGTATTTATTGCCATTTCATTGTTTGTATTTTTGATTTCTCCTCCTCCTCCTCCTCCCCCTCCCCTTCTTCTTCTTCTTCTTCTTCTTCTTCTTCTTCTTCTCCTTCTTCTTCTTCTTCTTCTTCTTCTTCTTCTTCTTCTTCTTCTTCTTCTTCTTCTTCTTCTTCTTCTTCTTCTTCTTCTTCTTCTTCTTCTTCTTCTTCTTCTTCTTCTTCTTCTTCTTCTTCTTCTTCTTCTTCATCTGGGAAGCTCTTTATCTGCACTCTGAGTCTAAATGATAGCTTTGCTGGGTAGAGTAATTTTGGTTATATGTTCTGCTTTGCATCATAGTGAATAGCTTTTGTCAATCCCTTCTGCCAATCTCTTCTGACCTGCAAATTTTCTGTTGAGAAATCAGCTGACAGTCTTATGGAAGCTCCCTTGTCGGTAACTAATTGCTTTTCTCTTGCTGCTTTTAAGATTCTCTCTTTATCTTTTACCTTTGGCATTTTAATTATGATGTGTCTTGGTGTGGTCCTCTTTGTGCCCATCTTGTTTGAGACTCTGTGCTTCCTGAACTTCTATGTCTATTTCCTTCACCACGTTAGGAAAATTTTCTTTCATTATTTTTTCAAATAGGTTTTCAATCCCTTTCTCTCTTTCTTCTTCTTCCAGCACCCCCATGGTGAGAATGTTGGTATGTCTGAAGTTGTCCCAGGGGCTCCTTACACTATCCTCATGATTTTGGCTTCTTTTTCTTTTGTGCTGCTCTGATTTTTTTTTCTTTCTTACATTTCAAATCACTGATTTGATTCTTGGTTTCATCTACTGTATTCTTGGTTCCCTGTAAATTATTCATTTCAGTTAGTTTATCCTTCATTTCTGTTTTTTAAAAATGATTTCCATGTCCTTTTTTATGCTCTTTAAGTTCTCACTAAGTTCACTGGACATTGTTATAACCAGTGTTTTGAACCCCGTATCTAGTACATTGCTTTTCTCAATTTTTTTTAGTTCTTTTTCTGAAGTTTTGTTGTTCTTTCATTTGAGACCTGTTTGTTTCCTCATTTTGTCAACCTCCCAGTGTTTGTTTCTATGTATTGGGTAGAGCTTCTATGTCTCCCAGGTTTAGTGGCCTTATGTTGTAGCAGCTGAATGTTTTATCCAAGTAATGTAGTTCTCTATACTTCAGAGCTCTGCTTCTTTGCAGTGCCCCTTGGGTATTGATATTTGAAAAGGACCTATATCCTGTTAATAGGACCAATGTTTTGGGAATATTTTTCCTGATGATAGGAACAGATTGCATTTAGCTCTTATTCTTCCCAACCCCCAGATATAGCTTCTCCATCCAATGAGAAACACCTATGGGTGGGTCAGAGCCAGGAGGGAGATTGTTGCCAGGATAAATCTCCTCATGGGGCTTGAATATGCAACCTTGACCTCATAATCAGCCAAGTCCACCAGGATTGCCTTTCACTCAGCAGATTCCTAGCCAGATTTGGGTGCGCTCTGGCATCCTCTAATCCTATTCCTGTAAGATCAGGGGGAGGGCAGGGGAATAAGATGTCTCTTGGCTGCTTCTAGTAACTGGCTCTTCTTCCCTGGGAGCAGAACTGCCCTTTACATTCTTAATCTTATGTGCAGTGAACTTTTTCTTCTTGAAAATGTTTCCTTTTAATTTTTTCATGGGAATTGTCAGCAAAGCTTCTCAGATAAGACTTGTGAACTGCGTGCGTGTGTGTGTTTGGGCAAGGAGGTAAACAGTGGGTGAGATGTGGATTGAAAGGGAAAATGATCCACCATTTCCTGGGTGGCCTCTTTGTGACAAGTGCTTTATCAGACATTATACTGTTTACTTACCAAGGCAATCCTGAGAGGTAGGAATTATCCTCCATGTCTTAAACATGCATCAACATAGGCTGATAGACGGTAAGTGGTAGTGTGAAACATAGTTCCTACGTTTGCCTGCCATGAACTTTTCCATACAAACTAATTACACCATTTGTTTTGTCTTTAAAGCATAATGGGAAAGGAGAAATTCTATAAATATTTGGCTAATCTGATTATGGAACTGGCTGCTCTGGAAATACAAGCAAAAGAATGATCTTCGGGGACATGTGTTATTTAGGTTTTTCATCTACACAGAGTTGAATTCTGCCTTCTTAGTCTTTCTCATCTGTGTACTGAACAGTGAAGACAACAACAACCACATGACTCTAGTTGTGTTAAAGGGCACTGATTCCCAAACTAATGACATGAGTAAAATCTTTCGTTTTAACCCAATAAAAGTGTTTTTAATTTGTTTCCTTACTTTTTAATATGTCAGTTTTCAATAATAGTGCAACATTTGAAATTTACATTCTAGACTTTTTATGCTTTAAAAATTTTTATTTATGTTAGAATTAATTTTATTATACAAAACTTAAATCAAGCATTTGTCCTTACAGATAAAGAGAATTTCTCTGTACAGGTTTTGCCTGCCAATTTGCATGTGGGCAAACCCATGGAAAAAGGAACATTTCTTTTTTCTTTTAAGTGACATTTCTTGGTTAAAAATTAACAAACAATCAAGAATAGCATTTGAGTGTATTGACTTCTTATCGTTCCCTTGAATTAAAAAATATGTAATGTAATTGAGACGAAACTTTATATTTTATGTTACACATACAAATGGGTCTTTTTTGTATATGGGTTTGACTGTGTGCACACACTCTCATACACACACATTCACATACACAAATACACACTCACTACCCTCCTTTCTAACCACTGGATGATAATGACACCTCCCTCCTTTTCTTCTTCAGGTTGCAAATTGGCAGTGGGAGAGTAAGGAGAAAAACTGTCCTTCGCCCCAGGGCTGACTTCACTTTTCACTGGTGTTCTAATGCCCCAGGGTGTTCTGATGTCCCAATGTGAGGTTGAGAAATAGCACCTGGGAGTTCCACAGGACATTGCTGTGTGATTTTCTCATTGTAGGAAGAGGAAGCCTGGCTCCACCCTGGCACTACCTTTTCTTGGATTGTGGCAGAGCAGCCCCCAAAGCCGGCAATTCTCTCTTCTTGGTGTCGTAAAGCACTTCAGTGGACAATTTGATCTTTTTCATTTTGTCTGCTTTACCCATGCAACTCCTCCCTGCTCATGATCAGGATTTCAGAACAGAGCTCTTTGGGTAATACAGTAAGTGTTGAGAATAATAACCAACACTACTTTTAAAATAAACAGATTTATTGAGGTAAATTTTTGTACCATAAAATTGACCTATTTTGAGTGTACATTTTGACAAATTTAGTGAATTTGTACAGCTGAGCAACCATCACTACAATCCAGTTTTAGAACATTTTCATCACCCCAAAGTCTCCTAGCGCCCATTAATGTAAATCTTCATTCCTACCCCTGATCCCAGGCAACCACTGATACACTTTCTGTTTCTATAGATTTGCCCTCTTTAGAAATATCATATAAATGAGATCACTTAATATTTACTCTTTTGTGCTTGGCTTCTTTAATTTAGCACAATTTTTAAAAAAGAATCAGTCATGTTATTGCAGATAACAGTACTTTATTCCTTTTTATTGCTGCATAGTATTCCATTATATGGCTATACCATATATGTTCTGTTTATCCATTCATTTATTGATGGACAGTTAGATTTCTTCCACTTTTTGGCTATAATGAATAATACTGCTATGAACACGAATATAAAAATATCTGTCTCAGTCCCTGCTTTCACTTCTTCTGGGTATACTTGTGTACCTAAAAGTGGAATTACTGGATCACATGGTAATTTCATGTTTAATTTTTTGAGAAATTGCTATACTGTTTTCTTCTATAGCAGCTACACTATTTTACTTTCCTACCTAGTAATGCACAAGATCCCAATTTCTCTACATCTTTGCCAATACTTGTTATTTTCTAGGTTAAATTATTTTATTTTATACTCATCTTACTGGTTTTGAAGTGGTATATTGTTGCGCTTTGATTAGCACTACTCTAATGATTAGTCATGTCGAGCATTTTTTCAAACTTACCTGTTTTTTCTTTTGTTGCTTGCATTTTTGGTGTCATACCCCAAAAATTATTACCAAATAAAATGTCAATAAACTTTCCATCTATGTTTTTGTCAAAGAGTTTTATAGTTTTAGTTCTTTTGCTTAGATCTTTGATCTCTTTTAACTTTTTATATATGGTGCAAGGCAAGGGTCCAACTTCATTATTTTGCATGTGGATATCTAATTTTCCCAAAACCTTTTTTTGAAGTTTGTTAAATGGTCTTGGCATTCTTGTCAAAAATCATTTAATCATACATGCTAGAGTTGACTTCTGGGCTCCCTATTCTCTTCCATTTGTTCATATGTTTGTCTTTATATCAGTGCCCCACTGTTTTGAGTACCATAGTTTTGTAGTATATGGGTTGACATCAGGACATGTGAGACCTTCAATTTTACTCTTTTTAAAGATTGATTTGGCTATTTAGTATCCCGTGACATTCCATATGCAGTTTAGAATGGATTTTTCTATTTCCGCAGAAACGCTGGGATTTTGATAGACATTGCACCACATCTGTAGATCCTTTTGAGTAGCATTGACTTGTTACCAATATTATCTTCTAATTCATTAACAGAGCATGAATTTCCATGTTTGTGTCATCTTTAATTTCTTTTTGCAAAGTTTTGTAGCTTTCAGTGTACAAATCTTTGGCCATTCTAAGTCCCACTTCTTTATATGCACCGGCTCCTTCCACCTTCCTCTTTGACAGATGGAATTTCTTTGGATCATCTCTCTATCTTTGGTGTTCTTACATTTTCACATTGATGTTCCTTGGTGTGGATTTTTTTTTTGTTTGTTTGTTTGTTTTGTTTACCATACTAGCCATTTGGAGTCTTCTCATGTCTTTTAGTTCTGGGAAATTTTATTTAATTTTCCCATTAGTAATTTCCTTTCCATGAACTTTTCTCTTCTGTCTTTATAGAATTCTTATCATTTGGATTTTGGCCCTTTGAGTTCACATCAGATTTTCACATCTTTTCTACTTCTGTTTTCTAATTTACAGAGATTTCCTTAACTTTTAACTTTAATTTTTTGAATAATGTTATTTTAGTTATTAATTTTAATTTCTAATAGTTCTTTGTTATTTTCAAAATGATCCTTTATCATAGCATTTTACATGGGCTTTATGATTGAAAATCATGTTATCTCTTGAGGATTTTATTGCTTCATCTATTTTCCTTACAGTTCCTTTTTTTCTCATGTTTGTTTTCGATTGTACCTTCTATGAGAAGGATTTCCTCAAGGGTCTGATGATCCTTGGCTGTCTGTCCATACTTAAGTGGAGGCTGTTTGTGCGTAGGGGGAGGAACTTCACTGGGAAGGGTACGGATCATGTTGCCAGGGACCCTTTTCACTGCATCCCTCTAGTGCCAGGATATGTCTTGTTTCCCTACCAGGGAAGTGTCATCTAGTCACCTGCTTCAGAATTCTGTTGATGGCTTCAGGGTGTACCAGGCTGCTTGCATTCTGGAAACAGAGCAGGAGAAGGCGGAGGGAGGGTCTTATGCTTCGCCCTGTAAAGAGTAGACTTTCATCAAATTCCCCTGTGTTTACCCTTTGTCTAGCTCTAGTCTTTTGATGAAACCATCTTCCTGAATTTAGAACTTCATTGGTTAATTTTTTTTTTTTCTCAGAGAAATGACTATCAGCTTCCTTGAATAGCAGGGAAGCTAGATGCTTGGCTGCTTGTGCTGGTGAGGACTCCTGGGAAGTTCATGGGCTCTGATGAGGAAAGATTTTCAATCCTTCCCTTCTTTTCACCCCAACTCCCAAAGCTACAGTTTTGTTGGCTGAAAGTTTATATACAAGCTTGTCAATGCCACACTGTTTTAAATATGTTGGCTTTGTATTTAGTATCTGGTAAGGTGAGTTCCTCCTCACTATTTTGAATTTCCTTAGTTATTCTCAGACATTTTTTATATGAATTAAAAAGATTACAAAGTATTTCTAGAGAATCATACACATATTATTATGATAATTTAATTTAGGTTCCCAAATAATCCTGTTGGGATTCTAATTGAATTCTTAATCATTCTTGTATCTCTATTGTCTTATGTAAGGCCTGAATCATGTCAGGCTTTCGGAAAACATGTGAAATGGAAATAAACCTCTGATCCCAGTGCCTATGCTCTTTCAATTACACTGACCTTTCTGATTTGCGCTCAGATCACAGAGCCAGCTGGTAGAAGAACCAGGAGAACTTAGGTGTCATAATTCACCATTCTTCAGTACTTTTTATACCACACTTGTACCTGTAAAACAATTCTTAACAGTTACACACAGTCCAGCATAAAGGCCATGCCAGTGCAAATGGAAAGTCATAAAGCCACGGAAGCCTAAATCCCAAAGAAATTGTCCTCTAGCCTGGATGGGTACATTTAAGGTGGGGTAGAGGGAATGTTACCAAGTTTATTTGTTTTCCCATAGGAGTCATATTTCAACGGCGTGAATATGAGTGCAAAAGAATTGTAGGATGGTTTATCTACCACGTCTGATCCATGTAGAGTTTAAGTAATAAAGTTCATTAGTGCCCCTGATTTAATATGACACATTTCTAGGGCAAATTACTCTGAGATCATGGTGTTCACAAAATATGACAGAAATCTTTTAAGCATGAGCATAAGTTCTGAATTAATTTAATAACCTGGTCTGGAAAAAGGCATGTGGTTTAAAACATAACATTATGCACTGTGCTCCTACATGTCTCTTCCACCCACCCCCACCTCCTATGACACTTTTCAAAAGCCCTTCTTCCTGTCTTGAGTCATCTGGCCTCTTCTCAGAGCTCAGGGTTTTGCCTTCTCAAGGAGGTTTGGAAGAGGATGTATTAGTGTGGCCAACGCGAGAGGGTCCATCCCTCTGTGCCTTGGGGGCCCTTGAACACAGCTGGTTTTAGTTCTTAATGGTGCCCACCCCAAAGGAATGGACAGGGACTGATGTGAAAATGGTGCTTAGCATGTATGATTTATCGCCCTTTAGTGGGCTGGGAGGTGGGTGGGGGAGTGAGCATGACCTAACATAACATTGGAGGGCCGTGGCTGCAGGAGTCTGCATGCACCCCCTCTCCATCTCTCCAGATGGGAAAACAATGACAGCAGCAGGACACAGCCTCCAACTCTCAAATGCCCATGAAATAAATCACTATGTATATTGTGAAATACAGGTCATGGTTCTATTTATCTCTTGGTGGTGTAAAACAAAACAGAAAAAAATTTTCATGAAGAGAGAAAATATAAATAAAGAAAAACTATGATCTCTTTGATATAACTCCACCAACATGACTTTTGCATTCCGTCTTGTGGACCGGGCTGTGACCAACACGTCAAAGAAATAAGTAACCCACATTCCCCACTCCCGTTCCAGTATTACAGGACCTGGGCCTGGCTTCTTGCGTACTCACTAATTTACTTCCTGGGCAGTCCTGTGTTTTTCCTGGACCTTAGGGTCCTCCTTTGTCCTGTTCAAGTCAGCTGTGACTGCTGGCCAGAGGAATCCTGAGCCCTCCTAAGACATACTCTGGGCAGTCCTCTGATTTGTTTATTTCAACTTCCAAGTAGAGACAGGAAGGCCCCCTAAATGCCCAGGGATCAAGACCTCTTTCCTGACTGGTGCTTCCCACACTAAAACAAGGGAGTGTGCTCCAAGTGGATAAGCTCCTGGGAGGTGGCTGCCAGCAGCTCAGAGCGAGGCTCTTCCACAGTCTTGATTTCACTGGGGGCACCATGGAGTGTGACTCTCATCCCTACTTCAGGCTCCCCCATCATGTCTAGAAACTGCCAACAGTAGGGGCTCAAAGTGCATTTTAGCAAGAGATCCCACACCATTCCTTCCAGGGAGAAGTGACAGTGGCCACTTGTCAACAAAAGGGAGCTGTTGGAAGGACTTGCTCCTGGCTGAGGAGACCACACTCCATCCACCCCACAGCCAAAGGGTCTGCTGTGCTGGGTCACTTTCTCCTCTGTGCCTTGGTCCGTGGGAACCTCCTGTCTGCTTGCCTTTCTCCCATTTCTGAAGTTTTCTTCTCCTTCAGAGCACTGACCGGGTCCCACCGCCTCCATAAAACTTTCCCTGAAAAACACTGGCCAACAATGATGTCTTTCTTCATGGGCCTCCTACTGCATTTACTACTTACAATATACCCTTGGCACTGAGTGATATCCCCGTTAGCTCTTACATGGTGTTCTGTCTCCTTTTGTTCTCTAACGACTTCCTGTGGGTAAGCCTTGTCTGACCAGCCAGGCTACACAAGTCAGCCCTGTCCAGGGGCTCACAGCATTGGGGAGGGAGGCTCCCTGTGAACTCGTGCTTATTTAAATCAGGGAGAAGATCAGAGACTGGTTTGTGGAATGAGAGTCAGGGTTGGGGACATGCCAGCTTTCCTGAGGAGTGGGCTGTGCCCAGCTAGGCAGGGTCTGAGGATCTGGGACACAGGCCATGCTCTCCTTTGGTTTCCTGTCCCTCTCCTTGCACCTTCCACCCTGGGAAGAACCGGACCGGCTGGAACCTCCATCTGTCCTCAGGACCTCTGGTCTCTGTGCTCTTCTCCTTGCTTCTTTCTCCAGTGACAGCACTTGACTTCCCTATTGCCTTGTGTCTAAAATCTAAATCCTTTAAAAGTCAGCTCTGATGTCACCTTTTCCAGAAAGGGTAGCCCAATCCCTCAGCTAAAAGTTCCCTTTCCCTTTACTGAACTCCACTGGCATCTATTTATAGCTCTTCGATGATGCTGGTCTCTTTCTCTTTTTAGTTATAATATTTGTTCATGAATCCCGCCCCCCCCCCCCCCCCCCTTTTTTTTGGTAGTAGCTTTTCTATTGCTGCTGTATAAAATGACCACAGACTTAGTGGCTTAAAAGATACACATTTACTATCTTACAGTTCTGTAGGTCAGAAGCCCAACAGGCATCTCATGAGGCAAAAATCGAGGTTTTAGCAGGTCTGCTTTCCTTCTGGAGACTCTAGGGGGGAATCTGCTCCCTTGCTTTTCCCAGCCTCTAGAGGACACCCACATTCTTTGGTTTGTGACCTCCTTCTATCTTCTTCAAAGCCAGTAGTATGGCATTTTGTTGCCCCTGCTTCCATCATTACACCTCTGTTCCTCACTTTTGAGGGTTCACAGGATAGACTGGGCCCACCTGGAAAACTCAAGGTACTCTCCCTGTCTTAAAGTCCTTGACTTTGATCACATCTGCAAGGTAACATAGCCACAGGTTCCGGAGATTAAGATGGGGACATATTTTGGGGAGGCCATTATTCTGTGTACCACTTCCCCTTACCCAAAAAGCACCTTAGGGTTGTTCAATAAGTATTTTTCGAAATTCAGTTGAGTGCCAGGCACTGTGCAAGCAGCTGGAGATATAGAGAGGGGTGAGACATCACCTCTACCCTCAAGAAGTTTAGAATCTGGTGGGTAAGACAGACACAGAAATAATGACAATACGATGTAACCAGCATGATAATGGAAATGAGCTTGGGGAGTAGAGGTAGACCTGAGGAGGGCTAGGTGACTCTTTCTGGAGTAAGTAGGGTGGGGGCCGGCAGGGGAAGATCTCACCATGGAAATGGCAATTGACGAGGTTCTGAAGAACAGTTTCTGCTCACCAGGTGGGGTGAAAGCGGTACCAGGGGAGGAGCACGGATGCAGAAGTCATCAGGAGGCAGCATGCCATTTGGAGGGGTTTCACACATGGGTTGGGTTGCTGTAGCATTAGGTATATGGAGAGAGGGGCAAGTGCTGGGGAGGCGAGTCTGCAAAAGCTGCAGGAGCTGGGTCACAAAAGGTTCTTTATGCCAAGAAGCGTGGATCTATAGTTTCTGGAGATGGGGAGGCCTTTGAGGGCTTTAAAGAAACTTATATGCCAGAAAGTTCAGTGGAAAACCATAAGGGAAGAGTGACTCACAAGGGGGGAGGGGAGGGTTTCACAAAGGAGTGATGTATCACACGTGAGCATTTGAAGGAGGTTGGGTAACCAGCGGAATGAGTCTCATCATTGGGTTTGATGGTGAGAAGACTTCTGGTGTCCTCAGTGGGAGCAGCTTCCGTGGAGGGGTCGGGGCAGAGGCAGCATGTAGTGGACTGGATGGTGATTGCAAGGTGAGGAAGGAAAGGCACATGGTATCAGCAACTTGGCCAGCAGAATGAGGAGAGCTATGGAGTGGTAGCTAGAGACCACAGGGTTCTTGGGAAGATTTTGTAGGCTAGATCTATATCTGCTCTACATCTGGAGGTCACCTGCTGCCCTCCAGCACCTACCACAGTGTCAGACACATAATAGATATTTAGTAATGGTGTGAAGAATGACAAAATGCATCACACGCATTTCCTGGAAGAGGCTGAAGCAACCTCACAGATTTGCTCACCAAGGATTCTTTGCTGTCCAGTGGTGTTCTGGGAAGCCGTTGAAGTCATGAGCTCTGTTCCCAATCACGTGCTTTCCCGAAGCTCGGAAGGCAGACGGCCAAGGTGTCAACACCTCAGGTCACACCACATAACGCAGAGCCTAATTTGACTTTCAGGCTGATGTCAACATTTCGTTACCTTGCTGAGAAGCCCAACTTGAAGACTACATTAATTTACATTTGCCTGTGTTCGAATAATACGTTCCAGAATCAGAGCTGGGAACTACGACACTGAGGTAGATGCTGGCATTTCCAGGATGAAGAAACCCCTTCCTTGTGTACAGAAGACTGTGTGTTTTTAGGGCATCTGTTCCTTGGGAGAAGTTCCACCAGCTTCTAGGTAGCATAATCCTATTTACAACTAGGAAGCCACCACACACGAAAAGAGACTCATCCTTCATGACTATGAGGTGATGGAATTCTGATGCAGGTGGCCTGGATATGGGCTCCCCAGTTTCAGGATCATTCTTCTTAAGGTGAAAATAATTTCCCCCGTAGAGTTGGATGTGCATCCCCAGCCCAGCCTGTGAGAAAACAGGTCTCCTGCAGAGCTGGGCATCGAGGCCCAAGACATTGGTCACAGGGAGAGTTCTCTGGACTCTGTCTCTGGGACACCAACCCAGGCCCAGGTGCACGATAAGCCCCTCTGACAGGTGTGCGTGTTTCTGGTGCTCTAGCTCCCCACCTGAACTTTGCGTGGAGGTGTGTTGACGGGAAGGAAGAGGGAGTTCTCTTGTGGCCTGAGTGCTCTGTCTCCCACAGCCACCACTCCCTGGCATCCCGGCCTTGGTTTTGGTCTCTGTCCTCTTTCCCCCTTTCCCTCTCTCGCCGTCCTCATGGCCTTGTCTGGTCTCTGCTCCTCTTCCTGCCCTCCCGCGCCAGCAGGATGAACAGCTCCTTCCTTTCTGCTCCCTATTCTAGTTTTATTATTTTATTCCCATTATTTATTTATTTTTACGTGTCTGCCTTTGGCAGCGGTGAACCTCAGCATTTTATTTAACTCAGTACCCTCTGTTTCCAGCACAGTGCTCGGGGCCTAGCTGGTTCACTGAATAGATGAATGAATTTATAAATACGCCACCGCTGTCTACTCTTCAAGGCTCACAGCTCAGTCTCTATTGCCCAGTTTCTTCCAGACCAATGATCTCTCAGTTCTTACCCTTTATTCAACAACCATTTATAGAGCACCTATTATGGCATTTGGCTATGAATAAGTTTGACTAGATTTCTGTCCTCCAGAAATTTTATGAATAGTTGAAGATATAGGTAGGTTAATCAACAATTAAGTGAGATAGATGCTATTATAGTGAAACAGTTGCAGAATAAGACAGGCCATTTTTAATAACCTTTGAAGATTTATTTTAGTGAAGGTTTTATCACTCTGGTGCTAGAATGAAATTTTAATGGAGCTGCGTGTAAAACCCTGAATTTGCTGTTCTGTTGTATCATACATTAAACATTTTTCTAAATTAGAAAATAATGTGTTTATTATAGAAATTCAGAAAAATATAAGCGTATAAAGGAGAAATAAAATTATTAACCCACATTCAGAGACAACTACTGTTAACTTTTTGGTGTATATCCTTTCAGCCTATTTGTCATCTACACATAACTGTCCTTTTTCTTTTTAGAAATACAAAACATAAAACTGGAATCCTGAAAGTTTTCATTCATCTTTCCTTTTATATTATAAACACTTTATTATTAAGTATTATGAAAAATATGATTATTAATGACTATATAATATGACTGTACCATGATTAAAATGAAACTATTCTCATTGCTTTGATTTAGATGGTTTTTAATTTTACTTTATTATAATTAGTGGGAAAAATCTTTGTATAAAATTCTGTATTATTTACCTATTATTTTTCCTTTGAACCATTCATCTTTTTCCTATTGATTTTTAAAGCCCTTTTACATATTAAGAGCATCCATCTCTGACATATTTATTAAAAATATATTTCCTGGTCTGTCTTTTAATTTTGCTTAGTGTCAGATTTTTAAAGCCACAAAGGGTCTTTGAGGACTTTAAATCTAACTCTCTCAGCTTAAAAACAAGGAAACTAAAGCCAGAATATTTAGGTGACTCCCAGATGGCTCATAAAACTGGCAGCAGAGCAAGCCTGGAACGCAGGGCCCTGGGCCCTCAGTGTTTGGAGCCCTCCTGGGTCCCTCCAGCTGCTTGTACCTCAGGACTGAGTATATGTCAAGTCCTTTGCTTTCCAGTGGATTCATTTGTACTGGTTTTGCCTTCCTATATATGGAGGGTGGGAATTGTCTCTTAAACCTGTTCTCTATCTTCCCATCTGTTTCCAATTCCCCTTTTCTGTTTCCTGCACATTACTTAGCACACTGCTAAGAATTTAATAAATACTTGTTGGTTGATACACTGGTTTTTAAAGAGTGTCCAATAATGACAATGCAAAATATCTCCTTTGATGCTTACAGCAAATCCATGAAGGAGACAAGGCCAGGACTACTGTCCTTATTTTATGGATGAGGAAATTGAGGAAAGGATAATTTCAGGGATTTATGCAAAATCTCACAGCTAGACCATGGCAGGACCAGAAGTGCAATAAAGTCCTTTTGACCTCTTAGTTCTTTCTGTTCTCTTCCCCACAGTCTCCCTTGCTTCTGCCCCATGACCCCCAGTGGGGGCAAAAAACTAGCCATTATTTTTGACTCTTGGATGGGTTCAAGAGGTAAAGCCAGAAGCAAACTGGCCGCCCCTTTCCATATAGGGAGCCACGATCTGGAGCTAGGTCTTGATGGGATTTTCAGACTGAAAAAGCAGGAGCCAATTTCATGGACGTGCAGGATCAAGCTAAACTCAACCTGGGTTTTAATTTTCTTAATTTTTCTTATTAAGGTGAAATTCATATAACACAAGATTAATCTTTTAAAAGTGAACAGTGTTGTAGCATTTAGTTATTTACAATATTGTGCAACTACCACTTCTCTCTAGGTCCAAAACATTTGCATCCCCCCAAATGAAACCTGTACACATTAAATAGTCACATTCTTCCCTTCCCTGCCCCTGGCAACCACTGGTCTACGGTCTATCTCCATGGGTTTATCTGTTCTGGACATTTCATGTACATGGAACCATACGCTCTGTGACCTTTGTGCCTGGCTCCTCCCACTTTGCATAATGTTTTCAAGAACTGTCCATATTGTAGCATGTCAGTACTTACTTCCATTTTACTTCTGCACGATATTCCATTGTATGGATAGGCCACATTTGTTTATCTCTTCATCCTTTGATGGACGTTTGGGTTGTTTCCACTTAGCTTGGGTATTGAGGGCAAGGGCCTCTGAGAGTCAGAATTCCTCCAGTCCTAAAATCGATCCTCTTTAGAACCTACCCCAATCCCTGTTTGAAAATACTTTTCTCTAGGGGAGAAAGAGGCTCTTAAGGCCGGCTCCCGGTGGAGGCTCTGGGAGCTCAGCGGAGGAGCAGAGGGGTGAATGTGGTGCAGGAGCTCCCTTTGGGGGAATTTAGGTCCCCAGAGTGGGTGGCTGCAGCGACCTGGTGGGCTCTGTCTTGGCCCAGGGCTGCTCTTCTGATCCCCACAGGCAGGACGGAAGCCGCCCACAATCCTCTCTCTCCTCCACTTCGTTAACAGCTTCAATTAGCCCGTGGGCCGGAGATGCTTCATCAGCTGGCTGCATCAGCAGCAAAATTAAGCCGTCACATATATGAACTGCCCTGCAAGTTCTGGGAGGAATGCTGCATATTTTACATTTAATAACTTGCCTCTTGTTTTTATTTATAATGTTAATAATGATTGGGGGGTGTTCTGGGCGAGTGCAGGCAGAGAGAGAGAGAGAGAGAGGGAGAGAGAGAGAGAGACTGACACAGAAAGATGGGAGGACATGTGGCAGGGATGACTGTTATTACCTGCCCCTGACCTGACCTGCCCTGCCCCACAGGTAGGAGGGGCAGCCCCCACCCCTGTTATTACCTGCCCCTGACCTGACCTGCCCTACCCCACAGGTAGGAGGGGCAGCCCCCACTGACAGGTGGTTGGTCTGAAAAAAAAATCCCTGCACCTTGCCGCCTTGCTTACTGCTCTTTCTCTGGGGGCTGAATGACCAGGAGCTGGGGTGGAGACCTGTGTGTGTCACTGTCTGCATGCTCTGATGTGGGTGTGGGGTCCAGGGACACTCGGTGGGCTTTAGGAAGGCCAGTCCACAAAGTGGGGCCCTTCCCCCCATCTCCTGTCCTCAGGCCTACCTCGCTAGCTTCTCTGATGGCCTGTTCATGGGGAACAGGGTTTTTGCCCCAGAAATGTTTCATAGGGTGACTATGTGATAGGTGTGTCCCTCAGCATCTTTCAGAATGAGTATTTCAGTGACCCCTCATTTTGGATATGAGGACACTAAGGTCTAGAGGAGCTAAATGACCTTCCCGGGTGACCAACTGGTGAGTCATAGCACTGAAGGGGCACTGGCGGGGACTGGGGCTTTCTACTTCAGGGTGGGGGAGTGGGGAAGCTGGACCTCTTAGCTCATCCACCTGGGCTCAGTTCCCAGCTCTGCGTCTGACTCTGCGCTTTTCTGAGCCTCAGACTGCTCTTCTGTAACACAGGAATAACCAACATCTCCACCTCACAAAATTGTGGGGTGCTGTACTCAAGCTCATGTTGGTGACAGCTCTTGTAAACTAGAAATTGCCATATGCATAATAATTATTGATTGCCTTCTACTGGGCTGCCCCTTCTGGCATGTGGCTTTGCTGAGGACACTCTAGAGAAGGGGTTTCAGTAAGGGCTTAGTTGGTGAGTTTGGAGTCTTGGCGAGCCTCACACTCTCTCTGGGCTCACCTCTGTAGTGGCAGCTTTGACCAGTTATTAATGACACCTAATAGAACGGGTGTGGCTGGACGATAATGAAACGTGAGTCACGTACATGGGCCGTGGCCAAATTTGTCCTGTAGCACATAGTTTGTTGACACCTGCTCCAAGGTAGCATGTTTTGGGGCTAAAATTACTGATTTTTGAGAATACAGGGCTGTCTGGAAGAAGAGTCCCCTGAGATACATCCAGGGCACCATAGTCTGGTGACTTCATAAGAACATTTTTTTCCTGAAAATTTTTTCTACCAAGAATATAGTGTTAAAAGCTCCATTACCCATGTCCTCTTGTGGGTACCTCCAAAGGGAACTGTACAGGCCTCGTCTCTACGCCCCGGGAGTGTGGGTCAGCTTATGTTCAGAAAGCAGGAGATAATGGTGTTCACCTCACTGCTCTCTTTCAGGACAACCAAGGAAACACTGCTGAACCAGAGAGCTTGTGGTTGGAAAGATTATCTTATTTTCTTTCATAGCTGGCTCTTCCCTGGCCATTTCATCACCATTGTCCTGGAGGATAAGAGGGGACAAAGGGCGAGGAGGGAGAACCCAGAAAATGCTGGTGATGGGAGGAGGCTGAGTGGGGCAGGACAGAAACCACTTACTTTTACTGTTCACGAGCCACATGCCAGGCTTTGAGTTCCATGTCATATGGACACCAGATCTAATTAGTCTTCTCTACCACCTTACAAGGTAGATGATGATTGCCATTTTACAGGTGGGGTAACAGAGGTGCAGATAGGTTAGTTACTGCCCCCGGGCAGTGGGAGGTGGGGTCCGGATTTAGCCTACTTCTATTTGATTCTCAAGCTTGTCACCTTCCCAGTACACCCCACTGCCAGCAGGCTCTGCACAGCTCATCAGAATGCATTTCCCTGCTCCATGCTGCACACCCTTTTCCTCCGGGGCACACATGAGACACGCAGCAGTAGAGTTGGGAAAGGATAGACTGAAAACCAGGAATCCAGGTTTTGCTCCTGAATTGCCACTTGACCTTGGGTAAGACACAGGCGCTTGCTGGGCCTCAGTTTCCTCATCTGTGCACTGAGATCGTCTTGACAGCACCTTCCAGCTCTGTGATTCTCAGCGCTTTTCTGCAAATAACCTGTGGTGGCCGATACATTCTGCTTCTCCCCATCTGGCTGCTCAGCAGGAGGAAGGGAGGGAGGGAGGAGGCAGCAGGAAAGCAAGGTCAATCAATTCCAGCCAAGACCAAAGCCTAAGAGATAGGGCGTGGCGTGCTGAAAGATGATGGCTGGCAAAAATCATTAGACGCATCTTTCAACAATCTATATGCCGTTATCGATCTTGTTATAGATCATCTTCCATTCCTCCCCCTACCTTTTTTTTTTCCCCCCAAGATCTTCTGGATCAATACAGCAAGTGCATTGAGACTGTAGCAACACATTTAAAACCTTATAAAAGGTTATTTAGTTGCTAACAGTGCAGTGGTTTCTGCAAAGCCTGCCAAAAGGTTACAGCTTTTTGGGGATCATAAATTACAGACGACAGGAAAAAAGTAAGTGCGGTTTTCTTTATTGTCTTGATGATGGATGGACTCCTGAACAGGGCAGAAAATACATCATATCACCTTTAATGGGCGTGCATTTCTGCAGCCATAACTCACAATTTTAAAATAGAAAATGGTGAAATATGGCATTGTATATTCCACTTGTGACATATTTATGAGTCCTCGCCTTCTTATAAATACAGTGATTGCTATTTCAAAGCACCGTGTCAGGTATGAGCTGAGCACAAACAGCTGGTGCGGCTGAAAAATTATAGCCAGAGTGGACGTTTTCAAAAACTCTCTTTCGCAGCAGTAAATTTACAGTGTTTGCACTAACTGTTATTAAAACCAAATCCATATCTTGGCAACAGGAATCCATTGCTCAGGAACAGCTGGAGTGACAGTGTGCCCTAACAGCTGGGGTGAGCTCTAAACTTGGCCACGGTGCACATCAAGGAGGGAAGGCTGTGGGCCTCGGACGGAGACCAGGGGGCTCCGGCTCCCAGACCTGGAGCCTGGCCGGGTCCCCGCTGGGCCGGCCCCCGTCTCCTGTCTGACCACTGAGTCTACGCATGCTGCTTCCAGCTCTTTTCCTGGGCTGGCCAGAAATCCTCTCCTTGCAGTTTTTCTAAAAGTCTAGGCCTTTGAGCCCCTCAGCCCCAGTCCCTCCCAGCTCCCTTCCCTCCACCTGGTGAGTCATTCTGGTGTCTGGACAGGGAAGCAACAGAGATGAAGACAGGGAGAGATCCAGTGCACAGACCACAGAGGAAAGACAAAGGCCAAAGGCCAATGGGGCCGGCTTGTGTTGGGGAGGTTGCAGAGGTTGGACAGGGGACTAGGCTGCAGGTAAAAATGAGATATTAAAGGCCACATGTTCTATGTAATAATAATAATTTGCAATTAAACCATGAGGTAGGTATATGTTTATGAAATGGAAACACAGAAAATGAATCAATCCTCATTTTTACTCTCAAGGAGCTTATAGTCTACAGACTACCTAAGACTCAGCTAATATTTTTGTTCTATGCTTTCTAAATTCTTTCCTTCCCTGATATTTTATTTGGTTGTTTCAATAACTAAAGAAAACACACAGTAGCTTAGATGAAACTCCAGATATTATGTTGAATGAAAGGAGACAAAAGAATACATACTTTAGGATGCAACTTATGCAGAGTTTAAAAGCAGGCAATATGGACAAAGAAGTCAGAGTAGTGTTAACATTGTATGGAGGTGCATAACTGGGCAGGGGCATGAGGGAGTCCTGGAAGGTGCTGGAAATGAATGGTTCTAGATCATGATTTGAGTGGAGATTGCACAGGGTAGATATAATTAAAACCCATCGCTCTGTAAATTTAAGATTAGTGCACTTTACACATTTTATATTTGTTATACCTCTGCTCCCCTCTTCCCCCACCCACAGGCAAGCATTGGTAGCTTTGCTTTATAGGTGGAGAGACTGGGCACTTGCCCAGGGACACACAGGTAGGCTCAGAGGAAGCTTCAGTCCTACTCTCAAGCCAACACTATTTATTTCAATGACATTCTCACCTTATGGGTGAACTTCTCAGATTTGGCCTGCCCATCAAATGGTGGCCCCTCAGTCTAAGACAGTGGTTTTTAGCCTCTTTCTGAGAGCTGTAGCAACTGCCCCCCACCGCAACCTCCCCTGCAAACACACTATTTCTGGGAACCTGAATGTAAGGAGCAGAGAGGATCTGCTTTATATACCAGGTGGATGGGTAGGCCCTGACAGGGGCCCTTTGTCTCTACTGTGAACTTGGCGTCTCTGGAAAATGAGGTTTAAAAGTTGATGGTCCAGTGATTTCTAACTTTGGCTTTGTAATCTATCCAGAGCATTTCCACTAATATCAAGGGGTAGGTGTAAAATTCATACACAAATTTGGGACTAATTATATGTACTCAGTCACTTATTCCTTGTTTCAACATTTGCAGAAATCATTTTATTTTCTGGAAGGAGGCATTGGCTACACCTGTGCAGAGGGCTGGGAATTAAAGATAATAATGATGTGGTCCTCATTTTCATGAATTTTCATATTTGTGAGGGGCACTTTCTGTCTATACTGGCAGCAAAGACAGATGAATACTGCTGGGGTGTGATAATAGAGGACTTTACAGAGGGGATGATATCGATGCTGGGTCTTGACAGATGAGTATAAGTTCACCAGGAAGAGTAGTGAGGGGAAAGGAACAAGAGGAACAGAATCGGGGGTACCAGGAAAGAAAGGAAGGAGCTGTTCATCCTGCTGGCGCGGGAGGGCAGGAAGAGGAGCAGAGACCAGACAAGGCCATGAGGACAGCAAGAGAGGGAAAGGGGGAAAGAGGACAGAGACCAAAACCAAGGCCGGGATGCCAGGGAGTGGTGGCTGTGGGAGACAGAGCACTCAGGCCACAAGAGAACTCCCTCTTCCTTCCCGTCAACACACCTCCACACAAAGTTCAGGTGGGGAGCTAGAGCACCAGAAACACACACACCTGTCAGAGGGGCTCATCGTGCACCTGGGCCTGGGTTGGTGTCCCAGAGACAGAGTCCAGAGAACTCTCCCTGTGACCAATGTCTTGGGCCTCGATGCCCAGCTCTGCAGGAGTCCTGTTTTCTCACAGGCTGGGCTGGGGTTGCACATCCAACTCTACGGGGGAAATTATTTTCACCTTAAGAAGAATGATCCTGAAACTGGGGAGCCCATATCCAGGCCACCTGCATCAGAATTCCATCGCCTGGTAGTGTGCAAGAGGAGGGTGGCCTGTGATGAGACTGAAAAGACAGGTTGAGACCACCTTTTATAAGATGCTAAATGTCACCTTTAGCGAGTTAGGCTTTCCCCTGTCAGTGAAGGAAGTCCTAGACAGCTTTGCACAGGGGCTGGGTGTAGTTCCACCTATGACTGAGCCAGCTGCCTCTGCAGCATGTGGGAGCGTGGCATGGAGTGAGGGGAGATTGATGCTGGGGAGACAGCTGAGTCCACTGGGAACTTCTGACTGGGAAGCACAGTGGGCCATGTTGGCCTCTGAGGAAACTGCAAGCTCTACGATCATATAATCCGCAACAACCACGATTGGAAAGGTTGGGAACTATTTATAGTTCTAATCTAATATTCTTACCTATATATATATATTTTGGAATGGGGAGATGAGGTGCTAGTATTTTTGGGTAACATTTTAATAGAAATACCTGTTCAATTACAAAAGAAATACATGCTTCTTATTAAAAAAACCAACAATGTGACAAGAATAAGTTAGAAATGCACTGAAGGTCAACTTCGGTCTTGGTATTCTGCCCAAATCTGGTATTGGCTTTAGCTTTGGGCTTAGCTTTTGGAAAGCCAGATGGTTGATGCCAACTACAACGTCACTTCCAGCATCCCTGAACCTGTGTGTGATCAATGATTGTGTGATTGCTTCATATCTAATCAAAATAACAGTGGTGATATGAACAAACCATGATATTCAGATTCACTAATAGTTAAACATTCATTCTGAAACAGAGGCAAGCCCTCCATATGTAACTGGGAGTGGCAATCTCACTTGTGTTTTATATGTTGAAATCTTATCAGTCAGGTGAAGTAAAAATGTATATTTATTATTGCAAGTGTGAAGTGCTGAAGTATGAGTGTAAAGTTATTAATTTTACATATAAAGACTATGGACTTCCAAATAGTTGATCAAATATGGGGATAGCTGGCACTTACTATGAATGGTAGGAGAGAATAGCTAGGTAGATCACTTTGGGAAAAATATTACATCTTTATATCCTTTTTGGGAACCAAAAATATTATGAAAACCTAAAAAATAACAAGACAAAAAAGTAGATTAGAAAAAAAGGAGTGCTTACTTCTGGTCAAGATGGCTGTTGTATAGGCAGACATGGCTCACTTCTTTGCACAACTACATCAGAATTACAACTAAAATATAGAACAACCATCACTCAGAACCATCAGAAAACAAGTTGAGTGGAAGTCTGACAACTACAGAATTAAAGAAACCACATCCATCCAGACTGGTAGGAGGGGCGGAGATATGGAACTGGTTGGTCCCACACCTACATGTAGTGGATAAATAACTGAGAGGGATATCTCGGGAGGGAGGAGTCCCAGTCCCACACCAGTCCCCACCCTTCACCCCGTGCTAGGAAGATAAGTCCCCACAACTTCTGGCTGCAAAATCCAGTGGGGATTGAGTCAGTGGAAGAAACTACTAGAACCCCATGCAGTTCCTCTTTTTTAAAAGTAGATTTTATTGATTATGCTGTTACAGTTGTCTCAATATTTCCTCCTTTGTCCTCCTATGCCTGGTACCACCTTTCCCTCCAGCAATCCCCTTTTAGTATGTGTCCATGAGTTAAGTGTGTAAGTTCTTTGGCTTCTCACTTCCCTATACTATTTTTAATACACCCCTGTCTGTTCCTATCAATTATGTTTCTTAAACCCTGTACCATTTCCCACATCCTTTCCCTTTCCTCTCCTAGCTGATAACCCTCCAAATGATCTCCAGATCTATGATTCTGTTCCTGTTCTGGTTGTTTGCTTAGTTTGCTTCTGTTTTTGTTTTTTTAGATTCAGTTGTTGATAGTTGTGAGTTTGTTGTCATTTTAATGTTTATAGCTTTGATCTTCTTTTTCTTAAATAAGTCTATTTAACAGTTCATGTAATAAGACTTGGTGATGATGGGTTCCTTTAGCTTTACCTCATCTGGGAAGCACTTCATTTGCCCTTCCCTTCTAAATGATAGCTTTGCTGGATAGAGTAATCTAGGTTGTAGGTCCTTGCTTTTCATCACTTTGAATATTTCTTGCCAGTCGTTTCTTGCCTGCAAATTTTTTTTTGAGCAATCAGTTAACAGTCTTATGGGAACCCCTTTGTAGATAACTCTCTTCTTTTCTCTTGCTGCTTTTAAGATTCTCTTTTTATCTTTAACCTCTGATATTTTAATTATGATGTGTCTTGGTGTGGTCCTCTTTGGGTCCAGCTTGTTTGGGACTCTCTGTGCTTCCTGGACTTGTATGTCTATTTCCTTTGCCAAGTTTGGGAAGTTTTCCTTCATTATTTTTTCACATAAGTTTTCAATTTCTTGCTCTTCCTCTTCTCTTTCTGGCACCCCTATGATTCAGATGTTGGTATGTTCAAAGTTGTCCCAGAGGTTCCCAAGCCTCTCCTCATTTTTTTCTTTTTTTTGTATTCTTGTTTCTTCTTTCTGTTCTGGTTGAATGTTTATTTCTTTCCTTTGTTCCAAATTGTTGATTTGAATCCTAGCTTCCTTCTCTTCACTGTTGATTCCCTGTATATTGTTTATTTCTCTTTGTGTAATCTTCATTTCTTCCTTTACTTTTTTGTTATACTCTGAGTTATCTGAGCATCTTTAATCACCAATATTTTGAACTCTGCATCTGATAGGTTGGCTATCTCTGTTTAATTTAGTTCTTTTTCTGGGGTTTTGTTTTGTTCTTTTATTTGGGCCATATTTCTTTGTCTCCTCAATTTGGCAGCTTCCCTGTGTTTGTTTCTGTGTATTAAGTAGAGCTGCTTTTGTTCCCTTTTTTAGTAGTGTGGCCTATATAACAAAGGCACCTGTAAATTGTGTGGGGTGGAGCCTTAGGTAATTGCCATGGCAGGGCCACTTGCTTCACCACTTTGTGGCTCTGTTTGTGGTGTGGGATCGGAGAAGGGACAATGCTGCTGCCTGGCTTCTGGAAATTTTTCCAGCACTCACCCTATTTCCAGTCACTTCACCCACCTCTCATATGTGATTGGTACCCTTCCAGTTACTGCCCTGGGGTTTGCATACAGTCTAAGACCATGTGGACCCTTTAAGTGGTGAAAATCTGGCAGTTCCTTCTGCCACCCCAACCCTCACTGGCTTTTATAGCCAGGAGCAATAGGGGTTTATCTTCCCAGTGCTGGAACCCTGGGCTCTGTGGTCTGTCATGGGGCTGGGAAGGCTTGCTCCCAGGGTAACCCTTTCAATTTTTATCCACAACACATGAATGTGGGACTGTCCATTCCATTGTTACCACTGCTTGTCTGAGCCACACCACCTCTCCACCCTGTCTCCACAACTATGCCCATCCTACCCATCTGAATGAATGTGGCTTCTTTAAATCCTTGGTTGTTGGACTTCCACAGAGCTCGATTTTCTGATGGTTCTGGTTGTTATTTGTTTTTGAGATCTGGTTGTAATTCTTTCTATTGTTATGTAAGGAGATAAAGCATGTCAATCTATGCTTCAATCTTGACTGGAAGTCCTAAGCAGTTCCTCCTAAAGAACCCATACACAGACTCACGTATTGAGACTCACTCCCTCTGAGCTCCAGCACTGGGGTAGCATCCTGAAAGACACCAGTGGTGTACAGGAAGAAACTGAAGCATCTGGCATCAAGGTAAGAAGAGGCCTTTGTCCCTTTCCTAAACCCTCCCCACACAGAGCCTCCAAGTTGGTGCCATATCTGAGACTCCATCAACCTGGCTAACACTGTTTGACCAGTGTTGGAGATCCCCAGAGACTCCACCCCACTATATTTTCAGAATCACCCAAGCTGCTTTTCCTTATGAATGACTAGTCTTCGATCATGCTTCACAACATCCTAAATCCTCTCAAACAAGCAACAGCTGGCCTCAGTGAGCCCCAGGCCTGATACTAGCTGCAGTCAGCCTAGATTTGCCTGGGAATCTCTAAGCCCAGCAAAAGGAGCAGCCACCTCAAATTGCTTTATAGCTCAGGCAGGGTGGTCCTGGGAAAACACAGGTGGGAGCTGACCTTGGCTGGCACCATACAGGAAACCCCAGGGCTAGTGCACCAGTGAACAGCTATAGACCACATTGGAGCATGACTTCCCTGCCCCTGAACAGCTGATCCTCCATGAGGGCAGAAGTTGGTGGTCAGTGGTCACAGCCAAGCCTTGCTGGTTGGCCTGGGTAAATCTCTCCCATTGATCTTCCAACAGCAACCAAGGCTCAGCTACAAGAAGAGGGTGTAATCAGCCCACACGAAGGGCTCAACTTGAGTACTCAGCTTGTGTGATAGGGGTGACTGTTCCACTGGACCCTACAGGACACCTACTACATTAGGCCACACTACCAAGACATGAAGTCAAAGAAGCTTTACCTAATACATAGAAACAAACACAAGGAGGTTGCCATAATGAGGAGACAAAGAAACATGGCCCAAATGAAAGATGGATCAAAACTCTAGAAAAAGTTATATGAAATGGAGATAAGCAAACTATCAGATGTAGAGTTCAAAACACTGGTTATAAAGATGCTCAAGGAACTTAGGGAGGACCTCAGCAGCATAACAAATATCCAGTCAGAAACGAAAGACATTAATTGAAATAAAGAACAATTTACAAGGAAACAACAGTAGAATAGATGAAGCTGAGAATCAAATCAATAATTTCAAACATAAGAAAGCAAAAACAAACAAACAAGCAAAAGTAAAACCAAAGCAACCAATCAAGACAAGAAGAAGAAAAGAGAATGAAAAAAAAAAATGAGGATAGTATAAGCAGCCTCTGGGAAAACTTCAAGATGTCCAACATTAACATCAGAGGGGTGCCATAAGGAGAAGAGAATGAGCCAAAAATTGGAAATCTATTTGAAAAAATAATGAAAAACAACTTCCCTAACTTGGTGAAGGAAATAGACATGCAAATCCAGGAAGCACAGAGTTGCAAACAAAATGAATGCAAAGAAGCCCACTCCAAGACACAACATAATTAAAATGCCAAAGGTTAAAGATAAAGAGAGAATCTTAAAAGCAGTAAGAGAAAAGATGTTAACTAACCTCTTGGTTAGTCCTCTGATGGGGAGTTCCCATAAGACTCTCAGCTGATTTCTCAAAAGAGATTTTGCAGGCTAGAAGGAATTGGCAAGAAATATTCAAAGTCATGAAAAGCAGGGACCTACAGCCAAGACTGCTCTATCCAGCAAAGCCACCATTTAGAATTGAAGGGTAGATACAGAGCTTCCCAGACAAGAAAAAGCTAAAGGAGTTCATCATCACCAAACCATTATTATATGAAATGTTAAAGGGATTTATTTAAGAAAAAGATAAAAAATATGAACAATAAAATGGCAAAAAATACATACCTATCAACAACTGAATCTAAAAAAACAAAGCAAACAAGAAGAACAGAGACAGAATTATGAATACAGAGAGTGTTTTGATGGTTGCCAGATAGGAGAGGGTTTGGAGGAATGAATGAAGAGGTGAGGGGATTAAGAAGTACAAATAGGTAGTTGCAGAATAGCCGTGAGGATGTAAAGTACAGTATAGAAAATGGAGTAGCCAAAAAACTTATACGCATGACCCATGGACATGAACAATGGTGAGGGGGATTGCCTGAGGGAGTGGGGAGTGTTGACTGGAGGGCAGGCAAAGGGGAAAAATTAGGACAACTGTACTAGCATAATCAATAAAATATAATTAAAAAGTAGATTAGTGCTATGGACTAAATGTTTGTATTTCCCCCTAAATTTATGTTGAAACCTTAATCCTCAGTCTGATGGTATTTAGAGGTCAGGGCGTTGGGAACTAATAAAGGAAGATAAAGTCATGAGTGTGGGGCCCCACGATGGATTAGTACCTTTGTAAGAGACCAGAGACCCAGCTCTCCTGTTCTGCTATCTGAGGACACAGCAAGATGACATTGTCTGAAAACCAGGAGGAGAGTCCTTACCAGACAGTGAATCTGCTGGCACCTTGATCTTGGACTTCTAGCCTCCAGAACTGTGAGAAATAAATATTGTTGTTTAAATCCATGGTAATTTGTTATAACAGTCTTAGTTGACTAAGATAATTAGATTATGTCAATAACTCTCATTTTATAGAATTATTTGTTGTAATAACATTCATGACATTGAGCAAAACAACCTTTCAGAACTGTTTTTAATTTTGAAATGTTTAGTTCTATTTAGGCTGTGAATCTTTCAAGAAAAAGCCACATCTGAGAATCCTTCACATCTTGTGAGGATGAATAAAGACAGAATGTCAACTTTATTACCTGAACATTTCAAAAGGAGGAAACACTCCAAAATCACATACAACATCTATGATAAATGAGCTGGATTCAGACATAATAGAGAACAGGAAAAGAATGGAGAAAAAAGACACTGTTAGAGAAAAATGAGACTCCCCTCAAAATATGTTGCTTCTCACCTACCTTGGTTGAAAGTGACTATCTCTTCAGTGACATAAGTGAGCAGAGAGGCTGTGGAACATCCCTTTAAACCGACAGTCCAGAAAAACTGTTCTATACTTTATGTCAGCCCTCCAAATTTCAATATAGTTTTAATGCAAAATTTCAATACTAAGGTTATACTATAAAATATGCATACACTTTGGCCTCCTTTTTGGCTGAATTTTAACACTTGACCATTTGGCATTCTGATAGAATGTGTCCCTAGATATACCTGATCTGTACAGAAAGTATCCAGCCATGTACTATGAAAAATATTGAAGAAGATACAAGACACAAGAAACATTGAACATAGGACAATGATGCCTCAGTCCCCTTCAAAGTAGGCACCTTGGGACTTCATACAGTCCTCCCAACTGCCATCAGCTGCCCCATCGTGTTAGCCTGAATCTCTTCAATGGTCTGAAATCTCTTCCCTTTCAAAGGGTTCCAAATCTGTAGGGGGCTGAGTCACCTGGGTGATTTGATGTTTTGCTAAAAAACCCTGCACGAGATGGGATGCATGAGCGGGCACATGATTGTGATGAAGCTGACAATCACCAGTTGCCCACAGCTGTGGCCTTCTGAATTACCTGAATAGTTTCTGTGGAGGAATGTTCAAGCTTAATGGAAAATTTGATGTGATTCATTGCTCTACCTGATCAGTCATTTTGAATGCAATGGCCACATGGTGCACATGCTCACTCAATGGCGTCTACTGCCCCCACTGACTAGTACAGTGAAGTTGTCATTGTTCATGCATGAGCATTCCAGTCCATTCTCCTTGGCTGCCAGGTTATGTAAGCCATCCCATTCTTGTTAACAATGGCTGGACTTTTTCTAGAGAGACCTGTAAATTGTAAACCATTTCTCTCTCAACCCCCAGTCTGTCCTCTGTAGGTAACCACTGAGTTTACTGTATTCTTTTCAGACTTTTGAAATGTAGCTATAAAATATTTGTATTTTTTTTACAATGATAGGATTGTACCACTGTACTTTCCAATAATTTTTTACCTATCACTCAATAATTCAATACAAACATCTTTCCACAAGACTACACATAGCTCTATTTTATGTTTTTTAATGACTGCTTATATTCCAATATACAGATATAGCATTATTTATTTAATCAATCATCAGTTGAAGAACATATAAAGAACTATTTCCAATTTGGATCCATTGTAAGGAATGCTGCAATAGACATATTTGTACAGTTTTTTTGTGAGTAGTAATTATTTCCTATATATGTGTATGTATGCATATATATAATTTTTGGTGTGTCTTGCCATATTGTCTTCTAGAAATATTGTACCAATTAATATTCCCCCCCCACAGTGTTTATATAGAAGAAGCCTGTTTCCCTCACCAACACTGAGAATCGTCTGCCTTTTGAGTCTTTGCCAACATGTTATGTGAAAAATGGTCTCTTGGTATTTTAATATGCATCTTTTATTATTAGTGAGCATGAATATCTTTCTATATGTTATTGCATTGATTACTTTTAATCTCAGAGGAAATGATGTCATCCCAAGTGAAGGAGGAAACAGCAACATATGGGTGTGATATTCCAGCTTTGGATGGTTCTGTGGAGACGAAATGTGTAACGATACTTAATATTTGTTCTGCTCTTTGCAGCAGTCAAATCACTCTCACTTCCTAATTTCAGTTAATCCTCACACTCTCCATGTGAAGGATTTATTGTTATTATTAATGTTTTCAAGTGTGAACAGGTGGGGTTCTGAGAGGTTGATTGATTGGTTTAAGGCCCCATGGGTAAAAAGCAGATCTGGGCTTTGAAGCTCGATTTTCTGCATCCCAGTCAATCTTCATTCCACTTTACCCCATTGTATCAGCTACGAAAAAATTTAAATCCAGATTCCTGGGCTAACAGATCTCAAATAGTAAAAATGCTATATTTATTGAACACGGCCCTGTAAATACATGATCTCATTGAATCCTTATAACAATTCTATGTACAGATGGGAAACTGACCACGGTCACACAGATGGGCTTTAACCTTGTAAGGCTCATGGGAGCCCATGCTTTTGAGACTATACCACACAGCTTCCCATGCCAGCTAGTACCATGTCCAAACACACAGCCTGCCCATATAAGCTAATGAGTTCCACCAACTGTAGGGCATTGCAGGGGGCTGTGAAATTACTTCAGGGAAGACAAAACAAAATCAGGATGAGCATTAAGGAGGGTAGGTATTGAGTTTTCTCAACAAGGACACTATTGGCATTCTGGGTGGGACAATTCTTAGTGCAGGATTGTCCTCCTGCGTTGCTGGAGACTTAGCATCCATAGTACCTGCCAGATACTATGATAACCCAAAACCCATATCCTGAGTTTTTAAATGGCCCATGAGGGGATACAACCGCCCTGATTGAGTACCACTGGGCCAATGGACCCTTGCTTGATTATGGCACAAGTTGATCTCAGCTGTTGGGATTGTGTTGTGCCTGGTATTACTGTACTATTAGACCAACCCCCTGGTGCAGGGTTTGCAGAGCATTCTGCACAGGTAATGTATTTCTGGGCCTTCCCTTGAGGCTGATCCTCAGTAACCTCTGAAACTCTCGATGCAGCCTCTGTCTGCAGAGAGTCAATAACTGTCAATACTTGCTCTCGACAGAAGTCTGGGTGTCTGCTGTGCTGTGCTGGGCTCTAGCTCACAGCAACCACTTTTCCAGGCCCAGGATTTTCTTCCTTTTGAAGGCTGAGGCAGCAGCAGGAAGGGGGATAACCAGCTCCCACTCATGTTGCTACGGGGAAGGGCTTTCAAAGGGCTGGGACCCAAGCTCTGTGGGTTGGCTCTTTTGAAAGCCAGCCTGGCCCGGTCCTCCCAGCCATGAGAACAGGCCCTCTGGCTCAGCTGGGCCCCTCCTGCCAAGCCTGTGTGCACCCAGAGCTGCTGTGTGAGCTCATGCTGCATTCAGGAAGAGCCAGGGCCTCTGGGGCACCATCAGCAGAACTTCAGGAACCTTGGGGAGGAAAAGGCAATGAGTGGCTACTTGGGGTTTGGCTCCAGGGCTGCAACCCCACCAGCCAGCTGGCTCTGCCCACCAAAGTGGCTCTGTGGGCATACTTTTCACAGAAGTGACGGCAGCGCTGCGATATTTAAATAATTGCTGTTCTCCAGTTTGCCCAGTGAAGAGAGGTTGTTACGGGGCAGTCAGAACATGTGTGCAAAGAAAGGTAATTCTGGAAACAGGAAGTTCTTTATAGCAGCTAGATTTCTAACACAAGGGAGTGTGTTCTTTCTGAGTTCTCCTTCCTCATTTGTGTGAATAGCGGTCTCTTTCACCCTGGTTGTTGTTTAGGGCTCGACTATGAACAAGAAAGCTCACTGTTAAAAAGCAATTGATTTTTAAATTGATCCATAACACCATTTATTATAAATAGCATGTAGGTCACCCTAGTTGTATGGCAGGCTCCTGCCCCTGGAAGGTGATGCTAACAGGAGGCGAGAGGTCTCTTAATAGTCTCCTGTGGTGTTGCTTCTGTTGCAGAGAATTTTCTAGTCTGAGACTCTTCATAGTGGGCTCCTTCTTGGGAAGCATGTGGCAGGGTCCTAAGGTACTCTGGGGAGACATGGGTGATTCATGGGACCTTCTCATCCCTTTTTGGGGCAGGCCATCATCCTGGACCTCCTGGTTGTGTGTGCTCCCTGCCCATCCTCTGGCACATGCTTTCCAGTCGATTTGCTCTGTGGCTTTGCAGGAGTCAGTCTGGCAGCACAGGGGGCTCTTTGATAACTGCCGATGCTGGCACTATGAGGGCAGCATTTCATCTGCAGCGGGAAATAACAAAGGGTGTGAGGGCTGCATCCCCTATACCGATTTCACTCGCTCTCCATTAACTTTGTAATGCTCTTCATGCAGACCTGGGCTGCAACCAAGCTGGCTAAACCTCCTGCAGTGGCTACGCCTTGCAGACATAGACTGCGGGATGCTCTATACAATTGCAGCGTGTTAGGAACACACAAACATCTCTGTAAAAATCCACAGACATTTAGCATGGAACCAGCCAGGCTCTAGGGCTCACATATTCATTAGTCGGGGCTCCAAGGCTTCTTGAGCAGTAGTGATGACACATTTCAGGTGTCCCCATAGAGCTGGATGTGGTGTATAGTGTGGCAGGTGGAAAGAGCTTGGAATTTGGACTCAACCAACCTGATACCAATAACAGGAGGCCGCCACTTAGTAACTCTGCAAATGGCCTGAGTTTTGATTTCCTTGTCTCTAACTAAAACGGGGGGTAATAACACTATCTTACCTGAAATGATTGCTGGGGAGGCTCAGCTGAGAAATGTGAAAGGCTTTGGCACCTGTAAAATGCTTTCCAAGCGTTGTCTTTATTATCCTCTGCTCTTAGAAGTTGAACTTTAAAGTCTCTTTGAAGTGCGATGAATCCTGTGATGTTAAACTTTTCCTGGGACAAAGTGCTCTGTTCTTCCTTCCCACAAGACACCCACAATCGCAAGAGGTGCATAAAATCCAGGTGCAACCCAGTGAGTTGACATGGTCTTTCCTTAATTTAGTTCAATTTTACATTTTCTTTCTCTTTTTCTTTATTTTTGTTTTAAGTTGAATCAAACAGGCCCTTAAGGCAACAATAGGCCTGGGAAGAGTACGACAGAGCCCTTGCCAAAGCTGCAATATCAGACATGAGGTCAGCAGCACAGCAACTGTCTAGGAAGGTGGTGGAAGGGGGGCTACCTTGGTTTGGTGCCTTCTAGATGAGGTGTTTGTGCAGGAATGACTTATATATGCAAGGCAAAGGAACTGAGTGTTGAATTTGGCTAATGCTTGCTACAGAGCTGTCATTACATCAAGGTTAGTTTATGGCTCAAAAAATGTCTTGAATGTCAATTGTTTCTTCTTTCTGTGAACTGGAGGCTTATTTGATCAGTCTTGCCAGGAGTGGGGGTTATGGGTGAGGCTTTGATATATAGATGGAAGCAACAGAATATAGGAGAAAGAGTACTGGCCTTGGAATCTTGAAACCTAGATTGAATTAGCTTACCACTTACTACCTGTGTGACTTTGGGGAAATCACTTAACTTCTCTGGTCAACAGGAGTCATATATGTACATGAATATAATAATGTTTGGGGATAGTTACATGTGTCACATTGTATGGTGATTACTTCTGAATATTTAAAAATTAATGTATAATATACATTCAGAAAACTACCTAAGACATAGTATACCTATGGGTGAACAATCCCATAGGGAAAGAACTAGGGTGTTACTAGAACCCCAGAAACATCTCCCTGCCCTCTCCCTGCCTCTCCCATCCTCCTTCCGCCAAATGACCACAATCCTACCCCTAACACCATAGATTAGTTTTCATCTGTTTATGTAAATGAAATAACACAATATGTATTTTGTTTGTGCTTGACTTCATTTGCTCGTGAGATTTACCCATGTTGTTGCAGGCAGCATTAGTTGGTTTGTGTGCATTGCTATATAATATACCATGGTATGATTATACCCCAGCTTATTCATTGTATGTTGATGGAGATTTGGGTTGTTTTCAGTTTTTGGCACTTCGACACAATTTCATGTTGCCTGCATTTCTTTTTGGCATATACCTAAGAGTAAGAATTACATATGTATGTGGCTCAAATTTAATAGAAATTGTCAAATAGGTTTACAGAATGGGTGTATCAATTTCCACTCTGACCTAGCAGTGTGTGAGAGTTTCTGTTTCTCCCCATTTCCCCCAAATTTGGTATTGGCAGTTTTTTCATTCTGCCATTCTGATGAGGTAAAGTAATATCTTGTTTTGTTTTTCATTCGTATTTTCCCAATGACTACTGAGGTTAAGTGCATTTTTATATACAAGGGGGTACCCCCAAAAACCTGGAATTATCTCCTAGAGGATGGGCCCCTGGTAGTACAGGCTTTCACATTAGGGGAGTGTTCTAGGAACCCATCTGTATCAGTGTACCAGCTGGCATTGTTGTGAGAGGCTGAGTTCAACTTCAGTAAAAAATTTTGAAGACTTTCAATGCACTTACCCGTTTTATGGCACCTGACCATACCATGCTGCGTGTTGAGCAGTTTTTGACCAAAAACGGCATGACCCCCATTCCCTACCCTCCCTATTCACCCAATCTCACCCCAAGGAACTTTTTTTTTTTTTCATTTCCAATGATGAAAAGAGTCTTCAAAGGGAAACATTTTGCCAATGTGGAAGAGATGAAGCAAAAGATGGCAGAAGCACTAAAAGGCATCAAAATCGAAGACTTCAAAAACACTTTTGAGCAATGGGAAGGTGTATTGCATCAAGTGGAGAGTACTTTGATGGTGGCTGTTTAAACATGTAAGAATAAATACACTATTTTAAATTAATAAATTCTGGTTTCCTTGGGTACCCTCTCATATTTTTAAGCCATTAAAATACCCTCTTTTGTGAAGGGCTTAAGTCTTTTGGTCATTTTTCTATTGCATCTTTTAAAAAAACTTGTAAGAATTCTCACTATATTTTAATTGCAACATATTGTCTTTATTGCATATATCTTCTCCTGCTTTGCTTTGCCTTTTCACTTTCTTAATGATATATTATTATGAATAGATGGGAAGCTCACGGTAGCAGCACAGCTGTCAGGATGCTATCACTCCAACCCCACAGTGCTCATGGAGCATCCCTAGCTTGCCAGGATACCAGGGCCTGGCTGATTTGATGAACCTGCTGGAGGCTCGAGGCTCTTGACTGGAATCAGGGGCTTCATTAAGAGAATACAAGACTTACGGTTTCCAGGAACCATGTTGTTTGTTCACCAGGTTGTGGGAAGAGATGGCTTTAGTTGACAGTTTCCTGAGGACTGTATTTCTAGAAACTTCATGGAAATAAAATCTCTGACTCAGTTTATAATCCTTCATCCAGGAGTTAGACAGTGGGCTCCTTGCTGGCCCAAACTCCATTTTGGGGAATCTTCTGTTCTCCCATGGCCTAGCTGAGTGGGCAGGGCCCAGGTAACCCTGCTTCTCCTGTCACAGTCAGTTGGACCAGGTGTTGACACAGTCGCCAGGAGAGGCTTGTCTATGGGCTGGCAAGAGAACAATCAAAGGTTTATGTGGACTGAGACAAAATGTTCTCCTCAGCTTATGAGACCCTCTTTGGGGGATTTGAACCAGGAACCAGAAGGGTGTTTTTGGCTGCTGCTGGGCACGTGTGCTGACAGACTGTGCAGAGTTTCTGCAAGGGGAGCTTTGTGGGGACTATGTCCTTGCTGAATATATAAGGAACTGAGACTCAGAGAAGCCAGGCAGGAAGGAGGGGCAGGTGCTGGGGGCCCAGAGAAGAGCAGAGAAATCATTGTGAGTAAAGACAGGGAGAGACCAAATTCCTATTTCCTGCCCTTCCGGAGGCCCAATTTGACCTTTCTTCATTTCCTTCGGGGCCTCTGTGCATCCTTGTGATAATACTTTTTATTTCAAGCTCATTTGAGCGGGCTTCTGATCCTTGCAATCAAAAGGATTTGGACTAATATAGTCTAGATCAAAGGTAAGAAAAAAAGAAAAGATTCATGACTTGTATTTCGTTCAATAAACCTTAAAGAATTCTAGTAAAAAATGATTCCTCTGCAATTTAGATCACCTACCTTATTGACTGAAATTGTATCTGTGAGAGGAACAGCACACTGCTCCTTAGCCATTAAAACGTTAATTCTGGACATTTTTGCAAAGAGACAGCATGGAGGTGGCTTTCGAATCTTCATCCTGTAATTACAGCATGGCCTTGATGTGAGGCTGGGGAGGGGACAGAGGCACCTGTGGCCTGTGGGCTCCAGATCCTCACCTCTCGTCTAGACTGATGTTGCTTCAAGGCCGTTGGGTTAAAAAGTGGTTACCACCTCGAGAGCCAAAAGTAGGAAAACAGTTAAATAAATTAGTGGTCTTCAAATGAGGAAGTATTTATGGAGTCATTAAAGGTGATGTCATTAGAGAGGTTTTTAATGATATGGGAAATGAATTATATAATAACATGTAACACTAACTGGAAAACAGATGTAAAATGTTTTACACAGGTTGACCTCAACTATGTTAAAATAAACATGTGAAACTGTTAACAATAGTTATATAGATATATATAAGCATATGTATATTACATATATCGTTGCCTTTCTGTATTTTCTAGGATTATTTTTATAATCAGGAAAAACATTTAAAATTAAAATACAAATGAATAGCCCTGGCTGGTGTGGTTCAATGGATTGAGTGCTGGCCTGCGAACCAAAAAGTCACTGGTTCGATTTGCTCAGGACACATGCCTGGGTTGTAGGCCAGGTCCCTGGTTAGGTGCTGCATGAGAGGCAACCAATCGACGTCTCTCCCACACATCAATGTTTCTCTCCCTCTTTTTCTTCCTCCATTCCCTACTCTATAAAAACAAATAAACAAAACCTTAAAAAAATACAAATGAATAAGCTGTTCACTCAGATTCTCAAAGTGTGACATGTGTCTGTTCTGGAGTTTTCCTCCAACACCCATTCTGGGTCCTCAAAGGATTTCTCCAGGTCGTGAAAGTCGGTGAGGCTCCAGCTCTGTGACTGCAGAGCCAAGCTGGGATCTGGTTTATAAAAAGTGTGGGAGAAGTAAGTGGCCACACATTTAAAAGCACTTTAAGATCTTAGCGAGAGGAAGCTTGTCTCCAGCAACCCTGGCCAGAGAGGGCACTTCTGAAGTTCTTGTCCTGAAAAGGCCTGGCTTAAATTCAAGTGGGACACGAGGCAGGGTAAGGACTACAGGAACAGAGGCAGTAAGAGCTGGTGGGGACTTCAGAAACCACCTACGTGGACACTACCACTGTATAGAGAGTGACAATTACTATCTTGCCTTGAATGCCTCCTCCGTACTAGGTGCGCACACAAGTGAGAAGTGTTGGGGGTTGCACAGCTCACACTTTATTTAACTTTCACAACAGTCCAGTGAGGCAGGTTTCATGATCTCCACTTTGCTAATGAGAAAACTCACCAACCCCTGAAACAAAGCGAGGAAACTGGCTTAGAGGGGTGAAGTGATAGTCACAGGCCAGTGATGGCAGGCCCAGGACTCACAACCATCCTCCCTTATTTGCTTCTGCCCTCTGATGATAATACCCAGATAATAACCACGTATTGGGCCTGCACTGGGTGCCAGACTTGTGCTAAATGCTTTTCCTGCTTTGCCTCCTTCGACGCGCTCTCCTTCAATGCTGTGCAGCATGTAGCACCTCTCACCTGTGTGCACAGTTAGCACTTGGGGACAGGAAGCTGGATCTCCTCTTTCTTCCCCTTCTGTCCCACCCACCTGCGAGAACGGTGTCCATAACACCTGCAGTCATTTGAAAAATGCAAGTTCCCAGGCCTCGTGTCAGCCCTGTTTTCTTTCCTGTACATGTGCAAAGACCTTTGAGTCGGCATCTTGGTTTTATAAGGTTGCTACTTCCTGCCTTTGCTTTATTACATCTGTTCTTTGGGGCATGGTGTTATAAATTGGCTATGTGATGATGTGTAATCACTAACCGAAAAGCCAATACATTTTCACTGTACCGGCAGCAAGACAAATAAAAGGCAAAATGAAAGGCTTGTGCTCTTTTGACAAAGGGAAAAGCACACAACACACATATTAAAGAAAAAAAAATTAGACTGCAAATGGAAAATGTTGTCATCTTAGGGGAGTTGTTTTTTGGGGGCTGTCTGGCTTGGGTTTCCCTCCTGGGAGTGGGGTACCTGGTGGCTGGGAGGTAGGGAGGGCAGAGGGTGATCTTTTCATCCTCTTGGGGACCACATTATTATTAGGCTTTGTAAACCTTAGGCTATCGCCCCAAGCGCTATAAGACAGGATTTGGGGAGTCTCTGAACAAGAACAACGTGTCTGTGGTCAGAAGATACGGGACAGAGAGAGACAGTGGGGGAGAGAGAGAGACAGACAGAGAGAAAAGTGGACATGTTTGTGTTTATGTGGGTGTAAACAATAGAGTGATTTTTCCTCAGTGGAAGTTCTGTAAACCATCCTGGTTGGTACTGATGCATGCAATACACTGTGATCCATATAATAAGGGCTTAATAAATGATGATGCTATGGCTGTTCTGATTTGTTGCTTTCACACAACAGGGACTGAACAGCTGAGGGTGTGTCTGTTGAGTTTGGTTTCAGAGCTTTTAGGAGAGAAATCTTCCCACTCATTCATATTCTGTAAATATGAATATTCATTCCTATTCAACTCTGAGACCTTGCAGAAATATAGGCTGCAGGGCCATGGAGTTTTGTTTTGCTTTGCCTTTTTCTTCTCCAGAGCCCCAAGGAAAATGCACTAGACATAGGGCTTGGGGGACAGTTTTTTGAAACTGATTAAAGCAAAAGATAATAAGAATAATATATATTGTTAGTCTATAAAAGGCAAACCAGAAAAAATAAAAGAGAAAAAATCTTTAGGCTTGGTAACTAATTATGCTCATGAAGCAAAGATGAATATGTATAGAGATAAGGGTCTCTCCTTTGTAAAGAGAATTTGACTATGTGAGCAGCCTAAAAATCTGAACTTCAGTTCTTCCAATACATTAATATCATCATCATAATAAAAAAGTGATAATACATTTATAAATTACATTTGTTGATCGCCCGTATACAGAGCTGACCAAAGGTGAGAACCCAGTGTGAATGATCATGGCCCTGTAGGCTGGAGGGGCTGGGGCTATGTTACATATTAATACAAATCTGCCTTCTCTGTGGGCCCCCAGTTTTTTTTCTGGGGAAAACCAGCTCTTAGCAGTTTTATTTTCAAAATTCTTTTATAATTTTCCTCATTTGGATTTCTTCAGAATTCTATGAGGGAGACAGGAAAGGCATTCTTGACATTCCAGGACTCTGTATGGAGAAATGAGACTCAAAATAGGGTGGCTGGCTCATTCACAGTTGCCAGTGGCAAAACCAGGACCCGACCAAAGCTTTCCAAGGCCTGCTTCGGTCTTCTCTGAGTCATCCTGGAAGTGGCTGTGAAAGAGCTGAGACCATCTAAAGCACAGTACCAGCATATTCTAGGGCATCTGCATGTGCCAAAGACTGCCGCCCATTTCAGTTCTGGAACATTGGTGCTTTGACCACATTGGAACCCAAGGAGGCCCAGGTGTGACAGCAAGGGGTTCCTGATGGGCTGGTGAGCAAGCCTGGCTCCTGGGAGGCTGACCTGCCAGAGTGGCAAAACAAAATAAACATGCCCTGTCGGTGGTCCTTGAATTCCTGCACCGGGCAAAACCATAACACTTCTCTTTGGGATGCTATTTCACAACTGGAGATCATTTTCTGGGATGAAGAGGCTGGTTTCTTAAGTTATTTAATATAGACCTTCACTGATTTCATGAAAACCACATGTTGTATGTATTAATGTGTTATTTTTATTTTTATTTTTATTGACTCTCTCTACTGCTCACTCCCCGATCTGAATGTAAGATCCGTGAAGGCAAGATTTTTGGTCTATTTTTTTACTTAAGATCTCAAGTGCTCAAAATAGTGCCTGAAGTTTGTAAGGGCCCAATAATTGTCTTTTTGTTTGAATGACTAAATGGTAAAATAAAGAGAAAATAGCAGAGGCTGACAATCTTAAAGAATATGTTCATGTTCAATGAAGGTAAAAGGATGTCACTGTTGGATGTCCAACTGGTAATTCAAATAGAGAAAGGGAATGACAGAACTGAGCTACCACATGATCCAGGGGACTCCAGGCACACAGACCCCAAGGTACTCATTCCCACCTGAGGGGGTATATTGCTTAGGTCCTGCCTTTGTAAAAATATCAATTCTTCAGCAGTGATGGAAAATAAACAATAAAAATTTTGTTAATTTTTTCAAAGTTGACTTTGGAAGTTAATTATTGAATTGAATGTCCATAAAAATAATAAATCAATAGTTAAGAGTGAAATTTGTTGTTCAAAGGCCAAAGGCCAAATGATGACATAATAAAGATGATGGATGAAATCAGGAGTCATCAAACTATGACCCTGGGCAAAATTCTGCCTGGCACCTGTTTTCATAAATAAAGTTTTATTGGAACACAGCCAGGCCCATCCATTACCATCGTCTATGGCTGATCTCATGGTACAATGATAGAGCTAAGTAGTGTGTGACAGAGTCTGTAAGATCCACTGAGACCAAAGTATTTACAATCTAGCCTTTTACAGAAAATGTTTGCTGACCTCCGAATTAAATGATGATCTAGCATGTTAGAGTCCAAAGAATCAAGCTGACAATGAAGTGAAATCTAAAACAATGATATGTTTCTTCCCAATAAGCTCAACGTTGGAGATTTAGCTTCTGCAAAGCGTTATTGTTCATCACAGAAAACTAATGTTGTTAACTTGAATTGTATTGGTTTTGTAGTTTTAATTGCATTTCTTCTATAAATTTGTTCTTATTTTATATTTGCATAAGAGCTAGAAGCATAAAGATTTATACCTAAGTTAGAGTTTTTATGTATTAAAATAACTTAAATCAACCCCATGGGGAGTAGTGAGATATTTCTTCCTTTAAAATATGTTCTCTTCCTTTACTATTTAAGTTTGAAAATTACTACTTTAAAGGCATCTGGTAGGAGCCTGTATGTAGGTTTTTGCTAAGTTATACTATGGTCACTGTTAATTGTCCTCCTCCAAATTTGGGCATGAGAACAACATTACTAAGATTTCTCTTTTTTCTAGTTTAATTCATTAAGTGTTTGCCTTTTTACTTGGAGAATTGACGAGAGAAGGATCTTAGTGGGAGATAATTATTTGAGTCATACTTTTTTGCCTTTTTACAGTTTGGGGATGGCAGTTTTGTACCATCACACCTCATCTTCCTGAAAATGTGGGGTAGGTTGTCATGGTTGTGGCTTTAAAGTATGCCTTCTCCCCCTAGTCAGACTCCTTGGGCCTGGTGGGCCTGAGCTTGGGGTGATTTGGAGTCTGAAACTTTTTCCTGTTGCTTGTTCTTTGGAGTAGGACTGACTGTAAATCCCCAGAGACTGAATTTGACAATTCGCTGTTTGATATAAATGTGCATGTTGCTAATAGAATCTCTGTATGTCATAGGATCATAATATTTTAGAGCCAGAGGAAAGATTGAAGTTCAAAGAAGTCAAGGCTTTTGCCCAAGGTCACAAAATAAGAGGCAGAATTGGGATTGTGTTAGCCGCATTAAGGAAAGAGAAGACAACAGAACAAAACAAACCAGAAAAAACCCCTTGACAAAACAAAACAGCACAAGTTTTCTTAGCTCTGAAGTTAGAAGTGTAAAAACACCCGGCATTGTAGAGCTAAGGATTTTGTTTATGACATTAACTCTGAAACGTCATCTATTTTTAATTTCGGCAACCCTCTTTGATTTTTGTCCTGAGTTGATTTTTATAGCTTATTTTATAGGACATGTTCTATCTACTCTTTGTTCTCTAAGCCTTAGAGCAGCCTTTGATGGCAAGCAATATAATTCTGACCTCCAGTTAGTAGAATGCAAATATTCTTGTAAGGATACCAGGCCTTACGCCTTCTTGGCCCCCAGTCTGAGAACAAGCTCAGTCTCCGTTTGATGGGACTAAGCTTGGCACAGTCCCTGAACCAGCACTGGAGCAAGCTTTTGAAACACAAATCTGATCATGTTCCTCCTGCCTAAGCCTTGTAGTGGCTTTATGATGAGAAAGCTCCTTGATGTGCAGAGCCTCCAGCCTCTGGCTTCTTCTGATGGCAGCTTCCCTGCCCTCCTCTTTCTCTGCAGCCCCATTGGCTACCTTTAGGCCCTGGTCCCTGCTGTGCAGCTGTCCTTTGGCCTGGTGACATCATCTCATCCTTGAGCTCTCAGTTCTTTTGTCACATCCTCAGGGGAAGCTCACCTGCCCTTCCTGACCCAGGCAGTTCCCCCTTAACGTGGGGACAGCACCATGCATGTTCTTGGAAGCATTGATTGCCATTGCAACTTTTCATTCATTTGTGGCAAGTCCTGAGCTTGACGGTGAGCTGTGTGAGGCAGAAATAGTGTTTTATTCTCTATTGTATTCTCAACCCAGGGTCTGGCACCTAATAGATACTCAAGAAACACTTGCTGACCCTGCATGAATGAACAAGTGAATGAATGAAGTCCTGGCCCAGCGTTGGGGGAAGAATCTTAGCACGATTATCAGCAGAATGTGTTGGGAAGAGAATCCAATTTGGTGTCATGAAGACCTTCATTCAAATTACTGGGTAGGGTGGCCTCTCTGAGCCTCAACGAATTCATCTGAAAAGAGGCCTAAGTAATGATGCCCAGCACACAGGTAATTGTGAAGGTAAAGGAGGCAACTGTGGAAACACGGGGTCTCAGACAGAGACTCAGATACAGCCAGCAATGTCCTTTTCCATTTCAGACAGTAGCTGGGTCAACTTGAGACCCCCAGAACCCCTGGGCTCACCTGGTGTATTGCAAGCTGCTGATGATCCAGCTAAGCGGGGACCACAGGGCAGGGCCATGTCTCAGTCTGGCTCCTGCAGGCAGGCTTTTCATGAGGCTCAGAGAGCAGCCCGGGGACCCTGCGAGGAAACGAGCTGGACCTGGGAGGCAGGGGTTAAGCAGCAGCTACTAAAGACGGGCCCATGCAGGGGTGTACCCGTTCATCATGATAAATGTCATAGTAAAATCAATTCTCTGTGTACTTTTGGGAATTACAACTATCATTTTGGTGTGATTTATTTGGTGTATAACATGAACATGGCCATTTGTTTCATCATTCTGAAAGTTCATCTAAAATTGCTTTGAGTTTCTGGTTTTCGGGAGTGACATGTCCAATTGTTATCGTCTCTCTTGTGAAATATGGATCGAGGGATACACGGCTGCCGGCCTTGTTTTCTCCCTGGTTACCTGCGTTAGGTGGCAGGGGAAGTTTTATTGCTTTGATTTCCCTTCTCTTTGCCCTCCCCAATCCAAATCCATCTTTTGACCAATATAGGGTTGAACCCCAGGGTGTTGGGAACTTCTCTCTCCTGCAAAGAAGGAAAATGATCTCTGAAGTGAACTGGGATCTCCACCCACTGTTGAAGTCTTCAAAGGGTGTGTGTGTGTTGAGGGGGGGGGGTGGTGCTCATCTCCCTCCCACCCAGCCACAGGCCTGATCTTGAACTTGAAGCCCATTTGCACCTGGCCATGGCAGTTAAAGATCGCCCCTGGGGTCTTGGGTCAAAATGGACTCTTCTGAGACTTTGTCCCTCCACTTAACTTGCTGTGTAACTTTAGGCAATTCCTTCGATTTCTCTGTGTTTTCTCCTCTACAACATCAAGGTGACAATAAGGCGAGGGTTACGTGAGCCAATAGCTTTAGCATGTATCTAGCGCTTGGCTAGGATGCAGTAAGTGCTGCCTACTGCCCTTGTCATCATCCCTGGTTTCTGCTTTGAGCTAAGCTGTGTGACTGGGGTCTCACCTTGCACCAACTGGTCAGTGGCCTCGTGAGGTGAGTTGGAGGCCTGAGAGAAGATGGGAAATGCAACATGTGTGGGCAAGTAGTAAAACTGCCATGGTGGGAGACCAAGGGTGTTGCTGTATCTCCTGCCTCTTTGGGACAGACTCTGTGAGAACCTGGGACACAGGGTGCAAGTGAAGTCAAAAGACTGCCAGTCTTCCTGTCTGGCAGTGGCATCTTTGGGGAGGCCAGTGGATTATTCCTGACATCGTTTTATAATAATAACATCACCCACATATATCACATGCACAGACCCCCAAAAATTGGTGTCGAATTTTTTCCCCCCCTAGGACACATGTTCCACTTTCTTCAAATGGAGCAGCTATCTTTGTATATGTTCCTCCCAAATTTTAGGTCAATGCCTGGTGTATCCAGGGCCATGATGCATGCTGTCATCAGGAGCAGTCTGTCACACTTCCCCTTCTACAGAATCCTGCATTCACTGTTTTCTCCATGGAAAATGTGCTGTCCTTATTGCTTCACATTACATCTTTTTGTCCTTCAAAAATCAAATGCCACCTCCTCCAAGAAGCCCTCCCTTATTCTCCCATGGGTTAAGGACTCTCCCTTCCTTTTGCTCCCATGACTCTTTACCAGCACCTGTTTTGGCAGCTATCATTTCCCCCTTTGTAGCAAGGATCCTTATCTACCCAATTATATTTTAGTTCCTTTAGGTGAGTCTCTGTCTTTTCCCTCTGATGTGTAGCTCAGTGTCTGGCACAAAACAGACACTTCATGCATTTTTCTTGATGGGTAAGTGATTAGAAGGAAAGCGATCATGGCTTGTTGTTTCTGAAGAACCCGTGTGGGACCTGTTATTTACAAACTTACCTGCCACCCAGCATCCCCTCCCATGTAGAAATCTTGAATTTGTCTCTGGGTGATCATTTCTGCTTGGGGAAGTCTTTGGTTCAAATTCTAAGTTCCGTAATGGAGACATGTGAGCTCTCTGTGGGTGCCTAAGGGAAGGATGCGGCAGTGAGGATTAAAAGGCTCAGAAATTGAACAGGGAGGGTCCAAGGGGAGAAGGTGTGCCTGAGGGAAGGGGCAGGGAAAAGCTGGCCCTGAGGACCCAACAAAGAGGATGGTAGATTTGCCCTCATATACTGATTCCAGGCTTTGTTCACATTAACAGGAAGCAGGAGAACATTTCCAGGAGCTACGGTTTTGGCATCAACAACCACCCCTCCCCAAGCACAGAGAGAGCCCACCTTCCCAGCAGCAATTTAGCAGGGCCTTCTTAAGGCAAATATGTCTTCCTCTCTCCCCTCTTCCTCTTGCACCAGAGTGAGGGAGAAAAAGTCCTCCCAGTTACTTCAATTACATGGATGACTAAGGAGAGATTTAGCACAAGGAATAGAGCCACCTGCTTGGTCCAAAGGGAGGCAAGTCCCCCTTCCCCCTCCCTTCCTCTCATGTTGCTTAAATGGGCACCATTGACCTTCGAAAGGCATGTCACTAATGCAGGTGTTAACCTTAATGCCACCGACTTGGGCCTGTCATTAGCACTCATGCCTGTGACAGGTGTTTGTTCTGGCCCTGGCAGGAAGGTCAGCACCTTGGAGCTGCTCAGTTCCCCAACCTAAAGTTGACACTTGGAGGCTGGCAATTGGCCAGGCTCCAGCTGGCTGCAGGATGGCCTCAGAGGAGGGCCGGGTAGGGTGGGGACAGGAAAGGCTTTGGGAGTGCTCAGAGCTGGGAATGGGGTTTAATGCCTTATTCCTTTCCTAGTTCCCAGAAGACTCTTTTCTCTCCCTTCTCGTTCACCTCTGCCCTCCCCCGAATGGTCACAGTGGTGACCGGGCTGGGGGACAGCATTCGGACAAACCCAGGACACTCTTGCTGCCCACCTCAGCCCAGGAACTCCAGAAGGCCACGGGACTTTTGGCCGGCAGTTCTGCTTTTTGGAACTGGGCCTTGGCCAGGCAGGGAGGTCCCCAGGGGCAGTGAGGCTTTGATTTCAGCCCTGGTAGGGACCAGGTCTCACAGATGCCACTCTGAGTTGTTCCTTGCCTGCCCAGGGACCTTGACTGGACAACCAGGGGTAAAGCCCAGATAGCACTGTGGATTTTCGGGTCAACAAAAGTCAGAGGGCAAAGCAGGGGAGGACTGGTAATGGCATATAGCTCAACCCATTGACACTAATATTAGAGAGAAAAGACATTCTGGGGTTCATTTAATTCATTATTTCTCAAATTTTTACCGCCCGTTCTGTCATAAGCAGTTATTCTGAGTCATTTCTGTCATAGCAGTTGTGGCTTGAGTTCTCTGTACCTTATTTGTCTTTTACTCTTGAGGTTAACAGTAACAATTGTAATCAAACTGACAACGACTTTCTCCACCAGCGGCATTTCTTACATGCTCCTTGCATGCCAGGGATTTTGCATACATTCCACCACTTAATTATTATAACCGTGCTATGATGTTGGTGTGGTCACCCTCACTTTATTGATGAGGAAACCTGAATGTCAGCGAGGATGTGTGCCCGACTTGCTCACGGTGCAGCCAGGGTACAAACCCAGGTCTGAATCACTCCTGGTTTGCCGCTACTGTTGAGTTTGTCAATCACTCTGTGCGTTGGGTCAGGGGAGGCTGCCGAGCTCCAGCAGATTGGAGGACCGAGGCCCAGAAAGGTGAAGCGTTTCACCTTGAGTCCCACAGCTAGCTTGTGACTGAGCTAGGATTTGTCTTTACCCAGCTGGCGAATGACTGGGTTGTGCCCAGCACTGTGCCAGACCCTTTAGGGAGTTCCAGGAGGAATACTGTCAGCCCTCTGTATCCATGGATTTTGCATCTGTGGAATCAGCCAACCGTGGATGGCAAACAGTATGTTTGATCCACAGTTGGGAATCTGTGGATTTGGAGGGCTCACTGTATACATTGTTTATGCAATTTTATATAAGGAATTTGAGCAACCTCAGATTTGGGTGTACTGGGACTAATCTCCCTCAAATACAGAAGAATGACTGTATGTCCAGTACTCCATGAGCTGCCATTTGCTGGAAAAATCAAACTATATTCATTAGTAACATTGATATTTTACTGAGTCAGACATGTGTTTTACACTTAGCTCTCATAACAGTGAGGTATGTACTGTGATCATCCCCCTTTTATAGCAAAGAGAGCAAGGCTCAGAGATGTTAAGCGACTTATCCAGGGCCACACAGCAAGAAAAGGGGAGTTGGGACTCACCCTCATTTCTGGTTGACTGCAGAGCCCTTGTACTCATCCTTCAAACAGACCCATGGGTGCTGAGCTTGGAGGATCTGATGAAGATGGGGTGTTAGAGAAAGGAGAAAGATATGTGGGTAGTGGTGGGGGAATTGGAGAGTAGAGCTTCTCAGAAGGGATATGATTTGAGCTGGGCTTTCATTTCAAATGGAGAGAGACTGGGGATGGTGGCTTGGGGGAAAAGAACAACCCAAATAAAGGCTGGGAATTAAAAAGGTGAATGAGTGCTGTGTTCCTTCTTGATGGTGGAGCGACACTTCTCGGCCTGACTATCAGCTGCTTGAGCCTTAGCTCCTCTCACCTCATGGGCTGATACCAAGTGTTCTGTTGAGCAGCTAAGAAACGTTGCCAGTTAGGAGAAATTAGTTTATATGTTATGAGACCATGTGGCAGTGTGGAAAAGCATCCAGTTTGGAGCTGGATTTAAGTCTAACACTGTCTTTGGGAGATTTCTGGCCACACTGAGCTCAGTTATATGGTCTGTAGAAACTGGATAACAATAATAATTAGCATACCCACCTGACAATGTAATTTTTGATAACCAAATGAGATAAGGTTCAAGTAAAAAGCACTTAGTAAGTTCAAACTTGTCCTAAGTTATGAATATTAACTAAATGTGAATATTTGCAAGTAAATAGGTTGTGTGGCTATATGTGTATTTGAGTGGTTATGATTAAGTTTTTGACTTTAACCATAAATGTGAATACTGACACCTACCCAAATGGTGCGTGCGTGTCTGTCCCTTGGTCTTAGGGGCACCATTACCTATAGACAGATCCCAGGAGAGACAACCCTTCGCTGTGTGAATCTGCATGCCAGGCGCAGTGGCTCCCACTCACTGTCCTGTGGCTTCCCAGGGACCCCGTGAGTCCATTGCCATGAGAACCATTTTAACCTGCAGCAGAGCCTGGATCTGCCCTGAGGTGTGCTGACTCAGCAGCTGCTGCTGCTTTTTCCAGAAACCAGAAGGGGACCCTTGAAATGTAGCAGAGGTAGCAGGTGCCCTGGGATAAGCCCCTGCCAGGCAGACACCTTCTTCCTGGGGTCACTCTGAACTACTATCTCCTTAGCACCTTCCACAGGCCAGCTTCTCAGGGAGCTCACTTTGCTTTCCCAGACACTGTAGGCACCTCCCAGCTTGCACCCAAGGCCGAGCTCATCCAGGCTCCTGACTGCTCAGCCAGGTCTCTTGGTCTTTTAGAGTCTCGATTGTAGACTCCGTCTTCCGAACTCCAATGCTGTTCTCAAGACATCTTCCCTGGGGCTCACCCTCTGGCCTACTCCCAGATGACAGGGCAGCTATCTGGTATGTGGTCGGACCCTGCCAGGCCTGGAACTCCACCTGGAGAGGAAGATGGCAGGGGTTTGGCAGGATACTTAGAGGCCACTGGAGGGGTCATTCCTCCATTAGCCACTGTGTGGTTGGCTCTAGGTCCTGCCTGCTAGGCGTGTGCCACACACTTTTCTGCAGAAAGCTGAGATCTCTTAGAGGTCTGATGGCAGGATTGGAGGAGCCCCGGGTGAGCCATGAGCCTGGGAGGCTTGTAGAAGATTGGTTGGAATTTCCTACCTGATATTGACACCGTGATGGTCACATATTCCACACTGATAAACGTACCTACTGATAATACCTGATAGTGCATGCATGACAACCCAAAGATGGCTCTGTATATGTATTGGTGTAGAATTTGGAAGTACAGTATCACTAATTTTACTTTAATTTTAAAATAATGTACAACTACTGTAAGAAATTAAAAAAATGTGCACATGTATAAAGAAGAAATAAAATTAACCCATCAGCCTACTACTGATAGAGATTCACTTATTATGTTGTGGTATTTCTTTTCCTGGTCTCTCTCTCTGACTAATACACACATATGGCAAATGTGGCTGTGTGTGTATAATGTGTATGTACATGTATTGAACACACTTCTGGTTTCCCCCAAATCAGAGAAGCGCAAGCCAAAAACCTAGAAGCTATGCTTGATTGTTTTCTCCCTTCCCCCACCCCAGCTTCAGCTCCTATCACTCTCTCCTACCATTGAATCCTACACATTATGCCTCTTTCATCATGCCCCCATCTGCTTCTCCCTAAGTTCCACCCTGTCCCGCCTGAGTTACTGCCGTGGCTCCTAACTGGTCACAACTTCCTCTCTCTTTAATTTACGCACAGTCACCAAGTTCTTTGGTGCAGACTGCCTGGCTCTGCCTCTTACTAGCTGTGCAAACTTGGGCAAGTTACTTCACTTCTCTGAGTCTCAGCTTCCCTATCTCACGCTGCCATCAGTCAGGATACGTTTTCTGTTCATGTCTTCCACCCATAAATTTAATGCCTTTTCCCTCTTAACTAAACACTTATCATGCTCTGTGGTTGTACTTTTGCAGTTTGAAGGGCAACAGCAACACTAGCACAGATTTCTTTCTTTTTCTTCATAATTTTCCGAATAGAAGGTTGGTTCTTACCATAGAGCTTAGCAACCTCAGCAAATGATTTCTTTCCTTTCCTTATTAAGTTGAGAACGTTCCATTTTTCACTTAAAGGAAGCACTTTCTGGCTTCTCTTGGGCATATGAGAACTGCCAGCATCACTACTCTTGTGCTTTGGGCCCCCTGTGAAGTAAACTCAGAGGGACGTGAACACAAGCACTACAATGTGGTGACAGTGGATCTGATCGCTGTGGTGGCTACTATGTGACAAAGAGGCAGGGAGAGTACACAGTGTGGAGATGCTGGAGAAAGGGATGAGTCACATCTCAGGTGGGACAGAGAGGGATGGCGTGCGATTTCATCACGTTACTCAGAACAGCATGCAATTTAACACTGAAATTGTTTATTTCTAGAATTTTCCACTTACTATTGCGGCCCACAGTTAGACTTCGGATAACTAAAACAGTGGAAAGAGAAACTGTGAATAAGGGTACGACCACTGCATTGTCTTCTCTCTGCTTGAAATTCGTTCCCCTTCCCATCCCCTCATTTGTAATGTGCTTGTTATACATGTGCTTTGTTCCCATGCTTTTCTATGTTAAATAACATAAATATGTCTCTGCACATAAATCTTCATGCAGGTCTCTGTTATGTCCTCAAAATAAATCCTTAGAAGTGAAATTTCTAGGTCAAAGATTACGAACATTTTAAAAGCTTTTGATGACTATCACCAGCACACATTCTAGAAAGCAAACACATACTCCTTCGTCTTCTTGCCACGTGCCCCTTTCCCAGGCTTCAGTAGCATTTTGTTTGAAGCTTTCACCTAGCAAAGATTCTTTTTTATGTTAGAGTTGCTTGTTTACTCTGTCTCCTTAACCAGGCTGCAAACTGCTTGAGGGTGAGGGCTGGATATCCCTGGCAGGGGCCCACGAACACTTGCTCAGTTGGACTGACTTGAACATACGAGTTGCTCCCAGTCCCCTTCCACAGTGGGATGGAAACCAGAAATCCTGTTGTTTGGTAATAAATCAGTAGGTCCCAAAGTGTCTAAAGAGAGAGAAAGTCCAACCCTCACTTACTGTTCCTCTCTCCCCTCAGTCTGAGAAAGATCCCAATTGAAAAGTTGCATTTTTTATGTTCTGAGTGGTGGAACAGAGGCTCAGGCAGACCCTGGGGATGGAGCAACCCAGGTTCTTCAAGTGCTGGCTCCTTTGCGGGGGTGGGTGGTGAGTGGTGAGGGGAGCTGCCAGGGCCTTGCTTACTTCCCCTGGGAAGCTAACGGCTTCCCTTTGCCCCTCCTGTGTCCTGCCTCTCAGTGACTGGCAGTAGTGGGCCGAGCAGATGGATCCCCTTACTGGTTTCACTGGGGGTGTCCTGTTCGCACTCACATCACAGGGCCACCAGCCCTCCTGCTGCAGGGGCCCCTTTGGGCCCTGGGGTGGCTGCATCCTGCCCGGTCCTGCCGGGTCCTGCCGGCTTCTGCCCTGCTGTGGGGATGACTTACTGGACACTGAGCACTTAGGACCTTCAGCTCAGCCCTTCTTAAAAACCTGGGAAGAAGTCTCTATGTCCCCTAATGACCCTTTGGCCTCTGAGGCCCTTGAGTGTTTCCCAGCTGCTCAGGAGTCACCTCTACCCCAGAGAGAAGCACGTAAGGCTGCAGGGGATGCTTGGATGGAAAGGCTGTGGGCTGCCCCAGCCTGGCCTCTCGTGGCCTATCTGTGGCGCCGTGGGTGACACGAACTTTCTCACTGTTCTAAGCATGTTACAGAGAGTGACTTCTTTCATCACCCCTCGGACCCTACGAGCGAGCTGTTGTCATCCTCATTTTACAGATGGGGAAGCTGAAACTCAGAGAGGCCACAGGCTCGTCAGGGGCTGAGCCAGGAACGGACCCAGGCAGTCTGCTCTCTGAGAGGCGCTGAAGGCTGTTTCAGGTTCCTGGGTCCCGGGTAGGCTCTGGGGGCCTGAGGGTGTGGGAATGTATTTGCATGTATGTGTGTAAGAGCGTGTGTGCATGCACTTGTGTATGAGAGAGAGAGAGAGAGAGAGAGAGAGAGAGAGAGACAGAGGCAGAGAGACAGAGAGACAGAGAGAGACAGAGAGAGAAGCTTTGTCCAGCCTGCTGCAAGGCTCTCATGCACCAGGGAGGCAGTGTGGTCTGGTGACACAGTGCAAAATGGAAAGGGCTTAGCACTGAGCCAGACCAGAGTTCGTGTGGCTTTAGTCACGCTGCTTGACTTCTCTGAGTCTCTATGTCCTTATCTACAAATGCATCTTAGTGTTATTACAGAGATTACATGTGTTCATTTAGGTCAACGACTTTCAACTTTCTTCATGGCACACATAAGCTAAACTTCTGCGGCACACCAAAAAAAAAATATTTTTTTGCCAATTTGACCAAAAAAGAAAAGGTATAATTATGATTCATTTACACCAGACAGCTATTGTGTTGGTTGTTGTCATTTTTTTAATTTGACAGTCTAAGGGAAAAGAGGTCTGTGCCTCTGACTCAACAGTCAGGTATTGCATGTTTTAAAAATTCTTACAGCACATGGGCTGAAAATCGTTGATTTAGGTCAATGGTTAAGGACAATGCCTGGCACATGGTAGTCCCTAAAAGAAACATTATCTTCACCTTCTCAATCATTCCAGGCAAGCTGAGAGGTAGAGGGAGTGTGCCCTTTCCCCCAATTTCCAGAATCGTTTTCCCCAAATACCCTGTACTGTTGCTCTCCAAAAACATCTGTTCATTTGCACTAGAGTATCACAGGCTTTATGTTTTGTCCCTTCCATCAACTTTTAAATTGAGTAAAGGAACAGAGGAAGAGGGCAATGCTTAACCCCAAAACACAAGACCTTAAAAAGGGCAGGAGACTCCCTGGTGCCTCCCAGATGCCCGCCACCTGTCTATTCTGCCCGTGTGAAGGCAGATTCTGGAAAAGCCTCACCCTTCCCTGTCTTTGGACTTGTGCTTGGAGGCCTCTCTCAGAGCCCACACTCTCTTCTTTGTTCCTGGGCACCATCCACTTGGCTCTGGACCGTGCCCTGCCTGGCTGAGCTGCCCTCGGAGCTGTCAACACGGGGTGTGCGTGCTGGTATGCCAGCCTTGGGGCTTCAGAGACGAAAGGTGTGGGGAGCAGGCAGGAATGTGCTAGGCTGGTCTGCATCACCTGCCAGCATAGAAACCACCAGTAAATCACTGTGCGCAGCTGAGGGTGCCCAGAGCTGGGGTGAGAAGTGAGTGTGGGGCTGCGCTGTCATGTGGAAGAGAGCAAGCTTCGGTCTCAGGATACCAGGTGGAAACTCCAGGCAGGCTGCTTTTAGCTCAGGGTAAAAACAAAACAATAAATAAGTTAAAATTGTTTAATGCTGGGATACTCTGATGTAAGGTAGTGAACTCCCCGTCCTTGCAGGTATTCCAGAAGCTGATGCTCACCCTCCAGTGCTGTGGTTGGAAAGACCCTTGTCCTGGGAGAGCGATAGCTCCTTCCAACCTTCAGATCCCTGAAGCCTAGGACCGAATTCCTGGCCTGTGATTTTAAAACTAGAGGGTTTAGGCAAGTACCTTCGTTTAACAACATGTATGCTATCCTAACCAGGTACCAGGCTCTCTTCTAATTGCTTACACATATTAACTCATTGAATGCTCATATGAACCCTATGAGGTAGGTACTCTTACTTCCATTTTATAGATGCGGAATCCAAGGCATAGATAGGGAACTTGCTCAAGAGCTCCCAGCTAGTCAGCCTGTCTCCAGGCTCTTCTTTGAACTGTTCTGCTACTGAGGTCCAATCTGGGGTGTTTTGAGGGTGGTTGCCGTATCTTGGTCTGGGCATGGCTGGGGTGGGATGAGGATCTGGCCAAGTTCAATAGTCGGCAAGTAATGTACCCCAGATGAGAAGGCCTTTTGAGGAGTTCCTTTCTTCAGGCATATCAAATAATCCAAAGGATGTGGTGACGGACAAGGTAACAACCCAGGTGACAGAGTGAGGAGATGGATCCTTTCCAAAGGCAGGAGGGTCCCAGTGATACAGAATCTGGAAGCTTAAAAGTCCAGGTAGTGATGTTGGTTATTCAGCATGGAACTCAGGACCTAAGGAATGAGGAGCGGACTCTGTCAATCCCAAGGGACTTGTAATTTCCTGAGAAGTGGACTCAAGCCCTGCACAAGGCAAAGATTGTGGCATCAGAAGTGGCAAGCAATGTCAGAGCATTAGGGAAGAAGGACTTGATATGGAGCCCCAGGGCTGGTATTAACTGCCCCAGAAAAGGAGGACCGGCTTCGGAACTCAGAGACTGGGGTTTAATCCCCAGATCTGCCACTTTTCCTTCTTATGTGACAAGGCCAGTTTTGTTAACTTCTCTGACCCTTGGTTTCCTTATATTAAAGGGTGGGTAATGATAGCTATCTTGCATGATGGTTGGGGGTGGATCAAATCAAATAATAGTTGCTTCCTTCAAGCCTTGCAAATGTCCCTGTGTGTCTTTCAATGGCTCTTGTCTTGGATGGGGATTGATTTTAGAGATAGAGGGTGCAGAAGGTAAGTGTGTGGGTGAGGGGCTGGAGAAAGTAAGAGGCAGGAGGGCTATGGAGGGAAGGGCCAAGCCATTGGACAAGCCACCTGTCCACTCTGCTGTCAGCAAATCCCCATGCTGGGGTCATTAAGAGAGTTAGTGGCTTTGCAAGACCCTCTGGGTGCTAACCCGAGGTTCAGGTAACAGGGGGCGATGGAAGGGGAGGCCCCTAAGGAACTACCTGGGATTTCATGTTGATGCATTGAAAGTCATACCCAAGGCCAGGGAGCAGCAGGCTGGCTTGGGTCAACAAACCTGCCCTCAGCATTTCCTCCCCAAACCCGACCACTTCCAGCATGTTCTCTCCTGTCTTCCTCTGTGTGTCTTCGGGCACCCTCCATCTCCTCATCTGCAAAATGAGTGGATTTGGATAAGAAGATGACTAAGGTTAATTATACAACTGCCCAGTCTTAAAGGACAAACATTTTAATTTTTTCTTAATCTGAAAATTTAGAAGAATCACTTCCATGTTAGAGGTCTATATTTAAGGCAGTTGGACCAACTGAAAAGATTACAAATAATTATAGTTAGAGCAAGAACGTTAGATCGGGAGTGCTCCAGGGTTGATGGCAGTGCCCCATGTTTTAGGTTTAATATTTATAATATTCCTGTTTTGTAGATGAGGCTACTGAGGGCCAGAGGAGTTGAATGACTTGCTTGAGGGTCACACAGCTGGTTAGTGGTCAGGTCAGGCTCTTACCCAGGGTTTTGCCGGCCCAACTCTCATACAAAGTAACTGTGAGAAGGCACCGCCCATATCTAGGCCTCAGTCTCCCCATCTTAAAAATGGGTGGGTTGTCCTTCTGGCCATACAACATTACAATCTTTTATTTTATTTTTTTAACACAACACTTTACAGTTTACTCAGTGCTTTTACATACATTTCTTTTTCTTTTCTTTTTTTTTATACAGTGTTAACTTTACTATTTCTTTAAAAAAAGTTTGAAAATTGTTTCTCTATTACAGTTGTCCCATTTTTTCCCCATTGCTCCCACTGCCCCACCCACCCCTTCTCCCACAATCAATGTCCACCCTGTTGTCCATGGCCATGGGTCATTCATACTAGCTCCTTGACCAATGTTACAATTTTATTCTTTCCCTGTCCCTGAGGGTGTGGGGTTTTCCCTTGGTGCTGGCTGGTAAATATCTGTCTTGATCTCCAGAGGGTTGGAAAGTCACCCTGTTTCCTTCTTTCATTGTTAATACTGACTGCTGCTAGCAAAGGCTTGGAAGTAGGTCCCAAAAGGTGGCCTCACTGATGGCTCCAGATTCTCTTTTCCTTGTATAGGGCGTGGAATTAGCTTTTTCAGAATCACAACACTTGGACTGTAAGGAACCGTTGAAGGTCATCCTGCGTCCGGAAAGTCTTTGTTAGGTGGCTGTTTAGTCCAAGCCCTGGCCTTCAGGAGGATGGACCAGATGACCTAATAAAGTCCCTAATAAAACTGCCTGGGCAGATCACCAACCTCCTTCTTCTTTAAAGTCTCATTGAAAAAGGAATGTCCACAGCAATCCATGGGTAACACATTACAGTGTTTCCCAACCTTCCCAGCCAGGAAGCTGTTCTTAATGTTTAACCTTAATCTCTCCTGCTGTAATTTAAGGCCCTTTCCCCTTGTTGAGTGCAAATGGAGAACAGCTGCTCACGCTCATCGTCTGACATCAGCTATTTCTCAAGATGACCCTGTGAGACAGGCCAGGGTCATTAGACCCAATTTGGTGCTCAGCAAATATGTATTTATTTCTGCATGCGCAGGCTGCAGCTGGTTTGTTGGGCACGATGAGGACCTGCAAGTTTCTCAGGGTGTCTCTTTGGCAGTTTGTCTCCTGATGTCTCTATTACCCTGCAGATTCCCGGGGGTGCCTTTTGGCTGTTTTCTGGAGGCCCTTCTTCGGTCCTCCATGACAGAGGCCGCTTTTTGGATGGAAACTGTTTTACAGAGGTGCCTGAGACTTTAAACTTGAGGCAATCAATCCAAGGACGAGTCCAGATGAGACCATCTGGCTCCTCCTTTGCCTTGGTTACAGCTGTGTTTTGGGGATATCTTTTCAGTCGGCAAAGCCGGGGAGGTTCCACGAGGGCACATGGCTTTCCTGCCCTCCCAAGGGGCCAAGTTGAGAGTGAGGGGCCGGGCCATGAGGGTTCTGTGACTATAGGGAGGTTGTCCTGCCTTATGTCCTTTCTGAAAGGAGGCAGGGCTGTAATATAATCCAGCAATTTACCACCCCCACCATCGCTAAGAACAACAGTATCGACAACAAGAACGAGGACAACAAAACCCAAGGGCCTGCAGGGTGAAACATGCCCCTCTCAGCTCAAATCTTATCTGGTACTTTCTCTCTGGTTTATCTGTGTTTACAGAAACACATTTGGGAGAGCAGGTGAGCAAGTGTGAGGGAATTTAAGAGGCCGGAGCCAGTGCCTCCGCCCCTGCCTGGCTTCACTTTGGATGGGCTCGTCCCCTCTGTCTGAGTGGTATTGCTTGTGGGTTCAGGGGCCTGGTTCCTGTACCTGCTACACCCCTGTCCCCAAAGGGCAAGGATTGATCCATGAGGCTCTGCTTGGTGAGAGGACATTAAGGCCCAACCTGTGCTTTCTCAGAGAGGCTGCATTCCCATCCATAAACCTTCCTCTCTCGGGCTCAGAGTCGAACTGTTCCTGATGTTTATCAGAGGCCTGGATCAAAGCTGTCCAGGTTGTAAATCTCTCTCTGTGGCTGTCAGGCCGCAGGGCAGCTGAAGAGGGTTGACAGCCCTTTGGGCCTCAAAGAAAAAATTTTCTCTACTCCACCCACTCCCACGTCTGCCAAGAAGCTGTCCTTTCAGGAGCCACGGCTGCCGTTCCATTCCTGGGAGCTGCTTCTGGAGGCTGAGACATGCTTGTTTATGGGGGTGTGTTGTGGGGGGGGGGGCGGGCATGCGAAGAGACAGCAGAGCCCGTGTAAGGCGAGGCGAGAGTGAGGGGTGCAGCAGTGGCCCCCGTATATGTGCGTGCGTGTGTGTGGGAGACGGGGTAGTGGCATGTGGTGTGCCTTCATCTGTGTGGCTGTGAAACGCTTTATGGAGCCTTCATAGGTGGATGGATGGGGTGGAGGAGACAGAAACTCAGAGCTACAAGCGCCCTTAAGGGCCCTTGAACCCAGCCCCTCAGGAGGAGGAAGAACTTGCTCATATCCCACCACTTGGGCTCGTTAGGGAGACCAGATCACACAGCCCTTCTCCCAGCTCCCAGCCAAGAGCAGAGGATCCAGGTTTCAGGAACCACCTGTCAGGCTTCAGAACATCGAGAAAGGGCCCCTACACTTCGGGAAATCCCTCCCCACTCTTCTTCTCCGTGTCCGTGGGGCCAGTACCTGTGGGTTTTGCAGACACCTCAGAGACTGACGCGCATCAGAAATTCAGGGCTGGTGGAGAAAATGACACAAAGCTGGGGGACCCCCGAAACAGTTGGGTGGAGAGAAGCTGTCGTCTCCCTGGACATACTTGCTCGTCCTGGTGATGGTGGGCGCAGGAATTTCTTGTGTTGACACAGAGGAGGCCTTGAGCTTCTCTGTTCGCCTCAGGACACACGGAAGCTTTGGGGCTGAGTCTGTAGCCCTCCAGAAAGGGGTAGCAGGACAGTTTAGGTAAACTCTCTTCACCCTCTTTGCTGAAGAATTATAAGTGCTAGTGAAGGAAGGGGTTATAGAAATAACTTAGCTTAACCCTTTCATTTACTCAGGAGGGAAACGGAGGCCTAGCAAAGGGAGGGAACCCACAGCAGAAGGAGAACCATGGGCAGAGAGGGGTCCCTGGGCCTGGGGTGGGGATCCCAGGAAGTCAGGCCTGTGCGGAATCATAAAACAAATTGCTGTTCGTAAACTACATCTGTGCTTATATAAAACACATAAACACACATGGCCACAATTTCAGAAAAATGTCTCACAGATAAAAGTAGCTTTAAATCCTCTATAAAATGTAAAAGTCTACTCCTTAACTCCTAGCTGTTCAGCAGGCTCATGAAGGCCCGGCAGCAGCTCAAACATTGACCGTTCAGCAGCCACATGTGCAATGAGGAGGCAGAGGAGCAAAGGGGGGTGAAGGCATGAGATTTGGAGACACAGAGCCTTGGATCCTGGGCTGCGCTGGGCCCTCGTTAGCTGTTGACCTTGGCAAATTGCCTCACAGTTTCCTCATTTGTACTTACCTCATAGCTGGTTATACCAATGAAATGACATTGGGGCAGCTCTGGGGATGTAGTAAGTGCTCAGTAAAGACCCACTTTTCAAGACACCTTGGGATCTTGGTCTAAGTCACATTGTAAAGAACTTCACTCTGGGAGGAACCGAGAAGGATCCTCCCATTTGGATAAAAGGTGGGAATGCTGGCTCTGCTGAAATCTAGGGATGGATCATCCACAAGGCAAAGCCCTTCAGAGGACTGGGTTTCATTAATTCAGAGGAATATTTATCCCAAGTTCAGTTGTTGCCAGTGGATTGGGTGGCGTTAAGGCCTTTGTTGTGGAGGGTGGGATTCATCCCTGTTCTGAGCTTTAAGGCTCCATTATGGTCTGAATTGTGTCCCCCAAATTCGCATGTTGAAGTCCTAACCCCCAGTACCTCAGAAGGTGACTGTGTTTGGACACAGGATCTGTAAAGAGGTAAATAGTTAAAATGAGACAATCAGGGTGGGTCTTAATCTGAGACGCCTGGTGTCCTTGTAAGAAGAGGCAACTGGGGCCCAGACACACACATGGGGCAGACCGTGTGAAGACCCAGGGAGAAGACGGCCATCTACAAGCCAAGGAGAGAGACCTCAGAGGAAACGACTTTGCCGACATCTCAGCCCTAGACTTCTGCACCCAGAACTATGAGGATACAAGTTTCAGTTGTTCAGGCCACCCTGTCTGGGGTGGCTGGTACAGCAGCCAGAGCTAGCTCAGGTTCCACCCTGCCTTCCTCCTGAGACCTGGACAAGCAGCAGTGGCCGCCCTTCCACGGCTCCCAGGCTCCTGGTCTGATACAGGGAAAGGGTCTGGCAACCAGGCCTCTCAAGGCTTTTGTGTGTGAAAATCTCTTCTAGGAGAGCCTGTTAAAGATGCAGATTCCATGACCACACCTCCCGTGGAGAGTCTTATCTGGTAACGTCTGGGTAGGTGACCAGGGTGGCTTGGATGACATGGTCCACCCCTTGAGGGGCACATTCTTAGCCCTCTGGCACCCAGGCCTCCCTTTTGGGGTTTGTGTTGAGGGGAAGCTGGAAGGTGTCACTCAGTCACTGAGGAGGCCAGCTTGTAGGTGGTACTGAAAGCTCCCAGATCTGCCTGGACACGTGCCCGCCCTCTGCATACCCCACCTGTGCCGGTGGCTGGAGGCTGGCAGCCCCCATCTGCCTTTCAAGCCTGTGGCAGAGTGAGTGGAGGCAGGCCTGGCCCCCAGGCTATGCTGGGTGCGGGAGTGAGTGGGAAGCTTCATGGACCCGCTGTTGGGATGGGTGTGGAGAAGTTATGAACTCCCGGGCGTCTTGCTCCTGTCAGCTTCCAGCGTGACATATGCACAAAGGTACCTTTTATAGGTGGGAAATTATAGGTGCTGCCACTTCAAAGGCCTTGGCAACCAGAGCTCCTCTTTGATAGATGACAGTATTATTAATGGTGATTTATTGCTGGGGCCATTTTGACAACAGAAATAACCAGTTTCCCCACCTTCCTGGCCCCCTCCCCCCACACCTTGCTGTTTTTTTTTTTTTTTTTTTTTGGCTTGGGGGTTACTTCCCTGCTCAAGGAGGCTGGGGCATCTGTTTAACGCACACAGTGAGGTATCTGGCTTATTAACTTGTCATCGTGTGTCATAAAGTTTAGTGAAATGCTGGCAGATTGTAATCCTAAACAGGGCAATTACCCTATTATTAAAGCGGCTTTCTTTCTTTCTCTGTCTTTATTTTTCTTTCTCTCTCTCTCCCTGCACCCACTTCCCTGGTTGAGTTTGTTCTTACCTCTGTCCTACTTGCCTGATTAGTCACAAGCAGGAGTCTCCCACTTTGCAATGTTCCCAGAGTCACCCTGGCCTTGGCTGGGCAGAGCTTAGGGGAAGGCGGACTGCAGGAGACCTAACCTTGCTGCTCGCTGAGGCAACTCATGAGCCTAACTAAGCAGGTCATGGAGACCAGGGGCTGTCCCAGCCAAGGCCACAGCAGGGAGGCAGCAGCGACAAGCAGGAGGTGGTGCACTGGTTTCTGCTCCCAAATCCCCGTGGCAGTGAGGTGGGAAAGAGGAGACAGAGCTAAGGGGGTTACTTAAGCTTCTATTGTCTTTGCTGTGGACTTGGGTTTCCTTCCAGAGTTTACCTCCCTCTGCCTTTTACCAGCTTGCTTTGGATCTGGGAGCAAAGGTAGAAAATCAAAAACAGGGGGGATAGAAGGAGAGGAATCACTTGATCTGAGTTGGAATCCACTGGCTGCCAGTCCTCAGCCAGACACTCCGTTTCTCAGACTGTAAAATGGGGTGATAATTCTTGCTCCGTCTACTTCACACAATTTGAGAGATGAGATGATCCAATTAGATACTGGGTATGAAAGAGGATGGTTAATGGTAAATTACTCTACAAACCTGAGAGATTATTGTAATTTCATATGTGCCATTGCAGAGTCTGGTTTCATGTCTAATTAAAGCTCAACTCCTATTTTCCAAAGGGTTGTAAGTATTTTGAGATTCAGTCTTTTGTTCCTCTGTATTCTTTAAGGTTGTGATGGTCTTCGTGTCTAAGTGTACTTAGGCACTGTTTGACTCGTGGTCTGAACAGTGGGAATGTTCAGGCACATTCATGACAAATAGTTGTTATAATGTACAGAGCTAGGTTAAGAAAACAGACCTGAATAGGCTGGAGCACAACTGAGATAACTGAATCTAAGTTTGCCATATCTTGAAAGGACCTTAGAGATTGTGTAGTTTAATTATCCCATTTTGTATATTTGTAAATTGAGGCTCAAAGAAGTAGAACAACATTCCTAAGGTGAAATACAGGTAGAGTCGGGACTAGCATTCTTGTCCCTGGCTCCCAGTTTGATGCTTTCTCCACTGGGAAAAGCACCTTAACACCCTGGACTCTGTCTGGTTCTTCCTTCTCTCTTGTTGTAAGGAGAGACTTCAACTGCCCTTTCAGGTATCCTCATCAATGAGCTCTCAGGAAAGGATGTCCTAGCAGTCATTTACACCCTAGTGTGAATTTAAGCCAATATTTAGTTCTCTCAGACTGACGTGCTTGTGTAGCCTCATTCTCAGTTATATAGAGCTGGGCTTTGTTCCCTGTCAATAGTTTCTACCACTGGTGAGAAGAGAGGCAATGCATTTTTGAGGCACTCACCCATGATTCCCATGCCCTGTAATCCTGCCAGTTGCCGACTCTGACTCTAGGGCAGCAAGGGCTGGGCACTGCTTCTGGAATTACACGGCTCTGGACCAAGATCTATGTGTTCACAGTTTAGAGTGTGTTTGTCAGGACCTGTCAGGGAGTAAGGGTAGGTAGATGAATGGAGTCGGACAGGTTTAAAATGGAACCAGCAGACAAAGTTAAAAATGGAAAGTGGCCAGACAGAGGGAAGGTGGTCCCTAAACACCCTTGTTTGTTTTCTGCTTTCTTTTGCAAAGCTGGAGAACACAGGAAGGCAGACTAGTGTTATGAACTGGGAGTTTAAAGAGCCTGGTGCAAGGAGAATTTCTGAGCCACTACTGCGTGCCAGGCACTATCTTATGCACAGGGTGCTGAGGAAAAGAGACACCATTCAACCTCTCAGAGCTCACGTCGAGACACAGGGCTTCGAGCAAGGGAGAGGAGAGACTCCCTGTGGCAAGTCTGCTGGGTCTCCTGCTTTTGCTATAAAGTGAATGAACCACAGTGCTCTTTCTGGAGGTCACCTTGAACCTTTGGTAGAATGCAGTGAGATTTAATACCGATAAAATTATTGAGGGAATTTTTGTTGGTTGGGCATAGGGGGCAGAGAGGATTTGGACATGATTTGAAGTCTTGAGCTTGGAGAGCAAGAGCGAGAACGAGAGAGGGAGAGAGAGAAAGAGACAAAGTCAGACGCAGAAGGAACTAGAGTAACTGTGATTTCAGACGTGTAGATGCAGTGCGGCAAGGCAGCCCCATGCAAATGTCCTGCTGGCCTCAGAGAAGTGTCCTGGAGGCCGGGGACAAGGGCAGAGTTGGCCATTTGAACCTCAGCCTAGAGGAGACAGGTGGTGCCTGAAGCTGTGAGAAGAGATATTATCTCCTTAGACAGAAGGAGGGTTGCGACACGGAGTGTCCCAGTTGGGCACGTATAACCTGAGCTGGGGTGGTGAGTGACATTGCCCTCTTCACTCAGCAACTTGTTCGGTGGTCATTTGAGACCTGGCTGAGGCTGCCCAGTTGCTCTGTGGGTCCTGCAACACAGAGAGGAGTGGAGGATAAAGAAGGGCCAAGGTGGGGCTCCTGCCCTCACCCCCCAAGTTCACGATGGAACATGGGGCTTTGCTGGCTGTGTGCGGTCCTGATGTGGACAAACTGGCCCTGACTCCACTTGAGGCTTCGCCAGGTCAAGGTCTCCTGTTGCCTTCTGAACTTAGAGGAAGGGGATCTGTGGTGTTCTGTCTTTAGTGGCAATTTCAGAGGTGCTGACCTAATATATGTCATTAACTGATTGTGTGATCCTGGATAACTCATTTTGTCTCATTGTGACTCACCTGGAAAACAGGGTGGAACACTTGCCCTGCTGACCTTGTTGGATTGTTGTGAAATAACAGCTAAGGAGATAGGTAATGGATAGTGGGAATTTTGTAAACTTTATGGTAGTATGCATGAGTTAGTTCCCATGATGATGGCTCTTAATTCTGTTATTTGGAACACTTGGAATGCTGCCACCTTCTCTGTGGAAGCTCTAGGGTCAAATGCTCCTGACCCAGGCTGGAGAGGCATTGGAAGGCCTGGGAGGACCATATTGCTGGTGTACAGGACACAGAGAGCCCCTTTCCCAAGCATCTGGGGGTGAAGGAGAATTTCCTGCTTTAGGGGTGAGTCTTCTCCCCTCCATCTGAGATGGACACCCAGTCCCTGTTCTGTGTGAAAGTAGCTTGTCTGGCCCCAGGGCCAGCCCCTGTAGCAAGGCCTCAGAGATGTCAGACCGGAAAGGCAGCTTACTGGCTCTGGTTCTGACAGGTATCTCAGCCAGAGCCTGGCGATAAGGGAGATAGGCAGGTTGGGCTCCTTTCCTCCTTGAGCTGATAATTGCTGTGCAATAGCACTCTGTAATTGCTAAATAAAACCTCTTGCCCCACCACGATAGATTTATGGCCGAAACACCTTATCTGAAATGAGAATATTTCAAGTGAGTGTACATGGGTGTGTGTGGGATGAGAAGGGAGAAAAGCCAGTTTTACAAAAATTTTCAGAAGGGCTCAGTAAATTCCTGCCCTTCCTCCCTTCCCTGAAGTATCAGCCAGAAGCTCTTTCTAGATCTGCCAGAACTTACATATCTATGGATCTTCTCCAGAATCTGGAGCAAGGTAGACACAACATGAAATATTGGCTTGTGATGATGATAATGGTAATGAAGACTGTGGCCTGGAAAGGGACTGCATTTTTGACAAGTTTAATTTAATTTAATCCAGCAAATATTTAACAAGTGCCCATTCTTGCCCAGAACTGGGAAAGCCACTATTATTTTGAGGGGGGATGGGAAGGAGGGAAAGGCATTGAGAATATAAAGGAAGATGACAGACTCTTTTCTCTACAATTTTGGTCTACTCTGAGGGGGCAGAACATGCACAAACTGGTTTGACTGGGGTGGGGAGGGGGCAGGAGGGATTGGCGCAGCTTCTGATCCCTTCCCAACTTCTCCCTGCCCCAGCCTACGTGAGCTGAGTGACAACACTCTTTCAGGGTCTGAAAGTAAAGACCAGGGCTTTCACCGCTGGAGGTGGTGGAGTAGAGGGAAATGCTCAATGAGGCCATGGGGTTGGGAACACAGTTACTTCCTCATTATACTTGTGGCTACCCCGCTGCTGCCTTCAAAAGAGCCCAGTTTCTCTGGAAGTCCACAGGCATCTCAACCATGCCTGTACATGTGGATACTTCTCTCTTTTCCATTTAGCTGTGTCTTTTCTGGTATCAACTGTTGGGGCTTTCCCTGGAACCCCCTCTTCTTCCTCTCTCTTCTGTTATTTAGCCCAGGAGGAGGAACTGGGACTGATGACAGCCATGGGGATGGAAGGGAGCAGATGGGGGAAGGAAGTTGAATTTATCTGAGCACTCACTATGTTCCAGTTCCAGACAAAATTTTACCTGGGAAGGAAGAATCCCTGTCTTAGAATCTGAAAGCATTTGGGCTGAAATGGAAGTTAAAAACCGTGCGGTCTCCTTGTCTCTTGTTTCTGATAAGGAAACAAGTTGCCCAAAGTCCCCGAGCTTTCTCATTTTCTTCTTGTAGGGAAGCAGTTGTCCTGTAATACTTCCCCTTTATAAGCACTAATGTTTTATGATACACTTGCCTCAGTCACAAGTGAGATGGACTCATGGGCCAGCAGAGGCTCTAGTCCACCTTCCTCACTTCACACCAGCCTGTGAGGGACCTGCCTTCCTCAGCTCCCATCACCCCAGCTCTGTGTGTTGCACCCCCTGCCCCAAACCCCAGGACTGTCGCTGCTAGATTTCTCCCCTGTTGCTTCCTGGGATCTCATCCCCCTCAGGTATCAAGGGGTTACTAGTATAAGTGGTCATCAGTCTCTGATAAAACGTCAATGGGAGAGGTTTAGGGGAACACTCTCAGGTAAGGGGGACTTTACCTGAGGTAAAGGGATGAATCATATCCCCACCCCCATTCATATGTTGATGTATTAACCCTTGGTACTTCGGAATGTGACTGTTTTTGGAGAGAGGGTCTTTAAAGAGGTCATTAAAATGAGGTCATTAGGGTGGGCCCGAATCCACTATAACTGGTGTCCTTATAAGACAAGGGCATCTGGACACAGACAGGCACAGAGGGAAGACCGTGGGAAGACACAGGGGGAAGACGGCCATCTACAAGCCCAGGAGAGAGGCCTCGGGAGAAGCCCACCATTCCCACACCTTGATCTTGGACTTGTAGCTTTCAATATAATATATTTCTGTTGTACAAGGCACCCAGTCTATGGCATGTTGTTATGGGGGTGTTAGCAAACTCATACACCTGGGTTCCTCTGCACTCACCTCGCTAAGAGTAGCTCTAGTCATTATGGTCTGAGATCAGGTAGCGGGTAGGAAGCTCCCAGAAGGCTCTGAGGGGGAAGCTTGTGGGTGACACGTGGGTAGGGTGGCTTCTCAGACCCCTGGCACAGTAGCCTGGGTCGTCGACTAGAACGTGGTGTGAGTGAGGCAAGCTTAGTGCCAGAAAACATGGGCTTTATAGAGGCTCAGTCCTTCCCCTTGTGGGGTCTTGTTCAAATTCCTTCATTTCTCTTGGTCTCCATTCCCTCATCGCTGGCAGGGAGACAATGCCTGCTCGCTTCACCCCAAAACCTGCAGTGTGGATTAACGAGCAAATGTGTGAGTGGTTTGCCCATGTTAGCAACGATGATGAAGGTGGTGGCTCTTTCTCTCTCCATTGGGGGATGTCGGTGCCCATCCCCAGTCTCACTCAGTCAGTGAGAAGGAACCAAGTCTCCCTGGCAGCACGGGGGTCTCCATCAGAGAGCTGCCGCTCCTCTTCTCCTCCGGGAGGAGAAAGCTCCAGACCAGTAGCCCTCGGGCCCAGAGTAAAGCCTCACCCCTAGGGCTTCTTTTTTTCTAAATTACAAATGTAATAATGTATTTTTTGTAGAAAAATTAGCAATACAGATAAAGTAAAAGAATTAAAAAAACATGTACTCTATTCTACCGCTGTCAGCTTTTTTTCTGTGTGTGTAGGTGTGTGTATTTTCACAAAAATGAAATCCTCTTGCACATAATGTCTTACCACCTATTTTTAAAATCAACAATGAAATAAAAATCAACATCATATCACAGACATCTGTCCATGTTGACCCAAATTCTTCTTTGTCATAGGTTTTTGATTAGGACTCTGTTCTGATGGGCTGTTCTAGAAGCTCCTAAACAGGCGAGAAGGGGAAAGGTTGGGTCCCTGGGTAATTGCTTCTGTTCTCTGCACAGTGTTTGTTCTCAGGCATGTAGCCTTCTGGGCCTCGCTGGAGGCGGGTGAGGTTTGGAGAGAACGCGAACCTTGGGGTCAGATGCGCCAGGAGTCCAGCTTACCTCTGCCATTTACAAGCTGCTCATGGGGAGGGAAGGGGCCCTGGGTGAACTCCTTACCAGGTCCGGGCCTCCATAAAGGCTTAATGGCACTGTGGAAGTAAAAGAACTTTGTAAACTGGCAGTGATTATTAATACAAGCTCATAGATGAACAAAGGAGATTTTGTTGCTTTTGCTGGAGAAAATCCAATGTCTTGAGGGTCATAAAACACCATGAAGAAATGAGTCTGGCCTGTAAAAAGGAAGAGAGTTTGCGAAAGAAAAATCATATTTTGGTTTTGAGTAATGACTTGGACTTTGAGAATGAACTTCTTGGTAAACGATGAGGTGAGGAAGCGCAGTTTGGAAGGAGAAAAGAAAAAGATTGGTTTTTAGGAAGCCAGAGGGCTCCTAATAAATAGTAATAGTGAGGCTGATGATGATGATGATGATGATGATGAGAGCCAACACACAGCATTTATTATGTGTCAAACAATGTGCCAAGTAAATATGAACTCAACTAATCTAGTGGACAACCCTATGAGGTGAATACAATCAATTATTATTTCCATTTTACAGATGAGGACACTTAGGCACAGAAAGATTAAGTAACTTGCTTCAGGTCACACAGCTGGTAAGCAGGGGAGCCAGGATCTGAGCCCAAGGCATGTGTTTCCTAAGATCAGACACACCTGGGAACAGGTAAGTAGGGCTGCAGAGAATGCTCTAGAGAGATGAAATCAGAAGACATGAACGTTGTATCTATTTGTCGTCTCTTTGGAGACAAGTGGCAGTGAGTGAGTAATCTCACCTACGCTCCAGGAGACCAGCTAGAAGGTAGTTTGGTTCTGTGACAGCTTGGGAAATGGAGGGTAAGGAAGGAAAGTAGGAGGTGCCTGTGTTCATTATTTCTCCAGAGCACTGAGGGAGGTGGCCAGGGACAGGGAATTGCCAGCTAGGCTGCTGAGTCATGACATTCTAGACCGTCTGCCTCCACTGTGAGGAAGTGAGATCAGTGTGAACTTCCCTTGTGGTTTAGGCTGTGTGTACCTTTGGTTGATGTCTCTTGGTTCACTCAGGAATCACAGTCTTTCTCTTCTTCTTCTTCTTCCTTGTCATCCCTCCTTCTCTCCTGTCTACCTTCTCTTCCTTCCAAGCACAGCTTGGTGGGACAGCCATAGGGGGCATGGGTGGGAAGGATGGAGAATGTCTCCTCCCTGTGGGGGTGGTGGAGGACCCCCAGGAGTTGCCCGGAGGCCTGGTGAAGTTTGGAGGAAATTCTGTTTCTTCTGTTGCAGTATCAACGTGGGGAGGAGAATGGGACAGCCGTGGTCAGCGGGTTCACCCTTCTGTTCCTGCTGCTGTCGGAACCCGATCTGGGCAGGCTGACAAGGAGAGGCTCTGCTCTTACTGATGGTGCTCAGGCAGGGCTGCTGAAGGTGTGTGCCCATCAGAATCACCTGGGCATGCTTGCTGAAAACTCAAGGTCCTGAAACCCTCCCTGCACCGTCTGAGAACCCTTAGGGGAGGTGATGGTCTCCTGTAATGGAGCTGAGAGGCTGTATGCAGAAAAAGCAGCATCAGGACAGAAGGTACTAGAAGCTGGGGGAGGCCTTAGCATTGTGAAGCCAGTGGAGGGGCTGAGTGGTTGTGAGGAGTGAATTTACTGATTTAATAAGCTATGTGCTATGTGCTGTGTGCGGGGCACCAGGGACCAAGGTCACCACTGCATACCCAGTGCCTGCACTCAGAGGGCTCCAGGTGCTACGCCGTTGTCAGGTAAGGGGATAAGTTACCGTCCTGCATGCCCAACGCTGTGCTGCAGGCCCAGGGAGGGAGCTAGGGCCCGTGGAGGAAGTCAGTGGGCTGTGCCTGGAAGAATCCTCATGGATGGGGGTCTTGTGCCAAGAGCTCTGTCCCTTCCCACTGTGGATCCCTTGCCAGGGAGTGTCCCTTCCCTGTATGTCTCATTTGTACTCTTTAAACCAACAATGTGCCACCAACATGTTTCTATGTTCATCCAGCTTCATCTCCATCACCATTTTTTAAATTAAGACTGTTCCAATGGGCAGCTCTAGAGACCTCTAAACAGTGAGAAAGGGAAGGGTTCTCTGGGAGGACCTCTGTCTGTGTGTGCATGCACACACACACACGCACACGCATGCATACTTCTGAAATGTATGTACTGTATGGCTCGATGTGTAGTGTTAAAAAAATTTAGTTTGAAAAATTTCAAACACATACAAAGTTGGAGAGAAGAGCACAGTGAATCCCATGTACTCATCTCCCAGTACCTACAGTTACCAATGTTTTGCCAGTTTTGTTTCATCCATCTCCCCAGCGTGTTGTAAAAACTGGTCATGATTCCCTGTGTTTCATCATTGCTTCAGAATGCACATCTCACTGCCTCCTTACAGCAACTTGTTGAAGTGAGCAGAGTGGGTACCATCTTCATTTTATAAGGAGACTACCAAGGCTCAGAGAGGTTAAGAAACATTTCCAAAGTCACACAGCTAGGGAGTGCCAGAGCCAGACAACCCAGGCCTTCTGAGGCTGAATCAGGTTCTCTCTCACCAAACTATTCCAACTGCAGTCTAGGGTGCAGGCAGGGCAGCGGGATGTACCACTCAGCTGGGGGACATTGGGACTCCTCACCCACCAGGTTGCCCACCCTAGGGCCTTCCTTCCAACTCCTTTGCCTGTCCCGTCCTGCCGCCCTGCTGGTTGAAGGGGCTGGGGCAGGGGAGGGCAAATTAAGCTCTCCCAGGTTTTTCATCGGTGGTTTCCTTGGATCATGGCTGCAGGATGTTTATAAAACTCCGAATCAATTTGAGGTGCAGAGATCTTCAATCAGGGAGGCAGATTGCGCTGATAGGGTCAAAAGGCCTGTCGCCAGCGAGGATCACAGCATCTGACATATTAATTTGAGCTGTCAGAACCAATATGTGTAATGTAGGCTTGGAGGCACAGGCCCTGTTTCTGGAAAAGAGAGGGAAGAGCAAAGCAAGGGGGAAAATACTGCCCTATGAGGGACTAACATTTCACAGATTCCTGTAGAGGCAACCTTCCAGCACAGGGCCACAGTGCCCTCCATCCGTGGAGCCTTCCCCACGGGGGTACTGGATGCATCACAGCCACCTGGGGACCATCGCCGATGTAAACTTTACCCGGCTTTACCCAAACCCTGCTCTCTGTCTCTTTCCTGGCCTCCATACCATTTGAGTTCTAAGTCTCCCTTGTAGGTGGAGGAGGCCGATTTGAACCTCGGCAGGAAGTGCATTTGTTACTGAGAACCCTTTCGTATTTCGCCTGGGAATCGTCTGAGCTGAAGTCAGGCTCTTGGCAGGAAACCACGCTGAATGCTGCCTCCCACCGGGCTTGCACACAGCACACCTCAGGCCTAGCACCCTCCCCACCTCTTTCCTGCCCTCCTGCCAGTTCTCCTGTGTCCTTCTCAAACATCACTCTCCCCACCTCCTATGCCTTCCAGGCCTCTTTGGACAATCTTGTCATCTCCTCAAGCCCCTGTTCCTTCCCTTGCTGAGATCTGGATGCAAGTGTTCTTAAATTAATGTAGATGAACACACCTCATGTCTGGTCTGGGCAGGGCATGCAGGTGCTCACCATGTTCTCAGGGACTCTACCTTGTTAGGTTCCACATGTAAAGCAAGGCAGACCCAGAAAAGCTCAGCGGTATCCACGCTTCTCATACCAAGTGATCATGAAAACATGGGAAACGTAACACCATGGCGCCCCTGGGCCACGACTGGGCTGGTGATCTATGTTGTCTAAAGGAAGAGTTGTTCCTAGCCAGTAGAAAAAAATGACAACTTATAAGCTAGGCGCAGTGTTAGCCTCTGTAGAGATACAGCAATCTTGAGAGGTGGACAACGTCCTCATATTAACACTTTAGCAAATGAAGACACAGCAATCTGAGTAACTGGCAAGTCATTCAAGTCCGCAGTTGGAGGCAATGTGGGGCTCAGACTTCTGTCTGTGGAACTGCAAAGCTCATAGTGACTGGGTCAGTCTTTGTACAGCCAGGCCGGCCAGTGATGAAGGATGGTGGGGATTTTTCTGGGCAGTGGTGCTGGGGCGAGGAGCTCCGCTGGGGACAGAGAAGTTGACCCTATAGCTCCCTTCCCAGACTGGCAATCTGATTGCCTGGTGACCACTTCCTCCCTTAAGACACTCTCTGCACCATCCTAAAACTAGTGTAGAAACCTGCTTTAAATATTCAAGTTGTTTTCTTAAAATTTTTCTGTGTTGTGCAAAGCATCCAGATCTTTGAAGAAGAGCTCCTGACAAAGACCTTGCTGGAGGTGTGTGGAAGGATTCTAGATGTCCTCTCTATGAGGGCAGACCTGAGGTTTCAGAGAGAAAGGAAATGGGAGGCAGCAGTTAGCATGCCTCAGCTCTTCCCTGTCGCCTCTCTGGATGCAGCCTCTGTCTGCCTGGGGAAGGCCTGAATAGAGATGTGGCAATTGCTCCCTTGTCTTCGCATCTGACAAGCTTCCTGGGTCTACTACAAAGGATGGCTTTTCAGTCAGTTTTCCTCTTGGGGTGGTGAAGATGGGTGAGATTTACAAGAAGAAATGCATTTTTTTCTCATTATCTGTATTTCCCTCCACCTGCAATGTACAAGTTGCATGAAGAGAGAGATAGATAGATAGAGAGAGAGAGAGAGAAGGAGAGAGAAAGAGAGAGAGAGAGAGATTAAGAACAAATTTATCATTCCTTCCGCCCTTATTAGCTGGGACTCTTCTGGAAAAAAATGCCTTTTCTTTTCTACTATTTGGTTAGCTTCACATAGAGTTCATGCAGGAAAGGCAGTGTAAACATTTGATTTCCTAGCATTATTTATCAATTTTTGAAGTTTTTTTTTAATGCCATTATATTAATCAAAGTGCTAAGGTCCAAAGAATGGGTAGGTCACAGAGTGCTAGAAACAATATTTGATCCCAAGCTTTTTGATGGTCCAATTTGTGGGCTTAACCACGACACCTGGTTGCCTCCCAGAAAGAAGGAGAAATGGTCGTGATATAATGTTAAGTTAATCAGGCAGAGTAAAAGCATATCTCTATGAATCTATGGACATACTTAAAGATGCATAGAAAAGGAGGGAGCAAAATACACCACCGTTGGTACAGGATTACCTCTGAGAAGTTTAAGAACAAAAAGCATCCAGAACCCTTGGGTTCCTCTGTTTCTGGTCCTTTCTAAAAGGCTGCTGAGAACCCATAGAAGGAATGGAATTTCTCTTGTGAGACCAAGAAGGGCATGTTTCTGCCATCTTTGTCCTTGAATGCTGGCAAGTGTCAGGTGGGGGACTTGGAAGTGGTTTCCTCCAGGAGAGAGGGGATGTGTCGCTGTCCCTCACTTGAAGGTTTCCTATATGTTTTCTGTGGCTGCTGTGTGTATGGTTTGGCAAGAAAGAGTCCTTGCTCTGGAGTCAGATTGTTCAGGTTCATGTATTTGCCTAGCTTCCTAGCTGTGTGACGTTGGACAACTTGCTTAACCACTTTGTACCTCAGTTTACTCATCTCTAAGGTGAGGAGAGTCATAGTACTGACCTCATAGGGATTTGGAGATAAATGACTTAATGCAAGTAAGATGCTGGACTTAAAGAGTACTCAACACATGTTAGTTTCCCCTAATTCGGGAAAGCCTGCAAGAGCCATTGGCTTTGGGCAGTTTTGCAGTTACGAGAATGTGAGGGAGGACCTCTTCCCCAGGTGCTGTGAGGACTGCAGCCAAGCCCAGGCTCTGCCTCCTTGACACACATTTCTTTCCTCCCATTCAATTTACTTTGGCACAAAAGGATAATTCACTGGTATGTTCACATCCTGGTCCTCAACATAAATCTTCCCTACTTGTGCTTGTGGTGACAGCTTTCCAGGTCTCCTGGACTTTCTTCTCTGAGTTTCCCATTAATGGTGACTACATGAAGAAAGACCCTGGCATACCTGTCTTTCCCTGAAGCCATCATCTTTCAGAGAAGAGTGGCTAGGGATGAGGGGTGGGGACCCGAAAAAGAGGGAGGTGGGAACAAGACCATCCTGGGCAGAATGTGACCTTGAGATCCAGAACTGGGGGCTTTTAACAGCAGCCTAGCCTAGAATACACAGGTCAGCTACCACCCAAGCAGGCTTGCCCTGCTCAGCGCTGTCCTTCCTGCAGTCAGGGAAGGGAGGTCTAGAACGACACTGGTCCCAGCCCTGGGGACGAGGTGCATGGTTATTTGCGAAGCTAGTTCTTGGTTTGACTTTCTCGGGAAGTACCACATTTTACTCCTCCTTGACCAAACAAGTGCTTGCTGCTTGGCAATTTCCAACCATTCACAGCCCTAATAATTCATCAGATTGACTTGCATAAACAACTTTCACTTTTGGGTCCTGCCAGAGCCCAGATTCTCACTTGAGATCCCAAGGAGTGAGGAGAATCATTCTATTTCTTTCACAAATGTTTGGACTTCGGGTCAGAAGCCACTGTGGAAAGGGGAAAAAGAGAAAACAATTCTTAATGAAATGTTCTTTATTTTTGGATGCCATTCAAGGTAGATTAGGAATGTAAGTAAAGTTTTCTCACTCTCTCATTTCATTCACTTATTTATTCATTCCTTGGAGAAATATTTATTAGTTCTTTTAAATAGTGCTTTTTAAACATTTTTGTAGTAGCAGAACCCCAGTCTATTTAATAAAATCTTCATGAAACCCAATACATAAGGGTCTGAAGTGAAGTTCAGATTCAGTGACTTGCCTGAGGCATCTAAGCTAGTTAATGAGGGTGCTGGGTGGTATCCAGTTATTCTCATTTCTAACCCTTAGGTCAAATATGGCCTGGTGATTTGGAACCTTTATAGAGAAGTACAGGCAGTCCTAAACTTACAAATGAGTTCTGTTCTAAAAAGTTCACCTGAAAGTCAGTTGTCTGGAACTTGGAATACATTTTCTTATAGAAACAGAGGTATGGATGGTGGCTAGGTTCCCAGACCAGCCCACAAAAGCCCATTTAATCCACTATATGTTGGAATAATAGAACTAACAGTTCTCTATTAGCTTTGTGCTACTAACAATGTTATGAAACGCATGCTGATTGAACAATGAGACCTCACGTGTGGGGGACCCATCTGTCTATCAATCCCCACCCCCCGCCCCCATGTACAACACACCGAGGAACCAGCCAGTGAACAAGTATGGCCTTTGCATAGAATGAATGCTGCCAATTTTCTTTGATCCTCTATAGGATGTCAACTCCACCAAGGAAGGGATCTTGTTTACTTCATTTCCTTCTGTATCTCCAGCACATAGTGTCCCATTTTAAGTGCTTGACAAATTATTATGGAATGAATTAAATGCACTAAAGTTTCACAGCCTTCTCAAGGGAGATCTCCCCAGACCCTCACTTAGAGTCTAGTTAGTATTATTTAACACACAATTCCAGGGCCTGGTTTTGTTTTCAAGCCTGCTCTATTTAGAAATGGCAAAGGAAAGGCTGATGTAGACAGATCACATTGACAGCAGGGAGCAGTGACCAACATCAAGGGAGGAGACAGAAAAAAACTATAAAAACCAGACACAGGAACTCCAAAAGCACGCAGCCTGGGACCATTTAACTCAGGAACCCTGGGAGTCATTATTGTAAAATAAACATTAATTAATACTCTAAAATTTATCGCCCTTATTTAAGGGTGTAGGAAAGTATGTGTGGAAATTGTAGAAAGCTTAATAAAAAGTTATGATTCTTTAAAAATTTAAAAATTTTTTTAATGACAGTTGACATACAATATTATATTAGTTTCAGGTGTACAACATAGTGATTAGATATTTATATAACTTACAAAGTGATCATCCCGAGAACCTATGATTCTTAAAGAAACAAACTCCTCATTATCTGGAAACCATTCTAGACTGTAGAGTGAGGACTCTAAGTTTTGAGTACTTGAGTGTTCTAGTCTGTAATATTAGAAAATGGTAGCTAGGTAGTGGCTATTTTGGGCTTTTCCTGGAGCCCTCAGCCTTTTCTTGCTGAAAATATAATTGGAAAGCAAATGAGGAATTTTGCCGTTCAAGCCAACAAACAAAAGCAAAACAACAACAACAAAAAAAAACCTAAAAGTGGCACCATAGCTGCAGTGGACAGTGCATTGCAGGTGGCCCAGTGTGGCCTTCTGGGAGCCCAGGTCGGGGCAGAAGGTGGAGACAGTAGTTTTACCTCTGCAGAGGGTACATGCACAGGGGAATTTTGCTTGAAGACATAGCATAGGCTTCAGGTAAGACAGACTTGCATTCAAATGTAGACTCTTCCACTTACTAGCTGTGTTACCTTGGACAAGTCATTAACCACTCTGAACCTTAGTTTTCTCTGCTTCCAAAAGGTAATGCCTTCTTTATGAAGTTGTTGTGAGGTTTAACTAAAATTGTGTATTTAAAGGGCCCAGGATGGTGTTGTTACATAAAAGGTATTCAACAAATATGATTCCCTCTCTTATTATTTGCAGGAGATGCCCTCCTCTCACTTCGCTTGCTGAGTTTGAGTGTAGGGTGGTGTGTGTGTGTGTGTGTGTGTGTGTGTGTGTGTGTGTGTGTATGACAGCAGTGTGGCTTACTCACTTAACAACTCTTCTCTCTGGCATTTCTCTTTTTCTACCCTGCTCCATGTCTGGATGGGCAGTTGAACAAATGAGTGTAGTCTATGAATGCATAGCAAAGTTTTGCTAAATATTTGGCCACTCTGTTTTAGGTGAAGATTCGAAGTTGAGAACCAGTAATAGAGTCATTTTCATGGACAGACACGCTTGGCATGGAAAGATGAAAGTGAAACACACCCATCTGTCCCCGGCCCTATCCCCCACCTCCTTTCGTATGACTTCGATATCCTTCTGTGGCTATCATATCCCTGAGGGTGATGGCCTACATGAGTCAAGAGAGTCTGTGAACAGACCTCTCCTTTCTCCAGTGCCACATGTTGCTTGGGGGTGCAGGCTGAAAGGTTTTTATGGAGGTTTCATACACATTCATAATTTTGCGAGTTTGGACATTGTGGTGAAATGTTTTTGTGAACTGCCTAGCCCTTCCTTGGGGACACAGGCTCTCAATTCCCCAGCTGCAGGAAGTGTTGCTGCTGATGGCACTCCACTTTGTCCCTCTCCAGACATGGCCTTCTACTGAAGGGAGCTGCCTCACTCAAAGTTGTGTCCCCTCTTCAGGGCTGCCCATGTCCAATGACTGGGCAATGTGGTACTAAAAATCAGGTCCTCTTGTCTCCATGTGGGACATCTCTGAAGGCCATCCCAGCTTCAGAGACCTCTGTGGCTTTGGATAAGACTTCTGTTGTAGCGGCATTGCAAGTGAACTTCAGCTTCTGTCCAATCCTGCTTCCTTCACACCCTTTCAAGGACACTTGCCAATATATCACCTGCAGGCAAATCCCCATCTGGAGTCTGTTTCTGGGGAGATGGCCCTAGAGCATTTGGTAAGAAAAGCGGTGTTAAGAAGCACATGTTCAAATGTGATCTGGGAGCTGGATCACCGGTCAGCCAACTGGCAGCGAGGACCCTGTCTCTGGTGGTAGGGGAAGTACTAATTGAACCTGGCATGCTATAGCAGTTTAGTTGTTAAACCTATCACTGGTGGTGAGCTCACATGGGGTACTGATGGAAGGAAACATACTGGCAGACATAATATCTTAGGTGTTCCAGAGGTTTGAGGGCAGAAGTAATTATAAGGACTAAGGAAGAAACATAGCTGTATTGATGTATTGGAGAAAGACAATGGAAGTCTGAGGATAATTAATCACCAACTTAACGCCAAGGAACTCCTTGAAAGCTTAAGGAGAGAATCTTATTGCCTGAGGCCAGACGGGAGAAAAAGGTAAGGATTTGGTCTTGGACTTAACAAAGAGAGCAGAGCCTTAGAGAAGACTGAATTCTCAACCCCAAGGATCTACCATGCCAAAATCAGGGCCCTAAGGATTGGGGTGGGGAGATCTGAGTTGATACACTAAAAATATTGAATCTTTAGGTTTTTCTGACACCTCTGGGCCTGCAAAAGAAGCCCACTTCTTCCTGTTAAAGTCTAACACTACCCCCAGCCTCCTACTTGACAACAGTGCAGAGGCCTCTACTTTGCAAGGTCACATGCACCCCCTCAGGATCCAGCCATTTGTCCTTTCCTGGACAGCAGTTTAATGACATAACCTGGTCAGAAAAGAGCTGGGCCTGCTAAGAAAAGCAGCTGTAGACTTAGCCAGCTGTAGACTTAGTTTTGACTTTCAGGAGCTGGGAGAGTTGGTTCAGAGCTCATTTTGAAGGTGTTTGATCAACAGTGGCAAAATGTAAAGGAGCAAGAAAGGTTTCTGTTTTTTTTTTTCATGGGAGCATTTTCTTCTTATTCAGAATTTAACCACATGACAAGGGTCCTGGAAGACAGTGCCTGGGGCAACTCTTGGAAGCTTGGAGAAGGTGAAGGCCCCTAGTCAGAAAAGGAGACATTCCAGAACTGCCATGGCAGACAGTGGAAGAGTGGATCGAGAGGCTTAAAAAAGTGGGTGTGCTAGAGCGGAGCCACTGTGGAAGGCTGGAAAACCCACCACTGAGTCCTGAAACACCAACTCAAAAGAATATATGCACTCCTCTGTTCTGGCAGCATTATTTACAACAGCCAAGAAGTGGAAACAGCCCAAGTGTCCAACAGTTGATGAGTGCATAAAAAACCTGTGGTACACATCTATGCAATGGAATCTTATGTGGCCATAAAAGAGAAGGAAACCTTACCTTTTGCAACAGCATGAATGGACCTGGAGAATATTATGCTAAGTGAAATAGGCCAGTCACTCAAAGACAAGTACCATAGGATCTCACTTATATGTGGAATCTAGTGAATGAAATAAACTGATGAACAAAATAGAAACAGAGACACAGACACAAGGAACAGACTGACACCTGTCAGATGGGTGGGGGAATGGGGAACTGGATGAAAGAAGGTGAAGGAATTAGCCAAAGAACAGATATGGGTAACCCATAGACACAGATAATAGTGTGGTGATGGCCAGAGGAAGGGGGAGCTGGGGCTGAGAGAAGGAGGGCCAAGCCGGGGAAATGGGGACATCTGCAAGAGTGTAAACAACAAAAATAAAGAAAAAAAGAAAATCCACCATTGACTATTCTCTACGAGGGCTAAAGGACTACCCGCAACCTGCCCCTACTTATGAACATGATAAGGGCTTTATCGTTATCACCAGTGTTGTGGAAAAGCTCAGTGGTGGCTGTGCTCTGCAGGCTAGGGCTGACCATAGGAGATTCTGTTACATACTTTCATTCCCTTATAGCAAACGAGGGTAATAGGGTCCCCAAATGAGAGAGGCCGCTGGTGTCACTTAATCATCAGAAGCAAGGTAGTCACAATTATCATGAAGAGCACTTCCAAGTACTGACCTCTGACTGTTCTTTGAAGACTTGCTCTCAATCGGTGGTTAGATGATTACCTGTCACGAGAACCAGCCAATAGGCTTAACACCTAGCCTTTCCTAAGAGGTTAAATTCTCTCCCTTCCCACCTTGAAAGGACCTTCTTACCTGGAGCACCATTATCTCCTGACTTTGAAAATGGTTCTTCTTCTTTAAGATCCAGCTTAGAAGTCACCTTCTAGTGTTCCTGAGCCTGTATACCCACTTGGATTACAGCATTTATTTTACCGCAATGCAAGGAACTGCTTGTCTGCAAGTCTTCTTTGGGGGTCAACATGGTGTTTAATCATGAGGAAGTAAATGCCACAAGAATAGAAGGTTTATGGGGTCAGGAGTTCCTAGGACAATGCTTGGATCAGAGTGGGTGCTCCATTAGCATTTGTTGCATGAACAACCTCGGTAACCTTTTTGCCCTGGAGCAGCACCTAGCATGGGGCAGGTACTCAGCTGTTGCAGGAGGGTATTTGCAAGGTCAGAAGTGTTTGAAATCTTAAGTAATCCTTGCTAGTGGTGGAGTTTCAGATGCCGTATATGAGGAATAGTCTTAATTTGGGAAGTCCTTCTAAGGTCTTGCTAAATTATCCTACCTAGACACATGCACACGCACACACGCACACGCACATACACTCCCTTATTCCCAGGTCCTCTCTCCAAACCTCTTGGAAGATGGAGGCCTCAGGAAACTAGTTATTGTAAAACTAGTTCTTGTAAAGTCATTTCCTTATTTTTCTACCCGAAGAGGGTAAACCCTGTTGAGATGAGCTGTTGGAGTCTGTGCCTCCTTCTGACACACCCCCAGCCTGGGGCCCCCACCTCCAGGGCTGGCTCATCATCAGACGGAATTGTTCCCACAAAGGCACAGAACTTGAGACTTAAATTGGATTTGCCTGTGGCTTTGTGCTTTTTGCGTCCTCCCGCCTTTGTTTTGGATTTATCGTTTTATTCAGTTGTAGTCAATCATTCCCTCTCCATCTTGCTCACCATAAACACAACCCGTTGCCAAAAAATTATGACTGTATTAAATGATTTTATTAAAGTAAACTGCAGATTGTACAGTGTAAACACAGGTGCTGCTCAAACTCCACACCCTCCAGCTCTGTCTGGACCAGCACGGGCCTTGGAGAGAGGCAGGCTCCTGGACCACGAAAAAGGGAGCTGCCTCTGGGAGTCTGAGGGCAGGAGGTCATTTGGTTCAACCCTTTACCACTGAGATAAAAGGAACAAAGTCTGGGAAGTGAAGCCAGACAGGTCACACGCACATGCCTAATGGCAGAGCCGGGATTGGATCAGGGGTCATTTGATGCCTAAGATCCCTTCCATGACACGTCTCCTCTCTCCTCTCCCAGGTTCCTTTTAGGCACATTTCATTGCAGTACAAATACTAGTGGAGGGAATGGGAGAATTTGAAGAGTGTAATTTGTTCAAAGCTATATAAACACCATGGATCTTAATTTTTTTTGTCTCATGGTTCGTGTAAATGCGAAAAGCAGAACAAAAGGCAGGTAGGTGTTTCTGCCCCCCATCCTGGCATGGGAGAGGTGGGGAGTTCCTATTGTCTAGACTGGCTGCTTTGGGCGTTGTTCTGAGAACAGGAATGGGGGAGTCCCTGGGAGGCAAACACACAAAAGGAGGCTTTTCCTGGGATGAGACCTTCTGGAAGCTGCCCAGCTCAGCTCCTGCTGCTCATGGGGGAGAGCATTTTCCTGCCGTGGCCTGGCCATTCTGGAAGGCTTGGGACCCTGTGTTTTCAAAGCAACTTGTGCAAAAGCCAATGGAGCCATGGAGTTAGTTTGTGTGTGTGTGTGTGTGTGTGTGTGTGTGTGTAGGTACATAGTAAAGGAGAGGAAGGCACACTTCGGGGATAATTTCACAAAGGCAATTACCCCAAATATCTTTCATCACAAACCATGAAAAAAGCATTTTTCAAACAGATAATTTATCAGGTAGATGGGGACTCTTAGAGGAGTGAATTCTAGAGATAGGACTATTTGGGATAATCCATTGATGATGTCACTTCCCCACTGGGACATTTCTTTCTCTTCCTTTTTTTTTTTTTTTTTCCCTCAATAGTACTAGCTTTTATAATAATTCCTGCATTACTTTAAGAGAGATCTTTATTTCTTCTTAAGGCTTTGAGTTCCTGTCCAGTGTCTTTTCATTCCAACTGAAGGACACCCTTCATGCAGGGCAGGTTTAGTGGAAAACAACTCTCTCAGCTTTGGTTTATCTGGCAATGTCTTAATTTCTCCCTCATTTTTGAAGGACAGTTTTGCCAGATACAGGATACTTGGTTGACAGCTTTTCTCCCTCACCGTTTTGAATGTATCAACCCTCTGTCCTCTGGAGTCCAAGGCTTTTGATGAGGAATCTGCCCATAATATTTTTGGCAAAAATATAATAAAAGCTACCTTCCTCATGGCTTTATAGATGTTAATAATGTACCTTCCCGTGCCTTATTCAACACAACATTTTTTTATGGTATTGTAATGTCAGTTAAGTTGTAGCATCATTTTAAGACCAATCATAATTTAAGAAAAAGGAACTGAATGTTTTAATGGTTGATACTATAAGATTTCTAAAGACAAAAATTCTTACAATGTTCAAATTAAAAATGAAAAAACCACTGAAGCATCCTATAGATATAAATTTCTAATAAAATAAATATCAATCTTTAATATCCCACATAAACAAAAAGCTCTTAATTTCCCTTTCTTGTTTTTCAGAGTAAAGGGGTCTTGAGACCTAAAAGTGAGAAAGGCACCATGGTTTATCCTAAGCTGTGATTGGTTTGTTTCTTGCTCTCACCTCAGAAAGCACCATTGTAATAGAATTACAGACAAATTCTATATTAGGCCTTGGCTGGGGGAGGTTTTTGTCCTTCTAGCCCAGGTTGCTGACCTGTAGTGACCTGTTGGGCTCAGATCTGTTAGGTTATTTTCTTCTTTATTTTTCCCTTTTCTTTACTCTTATTTTCTTTTTTTGGTTGTTATTTTCCTTCTTCTTATTTATCCTTGGTCGGTTTCCCTTTTTTATTTATTCTTTTTGTCCTTTCCTTATTTTTCTTAAGTTTTCTTTTCTCTCATTTTAATTGTCTCAATTTTTTCTTTTCTTATTTTTTCATTATTTTCCTTGTTTTTCTTTTTCTTCTTTCAATTTTCAGTTACTATGTTTAGTTAGCATTGTTAGTACAGTTAGTATATGATTAGTATCGTTATATTTAGTATAGTTAGTTTGCATAGTTAGTATAGTTATTGTTTATAATCGTAGTTAGTAAGCATAGTTAGCATTAGTATTAGCATAGTTAGCATTGTTAGTCAGTATAGTCAGTAAGCATAGGTAGCATTGTTAGTATTGCCAATTAGTGTAGTTAGCAAGTCACATGTCACATGACCTTGCAGCCATCTCTGCTTACCAGGAGCCCAATAGTGGCCATTACAAACTTCTGAACACTGTTGGCCAGGGCAGCTTTGCCAAGGTGAGATTGTGCCAGCACATTCTGACAGAGGTAAATGTCAAAGTCATTAATCAGCAGGGCTCCTCCAGCCTCCAGAGAACTCTACTGCAGGAAGTCCACTGCATGAAGGCCTTGAATCCCCTGAATATAGTCAATCTACTCAAGGTGATTGACACCAAGGAAACATTATTGTCTGTTCGTGGAGCACCTCAGTGGAGGGGATATGTCCAATTACAGTACTGCCACCAGAGTGCATCATCCACAGGGACTGGATGCCAGAGAATGTACCCTTTGATGCTCATAGGAACACAAAAATTGTGGACTTTGGACTCAGCACTGAGTTTACCACTGGCAAGAGGGTCTGTGGTGCCCTCTCATTGTGCCCCAGAACTCTTCCTTGGTCAAAACTATGAAGGGCTTGCTATAGATACATGGAGCCTAAGACTGATTCTCTAAATGTTGGTCACTGGGATCCTGCCTTTCATGGGAAAGCACTTCAGGGAGCTGTGGCAGCAGATACTGAGTGGAAAACACCTCATGACTTTTTGTATCTTTTGAACTGGAAAAACCTTAAAAAATTTGATGACCCTCGACCCTAGGGACAGAGGAAGTTTAAAACAAATTATGGCAAGCCATGTTAAACATGGGTGAGGAGGAGGGACTCAGGCCCTGTGAGCTGCCCTGGGATGGCATGGACCCCTGGGTGACAGAGGAGATGATGAACCTGAGGTTTGAGTGGGATCAGATCCAGCAGTCATTAAGAAGCAAGACGTACAACAGTGTGATGGTTGTGTACCTCATCCTAAGCATCAAGAAACACCCAAAATGGAGTGCTGGGCCATCACGGCAAGGTCCTTCAACAGCGGTGTTCCCCCCCAACTCAGGAGGTTTAGCCAGAGTTCTCCAGGTTCATCCAGGCAGATCCACAGCCTGAGGACCAGGAGTCAGGGAAGAAGGCCAAAGAGCCTACCAGTTCCCCGTCAGCCAGGAGTTGAGCCTCGCCGAGCCCCACACTGTGGCCCTGGGGGCTCCGACTCCACGCACGGCGGCAGCAGCAGCAGCAGTGGAACCCCAGAGGGAACCAGCCAGGGCCAGAAGTGAGTGGCTAGGAGGGTCTTGGATTTTATTTTGAGAAAGCTCTGCTTTAGGCTGTCTGAGAAGTGGCATGGCAAATGGAACAGGGTAGAGCTGGTTTAAATCGTTGGCAGCTAACGCAGGGCTACAACCAAAGACTCCAGGGAGGTCAAACTGGGCTCCTTGCATTTTAAATGCTATAGTCAAATATGCTGAACTCCATTTTTTTTTTTTTTTTTTTTTTTTTGGTATTTTGAGAGTATGTCCACCAAAGCTGGGGACAGTGAAACAAGGAAGGGCTTAGGATAGAGGATGCACAGGAGAAAGACTAGGTGGGGCTGCTTTGTCACTCCAGATACATTATGGGAAAGAAGTGAACCATGATGGGGGCTGCTGTCAGCTCATTGAAGAGTCAGGTAGAAGGGTTAGAGGCCAGGTGGCACACAGGCGAGAGGATGTGGTCCTGCGGATGATGGAGGTGGGCAAACTGCCATGGCATTCTCTGCACAGGGTTCACATCAGGAGGGTACCTGACATCTTTGTGACCTTCAGAATCGTCATACCCAAAACACCTGGTGAGCTTGGAAAATGGCCTGGAGCCATAGAGGGGGGTGGGGACAAGAAGAGAGGCAGCCCTACTGCAGGTTCATCACCTGGCCCCCTCTTGGGTGAAACTTCAGAGACTAGAGTGCTTTTCCTGGGGCCCTTCTCCCCGACTCTGCTCTTCTTTTCTTCCATGTTTGGGAGGGGGGATGGTTTTTATTAAAGTACTTGGTTCTTCCAAGTCTTGTAATAAACCGAATGTTTCAGAAAGATGTTTTGGGTACTCTTGTTTTGCATCTTCCCTGCACAGAATCAGGGCTGTGTGTCCTCCTGTCTGAGAACTGTGTAGTGTTGTGGTACTTGGAATTAATCAGAACAACTTGGTGCCTGGTGACATTGGCAGGAATTGTCTCTCTTGATGTCTTGGCTTTGCTTACTTCCCTCTGGGCTGGCGTCAATCTCAGGTGAACTTTCCCTTTATGAAAGCCCACTGGGACATTTCTTAGCCTAAACTTTCCAGCTGTTTGGGAATGAGCACACACATGTGCACATATACACATGCACGCATGTGCAGGCACACACACACACATTTTGTGTATGACATATATTCATATATAGTTTAGTCTTAACATTGGCTGTTTCTTCTCCTTCCTGTTTGCTTCTTGGCACATCTGGGCCTCTGTAGTAAACAGATCCAATATATTCCAGGCGGCTCCAAAGGTGACATTTGCTTCCAAAAGTTTTGATTCCTCCTTCGTTTGGGTAAGTTTCAGTTCACAAGAGAAACTGTTTTTGCTGATCCGGGGCTGCACGAGAGAGGCAGGAACACAGGCCCATCTGTTGGAGATTGGAACATAAATAGCCCTCTTTAAAAATAAATCTCCGTTTTTAACTCTGCAGATAAAAATATCTGAATAAAGAACAATTCTTAATCTCCACATTCTCCCCTTCTTGACTCAAGCGTTTCTAAGTGGCGTTTTTTTCCCTTCTCCTTTTACAGGTTTCATTTTGGCTTTGATTCTAGCGAGTTTACTGACAGATTACTTCATTTTAACTATATGGCTTTTCTGTCTAGTGGGAGGCATATTTCTAAGTATCATATTTATCAAAAGAGCTCTGCAAAACAAGGGCCAGAATTACTCTTTTGATGGTTCCCTTTCTAACTACAACCACAATAAATTTTGTGAGAAAGAATGCTCAACTGGGGACCTTTTATGTTAAAGCTGAGAACCGGGGTTCAGACATTGTCACTTGCAAACCTCCACCAGTTGGGCTGTTTTTTCCCCCTCCTCCCCCCTCCCTGGGCAGAAATCTCACATCTGGTCTCACTTGCAAGGCTGGTCCTGGGCTTCCCAAGGGCTCCATATTTTCCCCCCTATAACTTTAAATCAGAGGAGCATTTCAGTAAATCACAGGGAACACTTATTTATTGGACATAGTTTTGGGTCTCTTAAAGCATGGAAAATAAATTTAATGGAGCATTCAGAGCATTTCTCCAATCTTTTGAGGGATTACTTGGGGAATTTGTCAACTGTGCCAAGCCCAGCAGCCTGATCCAGAGAGATGGGAAGGAAATGATGGGAGAATCTTCGCAGAGCACCCAGGTGGGTCCTAAATCACCCCAAGAAAGATTAATATAAGGGACCCAGTTGCCAGCCAGGTTGATTGGCAGCTTCGCCATTTATTTAATAAATATCGCTTCAGCTGGAGGGTGACTTTAATCTGAATTACATTTTGTTTTTGTCATCCACTCTTGCCAAGTAATTTATGGAATACTGTGGATTCTTCTTAGCCTCAAACAGCACAGGGGGGAAGGAAGATGGGGGCTGGGGCCAGGAACAAAGGAAAACAGCGAAAGATGAGGGAAGGGAACAGCTCGGGGAGGTCGGTGACAACCTTGAGGTGAATGGAGAGCAGGTTGGAGCGGGCCAGGTGGAGAGAGGTAAGGATCCCGGGCTCTCGGCCTCCGCCTGGGCCAGGCACACACCTTCTGGATGGAACGCCTCCTTCCTGGGGAGCGGTGTGGTTCAGGCTGCTGGGGATCTTGTTGGAAATGGCCTGGTCTGAAGAAAACTTAAAGGAGTTGGTTGTTCATAATCAAGGGTGAGGCCTGGATTAAGGAGTTTGAATTTTCTAGAATGGACAGCACTGATGAACGTGTGAGAAAGGTCTCCATGTGGAAGGCAGTCCGCCCGCTGGGGTGGGCGAACTTCATTCCTGGTGCCTTTGAGTGTGAAAGGCAGGCAGGTGGGCTGGTCCCTCTTCTCTCAGGGAAGTCAGTTGGGAGGAGGGTTTGGGGCTTTAGAAACTTGGAGTGTTACTTTAGGAGAGGAAGACAGGGTGCTGGCTGCTGATGGAACAGTCAGGAGGATGAGTGTTCCCTTCAGAAGGGAACTGCTGGGAGAACAAAGGGCTGTTCAGGAGGGCAGACAAGCTTTGTTTTTGGAGGCAGAGTAACAATGACATTATTGTAGCCGTTATTAGTTTTAGCTGCAACAGCTACCACACCCTTCCCCTGAAGTGTTGTGGGTCTTTACCTTCTGACTTGTCCTCACCTCAGTCTCTCTTAAGAAAACAGAGGGCAGGAATTCATGTTTTTTAAGTTAAAATGGATAAAGTGAGACACAGGTTGGAATGTAAAAAGGAGCAAAGGTGGACAGAGATGCTCAAGCCACAGGGGAGCAGCAGGAAGACAGGGACTTAGGGGAGGCTTCCTTTCCAGCTTTCATGCCCTTAGGATCCCCAAGGGCTGAAGAAAATTCTGCTCCAGATGTCAGTTTCCCTGGAGTTTCTATGATGTCTTTGGGAGAGAGGTTTTCTCTCTAATTCTCTATCCTCAGATATGACCTCTTACAATCCTGAGATAGCCTCCCTCTCCCTTGCTTCTTTATTCTTCGCTTTTTCATCCTATTCACACCAGTCCTTACCTGAGACCTACTGGATAATCATGGATGAGGGGTTGAGAGTGGGGGAACTCCCAGCGACCACTGAGGCAGTGGCTGCAGGGACAGGTGGGTTGATGGGAAGGCAGGGTGACTTGAATAGCAGGTGAACGCTTTACCAGTTACCACCCCCTCCAGACTCAAAGTATGGCCCATTTGGGATCTCGGTCTGCCCCTAGCCATCTGTGAGGTCAATTTAGATGGGTTGTTAGGTGTGGGTATGGAGTTTAGGAAATTACAGGACTTGGGCTTCACTGGTCAGCGAGGGCGTAAACCTGACCTTCATGACACTTTTCACTGATGAGCATACACTTCTCCTGATGGCTTAAGACCCTCCATGAGCTGGCTCCAGCCAAGTGGTCAGCCTTGATTCCTCCCCCTTCTCCTCATCTCTAGACTCTGGCCCCTCAGCATTCTGGAAACACACCAGACTCAGGTTTGTCTTCTCTCTTTTGCTTTTTGTGGACCTTTGATTCCATCCAGTTCTACACATGCTTCAAGGTTGAGATCAAGTTGCGTTTTCCCCTAGAACATGGTGCTGACCACTTTGTTTTCTCTGACCATCTTCCAGTCTTCTTTACCATGTAACTAAATCCTGTTTTCTTTGCCCTTATTGATTTCTCCATTTCTCTGAACTATCCTGTCTCCTCACCGATAAGTGTAGGGTTTAGATGGATGATGTAGAAGGTCCTTTGCAGTTACAACAGACTGGGATTTTATGTCTGTCTTATCTCCTTATCTGGACTGTCAACTCCTCCAAAGCAGGGACAATATCTTTTCCTCCTACCGACTCCCTCAATATTTTAGCCCAGTGCTTAGCCTTCAGTGGGTATTTGCTAAGTACTTTTTTAGCTGATGTTTTTTGCCCTTTTTCCTACTGGTGATAGAAGAAATAAGGAGTGTCTTGGGTGCCCTGGAAGGCTCGCCTTGCAGTCTGGCCTCTCAGTGTATTCTGTTGCAGGAGTTTACACTGAGGAGCTCTGCCCAACAGAGGGAAACAGCTTGTGAAAGGGGGCTAGGGAGCCCCACTACAGCATATACATTGTGTGGCAAGGCAGAGAAAAATGCTTAGCTTAGTTCACACCTTGGTTTGGCCACCCACGACCCATAAGACTTGGGCAAGTCACATGGCCTGCATGAGACTTGTTTGCACACCTCTGAAATGGCTATTGCAATACCTGTCCTGTTTCTCTCGAAGGGTTGTTGTGGGAATAAAAAGATGAGGCATGGGAAAATGGTCTGTAAATTGTGAAGCTAATAGTGGTAGGTGTGAAGGGCGGTTACTTAACATCTCTGCATAAAAAAATCAAAAAGTAAAACATGAAACAAAACATAAAAAGAGAGTATCAAAGGGTTTTCTCTCTTCTTTTACTACTGGACAAAGAACTACTTCCTACCTCTGAATGATATTCTGTAGAAACCATATTCCATTCCTACGCCCCTTACCCCCAAAAAATATTAAAAGAAAAGAAAGGTCCAGAGTAAGAGGGAACATCCTGATATCTTCTGAAAGTTGACTCTCAGAAGAGAGAAAAACATGAGCAAACAGAAGCTGTCACTCACTAGCAAGCTCCTTCCCCTGGGGAATAATCTCTGTGAGAAAAATACTACATTTCTGGACATTGCCTAAAGCAGGCGCAGAGAGGATGGCTGTGGCTGGTAAAACGGGGGCCTCTGGGATGGGCCTTCCTGCCTGTCTGTGGGGGTTTAGCCGCTCCGAGGGGTCATGTTGTAGGTTAAGAGCCTGCCTGCTGCCCTTGACTGGACACTGTCTCCCCTTCCTCAGGGTCTCAGCAGCTCTACTGAATGTGTCTGAATGGACGTGTGAGGTGCTGCCAGGCCTTGTTCCTCTGACCCCCTCTTAGCCTCTCTCACATCCTCATGCCTTTCTTCCCCTTCTCCTGTCCCAACTTCCCTTCTCTTCCCACATCCATGCCTGTCAATTTTCACAACATGAATCAGAAGTCAGAAGGCCCCCCAAAACTGGCAACTGGGCCTCCAGCCTTCTAGAAACCTATTTGTGTGCAAACAGACAAAGGACTCCCCCCAACCCCTCCCAACACTCCGTCACGACTTTCCAAGATGATGATTGAGTTTTTCCCCTGTTCTGCTTGATATTTCTGCCAAAGCAAGAAAAATCCTCGTTGAAGTCTAGCAGGAAATCCAATAAAAATTCTTCAAAAGATGGGCTTGACATTGAAAAACAGCAAAATTATAAAATAGGCCTTAGAAAAGAGAGAGGAGAGTTATTATATCTGGCACCAAGCAAAAGCCCTGAGACCCCGTCCAAATGAGCCATCACAGATTGAAAGTGTTTAGCTTCCCGTTGATTAAATATGGAGAAGGACCCAGGGCCTGCCAAGCCTCGGGGATCCAAAGTTTGTTTTCAGTCAGAATGTGTTTTCAGTCAATGGAAAAAATGGTCGGCCTGCGCTGGGCTATGTAACCGAGAAGCCCCAGGTTTGGGGTGAGTAATGGCTGTGAAGCAGAAAACCATGAGGGTTGTTAATCACCCCTCCCAGGCCCCTGTAATTTAACTCAGAGACTCAGTCGACTTGGAAAGCACCCCCATCTCCTTTCTTCCGTCTCCCTCAGTTCATTTTGCTCGAGGGAGAATAGATGAGCCCTTCTGATGCTTGTCTCTATATTTCAGTTGTTAAAACTCTTCACCCTCAAGACACCCCTCTCCCAGTTACGCCTCCACTGCCCGCTGCTCCAAACAGCCTGGGATTCAAGAACAGAGGGAGGAGACGCAGTCACATCTATGGAGCTCTTGCAGGAAAACCTCTGTGTCCCCGGAGCTTCCTGGAATGGAGGCCTGGAAAAAATCTCTTCCCTCACCGTGGCCTTTGCAGGGTAGGCTGTTTTTCAGAGGTGTTTGCTGACATTCTTTAAACAGAGTTATCTTATTCCAGCCTTATGGTTCTCTCTTTCCGGGGCTCTCATCTGCCCCAGCACATAAGAGTGAGGCTCTGAGGGAGTGAGAGAGAGAGAGAGAATGTAAGCCAAACCTTTCCTGTCAAAGGCAAACACCTTCAAGTTTCACACCCTGTGCGTAGCCTCAGGGGAGCAGGAGCTGCTGTATTTCAGGGTCTCTTCTTTGTGCTCCCCGCTACCTGCCTGCTGTACGGGCACCGTGGCCTTCATTGGCACTGTGGGTTTCATCAGCTTCAGATCTCTACACAATCACCTTTGCGGATAACTGCTCTTCACGGGCCCCGCTGCACCAAAATCTGTGTACAGTCGCAGAGGAGAGGCCCAGTGGAGCCTCCTCTGGGTCTGCTGCGCGTTCCGGTGGTGTTTGGGCCGGGCCACAGCTTCACTTAGAGTCTGGGCGGCTTGATACCTTTCTGTTGGGCATCCAAATTTGGCTACAGAAAGTCACTTCAACAAAATATTTTCTGGAGAACTAGGCAAATAAGCCCAGACAATGAGTAAATAAATGTTTTTAAAGTTATGACATGCAAGATTCTCAGTGGTTTAGTGGAAACAGATTCTTCTGTGTGGACAGTGAGTCTCGGCGGCTCAGCTTGTGAGGACAGGAGCCCAGTTAAATACCCGAATGACCAATGGTGAAGGAGCAAGAAGAAGACGCTTTAAGGGGGTTGGGTTGTCCCAAATAGCAGCTAAAGGAGTTCTGGGCCAGGAGAAAGTGAAATAAAAAACTGTGGATAAGAAGTGTGTGTGTGTGTGTGTGTGTGTGTGTGAATAAGGAAGGAAACAGAGAGATGCTTTGGATGTTACCATTCTTGGGAGGGAGATCAAGGAGGTTCTTATAAGAGGAAGGAGGAGGAAGAACAGAGTCAAAGCTGGTCCTTAGGTATTTCCAGAGGTACAACCGTCTGCCTCCTCACCATGGCTACCATTTTTTGAGTGATTACAATGTGCCAGCATTGGGTCAAAAGTTTTCTATGTTCTCTAATATAGTCTGTTCAGTACCTTCCTGGGACATGCCTCATCTTCCTTCTCTACAACAAGGAATCTGAGATTCAGAGTCCAAAAGAGCACAAAGCTTGAAAGTGGCAGAGTTAGGATTTGAACTCAGGTCTTTCTCGCTTTCTGTCCTGAACCCACAAAGGCAATCTGGTGGGCAGGCTGCTGTAGGCAGTTCTTCCAGGGCCCAGACCTTTTGAGAGAACCCAGGAGGGCCCACATCAAAGATTCCACTTCACAAAGAGAAGAAAACCAGCAGCCTCATCAGGTGGGGTCTGCATTTCAAACAGCCACGGGAGCTGCTGGGTGCCTCATGGGCAGCAGCAGGCACAGGTTGAAAGGGTCAGTGGCAGGTCACTGTCACCATCAATCACCCACAAGCCTTTGGTCTCTAGGGGTGAAGCAGGCGGGGGCTGGGTTGGGCATCAAGCAGAGTGGGTGAACCAATAGAATTTAAGGAATTCTGCTGGTGGCAGATGGGAAGGACCCTTAGAATTCTAAGGGGCATCTTCATGGTTTGAAGACTACCCTGGTTTGTAGAAAATGTGCTGTTCCTGGTTGCTGGAACTGCGCTGATGAACAACATTCTGGTAATAAGCTAGTTCACCCTGATGTTGAGTCACCCCAAGACTAGGTTTTTTTTATATATCTATCCATCTAGTTTTGAATGCCACATCACAATTCTAGAAGTTACCAGGATTATATCTATATTCACAGAAACTTACAGTTGGGAGAAATATATGTTATACATGAAGCATAATATGTAAGAGTAAGGGCAGTGCCGTGTGGACAGGAAGCTCTGGGGAGAGGGTAGACGTGGGTGAGAAGCAGGGGAGGGTCTTCATGAGCAGAGACTGCAGATGGGACTGGTCCTGGGATGTGCTGGGAAGGGAGAGGGAGGCTGACTGCAGAGCGAGGCAGTGCTCAGGGAGCAGAAGAGTGCAGGCCGGTGGGCAGCTGAGTGTAGACAGACCTTGGTTTCGGTCTGTTCCTTCTGAGGAGGTAGGGTTCCTGGGGGAAATTTGGAGTTCAGAACTTGCATAAAGAGCAAAGTACTGAGGACCTGAATTCCAGGCCCAGCACTGCCTTTAGGCATCTTTCTCAAGGCCACTCAGTTAATCCATTATTCTGGATTCCAGCTATCTCATTTTTTTTTTAAATAAAAAGGATTAGGCTCGATGAACCACTCTGGCTATAAAGTCTGTGTAAAAACCTACAGGGTTTTTTGGGAGGATGGGTTTAGGAGAAAGTGGAGGCAGTGAAAACTCAGAGTGACAGAATGCAGAACTAGAAGGGAGCTTAGAGATCTCCTCTCCCCTCTGTTTTACAAGTGGGGAAGTAGAGACACAGAGAAGGTAGGCATTTTTCTCAAGCCACACAGCTCATTACTGTAGAGCTGAGAGAACAGTCCTGCCTCTGCTCCTTCGTCTGCTAAACTGTCTGTGCCTGGCCCCCTTCAGGCAGGAGCTGTGAAGAACTTCGCTGGTGCAGAGATGGGAAGGTAGGATCTGGAGGCTTGGCCTGGGTGCTATGGGCCTTCCTTCCTGCCCATTTTGTCAGCACTGGTTAGGTGACTGCCTCCAAAGGAGCATATTGCTCAACAAAGCTACTGACCCTGGGTCCCAGGCCTCTCTCTGCCATGGCAAGGTTCTGACAAGTTGGGTATAGTCTTACATGCTCACCTCGAAGATGGCCAGGGCAGTGCCTGTTCTTGGCTGTGAGCTGAGGCCATAATGTGCAAGAGCCACTGGCAGAGGAGATTGAAGTATGAACTGGGACCCAAGCCAGCGGCCAGTGTGGAGGCAGACCCCCCAGGGCCTGTGCCCTAATCCCTGTTCCTCTCGCCCCCTGCGGTGGGGTGAAGGGGCTGTGTTCCGCCACAGCTGCAGAGCAGGGTGCAGGAGCTGAGGCTGTGGAGGGCTGTGCTGAACCCCTGACACTTGAATGAACCTCCCTCCCAGGTTCTTATTAGCACTCCATGTCAAAGGAGCCTGGTAAAAGTTAACAGGCCTCCCTGCCGGCCTCGCCTCAAGGAGATCAGAGGGACAACTGGAACTTCCTGGGGTCAGGGAGAGGTCATTGAAACCTGCTTGATGGGGCAGTTGCTGGGGCTGACCCTGGTCTAGGGGCCTGTCTTGCCCCCTTCCTTAAATCCAGAACCCAGAGTTCCTGTCAGCAGGGCTGACCTGAGCTGCCCTTTGCTAAAGGCCCCTTGGAAGGTATCCGAGGCCTTCCTTGTAGGGGGTCCCTTCTCTGTTGGCTCTGCACCTTGCTTAGCTCTGGGCACAAGTGTGCATGCAGAGGGAAGGAGAAGCAGGGCAGTGAGCAGGGTGGCCCTGTGGAAGAGATGCTGGCTGATCGGGGCCTGGGCTAGGTCTGACCAGGTGTGACCCTGGTCCCTGACCTCTGGTGGCCCAGAGGAGGAGGAGATGAGGGTTGGGTTTGTGGGGAGGCTGCTGGCTAACATTTACCAGGACCTTTGAAGATGTAAATGCTTCCCCAGGCCCTGCTGGGATTGATGGGGTCAGAGTTCACAGGCATGGTCGCCTGCTTCTCCACGTGGGCTAGAAATCTTGCAGACAGATGGGTTAGGACCCCCTGTGATGGGACTTTCCCCAGAGGAAAGGCTGTTTTTGGGGTTCTCCTGGATCAGCCCAGTGACTTGGATGCCTCGGGAATGTCTGACAGATGTCTTTTTCAAGTACAGTACTCACATTCCTGTTGGGGATGGGTTCCCGGGTTTATTTGGTCTCACTGTCACTGGAAGATCTGGGAGACAGCCTCCGTGTCCTGCTTCTTCCCGATTTGTATTTTTTATTCTACAAATGCTAGATTGCTTGAGGTTTCATGTTTATATCATGCTCTTTCATGGCTGGTGCCCCTCTTATCGTAGTTCCTCTGCAGGCATGCCCTTCCAACCACTTCTCAGCATGGCTAATTCCTATTCACCTGTCTGCATCACCTCTTTCAGGAAGCCTTCTTGGAATGGAATTTGCCTTTCTGCCTTGTTCTCCTACAGCATTCAATGGCTCATTCAATCAACTATTTATGTAGTATGTACCAGGCCTTGTTCTATTGTTTTTTGCATCAGTGCATAAAATGTACCAAATTCTTCCTTCAGGGAATTTATATTCTAGAGGGCATGGATGGTAATTACATAACATGATTTTAAATGCTTTACATGTGTTGAATTTAATCCTCAGAGCATCCCTATGAGTTCGGTCAATTATTATCCACATTTCACATGAGATTACACAGCTGATAAGGGGCATATTCAGTTTAATCTAATCTTTATAACAGTCCTATGAGAGAGATGTTATTTTCCTCATTTTACAGATGAGAAGACCAAGACTGAGAGGGGTTCAGTGATTGGTTCATGTTCATCCATTCAGTAAGTAGTAGTACGGAGCAGGATGATGCTTAGCCTGCCTCCCTATAGTAATTCTATTCTGTGTTTCTGTATTGCAGCAGTTTCTCTGTATATTACAATGATCTGCTCATCTTCTCCATCATCTAGGGAGCTCCCCTAAAGCAGTGACATAGGATTATTTATGGGTATCTTTTGAACTCCCCTTGTGATGCGTACTTAATTGGCGTCCAATGAATACTTGTTGATTGATTGATTGACAGCTGTATGTGGGAAGAGATGAGAATAAAGCAGCTAATAGTTATTGCACATACTCTGTGCCAAGCAGTGCATTGGTCCTTGCTCAGCATGATCTCTTTTAGTCGTTTCAATAGTCATATGAATTATCAGTCTCTACTTGGAGGCTGGCAGTTAGTAGGTCCTAAAGATGGGACTTGAATCACAGGTTAATCAGACTCCAAAGCGCCGTGTCCTGTCCTCTGTGCCACAGGAGGCTGATCAAAGGGAAGGTGACCACTCTGAAGACATTTGAACCTCAGCGTCCTGGCTCTCACTGTTTCAGCCCCCACGGGGCTAGGAGGCCTTAGGGACTTCAGTGGGCATGCCTACAGTGCAAGGGGCTGTAGCCACAACAGGTTTAAAGGCATCTGGAGAAGCGGAGGCTTTGGTTCCAAGATTATTCCCATGTGTTAAGATGTTTGAAGTCGTTAAAGGGAGTGCTTGGGCACATGGAAGGTGTTCAGTGAGTTTTTGCAGATCGCTGTGGAACCGTTCTGTGTTCCAGAGAAACAGCCGGATTCAGACTAAACCCGCAGACTGCACAGGCGTTTTGCCATGGGAGAAGGAGGATTATGGCAGAATAGACTTCAGTCTTCAGGCCTGGAGCAGAAATAGGAGAGTTCCTGCTCTGTGTATGTTTGGTTCCTTTGTTCTGACATCTGTTTTTTTTCTTTTCCTTTCCTAGTTAGGAGGGCAGAATGGATTGAGTCTTCTGATTCATCTGCCCATAGGGCTTAGCAGACTGGCCAGCTGGGAATATAGAGGAGAGGAGCAAGCAAGAGACAGACTCAGGGTCACACAGCTGAGCAGGGGACCAGAGCCTGTCCCTTGGGCCTCCCAGGTGCTCACTCTTGCCATCAGGTGTCAGTTGTGTCTAGAGCCCCGCCTCTCACAGTAGACAGCCATGTCAGATTTCTCCCACTCCTGGTTAATCCCCTATTTTTCTTGACTAACAGTCAAAATGCAAAACTGCACCCACATGAACTAGCTCACTTAAATCACTGGCAGGTAATTTGATAGATGAGTTGGCCAGCACCCACTGCAGGGATTTAGCAAAGCCTGAGCTGTGGAGACAGTGGGGAACAACCTTGAGTGACTGGTCAGCAGGCGGCCTCATTTCACCCAGGGAAAGCCCTGGCCTGTGCTCCAAAACTCAGATTGGAAGGCTGGTCTATGCCAGGGAGGATGCGTGATATTTCTCTCTCAGCTTTTGCTCCAGAACACAGGATGAACAGACCCCTGGCCCTTGCTCAGACTCACGTGGCGTTAGGGTGTCTAACTGTTGAGAAAAAAAGAATGATTGTAACTGTGTCCCCACCAGCCTAGGTCTTATTTCCTCCAGCCCACCCAGGTAAGAACTCTAGCAAATGACCTTGTTGGTTCAGCACACTTGTTTGTTGAGCTAACTCAGAGGGAACAAGGGTCTTTCAACAGATGAGAGCGGTGTTATACAAAATGGGTGTTTTATGGGCCATGTGCAGCAACTGACCACTTGTGGAAGGCTATGCCAATCTGCAAAGGGGTATGTTGCAAAGGAGAAACTTCTAGGTCCTTTCATCATGATGGGGATTGTAGCTCTGACTTCAGATAAGCAGAACAAACAAGTCTCAGCCCAAGTGGGAACTGGTTCTACCCCCTTTCTTTGCTTTTCTAAGTCATCAAAGCCAAGTTCCTAAAGCCTGACTGTCTCACGGTACTTTCTGATGGTTTCATTGTTTTGTTTATTGTGCTTATGACAAGTGCTAACAGACTGCTTTCAAAGTGTGTTGATTTTTCGGTTGTTTTTGAATGGCCCTTCTGTTTTCCTGCATCTGGACAGCATTAGAATCTGGCCCCAGGGAACCACTGGGTTCCTATAAAAGTGTACCAGGTCCCTTTTTGCTGAAAACATTGGCCATGGCAAGATTCAGACACCTCATCTGGGCAGGAACAAACACCAAAAACTAGAGCAGAATCCTGAGACAGCATTCATCAGCCAGGGCAGACAGGCCTGTGCTGGGCAGGGGCCAGTGAGCCTTGCCAGCTGGACTGTGGGTGTTCTTTCTGTCCATGAACCTATTGTGATCTTTCCATGGGAGGATTCTACCTAGCAGAGTGCCTGGCACAGGGTGATGCCCACTAAATGCTGGTCATCAACAGCTTCCCTCCCTCTTTGTCTTCTCCTAGGTTGCCTGGTTGACCACCAGCATGGTGTCCAAATAGGGGGTGCTCAGGGACTAACCAAGGAAGAGAAGAGTTAGAGGAGGGAGAAGAACAGCATGGAGGCCAGGGGAGGTCCAGAAAAGGCAGGGCAGCCCAGGTAGGTCTGCCTGCAGCTCCCAACCTGCTTCCCTTCACAGCTCTCTTGGGAGATCTTTGGCTACATTGCCCAAAGGATTAAAGTGGAGAAAGGGTGGGGTGGAAGTGTTCTCCTAAGACTCATCTTTGGTTTTCAAGGCCTCTGTCTTCTACTCCCCCTGCTCTGTCCCAGGCCCGTGTCTTGCCACATACTGCAGTAGTTAGCTTTCTCCAGTGCGAGAGGATCTCATGGTACAGACTGGGCTCAGAGGGAGTTAGTTACACACACAATCTCATTTTATAGGTTTAGAACAAACTCTAATTTCATTTTTTCAAGTCCTTCTCTGTCTTCTCCTTTCAACCAGGATGAGATTGACTTTAGCCGATGCACCTTACCCTCTTGTAAATACGTAGTTCTCTCTTGTTCAGTTTCAGGAATAGCAGGGCCCCTTTCTGACTGACCTCCAGGTAACTCTGGGGCTCAGTTTGAGGAGACCCTTGTCTTCACCCCTGGATTTAGCAGGTCTCCCAAACTTGCTTTCAGAGTCAAATGAGATGGAGATCGAGTGGGCTGGCAATGAGCTTTGATGCCCCTCTGTTGTGGTTAGAAGGAATCTAGTCCAGATGACAGAAAAAGCTGTCAGTTGGTTCTCAAACAGAACCATGGGAGGCTTGTAGACCTACAGTTAATGTGTGGCTGAATACAAAGATATTGGTGTTGGGTCAAGGGCTACATGATGTGATTGGCTGGTGATGACTGGTCTCTATCCATCAGGCCTCAAAGTTTTTGACTCCTTTAAGGTGACACTCTCTAGTATTTCCTTCTAGGTACACACTGTCTTGTTAAAAATCCCATTTAAGCCACTTGTCCTGCTGTAGATCTTTTTCCTCTAAGTTTTAGTATCCTTCGAATTTTATACGTGACTGCACTTACTTTTACCCATCTGGGGAGCCTGATAAAGCACCCAGTAGTGCCATTTTGTTTCTCAGGAGTTGCATTGGCCCTTGGTTCTGGCAAAGAGACCAAGAGAGACTCTGGATCCAGAACCAGGTACACCCCAAGGTCTGGGCCAAGTGGTCTCTGAGAAGTGAAACATGCCCTCTACAAAGGCAAGAATATTCTCTATATAAGGACACTTCCTGTTTCTAATGCAATTCCCCAGGTAGGCGATACAGGGAACTGTAGTTTTCTGTATGCCACAAAGTGTGTGTGTGTGTGTGTGACTATTTGTCATTTTGAAAAATTTCAAACTTTACGTAGCAGTTTCTTTCTCACCAGGGTCTCTGCTTGTGTGCAACTTTAATTTTATAGCTTTGGCTGTTAATTCATCATGGGCACTATCATCAATAAATATTTATTGAGCTTTCACTGAGCACAGCATGCTGAAATAAGAACTATATATTTGACTCAAGAGGAGTCAATAGCAGATAAGGATGGATTTGGGGAGGGGTGGGAGAAACAATCACTGAGGTCTCTTGCAACCTTGAGATTTTACAACTTTATAACTAAAGAGATAGGGTCCACTTGACACACAGTAGGCGGTCAGCTACAAGAGGTGCACAGGCCATCATGAAGGCAGCCCACTTGAAGAGACCCACCCAGGGCGGGCAGCACACATCCTCCAGCCTTATGTCCATGTTGGGATTTCAGGGCTGCAAAGGGAAGACTGAATCTTCTTCACCTTTCCCATGGGGTCCAGTAAAAGTAGATATTTGATTTCAGAACTTAAAAGGAGCATAGACCTTGAGGAAATTTGAAACCTGTTCATGCTTTGGCAGGAGAGGACCAAGGCCCCCTTTTTCGCACGTGTAGCAATCACAGCCTGGGGGTGGGGTGGGGGAGTTGGTGGGAACCCCAGAGCAAGTGGACTGGAAGGAAGGGTGCTGGAGGAAGGGCTTGCCTCTCTCATGGAACCCTAGTTAATCAGAGCAGCAACAGTGTGACTGCCACAGCAGTGACTCAGGCCTCCTGGGGGATTTTCTTCAATGTTATGAAGATAAACATGGCTCCACGAATTCCCTTCAGACCTGGGCTTCGTGCTAATTGCCTCCATATTTATGGGAAGATGGGCACACTGTGGTGGGAGCTTCTGGAGTGGAGTCTTGGGGTGTGCTTCGGAGAGTGCCCCGGGATCTAGCTGGAGTTGTGTGGAAAGGTAGATCCGAGCCTTAAGGGGTCAAGACACTCCTGCCAAGGGGTCAAGATTGGCTAGCTATTAGTATTATTATTGCTATTGCTCTATTTCTCTTCGTAAAAAAGAGAAGCTGAAACAGAAACCATGACTGGTTACCTGCCCAAGGTATCACTATCAGACAGGAGAGTCCATAGAGTCAAGGTAAACAGAAGATGTGGCATCCAGATCAGCTGTCTCCCAGTTCACAGTTTTTCTGCTGCCAAGGGGGGTGGGGGTGGCGTGGGAGTGGGGCAGGCAACCAGGCAGACCTGAGCCTTTCTCTTCCTGGTAAAAGATGATATTCAGTGTCTCACAAGCTGCTTTACTCTTGAGAGTAGAGCTTTAACCTTAAATTATTAGGTATTAGGGCTCAAGAGGGCTGATAGAGAGGGAAGCAACTGGGAGTATTGGCTGGTTCCACCCATACTGCTACTTTGACTGTGGGCTAGTTACCTTGCCTCTCTCAGCCTCAACTTTCCTATCTGCAAAGTGTAGATAATAGTGGTAACTATCTCATGGGATTGTCATGGTAGTAAATGAAATAATACATATAAGGAGATCTGCATCATGACTGGAATACAAATTAGGGATTAATAACTATTAGGTACCATTAGAGGGAGGTGGTCTAATAGTTAAGGATGCAGACTCAGAGCTGACTGCTTGAGCCCAGAAAGGGGAAGTGACTTGCCAGGCCCCATAGCTGGTGGTGGTGGGGGGCACAGTTCAGTACTCTTTGCAGACTTCTCCACTCTGGGTTCTTGGATCTGGGGACTGAGATGGGGCTCCTCAGGCACCAGTGCTGGTCATAGGGGGTGCCTATCTTGGGGTTAGGGTGATGGGACTTTCTAATCTCTCCGGAAAACCACCTGGTGAGGTGAGGTGAATTGCACTGGAGGACCCCCTAGGGGATTGTTCCTTGCTTCCCTCCAGAGACAATTCTGGGGGTAAGGCTGAGCAGCTGCCCATCTACCCACAATCCAGTGGGGGCAGTTGCCTCCAGGCGGAGCGGAAGCTTCATGGCCTAGGCAGGGTGAGGATGCCCTGGCACCCTGAGGATCTCGGTGTGGCTTTCTGTCAAGCCTCTGTTGGTGCCTGGTTCCCCCATAAGGCCATTATGTGCTGGGAGAATTAATCATGCCGTTAGGTAAGCATTATGGCACTTTTATGGCAGCTTTGAAGCTAATCTGTCACTAATGCCTGCTGGATTATCATGATTTCTTGCAGTTGTGATTCATTAACTCGAGGCCTAATTCTATTAAACATCTTCCATCACCATTTGTCCCAACACGTCTCTCCTCTTCTTCTGTTGTGGTGCGGCTGACAGCCTGTGTGGTCTTCACCGAGGAGCCCCCCTGAGATGGACAGGTATCCTGGCTACTAGGAAAAGCCCAATGATGTTTCCACCCCCTGCCCAAGCCCCGGACACGTTGCCTCCCCATGTCAGCTGGACTTTTCAGTTGATTTTCACTTTTCTCTCAGAGGAGACCACAGTGCCCTTCCCGAAATGCTCATCACTGCCTTCAAGAGGCCAGACAGCAGAGGCGAAGACAGATAACTCTCAGAGTGAGAGAAGCACCCACAGCTCCACAGGTGACTGTCTGACCCGTGGGGCCTACCTGCAGCAGAAGTGGGTCTGGGGCAGAGAGAAGCAGCAACACTGCTAAAGAAATCTGGTCACATGCGGCCTTTCCCCTCCTTGCTCAAAGCTAACAAAACTCATGGCGGGGCGGCAGACGGAGGGGACCGGAAGCTGTGGTGGCACATCATTGACGGCCGGGCCTGCCAGCATTAATAACATTCCTTGGTGAGGTTTCTCAGAAAGAAATGGTTCTCTGAGGCTGACTGTTCTCTGCAAAAGGTCAGCTTCGGGGCATGGCTTGACTGATAGGCTGTGAGCAGGCAAGAAAAAGAAAGCTTGAGAAAGGGACCGCTGGGGGTGGGCTGGGAGGAAGCGGGTGGCGGGCTGGAGCACAGGCTTGGTCCTGGTGCCAGCATCTTGCTCTCCTTCTGCCCCATCCATCAAGCCCAGCACTGATATCTCAACAATTTGTAATGCCCCCGCCCCCTCAACCTGCCCAAGTGCGCACCAGCGCTGACCCTTCTCGCCTCATTCAGGCCTTGGCTGCTGCCCACTGATGGATGGCTCCCCGCCCCCCCCCAACGCCCCCACCTCACCACAGCTGGGGAAACATGGGCAGGTAGTGGGGGTCAAACCCGGGGCAGTCAGAGTGACCTCGTCACCGAGGCCAACAAACCCTGTGTTCCCAGTGGCAGCAGGTGATGCTGGGGATAGAGAAAAAGAACTGAGACAGGAAGCAAAGGAGATAATTCCAACTATATGAGGAGGAAAGGGAGGGAAACATATCTAAAAAACCTCTCTGCATCCTGAGGTCTTCCAAGACTTCTAAAATTCTCCAACGTGGTGTGCTGTGTTCCGTGCACAGCGACAACACTGCCTGCTCCACTCCATCTGTGTTTTCTCACGCCTGTGTGCTTTAAGAACCGCTGAAATGAAAAACAAGTTAAAAAATACATAGATGTATATATAGTGAGATGGAGAAGGAGGACAGAACTTTGCAGCCTGTATTCGCTCCTTTTCCTTCTTTAATTTTTTTTTTTTTGCCAGTGTTTGTTGTAGGAAAAAGTGTATGAAAACAAACTTTAGGCAACTGGAATAAATAATCTCAACACATCAGCCAAGGAGAAATCAGGATCCAATGTTCCCATCCTTCCTCGTTCTGAGTAGAGCTGGTAGGAAAAGAAAGACTGTCTGCCTGGTTTCCCACTTGTAGGTGGCAGCTCCTGTTTCTTGTGGGTAAAATGGGTTCTTCTAATGGGGGCTTGCAAACTGCTCTAAGAAGTGGACTGGCCCAGTGATAGGGCTGCATTGAGAGCCCCCTCGGAGGGCTTAGCCAGCTTTTTCAAACAGGAAGTGAAGAATAGCCCAGAGAGCCAGAGGTGCCTGTGTGTGTGTGTGTGTGTGTGTGTGTGTGTGTGTGGTGCTGGAGAGGCCTGTGTCTCATGCAAAAAGGGCCAGGTAAGAATTCACCTCAGTGTTGGTGAACTCATCCCTGGCCTTCAGGGTTGGGGAAACCCACTCTATGACACCCCTGCAGCCTGGCCCTGACACCCTGGATTTCTTCTTGAACCCTTCAGAGGCTGAGCAGGAGGGTCCAGGAGAGACTGTCCAGGCCAGGGAGTCTGGGGACCATGGATTTTCAAATGGGTTGCACAGAGAACAGAGACAGAGGGGAGTCAGGGAGGTGAAGGGGGGTGGGTTGGTGAGATGAGAGAGGGCAAAGGAAGGAATTGGAGGAAAACAGACATTGATAGGCAGGTAGAAGGAGAGAGGAAAGGACAGGAGCACTGGGAAAAAGATCCAAGAGATAGATGGTCACGGGACAGGAGTCAGCAGGGAAAGAGACGGGGAGAGGAAATTTAATGAGGGCAACTTGAAGGCCAGCTTTAACCAACAGCTGGTGGGGGGCTGGGTTTGATCTCCTGTGAGTCAGGCGGTTTGATTAATCGAGGTCTGTGGAGGAGGATGGACACCTGGCCCTGCTGCTGAGTTCTTTGATCTCCTGATTTCTCAGGGTCCTGGGAGGGGAGCTGTGGGAGTGTGTGCCCTCACTCGGGCCCTGGAAGGCCTGAGAAGGCAGGGGGCGGCCCTCAGAGAGGCTGGGAGAATCTGGAAGGCAAGGAGGAAATACAAAGGGCAAGCAGGGCCTTGTGAACAAAGCCCCCAAGGGGAGGTCGGTGGAGGGAATGTGGAATGGAGACCTTTGAAGCAGAAGGTTCACCTATAATCAGGCAGGGTGGTTCTGTGGTGAGGGTTCCTCCTACCCTCTTCCTCTACAAGGGAATAGCTGGACTTTCAGGGAGACCCAGGCTGAGGAGATAACCATTTGCACAGAAATGTGTTGTCTGTGGCTATAGGGCTGGCTGGTTTAGTCAAGGAGCGAGCTCCTCCATGAGTGTGGGAAGGGCTCCCTGGAACTGGCTTTATTTTATGCATGTTGGATGGAAATGGATTTGAGAAAAGAAAGCGACATACTGCCAAAAAAGAAAAAAAAAAAAAGAAAAAAAAGAGAAAAAAAAATCAAGAAGAAGGAAAAAAAAGGAACTAAAACCCTAATGCCCTTAAAAAAGAAAAACAGAAAAAAGTCATATATTATGTCTTTGGACTAATTCCACTGGTATTCTGCCAATTTCAAATAATAGTGTAACTTGATTAAGAAACTTTACAGGATTTAAAGTAGTTGGCTTTTCTGACTCCACTATGAGACTTCTCCGTAAGTCAACTGTCTCTACCAGGCTAATTTGTTTCCAGATTCCTTAGTCTTCTGCAAGTTGGAGATGGATGACGTTTACAACTTGGAGGCCATATTTGATTTCTTTGACTCACAACTTCCACCCAGAATTTGGGGGTGACTGAAAACATTATCCCGAAGATGTCCTGCTATAGAAATACCCTGGGTGTGTCTGTGAGTCTGTGCCTGTGTGTAAACTCCTCAGATTTTTTCAGGCCCTGCTCTCCTTTTGGGCTGGAAGGCTCCTGCTCATAGCTGCCTTAAGTCTCAGAGAGGAAGGCACCTGGGGACAACAAGAATTCAGCCAGCACACAGGACATAGATAGTTAGGACTTCAAAGGCTCTAGTGGCCCAGCAGCAAAGGCAATGATGGAACTGTAGGAGGATGAATTTTTCTGGTGGGATCAGGGTTTTGATGGAATGACATGCGGGTGGTTTGGAAGGCAGCTGTGGGGTGGTGCACAGAGCACCGGCCTTGCATCCCAAAGCCCAGCGTCGTGACTCGGCCACTAGCTGTGTGACCTTGTGCCTGCCACTTCATATCCCTGGAGCTTTAGTTTGCTCACCTATAAAATGGGATAAGGAAAAATATACTTGCCTCAGAGGCTTGTTGTGAGGATTAAATGCATTAGTAGATGTGAAAGCACCCTGCAAACGATGAAGACTTCAATTAACAGCAGGTATTAGAATTACTGCTCAGATTACAGAAACCCGGGTCTCTTTAAACACTTGTGTTGACAGCAGGGATGTTTTAATTTCAAGCAGGGCTTGCTCATGGAGGGCACGAGAAAATGGGATGCCATGTTCCCTGCTCCCCCTGGGGCACCTGCTCTCCTATAATTATTATTTACTAATAAGTATGTTGTGCTTATAAATGTCCCATTAAATCCAGCTGAAATCCTTCACCCGGCTGGCCTGGCTTTTCTGGATACCACGAGGCAGGAGCTGCTGGAAGCTTGCTCTAAGCGGCGGGGCTACTGCACCTGACCCTTCTGGGAAGGCACGGCCAGTCTGACCTGTAGGTGTCCACTGTGTGGTGGCAGCACCCTAAAACCTGCGCTCTTCCCTCTTCAGCCTGTTTTGCTTGCTCGTGGGAGAGGATCATTGTATTTCTTGAGCCCAGGCTTCCTGGAGCTCATGGCTGTTTTCTGCTTGCTTGTCACTGGCTCCTAGATGTGGGAATATTGCTACTGTTGACAGGCCAAATGCGTGGTGCCTGGAGCTCAGGCTCTGACGAGACCTATGGGATGTGGGACAAACCATCGCTAGGGTGGGGAGGGCAGCGCTTACCCTCTGTGGGTTGTGGTGAGGACACAGAAGGCCCCTGTAATCAATGACTGGCACATAGGAGATGCTCACTAAGTGATTATTCTTATATACCAGTGGTCTCGCCCCTGTTGTACATTGAAATTGCTAGGGGTAGTTAAAACTCTAAAGCCTGGGTTCCACCTCTAGAAATTCTGATTTAATTGCTCTCGAATTAAAACTCAGCATCAATACTTAACCGATTTTAATGTGTAGTCAGGGTTAAGAAATACTAGGGCTTCTCTAAGTTATTGTTCATGAAAATCACTTGGGGAATCTTATTAAAATGCAGATTCCATGTCAGTAAGTGTGGGTCAGCGGAAGCTGGGCACTGCTAATAAGCATGGCAGTGCCTGTGCAGGGGCCCCGCTATAATTCTTACAGCTTGGAGCACCTGGCCATGGCCAGGGATGGGAGACCTGGGAAGCAAGTGGAGATGAGCACAGGAGGAGTCTGAAAGACACCTCTGAAGCCTTGCTTAAGGGTGTTTCTGCTGGGTGCGAGTCTGAAATCTGCAATCCTCCCCAAACACACACACACACACACACACACACACACACACACACACACCCCTCCTTCTGCATCCAATCCTGAATACCCATATAAATAGCAACCAGAGGATGTTTTTCAATGTTTCACTGTTTTACACGGTTTCCTAGTTTATTCTGTGAGGACAACCAAATGAATGAATACATTTACTACAGAACATTAAGGGTCCGGGCCAAGAGTTTAAATCCCTGTTTGTTACACTCAACCGGAAAAGTAATCTCTAACCTTGACTTGTAAGTAGTCAGCCCCAAGACCCTGACATGGCCGAATGAAATCCCCATAGGTGAGTATGAAAATGCAGCAAATCCCAGGGAAGCCGCAAGTAAACAGCTACTAATACTGGTTCATGAACCAGGAAATGCATCTGTGAGAGGGAGACAAAACTGGTTGCGGAAGAAGGGGCTTCTGAGTAATGGGAGAGGGTCTTCCAGAGAGCATTTAGCCTGGAAGGTTTTTCCCCACTAATGACAGGCATGTATATAAACTGCTGCCTTCTTCTAACATAGATACAGGTAGTTGGGGTGGCAGGCACTTTTGCAGAGGACATTAACAGAGTGGCTTTTTGATGGGGTAGTATTGTATCATGCTTACACCATATTTCATGAGTTTATGGAAAAGTAAATGCAAAAAGGAATAACTGGACTAGACAGTTGATGAAGACTCTTCATGAAAGAACTTTGAACAATTGAGAGTCCTCTGCAGTCAGACTATTGGCTGAGACCCAAGAAAGGATGAGTTGATATACAATGGCCTGGGGCCACTTGTGTGGCATGCAAGATTTGATCAGCAAAGGATGAATAGTTAAGATTGCAGTGGAAGAAGAAAGCCCTGACCTGATCTGTGTTGGAGGATTTCACTATTCCAAGGACAAGGATTTTGCCATATGGCTAAGGAATGGTAGGTAGTTGACAACAGAACCACATAGTAGCCATGCCTGTGTTTTTGGTTGGATTGTTCAACTGGGCTTAAATTAACTGTTCAGCTAACAGTATAGAGTGTTTCTCTAGTTTAGGTCAGGGTCTTCTCTGAGTCTCATTTTATTGTTTTTGTGAAGCCAGGTGCTGTTGAAGATAGTTGTCACATCAAGATGAACCTAGCTGCCAATCACTGTTGAGATCCTGATGTACTGGGCAATCTGGTAAGTGGCCTTTCTACTGAAAGATTCCTGCACGCAGCTTATTCCTGCCTTGAGGTGTTACCCATCGCCAGAAAACCAAAGGATGCGCCCCGTGCGAGCCTCAGCAGGCCTGCCCGAGCATATCTGCCTCCAAGAAGTCTAGGGCCTGTTTGCATGCAGAAATTGACATGTGCCATTCCGGAAATCTTATTTTATTGCTCCTTTCCCCTCCAACTACCCCCTCCTCTGCCACCTCCTCTCTTGCTCCTCTGGAATCTTAGTCCCAGATGTGACTTTCTCTGTTTCCTTTGGCTGGGAATTTGCCGTTTTCCCATAACCCAGTCGGGTTGCCTGTTAGAGAAACCAAAAAACTCCAACTTTCTGGGAAGACATCTAATTAAATTCCCAATGAGAGAACAGGAAAGCCCCCTCCATAACAGACAGATAGAACCTCATAATACATTATCATCCCGGCAGAGAAAGTGCTCCGGCTCAGCCTAGTGAACCGGTAACATGGTGTTCTGTTTCTTAATGTGCTCTGCAAAGAAGCTGGCCATGGGTTTAAAATAGCCCTCTGGTAAAAGCAACTATTTAAAGAGTACTGGGGTCTGAGAAATGCAAAACAAAGTGTTGTTGATTAAAAACACATGGTTTGTTCTCGAGACTCGAGTAGCCAGCAAAATCAAATGTGACAGTGTTTTGGCTTTTTCTATCCCACAAGACATGATGGTGATTTATTAGAGTGATGTCAGCTGTGGTTAAAAAAAGTTTGCTGTGTTGTCTTAATAAAAAGAGGCTTTACCTTGGAGCTGTCAAACTCCCTCCCTCCTCTGGCTGGAGGCAGTGCCTGCTAGGTCTTTGGCCCCCCTGTGGGGCTTTTCCCCAAGGGGCAGATCTCTGCCTTGGGGAAGTTTATGAAGTCACAGGGCACAGGGTGCTTCTTGATAGCCGTGCAGATGGTCTGGAGAGGGGCTGCAGACTGCTCTTGGTTTGTTCAGCTTGTGGAGAGTGCAGGCTCTGTATCCAGCTTGGAGTTGGAGCACGTCCTGGCCTGGATGGGTGGTGGGCCTTTGGTTGGAGGGAACCCCATGGGAGGCCCATGGCCTTTCCTAGGTTGCCTGGGCAGAGGGTTGGTTATCAGCAGGGCAGAGAGATAATTAGGCTTTTTCCTAAACATGAGAATTTCTTAGTTGAAGCTCTTCAGGTATAAGGAATAGAAACTCCTCAGACAAATGTAAATAATTGGGATTTATTGAAAGGACACAACAATCCATTTCACAGACATCTTAGAAAAGACAGGCCATCTGGGGAATATGTTGGGCAGCCATGACCGAAGCAGCTTCCTCTACCTTCCTCAGAGCCCTGCAGCCTCGGACCTGCCCCGCTCTGTCTCTCTTCCTTCTCCTCTCAGAGGTTTTCTAGTGGAGATTCTTTGTTTTCATTTCTTCATGGCTTTGGCTTGCATCAGCTGTGCCCCTGCTGCAGGACCACATTTTTGTTCAAGTACCATCATCTTTCCCCACTTTGTCTCATTGTCTCAATTCCAAATTCCTGAGAGAGAAAATCAGTTGGTGTAATCTGAGTCACGTCCATCTCTGGGCCATGGGCTGAGTGGGCAGCGGCTTGGGAGCTGGGGCGGTGGTGTGGTTTGAGAGGGGCCACTCTGAGAGGCAATGTCAAGGGTTGGCTAGAGAAAGGAGCTGTGCGTGTCACCAGGGCCGTTGAAGAAAGCAATGCCTGGTGTGTGTTTTTGTTGTAAAGATCAGGGACCTTTTGCGAGTCAAAACTGGTACTGCTATTCCTGAATGCCCCTCCTTCTTTATTCCACAGGAAGTGAACCCATCACAATGGGCAGACGAAATCCCGGGGAACCTTTAAATCTCTCCTGGAGACACACCCAGGAAGTGAGAAGATGGCATTATTATTTTTTAAATTAATATATGTATTTTTTCTAACTATGGAAGAAACACATAAATGACTATGGGGAATATAGAAAACAAAAACTCACAAAAATGGAAGGAAAAAGCACCGTAGTCCAAGTTAACATATTGGTGTATTTCCTTCTATCCTTTTTTCTTAAGTGGTAGCTGCAGGCTATGTCAATGATCTGGGCTTCAGATCTATCTTTCAACTCTAATTATATGTCTTCAGACTCTCTAAGACTTTAGGATTGCTTTAAATTTATTCTCATAATTTTCCTGGAACATACAGGGTTGATATCCCTTTACTCTTTTACCTTTTTCTGTGGGTGGCAGCTCAAGTAGAATCAATATTTGCTAGGCCTTCTGTCCTGCCACCCCATTTTTGTGCAAGTAACCACTGTAGCCACCCCCCCCCCCCAACCACCCAATAGCTTTTTTAACTGCTTCCTCTTCTGAGTACTTCCTCTTCCTTCTTGGGGGGATCTTTCTAAAGCCACAAATCTGATCTTATCAGTCCTCGCTGAAGATCCTTCGATGGTTATGTTTTGCATTTAGGAGAGGAGAGATAGAATCTGTAACTGGGACCCCTGGTCCATTTGCTCACCATTCCAAGCCACACGCCACTCTTTCAGCTCTTAGACTGTCGTAGTCACATTCCTGCCTCGGGCCTTCACAGACGCTGTTCCTGCTGTCACAGACTCAGCCTCCACGTCTCTGTCGCTTCCTCAGATTTTTTCTGATTGTGGCCCTGTATAGTCCCTCAACATCCCCTTTACTTTCTTTTCCTAGCGATAATCAGTTCACAATGATACATTCATTTGTTTGGTTATTAACTAACATCTGTCTCCTGGATAGATATAAATGGTCCCAAGACCAAACAAGTCTGTTCGGATGTACACTGAATTCGACTTTTGCTATCATCCCCAGCTTAGCCTCCCCCTGCCCCCACCTCTCCATCCATAGATTAGGTGCTCAATCAAATCTTGGTGAACGAATGAGTGAATCCAGTGCTTGTCTGGCGAAGGGGCACCGCATTGTAGCATATTGGATTTGGTGGTCTAGGGAGAGAACATGGTTTTCAATAAACCCTTGGCCAGAGCAGCTCTCACATTTGCACTCACTTGTAAGTGGCCCAGAGGTGCATGGTGCACAGCGCTTTGTGATTGTGCCTGCTGACATGTTGGTGTGTCTGCCAGCTTTCGTGGCTGCTGAGAGAGGTTGCTTTTCAGGGAAGTATCTATACCTTGGTGTGGCTTTGCCACTTTCTACTTCCCACATTCAGTGGGAAGAGTTCATTCTGAGCCTCTGACAGCTGCAAGGCCTCCTGGGATCGAACACCTCCATGGCACAGTGCTCTCTGCCTTAGAATCAGCCTGCAGAATGCTCTGACTTTTACATAGAGATTCCCTAAGTTAAGGACAGATTTAGCTTCCTTAGAACATTTAACTATTGATTGCCTTCTGTAGAAACATCAAGTTCATTCAGTGGATGTTTATTGAACACCAGCATGGCATACCAGCTAGGGATCCAGGCCCTGGGTGCAGACAGCTGAGTAAAACACGGAGGAGCTCAGCTGGGGAACAGCAATGTAATTGACAATATGCTCTCCCACAATTACCCTAATTCATCACAACAGCCCATGACATGCCTGTTGTTAAGCCCATTTAACAGGTGAGGAGCTGGAGGCTTAAGGAGTGTTTATGACTTGTCTGAAATTTCATAGTTTGCCCATGAGGGGGCTAGAGCCCTTTGACTAGAACCCAGTGTTTGTTTTTACTACCCTGAGCTGAAAGTATGAATGCATTCCTACTTCCTGAAGCCCTGAGTACATGAGGGTAGCTAGTGCACTCCCTGAATTAACTCTTCTCCTGGATAAACTTGATTTCCAAAAGTGAGATGATAGCCAGTGGGTCTTCCTTGGACCTGATCACGTGGCAATAGCCTTACAAGCTGTGGAAGGTCCTGACTACTGTACAGCACACTTCCATCTGCAACCAGGAGAGTGTCAGCTTGGAAAACTAGCTTCTGAGGAGGAATTCAGGGTAGTTATTCTCCTTGGGGAGTGAAGCCGGTTGCTGAACTTGGGACCGTTTCTCTAGGGCAACTCAGGAGGTGATTTCCCAGCAAACATTGTCCAGTGAAACACAACAGATGCACAGATTTCCAGGGCGAGATGTCTGACACTTGGGGCATCTTTTTTAATGACATTCCTGTTAGGGCACCATTGACTTAAACAGTTCATGCTACAGGACACTCCTGACCACCTGAGAAATTTCATTACACCTATAGACAGAGCCATCACATTTTTGGCTCAACATATAAGGAAGAAAGCTCCATTTCTTAGTAGCTTTCCCTCACTGGTCTTCTTGAGGCTGGGAAGCATAAACGTGGTGCCTCTCCCATGTGGCAGACTGGCTGGCACACGTGAAGTGTGACGGGAGCTACAGGCATGGGCAGGCATGTCCAAACAGGCCTGGTGAGCTGCCGGGTGGGCCTGTGCGGGGCCTATTTGCATGGGAGGCTGTGGAGCCTCTTGGGAAGGAGTTCATCTTGGAGGAAGAAGGAACCAGGCACAAACAACTGACCTAGTGACCAGGCTTTGTCTACAGTGGGGCGGGAGTGACTCTGAGCCTGGCCTAGTATCCATCTCATAACTGGGTTTGGCTCACAACTCAGTCCCCCCTGGGGCTTCTTTTGGAGACCTATGGGGAACAAAAAGGCTATACATTAAAATGGAAAGAATGGTTTAATAACATGTAGTTGTCCCTGGGGAACCAGCTGTGGGGCTTGTCTTCAGAGAAAAGCATACCATGGGAAGAAAGGCTCTCTCCTCTACCACATCAGGGAGCCATGCAGCTCTTTGGCCTTGGGGGCTCCAGCACCTTTGTGGTGGCAGGGACAGCAGCACCCAGCGGAGGGGACAGTGTTCAGCATCGTGGTAGAGGGCCTGGAGCAGGCCAAGGGGAACAAAATGATGGGTGACCAGAAAATTGACTGTGTGTCTTGAGCACCTATGAGGGACCCCTTAGGAATTCTATAAATATGGAAGGTAATTAAGGGGTGGCTGAGCTCTGAGGGAGCCAGTGCAAGTTAAGTCACTGTTACTAATGTGGTTGCATACAAACAGGCCTTAGGCCTGTGAGGACCATCGTTGGCCCCACCCACCAGCTGCTGTTGTCCTGGTCGAACATCCTCATGTCCTCAGTCACTTTTTAGAAGCCACGCTTGTGAGTCTCATCACTCCATGCTGCGAGAGCCAAAACTGTTTGCTATGTTAAGAAATCCTACAATGAATATGGCTTAACATTCTGATTTTGACTAGATGAAATGAAGGCTCCCAGAGGCTTAAAGCAACTTGTCTCAAGTCTATGTGCCCAGGCAATGGAGGAGCAAGGGTCCCTCAGCTGAGGTCTAAGATGGAGGGCTAGGGGGGACCCGCGTAGCCAGAGAAGCTGCTTAGATATCTGGAATGGGATGGAAGAACAGCAGTTTATGAATCTTTGTCTTTTGCTGGGACTGTACTAAAACTCTGAGCTGGCCTGCAAATATCAGTACTGTAGATCGTAGACAATCTGCCTTTGCTCTAGAGTTTACCATTGGCAGTCAGGGTTAGCAAGTAGATTTTCTTCTGGGCCAAGTCTCGTGAACTCAGGGTGACTACCAGAAGCATTGAGTTGAGGATTCTGAGACTGGATCCCAGGCAGAAACAAGTGTTGTGATCAGCCGGAAATGTCTTTTGTCAACCTGCCACGGAGGAGGGTGAGAAGAGGTTTGAGCATTGTGGAAGGCACAGTAATCCCTCAAGATGTCCATAACCTATTATCTGGACCCTGTGAGTAGGTTATATTCCATGGCAAGGGGAAAGGTTGCAGAGGAGGCTGATCTTGAGATGGGGAGATTATGCTGATCATCTGGCTGGGTCCAATGTAATTTGTAAGTGAAAGAGGGAGATGGGGTACTTGGAACCAGTGAGGTGATGTGAGAGAAACTTCACAGGCCACGGCTGGCTTTGAAAACTGAAGACACTATGAATTAAGGAATGTAGGCAGCCTCTAGAAACTGGGAAAGCAAGAAAACAGATTTCTTGTCAGTATGTTCTGCCAACACCTTGATTTTAGCCCTGTGAGAACCATTTTGGACTTGTCACCCCCAGAAACATAAAATAAATTTGTGTGATTTTAAGGTACTAAATTTGCAGTATTTTGTTATAGCAGTAAAAACAAAACAAACAAAACAAAAAATAGATACAGATCTGTTATTTTTCACCCATGACTCATCGGGGAAACTTTTCTTATATTTGACCTAAAGTGTTCACTCAGTTGTTCTGGTCCTTTCTTTCGAACAGGACCTTTAAGGTTGTTAAGGCTCTGGAATGATCTCCCTTATGAGAAGCTAAAAAGCACCACCATTCTGAAACCTTTAGAATGGAATCACACAGGTTTTGTGATTTGCCTATAAACTTGAAGTGGTTAGGTGAGGGAGAGTGTTGGATAGGCAGGTGCAGAGCTGGGCAGCAGGCTCTCAGCCACCACTGCCACACCAGGCAGCCTGGGGATGCAGACGGAGTGTTACACTGGGACTCTGGCGCTGGCCCTCACTTTTTTCACCCATGACATGAGCACTAGATGACCTCAGGAGGCCTGTTTGATAGTCTGTTGTTTTAAGTACTCAAAAACAATGCTAAAGAAATGAACAACAGCTGAATATATTCTAAATCCCCAGTGTTTTAGTCATGTAATGTCATTTGTTTTCACAACAGCTGTGTGAGGTGGTCATGTCATGTGAGGCCCCATTTTACAGATGAGAACATAAAGGCTCAGAAAGGCTACATTGTTTTCTAAGTTATCCAGCTAGTAAGCTGAGGATCCACGAATCAGGTCTTAATGTGAGAAGCCCGTGTTTTTCCCATGACATCATGGCATCTCCCAGTAAAGATTTCTGCCTTCCTTTAAAAAAAAAATCCTCATGTATGGATATGTTAGAGAGAGAGGTGGGAGGTGGGGTGGGGAGAAGCATGGATCAGTTGCCTTCTGTACTCTCCCCAACTAGGGATTGAACCTACAACCTAGGTATGTGTGTAGGTGTCCTGACTAGGGATCGAACCCACAGCCTTTTGGTATGTGGGACAGTGCTCCAATCAACTGAGCCATGTGACCAGGGCTGCGTTTCTTTTGAGAAGGACTCTGGCCCTCAGTTATGCTGAGGATACTATCACAGGATGAGTCCAGCAGTGACTATAATTTTGTTTCTTCTCCTGCTTGGGTTAGGAACCAGTTATGTGATGTGGGGTAAATCACTGTTTCTCCGGGACTCCATTTCCTGCCCTGTGAAATGGGAAGGATGCACTAGAATCAATGTTGCTGCAATTTATATCACAAAAGCAATTTGTGTTTTAATTTTTGAAGTAAATCATAAAACTACACAATCTTCTCTTCCTCTGTCTCTTTTCTGGGTCTTACACTCCTTTTTCCATCTTGCCATCTTGTCCACGGTTAAGGATGCCTCTATTTGATGGTTTAGAATGTTGCTCTGGGTATATGATTATCAGAGTCAGAGGATATATATATTCTGGAAGAGAGGAGACAAGACAGCCTTTCTCTGTTGCCCATCTCTCTTCCTGGAACCTCCCCTGCCCCATTTTTCTCTGCCTGGGACATTTATCTCCTCCCGTCCCCCTAGGCCACCCCTTGACTCTCTTGTCTATGAAGCAGCGGGCAGGCGGCCCTCCTGTTTGAACAGGTCATCTCTCAGGGCGGCTGCAAGCGTGGTTATCTTTTATTTCTGCCATGTGCTGTAACACAAGAGTGATCTTGACTTCAGAGATTATCACCTCTCATCTTTTATTCTCCCTTTTCTCCTCTCCTTTTCCTTCTCACAAGATGATAAAATTACCAGACAAGCCCTCCCTCCTCCCCTGCTGAGTCAAAGCTCAGAGATATTTACTTCTTGGGTAAACAGCTGTAATCTCCCTAACCAGACTTTATCACAGTTAAGCGAGTTAAATTTTTCTGGTCTAATCCCTTATGTGCTGCGGTTCTTTTGAGTATAAAGCTTTTGACATCTTTTGATATAATATGGCAACTCTGAGCCACTGGATATGATTAGGCATCAAGCAAAGAGGTTTCAATTTGACCGAAGTGGAAAAGAAGGACCCCTCTGCAAAGTAGCTTTGAGTGGGAAAAGAATACATGGATGAGCACACTTGCTCATGAGAAGAAAGGAGGAGGAGGACATGGGTGTTTTGCAGGCTCAGCTCATGCAAATCCTTGATGGACAGTCAGTAACATGAGATCAAAATTGATTTAACTCCCACGTCCGTGTCCTTCTGCGTTGTCCCTGACCACGTGTCACAGTGGCCAGGAAAAGGCAAGAGAAGCAAGTGGCACCATGCCTGAACTTGTAGGACATGTCATTTCCAGCGGGAGAAACAAGATAAACTTGAACCTCTAGAAAACAATACAAGGGCCGATAGGGCCCAAAGACTATATTAGACATGGCTCAAATTATCAAAAATTTTGGGGCAGGGGAAATGGTTAGAGGAGGGAAGATCCATTTGACAGAAAGGTGTCTGAACAGGTGGAGACAGGAGCAAGCTCGGGAGGCTGGACAGGCCCTGTGAGCACAGGTGGTGGTGGTGGAGGGGATGCACAGCAACATTCCCACCAAGGCTTGGGAGTAGCAGGGAGCCTGGTGTGTGTCACATCCAGTGAGGACAATTCTTGAATGCCCCGAGGCAACTGTGATTGCTGTAAAGGTGCCAGAGCCGTGCTCAGAAGGGCTTCTTGTTTCTACGTTTATATGTCACGCGTTGGCTTTTCTTTCTTGTCGACCTTCCAGTCACTCCTAAATTCGGTTCCTGTTCTCTGCCTCTCCCTGCCTGCCAGGGCCACCCATGCTCTCAGCCAAGCAGTGACATTTTCCCCAAGCACAGCCTGTGCATTTTTAAAGTCTGAGATGAGCTTTAGGGTTCGACTCCTCCTGCCACCCTCCCTTTGAGTGCGCGTGCATGTGTGTATTTTTGGCCTTGAATCCCCATTAAAAAGGAAAAGAAAGTAAATTGCCAGGGCCAAGGAACAAGAGGCAGTTTGAAGAGCCCAATAAACTGCATCAGTATCCTCACTGTGGGCTACACTTTGATGGAGGAGGACCCACCACCAAGTTAGCTCTCTCTCTGAGAGTAGCCTCAATACTCAGGTTAGTGTGCTGCCTGGGGGAAGAAGGTTTCTCCTACCCATTCCCATGCTTGGAGAAAGACAGGGCCCAGACCACCTTCCCATAGATGCCCTCTCCCTCCCAGCCAGACAGCATGGTCCTGCAGAGCCCTTGGACCTGTTCTGCCCCCTCCTAACAGCCACGCCTGCTGGGGTCACCACCGGGCAGGGATAGTGAACAGTTACCCATTCCAGGCTGACCCTGGTACTTGCTCCCAAGGGTCATATGTCCTTGAACAGCTGCAGGGAGATTTCCAGGCCACTCTCGGCACCTGTCCTTAATGAGCTCCTTGCAGCACTTCCACTGCCTGGCCTGGCTCTTCACTCCTAGGGGACTCCATCTTGGTCCTTAAAAGATAAACAATTAAACAAACTCCAACTCTGTATTTCTGTCATGCAGAAGTCCCTTGCTGCATTTTGTCAGAGTATGTGTGTGTATGTATCGAACATGTATGTATAAATGAATGAATGAATGAATGTAAAGAGAATCAAAGGTAGGGTGTTTGCTTTAGATACTTGTCACTGGAATAGCAGCCCCTGAAAAAAATTGTTCTCTTCATCTCTTCTCCACATTGGTCACTTTGTGGGGGCGGGGTGGGGCGCTGTTAGGGCTGTGCCCTCCTTTGCTCTGAGTGCCTAATGAGCTATCAGGCATTAATATTCGCTGTGAATTGTCACTCTCTTGGGACAACTGGTGGTTCGATGGGGCTGTGGGAGGGAAAGAAAACATTGGCAGGCTTGTTGGGAAGGCACTCTGAGCTGTCAAGGGGGCTGGATACTGGTCTACTAGGTGACCAAAGCAAAGCAGGGAGGACACAGTGGGACTAAGGAGGAGGCGGTGTGACCATACTGCCAACTGTAAGCACTACCTGCTTCCCCTCCTCTCTCTACCGTGTCCTTTCATGGGGCAGACTTGGGCCCAGTCCAGTGGAGTGAGAGGGCAGTGTTTTGGGCAATGCTCTGATCCTGCTGGGACTAGGCAAGCTGTCAGCAGGGCCGAGTCCCCTGCCCCCAGGTTAGGAGGAGAAGGCAGCTCCTCTTTCCAAGGGAGGCTCATGTCTCCCCATGCTGTGGTGGTCTGGCCTGCTTCAGGAATTCCAGACCCTGGTTTGGAGAAGTCCTGTCTAAAGTGAGTCATGACAGAATTCCTCACCCTGCACATTTGTATTAAATGTGGTGAAACAAAAGTAAGAATTTTAAGACTATAAGTAGTGAATACTGAAATATTGTATATAGTCATTGAAATGAGCAAGAAATCAAGTAGAAGAATATTCATGAAGCACCTACTACATCCAAAGCTTTAGATATAACATTGCCCATCATGGGTCTATTAATAAAAACAATAGTAATAATATTGGGAGATATCATTCATTAAGTGCCTTAGGTGCCAAGCATTTTCTCCTATAATCCTGACAATAAACTTTGTATCTCCAACTGACAGTTAAAGAAACACTTTAAAAGGTTGAGTAACTCCCCCAAGGCTACATAACTAGTTAAGGACAAAGTTGGATTCAGACTTAGCTCCAGTGCCGAGCCCCCAAACCAGGAAATACATGAACATAGGAACCAAACAAGTCAATAGAAACAGGTGTGGAATTAGATGCTCAGATCTGTGGTTCCGACAATAAATCTTAAAGGAGGTGGTAGAGAGAGGAGGTTTGTGGAAGCTCAAGTGGTGACAGAAGTTTCTGGAAGGAGTTGAGACTCGATCTGCACTTAGGTAAGTAAAGAGAGGAGCAGAAGGTATTTTAGGATGGACTAAGGCACATGAGTGAGCATGGGTGTGTAAGGGTCTGTGGAGAGATGAGTAAGGGAGAGTGAGTCTTGGTTTAGGAAAGCAGTGGGAACTAAGGTAGCAGATTAACATGGTTATATGCTAGAGTCCCCACCTGCTCTCTGTGTGAATTTGGCCAAATTACTAAGCCCTTCTAAGCCAAAGTTCCTCACCAGCAAGTCAGGGATAATGATAGTACCTGCTTTACCTTTTTGGGGTGAAGATCATGAGATAATCCATGCAAGGTACTTAGCACAGTGTTGGCCACCTGCAAGATGCCACGCACATATAGTAGCTGACCATGTTCTTTCCTCACTCCTAGATTTTTGTGTTATTTTGTGTTGTTTATTTTTTGTTTCTTGCTGCCCCTACCCTATTCTAGGTACCCTTTCATGACATGCCTAAATCATTGCAACAGACTCTGACTGGTTTCCTGCCTTCAGTCTTTCCTACATCTGTCTACCTTGTACAGGAACACTAAGCTATTCCCCCTAACACACTGCTCTCTTCATCGTACTTCCTTGCCCAAAACCCTGCAATGACTCACTCTTGCCTTGGAGATTAAATCCAGACTTCTCAGCTGAATCACCTACAACCAACGTTTCTATTCATTGGCCTCTGTTTCTCAACATGTTTGCTGTTATTTCCCCACAACATGCTCTGGTCTTCCTTGTCAGGGAGCCTTCCCCGCTATTTCCTCCTCTAGGAATATGGCATATGTCTTTCTCTCCATCAAGCCAAGCACTGATCTTCCAGGCTGGCCCATCTGAAACATCTCCTGCATGAGACTGTTCCTGATGAGTCCAGCTCATAACATCTCTATCTATGGCGGACAACCCTTATACTCTCTTCATGCCTTGCTTGTTTGGCCAAAAGCTGTCTTCTAATGATATACACTCATGAAAAAGAAAATGTTCCCCCAGATGGGCTGCAAATCCTCAAGGGAAGTCTGCTTCATCATCTCTTCTATCCCTGTGATTCCCGGAATAGGGCAGGGCTGAGCATATAGAAGATACTCAATATATTTTTATTAATTATTTTGAATAAAGATGGTAGTAGCAAGAAAAGGTGATTCCTGTGATGCAGCAGAAGCTATGTCTTAGATTGTCCAGTCATTTATGTCCCTGGAAACCAGCGGTCTCTTTCTCTCTGTGCTTCTCTTGGGGCAATCCTCACTTCTCAGCCTTGCTTTTTGCCCTTAAAAGCTGCTCTCTCTACACATCTCTTCTCTTGGGCTTCCTGATAGAGCTCAGAACCCTTGCAGAAGGGAAGCTGGGATAGGGTTGGTGCTTAGATGTAAGTTCTGTCTTTGATACCCCACCCAGGGCCCTGTTGGTGGTTCACAGTTGGTTGGGAGTGCATGTTTACTGTCTGAACAGATGAATTCAGAGTGTATGAATGAAGAATGGCGCACAGTGGAATACAATGTACTGTATCATGTTGTTGAAGACTTTAACGATGATGTGTGGCCATTTGTTATATCCTTAATGACAATTACAGCAATAATGGAGATAATCTGAGGAAAAGCAGAGCAGGATGAATGATGGGTGGGACACCAGAGAAACCTATTCTCATCCTGGGGACTTGAGGTTGCAAGCCAGTATTTCAGTTTTGGGGGGTTTGTGTTCCATGGCCAGCTGGCAAGTTGCCTTCCTCTGATTCAAAAGGGGGAAGCAGAATCCTTCACCAGGGGATCTTGGGGACGTCAAACTGCTCCTTACGCAACAGCCTCCTAATGAGTTAAGTGTAAATGAATCAGAAGCAGATGGATTGGGTTGTTCTGGAAATACACCCGAGGTTTAAAAATTAAGGGAAAAAGCATTTTGGCAAAAGGCATTTTGGGGTTTGCCAAGGCCCAGAACATTTGAAAAACAGTTCAAGATTTTTTTCTTTTTCTTTTCTTTTTGGTTGCAAAACCCAAAATACTGCCTGGAGGCACTAGAAAGAGATGGGCCTCAATTCTCCTTTCAAACTGACATTCCTCCTGCCGTGTGGGTAATGGACCCCAGACAGGAGGCAATGGGCTATGGGATTGCACCAGGGACTGATGATGTCCGCGGGCAAAGCACCCTACCTTCATGTGCAGGGGAAAGCAGCCCTTGGGCCTGCAGCTCCAGACTGGGCCTCAGCCCTCTGGGCCTGCTTTGGCTGCAACCTATGCCTTGCAATGTGCCTGCCTTTCATAAGACTTGACTCACCTCATTATATAAGGGAAATGGTCTCCAATTTGCTAGGTGAGAAACTTTGGAGGTTAGCAAACACTAATCCAATAAAATATAAAGTGAAATGTTTATTCTAGAAAAAAAAATTCTTTAAACAATTTTTTTTTTATTAGTCACATTTGGCATAGCTGAGCCTTTCCCTGGAAGGATCATCTTGCTGAAGGAAAAGAAAAACAGCAACTGTCTCAGAAGAAAACTCAACCCAGCGGTTTCTAAATCTGCTGCTGGCTTTCTGTGTGATTGTGCACAAGACGCTAAACCTTTCTGTGCTTTGCATTCCTGATAACCATCTCTAGAGGTTTCCTGTGAATACATGCAAATATATGAATCAAACAAGTTGGGGGGCTAATTCATGTTAGATAATGCATATTAATATTACGGGAACATTAGCTGTCTCTGGTATGTATAACAAACAGTCCTCTTACCAAATTTCAGTAGAATTATCTTCCTTTTCCTCTTTTTCCTCCAGGAAGCTACCTATAAGGCTTTACTCACCTGCCTGCCTCTCAGAATCCTGTGCCTTCTAAGCTTGGTGAGCTTGAGAGGGAGTAGCTCTGACCTGGGGTCCCATCACAGGGTTTGTAATGAATGTCGCTGTTTCTGTCTCTGCTACAACCCTGTCTGGGAGAAGCAATATTGGTGCTTCCCTTTGAGCTGCTCTTACGGTTTTCATCCCCTCAGGTTGGTTCGCCAGCCTCGCCTGCTTCTAACCGGGAAGGGTGAGGCCCCAGAGTTTTGGGTGGTGAGAGCATGCGGGAGGCAGCTCAGGCTGTGGGTGCCACGGACAGAGGAGAGCACAGCACAACGAAGTTCTGTTCATCCTGGGAGGCCCGGCTTGTCTCTTCACATCTTTGTTCCTTTATTCCTTCATCAGCTGTGTTCCTGCTGGATCATGACATGATCCCTCAGTAAAGACAGGCCTGCTCGCCCCAGCCCACAGTGACAACCACCCCCAGAAGGCGCATAACTGTTTACAGCTTACACCGAACTTTCACATATATAATCTTGTGATTCTTCTTCTCGAAAGCCTACAGAAAGTGCAGGGACCTTCATGTCATCTGGCCACTGTCTCATTTTGCAGAGGGGTTGTTCTTACAGGTCCACAGCCAGTCAGTGGCAGGGCTGGGTCTGGTGCCTTCATCACGCCCCCTGCTTTCTTTTTGTACTTGAACTCACTGCGTTCCTGATCAGGATCTGTTTAGTTCTGTGTCATCTTGTTTATATCACCCCACATGGACCGTGAACTCCTTTGGGACAAATTCATGCTTTGCACTTCTCCAGAACTCAGATGGTACAGAGCAGAGCACCTTGGACATCTGCTAAACAAATATCTAACCAACAGGGGAAAATATCAAATCGAGCAGAACAAGGCGCAACCCCAGTTCATGGCAGACTAGATTAGCATTTTGTTCCCAGATATGAAAGACAGCTGCTCCAGGCCTCTGGGATCATCTCCAGTTGTCACATCCCTAGCTGTGCCCTCCGCCCTTTAGTCTTGACCCAGCCTCACTGTCATCAGCTGCAGCCTCATTATCCTTATTATCACCACTCTCACATATCAAGCTCCTAGAGGGACCAAGAAATATCAAGGATGGTGTTGGCTGGTAGATAGTGTCCCAGCAGAAGCTGGGGAACTGGAGGGAAGAAGCAGCCCGTGTGGGGAGGGAGGGAAGGACTACCTGGGCTACTAACTGCGCCCTGGTCCCACCCTGAAGTGCTAGGCTTGGTCTCTGACTAGCTGGGTGACCTCAGCCTTCTGCTTCCAGTCGATCGTGAGGACAGTGATGCTCTCTGTCCCGCCACTTGCTTCTTAAACACATGAGCAAGAGGGCAGATGAGATCCTGTTTTGAACTCCCAGGAGGAAAGGCACTATTAATAACAACAATTATATGGAGGTTATGGCTGGTGGAGGTCTCCGTCAAGCAGAAAACAGCTCAGCCCTCAGGGCAACTGGAAGCCACTTGTGGGGACAGGGAACAGTCCTCCTCTCTGACGTGAGGGGCTAAGGGAGGCCCTGGAAGGATGGAGAACACAACAGTGGTTCTGTTTCAGCGTCTTACTGTTGTTCTTAGATCTCATAGGCATATGGGAATCCCGAGGAGGCCACCTCCTCCCCTAATTTCTCCCTCTGATCTGTGAATTCTGGCTTCTCCATTGCTACCATGATGATCCAGAGCAAAAGGAAACGTATCATAGACAGAAAGGAAAGATAAGGGGGAAATAAAATAAAAAGGTAGCCACACTTATAAGTTTCTTTTACCTTAGTGTGCCCTCTTACTCCAACATTGACATCCTTAAAACAAAAATCCCACCGCAAAGTTCAGAATGGGGGCCAGACCTCAAGCTCCAGGTCGAGGCGGGGGCAGCAGGGGACATGATTCAGCTTGTGGGACAGAGCTAGTAGAAGCCTGGCCGGGATGCAGGGCTGCGGCAGCAGGTCCTGCCTCAGCCCTGCATGCTGCGCTCCGCCTCTGTTCACCCTGGAGCGGGGGCACTGCTGTCGTGTGATTGATGGGCTCCAGCTTGAATGGAAAGTCCAGATTCCAGCGAGACAGCTTAAGAGGTAGGAGGAGAGCTGCTTCTCACATCTGCAGCAAAATTAAAAATTAAATACATAAAATTTGTTAGTTTACAAATAGAACTGTTACTTGTTACTCAGGGTATTAACAATCTCCTTTCTCGATTAAAAATTTTTTAAATTAAAAAAAATTTTTTTTTGGTAACGCCCGTGAAAGACGTTTGTTTCAGTTGCCAACATTTCTGCAGAACTAATGTGGGTGGATTGTGACAGATATAATTTCTCCATCCTACAGTTTCATCAACTTGAGTTCTGTTAAACTATACCCGCTGGGCTTAGCTCCTTTTAAAGTTTCCGCTTTGACAGGTAGATTTATTAGTCTTGAAATTTGTACAAATCAGATGTCACTCGTGGCAACTTGTCAAAATGTCAGTCTGGCAAGGCGGCATGAAAGGCTTTCTGGAGAGAGAGACAGACGCAAGGCAGGCTTTAAAGAACTCTAGCGCGGCGGTAGGAAGGACGGGAGGAATGGCCGCCTCTTGATCCTGAGGGCTTTACTTTATTAAATATCTCAGGGACGGCTGTCGGATCCTGTGTCTCTGAGACATCAAGTCTGACAGCTCCCAAACGATGGCTCCTGTCGGTTAGAGTGTCAAGTTTCTTTGCTTGTTATGTTCACTTAGAGAGAGAAGGCGAGGGGTGCTTGCATGGGGAAGGAGAGCAAATCCAGTCTTTTGGTTTCAGGAAACACTGGGTGGGCCAGAGGAGTTGGATAGGTATACCAGGGTGGGTTCCCTTGGCCAGAACTAGGGGGCCCCTTCAGGCTCATCAGTGCAGACTCTAGTTCCAGAAAAGGACAGAACAGGGCCAGCAGGACAGCCATGTTCCCAGGTATAGACCATGGAAATAGGCCTGCTCTCTCCTCACAGAGCTGTCCCCAAGGTGGCAGATCCAAGCTGTCCAGGAAATCCAGGGCTCACTTCCCAGTGCGCAGGCTTCCCATACTTGCCAGACTTCCCAAGGCCAGGTCTGTTAATCAAGGGTCTGTGATTTGGTAAGCTCCATGATGATCTTAGTTTGATATAGCAGGAATCATTATTGGTAGTCAGAAAGTTATCTGAATGTTTTCCCCTGGGAGAGTGCGCGGGTGTGCTGTAGAAAGAACCCGTCCAGGGTCCTGGATGCAGTTTTCTCCGGTGGCAGACTGTGGGAGTCCCAGTGCACAGGGGGTACTCAGTGCTCTGAGCAGGTGCCCTCTCAGGAGGGTCCGACCAGGCCTGAGGCAATGGAGATAGAATTCTGGTAGGGAAGCTCTTGCTGGGTTATTGCTCTCTTTGCCTGTCCATCTGTCTATCCCAGGAAGTTAGAAGACACCAAAGAAAGCTTAGTCCTCAGAATTCCCATATCCTCTCTCCCCACTCCCCAAGAGTTCTGGTGGGTTTAATACTGTCATTTTCGGAGAGGAGGGGCAAGGACCTGAGAAGGTGGTGGCACACTGACTCCCCTAGATAACCACTGAGACCCACTCCCCTATAATTGGGTCTTCCCTCACTCTGCCTTGGGAAGGAATTGGGAACCTATCAGGCTGACCCATCTGTCCACCTGTCTGCCTCTGAGATGCACTGTCTTGGTATCAGGAGGGGGCATGATTTGGTCTGAGAAGTGTAGACCATGCTCTCTCCATCCCTACCCCCTTGCTCCTATTCATTTCTGTGGATGTGGAATTAGTGAAGGCCCTTTTCTTCCTAAGTTCCCAGACACTCCTGCTACAATGCAATTTTCTTTGAAGGGTGATATCATTCTTACTGGGGATTAGGCGACTTGTTGCTGAAAGCAAGGAGGTATTTTGTGCAAAGGAAGCGGGGCCAGGATCAGGGAATGAGGAGCATGGGGGGATTCATGAGGACCTGTCTGATCTGACCACTTGTGATTTTTGAGAGTTCCACCAGCTTGATGCATCCTTGCCCCATCCGCAGAGCAGGGAGCAAGGCTTTTTAAAGAGGAACAGGAGGATGGGTGGGGGAAGCAGTAGCAGAGACTGTACCCAGGCCTCTCACCTGTCTCACTCTCTAGTGAGTGAAGGGGACTTCCACTTGGCCCTTCTGTCCCCTCACAGCACACATGCTGGTGTTTGTAGGTGGCTGGGTCCTCTTCTGCTGGTGGGGGATTTTCTGCTCCCTGGGCCTGGGAGGGAGTTCTGTTGGCATTCTTCCTGACAGAGAGAAGAATCAAGTCCACTCTTTCTGGGTAGAGCCTGGCACAGTGAGGAACCCCATTGACCTTGCAAGTGAATGAGATTATCCCAGGTGAAAAATTTCAGACACTAAGTGGCATGATAATGATAATGGTCATGATGATATAATAATAGTGGTAATTATCCTAATAATCCCTTAGGATGCATAGCATGTCTTTGAAAACACTCAAAGTACCTTCATATTTGTGATCTCACATAGCCTCAATCTACTTCTGGTGGAGGGATTGGGTAGAACAGGTGATCATAGCTACATGGGGAAACTGAGGCACCCACTCATGCCTTTCATTCTAGTCTCTTTTATTTAGTTATAACCAATTATTTTGTGTTGCCATTCTGTCCCTGAGGGTGAAACATATATATGTAGGCACACACACACACACACCACACCTGTGGCTTTTAACTCTCAAATTCACCATTTCTGAAAAGTGCTTCAGATTAGAGAATTGAGATGTAATGGACAGCTGCCCCTTCCCCTCAGTCCCCTGCCCAACTCCAGCTCTTATTTCTCCCGGGCCATGCACTGGTTTTTACTCAAGAAAAGGGAACAGGGAGGAGGCAGATCTGAGAAGCACTTCACAGGGGAAGACTCTTTAAAAGAAATCACTTGGTGTCATAGTGCAGGGTGATTTACTTTCATGTGGCAAATGCATTCTGGCAGCTCCCTGCTCCATATTAGATAGATCATTAAAGTAGGGGCAGGCAGGGTGTGTGTGTGGGGGGATTTTCCCAGCCCCTTCTCCCAGGACAGCTCTGCCAGTCACAGGGAGGCATACAGAGGTCATGTTCAAAGGGAGAGTGTGGGGTCCTGAAAGGCTAACGAGTGGAGAACAGAGGAAAAGCAGTGGGTGCTCACTGCGAGCTGGAGTCCTGTGATTCCATTTACTAAATGTGTCTCTGCTTAGTAATTTCAGGGCAGCCAGCAGGGAGAGGGAACACAGGGTGGGGGTAATGAAGGGGGGTGAAAGGCAGGGGAAAAGAAGAAGAAGAAGAAAAAAAAAAAAAAAACAAAAAAAACCCACCAGCCTGTCTGGCTTTAGTTCAGAAAGCTCTCCAACTCACACATCTGGTTCTTATATTTCAAAGTTAATTAGTCATATTGAGGCTGTCTGAAGATAAATTTATCATCCAGAAAAAACACAAACAGTTTGAAAAATGAAAGGAAGTGAGGTGACATGGCTTGACGTTTAAATAAATCATTTTAACATGATTAAAAAACTTGTCCTGTCTGACACCCAGCACTTGGGTACTTTGTAAAGACTTTTTGACAAAGACAAGTCCTTGTTTGGTATACAAAAGCCCTTGCCATTCAATTACTCAGAAAAATCTTTGGCCAAGTACTTTTCAGAGTGACTACTGCTGAAGACTGCCCGCAGCTGGGCCCCACTCTCTGGGGTGGTAGCAGGGAGCTTGGGAGAGTTGATGACCATCCCAGTGGAAAAAAACTCAGAGGCTAAGGGGTTTGGGTAACTGGAGGTTTTTCTGAGAGAGCAGTGAGCATAAGTGAATTCTTAATTCGGCTCTCTCTGGATGACTGTTGAGTTTGAGCAGGAAATCTTTCCATGTTCCAAAGAGGGAAGATACTCTTCAAATGCCTGGGCAGATACTTCCAAGCACCAGATGTGTCCTGTTCCTTACACCTCCCAGGGCTTAGATGACAGTTTGAACCCTGTGATGAACAGAATTAAGAACCAAGACTCTCTCTGGACTAGCTATCGTGGGCAGTAGCCAGATGAGGGTGGTAAAAATGTAAAGACTCATGCATTCTGATGTGTTTGGTTTGTTCTAGGAACAGATGGATGTGATCTGGAATCGAACACTCTCCAGACTCGGGCACATCACCGTGTACTTGTCTCTCCCTCCCCCGCAGGTCAGGTCAGTGTATCTTGTGTGCTTTGTAATGGTCACTGGTCCTTGTCCTAGGTAACATCAGACAGTCCTTCCCAGCCCAGCTCTGCAATGAGAACAGCTGTTTGGAGAGGTGGTGGTAGAGGGGCTGGTGGCATGGGTGGGCGTTTCTAGATGGAATGGAAGAGGGTGGCATTTCTAGGGCTTTCCCTAATTCTGTCTAGGGCAAATGGCTCCTGGGAAATGTCAATATGCCTTGTAGTTTGGCCTTCGCTCACGTTCTCCATGCAGGGCCGGAGTGATGTAATACAACGTGAACGTTTTCTCCTATTAGCAATTTGGTCTAATCAGTTTTGTTAATAGGATAACAAGAGGTGCTGGTTATGGTGCAAAAGTCTCATCATGTTGGTAATTTTCTCTGTAACATGTTAGCAATCTGTCACTATTTGTTTCCAACAAAACTGGCAAGAGTCTGCTTACCTCAGGGGCTCTGATTTTCTCTCCACATTACCAGGCTGTTCTTTCTTTCTCTGGCTATTATTTCGCTTCCCCTGCTTCGATCTGTCCCTGTCCATCTCCCTGTGCCTTTGTTTCAATCTTCCCACGTTTCTTTCTCTGCCATCTTCCACCTCTCTGATAACCTATTACAACGTTTGTACTGGAGGGGAACGCCTGCAATGACAGAATTCCAGAGCTGGAAGTCCCAAACTATCGTTACCCTCACCCTCTGGTTTGTGGGGTGAAGGAATTGAGTCCCTGGGAGGTGAAGTGATTTTTCCCAAGATATCATAGTCAATTTAGGTGCAAGATCAGGCCTTGGATCCCGGTTTCATGATTTCAAATCTATGGTGCCTTGTCGTCGTCGGCAGCCGTCCGTCTCGAGAGACGATGGTGTAGCTTCTTAAGAGTCTATCTGCACCGCCGAGAATGGCTGTGCAGTCCGACTCGGGAGTGACACGGTATCTGTCTCCTCCCGTGTTGAATCGACGTCTTGCGATGACGCTGGAGTGTCCTCTCCAGTGAAGCTGAAGCTACAGAGCCTGGGCAGGGTAATATGGAGGGTCTGCTGTTGCCCATGCAGCAGACCCCCCCTCTCTTCGCAGCTGAAGGGTCCAAGGGAAAGACGGAGTCAATACAGCTTGGCTTCAGGTGCGCCGCAGGAGTTGCCGGTGTTGACTACAACGTCAAACCACCTTAGGGACTCCGGCTCCGGATTTTCTGTCGGGGTTTACTCCCTTAGCCTTTCCCCTGAAGAGGTATGCCGCAAGGCAGCGGAGGTTTTTTTTTTTTGGAGTCAGAGTTTTCCTTCTCTGATGTACCCTGACTGGAAGATCGAACCAGCGACACTTAGCTCGCAGGCCGACGCTCAATCCACTGAGCTAAACCAGCCAGGGCCATGGTGCCTTGTACTACACAATAAACTGTCATATGAAAAAAATCAGTTGGCTGCAGAAACCATTTTTCTTGCATGTGAGAAACCTCATCCTGATGACGTTAAGGTCACAGAGAGGAAAGAATCTCCTTCACCAACGTAACAGGTCCTTTCTCAGCTTAATTAGAATGGGCCCTCAAACCAGGTGGTTTTCCGAGGCAAGTCATCCTACCAGCTGCGATGCTCAGTCTCAGGATCCCCGCTCTGGAATCAGGGATGGAATGCTCTCTTTAGCAAATCCTGGTGGGCAGTGGGGTGGATGCTGCTTCCTGCCCCAGCCTTGGTCACCAGCTGTCCAGCACAGAAGCCTTGGCCATAAATAGCCTTTCCTATAGTAGGTGAAACATGCCTGCCAACCTCCGGGCCCGGTGCCCCTGCTGCAGCTCTGCATGACCTTCACCTTGCCCTTGTGCCTTTGCTCAGCTGGCCAAGATTCACTCCTGCTCAAAGCGTTTCTTTCCACAGCTGGCGCCCGGAGGTGTGGAGGCCGAGAAAAACCAGAAGCACTACCCTGTCATTTGAAATACCCGATTTCAAGTCAGATGGACTAGAGTTTGAGTCTTAGTTCTGCTATTGAGTGGCTACATGACCTTGCTAGATACAGAAACTGTCAGCGTCAGTCTCATTATTTGTAAAGTGGAGATTCCTAATATATTGTTCATACTTTTTTAGTGGGGAATAGAAAAAATGTAGGTCAAGATCCAGAATGCTCCAGGGCACATTCCTGACGGTTTGGGTGAGGGGGCACAGATACTTACTTGACCATCTTTTGAATTTATTCATAGCCCCTATCAAGCTCCCAGTTCAAGGCAAGGACGGCCATGTAGTTCTGGGCGTGAGAAGTTAAAGGGCACTGGACTGTGGGGGCCAGCGTTCTAGTTCCAGGGTCAAGGAGAATTTCCAGGGGATTTAGGGCATGAATAAAGCATCTGTTGAGTGGAGAGAGAGAACAGCTGACCGCTGAGTCACCAGAGGTGTTGATGTGTAGGGGAAAGAATGAATATTCAAGTTTCTGTGGCAGGGGAAAAAAGAGAAGAAAAGGCTCTGATGCAGGTGCCGGTGAGAGCTACCAGGCTTGTGCAATTCTCTCTGTCAAAGCCTTCCCACTAATTGTCCAAGCTTCCCTGATTGCTTCTAATGAAACTGCCAGCCGACTTTGAAATCTCAGAACAGTCTCATCGTGCCCTGTTGAAAAATAAACACTGTTCACAAAGTGGTGACTTGGTCAGGTCATCCTGGGAAGGGGGTGGGGTTCCCCAGAGAGGTGCCTGCCAGACCCACAGGAGGGCAGAGTCTGGGCTGGGCCCCACCTTCAGGCGTCCTTGAGGTGCTTCAGCTGGGTGTCTACCTGTCTGGTGCTTCCTTAGGTGTTAACAGGCCGTGGTGTGTGTATGTGTGTGTCTCTGTGTATGGTGTATAAGTGAGTGTGCATGTGCATACATGTACGTGTGCATGAGTACACATGCGGTGTATGTGTGCATGTATGTGTTATATGTTTATGTGTGTGGTATATGGCATGTCTACCCTGGCTGGTTTGGCTCAGTGGATTGAGCGTCGGCCTGCGAGCTAAGTGTCGCTGGTTCGATCTTCCAGTCAGGGCACATCAGAGAAGGAAAATTCTGATTCCAAAAAACCTCTGCTGCCTTGCGGCATACCTCTTCAGGGGAAAGGCTAAGGGAGTAAACCCCGACAGAAAATCCGGAGCCGGAGTCCCTAAGGTGGTTTGACGTTGTAGTCAACACCGGCAACTCCTGCGGCGCACCTGAAGCCAAGCTGTATTGACTCCGTCTTTCCCTTGGACCCTTCAGCTGCGAAGAGAGGGGGGGTCTGCTGCATGGGCAACAGCAGACCCTCCATATCACCCTGCCCAGGCTCTGTAGCTTCAGCTCCACTGGAGAGGACACTCCAGCATCATCGCAAGATGTCGATTCAACACGGGAGGAGACAGATACCGTGTCACTCCCGAGTCAGACTGCACAGCCATTCTCGGCGGTGCAGATAGACTCTTAAGAAGCTACACCATCGTCTCTCGAGACGGACGGCTGCCGCCGCCGCCGACGATATGGCATGTGAGTGTGTATTGTGTTGTGTATGTCTGTGTCTCTGTGTGTGATATGTTTATTTGAGTGTAAGTGTATATGCGTGTATATGTGTATGTGGAGTGAGAGTGTGTGTATGTATTGCATGAGTGTGTATGTATATGCGTGTGTATGTGTGTGTTATATGTGTGTGTGTGCCATTTCTGTGATGATCCAGGTCTCTAGTTAGAAAATAGAAGGGGAGGGAATTCACAGTGGGAATCAGTTTAACAGCAAGGAGGTCTGGGCAGCGGGGACCTGAAGGCCTGTCACACTCTGCCTGTGGGATACAGAGTCAGTCCTTCAGCCTCCTTGGGTCCTGGTTTCTCTCTGCAGCTCTTCAGATGAACAGCTCATGTTCTTTCGGAATGTCATAGCATGCCTATCCCCTTCTTGGAGCACAAAGTCTCCAGTGCCTCTTTGTCATTGCTTTGCTTTTCATGTTCCTTCTTAACGTTGGTCAGCGTGGTAACTATCTTGTTATTGAGACGTATCCTATCTGGAGAGCAGAAGGTGGTGTGGGCAGGGCCTGTTCTGCCCTATTCACCTCTGTCTTTCAGGGCTGACAACCTCAGCGCTGGGACCACAGGTGCTCAGGTGTACCTGTTGGCTGAATGAGGAAACCTGCGGAGTGGCCGGTAATGACTTCCTCTTCCTGCCTCATAGGATTTTTGTAAGGGTCAAATGACGGTAGCTGTGAAAGTAATTTGAAAAAGTGAAGAGAAATAGGCCAAGTGTTAGCTATTAACATGACTCTCCTGTGGGAGCAGAGGACATTCCTTTGCCAAAATCTCTCGGTAGCCTTGAGGTGAGGCTGGCAGAAACTGGACATCTTCCAAGTGCTGCACTCCCCCGTACACAGGGGTCCTTAAAGCAAGGCCTTGGATTGCAGAACAATTCAACTCAGTCTTAGTTGGTGGAGTGCCTGCTGCACTCTGACAGGGCGCGAGGAGGCTGGAGCACAGAGCAGTGTAATTCTGCCTCTGTCTTTAGGAAACTCACAATCTAGGAGGCAAGGCCAACTTGCAGGCCAGTACATTTTCAACCTCGCTTGGCTTCTCCCCATTCTTCTCACCCCAAACTTTTAGGATGGTCTATCTTGATCACCCCCCAAAAGCGCCTTTTGTACCACAGATATGCAGTGTAGCTATTTACGTACTCTGGCCCTTTGGAGGGCCACAGACTTTAACAATATATTAGGATTTTTTTTTCCCTTTCCAAGGACTAGTTTTTGCCTCTTTTGGGAGATACTACCCCTGCTGGAAATGCATGCTATAACCACTGGCCTTTCTGCCCTTCCAGCCCATTCTGCTGACCGCAGGCATCTTCTCCTACATGTCCTGATGGCTTTGTGTCCTCTTTTACTGACTTTCTCCAAATATGCAGCCCTGGGACAGACACAGACCAGAACTCAGGATCCCATGGGTCTTCCCAGGAGACTGGTGGCTGATCTTTAGGTTTTAATAGTGCTCTTTACCTTCCTTTCCTGCTAGGGAATTTGGGGAGCTCTGCCCAGCAGCACCTTTGCTGCCTTCCCGGGTCCTTTGGTATGGGCCTGACAGAATACTCTCACTTTCGGCAAACCCATGTGGCTCCCACCCCCAGCACATCCCGTAGAGCTGGGACTCTATCGTCTATTCCTTGGCCGTTGTCTTGCAATTACTGTCGCTCACCTTTTCATTTCGGCAGCGCTTTGCAGCCCATGCTGCCCAGCTGGGCAGTAACTGACCCCGGACTGATGCGGGGCTAGGCCACAGGCTTCCTGTGCGTGGCCCTGGGCTCTAGACCATTGGTCTCCAGAGGGCAGGGACTGCATCTGGTTCATCTGTTCTGTTTCTTTCTCTGTCTAAAGAAGCACTCAATAAATACTTGTTGGCTGATGGGCATATATATTTTTTTCTTCGTTAGCATGACTAAGGAAAGCAGGAGTTATTACTTTTAAAAGCCCTCTCTTTGGATACAGGGCACAAAGGAGGGACTTAAAAATATTAGTTGAAGGCATTGAATTGGGGAGTGTTTTTGTTTCTCTTTGCACCATCTAGACAATGCAGTGCACTCAGGTCCTGACATTCTGGAGCTTTGCTTTGCGAGTCAAGTGTCTCCCAAGGCCTGAATCCATCACTGGCCTCCCAAGCTCACAGCTTCTCGGGAGCTGAGTAAGACACCTGCCAGGGGTCACATTCTGTCACAAGGTTGGTTTACTCCTGGAGGGACAGCCATTGTTGGCAGCCTGCAATTTTAGCTCCTTCGAAAACCAATTGCAGTCACAAAGCAGTGCCTTCCCGAGTCGGCCCTGGGTGCTCTCAACAGCAATTGTTTTGGGGGCCATTTCTTAGAGAAGCCTCTGGTTGGGTTGGATTAGCACAGACATTTCGACATTCTGCTTTCTAAGTTACTGGAGAAATTATATCTCTGTCATATTTGAACACTCTGAAATAGGAAAGAATTACTTTATTGGGTGTTCCCCCTCCCTCCACCTAAATGTTTGAAGCTAATGAAATGTTTTCAAGCAATTTCTTGCCACTAGATTTGGTGAAACTAACTTCAAGTGCCTTTCCAGAACCTTTCATAGAAAAGTAATTGTGTAATTAGCTATAAATTAGTAAAAATTATGCTAATTACTTCCAGGTGTGACATATTTTGTGCTTAAAAACAAGTAAGAGAAAGGCGCTGTCACTGTGGTTCCCAAGTGAAGGTTGGCGCAGGCAGCTTGACAGGCTGATGTGCACATTTACTTAATATCATTTTTTAAAAAAATTATGTAATTTCTGAATAAGTACAAACAGACCTGAGAACAAAAGTACAACAGACAAAACCCAGGGGTGGTTCTTTGTGTATGCGTGCTTAATTAAAAGGAGCCTAAGCAGGAGCTTTTCCAGTACTTTTCTTTTCAAACTTGCAATGCGGGGAACTGGAGGAGGTGGGATGGGGGATGCTGGTGTTGGGGAGGCTGCTGGAATTGATGGGGTCTCTCAGCCAGGAGCAGTCCGACGGCTCCCTGGGAGTCTGGCCTCTCTTCACACTCTCTTTATCCTTTCAGTTCTTGCTATTAAGGTAATGTGGACCATGGCCAAGAAGAGGCAGCTGTCATGTGCTAATGGCATTGTCTTCATTTGCATACATCATTTTATGTGGCACAGTGCTTTATTGTACTTGTCTTTCCTGAATCTTTTGCCCCACAACTCTGTGAATGTTGTAGGACAGGTATGAGGTATCGTGGCCCTCACAGTGCCCATGAAAGTCTGCAGGACCGCATTCTCCTGGGAGGGGGGAAAGGGAGAAAGAAGGAGAAGGTGGTCTCCTTCTTTCCTCTTTTTCTTCCTTCCTTTCTCTCTTGTCTGCCGCCGCCTCCTCTACCTCTGTCTTTTCTTCCTTCTTTTAAAATTTATTTAAAATGATTGGTACTACTATGCACCCACTAGCAATGGTGGTAAGCTGGAAACCAATCAATCAGTGCATCAGTCACACACGTTGGGCCTTGTGGTAGGTGCTGGGCATCCAAAGACCAGTATCACATTCTAGCTCTTTCAAGGCCTTTCCTGCAGGCTTTTTGCCCTATGTGAGCTCTTAGAACTCTTATCTCCATCAAACAGTGCTACTTAACTATTTGGGTGGGACATTTCTGGAGAGCAAAGGACTAAACCCGACTTCGCTCCCTCCCTCCTTTTTAACACCTTCAAGCTTTGCGGTTAAGGCTTTGCTCATAGTGTGAGGAGAACACTGGGCTCAGTTTCAGAAAGATCTGAGTTCAAGAGTCCCCTTCCAGATGAATGATGCTGGGGAAAGAGCTTAGCTTCTTGGAACATTGTTTCTCTTCATTTGACACCTTCTGGGCCTGTTGAGATGATCACATTAGGTAACACGGGGAAACTTTAACGAAATGGTGGTTTAATCACATCCACCTCCGTTTGTAACTTGCATTTGCATAGCGGCAGCTTCCTTACTCATCTCTGAACAACTATGTGGATTGTTTTACGACCGACCCCAATTTACAGAAGAACTGAGGTTTGGTTATCCAAGATTGCGTAGCTAATAAGTGGTGGAGTTAGAATTCAGACTCAGGTTTTCTTTCTCCAAAGTCTATATTCTTATTATTATCAACATTATTTAATGTAATTTTATCAGCCTATTAAGTTAATGATTATTTTCTCCAGCCCAGGGGTGCTCTTAAGGAAATGAATTTCTGTTCCTGTAGGGAGGGTTGACTCATGGTGGGTACGGGGAGGCAGTGGAAGGAAAATTGAGTGGGAAGGAAAGAAGGAAGAGGGTGTGAGTGAAGGACTAAGTTTAGGAATCGCACGAGGCTCATTGTGGAAGGATTCCTGGGTCGTTTCACTGCTGTTTCAGCTTCTTGGGTCTCTGGGCAGCCATCAGATGTGCCATTGGTGATTTTAATCACCAAACCAATGAACCGATATTTACTTGGGGATTTAGAGGCTGACGCAGAAGACTCATTGTTGGAGGGCCCTTTACACTGGGGTCATTTTCTTTGGCCACATAATCCCAGACTGCCGGCCCCTGAGGTTGGAATTGGAGGATTGGGTGATGTTTTTGGAGACTTTGTGAGCGGCTGATGATTTTCATCACTTTGTGGTGTCGATGCACAAGGGCCTCAATCCTCAGACCCTCTGCTCCTTGGGGGCAGGCTTATATAGAAGTTTTTGCTTTCCTGTTCTCAGACCTCTGGAGGCTTGCTTTCCAACAGGTGTAGCACAGTAACCTGCATACGTATTGTCGAAAACTTTAATACAGAGCCTATAAAAGCAAATCGAATAAATTGTCTCCCGTTCCCCACCCCCTTTTAGTGGTAGCTATTGTTAGTAGTTTCATGTGTGTCTTCCAGACCTTTTAAGTATGGGTATGCTGTAAATGTATGTGTGTGTTATATATAAATACTTTGAAGCATAAGCAGGATCATATTATGCATATAATACCACAAGTTGCTTTTTCACTGAAGAATGTTTTGTGGATGTGCATTTATGTTACTATTCACAGTCCTACCTCATTCTTTTTAATGCATGTACAGTATTAATATTTCATTTATGGATGAACCAGTTTATTTAACCTATTACCTATTGATGGACACTTAGGTGGATTCCAGATTTTTTCTATTACCAACAATGCTTCAGTGAGCAACCTTGTACAGTTGGATAAATTCATATAAATAAAATTTCTGGCATGCAGGATCTGTGCATTTAAAATTTTGATCGATATTGCCACATCACTCTCCAAAGAGGTTGTCCCCATTTACACCATCAATCTAAATGCTAGTTTTCACATGCATTCAGTAAATGCTGTGGAAATAGGCCCTGAAGGTTTATTCAATTATTATTGTGATTCAACTCTCTACTCTGCTCAGGTGATTCCACCACGTTCTGAGGTGTGTTTCAATCCTCTCTCTGACTTGGCTGGCTGGATGATTGTGGGAAGTTTGCTTGATTTCTCTGAGCCATAATTTCCTCATGGAGATAAAAATACCTCTCTTGAAGTATAAAGTTAGGGACATCGTGAATATGCGTCAAACCTCTTGCACAGTGCCTGGCAGAGAGTAGGTGCTCACTCAATGCATGGTATTATTATTCCCCACAAGAGTGGTCAGCTCCTGCCATCCAGCCCTAAGGAATGAGGATTGCATGGTTTGCCAAAGAACTCAGAGGAGCAACGGAGGCCTGGGTTGTTAATAGTCTTCCTGAGTTTGCAAGGGCAGAATAAAAACTCTCAATTTAGGAGACCGTAAGTCTGTTCAGGGCAGTGACTTTATTTTCTACTTCTTTGTACTCACATGAACACGGAGCCCAGTGCCTGGGACCTGGCAGGTGCAGTGGGATGTTGAGGGTGGAAGGTGAGCCAGGGTTTTGACTGGGGAACATGTAAACCAGGAGGACCCTGGGGAGGCAGAGTGTCATGTTTTAGAATCCATGTACATCAGGAGACCTAGATGTGCTTCTCACTTTTTCTATTTAGAGAATTTCAGGAAGACATCTCAATGGAAGTCGGGAGAAAAAAAGCCCAAACTAGTCTAGGCCAGCAATCCCCTTTTAGAAACTGTCTTTGGGATGTAGTTGTGCAGTTGGGAGGAAGGACCCTGGATGCTGTTTGGGCCAGGGGGAGGGGGAGCTTACTGCCCCGAGAGGCACCCTGGCTTCTCCGGGTGTGGTATTTTTGAATCCCTTCTCTTCCTCTGGGCTGGAGCTCTGAGCAGCGTTGCCTTACTCTCCCTGTGACTTTCTGCCTACTCTTCTGGTCTTGTCTCACTCTATTTTGGGAAAGAGCCTTGTCCTTCATCCCCCCCAGCAGTCACCCTCCCCACTCTGCCTGCCCACTCCAAAGGCATCTGGTGTCAAGAACTCTATCTGAAAGGCTTGATCCCTGAAGTCTAGGGCTGTCAATCATACCCCAGGGCTGGCTGGCACAGACAGGTGGGGGAGGGGAGGGAGTAGGCACAGGAGGGAGTTTGGGAGAGGGGCCGGGGGCTTAAGTTATAATTTGGGTTTGACCACTGACTTTTCTCTGTAATCACATCTCTCTGTGCCTCAGGCTCCCCTTCTGTTAAACACAGTTGTACCTGCCCTTGTCTCATCATGAGGGAGCCACAAGGACAGCTCGGATGCTTGATACCAAAGCAAGAGAAATCACAGGGAGGAAATTCCTCTGTCAGTAATTCAAGAAGATGTTGTTGCACTCATGTCTCTCATGGGTCCTCTGGGACCGAGATGTGCCAACTAATAATATTCCACACAGAGGTTGGCCCTTCTGCTTGCCTGTGCCTAGTTTATTCACAGAGGGCTAAGTCTGAATTCTTTTTCTGCCCTTATTATCTGTGTGATCTTGAGCAAGTTACTTTACCTCTCCGGGCCATGGTTTCCGCATATGTGAAATGAACATAACATTAGTACCTCATTAAGTTGTGAGAGGATACAATATTATTATTATTCTTGGCTACACATGAAAATCCCATCAAGGCATGTGGGTTATAGACTATAGTATGTTATAGACTGTGCTATTTGCTGTAGAATATGACATACTATATAAACTATAGCCTATGCTAGAAGCTATGCTATGCTTCAGACTCTATAGAAATCCCACTACTTCCAGTTGGGAAGCTTCAGGAAAGGAAGGATCTCTTTGGATGGCAGCAGGCTTCCTCCAAATTATATCCCCTCTGTTCCATTGTATTCATTCTGTATGGCATCAATACCGTTCAATATACTTTCATTGAGCGTGAGTGTACCCAGCCAGGAAAATGCAATGACTTTCTCTGGCTCAGCCTGAGTCCTAGAGCAAGAAATAGGGATGGAAAAGGCAAATCAGAACCCAACCCCTGTTGAAGAGCTTCTGAAGAAAAGAGTAATAACCTCTGAGTTCTGGCTTCTAACTCAGCCCCATTTCTGGGCATGGACCAAAGGCCTGGGGCCAGAGTTAAAAGAGAAGGCTGGTCTCTAAGCAACATGTTCATGTTGGTTTGGCTTTGAGATGAAAGTGAGGACATGGTTTCCACTCTTGGGCAGCTGGGCCATAGACATTTGAGAGAGATGAGGTTAATTGTTCCTTTCTTCAACTTGGCCTGGGTCCTTTTATTCCTACTTCAACTCTATTTAAAAAAAAGGCTTATACAGATCTCTCTCTCTCTCTCTCTCTCTCTCTCTCTCTCTCTCTCACACACACACACACACACACAAATCCAGAGCAGAACAAATTAGCAAATTTACTAACCAGATCCTGTTTGTAGGTCTGTTGTGAAGGAGTGAGGACCCCTGTGGCTTGAATGCTGGTGTCAGCACTCTCAAGTGTTGATTGAGTTTTGGTCCCAGCAGTAAAAAACACGTGTGAAATTCAAATACAGAATTTCAAACCCTTGAGCACTTCCTGAGAGTCTCAATGGCTTTAATAAGGACAGGGCATCTCTTTGATGGCAAATGATTATCCTTCACAATGCAAGCACAGATTGGATCATAACTAATGATTCTGATATATGTTCTTCCTTGCCATGCATAGGAGCTGACATTTAGTTTCTACTTACCTACCTCTCCATCACTTTATATTCCCCTCTACAAGGGAAGGTGTTGCCATATGCAAATAAAAGGTTATATATTTGTAAGTGTTCCTGTAGCTGAGTGACCAGTCTCTCTCTCTCTCTCTCCTTCCTTTTTCTTTCTCCCTTTCTCCCTTCCTCCTTCCCCTCTTCTAGTACCATTCTGCAAATTCTGAAACATATGATGGCTTCTGGGAGCTACTTAACATTGCTCTAAATGCCAGAGCCCCTGGTATAAGCTGGGGAGGAGAAGCATGTTGCTTGACTTGGTCCATGTGTACTCCCTGACCACTCTCAATCTTGGTTCCTCCTTTCTTAGCGTCTCTCTTCCTTGCCTCCTGCTTTCCTCATGGGACAATCCACAGGGGTGATGGTAGTTGACTTGATGCCTAAAGAGGATCTTGTGCACACATACTGAGTCTTGCTGGTGCAGAAGGAGCGAGGAGAGCCACCTGTCTTTTCTTCATTCTTCATTCAGCAAATGTCTGCTGAGTATTCACTTGGTCCAGTCATTACCTTCAACTCTAGGAATAGGAAGTCCAATAAGATACAGCCCCTGTCCTTTAGGAGTTTTTGAACCCAGATGCATATATCATTCTCTATCTTTACCCCATCCTTTGCCAATGTGGTCCACTTTCCTCCTCCCCACTCCATGTTGACTTTGAGGCATCCCAAATGATTTACTCATTTTCAGGATGGGCACAGATGCTCTGACCCAGCTTTCTTTGGATATAGCCAAAGCCACAAATCTGTGCCAATGTGAGTAGATTTCTTTCCAGATGGATTGCTATGGACTGAAAGTTTGTATTCCCTCAAAATTCATATGCTGAAATCTTAACCCCCAAGATGATGGTATTAGAAGGTGAGCCTTTGGAGTGTGATTAGGTCATGAAGGTAGAGCCCTTAGGATTGGGATTAGTGTCCTTACAAGAGACCACAGGGATCTAGTTTACCCCTTCTTTATGTGAGGTAAGGTGAAAAGACTGTGGTCTATCTGTGAGTCAGGAAGTGGGTCTTTACCAGACACTGAGTCTGCCAGCACCTTGATCTTGGGCTTCCCAGCCTCTCAAACTGTGAGAAATAAATTTCTGTTGTTTGTAAACCACCCAGTCTATGGCATTCTGTTTCAGCAGTCTGAAGGGACTAAGACACAGATGTAAGGAGAAGATAATGGACAGAGATGCTTCCTGAGATTACCAAGTCAACAGTGGCTGCATCTGAGGATTGATTTCTAGCCCTGGAAATTAAGAGCATGGATGTGTGGGTTTGTTCCACCTATCAGAGATTTCAAAGCCAGCACCACTCAGCTATTCAGGCAGGCAAGTAGTTAGACTCAGAGCGGCTGGACATTCTCCAGGAAAGCTGGCAAGAGTAAGGATGTCTAACTCAGATCATGAAGTAGGTAGTAGTTGTGAAGATGCGCTCAGTCATGGAGGGCTTGAGCTGTGACAGGCGGCCTGGCCATGCCAGCTTGGTCCCTGTGCCCTGAGTGAGGCCAAGGCTGTAGTAGGAGGTCAGGAGCCTGACCTATGGCACCTGTAGTCAGGAGTCTTATTACGCAGCATGCCTTGCTCAGGAGCTGAAATTGAGAAGCAGTTCTAGAATCCCAGCCTGGTGTCCTTTTGATAGAGGCAGAGCAAAAGTTGGGGGCAGGTGTGTAGTGAGTTGGGCCAGGGAATTCAATGGTGATTTGACTCAAATAGGCTGGTCAATCTCTCCATCTGAGTGGGCCTCTGTTGCCCATTTCCTGCGACCCCCAGAGTACCACCCCTGCAGTCTCACAGGCACGTGGAATGTCCCCCTGCTACCAATCCCATTTGGGGGTCACTGAGTGCAGAGAGCCAGGATGAGGAAGCTGGACACAGGCCGCCTCCAGGGCGGGATGAACAGAGGCAGCTGCAGACTGCAGCCCCCAGGCCTTGCGCTCTTCCTGGGCTGCGGAATCGGAGTTGCTCGCCCACTTCGCACTCATTGCATCGCGTGGCGTTGCGTCGCGGTGTCGCCTTGGGAGTGTGACAGGCTGGGGAAGGAGCAGACGGCAGGGGCGGCGCCGTCAGGCAGGGATGGGTTGGCGTGAGGGCCTGTCTGGCGGCTGTGACAGGCCGGGTACCTGCCTGCCGGCCTCCGCCTGCGCCCCGACAGGCGGCCCGTTAATTGGAGAGGCGCGGAGGGAAATCACCGCGAATCTCCGCAGCTGAGAGCTCAGCGCACGACACACTCACACCCTTAATCAGGGGGAGCTCTGTGCCCAGCGCCTGTCACCCGCCTCCGACAAGCGGGGCCTGGCAGTGGGCCTTCGGGTTTGGACTTTGTATTTTATTTTCCCAGGAAAGGAAGGGCAGCGGAAAGCAGCATGTAATTGGGCTTTGGAAGGTTATCGCTTGTCAGAGGAGCTGTAAGCTGGGGCCCCAGGCCTTGAGGAGAAGGAGCCATTAGCATAAGTGTGTTCCACAGGGTGAGAAAGGGGCATTAACCCTTTCCCAGGGCTGTGGGCAGGGAGGGAGACAGCTCCTGGGATGGGGTGTGTGGGTGCAGCCTGGGGCCCTGGTTCCACACCCAGCGGTGCAACTCAGGACCCTGAAGATACTGCCACCTGACCCAGATGGAAGACTCTAGAAGAAAGCAGGAGTGATGAGAGAAAACAAGCATGCACCGAGGTCTGGGTTAAAAAGCGCCTTCCCCATTGCACCCCGGTTCTCTACCCCGCCCCTCCCCTCCCGCATGCACGCGCCCATGCGCGCAGACAGGATATTTTCAGAATCACAGTATGACGGGGCAAAGGGGATTGGGGTTCATTTATCACAGCTTTCTCCTGGGCAACAGGGCCAGAGAAGGGGAGGGGCTTGCTGAGGGTAACTCTTTAAGTTAAAAGCAGGGTTGACTGTACCTCAAATCTTAATCTTGGCCTTAGAGTGATGTTGGAGATTCTGAGGGTGCTTTTTAATTTCTTTCTTTCCCAGCCAATATCAGTTTGGTCCACAGATGTGACTAAAATCACATACTTAGAGATTTATTCATTTGGACTCAAGCTCAGTGCACAATTATACAGCAAATTCTCCTGGGAGGGTTTATATATTAAGCTCTGTCAGTAATCTCCCTTAGCAAGAATGATAGGGGAGATAAAGATATTGGATACCTGGGGGCTAGTGTGTGTGTGTGTGTGTGTGTGTGTGTGTGTGTGTGTATGTGCATGTCCATGTGTTTTGGGGGCAGTTTTGAGGAAGGAGAGACTGGTAAGAGGGAAATTGGGTCTGGGGGGCACATCACCCAGGGCCCAGCAGAGCTGAAGGGGGAATCTGATGCCTCTCCAACTAATTTCATCTACTTTGGACTTCTGGGCTGCCTGTCCCCCCACCGCACACCCTGTGGGCAGGTAAGGAGTCGCAGGCCATGTCCCCACTGAGGCAGCCCCGCCGGTCCTTGCAGCTGCCATTCTCCTGGAGTCTGTGTGACAGAATGGGACCTGTGGGGAAAGCAGCCACGTCAGCACCCAGCCCCGTTTTGCACTCCGGCAGCTAATTAAAGCCAGGAAGGTAATTTATTGCTGAGGGAGAATGTGCGGGAGGTTTGGCTTAGTTGAAATGGCCCCCAAAGAGTTATGGAAAGCTAAAGTGGGTTTTCAGAAGCAAAAGTTAATTGCTCTTCACTTAGCATTTCAGTGTCGTGTGGCTCTGAGTTACACACACGCTGAGTGGAAGCCTTTACCCAGACTTGGGGACTGAGGGAGCATGCTTGAGCCAGGAATTCCAGGTGGCTGGAGGTCCCCTGGCTGTGCATGAGAAGTGCCACCCCTCTCCCCACAAGGAAAACAGCTTTACCTGCTACACAGTCACAGCCCCAGGTAGGGGTGGGACTAGAAGGCATTTGTCTCTGCTGGAGAGAGTTATGGGAGAAACAGCACTGCCCTGGGGATCAGGAGACTGGGGGTGGGGTTGGGCAGGTTTCTCTTTTGGCCCTGACACTGTGACTTGACTGAGTTCCTTCCCCTCTCTAGGTCTCACTGTTTCCCTCTGTTTGATAATCACTAGGGCACATCTTCACTTTGGACATTCAATCATTTCCTTGATACTGTCAGTTCTTTCCCTGGTATCCTCATGGTGGCCATTCAATGTGATCCATCTGGCAGAAGGGAAGGCTGAGGTATGGGCTAGCCCAGCAGAGGATAATGGAGGATGTGGGAGTGACTTGACTTACAGCTAAAAACTGATAGATTTGTTGTCTGCACGTAGTAGTTTCTTGGGCCCTAAAGTGTCTTATAGACTTATGGGTAATGGCATTTGGGGAAGGGGGTTAAAAAAGCATGAATCAGGGTCACTTCAGCCAGAAGGGTGAAAGATGAGAAAGGTGCATAGTTGCCTTGCCTAGGGACTGTGTATCTAAAGGCAGCCCCCTGTCCTAAATACCGGTATGCCTAGTGTCAGGTGCTAAATATTTAAAATGACTTCTCCTGTTTAAGGAGGGGAGCCGAGAGGCTTCCACAGAGCCTCCCTAGCTACATTTTAGAGGAAAGGGTATTGGGCAATGGTGAAGAGGCAGGAAAGCTGCTCTTAGGTTTGTAGTCTGTGGTGGTTTGTGAGTAGCAATGAATTCCAGAGAGACAGTGGGGTCACATCGCAGGTGGGTGGCGAGTCCAGTAAAGTCAAAATTACTTCTGAAAGTTTATATTGCAGGAACTCAAAAGTGAGGCTTTTTTGTTTGTTTGTGTTTGTTTGTTTGTTTTTCTTGGTATTGTCTATTCTGTTGTCCTTTCTGGGGGAGTAAGTAGAGGATCTAGTTTGATGGGGGTGAGGAAATGGAGATGGTGAATGATGGCATAAAGAGAGGAATTATACTTTTTACAATCAGTATATTCTGCCTGTAGATACCAAACATGCATGTTTCACTGCTCACTCTGCTGCCCAACAGCAGGACCAACAAAGCCAGGCAGGAAGGTCTTAGGCCCAGGTGTCTGCATGCAACATGAGCCCCAGTGAGCATGTTTTGAAGAAATGAGTGAATAAAAGTTCTTTAGAAAAACTTTGCCTTTGCTTTCAGTCCATATCACGGACAATGGAATGTATTGATATATACATGGTTGAGTACATGTATGTACTTTGTGGACATGGTTGAGCACAGTGGTGCCTGTGGTTTAAGAACTGTATTGAAAATAATCAAGCTCCCTGGAGACAAGATGTGACACCCAGCAGTAAGGCTTTAGCACCTCACCCGCGTAACATTAGGTCTCAGGAAGAAAGCATAGCTGTGTTAATCTGAGAGCACTGGAAATGAGATTGAATTCCCTTTGCACAAGCCAACTACACAGCGATTTGCAGTGAATCCAAACATTATTGAGCATTCTTTTTAAAGCTCCTCTCTCTTTTATTTGAAAATACTTCTGAGTCCAGGAGTGTTGGGTCAATTGGTCCCCAGTTCCCTTGAGGAGGAACCGGACAGACAGCTCAAAGTGAGATCAGAATCCCACTGAAACTTGCAATGGACTGAACACAAGCCAGGGACGATACTTAGGTCATGTTCTAATCTGCAAACCTACACTGCCCGGGGAGTTGTTGTTTAGCTAAGGGCCAAATCACCACACTGGGAAGGGCCCGAATACGTGGAGATGAAGTGGCCTTGAGTTTGGTTTTTAGACCAGAGGACTGCATTTTAGGAAAGTGCCAAGTGATGACGAAACACCAGGCATCACCACTATCAAGCTGAATTTTTGTGTGGGAGCAACATTTGCAAAATGCAGATATCTTTCACTCTGCTGGGTTGGGGAATGGAAGGATTCTCCTAAATGATTGGTTTCAAAAACTGTGCTTCTGGTTGAAACTGGAAGCTGGTGTGGCCAGTGTCTCTCTCACTCCATGACAGGCTGAGACACATTGGATTTACCAGTAAGGGATGTGGGGAATAGAATAAAGCGGCAGCATCCTCACTGGCAGGAAGGTGGGTGGTCGTGTCCACACATGGATGAGTTAGAAAGGACTGGTTTCTGTGATAATGAAGCTGGAGAGAGCATGGCCTCATTTACTTCTGGAAGCAAATTCTAACACCTTGTTGGGATGGGGTGGGAGTGGAAGTGAGAAGCATTATTTAAATGAAGGGAATAGGAAAGAGGGAAGAACAGAGCTACTGATCTTTGTACACTGTTAGGTAGAAAAAGCCTTGCATAGGACCAGGGAAACACTAAATTAGCAAGGCTAAGAGCCTTTCAGAAGGAGGGGGTTTAGTCTCCTACAACATGGAGACTCTGGTTCAACCATTCTAAATGATGCGTGACTCTTCTGTCCTTGAAGTCTTCTAGGGAAAGAGCTGTAGAATCACGTCTTTATAGACTATGTCCAGACTTAAAAGATTTTAAAACTTTATTCTACAGATGACTAAATGGAATCTCTTAGCCAGAGAGTGGACCAGTCAGGAGGGAACCCAATTCAGAATCATTCTTCTTAAACATTTTCACTCAGGTAAAGGCAGAGAGGGTTGAATAAGAGGCCCCTGGAATGTCCTGGCCTAAAACATCTCAGAGCCAGTGTTAAATATTTAGTGTTTAATGTTAAAATTAACCCACATTTTGTATGTTCTATCATAACTCACCTGTGTTTTAATATAAAAACACAATGTTTTAAATTACCACTAGGAAAAACCCAGAGGTCCATGCACATTTTTAAACTTTCAGTGAAAGGCAGAAACACTTTTTCACTAGATCCACTGTTTCGGAGCTCTGGATTAGAAAGGCAGGAGGGGGCTTATCACTGTCAGTGAACAGATCTTTTTTTGTTTTCTGTGAATCGATAGAAATGGTATCAGTTTTCCACTAATTTTTGAGCTGAATCAGGGTGTTAATGAAGGAGAGATGTCCTAAAAACTCTCTCTTTCTTGCTGTGACTAGCAGAAGATGGCACATTCAGGATGCGCTGGAGCCCCAGTAGGGCTCTTCAGGTTTGCCTGTCACGGTTCGGCCTCCTCTATGCACAGTAACCTGCTCTGTGTACGTACACCTGGGAGCGCGGGCACCCCAATATGAACAGGCCAGTGTTACTCCATGCGGCCTCCTTGTCCAGCCCTGTTCAGTGGCAATACCACCTCTTAAGGAAAATAATGATGACGGATTTTATTCTACAACCAGTCAGTCCTTGATTGACCTTGCTGTCTACTTCTCCATGCTGTTTCTGGAGAGAGATTTCCTAGAACCCAGACTTCAGATGCTTCGGCAAGTTCCAAGATGCTCCCAGCATTTGTCTTTTTGTCTTCTTTGAGATCCATGGTTAGGGGGCTTTGAACATTTCAGCCTTGAAGTGGCATTAGAGTATTCATTTTTCCACTACCATTTCATTGACATGGCTGAAGAATGGGATGGTGGGGATCCATTTGCTGCTTGGGTCTGCAATGGGGTTCTCCTCTCCCTTTGTCCGGTTCCTCATTGCTACAAATTCTTTGGGGTTTTGTTTCCACTTAAGATGTCTCTTCCTAACTCCCAGTCTGAAATTTTAACATCTCCACCTCCTCTTCCCCAAAGAGGGTATTCTGAATGAATAGGGATCAGACCCACACTACAATAAGAACATTCTGTTGCTAATGCAGTGGGTACTCCAGGTCCATTCTGTGTTATGTTCCCATCTTTGGGTGGTTTTTCCTTTGACTTTAGCTAACTCTAAGAAAGCACCAGCCCATTATTGCACCATTATTAATGACTATAAATGCAAGCCATACAACTGCTGCTGATGGGGTTGGAGGATGAGGGAAGAAGGAAGGAAATCAAAGGCAGATGCTTCACCATTGCCAGCCCCTTTAGTAAATGGAAATAGCTGGTAATGGGTCTAGAAATTCAGGTCAGTTGTATCTCCAAAACCCAGGGTTTCAGTGCACAGCATGGATGGCTTCTTTTCCTTCCCCTACCTCTCTCTTTTTTATAGAGAACTTGTTGCACCGAATGGCAAAGAGCCTACAAATAACTGAACTGTACTTTGGAGATGGATCTGATGAGCCTTTTAATAGAAGAAGATCATTATTATTTCCCAAGAGTTCACATTTACATAATATTTTTATTAGCAGCCTCTCTTCTAAATAAAGTTCAGTGGATTGATTTTGGTTGGGTTTTCTCATTTTAAATATTCCCTTAAATTATGACCATGGATATAGTCCCATCATCACCAAGTTATTATTATCAGCATCAGCAGCTCCATTATTATATTTATGTTACACTTAGAAAGCTCTCAAAACATTTCAGGTACACTGCTTCATTTGTCCTCATAGCGTCCTTGTCAGGAAGGGAGGGGACCCCATTAGACCTGAGCGCCGGATATAGACCTCTCTTCTCTGTGCCTCTGTGAGGAAAACCCCACTTTGGGGTGTGGTCATGAGGAAGCCCTCTGTCCCCCTTTTCTCTCTGTTCCTCTTCCTGGACCCAGAGCAGAGGCATATCGCTCCAGGTTGCCACCCAGAGGCTGCATACTCGGAGGACTTGGTTCAGGATGGGAAGAGGGTATACACCTTGGGGGCTGTGGAGCGGGGACAGGACCCTTAGGAATGGCCATGGCTACCTGACCCTGACTTCCTCTGTTGCCTTGTTGTGACCCTCATTTGGTATGTGGGACAATGTCTACCAGAGAACCCCAGGAACCCCAAACCCACCATGGAACTGTAGAAAGATTGGCATGGGAACTAGGAGATCTGAGTTTAAAACCTGTTTCGGTCATTGGTTAACTTTGCTTTTTGGGCCAATCCTTAACATTTCTGAGGCTTCGTTTTCTCATTTATATAAAAAAAGGGCTATTAATGCCTCCTTTCTGGATTTTTGTGAGAATTCAATATAGCTTACATAGATGTGCCTAACATGATGGATGGGCTGTAGGTGGACAATATATGTTGGTTCCATTTCTTCATTTAATTTTCTCTCCAAGAAAACCTAAACTGCCTGCCCAGTATGATTTTGAGAACTAAAAGGGAAAATAGAGAACTACATTTGGGTGGGTTTATCATTTTAATCAGAGTCTTGTTAGAAATCATGCATTTTCTTATCTCTGTTGAGTAAAAGCTAGTAATCAGTAATTAGTGTAATTTGAAACTTGTGTTAGATGTAATGCTGGACTGAAGAACAGGAAGCCTGGGCCTCAGCCCCCGCACGAAGCAGATGGAGGCCCTTGAGCTAATCACTTGGCATGTCTGGGTCTCAGTTTCCTGATCTACAAAATGAAGAGCTTGGAATATATGATCATGTAGACACTTAGGAGCTTCACGAGTCTGTAATTATATAAGAAGTGATTTTTAGGCAAGAAGCCAAATGATGTGTGGGGGCTTTGTTTCCTTCCATTTCCTGGGTCACGTGTGTCGTGGGAAGCCCCACTGCGTGGCCCTGGCATCATTACCAAGGAGCTCCCCCAGCTCCCAGCTGGTTTGGGGGCAGTACTCACGTTGTGGACACGTCGCCCAGGAGGACACAAACAACTTTGGAGGGTTAGCATGCAAACCCAGGCTCTGGAGTGGCTGCTGATGTCACAAACATAACACCGATTTGTTGGTAAACTCCAGACTCTGTCCTCCCTCCTTCTCCCGCAACCTGCTCAATTGTTTTCTTTGGAAAGCAGAGGAGTGGTGGGCCCGGACTGATGGCAGCTGATGTAGCTGTGCACAAAAGCCCAGCTGCTCTGATTCCTCAGGGCTTGCGAGGCTGCTGATGGGGCTGGACACATGGGCCCCTCTGCCTGCTCTGCTGACCACATCTCCAGGCAAGCGCTGTCTTCAGGAAGTGTGTCCTTCACTGCTCTGCTAATCCCTGCTGGTTGTGCTTCATGGCAGAGCCTAAACACTCCACAGGGTGGTAAGAGCCTTCCCAGAAACCAAATTGCCTTGAGCATACTCTCAGCCAGGGGCCACCAAACTCTAGTGTTCCTTCTGTGCTGTCTGAAGAAGCAGAGGGAGAGTCTTGGAGGATGAATGGTTAGGGCACCTTCTCACTTCCCTGCACACAAATGCATAAGCAAGAGAGTAAAACACAAAGAAGACTTCCTCTTGTTTAATTCACCACTTAGCTTATTTCTTACTTAGTTTTATAAAACAAAACAAAGCCTTTCAGTTTAATTCAATCGAGTACAGATGCTCCTCAATTTATGATGGGGTTACATGCCAACAAACCCATCATAAGTTGAAAATATTGTAAGTTGAAAATGCATTCAATGCACCTAACCTATTGAACATCATAGCTCAGCCTAGCCCGTTTTTACTGAATGGATATCACTTTTGCACCATCTTAAAGTAAAAGTACCTTAAGTCGAACCACCATAAGTCAGAGGTATCTGTACTTACAAGGGCAGCTCACTATCCTGGGAGATGTGAAGTTATAACCATGAATATGATTCTGTCCCTACTCTCCAGGAGCTCACAGGCCAGGGCACAGGGGTAGACAAGCACACGATTAAATAGAATAACAAAGCAGACCGTCAGAAGTGCTTTTAGTAAATCACTAGATACTATGGGAGAATAATTCCAACTGGGAATGTGAGATTTTTGTCAAGTCTTTTGTTACAGGTAGGTCTTGGTTGGGACCTTAAATGATTGTTTCATAGGCTTGCAGGAGGGGGAGGGGTGGAGCATTTAGAATAGAAGAAATAGTTCAAGGGAAGGCAGAGTGGTGAGAAAGCAATGCCAAGAGCAGTTCCTTTATCACATTGCACTCTGTCCTCGAGGTCACACACACAGGGAGAAATGACAAAAACCAGCTTCCCGAATTCCGGGGTGGGAGAAAGGAAGGGCTGCCTGGTGTATCCTTTCCACAGGGTCCAACATCTCTTGGAATTTTCTGGTCTTAGTTCAGACTGTTTCCTACTTTATCGACCAGGCACACACAGATTCCTGAACACCCCTTCAATGTAGTTAGAAAAATAGCAAGAATGAAAAACATGCTTTCAACTGAAGCATGAATGGAAACTTTACATGCAAATATCACTTTTTAATCAATTTGAATACCCTTCCTCCTTTGGCTGTAAAACACTTGGAAGCAGAGCTGGAAGAAAGTGACATCATGTGACTTTCCCACACTGTGTCTATGCCAGACATCAATCACTAACTGAACCTGGTTCACCTGCTCCCCGAGCTGGGTTCTCTTCACAGTGCACTGGTGTTCCAGGCAGCCCCTGCCAGTCATATTACACCCGATGAATCCTATATGCCACTTTCTGTTTTAAAGTCTTAAAACTTTACTGTTACCTTAAATACTAAGTGCATTTTTATGAAACCCAAAGAATGCCTGAAAGTGGGGAGAAATTTTATAACATGTAGTATAGTGAGAATCTCAAAATACAAATGGAAGCTGCTGATTGGGGTTATGAGGCCAAGACAAAGACCTTCTCATTCTTTTTTTCCCAATCTCCCAGTGATTTTTTGGTGTAAATTTTAGGTTCAAAGAGATAGAAAGTATGTGGGAAAATATAACAAAATATGTACAGAAAAATAATCATTGGCTTAGATCAATGGCTCTCAACATGGATATACCTCTGAATCTCTGGTTTGTTTGTAATGCAGATTTCTAGGCCTCACTTTATAGACTAAATCAGAATTTCCAATCGTGGGGCCTGGAAATCAGTATGTCTACTGAACACCCTATGTACCTCTTTTGTGGTATATCCAAGACCAGCCCACACACCTATGTCTGGGAGCCAGAGACATAAATGATAGAAATGTTTTTGCCTTGTCTATGTTTTTGGATGGTTGCTAAAAAATACCATGTTCATTTCTCATGGCAGAGCTACCTTATATTCTATGGTATGCCAGGTGCTGAAAAACTGTGGTCATATGGAAAACAGAGATGAAGTCTTGATTTTCAAAGATCATTGGAATGAGCATGTTTTGTGGGGACCAATCTTTAGGATGTTTTTGAATCTTTATGCATCCATATTATCATTAGGGCTTGGTTTTAAGAGAAATTGAGGGAGAAGAAAGCAGTTTATGTGACTATGAAATTTCAGACTGTCCTGAAATTTCTGGTTATGTGATCAAAGTTTGAATCTACTTGAGATTCTGAATGTTATAGTCAAAATAGTAAGTATCATATATCGTGCATCTATTCTACTACATATAAACGATCTAATATAGTCCGTAAAGCAATCCTGTGAAGAAGTTATTATTGTCTCCAGAAGAGAAAACCAAGGCTCAGAAAAGTTACTTGACTTGCTTTGAGTAACACAGGATATGGATGTGTTTCTTGAACTGAAGGCTGTCTTGACTCCAAATCTTTGATTCTTATTTATTGTATTCCAACTGTTGTTTCCAAGAAACATTCTGTTCTGTGATAGTGCTGGAACCCAAACCAAGAGCCATTATTACTGTTCAAATCTCAAGTCAGAACTGGAAACGGCTTTTACTAAACACAGTCATAGTGTCCTCTTCTACTCTGGTATTCCCACTGGTTTGGTCAAACTTTATCAACCTTCATACTAGGTCTTTAATTTGTCTACATTTGTATGAATAACATTTGTTAGACTGTATTAGGGTTGTTCTTATGCCCCAAATTCATATTTTTGAAAAGCTAAAAGGCTATTCTTTACTGTTGTTATTTTAAATAAAGAACCACCCATGTAACTTTCCATGGGACACCCTGGATGGTCTCCCTGCAGAGTGTTTTATGTGATGTGCACATGTAAAGGACATGCCTAATGCCCACTAGACTGATTGATCATTCAGCGTATGGAAGAGCACTGATCAGTGGTCAAGAGGTTTGGTTTCCAGCTAGCGCTGTTATCTCAGACAAGTCATTTTACTACTCTGGTCCCCTGTTTCCATGCAAATCTGTTGGACTAAAAGCTGTAAGGTTCTCTTCTTGATTTAAAATGTCTCAATTCTTGAAAAAAACATCAGCCATGGAGCTGGCAAAGGGACTGATGGGGCTTGTCAGTGACATCATCATCAATGTCCTCACCAGTATGGGATGGGCAGAGGGAGGACAACCTTGGAGGCCAGATTCCCAAGGCTTCTCCCCTCCCCCCACCTCTTTGGCTTACCTCCTTCCTGGGCCTGAGGTAGTCAGACTCTTCTCTCCTCAGGAGACAGTCATTGTGGGTTCTAGTGCCACCTTATTTGACATTTCCTATTGGGGAAAATGTAAATCCCAAATCTGTAAGTAAAAATTTAAGGAACCCCCTTAATGCGTAGCTTATTGCTCTGGGAAATGCTGATCACCCATTCACACCACACACCTCCATTGGGCTAGAACTGCCCAGGCCGCTTGGGTGACAGCATGCCTATGTGCTTCCTAGGGATTTGAAGGTGAAGGAGCATCTAGTACAATTCCTTTATTTCCCAGAGGACAGAAAAGGCCCCAAGATGGAAAGGGTTACCCAACCAGTTAGTGAAGGAGCTGGTAGCATGTGTTCAAATTTATACTCTGAATATAATAATGAAACTGATCCCATAGCACTGTTGCAAAGGCATTTAAATGAGCTGGCATATACTAAGCACCTTAGCATAGACCTTGGCATATAGAACCGTGTGATACAGGTTGTTCTCTCCTTTCCTAGAACTCAAATCTGCTGCTTACCACACTCATGTTCTCACTGAAGCCCTGTAAGTTAGGTGGGGCAGACTTCATTATTCCTCTACTCCCCAGCACACCAACGGTTGCCAAAGTAAGCTGAGCTCTTCAAGTTTAGTCATTGTGCTAGTGGTGAAATCTGACTTGGCCCGTGTTATGTAATCACAGAATGTTTGGGCTTGCTTGCCCCCTAGAACCCATACCTCCTGACTCTTAATCCAGTGCTCTTTCCATTATATCATGCTGATGGATGCGTGGGTGGGGACAAGCTACTTTGACATGCTATGAATACCATCATGGTGACAGATGCATAAGAACACATGGGACCACAAACCCAGTATATCTTACATCTCCCAGTGTGATGTTATTGTCAAGCATTTATCAAGGCTACTATGTGCCAGAAGCTCTGCTTACTGCTGAGATAAATATAAAAACGAATAGGATGCAGACCCTGCCCTCAAGGAGCACTTCATTTGATAATAGAGACAGACTTAGGCATAAATAATTCAAATGTAAAACAGATGATAATCTATGGCTATTCTACTCTATATATACCGAAAGGAAGTACAGGGATTGGGGCCTCATTGCTGTTATAGTGAGAAGGGATGGGCTAGGATAGGGCCACCTCAAATGTCTCCATTCAGCTGAGTGCACAGGGCAATGGGTAAAGGGACTCCACCATAGGGCCATGCTGTGTCAGAGGGAAGGACCTTCAGGACCCATGAGGGACTCCAGCCTCATGAGCTTCTTGGCGCTGACCACTGAGTGACCACAGTTAGGTGAGTGGCTTGTCTCTGGGTCCCATGTCTCTGTTTCTTTAGCAGTTTTGCAAAATGAGAGAGCATCCCCTTTCTCGCTGTGAGCTTGGGGGGGACTGGAGTGGCCATTTGGTTTAGACCTCTGCTTCCAGAAAAGACTGCGCTCAACCATGCAGATAGATAAGAATCTTCACTTGACACAGAGAACAAGAAAACACCATTCTCATTCTCTCTTCTCTCTGTTTTGGCGGGAGGGGGGTGATTGCCAGGGACCATGTAGGGGGCAGGGACAGTGAGGGGACTGGTAGGTCAGTGCTTGACAAGGGGAGCTGGGTCACTCAGGGAAAATATGGCCTTGCTCTTCATTGGCAGATTCCCAGAGAAGCTCTAACTGTTCCCCACCTGTCCTGTGCTCCCCCGCCCCAGTGCCGCTGTCCCTGCATGCATGGAGCAGGGAGGCGATGATGAATTTCCCCCGAACGGCATTACAGACAGTCATAAATAATGCTTTGCTCTTTGGTGACGGCACTTTCCATTAGAGCTGCCTGCGCTGGGCTGTTGCTACCCCCAGTCTTCTGCCGGGGACTTGCAGTAAAATTTATCAGCGAGCTTTCTGCACCTCATAAATCATCCCCTCTGGGAGCCATCTGGCAGATAAGGCCACAAGAACCCACATGCTCTGCAGAGGCGGAGTCGGAGAAAGAGCGCTGGCTGGGGCCCCCGGCCCAGTGGAGGGGGACTTTCTCCCCCCACAGACCCAGCCTGTCACACTCTTTCTGGTTTTTCTCACCAGACCCAGGATGGGGGCCCTGGATATGGTGGCTATTCCATCTCACAGAATGGTTTGGCTTCCCACTCTGGAGACAGGCCTGAATACATATCCTCCTAGGGCTCTCCACCCACCAGGTGTCAGAAGGTTCAGACACCTAGCAAGAGCAGGGGTGCCCCAGGGCAAGGCAGATGCTATGATGGGCATGACTATTACTGAATTGAATCCTCTTTGTCTTTTTCTAGTCATTTGCGTATTGGCCAACATGGAAATAATCTCATGATGATAGGAAACTTCCTGCCTGGATGAAAGACACTTCCTTGCATTTCAGGGTCAAACGTTACGCGGATATCCCCACTTTCTCTGAGCAACAACTACTGTGATATTAGAGTTTTTTTTCAATATGGATTGCTTTCCATCAATATACATTAAGGGAGGTTCTGATGCCTGCTGGACCGTGAGGTGGAGATGCATAGATGGATGGTCTCAGTTATTTCCTTAAGGCGCTTACAGTCTGGTTGGAGAGACTGTTCTAAAACTGGTCTCAGGCATGGTGGTGGCAATGCCCACTCTCATGCAAGCACCGTGGTGAGGAACGCCGGAGTGTTTGCTTTCTGGTTTTGCAGTCCCACTGCCTTGCACAGTGCCTGGCACACCTAAGCACTCAGTCAGCACCTGTGTGTTTAATGTACTGAATGCAATGTGACAGTGAGCAAAGTACCTGGCACAGCCACCCATACAAAGTAGAACGTGAGAATAAAATAATAAAGCGCAGTGTGGAAGCAGCTTTATCATTCCCAGCCCCCAGCAGAGCGTGGACCCTGTTCCGGAGGAGCAATATCCTGCTCTGGGTGTGATGTAACCTGTGTTCTTGTCTCAGCCCAGCAGCTGGCTGCCTCAGCTTGATCAAGGGGTGCTCTGAGACTCAGTGTTCTCATTTATAAAATAACAGGGGAAAACAAGGCAATTCTTTGGGGTAATTTTTAATATTGTTGTCACTAGACTATTTTCTAATTTTTCCTTTGCTGACTCCTGCTTTTTCGAAAGTCAGGAAGCTGAATGGGTAAAACCAGTCAGAATTCCTCTCTTTTCCTGCCCCATTTGGCCACCTCCCAGCCCAGGTAAGCTTGTTTAAGGTCTGGATGTGGGGAACCCAGGCAGCCTGCACCTGAGCCCCCTCTAGTCTTCCAGGAACTCATTCTGCAGGAGTGCACCGACCATGCCGCTTCTGATTGCTGTGGACATATCCCGGGAAAACATTACGTGGAGTGTCCTGAAGATGCTTAGCTTAGCTATGCATTTAATTTGGTGGTAATTGAAATTTGCCAACAAAGATTTGCATGAAATCTGTGATTTCATTTTCCAATTAAAATTGCTTTCTTCCTGTGGATGGGGAGTGCTTGGCTCTTTTCCTCCTCACAGCACTTTGCAAACACCAACCCTCCCCTCTTTGGGGAACTGGAGTGAGGGGCATAGTGTGAGCAGAGAGGCAAAGGCTGAGTACTAGAGGTCCCTCGGGATGACAGGACGACACAGGAGAGGCAGGTGCTGCAGGTGGGGCTGGTGAGAGGCAAGGTGAGGGTGGGTCTCCTTCTTCCCAGTGAGCTTGGCAAAGAAGCTCCAGCAGAGGACTTCTGGGTCACGGCTTCTATGGGCAGACAGGGGCCAAGGCACGAGGGGGTGTAGCCGGAGTTGGGAAGAGCCAAGATCCTTCATGGTCAAGGTGAGCAAGCAGTACGAAGCAGGGAATGAGACAATAGGTTCAGGTACCAGGGAGCTGGAGGGTGATTGATCTGAAAGAGATCTTCTCTCGGGGTCAGTGTGGCCTTTGATAAAAGCAAGACGTGGCATCACTCACTGGAGGAGAGAACTGAGAGGAAGGTGTGTTCAAAGGACAGAAGGAGGGGTGAGGGGAAGACCAGAGCAGCCCTATGGGTATGTGGAGCCTGCAGGATGTGGGTTCTGATGAGCTGGCTCCTGGCTATGCGTTTTTTCTTTGCTGGCTCTGTGGCCGTGGGCCAGTATTATTGAAAGCTGCTCTGAGCCCCAGTTTTGTCAGCTATCCAATGGGCAAAAGCACGATACCTACGTGAGTGGGGGCTGGGAGAGGCAGCCTGGTGGTCTGAGTGTCGTGGCCGGAGCAGGGGCTTCATTTTCCTATGTACAGTGCCCAGGACACAGCCAGAGTTCAGTAGTCTGGAAAACTGGTCAAATGAGGTAATGTGAGTGGAAGAGTATTTTTTAAATTCTAACAACCCATTCTGGATGCTCTTACAGCCTTACTACTTGTGAATGTGATTAGGTGTTTGGCTCCAGGCTGAACTGGTTCTTGGCTGAGCCCTGGGTTGGAAGGGTTGAGGCAGAGTTCCTAATTCCAGTGTTCTTGACTTGGTGCTTCTCTGGGAGCCTGGAACTCTGGTGGCAACTTGCTGCTTGAGACCCAGGTTCCCGTAAGTGCCCCAGCTGGGGGATGCTTTATGGGCCTGCATGGGCCAGTCCTCTCTGTGGTTGGCAGAAGACTCACCCTCTGGTCTGCATCAGGCCGGCACTTCACTGTGGTTGCATGGGCACTGGGAGGGTTTGCCACAGAGAGAGCCTGGAGGATGCTCATGAGAGGCTGGAGCTGGGATTAAGAACCATCTTAAGAATTAGTGATTTCAGCTGTAGCTGGAGGTCACACAGCTTTGGGCAGAGCAGGGGTCCCTCTCTTCACCACAACAAGTCTTTTTTTTTTTTTTCGGTCTGGTTTCTTTCAAGTAGAGATAATCTCTTCTACCTGGCTAGACAGCTGAACTGTTTTCATTTTTAAAAAAAATTTAGTAATAAATCTGCCAACCCTGCAGTGCTCGAGCGGAGGGCTTTGCTTGCTGCATCTATACAGAGGTCTTGTATAAATGGTGTAAAATGAAAGAAAAAAATGCATATTTCACACTTTGTCTGTCTGCTCTGGGTTATGGCGGTTCTTGACTCATCCCCATTACAAACAGCCGACATTCCCACAGAGTTCAAGTACCTTCTGCTGGCCTGGAAGAACCACATCTCTGTCTTCTTCTCCCACTGTGTCTCCCTCTGGAACACACAGATTTTGCCTGAGAGGAAGCAGGGCTGTTTGTAAGTACACCGTGCCAGTTCAGTGTTTTCCAGGAGGGAGGGAGCATGGAAGACCCAGTGCAGACACATCAGTGTTAGACACACACAGGCTGCAGAGAAGCACACACCCTTTTCCATACACAGCCCTGTGTCTAGTCCTGCATCTACTCATTCTCCCTAGATGTAAACTTATGTAGATTATAGGAATATGGGTTTCCCTTCTATTGAAGGCTGCCTTGTGTTCATTACAGGTAAATTTCAACTGTGACCACATCTCTAACGTTATCTTAGTAAGTTTTCCACAGAAACACACAATCTTTCCAGCCTTACCTGCTTCTATTTCCCTATACAAATCTGCACATTAGTCAGAATGGTCACTACAGACTTTCCAAACATGCCCTGTGTGTTCCCACCTCCTGGTCTTCACCTCACACAGTTCTTCTGCCTTGATTCTGCTTCTCTCTCTAAGAACAGCTCAGCCCTGTCTACCTTCAAAGCCCCCACCCTCTTCCGTGCAGCCTTCTTGGGTCACTTTAGCTTATTGTGTTCTCTTTTCACTTGGGTCTCAATCAGCCATCACCACCTATCACTCTGTCCCTTGGATACCAATTATACACTGCTCTTGGGGCTTTTTCTTTTCCTTTGGTCATTTTCTTATTTAACCATCATTTTAAAAATTTAATGCTTCTATTGCCCTATAGACTATAATGTCTTACATATATTTCTCTCCTTTCCAGTACCAAACCCATAGTAACTACTTAGTGAATGTCTGTCAGAGAAATGAGTGAATGAAAATTCCCACACGGGGTGTGAGCATGGCTCTGGTGTTGTGGCTTTATCCTTCTTGATTGGAGTAGGAAGCAAGGCAGTTCACACCTCCAAGGCAGGGGAGAGTCCTGACTTGCAGGGATGCTGTCCATCAGATATTTCCTCTTGTCTGGACAATGCTGGAGGTCAGGGAGCTGCTGAATGTCAGAAACAGCTCCAGGGCTCTCTGTATAGACCCTGTCTGGGGCCACATAAACTGCTGAGATTTTTATGGTGGTGAGAAACACTCCTCACTGTGTGTCCCTCCCTCTATACCTTCCCCTCTCCTCTTTATAGCCTTGTGTGCTCCCCATAGGCAGCCTGTATTTAATTCAGAGCAGGGAATTACTAATTCAATTTGCTTTTAAATGTGTTGAGCGCCGCCACCGGCCTGCCAGCTTGCTATGTCTTTGCTTGGTCTCCCACCTCAAAGCCACTTTACGAATTGGTTTGATCTGTGGTTGTGGTTTGTAGCTGTCACTGATTTCTTTGTTTGTTGTTGCTGCTGCTGCTACTGTTTCCTTGCAGCTCGATATTTAGCTGAGTGTTTGGGTAGTAAATATGGTTTACACCAACTCTGTTGGAAATAATAGCATGTACGTGCTGAAGTTATTTCCAAAACCTGTGATATGTGTATATGAATAGATCCACGGCAGGGCCCCTTGACTGGGGGGAACAGATTCAATAAAACCTTCGCAATGGAGTATAAACAGGTGTCTGAGACTAGGGCTAGGCCAGGCAGCTCTGAACAAAACTTCCTCCTACCCCGCTGTTGGCTCTGAACTGAAGCTCTACCATAAATACCTCATTTGGCATTGGGGGATGTAGGAGATATTTTTGTGATCATATATATCTGCTAAATGTTCATTTACGTTCTTTTGTGCTTCTCACCCTGAACTTCTCACTTTGCTATTCACTCACCCTCAATGGCTTTAAACCTTAATTGCCCTGGATCCTGGTAGGAAAGAGAAATGTGCCAAGAAATTATGGGATCAGCCTATAAAACTGGCGACCCTTTCTTCTTCCAAATGGCTGCTAGACTGGGGATCTTTGGCGTACGGGGCAGATCTAACCATCCTGAACCATCCCCCTTATGCTCTGTCTTGGGGTTCTACCAGTCTTAACTGAGAGCAGGAAACAGAGAGTCTGGAACTCTCAGAGGGGAAACCTGGGCTGCTCTTAAAAGATGTGACTTTACTTTCCAAATTTGGGTGGTATGGATTTCTTTGATGCCACATGGGTCCAACCCCATGTCTGTGCTCATCCCTGGATCTTTGAGGGCACCAGTCTTCGCATCCAGCATGTCCAGAAGTGGAGGCTGCACATGCACCCTAGGTGAGGATCTTGATGGCTGAGAGGTCAGGAGTGATTTCAAAGACATCTTGGCTCTCTGTGCTGAAGGCTGTGTGACAAAGGCATAGGAAGGGTGCTTTTATTGTTCTCCAACTTGTAAATGCCAAGCAGAAATCTTGTTGCAGTTCCTAAATGCCACATTTCGGCGTGTTTATTGTTTCCCCCCCTAATGGGGAAAGATGGTGAATGGACTAATAATTCAGGAGCCGAGAACATGTTTATTTGATTTTTAGAGCTTTAGCAAATACAGTGTGTACAAAACTCGGTGCCAACAGCATGCATAATTCCTCCAGGAATGGGGCTGATAGAAACACAAAGCTTGCATGCTTCAAAACTGTAACCAATATTTACACATCTGAGTGACTAATTCTCTGCTCTGAGCAGGAGAACAATAGGCATAATAGTCAGGTACATTAATGCAGAGCATGCTCATCTGGTGACTTGGATATTTGACACATAAACAAAGTTGGGGGGGGGAATCTAGGGGGGGGAAAGTAGAGGCTTTTTATCTACCTGTGTAACCTTACACCAAACAGCAGGTTACAAACATACTCGGAAAATGCTGACCCAACGCCGTTCTTGTACCTCACATGCGGGATTGACACGTGATTTGCAGCGCTGCGGGAGTTCTGTAGCTGACCTCATTAGCGGCGCGTTTCCTGGCTTGTTAGCATCATATTTGTATAATTTACAGCACCTTCATTTTTATGGAATGTGTTTCTTGTAGAGTGTAATGGCAGCAATATATTTAACCTATCGTATTTAGGAATGCTTTTGCTGGAGGCAGCCTGCAGATATAAAGGGGACATTTTCTCCTCTCCTGCCTGGGCCTTTTTTTTTTTTTTCCTTCTCATTTTGGCTTGCTGGACTGCCACATATGAGTGTGTGTGTTTGCATGTGTGTGTGTTTATGCCTGTATAAACATACATGTACAAATGCCTTGAAGACAAAGAGGGGGCCCTGGAGGTGTTTCTCTTTCTTCCATGGATTATCTTTGCTCCTCCTCTCCAAAGGGTGTCTGTGGACTGGGTGGGCCTGAAGAAGCTAGATGCCTTGCTTTGAGAGGATGAATTTGCTAAATGAAATAGGAAACCTGGGAAGAGTAGCTATCTGGGAATGAGTTTTTTAGAATGTGGGTTGACAAGGGTCATGGGAAGATGCTAATAAGGAAGGTGAGTTTTTAAGTCTCCATGGAAAAAATAAAGCATATGGGCAGAGATTTGTACATTCATCTTCTTCCTGACCCATGTAAAAAAGGTAGAAATGATTAGGACCAAATGTTTGAAAGGGGGTCATGTCTTCATCTGGAGGTCTCTAAGGGGACCCTGGAACCAGGACCCAAGAGATCTGATCCGAGGGTCAGCCTGCTACTAACCTGCTGCATGACCCCAGGCAAATTGCTTTTCCATGTTAGGTCACAATCTCCTCATCTACAAAATGAAGGAATCGGATATTTCTAAGCTCCCAGTCCCTTGTCTATTCTCCTGAAGGCAGATAAAGGCAGAAGGCTGGGGATCTCATCAACCAACTCGTCTGAGCTGTGTTCTTGAGGGTTACTTGCAGTGACCCAGAAAAGAGAAACACAGCTCTCCAGGAACTGTCAGTGTGTCTTAGTCACATCTTCTGACAGGGGGCAAAGAGGGTGAATAGACTAATAATTCAGAAACCAAGGACATGGTAGGGTGAGTTTTAGAGCCTGAGTAAAAACTGGCGCCAGAGCGTGTTTAGCTGCATACTTCTTTCCCATAACTACTTCTTAGCCTCAAAAGAAACTCACCCCAGGGGTAAGATAAATAGCCAGGCCCTGGACTTTGTCAGTCTGCGATAGAATGATAAAACATTTAGTAAATATATTAAAATGTTCTGAGGCACAGAGACAAAGGTTATCCAACTGGCTAGTCAGGTTAGAGATCTTTGTAGCTCCCCTGCCCTCCCCCTCCCTCTCAGCTTTCAAAGTTTCAGAAAATTTTCAGCTACTGTTGTCTTCCCCAATGGCTAAACTTCTTCTCATTGATTCGAGAGGCTTTGGGTTCTTGATTTTACTTAATAGATACTGGAATGGCTAAATCTATGATCATGATTCAAAATGCTAACTGCATTTATAGCCAAAGTTTGCAGGTAAGTTTCTATTCACATTTTAAATGCACCAGGGTTACTGGCTCTTTGAAGGCACCCAGTTGTGAGTCCTTTGGTAAAGAAAACTTAATTGTTTTATAAAGCCTAGTTTTAACTTAACTGAATCCTGAAATATTTATTGAGTACCCACTAAGTTCTGGGGACTCCAGTGAAAACTGTATACAATTCCTGCCTTCAAGGGGTTATTTATTCTAACTTTCAAATTGGGATTTGCATGTGTTTTGTATACACATATTAGTACATTTAAAATGTAGACAGTTTCAGCCTCCAGTATCCACTAATTAGGTTGGCTTCCAAACTCTACAAAAATTAGATCATTATTATAAATACTTATTAAAAAACTCTTATTAGTTGCACTTGACTGCTTTGGTAACTGGCTTGTCTAATGTGATGATAGAAAGGGGTTGTGAACCTGGACTCAGATTAGTGGAACAGATGTGCGGTTGCATAAATTCTTTTTCTTCTATTAAAATGGAAACCATATATATATTTTTGTCTCTGGGACAAGTTCCTCCACTTTTCTCCAGATCGTCCCATTCATTCTCAGCTTCTTGTGACCTAGAACTATGATTTAAATTCATGCTTCCCTTTCTCTTTAGCATTTATATATTTCCAAATATCTTACATCTTAAAAAATGCTACCCGTGCCATCTCTAGATTAGCTACTTTTCTCTCTCTCCAGCCACACTTTCTGAACAAACACAGTATACTCATCACTTCTGTTGACTCACTTGGGTGTGGCTTCTACTCTCCTCCATGCCCTAGAAACTTCTCCCTAAGGTCACCAATGAATTCCAAGACACTAAATCAAACAGATGTTTATATTGTGTGCTTCCTTCCCAGGATTGCCCACTCCCCTTTGGAACATCACAGTCTCCTGGGCTTTGCTCACCTTTCTGGTCACTTCCCAGTTTGCTTCATCCTCTTGGATTTAGGTATCTGAACCTTCTCTTGGAGTCCTTAGGGTTTTGATCAAGTCTTCGCTTTCTCACTCCATTTTCTCTCTTGCTCAGACTATTGTATCTTTTTGCCACAGCTTCAATAGCTTCTTATGTTTTGAAGACTCTCCAACTCTCCTGAGACTCTCTGTCCAGCTTTCTACCAGACAGCTCCACTTGGCTACTGTGCTGTAAAAAGGAGAATGCAAAATAGAGTAGCTCAGATAAGATTGAAGTTGATTTCTCTTTCACACCATAGTCCAGAGTTTCTAGACATTCCAGAGAGGGCAGGTAGGTCTGTTTCATGAAGCTGTCCAGGGAGGGATTTAAGTTTCTTTCTACATTGTTACTTCTCTATCTAGGGTACTGTCCTCTTTCATAGGATGAAGGACGTCTCAAATAAGCTGTGTTCCAACATGCTTAAAAGAGGAAGCGGGATCTGAGGGCAACCAACTCCCTTTTCAGAAAGTGAGACGGTAGATGTATATGGCGCTTATACACCCAATCCATAGAGCCATACCGAGTTGCAAGCTAAGCTGGGCAATATTGAATTATCTGGGTAGCCTTGTCATCAGATCCGATTCTGAAAATGCAAAACAGAAGGCCCTGGGCTTTATCAACCCACCACAGAATGATAAGAAATTAAGCAAATGGATAACAATGACCCAAGGCACAGGAACAAAGTTCATTTAGATGACCAGTTAGATAGAGGTTCTTTGCACCTTCCCCTTACCCGCACCCCCCAGAATGAACATTGGGAGTAAAATTACAAGTCTCTGCCACAGGCATCTCAAACGTAACTTCTACAAAACTTGCCCCATTATCTTGCCTCTCAAACCTGCTCCTTCTACAGTTTCCTCTCAGTAAGTATCATCATCATACTCAGTTGCTCAAACCAAAAACTTGGAGTCGTTCTTGAGTTCTCTCTTCCCTTGCTGCTGCAAGTTGGTCTTTCTCTAACTCTAGTCATTATGCCTCTTAAATATTTTAGATCCAGACACTTCTCTCTATCCCACTGCTACTAGTTGACTATAAGACACCATTCTCTCTTCCGTGGATTGTTGCCATCCGTTCTTACTAGCCTGCCTACACTTACTCCTGCCCCTTCACATCTATTTCCCATTCTGTTGTCAAAACTATTATAAAAATGGAAAAATAATGGTCACATTACTCCTGCCTGAAATCCTTCAATGGCTTTTCATGAACCCAAATTTGTAATGTGCCCCAGAAGACCCTGCATAATGTAACCTCTGCCAGGGTCACCAGACTGATCTCATGGCTCTCTGACTTGGGTTCTCTCCCATCCTGATATATTGGATTCATTTCAGCTCCTAAAATCGGCCATACTATCCCTTGATTCAGGTCTTTTAAACATACTACTGTCTTTTTTGGAGCAGTCCTGCTTTCCTCCCACCTTGGCTAACCACTATTTCTCCTTCAGAGCTCAACTTTGGCATGATTTTCTCAATAGGGTCCTCCTCACTGTCTGCTAGGGCCTTCTTGTTCTGTGCTCCTACAGCATCTCAAAAGTCTTCTTTACTAACACTTATCAAACCAATAATTTAACGGCTACTATATATATTTGTGACTATGTGTACATTCCAAGAAGGCTGGGCTGCCTTTATTTGATGAATAAAGCAAGCAAAAGCATTTGGCAAAAAACATGCTATCTTCCACTAATTCTTTTACTCCTTCATTCTCTATTGTTCTACACAAAGCCTTAGTATAATGATGTAGTACTTATTTCAATAATAACAACAATAGCTTCTCTTTGAAAATTATTAGGAATGTACATGGAAGGATAAAAACAGCAATAAATATAAATAATACTTAATACTTAATATCATAATGAAAGCTTACATTTATATACTATTTAAAATTTTAATGCTTCTGTTTACATAACTTTATTTGGACTTTGAAAGACCCTGTTAGTTAGAGATGTCAGTAAATTAACCCTACATTATAGGTGTATAAATTGATATTCTGTGAAATTAAATGACTTAAATAAGCTCTTTCATTTAGTAAATAAAGGAGGCAAAATTAGAGTCCATATTCTGATCTCAGAGCCAGGGAATCTATCTACTCACTGTATTAGGCTTTGATACAGATCATGAAACACAATTATGCATATCTCTGGTTTCTGTGTCTGACATAAACAGGCATTTGATAATTATTTGTTGGGCAAATAAATGCGTGGATAGATGTACCAATAAGTCTGATGATGTGACTGAGATTTAACACCAACATGTAAGTCCACAGTTATGGGCTAATAAAGAGAAACAATAAAATATATTATAGGAGAGAAGTAGAATTTGGCCAACAGACTAAATAATTGCTTTTAAGTGAATTCAATGACTATGTGGGTGTGGGAGGTCTGTGTATACTCCTCAAGAATCTTGAACCCTCTAATGACAGGATTGACAAATTAAGTTTTATTATAGCTCAGAACTTGATCAAAATGCAAGGTATAAACTGTGTGAATAATATTCAACTTGATTCTTTCCAAAGTACAGAAAAGAGCAGAGGACTGTTGATTCTGTCATTGGCTTGAGGGAGACTTACTCCTCCGTCTAACCTTCATTCTCTCCCCATTCATGTGAGCCATCAAAATGTATTATTTTTAAATTTTTTATTGTATTTATTTAAGAGAGAGGGGAAGGGAGGAAGAAGAGAAAGAAGGACAGAAACATTGATCATTTGCCTCTTGCATGTACCCCTACTGGAGACCAGGCCCGCCACCCAGGCATGTTCCCTGACTGAGAATTGAACTGGTGACATTTTGCTTTGCAGAACAATGCCCAACCAACTGAGCTTCACTGGTCAGGGCTCTAAATGTATTCTTGAATAAAGTGGGTACAGATAGCTATTTATAGAACCTCTCTCTCCAGGGAAACACCAAAGTGTCTTTCTTTGACATTTTGTGGTAGACAGCAACGCCATCATGGACAGAGGCTTCCCCCAAGGGAAGACTCTGGGCTAGTCAGAATTTTCTTAAAAACCTACAGTTCTGATGATTCCCTGAATGAAAACATTTGCCTGATCTGAGGACTTTGTATTTTTTATCTTTTGGTTAGTTTTAGGGTTATCTCTAGGTATGTAAAGTGCCTACTATAACTCTTGGGCATGATTGGCACTCAATAATTGGTGATTATAAAGGAGATAATGCAGCCAACTGTAAAGAAAGTGCCTAAACATGATTGTGTAAACCTAGTTATGATACTTACTAGGTGACAAAATAAGGTTCTAATTGTGAACAAGTTATTTAAATTTTCTAATATTAAGAATTTTATCCATAGAAAGTAAAAGCTACTGTGAGCCAGGATCTGTATTAGGTGTTCTATTCCTGTTATTTTATATTATTATGACAACTTTGAATGCTCAGTTTATAGGTAGGTTAACTGAGTCTCATATATGCCGAGCAATTTGCCATAAGATATAGTCATTTAAATTGGGACAACTGTAACAGCATAATCAATACAGTCATTTAGCTAGTATCAAAGTTAAAATTCAAACCCAGGCCTATCTGACTCTAACCCCTGATTACTTTTCACTTTATACACCGCTCATGTAAAACAAAGAATTCTTATGATAATTAGAGTCAGTGCATGACATATTTGGCACTCAAAATAGCAACTATTATTATTATTAATTATGTGTTTGGTAGCACAGAGAAACCTATATATTTATATTGATCAATGTTGGAAGAGCTTCAACATGTACTATCCATCAAGAGTCCTGCCTGAAAATTCCCTGTTTGGCATATAGTGGATGCCCAACAAATGCTTGTTGATGTATAGATATGCTATAATGATGTATAATAAAGATCCAATAATGTCTGGATTTAAAGTTGGATTCTGTCCCCTCCACACCCCCACCACAAACACACCTTTTATCTTTGACATTTTTGAAAATTTTTGTAAAATGCAGTAGACCAAGGAACTATGAGGGGTAGTTTGATTGAAACAACTAGCTTTTTTCCCCCCTATCAAAATATATTGGGAGAGTTCTGCTTCTGGGATGACCACGTGGGCTCCTATTAGACTAACCTTGACTAAACAAGCTAACTATAAATTGTAGACAAAATAAAAAAAAAAAGAGATGGTCACCTGAAGGCACAATGAACACTTGGAAGAAGTTATTATTATGGCCTTTAGCTACAGCCAATAACACATGGAGCTGCTAAAAGTCCTGTAGAAAACCTGAAGTTTTTCTGGCCTAAGAAACTAGATGACAGAATTTTGGGCAACCACAGCAGCAAAATATAAACTCCACCCAAATCTCTGGTTCAGGCATGCATGGAGTAGAATCAAAATAGTTCAGCTAAAAAATAAAAAAAATTGAACTGAGATTTGAGCTGCTACCCAAGAGACAGAATTTGCAGTTTGAGTACAACCAACTTAATTGCTTTAATTTTTGTTGTAACAACAGCAACAAAAAGTTAACACTGTTTAGCAGAGTGTAACATAATCCAGAGTACCCACAACACAATATTTACAATATAATCCAAAACTACTCAGCAGAGAAATAGCCATAAAAATATGACTTATTTTCAAGAGGGAACATAATCAGTGAAGAATGACCCCTACTTGACCCAAAAGTTGGAATTAGTAGGTAAGGATTTTAAAATAGTTACTATAACTATACTCATTAACATAAGAGAAAATATGCTTGAAATAAATTTAAAAAGTAAAATAGTAGAGAAATAGAAACTGATAGAAAGGACCAAATAGAAATAAAAAATAAAATATCTGAAGTAAAAATTAATGAATGGACTCAAAAGCAGAATGGATATGACCAAGAAAGAGCCAGTGAACTTGAAGACAGATCAGTATGAATTATCCAATGCTAAAAATAGAAAGGGAAAAACAAGCAACTCCCCCCCCCCACCAGAACTTCAGGTACCTATGAAAAAACATTAAATGTCTAACTCCTGGCAGAGTTCTGAAACAAGAGAGAAAATGGGGCAGAAAAAAATATCTGAAGAAATAATAATAAATATTTTCCAAAAAAGATGGACAAATTTACACATTCAAGAATCTCAGCAAATGCCAAACAAAATAAATATAAAGAAATGATGCCTTATAACATCATAGTGAAATTATAAAAGTCTTCAGAGCAGTGAGAGATAATGACACATTATATATTGGGAGGCAACGATTTGATCCAGCAAGAAAATAAAAAAAATGTCATCTTTGAAGTAATTTAAAAAAAAACAAATAACTCAACCTATTCACCCAAAATTTATGTCCAGTGAAAGTATCTTCCAGGGATAAAGGCAAAATAAAGACACTTTTAGCTCAAAGAAAACTGAGTTCATTGTCAGCAGGCTCACACCACAATAAATGCTGAAGAAAGTTTTCTTGAATGAAAGAAAATGATACCAGATGGAAAAGCTTATCTTTAGGAAGCAACAAAGAGCATTAAAAAAAGTAAATATCTGGAGTAAATAAAAATAGAGTTTTTCTTTCTTAATTCATTTAAAATACACATGATATTTGAAGCATGAATTCTAACATTGTCTTGTGGAATTTAAAACATAGTAGATGTAATACACATATCGACTTTGGCGTAAAGATGGGGAGAGACAGTAAATTGACATATACAGTTGCAAAGTTTTTGCATTTTGCATGAAAAGACGCAATATTAATTCTAAATAGATTGTGAAAAGATAAGGATATATATGGGAATTACTAGAGAAAGCACAAAAATAATAATACAATAAGTTATAGTTCAAAAGCTAATGAATAAATAGAAGGTAACTTTCCAGCTCTGCCTGAAAGTTTTCTTGATTACTAGTTCTTGATGAGAAAATAAGGGATTCACCTATGTATTCATTTATGCATGTATCCATCTAATAGATGTTTATTGAATAGCCATTAGATTTTCAGGTACTTTACTATACCTTGAGCACAGAAATAAAATAGAATGTAGTCAGTGCCTTCAGGGAATTTTGTCTTTCTACCCCTTGAGTTTATGGAGACTCTCCTGATGGCTACATTGGTGAAGTCTTCAATTTCTTCATTTTTGGGCTATTTGGGGAAAGGGAGAGTAGGATCCTTTAATCATCCATATTTCTAGATTCAGGTAACAGGTGCTCTAAGCAGGCTTTTAACAAGGAGACTATAATGATCTTTTATTTCACTTCCAGCTCTGGTGTGAAAAGCCCCTTGACTTGGAGTGAGCAGACTAGGTTCCAGTCCTGCCAGCTGTGTGACTTTAAGCTAATCACTTGGCATCTCTGAGCCTCAGTTTCATCATTTCCAAAAGTGGATGGTAATTTCTGTCATTGCTCTTAAATGAGATGAATCTAGCTCTGTTTCCCAAGTTCCAGGGACAGTGTGGCTCAGAGGTGCACATGTCAAACTTTAAAGCACTTAGAACTAGGTGTTATAAAACCAATTCTCCAACTTAAATCTTGGGGGAAATGACTAATTATTTTTTCTGAAGCTTATTTTCCTGATTGGATTTTGTTTTTCTACATGGTTTAATTTGGTGGACTGGAATAAGCATAGGCTTTGGTGTAGAACAGACCTTGGTTTAAAGTCTAGCTCTGCATTTACTAGCTATGCGACTTTGGACATTATATACCTCAGTTTCCTCATCTGTGAAATGGGGATCATTATGCTTAGGTGGTGTGGCAGAGATGACCTGCTTTCTAGCAAAGATTCTTGATTTTCTCCTGTAGTGCAGAGGAGTTCTTGCTGGAAGCTGCCCAGCTCAGGCCAAGCCATTGCATCTGGGAGTGTATCTCTGATTAGTGCTCATCTATTAGATGTGATCTGCTTCTAGGCCTGGCCCATAAAAAACCTCCCATGGACAAATTCCATGTGCTTTTCCTTTTAGACTTAATAAAAAAGAGCACAGGGAGCTTGCAAGCCATGAGTTGGAGGCGGTTTCCCCTCAATTACTGCTTGGAGGAGCACTGCCCCATTCATTTGGGATGCCAGTCTAGATTTAGTATAAGTGAGAAATAAACACCTATTGTATTGAAGCTATTAAATAGTTCTGGGTTTATTTTTACAGCATTACCTTAATTAATTTAGAAAATATAAGTTGCATAAAATAGCTGGTGCATTAGCAGTCACATGGTAGTGTTAAAAAATAAAGGTGCCCTTTTGCCTAACCACAATATTTTTATCAGATTGAATGGAAAGAGTCAACATCATTCTTGCTTACGTTACATTGTCATCCATGCATGTGACTCTCATTTTCCAATAAACGAAGCATTTGGTAATACCAGCCTCCTGGATCCTGGAGTGACTGAAGAGTAAGTCAGTTCAGAGCAAGAATGGAAAAGCATCTGGCTAAGAGCAGCCAGAAATATCAGACAAGAACTGGACAGGGAGGTAAGACTAAATTGAACTTCAAGCCAGTCTTTCTTCAAAGCAACAAATGATCTTGTCCGTTATCAGGCAAGGAGACCCAGGGTGTTTGGGGGGAAGCTGTTTTCTCTCAGTGAATTGTCCTCATTGCTGTTGAGAAATGTCATTTGACCAGGAAGGATGGCCTTTTGCCATGATGGACATGTAGGCTCACCGCAGGGGCTCAGGGCAGTAAGAAACAGTGGCCTCCCCTGTAGCCCACCCAGACTGAGGCCTGTGTGGTGTGTAGATATGGCTTCTTTACGCTCACCACTGTCTTCTAAACTCTGACACTACCCTGGCCAGCTCCCACTGACGCTTCCTCCCCTGGAACTCACGAGACTGCCCCTGATAAACTCCAGAGGGGCTCTAGTCCCTGGGCCTGCGGAGTTCCCGGGGCTAGTTAGGTTGGCAGTAGTTACTGCCCTCGGAGCTGGGCCTGCTCCTATCGCTGCACACGGCGTGCTCAGAGTCAGGCCTCTGAGAACTTGCAATTCCATTTGGGAGATGCCCCAAAACAGCCAGACAGCATGCCATCCACTGCCAGGCCCAGCAGAGGTGAAGCTTGGAAAGAACATGGGTTGTGCAGAGGCAGAGAAAACTGGAGTTCCCTCTGGTGCAAGAGGACAAGGTATGCCACACAAGAGAAAGAAGGGCAGGGAGGAGTCTGCTGTTAAGGGTGGTGAAGGAGACAGCTCTGTCTAGGGTGAAGGGTGGTGCTGGGGAGCATGGGGGTTGTGGTGGCTAAGGCGAGTGGAGCCAGATTTTGGAGGGTCCTGAACACCAGAGATATTCTATGTTAGACAAGGGGTCAGAATACTCTGAGACCTGGAAGAGAAAATGCACCTTTGAGGCAGGCTTCTTTCCCAGCAAAAGCCCGCCTCCCACAGGATTCTGGGGATGGAGTGTTCACGTCCCAAGGCCTCACTGCTCCACAGGGAGCCTGACCCGGAGCTGGCCAGAGCATCGTGCCTCACCTTCCCAGGGTGGCCAGTGCAGCCTGGCGGGCTTGTTCTGCTCAGCACATTTCCCTCCAGCTCTGCTCAGCGTGTCTTTCCCTTCACACAGCTCAGCGCATCTCCGGGTCCCTCCCCCATACCCAGGCCAGCACAAACCATTTCTCCAGGCAGAAAGGAGGTGGGGGTTCAGGTCCCTTGCTCTTGGCTGCTGTCTCCCAACAGCGCATTGCCTCTCCTACTCTCAGCTCTGGGTACAGAGCCTGTCACTCCATCCCCCATCTCTCCCATGGAGTGGACCAGCCCATCATACACTCAATAGCCTCCCCTTCCAAGGGTTTAGTTCAGTCCCAACCAGGAGAACTCAGAGCTGCATCCTAGTTCTGGGCCACTTTTGCTCACCTGCCTTGCTTTTGTTACCTAAAGTCTCTCTCTCCTTCTCTCTCTCTCCCTTTACAAATGGCTTTGCCGCAGCCCGGGGAGTGCACGGCAGCACCGATAATGTCTCCGCGGTTCCTTGTTAGCTGCACTCTAAGCAGGAAAGTGACTAGGCTTGACAATATAATTTACATTGCTGTATAAAACTATCTGTGGAAGCCAAGCTAATTTGTGCCAGATTAGGCTATTTGTCTCAGCCACTGTCTAGCAGCACAATCTATCAGAGGGCTGTTTTCAAATATCGCTTTTCAAGCGTGCCCTTGAGAGGCAGAAATTGATTGGGATCTTAGAGAGCAAAATTACAGCAATAACTTAAAAGAAACAATAATTACTGAATCATACCAGTGTCAGCACTCTGCAAAACACGAAATAGCCATCAAACCCCAATCCAATATATTCTGAAGCGAATTTATTGAATGGAAAAAGCAGTTGAGTGAGGGTTTTTCTCCCCCCTCCTCCCTTTCCCCTGTACATATGGTTATCTCAAAACCGCAAGTGAATGAGTCGATAATTCTTGTCATTGACTGCTCCATTTTCACGGAGTCAGAGGAGAGCCATTAGCTGCCTCCTGCTGCACAGGCTCCCTCTCTCCTGCCTCTCTCCTCTTCTCCAGCGCCTCTATTCATTTGCTAGTCTCTGCTCTTCAAGCAAACAAACATGTATAACTAATCATCTGTTAAAAGGCAGAGGGCCCCCAATAAATCTCCCCAGCTGAAATACTTTAATGGGTAATTAATTGATCCTGTTCCAGAGGAGTAATAAGATAATAAATTAGACAATATTTCACTCAGTCGTGGCAGGCTCCTAGCTAATGGCGCTGTAGGGCTAAGCTGAAGGATAATAAATTAGCCAGAAATTAACTGCTAAGAGCTTTCTGCAGAGAAATCGGCTGACAAGTGAGTCACCCGTGATTCAGGGTTTGGCTGGGGCTGTGGCAATCTCTGCAAATATGAACCTGTGCAGTAGAGTTATGTTTCTAGCTTGAGAAAGTCCGACAGGCAGCGCTGTGAGTTTGCCCACTCACCCAGGACCCTTCCTTGCACATGCAGAAGGTTCCAAGGAGCTATGAACTCATGCACATACACACTCATGAAAATAGTTTTCTTCCAAGTCATCGGACTTGCCGAGTTTTGATGGGTTTCCTTCACTCTGATCAGTGAGTATGGCCACTGGTCTCCCGTAGCCACTGTGCTCCATCAGCTCTCCTTAAGCCAATCTGCACGTGCAGAGGGCACCTCTGTGGAAAAGAGACTCCTGCTCTGTCACAAACAAGGGTTTCAAGAAAAATTAAGTAGAAAAGGGCATAGGGAGAGATGGACTGAATTACATTTTTTAACTGGTAAGAAATATTTGTTACTAAGTAGAATGAAGAAAATCTCTTGGTTTGTGTTAAGGAAATCAGGTAGGATGATGACCGTAAATGGGCCAGACAAGAACTTAGACCTGGAAGGTCAGATAGGCCTTTGTTTGAGGAATTGGGAAGTCAGTTTGCCCCTGTAAGAAGGGCTGGAAGTAGAAATGGAAGGCTGGGATGGGGGTGGGGGACTCATTATATAGTAAAGCGCTGGGATATGTATGAGATTCCTTGAGTTTTCTTCTGCTCCTTATGAGCTGTGTGACCTTGTGTAGGTTATTTAACTACTCTGAACTTTGGCTTGCTCATCAGTAAAACAGTGTTAGGATGAATAGGTGAAATACTTATGAGGAGCTTCTAGTTCTGTAACTTACCCGCAAGAGGTTCTCTATTAATGTTAGTTATTATAGATAGGATGGGCAGTGTGGGAAGTTATTGTTTACAAACAAGGAAGAGGGCAGCCAAGGAAATGAGAGGGGGTGGCAGTGGGGGACAGCTGGTTGCTCCTCTTAGTCCAGAATAAGAACCAGGTCACTCTCACCCTAAAGATTGTCCAAACTGAAGTGTGCTCACCTTCTGTCAGACCATTCCTGATCGCTATGGTAAATGTGCGTGGATTAATCTTCTAAGTCATGGTGAATGTGGCTGTATGGGTTGAAGGCATAAACAGATCTGGATTCTTTAAGTAAGAAAATGTGTGCAAAACACATGGCCAGTGGTCATTATCATTATCATAGGGGTATATTGGTATACCTTGTCTTGTATCTCCCTGCTCCTCTTCTTTCTGGGTGGCGATTGACCTGGGAGGTACTTGGATGATGAGGCCTCGCTTGGTCTCTGATGGACTTGAGGTGGCTGGGACCTAGAGCCTGGAAGGCCACAGCAGAACAGGTTCAGCTGGAAACCAGATATTGTCTGTGTAAAAGCAACAGGTGTTTCCCCAAGTAGAAATGGCAGGCTAAATGAGCTCACCCGGCAAGGATCCATTCACTGACATTTATTTGAAAAATAAACATGTGCTCTTTTATTCTTTGTTTCTTTATGTGGAATGGCTTCCTGGCTCCCGTCAGCCTGTGCTCTTCCTACTTCCCTGTCAAGGCCTAGTTCTTTGTACCTCGGGACCTTGGAGCTGGCAGAGAGGTTGAGACCTCCCCTCCATCCCATGTCACTCAGCCTTGGCCACAGCTGAGCCTGGAGGCCCATTTCATGTGTTTGAATCATTAGAAAATTTCTTCTCTTAAAGGTCCTAGCTGGGCCCCATGAGACAGCTTTTTAGATAATTGATGACCATTCTGTAACTCCTAAGCTTTCTTTCTTTTTTTTCAGACTTAATTTGTCCAGTTCCTTTAACCATTATGTTGGTGCCATTTTTCCTTGTTTTTGTGGTGAAATACAACACGTGCAAAGAAAAGTACCCTGAACATATAGGTGCAGTTTGATTAATAAGTATCAAGTGGATGCTCATGAATGGCTAAAACCTTGAAGACTTCCCCTGGTGCTACTACCCCCATCTGAACTCCCCCTCCGCCCAGAGCAACTGCTTTCTTGACTTCTGTGGCAGTCATTTCATTGCTTTTCTTCATAGGTGGATAATTTCATTCTCAAACCATAGGGTTTAGTTTTGCTAATTTGAACTCTTTATATGGAGGAAGTCATGCTTTTTTTTGCTTAATATTATGTTAATGAGACTCACCTGTGTGAATTTTACTGTTATAGCTTGTTCATTTTTATTGATCTATAACATTGTATAACTGTATATGTATATATTAATATCATTTTATTGATACCTAATAATTTATTGGTTATTCCACTATGTGACAATACCATGATTTACTTGTGTGTTCTATCATCACTGATGAACTTTTGTTTCCATTCTGGGGCCATTATAAACAGTGTTGGGGTAGGTACCCATCTCAGGACACACTGGCATGCATTTCACTAGGACATATATCCAGAAGTAGCATGTTGGATTATAGGCCATGTATATCTTTGACAATGCCAAATGGAGTCCAAAGTGATTGGGTTAAGTCACAACATGATCAGTAGAGTTTTCATGTTCCTGTGGTAGACCTGAAGGTGTGTCACATAGATCCCTGTTCCAGAAATACTCACTGTCCAGCTCAACAAGTCCAGGGCCTGTCCTCACTCAAAGCTGCCTTTGCCTTAGGACACACCCTTTCCAGAACAGCTTGGCTCTGATTGTGGGGCAGGAGAACAAAGGCGTGGCCATTCTAGACCACTGTGGGACAGCAATTCCCCAGAGCACCCATCAAGACTTTGTGAAGCTTGTGCTTTAGCTCTCTTCCTTCCTGCTTTCTCCCCTTTCCCATTATTAGAGGCTGATCCCTAATAATTTTTTCCTACACCAGGATCCATCACACAGTCTGCTTCCTGAGAAGCTCCTGCTGCTCCTCATCCTTGACATTTGGTAGCAACAGACTCTAAAAATTTTGCCAGTCTGGTTGGTATTTAATGATATCTTATGGTGTTTCTTTTTCTTTAGTTAAAATTTCAAAAATCAGTTTATTTGGGTATAATTTACATATGGTAAATTTCCTTCTTTTGAAGTGTGCAGTTTGATGACTTTTGACAACTGCATGCCCCATGTATTCACCCCCACATGCAGTCACCACCGCCATCAAGGTGTTTCCATCACCCTCAGAGCTCCTTCATGCCCCTTGGCGGTCAATCCTAGACCTCTGTCACTAATGTTTTCTGTCACTATAGGTTTGCCATTTCCAGATTTTGATCAGCGAAATCATCCAGAAAATACTCTCTTGAGTAGAATTCGGTTGTATGACTATGTCACAGTTTACCCATTCTCTCCCTGATGGGCATTTTTGGAATGTTTCTAGTTTTCGGCAGTTATGACTAAGGTTTCCAAGACATGTCTTTCTGTGGACTTATGTTTTTATTTCTCTTGGGTAAATATGTAGAAGGGGCATTGCTGGTTCATGGGGTAGGTGTAATTTTGACTTTATAAGAAACCACCCAAGGGGGGAGGTGGGAGGGAGAGAAGGGGGTAAGAAGGGGAAGTGTCAAGTCAAAGAACATGTATAAATGACCCACGGACATGGGCAAAAAAAAAAAAAAAAAAAAAAAAAAGAAACCACCCAACAGTTCTCCAAAGTTTTGTCATTTTACACATTTTTTATACCAGCAGTCTTATGCAAGTTCTGGTTTTCTCACATCCCTGCCAACACTTGCTATATTCCATGTTTTCCATTTTAGCTATCTAGTATATGTAATGATTTCTTATATATTTTTTAAAGATTATATTTATTTATTTTTAGAGAGAGGGGAAGGGAGGGAGAAAGAGAGGGAGAGAAGCACCAATGTGTGGTTGCCTCTCATGCGCCCCCAACTGGGGACCTGGCCCATGACTCAGGCATGTGCCCTGACTGGGAAATGAAATGACAACCCTTTGGTTTGCAGGCCAGCACTCAATCCACTGAGTCACACCAGCCAGGGTGATTTCTTATATTTTAATTCACATTTTTTTTTTTCTGGTGGCTAATGATGTTGGGCATATTTTTATATGTTCATTGGCCATTTGTATGTTGACTTGGGTTAAATGTTTCTTTAAATCCTTTACCCATTTAAAAATTTTGTTGTTTTCTTAACAAAGAATTCTTTATGTATTCTGAACAGATTATTTAACAAATATGTATTTCTCCCTGCCCATGGCTTGAATTTTTATTTTCTTAAGAGTATTTTTTGAAGAAAAGTTTTTAATTTTGATGAAGTCAATTTGTCAAAAAATTTTCATGGATTGAGCTTTCTGTGCTGATCTAAAAACTTGTTTGCTTACCTCAAATCACAAAGAATTTTTCTTATGTTTTCTTCTAGAAGCTTTATGCTTTTATTTTCTCATGCTTTCATTTGTATTTTGCTCGTTTCTAGTGCTAAAAAGCATTTTTCAAAAGTTTATTTTTCATGTGAATTTTCTATTTTCTGATCTAAGCCTTTTGTCCATTTTTCTATAAAGTTATCTTTATCTTATTGACTTGTAGGAATTTTTAAATATTCTATAGTGTTCTTTGTTAGTTTTATTTATTATTTATATCTTCCGCCACTCTGTGACTTGCCTTTTCAGTGTCTTTGTGGTATTATTTGATGAAAAGAAGTTCTTAATATTAAGGAATTTAAATTTATGTTTTATTTCCTTTATGATTAATGCTCTATAGCTCTTCCTTAAGCAATTATTTCCTACTCTGAGGTCACATATACAGGGTAGGGAAAAAGTAGGTTTACAGTTGTGAGTATATAAAACAGAGTTTATTCTTGTATTATTATACATTAATTGTTTTATTTGCTATGCAAACAACTATAAACCTACTTTTTCCCAGGCCTGTATATTCTCTATCGAAGGTTCTCAACTTTCTCAATTCATACTGCCCTTAATGTCACAGTTATTTTTCATGCTATGCTTAGATCAAGAGAAATAGTGAATACTTCCATTTAGGTGGTAGCTTGGTCCAAACAACTCAAGCATTTATGTTCTAACTACTTTGTAGTCACTTGAAAACATAATACACATAAAAAGAAAAAAATATATACTTTTAATTTTAAAATTGCAGTTACTTACTCAAGGATGTGTGTACCTGTTAGTACTGCACAATGTCTCAAACCTGGAAATAAGTTTCCTCTTTCCTGCTGATTTTGAGGTGGTTTTTGTTTTAAATTAAAACAACTGCTAAAAACCTAGTTCATAAAGATGTGATGTTATTTAAGGGACTGTAGCTTGATCTGCTGTTGAAACTGTCTAGAGCTAGTCATTTGTGCAGTGTCTGACAGGTGTCAAGTATCCCTATGTTTCTCTCACAAATTTAAAATATCCTGTGACACCACTCTGAGTCTGACACAGTGTCCCAAGGCAACTCATTAAGTAGTCCGGGACTCATGGTCCTATATCCTGTTTGAAATCTTTATTGTTTTGCTTTTTGTAGGTAGGTCTTCACTCCATCCTAAATTGTTTTTTGTGTATAGTGTGAATGAGAGGGCCAATATAATTTTTTCCAAATGGGTAAGTAGTTACCACAGATCATGCCTTTCATTTCTCATTGATCATCAGTGACACCTTTGTCATATAACAAGTGTCTGTGTATGTGAAGGTTTGTTCTATATTAATATCATATATTTTTATTGCTACAGATTTATAATAAGTCTTGCTATCTGGTAGATCAGGTCCTCCCACCTTTTCTTCTTCTTCTAGAGTGCTATACTTAATCTTCTCTTTTTGCATTTCCACAGGAATTTTAGAGTCATCTTGTCAAGTTCTAAAAAAAAATTCTGTCATAAGTTTGATTTAAATAGCATCAAATCTACAAAAAAGTTGGGAGTGTTTAAACATTTACAATATTGAGTCTTATACTTAATAAATATGGTATAACTATTTAGCTTTTCTTTGATGTCTTACAATAAAGTTTTATAATTCTCTTCATAAAGTCTTAGGTACTTTACTATAAATTGTACCTTTTAAAGCATTTCATTTCCTGTTTTAAACTTAAAGATAAGTTGTAAAAATAATACAAGGAACTCCCATATAGCTTTAAACCATACTCGCGAATTATTTACATTTTGCCCATGTGTCTTATTAAATAAAAATATATACACATTTGTAAATATATGCATATATATGTGTATGTACATATATAGGTATACAGTGAAAAATTATTGTATTAAGTCTCAGTCCAATGAGTGTATTCATATTCTTGTGGTAGACCTGCAAGTATGCTGCCCTGATCTTGCTTCCAGTTTTTGAAATGTATTGAGCCTCCATTTATGGCTCTTGGTGAATGTTCCATGTGACCTTTTCACCTTTTTTCTTCTGTATCTTTAATATAGCCCATTTGTATTACTTTTTAGACATTTTCTAAAAATTCAATATGCATCTTCAACTTACCAGAGTATTTTCAGAATTAATATTTTATCACTTTGTATAAAATTTAAGAATCTATAAGACTGTAGTTCTGAGTCTTGGGTTATTAATATTTTATACTCATATATTATATTTACATATGTTAAAAATCCCACATACAGTGTCATAATTAAAAAATAATTGTATGCCTTTAAAATAAATTAAAAGAAAGAAAAAATATAGTCTTTTATGTACTATTAACCATACTGGGTGCTTTGTGTTTTTCCAGTAAATTCAGATTTCCAACTGATATTATTTCTCTCTATTTTGAGAACTTTTTGCATTTCTTATTTCTTATAGTTCAGGTTTATTGCAGTTTATTTCTTTCAGTTTTTTAAAAAATAAAAATGTGTGTATTTCATCATCATTTTTGAAAAATATTTTATTTTGCTGTATCATTCTAGGATGGGAGATGTTTTTCTCCCTTCTGGCTTTTTTTTTTTTAATGAGCAACTTAACCATAATTCCTATTGTTCATTCTCTGTATGTAATATTTTATTTTCCTCTTCTTGCTTTCAAGATTATCTATTTGTCATTAGTTTTTAACATTTTTACTCTAATTTAGTTGTGTGGTTTTACTATAATTTAGTTGTGTGGTTTTTATTGTAATTATCCTTACTAGGATTTGCTAATGTCCTTAGATATGAAAGACTACATTTTTTTAACATAAATTTGGAAAAATTTTGACCACATTTCTTTGAATATTTATTCTATCCTAGTCATTTTCTCCTGTCCTTCTGGGATTCAAATTATATGTATTTTAGACCTCTTGATATTGTCCTTCAGGTCATTGAGGTTCTATTTCTTTCTTAAAAGCATTTTTTCTTTTTTATTTCAATTGGATACTTTCTAATGATTTATCAATAACCTCACTGGCCCTATCTTTTACTGTCTTCAATATGTTATTGCAGCTCTCTAGTCATCTTTTCACTTCAGATTGTAATTTTTAACTCCAAATTTTTATTTGGTTCTTTTCTAAAGTTTCTACTTCTCTGCTGAGTTTCCTATCTGTTTGTTCATTTTGTACTAATGGTACATAATGGTTTCTTGAAGTGCTTGTCTGCTAGCGTCTATATCATCCATGGGTTGGTTCACTGATTTCCATTGTCCATTAGTGGACAAGAAATAGCTCTTATTGCTAAAGACAAAGTAGACACAATTACTGTAATGGGCATGTGGGACAAACAGGGCAACAGAATGAGCTGCTGGTCTCTTTGGCCATGGCTAATTAATAACTGCATCCCTAGGAGTGAAATAAATGGGAAGCCTTCTAAAATATTTTCTCCTCTATATAACAGAACACTTTAGGTCTTATGTCTGGGAACTTAATTTGACTGGGCTCAATGGAGAGTCTTAGCATCTTACCTAGTGCTCAGACATACTCCATATCAAAGAGCCTGAGCCCCTTGACTGAAGGTGGGGCTAGCTCCCTTGAGGACTAATGTGCAACTCTGCTACAAGTCAATGTGAGAACTCCTGATAATCAGGTGAGAAATGAGATTTTGGCATAAATCCATCCCACAGATGGCTCACTGGGCCTGTGGACCCTCCCTGCAGTTTTCCTCCTTTTGCCTGAATGTATAAATGGAAGAGACATACTCAGCAATTTGGCAGAAATCCCACATTGGCTCTTTGACCCTTGGAATCAGGCCTATTGTTTGCTGACACTCTCTAGTAGTTTAGTCTTGTCTCCCCAAATAAACCGTAAGCTCCTGAATATTGCACAATAAATCTCACTTAATTGACTCTGTACCCCTGTAATGCTTGGGAGAGTGCTTTAATATTAGATGCTCAACATGAACTTATTGACAGTAGTTTTGTGAAATCATGTCAATATCTCCTAGTGTTTAGGAGCAGTAAAGTAACTTGTGGGATGGGTGGAAGAGAGACTGATGTTCTAGATAGGAGGAATAATACCTAGCTTGCAGAAAGACGAAAGTCTTTACTCTGGTATTTGCTCTTCCAGGTTCTGAGTCAGGTTCAAAAAACACATTTATAGATGCCTGCTCTAATAGAAGACATGCTATTTAGGTTTACAGTTTAAAATTTCATTCCATCTTTATGATACACTATGAAGTTGTTTACTTCTTGGGAGGCAGGGTTTATTAGCTACCAACTCAGCTTGCTGATGCCAGGTTCTGCCAGCCTTGTGACTTCTTCGCCTTGGAGGACAGTATCGCCAGCTCTCTGTCTTTGTTATCTTCTTGGTTCAAGAAAAAGACTGAGGGATCAGGCCTGAATGGCTACCTGAGAGCAACTGGTAACTTTCCATTTATTCTTTCTTTTATTCTTTCTATATTTCTGCAGGGTACTTGTGTTCAAATGTTGCCTTCTCAGGGATGCTTTCTGTGTCCACCCTGAGATGTCCATCCTGCTCCCCGATACTGCTGATGTCCTTCCCCATAGCCCATATCAATGTTTGACATAAAACCTGCTTGACCTATTTTACTTTATTTATTTTTTATTTGATTTAAATTAAAAAAATTTTAGATCACAGTTGACATTCAATAGTATATTAGTTTCAGATGTACAGCATAGTGGTTAGACATTGACCTATTTACTTTATTGTCAAGTCTCCCTTAACTATAATAGAATGTCTCTAGTGCCTAGGACCATGCCTGTCACAAACTAGGCACTCAATAAATACTTTCTGATTCAATAAATGAACGAATGAATGAACATCTCATTGTTCCAAGTTATCTATTCACAAAGATATTGGTTAATGGATAATTTGATCATTAGGACTAATAAAAGTATCCAGAACCAGCAGAGGGATGAGTCTCACTTTTTCTCTTAGATTGGGGCATCATAGGAGTTCCAGATCTTCCTCTGCCTCAAGTTCACATTCATCTCTTTCTTTTCAACTTCAACTCATTTGCTCTCTTAAGATAACAGCATCTTCCTATGATGCTCTGTGTCAGTTCTTTTTATAATGGATATATTCTGTGTCAATTCTAGCTATTTTATCAAGAACCTACTTGTGTGGCATCAGAAGAGAAAATAACCATATAAGTCCTAAGAGAACATCCATGAGCACATTGGGGAGTGAGAAGAACACAGGATTGAGTGTCAGCAGACTTAGGGTTCATGTTCTGACATGTAGAGAACTAGCTATGGACCTTGAGCACCTAATTTAATTCAGTGTATCTTTGAAATTTACAAAGTTATTGTTTGTGACCAGTTTCAAAGGTCAGTGGTGTGTGATAATTTGTAGTTTTTGTTGAGGCATGAACTTGAGTCTTGGACACACATTTCTTAATGAGGACTGTTGGACTAAAAAGAACAGAAACCACTTTGAACAGGTTTAAGTAGAAAAAGGACGTGTGGCAGGCTATAATGAGTCCCCAGGAAGACTTATAGGCTTTCCAGAGTCTCAAACAAAATCTGTTCCATAAGAATTATGAATTGGTTCCATAATCTTTTCTTTAACAAATGTTGATTGAGTGTATTTTATGACTTCAGTGATGGCCAAGAGGTAATGAGATATAAAGGAGAATATCAGACTCTATGTTTGCTCTCAAGGAGTTCACTGGCTAGTTAAGAGACAAGATATATCTCCGCATTGAACACCAAGACTATGTGGCAGACAGAGTTCACTTGTCCTGAAAGTATTATTTAATTCTTTTTTTGTTTTTTTTTAAGTCAAATTTATTCAGGTATACTTGAGATTCTATAGAATTAATACTTTTTGTGTACAGTTCTATGATTTTTTTAAAGTATATTTTATTGATTATGTTGTTACAGTAGTTCCAATCTTTTCCCCCTTTGCTCTCCTCTGCCCAGTACCCCCCTTCCCTCCAGCAATTCCATCCCCCTTAGTTCATGTCCATGGGTCGTGCATATAAGTTCTTTGGCTTCACCCTTTCCTATATTATTCTTCATATCCCGTCTATTTTGTACCAACTGATTATGCTTCTTAGTCCCTGCACCATTTTCCCATTTATCCCCCTCCCCGCTCCCAGCTGATAACCTTCAAAATGATCTTCATACCTATGATTCGGTTCCTATTCTGGTTTGCTTAGTTGGATTTTGTTTTTATTTTTTAGATTCAGTTGCTGATAGTTGTGAGTTTGTTGTCATTTTAGTGTTCATAGTTTTGATCTTCTTTTTCTTAAGTAAGTTCCTCTGACATTTCATAATAATGACTTGGTGATGATGAACTCCTTTAGCTTCACCTTGTCTGGGAAGCACTTTATCTGCCCTTCCATTCCAAATGATAGCTTTGCTGGATAGAGTAATCTTGGTTGTAGGTTGCTTTCCATCACATTGAATATTGCCTGCCAGTCCCTTCTTGCTTGCAAAGTGTCCTCTGAGAAATCAGCTGATAGTCCTATAGGCACCCCCCCTGTAGGCAACTCTCCACCTCTCTCTTGCTGCCCCCAGGACTCTGTCTTTATCTTTCATCTTTGGCATCTCAGTCATGATGCATCCTGGTGTGGTCCCCTCTGGGTACAGCTCACCTGGGACCCTAAATGCTTCCCGGACCTGTATGTCTAACTCCTTCACAAAATTTGGGAAGTTTTCCCTTTTTTTTTTCAATTCTTGCTTCCTCATTCGGCACTGGTTGACTGTGTCTTTTCTTCCTTATATTTCAAGTCATTGATTTGAACCCTGGTTTCCTTCCCTTCACCATTGGTTTTGTGTGGATTTTCTGTTTCATTTAGCATAGCCTTCACTTCTTCTCTTATGTGTTTGCTGTACTCAAGCATTTCTGTCAAGTATGTGAACATCCTTATCACCAGTGTTTTGAATTCTACATCTGTTAGGTTGTCTATCTCCTCATCTGTTAGGTTGGCTATCTCCTCGTCACTTAATTCTCTCACTGGAACCTTGATTCATTTCTCCTTTTGGGCCATACTTCTCTGACTCCTCATTCTGACAAGGTCCTGTGTTTGCCTCCACATCCCAGGTAGAGCTGTAGCTCCTATTATGTTGTAAGGGGTGAAGCCATAGGGATTTGTCAGTATAGGGCAACGTATTTCACCACATTGTGCTGTATGTGGGGGAGGGGTCTGAGAGGGAACAGTGCCGCCCGCCCAGTACTTGTTCCTTTTCCAGGCACCTCTCCCACTTCCGCACTGGACTGGCACCCCTCTAGCTGCTGCCCTGGCCATTGTTCCCAGAGTGGGTGGGTCTGCGGACATTCTAGGACCATGGGGGCCCTATAAACAAGTGGACTCTGCTGAGACTGGCAGTTTCTGCCTCAACCTCAATCCCCATTAGTCTGCACAGTCAGAAGCAATGAGGCTTGATTTTCCCCGGTGTTGGGACCGTGGGGTGTGAGGTCCTGTGAGGAGCTAGGAATGCTCTCCAGGTGTCTCTTCTGACTTTTTAAAACATGTGACTGTGTTTTCTGCCAGCCTGCCACTGCTGCCACCATCACACTGCATCCTCTCTGCCCTGGCTCCGCCCTTCCTAACTGTCTGGATGAGTATTTCTTCTTTATGTCTTTGTTTGCTGGACTTCCATGTAGTTTGATTTTCTGGAACTTCTGGTTGTTTCTAGTTTTGAGGTAGTTGTATTCCTTCTTAGTTGTGGAGGGAGACACAACGTGTCTGTCTACATCTCCATCTTGGCCACAAGTCTATTTTACTTCTTAAAGTAAATCCTTTAGTTATGATATTTCAGCAGTAAACCATTTCATTTTTTTAATCTGAAAGGAACTTGAAATATGAATTTTCTGGATATACTGTCCAAGGTTGACAATTATTTTTTCACAGGGCATTGGAGATATTATTCCATTATACTCTGACTTTCATCATCACAAGTGAGAAATATGTTGTTAGTCTAATTATTGATTACCTTTTTGTATTTTTATTTTTGGTGATCAGTCTTTGCTGTTCTATAGTGTCACTACAAGATATATAGGTATGCATTTCATTTTATTTACATTGTTTTGTACAGTTTTATTTTCTTTTTATATAGCATTGTGTCTTTGACAAATTCTGGAAATTCTTAGTCATTATTTCTTTGAATATTGTCTCTTTTTCATTTTTTATTTCAATTATATATGTGCTATGACTTCTAATTCTGTCCTTTATAGTCCTTGACCTCTCTTTTATTCATATTTTCCAACTCTTATCTTTCAATACTAGGTTCTGCACAATTCATCAGTTCTCTTCCATTTCATTAATTAATTCTTCAGGGGTGTCTACTGTAATGTTAAATCATTCTTTTGAGTTTTTCGTTTCAATGATTGTATTTTAATTTTCAATTAAAAATTCTTTTTGTCATTTTCTGATACTCACTTTCACTTTATTCATTTCCCCAATTTTCTCTCTTTTCTTTAAAAAGTTACATAATTTTATTATATTCACTCTCTGATAACCCAATATTCAGATTTGTTGGGGAGCATAAATTTGTCATTTTGTCAACACTAGCTTATGGCAGCCTATTTCTCCTTGTGTTTGTTTCAGCTTCCTCTTTGCTTGTTTGTATGTGTATATATGTGGCCCTTAGAAACTTTCCTCACTTTCTTAAAGACACAGAATTACATTTAAAAGTGTGTCTGCTCTTTTCACCCAGTTTCTTTTTAAATTACTTTTCTGTTTTGTTTTTTAGATCGTATTTATTTATTTTTAGAGAGATGGGAAGGAAGGGAGAAAGAGACAGAAACATCAATACGTGGTTGCCTCTCAAATGCCCCCAACTGGGGACTTGGCCCAGAACCCAGGCATGTGCCCTGCTGGGAATCAATCCACTGAGCCATACCAGCCAGGGTCCATCCAGTTTTAATTCAATAGGGTTAGGGTCAGAATGCTTAGTATGCCATATTGTCAGAAGAAAAGATGTCATTATAGATTCCTATAAAGAAAAAAAAAAAAAGTCCTGAACTAAAAGTCAGAAGATATCTTAGTTTAGTTACCTGAATTCAGACCCTGAGACAAAAATCCTAGAAAGCAATGAAGGAGTGAGGAAAATGTAACAGCAATGGAAAAAAGCCAGTGAAGATACAGTAATCAATGTATTACTGCTACAAACAACTGGCTTTTGATCCTGTTGTGAACCTATGTAGAATATGCCTCAAGATTATCTTCCCAATGGATAGAAAAATGTAATATTTATACATCAATTCACATTCCCCACTGATGATGGCTGCTCTTGGGAGTGTCAAATGCCCAGTATTTTTGTTCTTCTTTGCACACAAGCTAAGCAAGCTCCCAGGGCACTAAAGGAAACCTTCATGTGATGAAAGAGATAGATGTAGGCTAAGATGGGAACTATCAGTGCTCCTGAGAACTGTCCCCTGTGGCTACAGGTAAACTCAGAATTGGGTTAAGGTAACATGAAGCAGGGTATCAACAATGTCTGCCACAGAAGACTAGCAATCAAGTCTTATTTTTGGACCTAATTACACTCCTGAAAAACACTACAAAAATGATAACAACTATGATGTTTATGGAAGATTAACATGAGTACAAAATAGAACAAGGGTGGGCAGCTGTAGCCCATGAAACCAAACCAAGCCTGCCACCCGTTTTGTAAATACAGTCTTATTAGAACACAGCCATGGCGACTCATTTATATTTGTCTATGGCTACTTTGACAACTCCAATAACAGAGTTGAATAGTTGCAACAGTATGGCTAGCATTATTAGTGTGTCTGGTGAAGGCCATAGGTAGCAGGACATGGAGGAGACTCTAGAGTGCTGCCACAATTTCAAATGCTCTGAAGTATAATTAAACAAAACCATAAGGGTTTTGTTTATTGGTCTGGTGTTTATTAGCTAAGCAGGTATGTGTAATGAAAGGGAAGTAGGATGGGAGAAGACTTGAGTTTGAGTCCCAGCTTTGTAACTTGCAAACTGTATGACCTTAAGACATGACTTTGTTCCTAGTTTCCTTTTCTGTTAGGTAAGAATGATTGTCAATGAGAAGTAAGAGAACATACGTGAAAGGGCTTTGTAAATATAAAGCTTGTTCAAATTGTTGTGAGAGTAAAAAAAATATGGTGAAGTAGAATAATTATTAATTACTCTTAAAAGTAATAGTTATTGTATAAGGTAGTGTCTAGTTTTTTATATTCATTATCTCATTTAAACTTCAGAGTCACCCATTTGATGCTATGTTTTCCTTGTGTTACAAATGCAGAAACTTAAGCTTAGATATTTTAAGCAACATGCTTAAAGAGGTAAAACAATGAACTTAAAGTGTGATGAGGCCCATGAAGCCTTGCTGGCTGTACAGACAGAGCCCAGATTGGTAGTTCCATGCATGATATGGTTGCCAAGATATAGGACCTCAGACTCAAAAATTTGATTGCTAGTGTACACAGGGGTAAACTGGACTTAGGGATTTATTTCCCTGATGTAACTCATGTCTTAATTGATAAATAAAATCTAGAGGGTCAATTTATTAATTTGCAAAGAGAAACATCTAATGAGCACATAGATTCTCATGTCAACAGGTCAGTGGGTCCTTGTGTTGTAGGGAAGCCAAATTATAATCAATAGGTTGCCAAGTGTGGGTGAAATCAGACCACAATAAATTGATAATAGTAGTAATTATAGTAATGATATTCATAATAACGAACACATTGATCACTGACTCTCTGCCAGGCCGAGTATGTGCTCCATATGAATGATCACATTTCATTTTTATAAAAATTTCAGGTAGGTACTCTTTGGTTCCCATTTTACAGGTGAGAAAACCAACAGATAGCAAGGTTGAGTAATGTACCCAAAACCACGAATGTAGAAGAGTTAGGATTTGAATCCAGGCACTCTGCTTCACTGAGAAATGATTGTTTCTTAGAGACAGTGCCACATGGGAAGATTTTTATTCCAAGCCCAGTAGCAAGGTCAAGGTGCTAACATATATTTAGTAGCAGAGGGTAGCTGGCGATAAGGGCCAGTTGGGGGCCAAATAGGGAGGAGGCTTGAGACAGGCCCCGAAGTGTGGGCGGGGTCCATTAGAAAAGAACAAGAGGGGTGAGCAAGAAGATAGATGACGGTGTGTGCAGAACACATCCATGGCAGAGGATTTGTGCCAGGAAGCAGTGGGTGAACCTCAATGTTGAGCTGGGATTTTATCCTGATCTCTGTAAACACAGATGACTCCATGCTTGCCCACATTCTGAATCGAGTGCCAGCTCTGTGCTAAACACTGCAGGGATGTCAGGGATAAAAAAGGCTACTGAAGTCCAGTCCCTGCCTGCAAGGTTTTCAGTTTAGTTGAGGAGCAGGCAGAACCCAAGAGAAGAGCACGGCCATGTGGGATGGTGGCAGTCACAGAGGCAGAAGTGAGCAGCGGGGGGGAACCCAGACAAACAGATAACTAGCTCCATTCACATGAGGACCTTAGAACCCGGTCTGGAAGAATAAGAAACCAAAGCCTGTTGGGTAGTGAGGCTGGAAGGGTGTTATTAGGGTGAGGATGAGGTCCCAGGTGCAAAGTTGAGAAACGGGCTACATCCCCATGGAGGGTGAGGGGCTGGTGGCCTGAGCACAGAGAGAAGTGATGTGAGGGTAGAGAAGTGGGTTTCTTAACCACTTACCCCAAATGTATATTGGGGCTCTTACAGGCACAGAACATAGAGCTAGATAGGAAGGCGCTCATGGATAAAAAAGTGACCGTCCTTGCCCTGCAGGAGCCATCAGTCTAGGAGTGACAGAAGGCCAGAGTGCAGGCTCCTCAGGGGAGGAGGGCCACATCTTGCTCATTTATTATTATTATTTTTTAATTCTCTCAGGGCCATGAACAGGGTGCCTGGCACGTATTAATTGCTCATCTATTGTTCATTGAACGAATCAATGAACATAAATAATTTTTATATAACGCAGAAACTAATAAATGCTAAACAAAAGGAGTACAAAGGCAACAGGGGTCAGCTCTGATGATGGGAGTCTGAGAGTTCAGATTTAGAGGCTACAGGGGCCTAATGGGCTCTGTCTCAGAGTGAGCGCTGGGTGGGGACCATGTGAATGGTCCTCCTAGCTTGCCCTTGGCTTCTCCTCACTCCGTCCCCTCCCCTTCCAGCTGAAGTGGCCTGGGACTGAAAATCAGCCTGGGCAGCACTAGAAAAGCTTTGCAGATGAGATTAAAAGCAAATCAAAGAAGAAAAATTGTGGCTCGGTTTATGTCTTTCTAATTAAAACCCCGCCAGTCTCCCTTCTTTTTCTTTCCAGCTAATGTTACACTAACGAGCTGAGTTTAGTGGCATTTATGTAGATAAAAGTCCCAATGATTGATCTCAATGGCTTGTTAAAATTAGTTTCAGTCCACCATATTGATTTAATTCCATTGCTTGAAAGTGCTAATTAATAATGATAATAAAAGTGTCTCAGCCCATTATTATCAGTGGACAGGCAGGGGGGTGGAAGGTGGGAGGGGGAATTGCTGTTTTTAGTGTCACTTACTCTAAGGGTGGCCTTTGAAAGCTGGCTGAGGGCACTGGAGGTTGGGGATGGGGGCAGAAAGAGGTGGTTCTGTCCCTTTCTCTTGCTCCAGTGGGTTCCATGCGGGGGTGCTAAAGGCTGCCAGGAGGGCTGAGCGGTGCATCTCCATTGTCCCCAACATCTTCTTCGTGACTCCTCCAGAGGTAGGAGTGCTGCTTGCCTGAGTGTTTTTTGAAGGAAGTTAAGGGTTTAAACTTTAGGTTGATCTAAAGGGTGATGAAGCTGGAAGGGGACAGGGCTGGGGGCTCACTGTTTTGATACTGATGAGCAGCAGAGGGCTTGAGCCTGGGACCCTGAGCGCCAAACCTCAGCTGCCCAGACCCGATGCTCCAGGAAGCCTGGGGGGGGGGGGGAATTTGAGGCAAGAAGGTCAACTGCTGAGGAGTCTGAAGGATGGAGAAGGGAGGAGTTTAGAGAACCCGGAGGAAAAGGATCCGGGGAAACTCAAGTCAACAAGGAAGAGTTAGAGGTCTCTCCTAAATGAAATAATTTTAAATAGGTTTCCTCACCCAAGATAAGGCTCTTTGCCCCTGGAAAGGATTCTGCTAGCCATTCCAGACAATGGGATGTGGGGCTGGGGAAGAAGAGTGGTACCAGGAAAGAAAACAGCCTGGAAGAAGGGGCAGTTCTTCCAAAACAGTGACAAAGGCCTTCTGTGAGAAACATCTGCCTAGTGCTGGTGGGAGGAGGTAGAGGCGAAGGAGATGGGCTCCCACAATTTGGCCAAGCCTCCCCAACCCCAAATCCCAAACCCTCTCAGATTCACACCTAGCCCATCTACCAAATCTCTCTCTCTCTCTTTCTCTCTTTCTCTCTCTCTCTCTCTCTCACACACACACACACAACTCAGACTATGTCACATAGAGGTCCAACTTCCATTAAGTGTATATGATTTGTGTTTTGGAGCAGCTAGAGGCCTGTGACTCTTCTGCTATTGAACTTACTATCAGTGGTCCATGGATAACACTTTGAGCTCCAGAAGCTGCTTTCTGGTCCTAGAAGATGTGATGGAGAAAGTGGGACTAGGGGAACACAGATTAAGGACATGCAGTCTGTAGAGGTGAGGGGTCAGGAACCCACAGAAACAGCCCACAGACCCCACACAAGTACTCAAGAAACAGAGGACCAAGAGGTGACCTTAATTCTAAGGCAGGTTCTGGCTCAGTCCATAGTTGTCACTCCTCTGGGCTGGGCTGGGCTGGGCTACTGCATAGAAATAAGTCTGTTTAAGGCAGAAGTCTAAGGGATTCAGCTGCTGGGTCTGGCAACTCTGAGCATCACAGTCTTGAACAAAGCATCCGAACATCCACCTGATACATGTATATTCCTGGGGATGTTCTTTATCAAAGGAACTTATGAAGCACCCTTTCTGCCCCCAAAAAGATTAATTGAAAACTCATACTATAGGATGCAAACTCTATATGATTTACTTTACAGTTAACTCAGCATCATTATATACAATAATTATAGTGTGTAGTTGTGATATTAATTACAATCCATCCTCATTAAGGAACTAACCAAAGCATGTGTGGCTGGGGGTAGAGAGGAGAAAATAGGTTTTATTATGATTTACTCTCTATTTTTTTTCTTCCAGGTTATGCTTTTTTTTTTTTTTTTTTTCTCCTCCTGTACTTTGTGCTGTACTTGTTCCCACAGTGGTTTGAGTTGGGATGCTGTGTTTCTTGTATGAAAGTCCTCATTACTAATAGAACCTGCAGTTCCTCCAGGTTCACGTAAGTCAAGAATCTTTACCAGTGATATTCCTTAGGAAGGGTGTTCCTCAGATATGATTAGCCCAAAGCCAACTGCTAGCTTTACTTTATATGGGATTTCTATTTGGATGCTCCTAGCTTTCTGTTTCTCACTGCCTACTCCCTGCCTGCTGCTCCCATGTTCAGCAGTGCCCTGCACTGTGATAGGGTAAAGGGGTTTGAGCTTGACTCATTTGGGGGGCAGGGAGAAACACTTCCAGATTGAGTCCAAGCTTAGAATAGAATGCCTTTGGTAAAAAATATGGGGATCCATATGCTTCCTTGCAACACTGTTAAGCACCCTCCCTTCGTCAACTCAGGAATATTCCTGTTAACTATTTCACACACATGTTTGGATGGGGTAACAATGCACTTAGCTGGACTGTGGATCCTGGTAGGGATCTTAAAAGTAATCCATGCATCACTCTGTTTATATGCAGAAGCCATGTTAATGTTCTTCAAGGGTCCAGAATGTTGGAGAACATAATGCATTCTGTCATCCCCTACTACCTTCTACTCTTTCTTTCCATTTCATCTTTTCCTTTTTCCTCTTACATTTTTCCCTTTTGCCCTCTTCTGCAATCCCAGCTTATTCATCCTAGCTAAGACTGACACATGAGAAGGATAAGGCTGTCCATATGGACTATGGGAGGGAAAGTAAGCAGAAGGACCAGAGGGGAGCCTTATCCAGGAGGACATATGTGTTGAGGCTCCTAGCATTAAGAATGGCAGACTCCACTTGTCCCTCATGGCATGGCTTGAGTGGCAGCTGGGGTTTCTCAAAGGGACTGAGTGATTTCCAGTTATAATTTTGGAATATGCTGTCATGAGTTACCCAGTAGCACACAGAAAGTTGTTCCAACTAAGAGTTCAGTTTGGAAGTCTGATGGCCTCAGGCCTGGAAGTTAAGAATCTCTGATTATACTCAGTTGAGGATACACTAGACCAGGTCTGGCCTTGGGGATGAAGGGCTGGCAGGGCACCAGGGCCTTCTCATGAGCTTGAGGGACTGTTCAATCCTTGGTGAGTGTGTGTATGTTCATGGGTTGGGGGTGGGGTGAAAACAGGTTTGGCAAAGGAAGTTTCTGCAACAGCCAGAAGGAGAAAATGATTTAAAAATCTCATCCAATTTGATTAGTTAATGTGGAAATTAAATTTGTCATCAGATACACAGAGTAAAAGCTGGGTGAGAAACTGGAGGCAAAGAAGGTCAGGAGCATGGTTAATATCAAAGTAGAGTGGGAGGTAAGGAGTTGGCAGGGGGAGGGGCATGAGACAAGCTGATCTCAGACTTGGTGGCCAGAGCCGAGAGGGTGGGGGAGGGGGACAGCTGCACAGTGGGGTCAGCCTGAGCTGCTGGCCCAGAGTGAAGGTATCTATGCACTAGAATACTTGGCAGCTGAATGTCATAGGCCTCTGTAGCGACTCAAGCTGAAGCCCCAGTATAGGATGAGCGTGGACCGTACTGAAGCTCAGGGGCTGTGTGAGCACCAGTGGCCTACCTGCCTGGTGTCCTGGATCCTGGGTATGGTCAAATGCAGAGGAGAATCCAGACAGGGAAGTCATGCAGGGAGGAGAGAAGAGAGAAATTCAGTGTGCCAGCCACTGTGTCTGGCAGTGTTGTCTGCAGCCCGGGACTGCAGCCTCACAAATGCCTGTGATGCACATCACTCCCCAGCTCCAAGTTCAGTGATATCATGTTGGCCTGAAATCAGGTAAAGTGGGAGTATTTACACCATGGAAAGTGGCCAATCCTACAAACCAGGGCTTTTCCATCCTCAAGCATTAGTGTCCTGCAGAACAGAGTTTTGGGAAGGGTGACAGACTGAATGGTTATAATTACATTAAAGTGCCCATCAGACTACAGAGAAAGGGTTGGAAAAATCAAGACAAAATGCAAACAGCATCCTACTGGGAGCAGGGCCTCTTTCTTGTCCCCTAGCATTAGTGGGTATTGGTGTAGGCTTTATTCTGTGCCCTTAGCTTAGAAACTGCACAGATGGGAGCCGTGTGAAAGTCTGTGTCTGAGGAGCTGAGAGAGAGGGAGAAAGAAGCAGGAGGAAGAGAGGAGAGGGGCTGATACCAGATCTGACAGCTGCACAGGCTGTCACCAGAGGCCGTGCTAATGAAGGCTGATGAAAGTAGCCATCAGCAGCCCCACTTTTAGTCCCTTGACCAATTGCCTAGCTCTGGGTGTGGCGTGTGGGTGCTGTCACATGCTGCTGGGTAGTGGAAATAAATACAGACCTGCTGAAACATAAATCGGCACCATGTACCATAAAATTAAAACATTAATATCCTTTGACCTGGTAATTCTCCTCTGGCAATCTGTCCTAAGAAATTAATCCTAAACACATTTACATTAAAAAAAAAAAAAATTCTACACTGCAGAAAGATGTGGTTGCAGCTTTATTTATATTTGCAAAAAAATTGAAATTAATCTAAATATCCAACTGTGGCAGAATGGTCAGGTAATCTACGGCAGTAGATTATTATGCAGTGACTTAAAAGGATGTGAGGAAAGTTTATGAAAAATATGGAAATAATTATGATAAGCAGAATATAAAATTGTAGAGTAACGTTTTTCCAAAGTGGGTTTTTTTTTTTTTTTGAATACTACTCCTGTGTCAGATATATTTGGGGAATACTTGATGTCATATGCCTCTTTCAAGGCACCACAATGCACATCAACACTGAAGGTTCTGAGAAGTTCTCTGGTTTAATCTATTGCTTCTTGAACTTATTGTACCCCAGAGTCCTTTATCCAACAAACGCCTATTACCATCCTCAAGCATTAGTGTCCTGCAGAACAGAGTTTTGGGAAGGGTGACAGACTGAATGGCTATAATTACATTAAAGTGCCCATCAGACTACAGAGAAAGGGTTGGGAAAACCAAGACAAAATGCAGATGAGGGCCATGGATAGCGATGACTGTGAAAGATTATTTTTTAATCTTCCTCCTTTTTGTGTATTGGCCAGAAATTTTTAAACGTGAATATATTATTTTATTAAACAATTTCATAAAGTCATCTTTCTGAGCAAGTTTGCATCTTCCTACAATTTATAACATGTAAGATTGCTGCCTCTTGGAGAAAACATTCATATAATCCAACAAGCTATCTGGTAAGTAAAGAGTCTGGTGACTGGTGTTTATTGTAGCATGATGACAATTTCAGAGTGTGAATGTGGATTTGGGATCAACCTAGTTCATCACAACTAAAAAGAAATTAAAAATTACTAAACACCTACTTACTAGTTAAAGGTATGCAAGGCTGATCCAGAGCACTTGACACGTATTAACTTATCTTCACAGCAACTCCACAAGGCAGGTACTATGATTGCCCCTATTTCACAGATGAGTAAACTGAGCCACAGAAAGGTCAGGTGACTCGCCCATATTTCCAAGCCCTCTGTCTCAAAGGACTGGATTCTTCATCAATACCCAGTGCTGCCTCCTGCTGAGGGACCGGTAATGGCATTGTATCAATAGACAATATTTCCTGGCTGCCATGTTAACAGACACAACATCACTTCTGCCTGTGAGAGTGATGGCACCCTTACCTCTTGCGTTGGTAAACTGGAACCACATAGGCCCTTCACATCCTTTGGCCATATCCTCACCCATGTGGAGAAGGCAGGGAAGGTACAGACAAGAGGAAACTGGGGAGTATCAGTCCCCAGTTCTGGTCTCCAAAGACCCAGGAGCTGGCCTGGCTTCTATAGCTCTTCCTATGGACTCTGAGAAGTATCCTGTACCCTCCTTCTAATACATCTTCCACCTCACCACCTTTTAGTTTAAAATTTTTCTTTAAAAGGTGTTAAGACATAATTGCGTGTCTATCTGTCCTGATATTTTTGGACCAGATCACACTGTGGATGGGTTGTAAAGCCCTTATGACCATATTGACCATGTTTAGAGGCTTGTTTCATAGGGTTCAGATGTCCAGGGGCAGAGGGATGAACTGAACGACCACTCCAGGTCACTTCCATTCTCTGTATTCTGGGGTATTTTGGATATCAGGCGTCAGTGGCATGCGGCCGACCCAAGTTGCCATCTAGAATCCACTGTTGCTTTGGATGTGAGAGAGCAGAAGGGAAGAGAAGGGAAGGGAAGGAAACAGGAGAAAAGAAGCCTGTTTTACACAGGTTTTAAAGTCAGCAATTTCAAGGAGACAAATTTGGGCTGGGTGTATCTGGGTTGCAATTCAGTCAAAACCCAATCATCTATTTTTTTCTCAGATGACCTGAAAGGGCTAGCTGGCCACCTTTCTCTGGGAGAAAGAAACTCTCAGTGGCTTGAAGGCTATTGTTAAATCAACTCAATCTTATGCATCTCCTTCTTCCCAGCTTCTTTCATTCTGGACTAAATAATTCTGGGGCCCCAAGTCTTTTCACAGACCCACTCTCTCATTTTTATTTTTTTTTCACCATACTAGAATAGAATGGACCACCTCAGTAGCTTCTGAAGCTAATACATTTTTATCACCACAATTACTTTAATCTCTAATCTTCTATATCACTTCTCCCTTCATGTTCCTCTTTAGCTGCTCAACTCCAAATGGGATGCAGTGCCCATCTGGGGCCAACTCCAGATTCTCATGGCTGGTTGCTTGCTTCATTGTTTTACCCATATTTTCTCTTTCTACCATTGTGCTTCCTGTTCTCAACAGATACATAGCACACAGCAGGTGTAATCCTACCACACAGCAAAGCATTAGACTTTTTCTGCCAATCCATATTCATCTTGCTATTCACTCTGCATTGGCTGGCCTCTTCTTATTAAATTTTATTCTTTTCCACGTTTTTATTCTTACCCAACTATCTGATGGTATTGTTCTTTTTTTGTCCTTCCCATAGGTTTAAAACTTTATACTGATTACTACTGAACTTCATTTGGCCTGTTTTGGACCAAGTACCTCATTTGTTAAATCAACCTTTGCATTAATTTAAAATGTGTTCTGTATTTATAGCTCCTGGGCCATTGGTGAGTCTGGCTTTTATAGAAGGGTCTATCCTTGAGCAAAATTTCTCCACAAGCAATACGTTGTCCCAATGGTCAGTGGCTAGGTTAACAAGAACAATGGGGCCTATATCAGAGTAAAGGGGCTTTAACACTATCCTTTGGCCCCATGTGATTCAGATGCTTGAAGAACAAGTATTTCAACTCCTCACTCCACCACCACAGAGAAAAGAAAGTTTGTTGAGAATGATGGACTACCATTAAGTGCAGTGGCTTCTGCATGTTTTGTCACTGATTGGGGAGGCTGGCCTGGATGTCACTTATTATTGTCATTGTGATTTTAAAACAATAATATGGTTGAGAAAAGAGTTTACAGACCAATTGTTGTTGCTTTGGCCACTGAAACAAATTCTGCATTTTGGTAATTCCTTAATCTCTCCGTGACTTATCTTGCCCATCTGTGTATTATATAACAGAGCTACCCTGGACAATTCCACAGGGACACTGGGAGATAAAATAGGACAAATACTTATAACAGTTAACAAAGACAAGAGCAACAAGTGCTTGCTCTGTGCCAAGCACCTTGCATTAGGGTTTGGGTGCTCTGTAGCAGACCTAGAGTGATCGTTTCTATTAAGTACTGTGAGTTACCATGCATTCCAGCCACGAGTCTCCCTCTCCTTTCTCATATCAGGTCCCAAGGAATAACTTTTAGGTATTTCGCCCTTGCAGTTTCCACGTCCCATCTAAGTTGAGCATCTCATCACTGTGCACTGTTGCCATGGTTCCCTGGCCTCCCCAACCTCAGTTTCTCTCTTGTCTAACTGTCCTTCACATCCTCTGGATTGACCATCTGCAGATGCCACTTCAATTAATGGTCACCTTCTTCCCATTTAAAAATTATTCCGTGTCTCCCTCTTTCCTGGTCTAGTATTCAGGACTCTCCATATTTTGATTCCACATGACCTTCCCAGCCTCTCTCTTTCCTCTTTACAGGGACATTTTGCCATAGCCAGCACGAGTCCCTTAGTGTCCTAGACCCTGTTCTGTGTGTTCCTTCCTCCAGGCCTGTGCTTGCCATTCCCCACTTGCTTCTACTCCATGACGTCACTCCTACCAATTCTGCCCATCCTTCAAAGTCCAGCCCAAGTTCTTGTTCCTACACTAAGACTCCTGGAACACCTTTGCAATCTCTTCTTATACTAAAGCTTACACCAATTGGGGCTCCATTTGTTATCCTTGGTGTTGTTGTTTTGTGTTGTTATTTATTTCCTCTCTTTTTAGAAAACATTTTGGTATCTATATTATTCCTCCCAAAACTAGGTTGTCTTTGATGACATAAGTATATATATATACCTCATATTATATATATGATGTCTGTCCAGAAAAAGTCCAACCATTGTTAATATAATGAGAACAGTTTGCCTGACATCCATGTAAACTGGCAGCCCAGGAGAGTGGACTGGAATGCACATGCGTGAACAATGATGACTTCACTGTACTAGTCAGGGGGTTGGTAGACACCGCTGAGTAAGCATGTGTACTGTGTGGCTGCCACATTCAAAATGACTGAGCACATAGATCAATGAATCTGTATCAGATTTTGCATTAAGCTTGAATATTTCTCTGTGGAAACTATGTGCATGATTCAGAAGGTCGCAACTATGGGCAACTGGTAATTGACAGCTTTATCACGACAACGCGACTGCTCATGCTTCATATCTCATACAGAGATTTTTGGTGAACCGTCAAATCACCCAGGTGACTCAGCTCCCCTAACAGCCCAAATTTGGCACCCTGCAACTTATGGCTTTTCCCAAAGCTAAAACCACCTTTGAAAGGAAAGGAATTTCAGACTGTAAATAAGATTCAGGAAAATTTAACGGGGCAGCTGATGGTGATTCCAACAAAGGATTTTGAACAGTGGAAGAGATGCTGGGAGAACTGTGTGATGTCCCAAGGTGTCTACTTTGAAGGGGACTGAGGCATCATAGTCCTATGTACAACATTTCTTGTGTCTTGTATCTTCAATAAATGTCTATTTTTCCATATTACAAGGCTGTATACTTTCTGTACAGATGATAATACACATACACGTATACAATTTATCATAATACTTAGTCCATAGTAGATGTTCAATAACTCTTTGATTAATGGAAGGATGCAAATATATAAAAGTATTGCTTAGACCCAAAGGTATTAGTTTTTTTCTCAGATTTATAAAAATAGGAATCTTCCTTATAAAGTGGAGTGGGAAATAAAATGGGAGACTGAAGCACACTGAAGTGAGAGAGAATAGTGGTCTTGAACAGAAACGAATAAGATCCACGGCTTTGGGGCTCAATTTAAGATTTTCGTGGACTTTGTTTAAATAATTCAGAGTTTGAGATCCCCAGATCAGTGGGAGAAATAACCAATAGCAGGGTAGTTTGAGCATGCTGCAAAGGAATTGTGTGCTACACGTTACAGTCAGGAACAATAACTACGATTATGATAATGTTGATGGTGATGATAATGCTAATGATTAGGCAGTAGCCCTGGCTGAGTCTGTCTCTGGGGTAGCAAGACCTCTGCCAGGTAGGTAGGAAGTTGTGTCCTTTTTCTGTTGGACAGAGGAGGTCTCAGGCTGGCAATATTGCTGCCTATGGCCCCAGCCTCCCTAAGCCACAGGGTCGGGGAGGGACAGGTCAGGAAGGCTGGCTGATGGGCTTCTGGTTGCAGGGGGGTGGGGGGGAGCCATTTCCAGTCCCTTTGGTCTTGACTGGAAACAAAGTGAGGGTCCCTGGGTTCTCCTATAAATGGTAATGATAACACAATTATCATGCAAAACAAAAATTAAGTTTAATGGTGCAAAGCCAGGTTGAACTGGGGAGGTAATTCATATTAATTATGTTTGGATTAAAAGCTTATTTCTTTTGTTAGCATCTGCAAGTAGAAACTTAGCTGTTAGGAAAAAAAATCCGCATATAATTACGGCCTCTTATGGAGGAGCAGTGTTGGGCTTAATGGAGCATCTCTGCTCTCTTCAAGCTCCTGGAGAATGGTAATATTTCACATTTTATGAAACACAGAAGAAATAAATTACAGGCTTAATGATAAGAACTACTTGGGCTCATAATGAAATCTGATTGGCCAGTTAATCCACCGAGACCCTCAGATGTGAACCATCCAAAAGGGGTAAAAATGATGAAAAATGAAATTAAATGGAAAAACCCTCACCCACAGCCTCTTTTGTGAAGGTTGGGGAAGGGAAGAGTGGGAGAGAAGCCCCGGGGCTGAGGAGAAAATTGCTTTCCTGGGGTTAGGGAGAGCAGAGCCAGGGAAGAAATTTCCCTCCTGCCTTCTCCAGGCTTCCTATGGAAATGAAGCCGGGAGACCTCCTGTGGGAAGGAAGGAAGGGGACCAAAGAGGCAGAGAGGGATGTGATTCCTCCTGGTGAGAAAGCTCCCAGGACTCCCAGCAGGGCCTTGTTTTAAACAGAAGAGACAAAGACGGAATGTAGGCTAACTAGAGTTGGGCTGAGTTGATAACATTTTTTCATAAAGGAGAAAATATTTTGCTATGAGGGGATGGTAAAGCTCTCCTCTGTTTCTCAGTTCAGGAAGCATTCCTGGGCTTGAGATAAAGGGGTTGAGAAGTACAGATAGGTAGTTACAAAATAGTCATGGGATGTAAAGCACAACATAGGGAATATAGTTAACAGTGTTGTGGGTACTGGGAATATCGGGGGGTGGGGTGGGGGAGCGCTTTGTGGAGTATATGGTTGTCTAACCCCTGTGCTGTACACCTGAAACTAATGCAAAATGCTATTGAATGTAAACTGTAGTTTAACAATGGAAAAAACAAAACAAAACCCACCACTCCCTGCAGGGCCAGCTCAGTTTGCTCTGCCTTCATTGTTTTCCCCTCCGCGGGCCCTCCAGGGAGAAGGTTCACCACAGCTTGGTGGAGCCTGGGGAAGCCTTTACTTTATACTTGGAGAGGCAGCAGGGTCACAGCAAAAAGAATTTGGACTTTGGAATCAGACAGCCCTGGGTACCAATTCCTGCTCTGCTGTATTTGTCTGATGACCTTGGACAGGATATTTCACTTCTCAGTCTCAAGTTCCTCATCTGAAAACCAGGTGTCCAAGCTGTAGGAATCTTGGGGATCCCCTGATTCTCCCCTCTCACTGCACAAGTAAGGACATAGATATAACCTATTAACAATGCCTAGCACAGGGCCTGAAACACGTAGATACTCAGTAAATGAGTTTGGCTCTGATATTTTATTAACTATTACTAACTACTTGGTTCTAGGAATTTTAGTTTGTTTAGTTATAAAATGTGGATAATGATAATCCATGTTTTATTTACCACATGCAGTTCTTTTGAAGATAAATTGAGGTAAAATACATGAGAGGAAAATGTTAACAGAATTTAAAGTATGAAGTGATGAAATAGTGACCCTTCCTCACAATGACAGAGGAGAGATGCCACTCTGGCCCACGTGACGATCTTCTGCCATAGAAGACCAACATTCAATGAAAAATTACCCAACATTTGAGGAAAGCCATCAAAATGAAAGAGAAATGATAAAACAAGTTCTTACATGAAAGGAAACATAAATAATAGAGCTATCAATACAGGTTTTGAAAATAATTATGTTTAATACCCTTAAAGAGATAAAAGAGGACATTATATCTATGAAACAAGAACTGGAAATGATGAAACAAGGACAAATTGTTTTACAAAAGACCAGTTAGAGAGCTTAGAAATGAACACTGATAGCTGAAGAGCAGAATGGATACTTTTGAGTATTTATCAGGTGCTGCATGCTGGGATACAATGATGACGAAAGTAGACGTAGTCATGGACTCATGTGCTCACTAATGAGGGAGGAAGGCATTTGTAAAATAACCACTCTAAATTTAAAATGGAATGCAATGCTACCAGAGCCTATGAGGTGGTGGGTGGGATTTTACCTTATTAGGTAGGTCATAGAGGGCTTCCTGGAGGAGGCGACAACTGACTTGAGATCTCAAGGATGAGTGGGAGTGGAACCAAGCAAAAATAGAGGGTGAGAGTTCCAGGTAGAGGGTGCAGCCTATGTAGATGTGCAAATAGAAGAGAGTGAAGGAAGGCCAGGGTGGGTGAGCCTTTGGTGTGTGTGTGTGTGTGTGGGGGTGGCCCAGGAGAGAGAGCCAGAGCCTTAGAGAAGCTGAGGGTGGGGAAGGGTGGAGAGATGGAACAGATCATGCCAATCAGGACCCATTTTAAGTTTGAACTTGAAGCAAACTATATTCAGGAAGGTAGGGGAAAAAAAAATCTCTTCTGGTTACAAGGGCTTTAAAGCCTTCCCTCTATTACCCAGTATTCAGAATATTTTTTCTCAGAGAGAAAATGCAGGCTTCAGATTCAAGAAGGAGAGTCTTATGATCACAGAGCTCACAGTCAGCATCTTGTTGAGCACAGGGAGAAGTAGACCACCCATGGAAATCAAGGGACAGTAACACTGAGAAACTGGGGATGGCAAATGAAAGTTATGCCAAATTGAGGCCGGAGAGCCGCCGTTAAGTCCTGTGGGCAATGAAGTTAAACAGAGCCCTAGCAGTCGGGAGGGGAAAGGAAAGCCGCCTCAGAAAGAAGCAGCAGAAGGAAGGAGGAAAAGAGTGAGGGGCTGGGGTGAGGTGGCGAGAGGATGCAGAGTTCAGGATGCCTTCTTAGCTCCCTATTCCAGTTCCTGTGAGGCCTCGCCCAGCGAATGCTCTGTTTCTTGGGTTTCTATCGACTTCCCTTTAAGGTTCTGTTTCTATTCTTAAAGACTGCCCTGTTCACAGTGGGTCAAGTCTGAGATTTAAAACCTTGGTCTTCAAAGAAGAAGCTGATGTTCTAGCGTGAAACAGGCAGTAGGAGCAGGAGAAAATTTTACCTGGTTCATACCCACTTTCTTAGATGGTTAAGGGTGATCTTTAAGAAAAGAAGAGCAACTGAAATCTGATAATCCTGTAATCCTTATAGTCACTTGTATATCAATATATTTGGTACTCTGTGCAGTGTTTGGTTTTTAATACAAAGTGTGAGTTCCGTTATTATAACAACTTTTTAACATCTTAATGAAGACCCTAACAGAACTTTTTTAAGGATTGCTATAGATAAGTTTTTTTATATACCTATATAAGAGAACACGAGAATGAGGCTTGGAAGGGAAGAAGCCCTGGGAATGACACAGTCATGTAAGGACTGGCTACAATCTCAAGCTTGGTTGGTATATATCTGAGAAATGTGCTCCTGGGGAGTCCTTTCCTACAGATTGGAAAGGACTAGTCCTAGAAGGGCCATCTCTCCCTGGGCAGTGGGCTTTTTAAGGTGTCAGTACATTGCAAAATATAGAAAATTTAAAAAACCCGATTAATCTAGTTATGTAGAGATATTTTGGAAGAATGTATCCAGATTGACTTTCAAAATCAAGATTTTGGAGACTAAGATGGGCAAAACCAGCTGAATACTTTCCCATAGAGCATTCTGTCTTTATTGTTTAGTCAAGATCTACTCAGGAAAACAGAAATCAACTCCAGTATTTCAAACAGAGGATATTTGATGCAGGGGATAGACTAAAAAGATTTTGGAAAGCCAAAGAGCCAAAAAGGAGAGATTAGAGGAAGTTAATTCAGAGATTATCTAGGGCTGGAGGAAAACAGGGTAGTGACGGGGTTTTCAGAACCTAAGATCATAGAAGGTGGACCACAGCTTCAGAAACTGGGATAATGGAGGTAATACTATCAGAGAGGGAGAACGAAAGACATCTTCTCTCCTCTCACATCTTGATTCTCTTGCTAGTCTGGCGAAACCTAAGAAAAAGCCAGCCCATTGCCAAAGGAACCTGGGAAATGTAGTTTGCAGATATCCAGCCTCATTATCATAGAGTGTGGATGTGGGACTGAGAGCTAAGAGGCAAAATACTGCTATACTTAATTAACAAAACTTATTTTTAAAAATGTTTTATTTATTTATTTTTAGAGAGAAGGAGAAAGAGGAGAGAAACATCGATGTGAGAGAAAAACAACTGTTTGCCTCTTGTATGTGCCCTGCAACCCAGGCGTGTGCTGGACTGGGAATCAAACCAACCTTCTGCTTTGCGGGATGACACCCAACCAACTGAGCCACACCGGTCAGGACAACAAAGCTCTTTTTTTTTTTTTTTCAGGGCAGTTTTATAATGAGCTTCATGATTACTAGTTATTATTATGAGGCTATTGTTTTAGACTCAATGGATCTTTCAAATGATCACTTCGATCCATGCTTTCCTCTAAATGAATCACATCAATAAGTGTGATTATTTAAGGCCAAGGTACTCTAAAGGAGAACTCATGAAAATAAGTTTTCTTGAATTATTGAAGTGGAAGAAAAATATGTGTAAACAAAGAAATTCTTGGCAGTAAAAATCATCATAGAAAAAAAAACTTAAAACAATCTAAACGTTTCATAATAGGTGATGAATTAGGAGAACTTAGTATTTTATTTTGACTACTATGTAGTTAGAACAAACAACTAATATTATTACTATGTTACAAAACTCAACCTTTCAACCAATATATATGGAGCACCTGGTATGTTCCAGGCATCATAATTAATGATAAGCATAAAATGACAAATGGGACATGGTGCCCATAATTCTATGGAGTACATAGTCTTATAAACATGAAAAGAGCACAGACATTACATAAGAAACTAACATAACAAATTTCTATGTATAAAAATTTTCTATTGTAGAATGAACAAGTATGTGTAAAATAAAAGTAATAAATTTTTATAACATTTTCGTCGTCGTCGTCGGCAGCCGTCCGTCTCGAGAGACGATGGCGTAGCTTCTTGAGAGTCTATCTGCACCGCCGAGAATGGCTGTGCAGTCCGACTTGGGAGTGACAATCCCTGCCGCACTTGGTACAGGTGAAGGCAGATGGCCGTTGTTGCTGCTGCTGACGCTGCTTCCGCCTCGATCTTTTCTGGACCGCCTCCTCGTTGCGCGCAGCCTCTGCGCGTGACGTACCTTGCCTGACCGCGAGCCTCCAGGCTAGGCGGTCGTCTGCTTGAACTTCCCATGTGTTGAGATTGATGGAGCATTGTGTCATGTCCTTTTTGCAGATGTCTTTGAACCGCAGTTTTGGGCGCCCTGTCATCCTCTTGCTTTCTGCTAGCTCGCCGTAGAGGAGGTCTTTGGGGATACGGCCTGCATCCATTCTTTTGACATGGCCGAGCCACCTGAGGCGTCTCTCGCTAAGAACTGCATGCAAACTGCTCATATTGGCTCACTTCAGCACCTTGGTGTTGGGGACCTTATCCTGCCAGGCGACATGCAGGACGCGTCGCAGGCACCTCATGTGGAAGCTGTTGAGTTTCCTTTCGTGCCTTGCGTAGGTGGTCCACGTCTCGCTGCCATAGAGGAGAGTGCTGAGTACGCAGGCTTGGTAGATGCGCAGTCTGGTTTTCTCAGTGAGGCTGGAATTGTTCCACGCTCGCCGGTTCAGTTTGGCCATAACTGTGGCTGCCCTGGCGATTCTCCGGTTGACCTCCAAGTTGACTGACAGAGAGCTCGAGATGGTGGACCCGAGGTAAGTGAAATCGTTGACAACCTCCAGGGTGTATCTGTCGATGGTGATGCATGGAGGAGTCCCCGTGCCTTGAGCCATAACGTTCGTCTTCGTCAGGCTGATGGCTAGTCCGAACTCCTTGCATGCGTGGGAAAGGCAAGTGACTAACTGCTGGAGTCCCTCTTCGGAGAGTGATGTCAAGACTGCGTCGTCGGCGAAGAGCATCTCACGGATGAGCACCTCTTTGACTTTGGTCTTGGCTCGTAGACGGGCCAGGTTGTAGAGCTTGCCATCGGATCTGGTGTGAATGAAGACACCCTCGCTGCAGTCCTTAAAGGCGTATTGGAGGAGCATGGAGAAGAAGATTCCGAACAGCGTAGGCACGAGGACGCAGCCCTGCTTTACTCCGCTGCTGACTGGGAAGGCCTCAGAGGTTGCGCCGTTGTAGGACACCGTGCTGTGCATGTTGTCGTGAAAGGACATGACCACAGCAAGCAGATGTGGTGGACAGCCAATCTTCCGTAGCAAGCTGAAGAGTCCGCTTCGACTGACCAGATCAAACGCCTTCGTGAGGTCGATAAAGGCGAGGTAGAGTGGTTTATGCTGCTCGTGACACTTCTCCTGCAGCTGGCGTAGGGAGAAGATCATGTCCACTGTTGATCGGCCAGCTCTGAAGCCACACTGGGACTCTGGGTAGACGCGGGAAGCAAGGGTCTGCAGGCGGGCAAGAGCGACCCGGGCGAATACTTTGCTGACGACGCTGAGGAGAGAGATGCCTCGGTAGTTGTTGCAGTCGCTGCGGTCTCCTTTGTTCTTGTACATGGTGATAATGTTGGCGTCTCTCATATCCTGGGGGATGTAACCCTCCTTCCAGCAGAGACAGAGTAGATGGTGGAGCGGCTGTAGCAGGACTGGTTTCCCGGTCTTTAGGATTTCTGGAGGGATTCCGTCGCTTCCTGGTGCTTTCCCGCAAGCGAGGCGGTCGATGGCTTTGCCGAGCTCTGCCGCAGTAGGTGGGGTGTCTAGCTCCTCCATGACTGGTAGGTCTGGGATGGCGTTGAGAGCAGTGTCTGTTACGGTATTCCTCGTTGCGTACAGCTCGAGGTAGTGCTCGGTCCACCGCCGCATTTGCTGTTCCTGGTCAGTGATGACCTCACCTGTCTTGGACTTAAGAGGGGCGATCTTGGAGGGGTTTGGGCCTGTTGCCTTCTTGATACCCTCATACATTCCTCATGCGTTGCCTATATCGGCGGCTTCCTGGGTGCTTCTGCACAGGTTTAGCCAATAGGTGTTGGCACAGTGGCGGGCCGTCTTCTGGACTTTGTTCCTGGCAGCCCGTAGAGCTTGAAGTGTACTGGGAGTGGGCGTGACCTTGTAAGCCAGTAGGGCCTTCCTCTTAGCCTCGATCACGGGTTCCATTTCTTCCCAGTGAGCCTCGTACCAGTCAGCGTTCTTCTGCTCTTTCTTTCCGTAAGCAATAATGGCGGAGTTGTATATGGCGTCGCGGAGACGTGGCCAATTGGATTCGATAATGTCATCTGCCGCCATTCCCTCACCGAGTGCATCTTCCATCCTGTTGATGAATTGCTGGGTCTTAACTGGGTTGCTGGCACAACTGGTGTTGATGCGTGGGTGACCCTTCATCTTGGAGTGGTGCAACCTCTTCGGCATTATGCGCACCTTGCTTACCACAAGGGCATGGTCCGTGTCGCAGTCTGCACTGTGGTAGCTGCGGGTGAGGAGGGTGCTGCCAATATCCGTTCTTCTGGTGATGACGAGGTCAAGCTGGTGCCAGTGGCGGGAGCGGGGGTGCCTCCATGACACCTGGTGGATCTCTTTGCACTTGAAGAATGTGTTTGTCACGCACAGGCCGTGGTGACACGAAAGCTCAAGCAGTCGCTGACCATTCTCATTGATCTTTCCTCTCCCAAAGTTTCCGAGGCAGGTGGGCCAGGCCATGTGGTCGGCTCCTACTCTTGCGTTGAAGTCTCCAAGGAGATAAAGAGCGTTACTTCTGGGGATCTTGGATAACGCTTCGTCCAGTGCATGGTAGAATTGTTCTTTCTCTTCGGTGGTGGCGCAGAGGGTTGGGGCGTATGCGCTAAGAATGCTGACTGGGCCGAAAGTCGTTGACAATCGGAGGGCAAGTAATCTCTCTGTGCCTCCTGTGGGTGGCTCTATGGAGTTAACAAGCGTGTTCTTCACAGCGAACCCAACACCGTGCTGTCTTGGTTGGTCTGGAGACTTCCCTTGCCAGTAGAAGGTGTAGTTGGTTTCTCTGATAGTTCCATTGTCGGCCAACCGGGTCTCCTGTAGAGCCGCAATGTCGATGTTTAGTCGTGCCAGTTCCCTGTCGATGACGGCGGTTTTCCTGGCATCATTGATCCACGGAAGGTCTGCAGTAAGTCTGGGACACATGGTCCTGATGTTCCAGCTAGCGAGGCGAAGAGCTGGAGGCTTCTTTCTTGTTTTTTGCTTGGAATTGCCTGGTGCGAGTGTTTTGTGGCCCACTTTTCGAGAGACGCCTCTCTGATCCCCAAGCACCCAGTGGGGCAGGCGAGCCATGGCGAGACGGCACCTAATTGGCTGGGGGCTGCCCAGCTTGAGGCGGGCGGTAGCTGTCCAGTGAGGTGCGATGACCTCTCCCACCGTCAGAGGAGACCCCTGGCGCTCGTTTCCTTCGCCAATTGGATGAGCTTATAACCGGTATCTGTCTCCTCCCGTGTTGAGTCGACATCTTGCGATGACGCTGGAGTGTCCTCTCCAGTGAAGCTACAAAGCCTGGGCAGGGTGATATGGAGGGCCAGCTGTTGCCCATGCAGCAGACCCCCCCTCTCTTCGCAGCTGAAGGATCCAAGGGGAAAGACAGAGTCAATACAGCTTGACTTCAGGTGCGCCGCAGGAGTTGCCGGTGTTGACTACAACGTCAAACCGCCTTAGGGACTCCGGCTCCGGATTTTCTGTCGGGGTTTACTCCCTTAGCCTTTCCCCTGAAGAGGTATGCCGCAAGGCAGCAGAGGTTTTTTGGAATCAGAGTTTTCCTTCTCTGATGTGCCCTGACAGGAAGATCGAATTTTTTTTGCATTCCTATATTAAGACAGTTGAAATGCAGGAACATGTCATTCAATCAACTACATAAAATATAAACTATTATTGGAAAAAGAACACAAATTCTTAAAAATAGTTGTGTTAGGGTAATCCTATCATGATGGTTAATTTTATGTCAACTACGCCAGGTTCTAGTACCCTGCGATTTAATCAAATACAAATCTAGGTATTGCTGTGGAGGTATTTTTAAGATGTTGGTTATCATCTATAACAAGTCACCCTAATGTAAATAGAGGAGAATACTATTGCTTATGTGGGTGGGTGTTGTCCGATCAGTTGAAAATCTGAAGAGCACAAACTAAGGTTTCCCTGGAGATGTTCTGCCTTAAGACTGCAGCATCAACTCTTGCCTGGCTTTATAGTTTGCTGGCCTGTTCTACAGTTTTCAGACTTGCCAGCCCCCACGACTGTGTGAACCATTTCCTTAAAATATACCTCTTTATTTCACATATATATTTCATATATATAATATGTTATGATATTATATATAATAATATTGTATATATTACACATAAAACACATAACATTATGTATGATTATAATATATCATATAATATGTAATGTATATTTCACATATAATATACATATGGTATTATATGTATTAAAAAAAATGAGGCCTGTCCAGAAAAAGCCCAGTCATTGTTAATATAATGAGAATGGTTTGTGCCACATCGATGTAACCTGGCAGCCAAGGAAAGTGGACTGGAATGAGCATGCGTGAAAAATGATGACTTCACTGTACTAGTCAGTGGGGTTGGTAGATGTCATTGAGAGCATGTGTACTGTGTGGCCATTGTATTCAAAGTGACAGAGTGAGTAGAGCAATGAATCTGCATCAAAGTTTGCGTTAAGCTTGAACATTCCTTAGCGGAAACTATTCAGATGACTCAGAGGGCTTTCAGGGACGATGCAATGAGTGCAGCACAAATGAAAGTGTGGCTCAAGTGCCTCAAAGATGGTCTAGAATCTGCTGAAAGTGCTCCATGTTCTGGAAGGCCTGCAATAAGCAGAAGACCTGTGAATGTTGAACATGTCTGGACTGCAATCAACAAAGACTGAAGAACTATGTGAGGTCCCAAGGTGCCTAATTGAAGGGGACTGAGGCGTCATTGTCCTATGTAAAATGCTTTTTGTATCTTGTATCTTCTTCAATAAATGTCTTTATTTTTCCTATTACATGGCTGGATACTTTATGAATAGACCTTGAGATACACACACACACACACACATATATATGTATATATATTTCACGCACACACATCTCCTATTGGCTCTGTTTCTCTGGAGAACCTTGACCGATATACCTATTAAACTTTTTTTTTTTAAACAGTCCTTAATTTAATGATGGTTTAATCATACATAATTTCTTTATAGACTCTTCTGTCCTTACTGTAATTGGACACCTCCTTGACTGTCTTTTCTCAGTCCTCCAGCTTCTATCTACAGTCAATCCACAGATTCCTAAAGCCCATCAGTAGAGGCAGAAACTAATGGAGGTCAAGGCCAGAATGGATTACTTTGCATGTTTTCTTTTTTCTCTCCTCACTGGCTACAGAGCAATGCCAGTGGCTGCTCTTGGTCTTAAGGCCAGAGCTGGCCCACGTATGACCTCTGCTAGGTCCCAGGGAGCATCTGTATTTGTTGTGAGGTAGCACTGTCAACAGAGTGCAGGGGACAGAACATTAGATTATAGTCTCAGCTCAACTACTTTCTGGCTGTGTGATCACATCCAAGTTATTTAACCTCTCTGTGACTCAGTTATCTGGCCTGTAAATTGAAGATGCTTATTCAACCAAACCTGCAGGTTTGTGGTGGAGATGTCAAATATAATATGTAAATTTCTAGTGCATAGGAGTAGTCTTACAAATGGTAATCACTGTCACTATATCCTTGAGGATGAAGGTGGACTTCAGGAACAGACTTTTGATGCATGTCAACCCCCTATGCAGTGGACACCCTGTTTCATCCCCACCCCCCAAGTCTGATGAAAAGTGAAATTATGCTTGCAAAGCACACTGAACTCTCAAAAGAAACATGGGTTTTATTGTCATTTACAATCACTACCATGTTAACAGAAAAAAACAGATTAATCAACTACAAATAAGCAGAGAAAACTTCTTATCACACAGAAATTTTGTTTTTGCAGCTTCTCCTCTTTTCCAGAAGATATGCAGGCAGTAAATAAATAAACTTACCCCCAACTTGGCTCCTTATTTATAATTCTCTTGGTCTGGTACCTTTTTGCACCACAATAACCAGATTATTTTAGGCCAAGGACTTAATACTAGTCAGTTTTCAAGTATCTGCATGTGGATTACCCACTTCATGAAGCGTCTGCCAGGAAAGTTTTAATTCTAGCCTAGTTTTCTCCTAGCACCACCCCCTCTTTTCCCTCTCCCAATCCTCACCCAGCTGATGTGTACTTAGGAAATGCAAACTAATTTTAAAATTCGCTGGAGCAAAACATGATTAGAATAGTTAAGTCTGCGGCCAAAAATAAAATCAGCTAATGCATTCCATATATTTAGATTTCCAAAATTAAGTTGAAATGATGCTTACTTAGTTCATCCAAAGTTTGGGTTTATACACATCATCTCTGCGAGTGGACTTTACTTTTTCTGGCAGCAGTGAATTTGGTTCTCTTGGAAGTGGTATCGCCTTTTCCATAGCCCAGGGCAATGTTTTTACTCTCTCATCCTGCTGAAAGTGAGGTAACAAGCCCTGTGGGAGATTAGGGAGAAGAAACTCCTGGGTGCTGGGGAGGAGGACAAGACCAGAGACCCTGCAGCTCTGTCTAAAGCAGGGCTCTCCATTCTCTGTCTCCTCTCCCCAACCTGCCAGACAGTCAGGAGTCCAGCCTGGGAAAGGTACCCCAGTGAAAGTGTCCCAGGTACTGGCACTGAAAGAGATACAGTTAGGGCTCCGAAGCTTTGCTGCTACCTTTAAGATGCCCACAGCCTCTTTGGGGAGACAGGATTAGCAGCATAACGCACATTACAAAATAAAATTAATTGCTAAATTTTGTGGCAGAGACTAGAAGGAGAAACTCAAGAGAGACCATCAATACGGGCTGGAGTGGTTTTCATGGTGGAGGAGGCACATGAGTCAGGAGTGGGCTAGATCAAGGGGAAGGGACTGCATTTCTGGGGAAGGAATCAACCTGAGCAGATGTCAGAGTGTAGAAATGAGCAGGGCCTGGCTGTGGGGGAGCAGAAGAAGTAAGCCTGAAAGGAACCTGTGGGAAATAGAGATGTGTTAAGACCCTTGTAGTTGCAAGGAACAGAAAACAATCTGATCTACTTTAAGAAAAAAAAGGTAATTTATCGTAAGAATAAAATGGAGTCTCCTTGGACTCCAGGGAGGAAGAGTCCAGCTCACCACAACTGGAACTTGGACATATTAATATATTTTACTCCTTCACATTTCCTAACTTATTTTCTTACATTTTTTTTTCTCCTTAAGGAAGAACCCTATTAGTGTTTTGGGTTTATTTGGATAAATCTCCAAAGGGACTAAGAAGTACATATTGGAAGTTACAAAAGAGTCACAGGGATAGAAGTAAAGCATAAGGAATATAGTTAATAGCATTGTGATAAATATGTATGGTACCAGTGGGGCACAGGAAATATAAAGAGGAACACTGTATAAAGTATGAGGTCTGTCCAGAAAGTATCCAGCCATGTACCATGAAAAATAGGGACAATTATTGAAGAACATACAAGATATTATCCAAGAAACATTGTATATAGGACAATGACACCTTAGTCCCCTTCAAAGTAGACACCTTGGGACCTCACACAATTCGCCCTATCACCATCAGCTTCTCTGCTGTGTTTTTCTGTATCTCTCATTATGGTCTGAAATCTCTTCCCTTTCAAAGGAGATTTTAGTTTTGGGAAAAGCCAGAAGTCACAGGGCACCAAATCTGGGCTGTTGGGGGGCTGAGTCACCTGGGTGATTTGATCTTTCACCAGAAAACTCTGCATGAGCGGGTATGTTGTCATGATGAAGCTGCCAATCACCAGTTGCCCACAGCTGTGGCCATTTTTATCGTATTGCATCTCTCAACCAATGAAGAACATTGAGGGAGCGCTCCTTATTAATTGTTTGGCTCAGAGGGGGCATTCTGTGATGGACAGCACCTTCTCAATCAAGAAACACAGTTAACAGGGTCTTAATCTTCCTGTGACTTTGCTGCACCTTCTTCAGGAGTGGAGAACCAGGTGACTTCCATTGGGACGACTGGGCCTTCATTTCCAGAACATAACTGTAGACCCTTAATTCATCTCTGGTTATGACCTTCTTGAGGAAATCTGGTTCATTGATAGTGGTTTGAATCAAGTCATAAGCAACTGCAGCACAATGTTCCTTCTGCTCTGGTACCAAAAGCTGCAGAACAAATTTTGCCAAGATCCTGCATCAAAATCTCGAACACAGTAGTTTTTGGAATTCCCAGAGCAGCTTCTAGTTCTCACACTGACAGTCACTGATCTTTGTTGATTGTATCCCATACACATTCAATATTCTCAGATGTTCTGCTTGTTGCAGGCCTTCCAGGATGTGGGTCAGTTTCAACAGATTCTCAACCATCTTTGAAGCATTTGTGCCACACTTTTATTTGTACTGCACTCATTGCATCGTCCCCAAAAGCCTTCTGAATCATCTGAATATTTTACCATGGAGGAATGTTCAAGATTACTGCAAAATTTGATGCAGATTCATTGCTCTACTTGCTCAGTCATTTTGAATGCAATGGCTGCAGAGTACACGTGCTCACTCCATGGCATCTACCAACCCCACTGACTAGTACAGTGAAGTCATCATTGTTCATGCATGCACATTCCAGTCCACTCTCCTTGGTTGCCAGGTTACATTGATGTGGTGCAAACTGTTCTCATTATATTAACAATGGCTGGACATTTTTCTGGATGGACCTCATATATGACTGTTTAACCACTAAGCTGCACACCTGAAACCAATAGAAAACAAAATTGAAAAAAAAAAAGAAAAAAAAAGAAAGAGGTCTACTTGAATAACACATTTAGTATCTTCAGCTTAACAGTAACCCACAACCTTCAGACCAACTCACATTTAGTATCTTTGTAATTTCTTTTTTCTCTTTCTGTTAACTAACTTTGATACTTTCCCCTGTTTTTATTATTATTATTATTTTATCTTCACCTGAGAACTTTTTTTTTTATCGCTTTTAGAGAGAGAGGAAGGGAGAGAAGAAGGATAAGAGAGAAACTTCGATGTGAGAGAGAAACCTCAATTGGTTGCCTCCTATACACACCAGGACTTGGGATCATATGTACCCAGACTGGGGATCAAATCCTCAACCTAGGCATGTGCCCTGCCTGGGAATTGAACCCATAACCCTTAGGTTATGAACAATGCTTCAACCAACTGAGCCACACCAGCCAGGGTGTACTTTCCCCTCTTTTAATATATTAGAAAATGTCCACACATCTTATCTTCTAGTCAAGATTTCCTTTACAGAGAAGTGAAATTAAGCTTTTGTTTGAATAGTGGAGAGCTCCTTGCTCTGTAAGGCACCCATTTCACTGTTAGCTTTACTTGTTAGGAAGTTCACTCTAAAATGGTAATACAGTGGTACCTCAGTACTTGTTAATTCATTCCCACGAGTGGCGAGCAAGTGATGATTGATGAAGCATTTTCTGTTGCAGGGTGGCATTGTGACTCACACAACAAGTTCTAGCAAGTGCGACAAGTGGCAAGCAAGCGTTGAGTGCTGAAAATTTTTTTCTCATCAAAATGTGACAACTACCAGGTTTGACGAGTTCTGAAGCCGATGAGTACAGAGGTACCACTGTAATTTAATTGTACAAATCCCTCCACTTGTTTACACTTCCCATCAAAAGGGAGCTTTGAGTTTGCCAATCTTTTGCTCAAACTCCCCAAATAGTACCCAACCACCTTGGGAATAAAAAAAGAAAAAGACAAAAGGGGAATTTATTTTAAGGGTACAAGGGCATTTCATGGGACTCAAGTACTCAGTGGGTGCCTGGCAAATCACATCAGGATCCAGGAGGCTCTTACTGCATACTTGTCTCTGCTCTGCCTATGGGCCTGCTCTGGTATTCTGGTTTTTCATTCTTATGGCTTGTGATAGCTGTCCCCAGCATCTTGAGTCCTCTCATTTCATCTCCGGACTACTGTCTGCCTCGCTCCCAAATCCTGGGAGACAGAGAACCCTATTGGTCTAGGCCTGGTCTAATCAATTATGATAGGCTTGGGGTGTCACATAGTGCAAGTAAAAACACAGTGGCTGCTGCTCCTCCTGGCGGGGGGAGGGTAGCCCTAGAAAAGGGGGAAGAGTTGATTCACTGGGTGAGTAAGATTAGCTAAGACAGTCCTCCTGCCATTTGGTTCTTCTTCCTGGGTCTTTGTGGAAAACCAGTAAAAATATTTCAGTTGGCTGGGATTCTAGAGGGCTACCTCACGTTCAGCAAATATTGAAACCAGATTTCTGAAGCAGAGAAATGGAGTTATGATCACTCACTTAATTAAAAGGATTATTCACTTTTGGAGAGACATACCAGGATTCCTTTCAATTTTAAATGATACCTTCCCATTATACCTCTATTTATGCTCATCTGACTTGTGATGAATCTGTTTCCCTCGATTTGGGGACCTGCCTTCAGTGGGGTCCAGGATCCCTTCTCTGGCACCCTCAGTCCTGGAGGGACCAGGGAGGGAGAGATGCTCACTGCATTTGGCCAAGGCTGCCACTGGCTTGAGCTTTCCGAGGGCAGAGACAGGCCCTCCATTCGCCTTTGCATCCATCCAGTGTGTAACTCGGTGCCTGCCACAAAGCTGTGCTAACACATGCTTACTCAGTTGAATAAATAAAGCCAATTTCCAGATAGAAACAATTCATAGCCAAGGAGTACCTTAAGGAGAATATAATGTTATTGTGAGAAAGTGCAATGATAGTCCCTTCCTACAAAAACATATATATGTGGCACTGCTTCTTCTAGTTCTGCCAGCAGTATGTCACTCCTGTGAAGCCAGGTCACACTTTGCCTTGATCCACCTCAAATAATGCCCCGAGACCGTAGTTATGTTCCCTTCCCCAAGGGGAGCCTTGTGCCAAGCAGACACAAGGGCCACTGCCTTTCTTTGGGAAAGGCAGGAATCTGGCTCCGGTCACCTTCAAGAAAAAGCCACCTCTTCCATGATGGCCTGGTGGAGGCTAGGTAACGAGGAGGAGGACTGGCCACCCCCCTCCACCTGCCAGCCATCAGGCTCAGCCCTCCAAACAGAGCCTGAGGTGACAGGCTGTCCAGAGGACAGCCCACCCTGGTGAGCTCCTTGCCTTGGATCAGGAGAAGGCGACAAATGAGACAAAATGAAAAATATAATGATGCATATTATATTAATCATCCTCCCTTTTTCTGACACGATAAATCTTCTCTTTAAACTCATGGTGGCGATTGCATCATCTCCCTCTCTCCTCGAAACAGCACAGATTAAGATAAAGTGATAGTGCTGTGTCAAAGAGAGCTTTACTGCCACACTTGGGATACAAAGAGAGAGGTTAATTTATCATCGCTGGGGAGAACTGACAGAAGAGAGATATACTACCGAAAGGGGATTTAGCACAGGGCCAAGAAACTTCACACTATTTTTACCATCTGTCACATGCTCTAATAAAGCAGGGCAAAATATGAAGAAAGGAAAAATGAACTATCAAACACTGATGTAATGCAGCCCATAAATCTAATTTAATTACTTTGCATGGAGACAGGTCCTCGAGTCTGTGTGAATATACTGGATTTTCTTGGCAACTTAACAACTAAGTGTTTTAATAACATCACACTATAATTTATTCTGCTTGAAACACAAAACCCCTTTTGTGAGAGTTTCATTTTTGAGAACTGTTAATTTTTTCAGCTAATGTCAAAACTGGCATAAATTCACATGTGAACTTGAAGCCTGACTGTGAAAAAGGCTTAGGTTACTGCATGCCTTTTTATTGTTTGGCACTTTTTCCCCCTTCTGCATGTATTAGAAATAATTGGGCTTTGTTGATGACTTAGGTGAAGAGAGTTGTCTTGCAATTAGATTTTAATATAACGACAAAGGGTGTGTGAGGGGGAAATCTCTGTAAAATATAAGGTAGTAGGAAAATGCAATGGGGAAAAAAAAATCCTCATTTTCTAGCAAAAGAGCAGGACCCAGAGTGCAGTATTCCTGGAATCAGGCTGTCCCCAAGACCATGAGAATTTCACTCTGGAGGATGTAAGGTTTCAGGGCAAAAGGGACTCTGGAAATTCAGGTCTGCCCTAGAGGGAGCCACCAGGAGCAGAAAATAAATCAAAAATAAAATTAATATTCATTGGGTGTCTTCCCGAATTTGGATGCAGTTACAGAAATTATTGTTAATAATGAAAGCCATATATCAAAGCTTATAAAATTCATCTGTGCTAGGACACTATTTTTTTAGGCTTTGTTCTGAACCATTAAAGATGACATATTGCATTTGTGTGCCTCTGTGTATAATCAGATACATTTAAGTCTGATTCTAACCTAAACTGGCAATTTTGGCATTGAACTCAAGTTCTTAAGTGGGGGCTGTGACACCACCGTCCAGAGGAGGTCGAACGAACCCATCCATTCTCCCATGACCTCACTTGGTAGGGCAGGGTGGATGCGTAATTAGTTAGATCACCAGTGATTCATGTTGGGAAAATAAAACTCTGAGCCTCTTGACAAATTCAATTGAAATATATAATGGGGGATAAAAGATAAAAAAGACAAAACAAACACAAAACCCTATTCTTTTCTCTGCCTCAAAACCCCAAGCCCTCACACTAAAAGGAAACCTAAATGTAGAGATATACAGTCTGCCGAAGTTCATTTCTTTATTCCTTCAGCCACACGTCATAAATCCTTACTATGTGGAAACCCCTGTGGTACACACTTTGGGGCATATGCAATCTGGTAGCGGAGACACACTGGACAGAAAAAGGACTGCACCTTAATACATTCTAAGAAAGTTTGTCCTGGTGGGCAGTATCGGTGGAGTTCATGAAGAGGGCAGGCTGATAGGGAGCTGGTCATGGTATGGCCTTTGGATAAAACAGAAGTGATTCATCTGCAGAATTATAACTAGTATTAGACCCATCAGGAAACTGACCACAATATTCATACTGTTGGATATTTATTGACTGCCACTGGTGATTTGGTGTATGTTAAACAGCTAAACTGATTCGAGGACCTTGAAGCCAGGAAACCAAGGTGCAAAGTTTTTCAGAGGAGTGTTTTCATATAAATTTCCCTTCATGACTTTTTTTCTGAAGTTCATATTCCCCTGTTCAGACTTGGAAAACACTCAATTCTTGTGGTTTCTTGTTCTGTTGAATTTGTGTGGGAGAAAAATGTACAACCTTGAACTCTGAATGAAGCCCAGTGTGGAAAGTAGTGGTTTTAAGCTGTGCTATTTCAAATGCTCTCATTGGTATTTTTAAAGACTTCCCACATATTCGGTTACTGACTTGGGGCCTGGAATAGCGAACATTAAAAATTAAAAAAAAGAAGAAAAAATCAAACTGCCAGTATTTACTTATGAAATGACTTGGTTATAGCCCAGCAATCCAACTGCCTTAAAATTTGTGTAGAAATTGAAAGTTTGAAGGGTTTCTTTTTTGGCATTTTGATTTCCTCATCTGAAAAATGGGGATGTTAATACCTACCTCCTGGGGTTGTTTTGAGGCTGAAATGCACCTACATATGTAAAGCATCGAGCACACTGAAATGATGGCTGCAATTATTATTTTATGATTATTATTTTGATTTCACTACCCCTCCTTTGCTTCCTCTCTGCATTTCCAGCCACCCCCTCACCCCACCCCCCACCCCCATAAAATACTTTTTTTTTATAGACTCACAGGAATCTACTTCATTCAGCCTCCCCCTTCTGGCTCAGCTGCAGACTGCACCCACATCAGTTTTCTTTAAAGTTACCCTCAAAATAGGAAATGTAGGAAAAAGTCATATTGGGGTGGACTCGGGCTGTTTTCTGGAAATGAAAGGGAGCACTGAGCAGAAACTAAAGAGTACTGAACTCAGTGTGTGCTCTGGGGCAAAGAAGAAATTGCAAAAGAGTCCATGTTTTCAGAAGCCTAGAAGGTGGGGAGTCAGGGGCTTGCCAGGAGTTAAAAGGCCAGCAAAATTTATGGTATTGTCTCCTTTAATTGGTAACTGTTAGCCCAAGTGCCTGACACAAGGTGAACTTGACCTTTCATATAAAACAATTGCACTTGAACTCTCTGTGCTACTCTGCGGCTCTTCATATATATATATATATATATATATATATATATATATATATATATATTTTAAACATGTACCTTGCTTTAACCTTGCTGGTCAAGATGACAGATCATTTACATTAACAGATTATGCAGGACTGCCCTAGGTCTAAGCTGGAAGTGCATCAGCACCCAGTGGCTTGGCCAGCCGAGAGCGAGGACTGAAAGGAAGCCCAAACAGCCAACACCTCCATCTGAGAAGAGTTAGGTTTTGAAGAAACACCTTAAAACCACATTGCTTCCTGTTGTGGCACCCAAGAGATGCTGAGTCACACTCAATTTTATTTATTTGTTTGCTTGTTTATTTATTTATAATTTTTATTGAATTTTTGGGGTGACATTGGTTAATAAAATTATATAGGTTTTAGGTGTACAAATCTATAATACATTAGCCTATATATTGCATTATATGTTCATCACCCAAAGTCCAGTCTCCTTCTGTCCCCATTTGCCACACTAAACTTTAAAACTTTGTCTCCATATTCTTCCCAGTTGCTTTTTAATGTACATTTCATTCATTTGTTCATTTAGCCATTAAACATTTGGTGCATCCTTATTGTGTATGAGCATTATGGTAGGTGCCGAGAACTCTAAGAAAGTAAATTAGCCTTTCCCTCAAGATGCATTGAGTAGGGGAGAGAACACGGACACAAACCACCTTAACTATGATATGATGTGAAAACCATGCTATAATGGAAGTCTGATCAAAGAGAGGTCAAGACCTAATGGGGAGGTTTCTAAGGGTATCATTTGAGCTGGACAGAAAGGAGAGTAGCATCAGTCTCAGGTGTGAAAGTGGGAGAAATGGCATTTCTGGTGGAAGGCAAGCACAAGCAAAGGTTTAGGAGAATGATTGCTGTACAGGAAAGTGTAACTGATCTTGATGGCTTAGGGGCCACCACAGGCTGTGACTCACTGTTAGGTAAGGTCTCAGGCAGGCAGGTGGTGAGTTAAAGAGCTAGTAACTCTCTAGTTGCTCAGTTGCCTAGGCCTTATTCTTCAAATTCCAGGGTCCAAAAAGAAGAGAGGATGGGAAGTTCTGCTGGTTCTGCCCATCACACAACTACTAGCTCCACAAGGTCTTGAGAATATAACCCGATGTCCTAAAGGAGACCCAGAGGGTTGGTGGCCAAGCCTGCCAGTGTCACTTTGGACAAAGAAGAGTTTGTTTTGATGTATTGGGGGAAGGGCTGAAAGTCCTCACTCATCACCCATGTATTCCTGCTAACCAGAGCAAAGCACTTGATTGAAGTATCAAGTAGGTAACCCAGATCACAGTCACACCTAGCATTTATTGAACACTCTCCCTGGGTAAACCACTGTTCTAACTAAGTGCTGCACTACATCTGCATAACAAACCTTGAGAGTAGGTATTACCATGTCCATTTTACCAAGGAAGAAACGGTAGTACAGACCGGTGGGGTGACTTGCCCAAGGTCACATGACTAATAAGTGGCAGAGCACCCTTCTTCACCCAAGAGAATGAAACCACCATGATGCACTTTAGGTGCTCCAGTCACACACTTCATTTCATGCTATCACAGTGTGGAGGCTCCAGGAGACAGGCATAATCTTTGTTTTGCAGATGAGGACACCGAGTCTTAGAAAGATTAAGTTACTTCTTGTCAAATAGTCAGTAACCAACAGAGGTAACATTTAAACTTAGATGTGCCCGATGTCACCGCTGATGTCCTTTCCACTCTACCTTTCTGAATTTCCAAGAAAGAATCTCAGCTGCTCCTCTTTCTGCCATTCAGAGAGGCAGGCTTTGATCATGCATTTCACTTTGTGACTGCTTCCCTCATGAATGACCATCCTTTCCACTCCTGGCCTGGAATACAAGGCCAATGTTTATTGTGAAGATGGTATATTCGTATTCTGGACATGTATGAGTTTGTCCTCCAAATTGCTTTTCTAATGAGGTGGAGGCAAACTCTATGCAGTTACTGTGGGGGTGGGGAGTGAATCATAAATACAGAGGCACCTTATTTTAAAAGACCCCAAGAGCCAAAATGAGCTAGTTGTTCACCTTAGAGAAGGGGTACATATTAACAGACTTCTGTTAAGCAGCTGACTCCTAAAGAGTGTTTATAGGAAAGGTCAGCAAACATTTTCTGTAAATGGCCAGATAGCAAACATTTTAGTCTTTGTGGGGCATAGAGTCTCTGTCACTATGGCTCAGTTCTGCATGGTAGCGCCAAAGCAGCCATAGACAATACATAAATGAATTAACGTGATTGTGTTCCAATAAATTACCCCTGGCTGGTTTGGCTCAGTGGATTGAGCGTCGGCCTGCGAGCTAAGTGTCGCTGGTTCGATCTTCCAGTCAGGGCACATCAGAGAAGGGAAACTCTGACTCCAAAAAACCTCCGCTGCCTTGCGGCATACCTCTTCAGGGGAAAGGCTAAGGGAGTAAACCCCGACAGAAAATCCGGAGCCGGAGTCCCTAAGGCGGTTTGACGTTGTAGTCAACACCGGCAACTCCTGCGGCGCACCTGAAGCCAAGCTGTATTGACTCCGTCTTTCCCTTGGACCCTTCAGCTGCGAAGAGAGGGGGGGTCTGCTGCATGGGCAACAGCAGACCCTCCATATCACCCTGCCCAGGCTCTGTAGCTTCAGCGTCATCGCAAGATGTCGATTCAACACGGGAGGAGACAGATACCGTGTCACTCCCGAGTCGGACTGCACAACCATTCTCGGCGGTGCAGATAGACTCTTAAGAAGCTACACTATCGTCTCTCGAGACGGACGGCTGCCGCCGCCGCCGCCGCCGACGTTCCAATAAATCCTTATTTATGAACACTGATACGTGAACCTCACATAATTTTCATGTGTCACAAAATATTATTCTTCTCTTGATAGTTTCCAACTACTAAAAAAACATAAAAGCTATTTTTAGTTCACAGGCAGTACAAAAACTCACAGTGAGCTGGGTTTGACCCATGGATCATAGTTTGCATGGGGTTTGTAAAATTTCATTATGTACTTGTTAAGGCAATCTAGTGCTTAAATTAAAACACAAGATACATCTTTTGTAAGCCACTTAAATAGTCATGTATTTTTTTTTTTTTTGAAAACAGCACTTCATTTAGTTGAGGCCTCTGAATTTCCTTGCATCCAAGAGCACACTGAAAGACACAAATCATACTCTGTTGAAGATAAGTTGACAGTTTCCACACGAGACAGAAGATGAATTTATGGTAATGTTTAGAAATGCTGACAATTGACCTCCAAGTTTTTGTTCTATAGAAACATTCTATCTGGTGTGTTCATGACTCTAGATAAGTGGTTGTCTGGCCAGTCTTTAGACTGACTCACAATATTGCCCTTTGGATCAAACCCTTTTTTTTCGATTAAGGACTTCATGGTCATTTTCAAGGTTTCCTCTACCTTTTCCAATTCAGATTAGAAAGATGACATTCCTGAAAGTCATTAAGTATTTTTGGGGGAGTTGCAACAGCTCTTTAGGCCCCATTAAGCAGGGATCTCCAGTAGCTAAAGAATCTAGGCCTTCATAAAGCTCAAAGAAAAAGCAAAAATTGGAATTCAGTGGCTAGCAGTGGGGGCGGGGGCACTGTGGTAGAACAGCCTCTATTTTAAGTCTCTTTCAGTGCCGCTTTCTTCTCTCTGTTCTCACGTGCCCTGATGGTTGGCATTTTCTCTGGAATTTATTGTGAACTGCAGTCTGCTTTCTATAGCAGTGGTTTTGCTGTCTCAGCATTGATCCCCAGTCCCTCTCATTCATCCTTTGCCACTGTTTTCTTATTAAAGAGCAGAGAAGACGAGCCTTCTTAGTCTCCCTTGTCTCTGGTAAAGACTTGCCTGAATCCTGTCGGTATGGACGGGATGGGCCCACAGTGTCAGGGAAGAGACTTGGAGCCCAGACATGCCCCTCTAAGTGTTGACCCTGGAGGACAGGGCTGGTGCCCTGGGGCATGGAGTGCTGTGTTGTACTGTCCTGTAATCGGCCTGCTAAACTCTTACCTGTGTGCTTTCTCCTCCCCAAAGAGAAGAACCATAACTCACCAGACACCTGTGGAAGGGGTGCCATGCAGGCCTGCTCTCCTGGGCATTCTGTCTCTTGTCTAGGAAACCCAATCTATGATGGTGATGAGGACAACAGCTCATTTTCTTCCTTCCTTCCTTCCTCTTTCTTCCTTTTTTTCTTCCTTCCTTCCTCTTTCTTCCTTTTTTTCTTCCTTCCTTCCTTCCTTTCTTCCTCCCTCCCTCCCTCCCTTCTTTCCTCCCTTCCTTCCTTCTTTCTCTCCTTCCTTCCTTTCTTTCTTCCTCCCTCCCTTCCTCCTTTCTTTCCTTCTTTCCTCCCTTCCTTCCTTCTTTCCCTCCTTCCTTCCTTCCCTCCTTCCTTCTTTCCTTCCTCCCTTCCTTCCTTCTTTTTTGGCAAACCTCTCTCCTCTCACCACTAAGGGAGGCTCACTAGGGGATTTATCTCAGGTCAGAATTTGATTTTGTAACTGGAGCTTCTCTTTCTTCTGGGCTCCACTCCCGTCTGTGCCCCAAGGTGGATAGTGGTGAGGGACAGACAGGTGTGGTCTGGTGCAACAGGACAGAGTGATGAAAGATTCATGCCCTGGGTACAGACTCAGGGGTGTGGCTAACACATGGGAAGGACGGTTTCCGCAGGCTTCAGTTTAGCACTGTATTCAGGAGCCACGCACATTGATGGAGATGTGGGGTGGAGATACATGAAACTCCCAGATCCTAGCTACATGTGAGTCATGGGTGAGATGGTTGTAGCAGAAAACTAGGAAGGAAAGGTTGACTTTTGTTATATTTCTGTTGCCCCAGTTTCCTCCTTCTCTGAATGGCCAGGACCTGCATGCTGCCTTTGCCTCTTCCCACTGCAGGACTCCACCCAGGCTGCTCCCATTTGTAGGAAAGTCAACTCCACCTTTGGGGTATATTTTGAGAGCTATCAGAGGCTCCTGTATCAGTTAGTTAATGCTACAAAGACATTGGACAACACCACCCAAAACTCAGTGGCTTAAAATAACAATCATTAATTCTCATGACTCTGCAGTCAGCTGGAGTTTACTGGGGCTGGGTGTATCTATGTCGGGCGTTCATAGGTCTATGTGGCTCTGCTCCACCTGTCTCTTGTCTCCCTCATGGGATGAGTGGACTAACCTGGACATGTTCCTCTCAGGGCAACGACAAAAGTGTGAGGGTACAAGTGGAAATACTCAATGTTTATTGGACAAAGCAAATTACTTGGCCAAATCCGAAGTCAGGAGGCTGGGAAATAGGAGCACCCAAGGGGAGGAGGGCACTACAAAGTTACACCGTACAGACCACCAACAGATTAAAAGGATGCAGAATCAGGGCCCAAAACACTAAAAATACCCCCCAAAGACCTTTGACATGGCTTAAAATCCCTGCCATTACAACAACAAATTTGCATTAAAATATTGTCTACATAAGGCCTTGTGAGGGGTAGGATATTGATGGGCAATTCCTTAGCTTCCGCAGCATCAGGCAATTAACCAAGCGACAAAGTGTTCTGAGGGTGTGAACCACAGGAGGTGGGGACTCACCCTGCCCCTCCCATTCCAGTCATTTGTACCTACCCACCCTTATTTTCACCATGTTAAGGGAGAGCTATAGAAATTCTTCATCTGCCCAAGGAAACGTTAAATCACTTCAGGTGGCTAGACAATTCCTAGGTTGGAGACATTCAGAAAACAGCAGTTAACTCTGCAGGGAACACATCCTCGGCTTTTCAGTCATGTCAGAATGTTTGTCTCTTTTTGCTTCTGTTTGGGCACATGGAGCACGTGAGGATGGGTGGGCGGCTGAGTGGGAGTGTGGAGGTCTGTGTTTGTATGCATGTGCATTGTGTTCGTGTTTCTGCCAATATGCCCATCTCAGTTGCACTAAAAATATGTCTTCTTAGACTGGGAACAGAAAGAGCTTTTCATTATTAGACAATATTATAATCAAATAGTTTTTTAAAAATATGAATGAGGAGGATCAGACACTTTCCAAATCCACTTAACAAGAGGTGTGTGTATGTGTGTGTGTGTGTGTGTGTGTGTGTGTGTACAGTGTGCTATGTGTTGGGGCTAGGTTTAAATAGAGATGTCTTTCACCCTGCAACCTCTCAGGCTCTATTTCTGCTACTACTAAAATGAATTTGGTAAATTATCTTAGAAATTATACAGTTATAGAAAAATTGTACATCTCAATTAATTACACATTACTTCTAGTAATAAGCTCTCTCTATCTACATATCCATCTATATTTAATTTTTAGTCTATGCAGTACCTTGTATTGCTGATCTTTTTGTTGCAGGTGGGGGGTGGGGAAGAGGAATTGGCTGATGTTCTTTCACTCGTTCAAATGCAATGACTCCCTCTGTATTGAAATTCAGTTGTAGTTCATAGCTGGGTAGATTGGTTCCTGGTGAGTACACCACCCCCAGTGCTATCCCTTAAAAAACCTCAGAGCATGTATGCATGAAGGAGATGGTAGATTAGGTTACTAGGAAAGGAAATGTACAAATGTACCTTTGCAAGAAGATTAACTGATGGTAGCAGCAAGTTGCTGATGAAGGCAGTTTGTGTAAGAGCAGGCCCTAGCTGCCGGGGCCCATCTGTCTCTGCTGTCACTTTCTCCCTGGCTGCCTGTGCAGCAGGCGAGTGGCCCTGGGCTCCTTGTGTCTTCCTCCTTCCTCTTCTTCCTCCCTCCACATGAATCTTGCCTCACTGGGCCCCAGAGGCAGGAGCTTCCTAGTGGAGGGGAATCAGGAAGGAGCTGATGAGGTTAGGGGTTTTGTGTTTGGTTCAGCAGCCTGGGCATCCCCTCTCCAAAGTACCTTTTGTGGTCTTCAGAGGCCCAGGGCTCTGCCCTTCTTGTTGGCCACCACTCATCCTTGGCCTACAGGGCAACCAAAAGCCCCTCCCAGGAAATCATGGCCTTCCCCACACCCCTGGGAGCTGGGAACTCAGGAGGCAGGGGTATTAAGACCCACTGAAGGCCTTTTCAGATTCCAGTTTTCTGATCTAGATACACCATTAACAATACAGTTGGCGTCTAAGAAGCAATTTTTTACTACTGAATTCTACCCTTCATGGTGCTATTTAGTTCTTTGGTTTTCTTCCTGGTTAATTCCCTCTACACACACAAACACACACACACACACACACACACTGGTTTCATGCCCCACCCCCCACTCCTTCTCTCTCCCATTAAAAGCAACAGCAGCAACTACCAACCTCTCCAAACCCCATCCAAGAAAAAGTGTACAAGTCTACCTCTTACATTCTTTTGTATGTATTTTAATACTAGTAAAATTGACAGATCTGTGATGAAGTTATGCCAACACTGAGTTTAGTGTGGAGTTTGCCTTTATCTTCTGATGTAAGAAGTGGGATCTGATACCTAGAAAGTACACGAGTCATTTACAGACATGAGATTTGGTTCTATAGCTTCCATCATTCTTGGGAAGGACTCAGCTCTTTGAGGTGGATATAACCTTTCCTTCTATCAGGGTTCCTTGCTAAATAAGCTAATTTATGTCTTATATGAGAGTTACTATCTTTATTCATGCCTCTGAGTTCCATAGCCTTACAAAGAGACCCCTTGGTTATACTGGATGTGGTTATGGCTGGGCCTTCTTAAAGACTGACCTGAGTCCGGTCATTCTAGTTTTACTAGGGAGGAGGTAGACTTTGTCTCTTGGTATGTCCCAGCCTCTGCAGTCAGATAGCAAACATAAAAGGGTTCCACAGCAGTTTGTGTAATTATGTTAGTGAGTGAACACTTCAACTGGGTCAGTGGCCAGAAAGTCTGGGACAGGACTAAGCTGATGGGAATTGAGGGATGAATGGATCCCTGTTGGTTGCACTTCAGAAAGTTTCTGCCTCCTGCAAATTTTAGTGTATGGTAACGACCTTCCTTCAGCTTTGTAGGGGGACAGACTGAGGCCTGGTCAGTGGTGTGCTTAGTGTCAGAAGGCCCTGTGGCTTATATCGCGGAGGACAGAACCAGGAGTTCTGGCTTCCAGCCTGTGCTCTGCCCACTGGACTCAGTAGCCTGTGGTCTGTACCTCTGTGGTGGGAGCACCTCGCCTGAGGCTGTTTGCTGTTCTTAGTCCGCTTATCCACTTCTTCTATTTTAAAGAGTGTGTGCAAATAAAATGATGTTGGCCATTCTACAACCCACAAGACATCTTAGTTGTTGAACATACCCAAGAAGCGCATGCGTGTACTGAAGCTCGACCTGCACGCGCGCGCGCGTGCTCGCGCGCACACACACACACACACACACACACACACACACACAAGTTTTCATATTAGTTTCCTGAGTTCATGGATAAAGTCCAGAGCTGCCAAAGCTCCCACTACTTTGCCATGTCACACTAATAGCTTCCAGATCCCATCACATATTAAATTCATGTGGCTTCAGCGAAGCCATCTATTTAATGCAATTCGCTAAATGCCTGCGCAGCCCCGCTGACAGTGACATATTAGTTTTGCAGTCTTTTGCAATCTGATATCTCTGAATTTGCCACCGTACTAAAGATTTGATTAATGTGGTTCCATTTGGATGCAGTAATTGGCTGCGACTGTTGTAGAAAATAATCAGGCTTTCATTCCTTACAAGTGCACGGACATGCTAATGAGAGAGTGGGTTAATTAAGCCCGCGGCAGAAAGCGACAGTTACTGATGACTGTTATGACAAACCACCGACTCGGCATTTGGGAGCAGGACAGCAAATTTGCACTTTATGAAATTACAGGAAAACTAGGACATAAGGAATAAATAGTTACATCTGTTTGGTGAAAGGGGGAAAAGGGTGGGGAGAAGAAAGAGGGGGCTCAAGAGGAGGAGAAAAGAACAAGTGAAAGATGGTCTCCCCGAGAACAGGGCCCGAGTCTCGGAATTCAGGTGCCCTTGGGAGAGGTCTCCGGTTCTTCAGTGGGTGCCCTGAATTGGTACTGGAGCGTAAAGGTGCTGGCAGAATTAGACACACCCAGTCTAGCCCTTGTATTATGGACGTTCAACGAAAGGACCAGCCAGAGTTCTATTGCCTAGAAACAGAGATTTGGGGAAAGAGAAGGAAAGGGAAAGGAAGAGAAAGAACACACCTGCTCAGGGCATTTCACCTGTGGCAGCACACAGAGGGGGCCTGGGTCTTGGGGGCGTTACATGGCTGTTTCCTTTTTCCTGAGAAGCTGGTCTACAAATGTCAAGGGTGAATCCAGTGCTCAGGTCTATTTTATTAGCCTTTCAACTAACTTTCCCACCCAAAATGGAGTCCTGTTTCTGATCCTCACTCTTACAGTCAAACCCAGGCTCCCTTCTTCTCACTGGGCAGGGCTTCTTTCAGCTCTGATGGCTCCCCTGGGCTCTCCGTTGTCCCTTTCTTTGTCTTTCCAAGCTGTTTAGGTTTCCTGTTCACCCTCGTGGTTCGGCCATGCGTGCACTGAACTCACCAACACTTCTCCCCCGAGCCAGCTTGGGGTCCTCAGGATTTCTCTGTTCAGGTCTAGTATTATCTTCTTCATTTCCGTCTGCATTCCTTATTTTCCCCGAACCAACCAATTTTTATTGAGCACCTATTAAAGAGAGAGCACTGTGCTGGCTCTGAGGAGGAAACGCAGCTGAATCTAACTTGGGTCCTGCCTTTCAAGAGATTATAGGCCAGAGGAAGACACATGGACAAGTCACTGATAGTGATGAGTGTCATGAGAGATGGAAAAAGGAGTTGTGGGAATTCAGAAGGAAGGAGATCACTTCTGTCTGGGCACACAGGAAGCTTACAGAAAAGGAGGCTACGGATATGGAGCAATGGTAGAAAGGGTGCGGTAGGCAGAGCAAACAGCAAGAGCAAAATGGTGAAGATGGAGTGACAATGATGTGTTGAGGCAAACAAGAGGAGACAGAGCTGGACAGTCATCTCGGGACAAATGGCAATAAGTCTTCAATGTTCCCTGAGGTGTTCATGCATATTCTGAAAACAATGGGGCATTACTGAATATTTTTGATTCTAGAATGTCATAATCAGAGCTGGGAGTTGGAGCACCTGTGGGAGGCAGGGTGTGGTGGGAGGTGTCAGCTGGAAAGGCATGGGAATAGATTAGGTACCAGAGGTCACTGGGAAGGCCATCCTGGTGGCATTCAGGGGAGGGTAGGTGGGAGCTGGATGGGGCAGGGCCATGAACATGGGTGGGAGTGGACCCTTCTCACTGTGAAGGCACAACAGTCCACAAGCAGCCTCCCTTTCAAGCTTCTCTTGAGTTTAGGGCTGAGGCAGGAGGATTCCTGGAGGAAATTTCTGAGTGGAGCCAACTAATTATCATAGTCGAACTTTCCTCTGATGGTGAGCAACCTCAGATACATGAATAGAAGGTTTTACATTGAAGATACAGGAGTTGATATCCACTTCTATGTTCAAGAAATGGTGCAGCAGAAAACTCACAGAGATGGCAGGTTTGCTGAGTCCAGTTCAGTCCATAAAAACAGTTTATAGATGACAATTTCAGGAAATCCATTGTTACACCATGGAACAGTATCTATATGTGGGTCAACTATTCTTTAGGGGGCTGTTGATTCTCACACCTTCCCATCACTGCCCACTTCTTATCCTACCAGAAAATATAGGGGGACCCCCCAAAAGCCTGGAATTTATTTATTAAAAATTGTGTATTTTTTCTTACAGGTTTCAACTTCAGTCACCTTCAAAGTACTCTCTATTTGATGCCATACAACTCTCAAGACTTTTTTCCCCCCACTGTTCAAGTTTTTGAACTCATGGATTCTGATGCCTTTTAGTGCTTCTGCTGTTTTTTATTTCACCTCTTCCACATCAGCAAAATGTTGCCCTTTGAGGACTCTTTACATCTGGAGACACAAACAAACAAAAAAGTTGCTCAGGGTCTAGTCAAAGAACATGTATAAATGACCAACAGACATGGACAACTAAGTGGGGACTAAATGTTGGAGAAGGAGGGGACAGGGAGCAGGGAAGCAAGAGGGGGAAAAAAGTGAGACAACTGTAAGGGGAAAACAAACAAAAAAATTTCTAGTGGGGGAAAAATGAAAATATGAAGAATGGAAATGCCAGTTCAGTGAATATTAGAGGGACAAGGATTTCCCTTCACACTGTATATTTTTCTCCCTATCTGATCCCTCCAGAGTTTGGCATTCTAAAGAAGTAAGTAATGACATAAGTTTCTTTGCATAAAACTAATAAGACCAGTTGTTAACAGAGGTTTTTTTTTTTTTTTTTTTTTGACCAAGACTTTGACTGGAATGTAAGCCTAAAGGAGACATGCTTGGTCTGAGGTTGTTACCAAAAAGCCCTGAGGAACTGGGAATGACTTTCGAAGGTAATAAAAGCCCGTGAGATAAAAGGCCTGGTACCATGGTTGGTTGTGCGGTCCACAGCAATCTTTCCAGGGAAGGAACAAAGGTTGCTTTCCTCAAAGATGGCTAGAAGGGACCTTAAGACACAATGAAAAACCAGAAGGACTTGGAAAAGACAAGTGTGTACAGGCAAGGCTGAATGCCAGGTATGTGGCTCAGCTTCTGTGCTCTGAAGAGCAAACTGAAGGTCACCCTAAATGTTCCTTGGGTAAGTTCCAGCAAAGCAGAACTAAAGTTCATAAGTGATCATTTGCTGCTCTTGTTGTGTTTATGCAAATGAACAGGATAACTTAAAAGTGGACTTAATGCAGTCCCTTTAATGACAAGGAGGGTAATCTTAGGGAGAAAAATCATTATTCAAGGAAAATCACAATGATCAGTGGTAGACTATAAAATAGTGCAGCTAACCGTCTTTAAAGTTTTTTTTCATTTAAAATATGTTTTCACTTGAAAGTTAAACCATGTCTGTGGTATCATCAAAGATATTTAAGTTACAGGCAAGAAGAATGTCAAGTGCCTTGCAAATGAATGTCTTTCCAATAAGACAGTCTTACAGATTTAGAGACTTGTTTGTGGGTTATGTTACGTAAATTAACATGTGTTTTCTGTTTTCAAAGTGTATAAGCCTATGATCTCATTACCTGAGTGATTGTCTGTACGTATAGGCCTCACTTAATCCTGTCTGCATCGAAGTGGCTGGGTTGGTGAAGTATGGGGTAATCTGTGGGCTTCACTTTAAAACTGGTTTCTCTTTTCTATCCTAATGGCTTGGAGAGAAAGAGCCCAGAGGTCTGAGAGGGGGGAAACCTAAAATATTTCCCTCAGCCCAAACTAAGTATAATGGGCGAAATGGTTTTGGACAGGTGAGGTGTGCCTGGCACACCTTCCTCCAAAGAAGCCCTTCTTTTCCCTAATGTGGGACATTGAAAAATTAATACCTGCCTTTTGTCGTCTAGTGGTTTGTTTGAATAATGTCTTTTAACCCTTTTTGCCAAATCTGTTGCCCCCAGAATACAACAAGGATGCCAGCCTGTTAAACCAAGCACGCCGTTGTCCGGAGACAGCCAAATGACCTGGAGTCTGCACGATCCTTCCTCATGTGGAAAGACCACCCTCCCCCCCCCACATCCCCACTCTTATTAGGGATTTGTGGACCCAAGGGTAGGTGGGATGACGACCATGTTCAGCTTGAAGCAGCTAGAGGAGCTTGAGACCTTCGCCCATTGTCCTTTATAAGATTATAAAGGGTCCTAATATCTGAGAGGGAGGGATTGCTATTTCTTATTGTTAAAATAATTAAGTAATCACTTATTGATTAAAAAAAGAAGAAGAATATATGAAAGGGTGAAATGGGAGAGCTTGTATGTACGAACCATGGGCATAGACTTGGGGGGCGGGATTGCTGGGGGAGGCGGGTGCTGGGTGGAGGGGAGTAAAGGGGAAAAAATTGGAACTATTGTAACAATATAATCAATAAAGTACACTTAAAAAAACACAAATGCTTAAAAAAAAGTTGCTCAGGGTGAGAGCAGGTGAATAGGGAGGGTGGAGCATGGGAGTCATGTTGTTTTTGGTCAAAAACTGCTGAACACTCAGTGTGGTGTGGGCAGGTGTGTTCATGAATTGTCCATCATGAAATGGACAAACACGTTGAAAGAGTTCAAAAAAGTTCACTGAAGCCAAACACAGCCTCTCACAACAACGCCAGCTGGTACCATGATACAGATGGATTCCCAGAACACTTACCTAGCAGGGAAGCCTGTACTATAAGAGGTCTACCCTCCAGAATATAATTCTGGTTTCTTTGGATCCCCCTTCACACAAATAATTTGCATAGATGAAATATATTATCTAATACAGGTAGCCACAGGGAAAGAGGAAATTCTGTTTATTGAGGGCCTGCTATGGCCAGTATCTTACAAACATTATTTGTTATAATTATTACTTTACTGATAAAGACACTAAGGTTCAGAGATGTAAAATAGAAGCCCAACTTCAAGTAGCTACACAGGCAGGGCCATGTGTAAAAGCTGGATCTGTCTGATGCAAAAACTGTGCTCTTTCTCTTGACTCCCAAAGACTTCCTTTTATTACATGGGGACATATTAAACAGTATCTTCCTTCATTGGGACCAGCTCATTTTCAGGTGGAGTGTATGTTTGTCCTCAGGCCCTGATATGAGCCTGCCCTACCACTGTCCCCCTTCTCGTACCATCCTGCACAATGGGTACGTGCTGCTAAGAGTGGTGCTTAGAAGCATGAAGTTTTGCAATGTACCATGACCTAGGTGCTTAACACCAGTGTGTTGAAGGAGTTGCACTGCTCCAGTCACATGATATTTAGGTAGCTTCCTCAGAGGTCTTTGCTCTTGGCTGGAAGGTGATCAGAAAGTACAGACCCAAAGAAGTATACTTTGCCCAACAAGGTCAGACTTGCCATTGGTCAGGCTTGTTGTTTTTGTATTTCCCATGACTGAGCCACCTTTCTGGGAAAGAGCTGTAGAGAAAAGGGGGCCAAATTACCAGCAAATCAGTCTGTGAGTGGAGCAGGTGCCTAGAGAAATGGAGAAGGGCTGTGCTCCCATCACTGGGAAGAATTATCACTCATTTGCCGGATTAGGTGGAGACTCCCAAGCCTGCCAGCCTCCATCTGGGGGAGGTTCTGCAGCTTGAGCACAGGCTTGCCTGGGCGCCGGTGATTTAGACCAGAAGATTTTATGGTCTGAAAATGGCTTTAAAATTTGTTTGGAATTACCCAGAGCACATTTTAAACACTTAAATTGCCGTCTTCATATTTTTTAGTATTTGCAATTTACCTTAGTACAATTCTTCTCCTGTCTCCCTCAGCACTTCCCTCATGCCCTGGTCTTCCCACTGGGTCCAGCTTCAGCATTTCTGCAGCTCCCACAAGGTCAGGAAGTGCCTCATCCTGACACCTGGAGCCACTCTCTCTCCTTGGCTGTTTTACCCTTTTTACTCTTGGTTGAATAGTGCTCAATAATTCTCTTTATTTGTCTATTTATTCTGGGTTGAACAGTGTTCCCCTGAACATTTGTGTCCACCTGGGACCTCAGAATATGACCTTACAATAGTCTCCCCTTATCCATGGCTTCACTTTCCATGGTTTCAGTGACCTGTGGTCTGACAATAGTAAATGGAAAATTCTAGATATAAACAATTCATAAACAGTAAATTGCATACAATTCTGAGTAGTGTGATGAAATTTCTCAATGTCCTGCCTGGGAGGTGAATCATCCCTTTGTCCAGCACCTCCATGTGGTAGATGCTCCCCTCCCTTCTTGTTTGTCACTTAGCTGTCTCAGTTATCAGAGTGACAGCCCTGGTAGTAGAGCTTGTCTTCAAGTAAGTATTGTTTTACTTAATAATGGCCCCAAAGCACAAGAGTAGTGAAGGTGGCAATTTGGAAATAGGGTCTTTGCTAGTACAATTAGTTAAGATGAGGTTATACTGAATTAAGATGGTCCCTAAATCCAATGGCTGGTATTCTTCTAAGAAGAGGTTAGGACACAGACACACACAGGGAAGGTGGCCACGTGAAGGTGGCAGCAGAGATGGAGTGAGGCAGCTACAAGCCAGGCCTTGCTGGGGGCCACCAGAAGCTGGGAGAGGCAAGGAAGAATGTTTCCCTGGAGCCTCCCAAGGGAGCACAGATGTGTGGAGACCTTGATTGCAGACTTCTGGCCTCTAGGACTGTGAGGGAATAAATTTTCTGTTGTTTTAGTCACCAGTTTGTGGTCATTTGTTACACCAGCCTTAGGAAGCTGACACGCCTTCTCGGGTTCTGCCTCCTCTTCTGCATGGCCCAGCGCCAGCTTCACAGAGGAAACCCAGGAAAGTCTCCATGACCTCACTTCCTAGAGGCAGGAGCTTAGAGGTTTGTTGGGTTTAAGGTTCATCCGTTTTCAGCCAATGGCTCATTTCTCCCTTCATTCTGTTGCTCAGTTCACTGCGAAGTTTACTCTGTTCGGCAAGGCAGTAACTATGACGTCCTGGAGATAGCATCAAGAGCAGAACTATATTATTTATGTGAATTGAACATATATTAACTTCCAGGCCTCTTCATGATTGATACTATCATTTATTCTTACACAAAATAGTCACTCAACAAGTGCTTGATGCTGGACTCTGACTTTAAACCCCATGTCCCTGTGTGTTGGGAACAGGGGCAGACTGGCTGTGTTTTTAACCAATCCAAGCTTTTCCTCTTGCCCTTCTTAACACCAGGTCCGGATGTTCCAGAAAGTTCTTCTCAATCCTACCAATGCCATGGGACCCCAACTTCTTTTTGCCACCAGCAAGCCTGCCTCTTCTTTCAGGCATTGCGTCCTCCTCCCTGCCCTGTCCCCCTTTTTTAAACTGTGAAGGCCTCGCTCCTGTGGGCTGTCAGAGGGGTTCTGCACATTTTATACCTGACAGGACCTCTCCTAGAAACCCCGGAGGGAGACACCGTTAAAGTGTTTTATGTTGGGGAATAGGCTGGTTTCTGTGCAATAAAAACCAAAGCCATTGAACAAGCAAGCTCCTGGGTAATTACTGGGATGGAGGAGATAGCTTCCATATGCTGGGTGGGTGCTTGGAGGCCAAGCCTGCATCTGCTCCCTTTGTTCTGTCAGAGAACAGAGCCAGGAGGGGGTCTGACCTCCCGATAAACCCTGAACCAGAACCCTCTGCCGAGCTTCAGGGAGAAGAGGGGGCTGGGGGTGGTGGAGGGAGGTCAGAGGGCAGCAACATCTGGCAGAAGGAGGGGTTGGTGGGGAGCTGGGTGAAAGCTGAGGGGGAAAGGGGCTGGGGCCCGGCTGCCCCCTTCGTAATCAATAAACCCTGCTACCAGAGGAGATCAGAGAACCATTCATTAACGAGCTCGTTAAGTGATTGATAGGCTTAATTTTCCCGTCAAATGTGGACTTCCCTTGTAAACATGTCAATTGAGGAAAGTTCAAGCTTGTCACTTGGATTTATGGCTGGAATAACATGTAGGTGGAAAAGAGGGGGCAGGTCCCCAGTGACCCACGCTGGCTGCTGTGAAATGGTAAGGGCAGCGTGTCCAGGTGCCTGCAAGGCTCTCCTTTCTTCCTGCAGCTGAGATAACAATCGCGGCCTTGGGTTCTCACTCTCTCATCCTCAAAGGAATGAAGAAATGGCAACCCTGCTCTCCCTGCCAGGCCTGCTCCCATGCTCCCCCCTTGGGAGGACCCTCCCACAGCTATTCACTGATTCACCTTGAAATCTGGAGGGGCATTCCAGTGTTGGAAAGGGGCATCCAGGCTGTGCTCTTGGAAAGCAGAGCTCTCTCCTTCCTCACTGTCCTGGAAGATAGAGACTAAGTGCCAACAGGAGCTGAAAAGCCCGGTAGTGTGACACAAACAAGCCATCAGCTCCTCAGTGATCTGGAAAATTGCTGGTGGCACTTGGGGGACAGGTTGGAGGGGAGGTGGGCATAGGAGGAGTAGCCTACTCAGAACACTGGAGGGCCGGTGGAAGGCAGCTGCAGCCCGCAGCCTAATGGGTGGTCCTATGGGGAGCCCCTTCCTAACTGACTCCGTTTAATGCTCCGTGGTAAATTAGCCAAGCACAGCTACACTCCCCAGATGTGCAAGAAACGCAGGCACGATACAAGTGGGCATTTTGGGTAATTGAAAATACAGCTCAAAATCCACTCTAATCCATTAGTGTTATTATCACAAAGCGCTGCATGGAGCGGGGAGGTTTTCCAGGACCCAGCCATGGTCTGCTTCAACCAGCACAGCGAGGGAAGTCGGCCTTGCCTCAGTATGAAGATCTACCTGGTCTTGCATTGTGCATGCGAGAAAGGGCCTCCCTCTTTCATGCCTTTGTATGTCCTGCAGCACCTGGTAGAGGGCTTGAGCTCAGGGGCCACTGCCCACTGGATGCAGATGGGCCAGACACTGCCCGGGAGCCCATGCCTGCTGAGCTGGACCTCGTCAGCACTCACAGCCCTTTGTTCTGTGGCACCAGGAGCTTCATCGCTGGGTCTTAGGGGACAGGTTATCTCTAGATGAAAACTCTGCAAAAGTCCTGCCTGGGAAGCACTTACCAAATTTGGGTATGCGTGTATGGGGGGGTTCAGTCAGGTTCTTAAAATGATAGGCCTCCTATAAACCCTCCTGGCTTTTCACATCATCATTGATCTGGAAAGGTGCCGCACGCAGAAGTTCAGCTTTCTGCAATGACACCAAACATGTCAGGCTCTCGGTCCTCAGGGAAGAAATCAGGCGGAACCCCTGGCTGCCCTGCTCACTGGCTCCCCTTTGATGTTCTCCCATTTTTGCCCCTGGAACTACATATTTGGTTTATTTGTCTAGGCTTGCTTACACTTCAACATTCTCGAAGTGGGACAGCAATAATGATGATAATAATAATGATGAAACCATCACTAGTTCGAGCACTTACCTTATGCGGAGCACCCTGATCAGGGTTCTGCAAATATCTGATCTCATGACAAACGTATGGTTCTGCCCAAGGCTGCATAGATGGTTGGGGATGGAGCCTGGCCAGTCCTCTGACTCCAGAGGCCAAGCTAGTGGACCACTCTGTTGCCTAACTTCAAAGCAGTCCGTGGCCACGTTAATTTTACGAAATTGCAACGTGTTTGGCATATTGGTCAGAAATCTGTATGTTTGCTTTTATGGCAGGCTCTCTGAGCACCTAATGGCAGGGATTTTCTAAAATATATTTTAGTTCAGATGTACAGGACCGTTTTTCTTCTTATCTAAGTGCTGGTGTATAAGAGGAGCTATAATATTGCTATAATGTTCTCTTGAATGGAGCCTCTGGAAAGGTGCCAGGACCAGGTTTAGACACAAGCAAAGCCTCATTGGAAAGAGTTGGGTGGGGGCTGGGAGGCTTCTCCATCATAGAGCTGCCTCTTGGCAGGTGACTGGGCCCTCACTCTCCTTTAATGCAATCAAGGCCATTGAACCCAGGCCCAGATGGCTTCCTTCCCTATGCTGTTGCCTTCTGGCCCATGATTATTGATTATTATTATTAAAGTAATATCTATTATTTATTGAGCACCTACTTGGTGCCTGGGACAGCCCACACTACTTTATATATGCTCTTTTATTAATTGGCACAGTAGCTCTATCCTGTGGAAACTCTCATTATCTCTGTTTACAAATAAAGGAACTGAAGCTTAGAAAGAGTAACTTAGCCAAGGTTAGGAGGTAAGGTTGGCTCAACTCAGCCTGTACTCTTCTACCCTCTGTTCTCAGGCAGTGAGCCTCCCACGTTCTCTGTATCTCCCAATCTCACCTCAGCTTCCTCTGCAGCAACATATTTCCAAAAGCAGCAATGAGCACAGAACACAGCCCCACAGCTGCCTTCTGAAGGGTGTTTTCTTGTGTTGACCTAGCGTCTGATCAGAGTAGAACAAGTTCTCTTTGTACCGTGATAGGACAGGTGGGAAGCTTGCCTGTGCTTTCCCTGTGTGTCCGTGGAGTGTCTGTGACAGGTTTTTTCCCAAGGATTGAGGGATTCCTTCTGTCCCAACTGGTCAAGCCCAGGGGAAGCGGACATGCCTCATCAACAGGTTCCCACAGCCTCTAAGAAGCAGTGCAGCACTCGGGGGCTCCCCTGACCCTGAAGCATCCAGGTCTCTGGTCAGCACCTCCCCAGAGTACTTAATATATTTCTGGGGACCTTCTTACCTGGATGTAGCCCTCATTCTTGGGCACCAGTTCCCCCTCTCTGAGGACTTTCCACTTAAAGAAAGAAGCAAGAAGGTGTGCCTTGTGTTTAGTAAAATATATCTTTCCAGTCTGCTCAGCCTACAATGTCCTTGAAGCCAGGCATTTTCAGGGCAAAGAAGACTTTGATCAACAGCTCCATTTCACAGAGACGGGGAGGTTCTTTAGCTTGCAGGAAGCACAAGCCCTGTCTGTGCTGCGAAGCCCATGCTTCACGGTGGCCGCTCTGGCACTAGCCCCTGGGAACCAGCAAGTGAGATGAATTAGGAGCCTAGAGCAAAATATTTGGTTTCATGCAATTTAGCTTCTTTCTGCTACTTGCTTAAAATTCTGTGGAACAATTAAATCTTAAAAGTGTCTTGTGAATGCCTTGGGCTTTCTTCTCCTTCAGGTTTATTGATTGTATTTGATATGACTCACAAGAGCAAGATTTTTTTTTTTTTTTTAAACATTCAATAAGACCATTTGGTTGGAACCCAGAAAGAGAAAGGCCATAAAAATGAGAGAGCATTGACACAATGGCAGTGGTTCCAGCAGGTGGAAAATCTCACCTTATTCTATGTACTATCTTCTTGAGGTCTCTTTGATTTTAGCTTGGCCCAGAGAGGGAACAGTTATGAATGAAGACGTGGTACCTTGCCCTTGAGTAGTGCAGACTATCTTTAGGAATAGGGGGCAAAAAATACCTGAGAGGAAAAAGGCTTAAGGACCCTTTAGGAAAATAGATAAAAGCAAATGATTATGAGTTCTTCTCCCTCCCTCCCCTCCAAAGCAGAATTACGGCTGGCTGATTGACAAGTAAACATTGGCATCCAAATTGAACTTATAACTTTCTGCACCAGGTAAGCAAACCGAGTGTCTTCCCTCCAGGGAAGTCAGAAATAAAGGAGGCATTGACGATAGAAAACCATCATAAATAAGCAAGTATTCACTTCACTTGTCTGGCCACCTCTTGGCAAGTGGCTCACTTATTCTCCTTCCAGAAAGGATGGGCTTCTTGATGTCTGAGCAGAGGACCTGAATGAATCCACAGCCTCAGAATGGCTGTTTTAAGCCTCAGTACGGCTGATTAAGCCAGGCCTTGTTGCCTGAGTTTCCTTTTTAAAACCCAGGTGAAAAGGTGTTTTACAATAACAGAAAAGGAAGAGCTGCCTCCTGTCTATCCGGGAAGATGAACTGTCTTCCCACTCCACATCAGCATAGAAGTGTCAGGAGAAGCTTGAAATACATGGCCCTGCAGAGATGTGCATGAATATCTCTCAGCAAAAGAGGAGCCTGGGCGAGAAGGTGGAGGAAGAAGCGAGCCTGCCCTGTTCTCTGACGGCCTTGTGCTTCCCAGCCCAGAGAAAGAAGGATTTGTGATGCCACACTCAATAGGGAGCAGCGATCTGCGGTTGTGAAGTGCGACACATCTGCCTTTTATAGGATTGGGATGAAAAATGCTTTTAATTAAGGAGTGGAATTGGGGCTTTTAGTCTTGCTGCGTGCTATGTACCTATCAAACCTGCTGGATGGGAATTTAATTCTGACCTCTCACCTCCAGCCTACTGTAGCCAAAGGACTCATGGGAGAACCCAGAAACCCTCAGCACCTGAGAAAATCTGAATGGCTGCTTCTGGGGTCACACTTATCACACAGAACACACCCCAGTGCAGAGAGCCCTCCCCTTCCCCAGCATGGGTGACTTGTCACATGATTCCACTGCTAGGCTTGGGAAGGAAGGGTGGGTCACTGTCATTCTTGGCTGTGGACTGAGACCATGAGCCAAGAAGGAACTCAACAAAGCTAGAAAAACAAAGAAGAAAAATAATGACAGTAAAAACCTAATAATGAAAAATTTCAAAGTAAAGCAAAACTAGAAAGGTAATGCTGGGTTGCCATATTCTCATTTGCAATAAACCCCCCTCCAAAGAATACCTCCCTTCTCCCCTAAAAAAAAAAAAAATCCCTGTAAAGGGAAGGAAAAATTATTCGGTGGAGGTGACAGCTGTCCAAGGGAGACACCAGGAGGCAGAGAGAAGGCTTGGTAGCATCTTTGTAAAATTTCAGAAGCCAGCAAAGGAGAGGAGCTACATATAATAAGAAACCACCGTTCTCTCCTGGTGAATAGCTAGATGACTGCCTGAGCTTCGTTTCTGGGCTTTCCCCCAATTTTTTTTTTTTTGAACACCTCTTGGCTCTAAGGTGCTTCCATATGAGATGTGAGTCCTTCCCTACATATTAGAAAAAGTCTCCTGGGATTTAAGACAAGAGCTCACATCCATTGACTAGTCTGAGTCAGGCCCCCAAACAGTTGATTGGCTTTTTCAAACTCTAACATTCTATGATTTTCTGTGGATTCTCTTTGGTTGACTGGTCTTCCTTCCTCTCCCCCCTTTTCTGCCTTGTAAAATTCCATTTCAGTCCTTGAAGATCCAGTGAGGGCTGTATCATTTTTTTTCTAAGGTAGGAACCTCACCCCTTTTAAGTTAATAAAAGTTTAAAAGATTTGGTATGACATTAAACCTACGCATGCTGAAATTAACCCCTCTCAATTTTCTAATTAAGTTTTTGAATGTTTATCAAAGCTGAACTGTTCTCTCATTTCTCCCTCCCTCTTTTTCTCTTGCATTTCTGCTTTGTTGATTTGCTAAACAAGTGTTCAGTTCACAGACTGGTAAACTAGCTTTAAGTTCAGTTTACACATCACCTCCTTCATAAAGTTCCCCTCTTCTGGGATGAAATAATTGCTCCTCTGTTGTACTTTGGTAGTCTAGCCCTCCCTTGCTCCCTCCTCTCCTCTTGAATCCTTCATTGACAATCCAGAGGGTGTAGCACAGATCACATTGTATCACACGTAGCTCATTATGTGTCTGTCTCCCCTGCTCTGCCAGCTGCCTTTAAGCAGAATTGCTGCCCATCTTCTTTGCATCTCCAATGCTTACTTAGCACAATGTCAGGCACCTTGGAAATGCTCAATCCAGGTCTAAGGGAACTGAATTCAGAATAGAGGAATGAAAAGAATCAGAGGAACACCATGGTAGAGTTTTGGAGTCTTGATGGAGAAGAGTGATTTTTGTTTGTAGACTCAAGATATTCTTGATATTCTGCCACTATTGAAGGCGAGGACAGCAGTGATTGACCAACTATATACCAACCTCATATAAATTACTTATAAATATCATATCACTTATAAACACATGTAGATAATTGTTCATAGTTCAGAAAGTCACTGAATGAATTAAATATATTGGTTTCCTTTCAGTTAGTAGACTTATTGCATTTCTTTTATGATTGTGTATAGAAAATCATTGACTGATTTTTATGACATTTGGTTTCAGGCATTGCGTTATAGTCAACAGTAATAATTGTTAACATTTATTAAACATTTACTATATGCCAGACACTCTTTTAGCACGTTACATATTTTAACTTAGTTGCTTGACAAAGAAATCTCTATGCAGGTCCAACATGATCTGTAATTGATATAATCATCTTGTATGGCTGCAAATAAAAATCTCATCATATCCTGTAGGCATATGGATAGCAATATGAGTAGAAGACATTGAACTATTGTGACTGAGGGAGAGTATTTATCTAGCCCACATAATTATGGATTCATTTTGATGGTCTAAAAAATGTTGACATGTGGACTCATCAGCTTTACATCTTGGGAGCAATAGGGTTCGGTGTCGTCACTGTGGTGTCAGAGCTTTGGGCAGAGTCTTGCAAGAGAGCAGGAAAGAGAAGGTTCCACCCTTTGTCTCCAGTACCTTCTGCATGTCTGATGGGAAGGAGCTGTTACAGACCCCATGGATTCATTTGGTCCCAACCATGAACTTGGGGCTATGTGTCTAAAGAACTAGAGGAATGATGACTCACTGGAACTTCCTTTATTGAGCTGGAACAGATGTGCATTTTGTCCTTTGCCATTATTTCTATGTGCTGATTTTTGCTATTAAGTCAAAACATAGAGGTTAAAGTGTTCATAGATTCAAGGAGGCTGTGATATCTCACTTTTTGTTCTGGAGTCAAATTAAGTTTTGGTCATGATGAGAAAAGAGAAAGTTGTCTTTATGCTTGATCCATAACAGGACCTTAACTTGTGCTTGTTGAGTGAACCAATTTCTATCTAACCTACACTAGCACTGGGAGAGCAGTTTGCTATCTAATTATGTCAGGTTCACACCCTATTAGTATTTATTCTGGTTAATATAATGCAATTAGAATATAATCATATTAGTCTTTTTCAGATCATGTCAGAAAAATAAAAGCTATGGAAATACCAGGGCTAATGTACAGTGATATGAAATACTTATAGTTAATGTGTTGAAATGCTTGGATTGAGTTAGGCATAAAAAGGAAGTGAGGGAGTGAGAGGAGTAAGAGAATCAGATCTTTGGCTTCTTCTGAGACTCCTGTTTAAGTGCTTATGGACTCAGAGATATCTTGCTGCTGCCTTCTCTCTCTGATGGGGCCATGATCCTTTGAGTGTTTCTTGAAACAAACTCCTCTGTTAGGGTGTGTTCACAATGGTGGTCTTTCGGTTAACAATGGAAAGACAGATCGAGATCTAATCCCAACTCTTCTCTAAGTGGCTGTGTAACTTTGACAAGCCTCCTACCCTCTCTGCACCATAATCTTTTACCTGGAAAACAAGGAGGGTGGCCTAGACAATAATAGGATCTCCTGGCTCTGTTATATTTAATGATACTATGACTTCTCAGAGCCTAAGCTGACCTATGAGGCACGTAAGCTGACTCTATGTTTTTTCTGCCTGGAGCTGACTCCCAAAGCAGCCACAGAAGACCAGCACTTTTCACTGTGACAACTCTTTGGTGCTATTCATTGCCTGTAGCCTTGTTCTGCCAGGTCTTTTAGGATCTGGGTGGTCAGGTGTAGGCAAATAGTTGCTTCAAAGTGTATCAAACTTATATAAAGCTTGGGTTTGTCATGCTTCCCATTCTTCAGCCCTTTTCCCAGCACCTTGGTTTTTTCCTAGGTGTAGGTGGGGAATTTGGGCAGGTAGAAAATTCTAGAAATTAAGCCAAGTGAAGAGGAAAGATTAGTTTTGGAGCCATATAGCATTTTCCAATGGAGCTTTGGTTGGGAAGTCAAAAGACATCCTAGGGGTGGCTCTTATCCTGGCTCCCCCATAGAAGGGCACATTTCCAGGTCCAGGTCCAACTTTTTGATCCTTTAGTGTCTCAGAAACATTACTCTGTTCAGGGTTTATTAGGTATGGTGCTGGTGATGCAACTCTGAGGAAATAATTAACACATTTCTGAGGAGAAGCTTCCAGCTCCATCTGCACTTGTGGTGGTGCATACATCTCACAAAGAATTGTTATTTAAGCAATAATCCTTGAGAAATTGGTCGTTACCCGCATTAAACGACTCAGCCCATTGCCAAGGATGGTTAACGCTCTAATAAACTGGTCATTAACTGCAGTAACAATGAATTTCGAGGGGATTATTGCTATTATAAACCTTAATCAATGGTTTATAACAGCAATAATGTGGTCCTTTCTCTTAATGGTAAGTAGGGCAGCTTGTGCCATCGCCTTGAAAATGCTTCTGTGGTGGCTGATAAGTCAGAGGGGAGGCCTCCCAAGTGCCACCCACTCTTCAGGAGCATACAAGGAGAGGCAGAAGACACACCAGAGGCTCTTGATTGCCCAGGCTCTGTTCTCCAGGGAGCAGCTGTGGAACAAGGAACAGAGGATTCTGCTCTGACTGCCATGGTCTTTCCTCATTGCATACCCAGTGGGGCATCGGGCGTGGGGACTTCTGAGCATGTCTGTCCAGTGTGACACTCTAGATTGAGGACATGATTCAGCATGGGCTTCCTCATGGGTGGATGGTAATAAGGAAGAAGAAGTGGCCACCTATTCAGTGGGATGAAGTTTGTTCCAGGCTCAGCTCTGTCACTAACTTGCAATGTGACTCCAGATAAATCATGTCACTTTTATGAGCCTCTGAAATATGGAAATTGGACTCAATGTTTTCTCAAGTCCCCTTCTGGTATAACAACACTCTGTGGTTCTTTTCATTATATTGACATCTCATATTAGTACATTGTTATAGAGTAATAATAATAATAATAATAATAACTTACGTAATGCTTGGTATTTTTCTTAGTTGTTTGCAAAAATTAGCTCATTGAATCCTTGCAACAACACTGCTTCTATTATAGGAGACCTCAAAGCAGAAGAGACTAAAACTTGTCTGAACCACAGAGCTAATTCAAGGTGGAGCTGGGACTTGAACACAGGGAATCCAGAGTCTGTGCTCTTACTCCTATCTCTACCATCTCTCTAGAAGTTTCTCTTCATTATTTAATTTGATCCTCACACCTTTTGAAGTAGCTGGTTGGGTCTACCATATAGGTGTTACAAATGAGAAGCCAAAGCTCTGAGAAGTGAAGGGACTCACTTGAGTTAACACAGCAGGTCGGAGTTCCTCCCAGGTAAACCTTCTGCTTCTGGCTCTGTATATGCCAGAGAGCCATGCCAGGTGCTTCCAGACCAGGAGGTCCTCTCTCCAATGCAGTGGGCTGGGCATATCCTGACACCATCCTTATGCCAAGCTTCTTGTCCGTGGGACTTCCTCCAACAAAGGGAAGGGTTAAAGTTTATCCCCTCCTACATCACTGGAGGAGGTTGATCTTGTTTCTAGCCTGGCATTGCTCAGAATGCACTGGAAAATGGACATTGCAATAGACTGTAGGGCAAGAGCATTTGGATATTTTATTTTTATTTTCTTTATTATGGAAAATTAAAAACACATACAGAAGAATAGCATAATGAATCCACATATAAATAGCACCATCCTTAGCAGTTATGAACTCATGGCCTATATTGTTTCATCCAGCCAGTCCCCCTTCCCTTCCCACTCTGGATATCATGCTACTTCATCTGTTATCATTTCAATATGCACCTCTACATGTTAAGAATTATTTTAAAAAATGTCAATACCATATCAGACCTTAAAAATGAACAATGATCATTAGTCACCTCAAATATCCCATCAGGTTTCAGATTTCCCAGATTGTCTCATGTGTATTTGGATGTTCTCCTGGCTCCAGCCACCCATGGGCTCTGGGACCTGAGATTAATCATTCCTAGGTGTGTTCCCATCGGCTCATCTGTGGAATGGGGCTCCATCAATGCCCTTTCTCTTCTGTCACTGGGTGGGGTGAAGCGAGGCCTCTTTCAGTCACAAGACTCGTTGTCATGCCCAGGTTTGCTCTACAGACCCCTCCCTGGGAGGCACCTTTGAGAGGCTGTCCTTTTGAGTGTGACCTTCTTTTCAGCTGGCACACTCCAGAGAGCAGGTTTGTTCTGAGAAATGGAGAAAAAGAGGGGGCAATGCTTCACACCTGCCCTGCCCCCTGCAGGGAGTCTGTCTGCAGAGGGAAGAGGCTTATTGAGGTGACCCTTCTCTAGAAGAAGAACACACTGGTTGCATTGATGCCATCAGTGAAATGATAGTGCCCGTCTAAAGCTGGCCTTGGGGTGGCCTGGCCATATAGAGTGAAAAAGCTCAACACTCCTCTTATCCTTGGTCCTATGGGTTATAACTATGGGTCCCTCCTGCCCGCTGGGACTCCATTTCTTCACGTGCAAAGTCAGGGGGCTCAGCTGGCTATGCCCTAGAAGGGTCTATAATAAACAGATTTTATGTTTTCTTCTGGAATGTATATGTGGCTGGGAGTCAAGACTTCCCCTCTCTGTTCTCTCCCTGCCTCCCTCCCTCTCTTCCCGTGTTGAGAGTTTCAGGACTACGGGATGACTAAAGTCTCTGATGCACTAATATCCTACGAAGTCAGGGTTTTGTCAGACTTACCAATGTGGTCTCTATCCTGCAGGACTAAGCGGATCGTCTCTGCTAGAGAAACTTAGGGCCAGTGGTCCAGGAACAGGAGGTTGCCCAAAATGACCCTGGATGGGGCTCCTTCTAGGTTTTTCTTGGAGCGTCAGGTTCTTTTCTGCAAGATGTGTTTAACTGGTGCCTTTGGAGTATTGTGAGGGGGTAATTCATAAACATATGGACCATGGCGTTAAAATAGGGCCACTCTACCAGTGGAAACCCCACCATATATCTGTGTGCCTTTTTCTCTTCTGGACGTTGACTTGGGCTGTGGGCCAGGACAATTGGCCCAGTTTCTTGATGATTCTTTCACCCACTGTGCCACTGTGAGTCTGATACGTGTGAGCTTTGCCGCCCATGCTCAGCTGGTGTTTCAACCTCAATGCTCAGCAGACAGAGAGTGGGGGTCTCTAGGGGGTCTGCAGGGTCAGAAAAGGGTCCTTTCTTCTTGCAGATGGGAACCTTTCTGGGGTTTATTTAAGGGGCACATCTAGAACCCCTACCTGGGGTTGATTCTCTTGCCCCTGCCCTGGGCCATGTCTTCTGGGGTCAGTCTTGCCCGGTTGCTCCTCCAGGTGTTCCCCAGGCTCTCCAGTATCTTGTTGCTTCCTTGTCCCCAGCCTGTGAAGAGCAGATCCAGTTAGGCCAGGGCGGAGGGATGGGGCATAAAAAGACAGATCTGGAATAAACTGAAAAGTTTACTCTGTGCAGCACTGAAATAAAAAAGCTCATTCAGAAAGTTAATGATTTATTTTATAGTTTCATTATCAGGGTCACATTACTCAATAGCATTTCAAACATGTCATTTGTACAAACTATGGTAATTAAAATTTATAACATACTTCATCAGCAGCATATGAATCTTTTAGCCGGCACTCTGCTGTCATATAAACAGTGTAATTTCAGCTGCAATTCACCCTTTATTGGCTCTCATTTGTGATTTAACAGCCATCAATGACTGTGCTATAAAGAATAAATTAACCATCCGTAAACCTTACGATGACAGGGACAGTCAAATAGACTTCAACGCCTTCCGCCCAGCTCTTGGAGCCCACAGAGAGCAGGTGAAGGCCAGGTATGAACCAGGCCCTCTGCTCAAAGGGCTTCCTGATTTCTGCTGCTTTCTCTTACTGAGATGGCTCCTGGGTGGCCCTGAGGTCCCTCTAGCTGCCCCTCGCAGGAGTATCAGTTTTTCTGCTTCCAGAGTGGGGAATTGGAGGGAGAAATGTCCCCTTCACAGACCCACCTGAGATGTCTGTGCCCAGGAGGGACCGTAGATATTATCTACTAGTAATTGTCATGTGGGAGCCTTTGGAAATGTGTGGTTGATCTAATGACTGGGTGGGTAAAGTACTGGCATAGAGTAGTTGGCACCAGAGATGCCAAATCCTGCAATGAGCAGGATTGTCTCCCTCCAAGTGCCTCTAGGGCTGGCACTGAGCAATGGGTAGTCCTGCATTTTCCAGCAATGAGGCAACAGGCCTGGAGAGGGGAAGGGCTGTGCCGAAAGTTGTGCTGGCTCTCAGGGCAGAGCCAGAACGAGAATCTAGGATGAGCAGTCTGAAGGTGACAACTCCTAAAACAGGTCTGGCTGACTCCCAGGGAGTGACAGTCAGGATGGATTGGGAACATTGTGTCCCTAAGGGCCTTGCTCCTGGGTGCCCTCTTGGAGAGGTGGTCAGGGCGCTCTGGCTGGGCCCCATGGCTGACACTGTACACAGCTCATAAATGAAGTGGATTGGATTTGTTACTGAGACGTCTCCAAGGAGCCTGGGTCATGCAGGCCAATAAAATTGGCCTCATAAATTTATCCTGACACACAGGATTACTCCAGCCCGCTGAGGTCACCTTCCTGCCTTGATTTATGGCCAGCCTATGGGTTAATAATACTGTTTACTGAGCGTTCTCTTCTTGTTCTTCCACTTGCCCTCCCCTTCTTGGAGCAGATACTGATCAAAGCGTCCCTCTGGAAGGGTGTGGTGGAAAGGATAGAGGCAGGGGAGGATTCTATGGGTGGGGTGGTTCATTCTGTGCTGTTTTAAAGCAATACTTCAAAAAAAAAATTTTTTTTTTATTTATGAGAAGTTACCTGTAGCCGTTCCTGTCCAGGGTCCTGTTTGGAGTTTTACCTGAAGAAAAGTGGTTTGAGGACATGAGGTTGCATTCCCACTGTCACTGGGTGCTTGTGACATAGGATAAGAAGTGACTTCTATTTGTCTTCTGGGCAACTCGTCGACTATTCCCACACTGAAAAGTGCTGGTCAATGGTCATCAGCCTCTGCTTAGAAATGTCATGGAATTCAGTGTTGATATGGAAAAGATGGTAGGGGTCACATGCCTGCCCTTTCTCTTACAACACTAAGAGGTGTAGATGGTGATAATATGGAGTCCCTCCCAAACCTGAGCTTCTCTGATCCCTCTTGTTATTATTTACAAGTTTCCAAGTGTTGCATTCTGGGCTCACTTGCTATAGTTTGAATAATCAAAAAAAAAAAAAAAAAAAGTAAAAACTAGATTGAGGTTGCTCATAAAATATTTCTCTACATATAACAAGGAGGAAGTAAAATGGAGTCAGTTCCCATCTCCTCCTACCTTTGCATAACAACACTTCTGAGGTTAAATTTCAACAGAGACTTTTTGGTGACATATGCTCAAGATCAAGTACAGACTGCTCCTTGACTTATGGTGGGGTTCTGCCCGATAAATCCATTGTAATTTAAAAATATTGTAAGTCAAAAATACATCTAATACACCTAACCTAACTTAACTGTGCTGAGAACACTTAACGTTAGCCTATAGTTGGGTAAAATTATCAAAATCAAAGCCTATTTTTATAATAAAGTGTTGAATATCTCATGTAACTTGTTATGCCTATCACTTTTGCAACATCTAAAGTTGAAAAATGATGTTAACCCATAGCAAGTCTGGACAGCCTGTGCCTGATCATTATATAATAAATAAACAAATGAAATTGGAGGCCCTGAAGCATCTGACTTCCGTGCTTCAAAGACAACTTGAATCAGGAGTAAATGCCCTAGGAACCTGTAGGCATGTGGTAACTCAGTGGCAGGGCTCTAGGTGGGACATATGTATTATCTTTAAGTAAATTAGGAATTACTGAGCAATTTCTCTGTGAGTTTAAAATCTCAGGAATTAGACAGGCTCTGCCCTCGAGGTACTTTCAGTCCACCAAAGAATCAGAATGAAAGACTAAGCAGGTGATGTTGGCCTGAATGAAGACTTTGGTGGTTTTAGCATAACAATAGGTGTACAAAGAACTACAGTGAAATAGGAGAGGAAGAGAGTGATCCAACTGGGGCAAATCCTAGACCTGGTTTCAGGGCTGGGTGTGTATTTATTTAATCAGCAAACACTTCTGAAGTCCTGCTTGCAACCAGACACTGGCTTCTGATTGTTTGAAAAATTTCTAGCTGGTGTTTTTGAGCCCACTGTAGTGCAAGTCATAACCTTTCTCCATCCAAGTGACCTTTCTCTGCTCCTTCTCTCCATTCTCTTCCCCACCCTGGGCTCTCATCCAGCCTTGTCCAGTGTTCTGCTTATGAGCCCTGAGAGAGCATTCAGAAGACCAAATTGCTTTTGGAGATCCTGGGCCTGCCTCCACGATTTGCAGGCTGAGGAGGGCTGAGCTCTGAATCCACGTGGCTGTGGATGGGACGCTGTCATTACTGGCCAAGTCTAGCCCTGAAGAGAGTACCACGGAGCATACTTCTTTCTCCCCATGCTCTCTGGCTGCCTGGGGGGTTAAGGGGGCTGTCACAGGGCTTTTAGTAGTTGTCCTTCCACCCCAGAGGAGAAAGGAAGGAGTAGAAATGGGGACACTGGGGCTTTGCCATGTGGAGAGGGAGCCAGAGTCAGAGCACAGTCCTTGCCACCAGCCTGCCACCTTACGGTAAGGCTACACCAAGGGGGGGGGGGAGGACAACCCCCTGTCCAGGGGATTTGACAGGCACTTTCACATGCTACTTCATTTGCTATCACAGCACCCCCGACAGTGGTCATTGTCAATTCTTTTTTTTTTAACTGATGGGGAGATCCACTTTGAGAAGCTAAGGAACGGGTCAAGATCGCATATCTACTAAGAAATTTGGGCCAACGCCTGTCTGACCCTAAAGCCTATGCTTTTCCGAGGTAACAGACACGATGACCTTTAAAGGCTTGGCCAGTTGCAGAGCCCTAGTAATGGAACTGGTCTTGAACCTGGGCCTTCTCCCACTTCACTCTGATGCTTCCCACGTGACCCATAAGAAGGTCATTAAAAATAAGTATTTGTCCTCCCCAGAACATTCACTCACTCTGGTAAATAAAAAGGATTTTGGAGATTCATGGAGAAGAGCAAATACTACCACAATGGGGAGATATACATACACATACATACATATACATATATATTTCTTTCTTTCATTCATTCATTCATTCATTCATTTGAATTGGAAACAAAGCTGGCTATAGTCCCTGTGACCAGGTGGCTTAAATCCAGAATCATTTCTGGGCACAGTGGTATGGTAGCTATCTTTAGTGCCTTGTCTATACCTTCTGTCTCCAAAACTTTGTCAAGGGGGCCACTGTTGGCTGCGAATTTAGGCTATACTTGTCTGAGCAGCACAATTGTTATATTGTACCTATTTGCCCATTGCAATCTCTGCAGCAGAAAGGGCTGGGTACACAGTCTTCTATTAAAACAAACAACCAAGACAAACCAAAATGAGACCCAGGGAGATGGTTCCTCTTGGCCTAGAATCAGGACAGGCTCCTGGCATCAGCAGGATTTCCTGCACAGGTGAGTTGGTGGACAACATTCACTGTTCCAATTGTGCACAGTGCTGTTTTAGATGCAGTGGGGAGGAAAAAGGAGATGGCAAGCCGGCAGGCCTGCCACATGTCACAGGCAGCAGGCTTGCCCTGAAGGCATGCGCACATCCGACGTGGGAGCTGCTTGCCCTCTTTGGCATGTGCTTCTGGAGGAGGGAAAAACCTTCCCAAGGTGACAATTCCGAGTCACACAGGGTAGGAGCCACACACTGAGGTTCCAGACCTAGTCCTACTGCTCACTACTGCCTCTGTGATCTCCAATAAGTCCCTCCCCTGTGTCTCCTTCCGCTTTTCCATTTATCAATCGAAGGCTGGCATGTAGTGGCTGAGGTCGGCATCGTCGTCGTCGTCGGCAGCCGTCCGTCTTGAGAGACGATGGTGTAGCTTCTTAAGAGTCTATCTACACCGCCGAGAATGGCTGTGCAGTCCGACTCTGGGAGTGACACGGTATCTGTCTCCTCCCGTGTTGAATCGACATCTTGCGATGACGCTGGAGTGTCCTCTCCAGTGAAGCTGAAGCTACAGAGCCTGGGCAGGGTGATATGGAGGGTCTGCTGTTGCCCATGCAGCAGACCCCTCCTCTCTTCGCAGCTGAAGGGTCCAAGGGAAAGACGGAGTCAATACAGCTTGGCTTCAGGTGCGCCGCAGGAGTTGCCGGTGTTGACTACAACGTCAAACCGCCTCAGGGACTCCGGCTCCGGATTTTCTGTCGGGGTTTACTCCCTTAGCCTTTCCCCTGAAGAGGTATGCCACAAGGCAGCGGAGGTTTTTTGGAATCAGAGTTTTCCTTCTCTGATGTGCCCTGACTGGAAGATCGAACCAGCGACACTTAGCTCGCAGGCCGACGCTCAATCCACTGAGCCAAACCAGCCAGGGGTAGTGGCTGAGGTAGGACTATGAAAACAAAGCATTTTTATGAAACAGAAGCAAGGCATTGATGTTTTTGGAGACGAGAAGCCCCCATTACTCTTGGTCTGACTTTGAGGCATCCTAAAGTTATACAGCATGTATTTGTGCTTTTAATAACATGGTATTATGGACTGAATTGTATCCCTCCCAAATTCATATGTTCAAGTCCTTACCACCAATGCTGCAGGATGTGACTGTATTTGGAGATAGAGTCTTTAAGATGTAATTAAGTTAAACAGAGGCTGTTGGGGGTGGGAGGGGAGAGCTCATCCCGTATGATAGCTATCCTTACAAGAAAGGTTAGGACACAGACACGCACAGAGTAAAGACCGTGTGAAGACAGAGGGAGAAGACGGCCAAATGGAAACCCTGCAGAGGGACCTCAGGAGATACCAACCCTGTGGACTCCTTGGTCTTGCCTGACCAGCCTCCAGAACTGTGAGAAAATAAATTTCTGTTCTTTAAGCCACCCAGACTCTGGTACTTTATTATGGCAACTTGAGCAAAGTAGTACACACAAGCCAGATGACTTAATATTCATCTTAGTTAAAGATACTTTGGGGAATTTCAGAGCAGACATTGAGAGAACTGGGGTTGACTGAAAGGACTGACCAATGAGGAGAGTAGGCCTAGGGTGTGTGTGTAATTTGGGGACTAGATTGGGGATGAATGCAGGGGCTTCATCTCCAGTTTTCTGAGTACCATGGGAAGAAGAATTCTCATTTATGCTCTTTTATTTAATCCTCCCACTAACACTGTGAAGTAGGAACTACAATTTCCAATTTACTAATGAGGAAACCGAAGCCTGGAGACTTAGGTGACTTGACCCAAGCCACACTGCTTGTTTCAGCAGAACTGGGAGTTCTGGCAGTTGGATTGCTTAAATGTTTTGCTTGGGATGAGCCCAGCAAAGCATAACTTGAGTCTTGCATCCAGCTGCAAAGGTGACCCTCTGCAAGAGTGACTTGAAAAAAATAAAGACGGTGAGGCGCAAGGAAGAATTTCAAAGCCTTTCCCTAATCAGGACAAATGGCTGCAAGCCTGAGCCCTGCACAGATAGCCTGCTGCATCTCACAACGCAGCTCTTGCCACAAGCCAATGCCTCGCTGGCTCTGAAATTTATGCTGGAATTTAGATAGAGGACACAAATCATTGTAATCTCCCGATGAAAGATCACTGTCTCTGCAAATGCATTACCTGCTTGGAAAGCGACATGTTAAAAAATACTAATAATATATGGGCACAGGGAGAGCGATTTCCATGCCTGGGCTCCTCCAGCTAAAATACGCACACCTGCACCAGAGTCGGCAGATGACAAAGTAAGTCACCAGTGCCCAGGAGCAGCTTCTGTGTCGGGCTGTGGTTCTGACACTCCAAACAAAAGACTGCAAGCCCTATAACAGTCCCCTCCTCTCTATTCCCCAACATGGGACATCTTGGTTGTAGGAGGCCTGAGCAGAGGGCATTCGATCTCATCCTTTTCATCCCAAATCAGAATGCCCTTGGGGTTTGCAGTATGAGGGAAAGATGGGGAGGAAGAATTAGACTAGGTGAGGGGAACCTAGTGCTAGAGGAAGCTCCAAGTGTGAGTTAGAGAAAACACCCATTCTCTTCTTTTCCTTTCATCCCCCTGGACTTGCAATCGCTCCCAAACGGGCTTCATCAGGGGCTCCCTATAGGTTTCCGTCACATGGAGATAAGGTAGAAAGAAGGCCCTTGGTTTGTGGGGGCACACAGACCTCTAACTTTGCTGTAATGGCTTCCCTCCTCTCCCCACCTCTCACTTTCCCCAGCAGCTCTAAGATGTAACAAGACAGGGAGAGTGTGGGCTTGGAGCCAGACAGACCAGCTTTTTGTGGTTGCAGCTCCTGCATCGTTACTAATTAGCAGTGTGACCTTGGGCATGTTCCTTCTCTTTCTAAGCCTCAGCCTCCTTCCAGGCACCACCCGCCTCCCTCTCCCAGCCACAAGCCACTTGGTGTCATGGCTCAAGGTTACAGCTCAATCTTTTGGGCACCAGGCACTCTCTTCTATGACAGTGTGCTTTGAGTGCCAAGGCCAGTTTTTCTACATGCCTCTGCTCATGAGAGAAGCCATTCCAAGCCTAATGGGCCTGCGAAACAGGTGCAACCCTCTTGCTGTAATGATTACTGGATAAACAAAGCAAAAAGAACCCAAACCTAAGTACATTGTCCTAAAGGGGGAAATAATACTTCAAAATGGCCAGAATGCTTATTGGCCCAATGAAAGGGAAACAGCAATGCTGCCCTGAGTCTCACTCTCCCCCCTTGTGGCCATGCAGTAGCTCCCAGGGCCAGTCCTTGACCTTCAGAGCAAAGTCCTGGTGGAAAAGGAATTCAAGGCTATCTTCCCTGCTACTTTTCCTTCTTTCTTGACAGAAGTGAATAAGAACCCAAGAAATCCTGTCTGCAGAGAGTCCAGCTTGGAAGGGCCCGTGTTTGTAGTAAAGAAGGGAGGCTGTCAGATGGCCTTGAGGGGTCTCGTCTCAGCGTGTTTGGAGGATCAGACTGGAACGTGCCAATGGTGAGGGACTGGAATGCAGGGCTGCTGCCGGATTTGTATCTGGTGGACTCGTCTGGGCTTTCCAAATGCAGTGCTTGGAAAGAGCAATTCTGCCTAATGAAGCCGTGCAACAGGTGCACATGCACCTGCCCCTCCCCCTTCCTGGAGCTCCTTCCTCTGTCACCATCACTCTCCAAAATGGTTTTTGGCCCCATAAAACCAAAGGCATTTGGAGCCTTAAACCAAACACCTTTTGTGGGATGGCCTTCTCGTCATGAGTTAATAAGACACAGAATCACTGAGCACGGCCTCTGCGCTCCTAGTTTCCCTATAAACTGGTGACTGTGTGGGAGAGTCATTGTACCAACCCTCTGGGTGATCTTTATGTCTTTCAGACCTGGTCTGTTTTCATCTTACTTTTTTCTTCCATGGAATGAAAAGTTCTTCAAACAGGTGCATGGATACTAAATTCCTTCCTTGGGTCTGGTGATGCTTAGAGGGAATAGGGATGAGAGAAGGATGCAAGAGGAGGTGTGAATAAAACAGTGAATGAAGGGAGGAGGGGTAGAGGAGAAGGGGTAAACAGTGTGGCCAGCACTGCATTTGGAGCAGATATAAGATAACACACTTGCGAATATAGCATTTATTTGTTCAGATAAATAATATTTATTGAAGGCCTACTATGTATATTCATTCCTCTAAAAATATTTATTGAGGGCTTATTATGTGTCAGGCACAATAGATAAGCTGTAAGCAGAAAATAGATGACACTTTGCCATTGTGGGACATGCATTTCAAAACCACAAAAATATGTGTAAAGATCGGAGCTGTAAGAATTGCTAAGAAGGGAGTGTTACCTTATCCAATGAGAGCATAAAATACTAGCATTTGATCAAATCGGAAAAACCAGAGAAGGCTTTCTTGAGGAAGGGTTAGCTGAGACAAGATCTGAAGGATGAGCAGGAATTCAACAGGGCAATGTGTGTAAAAGCCTGGGGCTTGAGAACATATTTATAATGGACATAAGCAACAAAGGGCTAGGATGAAGAGGATGTAAATGACTCTTACAAATCAATTAGAAGAGCACAAAAAATTCTCATAAAAATGTGCAAAAGATACAAAAAGACTTTTTTAAGAGGAGAAAACATATTTGCCTAGTAAACACAGAGAGGTAGTCAATGTAATTAGTGATGAGGAAGCTGCAGATACCATTTTATTCCATTTGAATGGCAATGATTAAAAGACTGACAACTTACATGTGGAAAAAAAGCAACAAAAAACCAAGCTCATAGATACAGAGAACAGATCGGTGGTTGCCAGAGGTGGAGTGGGATGGAGAAAAGGGGTGAAGGGGGTCAAAAGGTACAAACTTCCATTCATGGAGATGCGGTGTATTGCAACCATAAGAATACTGTCTATTGCATATTTGACAGATACTGAGAGAGTAGATTGTAAAAGTTGTTGTTACAGCACAAAAATTTTTGTAACTATGCATGGTGACAAGTGTTAACTAGACTTATTGTGGTGATCATTTTGCAATATATACATAGCTAAAATCACTATGTTGTACACCTGAAATTAATATAATGTTATATTATGTCATTATATAATCTCAATTATACTTCTAGAAAACATAAAATATGGTGTGTTCACACAACGGAATATTGTATATTAGTCAAAATATATTAACTACCATGACATGCAACAATATGGGTAATCTTTAGTAATATAATATTGTATAAAAAAGCAAGTCCCAGAATTACATACAGTATGAATCTATTATTATGAAGTCAAAAACAAGCAAAAATTATGTTAAGAATATATATATGATAGTTGGTCATTAAATAAAGATTAAGATTGATATAATTCTGTTTCTCTGGCATTAGAAAAAAAATATTGCATTTGGAGAGGGCATTGTTTTTCCAGAAACTGAAAGAAAGCTGTGTGCCCGGGATGCAGAGAGAGATAGGGTATGTGATGTGAAGTGGGGCTGGGGGTGGAGGTACAGAGTAGACCACATAGAATCTCATGGGTTTTGCTAATAATTTTGGAATTAGTGGGGTGATATAATGACATGATGATATTTATATTTCAAAAATATTCTGGCCGCACTGTGAATATTTTATTAGTAGTGGTCAGAGAGAATGTTGGGAGGTTATTATCAACACTAGGTAAGAGGTGATGGTAAGTTGAATTAAGTTAAGATGACGAGAGAAGTAAATAAGTTTAAAGAACACAAGTAAGTAAAATTGATACTGTTGAATTGAATATGGGGCAGGAGGGAAAGAGTCAATGATGATGATTATGTTTTAATTGCAATGTAAATAGATGGTGGATATTTACTGAAAACAGTACAAAAGTGAGTTCGGTATTGACTGTGTCACACTTGGCATGTTTTTGAGACATCTAGGTGGACAAATTGTATAGAGTAAGAGCAGAGAAGACTTTTTGAACACTGTTGACAATCTAATGTAGAGTCACTGTTAGCCATGACAGTTATGCCAAGTGCTATATCAAGACTGAGATAATGGGGTGTAATGCAAACACCCTTGGGAGGTGTCTGAAGTGTCCAAAAACCACAACTCTGGATACTTGGTTGATGACTCCATCTGGACACGGATAGGAGTGGGAACTCCGCTTCTGTGGACTATAAGAACTCAGAACTCTGATCACCTGACTCTTGAACCTGAATGTACCACAGATCACACTTGGAGCCCAGTGGAACTCCAATGCACTGGACATGTGCTCACGACACAGTTGGATATAGATCTCCGTGACTTAGGCGGGATGTAAGTTAGTGGAAGATGTACAAGGAAGTCATGGATATGTAGATGGTGATTGAAGCTGTGGAAGTTGGTGAGATGTGGCCTAGAAAGAAACAGCAAGGTGTGAAGAGAGCCATTATGTGAACAGAACAAGTCATCTATGCTACTCAACAAAACAAACAAAACTTAGTAGTTAACGAAATAAATCAGGCCATACATATCCCATGGAGTATGTCATGAATCAGAGATTATGATTAATCTAGGTTAGAAAAATAATAAATGTTTGTCATTTAGAGGGAGCTTGACTTTTCCAGAAGTGAAAGAAAGCCAGGGTGCCTTGGCTGCAGAGGGCAGTGAGTCCTGGGAGGTGAGGAGGGTAGGGCTGCAGAGGGAGCAGGGGTCAGACTACCCAGCACCTCATGGAGCACGGCCTCTACTCTGAAAATATAAAGAAAGCTTTAAACATTATTTTCACCTTTTTAAACATTTTAAATTAAAAGTTATAATTGGTTTTTACTTTTAAATCAACATTATTAAGGTAAATTTACATAAAATGAAATACACTCATTTTGAGTGTTCACCCTGATGAAATTTGACAAATGTATATGCTTATTGTAACCACCATCACAATTAAGATAGAACATTTTCATCACTCCCAAAATTTATGTTGTGCCCCATATAAAATCAACCAATGGCTAGTCCCAAGTACCCGCTGATCTGCTTTCTGTTACCGAATTATAATTTTGCTTATTCTAGAACTCACATAAATGGAATGATGTACTCTTTTGCGTATGGCAATTTCCCCTTAGCAAGATGCTTTCTAGTTTCATCTATGCTACTAAATAACGAAGTTTATTCTTTTCTTCCCTAGAATTCCATTGTGTGGATGTGCCAGAGATCGAATAAACTATTCAAATGTTGATGAACATTTATGTTTTTCCAGGTTTTGTTATTATGTAAAAAGTTGTTATGAATATTCATATGTAAGTCTTTGTGTAGACATGTGTTTTCATTTATCTTGGATAAATACCTAGGACTGAAGTTTCTGGGGGCTAGGGTAAATGTAAACTTTACAAAAAACTGCCCAAAGTTTGCCAAAGTGGTTGCATTATCCACCCACCAGCAATATACCAGAGTTGCAGCTGCCACATATTCTTGCCAATACTAGATATTGTCGGTCTTCTCAATTTTATACTTTTTATTCAGTGTGTGATGTTACATGTTAGTGCTTTTAATTTGTATCACTCTGATGACTGTTATGTCTTTTATAAAATGTCTGCTTAACCATTCAGTCCATCATTTTATTGATGTTTTAAAAAATTCTTTTGCTGTCGTCGGCAGCCGTCCGTCTTGAGAGATGATGGTGTAGCTTCTTAAGAGTCTATCTGCACCGCCGAGAATGGCTGTGCAGTCCGACTCCGGAGTGACACGGTATCTGTCTCCTCCCGTGTTGAATCGACATCTTGCGATGACGCTGGAGTGTCCTGTCCAGTGAAGCTGAAGCTACAGAGCCTGGGCAGGGTGATATGGAGGGTCTGCTGTTGCCCATGCAGCAGACCCCCCCCTCTCTTCGCAGCTGAAGGATCCAAGGGAAAGACGGAGTCAATACAGCTTGGCTTCAGGTGCGCCGCAGGAGTTGCCGGTGTGGACTACAACGTCGAACCGCCTTAGGGACTCCGGCTCCGGATTCTCTGTCGGGGTTTACTCCCTTAGCCTTTCCCCTGAAGAGGTATGCCGCAAGGCAGCGGAGGTTTTTTGGAGTCAGAGTTTTCCTTCTCTGATGTGCCCTGACTGGAAGATCGAACCAGCGACACTTAGCTCGCAGGCCGACGCTCAATCCACTGAGCCAAACCAGCCAGGGTATGCTGTAGGAGTTTTATATTCTGTATCAGTTCTTTGCTGCAGTTCTCTGCCAGTTTGTGAATAGTTTCTTCATTTTTTATTTTTTAATATTGCCTGCCTAAGAATAGAAATTTGTAATTTTGATGAAATCTAATTAAGATATTTTCCTAGAAGTTTTGTAGTTTCATCTTTCACATTTAAGTCTATGACACATGCTGAGTCAATATTTGTGAGGTGTTAAAGTTCATTAAAAAATATGAATATTAGAATTGTTTCAGCATGATTGTTTAAACAACCATTTTGCCCCATTCAATTATATTTCTATCTGTGTTAAAATTAATTGACCATTTATAGGTGGGTCTATTTCTGTACTCTCTAGTCTATACCATTAATCTATATATGAATATCTATCAATATTATAGATCACACTTTTTAGATTACTATAGCTTTATAATAAGTCTTGCAGTCAGGTATTGTAAGTCTTCCAAATATTTTCTTTTCATTATGGTTATTCTGAGTCCTTTGAATTTTCATACATTTTAAAATCAGGTTGTCAATTTCTACCAGAAAAACCAGCTTCAATTTTGCTTGGGATTCTTTCTCACCTATAGATCAATTTGGAGAAAAATTAACATCTTAACAACACTGAATCTTCAAATGCATGAGTATATTATATTTCTACATTGATATAGGTCTTCTTTAATTTCTTTCAGCTATATTTTATAATTTTCAGTATATAAGGCTTACACAAACTTTAAGTTTATCTCTAAATAGCTCATATTTTTATTATTTTCTAAGTGATACTTTAAAAATTTTATTTTCATATTGTACTTGCTTCCATGATAAACAAAATGAATTTTTTACCAGTGACCTTCTGTTACGTGACTTTGCTAAATTAATGTATTATTAGTTAATAATTTGAAAAATTTTGAACATTTATTTGAATTTGAACATTTCCTCTGTGTTACTAAATTACTGACATAAAGTTGTTCAGAATATTTTTTTATTTTGCTTTTAATGTCTTCAGGATCTGCAATAGTGTTCTTTTTTCATAAATTATATCAATTATTTGTGTCTTTTATATTTACCCTTATTTCTGTAACACTGGTTTTTATCAGTTAGATTATGATGTACTTTTTTGTTGTTCCCTTTGTATTTATACTGCTTTGTGTTATTGAGCTTCCTGGATTTGTAAGTTCATAGTTTTCATGAAATTTGGAAAAAAATTGACCATTATTTATTCAAATGTTTTTTTTTCCCTACCTTTCACATCTTTCTGGGACTCTAGTGACTGCCTGATATTTATTGCTCCTCAGGTAATTAAGGTTCTGTTCACTTTTTTTCCAGTCTTTTTCTCTCTTTTCTCTATCCCTTAGTTGGGATAATTTTCATTGATTTTTTAAAGTTCACTGATCTTTTTTTCTTCTTCAGTGTCTAATCTCCAGTGAAATTTTTATTTAAGATATTACATTTCTCATTTCTACAAATTACATTTAGTTCTTTTTAAATATTTCCTTTTATCTTCATTCATTTCATATCTTTCTTTAAAATGTGCATATTTATACAGCTATTTAAAGATCTTTGTCAGTTTATTCCATCATCTCTGTTATTTCTATACCTGTTTCTGTGGTCAGATTTTTCTCCTGAATATTCTCATGCATAGTAATTCTTGATTGGATGCTGAACATTTAGAATGTAATGTCAGTGTCTGGATTTTGTTGTTTTCATTTATAGAGTGTAAAGTTTATCTTGGCTTGTAGTTAAATTCCATATGGATCCCCTCAATTCATTAAAGCTTGTATGCTTCAAAAAGCTAGGTTTATAGTAGCCTTTACTCTAAAGCTAAGGATGTATTTATGATTATTTGGTGTGACTCTTTCGGAGTCTCCACTTAGTGCCCTGAGTGTTCATCAAGGTCTTACCTTGGAACTTGAACATATCTCAGTTTTTTGTAGGCTCTGGAAATTGTTTAGCTTACAGCACTCTGGTAATTATTCTTTGCTGGCATTGTGGAACCTCACCTTAGTATCCAGACTAAGATGCAAGGGGGTCCCTTTCTTTGTGTTGCTCCCTCTTCTCTGAAGATCTGCCCTGCTAATTTAAGTCACCTGGGCTTTCCCAACTTTGATTTCTCTCTCAATAACTCAATGAAACCACTGTACTATGCTCTGATTTTTTTTCTATTGCCACCTCTGGCAATAGTTGGGGTGATTATAGGCTCACCTTCTTGTTTCTCAGGGATCACAGTCCTATATTGTCTAATATTAGTTTTAAATGCAATATTTCTAATTTTGTAATTGTTTATGGCAAGTGGGCAAACTCAGATCCAGTTAATTCAACATGGTTAAAAGCAGAAATTGATTTTTTTTTGAGTTCTGAGATTAGGTAGTAGAATCTGAGCTTGTGAAGGAGACTGAGGAGCAGTCAGACAAAAAGGCAGAAAACTTTAAAGAAACTTGTGTCATGAAAACCAAGGAAAGAAAACCTTTTAAGAAGGTAAGCACGTACAACTGTGTGAAATACTGAGGGGGTCAGGTCAGATTTAGTCTAAAAAGTGGCCATTGAATTCAGTAATCTGGAAACCATTGGTGGTTTTAGGCTCTGTTTCCAAGGAACAGATTGGAAAACATATCATAGTAGACTGAGAAACGAGTGGTAGATGAGTTTATTGGTTAAAGAAATACTAGCTATTACAATAAATAAATACCACAATTTCAGCACCTTCACTAAATAGAAGTTAATGTGTTGCATTTGTAACAGTTGTGTTTCTGGATGCTTCTGGCCTCTGGGCAGCTTTTCCTCGTGTTATGATCCAGGAAACCGGCCTCCTTCCTTTTTATGGTCACATCATCACGTAGTGCGACCTCTCCATTGCAGTTGCCTGCATCTAACCGGTCCAAGGGGAAGCAGGATGGAGAAGGCTACTTCTTAAAGCCTTCACCTAGAAGTTATGCACAATTTTTGGTCCATTTCATTGGTGGAACTAATAACATGGCCATAACTAGATGGGAGGGAGGCTGGAAATATAGTTTCTGCCTAGGCAGCCACCACCTCTCTGCAGCAGGAAGAGGGGTGTGACATTTGTTGGGCAGCAAACCAGCTCTACCACAGTAGAGATAATGCTTTGAGAAATTTGCTGTGAATGGCAGAAGAGTGACTGGTTCAAAGCTGGATAGAGGTGAGGGGTTCAAGGCCTTTCTCTTTTTAATCAGAAAGTCTGGTGCTTGTTTTCAAGTCATTGAGAATGATCAAAGTCAAGAAGAGATTAAATATACAAGGAAGGAAGGGATAAGCAGAATGAATATGAAAAAAAAAGACAAGGTGGGAGAACATGACATGCAAAACCCAGATACAAGGTGTAGCCTCAGGGAGGATGAACAGCTATTCTGTTGTATGGGAAGGGAAGGATGATAGGGTAGCAGTGTAAATAGGTTTTGTGCTTAGTAATAGGAACACAGAAAGTTCTTCTCTGCTGGTGTCCAATTTTGGGAGAAATAAAAGGTAAATTAAGAGGAAAGTGTGGGGCCTGGGAATATGAGGAGAGTAGAGATTTAAAAACATTGTTGCCCAGCTTGGTACTTATTATACAGTAGGCGCTCTATAAATGTTTTTTTTTTTTAAGTCTATTGATATGTGCATGCACATTCCCAAGGCTTTTAAGGCAGCATCTGGGGATAGTTATACATGAGCAAGGACTCTTCTGCCTCTGAGCAGGCACCAAAATGTCAATGTGAATCCAGGTGCCATTGGCTGCAACTCATTATAAGGCCAGCACATATTCTGCTACACCTGGAGGAGCTTGGTCACTGAACTCCTAACGGATCTTATTATATAAATTGCTCCTCTGACCTGGAGCCCATGGACATATTTTCAACCCCTGCCAACAGCTGCAGAGCCCAGGTGCAGGATGGAGGTTGAAAGGGGGTGTACCGAAGGGTGTTGCATATCCAGTAGGCTGTCTGGCCTCTCTGAGTCCATGCGTTGCATGCCTTTGCCTCTCCTCTCCTCCTTCCCATGCCTCCAGAGTAGAGAAAACCAGACCTCAGAGTTAACAGGCACCTGCTTCCTGGTGCATGCATGCATTTAAGATTAGGTCACGAACCTGAAATGAATGAAATAAAAGATGGGCACTCTGCCAGCAAATAATGAATTTTAAAGCAAACATGCTGGAGCCCTCAGAAGACCAAATCTCTGAGGTCTCCTGCCCTCTCACTCACTTCTCACATCCTCTCACTCTTTCTTGCCCATTCTGGTACCGTCCTCCTCTTCTTCACAGCACCCACTTTTTCTCGGTTGTCCCCTCTGATGTCCGAGAGAGGTGTGAGCTGGCGACCCTGCAGCCAAGGGCTCTAGCAGCCTTCCTGGTGCCTGCTGCTCCCTGTTATTTTCATTTCCCTGTAATTCGAGGGGACAGGTGAGATGTGCTTCAAAACACTGTAATCATATTTTAAATGGAAATGAAACGTGTGAATTAAATATAAATTACAGTAGAATGGAAGGACAATCACTATTAGTTAAGGTCTGACACCTATTTTTGCAGACCTTTCCCAAATGCCACAACGTGTTTCCCCACACATGTGATGAGATGTTGTAATTACGTGGCAGCTGCTTCTGCAGTGGGACTGATGCTAGTTGCTCAGTCATTTGTGCGAGGGGGACTGGATGTGGGGCCACGTATGTATTTTACATAGGTATGTACTGCTGTTGGTTCTACAAAATTACCCAGAAGGAATGATTTTTATTCGAGGGCTGTGAAAAGAAATCTTTTTTTCTTTTCTTTTTGTTATTGTTTTTGTTTTCCCCTTGGAAAGGTGAGGCAGTAATATAAAGGGACACTTTTATATAGTCAATTTATTTATGGATTCTCCATTTGCTTTTATATTGGAAAAATATGTGCTGTGCCAATGCATTGCAATTTTGCCCTCAATCTCGGCCTGCCAGCTTCTCACCTAGTGCTGAGCCGCTTGCCAGTTCCCAGGGGAACCCACTGGCCTCATGTATAAACATTCCCAGAGCATTTTTCAAGACGGTATCTGCTCTTTGCTATAATTCCTTGGATGATGAAGGCAATAATTTCATTATCTATCTACACAATGCCTTGGCAAATAGCAAAAATGATTTAAAAAGAAAATCATTTAATTCCAATCAGTCCAATCTCTTGTTTTATGTGGACAAAATGGTTGACTGAGTATATTTTAAAACTTTCTAAGCCATTTCTGTGGGATGTTGCAGGGATAAGAGCAAAACAAATCTGGATGAAATAGATAAAGTTAGAAGTATGCGAAGATCAGTAAATTCATTATAAAGGGATCTATTTATATATCCATTGTTGATTCTACTCCTGTTTGCTTCAACGAAACTCTTCTGTCTCCATTGGAGCAGTCAGCAGATAATACATGTTGAATAATCATGTGTGTCATTGAATTTTACAAATCTTGCATTTTTGAGGCAACGAAGATGCAAACTCAGTCAATATTTAGTTCTGAGGGACACTTTCAATTAAGGTGTACTGTCTAGCCTATGATTAGCAAAGATTCTACTTTGAAGACTCTTTGGAATCTAGCCAATCCCTTCCCTTATGCCCCCACTCCTGCACTTGGCCCTGGACCAGCTTTTCATCCATGAGTTTCTCCTAAACCACTGCCTGGAAGCACACTCCACACTGCTGTCTGAGCACATGTTCAAAGTGCAGCTCTTGACCATGTCACTTGCTGTCAGAGAAAGAGAAAGAGACAGACAGACAGACAGACAGGAGTCTCTGCTGTAGCCATACACAGCAGCTCACCCCTCCCAATACTTTAGGCACTTTCCTTATGGTTAGTCTAATTCTTCTTTGAATGTCTGTTCGCATGTTCTCTGACTGGCAACCCCACTTACCCCTGAAAGGACTCTCTTAGATTTCTCCTTTGGGGCTAAGCTTTCCCCAAGATCCTGCAGGCCAAACCAAAGTCTTGGTGGCTGTATCCTGGGCATGCTGTTCCCACTACTCTGAATACCACTACCACCTGTATACATAGCTTACCTCTATATTGTCACTGACTTGCCTGGCACGGGGAGATCATGTACCGAGCACCACGGCGAGCCGGGAAAAGACATTTTGGTGGTGGCTGCTTCTTTTCGGGAAGTTAAGGTGCTAAAATAAATAAACATGAATATAGGCCAATTTTTGAATTCCTTAATAGTTTTCTTCTTTTGCTGACATCATCCGTCTTCATTTTTAAGTAAAATATAAAACTACCATACACAACAAAATGCAAACCACATTGTTTTCCTTTTTATTGCATTATAGCTACCATCACCTTGCTTATGTTCATGTGGAAATAAAATTAGTTAGCCATATGTGTCCTAAATGCAAATCTGATCATGGTACTCAATCCCCTGTCTTCTGGCTTTGTGATAGAAAGAGTTATAGGAATGGGCAAAAAGTACAAAAGGAAAATTTCAACGACTTTATAGGGATAATGTGATATTGTGATTTACAGTAAGAAATACATACATGGTTTTCATCCTGTTGCTGGTACAGAAACCCTTAGAATGTTTTTTGTTATGCTGATGAAGTGACTTTTGGACCACACCTAAGGATGGGAGCTGGTTGCCAGAGGATCCAGCCATGCGATTGCAGGGTTAGAACTCTCAGTCCCATGCCCCAGACCTCTGGGGAGGGAAGAGGGCTGGAGGTTGAGTTCAGTCATCAATAGCCAGCCATTTTATCAATCATGCCTATGTAATGAAGCCTCCATTAAAAGCCAAAGGAGAGCTTCTGGGTCAGTGAACATGTAGAGGTGCAGGAAGAATGGTGAGCTCAGGATATGGAAGCGTCATCCTTTCCCGCATACCTCACCTTCTGCATGTCTTCCTTCTGGCTGCTCCTGAGTTACATCCTTTTATAATAAACTGGTAACCTAGTAAGTAAAATGTTTCCCTGAGTTCTGAGAGCCACTCTAGCAAATTAATCAAACCCAAGGAGAGAGTCATTGGAACCTCCCATCTAGAGATGTTCGCTCAGAAGCACAGGTGAGAACCTAGACTTGACTAGCCTCTGAAGTCTGGATGGGCAGTGTGATAAGAAGGGACCATTAAAAAAAACCTGTGGGATCTGACACTCTCCAAGTAGGTAGTGTCAGAATTGAGTTGAATTGTAGGACACCCAGCTGGTGTCATGGAATTGCTTGGTGGTGAGGAAAACCCCACATATTGTAATTGGTGATCAGAATTATCACACAGTTAAAAGGAAAGGATTGGTGTGTCTGGAGACCCCTTTAAACCATCCTAGTTCTACTCTATAAAAGAGAATGCGTTAGTGTCCCCACTGTATATATGAAATTGATTCAGAGGGCTGATACAAATAAGAGAAACAAAGGCAATGAGTGATTATGTGGTGTATTCATAGTAACACAGTTACCCAGCAGCTTTTAGAGCTCATGAAGTTTCTATGGGTTGTGGAGTGCCTCATAGCTATGAACAAAGCAAAATGGTTTGGGGTCAGAATTGATGAATATCCCTTGAGAACCATAATCCTTATGCAATTTATTTTTAGGAAGTGTTGATGTTTCCTCAGAAGACAGTAATTCTGACTGGGATTTCCTTGGGGTGCAAGGGTGGATGTGACAGGGTGAGAAAAGCCCTTTCTTCTGACCACACCCATGCCACAATGCCCCTGTCAACTTGCACATCACATACTAGAAAGAGAGTTGTCAAATGCCCTTCTGACATGAACTGGAAGTCAAGAAGGTGCCATCGACCCCCAGCAAGCTCAGCTGCCAGATCAGCTCTTTCTATTAATACAACTAGACAGCTTCTGCAAACCTGGGATTTATGCTGGTAAACGTCGGTCTCGTGAGGGCCCAGCTCAATTTGTGCAGAAATTCCACCAATGGTGGAGAGTTGATTTAGTGTCAGAAAAGCATGTTTGAAACAAGTGCATTTTCCTTTACGAGTCTTTTAACATCCGGAGAGAAATACAGCTGATTGCGATTGATTTGTATATGTGGCTCTTTGTTTGAAGTGTCGCAGCATGTTTTACAGGAAGATGGAAACAAGAAGAAGGGAGAGAGATGCTCTCCTTGAAGTTGGAGGATGGAGCACAAGGAAGAGCATCTTTCAGAGCATGGCTTGACTCCAGGTTGACAGGCTCAGCTCCCTGCTTTGTCACGGACTTGCTGTGTGACCCTGGCAAGTTGTAAGCCTCGGTTTAAACACCTGTGAGAGAGGCATGATGTTAGTTCCTATCTCAGAGGCTGTGGGGAAGGTTAAATCAGTCAGTGCGAATGATGGCATGAGGATTGTGCCTGTCAGATTGTTGGTGCTCAATAAATGGTAGCTAAGAGAAAAGCACACAAGGGCCTGGACAGTTTTAAACCCACAGAGGCAAGGCCCTAGAGATGTCATTTGGAAGTCAGTTATCAACTCTTACTTTTCTGGGATGGAATCTTTAAAAGTTGTGAAATGGGACTTCAGGCCTTTTGTATATAGGAAATTGATTCAGAGGGCTGAATCAGCCCCACCTCCAACCCTGGTTGCTTTTGTTTTTCTCCATTTCTTCTCTCTCCCTAAAAGACTACTTCCAGGAAAAGTCTTATGAGAGCCCTTTGTACTAAAGTATCACAGTTTAATGACCATTTAGAGTGTGTCCCGTATGGGAGATCCCCAGAGCTCTTTGTAGTTTAAAAACCAGTTTTACCCACATTCCCACATTTAATCATCTCAAAAACTCCATGAATTATACAAAGGACGCACTATTTATTCGTATTTTAAAATGCAATGTAAGCATTGGTAAGTTAAGTAAATTTTCAAAATTCATGTTTTGCTTGATATATAGAGTTTGAAGGATGCATAAATGATTCCTCAAAAATTGCACAATTAATAAATTAGGAATCTGGGACTTGGTTTTGTATTTCATGACTCCAAGTCATAGTGTATTTGGAAAGAAAGAACGTCAGGGGAAAGGAAAGGCTAATTGTGAAATTTCAGCATTAAGTCAACAAATCAAGGAATGAAAGTACTTTGGGGGTGGTGGTGGTGAAGCTATGTCAGCGTCTCTGAGTTAACATTCCACAAAAGCCTGGCTGTCTACAGGGAAGGCCCATCCCTGCCCAAGACACGTAAGAGCAGAAGTTGAGACTCTCCTTTGGTCTTACTTAGTTTTCTGAATATGTCTGTATATTCCTTCATTGTCTCCTCCACTAAGATGTCCATATTAGTTACCTTTGCTGTGTAAAAAGTTACTCCAACACAGAGCAACTTAAAACATTTATTCTCTCACAATTTCTGTGGGTCAGGAATTCAAGTATCACTTAGCTGGGCCCTATGCTTCTTAGTCTCTTGCAAGGCTGATATTAAGGTGTTGACCAGGACTGCAGTCATCTTAATGCTCAGCAGCAGGTGGATCCACTTCCAAGCTCATCAAATGGTTGTTGGCAGAACTCAGTTCCTTGTAGGCCTCAGTTCCTTGGTGGTTGTTGACTAGGGCTCAGTTCCTTGTTATGTGAGTTTCTGCACAGGGCAGCTCACATGGCAGTTTGTTTCATCTGAGTGAGAGAAAAAGGGTGTGAAGGAGACATGGCCTTTGTGAGGTTAATCTCTGAAGGGACATCCCATTACTTCTTCTGTATTCTGTTCATTGGAAGTGAGTCACCAGGTCCCTTCCACACTCAAAGAGGCGAGAGCTTACAAGGGCATGCATGTGGGGGCAGGAGCTCATTTGGGCCATCCTAGAAGTCCCCTGACCACACTACCTTTGTAAGGAAACCCTCAGGGCCAGAACCCATTTTTAATAACTTCATTTGCTCATTTTTATTTTGAAAGTGGTATTATGTCCTAAAACTCTGTGGTAGCCCCTAGCCAAATGACTCTATTGTAGATCAAAATGAAATAAATATAACAGGGACATCACCAGTATTTAAAGCTTGGCTGAAATCAGTGAGGATGAGCACCCTTCAACATCAGGCAAGTCTTTGATTCCTTTTTGTTCCCTTTGCTCAAGTGGTTATGATGATATGTGAAATGCACAGAATGAACTTTTGTGAACAATAATAGGAAATCTCTTGTCCTGGTGCTACTGCCCCCTGCAAAGCTAGAAGGGGTCAGGATCCAGGAGCAGGCACGAGGGATGCTGCCACCAGCCTCTTCAGTCCCCAGGTGGCGGTGACTGTAGACGGAGAAGGCCTGCCCTGGTCCCCTTGGTTTGGCAGACGCCCCCATGGGGGCTGCTCTAGGCTGCCTTGAAACAGGAGCCTATCATTTCCCAGAAAAGTTGGGCCCCATGTGCACAGAACCACGCCATCACTTTGGCAAATTCTTTTAATTTTCATTCATTTAATTGCTTCTCTCAGCTGTTTGTTTTATGAGGAGTTAAGTGTCATTAGTGCTACCAAACTCACATGCTAGCTCAGTGTACTCAGGTTTTGGGTCAATGTTGATTTCCCCCATAATGTAGTGGGTACTGCAGAAAACATGCACATCCCTGGCTTTGCCCTCTAGAAGTTGACTCATGGCATGGATTTCACAGCACAGGACCAGGAAGCTCATTAAGCCTTTGAGTCTGTGTCACTCCCTTACTTATAAGCCACTGATGGCTCCCTGTTTGTCTGTAGGAAATGCCAAGCTTGTTGGCATGGACACAGGCCTTTCACAGTCTACCTCCTCACAGGCCCCTCCAGCCACCTGTTTGGACCTCTTGTCCACAAAACAGCTAGAAACCTACACCACTTTCAGTCTGTTTCTTTGTTCATGTCTTCCCCTCACTTTGGAATGAATACCCTCCCTCACTGACCCCCTTTGCCCATCTCTGCTCAGCAGTCTCCTACCCATCTTTCCAGGCCCAGGTCAAATGTCAGCTCTCCTCTGTAACTTTCCCTGAGCACCTCCTTCACTTTGGGTTAGAACTCAGGAGTCTATAGCAGCTGCCAGCAGTGCCCCCCACCCCCACATCCGTTTTGCATTTATCATGTTTGGACACAACAGCCTGCCTTCCCACTGCCAGCTCTTGTAACTCCTTTTATGAGGTCTTTCTTTGCTTTGCCCAAGTGCAGCGTGAGTCGGAAATGTCCAGAATTCTGTCCCCAGAGCAGCTTCTACTAATAACTAATGGCAGACAGATACCCCGGTTCCCTTACCCCTTCCTTGGGCAGGACACTTCTGAGGCATGTGTTCACAGGACTTCCTAGAGGTCTCCTGTGGAATTAAGTTTCAATTGTCCCCAGTAGTAACTGATTAATGTGCCCTTTCATGGTTCCTTCCCTTCCCGTTCTCATTTCTCCACTTCCCTATCAGTGTTCTCTCTGTTCCCCAGCCCTGTCCCCCAATAATGTAGAGGTGGACCCTTGAACAACATGGATTTGAACGTGAATCCACTCATATGCAGATTTTTTTCAATGAATACTGTAAATATATTTTCTCTTCCTAAATATTTTCTGAACAATGTTTTGTTTTCTCTGGCTAACTTTACTGTAAGAACACAGCTGACAATACATAAAATGTACAGAATATGTGGTAATTGACTATTATGGCATCAGTAAGGCTCATCGTCAACACTAGGCTGTAAGTAGTTAAGTTCTGGGGGAGTCGAAAGTTATACCGTGTAGTGGTCAGCTCCCCTAACCCCTGTGTTGTTTAAGTCTTAATTGTACTTGCACTTGAATCTTTGCTTTAGGGTCCACTTCTGGGGAGCCCCAATCAAGACAGACTCCCTCATCTGAATTTGTTTGATCTCTCTACACATTTATTACGGCCCATTTTACAGGTTGTTTGTGTGTTGCTACGGGGCGTCTCCCCAAGAACAGAAACTGTGCGTTGTCTCCCTTTGCTTCCCCTACAGTTAGTGCAGGGCCTGGCACACATCAGGTGCTCATACTTTTGTTGAGTTGATTCTCTTATACTCATTTTCCTATTTAGAATTTTTCTATTTTCATGAGGCTGGTGGAGCTTGGTCTTCTTGCTTCAAAGGATGAAGTGACCAGCCAGATCATCTCGGCATCATGTCTCATTGTGGGTTCTGCCCCTCTCATCGTCCTTTGGGGCAAGAAGTTTGCCTGGAGAGTTATGTAGCTAGGTGACAAGAGCAGCCTTGGGCAGGCCACTCTTTAATAGATGGCGAGGTTGCACTTTACATTTTCTGTGGTTGCTTTGGTCCCAATTTGGTGCAGACAGCATCTGATCTCACCTCTTTTATCCTGACTCTCTCATCACAAATGAGAAATTGGGAGGGGAGTAAATAAAATATTGGAATTAAAATCCCATCCTGCAAAGTGCTGAAGTCCCAGGGTAAGAAGGAAGACATATCTGCTGTGCCCTCACTGGCTAACATAGATGTCTGCTGAACTACTTTCACATATGCTCATTGTTCAGATTTGGGCCTGGGAACAGAATTTCTCACCCTGCCTGAGTGAAAGGGGTTAAGTGAGGAAGGGGTGGCGGCTGATTCACTGAAAGGCTGGGTAAGGTTCTCAGCAGTCTTCATATGGTGCTATTCTGTGCTGACCTTGGGTAGTTTTTGTCTATGATTATTTCACCTTACCTTCAGGGTGAGAGAGGAAAAGCAATCAGGCAGAGTACCATACTCCTTTAGTTCAAGTACCTCTTCGCTGAGCCCCAATTGAGAGACAATTGTCTGAGGTGGGCAAGGAGGCTGGGCTCCCTCCATCATCTGCTTGCACCCCACTTGGTCAGCACCCCACTTGCCTCTGGGGCTGGAGAGTGTTTCTGACAGGGCAGGAAGGCAATAACAAGGCCTCTCTCTTCCATCTCCTTGGCTTGGTCCTTGTGTGGCTAACATCTGTGCACTTTTCACCCAGAAGAAGCCCAATTGAGTCATTGCTAAAAGTAAATGTGGTCCAGAGGAGGGTTCTTTCAACAATAGGTCCCTAATAAATTGTTATGGCCTTGGGCACAATGGAAAAAAGAATAGCATGGGGCCTTCAGGGAATAGGGTGGGCCATAGTTTTTTTCTGGAGGACTGTGCTTTCTTCTAAGATATATCTTTCTCATTTTATTTATTAGAATGAAGATATTTTCCTTTATGAATGAAAATATACAATAAGTTTTATTGTTTAATGTCCTTACTTGGTCAAATAAAAAGTTGACAACAATCCTATCAGTTCTAATGCTTCCCATAAACATATATTTTTAAATAGATCTGTAATCTAAACTGAAAGAAAACTGATTTATAGGGCAGATTAAATACCTGGTGAGTCCTCACCTAAGCCTGATTTCTAACTTTCTGTGGAGGACCATCCTTTGTCACACATGGCTGGTTTTCCTCATGTGCAAGATGGGGACAAAGACCAGGCCTCCTTGCTTTACACAGACTAACTGAACAAAGTAACTAGAAAAAGAAAGTCCTATGGGAATTGAGGTAGGCTGTAAAAGGGCCTCCAAAAGACATCCACTTCCTAATCCCTGGAACTTGCGATAGTTACCTAATGTGGAAAAAAAGCGGGGGGTGGGAGGCGGGGAGGGGTCTGGCAGGTGCAATTAAGGAACTTGAAATGGGGAGATTGTCTTGGATTATCCAGACAGGCTCTAAGTGAAATCACATGTATACTTATAAAAGGGAGGCAGAAGGAGATTTTACACACAGACGAGAAGGAAATAGGGAAACAGAGCATGGGATAGTTGAGGATTCTGGCCTTGAAGACTGGAATGATGTGGTCACAAACCAAAGAATGTCAGGGGCTGCCTGAACCTGAAGAGGCAACAGAGGGATTCTCCCCTAGAGTTTTTGGAGGCAGCAGTGCCATTCTGTCTTCTTGATTTCGGCCCAGTCATACTGGGTTTGGACTTCTGACCTCCAGAATGGTGAGAGAATAAATCTCTGTTGTTTTAAACCACCCAGTTTGTGGTAATTTGTTACAACAGCCGCAGGAAACTAATACAGGAATCCAGACTGTCAGCTCCTTTAGGCTCGGGACTAATCCTCACAGTCCTTTATCTGCCCTACAATGCTTGTCCTTCACTTGGGTGCACCATAGCTGCCCAGACCTGTAGACGGAGCTGTCTGGGCACTGTTCTGCTATGTAAGAGCAAATCTTTTGAGTCTCTCTTTCAGCACCTGCAGATATTTCCTGTTAACCAGGACCGCTGGGGACAGCCAACCATGGCTCTTTCTCACCTTCCTCTCTGGAAGCATTATAGAGAAAGAGATGTTCTTCCCAGGTACTCTTTAAGACTTGAAGGAAGCTTATTTTATTTTATTTTGTTTTGTTTTTTAGCAGACAGTGAGCTGAGAAATGGGAGCCCATGCCATGTCTGCCTTGTAAACAGCACTGGCACAGCATGTATTTCCTTGGCTCAGGTATTTTCTGAGTAAGAATTTGTTTCCTGGTTTGCTTTTCAACCTGATAAGTGGTTATGGGTTGATTTGTGTGCCCCACCCCCCAAAATCTATGTGTTGAAGTCCTAAACCCTAGTATCTCAGAATGTGACCTTATTTGAAAATAGTGTCTTTGCAGAGATAATTAGTTAAGCTGAAGTCATTAGGGCAGGCCCTAACTTATATGACTGGTGCTCTTATAAAAAGGTGAAATTTGGACAAAGACAGATACACACGCATGGAGAATGTCATGTCAAGTGAACATGAAAGCAAAGATAGGGCTATGTGTTTATAATTCAAGGAGAACAAAGGTTGCCAGCAAACCACCAGAAGCCAGGGGAGAGGCCTTAGAAGGAACCACCACCCCTGCAGACACCTTGATCTTGGACTTCTGGCTTCCAGAATTACCGGACTGCATTTCTGTTGCTTAAGCCACCCAGCGTTTGGTACTTCATTATGGCAGCCTGAGCCAAGAAATCCAGTAACACTAACCTGTGCACTCTGTGGCTTGTTTGACCTTGTAGTGAGTAGCTAAATGAGAGAGAGAGAGAGAGAGTGAGAGAGAGAGGGAGAGAGAGAATAAACTCGTGAACAAAGGGTGGGTGGGTGGCAGCTGGCTTTAAAAGTTTGGCCTTGATGTCTGAGCAGGAATCCCTTTGTACCCAGCAATTTGTATGAAGCCTGGGATAAGAGGATCCATGGAGTCTCAAAGCCACCTCCCTGTTCTAATCCCTCCTCAGGGATCCAACCTTCCTTCTAGATGGGGTCAGAGACAGAAAGTAAAGTTTCAATCAGGCCTTTCAAGTTGCCCTCCTCTCCCCTCTCACTTTGGTCTCTCCCCCTCCACCTCCTCACCCCCCTTTGTTTCCAAGTGCCCAGCCTTGTCAGAAGAGAAGGGACCATCTGGTTAGTCCTTGTTTACTGCACACCCTGCCAGTTTGAGCTTATTAATCATATTTACCCAAGTATCTTAATTACTCCCTGTCTAGCAACTTGCTTTGCACTCAGCTGTTGACCCCTCTTTTTTATTCCTTTCTATCATTAATCATAGGAGCAGCGTAGGTACAGGAATTCCTGCAGCTTGGATTTCGCTGGCACCGTTACCACTCCCAGAGAGGAGCGGCTGGAGTTCACGGCTGGTTCCTGACAAACTTCCTAATTAATCTGCTGAAGATCAGAGGAGAACTAACAGGAGCTGAAGACTGTGTGCCGGGCCCATCCCTCCGCCCTTTCCCTGATGTGTGTGTGTGCACGCGCGCGCGTGTGTGTGCGCGTGCAGTGCGGTGCTCAGCTTGGCAGGCAAGAGATGGTCTCAGCCAGGGACTCAGCACAATAGCATTCCTGCTGCTGCCACCTACCTTCCCTGTTTGGGGAGAAGGAATTTTCTCTTCTTGCTTTGGAGTTTAAAAGTCACCCACCCCTTCTCCCAGATGCCACAGCAGAATAAAGTATCTTCCAACCAGCTTTTCTGTGGAACCAGAATCTTGATAATGGGGTTCGTGCAGGCAGGGGTTGTCTCATGCAGAGTGGATTACAGCTTTTTCCCTGTGTGCCCAAAGATCCCTGGGGACCTCCAGAGCCAAAGATGCTCCAGGAGGCATGGGACAACCCAAGAGGGTGCGAGGCAGTATTCAGAAGGCAGAAACCTCATCATGATCCACGTTTCCTGCAGTGCTGGGCTAACAGCCGACTTTGCACATGAAGAGCTACAAAGCTGAGGACAGCTGAGCAGGAGAAGGAAATCATTTCCAATCAGCCTTGCCCTGTGTCCCCCAGGCAGGCCCCTCCCCGATGCGGTTGTCCCTCATAGGATTATCTCATGCAGAAGACGGGGAGTAAGGAACTGGGCTCTGCCGCCTTTCTTTCTGCCAGGCCTGGTCTCCAGGCCGAGAGACACCATTAAGGAGGATAATTTGTTGATCCAGGCTCTCCTTGCGTTTCAGTGCAGAGTGGCATCGTTTTCTTTATGACCTCGTAAAGTCACAGCCGAGAGGCCGATTTGGAAAACAAACTGCCGCAGGTTGACAGATAATTAGATACAGGGGACATATTATATGCCTTTGCATATAAATGTGCTCCGAGGCGTGTTGGTTCATCTGAAGTTGAGGTTAAAGGCGCGCCAGGTATTCCTGACACATCAGGATATATATTTTCATACAGTCTCAGGCGCTGTGTTGGTTTTATAGCCCTTTCATCTGGTGCTGACGGATGGGGTGTGAGTGCTACCCAACTCGGAAGAAGGCGCAGTCTCCTACCCATGAGCCTCCTGGCGTTTTGTTTTAGGTCCTTCTCCCAACCCCCGCTTCCCTTGTTTCTGGGAAAGGGGTTGTTCTTGGGGCTTAGATTTTGCAGAGAATGGCTAACAGTGAGTTAGGAGGGGCCGGGATCCATTTTTTTTCTCCTTTCCCCTCTATGATTTGGAGTCTAATAGGTCCCGTTAATGACGGTTATCACATAGGGGTCTTTTAAGACTGGGACAGATCCTGGTGCAATTCTATATTGGGGACAAGGAAAGAGATGGAAGCAGATATTTTCTGGAATGTTCTGTGGACTGTGGGGTTGCTCGTGGACAGCTGCATCTTCTCAGTATGGTGGCTTAGCTATATCATGAATGCTGGCTTTACTCAGAAATCTCCCTTTTCCCCCAGAATCCACTCTTGGGAACAGAGTGTGAGCTTGAGGCAAACCAGAGAAAAGGACAAGTCTTCTTTCTTCAGTGTCAGAACACTCTGGGTTGGGGAAATGTCTCTTTGAACACAAAGTTCCTGTTAAATTCAGCCCCACTAAAATGTAACAAGCTTAATTTAATGCCCCCTGGGAGTAATTTCAATTTAAAAGTGGCATTATAGCGAATGGCTAAAAGAATGGCTGAGCAGTGGTTAGTCATCTTCTGTTTGGGCAAGTCACTTAATCCCTTGGAGTCTAGTTCTTCATCTTAAAAATAGGAATAAAAACTAGCACCCACCTTATCACGGTGAGATTGACTTAGATAAAACATGTCATCTAATGCTTCTAACTATTTTTAATAATAATGGTTAACAGAGGGACTCATAATAAAAAGTGGTTAGACAAGAGAATACCTCAACCCCAAAGAAGGAGCCTGCATGGCAGAGTCTGACAGGGCCATCTTCTCAGCAGCTGTCATACTGTGGAGGTAGCAGCCAGAGTGGTGAGCTGGGAAGAGCCCTCATTCTTGGGAGGTCTAGTTCTGGCTCTGCACTGACTGGCTGAGTAATTGCAGGCATTTCACTCACTCTCTCTGTCTTAGTTTCCTCATCCATGAAATGAAGGGCCCTTTAAGGGTTGCCTGAGGCAGTGGTCTGCGGAGTCCTCCCCTTCCCACTACCAGGCTTCGCGGCAGCTCTGCTGTCATCTTGCCTCTGGAACTTGCCTGCACTATTTTTCAGGCCAAATTGGAAGCCCGAGGGGGCCTATTAAGAAGATGTTAGAAAACTGGGTGAACAATTATTTGCTTGAAATTACCCTCTTTATTAAATCTTGCTATGACCCTTTTAGAAAAGGGGGGTGGGGAGGTATGGAGAGAGAGAGAGAGAGAGAGAGAGAGAGAGAGAGAGAGAGAGAGAGAGAGAGAGAGAGAGAGAGAAAAGAGAAAAGAGAAGAAAAGAGAAGAGAGAGAGATGGGAGAGAAAGAGGGAAGGAAAAAGGAAAGGGAAAGATAAACCCTATAGGCCAACCCTAAGCCCTGTTGAAGGAGATGATATAAATAGAATTGCTGTCACTTTGATGAATTAAATCCTCTGTTAATTAGGATGCATCGATTTAAGGGTTGCCCAAGCAGATAGTCCTTTTCCCCTTACTGGTAAGATATAGCAAAGGAAGAAGCATGAGAGGGATTGCTTTCTCTGTTTCTTGCTTGATTGCTGGTTTCTCAATCAGCCTTCATTAATTATCCCAGGAAATGGACATCCCGGTTTCTCTGTGTGTCATTCTCCTTTCAGCTGGAGCTTGGCGGTGGGCTGCACAGGAGCTCTCTAGAGAAAGGACAAACTTTGAACCCTATAACCTCCTGGAATAATGCCCATGAGGTGGTCCATTGACTTGAAAGGGGCAGGCAAAGGTGAGAGGTTGGACATGTATGTTGCTCTCAGGGCCTGAGATGCAGTAACTCCTGAGAGACAACGTCAGTGACCGCTGAGAACAAGCTTGGCAGCTCTGAGTTGACCTAATGTCAGATGGGCTCTTCCCAGTGCTCTGCAAGGTCATTCAAACCTCAGAAGGAGAACAGAGTGAGGGCCATGTCATACTGTGCAGCCACCCCTCTCTCCGGAGCCTTCCTCTTCTGCAGCAGTCATGGGCTGACTGACTGGATGCCATCCTTGTAAACCACTTGCTGTACCTTAGGCCAAGTCACTTTTGGTCCCGGGGGTCCAAGGCTCCAGCTGTCTGCTCTGGATTCCATTTCCAAAAAGACGAAGTTATATGCTTCACAAGAACCTGGAATCTGAATCTAGACTGAGTATTCCCTGAGCACCACTGGTTCATCATTTCATAATACAGGATTAATGACTGAAAATAATTTGGAAAAGCAAGCCATGACAAAGCCATGACATGTGTTTCACCCCCCAGTGCAATCTGAGTTCACATTGCTGATTGCATATAATGGTCCCAGTGTGTTATGTGAAGTTAAAGGAGAAACGAGCTAGTAAACAAGCTAGCCCTGGGAGTCAGGGTGTAACCCTTATGGAAGAACACCTAACTTGGTCCCAGGGAACCTTGAACAATGTGGTTCAATCAGCCTTGAAGAGTGATTCAACTTCACTTTGGCCCTCAGCTCCTAAGGGAAAGAGAATGTCTTCTTCTGGGGATGAAGGACAATGGAGAGGTGGCTTCTCATTGGGCTTCCTTATAATTCACTCTCAGAGAGAGTTCTGTTATAAACAGATGGAACCGGGTCTATAAGAGAAGTCTCTCAGATTTTGTCTTTCACATTGAGACTCTAGCTAAGTAAGAATCTTGGCATGAGTAATGAGGGGAGTTCTCACATCCCTTGATTTTCCAAATATATGCAGACATCCCAATACTGAAAGTGTCTTTCTGGAGTTGCTCCAGCACTGAGTGCGGAAAGAGATTTTTGGTTTGGGGAAGAAAAATAAACTTATAAACATGCAACTGTGCCTTGAGTGTGTTCAGAATTGCAGACCCTTCGATTCTTACGATGTTGAAGGGATTGGCTGTGTTTCTGTCCTGGCTCTCAGATTTCATGTTGTCCTGGCTGCTAAGGGAGAATCCCTGCCTGGGCCATCTGGTCAGAGGCCAGCATCCCTCTGTCCCCACTACTGTCCTCTGTAATGGGTCTAGTGTGGCCACAGGGCTGAGGTTCCCACTTCTGGAAATATTGCCTTGTCTCTTCTCTGTTTTCATGCCAAAAGGATTTGCTGGGTAGAGGTGACATTTTTCTTAGCATATTGGATGAGCTGGAAGGGTTGAGGTGAAAAGAGGGAGGGCAAGGGAGGGGAAGAGAGAGGAAAGACTGGGAGGGGATAGCAGGGGAGGAGAGAAGAGGAGAGGAGGTGGAGCAGAGAGGGAGCAAAGAAAAAATAGGAAAAAGACAATAAAGTAGGAAGATTAGCAAGGGAAAGAGAGAAGAAGAAGGAACAGAGAAGAGAAACAAAGAAGAAATTTCCAAAGAGAAAGTGACATGCAGGCAGGCAGGCAGGAGACCAAGAAACAAAGAGAAAGGAATGAAGAACCAGAGAATGGGAGAAGCTGGGGAGAGAAAAGAAACAGGAAACTGGGGGAAGAAAGAGGAAAGAGATGAAAGAAAGAAAGAAAAAAAGAAAAGAAAACCCGAGGTGCTAGGAGAAAACAGAGAGAGTTGGGAGGGGAACGCTGGAGATGGAGGAGGCCCAAGGAGAGGAAGCCGGGAAGAGGAGAGAGCAGGCTGGGTGGGGGAAGAACCATCCGGGAGAGAGAAAGTGCTGTGCTCTGTGGATTATTGTGTGTTTGTCATCTGGAATGGTATAAGCTGTAGGTACAGCATCTCCTGCCCATGATTTATGGTCCCTGTCAGGCAGGGAGCGCGCTTTGTCTGCTGTAGCGTGGAGGATGAATGCATTGCTGTCATCGCAGCCTGGCCAGCCTTTCTCTCTCCCTGCTCCGAACGGCGGCTCCCCATTTCACGCCAGTGAACATAAACAATCTTTTGTAAACCTGACAGTCACACTTGCTTCTTTGGAAACATAAAGCAGAAATGTATGACTCGGCTTTCATTACCCAATTTCCTACGCTATATAAAAACACTCAGGAAAGACATGTAAGTGGTCGCGAAACCTGGGAAATTGGAAGTGTCCTGGAGGAAAAAAAAAGAAGTGGGGGAGGGAGTCTAGGGTTGAGAAGGAGCTGGGGACGAGAGGAGATGATGTGTCCAACCCTACCACATCTTTCCCAGAAAACGCTGTCTGATAAACTGGGCCATTCAGACACATAATTATATTACATTTCTGAATAATAGACATTTCCTGCCTGAAGTGTTGCTTCCCCCCCCCCCCTTCTTTTTAACCCAGAGTGCAGTAATGAAACAGTCTTGAGATCAAAGCTGGCTGATAATGTTACTTTGTTTTTTTCTTCTTTTTTTCTGCTTTACATTTTTTCCCCTACTAGCCATTCAGCAAACTCCAGCAAGTCAAAAGTGTAACTTATTTTTAAAGAGCTATTAGGGTGCCAATTGCAGTGATTTCTCAGCTGGAGTGTCTCAGCTGGGAACTCAAAATTCACAGTGAAGAATGTGCATCCATTCCTGATACCAGGAGCCTTGCCGGGGCCAGGACGGGTGAAGGCCACTTGTCAGGACAGGGGGTTGGGGGGGGCTCCAAGGCACACTGAGGCCTAGTCTAGAGGCTGCTGGACATCTGCCCAGGCTTTTCTTCAGAGATGGATGACTACTGTTCTTGCCTTCAGTTATCATCAGCTATAGTCTCAGCAGAGGGGAGGTGCTCAGAGGTGTTCTGCTTGCTTCTACTATGCTAAGGTTCCGGCCTGTATGGCCTGGACTAAAAGCAATGCTTCAGGCCAATAAGGTACCTGCCTTTGTGGATCTGGGGTTTAGGATTATTTGTTAATTATTGTAATTACCACCCTCCATCCCAACCAACTTCTTTCAGCTCAAAATCTTTGAGAGGCATTTAGTGAGTTGCTTTAGTTGGTCTTGTGTTTGCTGCATTCACTGAAGAGTAGGCCAGCATTGAAGCTGGGTAACTGTAAATGCTAATCCCAGTCTTATTCATTGACCCACAGACCTGGAGAAATCACTCTGCTTCCATGGATCTCAGCTTTCCCAGAAAGAGAGACACCTCATTCACTCATCTCTCTCTCTCTCTCTCTCTCTCTCTTTCTCTCTCACTCTCACACACACAAATATTAGAACACAGTTTCAAGGACTGGAATATTCCAAATCAAAAGTGTTTTTGAATATCTATTATGTGTTTAGCACTATACTAGGTTCTATAATTTGTGTGCTACAAAAAAAAAAATAGTTTTTGTTTAATTTAGTTTCCAATATACTGATACTTATATGGAAGTACAGAGATTGTTTAGGAAGACCTGCCTTAGACCTGCATGTGGCATGCCTTCTCTTCTCTCTCTCCTACTCCATCCATGCCAAATTTTAATAATTATTCTTTCAAGGTCATGTTCTCATTGACATCTTCCATGAAAACCTCCTGCCCTCTACAACCCATGGTCAGTGGTTTGTCCTTCATGAATGTCCAGAACTTATGGTCTATTCTACTTCTATGGTGATTAATCACATGCTGTCTTGTGCCAATACTCACAGTGCCTTTGAGTCTTCATGTGCAGTATCTTGAGGGGCTGAGACTTCAATCTTGTCTCATTCCTCTGAGCATCTTCCCAGCAGCCATGGTCAGGATTGCTATATAATACATATAAACTCTTGGAAAACACAGGTCACAATGTATAAAGGCATGTTTGTGACTTTTTTCCCCTTAAGAACATGCTCATAAGGAGTTAAGTTTAATTTAAAAAATATTACAATTTAAACATCTTTTTGAAACTCATAGCCATTTCTTTTTCACAATAAAAAATACTTTTATATTTTCAAAAAAACCTACAGTGTGCTTGGTGAGTGTTAATGAGAACACAGGCTCTGACCAGTGTGGCTCAGTTGGTTGGGTGTCATCCTGTAAAGCAAAAGTTTGCAGGTTTGATTCCCAGTTGGGGCACATGCCTGTGTTGTGGGTTCTGTCCTCTGTCAGGGTGTGTACACAAGGTGATCAATCGATGTTTCCCTCTTACATTGATGTTTATCTCCCTCTCTTTCTTCCTCCTGTCCTCTCTCTAAAAATAAATAAACAAATAAATAAATAAAATCTTAAAAAAGAATGAGAACTCAGCAGGGAGATTTGAGTGGTGGGGTGGCTAGGCTCATACACTGGCTAAATTGTTCCCCTCTGTTACTAGTCTCTCAACATCCATGATTTCCATTTGTACCTCAATAGAATTTCATTTTCTTCTTTCTGGTAATGAAACTGTGAATTAGCTCACAAATAAAGTAAACCACTAAGAAAAAATAAATTATCAAGCATCTATGTAGTTGGTACCAAAATTCTGTTAATTATTTGAAAATGAAGTATGGTAATTCCTCAATGTCCCCCGAACCCTCGCTTACTCCTCGTTCCCACCCAGAGGTCCTCAATCTTCCTTACCTGCAATCTAAGGAGGTAGCATAGTGTAGTAAAAACACAATAGATTTTGACTGCACAGCTGGTTTCAAATCCTGATCCACCATTTCACTAGCTATGTTTTCAAGGCAAAGAACTTCTCTGAAGCTTAGTTTGCTCATCTGTATAGTGGGCAGTGTGATAACCCACCCAGTGGGGTTGTTGTGAGAATTAAATCTGCAATGACTATCACATAGTTGGTACTTATAATTGTGAATCTATTTCTCCCTCTCCATCATCCACTACAAACACAGAGCCCCACTTCAAGGCGTTCAGAGTATGGGCTTCAAAACTCCTCAATGCTGGCGATACCTAGGGAAGAAACAAACAGGCAGCTTGCCGAGCATGCCTAACCACTGTGTAGAGACTCAGGTTTCTCTGGAGCTCCAGAGGAGCCCTTTCTCTGTTATTGTTAGGTGTGCGCATTGGACAAACAAAGTAAGCACAATGAGATGGATTTAATACCTGCCAGGTGGCAGAACAAATGTCATTGATCTTGCTGATACTATATAAAAAACAGGAAAGGGGATCTTGTTTGGTCGTATGGCAATTTATAATCCTTTTGCCTCACTAGGAAATTTTCACTGGGACAGACATTCTTTTGCTGCTGGGGGAAAGACATCTACTTATACAAGCTGTCTGTGCCTCATCGTTAGGGAGAGCTTCAAAAGTGGGGCTGGTCACATGCCTAGGAACTGGAGGAGTAAAAACTGAAGAGGGAGGAATTGGGAATACAGCTGGACTTTCTCTTAGGAGCATTCAGTATATGGAAATCATAGATCCCCTCTCGACTCTAAACTATCCCCTACCACAAATAAAATTAAGGAAAATTATTCATAGAACAGCAGAATTTCTTCCCTTTTGATGATTCCTAGAAGTAACAAGCTTTTTGAGTGGGTGGACAGGATAATTTATGCTCAACTGAATAGGTATTGTTATTTCAGAGGAGAATTTAGGAAGACAGAAAGATAACACAGAAGTATTGTTTCAAGGCTGTAAGATGATGGATCTCATTCCCAACTTCCTAAAGTGGAGGGCATTTGGTTTGAGAAGCTTTTAGATGGTGACAACATTAGCATGTTTTAACAGATTCTCAGGCTAGGTCTTCTTAAAGATCTTGCCTAGGGCCATGGGAAAGAAATTTGCATAGTTATCTCAGCCACATCTTTGGTTTCCAAATCCTAAAGCTGACTGGCTGTTGGCAGGACTATGGAAGAGTGTCTTACGGGTTCAATGCTTGCAACAGAAAGGCCCAGTTTAACAAACCCAGGAAAGGCAAGCTTTTTTCTCTCATTATTAGGACCATACCTGAAGTTGCTTGTTGGTGTGAACAAACCCACCACAACTCTTTGTCTTCTGTTCTAATCTTATTTGGAACATTGAGGTATTTTATCTTCTCTGTTAGTTATCTGTTGCTGTGTAGGAAGGACACTGTTTCCCAAAGCGCAGTGGTTATTATCTCACAGTTTCTATGGAACAGGAACTGGAAATGGCTCATTGAAGTGTTTCTGGCTCAAGGTCTCTTCTGAGGTTGTAATCTAGACACTGGCTGAGACTACAGTCATTTGAAGGCTTGACGGGAGCTGGAAGCTCCAAGTTGGATCAGTGCCTCACAAAGCCTCAGTTTCTCTCTGGTTGTTGGCAGGAGGTGTCAGTTCCTTGCTACATGGTCCCCTCCACATGTCAGCCTGAGTTTCCTTAACATGTGGCAGTTGGCTTTCCTGAGAGCAAGTGATTCAAGATACCAAGGAGGAAGCCACAAAACCTTTTACATTTTAGTTCTGGGAGACACTCACTATCACTTCTATTTTCCATTTGTTATAAGTGAGTTGTTATGTCCAGCTCACTCTCAAGGGGAGGAAATTAAGGTTGACTTCTTGAAGAGACCTGTCTAAAGAATTTGTGGAATGTTTAAAACCTCTATATCATTCCATTTCTATTCCTATATATTCATTAAAAAAAAATGATAGTGTTGAACCTGAATTTTTATTCCTAGACATTTCCATTTTCTTTTTATAAAATTACCAAAATGTAATGTTGAAATTGAATAAGAATATAAAATACAAGTAAATGCATTTACAGGCATTTATTAAGTATGTAAAACCAAACAACATAAAATGTTTGTTTTGAATATTTTCTCTTTATGATTCTTTTTCACTGGTTATCCTGGGTAAGCTCTATTCTCTACCTTATAGATTTTCTTTATATTCATTGCCCCAGGGACTTTCAATTTGTGTTCAAACTTATGGTCTTTTATTTGGAAATATTTAAGAAATTTGCATTTCCAGTGCAATGAAGTCGTTCCATGGATATTTTGAGTAGAGAATAATAATAGAGAAGGTGCAGTGTCCTTGACTTGACTTTGACCTCCAGATTGTTGTTTCATTGAGTATCAACACTGAGACTGGTCATGTAATGGATGACTATGGATATGCTTTGGCCATTTAGTAGAAGGGACTATTTGCAGGCTGCAGAGCAAGAATGGCATTCAAGTAAACGAAGAGGCTGGCACTATAAAGCTTTCTTAAGTCCTCAATTAAGTTCATTCATACATTCATCTAACTCACATTTATTACTCCCTTACTGTGTGCCTGGCATCATGGGAAAGCAAGAGATGGCAAAGTATTTACAAATAGGTGGGGGAAGTACTGAGATGAGGGAGCTGGAACCAGGTATTTCTCACGACAAAGCGCCAGCCACTGGACTGATTCAGGGGACATCAGAGGGCAGTGGCTAATAAGAGAGAGGGACCTAGGGCTTTATAAGACCTTGGTACAGAAGTCCAGATGCCACAACTTAGGTTCAGGGTGAGGCCAGCTGCCAGAAGTAAGGGAGACATCCAATGATGAGACCTGAGATCAAAATAGCAGTAAGTGATACTCAAAGCTGAGTCCCTGAACTTGGTGAACATCAAGGTTCCTGTGAGAGGAGAGCTGCAGAGGCAGGAGGCCCCACTGGGCCCAACACAGCCAGTGGTTTCCACGTGGTGAGGATTTCCCAGGTTGCTCTGCAGATGAGGAGACAGAGCACGGAAGATGGCATATCCCCGACACCTCCCCATGATGCCCGGCTGCTCAGCCACCCCTGCCACTGGATGCCAAGGCAGAGCCTCAGGGGGAGGCTTTGAGGGGGATGCCCTGTCTTGGCAGGCCAAGTCAGAGGCACAAAGCTGGCTTGAGTCTCAGGGAGCTTTCAGCCCTCCTTGCAGGCAGAGACATGCTCCTTCTCCTGGGGGTTCATTTCAGTGTTAAGGAGACTAAGAATGTGGGCACAGTTGTTGTCATCTAAAAATTCCATTTCACCCTTCCTTGCTGTGTGAGCATACCTCTCTGATTTAGATACACTGTGTTTAATTAAAGCTGTGTTTGTTTCTCCTTCCTCCTCTGCCCTCTCCACTTGAAGCTAAATCTTCTCCCACTGCTCCCCATACTTGAGCAGACTGGTTCCTCAGGCTGTTCCCACTCCCCCAGTCCCACCTTGCCTGTGGGGAAGCTCTGGAGACACAGGGTGGGGTTTCTCTTTCTTTGCTTTGCCACTGGGATGGAGGGAAGGGTTTGCTTAGGGAACTCATGATGGCACTAGATGGTGAGTTAGGTACAAGTGCACCTCACTTTAGTAAGCCTGAGAACCAAGGTAGGAAAAATCTTGATTGCCTGAAAAGTACAGAGGAAGGGAGGGTTTCCCAGTGGATGGAAGGACGCTGGGGTGAAAAAGCAGGGGCAGTTCTTTTCTTTAGGAAAGTACTCCTTTCATCAGAAAGGAATCCAGAGCTTCTCTCTGGCATTTGAAATAGGACTTCATTACCAAATTAAGAACGTAATAAAAATTTTTATAGGAGCAGAGACCAATCAGTGATAGCTATCATTTATAAGCCAGAGACTGTGAAAACAGTTGTACGTATGCAGTGAAATTTTTACTGAAGCTTTAATATTTTACCTGTTCTAAATATGAAGAAGTTACAATGCAGAGTGGTTAAGTTTCCTGTCTAAGTTCATACAGCTTGTAAACAGTAGAAGCGAAATTTGGATCCAGATTTGTCTAACCCCAATCCCACATTTTCCCGCTACTTCCAGAAGAGATCTGAAAGATCATCTAGTCTGAAGCAATTCAGGCTGTTCCGATTTTCCAGAAGCTGTCTGTTAATGGCAAATGGTACCAGATATTACCTGTGGGGTTAGACCTTGGTCCTTGGGTTCAGCTAAGAGAGAATTCAAGACCAAGACCTCTGGTGTAAGAAATTTATTTAGAAAGTTGCAGAGTTAGAAGAAGTGAGCCATGGGAGAAGGGAGCCAGCTGGGCTGCATGGACTTAAGAAACAAATTACAGTGGCAAAAGAAGGGCCCTGGAGCTTGGGGGTGAGAGAGTCAGGGTCCATACTGTGAGGGAAGAAAGGAAAGGAAAGGCTCAGGGGTAGGGGTGGGGGAGAGAAAGCCCGGTCTTTCCTCTTAAAGGGTTTTATCTGCTTTTCCAAAGACAGTGATTTTAGGGGAGGTCTCAGAGGAGGATCTCAATAGGATATTTGTCAGCTTTTCAGGTGTTGTCCTTTTAGGGTTGTGTTCTTCAGGGTAGGGGGTCATTAGTCATTGAAGTTGGTCCTGATGTCAGCTATGGCATTGTTTCTCCTGGTTTAGCTGCTTTTCTGGGCCTGGAGCTGAAACACAGCTGAGGCCTGAATGTTATCTCTAGTTTGACCAAAGCTCTTGTTTCTGTGGTCAACCAACCAGAGGCTTTGTTCATAAGATTATGTGATGTGGGTCAGAACCTCATTGTCTGGGGGGTTTAAAGTTTAAGAGAGTGGTCGTGCGAGGGCTTGTATGGAAGTTATATGAGGTTATTCTGTAGCTCCTTTGTTTCTCCTCTAGGGGGATCTACCACATGACTAGCGACATGCCAGGGGAGGAAAGATCAGGGGAGGTTCCGAACCACATGACCAGTGATATGCTGAGAGAGGAAAGGTCACCCTAGGGGTGAGGTCCCACTCTACAATACCTGTTTTCCTAGTTTTGCCTGTTGCTAGGCACCTGGGGCTTTCCACCCTGGTTATCTTTTGTACGTGACCTATCATTTTTACTCTGCTCAAGTCTACCTAACTGCCTTCTATATCACACCTATTGGGAATCCGAAAGAAAATGCTGGTGGTGAGGTCCCTCACATCGGAAATGTCAAACCTATGAGAGGAAGGTAGAGAGCAAGGTGTATCAGCAAGCTCCAGCCACAAGTGGCCAACCAGAGGCCTGGATTTGGCTTGACTCCCTCATCTAGTCTCATATTTGCTTGTTGGAGTGACAGGGTTGGTATATTTGGTGCTTAGGCCTATGGTCTTTTCACCTCTCTAGGTTGACCCTCACACTTGCTGGGTAAACTGAGGCATACTTGGTATTCAGTACTTCCTACAAATGGATTGCTCAGCTTGGAAAGAACTAGTATTCATTATACAATGCCATTATTGATTGTTCATCCTCCAGCTCAGGGCTATTCAATAGAAATATAATGCAAGCCACATGTAATTTTAAATTTTTTAGTAGACACATTATAAAAAGTAAAGATGAAGAGGGAAAGCTAATGTGAATAATATATTTTATTTAATCCAGTATATCTAAAATATAAACAACATAAAAAAACAATATAAAAAGTAATGAAATATTTTACATTCTTTTTTTGGTTCTTACTATTCAAAATCCACTGTACTTTTCATTTAGCACATGCCCCAGTTTGGATAAGTCACCTTGAAAGAGCACCGTAGTCACTTGTGGCTAGTAACTGCTGTATCTGAGAGTGCATCCCTGGTTTATGAGTTCTCATGAAACACAATAGTCCAACCAGTAACAAGTTCTTCCCCCTGGAGTGGAGCTTTCCAAGAGTTGGGGGAACAGACAGATGTGTCCACTTCAACTCTGCATATATTCCTTGTAGAAAGCATCCCAGAGCCGATTCCAACCTTCTCAGCAAAGATGAGCTGCAGGGGAGAAAATGCCAAATCAAATTGTGGCTCTAAGTGCAGAGAGCAATTTCAAGGGGATTACAAACTATGGCTCATGAGAATGCACCCTGTTTCTGTCATGCATTCTTCTTTAGACAAAGACTAATAAAGTTTTTGCAATCAGTAAAGACAAGGTTGGCCCTTGGGAAAGAGGCGGGAGACGTTTGTACCTGTTTCCCAAGTGAGCTTACTTTTTCCCTTCAGCCTCAATGGACTTGCAACCCCAGTTCAGTAGAAGGCTCAGCTTTGCCATGCTCTGCCTCCCAATGACATTGATGGTTCTTCTCTGTAAGTGTGCTGACCTGGGCAGAAATACATAACGCAAGCAGTGACCTTCTCTGCTATCAGATCCAGCCCTATGTTGAGTTCTTGGTGATTTGAGATTCTGGAGGAAATAGACCTTTGCTTGGTGTGGGAAGATGGGGGTAATGTGTGTAGGAATGACTGTAGATAGGGAGGGAGCAGACTGAAAAGATGTCATGGCTCTTGTGGAGATGATAATCACCTGCTGACTCTCTAGCTCTTTGTTCCCTCTCTTTGGGCACAGGACAAGTTCACAAACATCTGTGGGTGAAGTATACCTTGGACTCAGACCAGCCTCCCTCCTTGGGCAGGGACGAAATAGGAGACTTGAGGCCAGTAATCCTCAGATTCAGCTGTTGGTTTTGCTTGAAATTCTACACAATTACAAGGGTTCTTATTTCCTTTTGGTATCCCCATTTCCTTGGCTTCTGGATCCCTACCTTCTGCTCTTGGTGCCTTCCAGGTGCCTTGTCTCAGACACACGATGCCCTAAACTTATATTAAACTTGGCTTCAGAGGACAAAACTGAATTCCACTCTTGTCTGGTTGTTGATGAAGGGAAGAGAATTCCACTGAACTAAAAGAAACAGCTATGTTTTCCGAGTGCTAGTATAATTTAGATAGCACTATAGGGTATGCATCTTACACTTGAGAGATGATGGTTAGGCTATCTTGTAGAAGATGGCCACAGAAAAATAGATTTTTTTCTTCTGCTTTTCTGTCTCCTGGTTCCTTCCAGCATTGTGCTGACCAGGTAGAAGGTGCTTTACCAGCCCCACGATAGCATATGTTAGGCCAGAAATGACGCCAGCATGCTTCTCATTAGGACGTACATGGTCACAGAATCAGCTTTGGAAGGCCCCTTGCAGTGGTCTTTACTGTGGCCTGGATTCTGCCCACTTCCTTCTTACCTTCTGATTTACTTTGTCTCCTACCACTAATCTACCACTCACCCTTGGCTGCAGCCACACCAGCCACCCCACTGTCCTTCAGTGCCAAGGGTTTGTTCTTACTGCTCCCTCTTTTTTGGAAGGTTCATCACCCCAACATCCTCAAGGCATTTTCTCTCACTTCCTTTAAGTCTTTGTTTGAATGTCACCTTCCTACTGAGGCCGTCCTTACTACACTCTCCCTTTCCTGTTCCAGGTCTATAGTTCTCCATGTTTTTCACCTGTCTTAGCCTGCTTTATGACACTTATCCCTATGTGTCATTAGCACATATTTTTGTTTGCTTATTGCCTGTCCCTTTGACTAGAGTGGAACCACAAATAAGGGTAGAAACTTCATTTTGTTCATTACTGTGTAGAGCACAGAATAGCCCCTGGCACATGGGAAATGAAGAAGTGAATCAATGACTGAATGAGTGAAACATCTGGTCCCACATTATACCTGTCCATAGCATCGTCAACAGATTCTGGTTTCTGTTCAGATATACTTAGGAATAGTAAACCGAACAACATGTATTATTGGATAGCTGCAATTGTTACAAAGATCTCTGTATGGAAGTATGATATGGTGAAAATTGTCCCTGGCTCTTTCCAGTAAGACAAGCCTGGGCACTGATGTACAGGCCTGGGAAAAAGCAATGGGGTGAGAATACCAGAGTCAGTCCTAGTCCTGTCATCCATTTCCCATGGGGTGCTGAAAAATTTGTTTCATTTCTCTGACCTCAGCCTTCTCTTCTGAAAAAGAACGTTACATAGACATGTAAGAAAGAGAACCCCGTGACCAGCACAAATTCCTGCAGAGATGAAGGAATTGAACAGAAGACAGCGATGTTATTTAGCCTTAATAGTGACTCTTAAGAGCGTCTCATTTGTGGGTGCATGGAAGTGTGTGTATGCATGTGCACAAACATGTAAGTGTGTAGACATGCCATCTCAAACTAGACTGGAGCTCTGTTTGGCCAGGAGTCACATCACCCGTTTCTTTCCTTTTAGTCTGAAGAAACTGTACAGAGAACTGGACCCACTCAGAAGGTTGGTAACTGACTTAATCTAAGCACAAGAGTAACTGCACATTTATGTAAAGGCTTTCTCAAAGGAGCGTTCAGTCCTCTGCAGGTAATGGACTTATTTATCCTGAGAGCACCTCTGTGAGGCAGCTACAGGACAAGGGTGACTGGCCTCTGTAATAAATAATGTCAAGAACAGCAAGAAGCAAAACTAGCCCATAACTTTGAGGCCCTGGGGGAGATGGGATGGGCTCAAGGTCACCCAGTGAGTTGAGAACAGAATAAGCATTTATGGCTCATTCTTCCTTGCACTTTTGCTCCCAGGGCCTAACCCCATGTCCTCTGCGCTGGGTGGGGCCTTTCACCTGCATGTCCCAAAGCATAGTCCATGGAATAGCGGAGGTGTTTTTGGCCTAGAAAGCTCTGGAAATACTGGCTTTCACGGAGTTAAACAGTTTTCTTTATGGGAGGACTTAGTAGACACTTTAACAAGTAACTTTGTTAACTGTTAATTTCCACGAGGGGTCTCCGGTATCAATTCCCCAAATTTGCTTATCCATGGAAAATTTCTTCCCCAGAATCTTACTGAATTGGTGAAAGCTGATTTATTAATATCTGGTACCAGAACTTCCATTGTAGAAATTGGTATCTAGGTTTAAGGTGAACCAACTTAAGATATTGGTGGCTTTGTAAGTTTAACAGTCATTGGATGCTGAGACAACAAGAGAGAAATTTAGTCTCCATGAGACAATGAGAGCAATGGACTGAGGAGGAAAGAGAAGAGGAGAAAGAGTAGGTAAAAGGAAAAAGCCAAGAAGAGGAGGAAGTCTTGGGCTGGGTGAAGTCAAGATTCCGTGAAACTCCAGGCATTTCATAAAGATTTCTACTGCCTCTTTGAAGTAGTTGGAAGTACAGAGTAAACCTCTCCTCCATTATCTCCTTTTCTCATTTAATAGAAAAGTATTTTAAGGTCATATGTGCTCTGTAGAGTAGTGTGTGTGTGTGTGTGTGTCTGTGTGTGTCTGTGTATAGGAACTGAGGGTTTTATTCCGTCCCTGACCTTTGGTGGACAGGAGCAGACAGCATTGACTGAAGCAAGAGCCTAGAGGCAGTGATGACTGTGAGAGGTAAGCCTTTGGGTGTTCACATAGCTCTGGGAGAGTTGGGGCTTAAGTTAATCTCCCTGAGATCTCAGCTGCACCCTAAGCTGTGACTGGGTGTATTACAGATTAGCTGAGGTCTAATGTTGCCCTCCATCATGTCTCCCTAGGATTCCAGTTGCTGTCTCCATTTGCACCATAGTAGTCCAGGCATCTGGAGTCATGGAGAACAGACATCTTCAGATAGTGATTCCATTTCTCCTCAGCAGTCTGTACTCCAGATTAAACATAGTTAATTCCTTTCACATGTCTCATATGACTAGTTACCAGACTTGTCACCATCTTGGTCATCCTTGTCTGGACACCCTCCAGGATTAAAACATGCCTCTTGGGATTAAATACAGTATAGCAACTGTGGTCTGCCCGTCACCAAATATAGTAGGGTCTTTACTTTCTGTGATCTGAAACTTCTGCTTCCACTAAGGAAGTGTAAATTTGATCCAGCATTGTGTTTATTTAGCAGTCACATTGTGTTCTTGGCGCCATTAAACTTGTGGTCAACTAAAATCCTTGTCAGGTAATAAATAAGTGTACCCATTTTGGTTACAGCTGTTCTGATTGTGTGGTATTACTGTCACGTGGGTGAGAACTGCTGCGTTTCATGTCATGTTATATAATGATTATAGTTTATATCATGTTGTGATGGGGGAGGATGTCTTCAAATACATGCACATGTGCGCAGGCATTGAGACCATGTGCCACTTTAAGGAGTGCCTGGGTATAACGAAGTGATAATTAACAACGTCAGTCACAAACAACATTTTCTTTCCTTCCGGCACTACGCAGCTTGTTTGTCAAAGCTTGCTGATGTACTAGTGATAGGTACGATGTAAACACATAGGTAGAGAGAGAGAAAGACTGGCAGATGGTGATTGTAGAGTGGGTACTGAGACCTCATTGCAAACATCCTTAACAGTACTGACAGCTACAATGTAGAAACACCTTAAACAGCTTTTAAGTGTTTCTGGGGTAGGAAGTGGGCATGGTGAAGGGAGAGAATAAAGAAAAAAAATAGAAAGATGTTGATGTCTTCAGTTATATCAGCTGAATTTCTGTCTTATCAAAGCTGTGTTAATATCTTCCAGTGGAAGTGGTTCTGGAGGGGCCAAAACCCCACTGTGAGCCATTTGTCCTCAGCCTGTGGCCTTGTGGGACAATGGCATGAATGTGTGGGCGTGACAGTGAGGGTGTTTCCGTTCTCACTATTCAGTAGCCATGTGACCTTGAGCAAATCAATTCTCTTGGTCTCAGTTTCTTCATCTATAAAATGGATTTTCTGCCCTGGCCATGTGGCTCAGATAATTAGAACACATCCCGTACACAGAAAGGTTGCAGGTTCAATTCCTGGTCAGGGCATATATCTGGGTTGCTGGTTTGATCCCCAGTCAGGGTGTGTAAGTAAGGCAGCCAATTGATGTTTCTCCCCCACCTTTCTCTCTCTCTAAAAAAGCAATAAAAAATGTCCTCGGGTGAGGATTATAAAAAAATGGATTTTCCATCCATATTGTCACAAAGAAACAGTCATGGGTTATAAAATATAGCATAGATAATATAGTCAATAGTATTGTAATAACTATATATGGTGTCAGATGGGTACTGGACTTCTTGGGGTGATCACATTGTAAGGCATATAAATGTCTAATCTCTATGTCATACACCTAAAACTAATATACTATGTCTGTCAACTGTAATTGGAAAATAAATGAATTAAAAAATTGAGTTTTCCCAAGCAGATTTAGGGGATAGTGGAAGGCAGAACCATCATGACATGAACCTCTCAGGCAGTCAGGCCTTGTGGTGAGACATGAGCTTTCAAAGACAGACAGCGATCCTCCTTTCTAAGCCAGCAGAGATCAGATCTGCGTACAGATAACCATCATGCAAGGTAGTAGTGGGAAGCACTTGAAGAAGCAAAGATAATATGAGAAGGGAGAATTTACTCTGAGGGGGAAAATGAGTTGGATGGAGGAGGGTCCTGGAAGGGTTGGCATGGGTCAAGAGGAGCTCCATTTTTGATAAAGGAAAAAAGTATAGCTCCTACCTGAATGCAGAGTGTCTTCACGAAAGTGATCTAATTCAGCCATTAGTCCAATAATGAGAACTAACAATGCAAAGCCTTTTTCATGTCAGGTACTGTTTGAACCTGCAAACAGTGGGGAGGAGCAGGTTGTTCTGTCCAATAGGGCCCCAGGGTGTTGTGTAAGGAAGTTGTGGGAGGCAAGGTTAAAAGTCATTTCCTGGAGGTGAGCTTTCCTTCTGCAGGCAGAAGAGCCCTGAGGATTTTGGAGCAGATTGTTGACTCAGTCTAAGTAGTACTTTTAAGGAAGTGATTCAGTCTACTGTGTCTGATATGAATGGGGAGTCTCCTCCAGGCTCTCTTCCTGCTTTCAGAGGTGCCCAAAATCATATTTCAGTCTGAAATCTTTAATTCAAAGGTACAGGACATGGGAGAAAAGGCTGAAACTTGAACTCACAGTTTCCCAGAGGAGTGGATGGATTAAACTGCTGAGCTAATCACTTAATTTAGCCATTCATTCAGGAAACATTTAAGAAAAATCTAAATATGTCAGGCACAGTGCTAAGCATTGCAAACAAGGTCTGTCTTTGTCTTACCCAGTCTCCAAGACTCGTTCAAAGGGGCCCCTCTTCAAGAAGTCTTTTCTCACATGTCCCCTGGTGGTAGTCTCTCCCTTCTGTCAAGTTAGGTCCTGAGAGTTTTCCTACTTTCTTAAGTAGCTCACTATCTAATGGTGGCAGATCTGATGTGATAAGTGGTGTTGGAGCTCTGCCAGGGTATAAGGGGAGCAGAGAGGAGGTGCAGTCAGAGAAGACTTCTTGGAGGAAGTGAAATCTGGCCAGGGCATGCTGGAGACAAGAAGCAAAATGTATGGGAGCAGAAGGTGTGGGTCAGGGAGTAGGGAGAGATATAGCTGGATGTGTTCAGATGGTGACCAGGTGACAGAGGGACTATATGCCTTGCTAAGGGGTTTGGCCTTTGTCTGATAGATGATGATGAGCCACTGATGTGTCAGGCAGAGGAATGACATGGTCAAATTTGAACTTTCCGTGGATAACGTAGCATATCCTAATATTGTCCTGTTTTAAGGGTTTTTGCAAATAATCCTCACAATGACCTTATATGGTAGGTATTTTTTATCATCCTCAACTTACTGAGGAAACAGGCTTAGAAGTTAAATGACTTGCCAGGACCAGGTGGTCTGGCTCCAGAGCCCGTGCTTTTATCCAGTCCACTCTCTTACACTCTGGGGACACCAATGAGATGTTCCAAGCAGCAAGTCTGGAAGGTGGGCGACCTGGGTGGGAGATACTGAGGTCTTTACTTAGCTCTAAGAGTAGGGGCTGAATTCCAGAAATGTTAGAGAGAAGTTCATCAGGCGTTGGTCACTGCCAAGAGGGGAGAGAGGAATCATGTTGGGCTAGGCTGGGGTTGGCAGACATTTTCTGTAAGGGCCCAGACAGTACATATTTTAGGCTTTGGGGGTCATATAGTCTGTATTGAAACTACTTAACCACCTTTGCAGAATTTTAAGAGTGATTGTTCATAGATAATGTATAAACAAATGAGCATGGCTATATTCCCATAAAACTTTATTAATGGACATTGAAATTTGATTTCCATAAAACTTTCATGTGTCATGAAACATTATTCTTCTTTTGATTTTTTTCAATCATATACAAATGCAAAAACCTTTTTTTTAATTGTTGTTCTATTACAGTTGTCCCATTGCCCCCCCCCCCCCCCCCCCCATTGCTCTCCCTTGCCCTGCAAAAATGATTCTTAGCTCCAGGGCTGTACAGAACTAGGCAGTGGGCCAGATTTGGGCTGCAGGTTATAGTTTACTGCCCTCCAAGCTAGTTCCTGGGAGAAGGGAAGTGAGTGGTGGGGAGGAAGCTATCCAGAACTATCTAATCAGAGACAGTGAAGGCTACGCAGTGAGTTCATGAGTCAGGGCCCCCTGCCCTGTGCTCTCTACCCAAGTGTTCCTGCTGTGATGGAATAATTCAGAACCAACATGCAATGCTCAACCCCTTAGATCTGAGCTGCTGCTAATAGCAGAACATTTGCAAGGACAGTGTTAACAAGCAGTGGCTTCACTTTTCCCAGCTCCCCCTTTCCACCCCAGGCCTGGTGGTAATGAAAACACGTTTACATAAACACAGAGGTCATGGTCACTCAGCCACCCTCATGGTAAAGCGTTTCCGAATACTAATAGTTTTCATTTAATGCAAAACCCAGGTTGTAGAGGGAGCTTAAGGTGACCTGAAATACTGCTCTCAATTGCACAACTTTATAAATAAAAAATCATTCTGTAGGCGAAATTACTCCAGTGTTCTTCATCTATGATGGGGACAGGGAAACAAAAAGTTTGAAATTATATCCCAACAAGAACTTTATGGCACCAGTGGTGTAGCCATTAGTTAAATGTCAAATTCTCAAGAAAAATGCTTGTAAAGGGCCACCCTGTAGGCCACTCATGCCTCCCACTCTAGGTGGCCCTTTCACGGTGTCCATCATGAGGGCCACTGCTTGGACAATAGTCTGTGGCTCCCATTTTTGAACACTAACTATGTGCTAGGTACTTGGGCAAGCCTCTGTAAGTATACAATGGTAGGCGGTTGGTTGATGCTCAACACAGAGGTCTTAGAGAGTGTCTTGTCCAAATGTTTTTAAACATTGATAACTTTTTTTGTCAGTAGAATCTCATGCACAAAATCACCTTACATAGAATTTCAAGATATAACCTATAAAAGAGGGGCAGAGTAGGCCCCCCTCACATAGTAGGCCCTGAGGCATACTATGGTTTTGTATCATGAGTATGGTCTTCATTTTATAAAGTAGGAAACTGAGGCCCAGAGAGGTTAAATGGTCCTCCCTAGAGTGCACTGCTCTGGCTTAGGCAGTTACTTCCCAAGTCAGTAGTCACTTCACTCTACAAGGCCATCTTGCAACAAGATTTTCTGGAGATTGCTCCAGCTATGGGCATAAATACTTTCATGTCAGCCAGTAGCCCTTAACCTTCAATAAGGGGAGTGCGGTGACATGGAATTAGCCCTGGATTACATGGCAACAAATTGGGCTTGAGTCTCAGCTGCCACTTATCAGCTATGTGACTTCAAACAAGTAACTTCCCACTCTTAGCCCTGGCTTTCTCATGTGCAAAACTGGAATAACAATCAGATTTGTTATGAAAATCTTGTGCAAGAGGTGAGGGCATTGTGTAAAAGGCTGTATCTAAGAATGTGTTGCTGGCTGTTCCAGGAAGGCCTCAGGGTCTGCCCTCTGGAGGCCCACAACCTGGGCTTGTGTGAAATGGAACCATGTGGGATTTTTAACTAGCCTGAGAGCATGCTCAGCATTTAAGGACAGGCTTTTTGGGATTGGCAAAAGGATATTGCTGCATTTCAATCCTTGCCCTGTGCCCATCTTTCTAGCTCCAACCGCATCTCCCATCTGCCATCCATCTAGGCAAGTGGGAAGGAAAAAAGAACTTTTCTTTACCCTCTGGTTCCTTGGCAGCATTCAAGAGTTATGGGCTTTTGCTCCCCAAAGAAAGAAACATTATCCCGCGCCTTCGAGGGTGAGGATTCCTGCATGTAACAGGGTTGAATGATGCCTTTCCTCTGTCTCTCATACTGGAATTTAAGAGGACCCCAGAGCAGCCGAGTTTATTAGGACCCATAAGAACTGTACTATCACCAAGACACCCACAGCCATAAACCTCTACCTTGAAGTCTGCAACAAATCCTGAAATGGTGAACTAGGATGTGCTCTTGTCTCTGTCAGCAGAACAAAACAAAATAAAATAAAGGCAGAAATGCAAACTCAAGCAGAAAAAGAGAGCCAAGCAGGGAAGGCAGGCAGAATGAGAGAGAGTAACTGCTACAGTAATGCTGTTAATAATGGTCAAAATAATAATCATGACATAAAAAAGCAGGCAGTGTGTCGAAACCTCCCCAGACGAGCTTGGGGAAGTCACCTCTGTGATGGGACTGGGCCTGGCTCATGAGAGGAGTAGTGAAGGGACAATGAGGGGAAGACATGTGCATATGCAGACAGACACACACGTGGAGACAGCACACTCTCACACATGCACACAAGTACAAACACACTCATGCACGCATTGCACTTGCACATATGCCCACAAGTACAAGCACACATACAGAGTGCACACATACTACAAAGCACACAAACACATGCACTCAATGCACTCACATGTGTGCACACCAAGTACAAATACACACAGACACATGTGCACACAGGTACAAACACACGTGCACAATATGCTAATGCATGCACACTCACATCCATGCACATGGTGCACTCACACACATTCACACAAGTACAAACACACACACACAGACAAACAGAGGGGAGCATAAGAGTATGGCTGAAGGAAACCAAAACCCAGGTAAACAATAGAAAAACATCTCAGGGCCTTCTGAGCCTCTACCCTGGATGAAAGAACCAGTTGGAGTAAGATCTGTGGTGAAGGAGTGAATATTTTTTCCTCTACCTTTGCTGCTACTCAGATGACTGACCTGACTTTACTCTGAACACCATGAGTTACTCGCAGCTGCACAAAGGCCATGGGCCTTGCCCTTGGCAGAAAAGAGCAGAACAAATTATAATACATTTGTCCAGTGTGGTCACACACCCTTAGCAGCAGCAAGCCTGTCAGGGCCGAGCTGGGAAGCAGAGCTTTGAGGACCAGCACCTTTTCCTCTTGGGATAGAGGGCATTCCTGTAAACAGCGCGAGACAACCACACACACACAGCTGGCCCCTCCTTGGTGGCCTGCCTGCTTCAGCCCGAATCCCACTTCAATGCATGGCAAACCCTGTTAGTTGTAAACACAAAACCCAGTCCTCTCTTCTTTTTAAACAGGACCCTATTTTTATTTGGGGTAACATTGTGTCTTCTTCATCTCCCAGATTCTTTGGTGGCCACTTGAGACAATGTTGGTCAATAAGAGAAATACCTAAATTCACTGAGAGTGGGGGGCTCTGGGAAGACTTTGGCTTTCCTGACAGCAGGGGTAACAAAGGATAGTCATCCTTTCTCTTCTGTCCTTTCCTTGGACATGGTCACGATGGCTGGAGCTGTATTAGCCATCCTGTGACCATGAGTCACTGAAGGCAAAAGCCAACGCCCTGAAGATTATAAGGCAGACATTCAGAAAGCCGATCCTGGGCCTCCCACCTCTGGACTCCTGTTATGTGAGAAAAATAAACACTTCCTTCTTTAAGTCACTGTGAGTCGGGTTTTGTATTTGCAGCCAAACTCAGTCATAACTGGTACATTCAGGTAGAAAGGATTTGGCTTCTTCTTCTTTTTTTTTTAACTTCCAATCTTCCTGATGCCCCTTTCCAGCTTGTGAGACCTTGTTGCCGAAGTATTAAATAACCCTGACATTCCTGATGGCGTGAAACTGAGTGTCACGGGTTGGGTAAGGCTGGGACAAAGAGAGGCGCCTGGGGCTCCGGCTGGCACAGAGCTCTCCAGCTCCCTGTCCTTGCCCACCCGGGTGCCAAGAGCCCTCTCCTCCCTCCATCCTTGGCCCTGCTTCCCACTTCCCAGCGTCTCAGTCTCTCTGATCTATGTTTTATGCTTGCTTCTTTGACGCCATCTCTGCTGTAAAACGAGTTAACTTTTTTTATTGATTTATTTTTCTTTTTTTGCGAGTGAGCAGGGAGGAAGAAGAGGGAAAATAAATTCTACATCTCCCAAGATACGATCTGTAGTTAATTCTTAATTAGGACTGACAGATGCTTCCCCCCCATAATCCTATTCCCAACATGTTCTGTTTGCTTTGTTTGTTGCTGGAAGATATATTGTGACACAGTAATGACCTTTCTAAGCTTGTCCTGGAAGTGTTATTGGCATTCTAATGATTTATTGCATGTTCCAGTTGATTACTGGGCCATTTGTCAACATTTTATTTCTCTCTCCATAAACCTGTCTCCTGCGTCACAGACCTTCACTGGCATGAAATTTAAACAAATACAGTATATTGCTCTTATTCAACTTCTGTTTTCAGTTGGAGCCTCTGGAGCAAACCCATCCTGGCCAAGAGAGGGCTTTTTATGACCAACACTGTCTCTTCTTTCACAGGGCAGGAGTTAGTCTCAGTGTGTGAGGCTGGGGATGATTTTTTTTTTTTTCTGTCTATTCATTTGAAATTCCTTGTGTGTGTGTGTGTGTGTGTGTGTTTTTTTTTTTTTTTTTTTTTTCCTTCTTTGTACAGCTGACTTGGTCAAGCCAGTTTCCCAATTACTTATGTGGAGTCTGTCTCTGGGTTTCCAAGTAGTCCCTTGATGCTGGTGGGCATGCAGGAAATGCTTGGCTGCAAAGGGAGGAGGTGTTGGCCTGTCTTAACCAGCCAGTCCGGCAGATTTATCTCTTAACACCTTACAACCACAGACTCACCACACAGGTGACAGGACTGAGCAAGCCTGGGGGACATTCCGAGAGAATATGAGTCATGCCATCACGGCATAAAGGCTTGAGCAGTTTCCAACTCACTGAGTGACCTTGGGCCCATCCCATCTCCCCCAGGGCCTCAGAGTTATGGGCTAGTTTGGCTTCTTACTATTCTTGACATTATTTATTGCATGAGTCTGGTCACCCCTGTCCTGTAACTGCCTCACGAAGGTGCTCTCAGGATAAATAAGTCCATTACTTGCAGAATGCTGAGCACTCCTTTGAGAAAGCCTTCACATAAATGCGTAGTTATTCTTGTGCTTACATTAAGTCAGTTACCAACCTTCTGAGCGGGTCCAGAAGACAAGGAGTGGTTGTAAAGAATCAGAAGATGCTGCTCCCTTTCAGTTGGAGTCTGAGAGTTATGAACATTCATCCCGATGCTTTCTCACCTGTGCGCATGCACACCCTCTCTCATGGAGACCCTTAATGGAGAGCACGTTTTAAAGTTAAAGATTCAGTCTGAACAGTGTGAAGGCTTAACTTTCTTCAGATTCTTGCCTCTCTAAGAGACTTTTATCCTGGTTCACAGTATCCTCTCCCTTACGTGATATGGTTAAACCAGGAGTGTGTATTGTAAGTATCTCCACACGTGCTTCCCACAGGCATCTCAAAATCACCAAGTTGATAACTAAACTTGTAATTAGTTTGCATGTTTCAGTTTCCAGAAAGCTGCTTTCTCTTGAGTTATAGTTCTCATTGAATGGCATGAACATCTGCCCAGTGGCCCTGTTAGAAACCTGTCTGCATCTTTCTCCCGTATCTTCCTCAAGAGCTGTTGGAGACTGTGTTCTATATACTTATTGGCTCCAACCCCTCCCCACCATCACATCTGTTCTCCGGTCATCATGATCCCTTTCTGGGACCATGACACTTATGAGTAGTGGTTGCAACAATAGACACTCAATTTTGTGTCCCATCGCTGGAATGTCTATGGGGGGATTTTGTTGACATAACACTGGTGGGGAGCTAGAGGATGAGGACTAGAAAATAGTGAAGAGTCAAGTGATCTCTGGAGGTCAGGCAGTTGAATCCCCAGACAGGTTCACTGCTTCAGGTCTGTGTAACAAACTGTGAAAATGTATGTGACTTAAATGACGTTCATTTTGTTCATGAATCTGCAATTTGGGCACAGTTTGGAGGGGCCAGCTTGTCTCTACTTTACCTGGCATCAGCTGGGATGGCATGAAGGCTGGGGTCTGGGATCATCTGAAGGCTCCCTCACTCATGTGTCTGGTGGCTGGTACTGGCTGTTAGCTAGAACCTTAGCTGGGTCATTGGCCAGAACACTTACACATGGCTCCTCCATGTGGTTTGGGATTCTTTGCAACATGGTGGCCGGGTTCCAAGGGCAAGCTTCTTGAGAGAGAATGAGCCATATGGAAGCCATTTCACTTTTTATGACAGTCTCTGAAGTCTTGCACTGTTCCTTTCACTGCGTCTATTCTGAGGAGGGAATAGACGCTGCCTCCTGATGGGGAGGCTGAGATCTGGAAGAGCATGTGGGATCACAAATATTTCTGTGGCCATTCTCAGAAAATACAATCTGCGACAGTTTGTGAAAAGTCTGTTATTTGGTTAGCCTTTCAAAATGCAAAGTTCCTAGAAGGGAGTGTCAGACTGACTTTGCCTATCACAAGCCTGCTCCTGGCAATGCCAGTGTGGTCAGATGGAGACTGTTGTCCCTTTGTTGACAGAAGAGGGACCTGTCTTCTTCTAAGACTGCACAAAATAGTGGGGAGTTTTTCCACAAAGGGATAATAGGGGGATGTGAAGAAAAGTGTTGAATGCTAGACAGCCAACAAATGACAAATACCCTTTATAGCTTGACTACAGACTTCCCTTTCCACTTCCATTTTTGTCATCATGACCTTAATGCTATTGTGATCATATTACCCTCCTACCTAAAGTCCTCTCATGGCTCCTGCAATTTCAGAATCAGCTCTAGACTTTTTAGCCTGGCAGACTAGGCACTATGGACCTGGCCTTGCCTGTCTTTCCAGGTGACCTCAGGCCACAGCCTGCAGCCCACAGCCTACAGCCCACATATAGCCTTGTTGTCTCCATGCTGCTTTCTGGCTCTTTCTCACATTTGCCATACTTTCAATCTCCTCTGAGTTATTGTGCTTGCAGGCCTGTAGATCCTTGTGCACCAGTAGTCTGTCTTCTCTGACCTCGTGTATCAGGAAAGCTTTCATTCATGTATATGTATCTGTGTCAAGAGTCACCACTGACTTCTCTGGAGTTACTCTCCTACTAGTCCAGGCTGAGCTGCGGTCCTTTCTGTGTTCCCATCAGATCCCTCATCTCTATCGCAGGTCTAACTTTTGCTTTTCTGGTCAGCTTCCTCAGATAGTGGGACCCTTGAGTGCAGGAACTGTGTTTTGGTTGTTTCTGAATCTCTCAGAGTTTAGGATGTTGCTGGCCAAATGTGGTTGCCCAGTAAATGCCCATGGCATGGTGATGAATGATTTTGAAGTGTGGTCTCAATCCCACTTTCTAGGTTGACTGTCTAAGGCTTGGTGTCATGGTGGGAGGACACTTCTGCAGCTGAGTTTAGAAAGCCAAGTGAGAGCTGTTTCCCACCAATGGCACTGTGGGCTGTGCACAGTAGGACTGGAGGGGAAATCAGTTTGACCCACATTTCTGGGCCACATAGACATTGATGCTTAGGGTTTATAGGTTAGTCACAATTTGGGCCTGGGTGAGAAAGGGAGGTGTATATGATATGACAGAATCCTTGATCGAAGTTGTTCTTTGGTTCAACATCATCCCAAAAGAAATGAACATTTGAAAATCACAGAAAGAAGCAAATCCTTGTTGTTGGGAAGGAAAAGTGTTTATTTTCCCATATGTTTTTTCTAATACAATTCCTCTATCCCTGTAAGTGAACAAAGTGTGAAGAAAAGCAGGAGAGGTTAAAATGGATACAGAGAACAAAGATGAAGTTGTTGCGCGAAGAGCAGAGAACCAACCTTGAGCCTTTCCTACGCAGACCCAGGATGAGATTAGACCTGGGAGCATCAGAGTGGGGGGAGACACAGAGGGGAGACACTAGCAGAGCTTTCACTTTCTTTTTGGGGACTAATTTCTCCACCACTGCTGAAGCCCCAGTGTGAAAGCACTTTTTCATTAGGAATGGCCACACCACACTGGTCGCTCCACAGCCACAAGAACACCAGCCCCCAGCTCTGTGGGTGGCAGCAAGTTCTGTGCAGGAGACAAGAATGAACTCTAGCCCTTGGCTGAAGGGGACAGATGGGGTGAAGAAAGGGGCCTCCCTGGGAGACTCGAAGGCCGAGGAGCTCCCAACCCCAGTGCTGGCTGCGTGTAACGTATGGCTTAATTTCCTCTCAAATTAGACACTTGATAAAAAAAGTTATTATATCTGTCAAATTGCCAGGGCATTTTATGGGCATGATAAACTAAGAACCACTGCTTTACAAACCTTGATGGGATGTTTCAGTACCTGGAAAACAATTTTATGGCCGCTCAGGCTAGTAACAAATTGCAAATACTGATTAAGCCATAAAGTTACAACAACATTAAAATATAATGAGAGGTTATTGCACATGGGAAGGCTCTTAAGCTACAGCCGCAGCTGCACTCAGCCAGTGAGTCAGGCTTCTGCTCTCTCTGGCACAGAGAGGTGTTTCAGGCCTTGGTGGTCCCTTCAGGGCCCGGCTGAGCCTTGGGGGTCCTGGGTGATATTTTCTTCAGGGCAGAGCAAAGCACAGGGAGAAAGCTGTTCTCATGGAGGGCTGGGAGACATTGGTCTGAATGTTGTACTTCTTGGGAGCTCAGGACTTAAGTGTGGGAAGAGAAGGAGGGCTCTGCATCTTTTCCACACACCATGGCATGTATGTGACAGCTTTCTAGGAAGTATGAACTCCCTCCTTTGTTCTTTGTCTTGATCCCGATAGAGTGTCTACTCACCACACATGTGGAATTCCCTGCTCTATGCACTGGGCAAATCAAGTGGTCAGTGTGTACCATTCACCAAGAGTAGGTGTCATGTTGTGCGCCAGGTCAATAAGACCCAGCTGTTGCCTCTGAAGATTTGTAGTCTACTGAGGGGATGGCACATATACTTGAGAAGGTAAAAGTGCTGAGCAGAATTTACTAAGAGCTGGCTAAGTCATTGCATGGAGGGTTACTACAGGGGAGAAGAGAAGCTAGCACTCTCCCTCATTGTCTTTGCCTCTCTACATTTCAGTCAAGCTGAGATTTTCTTGTACTTACTTTGTCACCCAAAGAAGTAACAATTCTTCTCTGAATCACTGGTCCATACCTTCAGCTAAAAGAGAATGTCAATCAAAGCCTGGGCCTCCCCAGTCTAGGAGTGGTTCTGCTTGCCTCTCTCAGTGCTGGAGCGCCTTGCAGTACCCAGAATGCCTCAGTTTCCTTCTCTATCCTTCCCTCCAGGGCTGAGGTCACTTGTGTGTTTTCTTTAACCTCTTAGCACCTTAGCTCTGGTCTTCCCTGTAGAGGCTGGCAGCTGATAAGAAGTAGTAGGTTGATCCTTCATGAGGGTGTCCTTTACCAGGCATAGGTGATAGACTTCATAATGGCACTTAGATGCCCTGCATGCTACCCAGGGAAGACATGGATGTGTATGGGCACCCTGTACCGCCCAGAGTTGGGAGGTGGAATGAAACAGTTTTAGGGAACTTGCGTATGAGTGAATAACAGCAGCAGCTGCTTAGCATGGAGGTCAGAGAGGGGACTCCGGAGTCTGGGGAATGAGGTATGAATCATGACTCAGAACTTAGCAGCTGAGTGGTCTAGAGCAGGTTATGTAGCATCTTTATGCTTTAGTTTTCTATTTTCATCTCTCTCTATGTATCATATTATATTTATTATTTGTGTACTTTTAATTTTATATTTATCTCCACTTAAATTACCTACTCATAGAATTGTTGGGAGGATTAAATGAGTGAATGTATGCAAAGCCCTCAGAATGGCGCCTTGCAAACAGTAAACCCTCAATTAATGTTATTATTGCCATTTATTGAGCATCTGCTACGTATTAGACTCTCTGTATATCACATGAATTATCTCTTTAATATTCATTAAAAAACATCAAACTAAATAGTACCAGCTCCATTTTATAAACGCAGAAACTGGGGAAGCTCAGGGTGGAAAATTCACTTGGTTACAGCTAGTAGAGGCAGAGCTGGGATTCAAAACTAGGTCGTTCAGATTTCAAAGTCCACCCTCAAGAGGCAATAGTTAAGACTACCTTCCGGGACCTTTGGGGAACTAAGCCCTGAGGCCGATACTCAGGGAAGTGGGCAGAATCCTCTTCTTATCTTCCCACTCATCCTGCACAACGGAGTACCTATCTACACGACTCAAGCTCGGGTTCTGTTGAACCCCAGGTCCAGGAGCAGCTCCAGCTCCTGGCAGCCTTGGACGCGGTATGACCAAAGCCACCTGATGTGTCACCTTATGACACTGCTCACCTGCCTTGGCATAGCTCCTCAGGCATTTTACAATGAACAATGGCTCTGCGAGTGCAGTAGACAGTTAGGCAGCCAAGAGCACAGTAGAAACGATAGGCCAGGTACTGAAGGTCACCAGGGTGGATAGCCCTGGGTACCTCACAATGGAAAAAACTAGGGTGGGACCTCACTCCCAGGGTGACCTGTCCCCCCCTAACATATTGCTGGTCATGTGGTAGACCCTCATAGAAGAAGAACAAGGGGGCCAGAGAACAGCCTCATAAGACTCCCAAAGAAGCTCGTGCATGACCACTGCCTTAAGAATTAAGTCCTAGAGATAACATCTAGGCCTCAGTTGTATTTCAGCTCCAGGCCCAGAAGGCTGGTTAGGCAATGCCATGGCTGCCATCAGAATCAGCTGTGATGACTAAGGACCCTTTGCCCTGGCACCGACCAATCAGTGGAGACCATGATTCTGAAAGGACACACTGGAAAGCTGATAAATATTCTACTGAGATCCATCTCTGAGACCTCCAGATAAAAGCTCTTAAGACAAAGGACCCAGTGCTTGCTTGCTAGCTCTCTCTCACAGACTCCTGGCTTTCTTTTCTCTTTCTTCCTTCAAGGTGCATACCTTTGCTTTTTTTCTCCTAAGTTCCAAGAGCTCTTCTTTTTCCTCTGTAACTTGTTTCCTGAGCCAGCACAGCCCAGCTGGCTCACCACTTCCATGGCTCACTTCTTCTACCTCTGTGACTTTCTAAATAAACTTTTTTGCTTGTATTTGAGTTTTGGCTCTGAGTTCTTTCTTAGCCAATACTCAAGGACCAAGGTTTAACATCTGGTGCTGTTTCGTCATTAACTTTAAGAAGGACCTTAGAATTAAAGCTTCCTGAGGAGATGAAATGCAGCCCAAGCTTTTGACTGTATTTGTATGAGGAGATGGGCATATTTCAAGGACAATGACAAATTTGGAGGACAATGTCACTGTGGGATAAAGTACGTATTTTGCTCTTTTAGGTTGTAGTGTGGTAAGTATGCAACACATAGAGCAGCAGTGCTCAGAGACTCCTTATTCATTCACTTCTACTCATTCATAATTTATTTTATTTAGTTTTTAATCCTCACCTGAGGATATAGTTACTGATTCTAGAGAGAGAGGAGGAGGGTGGAAACAGAGGGAGAAAGAGTGGGGGAGCGAGAGAGAGAGAGAGAGAGAGAGAGAGAGAGAGAGAGAGAGAGATGGATGTAAGAGAAACATCGATTGGCTGCCTCCCATGTGTTCCCAACCAGGACTGAATCCACAACATAGGTATGTACTCTGATTGGGAATCAAACCTGTGACCTTTTGGGACAATGCTCCAACTAATGGCCAGGGCTCATTCATAATTTAATGATTTAACAGCTACCTAGGAAGTAGCATCACTATACTAGGCACCAGGGATCAGTAGTTGAGTAAGAGAGTGTGTGTGCTCCCAATGCTCTTCAGAGTATTGGGTTATTGTAATGACAATACCTGCACAGTGTGTCAAATACTATAACAAAATGGAGATAGAGAACAGGGGTCAGTAGAAAAGATGACTCTGAGTCTTCTTGGGGAATTCTAATCTGAGGCTGTGCTGAACTTCTTAGGCTAGGGAGTAATCAGGACGATCATATTTCAGTTTCTTTCCTCTTCTCTTAAGAATATGCTCCTTGGGTCTAGACTATGAAAATATTAATGATAGTAACTAACATATTTGTGTAGCACATTACAAAAGGGCACAGTGGCCCCATATGCAGCTATCATTTTTAGTGCCATGTGATAAACTAAGAAACTACAGTGCAGAGAGATGATATAATTTGCCCAGAGTTACTGGTTTAGCATTGGTTCCCAGCCCAGTAGAATGTGGCTCCCATCTGAGTGGGATTTTTGAATCGTTTGAGTTGTTATTTATTGGTAGATCACTAGCACTTAGAAAAGTACCCAGTACATGGTGTCCCTAGAAAAATGTCTTGTTGAGTAAGTGAGTAAAACACAGATTCTTTTTGGTTCCAACACTTATGTCCTTTTCACCATATCGCCAGCTCCTGATTAGGTATCTTGGCCTAGAAAGAGCTTCTATGGGAAAGAACATTAGACATGGCAATTACTTTCTCCCCTTAGGAGTTGCACAGTTTTAGTGACTTCTGTTTGTATAAAACACAGTCAGCCAGAACCTCTTCAAGGTGCGCGGGGACCAGACGTGTCGTGGCGGTGTGGGGCTGTGCGTGTGGAGGTTGGAGAAGGTTACCATAAGAAGGTCTTGGGCACAGTGGCTGGCCAAGCTGGGAGAAATTGTCTAGTCATTTTAGCTCATCAAGTGGGGCCCCATGGTGGCCCAGCTGGAAGCAGACACAAACAAAGTAGCCTTCTCTGTGCTAACGAGAGTGGAAATAAGATGTGTCAGCAAGACAAAGTCTCTCCTCAAGGCTCCTCTATCATATCTAATAGAAGCAAAGTCAAGAGGCTGCAAGGGGCATTGCTGAACTTGGGGTTAAATAAAGAGGACTATTAGCGTGGACATACCAGATCATAATGGGAAATGTCACCTTTTACAATTCCTTTAATACAGTCACCTGTGATATGTTTTCTGATATTGCTGTTCTTAGCTGGGTCATTCCTTCTCCTGGGCAGCTTGAGAGAAGAGAGAGGTGGAATAATAGAGGAGAGACCAGAAAAGAACATCTGCTTCTGTGCCTGCCAAATTCTAGAACCCAGGCTGTGCCTGTCTACATCTGGTCACAGTGGTTCTGACTGTCTCAGTGACTGTTGCCCTCACACTTGTCCTCATTCTCCTGGCCACTATAAATAGGTAGAAATATTTAGCTTCTCTTCCTTTGGTAGAGTGCAGCTGGTACAGGCTGCCCCAGAGCTGTCTGTGGTCAGCCATGACTAAGTACCCACTGAGAGATGACTACCAGTTATTTTTAAGTCTTTTATCACTTTCCAGAGTACCAGCCAGTGTGGGGACATTTATTGTTGCCACATCTTCCCAAGAAGACCAAATTTTGGGAAGTGCAGGGGAATATAATTTGGGAACACTACAAATTGTAGTAAGAACAGGACAGGTTAGTGACTGTGTCCCTTAGGAAGCACATCTGAGCAGCAGATGCCCTGTAGGCTTGTCAGCAGAGTGTGAGTTCTTCTCGGCTTTAGCCCACACTGTACTTTCAGTGTGTCCTGGGAACCAGGATGTCCATTTCCACGGGCCTCTGTCTAGGGGAACATGACCGTATAGATCATGCGTCCTATGCAAGGTGAGAGCATCGACACTTCCCTTGCGGGCTGAGACAGGGATGTGCAGCAACAAAACACTCATAGTAACAATAACACTGTCCATGGCAGTATCTGTGATGCCTAGCACTCTGGTTGTCATTTTATAGATGAATCTCTAATTTTCACAACCTTTTTGTTGGGTTTCACTGGCACTGATCTGTCTTCAGGCACAAAATCACATCAATTTGCTGAGATATTCCAAACTTTCATGACCGCGTTGATTAGAATTTGGTACATCACGTTTTTGATTTGTCCACATTCCCCTCCACCCCCCAAGATTTTTGTCTCCCGATCATCCTTCCTTCTAACTTCCTCCCCACACAGGCATTCCCAGCTTCAGCCAATCCCCCTGCAGCGAGGAGACGGGAAATTATATTGTCATGTTTCCCTGTGGCTGTCTCATTTCCTCAGTCTTCACACAAAATGAGCTGTGCTTGTTTAACTTGGGCCTGTGCTGTTTCCAGTACCCTTTGGTTTTCTGGCCTAGGCGGCCCACCCCACCCCTTTCCCAGGGCCCCATTTCCATTGCCTTGGTTCCTCAGTCCCAGGAGTGGACCTCTTGTTTCCCTTATCTTGTGGGTTTATCTGGGAGGGATAAGCTTAAGTAATTCTGAGTAAAGAAGTTGATTGGGGGTGAGGAGTAATGGGATTCCTCTGTTCTGTCTGTTGACTCTAGAGGTTGGGGATTTTACATGCGATAAGAATGAGGCTTATGGACCCTAAATAACTGGCCCAAGATATCATGTTAAGCATAGGACAGAAATGAGATTCTGCCCCAGGCCTGTCTGATTCCAGAGCTTTCACTACATTAAGTTGCCTCTTACCAGAAAAAATATTACCGGCCTTGATTTTGAGAAACTAGCCGTACAGCTCAGAAAATCTGTCCCTCTAGAAAATTAGCAAATACTACAACTAAATTAGTCTGACAACACCTATTATACTACTTGTAGAAGTTAACATATACTGAATTCTTACTAACCTTGTTGAAAGTACTTTACATATACCAACTCTTTATTCCTTATAACACCCCTTGCCCGCATTTTCCCACTTTTAGGGTGAAGAAAGTGGGTCCTGGAGAGTTTGAAGGAAGAGCCATTCAGTGGAGGCAGTTGTATCAACTACTAACATGATAATGAGCATGATGATACTTTTTTGATGTACACCCAAACTTAAAAATTCAGAACTATGCCCCCTCACCCCTCCGCCCCAAATGCCCTCAAAAACTGTCGGGACAGCAAGGAAAGGCAAGGAGAGTAAAGCCTGGCTGAAAGAGTGCTCAGCACAGCATAATAAGAGGGAGAAAAAAATCTTTTATCCTATTAAAAAGTAATGTAACATTTATTAATGTCCCTGATGCCCGAAACCAATTGCTTTTTTTTGACATTCAATTTTTATTTTCGCCATGAATTCTAATCTGCGAGTGTGTAACTCTAAGCATTAACTTCCAAGTACATTCTTTTTTTTTTCTGTTTCTGTTTATTTATTTTTTATTACAGTTGTCCCACTTTTCTCCTCATTGCTTCCCCCCCACCCCACCCACCCCTCTCTCCCACAGTCAATTCCCACCCCATTGTCCATGTCCATGGGTCATTTATACTAGTCCTTTGACTAGACCCTTCCCCTTCTTTTACCCTTCTCTCCCTCTCCCCCTTCTCCCCTGGTCACTGTTATTCTGCTCCTTGTTTGCATGCCTCCGGTTCAGTTCTGTTTGTTTGTGCCAATTGCTTTTCTAATCTGCCAGAATGCATTTAGTCCTGCCATGAGTGTGGTGCAGGGACACTTCTGCGGGGCTGGTGGTGGAGGGAGCTAATGCTGACACTGTGCGGGCACTTGCTGTGCTCCCTGCTGCTTGTGCTGCGTCCTGGGCAGGACTGTGTCTGGCATTCTCGGAACCATGGCTCACCAGTGCTTCACCAGGGTGGTGCCTACTAGGTTCTTTCAGACGAAGGCATGACCACGTTGTTGAACAGTTTGATGCTTAATGACAAAATAGAGAATGGAGAGGTTTAGATGCCCTTTCAGAGTGGGCGAGGAGAAGTGTACAGAATTGCGTAGGTGTTCCTGGGGACTCCGGAATCATGACATGGTGCAAGAGGCCCACAGTTGATGGTCAGAGGGCTTGGATCTGAGTCCCCTCCTCTATTGCCAATGGCTCACATCACCTCACGTCAGTTGTTCCCATCTTTGGGCTTTGGTTTTCTCATCTGTAATATTAGAGGGTTGGGTGACATGATTTCCAAGGGGCCTTTCTGTTTTTATTTTCCATCTACGCTGCAGGGCTTTGTTCAGGCATTCCTCACTTCTGCCTGTGGGGGTCTTTTAACTGCTCCATTCTTGTCCCTTAATCTATGTTCTGTCTTCCTCCTTTCAGACTGGTCTTTTTAAATATGTAAACTTTATCATGTGACTCTCTCACCTAAAACCCTCATGCCTATGGGATAAAGACAAAAGTTGCCATGGATATAAAGAAGGGCATAGAGGATGTAGATAGCACAATAATGAAGTGTGAGTTCCCAGTTATATATGGAATCACACTTTCCACAAAACCAAAATGTTCATCCTTTCTAAAGGGCAGTGAAACATCTACAAAACTGAAGTTTTAGTAATAACTTCCCTAGAAAGTTTATTGTCTGAATTCTCTGACCACAATGTATTAATGCAGCAAAATTTGAATTTACTAGTAGAAAAATACTTGCCAAACACTCAAAAAATTGATATAAAAAGACTCTAAAGCTTAAAATAACTTTAAAAAATAACTGATGGGTCAGAAAAAAATCAAAATCAAAATTATAGATTATTTAAACTTATTAAAAGTATGAAATGTGGCAAAATCTCTTTTTAAATGAGATTTATATCCTTATGACTTTATTAATAAGGAAAAAAGAAAAATAAATGATATAATAATTAAAGCCAAGAAATGATGAAATAAAGATTAAAAAAACTAAGAAAAGAGGTAAGAATCAACAAAGACAAAGCAGAAATGAATTAAAAAGAAAAAAAGAGTGGGTTCTTTCAGAATACCAAAAAAGATTAAAATTTGATAAGAAGATTGAACGTATTGGTTGTCTATGGCTAGTGTAACGAATTACTACAAACTTCGTGGATTAAAACAACACAGGTTCATTCTCTTACAGGTTCACTGAGATACTGTCAAGGTGTTGGCAGGGCTGGCTCCACTTGTAGGCTCTATGGGAGAAGCTGTTACCTTGTTTTTCCTAGATTCTGGATGCCTCTTGCATTCCTTGGCTCCTGACCCTTTTCTTGCTTCATTCCAACCTCTTGCTTCAGTCATCACACCTTGTACTTCCTCTTCTGACCTTCCTGCCTCCTTTTTATGAGGACTTTTGTGATTGATTATATATGGGATTCTCCTGGATAATCCCGGATAATTTCCCCATTTTAAGATCCTTACCTTAATTGAATCTGCAAGTCCCTTTTGCCATATAAAGTAACATTCTGGGGATGAGGCCTTGGGAATCTTTTGGGGGGGATATTATTCAGCTCACCACATTGTATGACAACAAATATTGTAAAATTAAATATTACAAATTTTGAGGAACTATTACATGCAACATGATTTCAGTAAATCTAAAAATCTAGACACAATGATTTACCTCACTGGAAATCTGAAAATGTCCAAAACTGACTCAAGAATATGTAAAAAAGTAGAATAATAAATTGTCCTTTCTCTTAGATGCTCACCAAAAAGGCATCAGGACTAGATAGTTTTGTGGGCAAGTTCTATCATGCCTATAATGAAAAGATAATACTCCGTCACATGAATGTCTCCAGAGCATAAAAAATATGGAATATCTTCAACTCCATTTTTTGGCTCTGATAATGAAACCTGACAAGGTCTGTCAAATAAAAGGTACAGAACAATCTCACTTGACCAGAGATGTAAAAATCCTGAGAAAAATATTAACAAATCAAATATAGTAATATATTAAAAATATGTCATAACCAAGGAGGCTTTATTCTTAGAAAGATTATCAAAGCTTGTTTTGGTATTAACATTTTTATTAATTTTTAAGGAAATTTATGTACTTTTTGAATGTGATATAATTAATTACATTACTAAGTTAAAAGAGAAAAATAAATATGATCATCTTATTAGGGTCTAAAACTACATTTTATAAAATTCAATATCCAAAACTGAAAATAATAATTTATAAAACTTTAGAATACATTGTAAATAAGAGAAAATTGCTTAAGAACGAGAACAAAAGTATCAGAAACCAATACTAATTATCACAGTAAACAGTGAATAAATAAGGCTTCTCTCTAATACTGTTGTCATTCAGTGTTCTTGTTGAGGTCTAGCCAAGAAATAACAGAAAAAGTGGGGGAGGGGGATGAAATAAATATTGGAGAGGAAGAGCCAAAAAAATTTATTGTTGATTAGGGTATTATTGTAAACCTAGAAAAAAATCTAAGTTAATCAAATGAGAATCTACCATATGTGAGAGCTCAGTAAATTGGCTGCAATAAGACAAAAGTCAATAGTTTTCCAATGCATTAACAATAATCAACTGGAGTTTAAGAATGATAAAAATCCTATTTACAAAGGTGACTGTGAAAAATTAAAATAACATGAAATATTGGAGAACTATATAAAGACATTATGAAATACTATTGAAGGAACAAAGAATATAACTGAGAAAAAGTTGAGAAACATACCATATTCCTCTTGGAAATAGTCATGTATAAATATGTCTTTATCCCAGATTAATCTATAAGTTTATGGAGTACTCATCAAATCACAGTAGGGTATTTTTGAACTTTACATATCAATTCACTTGAAGAGTGAATATGTAAAAATAGTTAATTAATTTTTGAAAAGAGGTGAATAATGAGGGTGGGATTTGCTTGGCTATCAAATATGCTATGAAATTAGTCAGTAAATGTTATTTTATTGGCATAGGAATTGATAAGATAGTTAATTTATCAAAGTTAATTCCAAAGGGATTTGGGTTTAAATGCTAATATAAAACATAGAAAAATGTTCTTTAACCATAGTGTAGGAGCAGATCTTCCTAAAGCTCTTCTGAAGAATCACATCAAAGCTTTACAAAATGGACAGATTTAATGACACAATAATTTTATACTTATTCACTTCAGAAGACATCTTTAACAAAGTTAATAGAGAAAAAAATGGAAAAATATATTATGTGAGTTAGGCAAAGATTTAATAATCATAATACACAAAGAATTCCTATATACCTATAAGAACAAAGTAAATAGCACCAACCAAATTGTGCTAATTAATGACTCACATAAAAAACAAATTCAAATTTCTGATAAGTGTAAGAAAATACCTTCCACTAATGAAAAAAAAATTCATATTAAATCTGTGAGATCCCACTTTGCACCTTTTAGAAACAATGGTAACCTTATGTTTTGAGAGTGTGTAGAGGTATAACTGGGTTGGTGCAATCATCTGGAAAGACAACTTATCCATGTGCATGAAATTTAAAATGGGCATTCCCTCTGACCTAGCAATTACACAGCTATATATTTATCCTATGAAAGTAATCTCACAAATTTGCAAAGAGCTGCATGCAATGTCAAATGATATATTATTTATAATAGTAAAGAATTTTAACTGACCAAAATGTCCACCAGTTAAGACTTTGTTTTAATACATTATGACTGATTCCAAGCAAGAATGAGCAATTCTGCATTGAATATTTTCAGAGCTGAAAGCAAGAGTACAAATAGAGAGTCACATATCTCAATGTACACAAGGTACAAATTAAATAAACGAACTGTTAAAATAAGCATATTCTATCTTCTCACTTTGATAAATATACCTTCAGACATGGGAAAAACTGTGGTTTAATTTGGCTGAAGGTAGGCAAATATCAAAGATGACCAGTTTAATTTTTCTTTTGCACATCTTGTTGCTCTCTTGATGGGCCATTGGTTTCTGGGTGGGTGACAAAAAAAAAGACATTCTTAATTCATGATAGTTATACATTTATTCCATAAAATTTATTTTCCTTGTCCTTATTTCAATGAAATCACTAATTATATTGGTATAATTGAGATTTCCACACAATTTGTATTGTATTAACAATGCCAAAACTGACAGACTTTCTTGAATCATTGTAGTTTTTATGTCATCTTTTATTAATTTCAATTTGGAGCAATTTTGCTCAGCTGAGTCAGTAGCAACTGCACTTGTCCATATAAGTCTTAAAACAATACATAGACTCAAAAAAGAACATGAATTTTACATATCCTGTTCAAACCATGCAGTGGATCACATATGATAAATTATCCTTAGTTCAGAGAATATTATGGAGTATATTACTTTCATCATAAATGTTGCAATTGCTTATATGTTGATTTTCACTGCCTTTAAAAGCAATATCTACATCCATTCACAAACATGAAGAGTTGGTATCACACTTTACCCATTTAAATTTAGATATAGATATATAAATCTAAAGTAATATGAATTGTTCAATAATGCAAAATATACCTCCACCTCTCTGTGCAGCTCTTACAAATATGGTACTTCATGAATACCTCTGAAACCATGGGTTAGAACATGAAAAGCGAGAAAATGGACATGTGCCTCTGCTGGAAACAATACTTCATTATGCAAAAAGCTGTAGGTCTATGCTCTTTGCGAGAAAGGATTAGACTGGTTAATTACTCTGTCCTCCCTCCTAAGCCCTTCTGACTCCCAGATCATCTCTATGCTCTAAAGCAATGACAGTCTCTGATAACAGCAGTGGCACAGACACAGACCCTTGTATTTGGAGGACAAGAGGTGGAGAGAAACTTACCCAGAGTCTGAACAGTGTTGGTGACAAGCATGGGTGTTTATGGTTGTAATGGGTTACTCTGTGCCAATGCTGAGGGCTGGGTCCTGAGCAACAAAAGCACCCATGCATTCTTGAACAAATGTAATTTTTTGTGGCTTTGTGATACAGAGAGCCTAAATCAGGCGTGCTGGCTTCACTGGCTGTGGCAGGGATGATGCCTATTTGAAGGTGGACTGTCAGGCCAGGAGCAGCAGTTCAGCCAGCAACTGGGGTAGGGGATGGGGCCAGCCCCTGGGCGGGTAGGTTGGCTGTGGCCAGATGACATGTGAATCAGTACCCAGGGAGAGAGTCACGTGGATGGGGCTGTTACATAAGGGTTGGGAAAGAGAACATCTTGGTAAGACTATAGCTCAAGAGCTTCAGAACCCTTCTTGAGAGTGAAGATTCTAGAACATCCTGATCTGTAGCAGAGTGGAGCCTGAAGGTACCTGAGAACTACCCAGGGAGGGTTTGCCTATGGAAAGGGACCTTTGGGGAGTCCTTGAGATGTAAAGACACAAAAGGGACAGGGAGAAGGATAAGGCACTGGAGTGTTTATTTAGTACTGAGAGAACCTCTTTATAGCATATTTAGCATCACATGGTAAACAGAGCTGGGACATAGATATATTAAAGTTACTTAGGTTTATTACTAAACCATAAACTCCTTCAAGACAGGTTCCATATTTATCTTCCATTATATTCCCAGCACCTGGTGCATAGTAAGTATTAACAAATATTTCTTCAATGAACACTTAAGTGATAGACGTAGGAAATGAACAAGAACCCTTGAACATGAACATGAACCACAAACATTTCAGTCGTAGAGGTAGAAAGGCTGGTTTTGCATTTTGAAGGGGATGGGGTGGAAAAGAAAATTCTAGACATAGGCGGTCAGAAGTGTTTTCTGCCTCTAAGAGTCAAACTCCCTATGTATTAAATCTCATTACGGAGATTTGCATACATGGAGAGACTGAGCAAACATCAGAGGGACAACTATAAGAACGGAAAGACCCATAAAGTAGATCCCACCAGCAGACAACTAGAATCTCTCTAGCTCCCCCACTCTGGAATACCCCAAGTGTTTCTCGCAGTCTAATCTCATTTACTCTCAGCATCATTTGAAGCTGGCTGGCCATGGGTATCATTAAAGCTACTCTATGTGATGGGAAATGAGGCAGATGAAGTTAGAGAGAGACTTAAGACAACACCATGAGCTCAGGCTGCATTTGAACAGCATCTTAGATCTCTGAGCTCCTAGCAGGAGTGTGCGCTGGCCACCACCTCTGGCTGCCCTGAGGCATCTCAGTGGTTTCCTTGGCTGTGCAGAGCCCTCAAGAACATGGGAAGGTAGCCGAGTTAATGACTTGACAAAGACCTGCAGCGGGCCACCTCTTGCTGCTTTCTCAATGACAAGGCGCATACTTCACCTCACATCCTCCAAGCACTTGGCTTTGTACACGGTGGAGCTTGCAGAGGGCTTGGTGCTCCCCGAGGGTGGCAGGTGCTAGATATTAACATAACATCAACTTCTGTTGAGCAGAACGTGCACTCGCGCTGCTGATGAGGCGCTCCCCAGAGCTTAGAAATATGCAAAACTGGCTCACCGGCATCTTTACACCTGGCCGAACCTCTTAATGGCGTTGCTCCCCCTCGCTGTGCCCAGCAGCAGGCCGCCTTGCACAGCTTGTGCGCTCTTGCTCTCCTCTCCTCTCCGCCTCTTCTCCCGTCAGCGCCTTCCTCCCAGGCTTTTATGCAGCGAGTCATTTTTCTGCAGTTGTCATTTACTGCTCCGCCTAACTGCTACATCTGAGCGTGGCCGAACTAATGATGCAGCAATTAAGAGTGATTAGGGTTATTGATAATAAAGAGGCTTCATAAACTTGATTAAATGCATTCATTAATGAACATGTTGTGGGTGCTTGTGTGGGGGGTGGGGTGGAGTGAAAGGTGGGAAAAGCAGGGAAAAGGAATAGGCTCCATAAATGTCCCAGAACGGATCTGAAGATGACTCGGAAGCTGAGTTATTTGGAAGGAAGATCGGGAGTCCCCAGGGGCTTGGACTTGAGGAAATTGCAACAAAATTGCTGTCCAGAGCTCATCAGTCATTTTCATACAGTGTCAGTGGGAGGGGGACAAAGGCAACAAGCTGCTGAAACAGAAGAGCCCCAAGAGTCACCTGAAATTGTCCATGCTGGAGATGTGTTTTGGTCCTCACCTTTCCTGGGGGTGAGCAGCAGAGGTTGTTACTAATTAACACAAGCAAAGCTCTTTCCCTTCTGTTTCCCTGCCACCTCCGCTCAGGGACCAAGGACAGCTGCGGCACTCAGGCTCCTTTGATCATCTCTCTGCTTGCTGGGGATGATAGTGCCACATTAATTACAGCCTTTCCGTCTCTCTCTTTTGTAAGGCTTTGGAGTGCTGGACATAGAGGACAGGGTCCTCCTCCTCCATGCCACAGCTAAGAACTGTGGAAATCCTTACAGCTTGTTCCCTTCAAAGGCTTAGGAAAACCACGTTAACTCTGACCTCAACTCAGAGCTCTGATGGTTCAGAGGGGACCGTCACGAGGTCTGCCTTCACTAAGCACATACAGGTTCTTATAAATAAATAGGAGTTTCAATAAATTAAAAGATTAACAAATAAGAATAACAAGCCTTTTGACCAGAGAATCCCCAACATATGTCCCCCACACCCACTTATCTAAGGGTGGCGCCTACTAACAATGGACTTCTGCCCCAGGGTGAGCTCTGCCAGGACCTGCTAGACTAAGAAGTCACTAACTTGGCTGTGGTTACCGGTCTTTCTAAGCAGTTATACTGAATTTCTCTTAAATCGGCCAATGATTTTAAAAATGAAGTGGTTATGTCCCCTCATTTGGCTCCAGTGAGTCTGAGTGAGTGACATTATGTTGTGTATCCTCGAACCATATTCTGTCCCCACCTGGGGTCCACACCTGTCCTCCATGCAATGCCCTTTGGCCCTTTGTGTCCTGAGTCTTCCGTGGGCACATTTTGGGGGTTCCCTGTGTGGAATTGAACATGTAGGAGGCATACCACTCACTCATCCCTGCAGCAGAGCCACAGCTGAAATGAAATATTAGAGTCGTTTTTAAAAGATTTACACAGCCATCGTGTAACTGATACTGTGAAGAAAGATTTAATAGGCATCTTCGGTTTGTGAACACCATTGATTTAGCCCTCAGCCCACTCCTGTCAGTTGTAAAGCTGGTCAGGGAGTCTGTCAGTTAGTCCTCAGAGTTTATTGAGAAAGCCCTGTGGTACCTCAGGGTTCTGAGAATTGATAATAATGAAAAGAATCCCTGCATCTCAGGACAGGATGGTCCTTAAATTTCATTTCATGTTGAATCCCTTTAGCACATCCCTGTCATGTAGTCCCCACTCACCATCTTTCAGGGAAGCTCATTTTGGGGGAACACAGACTGTCAGGAAGCTCTTCTTAGGCTGAGATGAAATCATCAGGACCTAAAAGTTATGGTGTGGGATTGCTTTGTAGGTGAGACCAAATAATAATGAAGTTTTCTTAATCCCTCGAGCGACTAAATTCCCTGGGATGGACATCAAAGCGAGTGCTATTTAATTCTCCTCTTGTGGGGTGAAGACTGACTGGTGGTTTTAATTTGCTCCCTCAACATTAAAGTTGTCCACTGTTCAAGGTGTCTTGAGTGGTGTCTGGTTCTTGCCTTAGAGGAACTTGGAGTCCAGTTGGGGTGACAAGACATCTCCTCATGAAGAGTCATTATAATAACAGCAATATCATATTACCGCATCAATAAAATGTAGAGCGTTCGTTATAAATGCCTAAAGCTCAGAAATAACCTTAATGTCCAAGGTTAGGAGAACAGTTAATTTATGGTTAAATCCTTTCAATGGATTATAATACAGTCATTAAAAACCATACTTTCAAATAACATTTTAAGGTAATGGGAAATTGCTTACAATAGAATATTAAATGAAAACAAACAAACAAAATGTCACGCTATCTATAAGTTTTGAATATCTATCTATTATCTATATTTAACACTGGTGATTATATATTTTTATGATTGTCTATATTTTCCAATGCATGTGAAACATTATTATTCTTTTTAATAAAAACTAAATTTATGTATTTTAATTTGTTTGTTTTTATAGTGGAAAAGAGAAGGCGAAACTGAGCTGGATGGGGAAAATGCAGCATTTATAATTCAAGCATGGAGGTAAGACTGGAGAGAACCTGGCCAGTGTTGATGGATTTCTGGTGTTCTACTCTTAAGCCTGCAGAGAAGGAAAACTCTGACTCCAAAAAACCTCCGCTGCCTTGCGGCATACCTCTTCAGGGGAAAGGCTAAGGGAGTAAACCCCGACAGAAAATCCGGAGCCGGAGTCCCTAAGGCGGTTTGACGTTGTAGTCAACACCGGCAACTCCTGCGGCGCACCTGAAGCCAAGCTGTATCGACTCCGTCTTTCCCTTGGACCCTTCAGCTGCGAAGAGAGGGGGGTCTGCTGCATGGGTAACAGCAGACCCTCCATATCACCCTGCCCAGGCTCTGTAGCTTCAGCTTCACTGGAGAGGACACTCCAGCGTCATCGCAAGATGTCGATTCAACACGGGAGGAGACAGATACCGTGTCACTCCTGAGTCGGACTGCACAGCCATTCTCGGCGGTGCAGATAGACTCTTAAGAAGCTACACCATCGTCTCTCGAGACGGACAGCTGCCGACGACTCTTAAGCCTGGAGGGAAAGCTGGGAGAGGGAAGGAACAGCATGTGACAAAGACTGTAGAGGTGATGGAGAAGAGGTGAGAAGGTCAGAAGTTCTAGGCTTTTGCCAGCATTGCAAGTGCCGGCCTGGCCAGGTGGAAGGCTTGAAGAATGTCAGAATGCCCACGTCAGGGGGTGGGGGGAACGTTCACTAAGCATTTCTGCTTTCAATATCTGAACCTCATATTCTAGAATTTGACTTCCTTTAATTTGATTTGAATTTAACTGAAATTTTAGGGAATGTAATCATTCTACACTGTGCTCTGCATTTCAGCACACCTTGCCCAGAATGCCATCACCCCTCTTGCTGCTAATATTATGCCATCTTTCCTCCAAGGTGCACACCTGGCCTCACTTCCTCCAACCACCAGCCCTCTGGTATGTTCTTTCTCTTCAGGATGCCCATCGCACCTACCCCTTATTTGCATTCCTTACCCATGGCCTTCAATTACCTTCATGCAGGACCATCTGACATATCTTGTTAACTACGTTTTAAGGCTTGGAAGAGCTGGAACTCCATCTTAAATCCTTTTGTGTCCCGACATGGTCCCACTCAATTAAGAGAGTATTAAAACTGGTTTGCTGCCTCAGATGATCCTGCCCAATCCTGCATTTTAGAGGCTGTGAAGTGAGAGATTTGGTGACTTGTCCGCACTTACCTAGTGATGGATGAGAAGCAATTCATTTATTCAACAAATATTTAGTGAACCTATGTCTTCTGGCTTTAAGATCAGGGCATTCAGTAAATACTTCTTTGTCTGTTGATTGAATGGATGATTGATTCATTGCATCCCTGAAGTGGAACCTCATATTTGACTATAATAAATGTTTTCAACATCAGTTATTTGCCCAGCACCTTAGATGCAATCAACATGTTTTTATTCTTCATATTCATCCTATGACATCCTCTAGTTTTATAGATGAGTAGATAAAAACTGAAGAGGATTCATAACTTGAGCACAGTACACACATAGAAAGTATCAGGACTAGAATTGGAATCCAGACCTTGTTCCTGCACATTGAGTGCTCTTGCCCCCATCCCATCTCCCAGACTGGCCCAGAACTGGAGGTTTGATGTGCAGATGGAGGTATACAGTGCAACTTGGCTTTCAAGGTCAAATACTGTTGTTCAGCCATTCAGAAAAGTTCTGACCAAAGATAACTACAACCTACTGTCCTGTTATGAGCTGCCCTTAGGGTTATTTTCCTCTCACACAGGGAGACCTGCCAATTTGTTCTGGGGAAAATAGGTGAGGCCAGTTTTCCTAGGTGGCTTTGAAACTTTAGCAATTAGGTTTGTAGCCTGGAAAACAATGGCAGGCAGCCTGCACTGGGAAAGAGAAAGGGAAAATTATATCATGTCAGAATAATGAGATCTGTGATTTCAGCAGTTACTGGGTCAAAGACACACACAATGTGTTATCTGTAATGCTTTACTCCTGACATCTGGGGAAATTGCATTTATGCAGAGGACACGGCTTGCTGGAACGTGGTACTCCACTGATGCCACTCAGAGCCGACAGAGTGCAGTCCCTCCTGCCAGAGCCTGGCCCTGACATTCACTAGGAGGATGGAGGCATGGCCCAGCCAGGTCACAGAAGGGTCCTTCCAGCTCCTGAGGCCCTGGCATGCCTGTTGTTCTGCTGCTGCTCCAGCAATAAGGGGACATCCCAGAATCCACACCCAGGACTGAGCAGACCCAAGCTCAGGGACCTCTTGGTGATCCTACCTGTGTGGAATGAGGTTCTCTTCCAAGCCAAGCTCTTACAGAGAGCTTTTTTTGTCCAGTCTTTCCCAGCACACTGAGGGCAGCCCCAGTTTAGATTTCTGTTGGGGACTTCCTTCTTCAGTCTCCAATTTCTGCACACAGAGGCCCATGAGCACCAAAGGAGTGAGTGTGGCTTGTGGCTCTGAGACTGATTCCGAGGCAGGGGGTTTATCGCTCTCTCATGTGCTCCTCCACCTTTCCTCCTGTCTCTCTGCTCTCTTTATCTGCCGTGCCATGATGAAGTGATTGATTACCCTGCCTCAGAGGTCTTGTGCAGTTTTAAATTCAATCCTGCCACACTACAATAAGCGGACAGAGTGTGGAGCACGCGCGTGCACACACACACACACACACACACACACACACTGAAACAAATTGGAGAGTGAGTCTTCCCTGGATATAACATTTCAAAAGATTCTTTTCTCTGACTGCAATGTGGGAACTGTTTTCTCATCTGGTTCTATCAGAGAGAACCAGCGGGTCATTAAATAGGCTTGACAGCACATCCCACATCAATCATTCTTCAGAGGCTGGCATTTTCTGTGTCAGTCAGATCTGGCACTCACACTGATGAGTAGCTTGTAAACATTTTTAGAGCAGAACTCCTTTTAGAAATGAAAATCTTACCTGGAACTCCAATGTAAAAAACATATTCGAGTGGAGAACTAATTTCCTGGACCAACTTGTCATTGTTTGGTCAGGTTCATGTCAATGTTCTCAGTGCTTCTAAAATACCTCTCAGAAGCCCAGGAGTCTGTAAACCTCATGGGAAACCTACTGGACCCATTGATGAGCCCTTAATGACCAACTGTAAAGATCAGAGAGGCTAAGTGATTGATCAAGGTTATACTGCAAGTTAGCAGATGAGCTGGGTCTATAAATTGGGTTTCTTTGCCCAGATATATTAACCATATATATGCCTGCATAAAGGGACATGGAGTAGCTTTCCCCCCTGTTTCTCTAGAATCAGCGATTAAAGTCCACAGCAGAAGATAGGAAGCACTAAACCCTGTATTTTAAAGAGAGCCACTAACAACTTGGGCTAGCACCTTCTCCCAGAGCTTCCTATGGAGTGGCAGCACTGATTCTCCTTCAGTCACCACCTCCATCCCTACCAGTGAACCTCAGGTCATATAAGGAGAGAACTGGGGACAGGAAAGGGATTGTGTACTTTGTGGGGAGTACGGTGTTAATAGTGAAGGAGGGAGGAAAGAGGAAATTCTACCCCTCTTCTCCCTACCAAATCAAGTGAGGAAGACCTGGTTATAAACATTAAAAAATTAGGATCTTATTCCTGGGTGTATGTCTTACCAAAGGACTCAGAGACCAATTCAGAGTAAGGGAAAGAGAACCAGAGATGGTGGGGCTTTCAGGAAGGGCAGCCATGCAGCAGCTTGTCGCCTCTGCACACCTTGGCAAATCCTTCTAAAATCAAGGAGACACAGTGGAGAGAGCCACCCTGGCTATATTGCCTGCATCTCACTTGAGACAGATATCCCTCAAAAAGGGACCTAGGAGCAAGAAATCTGGAAGGGAACCAAGGGTGTCAGGAGCTAAAGGGGATGGCGTGTAGCAGTGAGAGCAGTGGTGGGTCTCACCGATCAGAGAACGGTGTGGCGAGGAGGACCAATAGGATCTGCTAAAAACTCTAGCACATGCCATACTACAAAGAGTCACTCCTGGTCAGCGGCGACCAGAAGAGCAATATAATCCTGACATGGAGAGAATGATGCTCCCACAGTCGAGGCACAAGGATGTTTCCTCCTCTAGTAAAATGGGTTGCAAGTTCCTAAAGCCTTAAGTGTGCCAATGAATGGGGCAGAAGGATAACTTTAAAATGGATACAAAATTGAAGTTTAAAATGGACTTCAATTCTTTATTATGTAAATTAAAGATATGCAGAAATATTGAATAAAGAACACAATGAACACCCATCTAATTACCCCTGAGTTTCAGTAATTCTTAAAGATTAGTTGGTCTGCCTATCTGTCTATATCTATCTATCCACCTATAAATTTCAGAGTGAATTGTGCTGTCATAACACCTTTTTCCCTAAACATCTCTTACAAGTAAGGACACTCTTCTTCATAATCACAAAACCATGATCACACCTAAAGGAAATAATTCCCTAATGTCACCTTAACACACGGAAGCAGCCTATTTTAATCAGTGAACGTGACTAGAGTGTTGTGGAATCTGCTTGGGATGTCATTAAGTAATAGGAGACGAGGATTAAGCTTAGCACAGGTTTTAGGCTGGGAGTGGAAGAAATAAAAATGTTTCATGCTTTTATCCCAATGAGTTGAGACTCCCTAAGAAACTTGTTATATTTATCCTCTTTACTCTTTAAGGGAGATTAGAGTTGATGGTAGTTATTTGAGGATATTTCACAAAGGACATGGGCTTTCTGTTTCCCCCTTCCCATCGTCCTCATTCAGAGCTGGTCTCCAAGGATGGTCCCCAATGCATCACATCTCTTGGTGTTCCTGCCTTTGTCTACTCCCTCTCAAGTTTAATCTAGGATGGCCTGATGGCTCACTTTAACGGATCCTATATTAGTCTTGACAGCTTTCACTGTTGTACTTTTGTGGGTCCCTAGCCACCATGTAGCAAGTCCATATGCAGAAGCCACATGGAGAGACCACATGGAGAGGCCATGTGGAGAGCTGAGACTATGACGGAGAGAAAGGTCCAGCTGGTCACCTGCCCCGCTGAGTCCAGTCTTTCTGCCTTCTGTACCAGGCACCAGGCCTAGGACTGTGCCAGATGGGACCTTGCAGCCCAGTCCAGTCCCGAGATGACTGCAACCTCAGCTGACATCCATCACATGGAGAAAAGCAACCACCATAGCTGATCCCAGTCAACCCACAAAATTATAAGAAATAATCAAGTCACCAAGTTTTGGGCTGGTTTGTTATGTAGAAAAAGCATAGCTCTGAAAGCAAAGGGCTAGGTTTGAAAGAAGACTTTCTACAAAATACAGTCCTATGGGAATGGGAAGGCAAAGTACCCTGTTTAACCCCAGAGTTACATCTTCCTGCTTCTCCCTTCTCTTGGCCAAAGGCCCAGCTTCCATGAGCAGCAGAAATACACTTCCTTTAGTTAGCTCCAGATAACAGGCACCACATTTGGGCCTGGGCAGCCAATGACATTATGATCCAGCTGATGCAGGAGAATGATATTTGATGGTGGCAGTGATGACAGATCATGTTGTCTGTCTATAGACAACATTCCATCTTACCGGGAGCTGTCTCCAGAGAATGATGGAGGCACCTTTTCCTGCACAGCCAGGAGACCAATAGGAGCCAGCAACTGAGGGCTGAGCCCGCCCCAGGCTAAAACCAGCTCCCAGGGGCTCCTTTGATGATGATGAAATTGACTCATAGTGATGTAAAGTGGGCAGCCCTGTCCAGCAGCCGATCTTTTCGGGCAATTATTTGGAAGTAATGAAAGTGAATGCATGACATTTAAAAAGAAACTCCTCTGTCAGCAGGAAAGCTGCCACATTTTCCTGCACCTCTGAGAATACGCTTAGCTTGAAATAATGTTCATTTTAGCCAAGTTGTAAATTACAAGTGTGTTGGGGTCCGAGGGGATTTATTACCATTTGGAAGGAGGTTATTGGGCCTTGTGCATGGCTGCTGCATATGGTGCATGTTACAAAGTGGCTGTGTCGTGAAGTTTGCAGCCAGGAAAGTACGGTTCTCGCTTTCTTTTTCACTCTTGTTCTTTTTTTCCCTTCACAGCTTCTCTCTGGAGGCTTCTTGCTGCTAATGTTCCCCAGAAACACCAGCAATAAAGAGCACAATGCTGCAATCTGGTTTTCCAATTGTTGCTTGGATTTGACCGGTCGCCATTAATGACAAATGACAATGGGCCTGTTGATGAGTAGATTGGCTGGGCCCTCAGTCCCCCTGGGTCAGGGGAGGGCAGCAAAGCTGAGGGCCCTGACATGATGAGTGAGCAATGGGGCAGATCCAGACTTGGAGCCCGAGCGGCATGCCTCTGCTCACTGACTGGGTGGGAGGTGAGAAGACCACTGATAAGATGGTGGCACTCAGCTTCCTCCAACCATGCTGGCTTTCCTTTTCTTAGAGAGTCATAGACACTCAGGTCCCTGGGACTTGAATTTAAAACAACCTTATTCTCTTAGAGAAGACAGTGCAGGGATGTACTATCACTGGGCAACAAAGAGCATGCTCGCTGGCCTTGGAGTCAGCAGGCCTGAACTTGATCCTTGGTTCTTCCACAGACACTTTATATGACCCCAGAGCAATTTATTTCAGCTGCAATTTCTCCATCTGTGAAATAGAAATTAAAAAAAAAAGAAGAAAAAGAACTGCCCTCTCAGCCTCCCAGCATTGCCTTAAGTGTCACTATGAGATGATTTATTCTGTGAAGACTTCCTGGGCATTGTGTGAAGGTGTGGGTACTCAGTGGGCAGAGATAAGTAAGACGTGGGCTTCAGAAGCACTTTATAAACTGTATAGGGCATGCGCGTCCAATAGTTTTTATTTAATTGCATGTTACATTGTTTTCTATTGCTGCTTAACAAATTAAATTGCCACACCTTAGTGGCTTAATACAACACCCATTTATTATCTCTCAGTTTCTGTGCATCAGGAGTCCTGCTGTGGGGTATCTGGGTCCTTTGCTCAGAGTCTCACTGGGCTGAATCAAGGTCAGTCTGTGATCTCTTCTGAGGCTCCTGTCCTCTTGCAAACTCTTCCAGATTACTGGCAGAATTCAGTTCTTTGTGATTGTAGAATTGATGTCTCCTTTTTTGCTGACTGTTGGCTAGGCGTGACTCTCAGCAACTAAAGGACACCTGCAGGTTCTAGTCACAAAGATTCCATGATAGACACTCTTATAATATGGCAGCTTGCTGTGACAGGCCAGCAGAAGCCTGTCTCTTTGACTTGAACTTCTTTTAAAAGCTCACCTGATTTTGTCAGGCCCACCCAGGATCATTTTCTTTTAGATTAAATCAAAGTCAACTGATGAGTAACCTAATCATGAGAGATGTCCCATGCTATTCACCATTCCTGCCCGACCCCCAGGGGAGGGTGTTCCACAGGGTGTGTCCAATAGAGGGCAGGGATCCTGGGGCCATCTTGGAATCCTGTGTTGCATACATGTCCATGTCAAGACAGCCTGGATATTGCATGGGGGGCCTCAGTCTTTCTTTTGGAGGCAATGAGGACCCATGTCCTTCATTGACTTCAGTGATATGGGGGGAAAAGAACAAGGTTGAGAGCTGTGCTGCACATCAGGCCCAGCTCTTGTCCCTCTGTTTCTCTCCACTGAACAAGGTGACCCACCCGCTCCTTTGGTTACCAACAGCCCTACAAGGCAGACCTTCCCTCCACAGGCTTGGTTTAATGCTTTCCTTTGTCATCAGAGAATGTCAGAGTGGGAAGGGCCCCTGGCCTTCATTGAATCCAGCTCTTCCTATGAGACTGGAGATTTAACATAAGCTACTGACTCACAGAAGATTCCCAGTCAGTGGGTCTGCTTTGGGTCTAGGAATCTCTGTTTTTAACAAATGCCTTAGATGAATCTGTGGAACAACTAGGTTAAAAACAAACAAAACAAACCCATAAAAATCTTAAAATCTGAGGTTCAGAGAAATGAGCTGACCTGCTTACTCTGACTTGCCTGAGGTGTCCTGCTTCAGAACTAGACGTGGGGCTTTTGTAAGTCCATTTTCACATTTCCTTCCCCACAGTCCAATATTCTGTCTTAGTCCTTTGCTCTGAGGAGAGTGAAAGGGAGTCTGGGCTTGGGGCAACAGGTTGTAGCCTCAGCCCAAGCCCTGCCTCCCGCAGCCCCCTGTGGATGGCCTCAGGGGGCCCTGGTGCTTCGCCTCTACACTGTCATTGACACGCTCCAAAATCTCACAGCCATGCCAGCCCCAGTCACATCCAGAGTGGTTTGCAGGCCCAAATGGAGTTGTAGATGTGAATTATTTAGAGGCGCCGGTGGAATATTGTTGTATCGGTAACACAGACTATGAGCTTGTGGCCCTAGGGTGTCTCTTTTGAACACTCCATCACTATTTTCTCTCATAAATAATGGAGCAGCTGAATTACTCTGTGTGTGGAGGATTCATACCCTGAGAAAACAAGGTTTGCTCTGAAATTAATTTTCTGCACTAAAAGAGTGACAGAAAATCAATTAATCGCATATTATTCTATACGGAGACAGAGTAAAGGAAACAGTGGAAATGGCTCGAGCCAGACGTCAGCAAATGCCCAGAGTGGCTGAGAGCTTTGTCGGGTGCTCCCTTCAAGTGGGGGCACTTGGAGTCCACACAGCCTGCCAGGGGGTGGCTCCCAGGTCTGCCTCTGTGCTGAGCATTCTCCTGGCAACTGGGTGGTCACTCCTGTCCCTCCCAGACCCTTGTCGCCCCACCACCACCCTTGATCCACCTCCTAGGTAAGGAGATAGATGTGTGAAGAGGGTGAGGTTTCCCTCTGCTGGTGGCACCTGCCTTTGTCTGCATCCCTCAGGGGAGCTCCTTCTTCAGGTTTGCTTTCTATACTCCTACCAAAATTTCATCCCCGGTAAAAATCCCTGATGCTGCTTTTCTCTGAAGTTTGACATCCCAGGTGACTGGGTGGATTGTCTCTTGGGTGTTTGTAGCTGATCAGAGCCCCAAACAAAAGAAGGAGTCTTCAATGGTGGCGTTTCACATGATTAAGTCGTTTGGTTGAGGGAGATAGTTGTCAGGTCTGTGGGGCCTCAGGCAGCAAGGTGTCCGGGACCTTTGAGATACCTGGCCCAGGTAGGTAGCTGTCTATTCTGCTTACTTGTGACATTGGTACCTTTCTGAATAGATAAATGCTTTCTGCTCATAGCTGGGAAGGAGGCTGGACCCCTCTTCGTTGGTAGAATGTAGATGATAAAGAGGACAAAGACATTTAGGACTGTTGCTCCTGAGGAGAGCAAAGTTAACACTATTACTTAAAGTAGGCCCTGAGCAGCCAGCTGGCTCCTCTCCCTATTGTTCAGCAACTCTGGGGGGCCTACCACCGAGCTAAACACCTACTGTGCTTGCAAGGGGGCTGGTGGCCAGGAAAGGGATGAAGCTGTGATGACCTTGTGACCCACTACTCCTTCCCTGTGTCATCAGCTTGGGTAACAAAGCTACCTTCGTACGAGTAGAGGGGTCATCACAGAGGGACTCAGAGAGATGAGGCTGGACTGCAGGAAGGGTGCTTACATCAGCTCCCAGGAGGTGGGAGGATTTTTAGAATTCTAGTAAAATCTGTTTTTCCTCCCTGTACATTCCCCCCCCCCCATTTGACATGAATTGATAGGTTGAAGGCTAAGAAAGTTTTGAAGAAAACTTTTCTTGCTGGCTTGTGTTTTTTTTGCAGCTATTAGACTATATTCCCTTCCTTCATTAAAAAGAAACAAATAGCCCTGGGTGGTGTGGCTCAGATGGTTGGAGCATCGTTCTACAGACCGAAGAGTCGTGGGTATGATCCCGGTCAGGGTACATGCCCAGGTTAAGGGTTCAATCCCCAGTTAGGGTGCTTATGAGAAGGCAGCCAATCAATATTTCTCTCTCACATGGATGTTTCTCTCTCTGTCTCTCTTTTCCTCTAAAAACAATGGAAAAAAAAGTGAGGATAAAAAAATAATAAAAACATAAAAAAATAAAAGGAAACAAACGACCTGCATCCTGACATGCAGGTAGCCCCCCATGGCTGACATACAAGCAGATGTGTCACATCCTCAGATTCTGATGGGAGGCTTCAGTGTGCCAGCCACAGCTGCTGACAGGCAGTGGGTAGGGCATGCCCCTGCTTGGCTTCAGTAACTCTGAGTGTCCTGCTCCGCGGCGTCTGGGTGGTAGGCATGCTCCTGAAGTCTTGTGACAGGAGATGACAACCCTCCCCCATGTACAGTAGCAGCCAGGCTCAAATCAGACCCTGGGCCCTGAGTCGAGAGAGGCAGAGATGGGCTGAGGGAGCGCCTGGGGAACCTCCTACCCCTCTAGAAGAATACCTGCTTTTGACTACAGATTGCTTAGAAAGCCTTTTTTACCAAAAGAAATCATATTAATTGCACCATGGGAGTTCTCCACTTAAAGGAACTAGATGGGGGGAGGGGTCAATGCTCAATCTTTGGTGACGAAAAGTGCTCTTGGAGATGCAGAGTTTAGCTTCTCTTAACTTTGCTGAAATAACAAAACTCTTGTTTTATAAATATGCTTTTTAGCAAGAGCAGAGACGTAGCCTGCAGGATTCTTGAAGAACCGGTCTTCCTAAAGAGGTCACTGCTTCTAAAAGGGTTCTGCTGCCTTCTGTGCGTCTCTGAACCAGGACAGCAGCTCTGAGCCAGTGACACCTGGGGCTCCCATTCTGCTTCCTTTGCAGATGAGGACACGGAAGACCCCGTTCTTTTGTGGTAGGTTTTATGTTGAGGACCTCAAATCCCTATCCCGCAGCGCCATTTTGGTTTGGGTTCCCAGTCTCAGGTGATTTTCCATGGAAAAGATCTAGGGGAGCTAGAGATGTCCTCCCTTAGGGAGGGGACCACATACAGCGGGAATGGAGATTCAGCTCGGAGCCCCCTGCACGTGCTGCGCATGCCCCCTCCCTTGAAGCCTCCACTGGTAAGTTGCCAAAAGTGGGACTAACCCAGGTCTTCTCCGGTGGGGCAGTCGGACCCTGTTCTTTCAATCTGCCAGTGTTTAGACACCTGTAAATCTGCTCTGTTTAGCTGCTTGTTAGAAAGATGCGGCACCCAGGCCCGGGCCTCTCTCTCCCTCCTGCTGTCTTTCAGATCCCTTTGTCAGAACTCCAGGACTTTCCAAAACAGCTACCCAAAGTCATGCAGGGGGTGGAGCTAGTGAAGCGAGGATGGAGACATGTGACACACGGTGGATGCTCCGTGGGAAACAGAAAACAAACCTAGCCTTGTTAGTAGTATTGTACTTTTGAGACAGGTAAGTAAAACAGTATCCCATTTTCAGCTGAGCAAGCCAAGGTTTAGAGGAAGCAGATGGCCTGTGCGACGTTACACAGTCAACAACTGACAAGTCCACGTGGGACTCATCAAAAGGCAGCCTGACACGGGGGCCTCGTGTGGCTAATCTCTCCTGGCCTCTGAAGTGGTTCTCCTATAGGTTTTACTGAATCTTTTGATAATGCTGGTTTTGCAGTGGTGCTGACTCATGTTCAGGCCTCTCTTTACACCCACCACATCCCTTTCTGCAGGCTGGAGGGACTGACTGTGCAAAGGGGAGGAGATTTCAGGCCTTGTGACCAGCCTTGGCCTGTGAGAAGTCTCTCTGGCAAGCTGGTTTGACACTAACATGCAATTAGCGTTTAAATTCTGCAGGCTTGCCGCTCATGCTCCATCGACATTGCATTGTTCAAGACCATTTTATAATGTTTTATTTTTTTGCCAATTTTAAATAGTTTTATTTAAGACATTGCATTTTCTGCTTTACAACACAGTGCTTGTAGAATGTATTATTTCCTTTCCCTGTGCACATGTGCACAGCCAAGTATTAAGAATGCTTAGCTTTATTATAGAGCTGCTCAACTTTTAAAACTGCCATGGAATTTGTTACAAATTTGGGTCCTTCAATATTTTGTGTGGAACAATGTTAAGTCTATGCAAGAGGTTGACTTAATCAACTTTTTCAATGGTAGGCTCAGAGAAGGCACCCCCAGATGGAGAGGCTCCACCACCGGGCACTCCTGACATGCCTCCTGCACTCTGGTACAGCTTAGTGATGATTGTGTTGCAGACATTTTCCATCTCTTTCTGCTGATGTTCAAATTCTTCCTTTTCTGCAGTCAGATTCTTATCAAGCCAGTTGATGATTCCATTGCATTTGTCAAGAATCTTCTGTTTGTTCCCATCATTGATCCTGCCTTGAAGTTCTTCATCTTCGACAGTTGCTTTCATGTTGAATGCACAGGATTCAAGTGAGTTCTTGGAAGACACCTTGTCCTGCTGCTTCTCATCTTCAGCTTCATACTTCTCAGCTTCCTGGACCATGTGCTCAATGCCTTCCTTGCTCAGGTGACCCTTGTCATTAGTGATGGTAATCTTGTCCTCTTTTCCTGTACTCTTACCCACAGCAGAGACATTAAGCATGCCATTGGCATTGATATAAAAAGTGACTTCAATCTGAGGGACATCTTGAGGTACAGAAGGTATGCCTGTGATTTCATACTTGCCAGGCAGGTTGTTTTCCTTGGCCATGGCATGCTCATCTTCATAAACCTGAATGAGCACTCCAAGCCAGTTGTCAGAGTAGGTGGTGAAGGTCTGTGTCTGCTTGGTAAGAATGGTAGTATTGTGCTTGATGAAGACAGTTATGACTCCACCGGCCGTCTCAATGCTGAAGGAAAGAGGGGTGACATTCAACAGCAGCAAATCTTGAACATTTTCAGATTTGTCCCTGGAGAGGATGGCTGCCTGGACAGCTGCACCATAAGTAACAGCCTCATCAGGATTGATGCTCTTATTCAGCTCTTTTCTATTGGAGAAGTCCTGAAGGAGTTTCTGAGTTTTGGGGATATGTGTAGGACCCCCCACCAGGACAATATCATGGATATGGGACTTGTCAAGCTTGGCATTCTAAAGGGCTTACACTACAGGGTCCAGGGTACCATGGAAAAGTCAGCATTCAGCTCTTCAAATTCAGCATGTGTGATAGAAGTATAGAAGTTGATTTCTTCATAGAATGAATCTGTTTCAACACTGGTCTGGGTGCTGGAAGAGAGAGTACACTTAGCATGTTCACAAGCAGTACAAAGGAAATGAACATCCCTCTTATTCTCATTGATGTCTTTGTGCTTGAACTCTGCAATGAAACAGTTGACCATTTGGTTGTCAAGGTCTTCTTCACCTAAGTGGGTGTCACCAGCTGTAGGTTTGACCTCAAATATTCTATCTTCAATTGTGAGAATTGACATATCAAAGTACTACCTGCTGAGTCAAAGATCAGTACATGTCTTTCAGCTCCAACCTTTTTGTCTAAGCCGTAAGCAATAGCAGCAGCAGTTGGCTCACTGATGATTTTAAGTACGTCGAGACCAGCAATAGTTCCAGCATCTTTGGTAGCCTGCTGCTGTTGGATGTTACTCCTCTTTCCCTGGCTGGTTTGGCTCAGTGGATTGAGCGTCGGCCTGCAAGCTAAGTGTCGCTGGTTCGATCTTCCAGTCAGGGCACATCAGAGAAGGAAAACTCTGATTCCAAAAAACCTCCGCTGCCTTGCGGCATACCTCTTCAGGGGAAAGGCTAAGGGAGTAAACCCCGACAGAAAATCCGGAGCCGGAGTCCCTAAGGCGGTTTGACGTTGTAGTCAACACCGGCAACTCCTGCGGCGCACCTGAAGCCAAGCTGTATTGACTCCGTCTTTCCCTTGGACCCTTCAGCTGCGAAGAGAGGGGGTGTCTGCTGCATGGGCAACAGCAGACCCTCCATATCACCCTGCCCAGGCTCTGTAGCTTCAGCTTCACTGGAGAGGACACTCCAGCGTCATCGCAAGATGTCGATTCAACATGGGAGGAGACAGATACTGTGTCACTCCCGAGTCAGACTGCACAACCATTCTCGGCGGTGCAGATAGACTCTTAAGAAGCTACACCATCGTCTCTCTCGACACGGATGGCTGCTGATGACGATGATGAGACTGCTAGTGGAGTCATGACTGTCCTCATTGGCACGTGGTTCTTTGCAGCATCACCGTTCAATTGTTAGGTATCAGTAAAGGTGACATAGTTTCCCTGATCCTTGGCAATTATTTCCAGTTTTCCATGCTGGAAGACACCCATACAAGAGTAGGTGGTGCCAAAATCAATGCCAACTGCAGGTCCCTTAGGCATGGTTGCTTGAGTGTGTGCACAGCTCTCAAAGACTCAGATCAGAACACATTCCCCATGTTCAATGAGACCCTTATAATATAGCTTAAAAGAATATGACTTAATCTCAGGTTGAATAGAGGCACAGCTATATATGGAGGAAAGAACAATGCACTTGATATCTCAATGTGTAGATTTGAATCTTGAATCTGCACTCTAACCAATTGTGTGAAGGCAAAAAAATTAGCTATTCTCCGAGCTTCAATTTCTCCTACATTACTTAGCTTGTATGTATATTAAATAAGTAACACATGTGAAAACTGTCTCATGATTTGTAAAGTGTTAAATATGAGGGATACAGCTATGGAGAAAAAGAAATCAATGTAAGAAGGATAGGGAGTGTAGAGCTATTGACAGTTTTTTAGCAAGGTCATTGAAAGCCTCTCTTACAAAGTGACATTTGAGCAGACACTATAGAAAATGAGAGAGCAAGCCATGCAGATATCTGGTTGAGAATGTTTTCAGCAGATGGAACAGGTGAGAGACCTGGGTGGGAGCATGTGTGCTAGAGAAGAGAACAGTTACAGGATAGTGGCATATGCCTAGGTCAGGTAGGGCTTCATAGTCTATGGTTAGAAATTTGACTTCTTTTTTTTTCTTTAAGTATATATATTATTGATTATGTTGTTACAGTAGTTCCAATTTTTCCCCCCTTTGTTTGCCTCTGCCCAGTACTCCCCTTCCCTCCAGCAATCCCACCCCCCTTAGTTCATGTCCATGGGTCATGCATATAAGTTCTTTGGCTTCACCCTTTCCTATATTATTCTTAGCTTCCCCCAGTCTATTTTGTACCAACTGGTTATGCTTCTTAATCCCTGCACCATATCTCCCATTTCTCTCCCTCCCAGCTGATAACCCTCCAAATGATCCCCATATCTCTGATTCTGTTCCTATTCTGGTTTGCTTAGTTGGATTTTGTTTGTATTTTTTAGATTCAGTTGTTGATAGTTGTGAGTTATTTGTCATTTTAGTGTTCATAGTTTTGATCTTCTTTTTCTTAAGTAAATTCCTTTGACATTTCATATAATAATGGCTTGGTGATGATGAACTCCTTTAGCTTCACCTTGTCTGGGAAGCACTTCATTTGCCCTTCCATTCCAAATGATAGCCTTGCTGGATAGAGTAATCCTGGTTGCAAGTTGCCTTTCATCACATTGAATATTGCTTGCCAGTCCCTTCCTGCCTGCAAAGTGTCCTCTGAGAAGTCAGCTGATAGTCCCATAGGCACCCCCCTGTAGGCAACTCTCTGCCTCTCTCTTGCTGCCCCCAGGACTCTTTCTTTATCTTTCACCTTTGGCATCTCAATCATGATGTGTCCTGGTGTGGTCCCCTGTGGGTCCAGCTCATTAGGGACCCTCCATGCTTCTTGGACCTGTATGTTCATCTCCTTCGCAAAATTTGGGAAGTTTTCCTCATTTTTTTCAATTCTTGCTTCCTCATTCTGCACTGGTTGACTGTTTTTTTCCTTTTAGTTCCAAAACATTGAGCTGAACCCCAGTTTCCTTCCCTTCACCACTGGTTTTGTGTGGGTTTTCCTTCGTTTCACTTAGCATAGCCTTCACCTCTTCTCTTATGTGTTTGCCATACTCAAGCATATCTGTCAAGCCTGTGAGCATCTTTATCACCAGCGTTTTGAATTCTGCATCTGTTAGGTTGTCTATCTCTTCGTCGCTTAGTTCTCCCACTGGAACCTTGATCCGTTCCCCCTTTTGGGCCATACTTCTCTGTCTCCTCATTCTGACAGGCTCTTGTGTTTGTTTGCCTCTGCATCCCAGGTAGAGCTGTTGCTCCTGTTATGTTATAAGGAGCAGAGCCTTAGGGATTCAGCAGTACGGGGAGATCTGTTTCACCATGTTGTGGCACTGTATGTGGGGGAGGGGCCTAAGAGGGAACAATGCCACCCGCCCAGCACTTGCTCCTTTTCCAGGCACCTCTCCCACTTCTGCACTGGACTGGTGCCCCTCTACGTGCTGCCCTGGCCATTGTTCCCGGAGTGGGTGGGTCTGCAGACGTTCTAGGACCAGGGGGCCCCTTTAAACAAGTGGACTCTGCTGAGAGACTTGCAATTTCTGCCTTCACCCCAAACCCCACTGGCCTGCATAATCAGAAGCAATGAGGCTTGATTTTCCCCCAGTGCTGGGAATGTGAGCTGCGAGGTCTGGTGAGGAGCTGGGAATGCTCCCTAGGTGTCTCTCCTGACTTTTTAAAACATGTAACTGTGTTTTCTGCCAGCCTGCCACTGCGGTTGCTGCTGCTGCCACCTCACCGCATCCTCTCTGCCCCAGCTTCACCCCTCCTACCTGTCTGGATGAGTATTTATTCTTTATATCTTTGTTTGCTGGACTTCCATGCAGTTTGATTTTCTGGAACTTCTGGTTGTTTCTAATTTTGAGGTAGTTGTAGTCCTTCTTAGCTGTGGAGGGAGACACAGCAAGTCTGTCTATGCCTCCATTTTGGTCGGAACTTTGACTTCTTATTCCAAGTGATAAATAGCCTTTAGGTTCAAGACCTCACTGGACATTCCTATGATAATGAACTAGCATTTGACAGTGAGGCATGCATCAGAGGAACTAACAATCACATGAGAACTGGGACAACTCCTAAGGAAATAAAAGACTGTGGGGAACTGGTGTGTGTGTGTGTGTGTGTGTGTGTATGTGTGTGATGCTCACACAGGGAGAGACTGAAGCTTGGTGTGCGGGTGAGAAGAGAGACTGAGGAATCTATCTGCTCTTGCCTATCTCACATGCTGCCTGAGACAATCATCACCTGTCCCCCTGTAATAAATAAAGAGCCACAGTCTGGGTTTTTTTTCTTAGGGCAGTGTGAAATTAATGGAAATACACATGGGCTGACCAAAGTCTTTAGACCTTCACTTCTCTACAGGTGAAGTGGCAGCAAAGGGCACCTTCAGTGGTTCTGTGTGCTTGGGAATCTTCATTTGTGAGTTCATTTTTTTCTTTTTAAAAATATTCTGAGTGGAACGAAGACAAAAGCTTGACCCATGGCCCTTCACTAGTATCCATTACCAGGCAAAGTAGCTGAAATCCCTAGGAGTAAGAAAATGAGCTTACAGGTTAAAATAATGAAACATTTGAGAGACATAACCAATATAAAAGAAAGAAGCAAATTGAATTATACATACCCACTGAAGTAGAATTACTAGAACAGACTGACAAATATTTAAAACGAGTACACAGCAAGATAAAGAAAAATATTAGCAAAATGAAGCACAAAAAAGAAATTACACAAAAGAACCAAGTGAAAATATTAGGTATGACAAATGTATTATTGAAACAAAGATCATAATATACAGGATAAAATAACAATAATAGCAGTAAAATATAAGATTGAGAAATTCTCTCCCCAAATACTAAGGTATATGGAGAAGAGAATTAGAAATGTCAGTACCTATTTAAAGGCATTCAGAAATAAAGAACTTGATCTGCTCAATAGAAAAGCTGGAAAGGGGGGGTTATAAAACATTATAGGAAGTGAAAAATTAAAATAAGAAAGCAAATCATAATGTAACAATGCTTAAATAAATCTAAATGAGTTAAATTAAAAGGTAAATTCTCTGTCTCCTCACATCTATTAGGATGACTACTAAAATAAAAACAGAAAATGGCAAGTGTTGGCCAGAATGTGGAGAACTTAGAACCCTTGGGCCCTGTTGGTAGAATGTAAAACAGTGCATGCAGCTGCTATGGAAAACAGTATGAGGATTCCCCCCCAAATTAAAAATACAACCACCATATAATTCAGCAGTTCCACTTCTGGACATTTATCAAATAGAATTGAGAGCAGAAACTTGAAGAAATTTGTATGCCCATGTTCATAGCAGCATTATTCACAATAGTCAAAAGGTGTGGAAGCAATCCAGATGAATGGATAAACAAGATGTTCTATACACACATATAATGAACTATTATTCAACCTTAAATAGGAAGGAAATTCTGACATGTGCTACAACATGGATGAACCTTGAAGATATGCTAAGTAAAATACACCAGCTACATACCCACACGTGTACACACACACAAACAAATACTGTATGATTGCATCTATATGAGGTACCTGGAATAGGAAGTTCCTAGAGACAGAAAGTAGAATGGTGGTTATCAGGGGCTGGGTGTGGGAGGAAATGGGGAATTATTGTTTAATGGGTATAGAGCTTCAGTTTTTCAAGATAAAAGAAAGTTCTTGAGATCAATAGTGGCGATAATTACACAACAATGTGAATGTACTTAATGCCACTCAACTGCACACTTAAAAATGGCTAAAATGGCAAAATTTATGTTATGTATATTTTACCATAATTAGAAAAAAACACATTCTTGATTGGGTTCTAAAAGATCAATAATAGGTTGTTTACAAGAGATACATGTAAATGATACACGAGGGATGAAAATAAAAAAATAGATGAAAAACGTTATTCTGGGAAACATAAACAAAAGGAAAACTGGGATAGCAATCTTAATGTCTGACATTCAAGGCAAAAATATCGTGATACACCAAGAGGAACTTTATTAATTGCTAACAGGAAGAATTGAATAGAAGATATAACTCAAGATGAGAGAATTAGACTAAAGAGTTGGTTTCTAATCCTATGAAAAGGCACATGGAAGAAAGTTTCTGGGTCTGAAAACTGGCTGCAACTTGGAGCTTAGGGTGCTCTCTGGCAATGTTAGCCTGATATTAAAGTTTGACCCTAAATATTAAGCCAAAAAAACCTATTTATTTGAGGGCCTGGGGGCTAATTGAGAAGATCTGATTGGCCAAGAGGAGAAAGTGAACTAGAACTGGGCAAGAAGCCATCATGATGGGGTGAACTTGTCACCACTGGCTCCATAAACGTGCCATATGCTGATGATTTGGAAATCTGCAGGACTCTAACTGCTAGAGTCAAACAAACCTGACAATCAGAATTAGATAGATTTCTTGTGGAGGAGGAAAACAAAGTATCGCTTATCAAGCAGCTACTCTCAGGTCATGTGGAGGATGAAGGCTGAGATGACAGACAGGGTAATGGGCCCAGAGATACACATGGAGACCCAGACCCAATGTTCCTGGCTGTTTCATCCCATGACACACTCATTAAGAAAAGACCTCTCAGTAAAGGAGGAAGACGGTTTCACCTGCTGGCCAAGTGGCTGTAGGCATGGAATGAACATCAGTGGACATTCTTCCTTTAGAACAGCGGCCTAGGTATAGCCATGACAATGGATGAAGGAGGCGTCCAAGACCAGAATGGGTTGCGGAAACTCTCTAAATGGGCAGGAAGGGTGTTTCCTCTCCTAGTGACCATTGGAAGTGGGTTCACATCTGCTTATAAAATTAGAATATGGTTAAAAGAGTGAAGGAACAGACATAGTTCAGAAGGAGAGCTCATGTTGATGGTAGATAGTGTGAGACTGTCAGTCTGCCCAGGTTTTCCTAGGTTCTTTTGCAGTGCTCAGTCTGGTGCTGTAAGAAAGTTAATCAGTGGACTCATTAGGGTGGCCTTGTTTCAGAAGCAACATCTATGAGAAGGGGTGCTCCTGGGGCTAATTATACCATCAGATCTAGGATTTGCTTGTATCATTTTCAAGGAGAATGCAAATATAATAAGCTATGGATTTATTTCCCTAAACAAATAAAACAGGACACATAGTTTGATAATTTTGTTTTTCTATTTTAGGCACTTATTTGTATGAAAAAGTTTTGCAGAGAAAAAAAAAAGTCACACCTATGTGTATCTTTAATAAATTAGCCTCCTTTATAAGGTATAACACTGCTTTACATTGGGGCTGTACTGGATAACTGAATGTGTTCACTGCCAGATCTATGAGACAATGATGTCTCAAATGATGCAAAAAGCACCCACACTATAGAAATCCCCTCTCTCTTGCCTTCAGTTATGGCAAATAGGGGCCTTTGATAGGACAGGTGAAATGACTGGCCTGAAGTCACATAGCAGGCCATGGTAGGATATGGATTCAATTTTCCTTCCTCTCTAGGTGCCCTTGAGTTTTAACCGCTGCATTATTTTGTATTTCTCTATTTAAATTATGATCACCACATCATTTAAGACCTCCATTTATATATAATATCTTCATTTATAAAAAATAAACACAAGAAAACTCTTGTTTACACTGAGAAGTGGGTAAACCTACGAGACACATAGAATGTGTCTTGGGTTGGATAATGGGCTGAATAAAGGTAGATTTTGACAGGAAGCAGGCTGGCTTTGAATCACCCTGCTATCAACCCCTTGTGTCTATACCATGGAGCCCCCAGACGCTCTCTCTGACACTTACTAATTAGAGTGATTAATTAATATGTCATTGGCCTCTTATCATGAACCCAGACAAGATTAGTAATGATGGGACCATGGAAATTAATTTATAACCATGTACATAATTTTCCTTGACCTGGCAGCCTTCACAATTCCCTTTTGAAACTGGGAAACAGGAAGTCTGCAAGCAGGGCAACAAAGGACTTCAGGAAAAGGCCAAAGTTGAACTGGGAAGAATCCCCTGGATCAAACAATGGTCCCATAGATAGGGGGACTTGAAGGAGTTAGAAACTCAAAAATAAAGTCAGTCAAAAAACTAAAGGATTGCCCCACCTCAAACTGAGCAAACTGTATTCAGGGTTTTAAAACCAAATTAAAACCTAAATTATGTCACTCAAGGGTGCTGTGTATGAGTTAAAGGGACTGGGAGTCAGGAAACCCTGCCTCTAACTAGCTGTTTACTGTTGTTCTCTCCAAGCCTCAGGTCTATTCAAGAAGGGAAAAGGCAGTGGAGGGCATTCTTGAGAGTTATCCTCAATTCCTTGCTCTTCCTGACTCTCCTCTTCTATTCTCTAAATCACACAGATTCACTTTTGGCCACTTTTTTTCCAGTTCCCCACTCCCACTGTCCCACTGTCCCACTGTCACTGCCACTGCCCTACATCAGGCCCTTGTGGTTTTCTATTTGTACTCTTGTAACAGCTGCCCAATGAACTTTAAGCTTGTAGTTTTTCTCCAAGTCAGTCCATTCTCTACACTAAAATAAAAACAGAAACAATAATACTGATAATGATAATAAAATATGTTGCACTCTTTAGCAATCCAAGATCTCTTGGTTCTTAAGCTCCTACATATATCATTTTAGCAAGACTTGGCCATATATTTCCTTCCATATCACCACTGCCTTGAAGCATCTTAGGCTTTTTCAGGAGACAGGCTTCCCTGGATTCTGCTCCCAAACCAAATGTACTTTCCTTATTAATTTTTTAAAATTGGGTATATATAAAATAAAACATCCCCAAAACTTGCCATTTTAACCATTTTTAAAATTCAATTACATTTGTGCTGTTGTAAAATCATTACTATTATTTGTTTCCAAAATGTTTTCATTACTCCAAACAGAAACTCTATCCATGAAGCAATAACTCCCTATCCCGCCCCCCCCCTTGTCTATGGTAACCTCTCATCTGCTCTCTGTCTCTATGAATTTTCCTATTCTAGATATTTCATTTAAGTGGAATCATATAATATTTGTTCTTTGGTGTCTGGCTTACTTCAGTTAGCATAATGTTTGCAGAGTTTACCCATGTATTACAATTTCATTCCTTTTAGGGCTGAAAAATACTTCATTTTATGTATAGACCACATTTTGTTTATTCATTTATCTGTTGATGGACAAAAAGACTTTTCACCTTTTAGCTATTGTGAATAATGCTGCAATGAACATTAATATACAAGTATCTGTTTGAGTCCTTGTTTTCAGTTCTTTTGGTTACATCCCTAGGGGTGGAAAATCTGAGTCACATGGTAATTCTTTGTTTAACTTTTTGAGGAAAACCAACCTGTTTTCCACAGCACCTCCATCATTACATTCCCATCAGCAATGTATGGGTGTTCCAGCTTCTTCACATTCTAGTCAACACTTGCTATATTCCATTAAAAAAGATTACAGCTATCTGAGTAGCTGTGAAATGGTATATTGTTGTCCAAGTTTTGGTTTTCATTTCCCTAATGACTAATAATATTAAGCACCCTTTCATATATTTATTGGCCATTTTTATATCTTTTTTGGGAAATGTGTATTCAAGTCCTTTGCCCATTTTCTAATTAGGCTCTCTTTTTGTTGCTGAACTGTAGGAGAATTTTATATATTCTAGATTTTAAACCTTTATTACATATATAATTCATAACTATTTTATCCTGTTATGTAGGTTGTCTTTTCACTTTCTTGGTAGTGTTCTTTGATGCACAAAATTTTTAAGTTTTGAGGAAGTCCAATTTATCTCTGTTTTCTTTTGTTGTTCATGCTTTTGGTGTCATATCTAATCTATTGCCAAAACAAAGGTCCTGAAGATATACCCTTATGTTCTTCTAATAGTTTTATAGTTTTAGCATTTCTATTTAGGTTGTTGATCTATTTTAAGGTAAGTTTGTATATAATGTGAAGTATGATTCAACCTCATTGTCTTGCATGTGGAAATTCAGTTGTCCCAGCACCATTTGTTGAAGAGACTATTATTTCCCCATTATAGGGACTTGGCATCCTTGTCAAAATTCAGTTGGCTATAAATGTATGGGCTTATTTCTGGATTTACAATTCTATTCCATTGGGTTATATGTCTATTTTTATACAGTACCATGTTGTTTAGATTATTATATCTTAGTAGTAAGTTTGGAATTGGGAAGTGTGAGTCTTCTGACTTTGTTCTTCTTCAAGATTTTTTTTTTTTGGAATATTTAGGGACTTTTGCAATTTTATATTAATTTGAGGCGGCTTGTTATTTCTGCAAAAAAGGCTGTTGGAGTTTTGACAAAGATTGTATTAAATCTGTTGATCACTTTGATTAGTATTGACATTTTAACAATATTGTTTTAGAATTTATAAACATGGAATATCTCCCCATTTATTCACATCTTCTTTAATTTCTTTCATAAATTTTTTACAGTTTTTAGTGTAAAAAAATCTTGTGAATCTTTGGTCATATTTTCTTAGGTATTTTATTCTTTTAGATGCTATTGAAATGTAACAGCTTTCTTCATTTCTTTTTATATTGGTCATTGTTGGTATATAGAAAAACAACTTTTTCTTTGTGTTTGTCTTGTAACCTGCAACTTTACTGAATTTATTTATTAGTTCTAGTAGCTCTCTTTTGGACCACTTGGGATTTTCTATATATAGGATTAAGCCATCTTTGAATAGAGATAGTTTTACTTCTTTTTAAATTTTAATTTTTTTTTCTTGTCTAATTGCTCTGGTTAGAACTTCTAGTATTATGTTGAATAGTAGTTGTAAAGCTTGGCATACTTGTCTTGCTCCAAACACAGAGGAAAAAGCTTTCACTTTTTTTACTGTTAAATATGACTTTAGTTATGGGTTTTCAAAAATGCCCTTTATTATATTGAGAAAGTTCCCTTCTATTAGTGGTTTTCTGAGGTCCCTAGTGCAATTTTATGCTAATGATGAACTTACATTTTCCCTTCTGCTTAGAAATTTACCTGCCCTGATCTTCTGGATAAAGAAATCTTTCCTCAGGTCTAATCCAAATGTCACTTCCTCTGAGCCCCCATTAGCTGTCTGTAATTGAAATATTGTCTCATAAACATTTGCTTTTATGACTGTGCTCTCTGGTAACCTGTGATCTCCTTGAGTATGGAGATCACTCATTTTGTTATCCCAAGGATCCAGGACAGTGCTCAGGATATGTTTGCTTGGAGAATGTTGGGTGACTAACATTCTCTGGCTTAACATCTTCTGAGCATTCCTCAAGTCTCTGGCTTAGTTCCCCCCCATTGGCTCCTGCAGGGATAGTCATTCCCTTCCTTTGACATAAGACACTGCTGCAAAGGTTTTCTGAGAGCCAAGGTTAGCAGAGTAGAGATGGCCTTAGATGTTTATGATACATGAACACCACGGCAGAGAATAGCCTCTCATTCTGCTCCACAATTAACACATTAAGCAAGTGGGAGGTAACCACCAGGTGATCTCTCATTCCTCGATTCACTCTAATTCATATCTCCTCAAAAGCTTTGGCTATGCCAGGCCACCAAACCATTTTCCTCCCTCATTGTTGAATCAAATCAAGCCAGTGAGTACTACTAATTGGCAAACACATTTCTAGGAGTTCTGGAGGCACACAAAGAACTTCACTTGACCTTGTACCTTCCTTCCTTCATAGTATTTATAATAGGCCAAGAAAAGAAAGTGTTCAGGCCAGGTTATGTTTCAAGAGGACTATTAGTTTCTTTACTTTATTTATTTTTTAATCCACAGTTGAGGATGTATTTACTGATCTTAGAGAGAGAGAGAGGAGAGGGAGGGAGAGGAGAGAGAGAAACATATATGTGAGAGAGAAACATCGATCAGTTGCCTCTTGTATTGGGGAATGAACCTGCAACCTAGGTATGTGCCTTGACTGGGAATTGAACCTGCAGCCTTTTGGTGTATGGGATGATGCTCAAACCAACTGAGCCACTCTGCCAGTGCTGTATTAGTTTCTTATTGCTCTTATAACAAACATAAACTTAGTGGCTTACAATGATACAAATTTATCATCTTATGATTTTGGAGGTTATAAAGCCACAATACATTTCCCTTGGCTAAAATCATGGTATTCACAGGGCTGTGTTACTTCTGGAAACCCTAGGAGAGTGTTTCTTTGCCTTTCCAGTTTCTAGTGGTTGCCTAAGTTCCTCTACTTGTGCCAGCAATTGCATTATTCCAACCTCTGCTTCTATCATCACACCTTTTCCAACTCTGACCCTCCTTCCTCCTTCCTTACAAAGACACTTTTGATTATATTGTCCCCACCCAGATAACTCAGACTAATCTCCCCATCTCAAATCCTTAAGGTAATCACATCTGCAAAGTCCTTTCTGTTATGTAAGGTAATATATTCACAAGTTCTGGGCATTAGGACATGACACATTTGGAAGGAGGTTATTTACTCTATCACAAGGACAGACTGATCTTTTGACGACCAAAGAAGATGCCTTGCCACAACTCCCATGGTCGAGTTCCTATGGCAAGTCATCCCTTTATCTCAGGACCTCTACTTTTGATAAAGAGGAAACTGAAACCTTGGGAGAGAGAAACTTCCTCAGATCACTTAGCGAGAGGTTGGCAGAGCTCAGCCTAGGATCAGGCTCTCTGATCCAGAATTCAAAGATTTAGTGACTTAGTGATTGAGCAGAGAAAGCAGGACCAGAGAAGGAATGGTGAAAGAGCCATTGCCCACAACCCTCTTTCTCTGGATGCACAAAGCCTCAGCCATTCCCATGCCAATGAGCTTATCTTCAGACTCTGGATAAATTTAGCTCCTTCAATGAGAGGCTAATGCATTTTGTGATTCTGTGTCTTCTTAGTGTCCTTAAAGAATCTTTTATTTGCCCCTTCACCTTTAGTTCTATTTCAGCAGCAGAAAGAACTTCAAATCTATTATTCCATAAATCTTCATGAAGTTCAAACCCATGGGGATTTTCTTTTGGACAACAGAGGACCTTCAGGGATCTTGGAAGGGACCGGCACTCAGGAAACCCCTACTCCCAGCTTGCTGAAGCTGACAGATTGCATTTCCCGTTAGCTCAGCCATTAGCTCCCACCTTCTGTCACTTTGTGCCCACACACGGCCTCCCCACAGACATCCAGAAACCTGCCTCCTGCCCACCCTTGCCACTGCAGAGTTGCTCTCTGCTGGGAGTGACACCCCTCTCTGCTTGCCACGTCCCCCTGTTGTCTCACACTAACTCAGGAACTTGTGTCTGGGGCTGGAATTTTGTCGTTGCTATGGAAGTGGGAACCAGCTCAGCCTTCCAAGCTCACAGAGTGTCCAAAAACACACACGGCATCTCGCGCTGACACACCACTGACAGCCTGTGATGACGGGGATGTACTTTTGAGTGTCATCTTGACAAGGAGCAGGAGCCTCTATCTGCCGGCCCATCCGCCTGGCCATCTGTCTCCCAAGATTGTCTGCACTTGCCTGGCTCAGGTCCTGAGCCTCCCTTGCTGGGGGGTGGGGGGGGCCTTATCCTTTCAAGGCCTGGCTTCTTCCAGGGGGTGAAAAGGAGAGAGCCCCTTGTCAGTGGGCTGTTCTGCTGGGAGGAGGTGGGGAAAGGAGGGCTCTAGGGGAAGCTTAGGGTCACTTCTTGGCTTCAGCAACTCCAAGGCCATGGTAGGGCATTCAGCTGAGTGGCAGAGGGAGGGGAGCCAGATCTCCTGCCTTGTTTGCGGCCTGAAGCCACAGCTTTTGGGATTTCCTCGGCTCTTGGAAAGGCAGCCCTTTGGGGAGGCGCCAGTATTTCCAGGTGGTGCAGGGAGGGCTGCCCAAGACACGTGGATTCCTTTGCTTCCTATCTCCAGTTCTCTCTGTGAGGAAGGGATAGAGGAATTCCTGGCTTTGGTGGACTTCCAATCAGCTAATGTCACCAGCTTATCCACCCATCAAGGTAGGGAAGGGGAGTGGGAGTGTCAGGTGAGAAGAAGGCACGATGGGGAAAGGACAGAGAAGATAAAGATCTCTTAACATTTAGTGTTCATAGACTTACCAGATTCTGCCTTGCACCCTAGCTCTTGTCCCACTCCCCATTAGGACATGGAGCAAGGCTTTCTGTCTCCAATAATGCCTGCCACACCACTTCTGCTGGGAAAGGACAGACGAGCATTGATCACGGGGTCAACCCCCTCCTCAGCCAGGGCTTGCTAGTGCCCAGTTCTACACTCTTTCTCCCCAGTCTACCAAGAACTTTCAAGGCCAGATCCATCTGTGAGTGGCTTTGGGGGACCCTGTAGTCTTCTATATTTAGTCCACTTTGAGATAATTTATCCAGGATAATTTCTTCTCTCATATTCCTTTCTTTGACTCCTCTAACTCATGAATATGGGTACTAGGTTTCAGTTTTGTGCATCTTACTCTTGCACAGGTTGGCCAGTCATGAAACTTCCTTGCTGTGGTTGCGTGGCCCCTGGCTGGGAGGTGCTGGCTTCTGTGTGCCCTGGGGTCAGAGCCTGGAAATGCAGCCGTCAGCACTGCATCTCCAAGATGACAGCTCTCCTTCTGATGTGGGGAGGCTACCGGCTCCAGCAATTATTAGCTGATAAATATTTGGCTTGTGTCTCCTCCTAAAATAATCCTCACACACGATGACGGCTGTCAGCCCTGGCTCTGGGATCTAAATCCAGCCTCCTTGTCTACATCTGGTACCAAGACTCTCACATGATTGGTGGTCTCTCAGGGAGAAAATGAAATGTGTTAATAAGCTGATGGAATTTAAAGACTCGGATGTGGCAAAAGGTAGGAAACAATAATTGAGAGAAGCATTGCTAGGGCCCAAGCTATCACTGTACTGTTCAAGCCTTTGGGGCCATGGCCAGGTCCTCTTGTCATCCAGCTTTTGGACAATGCAGGATCATTCCCTCAACAAGAACAAAGCAAATCATAGCCCTAGCTCAGTGTTTCTTAAAGTCGACCCACAGAGCACTCCAGAAACTGTTCACAGGACCACCAGCCACAGCAAAACAGTGCCTCTAAACACCACATATACTGGGGAATAAAGAGTTAAATAGCAAAACCTCAGTAAGACAGCTAAAGACAGAAAGATAGTTGATTTAAAGAAACAGAAAAGGAAGAGCAGGCAGGAGTTTCTAAGTCTTCAGACATTGTCCACTTAACATTTCTTGTGTCTAAAAATTTTCCATCCTGATTTATTGGAAATTAACATAATATCTTATAATTTAAAGAAAATTTGAATAACCAGTTTTGGGACTTCCAAAACGACTTCAAGGAACTTCTATCCAAACCGTTAGTATTAAAATGACTTGATTCCAACTATTTTCAGTTTTTATATCTCTCTTCCAAATTTCAAAAATTTGGAAGAGAGAATTATGTTGGGCCTGTTTCATTTAATGTCTGCCTCTCACCAGTCAGCAATGGCTCAGGGTATATAATATTTCCCACAGAAGGGAAGGCCTTGTGGGCTGTCGGCTTCTTGAGAGGAAGCTATTAGAGTTAGAGGTCTAAATATCTCCCCCATGTGAGACAATAAGGCATTTCTACGAGGCAGCTGAGGTGTCCACAAGCATGCTGAGACAAGCACTTTTGCAGAAAGTGCTTTCAGATTATAGATACATGGGAGGAATTTCCTTTGACTGCAGAGATCTGTGTGCAACGGGGAGGAATAGAAAGAGCTGAGATTCTGCAAATATTTATTGAGCACCTACTATGACCCAGATGCTCTGTTGCAATGTATTAATGAAAAAAAAAGGGATTCCTGTCCTGTGGGGCTTGTATTCAGTACAGTGGAATTACATTGTTTGATGACTTACTAAAGGTCTTGAGAGCTTCCTAGTGCCTGTGTGAGGAAGAACTGCACTGAGTAACAAAAGAGAAACCTCTTTACCTCACCCCGCATACCCAACCCACCACCAAGTCTTATCAAGTCTAACAAGCCCTTGAATCCATGTCCACCACCACTAACTGAATCAAAGCTGCCATCATTCTCAACTCAGCTGTTTCACAATCCTTCTACCTGGTCTTTGAAAATCCTCTGTCTTCCCTTTGTTCATTGTTTACACTGTAGCCCAAGTGATTTTCTTTTATTCAAAATGAAAACCAGATTATTTTTACAACGTACCCTTGGTTTAAGCTCTCCAGTGATTCCCCGTTGGTCTTAGGATGAAGGCCAAATCATAGCTTGGAAGGCCCTTTGTAGTCCAGCCCCTGCTTAGCTTGCTAATCTCATCTTATACCACTGTCTCCACTTCTCTGGGCTGTGTTTGTGTGACCTCAGGACCCTTGCACAAACCCTTTCTCCTATCTTGGATCCTTCTCCCTCTCTACATTTATTAAACACTACTCAGTTCTTCATATAGTTAATTGCTTCTCAGCCAAAGGAAGAAATAAACCCCGATATAGTCCTCCTCCACATACCCCGCTTAGTCACATGCTTCCACAGAGTAGGAGAGGTTTGTAATTATCCATTTATTAGTGTGGTCATTGGGTTCACGTCAGATGTCAGTATCTCTTATCAGGTTGTGAGCTCCCTAAATGTGAGGACCTTGGCTATTTTCCTCACCATTGAATTTCCAATGCCTAACAAAGGAAAGAATGGCTGAATGAATTAATTTAAAATAATTTGTCCCCTATGAGAGATTCTGTCATCATCCTTCCCCCAAATTGCCACTTTTCCTTTCTAAAAAGAACTTTAGAGAAACCTAGAGGCCCACATTATTGGCATACTCCCCAATATAGCCATGTACTTTCTAACAACCAGGAGGAAATGGGGCAGTTTAGAAGACATAATTATAGACACCTAGTGGGTAACCAACAAACACTTGTTAAAGGAATTTTGTACTGAATTGCATTCTATCATCCCAAATAGGTGTTTGCTGAGGCCAAGAGTCCACTGAGGGATAAAACTGTCTTAAGTGTTGGGGCCTTCAAAGGACAGGGAATCTGTAATGCAAAATAGGGGGAAGATGATGAATGAAAGAGGCCTAACCATAAGCAAACATCTAGCAACTTTCAAATTAAAAGACCTCTGACCTCTTTGTGAATTCACCAAATTACCTTGTTGATGCATCTGTGCAGGGGAGAAATTCCAATGAGAAGAAATGCGCCACCCTGTATTTGGAGCTTCACTCACAGAACTGCCTGCAGAGGGGCTTGCTTCCCAGGTGGATGATGGGAGAAAGGGGGTTGAGGGAGTGGAGTCGGGGGATAGCAAGGTCCAGCACTCTATGGCCTCAGGCAAGTCATAGCACCTTTGAGCCCTGGGCTGTCTCCTCACGTCCATTTAGCATTTTGATTTAGCATTGTGCAGCTTTGCTGGGAATCTCTATTGCAGCATGTTGACTTATCGCTCATCCCAATAAGTTCCCATTCTCTCTCCTCCTGACAGCCTTGCCTAATGTACTTATTCATTCAATTTAAATAAATCGAACATGGGCCTATGACAGCCGATAAGTGAGTCACACAAGAACAAACAGAAGAGAAAGCTCTGCAAATAGTCAAATGTCAAGTAAGAATGGAAAACTGTCCCCACAGCTTCAACGAACCTTGGATGTCTAATATTTATGGCCAATTGATGTCATTAGAAAGTAAATAAGCCCTCTTATGCTGCATTACATAAGATTAACTGCAAGCAATGGAGTTTAAATAGCAGAGATAAGTGCAGATGGAAATAAACCTGTTTAAAGCTAGAAATATTTGATGGGCCTCCTTGCTGCTTTTAGGATAATTGATCTGTATATCTGTATTGAATCTCACCATAAAAGCTTTGAAAATACTTGTGGCAAAGCCTGTTCAGACCCAAAGCACATTTCTTTCTCTGGGGCCACCCAGCCACAGTTAGAACCTCTTCAAGAGCAACTCCAGGCCTGGGAAATTGCAAAAAGCTGGGGAGAAACAGGAGTCCTCTGGCTGCAACCCCCATCCAAATTTCCGGCATAGCAGCTAAAATTAAGTGGCCAGGGTGGTAGGGGTTTGAGCCTGTCATGGGCGAGATAACTGAAGGAACTATGAAGGTTTCTTTTGGAGAATAAAAGGGTGGAGTGGGGCAGGTGAGGTGGGAGGAGGCTAAGTTACTCCAAGTGCTACCTCAATGCTCAAATTATTCCTGGGAAAGGACCAAGTTTCACTTTTTTCCTCCTAAACTTCTAATCCTTAGATACATCGTCCTAGTGTTTATGACTAGCATGAAGCTCTCATCACAATTAACTTATTGCACAAGTTTAAAAACATCTGACTGGTCTATGTTGTGTGCAAGAAGACAAGCCTGCTGCTCATGAGCCTCATGTTGTGTCAGTGACCAATTGCTCTAACACTTTGTAAACTCTTACTTTCAATTTTGTTCTTGTTGAGGCCAGATAACAAAGGGTTTGTGGACCATCGCCAGTTTGCACATCACCCAGTGAGCTGCACTGCTGTGGAAGTCTTGTGCTATCTGTCCCCCAAGGATGGAGAATTAAGAGCAATACACAGAAGAAAAGAAGACCAATTTTATCCCAATAGGACAAAGGATTTCCCAACAGTTGTGACAGATACAAATCTCAACCCAGACATTCAAAGGTGCAAGAAATTTAAATTTTAAAACTTTGCTATAACAAAACAATGCTATCATATTATAATACCACATTGCTTGGGCTGAAGAAACTTAAGCATGGTCCATTGGAAGCTTTGCGTACCCACCTTGCCCCGGGCAGGTAGAAATTGTGGATAGTTTACAAAACAACAGAGGCTAGAGTGGGGCTGGAGGAGCTTTTGCCTGGATGACCATCATCTGTCCGCATTGGCATCTGTTGAGATGTCTTCATCCCCAACTGACTTTCGGTCTTTGGTCCAGGCAGCTTTCTGCAGTGTCTTCCTTGTCTCCACCACCATGTCTTGTCACATTTCCTGACTCCCTGTGTCATATTCCCATCACTGTGACTTGATGGAGAACTCTCTAATCTCTGGACTGGAAAATTTTATGAGGTCATCTGAGGCCTGTCTGCCTGCTCCCACCACCCCCACATTTCCCCCTGCATTGCCAGGAGTTAGAGAGATCTTGGGATCTTGCTGGGATTTTTGGTTCTATCATAAGGGTGGAGGGAGTTGGGATAGGGGCTGGGACACATGACTTTCTGCCCTCACTCTATTCTGATAGGCCTATCATCATTCCCAGAATTGGCCCCAGTGGGAGTCCCTTCTCAGTGACTCTCCAGCATCTACATGTTCTTTTTTTTCTTTTGGACTCATGGCTTCCTTCCTCTCAGTTTAAGAAAATGTATGTATGCATTTATTTTTTGGTGAGCATAACCTGGTTTGGACTTATATTCTTTTAAATCTTTGTCACATGACCTAGACATTGCCTTTGAAACTTTAAAGTCATAATTTGACTCTTTTATTTTGTCTTTTGTCTAGTCCCAGGAATTCTTGTCACCTTGAGGCAAAGGGTATACAATAGCCTTGGCTGCTATCTACTCGGGGGAAGAATCCCAAGGTGACAGGAACTCTTGGGACTAAACCACATTAGATAATATATCAAAAAATCTTCACACACCACAGTCAAAAGTTAAGAGTGGATAGACTGGGCTGCCTTGCTGAGAAAACACACTCACCATCTTTGAGACTTCTGCGCAGTAGCTGGGCCGTTAGTTTTTTGAGTCGATTCAGGCACTGGGTGGCTCTATAACTTCATGCCTTTGAGGTGGGTAAAACAGAGACTATGGGGGGAACCTAAGGCAAGAAACCACAAGAGGGTCCTTCTGACCAGACTGGGGCTTGTGAGCAACCAGTGCTGGTCAAACCACGGCTGAGGACTAGGGCTGGGGTCTGACCTCCTTCTCCAGGGGGACCATTTCTCCTCTGCATCCAATGTACCTATGTTTGGTTCCCCTTCAAATTACAGATTCCTAGTGTGGGTAGATTTAAGTGTATCTGTTTATTGTCCTGTGGTACCAGGCCTGCAATTGGCACTCAGTCAGTGTTAATTAGGGATGGAGATGGCACCCGATTTCCTTTTGTAGGGATGACAGTGATAGACACTCATCCTGATGGTATCATCTATATGACTCAGGTATCACTTAGAAAGATCGATAGCAGAACTGAGCCGCACCTGCTTTGAATGTGTTCTGTAGACAGAAGATTCTATTCCTCCTCTACCACCAGCATGTGGCACTGTGCCCTGCTCAGAGCAACTGTACAGGATGCAGCCACACATGTGAGACAAGATTTGAAGTAATGAAAATAGTTTCTTTCGTTGACTTGTAGGAAGTTCACTGGCTTGGACTGGTACCATGTCTGCAGACTGACACTGTCCTCTCTATTGGTTACAAACCTACTTCCCTGTTTCAGTTTAGTTATTGGCTGGTTATATTTGAAGATTAAATCAGTAGATTATCTTCTTTCTTTGTCATCTCTTCTCTGCCCTGATGGAAAAAGGAGGGGTAACTATGTTCCTTGCATATTATATCTGCAGAACACACTAGGGAGCAGGTATGTCCTTCCACAGAGGATCAACAAGGAAGCTTACTAACAACACAGGTTTCCAGATCCTATACCTGGAAATTCTGATTCACTCACCCTCGCTGTGTGCCCTAGAGTGTATATTTTTCAAACATCCCCCAGATGATTATGTTATGAAGTGAAATTTGGAGACAACTATTCTATGGGACTCAGAGGATTCTTGTTGAAACCTTTATTCAGGGGTTGTTTTCTTAGAAGCCCTATTTTCAGGATGAGAAATTCTGGGATATTTAGAGAATTTGAAATTTGTAAATAATAATACCCTAGATTAGGTGCCCTGACCAGAGGCAGGTAAGGATGTCTACCTGACCAGTGAGCTGTTGGTGCTCACTGCTGACCTGAGGGGAAGGGAAGCCTGTTACCTGGGGGGAAGCTGTGTACCCACACTGGGAATCCTTGTGCAGGTTTTGAAGGAGACAGGAAGAGGCAAAATGCAACCAGGCTCTGGGGACCATAGGGGATCTGGTTTAGTGTTTTAAATCCAGAGATAACCAGCCTACCTCTGACGAATTATTCCTGGGAATCTTATATCCTGACTACTCTATCTAGTGACAATTTCAGGGTACTTAGATTTTAAATATGTAAGAAATAGGTTGGGGTGTTTCTCTTTGGAAGCTTCCTCCCAAACAATTCAAATGCTCTGAAAAGCTCTGCAAGGCCCATTCCTCTTCCGATGTTCTAGTGCTCCAGAGGTTTTCTGGTGGCAGAGCAGTTGCGCCCGGGTTTCTGGAGTCTCTCCTGCATTTGACATGTGTAAGGTTTTAGTCTTTTGATGTGTTGGGGTACCCATCCCATCAAAGTAAGTTTTTCATAATTTTACGAACATGTTAGCATAATCGTGGCCCAGTTGTGTGTGTGCTACTGGCCCAGGGAGGCGTAGCCCTCTGCAGAGAAATGGGGTCCTAGGCAAGTTGTGGGGTGTGTCTGCAAATGACCAGAACTGTGTGTAAGCGCACATCGGAGGGACTCAGACAACTCTCAGAGCTCCACCTTGCCCCTGGTACCGTTTTGGCATGTCTACTGGGTAGCATCTGCAGACCAAGAACATGCCACGGCATCGTTTCTACCATGATTTCCATCATGAAAACATTTCTTTGATCTTCCACTGTTGCTTTTGAGATGATTAATCTCAGCGTGGCTGTGTGCTTAGGCTCTCGATAAAGGCAGGTGCACGTGTCCGTGCGTGGCTCTCTCAGGACTGCTAATGTAAGCGTCTGTTTTACAGCCCCAGTGACAGCTGTATTGTTCTGGCAGGGTTACAGCTCTGACATGTGGAATCAATCTTTTTAACCTGTCAATTAATCAGCGGGCAGCTGTCAGCCCAGCTGAAAGGCCTGAAGGACAGTGCCCTTTCAATGGATTATACTGGGGGCATGGCGAAGTAAAATTGAACACTTCAAGCTTCAAGGAACTCTTGCTGCATTCAAAGCCAGGCTTCACTCTCACTTAACGGAAACAGGCGATGCCTCCAGCGTGCGCCCCCTCCCAAGGAGGCTCTGTTGAGGAGATGGGTAAAGAGTGGGGAGCGTGTTCCGGTAGTTACCTTAGCAGGTTCAAGAGATGCTTAAAGGAGAGCCTCCAGGGTCCACCCGGTGACCCTCACTTATGCCTTGCTAGGTAGAGCTGATTTGTTTCTGGTGTCCCAAGCAAGCAGTGGATAATGGGGTACTTGGTCTGTAGGAGGATTTACAGAGTACCCTTTAGAAGGAACCTTGTTTGTCAAGCCAATGTTGATTAAGCCCTTCTTATAGTTGGCGTATTACCCTGAGTGCTCAGAGGGAAGACAGAGCAGAATAAAACAAGGTTTCCTTCCTCCATCATCTTATATATGATTGGAGAGACACCAGCAGAGAGCTGCATAAAAGGATAACTAGTAATTGCGTCCTCCATTGACAATAATTATTATTTGTCAAATACTTGAATAAACAGATGAGCATATGCTAATGAAACGAGGTGTCACTGAAATAAAGTTCTAAGCCATTTAGAAGAGGAAAAGGTGCTGAGAACTTGAGCTGCTGATGAAGATTTCTCCAAGAAAGGGAGATGAACCATTCTTTGAGCCTACCCTTTTTTTCCCTGCTGTTCTTGCTTGTCATTTCATAAATTACTATTTTTTTCTATTCTTCCATTTCTTTATATCTTCTACAGATATTTATTTAGCACCTAATTTTGGCAACACCCGGTGTTAAGGTGCTGTGGGGAATATAAAGATGATTCAGATAAAGTTTCCTTTAACAGGAAAACATCAAAACTGCCATCACTCTCAGTCCTGCAGAGAGGAAGACCTCTCCTCTTGCTCACCCAGTGAGTGAGTTTAGGAAGCAGCAAGGCTGTGAATTATTCAATTTCTTCTAGACCCAGGACCATTTATCTGGCCATTAGTATTTTGTTCTTCATAGATCCTGAAGTGAGAACTGGACTCCTTTTGCCCATGTGACAGGAGAGGGCTTGGTATTATAGGTCCATCAACTGTCTCCCATTATCACAACCTTCATCAGATAGTGAATATGATTTCTGTCTAACCCAGTATGCTTTTGAGCCAGACAGGTCTGGGTTGAACCCTAACTGTACTTGCTAATTGTGTTAACTTGGGCAAAACTCATTTTCTGTCTGAACCTTACATTTTTCATTTCTAAAATGTGGATAAATGATGTTCAGCTTTAAAGTGGTATTGGGAGAACTGACTAAGATGATGAATGCAAAAGACCTAGCAGACTGTTGACATAGTAGACACTGAGTGAATGATGGGTTCTTTCTATTTTTATATGTATTCTTTGAAGGGAAAAAAAATGGCCGATTTCATCAGTATCTCCTCTACTGCCTCTTTTGGTGATTGCTTCATAGTACATGCTCAGAAATGTTTCAAATTTGTATAATAGAGTGGTTTGCAACTCTAAAATCTCTGTGTGGTTGCAATCTCTCTAGGATTCAAAGAATGGGCCCCAATTGCAGGACATGCTCTAGCTCTAAGTCACGCTGTTGTTGATTGACTTAAATCTTCAACCAAGGTGTTGGCTAGAAGCCACACATTACCTTAGCTGTAGATAAGAGCAAAGTGGTCACAAGAGCACCCAGGCCCATTGTGGAGCATTTGAGAAAGGAGTTTAGATCCCACTAACCACCATGATAGGAACATGATCAGCCCGCACAGTGCTCAGCATCTGCTCCAAGGCAACACACCCCCGCCCGTGGAGACTGGCATCTGAAAGCTGTATTTCTGGTAGGATGTGTGTCTGCACAGTCCAGTGAAAAAGGAGCTGGACAAACCTTATACCTACCAGGGAAGCTTATATGCCATCCTGACTTGCAAAAATGAAGGTTCCTTTCAGAGGAGCACATCGCTAAATGATTTTGTCAAAATGATTACTTAAAAGCACAATGGAGTTTCTCGCCTGAAGGACAAGCAATCCATGGTGCTTCTGTTTTCTCCTCTTGCAGAGTAGGGTTGATGAGGGAACTCCCTCCCCTTCAGAATGTTTGATGATGTAACTGGATGTGTTGCTGGATCCAACCACTATAGGCCAGGTTTTTACACTTCTCAATTATACCATACATAGAATTTATGTAGTATACATAGAAGTATATTATAACTCTACAGTAATATTTTCATGAAGATTCACTTGTTGTGCCTAGGTAGATGTACTCACATGAATGAATGATGGCTGTTAACAGAAGCATAGTTATTAGATATAATATAGTATGTTATCAAAAGACTTGGGTTTAAGTCCAGAGTCTGCCATTTATTAGCTCCATGGTCTTGAGCAGTCATTAAGGCTTTCTGAGTCTCAATTTATTAATTTGTAAACTTGGAATTATTGTACAGAGTTAATATGAGGGTAAAATGAGATAATACATAAAAGTACATTGCAAATCTTAAACTGCTAAAATAATTAGAACAACTAATACCATTTTATTGTGCCATCTAGCTCTGTTGCCCTGAAATTGGATACAGTCAAGAAAGCATTCTGAAATGAGGCAAATTTCATATTTGGACTGAAGTGTAAAGCCATTTGCTGAGAAACAAGGGATTTAATGAGAGTAAAATTCTCAGCAATATCAAGATTTTCTCTCAAAAAAGTTGGAAAATTAAAAATAAATAAGGAAGAATTGAAGAAGTGTTGAAGGTAAATAGGGGAAGAGAGATGAGACTGGAGAGTAAGGGAAGAGAAAGATCGGCTGAGTTTTTACTGAGGCAGCTTGCAGAATTTTTCTCTGTGTGGGAGTGTGGTATCTGTTTTCATAATCTTAGTACAATGTACCTTCATACTATTTAAACCTCTAGCCTAAACTCCATTCTTAAAATTTGTATCAGAGCACATGAATGAGTTGTTACCTCCACAACAAAACATGAAGATGTTTTAAACATGCATGAGTACTCATGAAATGGTAGATATTGTGTTAGGTGCTAGATTTTGCAACAGCGAATATAACAGAGTCACATCCTCAGAAACCTCCTAGTGCAGTGGGTGAGACAGCCATACACACCCATTAATTCCATGTAGTATTATGTGTGTGCAATGACAGATGTATGCAGAAAATGTAGTGCAGGACAGCAATGCGTGTGACCTGGGATGGAGAGGAGTGGATGGCTAGGAAGGGTTTTGAAGAAGAGACAGGAAATTAACCAGGTGAGCAATGACTTTCCAGGAAAATGGTTGGAAATATCTGAAGGAAACATAATTTGATCAGTTTGGACCCTTTAAAGACCTTTGTATAAAAAAGAAACAACAAGAATTATGATCCACTTTAGGTGTACTGCAGGCCATTGTCATGGCTTCCAAATCTTGAGTTTCCATCCTTGTGTGTGAGACTTTCAGGGGAAGGGTGGGGCTTGGTTCCTCATACTGGTGACCATGGGAACAGTCTGAAAAGGTTGGCCAGTGAATGAAAATAGATCGTGAGTTTAAAATGAAAGGATTAAAAGATGATTGAGACTAAGATAGCTCACTCCTAATAGACCATGCTCAAAACAACCTTCTCAAAATTCAGCCCCAGTCTGGCTAGGGCACATTTTGATTTCAATTCAGTCTAACAGGTCAAAAGAAATAAAGGAAAAATCACGATCAAAAAACTAACACTCAAACAAAGTGTATTTTCTGGGAACCAATGTCTGTTTAGCCTGGGCCAGTTCAAGCCATACCAACCGAGATCCTGTGAAGATGTTGCAAATGAGATCCTTTTTCCTACTCCCCACTAAGAAAGGGATCTGCAGCTGGTGGTGAAAAAATGATACGCCTGTACCCAGTAATGAGTCAATGAGGCCCATGTTGCTGTACCAATTACAGAAAAACTCAGCAGTACTCCCTACCCAATCTTTCCTCATCCCCTGCTTACAAAATAACACTGGGCCAATAGGTTCTCCAGACAAAATAGGTGTGGGAAGTCAAATGTATGGAGGTCTTTTCCTTCCTTCCTCCCCTCCCTCCCTCCCTCTCTCCCTTCCTTCCTACCTTTCTTCCTTCTCCCCTCCCTTCCCCACTCCCCCTTCCTTCCTTCTTTCCTTTTCTCTTTTTTAAAACCACTCATACAATAATGATCATGTTCCTTCTTGCATTGTGAAACCCAACTCTTTAATGAAAGGGATTAATGATGGAGGGCCCCATGCTTAAAAAGCTTTCACTTCTATAAATATTGTTTTATACCTCAATCACCTTGGTGCTCTGTCTTTGAACTGCTGATTAGACATGTAGAGTCCAAATAGGCTCCCCTTTCTTTCTTTCTTTTTTTGGTTTTTATTCTTTCCCCTCAGAGTGTCCTTCATTTTTATTTTATTTGGTTTTCTTGTTCTTTTAATAATCTCAGGTACATAGAGCTGAATTAATTCTGCTTCTCATTGTGCTACTCAATACTGATTTTTGTTCTGTAAATTTTTTGAAATATAATGCACATACAGAAAATTGCACAACTTATAAGGGTACAGCTTAATGAATTTTCACAAAGTTAACAAAGTTAGCCAGTACCGGATAAAGAAACAGAACCTGATCTGAATCTGGGAAGACTCCCCTCCCATTCCTTGCAGTCACAGTCCTTCTCCTGCCAGAGAAACCATTGTTCCGCCTTTCAACACCCAATATTAATTTTGTATGCCTTTGAATTGTGCATATACTGAATTTTACATTGTTATCTTTTTCTGTTTGCCTTCTTTCCCTGAACATTATATTTGTGAGATTAATCCATGTTGTTCATTTTTTCTCATTGCAGTGTAGTATTCAATTGAAGGAATATAACAAAATGTATTTATTTATTCTACTCTTGATAGGTTTGGGGATGTTTCTAGGTTAGGGCTATTATAAGTAGTGCTATTATGAACATTCTTGTAAATCCTTATGATGAACAAATAATATGCATATCTAAGAGAGGAATTGTTGGGTCTTAGGGTATACATATGTTTAGTTTTTGTAAATACAGCCCAAGTGTTTCAAAAGGGTTGTATCACCAGCAATGTAGGAGACTTTAGGTTCTTTGCCAGCACTCAGTGCTGTCTTTGTCATTTTAGCTTACAGAGTTGTTCTGTGTGGGTGTGTTCTCTGCCCCTTGCTACTGTGCTCCATCCACCCAGAAGTAGAATTCAACACTTAAAAGAAGTCTATCTATATTAATGTATGTACATATAGTTAATTTCTTCTAACTGATGCATAGTGTTCCATAATATATATGCATTCACCATATTAGTCCATTTCCCTAGTGGTACTCTGGAAGCTGTCTCCAATTCCTTGCTACTTTAGTGAATTATGATTAAAATGCTTGAAAATTGCTAGATTTTCGAACATACATATTCTTACTTTTACTAAGTACTGTCATATTGTTTTTCAAAGCAGAAACATTACTGTACATGCCCACCAAAAATGCATGAGGGTTTCTGTTTCCCCACATCTTTCCAAATTTATTATCTGATTTTTAAGTTTTGAACATTTGGATGGCCAAGAAGTAATATCCTTCTGATACTTAAATTTACAGTTATTTAATTGCTAATAAAGTGGAATATCTCTTTATGTATGTTAACCATTTTGATTTTCCCTTTTGTGATTTGTCTGCCTACTTAAATACCTTTTCCATTGTTATATTGGGTTCCCATTTTACTGTGTTTGCTTGTGAAAATTGCTTATATATTCTAGACAATAATGCATTGTTAGTTTTAAGCATTGAAAACAACTTTATCTTATCTCCCTCCATTTGTCACTTTGTCTATAATGTTCATGGAATAAAAATACTGCATTTTAATTTGCAAAATATTTTTATATTATGATTTGTGTGTTTGAGGTCTTATTTAAAAAGTTCTTCTGCACCCCGTATCACAAAATCATTATTTTACATTTTAAAGTCATATTAGTAGTTCATCTTTCATATTTCAGAATTTAATACATCCAGAGATTTCATTGTACATAATCTAGATCAGATATTTAACAGGTTTGCCCTTCCTCTCCACATAGTCATGCAATTTCCAAAGAACATCTATTCTGTTTAAAACCCTACTGTTTTCCCACTGGGTTGTGGTAATATTCTACCATATGTCATGTCTCCATATGCACATAAACATATTTTTGAACTCCTTATTGTTTTCCAGAGTTCTGTTTGTCTGTTTCTTCTACTGTACCACCTATTGCAATTGCTCTTTTTGTTATCCACATTGACTTAGCTACTTATGAACCCTATTTTTTTATAGAGTGTTAAATAGTTACTAGTCTGTCAATTATTTTTTTGGAAGAAAATCACTTTATTTTAATTAATTCACAAACATTAACATCACAAAAGCTGGTTTAAGGAAGCCACAAAGCCATTTGCCCAGCCCCAAACTCAATACAACCTCAATGAACTTCTATGTAGTAAGTACACTCTCTTCCACTGCAATTCTGAGGCAAGAAAGCTATTAATAACAGGAGAGGTTTAACTGGTAGTTTTATACTTTCACCATCAATTATATCTTTATACTAAATTAACTTGGTCATGAGAGATGATTCTCCATTTCTTCATTATGAACTTCTTGATTAGGCTAATCCATCTGCAAGCTTGCACTGTTTCAGCACCTCGCTGAAACCCTCGCAAAGCTTAAGGTCACTCTGGTTCTGTGCACACTCCAAAAACTGTTTCGTCTCATAGTGGCACGGGCCAAACCACTGCTGCCGGTGTGGAGGCTGATTCCCTGAGGCTCCTGGTAAGTGATGTCGGGCCTTGAGGTCTCGGTATTACTCCCTCCGCTGAAGCCCCCAGTGATGGCATGACCTGTTGTGTGGCCGACAGCAGAGCCCACAGCCGCACCAGCTGCAGTGGTTGCCATCTGGGCCATGAGACCAGGCTGCCGGGGGGCAGCAGCAGGTGAGCCAACTGCAGATGGTGGAGCTGGTGCTGGCGGCCGAGCTGCTGTGCTGGCCTGGGCACGGCTCTCATCTGAGGTTCCCGGCTGGCCGGAGGGGCGTTGCGGGAGGTGCGGCTTCGGCTTCAACGCGGCATCGCAACTGCTCTATAGCTCTGCGTCTGCAAGTGCGAAACTCCGAGATGACCCCGGCGGCTTCTGGACTGGGAGAGCGGAAAACAGCAGGCGGGCTGTCCGCGCGCGACCAGTCAGCAAACAGGCGGAGATCTTCTAGTCTGTCAATTTTAAATTCTTCTGAAATATTATTTGAAAGTGCTTTGAATTTTACACTAATTTGCTTAAAATTTGCATCTTTATTATAATGAATACTTTGCCTGTGAAAAAGAGGTACACCTCTCCCTTATTCTTATTTTTCACTAATTCTTTATTTTTAAAAATAGTTCTAAGTTTTTTTTCTATAAGCTCTTGTGTGGTCTTTGCTAGTGTAAAACTGAGATATTTTGTTATTTCCATTGCTGTCATAGTTTTCTTTCTGTCTGAAATTTAATAATGCTGTGGCCAGTCTAAGCAAATAAGAGAGAATTATACAGAATCGAAAGGCAAAGAACTAGTTTTTTCTTTGGAGAATATATCTTGTTCATTGCTAAACAAAGATCGAATCAGGTATGATGGAATTTCCAGAGCAAGGAGAAGTGTGGGCTTCCTCCTACCCTGTAACTTTGAATTAGTCTGGAAAGCAACATTAATTTAAATTCAAGATTTCAGAGTCCTTTAACTGTTCAATAACAAATATTCAGAGAATAAAATGAAATTCATATTCTCCTGATAACAAGATATATTGTTCTCATTTTTTTTAGCTTTTCTCAACATACAAATGATTTGAGAAGATGTTACAACTTGTCAAGAGTTAGTATGACTCTTGGATGATTTTTCTTTTGTTACCATCTATTCTTGGTCTACAGTGAGAACTACTACAATACTGTTTTTCTCCACCCTCTTGTACTTTTCCAGGTTTTGAAAACTAACTTAGCCCACCATCCCCACCCCTCCATTTATTCATCCCTTGGGCTTCTCTCCCTCTATGTATATATGTCTTTCCCAGGACACCCCGCCCCCTCGGTACTGAGAGTCTTGGTTACCCAGCGCCCCATTGTTGTACTGTTCACAACAGTCTCTCACCTGTTTTCCTAATGGTCAGCTTGGGTCACTCTGTGATACTCAGCCTCTCCCTTTTAGGGTCCATTTCACAGGGCACATTGCACTTACTGTGCACCCGGTGAACTCAGGTCCTCCCTCACCTTTACTTACTGGATTCAGGAGAGAAGGGAAATTTCAGTGAGCTACTAGGTAACAAGCTGTTCACCCTTCCAGTCAATGTATGCTGAGTCTGACTACATTCTGGGTTTGTTGGTTATTATTCTAGCAGGGATAGTGGTGTGGGTGGCACGTCTGTATGGTGGGCATGAAGTGCTGAGGGGAAGGAACGCAAACATCACAGAACTATGACTTGAGTTCTTTGCTTAGATTTTACCTAGTGCTGAAGTACAGGAGTTAGAGTGTGGCCACTGATCTGACTTTGCTGCCTTTTAGTTCAGACATGGGATTCTGTCCTTTCATGCCCTTTCCTCCCCTTTGAGGGCTGTTTACAAACCTTTGTGGAGAGTCAGCAAGTTCTTTGAATGTGTTTGCACCCTCTTTGCTACATGTAGTTGCTATTCACCCCAGGAAGAGGGTGAAGGTCAGGCAGGGAGAGAGTGCCTTAAATCATTTTAGTCATCGGCGACTCAGCACACTTGCAGTTCTGAGATAGTTTAAATAGTCTTTCTTGGACATGAACTTAGGCTGGCAAACCTACTTCAACTGTGTTCTGTGGGCTGTGGGCTTGGGAACTGCTGAAGCTGTAGTTGGGCTATGAGAGAAAATGAGAGAGAGGGGGTGGGGGGTGGAATTGGGCAGAAATGATCTGTGTATAACATAGTTAGGGTGCCAAGTGTGCCCATTTGACCTGTGGCTCAGAGCCCTGTGAACAGCAGAGGCTTCTCTGGAATGTACTCCAACACTTCACATGGCTTGAGTAACTACCGACCAAGAGAACAAGTGTAAGGTTTCAGTTCAGATCAAGTTGGTCTTACTTGATGAGAGAAGTAGTGGGTAGCACTTATTACTCATGACTCTGATAATTACAACATAAAAGCAAGCTTGTGTGTTCTTGGACAAGTTACTTAACCTCTCCATATTTCAGTGTTCTTATCTGTAGGTTGGAAAGAACAATATTTGCCCTACATGGTTATTCTGAGGGTAAAATAATTCAATTACAACAGTAACTATTAAATGCTTATGGAAGTGCCTATCATTTGTCAGTTATGTAAAATACATGATCTGACTTATCAAGTTAATCACTTTGTAACTTATATAAATGTCTAATCAGTATGTTGTACACCTGAAACTAATATAATATTTAAATATAGTTTAAAAATAAAAAAATGAAATAAATGACATGATCTGAATTCCACAATGTCTTTGTGAAGTATCTTTAAGATTCGGGCTCAGAGAGGCTCAATTACTCGCATAGCCAATGAGGGGTATAGGTAGGATGTAGACTTGGGTTCTCAGCCTCAGCTCTTTCAACTTCGTTGCACATCCAGACTTTATGACTCTGGTGACTTTTGGTGGCAGCTGAGCCCGCACCTTCATTTCTAGGACAGTTCACACTTTCTGAGAATCTGCCCCAGGTCACTGTGCCTGAGGCTACATCTCTGAACATCTTGTCAGGCCAGCAGCAGGGAAGGTGTGAGAGGAGACCTAGCCTGCTGGTTCTTTTTTCTCATGCTGACAGTGCTCCCCCTTCCAGCAAGATTCTCTCTGCGGAGGGAGGGAAGTATCAGAGGCGAGTAGGGGCCAGTTTTCAGAAAGGCCAGGGCTCTGGGAAGTAGCTGTTGCTACAACAGCAGCAGTTTAAGAGCAGCCCCTAAACTCTGAGTACAAGGGAGGTGAAGTAGAGGGGGAGGAGGTGGTTATCAGCTTGAGACGCATAATCTTGAAAATTGTGACATTTCCCTAGTCCCTGCCCCCTAATGTGCTATAACACTGGTTGATCAGCTACTGATTTGCTTCATGTGAGAGATTGGATTTTACTCCACCAAACACTCTCTAGCCTGAATCTCTTATTTATACAGTATATGGGGCCTTTTACATTTTGTGCTCCTGTTTAGGAACTCAAATTTCTCTTTTCCTTTTGGTTCCTGGTGATGAAGGTCCCAAGGGCAGAGATCATCCCCACCCCACCATGCTGCCTACTCTATTAGTGTGCTAGTGCCGGCAGGAGACGAGGGGCAGGGGGTCCTTTATTTGATTGTCCTACCATTTATGTGGCTGTGTCTTCCAAGGCTATTATCTTTGTTTAGCACAAATGGAGAGCAGTTAGTGCTCCTGGTAATCTATCTCGGAATCAAAAAGCTATGGAGACAGAGACAGCCTCCTCTGCAAGCCTTTATCTCTCACTACCGTCGTTTTCCCAGCTGGGAGCAGGCGACAATCCTGCTTCCAATATGCTGCTCAATGATTTCAGATGATTGATCTTTCCGAAGTGCTTTTCTGTTTCTTGCCACACAGACACAGATAGATTAAGCAATTATGGATTATTTCAGCATCAGATGGCCCAAGACAATTAGTCACAAGAGAAGCAAAGAAGTGGCCCTGCTTGTTTTTGGTGAGAGGGAGGCTTTAGGAGGCATTAAAGGTGGGAGCGGGAATATATTCGCCCATTGGGATGGAAAGTGAGGACACAGCGCTCAGGGGCAAAAAGAGAAAAAAAAAATTTATACAGGGACAGCAGTTAGAATTTTTTATTGTACTGTGGAATAAAGAAACTTCACAATCTTTGAATCAAACTGGCACTTCTGAACAGCATTCCTTTAAGGGAGATTAGATTGCTGGTGGTTCTTGGAGGGAAAAAAAAAGTTGCGAGAGGGAGAGAGACTGAGTAGTGCATGCAATAAAAGACAATAGATTAGATAGTCTCTGAATGGATCCGGGGCTCTAAATCACTCCCGGGCCTGGCTGCCGAGGCGCAGACTTCCCGAGCGGGGCCTTCATGTTTTATGGTGTCGGCGGCACTCTGGGGAGTGAGTTACAACCTTCCAGTCAGTGGGCGGCTATCTGTTATCCTACATGTAAACAGGTATTCAAATCCGGACTCCGGAACCTTCGCCTCGGCATTTAATCATCCTGGTAATCTAACCCCCGCCCCGCCAAGGTCGCTGTTTGGATGGCGTGACTTTCAGACTCTTCTCTGGCACTGAAGGCAGGAGCAGCCGGGCTGACAGCCGCCCGACTCATCAACCGGGCTGACAGGCCCAAAAATTAACTTCGATATTTTGTGTGGAATAATTCAGTGGCAATTGGGCCAGATGATGGTCTGTAACCTAAATTCAATTTACATCAGAGGGAAGCATCAGAGCTAGTCACCTGCTTGCCAAGAGCACCTAGCAATCTAGTGAGTGTATATATATATACACACACATCCATCACTTCTATTAATATGTGCTAGTGTAATATGTATGCAATGTATTTGTCGAGGCACTCATTGATTATCCGGGGTCCTGTCCTTTCTTTCCACTTTCACTGCCTGTGTTTCATTCTCTCTAGCTGTGAGGGGCAGACGGGCAGGGGAGGGGTGTCGGAGAGGGAGGGGGAGTGTAAAACGTGCCATCGTGCTCCTTAGCAGTTCTTAAAAAAGCCTGGGGGTGAAAGGAGACGTAGCTCTCATGTTAACTTTGGGACTCTGATGACTTCTGTGTGATTCTGTGTCGGGCAGGGTAGAGCAATGGGCAGTGCATTGGCAGCAGAGACTGATTGGAGGAGAGTGGAATCCTGGCTGCATCTCTTTCCAGATGTGTGGCCTCATTGGCTCACTTTATCTCTTGCAGCCTCGATTTCTCTATTTGGGAAATGGGGACAATTGTTCTCCTGGTGCCTGCCCCTGAGTAGGTGTTGGAGAACGGAAGCTGTTGCTAGTCTGCGAGTCGTTGGAAAACAGAACCCTTTGGATCCTTCCTTGCTTGCCCTCATGGCTTTGGAAAGGCTCCCCCTGCTGACTTACCCTCCACGAGGCGGGCACTGTCACATCATTGGAGACCAGTGCTTCCTTGGAAGGAAGAAGTAGTGGGGTTAGAGAGAAGATGCCTCTAAATTAGTCACAAAATCATGATCATCAGGACTGGAGGGAACTTGGAGGTCAAGGACTCTCATGAGGGCATTTTCCAGAATAAGACCTGGAGACTCAGATCGCTCAAGTGGCTTGCTCAAACCCTCCCCTTGTAGAACCTGAGTGTCACCAACATGTCCTACCTGGGCCCATTTGCGGTGCAGAGCCATCACCCCGCTTATGCCCGGGGAGGGCGCTAGGGACTTGGCCTTGGGGCAAGGCCACAAGACTGGCAGTGGGGCTGTCTAATCATAAGGTCCTTTCAGAGGAGGGTTAAGCCAGAGCTTTTATACTAAATTCCCCTCATTTGAATGTGATGCTCTTGTGACCTAGTGACAACACTTCCATCAGCATTGACTTTGGTGCTGTAGGTGGAAAACTTTATAACTTGTTTGGGAATTGGGTGAAGTTGAGGGGAGAGGATTGGTTCCAGAAGAAAAGGAGAGAGAGATCAAGTATAAGCAATCACCTTCAGGTATCAGCATATAAAGTATCTTGTGTGACTTCCCGCTGTCCCTTCAGATGGTCTCACTATCCTCTTTGCATCCAAACCAGAGAATCTGAGAGGTTTAGGAACTTGTTCCAAGTCATGCAGCTAAGAAAGAAATGGTGGAGCTGGGCTGTAAATCCGTGTGTCACTCCAACTCCAGTGCTCTTGTCTGTGACATCTTGTTGCCACCAAAGGCAGATTCTGACTGGATTTACATTCATAATCCTGAGCCTAAGTCACCAATGAATGTCTTCCTGGTGAGGCCTAACACTGAAATGTTGGAATCCAGTGGACCTTGGCAGTGCATGGAGGGCTGTTTGCCAGACGTCTGGATCTTATTTGTTCCCTCCAGCCTCCTCAGGAAATGCTCTTGTTCATTTAAATACAGACGTGACTATATTTGTTGGGGACCACGTATTTTTTTCCTTTAAATAGGAACACCATGTGTGTAATTTTTTTTTTGAAAAGGAAAGCCCAGGGATTGTCTGCATCAGGTTATAAAATGATCCCAGGGTCCATTCCTGGCTCTAAGCAAGTTGAGTATACATCACCTCGTTTAATTTCAGCAATATCATCAATGTCAGTGCGTATCCACCGGCTGTTGGCTATTGGTCATCCGGACCTGACACAAACTCAATAAATACTCCATAACCCCTGACAGCCGCTAGCAGATTAGCCTGAAATGAGCGATTGCCCGGCCAACACCTGCTGAACCAAATCAGCCCCGTGACGGATGGGCCTGTACTGAGCTCTGACCACGAGTGAGATCAGTGGAAGAATGATTTTATACTTTAAGAAAAGAATTAGAGATGGTGGTGGCTGGAGTGATTGGAAAGCTTTCAGAGGGGGCCATTTTTCTTCTCTTTCTTCCTCTTCCCCGGACAGATCCCCGGCTGCAGCTCTCTTCCCACACCTGAGACCATTTTACCATCTATGCTTCTGGAGGAACAAAGATGTGGGAGCTGGAGGTGGCTCAGGCCCGAGCTGGGGGCTGCTTTTGGTTGCTTGCAGGCTGTGCCACACTCAGGGGAGGCAGGGAGCCACCTCAGAGCTATGAGGGCAAGGGCTGTCCATCTAACTTCACAGTGTAGAGGGACAGCCGTTCAGGACTGGGCAGGGGCCAGGGGACCCACCACCCAACTGAAGGGAAAGCTGAGGCTGAGGATCCAAGTTGGGCCCCCATTCAAGTATAAACTTTTGGGCTTCCTCTTCTCTTGGAGCAACAGGCCTTCTAATCTTAATAGGCTGCCCCCATTGTATTGTCTATATTAGAACACAGGCTTTGTGGAACAACATAAAAGCAAAGCAAAGCAATCCTTTGTTTGACTTCTTGCTCTTTTATTTAGTAAATTAAAGACTGTGACATATGAGTGACCTGGCAACATTTTAGCCTCAGTTTTCTTACATGTACAATGTGATGGTGATCCAGTTTATCCATTCTTCTAATTTCGTGAAAATCTGTGTTTTAATTAAGCCAGACTTTGGTGCTCAGAACATTTGTACCAATCTCCTTCAGAATTTTAAAAAATTGAATAACAGTTCAGCGTTATGACATCAGCTTACACTGAAGGATGTTTTTAAAAACAGACCTGTGAAACTCTTTGCCATGTTTACAGAAAGGCTGCTTTGAGGATGTTATTCACTAAATCACAGGGCCCTTTCCATGCGGATCTGAGGGAGGCATTTCTGTCTGGTTTCAGTTCCAGGAACTGTTATGTTTATCTTGAGCGAGTGTTTTGATTTTATGTTATGAACTCTGAATTGTGTAAAGGATCCTGTTTTCTTTTGTGTTGGAAACTAGAAGACTCAGAGCCAAATTGGTGGCCTATCTCTCACCAGTGTGTTGCATTCCAAGTGTGTCTGTGTTTTGGTATCAATTTTATTTGCTACTCATTTTTTCTTTTTGCCTCAATTTTCTTATTTTATATGTATTTTCTTATTTTATTTTATTTTTCAAGATTTTCTTTATTTATTTTGAGAGGGAGGGGAAGGGAGGGAGAAAGAAAGGGAGAGAAACATCGCACGTCCCCGACTGGAGCTCTGGCCTGCAATCCAGGCATTTGCTCTGACAGGGAATTGAACTGGTGACCTTTCAGTTCGCAGGCTGGCACTCAATCCACTGAGCCACACCACCCAGGGCTATTTTCTTATTTTAAATGTGGGGTTTTTTTCTAAGCTACCTTAAATTATTTGTTGGTCCCAGGTAGGGGTGTAAGGAAATCAGGAGACGGATATGGCTGAGAGACAGCGTCTGGACTTTTTACCCATGGGCTGGGGCAGCTGAGTTGAACACAAGGGATCTTCAGTAGCAGCCAGAATGCAAACACAGCTTTCTAATAGATGAACAGAAAGGGTAGCTTCCCCCCTATTAAGTAAGGGGCAGATGGTTCTGCTCCCCATCCGTCCAGGTAGCCTCTGCCAGGAGAGGGAGCTGCTGACAGCCCCTTGGCCCCTCTCACTCACACCAGAGGGCCCAGCCAGGTGAACCCAGCCCAGGTAGTGTGGAAGGGAAAGCTGCACAAAGGGCAGCTCACCTTCCTCCCTTCCCCAGCACAGGAGGAGCAGCAAGCCCACCAAGGGTCTAGCTGTTTCCGGCCAGATCACCAGGGAATTCGCAGTAATATAACCCACAATGGCTCCTTCACTATCTAATGGTGTCTTACCTGCCTGCTCATACTTGCCTGGGCTTCTCTTAGTGATTCTCTGGGAAGGACCCTAAGCCCCTCCCTTCTCAAGCCCCCAAACTCTTCTATTTCCCTCAAAGTTTATTCCTGACCCCAATGCCCTATTTCCCTTTCCTACATGAGTCACTTCAGCTCTGACACCAGGTCCACGTTCCTTTCCCTTTTTACTCCCTTTTTCTCAGCTTCTGAACATTTGAAAGGAGCCTTTGGGTTTTCTTTAGTTCAACAAAGTCAGCCTCAACAACAGTGGTGGGCTCGCCATGGCTCCCAGGTGGCTTCTAGCCTGATTTTGCTCCACAGTAGTCAGTGATTCTTAGCACTGGCTGCAGATTTGAATCGTGGGGAGAGCTTTTGAAAAATACTAGTGCCAGGGACAGCCCAGATCAACTGGAAGTGATTCCTGTGTGGCAGGGACGTGAAGGTGGGGAGAGGCACTGGGCAGCTGGGGCTTTTCTGGAAGGCTGTGAGCCATAGCGGAAGGGTACAAATGGGGAACTAGTAGAGGTTTAGTGAAACTTATAAGAATTTGGGGAGTTGCTTATCCCATGAGTGAGAGCTGAAGGCCTGTCAATAGTCCACAGCTGTCAGTACATCCATACCGCAGCTTTGGGTGCCCTGTTGTAACAGAACCCACGGGCTGTTCAGTTATTAGGGGTCCGATTGCCCGCTGCCAGGAGCATAACTCTCAATACCAGAGTTTGGTGAAAATAAAAAGAATTGTTTATTTAATGGTTATATAGATTTAGGTTATTTGCAGATTTCTGCCATTAAGTCTTATTTTCTTTAAAACACCCACAAACACCTAGTTCTGCCTCCCCCTACCAAACCAGGCTAGTTTTAGAAAAGTCAGAGATACAGTCTTCCTACTTCGCAGACACAGTTCAGTTTTACCAGCAGCTCCCAATCATTCGATCCTGATTGGGGAGGTTTTGCCTGTGTTGCGATGCCCTCCAGCTCTTAATGCAGAACCGTGTGGAGTTCCCAGCCTCCTTGTAAACTGCATGGAGTTCTCCCTTTCTTTTCACATGGTGTTCTCCCCTTCCTCTCAAAGCCACATGGTGTTCTCTCTTTCCTCTCAAAGCCGCATGGTGTTCCCCTCCAAAATACCTGCCGCCTTATTTTTAAACCCCTGACGGCATCCTGTGCTGCAGTGGACAGGGTGACTAATTGTAGCCACTTGTAGAATTTTACATAGGCCCCATAAGCTTTTCATCACTATTTTATGGTTAAAGTCCCTCCCATCTCTTCCGGGACCCTGCTCTGTAACACTGTGAAGAGGGAGGTAGAATGTGGAAGGGACAGCAGAAAAGAATGTAAAGATCTCTCCATGAACACTGATTCCCAAGATGCCTGACACACCTCTGTGCCCCAGGTAGTTCTTAAAGGAGAGGGGGTCGGCTCCATACTGCAGTGAGCACATAGCCATTTTTACAGCAAGGCACTGACTAGGTTGCTATTGGGGGAGGAGGAGGGGGAGATCTCAGAACATTATGAGCTTCTGGAAAGGTTACGGGGTCTATTTTCCTTCCTCAGTCCAGTCGCAGCAGCCTCTGCAGGCACAGTACTGCCTCATTTATCTTGCATTGTCAGGGGAGGATAGTGTTCCACTTACGTGAATTCTCCTGAATTCCCAAGCTTGTTCTTTCTAGGCCCACAGTTTCATTTACTTTAGGTGTTCTGCATGGAAGGCTTGCTAAAATGCATTATACACCTCCTTACCTTTTTAGAAACACAAGAGAGTTGAACCCCTTCTTGGTGACCCTGCCTACTTCTATGACCACCCAGCACCCACTCCTCTATGCACTTCCAGCTTTGTCCATTTGGTCTGCCACCAGGCTGTCCGCTGTCCATTCTCCCTGCTGTTATCGAGCTATTTCTAACGCGTCACTCTTTCCTCCTCCGTACATCTGATACATGCTGCACCCACTTTGCAGAGACAGGGAAACCACATCTCTGAGACTATTGGACTTTTATGTTAAGCAAGAGTGAAGAGGTTTGGAATGAGAAGTGCCTTGGTCATTCTAAGCAATGAAGCCCATGAATTTGGTGTAAGCCTGTGTAAGAGTTATTTTAGGTGTCCAGGCTTTCTCTGCTTGTACACAATGGAAGTTACTAAATGTCAGACTTCAAGATAAGTGGGAGTGATGCTATCGTGGGTCTGAAGAACAGTATAAGTATTTTCCCCTGACTGTTCTTTTTCAGGAACATCATGTGTCTTATCCCACTAGCCGGATCCCCACATGGTATGTGTTATTGCCTTCACCTGCCAGACTACCTGTCACTAGGTTTCTTGTCTATAGGTTTCATGAGCCTGGACTTTGTCTGACAAAGGACCCTCCCACCCAGAAAGAAATGAAGATCAAAAGCCCCTTCAGGAATATGTCCAGGTCTTCAGGCTCAGAGAAAGGGCTCTAGCGAAGAGCTGTCAGACTGAGACAGATGCAGTGACATTTGGAAAGTAATTTGAAGTACCAGAGGACCATGGATATTGGATGGTTGGCAAAAATGTCTCCTCCACACCTGCTGTCAGCACCAATCAACCACTGGTCTATCTTCCTCCAGAGAGAGTACTGCTCTCACCTACGATTTGGTGCCTTGTGGGGTTATATCATTTGGGCTGGCAGCTTGGGTGTGTTGCTGGTGAGAAATATTAGCCTGAAGGTGGGTTCATCTATAAGGATGATTCTGGGGGTTAGAAAGTCCAGCTCTGCTGTTTTTCTGTTTCCCAGAAAAGGTGGGGGCTTGAGTGCTTCATTTGTGACCATCACTGTCATTGGAAGTTACCTGTCACCACCATATGTAAGCACTATTTATTCTCCCAATCATCCTACTATGTTGGGGTTATCAGTCCTGTTTGAAAGATTCGAAGCTGAACTTAGGTAAGGTATTTTATCTGAGGTCAGTCAATTAAAAGCGGTGGAGCTGAGATTAGAACTCAGGTTTGCTGTTCAAATTCATAGTATTTGCCTCCTTTCTTGTGACTGGGCCTGGGTGCTGCTCTCTGTATCATCAGTCTACTTAGATGCTCTGGCCTCACACTCTTTTTCTTGAAGCACAAGCAGTGGTGTCTGGAGCCTATTGGGTTGATGGCAGGCCCTGAAAGACAGAGATCAAGGCCAGACTGTCACACAGATGGGTCAGGCAGACATTTCCATGGAGCTCAGGGACTCTGGTGACACTATTGTTCTAGAATTACTACTGCTCCTATCCTCTGGGATGCCTGAAATCTCCAAAGTAGAGTCGGAATCCTCTGAATTTAAGTTTCTTTCTTTAAATGCAAAGATATAAATCACTCTAGACAGGTACTACTTTAAGCTGTTACCACTTATTTGCATCCTAGGGAAAAGAAGTTTAAAATTTCTTTCTGGAGAGCAGATTTTTCTTAAAAAGGAGGGCACATGGAAAATGTGAGCAATGTGGGTTCAGGTTATCTGATGTGTGATGGAAAATGTACGGAGGAGCAGGCTGGGGGCACCAAAGGCAAATTTATTTCATTCAAAGCTTTATCAGGGACTCACTTGGGGACAATGGTGAGGTTAGTGATCAAAAGACACCATAGTAAGTACATACTTGGAGTGTCCCCCTCAAAGCCCAGAAGACATGGTGATAGACATTTGGCGGGGAGCCAAGTGGTAGACTGGTGATTTTGGAACCATAAACATTAATCATGACCATGGCATCTTGCTGAGCCCCCTGTTTCCTGGATCCATCACCTTCTATTCAAAATTTAAAGAAACCTTCCAGTACTGAGCTGCACCTAGAATAAGGAAAGGGTCAATGAATGTTCATTCATCATTCTACTCCAGCTATATACTCACATGGATGGACGAGTGAAAACCCATGAGGACAGAGGTGATCCCATGTGCGTTCAAGCACAACTGTCCCATACATATGGCTGATAGAAGAAAAATACTCCATGCTGACACATGTCCCTGTGAGAAGGTAGAATCACCTGGCCCCACTGACAGAGCTAAGAAGGCTTCTCTGGCATTCTTCAAGCCCCATATTAAGAAAGACCATCTCTCTCCACCTGGTAAATAAGAAGAAACAGAATGACTGGAAGGGGCTCAGGAAATCTTGTTGTCTAAAAATTATATGCTTTCTGCTTCACCACCTCGCCATACCTTGCCCTGCCATGGCCCAATGCCCCAACTCCTCCTCCTGATATCTTAGCCTTCTTTCCCAGTCAGAGCCCCACCTATGTTTTCTGCCTCATCTTCTCCTCCTCTCCTGCACCATACCCCTCACTTCTAGTCTCTCAGTTGTCTCTTGGCATACAACATGCATTTGCACCTCTTCCCCTTTGCTAAAGGAGTCTTCCTCTCTCGGTAACTCTTTCCCCTGGATGAGCCACACCCTTTGTTTGGGTCTGAGCCTGATGATGGAGTTTACTTGCTGAAATCTCAGAGCACTCATGGTCGGCACTAGTCACCTAACACTTGAGATTTGTTACCTTGGTTTGGTTACCTTGAGGGCAAGGTCCATGTCTTACATGTCTTATCTGAAGGACTTGGCACGGTGCCTGCACCCAGAAATTGCACACTAACAATATGATTATGACAGTCAATGAATCTTTAGCATTCCAGGACGTATTTTTTTCTACAGAATTTCTTAGAGGCTATATAATTGCAGAGTTTCCTACCTATTTACTGGAGCAGGGGCCCTTTCCTATAGACCTATTAGCCTCTGAACACGCCATCAGTGTTGTGTTGAAATCACCTTGTACCAGCTGGTAAGAACCCATTGTTAAATTATCAGGAGTGTTGAAATCTGATAGATGTCATATTGGTACCTTGAAATTGGCCCAGAGTGGGAATATTTACACCACAGAATTGCGAAATGCTACAAACCAGGGCTTTTTACCCCACAGAACCAGTCATTAAACGCTTACCAGCATGCTATTGACACCAGTGTTCTAGTACAGCGTGGGAAATACTGGATTACAGGGACTAAGAACAGAAGGAGGTGGAAGTGGGATGGAAAAAGGAATAAAAAAGAAACAATTTATCTGACGGCTGGAAAGGTCATGGGATCCTTCTAAGAACTTTCCTAGGGGGGAGGTGCACAGCATCGCTGGTGGGCCACAGAGGTGATAATGAAGATAATCAGATCTAACAAATGTGAGCCTCTCGCTCCAACTTAATTTGTTCCTTACTGTCTTACAGAGCGTGCTGCCAATTAACCAATTAGTAGCTAATTTAATTTCCTTGTCAGGGTTGCAGCAGCAGGTTTTCTGATGTGAGTGTGTGAGCTTGCCCGGGCAGTGTGAGCACGCTTTTTTGCATGTCATGACCGTCTGGCCTGCCCCGGGGGCCATGCATCTTCAAGGGGAGAGAAGCTAGACTGTTTATTCCAAATCTGCCACCATCTGGCAGAATGGCCTTGGACAAGTCTCTTACCTCTTTGGGTTGAGTTCTAGGTCCATTTCTATTGAGGGTTCCCTGTGTCATGGCCCTTCACTGTCTTTGTTAGTCTTACTTCTGGGGTCCCAAGGGAGACAGGTCAGTCCCCAGCTGAATTTCCTGCCACATCCACTCCCATAGGGCGCATACCCACTTCAGATACAATAACCCATGGCTTTGGAACTGGAGTGTCCTGTAGGAAGGTGCCCCTCTGGAGTGCCGCCTGTTCATTCTATGACAACTCAGAGAATTGAACGCTCGGTGCTCCAATTTCCTCCTTCAGAAACGGAGAATGTACTGCCCTCTCTGAACTGCAAATAGGATCATCTTGAAGCAACCTTGAAAGGTTAAAAACAGACTAGATTGGGAATTAATTATATACTTTACAAATGAATCATTCATTCTGAAAAATGATGCTTGAGAAAGACATTTGCCTAAGTGAAATAAAAATGTGAAGCGATTTGAATTCACTGTTATTATCCACCCAGTAGGTGCCAAGGGGAGTCTCATCTTCTTTCTCTTCTGACTACACCAGGTTGGGGCTTCATTACCACTCTCCTGTACCTGTATGTCCCCTGACTGGTCTTTCCTCAGCCATCCCTCACATCCAATTCGCCTTACCCATGGCTTTGCATTGTGTATACATTTATATTCAGAAACACTCAAGTTACAGCCCCCTCCACTCATCATGCTTTTATTACTCTGCCTACCTGGACTCTTTCTAGAGCCCAATTTGAGTGTTGGGAAAAGTTCTAGATCGGGAGGTTGAACTGTTCAACGTGGGGCTTTTACAGTATAGTAAGAAGCAGTTCCAGAAGAGTCAGAAGTAGTAATCTGTGAAATAAGGAGTTGGGCTAGGGGACAACACCCTAAATGGTGTTCAGCTGCACACAGGTGTGCAAAGGTAGAGGATACTACTTTACTGTGAAAAAAATTGTGAAGCAGAAATTCTTCGGCATAGACAAAAAAGTCATGCCCTAGTAAATCACTTTGGGGCTCAGATTCTCTCAAAGCACAGACACCACAAGTATCCTGGTCTTACCAATTCATGGACCCTCTTGATGTGCTGTCTTGGTAGGCACTTATAGGGTGGGGCAAAAGTAGGCTTATAGTTGTTCATATGGAAAATAACACAACAATTTAATAAGTAATAACATGAGTAAACTCTTTCACACAGTCATAACTGTAAGCCTACTTTTGCCCCATCCTGTATTTTTATAACTTCACTGATATGGAATTTACATATCAAATCTACCCGCTTAAAGTATACATAATGTTTTTTTAATACATTCAAAAGTCATAACACCATCACAACAATTTTAGAACATTTTTATCACCCCTCAGAAAAAACCAAAACCCATTAGCAATCACTCCTCATTTCATCCTTCCCACTGTACTAGCCCTATGCAGCCAACTAACCTACTTTCTGTCTCTATAGACTTGCCTATTCTGAAATATCATATAAATAGAATCATATAAGGTCTTCTGCAACAGACTTCTCTCACTTAGCTTATTACTTCCAAGGTTTGTTCATATTATTAAATAGATTAGTATTCCTTTATTGATGAATAATGCTTCATTGTATGAATTTATTACTTCTTAAAGATCCATTCATCAGTTGATGGACATTTGGGTTTGCATGAAAGCGAACTGAAATTTTCATAGAAATTATGTTGAAACTATAGCTCAATTTGCAGAATAATGCCATGTTCATAATAGTAATCTTCCAACCCATGAAAACAAGATGTCTTTCAATTTATTTAGACCTTTATAATTTATTAAAAGATTTTTTGTAGTTATCAGTGTATAAGTCTTAATGTTCTGTTAAATTTATGTGTAGGTATTTTATTCTTCTTGCTGCTACTATAGGTGAAATTATTTTCTTAATTTTATTTTCATATTGCTTATTATTAGTATATAGAAATACAATGAATTTTACATATTGATCCTGTTTCTGTAATATTTAAGAACTTATTAATTCTAATAGTTTTTCTTAAATTCTGTAAGATATTCTATGTACAAGATCATGTCATCTACATTAGAAATACTTTTATTTCTTTCTTTCCAATTTGAGTTCTTTTATTTCATTTTATTGCTAATTGCCCTGGCTAAGACCTCTAATACAATACCAAACAGAAGTGTTAAGAGCTGACATGCTTATTTTTCTCTTTCTTTTTTTTTTTTAGAGGAAAATATTCAGTCTTTTGCCATTGAGTATGATATTAGCTGATATTTGTTGTTGTTTTTATTTTATTTTATTTTATTTTTAATGTCCCTTATGAAGTTGAGAAGTTCACTGCTAGTCCTGGTTTGTTGAATGTCTTTATCATGAAATGGTATTAGATTTTGTCAAATGTTTTTTCCGTGTCTATTGTGATGTGGTGATCATATGGTCTTTTATTAACATGATGCATTGCATTGAAAAATTTTCAGATGTTAAACCAGCTTTGCATTCCTGGGGTAAATGGCATTTGACTATGATGTATAATCTTTATTATGTTGGATTTTGTTGAAAATTTTTGTATTTCTATTCATAAATAGTACTGGCCTATAATTTTCTTGTAATGTCTTTGTGTGGTTTTGATAAAAAGGTAATATGGGTCTTGTAGAATGAGTTGGTAAACGGCAAATAACTATGTCTTGTAAATGGGGCTCTTTTAGGGAGCTGACAGGGGAGACTGAACCCTCAACCTAGGTAGGTGTCCTGATCAGAAATCAAACACGTAACCTTTTGGTGCACAGGATAATGCTTCAACCATCTGAGCCACCCGGCCAGGGTTGGGGGTGGGACTTTTTAAGAGGCTCCAAACCTGGTCTCCAAAGCACCTCTGGTCATTGTGAAGCAACTGGTTTTCAAGGCAGGTACAGAACTGGGAGAGGGGGTAGGATTAGGTCAAGTTACAATGCCAAAATCTCTGCTGTTCAAATGTCCTTTGCCACTCCATTTCAACCTTGACATCATGCCTTTTGAGAGTTAGAAATGGCTTAAATACACTAACAAGCAGAGGCTTTATAGTAAATATAAGCAAAGGGGTGTTTTTGGCAGTGAGTGGCAAATAAGCCCTCTAAGTTTTTCATGGGAACCTTGTGTTCAGGACTATGGACACCAGCCTTTTTCTTTATGTTCTTATTTGTCAGTTCTCGTAAACATTACTATATACAATCATGTTATTTATATAGTACTTTACATATGCTTGTATATTCATTACATCATCAAAACTCAAGCACCCTGTGATTTTAGATGAGGAAATCTTGACCCCCAGAGGTTAGGGCTTCTCCTCAAAGTCACACAGCTGGGCTCTGACATACATTCATAGCAGGATTCAGCCCTAAGGTTTCTGACCCAAGTTCATGACTCTCCCACAACGCGGTCGTCTTTGCTGAAAAAGGAGTGAAATTGAAATAAATTATTTTCTCCCATTAGGAGAGCTGCTGAAATTGTTTGGTGGGGAAGGAGTTGAAATGAATGGCTTAAGTGAGGTTTTTCCACACCATCTGTGGTTTCTTTGGCTTCATGATAGGAAACCCTCCTGGATCACCCTGCTTCTCTTGAACTCTTCTACTGTTTCCTCCGCTGGTGGCTGCTTGTCTGATGCTTCTTAATCCTTGGCTTGATTTTTTTAAAAAATTAACCTTCTTTTCCAAAAAGTGAACCTCCTTCTGGACCTTCAAAAGGCTCCAAATTCACTTGTAGCCTCAGGGTCCCTCTTGCTTGCTGGGCATTTTTATTTGGAAGCCCCCTTAGAAGGAGAGCCTCTGTTCTTGAAAGCCATCATTTCAAGTCACTGAACACACATGTCGCTCTGGATCAGAATTCAGTCCTTAAAGAGGCATTAATTCCAATTCTCTTGTTGGTGCTCTTCATATTCTGTTCACTCCAGTGAACTTCAACCTCACAGCTTTGTAGCTTTCCCACCTTCCATCGTTCTAAAGTAGTTATTTTGTTTTATTTTTAAACATATAATGATGGAATGGGGCCCTTTTTTAGAGGATTTAGCAAAGCAATAGTGGGTTGTTGTGTTTCATGTGTCTGCTGGGGAGAGGGATGGTCTCCCCAACCCCACTCCTGTGTTCCCTTTCACTGCCTACCCAATCAAATAAAACCTCAATGTGAATGTTTGTCCTCTTGATTTTTTTTGACTTCATTTATATTTAAACCTCCAAGGATTATGCCCAGTTTGGGCTTCTTTGACTGTGAAGTCCCAGAGGTCAGGGACAATAGGCAGCCAACACTATTTGCTGAATGAATAAATCTTTTAAACTTATTTTGCCTGGAAAAGCACACAGCCACATGCCACTCATAAGTATAGTTTAATTAATGCTTCTGATTGTAATAGATAAATTTGGCCTTGGATGCAGGGTTTATATTGAGAATGCTTATACAGTGGGGTGGGTTTTGAAAGACAAAATTTTGTGGAAGGAGGTTTGCGCATGTTCTGCTCAGCTGGAATGAGATTAGAAATTTTCTTTCCTTTCCTGACATTTATTGATAGTTTCTCTACTGTAAAATGTAGGATTTAATGAGAAGAGCCCCCCCCAACTCTGCAGTTCTCACACTCTATATAAAGGGGGGAAGGGGAGGGAGTAGCTGTTCCACATGAGGTCAGGAAAAGGCCTTTGCATAACCCCCAATTAGGATTGATTTTATAGCTGGGGCACAAGTTTTAAACAATGTTAGTTTAGGAAACTGAGAAGTCAGATCATCTATTTCTGGTCTGGTCTCATGTTTTCCGTCAGAGCCTTTTCCTTCCCCTGGGTGACTCCACGCAGGTCCTAAGTGCCCAGTGTTGTCCCTGCAATGAGGGCCTGAGGTTTTAATTAAAAGTTTATTTTTTATTTTTATTTTTATTAAGGTCTTGATAAATGAATGCTTAAGGTGTTTATCTTCCCCATGAGGTATTTTCATGGGAGAGGAGACCTCTGTAAGAGAAGCCTCCATGAGCGATGGCTGAGCCTGATGATTTTGAGGGAAGAGCCCCCTGACTTTCTCAAATCAAGGCTGACCAAGGGACTAACTGCCTGGCCCATCACTTGACAGCCCAGCATTCTGGGTCTTACTTGCCTTTTTCATCCTTTTGCTTTCTCTCCCACCCCTCTCCTTGAACCAATCTGACACTCACTCTGGGTGCAGAGGGCACTTGGCACTGCTGCCCCTGGCTCCTGTCACTCCTTGTCAACTCCAATCACCCTCATTTCGTTTCCTCTCCACAGTCCATTAACAGCAGCTCTCAGAAGGCTGGGTGGTTACCTGACCCTTGGCCTCAGGTATCATGTAGCCAGAGAAGGATTCCTGATGAAAAAGAATGAGCAAACCTTAGTCTCTCTCAGCCCCCTGTCACCTCTGAGGAAATGATTCTTGAAAGGGTGGATAATCCTGAGATGTTTTATATATACACATATTTTTAAGTTAATTCTGCATACTGCTGTGTTGGTGACATTTCCTTCAAATTGCAATAACTAACCTGTCACAGGCCTACAAATGCTGACAATACAGCACCAAGTGGGGTTGACTTAATAAACCTCATTTACATTCATTTTGATTCACTCAAGCGTTGAAAAACATTTCACAGAAAAAACTAGGAACCTCTCCAAGATGACATGATGTTTGCTGATACGATATGAACAGACTTAATAGGCAGCATATATGAAAACATGCACTTCTTAGGTTAATAGCAAACTCAGTACATTATTTTTTTTAAGCATTTAAAAATTATTCCTTTGAATGCTTGGCTTCTAAGCTGTGAAATGTGCCAACACTTAAGAGTCTTTCTGTTGAGAATGTAGCTAAGAACATAGTTAACCTCTCCTTTGAGCTGTGAACTTGGAAACATTCTTAACTTCTCTGTAACTCAGTCTTTTCATCTGCTTAATGAGCGTCATAATAATACTTGTTAACCTAGCTGTATTAGTCAGTTATTATTGCAATATGTAATGCTGTATAACAAATATTCCTAAAATATAGTTGCTTTATAACTACAAGCATTTATTTCTCATTCATAGGTTATTAGGTACCTATGATCCTGTTAGGATTGGACAGGACCAGTTGCATGGACTTCTAGGCTGTGGATCGGATTTAGGTCTGCTGTCTGTGTCTTCTCATTCTCCTTGGATCATCAGCTACCTGGGTCATGCTCTTTTGAAGGTAGAGAGCAAAAGCACAAGAGCCAAGTTGAATCACAGGAGCTTCTGCTCACGTCATGTTTCTTTACATTATATTAGCATAAACCACATTGGCCAAGTCCAAAGTCAACAGGCAAGAGGATATATTCTTCCCCTTCTCAGGGTCACAAAAAAGAGAAAAGAATTGAAAATACCTACCACCCCATCTCACCAAGACCTTTTTTAAAAAAGGAGAGGATGTCTTGGAGAGCTCTGTAAATTGTAATGTCATGCAGATGTTTAGTCTTGTATGACAGTTCTACATAGGGGTGCTTTCTCCCAATCCGATTATTGTCTGGTTGCTCGATGTTTTTATGTGTGGCCACCATCTTCCTAGTCACCCAGGTCTGAGACATTGTCACCCTGTCCTGCTTGGTCCTTTCCCTTTTATGCCATTTGAATCAGCATTAAGGACTCTATCCAGAGATAATTTCATGCCTGCTTCCTCCTCTTTATTTTCTCTGCTTCTCATCAGTCTCAGCCTCTTCTTACCTATCATTGCTTCCTTAACACCTGGCTCCTAATTGATTTTCCTGAACCCAAGTTCTTCCTTCTCTAATTGCTCCTAAACACCACTGCTAGATCCAGCTCCCTGTTGTATAGTGTTCATCGGGCCTCGCATTGGAGCAAAGACAGGTTCTTGACTAAGTGATTTACTGAAGGAATGCCCTCAGGAGAAACCTCTAAGGGCAGTGAGAAATTCACAGGGGAAGAAGATGAGCTGAGCTGTGGTTTCAGGAAAGTCTGGCCTCAGCCTGACTGCACAGGGAACTCTGGAGGCTGTTCCATATAGGAGGCAGGAAGACTGGGCTGTTTACCCCCCTTGGAGTTCATGATTGGACACAGGCCATCCCTTTGCAAAAGCACAGGAAATGCTCTAGAGGAGGGTCCTGGTGTGAGCCGGTAGACAGGTCTCCTCTGTGCATGTGTGCATGTGTGAAAGGAAACTACTTGCCACAGGGAAAAGGCACCAGAGAGGAGTAGGCAAAACAATTCCTGGAGCCCACAGGGGCTAGAATTAATTTGTTTCCTCCAGCCATTTTCCATATCTCTGTGTTTTTAAAATTCTACTATCTGGGAAGTTTCATTGAGTTTAGGGTCAACACTTCAGTTAATTTTAAAACTCTGCTATTATATTTAAAGTGTATACAGTCCGTTTATTCTCTGAATATTCCTTTTTGATATATCTTCTCTCTCTTTTTGTCTTAATTGATCTTGCCTGAGACTTCTATATCTATCGATTTTTCTCAAAGAATTACCTTTCGGTTTGTTAATTTTCTCTATTTTATGTGTTACTTTCCTTATGATTGCAGTTCAACTTAACTGCCTCTCAGCTCGCACGCTGCCTTTGATTGCTGTGCCTGTGATTCTGGAACACTTCATCCTTGCCAGCTGATGCAATGCTAAACTTTGTCAGTAGAGGGCGCAGGAGGGACACTGCAGGAGGAAGGGGCTTCTCTTCCTGGTTCCAGTACATACCTCTTCCTATACAGGGTACTCAGTGGAGCTCACTCCTAGCAAGTTTTGGTCGCACTTCTGCAGGCGCTTTCCCTGCGAATTCTGTGGGTGCTCCAGCTGGCCTCTAGGGCATGAGTTCAACAGCAACGACCAAGAGCAGCTTCCAGAAGTCTATCATCAACATTTCAATGGGCAGATTCTTGCCCACAAGGAGTGGCACCTCACCCAGTAACTGTGGACCAGCTCTGGCTCAGAGCAACCCAGCAGACTTATCCACAATCGAGTGGATTGTAGTCACAACCTCTTCAGCAAGGCATGAATCTCAAATCTACAGTCTTTGGTGACAGCTAATTGATCACAGTGCTCCTTGGAACAGAAGAGATGGGCAACCTACTAAAGTGTTTCTTGGTCTATGCAACAGAAAAATCTGTAAGTCTGGCCAAAAACCAGACTTGAGTCACCGATTTCCAGATCTAAGTCAACAAAGGACCCAAAGCCTCTTGATTGAATGGGACGCTGGATCTCTTTGAGGAAGGATCCTGCTGCATTTTCACAACGTGGGGCTATAAATCTTCTTTCAAGCTTAGTTCCTAAGGCCCCAAGGCCATTTACTGGAGTGATTGTCCAATACGCAAACCTTTTGGAGTTACTAGACACTGTCTAGGAATCAACACTAATTCCTGGGCATCCAAAGCATGACACTGACCCACTGTGGTGGGGCTATAGTAATCAAGTAATAGATGGACCCTTAGCTGAAGCCTCTGACTCACAGTGGGTCTAAGGCATCCACAGACTCACCCTGTGGTTGGTTTCCCCAGATCTTGAATGTATAACCGTAAGACATGTATTTGGAAACTAAGTGTCCCGCACATGGACTCTCAAACCCATGGGATGAGAGCTTTTATGGTTGAAAGGGCTAAATAGAAACCCCTGGAACTTCTCCTCCATGCCATGTAATACATCAGAAGTGATATTGCGTCTCTGGGAACATTTCAGAGATTTATGCCATCATCCAAGTACTGAGAGGAAGAAGCAGGAGTGGTAACACCTAGCACATTCCCTTTTAACTCACCTGTTTGGCCTGTGCAGACACTGGGTGTATATTGGAGAATAACTGTGGACTGTCATAAACTGAATTAGGTGGTGATTCCAAATGCAGCTGTTGTCTCTGTGGTACTTTCACTGGAGCAGATCCATATAATTCCTGGCATTTGGAATGCAGTTACTGAGGTAGCTAATGCTTTTTTCTCCATACCAATTTGAAAGGACCCCCAGCAGCGGTTTGCTTCTACTTGGCAGTGCCAACAGTACGTCTTCACAGTGCTCCCTCAGGGCTACATCAGGCCTCCTGCTCTCTGCTGTAATATGGTCTTCAGGGACCTTGATCATTCAGCATTCCCAAAACACGACACCGCTCACATTGATGCTGACTAGGTAAGGAGCAGGGAAGTAGCAAGCATTTTAGATGTCTTAGCAAAATAGAGGTGCTTTAGCAGCACCCCAGGGGCAGCTTCTTTGCTCTTCAGCTCCCTTGTCTGGGGTTTCTTGTTTGTCTATCCAGGTCTGTGGTTCTGTGCCTGCCAACCTTGGCCTGCACATGATGACACACTCTGGTCCAGGAAACACAGAGGACTTCTCTGGCATCCAATGGCCTGTGACCAGCCCTTCTCTAATGAGGTCTGAATCCTAGCCTTGAGGAGGGATCCCCTACTGTGCTTTTTTTCTGCCTTGGGTGTCTCTCCCTCAGACCCTGGGCATTCTTTAGAGTCCTCTTTTTATCCCCACCCTAGTAGGTAATTTCTTGCAAAATAATAATTGTTTTTTTAAGCATTTCTTGATCAAATTACTGTTTTTGTTCTTCTGACTAGATCAGGAATAATATACTTATTTGTAATATTTCCTCTTTTGTTTCTTTAGATTTAATCTGTTTCTTGTGTTGAATCCTTGTCTTTTCTGTTTTTAATATTTCTTGATTTCTAATGAATTTATTTAAATTTATAGATTTCCTTTAAAATACTATTAGATTTGTACCATAAATTTTGACATGTGTTTTCATTATTATTCACCTCTAAATATTCTTTATTTCATTCACAATGATTATTTAGTAATATACTATTTAGTTTCCACATGTGAAATGGATATGGACAACGGGACAGGGATTGACTATGGGAGAAGGGGTGAGCGGGGTGGGGGGAAGCAATGGGGAAAAAAATGGGACAACTGTAATAGAAAAACAATAAAAAAACTAAAAAATGCTTTGTTATAATTGATATCAAATTTTATTGCATTATTCCCCAAGAACTTACATTTTTTTGGAATTTATTGGGTTTTCTTTATGATTCAATATTTAATTTAGATTTATTAATGCTCTCTATTGCTCAACATAACACTGATTGTCTTCATTTGGGGTAGAGTTGGTTAAGTGCTAAAGGTTATTATTTTTGTTATTCAGATCTGCTTGCTCTGTTTCTGGGAAGGATCTGCTGCAATCTTCAATGACAATTTTTGATTTATTTCTTTTTCCCTCTAATTTATCTCAGTTGTTGCTTTTAATATTTTGAGAACAAATTGTTAAGTGTTTTTATGTTCAAAATGCTTATATCTTTTTGTTCTTTAGTTCCTTCATCAGTATATGATAGCTTTCCCCTATTCGGGACTTTTTACTTTAGTTTTAAATTCTATTTTGTTTGGTATTAAAAGTACTAACCCAGATTGATTTTTGTTAATGTTTTTGAAATAATTTTGTTTTTTCAATTGCTACATTTTTTTACTTTACCAATTTTTGTTCTAAGTAATATGTTTCTTATAGACATTATATTGTTGGATCACTTTTAAAATTTAACCTGAAAATTTTATGTTTTTTATTGGTGAGTGTATTAGTTTGCTGGGGCTGCCATAATGAAATACCAGTCTGAGTGGCTTAAACAACAGAAATTTATTTTCTCAGAGTTCTGGAGGCTGAAAGTCCAAGATCAAGGTGTTGGCCAGTGTGATTTCTTCTAAGGCCTCTCTCCCTGGCTTGCAGATTTTCTGCCTCTTTGCTGTGTCGTCACATGGCCTTTCCTTTGTGCTTTGTCATTCCTGGTGTCTCTTGTGTGCCCTGATCTCCTCTCGGTATAAGGATACCAGTGAGATTGGTTTGGGGCCCACCCTAACGGCCTCATTTTAATCTAATTCTCTCAATAAAGGCCCTATCTTCAAATACAATCACATTCTGAGGTACTGAGGATTAGAGCATCAACAGCATATGCATTTTGGGGGTAACATAGTCTATGACAGTGAGTTAAATTTACCTCTAGTTATACTAATGACTTTTATATTAAGATTTACTGCATCTTATTTCATATTTTTCATTTCTTCTGCTATACTCCCCATCCCCTTTTCTGTTTTCAGTTCAATATCTTTTATCTTTCTTTAATTCCGAACAATAAGTATCCTCATTATTTGCTTTTTACTGTAGGAATAGCATAGACAGATATGCATTTATGAAAAACATATGTAACCCACCCAGATATTCACTGCCAACACCAAGAAATAAGAGCACCAAGTACATTTCATGTCACATCCTGCTCGCATGCCTCCTAGAAATGGTCATAATTCTCAATTTTGTTTTAGACATTCTCGATTATAGTTTTTCTTACCTCTTAAATATGTATTCCTCAACAACATATTAATTAGTGTTGCCTGATATTAACCTTGATATTAATGGATTAATGCTGTATTATTTTCTTTAAAATTTATATTTATTTGGTTAATCCTATGTTTCTGAGATCTACACATGTTAATAATTAAAGTTGTCATTCATACCTTTTCATGGTTCTGTATTCCATTGTATGAACATACCACAGTTTATTCATTATACTGTTGATGGATATTTGTTTTTTTCCCCCAGGTTTTTCTATAAAGGATAATATTGCCATAAACATTTTTTACATATCTCTTGGTATGTGAGTTTGAGAATTTTTCTAAGATATGTGCTGGAGGTGGAGTTGCTAGGGTGTAAATTATACTCATATTTACGTTTTCTTTGGTGTGTTTCATGTCAAAGTATTTTCCAAGTGCTTGTAGCAGGTGTATCCCACCTGCAGCCAATGTGAACCCCCTTTGCTCCATGTCCTCAGTATCACTTGACATTTTCAGACTTTTCTATTTGGTTCATATCTTCGTCATTGCTTCAAAAGTTTTTTTTTTTTTTTTTTTTCCTTGCACTAGTCCCTCCTTCCAATTTTCAGTTATTGATACTACCTTAAGACATATTTCTTGGCTTTAAAAAATTTATGTTTCCCATCTCTTGCTTCTTTCTCAAAAATGTCTTCACCTAGCCCTTCCAACTTCTCAATCACTTTCAGATATAGCTATCATAGAAATTATTTCATGTATTTGATTCTTGATTTCTACTATATCGTATTTTCATATTTGTATTCCCACTTGGTTCTTTCTTAATGATTTTTCATTCTTGTTTCACAATGCTTCCAGCTTCTCTTATGTTCTTAACTATGTCTATCATGCCCATTTGAACTTCCTGAATCTGTCTGCTCCGAGCATTTGGCCTCAGATGGCATATGTCGCTCACTTGGGTGTCTTTCTGGTAAGTGGTTGTGTTAATCAGGGCACTGGCCTGCAGGCTCAAGCTTCTTTGGGGAAGAGCTGAGGCTGCGCCACACTGTGCCTTTCTCACTGATGTGGAGGAGACAGGGGATGAGCCACAAGGTGAATGGACTGAAACCCCACAGAATTATTGCTGATCACTCCCAATTGTCCCCATGTGTATCAGGAAACTACTCTGGTCAGTGTTTTGTCTTCAACTTCTTAGAATGAAGTGTGCTGGGATGGGGAGTTCAATGCCTGAGAGATGCTGCTCAGTCGGTACCTCAGTCCCAGCAGTACTTTGGCACTGTCCTGTTATCATCCCGCCCACAGACCTACAGGGGGTGGGGATGAGCAATCTTTACTTTGAAAAGTGTTCCATGTAATTCTCCAGGTTGATTTTGGGAGACAGAGCTGACATTCTGAGCTAATTTTCTGCCTCGGTGAAACTGAAAACTTATTTTAATATTCCAATTTTTGAATAGTTTCTTGCTCCTGTTTCACGAATGTAAGCTCTTCCCTTACCCTTTTAGAGTGATTCATTACAGTTGTTATTTTACTTTTGAAATTTTCCCCTCTTTCCTCCATTGTTTTCATTTATTTCAAGATTCTTATTTTTGTTTTGCTTGTTTGTTTTAGTTTTGGTTTTGTTTTTTCATGGTGAGGATTTCGTCACACCTCTGGTAATCATTGAATATCAGTTCATCATGAAGGGTGATAGGAAGCTTTCTTTGCCTGCCTGGGGCTTGTGGGTGGCCGGTTTCTGTGTAGACTGATTGGGCTGTGACCCAGCCATTTCATTTGGGGATTTCCCTCACCAGTTAATGTCACCAAATGCAGATATTTTCTCTCAGGCCCATCAGTTTTCCAGGGAAGAATTTTTAAATATTCTGCCTAGGATACATCATTTTGGCTGCCAACTTTTGGAGAGCTGAGATGTGCATTGGGGGTTCAGTGTTCTATATGTCAAGTTCACCTAAGCCTCCAGTGTTTGTCTGCTGTGTTCAGCTCCTGCTCTTGTCCTTGTTATCAGACTCTGCCTGGCTTAGCCTCTAACCACAACAGTCATTCGCAGACTTTAGCCTGCACTAGAATCATTTAGAGGGCTCATGGAAACACAGATTGCTAAGCCTCATCCCAGAGCTTCTGATTCAGTAGGTCCAAGGTGGGGTCTGAGAATTTGCATTTCTGACAAGTTCCCAGCTTGAGACTGCTGCTGCTGGTCCCAGGGCCACACTGTGAGAACCATCACTATAAAGTAACTCTTCAGATTCTTGCCATAGCAAAGAAGAAGCCATCTGGTTACGTGGCTGGAAGAGGGCATCTCTGAGCCTGACTGCTTTTTTTAAAGACATTGAAACAATCCTTCTATGTTCAGTCCTGCCCTGCACCCCTGCTTCAGAGGTATTTGGTACCTCCAAAGATTCCTGAGCCTTTTAAGGGTAAATTGTGAAGTAGCCTGGCTCTTGGGGCTTTACTCTTGATGCTAGTCTAGTTTTTTGCTTTCTCATCTGCTATTTTATTTATCATTTGTTTATTCCCTTCTCTACTTTCAAAACTTCGTTGACATGTCTTGTTAACTGTGATATCTTCTGTTTTCTTTGTGGGTTTACTGAACCCATGCAATGTCATTAGTCAGAGCCAAGCAGAATAAAATGTATGTATTTAATGGCGGATGAATGAACTTTGACACAGTGAAGAAAACAGTCATGGGGAGTGACACGGGATACTGCCAAAAATCATTGAAATGCCTCTCCACCTTGTTCATGTACTATCTCTTAAACTTTCAGATGCAGATACTGAATTATGGCTTGAAGCAACTTTCAGTGTTTAATTAAAGCCCAAGGTCTGACTGGTGAGACTTGAGATGAATTTCACTGTCTCAGAGACAAGTTGAGATGTGAACTTGAATTAAGAGAATGAAGCAGTTCCCAAAGGTCACAAAGGAGCTCAATTCAAAAAGGAAAGGATGGAAGAAAATGGAAGCCAATATGTGGCATGTTAGTTACCCTTGTTTGTGATTGTATTCCATTTTAAAAGCTAGAAAACTTTATAACAGGGCTCTGACCATAGATAACTGGACCAAAAGTTGATTTTTGTTATTTTGTTGACTTGAAAGAAATGTGTCTGTGTCTAAAATTGTCTGTGAAACCCAAAACTTGGTAACCCCCCCCCCCCCCCCCAGTTAAAATGGTTTTGTGCTTGTGAATGCTGGATATTTCCATGCAATCAGTTATCTGTAAGTTGAATAATTTAATTTGCATTAAGGCAATTCACTGTGAAAATTGACAAAATGGATGAATCATTTATAATGTGATAATAACAGTTAATACCCTGGGGCACAGAATGGGCAAAAATATGCCACCTCTCTCTACCTTTATATAAAATATTACTTTAACACATTTTTATTTCCATGATAAACAAGTCGTATTGCCTCAAAGGTAGCCTGTCTTTCTTCTTCACTCAAAATGAAGATTCAATCTGGGACAGCAAATGATTTGGTCAAGAATTGGACCACTCCATTGAACATTAATAGGTGGGTCTAGCAAACTGCTATTGAACTGATTTTTGATATTCCATCAAAACTCATTTCTGAAGAATGCTTGTCATCTTGAGCTTCATCCTCTGAGCCTACCTCTTTCAGAAATACTGCCCATTTTGGATTTTCTCTTTGTTATTCTGATGCAGATGATGGCTGGGGGAATGGTATGTGGTTTTATTGTGGCTGTTGGTTTTTCATTCTCTGAGATGTTTTCAGTCAAAAACTTGAGTTGCTCACTTGCTTTTTTCCACTTCTCTCCCTTCTTGTCTCTCCCTCCTTCCCTTTTCCCCCTCAAGAAAACCAAGGAAAATTGACAAGCAGCAGGACAGGGGAAATTGAGCTATATTATTTCTCCTTCGGGAACCTCACTTTGCTGCCTTATCTGAAAGCTATCGTTTTCTACATCTCTTGGCAAGAGTTCTCATCGACCAGTGACCCCTAAATGCCTATGCTGATCAATAGCCCCGGTATCTTATTGACATACACATTGACAGCTCTCACGGAGCACGGGAATTAGGAATGGCAGCCAATTGCAATCGTTCAGGCTGCTTGAGAGGCAAGGAAGGCCGGCGTTGATATTGACACTGTAAATGGAGACAGTTTACTTAGCACTCAGGGAGGTGCATTTGTAAGGAGACCGCTAGACCTCATTACTATTTAAGGGCAGAGGCTTTTCTGGCAGCGCACAGAGCTTGCTTATATCAAGCCTTCCCACTTATAGCCTGGTGAAAGAAAGCCTGAGTCATTTGCACCCCCACAAAGAGACCCATCAGATTGGAATTGAATGTTAGAATGGGTGACACAGGATTGGACAACATGAGGACTTCGGTTAAGTCAGATCCTCAGTTCCCACTCATGGATGAGTGGCAGTTTATCTGTCTGAGAGGTTTTGAGCTCCTCCTGTGTTCTCCCTGAGCAAAGGCAAAATCAAGAATCACAGGTTCTCAGGGCAGGAAAGGATTTTGGATTTTAAAGTTCATCTGCCTCGATTTTCTACTCAATGCAAGAATTCCCACACCAACATTGCATCGATGTAGCTACCCTGCGTTTTATTGGTTACCAACAGTGACATGGGACTTGCTAACTTAAGAAATATTTCATCTCATTGTTTGGTAGCTGAAGCAGTAAGAAAGGTCTTCCTTCTCTAGGGCTGAAATCTATCTACCTATAACTTCTTCTACTTGCTCCTAGGTTGACTTTCTGTAGCCCATACTAGAGATACTAGCTTGGCATTTAGCATTCTTCATCACTTATCCTGTCAATAACTCCTCAGGGAGGCATTCTCTGACCTCCACCCCTCTTTCCCATTTACAGATAAGAAAACTGAAGTTTAGAGAATTTAAATAATCTGCTCAAGGACACATATCTGGGATCTAGTGTGGCTGAATTCCATATTCTTTCTGCAATGTGGTCTTGTCTCCTTGCACCATGCAGAGAGTCTGGTCTGATTTTCTTTTCTTTATCTCCTTGAACAATAGAATTCATTTTCAAAGAATCTCATACCACTTCTGTGATGTGACTATTCTGGTTCTCAAAAAGTAGTTATTTTATGTTTTTCCCCTTAAATTGCCTCTGGCTGAGTGCTTTTTAACTCAACAAAAATTGTCAGCTGGTCCATTTCACTATGCAGCATTTCTACCCCAGCACCAAGTTCATTCACACTGTGACCAACCTCTGTCAGTTCTCTGCCCCTTGTACATCCTTGTCAACAGAAGGCTGGTATAGCTTGCTCCCCCATCCTGTTATAGGGTCAGTAGTCTAAAACACAGGCAGAGCAGGATCATCATAGCTGGGTCAGTCAAGGTCTCTGCCAAACTCTGGAAATTGAGGGCAGATTCTTATGTCAGGGATAGGATGCTAATGGGATGTGTGTAGGGAGACTTAAGTAAGTTCTGTGTGTCAGGCTGCACTGTGGACTCTACCCACTATAAAGTAATTGGGGCTGGAAGGAGCAGAGTGTAGAGTGGAGTCCAGCTGCTTGGCTGGAAATTTAATGGGACCTTTTCTGGGAACCTGTGCCTTTGAGCTCTGGGGAGAGTAGAAAAGCCCTAGATTGCTGTAGTCTCTAGACAGAAGAGGATCATAGAGCACCCTAGCTATCCAAAGGAGATTGAAAGGAGGTGCCAACACTTCTGTCCTTGGACACAGGGTAGGAGTGGTTTTTCTGAACCTTATTATGAAAATTCAGAGGCAATGAGTGGGGCCAGAAATAATTAGTAAAAGTATCGAGAAACAAATTTTGAAGAGAAATTATTCCCAGGTGAGGGGCTAGTGGAAGTTGACTATTAATGGGCTCTGCTGGCACCATTTTCAAAATTAGCAAACTATGGTTTGAATGCTGGTTCTGAATATGTGACTATATTGACATACTGTCTTCTAAAAAAATTGTAAGTAAAGGATGCCACTGACTACTTTGATTACATATTGGAAAGCTGTAAAGAGGCTAGACAAGGGCAAAGACTGATGTTCATTGCCCTAGGCTAGACCATCACCACCATCTATCAGAACTATTCCAACACCTAATGTATCTTCCTGCCTTTCAGCCTTTCAGTTTGTCATCTGACTGTCCCACACTTACAGATTTGGATTATGTCACCCTCCTCCATTCTCTACTGCATTCAGAATGAGGTCAAAGTTTTCCACCATGACATTCGTGATTCAGCATGGTCTGGCCCAACTTCTAAAAAAATGTATTTTTCAATTACAGTTGACATGCAATATCATATTAGTTTCAGGTATACAATATAGTAGTTAGACATTTAGATACCTTATGAAGTGATAATATCAGTAACTCTAGTACCCATCTGACATCATACATAGTTATTACAATATCAATGACTATGTATATTCCTTATGCTGCACTTTATACTCCTATAACTATGTTGGTTTTCCCAACTTCATGTCCCAGATGACTCAGACACCCTGTGGTTAAGTCACATTAAACCAGTTGCTTGGCTTTAAACATGCGCAGTACTCCCATGCCTTTGTTCATTTCTTCTTGCCATTTTCCTCCATGACAGGCTCTTCTCTTTGATTTTTTGCCTATCTAATTCCTATTCATTAGTTGAGACTTTTCCCGGAAGCTTTTTCTGATTCTTCTCATTAGAATGAACTCTGCCTTTTGTGCTCCTACTTTGTGTATATACCTCCTAGAACATCAAAATCACCCTGCTGAACATTGTGGTTAATTGTTTTTGCATATTTTTGCTAGATCACTATAAGGGAAGACTGTAACTCATTGGTTGTGTTCTCTCTAGCGGTCCCAACAGAGTGCCTTGCACATAGCAGGGATCCATTACTAGGCATTGATGAGTAGGTATTGGTGCTGGTTGTATCCAATTAATATCTTGGAGCTCTGACAGTAGGAGAGAAGTTTAGTGCTCAGCAACATCCACACCCTCTACTTCTTTGGGGGCATGTATAGCTAGACTATTGTTCCCACCTCCCCAGTGGTTAAGAACAGCCCAATAGGATATGAGAAGTGACAAGGGCCACTTCCAGTCCTGCCACTAACAACCTGTCCAGTATGAGCCTCTCTATCTTTTTCTGTATCAAATGCAGAAAGCACCAAGGACCTAGATATGCTGGTTTGTAAAAGGAAAGGAAAGCTACAAGATGGAAGGCATCTGAGCCTCCACAGAGCTCCCTGTAAGAAGGCCTCCATCACTGCCTCACAGTGATTCTGACCTATGTGAGAAATAAACTCTCATGGTATGAAGTTCAGAGAATTCAATGTGATTTAGGAAGCAGCTAGCCTACCCTGATATGCTGACCAGTCACACTGGCAAAGCTGTGTGGGTGTGTGTGAGTAGCTGGAAGGCCGGGGCACCTGTGCAGCTGGCTTAGGGAAAGGAAGCTACAAGTTAAAGTCAAGAGTGATTTTTCATTCAATGGAAGGACAACCAGAGCTCTTCCAAGATAATTGCCTTATCTCTTCAACATTTTGGATATGAAAAGTTTTTAACTTTCCTGCTCACATTGGTAACTCACCTCTGAAGGCACTTTGGTTTTCCAAGGGCTACCTAATGCAACGTCAGAGGAGGGTATGTTGTAGCACCCTGGTGGTTGAGAGTTTAGGCTCTGGAACTACATTGTCTAGGTTTGATTCTTGGACTCCCTACATGCCAACTACATGACCTTACTTCTCCAAATTTCCTCAGCTATGACATGGGAGCAACAATAGTCTTTACTTCATCGTATAAATTTAGAGCATTCAAGATTAAAAGAGATAATAGAAATTAAACATGCCACTGCACTTGAGATAAATACTCAGCAATTTTTAACAATTTTATTATCATCATTGTTATAGGAATAGATGCTTCTGAGATGGCCTGAGTATACAGACTAAGATGAAACATTTATTTTTGTTGTCTGTGTATCAAATATCTTAGCTTGAGAATAAACTTTATTTGGGGGCAGCCATAGTCACCATTGAGGCAATGTGTCTGTCAAGCCCTCCAAAGTCACTTTCATGCATGCTGCTATTGAGGCACACTTTCCTCTGTCCCACCTTCACCCAGTTCTGAATTTGAGAAGTGGATATTTTGAACCCAGTCACAGGACTTTACATTTGCCCCTTTATGTTTTATTTGATTAGATTCACCCTCTGTTCCAGCCTGTCAAGATCATTCTGCATATTAGTACTGTCTTCCAATATAGTTATTACTCACATTGTCTTCCCATCATTTGAAAATCTGGTAAACTTCCCATTTATGTCTTGGTCTGAGTAATTGAAAAAGTGCTAATAAGGACAGAACTAAGGACAGAGCTCCACAATATATCTTTAGAAAGTTTTAGATGCCTCCCAGTACTATTTAGTAATTCCCACAGTTATAAATGCATCTAACTCTGGGATTCATTCATTCATTCATTCACTCACTCATTTATCCATCTATTTGTAACCTTTTTCTGTAAAGGGCAAGATGATAAATATCTTAGGCTTTGTGGGCCATACGGTCTCTGCTACAACTACCGACCTTCCGACCTTCCGTAGTTTTAGTGTGAAATAGCCATAGGCAATATGCAAATGAGTGGGTGTGGCTGGGTCCTGATAAAACAATTTAGAAAACAGACAAAGTGGATTTGGCCTTCAGGCCACAGATTGAGGTCCTTGATCTACTGTATCCCTCTTCACACTTCAGCAGAGGTTAAGTGTTCAGTAACCAGCAGCCTGATTGAGAGCACGCTGGAGAAGAGGCCAGGTGTAAGAGCCCAGATGACTCATGACAGTTACAAATTGACCCTCTTGCTCTATCTGCCCTACTATTCCCCTCTTTATTTGTAATGTCTAATGCTGATGTTCCCCCAGTAAGGAAGAAAGACCACAGGCCACCCTGTGTCATGATTCTCCTTCTATAGCTGCCAGACTCCTGGCACTGGAGGCAAGGACTCCATCTGGCCACGGTGGATGCCCAAGCTCACCAGAGATCCCCCAGACGGCCCCAAAGAAGGCCACTGCTTGTGAGGGCTATGGGGTGGAGGCATGCATTGCAGGGGTAGAAAGTGCCCAATTAAACTTACTTTGATTCCAACTTCTGATTCTGGGACAGACTTTTTCACCTTTCTATGACAGAAGATCCAATTATTTCATCATTTGGTTCTCAGACTTATTTCTCATCTAATAATACCCTTAATCAGTCCATTCCCCTCCCATAAACATTTATATTCAGGACTCAATTTCTGGCTATTCTGACTTTTACTCATTTTTTTGTAAGTTTATCTCTGCTCTTCATGCATATCCATTTTAACCTGTCTTGTATCTGGCCTAGAGAGCCAGAGATGCTGTTCCCTTCAGGTCTCCATTTCATTCTCCTCTGCCTTTCCAGCTACCCTTTATTCAGGTTAGTTAAGAGAGTGGTACACGTGTGACTATTGGGGTGGGAGCGAGAAAAGGAAATAAATGCATGGAAGGGAATATTGAACTTCTAATGCATTGTAATTACCAAATGATCCTATCTCCCCTGTGATGGATCCCAATGGGATTTATTGCCATATTAACAGTGATTTCCCCATTGCATTACTTAATGAATAATGTCTGAACTAATAACCCACCAAAAAAACAAACAAACCAGAAACAACACTATAACTCCCTTCATTGTAATTATTATTTTTTCCTAATGCAGTGGTTTTTATATAAATACTGATGTCTCTTTACTAGGTTCTTGTATAACTACTTGCTTAAATAATGGGCCCCATTAAATCGCCATCAATAGTAGCATGCCATATGCTAGTGTTTTACTGTTATCTTCCACTGTATGGACTTGGGGTTTCAGGCAGGCTTGGGGCCTTGCAGGTTGTGCCGTCTTCCCCCACCCCATCCTACTCTACCCACCCATCCCCCTCACAGCTCCATGCTACCCCCCCCTACCTGGAATTGATGGCATTTAGAGAAGCAGGAAGAGGGCCTCAGCTGTGCAAACACAGTGCTTCTGTTTATTTTGTTAGCCTCCGAAATATTTGTTGAGAGTTATTCGAGCAGAAAGGCTGAATGGAGATCATTGCAATGTGTCAAATTAAGGAGTGCTTAATGCCTGCCTAATCTCTTGGTAATTACTGTTGTGGCCGCGGAAGGCTTCTGAGCCTGGTAAGAAAGCTAATGATAGTGAGAGACACGCGGCTGCCCGGGCATCCGTGGCATTGCCTTTGCACAATTAGAGGCCCCACTCAGATCTGAGAGGCTGAGCCTGTGTCACTTAGAGAATGGATTGGCCTTTGGAGGGGAGGGATCAGACAGAAGTGTCAGCCTGGGTCACTGGACAGGGGACTCCTTCAACTGGGTGTCACCTTCCTGGTGGTGTTGTATAAGATGACAGCCTCCTGTGTATATGTGTGTGTGCATGCATACACATGGATGTTGTGCAAGGAAGGAGTCTGACCTCAGGATGTTCAAGGAAAGACAGACCAACAGAGAGCTTTCTGATTTTCCTGTCTTTGTCCACCTTTGTGTCATCCATTTTCTCCTGTTTCCCTGATTCTCTCTCTTTGGTCTAATTTTCTTTCTTTCTTCTCTCTCTTTATCTCTCATGCTCTTTGCCTGCCTTTTCCAGCTCTTCTCTCTCTTTCTCCTTGTCAATCTGTCTGTATCTCTGGCTGATCTATTGAACCAGCATCTACTTCAACCAAACATGAATTGTTATAGAAGAAGAAAATAGTACTGAATCAGATAAAGAAGAAATAAATAAAAGCTTCAATTTCCCTGAACTTTGCTTAAAGAGAATGGAAAAAAAATAGGTATTTTAAAAAGTCAGTAATCAACTTTACATAGAAACAAGTTGGAAAGAAAAAGAAGTCTATGATATGCAGATCTGTAGTGGAAAAATTGTGTGAAAGGAAATTTGCATTTCAGTGATCAGTGACTGTCCCCGGAACTACTCTTTAATAATACAGATTTCTAATAAGGAACTTGGATCCTAGCTTAAGGTGCATTTGGAGCTTCAGGGACCTGAGAGTAGCCCTCCTCGAGAATGGGTCAGCCAGTGTGGGTTCTGGTCCCAGTTCTGTCACCCACTGGTCCAATGGCTTTGAAGAAGCTATTTTACTCATTGGTAAAATGGGGACGGGCTTAGATGGCAGTGTGGTGTAAGAACCAAAGGAAATATGCAAGAGTGCTCTGAGAAGAACAGAACACCACAAATCAGTCAAACAAACCATCAACAGAATTAGCACAGGTAATTGGGGGGCTCACAACTTGGGGTAATTATTTAGATCATCGGGTGGTGCTGCCTTAGTCAGAAGCTGTTGCTTGGTGAGTTTGCTACATTTTGTACCAGAGCGGCAGGGAGGGGATAGAGCTCTCTGCCTTCCTTGATACTTCTCCAGCCACCCTTGGGGTCTCAGGGGACCCAGGGCTCTACAGGCACTTGCAGGTCCCCATGTAAGGAGGCCCTTAAGTGAAGGGGGGGGTGTTAGAAGGTAAATATGGATTAAGTGGGAGTGTGGAAGAGCTAAGAAAAAGACACAGAGCCCTAGTCGCTTCTGAAGGGATCTTGAATGTCACGCCAAAGGGCAGGGAGATAATGTCTTGTCGTTCCATGCATTGCATCTTGCCAATTTCCATTTGGTCATTAAGGTTTGGAGTAGCACAAAGGAGGAAATCCTGAGACCCATCGGTGCTTCTGGAGACTCTCCATTCTGTGTGGAGAGAGGAAGGCTATAAACTGAGTGACTTCCAGGGATGATAAATAGTCTAAAATACGAAAGACACCTAATCAAAAATCAAGGATGGCCTTCTTCTGGAACAAAATTCTGGGCTATCGGGTGTAGAGAAGCCTTCTGAGGTCATCTCATGACCCCTCGTTTTTGGAGGAGAAGCTGAAGCTCAGAGGGTAAAAGAGCTTTGATTAGCAATCGCCTAACTTCTTCTTCTGTGGAGTCTGTGTCAAAGGTACCTCACCAGTGAGAGAAGCTGTGTATAGAGGTGAACCTCTTTAGATTTCCTCATAATCAGTTGAGAGTGTGTCGCTTTCCCAAAGGACAGTTCTCCTAGTAGATCAGCCTCTTTGAACATCAGCCTCAGCATCTAATTGGAGAGAATGTATCAACTTGGCAGTCTTGTAACTTCAGACTCTTTTGGATTTCATAATAGATCAGATTTCAACTTCTTCCACAGATGTGATGGGAAATTCAGTCTTTTAGTAAGATCCAGAAAGTCTGGCCAGGACCGTAGGCAAGCATGCTGGGCCAACGATGCTTCCCAGTGGCCAAATACTAACTTGATGTTGACTTGAGAGGTGATCTTTCTCTGCCAAGAATGCAGGGTGGGGGCTGTGCAAGGGGAGAGTACAGGGGAAGCCAGGTTCTGTGAGGGACAAGGTAGAAAGGACATGGGATTGTGTTGGCATTGGGTAGAGAGAGGAGGGAAGGGCAGATCAGGGATGGAGGAAAAGGGAGAACACAGCTTACAACTGGCCAGCTCTGTCGTGGAGCTCAGCAAGCAAGAGGTGCATCATTACCTGTCAAACGGCAGTTTTAATCAGCTGTGCTCCTCAGTGGAAGATAGATTTAATATCAAGGCACATTTTCAGAGCCACTAGTTTAATTATGACAGGTGTCTGCAAACTGGACAACTCTGCTCTCAGGCCTGAGTGACAGCGTTTCATTCTTCGGGCCCACGCAGACTCGGAGTGCTTCACCAAAATGAGCCTCCGTTAAAAGTCGGTGTTTTTTCCCTCGTCTTCCTTTTTATTGCCCTCTCTTTATTCTACTGTACATGTCAAAAGAAGGAAATGGATAGAAAATTGTGCTTCAGTGGAAGAGACAATAATTTACCTTGCCCATTAGAACTTATCTCATTGGGGCTTCCAGCAGCCAAGTTCCTGGTCAGGCGAAAGCCATTATTTCTCTGTTAACCTTTCTGTGAACATTTAGCACCATGTCTACAGTAATTGCCTGCTGGCGTTGTGTTTGGCTTTTTTGGCAGAGCCTCCCAGACTCAAAAGATGGCGAACATGATTACTCTGATTACGTGGGCGGGAAAGTGGGGGAGGTGCTGAGAGAGCGTAGAGGGCAGGCTCAGAGGGGTCCAGAAGCCCCTGCTTCTCAGCCTTCAGCCAGGCTCTCTGCTACTCTGTGCATTTCCTGAGTGACCATCCTTTATGATGTTCCTCTCCTGAAGTGGCCCCGCATGCTTGCCCCTCAGCCTGATTGATTAGCTTGCTCGCACTAGCTGAGTGACTAGAGTGGGTGGGGCACTTGGGCTCTGAGACTTCCATCCACAGGTACAAATGGCTGGGCTAGAGTCCTCGTGCTCTCCATACTTTTCCTGTTTAGTTTAAATGGAAGAAGCTTGAAAATAAAATGTTAGGGGCCCTCAAATTAAGATGGATAAAGCAGAGTTTTCTGGTGGAAACATGGCCCACTCTCTTGCCTCAGAAGCTCCTGAGATGCTCCCCAAAATTGCACGTAATGGTTTCTGAGGGCCCACCCAGCTTTACCCTGGGTGACTCTGGAAGCTGGGGCCCTCATCTAAGGTGATCTCCCCCTCAGAGGTAGCTGATTGGGTAGAGAGGAGACAGCGCAGGAGCAGTGGGCAGGACACAGGAGTTAGATTGCCTGGAAGGGAGGAGAGGATGCTGGGTCAGGGCTGAGGACACGTTTTATTTCTCTCTGGTTAGTTTAGATCTAAGGCCAGCACTATATCTTACCTGGCTTCTCCTCTCACAATCTCTGTCAAATTGCTTTTGCTTCCCCTTTTCTTTAAAGGATGGTGAAGCAAGAAAGAAGTGTGGCCCGGACTTATGCCTGCCCAAAGAGCGAGGGACAGGGGAGCCCAGCCTGATGCCTGTCGTGTCGTGAGGGGCTGCTGAGCTGGGCTCCTGCCTGGTGTACAGTGATGCCTACTGCATGGCCAGGCCATGGACAGAGGGAGAAGGAGAGGGAAGCATGGGGGCAGGGAGATGGAGAGGGAGAGAGTGCGGGAGAGCTGAGCAAAGAGAAGGCCAAGCAAAGGCATGGCACCTTCCCAACTTTCTACTCATGCTTTTCCTGGGCCACCCCAATGAGGCAGCTCCCACCAGCTGTTTTCTGCTTTCCTTATACCAGGTCAGAACCCTGCCTGAGGTTTCTAACCTACTCCTTTCAAAGGGGAAATCAACCATCGATTTTTGGAGACCCAAAGAGGCAGATACGCTTCAAGAAAAACCTGGTCTGAGTTCCTCAGGGCCAGCCAGCCCTTTCCCAAATGTTGCTGAAACCAGACATGGAAGCTTCAGAATATGTGGGATTCTTTGGTTTTTCTCCCTTAAAAACAGAGAGTTTGTGTGAGGGAGGGTGGAGAGGAAGCACGTGCATGGCAAGGGAGTGGTGAAATCACATGCTATGAAAACTGACCCTCTGACCAAACTTGAGCCCATGTGTCCGGCTGCCATGGCCCCGCAGATCTCTGCCAAGTCCCACACATTCTGGGGAGGATGAAGCCAATTTGTGTTGTGTATATTTGCTGGTTTATCCACTTACTCACAAGCTCAGTTATCAAACATGGAAAGCAGATGCTGGCTGGCCCGTCCTGGGAGGAGGAGGTCCCTCTCTATCTCTGGCATATAATTGTATGGAAGGGAGGTTCCCAGGAAGCCTTCGCCTATTTACCCAAGACATCCTGACTTTCTGTTTGAGGAGGTGGGTCTGCCTGTTCCTGGGGAATCCCTTCTCTAGGAGTTAGGATATAGGTACAATGGGATGTGGGAACAAGGGACAGCAGAGAGCACTGGGTAGAGTGACATCTCAGTTCATCCCTATTATACACAGGGCCTGCAGACATTTTTCCTTAGGTGCCTGGAGAATACAACCTTCAGGTCAGCCTTGGCAAATACAGCACACCCTGTCTGCTTGAGGGTTGACATGGTATTTGGTGGCGTTTGCATATCGTCGTCGTCGGCAGCCATCCGTCTCGAGAGACGATGGTGTAGCTTCTTAAGAGTCTATCTGCACCGCCGAGAATGGTTGTGCAGTCCGACTCGGGAGTGACACGGTATCTGTCTCCTCCCGTGTTGAATCGACATCTTGTGATGACGCTGGAGTGTCCTCTCCAGTGAAGCTGAAGCTACAGAGCCTGGGCAGGGTGATATGGAGGGTCTGCTGTTGCCCATGGCGTTTGCATATGCAGTGGACTTTACCAATATGGTTCCTGAAGCAGACAATGGTAGGGTAAGGGATACCTCGTGCTCATCCTTGCCCATTAGCTGGCTGTCGCTGTGGAATGCCCTGGCCCATTCTGCTAAGTGCTGCCCTTCAGAAACCCCCCTCATAGCTCATACCGATGGATTCCTCCTCCTTCTCCACTTAGCATCGGTCTCCTCCACACTTCAGCATTTGCTTTTACATAGTCAATGTCACACTCCCATGATTCCCTATGCCAAGTCCTGTTCCCTCAACTAGATTGGAAGCACAAGACCAGGACAATGTCCCACTCTCTCAGCTCCCCCAGCCTCTATGGCCCCTCGTACAGTGCCTGGGAGGGACTGAAGCACATAGCTACACCTGTTAGATTTAATTGACTCTCTTTAGAAATCCTCTTTCAATGGGGTGCTGTTTACACAGCATTTTCAAATGTTCTCTTGCTGCTGCTTCAGTTTCAAATTGTCTAGCTTCAACCAGTCTTCAAAGGCGTGAGCACTAGCAGGGTGCAGTTTACCGGGCAGCACCCACGTAACTGAACAATCCAAGGGGTCTAGCTATTTGGAGTATGCAGAATTTACATTTCCTTCTCTCCTGATTGCCAAGAACAGAGGCTTCCTAGACACTTGAGCGGAGAACTTATAAATCTTCTAGACACTGTGGAATGGGGCTCATGGTTCCCAGGTCTTCGATGAATATTTAAAAACCATGTCTGCATACCTCTCACATCCTGTGTGAGGAAAACCCAGAAAGGGGTCGCATTCCTCTGTTTCAGCCCCCCTTCTTAGTGGGGAAGAGTCGCATCTGTTTGTTTTTATCTATAGAAACTATTGAGAGGATGTGCTATTGAGTTGTGCACATGAGACAACCAGACAAAATACAGAGTCCATATAACAAATTATACATATAAGATTCAACCCCAGGATATGAAAATCTGGCATTCGTAGGAGACACAAGTTGCTATGGGACAGCAGCTGTAACTCAAGAGCTGACAAACTTGGGGGTTCAAATTGACTATTTGTTTTATTGATAGTAAACATTCTCAGCTTAGAAATTGCAACATCATCTCATAATACTTGCAAGTCACTTAATCTTCTAATTGTAACAGCTGCAGCAATGCTCTATAACTGAGCTCTAATTTTTCCTCTGTTTCTTACAAAGGAGAGAAAAATAAGCAGAATTTTTAAAATGCAGGAAGTAATTAGTTTAGTGGCTAATTAGCTGAAATTATTGTGATTAGCTTACCTCACTGAAGTAGCAATGAGTTACTTAAAAGGCAGAGAGGAGACTGCTCAAAGCATTGCACGTTCTGAATTTGTACAGACCTAATCAGTGTGGGGATCATCCTGTGTTATCATTCATTAGAAAAGGGTTACGTATATCCAAGTTTGCATTTTCCAGGGTTTAAACCTGTGGGTTTGACTGTTTCTGGGTTGCTGCTACAACCAGGACGGTATCTCTGGGTTTTTCTCACTCGTCTGCAGAAGCACAGCGCTGCCTGCGTCCCCTGGGCACACGAGGGGTCTGTCATCCCCAAGAGATGATCTGAGAGAAAAGGGTCTCGTGGCCAATAACTTTGGAAAATACTTGCCATTTCTCTTATGAATAGTATCAGTACACATCACTTACTAAAGAGCTACAGTAATGAAAATCTGTTTGTTTAGTTTAACTCAGTGTTTCCCAATCCAAATTGACCAAGATGACTTATATTTTTGATATATTGCTCACTAATGGAAATATAGCTAATTAACATGTTGAGAACTTTACAGTTCTATGGTTTATGGATATATGTTTGATGTTGTCAGCATTCTCCAAAACTATGCTAATTGTCTATCCCTCTCATCTGTTATATCCTCTTCCTCCACTCTTGAACTTGTGGGTCATTGGATTCATCCTCCTAGAAGTTTGTGCTTCAAAGTTCCAGCAACACAAGCTTTTCTCTCCTTTCCATCCCATGGCTGTACTGATTATTCCAAGAAATTTTATAATGTCTTGGGCCTGAGCGTCAGGGATCAGGCTTGAGGACTAGGGTCAAAACGTTGTGGATCTTTCTTTCTACAATCTGATTATTATACACAATGATATGACTGTTGAAAGCCAAATGGAGCTCGTTCTTCATTAGCCTGAGATTAAAAAAAAAAAAATTTTGCTTTTAATAATGGAGAATAATATGGGGCAGTGGAACAAACATGGACAGTAGACTGCCCTGGGTTTGGTACTGATCCTACTCAACACTGACTTCACCACTGCTTCAGAATGTCGTCTGGTGTAAGCGCAACACACAATCCCAATTCTCCTTGTCTGACTCCGAAGAAATCACATCATGTTCTCTTACCCTATCTCTCTTTCCTTGTCATATGAGAGTGCACTTGCTTTGGCAGAGACTAGGCAATATCTGCAACTTTAAATGTCAAAGAGTTTGGAAAATGTAGTTGTTGTTTTTTTTTTGTTTTGTTTTTTTCAGTTTTCAGCCTTGGCAATGTGAAGAAGACCCAAGAAAGAGGTTGGAATAGGAAATGAGGTGGACTACCCATAGTATATCCAAACCTCCTTAAGCTGTAAGGGTGGTTCAGCTGGGGCTTTTATGCTGCCTTTTCCTTCCCTTTTCTAAACTCACCCCTTCTTGTGGGCCCAGGGTCTTGTCCTCTCCAATTCTTTCTACTTCCTTCTAGAATTTATGTTTGTTTTTCCATACAGGAATGTTGCCCTGGCACTATTCCCTCTATTCTCTTTACATGATGCCTTACAATAAATCTTTATGCCTTTTATGCATAAAAGTGTGATCAAGCATAGTTTAAAATTATACCACTCAACAAAGCAAGGCTTTCAAAAAGAATGTCTCACTATGAGCTTAAGAAAACACATGATGATTTTGAAACCAGAGCTGGACCATGGTATCTGGAGCAGGCAGAGAGATGTGGCAGAGACTGGCCAGAATGACATTAATGCTCTTCTTCTTCCTGGAGTCATAGGAAGACTGCAGTTCCCAGCCTTCCCTGAAGACAAGGAGAGGCCCTCCAACTGGGTTCTAGTCAGAAGAATGTACCTGAAAATGTACACGTCCTCCTTCAGGCCTGAGGGTAAAGTGTCACTGTCCCTCTTCCTTTGTTTCCTCAGTTGCTGGCTGACTGAAGGCAGAGGTCCCATGGAGGACTTTGGGGAGGTCTTACAAGATGGCAGAACTACGCAATAGAAGGCACTGGATCCCTCAATGACCAAGAAGACTTTCTGCTGACCTGTTGATTAGACTGCAATGTGAATGAAAAATAAATTTAAATGTTTGCTAAGCCACTGAGATTTTTTGGTTGCTATGATATCAGAGACTGTGATTAATCTGGATATACAAGTGTAGTGCAAGGCGGTCTATCCGTATGGCAGCTGTAAAATTCTAGCTTAGTGCATGTAGAAAACAATCATTCAATGCCATTAATGTCTCCATACAAGACTTAGGTCAATGACAAAAACTGAACACCAAAAGGGGGATATGTTTCAGGTACCTAATCAAACACAGTCATTTGAAATTAAGGAAATCAGATAGGATCAAGAAGACAAAATGAAATCTATACATGCCTTCTTCAGGGACATTATCTCTCTTAGTTGTATGCACAGCCTTGTGAGGTCGATACTGTTATTACCTCTTATCACCTATGGGGCGATGGAGGTTTAGAGAATTTTAACCAGTAGTCCGAAGTTATATAACCACTAGTGATAAAACTGGAATTCAAATCTGGGCATTTTCATTCCAAAGCCTGAGTGTTTAGTCATTATATTTTGTGTCATCAAGGATTCTAGCCTGGTTTGGCTTTCCACAATAGTTTAACTCCTGGAGGTTTTTTATGTGTTCTTTCTCTAAGGGTTTCCCAAGTGACTAGTTTCATGCTTGGTAGAGAGCTCAGAAAATGTTGACTTATTGAATGCTTAGTGTGAATTCCCTCAGATCTAAATCTAAGAAAACCCAAATAGGAATGCCTTTTTCCCACAAATAGGCAAATCACAAAAGGACAAACTAACAGACAAGGTATATATTAGGTTGTTCCAGAGTGAACAGGTAGCCATTCTTGACACTGGATGTACACAGACTGTCACTCCTAAGTGACCAGCATGGGGTGGTGCCTGGAAGCTGGAAATTGTAAAAGGTCCTCCTGAAGTAATATGTGGGGAGGGGGCTTGTTCACTCTCGCTGGAGCCAGTTAAAGCCATGAGTCTGTATTTCAAGTGTCTGGTTCTAGATTTTCTTAGTATAGCCAAGTTTTCATAGTCATTTTTTTTTGTATTAAAAAGCAATTATTTTTTAGGTTTTGAAAGTAAAATGTATTTTATTGTAGAAAAGAGTAAAAAACACTCAGTTTCTTCACAAAGAAATAGTAATTATAGCATTTTGTTATATTTCCTTGCAGCTTTCCTGATATATGTGTATATAATACAGGTATTCTTATACTGAATATACAGCAGTCTTATTTTCATATTATAGGCTAGGTATTTTCCAACGTTATTAAATATTCTTAAAAAACATTGTAATGGTGGACTAATAATTCACCTTATGCATGTAACATAATTTAAATCGTTCCTTATTTTGGGGATTTAAGTTGCTAAATTAATATAAATAATGCTATATTAATGTAAATAATGATGTGATGAACATCTTTGCACATTTATCATTGTGCTCTTATCTGACTTCCTTAGGAAACTTTCTTAAAAATGTTTTTACCAAGAATAAGTTACAAATATTTTGAGGGCTTTAATGCATATAACCAAGTGCTTTTCAAACATGTATGAACACATGCTTCCACCAGCACTGTACAAAATATTTATCTCACTGTACCCTCATTATTCATTTATTAACATGAAGTTATAGGACCTCCCACCTTTGGGATGTCGTAGGGTTAGCTCTCATTTATTCACTCAATAACACGTATCTATTATACTTGACATGGTGTTAATCCTAAAGCTTCTCCCAGGGCAGTATGTAATACAGTATCTTCATCTTCACACTTTGTATCAGATCTGGAAAGAAAGGAAGAGATTTTTCTTTGAGTACTATTTTATTTAAACATTTTATTTATTTATTTTTAAAGAGAGGGAAAGGGAAGGATAAAGAGAGGGAGAGAAACATCAGTGTGTGAAAGACACACACATACATATGCGGCCCCGACTGGGACCAAAACTGCAACTCAAGCATGGGTCCCAATCAGGAATCAAACTGGTGATCCCTTGTCTTGCAGTATGACACCAACCAACTGAGCCATACTGATCAGTCTAAAAGTTGTGTCATGCTTCTCAAAATGGGGTGCACCTCTGTCTGGGGTAACTTGTACATTCTCCTCTACCGTTATGGTATCTTAGTGGAAATGTTTGGGCAGTCATTGGTTTTACAAGTGATATGAAGCCAATAAAGGCTTTTCAAGAAGAGGTGTGATATGAAAAGAGAAGGGGGACACACCTGGATGTAGGGAGACCAGTAGAATGCACCTGCAATGGCTCAGGATGGAAACACCAGAAATAGGCTGGTGGCATAGAAAAGTAGAGAAAGAATGGCATTTAAGAAAGATTTTGGAGGTAGACTTGATGGCTTGGTGGAAGAAATGAAGGAAAAGAAGAGCCACAAAGTGTCTCCCAGGCTTCAGATGTGTGTAGCTGGGAGAATGTTGGTAGCATTACTGGTGAGAGAAGATTTGGAAGAAAGAAATGCTACGCATTGCAGGAAAGAGGCCACAGGGGCCAGGTCTCTAATGAAGGGGCTTAGGCCTGATCCAAATTACTTATTCAGTGTTCCTTATATTAATATTTAATAAAGAAGATATAGGGAAACATATTGCTCTTATTACAGTGATCACCACGAGGAATACTGATTACATAAAAAAAAATTATCTGAGTAAGGTGCTTCCAGCAACAGTTATTTGTTCTGAAAGCCCAGAGTCCTTGTCATATTTGCAAAAACTGTCTCTCTGTGATCAGGTTACCTCCTCATCCCTGCACAGGAATGTAATCCTGTAGATATGCTATCTTGTGATTTTTATCAATCCCCATGACCTTTACATAACACATTGAAAAGCTATGGGACAAAATAGGGATAATAGCGTAAAAGTGTTCTGAAGGTTAACGTAGTCAGGGCTGCTGAGAACCAGGACACGAGGGGGTATGGCACAGTCAGAAGGAAGACGGCTCATTCCCAGAGGGGAAGCGCCCTTCACTGCCTGAAGGCTCTGGCATGAAGTGAGTGGAAACAGGATGCAGGATATTTCCACTTCATGAGCCTGTTTCTAGTGAGACTTTCCCATCTAGTTCCCCAGTGGAAAGCACAGAAGTCAGAGTCGTGGGCTCAATGCCGCCTGAAGGCCCTTTAGTCATTTCTCTCTTTTGGGTCCTGTTTCCATATCTGTGATGTGAATGGGTTCTTTCAATTCTAAAGCACGGGGGATCTCCAGAGCTTCCACATGCCCCTTGGTAAACCCAATACAAGTCACAAAGGAAATACTGGGGATGAAGCATCACTGTTATTCAAATGAGTCACGGGGAGACAATGTCTTTGGAGCTAGACCCAGCAAGAGGAGTTACTAGACTTCGAGTCAATGTGAAGGTATTCTGGTGTCCGTTTGTCCAGAATCTGATCAGCTCCCTTCCCGGCACCTGGGTGTCCATCTGAGCAGAGCGAGGATCTCTGTGGGTTCTATTACTGAGAAGTTTCCTTTGCCTGCTCCCCCTGGGTGATACTTGGGCAATCAGCACGTGTCTTGCTGGCACAGTGCCACTTTAATTCAAATCACCACCACTGAAGCCACCACCTCTGGAGGAAATGAGTTGAAGGTGCTCCATCCAGGTTCTAGAGAAGGGTGTCTCCCACACTCAGCGAAAGGTGGTTCCTGGGAAGAAAATTTAGATGATAGCCCTCCCAGGGTTTTAGGTATAACCCAAGAGAAGAGTAGTGAGAGTAGTCTGATGACTCAAGACCCTGTAAAGCACATTCTTCAGCCTGGTAATGGAGTGACTGGTCCTATTACTAAAACCAGGAACAGAATTATTCTGGAATCTCCATACAGAAGACACTGGGCTATAACATCCTCGGCAATAGCCGTACAATGGACGTAGTGATGAAGGTCATAGGGAATTTCTTCATAATGATGATAATAGATAAGCTGATGGTGTCATCCCAAAGAACAGTTCCATGTAAGAGTTTTACAGATGCCATCATCAGATGGACCAAAGAAGGTGTGCTCTGCTGGTCCTCTTCACTCTCAGGCACTTACCAGCACTACATTTATCAGGCAAACAATCCATACCAAGGAATTTTTTTTTATTATTATTGAGGCAAATTCTCCTTGGCAACAGTATCAATCCTGTTGTCTAGTGTATAGGTTAGGAATACTTTTGGTTTGAATTAACCTGAATCCCATTTAATAGTAGCTTTATGATATAAACATATTTATTCTTTACTTAACAGGGAGTTCTGAAGATAGCAGCCTCATATTTCAGCAGTTTCAGTTGGTCATAAAAACAAAAAATAAAAAACTCAGACTCTTTCTTTCTTACTCTGCTTTCCTGAGAATATAGCTTTTTATTTTTGTGTTTGGGGCCTCACAATTGCAAAACTGGCTACTGTGGTGCCAAGCATCACAACCATATTCAAAAGCAGTATGAATTAGCCAACTAGCTTTCTCCTCATAAAGCTCTATTTATTAAGAAAGTTCTGCTTTTCTGACAATCTCCCAGAAGACATCCCCTCCAATTTCAGTGGTCAGAATGTGGGGACATGGGGTCATTCCTGTCTGCAAGGGGAGCTGGGAGAGGTCAAGAGTAAATTGTTAAGAATGTCATCTGTATAGCCAAAACAAGACTAGCTTCTACACCCAGAGAAATGCCTGAGACAGAAGCTTTTCCTTTGCTGGAAGAAGGCTTCTTTTATTTACCAGGACTACAAAGACCTTTACAGAACGAGCAACAAACTATAGCTGCCTTGGACAAAAATCTATTTAAGCTTAAAATGCAAAAGCATTAGCTGCTCAGAGCCGTCACCAAGGAGAGATAAAATACGTCTGCTCTCTAAGGACCTGGGAGATGCTTGCAGTGTGATTATTTTTTTGGCTGGGAAAGCTGCTTAGCGGACAGAAAAAGGAACGTACCTGAACATTTATGAGTCGGCTTTTCAAAGACAGCGACCCATCTTCCTTTTCATCCCTCCCCCTTTTTCCTTCCCCATAAGGGAACACTTAGCAAAACTAAATAAATTATCAGCCCCGCCATGAAGAAAGGCTCTCCCTGGGTAATGCAGGGAGTCTTGAAGCCATAAAGGCAAACACCAGACAGAGCTCAGGTCATGCCCAGGGAGGCAGCGGAGGGAGAGGCTCCAGAGCGTGCCCACTGACAGAGGAGTTCATGGAGCTGCCTTGTCACCTTGCTGCTCTGGGGCCTGGAACAGAAGCCATCCGGGGCTGCTATGTGCTGACCCCCCCAAAAAGGGTGGCCCAGGTGTTATCATCTGAGGCCTCTCAGAACCATGTGGTTGTTGAGCAAGAACAAAGCGCTGTGTGTAGTGAGCTGAGCATGGGGTGTAGAGCTAGCAGTCCTGGCTTCACCACCTTCTTGCTGGCTGATTTCCAGTGAGTCATTTAACCACTCTGAACTTTGACTTATCTGGAAAGTAGAGATAATCATAGCAACATTGACCTCTGCTATAGACTGAATTGTGCCCCCTCCTCCCATTTATATGTTGAAACCCTAAACCCCAATGTGGCTGTATCTGGAGATAGGAGATAAAATTAAGTGAGCTCATAAGAGTTGGACTGTAATCCTATAAGGTTGGCAGTCTTGTAAGAAGAGGAAGATAGATCTTTCATTCTCTCTTTGTCACCTTAGAGGAAAGGCCATGTAAGGACATGTTGAAAATGGTAATTTACAAGCCTCACCAGGGACCAAAACAGCTGGCACCTTGATCTTGAGCTTCCAGCCTCCAGAGCTGTGAGAACGTACATTGCTGTTGTTTAAGTCACCCCATGTGTGGCGCTTTGTTATGGTGCCCATGCTGACGCATACAGGCTCCTCGAGTGCTTGAAAGAGCAAGTAACAGGGAATGTGTGAAGGGGATTTGCAAGCTCCCGCACTCTGTACAAATGAAGAAGGTCATTATGCCGTGTGGCCCAAATCTCTCAGTTAGCAAGTGAGAAGTCTGAGGCCACCAGGTGGTAAAGGGCTCTCCCAAGGTTGGCCAGCTCTGAGGTCTGTCTGGAGGCTGTGCCCTTTCCCCAGAGGGGCGCCCATGCGTGCCCTGAGGAACGCAAACAGGCCTCACCCGCCTCACACCCTCCCTGGGCTGCAATTGAAGCTCAGTTCCCTTTTTATGTGAAAACACACCAGGACAGATACTTCCTGCACAATTTAGTCATGCGCTCCTCCTGCGAGTTGCACGTCTAGGAGTTTTAGAGAACAAGCAATCAAACATGACTTTCACTTTATCAAATCAATGATCCAAAACCTTAGACCTATCTACAAGATGATCTAAGTGTATGCTTAGAATAAAAACATTTCTGTGAGGGTGGGATCTTTAAAAAAATGTTTTTTCTATTTAGTTAATAAAATTACATGTGTGCTCTAGAATATGCATATTCTGTCCCCTGTTTGAGTGGGAAGAAAACTGATTAAAAATATTTTCTAACTCTTCAGTGCCTACTCCCCAAAAGAACAAGGCCAGAGGCTAACCCCTTTGGTTGCACCTTGGCCTTGGCCAGCCCAAGGGAACTAAGGAAGGAAGTGATGTCTCTCTGGAGATCCTCCAGCCTCCTGCAGAAGTTTGGTGGCCGAACTCTGGGCAGCAGAAACTGGGGCCTTGAGAAGTGCTTCCTTGTTCATGGGAGGCTGGGCACAGCTGTCTGGCTGCTGGCTCATGGTGGTGAACTGGGAACGAGAGTTTTCAGCCTGGAGCCCGCACGTGGTAAGGGATGGCCAGGGCTTGGCCTGGACGGGGTGGAAGAATAGCAGTCAGTGCACAGTGTTTACACAAGGTCTCCTTGTTCCTTTGGACACAGTATTTATTTTAACATCCGCTTTTTTATTTTTGTCTTCGACTGTCAGGGAAACACACACACACACACACACACACACACACACACACACACACACACATGCACCAACATGCTTTCCAAAATCTCCTTGTAAGGAGAAAAGCATAGGTAGGTTACAGTTTCTTTCTGAAAAAAATTTTTTTTAAGAAAGCCCCCCACACTCTTCACAGTATGATTTCATAGGCCATGCTAATTATTTTCTAGGGCAAGCGTAATAAAACCCAGGTGATTTGCCTTCAGCAGTTTCTCCTTATCTTCACACAGCTCTGGATCATTTACCCACATGGCAAGCAATTACCATGAGGCCTGCAGTTTTTACCAGACATTCTTTGTGGGAACCCGGCTAGAGTCCACAAAGGTTAATACGCTTCTGCACTACAAAATCTGGGCATTATCTTGTGTATTGTAAGACATGCCTGTGACACATTGAATTCAGACGATTTACAAGATCAGCGAAACAGAAGGGGTTCCCATTGGGAGCTTTTTCCACTAACGATTTCCTCATCAGAACGTGGCTCAGTGAGGCGTGCTGTTTGGCCTGGGCTTCCTGCCTGTGGGGGCCGGGCTTGGCTCTCTTGCCTGCCCTCTCTGCCTCTCCAGGAGAGCTGAGGAGTTTGGGGACCTACATGCTGGCAAGTGTACATGCCCAGGCATGTGCTCCCTCTGGGAAAAATAGGTTTTGTTTCTTATAATTATCATATAATTTATTGAAACTAAGATCCACATGTTAAATGTGCCATCCATGTACAGGAATGACTAGAAAGGCAGATGTGGGCCAAAACACTGACTGGGATGGGTACGCACATTTGCTGCTCACCACTGGGATCTCCGCTCAGATGTGACCTCCCCCAAGGGGTTTTCCCTGACTGCCTGTCCTGCAGTGTTCTGCCACTCTTTCCCACCCTCCCCTCCCCCACGGGGTCCAGTCCTCCTCACCTGGCCCTTTATTCCCTGAAATGCTTGCATTTATGTGTTACCCTAGGATCTGACCCCACAGGGTCAGTGCTCTGGCTGTTTCAATCACCCTTCAGTCCTGGAGCTGACGCAGTGCTGGCTCCGCATAGGCCCCAATGAATATCTGTTGAATTCTCACATATTTTGTCTCCGTACCTATATATGAGCACACATGGTAGGTGTGCGATAGTGCTGAGTATCTTATTCAGCATCTACTTGTGTAAGGACCCATCAGTGATTTGCTCTTATTTATGGATTCATGTATTTGTTCATTGTAGCTTTGACACATGCGCCCACACTGTCTGCTGAAGTCTCTACGATAGTTTCATGTAGTTCTTCAGGACACGGTTTTGAGAGCGCCGTCTGAGGTCAGTCCGAGAGAACCCAGGAGGTGGCTTTCTGACCCCTCAGGCTAAATTACAGGGTAAGTGCAGTCTAGGAGCCTATCCTGTCACTGCCGTTGGAGAAGCATAAGCTGGACGTGCTGAATGAGGGTGGTCCCCCAGAGGTCACTGTCCCTTATGGTTTCGGGTATTTCTGTTCAGTATCTGCTTCACCATTTTATAGAAGTGGACATCGAGGTTCCGGGAGATGAAACAGCTTAAACACCCAGTTGGCTAGCAGGGGAGAATACTCCGTGAAGAAGTTCTTTCTTTGATTCAATGTGGATGGATTTTGCGAGTAGATCTCAGTGTGGCCTTTGTTTATACAGCCAAAGAAGAGAGCCCTGCTAGCTTCTCTCTGGCCTGTTCCTTAGGGACAAACAAGAAGGAGTGGCCATACAATCAGTCAATGTCAAAGTCAAGGTCAAAACCCAGATCTTGAGGTTCCCAGGCCAGTGTTTCTAGGGACATGAATCTTAGTGATCTACCCAGGGTGGCACAGAGCACCCCTTCAGGGAGCCGGCCCAAGGGGTCCTCTCTGCTATTTTTCTGGCTCTGCTGCCTCCAGCGCTGCCTTCCCACTGGCAGCTGCCCCCCAAGGAGCCCTTTCCATTCCACCTGAGCCTCCAGTTGGCTCAAATGCAACTCCTGGCTGAAGCTGGTGTAATCGGTAACAGGGCCAGTGGGCTGAGACTGTCCGTAGACCATCACACAAATGCTTGTTTCCTGGTTGTTTTGCTGTAGGAAACCCTATTCCATTGGGCAGACAGGATCTACCTGATGTTCAGAGCACCCCTCCCCTACCCCACTCTACCTATTGGCCCCTCTGGCTCCCTTCACTCTTCTGCTTCTCTGCTTCTCACGCACCCCGTGGTCAGTCACTCCCCATTGCTCTCCTCTCCCCTGGAACGCCCCTCCCCATAAGCTGCGGCCCAGTCCCAGCCTTCAGCACAGACTCGGACACTACCTATTCCATCAACACGCCAGCTCCCTCTGATCTCCCTCTCCAAGTTCCTACAGCAATTATGATTTCTATTACCCAATCCTCACGTAAGGATATAGCCTCACAGGCTGTTGTCTGTTATTTGACTTGGATCGCCCTGTCTTCCCAACCAGATTATAAGCTCAAATCATGTAATATCCTGGTCCCCCATAAGAATCTATCTATTGACTGGATGAAACACAGGTTTTTGTCTGTTAATTTTTGTTCATAACAGATTACAACATATTAATATGCCCTTAGCAGTCCTAGTGGGATAAATTGGTGGCAGGTTAGCTTCTAATGTTTCTCACTGTTAGATTTGGGGATATAAATTCAGACTACTTCTCTCCACATCACCTCTTCTCTAACCTTTCTGTGAATTTCTATGAATTATTCATCAGCCACACCCATTTCTGGCCTGGAGGTATCATGACTTCTTTTAGCCTCTGCTCTTCCTGAAAGGAAGTGGCTTCTAAGTTCCCGACATCATTTTGATGACTACGGCAACAGTCCTTGATGTCACAGGCCCCTGATTATAATTTCGTTGCTGGAACTGGTCATTGAGAGAAACCACTCAGGCCAGTTGGAAAGCAGCCTTCACATTTTTTTCCAAACAAAAGCAAACCTGCTTTGACATCAAAGGGGGTACTGGGGAACGTCAGTCTGAGAGGTTTCCGTTTTTATCAACAAGCTCTCCAAACTTCCTCCACATTTAAGAGTCTGACGATTCCTTTTAAAACACAGATCTGACCCCACAGAGGCCCCAGGAAGACGGTTGAACATGAAGGCTATGGAAGCAGGGGTTTTAACTTCACAAAAGTAACAGCTGGTAAGACTTGAATGGAAAAGCTCTTGGAAGTCCAGGAAAAGAACGTGTGCATGACCCTGCATCCGGCAAAACTCCGCTGGGATGATGCCCATCTTTGGTTAATTAAAAATGTACAAACCTGAAAGATTAAAAAGAAAAGAGAAAGAGTGCCAGCCTAGAGTGATGAAATCTGAAGGACTGGCACTGTGTTCCTCATGGCAAGGTGTCTTTCCCTTCCATCTGCACCCCAACTGCTCCTCTGTCTCCTCCCAACCCTGGATTTGCCCCGGATTCAAGTCATTTACAAGAGATGGTTGTCGTGGAGCATAAAGAAATAATTAAAAAATGTCTTCAAAAAGCTGGCAGCATAAAAATCCCGGGCTCTGTCGTTTCTCTGTTTCTGCAAGCACCAATAGATCCATAATTCTCACACTTAATGTAATTCCAAGGCATCTAAAGTGATTTACAGTCGGTTTACTCAATACTTTCAGCTTTATTTAATGTAACAGTTATGGCACATAAAAAGTTTATTGAAAATCCTTTGGGAGTGCGATTGAGTAAGAAAGAGTCGTTGCTAATACCATTACAGGAACAGGAAGAAAGGATCTCGGCCTGTTTTCTCTGTGACCTCTATTGTTCTGTGAACGAGGGTTACAGAGGGAAGGGCTTCTCTCCTTCCCGTCGCCTGCATGGGCCCGCTACGGAGCTGCCATCTTGGCAGTTTCTGGGCAGCCCTTTCAGGTTTGACTGGTGACTTGGTCAATAGCCCTTGGTTTAGATTGCCCTGGAGTCTCTATTATTAGGCAGAGTCTAGGTTCAGAAGGGCCTCCTAAAGGGAAAAGAAAACATGATCATTTTTTTCTCCTGTAAGGCTGCCCTGTTCTCTATTTTTTAATAAGCCCCACTTTCCAGTTGGCCCTTCTCCACAGAGTTGAGTCCAGACCCCTGGGGTCCCCCGCTGCTGTGGAGGTGAGGTGGGGAAACGCAGGCAAATGCACTCCAGACCCTTTCACGACAATCTGGGTTGGTTACTGCTATGGAGATGAAAGCTCGTGTGGTCCCCATGCTGTCGGTGTCAGGAAGGAAATAATCTGTTAAAATAGTGCTTTTCACCACTGTCTCAAAATGCTTGACATGTGCCCACAGAACCTCCCATTGGCTATAAAAGAAAACAGAAGGCTAGAAGATAGCTAGGGAGGCAAACCCGAGAGCCTGACTCCACAGTGTCTGTGAGCTGCATGAAAAAAACTTCTTGTCTCTTGATGAATAACGTCATTTCCTGTGTCTACTCTGCACTTTGACTGCTTATATTTGGGGAGTTTAAGGAGAACCTTGGTGATGAAAGAGTAGACCTCGATGCAGGTGAATACCAGCATTTAGTCTTTCCTTTATTTCTCTATAAAACATGCACCTAAGTTCTAGCCATGAGGCATTTCTTTATTTCTTCTGTGAAAGTAGCACAGTATTCTTAGTTTTTTCTCTCTCCCCCACCCTCTTTTTATTTTTTTTTAAAGATTTTATTTATTTATTCTTAGATAGAGAAGAGGGAGAGAAACATCAATGTGTGGTTGCCTCTCACATGCCCCCACTGGGCACCTGGCCCACAACCCAGACTTGTGCCTTGACTGGGAATCGAACCTGCAGGCCAGCACTCAATCCACTGAGCCACACCAGCTAGAGCTCCCCCACCCTTTTGCTCTCTCTCTCACACTTGTACACACACACACACACACACACACACACACACACACTTCTATTACCTGTCTAAGCCCCTAGCTAGCTTTGGGAAACAAGGTATTCCATACTTATAGATTTCGTGACAACTGGTTTTTCTCTTCTATACACAAATTTAAATAACAAAGCAAAACAGTCTCAATAAATATAACTTCAAATTGAATTATCCACTTTCATTTCTGTCTAAATAAAGTACTTTGCACTAAACATATTTAAAGATTTCCCTATCATCTTAAAATCATCAATGAGACAGTTCTTTCACTGAGCAGTAATGCAGTGATGCTTTCAAGATCTCTTACAGCTATTTCTCCCGAGTCTAAATGGCTTCTCTTGCCTTTTCAGTTTCCATAACTGTTTCATACACACACATTATTTTTCAGTTTCTTACTTTTCTTGTTGCTTTTAATTTTGTTTTCCTTCTAACTTTCTAATCTCAGTTCAGAGTAAGACACCATGCAAGCACATTCATGGTGATTTTGTGATATGTATTTTAGTTTCTCAGAGGTATTTTCCTCCTTGCCTCCTGATTCTTGCCTGTGCTCCTAATATTTGTTTCTATCAGTTAAGTGTTCAGTGTATATGTGATATATGTGACATAGTACATTGTATATATGTATGTGTGAACTACATATAACATTTCCTCATACATGTATATTCTTGAGAGTTAGTTTCAAAATTAATTAACAAAATTTCTTTCAAAAATTGTGTATGGAGAGGGATTTGTGATTTCCTTGCTATCTCATCTCTGTTAGAGAGGTATAATGTGACTTTGGTTCATCCTTAAACCAAGGGGCGCTATGACTTTGGTTCATCCTTGTAAACTCTCAGTGATGAGTCTACTTCAGATACAAAGTCCATAGGACCTAACTTCATCATTGGTTTTACCTGTTTGAAAGTCATTATTGATTGAAAACATTCTATCAGTGTGTCCCAGCACTCTGACAATCAAGTTCTGTGGTGCAGATGTCTTCTGCATTACAACAAAACAAAACAGATGCAGTTTGCCTTCCAGTTAGGAAGCACATGCCAAGGAGAGTGGGCTTTCCTGATGGTGACTACTAACCAGTCCCAGCTCTGGCTGACACGCTTCCTGGCCTTGCTGTAAGCCTGGTAAATACTGCACTGTTCCTGGGTTATTTCTTCCCGCCTCTACATCCGGAAGTAACTTTATGAACATATAAAGGTATAGCAAGATTCATTGTCAAGTTAGTATCTGTCTACTCAGTTATCTTCATACCTGCCTGTTCTTCATGTATTTTAGTCGCTGCTGTCAAAAAGTCATTTTCCTTGCTGGAGGACCTTACATGAATCCAGATAACAGTTGGAGTGACAGGTTGCAATGTATAGTACTCACTAAGTCTGAAACCCTGTGGGGTTCATCAGAAAATGTCGGAAAATCGGTCTCTGATAGACACTAACTCCTGAGTGGTCCAGTACTTTGAAAAGTGCTTTGACATGTGTACCTAATTTAATCTCTTGCAACAACTTGTTGGGTAGGTATTATCACATTTTACAGTTGCAGAAACTGATCCTTAGATAAGTGATTCAATCAATATTACATTGTCAGGAAGTGGCAGAGCTGGGTCTTGAAGCTAGATCCAGTAACTCAAACTGTGTGCTCTTTCCATCCTGGGGAACTATATAGTCCCTTAGTCTGCACAATAAAGAATGTCATCCAATCTACTGTGGGCAGCTTTTGGCAATATTCAGGTGGTGAATATCTAGATTTGATTCTTCTCTACTCTCAGAGCTCATATTTTATTCCCTGAAAGACCTTGCTCTCAACAAAAGCTACTAAAGAGTTATTCAATAATGGATGATGTTGCCAACAGTCCCAGGGGTATTTTATTTTAATCAGGAACCTTTTAAAGACCCCAAAGCCTTTAAGATTGAAGTAAGTAAGGGCCTAATGGTGGAGAGAGAAGAATAAAAAAATGGAGAGAAGGCTCTCTTCAGCGCCAGTGACATTTCAGCATCTTGCTAGAGCCAACTTTCTTGTAAGAATATCTTAACCCTCACCAACTTGCTTGACACATTAGTCAATGTGGACTAATGTGAGGCCTTTCTGGCTGGGGTAGTTGGACAAGCAGCCACTAGAGGGCAGAAGAGAGCTGGAACCACTGGTTAGACTAGGAAGCTGGCTAATTTATCAGAAAGGGTAGAAAGTGTAGATATACCAGAGAGACTGCAAGGAGACTGCCACATCTAGGGAACTCTGTGAAGCTTCTCCCAGGCTAAACCCTTCTTCAGACCCTCAACTGCTGGAAACATTGGCTGCTGACAGCTCGGAGCTGCACAGTCACTGAAAATTACCCTGAGCAGCAAGAAACTGCTTTGTCCAAGGTTATGCCTTCTCCAGGGGCATAGCCATGATTGACTAGTGGAGGGATCCAATGGCCTGGTCCCCCTGCATTAGTTTGGGACAACTCTCAAAGGCCATCCAAGATCCAGAGCTCCAGGACTGGCTGAGGCCTCAGCTGTGGATCAGTTTTTCCCTCTCTCCAATCCTGTCTTTCTGACTTCCTTATAGGGCTGTCTCCTTATAAGGCTTCTAATAAACACACACACTTCTCTGAATCAGTTTCCAGGGAGCCCCAACCATGCCACTCATCTACATGGTATAGAGAGGGTTGACAGCCAACCCAGAGGAGTAAGGGAGTGGACCAGCTTTCAGCCTGGAACACGCACACAACACAGGCAGGGGTCCAAGGTCAGGGCTAGAGGCAGACACATGGAGACAGATACCAGGCCAGGTTAGGCAGGGGCTGGGATGCAGTTAGAATTCAGTCCGATGTCCAGCAGAATTGGGGCCACAAAAGCCAGAACCAGAAGGAAGAGAGTGGGCCAAGGAAAGAAGTAAAATCATTTCAATACCACTAAAGCAGAATTTGTTCTATTTTGATGGAGCAGATGTGAGGGTACAAAGCCTTCTCCTCTACCCGCCTTTTCACTCACACCTGCCAACACTGAGCAGCTGGCAGCACCCATCACCTCAGGGTCCCACCTAAGTACTCTGTGGACTTGCATTGGCCGTGGTTACACTTACTGCTTCTGGGGTGATCCCCAGGCCCCTTAGCTAGAATCACACTGTGCATTCAGACATGCCCCCAAACACCACTTCCTATGAAAACTTGGCCAAAGGAGAATGGCAGAAAAATAGAGTTGTATTGTTTCCAGGCTCATTCTCCAATTTCCCTGAAATTCTTTTTAAACCTGAAACATGTAGGCCATTGCCTATTTTCAAGTCCATAGCAGGATTATTCTACCTAAATAATGGAGGGGCCATGCCTTTTAGCTTCAGCAGAGCCCCCTCCTTTAAGCCTCCCATTGTTAAAGATACAGACTCCTTCAATCGCAGGCAGCAAATCCAGTGATCGGGAGCAGGTACCAGAGTCTGGGGCCTCCGCAGGGAGAGGACTGAACGGCCTATGGATTAATGTACTATTATTACATTACTCTTTAAGCTTCAAAGGTCTGCCAGGAGGGCTAAGCTCACTATCTATTCCATGACATTTTAAGAACAAATAATGCATTAATATATTTAATTTGAGAATAAACACATACATTACAGGCAGGGGATTTTGTCTATGCTGATAAGGTACCAAATGACCTTTCCAGAGCAATCCCAGCACGCAGAGCCGGAAAGGGACGTGTTCCAAAAAACCTTTTGTATCTGCCGGCTGTAATATGTGGGCTTTACTGCGGCTTTGGCCCATGTGGAGCCACAGCTGCCACGCTCTTTGGCGATAGAAGCTTTCGCTATAATTACCCCTTCGACACTAATCTGCAGGAACACTAAATCTTGTTGCCTCAAATTAGTTAATCAATTAAGTGTCAAACCACAAAATGCTGGAGATTTTGGTTTCGTATTTATTATCTTGTCAGACACTTCCTCCCTCAGCCCCTTGGCTTCATCTCTCTTCCCCTTGCAGGGGAGCTGGCTTTTTAAAATGACCAGTCACTCATTGTTTATTTCTGGCTGATTAGCAAGACAGTTGACAATACATAAGCCCAGTGCCCAAGACTGGAGCGGCCCTAAGACTGACAGCTTGGATAGCATTCAAGCAAAGTTGGGTATTTGTGTAGTGCTTTTCCTGGGCTTACCTTAGACGAGCACATTGCTGATGAGCCAGCGTCTTCTGCTGTGTTCGCTAAGGTCAGCCATCTTGGAGTTTACATTAACTGATGGAAGGCCTTGTTTATTGTTACGTCACTCTTGTGAGCAAAGGACCGGCAGCAGTGTTTCTAGAATTTCCTGGTCAGGACCTCTCTTTCTCCAAGGCCCTTGGCTCCCCCACAGCTGTGTATGCACTTGCTGTAGCTTTGGACTCCAGAAGGGCCAGAAAATAGCTAAGCAAGCTGCCCAGGGCTGTGCCCAGCGCTCTGGATCTGGTTGCGCCAAGTGCTCTGGATATGGCTGCCTATACATCCCATTCTTTCTACTGACATGATCCCTTGAAATATATCCCGTGCACTTCAGCCCACTCTCACCATCTGTCTCAGTTAGCCACATAAATGCGCTCACCCTCAAATCTCAGATAGGTACAAACAAAATAACAAGATTGCTGTAATTCTACTCGGTGATGAAAAACGCAAGGAAAGACATGGGCCCAGTATTTCAGGAGTGTGAGATTTGTGCACTGAACAATAAGACAAGTTAACACAGGGCATCGTGCCCATGTTAACTTCCCGAGCTCTGCACTGCGCGTATGTGGGCGTACAGATGGAGCTTTCAGTGTCGTCACCAGGGCAGCAGCTCTCTCCTCCAGACAATATGCCTTTTGCAGCTTGATAGGTGGAAGGGCTGCTCCCCTGGTTCCAAAGGGCAGTACGTGGATTGGAATCTGTCCATAGTGAATTACATTCGTTTCAAACTTTGGGGAGTTAAACATTCTTTCATTCTGATATAATGGTGATGGTTGATGGTAATTTTTTTAAATTTATTGATTTTTTTTTTTTTTCAGAGAAAGAGGAAAGGTGAGGGAGAGGGAGAGAGAGAACCATTGATTTCTTGTTCCACTTAGTTGTGCATTCATTGGCTGGTTCTTGTATGTACCCTGACCAGAGATCAAACCCACAACCTTGGCATATTGGGACTATGCTCTAACCAACTAAGCTAGCTGGCCAGGGTTAGTAATTTTAATGCCTGGATTTTTGCCAAATAAAAAAGTCGACAATATTATGTTAAGTGCAGAAGATATTTTTTCATATTTTTATTTTAAAATTTTGCTTCTCCATGAACTCCAAAATGTTGAATCCAAGAATGTAAAATTCCCAAATCTATGTCTTGATCTAATCTTATTAACTCCCTGATAATAGCTGAGGAGAGTAAAGACAGAAGTCAGCGTGCATTTGCCAAGTGCCCACCTCCAGCATTCTTTGACCTTGAACCCCTTGGTGACCCACAGAGTTGAGGACAGTTAGGACATTGGTTCTATTGGTGCCACCCTTTGGCCTGCACTAGAAATTTCAGTGAAAACATGGAGGGGACTACAAAAATATTTCAGTTAGAGAAGATCTTAGGCATTATTGTGTCCAACTCCTTAGTTTTGTAGCTGACGAAACTGAGACTCAGAAAAGGAAAGGATTTTTCCAAGAGCTATAACCACCCCTCCTTGACATGGGGGTCAACATCTGTCAGCTAACACTATACTGGGTCCTGGGCAGAAGATCCCTGGGCTCCTCTCCTCTTGGGCCCTCCACTGTCTTCAGCAACAATTCTGTGATCAGATGCAGGCGACCCCCAAAGGGCCTCTTTGGGGTTCCCCTGGTCCAAGTCAGATGACTCCTGAGAACTCAGGTTAGTATTGGTTATTACAAAGGCCTGGATTTAGAGTTCAAGAGATCTGTATTCAAATTTTACAGCTTGGGCAGGTAACTAAATCTCTATATAGCTGCCCATCCTTGAAACATGAACACCAAACTTACCTGGCAAGCTGTTTTCAGGAACCTCATGATAGTGTGTGGAAATCACCTAAAGCAGAACAGGTATGAAAAGTAGAAATTCTCCCCCTACACTTCCCTTAGCCCACATTATTCTTCAATAGGCCAAGAAACTAGTGGTTGGAGGAGGGAACTGTTGACACTTGACAGGTCTTAGCGATCACCTTGCAAGGATCCTTGTGAGGTTAACCAGTCACACTACCTGGAAGCCCTAAAGTGGCTTGATAGTCTAAATAGTAATAGAAAAACCAAAGCAAGATGGGCGACATGCTCGAATCTTCATTGGATGTTGGGCTGTTTAAATAATATTATCTAACCTGTGTTTTAATACAGCCTTGAGGAAGACTTTTTTGAGTTGGCTGAAAAATTCCCTCTGACTTCTTATGCCATTCATGGGCCTCCATGTAGCCTTGAAATTCCAGCATCATTCTATGTCTCCTCCCATGTGAACAAAGCAGGCAAGGTGCTCTGTGAACGTGGTGTGTCTATAGCCTAGAAGAGACTGAATGGGCCAGTCAAGTCAAGGCTCCGTGGCCAGCCTGGTCTTATACATCTGCCCATTTTAAATGCAGTTCTTTCCTCAATCCTTTAGACCATTCCATTGAGATTTCTCCTTAACAGATATAAAACACCGTGAAAAAAATTCCTGTAGCCAGTGGGTCTCCTCCAGGGGGTTTGGGTGGGTGAGTCACTCCACTATTTCCTTGTCTCCCTGCCTGCCTGCAAGACACGCTGCTCAGGCAGGGCTTTTGTTTCCTCAGGTTGTGATTTACGCGGGTGGACCCGGGCAGGGAAGAGTCGAGTATCAATTTCGCTGGGTTACCGTGTTAAATGACCGATGCATGGATGGTTATTGCTGCCTCGGGAGCAAATGAAAGCCCTTCGCCTCCCTGACACCACCGTCCCCCCTCTCTGCTGATGATCAGTTAAAAATGTAAATAAAAAGACTGCACTTTGGAGAGAGTCAGCTCAGGAGGGGGTGGAAAAATTGCAAAAGCGAAGTTTATTGATCCCCTGGTCAAGATTGATGGCACAATAAGAGCAGGAGGCGAAGAGTGATTTTGCTTTTGAAAACGTTGATGAATAAGCACTCAGGAGCAACGAATAGCTGGGCTCACCGAATGATGGACGGTGGTGGGGGAACAAGATGCATTTTTATAAATGGGTGAAAGGAGAGGGGGACTTATTAAAAAAATGAATGACCACATGTGGCAGGGATATGCCAGTAGGGAGAAGAAAGCCATTGATTTATGTGTACTACTGGCATTTGAAAATTCAATAATAACATTGACAAATGAGAGGCAAACCTGGCCACAGGATAGCACTGAGCCTGGAATGGAGAGAGAAAATGCCAAGGTCAGAGAGAAGGGACAGAAAAACATGCTTATGTTGGAAAGCCTTTACATTAACTCATCTATATAAAGACATTAAGAAAAATCCCTCCACTATCAGGGCGGGCAGGCAAGGGGAGGGGATGGGAGAGGCATACAGCAAAGCCACCATGCCAGCTCTCTTGCTGCCTTCAAAGAAAATGTATCTGTCTTGCTGGCCATCGGATGGCTGGGCTCCATCGGCCAAGGTACTCTGCTACCAGAGTCTGAAATAAAAGCACCCTCATGACTGGGTACAGTTTCCTGTTGACACTCACATTCTGCCCTGAGCTATTCCTCACTGGGTTCCATTGTCAGGACTTTATCTCTGCTGCCTTGTGGCTGTTGTTGTTTTGTCCACAACAATTTGTATACAAATTGTCTCTCTGATTTTGGGTCCGGAGCTCCCTGAGGACAGGCCATTGTCTTTTGTCTCCATAGCTCTCCCAGGGCTTTGCAAAGGAATAAGTGTAATACTCCAGTATAATAGCTGACCATTTCTTTGACTTAGGCAGACTCAGTGGTTCCAGCTCCTCTGCGTCTCCCTGTTCCTCTTTCTCCATTTCCTATTCAGTCTGAAATTTTTTTTTTTACTGAAACATCTTTCCTTCTGATCTCTCTCATTCATTCATTCATTCACTCATTCTGCAAGTCCATATGGGGCACTGGCCCTGAACTAGGCACTATGCTAGATAAAAAGTATACACATAATCCTTGACTTGAAGAGTTTGGTAAAAATCTTCTGTCGAGCAGTGCTGACCTTCAGAAACAATGTGTACCGAGCTCTGTGTGCCCATTACTCCTTCCAGTCAAAAGGGCTCTCAAATGTCATACTAGTGCCTGCCTTTCTAAGAAATCTCTCTGTGGGCCATGATGAGCTGCTCTGGACATGCTTTTATTGGTAATATTTTATCCATTCCTCTTCCCTTTTCTGGCTCTCCCTAACTTTCTACCAGTTGTTATTCAGCCACAGAAAGACGGTGCAAATATAGCAAATCTGAGACAATGCTCCCTGACTGCATGGATGTATACATGCACACACGGGCACACGTGCACGCACACAAAGGCACTCATGTACACACACATGTCCCTCCCTGTTGATTGTGCCCTCCGAAACAGCTGGCCTTTGGCCTGTGGTCTGCACCAGCCTTGTGGTTCTGATGGCCACTGCACCTACTCCTCTGCCTTTTAACAACCAGCTTCCTGACCATGCCACAAGCTGAAAATGTGATTCTGTGATTTTAACATTTCAGCCACTTAATACATTCTCTTTTCTTTTGTTCCTCGGCTCTGCCTTAAATGGCAGAGGCGTGTGAGAGGATAAGTCCTCCCGGGAGAGGGCCAGTTGCCTGTCAACACACTCTCTTTGTTCATTCCCCACTGTTGCCGCTACTCCCCGGTGGCCTGGGCTGGTTCCTATGACGTCTTTTCCAAATGCTACAAGGTGAGAGGGGGCTTGAGCAGAAGCTTAAATCCTGGCTAATATTCTATTGGAGAAGTCTGGAGCTGTAGCCTCTCCAGGGGCCTGTCCATGGGACCGACTTAAGGGGACGGACTGGCCATGAGGCCCAGGTGTGGGTACATGATGCTTTCTTAGGGCCCCCATAGGTCTCCATAGGCCTCTAGCAGGTCACTGAATTTTCTAATTTAAAAATTTTATTAACTTGTACAATACAACTGTGTCTTCTTTCCTCTTCTTTGCTTTCCCCTTTTCGCTTTAGGTCCTATTGGCAGATATGGGTCATGGAGGGAGGGCATGGAGCTGAGGGCCGGAGTGCTGCGATGGGCAGACTGTGAGAGTCAGCCCAAGGTTTTGTCAGCATCCTTGTGGCTTCCCAAGCCAGTGTGAAGAAGGCTCTTGTGTATCTGTTCTTATCAATCTAGTGACCACAGCATAGCTATAGATTCACCTGCTTGCTACCCATTCTTTGAGAAAACTCTCCTTAAGATGAGCCACTTGACTAGGTCAGTGAATGAAGCAGGGATCTTGCTCCCCTGCACTCACTGAATGGGGGCCAAAGGGTTAGAAGATGATTCACAAATAAGCAATGAACTGTGAGTCACTAATGTATCCCACAGGGCCTAGAACAGAGGTGGCACCTGGTAATCACTCAACAAATATTTGTGGAATAAGTAAATGAATACAGTACATTAGGTTCTATAACAGAAAAATGAAAGTATGCACTGGGCATATAGAAGCTCAATTTTGCTTCTTAGAATTAAAAAAGGCTTCATAGGGCAGATGGCCTTTGAATTTCACCTTAAAGCACGGATAAAACAAGAGCCCTTTGGTTACAGGGAAGGATGATTGGAGGGGTGATATTGGAGTCAGAGAGACAACTTTATAGAGAGCTGAGATAGGGGAAAGACAATGAGCAACTGACCTCAGTAAAAGTAATACTTATTGACTTCTTTGAGCACGTGCTATGTTAAGTGTTTTTGCACTGACTGTGCGTGTACTTTCAACAATACTCTCCTTTGATCTTCACAACATTACTTTTGCCGACAAGGACATTAAAGCTCAGAAAGAGTAAGCCACCGCCTGCGGTTGTGCAGATAACGAGCTAGAGCTGGAGGTCAGTCTGACCCAAAGTCCATGCTGTTAAGCACTAGGCTGGGGCGTTTCCACAAAACCTAATTCTTTGGAAGAAGCTAACTTAGAAATTGCCACGTTGCTTGGCACATAGTAGTTACTCAGTAAACATTTGCTGAACGGGTAGTTAGTGGTTAGTTTTATGAGTCTGGGAGATCGAAAGGCTTAGTTATGCTATTTTTCTTGAATTACATTCCCAGGAAGGCGGTAGGGGAAGTTTGTCTGGGTAGAATCCTGCTGGGCATTAAAGTGAGCATGAACCCTGCACAAGTTCACCTTTAATCCCAGAAAATAATCACAGGTCACAAAATACTGGAGCTGGAAATTACCTCAGGGGACTTCCTCGGTGGTTTCCAAAAGGTGTTTCTGTTTTACCAGGGAGATATCTTTCTCCAAATATAATCTATAGCTTACCCAGTAGGATGAACAGAGGTGAATGGGCTGATCTGGATGGAGGTGGGTGGGGTGGCTGGAAGACTCAAGGCTTCCTCAGAACCCCACCGTAGATGCTGATTTTTCTCACCAGAACCTTAGGTAACGCACACAGAGTCTGAAACCCTTGATTGCGGTCAAGTCCTGAGGGGAAATTGAGGGCTAGAGATAGCACAGAGCTGGTAGTGCAACACCTGGATTCAGGTACAGACCTTTGGCCTAGTAGATCATAATTATTTTAGCCAAATTAAATAAGGACATGCATAGGACAAGGCACTGTTGAGCAAGTTCCCAGGATTTGATGCCATGTTGGCTTGGGAAATATTAGTTAGAAGGGTCTCGTAAAGATCCCAGTTTGTTTTCTGCATTTTTTTTCTGGCTTCAGCTCTCACAGTAAGGCACGGAGCAGGGGTCTGCTTATTACTGAGGTGCAGTAACTCTCCCAGTAGGTGTTGAGGGACACTGAGTAGGACTCTTTAAGGGAAAGAAGTGCCTCATTCAGTTTTACGTTCCCTCCAGCCTAGTAGATTGCTAAGAATTAGAGCTTGTATTTGTTGACTGAATAATAAAAGTTTGTTTTCCCTTAAAGCATTGCTTGCTATGAGGCTCCCATCTGTTTGGCTCTGATGAATCCTCCAATTTTAGCCCCTCTCCCCACCCCACCCCTGCCTAGGCCACCCTTTGTTGACATAGATAAGAATTGGGTTGGAGTGGAGGGAAGGAGAATGTAAAGGTGAGGAGGCCAGGCCACCACCCTTAGAGTATCACCACCCCAGGAATAATGAGACAGTGAGCCCAATCCCAGTCAGTTTTCTGTAGGAGCACATTCAAGGTAAGAATATTTCCCTAATAAGGATATTAATAATGAATTGTCTTCCACCAACCCTTTTTCTTCTAAGGGACAGAGCAGACCAGTGGCCCTCAGCAGTTTCTGGCCATGACATTACTCTTCTTGGCTGCCTGGGCATTCCAGCCCAAAGTGGGTGCTGCCAGAGGGAAGAAAAGTGAGATCTCAGTTTTCTGAGAACAATAAAGGTGGGAATGGGGCTACAGGAGGGGGTGGAAGCTCCCTCCTACTTCCTTGGCCATTTCCTGAGTAGGCCTGGGAGTTTGGTGTGATGTGAGTTTACTATGCAAACTACTTCGACGCCAATTTGCCTTGCCTTCCCAAGGAGTGATGAAAACTCTTTTCCTCTAGAAGCAGATCACACATCCCTCCAGGCCAGCTCTGTGACCTAAGTGCTGAGTGGCCTCAACCATATCTCTGAGCCTGGGTATCCTTGTCCAGAAAGTGAGGGTAATAACACTCACCACACAACAACGTTGTAGGGATTACATGTCATTAATGACTGTGAATTACTGTGCAAGCTATACTGAGCCATATAAGTGAAAGAATCATTTACTAAAGCTGTTGAGGCCAAGAAGAAGTTTCCCTGTCATTTTGTCACCATGTAAGAATAACTTAGGAGCCATAGGGAAATATTAGATCCAGCGGTGTCCCGTTCCTGCAGTCATGGTGGCTTGCTTTCCTCATGAGAACATTACCTGAGTAGACCCAATTGAGTGGTCTGGCTCAGGAGCTTCGGGTCTGGGTGGTGAGGACAGGCAGATGCTCGATCAATGTTTGTTTTTCATCCTCTGTTTGTAGGTGGATGGTTGGGACCTCTCATTCCATATTGCATGAGTCATCAATGGAAAAACGTGCGAGGTACCTGTCCTCATTTATACAAAGACTTTCCTTCTTTCCTGAGGTGAGGGGTCATGTCTAGATGTGGTAGGTGGAGAGTCTGGTTTAACTTAGTTTATTTCTGATCTAATCACTCTGTTGGCAGAGGATCTGTTATTTGTCAATTGCAGTCTTCCCACTCAGAGCTGCTACAGTCCTTGGACCCCATCAGAGCTGAGGAAGTGGTGGGACAAAGACAGATAGCCAGTGGGACAAACAGTCAGACAGACAGACAGATCAAGGCTGCAAAGTTCCAGTAAATAAGTCTGAAAGTAAAATATACCTCCCTTCACTGCTTGGGGAGGTTGTTATGACAATGAGCTTATACGTACTATATTAGTGAGTATGGAAATGCGGCCATAGTGATATGTGTTTTACTGCTCTGATTTATGAAGTCAAAGGCAAGAGAATCACAGATTCATGTTGTCTGCTCCCCTTCCATTTGAACGAGGGTACAGAGGCAGAGCCCTGGATGAAGCTGTTTCCCGATGCCTTGTTTGCCAGTGTTTCTTCACTACTTGTTATGATCTCGATGTGGATAGTAGCTTGGGATATAAAGTTTGAGAGATGGATAAATAAGTATTGCTCATTTTCCTGTACATACCATAAAATACCAACTTCAGATATCAAGTTAAATAAAAAGAAAGAAAATTCTATAGGATCATATGATATAAAACGTTTAACAAGGATATAAATGGCATTTTTTTCCTTGGCAGTCCTAAACTGTAGCAAATCAGAAGATTAGCGTGGAATTCCATTTGATAAAGACATACTCTTTCTTCTCAAAGGCTGGATAAAATATATCAGCAACTTGATAAGGGTGGAGAGAGGATAGAGAAAAAAACAAAAAATATTAATAAAATATTTTCCTTCAGGTTGAGTTTCTGGCTTCAGCTCAAGGCATCTGAAATCCTGATTCTACTACGTATTTCCCATATGTGCAGGGCAAGGTATTTAACCTCTGTCTTTCCATGTTTTCTCATCTGTAAAATGGAGATAAGAGGAAAAGTCATTGTCTTGTAAGGAGGATTAAATGAGTGAATGCATGTAAATTATATAGAACAATGCTTGATTCATCAAAAACATTCAACCAATGGGAGTTCACTGATGTTATTTCAATGGAATGTACCACTTGACCGTGAGCCCCAGGGGTGTGCCCACCTGATTCACCATCCTAACTTCAATGTTTAACACAGTGCTTGAGGCTTAAGAGACCCCTAATAAATATTTGTTGACTGAACAATGGGTACAGTTTGGCTCAATGGAGGTTGTCCAGATTACTGAGTTCATAAAACATCCCAAGACATAATTTGGGATAGTGAAGATCAAGTCAGTTCTTCTCATGCTAATAGCAGCTTCTCTACCTCAGCAATGAATGAGAATACACACAGAAGCTTAGGCCAAGCAGACCAACAACCTGATTGTCAGCATGGCAGCATCTGAAAGCTGATGAAGTGTAGACTTGTATGCAGCCCATTGGGGAGTCAAGGAATTCAGAAAAAATGCTAATGGGGCATCAGGGGTCCATAATGCATATCCATTCGAGCTATCTACTCCCCCCAAACTCCAGCTGGCAGTATTTCTAGTCATGTTTTGGTGAGGGCCAGTGGTCAGGGGACAGGGGCTGCCACGGGGTTGTAGGGTGATGGGAAATGAAGTGTCTCTTTCTCTGAGGCAGCTGGGCTTATTTTAATGGGCAAGGTCAGCAATGAAATGACCAGGAAGAGAAATTGCTGCCATTATGCATCAGTTGCAATCTTATATCAATTATTCCTTGTACCATTCCCTTTGCCACGGGCTGAAGCAAACATGGCCCTAATCAGTTTTACATCTCCGTTTAATTTTATTGGAAAGAAGATCTGGCAATGCATCACAGAGGCCGGGTGTGACATGAAAGGTGACCCCCCGCCAACTTAATGGCACCATACATAACCCTTAATGAAGTCGCTATCTTGTCCCTCTTTTGCTGTCTCAGCCCCATGATTTATGATGGCATCATTTTGCTTTGCCCTCTTTTCATTTCAGCTTTGACAAAGTGGATGAAACAATTATCTTCGTTATCGGCCGGAGCAGCAGAAATGTGAGAGTTGGATTTCTGCAGGTGGAAGGCCTTGGCTGGGGATCAAAACCAATGGTGAAATGTGCTTAGGAATTTTTTTTTGTCCTCTTCCCTTCTTTCTGTGATGATGGGTTCCTGAAGATGGATTATGTATCCCATTGAGCAATGTGAGTCCTATATCATTGTGGCAAGAAGTAATTTCAGAAGAAGGGAAAGCTGCAGATAGAACAGAGCTTGGGATTTTGCACCTTGTTCCTTCTGAGCTTTGTATATTTGTTTTTCCATGCATGCCCAGGTCAAGTTCTCTGTCATACCTTCATCTTACACCCACCTGCATGAATGCAACATGAATTTTCTATATTATACATGATACCTTGCATGTCTTTAGTCTAATTAAAGGTTATTTGTTCACTCATTATTCAATCAACATTTATTGGGTATTGGGTACCTTCTAGATATTAAATAAATTTAGGTGCTGTGGAAATAAAGAGGAGGAATAGTTATAGATTTTAATATTAAGAAATGGTATATTCTACCAATAAAAATAAGCCATGAGTATTAAAAAATGTAACATAAGATGGAAAGGGATTTGCACACCAAGAGCTATAGGCACAGGGTACTGTAATTGTTCAGTGAAATAAGTTTTTTCCAAAACGAAGAGCTGAAGCTTAAATGGGGAACAGGATTTGAACAAATAAAAATAAAATGCATTTATATCTATCATTTTTATAGGCAATACAGATGGGTAGTTAAATAATAAATAGACCAGACTTTGGTAGTATTTCATATAACTTTGCTAAAGTGATATAGGGGTTGGGGTAAAAAAATTAGGATATGCTTTGTGTTGGAACAATGGTGAGCCAATAAGCCAGTTTGTGCCTCTTGATGTCCAGTTGGAAGTAAGAATGGAGTTAGTGAAGGCTGAGATGATCACAGAGGCTGTAGCTTCAGTTGTTTGGTTTGGCTTATGTGTCTGTCCTGTCCACCCCCCGCCTCCCCAGTTCAGGGGCCAGGCGTCTATGGCAGGAACTTAGACCTGTGATGTCATTTGGACATGCACACATAAATGCATGCTGTCATTGCCTGGGCTCCATATTTTCTGAATAGATAAGCTTGCGAAATCCAACCCCAAGTGTCTTTCTGTCCATTGTATCTGACTCAGGGAGAATTGCAAAGACTTTTTACTTACTTATGGGTTCTGTGAAGTCCAGAGATAATTGCTCAAAGGTTCTTAAATCAATGAGACTCTCTTCGTAAATACCACCCAAGTGAGGCTTCTGTTATTAATGGGGCTGTTAAAATGGTGAGAGTTTTTTCCACAGCGTTTTTCCTTAGGTAGATGGAGAGCTGTAATGCTGACATGGTTAGTTGGGGTCTTCAGTAGAGCTTTCATATAAATCTGCATGTAAATAAATGTTAAAAATACATCATATAAATTGACATATGTGTATACAGAGAAATCATCTCCAGAATAGTCAATACACAATCCATTTTGTCTCTGCCTCTCCCCTTCCCCCATTCAGTGTGTAAGGAGTGAGGGGCTGAGGGAGGAAAGCAGGTCTGCATCCTGAGTCTATTTTCTAAAAGTAGCACATATTCAGTACTTAACCTGAAGCTAGTACGTAGACATGATGGTTATTTAAGTCTATAGTTAAAAAACACTAGAGGAAGCGGTGTGTAAGCCAGGGTCATACTGCTCCATATGCAAGTGAAACATCAATAGCCAGACTGTGAGCACACAGAAGGGGATGCAAGGGTGGCATTATTAGTGCTCTTGTCCCCACATCCAACAACTGGTGCAGACCCCACCCCCACCCCCACCCACGTAGCCCACTCCCAGCAAGAGTGCCTGCCCTGCCCACAGGGGCATATTCATCACTACCTTTGATGTTAAAACCTGCCTGCAATTTTGCCGCTGATGGATGCCGTGTAGAATGAAGAGATTCAAAGGACAACATATGTCCGGGGCAAGGTACTTAACAGCAACAACAAAACACCCGGAGCTTTTTCTCCTTGTTTCCCTTGAGGCAATATCCAAGAGGAGTTGAAAGACCATTTTCACCAGTTCTTCTCTTTATTCCTGTCAAGTGGGGAGTTGAAGGGCCGGGTGACCCAGAATACAAGCTTGTCCATCATGCGCAGCACCACGTGCCCGAGGACCGTCCGGAGGCTCCCCCTGAGCAGGCACTGGAGGATGGTGGGATAATCTCTGGGAAAGAAAACAAGATAGTTTTTGGCAGGAGTTGGAGAAAAAGGGAGGCGGGAGAGGGGGAACCCTGCAGTTACTTCCTTCGATCTCAGTAAATTGGAAAGGTCTTTCCCCTGATTCCTGCTGATATTTCCTGATGGAAATTTCTTCCATTGACAGAGATGCAGATGGAGTTTGCCGACATGGGACAGCAGACACACTCTGGGATAATGAAAAAATGCCCAAGGTAGCCATATGCTCAGTGGCAGTTTGTTAGAAGGAACTCCAGTTGGGTGAATACATAATAGCATTTTTGGCAGCATTGACTAAGGGGGATCCTCTGTATTCTCTATGTCTTTTTGCATTTTTTTTATTTAATTTGTGTGAATTTTGCAATTATAGTTCTATTTATTAACATTCTCAATAATGTACACTCTCCTCCAATCCCGAGATTTATTTTCAAAACATCTGAATGACCTGGGGCAAGCCCAAAATCAAAGAATGGGTTCTATCTTCTACGGCATGTCCTTAAAATCTTTATTGTGACATTTCTTTTCTCTTGTTTGAAAATGTTTTATAATTAACAATGATGCCATTAATTATGATAGTGATAATTAATATTATTCTTATCATGACAGCAAGTGTTTATTTAGCATTTATAGCTTCATGTGGACATTACTATACTTGTTTCACAGTTGTAGAAACTAAAGCTCTTCAAGGACTTTCCCCAAGGCAACACAATTAATAATTATCAGATTCAGGATTAGCATCTAGGTCAGCTTTATCCAAAGCTTCTGTAATTCCATGCTTTCCAGAACACCATATGTCTGTCTATCCTGGGGATAGGATTGGATGGCAAGAGTAAGTGTTTGGTTGTAAAACATACCACTCAGAGGCAACTGCATTTCAAGTATAGATTCCTAAGTCAATTCATAACCGAAGGCTGCCAGGTTGTCAAGACAGTTTTCTTGAAATACATGTTTTGTTTTTATCATGTTCCTTTCTGAAATAGGATTTTTGTTTGTTTGTTTTAGTAACCTAGGCTTAGACTTTACCTAAATATTACTTAATTCTATTTATTTATTTAGATCTGGGGTATTAAGTGACCACGCCAAGTTTTTGGGAGGTATAAACCCAACACATGCTCGTGGCCATCCAGTGACCTGACTCCTTTCCTCTGAGGCACACAGCAGAAATACCATGATGGAAACACCTTTTGGTATGGGGATTTGTAGGAGAGAAAGAAGGTCAATTAAAGGAAAAATGTTCTGACCCAGAACTAAACCAGGACCATTTGGAACTCTTCGTGCACAGTGAATAGTTTGCCTCAGGCTTACTGATGTAGACATAAACTGAAAATGTGCACCCGGCCTGAAAAATGTGCTCTGGATGGAGGCTGGAGCAGCTGAGGTGAGTGATTTTTCTTTCTTTTCTAACACTGCAGTCAATGCCTCGTATGTATCATGCAGGCCACAGTATGGGCCAAGGTGAGCTGGATGGACCACACAGTCAAGGTAAGAAGTACAATCTGTCAGGCTGAAGGTAAGAGGCTCATTTCGTAGATGAACTTGCTTCCTTCTTTTGGAGATGTTAATAAAAAAACATACACTCTGGTAGGACTTTATATCCTGATTTCACTTTCCCAGTGTTCCAGCTCATTCTCCCACATCTATCTCTTGTGGTGAAACATGGCGTGCTCCTAATTAAGTTAGTCTAGTTCATTCCTGAGTAGTAGGAAACATGTATAAACCCAACTTCTCTGGTCAGGCCCTTGATTTACCAAAGCTGCATTAGTCTTTTTCCAGGGTCAGCTAGGTTGTCAGTTTTAGAGTCACTGATACATCTAAGGGGTGGAGCTGGGGGATGGGGTGGTGAAGAGGGAAGAACTATGTACTTGATGGGACACAAAGGGCAATCCAACCATGCCTCCCAAAAGGTTCCTTTCTGATCAGGGCACCAGAGGTGGGGCTGTGACTTAGAGGAAGGGGCACAGCCTGAGGTTGTGGCCTGAGGCTTGCCTGGATCCTTCCCGTTGCCACAGTAGAGCTCAGTGGCTGAGGGATTCCCTGGCTGTGTTAGGAGACCTCCGGCAGCCACACCCCTTTTCTCCTCGTAGGTATCTTGAGTTCTGAGAGGAGTAACGAAGAGCAGAGGCCACCTCCAAAATAGGTGGAATGAGCGTATGAAAGGGAGTCTTGCTCTCTCTCTTGCCCTAGTTTTTCCTGACCTTCCACCAGCAAACCTAGTTCATGCATAGGTGCTTAGTACCTTTGATGGGTTAAGTGTACCAGAGACATTTTACCACCAGTTCCTCCTCTACTTTTACCAGAGCTTGATTTCATTCATTTGTTTCCTCTATAAGTAGAGATTAAGGAGAATATTGAGCCTCCACATGGGCACATCAGTTCAAAGCTTACAACCAGGTTGTTTTTGCTGTAATTGCCCAGACCCTGCTTCTTGTGCTCTGATTTAGCACCCCCTCCCTTTTTCCTCTGTGAACCCATGCCAGGGCTTACCTCTGGTAAAGGATTTGTCCTCAGAGCAGGTAGCAAATCTGTTCCCTTGGCAGAGAGTGGAAGCCATACCTTGTGACATTCTCCTGATAACCCAGCCAGGCCAAAGGGCTGCCAGCATTTCCGCAGGGGGTGGGCATCACATATGTAAACAGAAATTGCTCCCCTGTAGGAAGCGGTTTCCACTAACATTGTTTGTCACCTCTGAGAAGTGCAAGGAGGATGAGACATTCAGTTATGGTAGGAGGGCAGGAGGGGGAATTAGATGGAGCTGCTTTCTTGCCCTTGATGGGAGGGGATGCCAAGGCACAGAAGGCCAAAGGGACCTCTGGAATGCATAAGTGGGGCCTTTCTGCCCTTCCCCACAAACTGAGGTGTGTCCACCCATCCACCAGGTGGGCATACCTGTGATTAATTAGGAAATCCCAGTTTTGAGTTACATATTGAGGAACTCTGACATCTTCTAATTAGATAAACACATTACTGTCATGTTCAGACAAACAACAAATTAGTTCCAGGCTCAGTGAGGCAACAGAAGTGAGCAGGGCTGCTCCTGGAGTTGGCATCCCTGGGTGCTATGGTCAGTGGTCAGATCCTGGGCCAGGCCAGCGGGCTGGCTTCCTTCATCAGGAGCCCTCCCGGGTACTTCCCCACCACACCTTTCCTGGATGAGGAGTACGCCTGCATGATGGGGAGGTACTCACTCTGGGCAATAATATTTCTGCACCTGTGACTTCAGGGCTGATTGCAGGTGGGCCTATGTCTTGGGCCTCAAGGGCTGGGCCATGGACACAGACATGGACTACACATGAGCACTGACTCTTCTTGTGAGGAGGAACCTGGGGCAAGGTCATGTTTTTCTTGATTTACCCCCTGTCCCTGTCCAGAGCCTTTTAGGCTAGGCTCCAGGACCTAATTGCTCAGAGATTGAACAGAGAAGCTACAAGATTTCTTATAGTTTGCACACACTCTGGAGACAAGATTGCTTGTCTTTCCTTCCCCATTCCAGCATCAAAATCTGTTGGGCTCATGTGCCCCACACTTTAGGCTCCATACCAGACATCTGCTGTCTTCTCAGTGGTACCTCTGAAGAGGTTGTGAGGAAGAAATCAAGGACAGAGGTGGTGTTCCTTTACTGGGCCTTCTGCTGCTTGAGGGGCACAGTACATATCATAGCAGAAAGTAGATGGACCTGGAATAAAATAAGCATGAGTCTGAAGCTCAACTCTAGTGCTTAGATACTCCATAGTTTAGATCAGCTACTCAATTGGAACTTCACTTATTTATAAAATGGGGGTAGCAGTATCTGCTTAGAGAGAGAGTTATGGCACTAAAAAAGAAAACTGTTCTTCTCATTTTAGGTGCCCTACCTTCTCCTCTCCCCTCACCCCACCAACATCCACTCTCTGGAAGACCACCTTTGCCCTGGGCAGCTCCATGTGATAGCTTCTTAGAGATGTTGAGAGACTCGGGGTCTGATTAGAAGAGGCAGTAACCAGGACTGTGATAGTAAAGAGACAAACAATGGCAAATAAGCATATGAAAAGATACTCAACATCATGTATTATTAGGGAATTGCAAATTAAAATAATAATATGAGTCTGTTGCATAACTATTAGAATGGCTAAAATCTAAAACACAGATAACACCAAATGCTAACAAAGATATGGAGCATTAGGAACTCTCATTTGTTGCTGATGTGAATGCAAAATGGTACAGCCACATTGGAAGACAATTTGGTGGTTTGTTGTAGAACTAAACATACTCTTAACCATACAATCAGCAACCATGTTTCTTGGTATTTACCCAAAGGATTTGAAAACTTCTACAAAAAAATCTGCACATGCATATTTATAGCAGCTTTATTCATAATTGCCAAAACCTGGAAGCAACCAGGATGTCCTTCAGAAGGTGAATAGATCAATAAATTGTGGTATATCATGAAATATTATTTAACGATAAGAAGAAATGAACTAGTGAGCCATGAAAAGACACAGAGGAAACTTACATGCTTATTACTAAGTGAAAGGAACCAATCTGAAAAGGCTACATATTGCATGATTCCAGTGATGTGACACTCTGAGAACGACAAACTTGGAGACAATAAAAAGATCAGTGTTTGCCAGGGATTTGGTGAAAGGGACATGAGTGTGAATAGGTGGAGCACAGAGGATTTTTAGGACAGATAAAGTATTATGTACCATGTTGTAACAATCAACATATTTGTCAAAACTCATAGAATGTACAATGTAGAGTGAAACCTAACATGAACCACCCACTTAATAACAATGTATCAATATTGGCTCATTAACTGTAGAAAATGCATGACACTAATATAAGATGTTAATCATAGGGGAAACTGGGGCAGGGAGAGGGACTGTATTTTCTGCTCGCATTTAATAAAAATCTAAAACTGCTCTAAAAAGTTTATTAATTAAAAAATAAAAAACACCAACAACATAAAATCACATACCCAGACTCTCAGGCCCTGAAGCGATGCAGGGTCGTAGCGGGCTCCCTAGCAGGGCTCCTTGGACCCCAGTGACTGAGACCTGAGGGGACTGGAACAGGCAGTGAGGTCAGCAATTTTGTAAGTAGATTTAGGCTTCAGGTGAGTCTGGGAGATGGTTGGGTAGTTCAGATTTTGAGAATCAGATGAAGATCTTTTTGTAGTATCTTGCTCCCTTTGCTTCTTCTCTTTCCAGGGCCAACAAGTCCTAACTGCATGCTGCTCATGTTCCTGAGCACAACTAAGCATGAACTAAAGAGAACAGGCATCAGGATGAGCATTCATCACATGGGCTGTGTGGTAGCCCAGATAGGAGGTAACATGTGGGAAGAAAGGAGTGTTCAAAACCGCTAGTACAACCTAATCTCCCCAATAATTATTACTTAGAACTATTTCTCTTTACATATATATCAGACACTTCTTCAAATGTTCTCTTTATGTGTCATGCTATTTGCTGTATATATCATAAAAATATAGAACCTGCAGGCTGTACAGGATTGGTTAACCTTTCCTCAGACAGCCGAGTGCCCTACTTGTGCTGCACTTTCCATACAGTCACCCCCTGCTTGGAGTCTGGGAATAAGTTCCCTCTTTTTCAGGGAAACCTATTCTATTTTTGGGCAGCTCTCAAATGAAAACATTATTTCTTTTTAGATTTCTGGCCAAGATGGAGGCATAGACAGACATGCTGCATCTCCCTCCACAACTAAGAAGGAATACGACTACCTCAAAAACTAAAAACAACCAGAAATTCCAGAAAAATCAAACTACATGGAAGTCCAGCAAACAAAGATATAAAGAAGAAAGACTCATCCAGACAGGTAGGAGGGGAGGAGCCGGGGTGGAGAGAACGTGGTGCAGTGGCAGCAGCAGTGGCAGCAGCAGACCGGTGGAAAGTGCCATCCTACATTTTAAAAAGTCAGGAGGGACACCTGGGAGCGTTCCCAGCTCCTCACTGGACATTGCAGCTCACGGCTCCAGCACTGGGGAAAATTAAGCCTCATTGCTTCTGACTGTGTAGACCAGTGGGGGTTGGCGTGAAGGCAGAAACTGCCAGTCTCTTGGCAGAGTCTGCTTGTTTAAAGGGCACCCATGGTCACAGACCCACCCACTTGGGGAACGACGCCCAGGGCAGCAGCTGGAGGGGCGCCAGTCCAGTGTGGAAGTGGGAGGGGTGCCTGGAAAAGGGGGCAAGTGCTGGACTGGCGGCATTGTTCTCTCTTGGACCCCTCCCCCACATACAGTACCACAATGTGGTGAAACAGGTTGCCCTGTACTGATGAATCCCTAAGGATCTGCCCCTTACAATGTAACAGGAGCAACAACTCTACCTGGGACACAGAGGCAAACAAACACAGGAGCCTGTCAGAATGAGGACACAGAGAAGTATGGACCAAAAGGGGGAATGAATCAAGGTTCCAGTGGGAGAACTAAGCGACAAGGAGATAGCCAGCCTCACAAATGAGGAGATAGAGAACCTAACAGATGAAGAATTCAAAACACTGGTGATAAAGATGCTCACAGGCTTGACGGATATGCTTGAGTATGGCAAATGCATAAGAAAAGAAGTGAAGGCTAAGTGAAATGAAGGAAAATCCACACAAAACCAGTGGTGAAGGGTAGGAAACAGGGGTTTAAATCAATCATTTGGAACATAAGGAAGAAAAAAAAACAGTTAACCAGTGCAGAATGAGGAAGCAAGAATTGAAAAAAATGAGGAAAACTTCCCAAATTTTGCAAAGGAGATGGACATACAGGTCTAGGAAGCACAGAGGGTCCCTAGTGAGCTGGATCCACAGGGGACCACACCAGGACACATCATGATTGAGATGCCAAAGGTGAAAGATAAAGAGAGAGTCCTGAGGTCAGCAAGAGAGATGCAGAGAGTTGCCTACAGGGGGTTGCCTGTAGGACTATCAGCTGACTTCTCAGAGGACACTTTGCAGGCAGGAAGGGACTGGCAAGCAGTATTCAATGTGATGAAAGGCAACCTGCAACCAGGATTACTCTAACCAACAAAGCTATCATTTGGAATGGAAGGGCAGATGAAGTGCTTCCCAGACAGGGTGAAGCTAAAGGAGCTCATCATTACCAAGCCATTATTATATGAAATGTCAAAGGGACTTACTCAAGAAAAAGAAGATCAAAACTATGAACACTAAAATCATAACAAACTCACAACTATCAACAACTGAATCTAAAAAATGAAAACAAAATCCAGCTAAGCAAACCAGAATAGGAACAGAATCATAGGTATGGGGATCATTTGGAAGGTTATCAGCTGGGAGGGGGGAGGGAGAGAAATTGGGAAATGGTGCAGGGACTAAGAAGTATAATTGGTAGGTACAAAATAGACAGGGGGATGTTAAGAATAATATAGGAAAGGGTGAAGCCAAAGAACTTACATGCAGGACCCATGGACATGAACTAAGGGGGATGGGATTAATGGAGGGAAGGGGGTTACTGGGCAGAGGGGAGCAAAGAGGAAAAGAATTGGAACTACTGTAACAACATAATCAATAAAATATTCTTTAAAACACAAACAAACAAAAAAAGAACCTTATATTTTCATAAAATTTTACTGTTTTTAATATACAGTGCTAATACTTCCAAAAAGATGGGTAGTTGAAAACCATCTTTTTTTTTTTACAGTTAATATGGCTCAAAATTTCAACTTGAACAGTCAGAGTTCTTCCCTCTGTTTTTCCTGTTTTCTGTCCATGTGGGCTCTGGCTTTGTCACTCATTTTTCAGAACAAAAACACTGAGAGCCAGTGTTACAATAGTAACTGTCAGCATCCGGCAGTATTGAGTATAAGTAATCAAAGGAGTGGAAAATCTGGCTGAGATAAGGATGGCAGAAGGGATTCTGTGACGGAGAGCCCCAAGGGACACTGGGAGCTCCTGGGTCCCCAACCCAAACTTGGTTTTCTAAAACTGCCCTTTCAAATAAAAGACATCTTAACAGAAGCCTCAGAAAACAGAAGGCTAAACAACTTCCCCTGGACTTGGCCCATTATGTCACAGGTTAACACTTTCTAACTGGGTTTCTTTTAGAGCATCATCATTTTAGGGGTTGGGCACAGGAGTATGTTGACAGTAGTCTAAAGTAACCGTCACTCAAACCTGAGCTAAACACAATAAAAACAAAAAAACAAAAAAGAAAAGTGAGATTCAGCCAAAAAGAAAAAGAAAGAAAGAAAAAAAAAAAAAAAAAGAAAGCAAGAAAGAAAGGGAGCGCACATTATCAACCAATAAACCCAATAATCCATTAGTGACCAAGGTTGCTGAATAATATAGTACTTTCTCAGTGCCATCATTTATACTGCAGACTAGAGAATAGACACGGTTATTAGAGTGAGGGCTACTGGATGACACATGATGCATGACCGAGCAGCATTGATCTTCACACAACAGGAAGGTGTCTAGACCAGGAGACGTATGGCTCTGCGATTCAGAGCAGGGCATATTTCATGTGAGGCCTAATGGAGTAGTGGAGCCGGTGATGGATGGGTTTGCCCAGTTGCAGTAGCAGTGCAGTTATAGCAGTGCTAATGTCTGACCTCTTCGGAACCTCGTGTCCTTCATTCAGTCAGGGTGACCTCATTTAAAGGGACAGAGAATGAGACAGGGAGATGGGAGAGAGCTGAGTGAGGGGTTAGGGAGAGAGGAGGAGGGGGCTGGCCAGGGTGAGGCAGGCAGGGATGGCTGTGTAGGAGGGACTTAAATAGAGGGGGATGAAAGAAAGGAGGCAGGGCAAGAATCATGTGAGAGCTAAGCCTGACATTTAAGTCCAAAACAATTTGGTAATAAAATAAATGAATAAAAAAGGCCCCTTAGTGCTTCTCTGCTTCTTCTCTTCTCCTGGGTCCAGCAGTATGTGGTTGTCCTGGGAAGCCTGGGGGTCCCTGCAGTGGGGGGGTAGATCTCCATCCCCAGAGGAAAGAGTCAAGAAAAGACGTGAAAGACTAAATGTGAGAGACAGGTCTGGTGCTAATGGGGTGAGGATATTCTGTGAGCAAGTCTGAGTAATCTGCATCGATTATGCAATAGTGAGAGAGCCTGCCTTCCTCCCTGCACTCCCCATGCCCTGTTAGATGATGCTTAATGCATCCTAATGACACTCTTGATCATTCCTAGGGAAAACCAATGATTCATGCTACAGCCAATCCAAACCCAAGCAGCTTTGGTGGTGGTGTTTTCTCTCTCACTCGCTCAATAAATTTCTTCGTCTATTTAAGTGTGGGAGAGACAGGCAGGACTTCAGTGTAGCTTCTTAGCTGATATTTAACTAAGAAAAAGACACTTATCATTCTTTGGCCTTTTATTCTGCATTTGCCATCATTTTTAAGTTATTCCTTATTTGGCGTTGACTGGTTGAGACAGAGTAGTGAGGGCTCAGGCTCTCCTACAGTCCTGTCAGTTGTGGAATGAAGCGAAATGCTTTAGCCACTGATATTTCGTTCAGACTTTCTCATTGCCACACATTCACCCTCAGGCACAATAAACACACAACTCTCTCCCTAAAAGACATTTCTGCTACCTCACAGCCCACAGCAAGACCTTAGCCAAGGTAATAATTTGATTTACTACTCCATTGAGTACTAGATCTGATAGGGCATTTATTCAGTATTTGTACATGTGGGGTGGTAGTTATTAGGACTTAGGACATTTGAAGTGTCAGGGATTTTGAAAGTTTCTTTATTACTTTGGTCTTTGTTTATTCCTCCAAAAATTGTGCATAAAATTATATCAGTGCTACACCTAAGGTTGTTCTTAGTAATCATTAACTACCAAGGCATACATAAGCTGTCAGAGAAGACTGTTGGAGGTTGAGAAGAGGAGACTCTCATTCAGAAGTCAACAAATATTAACAGAGGGCCTACAGTGGGCTGCACTCTTTGTTCTGATAAATCAGAGCTCCAAATAAATGGATCTTCTGTATATTAAAAAGACAAGCATCAAACATCTTATCCTATAGTAAATAAATAAGCCACAAAGATAATTCATGTTGTTGGGAGGAGAGCAAAAAGGAAACCAGCATTTTGAGCACCTACTTTATAACAGGCACTGCTCCTGAGAGTAATAGGTACCATTTTACTTAAATGACAAGAAAGACACTGTGTCACTGTGTCCTTTTTACAGATGAGAACACTGAGGCTCAGAGACAGGGAACACTTTTCCCAGGGTCATATGGCAGATAACCAAGAAGCAAAGCTAGAATGTTATGCAATTCTCTTTGACAGAAAACCTGCTTACAAAATTAGAAATCTATTTCACATCATAACTAGAATAACTTCCTGGTGGATTAAGTGTGAAAAATGAAGTCTCTTACATGGAAATATATTTCTTAGTCAAAGGCACACATGAAAAAGCAAAACATTAGTAAATGTGATTATATCCAAAGTCAACTTTTGCAGACTTTGCTTCTGTCCAAGATTGGGTAACAAGAACTGGGTACTCTCTCACTTGAAACAACTGAGAAACCAGACAAGATATATGAAAAATAGGTCTGTAGGTGCTGAGCATCAAGCAAAGAAGACAGGGGTCCCTGAGAGATGGAATATGAATGAGCTCAGTCCTGTCAATATCCCAGGTTATTGCCTGGAGACCATTTCCAGGCTGTGGAGCAGTGAGGAGGACCTAAGCAGAGCACAGTGGTCTCCTGAGTATCAGGCAGAGAGTTGGGAGTCTGGAGAGGCCACGGCAGCTCAAGTTCGCTGGGCAGAGTGGGAGAGGAGAGAGCTACACAGCTAGAGAGACCTCCTTGAGTGTTCACATGTGTGAGAAAACAACCTGAAAAAAGACCAGAGCCGGAAAAAGAACCATCTGGAAAGGTTAAGAGGAAACAATATCTGTTTTAATGAATTTTTAAAGTGGTTATTTTTCAGAACGTTAAAGTCATTGCAATATTGAAAAGTAGAGGTCTTAAAATTCACATTATTTTATATTTAAATATTTTATGTATACCCAAGTCAGAATTTATCATAATTTTTTTCCTGTCTCTAACAGCAACCAAATGATAAGACTATCTTCAAAATTAACTTATTTGCTTATCCCATTTTCAACTGACAAAAGGGTATAATTGCCTGACCTCAACCCTTTTTGTGCCCAGGATGCCAGCGGCAGGAGAGCATGGTAGCACCTGCTGGGCAGGGACAAGAGCAGGAGGCTGAGAATCATCCTAGAGAAGCGGGGAGACAGAAGGAGGTGGGACCACACAGGAGCTGAGGCTTCAAACAGTCACCAGTTCACGTTCCATTGTCCCATCTGACTTTACTTACAAGACACAAATTTCAAGAGGGTGATTACAGAGCATTACAAACACAAGGTTGCCTACAAGAGCATGGTGTCCTGTGTGCTGGTCACACACCTATGAAGATGGCCCTAAAAAATAGTGTCTATGCTCAGTGTCTGGAATGTAGTAAGTACAGTTTTAATTCTTACTTTTACAAGGTGTTCAACCTAAAACCTCAGTTGCGCCCAGTCCCTGGTAATAAGCACAGACTCACAGACGGTGGGACTGGAGCTGATACCGCTGCTCTGCCCCTGGCCGCAGCTCTGTGGAGCGCTGATTTTGTGAGGAGCGCTACCCGATTTCTAGGCACAGGAGCTCACAGCCTAATTAGGAAAGGAGGCAATTATCTTACAAGGAGATAAATACTAAATACAAGAGGTGAGTTGGAATACAGAGGGAGTTATAGAAGCTTTATCTCTCAGCTATAGGGTGATAAGTGATATTTAAGCTGAGTCCTTACAGGATAAGTATCATCTAACTAAGTCAAAACAGAGGGTGGACTTTGGGAGTAGTAGGTACAAAAACCCTGACACAAGCTATAGAAAAAAAGTGGAACTGGGAGAGTTTCACTCTGACGCATGAACTGGTATGTGAGGAGTGGCAGGAAAGGAGGAGGGAGAGGCAAGCAGGATCCAGACTTGAAGGATTTTATTGGTATTTTTAAGGAGTCTGTGATTTAGCCCCATGACAACAGGGAAAGGGATAAGGAGTGTGGAGTGTAAATGAAATATTTAAACATTTTTAGAAAAAAAAAATGTGTCATGATATTTTAATCTTAGAAAGATTTCTCTGGGGTCATCTGGGTAAAATGGAGTGGTGATTACCCAATTTCTGCCTCTAAGGATCTTATGAAAATGACCAATAGTTAAAAAAGAAAATAAGAAAAACATATAGCAGTGCCAGGGTGTAGGAAGAATGTTGCCTACAATCCAGCATGTAAGTTCAACAAAGTTTGAGTAAATAATGATATCAGATCTAATAAAACATATATCATATCTCTTAATATATACAGATTCGTGTACTCTCTAAATAGAAATACATCTTCCTTTGAAACATACATGTATGTTTATAAAAATTAATCCTATTCTTGGCCACAAATAAACCTTCAATAAATTTCAAAGACAAGAAATTTCACACATCCCACTCTCTGTCCATGATGCAAAAATTAAAAAATTCTAATAAAACTATATATATAAACAATCATTTGAACATTAGAAGGAAAAAGAAAAACTACTTTTGCACAGAATTAAATAAAAAGCAAATTTAATCTACAATTATAGACTATTTAAAAAGTAACCAATAAGTATGGATGCATTTGAAAAATCAGTAAAAAAAATTATCTTCCACCAAATATTTTATGCAAAAATATTCAATGGATATTCAAGCCATTTCAGAGCACAGGAGAAGATAAAAAGCTTTTAAATTGACCAGATGTCATAATGTTGAACCCAAAACATGACAATTAATACTTTAGATATGAAACCTATATATAGGTCAATCTCACTTGTAAGTATAAGTGCAAAGATCCTTAAAATATTAGCAAATTGTATCCAACAAAAATACTGAAGAATGATTATGGATCACCAAGAAAAAATTATTCCAGAGATGCAAAGATGTTTTACATTAATCTATTTTAAATAATATTCACCATATCTATAGTCAAGCAAAAGTATAATGTTATCTTAGTAGATGCCTCAGAGGATTTTATAAAATTTAATTTCTATTACTGATTAATTACAAACATAATTCTTACTAAACTAGAAGTGTGAAAATCCTTTAATATGATAAATGACAGGCATAATTAAGAAAAGTCAGAATTATATTTTCATTTAAGACTAGGGTGAATGAAACATCATGACTATCAGCATTATCATTTAACAGTATTTTGAGAGTTCCAGTAATAGGACAAAAAAATATGAAGCTTAAATATTGGAAAGGAGAACCAAAAAATTGTAGTAATTTACAGATTATCTTCTTGATAAGCTAAAAAAAATCCAGAAAAAATATTTGGAAAACTATTAGCATTAGAAGGTGTTTAATACAATGGCTAGTACAAAATAAATATACAAGCGTTCATAAATTTACACTAAGATAACCTACTGGAAAATTTATGAATAAAAATTCCATTCATTTAACATCAGAAGCATAATTAATTTTGTGAAATAATCACTTGATCTTAGCCAAAAGGCCGAGAAGCGATAATAATTTTGTGAAATAATCAAACAAAAAATTTGCAGCAGTGACATGAAGAAAATTTCACATTCCTATTAAAATATATAAAAAAAGACTACTTAATAAAAACTTATGAAATGTTCCTCAATTGATAAAAGAAATATACATTTATGAATTTAATGTAATTATAATAAAAATTTAAAAGAAATTTGGGGGAACATTAAAGAATGATACTTAAATTCATACAGAGAACATGAAGAGGAAACCAAAGATATTTTGATAGAGAAGATATGAGGGGTGATTCTTGAACGTATTAAATTGCAGTATAAAAAGCTAAAATAATAAAAACAGAAAGGGAGAGGCAGACAGACATAGGTCAGTGAAACTAAATTGAAAGTCCAAAATTGACTGAAGTGTATTTGAGGAGTTTTGTGTATGTAAAAAATATGGCATTTTAAATCAACGATGAAAGAATATATTACTAAATAGATGATAGGAGGATAACTGATTAAATATTTGAAAATATATACCTTACAGCCCATTTTACAACATAGTCCAAAATTGATTCCAGATGTATTAAGCCATTAAATGTCAAAATTTAAAAAACATAAGTAAGTGTAGAAAAATAGAGCTGACTTTGTAACTGCTGTGAGGGAGAAGACCTTTACAGGCATTAAAGCAGGGAAAAATACTGTAAGGGAAAAGGTTGACAAATATCATTACATTAAATTTAAAAAATTTAAATTTAATATATAAAATAAAAAGCAATATGGTTTGGAAAATATTTGGGACATACACAATATCCCTAGCAACATCTTTATAGAAAAAAAATTAATGGTAAATAAACATCAAATATATAAGTTCTAAAAACCAATCATTAAGAAAAGCATATTCAAATAACTAATAAAATATGAAAGTATGTTTAAATTAACTTGTCATCAAAGAAATGTAAATTAAAATGATCATAGTTTATTTTGCCTATGAAATTGGCAAAATTAAAAAATAGTTAACATGGGAAAGTTTTATGGTATATTGTTTAGTGGAAAGAGTGGTATCAAAACAATATATATAGTATATGATCTTAGTTTTATTTTGAAGTGTAAAAATTGAAGATGTTAACAGTGATTACCTCTAGAAAGGGGACTCATAGGCCATTTAATTTTTATCTTGGTGTTTATCTGTGGTTTTAACATTTTCTGCCATAGAATGTATAACTTTTGTAGTCAGGAAAACATATTTTAAAAATTTGCATGGTTACAATGTAGAGAATGAGTTAAAAAAATATAAACCAAAAACAGAAAGTAAATGGGGGTTGTTGAGAGACAAATAGAGGCAAAAGCATTGAAGATCAAAAGGAAACAATTTATTCTAGAAAAACTAAGGTCATTAATGGTAGGTGGCAGGAGGGGAGGAGAAAAGGGAAAATAAGGAGCTAAGTATGGTTTCCAGCATTTATCTGGGCCATCAGGTGGAGTCTGAAATACCTATTGGCCCTCTACCAACAAAGAGGTTGCAGTTCAGAAGGAAGATCTGGCTGAGATATAGCTTCTCTGTCTCTCTTTCTCTCTCTCTCCTACCTGGAAGACATCAACGTCTAGATGACTACAGGAGCCAGGATGGCATCACCGAGGGAGATTTTGCAGAGAAGAGGGCTGAGAACTTTGAGGAACATCTACATTTAAGGGATGTAGTAAACAGCATGAACAAGTCTGAGAGCTAAAAACAAAGCCAAGAGAGTGGAGTTATGGAATCCAAGGGAGGAGAAGATATCCAAAGTCTAAGAAGGGGTGAGAACAGTGCAAATATTGAAAGATGTCACCCTTGATTGCTGAAGACATGGGTCCAGCTTGGGAGTGGCTCATTTCTGGTAAGAGACTGGGGTCAGTAGCATCAATGCTGCCAAGAGACCAGGAAAATGAAGTCACAGAAGTACAACACTAAGAAGGCAGTTGGGATTTGGATACGAGCTAGTTAGATGGGGTAGTAGGACGGAAGGCTGTCTTACATGCATTGAGCAGTGAGACAGAGGTGAGGAAGTGGAGACAGGAAGTGAGATACCTCTTTTGAGAGTCTTGGCTGTTTATGTGGTGGAGACAGATGGTGGAAGCTACAGGGGCCAACAGGATATTTCTATTTCTAAGCTGCATTCAACTTGACCTTATTTTAATGCTCATCAGAGAAAGGGGCTATGGAGAGGAGTGTTGTTGGAATGACAGTGGGGAGCACAGGGGAGATAACTAGCTAAATGCTCTCCTAGAGGAAAAGCAGAAGTGGAGAAGGTCTGTGCCTAGCTGGAATGGGCTTCATCTCAGACGCGATGGAAGAAGGCTGGGAGGGTGTGTGTTGGGGGTTGGGGTAGCAGTCTTACCTAGTGAAAGGAAAGGACAGAGAGAACAGTTGCTTCCCAGAGCATATTCTCTACATAGTTTGTGCTTTTTTTTTTTAAGGTAAAGAGTTTTTACAACTGAGAGAAACATCATGAAAGCCAGGGTCAGCCATTAATATGGCTGCCAGCCCAGGACTCTCACAGAAGACAATGGTGCAGGTGTTTAGGGTGTCCACTTCGTGTATATCAGTGGTGCTCATCCTGAGCGTTTTCACATCCCTCCCTACAGCATGGCAATCAAGGATGGCAGCTTTTAGGGTTTTCCCTCTCCTACTCCATGTTAGATCAGGGATATCTGTTGGCTTCCACTTTCATTGTGAAGAAGGAGCTGAATTACAATAGTTTATTGAGCAAGACCAATGATAGAGCACAGTATGAAATTTGAGAAGATTTAAGACACTAATTTCACTCTCTGGGAGAAGAGTATTTCCGGCAGAGAGAGTAGCAATGGCCAAGGCCCTGAGAGGTGAGAAGGTGATTTTCTGGCTTATTGGAGGAAGGGTGAGAAGGCCAGGGAGGACAGAAGGCAGTGAGGGAGGTCCAAGGTGAGGTCACAGAGGGAGCAGATTACAGTGGACTTGGGGAGGGAAGCCTAGGGTGGCAAAGGGGGTGGTGATAAGGAGAAGTCAAATGCAAGCCAAATCTTGTCCTAAATGATTGGTTGATGGATCGGATGCAAGTTCTGAGATGAGGCCAGGATGGTGCCTAGGACGTTAGCCTGAGTAGCTGATTGAATGTTGGTGCCATTAGTGAGTTGGGAGAAGGTGAATGAAGTAGGTGAATCTCTGGCAAGACTGAAGAAGAAATCACATGCAATATAAAATTAAACTAGAGATACTATAGGTAAAATAGAAATTTTAGGAGAAAATTTTTAGCAACAATAAGTCAATATATTAGTAAACTAAGGTAAGATGAAATATGTTTGGAAAAGAATATCAAAACTGGTAAAATGTACATTAAAATATGAAAAAATTAATAACTAGTTTTAAACTTGAAATAATTTCTATTATTGCTGCACCCTCTAAGTCTATGGGTATTTATGTATATGTGTATAAAATTCAGACATGTGGACTTCCGGCCAAGATGGAGGCTTAGACGGACACGCTAGGTCTCCCTCTACAACTATAGTGGAATACAACTACTTTAAAACAAAGGATAACTAGAAATTCCAGAAAATAAAGCTACACGGAAGCCCAACATATGAAGTTATAAACCAGCGGTGCCATTTGGGCAGGTAAGAGTTAAAGAAGGCAAAGCTGTTTGCGGAGCGGCGGGGCGGGGCGGCGAAAAATCCTGGAAGTAATCAAGCCCCTGGCGTGCGCGACTCCAATCAAGCCCCTGGCTTGCGCGACTCCGGGCGCTGGGGAGCAGCCGCAGCATCGCCTTGAACAGTGAGGCCCAGGGGGGCGGGAGGACGGATCCCGGTCTCCTAGCTGAATAACTGTGTGAATCCATCTTGGACCCCCGCCCCCACAGAAAGCACCACAGAGCTGCGAAATAGGTCGCGGACAGGCAGGCCCCGGCGGTCGCTGATTTGTGACGCGTACGCAGGCACTGCCCCCTGCCCCCGACAGCCGGCCCAGGAAAACAAAACGCATCTGTCAAAATGAGGCAGGCAACTATAGAGATCCCGGTAACACAACTCACCAGACAGCAGATAGAGAACCTGACAGATGAACAGATAAGAAACCTGTCAGAGGCTCAGTTCTGGGCCATTGTCATCAGGTGGCTTACAGAATTCACAAAAGAGCAGGAAAAAGATATGAAAGAAGCGAAAAACTTTCATAACGAAAGGAACAAAACCACATACGAGACAGATGGTGAGGAATCCAGAGTCCATTTCAACAAACTGGAATATGGAGAAGGAACAAGCAGTCAACCAATGCAGCGAGAGGAAATGGCAAGCAACAATGAGAGGATCAGAAACCTCTGGGACAGCTATAAAAGGCCCAACATAAGAATCATTGGTTTGCCAGAGAATGAGGAAGATGAACTAGAACTTGAAAAATTGAGTGAAAATATAATAAAGGAGAACTTCCCAGACTTGGGGAAGGGAATAGACTTGCAGATCCAGGAAGCAAGGAGAGTTCCCAAGAGACTGGACCCAGGGAGAACCACTCCAAGACACATTATAATCAAAATGTCAAAAATTAAAGATAAAGAGAGAATCTTAAAAGCAGCAAGAGAGAAGAAAAGAATTATGTACAAAGGGGTCCCAATTAGACTATCAGCTGACTTCTCAAGGGAAACCCTACAGACAAGAAGGGACTGGCAAGAAATATTCAAAGTAATGAAAATCCAAAACCTACAACCACGAATACTCTATCCAGCGAAATTGTCATTCAGAATAGAAGGACAGAGAAAGTGTTTCCAGGACAAAATAAAACTGAAAGAGTTCATTAGATCCAAACCACTGTTATATGAGAAGTTAAAGGGACTGGTTTAAAAAACAGAAGCTAGGGAGATGAAACAAAGGCAAACGAAACAGGCAACGAGAATGGAAAAGGAACTGTGGGTAAGGGAAACATAGTGGGGGGAGGCCAACAGGGAGGGGGAGTGGGGAGAGGGAGGGAGATGATATAGGAATTGGGGATCATGGTAGGAGGGAATGGAATAGACGGAGAGAGGTTGGGAGGAACTGTAAGCACAACTAATGGACATAATCTAAAAGGGGGGGACAACTGGAGGGAGGGGGCCACCGGGTGGAGGGGAGCAGAGGGAAGGGAAAGGGGCACAAATGTAATATTTTAATCAATAAAACACATTAAATCTGAAAAAAAAAAAATTCAGACATGTAAGTACATATCTCTAAACCTAGATTGTTTTATATATGAATTTTACTACTTTTAAGAGACAAATAATTTTATGTAATTTTTTAAAAGAAATCAAAGATGAGAGAAAACTGCCCAATTTATTCATAAGGGTAGAGGGAGGACACTGGATATTTTCTTCTCATCATCTTAAATACAGAATCATTTCACCTCTAAATGTCTTGCACAGCTTCTCACAGGCCAGTGACATCTACAGTTGTATTAAAGGTTTCAGGGTAATCCTGACTTCCTACAATGATGAGCTGGATTTTGTGAGACTTGCAGAAGGAAGGAAGGCAGGTGGGAAAGCTCAGGGCAGGTCTTGGGAGGTGTGTGGAGAAAGGGTGGGATGGACATTTCCCTGATACATTCTTGGCACCAAGGACAACTAAAAACAGGTCTGTTCTATCTCCAGAAAGCCTGTAGATGGAATCTATTTGCTGGGTTTTTCTTGTTGGAGATTCCTGATGAAAGAGTTAGTACAATCCTTTCCTCCCTCAGGTGTCCTCCCTTTCTTTGGCCAGAAGTGTTGTTGCTGTTTTGCAGAACGCATGCCTGGAGTCTGTCCACCTGGTCGTAGGGCCTTCCCTATTCTTTTTGTCTGGATTATCTGAGGTCCCTTACAGTCATCCCTGTGACTGGTGTTGAGTGCCTTTCCCTTGGAACTCTTCAGTCACCTCTCAGCTGAATCCCTGAGACACCAGCTCCTTTCATTATAAAAAAAGAGTAGATGTTGGCCTCTTTCATACCAGCTGGGTTTATTAAAAAAGCTGAGTGGCAAATGAGACATGAGGAAGGTCTGGGGAGTGACCTGAGTGGCAAAGGAAAATCTCTTTGCCCTTTTAAAAGGTAGATGACCATCTGGCTTGGCAAAGACACTCACTTTACATTTCCACTCGTACAGGACTGAAATCACTTACCATTAAGTCCAATTTGAATAAAATGGTAGTAGACATTTAGGTAATATTACAGGGCAATAAATGTTTAAGAACCTTAGGGGTATGAGCTTTCCAAATGTAGTTCAGACACAGACGCTAAAAATACTTCATATGTATATAATACACACACACACACACACACACACACACACACATATATATATACATATATATATGTATATATGTATATATATATGAAAACTTTTTCAGATTTTGGCTTTTGCTCAACATAATGGAAGAATTTCCCCCCTCTCACTTTTTGTTCACATTTTGAATTGTTTAAGAATTTCCTGGCTACAGTCCCCTTCTCCTCCCCTTTTCCTCCATTCTTTCTTCTTTTCTTCCTTTTTTTCTTTAAACTACACTGGGCAGAAAAAGCATGAGGGAAATGTAGTTAAAATTCAAAATGCTTCCCCTTTATCATTACCATGAATCAACACAATAAATGAGCCCCTTCAGAGCACGGTAATAAGAATTTGATAAATCATCAGCCAAAAATTAACTAGATGTCAAAACAATCTTTGGGAAGTGTGATGGATTAGGGGTGATAGCAGCAATTAATCTCCCAGCATGAGTTCACCAGAGAGACACAATGTAGGGAGATGGATGGGGGGATTCAGGCCGTGCAAGGTCAGGACTAAACTGAAAAGAGTGGGTGGAGGCTGGAGAGGGGGCGGGAAGGAAGGAGAGGAGAGAGAGGGAGAGAGAGAATATGAGAATCCTCTGAGTCTGCAATACCCAGGCATCCAGCAGCTGAGCTAGAGGTCAGTTACACGCCTTTGAAAAGCGCTCAGTCTCCAGCTGCTCTCTGATGAGGCAAGCATTTTTCCTCTTGCGCTAATAAATGCCACAAGTCGGCTCATGGGGCTCAACACATGGCCTCCAAGAGTGGAGACTGTGGAGGGCTTCGTTTACAGAGAGGGGCAGCTCCTTGTAAACAGCAGCTAGGAGGGAAGGGGTCTGGGAGGAGCAAGCAGGGGAGGGAATCTGCAAAAAGCTAGACCAGCGACAGGAGCGCCCCCTCTGGGATGCAGAGTTCTACTCTGGTGGTTCCAGGGCATAGCCCAGGGAATATGGATGGTTCCAGGGAAAGAGTAGGAGGGCCTCTGCAGGCACCAATCCCATAAATCTCCCTCTCATTGATGAAGCTGCCTCTTTTTATTTGCTTTTTTTTTTTTTTTTTTTTTTTTGTCGAGTTCACCATTTCTGAGGAAATGGCAGTTTGGGAAGAAGATGCAGAAGAGGGCCTGTCCTTACCTTCTAAGCAAGGCTGAAATCCTCAGGTAGGGCCACACCTTCACATTCTCCTGAGCCTGGACTGGAAATGTAGGCTGAACTGAACTGGCAAGAGCGGTGTGGGTGAGTGGCAGTAAGATAAGCAGGAAGGAAGAGAAACTGAGGGACATGGAATTCCACTTAGCCAGTGGGGAGATCAGATCTTCTAATGTCATGGGAAATGTTTCATACTCATGCCCCTATAGGTCCTATTAAATGGCTGCAATAATTGGAATGCTCTGGGTCAGGCTGTAGTAGCTGGCATTCCTGGGTTCTTTAATTCCCTTGGGAAATCGAATTCTTTTGGATCCAAGATTCCTGTAAAATTTACCAGGCCAGGCCTTTGCTGCTGTTGCTCTTAAGTTTATTAAGTGCTCCCTGGCTAGCTTCATAATAATCATAAAAGAATCACAATGCTGGGCAAGTGCCTATTGTTTTTTGTTGTTGTTGTTGTTGTTGTTTATTTAGCTCAGTGAGAATCCAGCATCTCCCCCAAGGGATCCTTGATATTTCTTTGGGACATATCTTCCTAGGAAGTAACTACAGAATTCTAGAGGTCAGCCATAATGTAATCTATTCAAAACTCTTCAGTTCTCACGTTAGCAAAGTTAGGTCAGGAAGTTTCAATGATTCCTGGATTTCACTCAACTGCTGATAAGGAAAAGAACACCAGTGGCCTCGCCTGGCCCAGCTGCTCATCCTCTCAGCTTTGCATCAGAAGGCATATCCATCTTTAAATCCTCTAGCTCTGATATTGGGGTGTGTTTGAGGTTGGATGTATTGGGGAACTTGGTGCTGTTTCTAACCCAACTCAACTCAAATTCACAACTGTCTAGAGCTGAACATTTTTTAAAGCAAGGACTTAGTGCTCTCTAGCTTCCAGGAGTGAAGGATGGTAACCTGGTCTGGTTTTCAAGATAATGAAGAAAAGTTGCTATAAAACTAACCTCTGGAGGATGGAAATGGTTTCTTTGCTGCTGGCCTGAGCTAGTTAATTTCTGTGTGTGCTGGTTTCCTCATCTGTAAAGTGGAATCTTGCGAGGATCCAATGAGTTTTATGAGCAATGTCTGCTATGACATTCTCTGTTAAGTGTTGGTTTAGGTTCTTCTGAAGTTGAGGCCACTGTCCACTCTTCACCATGCCATGAAGTCCTGGTTGGCTCTAGACATCACGGAGTACCCCCTGGCTCTTGTTCTAAGACTAAGAGCTGATGGGAGGAAGTCTCCATGATACCAATAAGGAGGCTAAAGATGCTGGCACAGGCCAACCAGGACACCTGGCCTCTGCACTTTGGCCAGTCCTATGTGAGAGGCTGGGACTCTCATCCTCTTTGGCACATTATTCTTGGAGGACTGCCCTGTTTTCTCCCCTTATAGGCTGCAGCACCAAGGATTTGGTGTCCAACATTAAAGCACTATTCTGCTTTTATACAGTCCTTTACCCTTTTTCAAGTACTTTTTCCTTTGCTGTCCTTCTTTCTTCATGAGAGATTTGATTAGCCTAGGCCAGCCATTCATCTCTTTCTTTTTCCCGTAGCCAGCCTTGATGGGAAAGTTTCTGGAATCTTTTGAAAAGCTGGAAACATATGCCCAAGTTATTAATTTTTCCTGCCATCATATTGTTTCAAATGATCATAAGGGCTGTGAGTTTAGAAGAACTAGTCGTTTAGAGAGGCCCTGCTCTTCTCTCTCCAGTTTCTGAGTAGGGGGCAAGGTCAGTGGGTTGCTCTCTCCAAAGAGAAGAGAATGTGTGAATACCAATAGTTTCTGGAAAGTTGAAGCTGCTCTTTGGGGCTGATGCCCAGATAATCCATAACTGTTTTTGTTTCCCTTTGCTCAATATAGCATTGAGAATTTCAGCAGAGATTTTGTGCCTTTGCTGTAAATACTTTTATAAAGACTGACAGACATCCACACATTCACACAACCCATACCCACAGTTGTGCATTCAGGCACTTATGCATGGTCACATACACTCACACACTGACATACTATAGGTGCACGTGGTCACACTCACAGAGAGAGGCACATAGTCCTCACACACACACAAACATAAGTATGCACTGACACACACACAAGGTAGCAACCCAGAGAGGAAACACACTGGAGGCTTTGCAGCATTTTCCACCTGGCTGGGTCTTGAGAAAGAGGGGGTACGCTTCTTGAGATCAGGTATTGGGTATTATCCCTCATCCGCTGGTTCCACACCCTAGATGCTTACTAACTACCCTTTCACTGGCAAGATCAAGAATTGATTCTCAGTGGGCAGATGTGTAACCAGAGATCAGAATCAGACCTGTTGAGAGACATAGTATTATGGGTTGAGAAAGTCACAGGGAGGGTGTCATGTGATGACAGAGGTGCAGACTGGAGTGTTCCAGCTGCAACTAGAGGAACACCAAAGATCGCCAGCAAGCCACTGAGGCTAGGAAGAGTCAAAGAAGGACTCCCCTGCATGGTTAGAAGGCTCATGGCTCTGCTGTTACCTTGATTTTGGACTTTTAGCTTCCAGAATTGTGAGACAATAAATTAGTCACCCAGTTGTGCTTTGTTAAAATAGTCCTGGGAAATTAGTTCATGTGCATAATTTGAGGTGAAAAAAAGATGTATTTAATATTTCACTCAAATTTCATATTTTGAAAATCAAAACAAAATTCTCTGTTTTGAAAAAAACAAGCATCAAAAATAAGGCACCACGATCCTAGGCTGGTCCGTATAAGTAGAAGACAACCAGCCTCTGCTCAGATCTGCCCAGTTCTGTCATTTTTCTGGCACAGAAGCTACAGTCCTTGTCGTGGCCTCTGAGGCCTCCGAGGCCCACTTGGCCTACCCAGTTCCTCTCTGTCCTCGTTGCCCACTTCTCTCCTCCTCGCTTGCTCCACTCCAGCCACAATGGCCTCCTTGGACACGCCAGGCAAGGTCCCGTCTCACTGCCCTTGTACGCATCCTCCCCCTGCCTAGAATGTTCCACCCCAGATGGCCTTCTGGCTCCCTCCTTCCAGTTTTTGCTCAAATGTCACCTTCTTGGTGAGGCCTGCAACCCCTAAAAATCACCCTGCTTCCAATTCTCCTTACTTTGTTCTGTATCTTTCCATAGTGCCTGTCTCCTTCTGACATACTATGTAATTAACTTACTTTCGATGTGTGTGGTCTAAATCCCCATGAGAACGTTAGCTCTAAAAGCACAAGGATTTTTGGTTGTGTGTTGCTGTTTTGTTCTCTTCCCAGTGCCCAGACTAGTGTATGCAATACACTAGGTGCTCAATGTATCTTTTTGAATGAATGGAAATTTTCTCTCCTGTGTACCAAATTTTCATGGGTGTTCCTTTCTGGGAAGGGTCAGAATTCCTGGAGATTTCATTTAGGTTTATCTGGAGGAGACAGTTTTAAAAACTAAGAAGCACCATTCAAGGCAAATTATGGAGTGAAATGAGAGGCTGCACAGACCAGAGGATGGAGCCCTGAGCTGGGGCTTTGGTGTCTCATCTATAAATGACAGATGAGCCCACCTACTGCCTACTACTGACTCCATGGAGACTGTTGGGAGGATGAAGGAGATGATGCATTTAAAAGTGCTCTGAGGTCCTTAAACAAAAGGCATGCTAGGGAAATGGAGTGTTATTACATAAACTAAACCCAGAAGTGTATCAGGGAAATAGCTGAACTGAATCGCAGCCAGTCTCAGAGCAATTTTTTTCCCTGAGAAATGTAATAGAACAGCCTACAAAGCTATGATGCAATTTTCGTTCACATTTTCTTTCTTATCAAGTGTTCCTACTTTCTAAATTTTAGCATGCAGGCCATCTTCTTTTCTCCTAGACAGTAAACGGACCCACAAAAGAATTCTTTGATTGGACTGAGAGTGAGGAGCTGTGCAGACCCCTGGGCCATGAAAACGGCTTTAGCATTGTTCTTCTTTTACAATGGTTCTTACTATAGGGAATAAAATGTATTACTCAGAACAAATGGCTATATATTTAATTATGTCAAACCCTGAAGTATTTTTTGGTTCATATTTCAAGTGTTTTTGTTGAAGAGGGGATATTGAGAGTTCAACTATATTATATCACTTCTCGTTAAGGACAGTAAATGTAACTTGAACAGTAGTTGCTGAGGTCAGAACTACTTAATACAAGCCCTAAATACTATTTCCTTCTTCCTTTGCCTAGTTCTCAGGCTATTTAGTGCCCTCTGCTGTCTGGAGGAAGCCCGGTAAAGCTTTGGTTAACTGCTTAGCTTACACATATCATTCAAAGACAGCTTCCCCGCCCCCCCCCCCCCCACCTTTGGCAGATTTTAGTGCAAATATTAACTGGTGCCTGTCACGATTCAAAATCCTATTAAGCTGCCGTTAAAAGGCTCTCATTGGCCACCCCACTTGTTTAGAGAAAGCTGTTAACAAGTAAGAGTTAATTTGCAAAATTTGCTTCTCTGTTTTCTGTTCCTATCTTCAAAGTATGCCCCCCTATGCCTGTCTCTGGGATGGATAGGACTGAAGAATAGGGAACATCAGGAAAATGTGTCACAATCTGTAAAGAAGTAACTCCAAATACAGTTAGTACTTCGGTACTAAACAAGGATAACTCTGCAACTTTCCCTATTCAATCTTGGTTGAGTCCCATAGATAAACCCCCATTCTTACGCATTTATATGGAATGGGGGGAAAGTAGATTACAGTTGGGAGTATGTGAAACACAGAGTTTATTTTTGTATTATTATTTTTTAATTATTGCATTATTTTCCATAAGAACAACTATAAACTCACTTTTGCCCCTCCCTGTATTTTAGAGCTTTTCTCCAAATTAACCAAATTTATCAAAGCATATTTATTCCTTTGTGATTATGACTTAAAATATTTTTTTCCTTTTATCTTGGGAGATAGCCTGGTATAAAAGTGGCTTAGACTTTGGAAGTCAAAGCTGAGTTAAAACTCTGTTTTCTTCTTTATTAGTTCCAGTTTCCATGTTTGTAAACATTGAAAAATCACCCACCCCACAGGGCTGTTTTGCTGATTAAATGAGAAAACTTAAACAAAATTCGTATAAAAAAGCTGGCTTATTATAGGCACCAAATAAATATATATATATTTTTTTATTTTTCTTTTATATGTAGTTCTAATTTCAAGCTCAAATCATATCTTTATTTCTAGATTCAAAGAAAAGATTCCATATATATATATATATATATATATATATATATATATATATATATATTTTAATATGACACCATGTTGGCTTGTTGATGGGCAAGGGAGAAAGAGGGGAGAGAGAAAAAGAGAGGCTAAAGGGATACAGACACTTGCAATTATTGTTTTTATTGTTTGTTGCATTTGAAAGTGTAAAATAGGAGACCATTTAGTTGGTAGATCACTCCCAAAGATGTTGCTCTTCCTTAAGATATAATCTGGGCTTAGGTAATATACATCCACCTAATGCAGATAAAAAGCCATTTATCTAGAGGGAAAGGTTTATAGAGTCCAATATTTATCAATAGATATATAAAATGGTTCTGGACTAACATGTAAGCAAGGAAATAAATATTGTTTTCTTAATTCCGCTGATAGGTTAAAACATCCAGTATTTGTGTTTTTATTTTCTATTGCCCTGAAAATTCAGTCAATACTGCTACGAAAACTAACCTAGGTTAGAAACACATTTTTTTCCCTTTAGATGCAAGTCAATCAACAGAGAAGCAGAAGATGATGACAGGTGCCAAGCACAAAAAAACCAGTCACACCACCTCTTAAACAGCTACTATCTCCTAAAGATGCCTCTGGAAGCTTCTTGATCACTAAGGAGAGTTTATAGTTCTTTTAGGTTATCTGATAAAACACTGTAAAGTTCTTCCTAATGAAGTTGTGGAGTTTTCAATCCATGGAGTCTTATGGAAGCCTGGGTGTTTGAGATGCTTGCTGGTGCCAAGAAACAGGGTTCTAGGCTGGATGATTTCTTTAGCACCTCGCCAACGCTCGCGTTCTTTGATCTTTCAGCATTTGTACCAGAAGGATGGAAAGATCAAATAAGGAAGGGTGGGTGGAAGGAAGTCTTAGAATCATTAGCCTTTGGGTCAAAATTTCACACTTACCTCAACCCTTATAAACCCATTGAAATGAAGTAAGCAGCTGGACCTTGAAAGGGAATTTTATACTATGCTGGGACTAACCAGTGGCACACAAGCAAAAATAAGGTTTCTTAAAAAAATTGTTTGTATTTTGAAAGAATTTGTTATTTGTGATTATAATTAAGTCATGGAAAATATCAATAAAATTTATGAGTGGTTGGGAACCTCTGAGTCCCCATGTTAAGTATATAAAAGTTCTACTGAAGGCTGTTTGGTGGTATATGCCTTAAATATCCATTTTTGTCTTGTGATACATATTGTGATGAAATAAATGATAGGCTTGAACTTATTTGGGTTTGAGTTACAGGTTCACAACTGCAGTGTGATTGTGCACATCATTTATTCATTGGCTATTTACTAAATATATGCTATGTGCTGTGTGCTGTGTGTGTGTGTGTGTGTGTGCAGTGGTACATAAATAAAGTGTGTAGCTAGCCATGTGTTCTGATAGGAAGTACAGAACAAGTAGAAATATGCATGAGGAGCTGTAGGGCCTAAAGACCACTGAACGATGTGTAAACTACATCCTTGAAGGGCCAGTAGAAGTTAGCAAGGTAATGTGGGAAGAAAGGAAGGCGGGCATCAAATATGTTGAAAAGCACTTGGACAGTTACAGAGAGCACGAGGGCCTGACATGTCACGAAGCTGCAGCAGAAGCGTGTGGCAGGATGTTGGGTAGAGGTGGTGGTGTCATAAGGAGGGATGGCCCTGGGGAGGTAAACAAAAGCTAGGCTATGAAGGTCCTTGCATATCATTCCAAAGACCTAGCTCTCTTTTTAAATGGCAAAGGCACTTGACACATCTTAAAGTGGACCGGTGTCCTCCTATTTTTAGCACAGAGGAACCATCATGGAGGTGGTGTGGAAAACTGGCTAGAACAGGGAAGCGCACATGTTGGACGGCTTGTGGGAGCTGTTACTTTACTGCAGGAGTGAGAGTCTGAGGCCAATGAGGGGAATGTGGGGGCTGCTGTCAAACGCATTTGTGGGATGTTTAGGAGTTGATGCTCTCTTCCAGGGTGAGAATGGAATGAGAAAAAGAGAATGAGGGAAGGCTTGGGTTTCATCAAGGCTTAAGGCATGATGGAGGAAGAAGTAAAGGTAGAAAAGGAGGAGGAGGACAGCCTGGGAGGGCTGGTGTCATGGAAGGCAAGAGAGGAGGTTCTAAGAGGGCGGCTTTAGTGGGGTCAAATATTTCTGGCAGGTCAGATGGGTAAACCAATGAGATCATTCTGTGAGTATGAGATCACTGATAATAATTACTGATAAAGATATTCTGGAGAAAATAAAAGTGACTGGAATTGACAGCTTGGGTGACTATGCAGTGAATAGTCTTCCCAGACAGCTATATTCCTACCCTGCTTCACCCACATTCCATGGATTTGGTGTTAGCGAACAAGAGATCCTCAGAAATTGCTGCTTTTTATCTCTATTGTTGGAGAAATTCAACTTTCTCTTCAAGTAGGCATACATGTTGAAAGGGTTGCATTCAACCTTCCTATTGTAGCCAACTAGAAAGCATCCTTTCAGAGAGGAAAAACATCAGGTTATTAAGCATTTTGAAACCAAAAAGTAGACAAGGGGGTTACATTTATTTACTCAGATTAAAAAAAAAAAAAAAAGGGAAAAAGATGCACTGTGATCACAATTTCTCTAAGCAACGACATAAGTGCCATTATCATCTGTGATTATTTTGACTTGACTTGAAATGTTTATTCAAATAGTTACATGAATGACTAATCAAAAGGATTGTTAAAACTTCCTTACATATGTGAAACACCTTCACGGTAATAACAAGGTTTGCCTGGAACTCACACAGTATTACATTTTTAATTGCTTTTGTCAGTCAAAAGTATCAGCGGAGCACCCACTTGACTCTGTGTGCTACATTTGAGCTGGGGGATGGAAATACAGAGGAAGTCCAGAAAACCCTCAGTTAACTTGAAGGCTTTGGGCATGTTTGTTCTGATTAATTAGGCTTGCGGGTGAGCTCCTGGTGAACACTTTATGAACTGTGATGACTTTGGTTTCAACTCTTTTAAAAATTGTGGGCAGATATTCTGGAAAGATGGTAACCCTTACACAAGTGCTAGCTCCCTCTCTCTCTGATTCTAATTGAAATGACCAACATAATCTAAAAATAAGGAAAACTGTGTTTCACTGCAGGAAACAGGAGAGAAGTCATTTACATGGAAAACACTTACAGAAATTCCATTTAGATATAACCCAGAAGGGCCAGAGTTGCTATAGAAAACCATGAGCTTTGGAAGTTGATGACTGGGAAGGATTCCATTATCAGCTTTGCCTACAATTGAGCCACTGAACCCCATAATTCATCCCTCAGTGACTCTGTTTTCATAAATAAAATGAAGCTGCTGGATCAAATCATCCCTAGTGTTCTCTTTAGCTCTAGGTTTCTATGAGACTACATTGGTTAGGGCACAGGGAGTATAAAGTGATTAATAGTATTAGTTCTACAGTAGACCACAGGATTCAAATCTCAGATCTATCACATAATACCTATGTCACATTGGTCAAGTTAGTTAAACTCTCTGAGCCTCAGTTTATTCATCTGTAAAAGGGGAATTATAATTCCTTCCTCTCCAGATTATTGCAAAGACTCAGTTAGATAATGTATGTAAAGTCCATAGCCAAGTGTCTGGTACATATTAAACAATAAGTACAAGCGATTGTTATCATTATTATTATTCATGATACAAAAGGAACATAACACAAACCTGTAATTATATTTGCACAGACCTATATTTATAAATGCAATCATTGCAAATTCTGTTGAAAATGAGGTAGAAAATATATACATATGCATACATATGTGCATGTATATAGATAATATCAATATAGATACATATATACATGTATGTATGTATTATAAACATATAATACACACACACACATATGGAAAATATATTTACCTATGTGATAAAAAGATGCTGGAATGATTAGAGACCAAAGCTAGATAAGATGAACATGGGATGGTTTCCATAGCATGTGAATTTTAAATGTTGTTTTGATAAGATGAAAAAAGTCAATATTGGTTAGACTTGCATAAAAGGTTAAAAAAAAAAATGTTGCCTAACTAGTTAGTTCAATTGATATAGTTAGTAAAAATAAGCAAGCAAGCCCAGGAAGGGGCCTCAGCAACCACCTGGGCCAGTGGAGAACCTGAACTTGAATCTCCTTTTCAGGCTCCAGAAACATTTTGGCCATAGGCTTGTCTTCTAAGGCCATCAACAGCAGGGGTCATTATCCCTCTGCAGTGACTCATTGACTTGTCTTTTACCCTCTGTCTGACTAGAATTCCAAACTCCCAAAACAGAATCTAATTGGGTCAAATAATTACCACCCAGTACAATGCACTCTTTGGGAAGAGTTCTTGAGCCAGACCACCTCTTAGGCTGTAGAGTTTCCTGGTTTGCATTTGGTGAGGGTGTTATAATGGGTGGAGTAGCGTTCTGCCAAAATAGACATGTGACCTTTTTTGGAAATAGGGTCTTTACAGCAGTAACCAAGTTAAAATGAAATTGCTAAGTGGGCCTTAATCCAATATGACTAAATTTGGACGTGGACATGCATAGAGGGAAGACTGTGGGGAGACAAGAAGAACCGTGAGAACAGAAGCAGAGATTAGAATTGCATTTCCAGTGTTAAGAAGCTGGAAGAGGCAAGAAAAAAGAAGTCCTTCTAGATAACATTGAACCAACTGACTGATTTCCTTGAAGGCAGTGGTGACTGTGTCTTGCTCCTGGTAGGCAGGATAATGTATCGTTGCGGCTAAGAGGAGGAACTTTGGAGCCATACCACCTACGTGTGAATTCTCCCCTTCACTTACTAGCTATGTGATCTTGAGCAAGTTACTTAACATCTCTCTGCCTCAATTTCTTTATCTATTAAACGGAGATGATCATAATAGTAATTATCTTTTGATATAAGGATCAAGTGATTTATTTTATGTGCTGGAGACAAAGAAACACTCCATTGGTGTTAGTTACTATATTAGTTTCCATAGGTCCCAGAAAGTAGTATGGGCCACAACATGTATTATGAGCTGAAGGGATATTTCTTGAGTTAGACAACAACGACAAAAAACAGTGTCTTGAGTGAAATTATTATGCTTATTGTTCAGGTGATGGTGGACATACCAAAGAAATAAAGTAGAGTGTAATAGGCATAATCTTGGTTGGTAGTATTTATCATAGAGAACCTGAAATGTGGGCCCTCATGGCCATGGGATCCTCGCGTTTTCTTTAAAGGAAAAACTGGTAACAGGGAATCAAGACTGAGTCACTCTGAGTTCTCATACATCTCTGACTCTTTTCATTGGGATTATAAGAGGCACAGGAGGGAAGGCCATTCAGAGAAAGAATGTTACATACCTGCTGGGTTGATAAAAGAGCGGTTTGGTCACCAGGGCTGATGATTCATTGCCTCCAAACTGACTTGGGAAAGAGATTTTCAATCCAATTCAATATGAGACAGGGGGGAAGACAATTAGCATTAGCACACTGAGAAAAGAAAGAGAAAAATGCCCCACTGCTTTTCAACTAAATGGAGGCTGCTTTTTTCTTGTTAAAAGAAAAAGAAATCTAAAAGCATGACTATTTTCCTACTAATGTCCAAGTAATTTTCCCTCTTCAATGTTATTTCCAAGTCATTTCATTGAAGTTTATTCACTTCTTCAAAAGTCAGACAATATCTGTTTAAACTTTGTCAGGCCAGTGACCCTGCCTAATTTCAGGAAAAAAAAAAAAAGAAAAAAAATATTGCATAGGAGCCATAACCAAAATGGCTAAATAGAAAGTCTCATGGTAAAGCTCGAAGTTCTCCTCTTTTGAAATCCATGGAGATTTTTCCTTCCTTGTGAGCATTCCACTCACTGGACAGTGTAGGCATCAATCTTAACAGCAAGTCGGAGGTTTAAAATCTTGTCGTTTAGCAGTGTGAGCACACACCACTGTTTGAGAACTCTTCCTCTTAAAGGGAAACGGTGAAGAAAAAATGTATTCTTTTGTAAAAGCACACTTGAGGCTGTGTGTAATTTTAGATCTGAGCCCCACATTAACCAGATAATCTGTGAGCTTGAGCTCAGCCTTGTTATTTCGATACTTAATTTGCCAAGAACATGGGGCCAGGACATCAGGGCCTGGTACGCCCCCTGTAGGTGTACCTCCTCTCTCCTTGGCCAGAAGAGCAAACATTCTCTTCCACTTACAATGACAGGCCAAGGGCAGTTTGTAATGTCAGTACTTGGGGTCTTGGCTGTACATGCCTCAAGAAAGTGGCCCTTTGGGACTGGGCAAGAAAGACCTGTATTCAGGCCAGGCTGCTAATGTGCCAATCTCCTTAGCAAAAGTTCCTTTTCCCTTGCCCTCATTTTTTCCCTCTGAGAAACTTGCCATCGTAAGTCAAGTGTGCCTCTAACATTTCCAAAAGATTATCACTTTCCTCTTTGTTGCCTTTAACATTTTATTATTGCCTTCAATTCTGCCTTGATCCCATTCTTTTCATTTTGAAAATAGCCTGGGGCTAATATGGAAAAAGCAAAAACCACCAACCCAATTTTTAAGCCGTTTTTAACTTACCAAAAATGTCAACTTATTGCACCTTTTAAATCTCAATAGATCTATTTGTAGAAATTTTACCACAATCAGCACTTTCCCTGTTCTCATCTTCCCTCCATCACCCCTCTGCTGAATCTTGTGCAGGAGGCCTCCTGTGTCCAGGTGGCTGTGGGAGGCCCTCTAATTGGCTGTAATCAGATCCCAGGGGAGCGTTTCCAATGAGGCTGAGATTCTTTTGACAGAAACTTTTGAGAAGTGGAGTCGATATAATGAAGTCCAGAATTTTCCAGACCCCTCTTAATATATCCATCATGTCCAGCCCCATCACTGACATGTCGACTCTCTTGTTTCTGATTTAAACTGTCAGACTCAGTAAAATTGCCCCGACAGCTTTAGCATATGTGGCAGAACACTGACAAGATGTTACTTACACCTAATTAAGGCTGAGAGCATAATAAACAACCCCAGGATCCTAGCAACCTAATTTCCTCTGGTTTTGAGTTTTCTGGATCTTGACCTCATCACTTTGAAATGCAAAAGAAATGGATACAGGGATGCTTGGGGATCCTGCACTGCCACACTTGGACTTTAATATCAAAATGGAAGCTGGGGGGGGTGGGGAGTAAACAGGATTTGAGAAAAGAGGGGACAAGTCACAGAAAGGGTGAGAATGGATACCTGATAAGAATGGGAGGATCTTTAGTTCCCCTCTGCCATTTCCATCCTTGCTGTGGATGGGGATCCCTCCAGCAGAACAGGTGGTGGATGAGCAGGAAAAAAATAGCTTGCAGGAAAGGTAAAGAGGAGAAAATGAATACCTACGGCGCTTAGCACAGTGACTGAATATAGAACCTGCTAAGCTCAATAACAAGCACAGTTGTTCCAGTCATTATTAAAAAGGCCATGGGATATACTCCAGGGAGAAGGAAAAAAAATCCCCAGTGCCCTACTCGTTTAAAACGCGTTTTGATGGAATCTTCTGAGGTGATGCGGATGGAACTGGTCCATGTTGGCCTGGGCGGGAGTGGCAGTTGCCCCATCCTGACTCTTTCTTCTCCACCTTTGCCTCTTGCTGACAGAGGTCCCTCTGGAGCTCCAGCCCGTTCCCTGCCATGGCAGAGAGAGGTCACAGAATGTCTCAGGATGTGGGGCAGTTTGACCCTGTCTACTTTGTCCTCTCTCTCAGCCCCCAGTCAAAATTCACAAATCCAGTTAAGGGTGAAATTTTGCCATTTCCTCTGTGGAACACAGAGGTTTTATGTGATGACAAGTGAAAGGATTTCTTCTCTGCTGAAGTCTCCAATTCTCATATAGTTGCCAGAGGCAGAAAAAAAAAAAAAATCAGCACTTTGGCAGCAATAAAGAGCCTTTTGCCTTCAAAAATGCTTCCAGGTTTTTTTTTTTCCTCTTTAAAAAAAAATTCCTTTTGTGTGTGTTTTATGTAGGAGGGAGAGTAATTTTTAGTTTTCTTTTGCTTGGTAGGGGACGAGGAAAAATTTGAGGTGAAATCACGACTTGTCAGGCTCCCTGTCCGATGGGTCTGTGGGGTTTTTCTCTCCTTTGCCAGCTCTGGGGTCTCTTGATTCCTTGGCAGGATCTTAGTCTTCTCCTGTGGAAGGTTAGTTGCAAAGCACATTCATCCCCCAATATCTAAATGACCCAGCCAGGAGTAGAGAAGAACTCAATTTCCTGGCCTGACTCTTTTGGACTCTGATCACTCCAGGTGTCGGGACCACTCAGGAAATAAGAGGCAGAACATGTGCGCATGTTTTTAAAAAACTCACAGAGCACTGGCTGCTGGATGACCCAGACACTTAGCCAGGCTGTTGGCCTGTAGCAGAGTGAGCCCTGGAAAAAAATTAAAAGGAAAGGTTAATAATTGTTGATGAAATGAAATGAAAAGCTTCATGAGATTTGTGTCATTGGAAAGGAGAGGCTCTTTCGAGCTTCACAATAAAGCCAGGTGTCATCTCCCCCCGTGGGTGCATTTATGGGCTATTTCAGCATTGAGAAGGAGAAGAGGAAAGTGTTTAATAAGAGAGGTAGATGTTTTGTTGATTTCATCATGGAAAGCAATAACATTTTTTTAAAGTCCATTTTAATAAACAGGCGACTTATTTAGTAAGTTTAGCTCAGCAAGAAAATGGCTTTATTTTGGCAATGGCCTGGCTCAAAATAGTGTCTCCTGAGGCCATTGGCATTTTCATTTACAAGAGAATCCTGTGTTCTATGATCTCCCTTCCTCATCTCAAGCTGGGACAGAGGAATATCAAGTAGTGGTCTCCTGTCGAAGCTGTCTGGAGAGGGCCAAGCCTCTGGCTTTCCTGATCAGCACTATCTCCCAGCCTTGCCGGAAAGGCTGAGCAGCTTCAGGTAATCATAGACATTTTAAGTTGGCAGGACTTAAGAGTTCATTTTGTTTAACATCACACTCCTTTCTACCACCATGTAAGAGATCAGGAAACTGAGGCCCAGTGGGGTTACATGAGTTGTCCAAGGTTTGCAACTACTTAGTAGTGTAATTAAAATCAGTGATCAAAATCTAATGTGATTCTCTTTATTCCTTTTTTCCCTTTGCCAGCACGTCTCAAAGTATGCTCTGTGGAATAATACAAGTCTTATATTATGTTAATAAATTTTATACAAAAGGAGGGAAGGAGAGACAGATATAGAGAGAGATAAAGAGAGGAAGAGAGAGAAATGGGGGAAGGAGGGAGGGAGAAAGAACCTTGATGAAAGAGGTTTTGAAAATGCTGCATTAAACTAAATTAAACCATTTGTTTTTAGAGAGTTTCTCTCTTGTACCGTGTCAACCCTTTCTGGTGCAGCATCTCCAAAGTCACAACTTCTCTGGACCACCCTTTGGGAACTATTTCCCAGCACTCGGCTCAGCCCTCCGGGGTTAGTTCAGCTGGCAAATTGCTTGCTTTCACTTGCCTTGCCCTATGGGATCTTTTCAGCGGTCAGCTCCCAGGACAACTGTCTCATATTGGGAAGAACACTGATCTAGGAACATGAGGCCTGGTTCCGTCAGTCTTGCCACATCTATTTGCACTTCCCTAATAAATTGTTAATATCTCTTGACCTTAGTTGCTTCATTTATAAAAGGTAGAGCAATGGTGTGGACTCCATGATTCATACATTCTTGTTGGCTCCTTTACTCCTTCTGAGTTTGGTTGTTTTCTGCCTGAGCCTGAGCAAACAGAGGAGAGAGGAAATTTGCCCATTTCCTCCTCAAGAAGTAGATTTCAAGCTCTTTAGTCTTTAGGTTTTTTTTGTTTTTCAGATTTTTTCTAAGACAAAAACATCTCAAGGATGAGACATCTTCATCCTGGATAGCCCAGAATCACAAAATTCTGAGTTTCAGGTGAAAAAAAAAATTAGGAAAAAAAAAGGGTGATCCCTAAATGTTTATACTTCCGGGAAAACAAAGGCACTTTGAATTCTGGACCAAAATCCACATCAGATTCCATTTGACTGCTCTCATTCACTACATTCTCAATCCCTGATCTACGGTCTTAGTCTGCTGTTGGCACTTGGGCTGGAATTCTTGAGGGTGACTGATAAACAGAAAATAGAATCTCAGTCCATTTCAGCAGAATGTATGATTGATACCCACAAATAGCACTGAGAGCAGTATTATAGAAAAACAATTGGATGCCCCTGGTTATGGAAAACTCCCACTGAAACTCACGGGCTTCTCTCTCCGCTGCTAAGCTTCCCTAGGCACTTACCCAAGGCCTTAGCTGTCTTTCCCAATCTGCATGTTTGTTATAGGTGTTCCTCATGAAGAGTGAGTGTTCTTGTGATCCAACCACTTTGTCTAGCCATGTATGGAAAGTTCTGGATTAAAACTTTCCCCCACTGCTTCCTTCTCTGCCTGCTCATTCTCTGAAAGGAAGATGAGGAGAGCCCTTCCTGTCAGGGGAGGATGTGGCTTCTCAGGGAAGTCTGCCTTTGTTTGCCTTTGTCCTTGGATTGTCCCTGTGTTTGTCCAGAATGCTCTGGTGTCCCTCCCTTGTTGCTTCTTTTCCAGCTGTGCTCTTTGGGGAATCAGTGGGGGAGGTGATGGCTGTTGACCCCCAATCATTAATCAAGCAGGCCGATTTCATGGCCAGGGTTGTAGCTCATTGGCTCTTGGGAACCGCCTAATACAATGACAGGAGGTGGGAGTTCATTTCCTGTCGCCGAGTTCCTTAGAGGAATGAGATGATGGGTGCAAGAGGGCTGGGGCAGGGGCTGGGAATGAAATCAGGGAAAAAAAAAAGGACTTTAGGGAAGCTGAATTGGGGGGACAGTGTTATCTTTTAAGTGGTGAGTGGTTTGGGATATTTACAAACCTTTTGTACAAACCAAGCTAAAGTCCATTGTCTTCCATAAAGAAATTTACAATGTATTCTGAGGAAGGAGCTTTTAAAAGTAATTCATTTTTCAATTTCAGTTGACATGTAATATTATATTAGTTTTAGGTATACAACATAGTATTTATATGTCTTACAAAGTGATCACCCTGATACGTCTAGTACCCATCTGACACCATACATAGTTATTATAATATCATTGACTATATTCATGAGGTTACCTTATGACAGGACATGCTCCCTCTCTCCTCCTTAACCCTGGAATCAGCTTCCCAAGGGCTTTGTTTTGTGAAGGAACCTTTGAATCCCAAGAGTGGGAGGCGCGGTTTTTGAGCTCTTGCTCCTCAGGTGCTGCCAAATACCCATCTTGCTTCCAGGAACAATCTGAATCCAGCCCAGTGTTAAGAAACCCCAAGATCAACACAGTAGGTATTCATCATCAGGGATCCAAACTCCCAGCCCATTAATCATCAGGTCAGATGGAGAAGCCAGGTCCCTCCATTCCTGATGTTCCCATCTTTGGGGAAAACATTTAACATCCCGCAACTGGTAACAATTTTCTAAAATTAAAGTTTTTCTGATTCTTTCTCTCCCCTTCCACAGCCCCCAGGTTTGCGTCCCCGCCCACCGGCCCTGGTTAATGGGTCTTTTGTTCTTCCCTGGGGCTTCCTGCCTTGCTAATCAGAGTGTATCATATGGGAGCTATCAAGGGAGTAAGGGCCTGGTTTAGGAAGGAGAAAAGCAAAATCTAAGTCAGCTTTCATGGTTCTGTGACAGGATGGCATCCGAGAGAGGGTAGACAGGGCCTACAGGCATGGGATATTGAAAATGGAAACCTGTTCGCTTTCACTCAAGGGCTTGTGATGGCTGTATTAACCACAACTCCCCACCTCCCTCTAATAGGAAAATGTCTGTGGATTTTTCCAGCTTTCCAGATCCCTTCCTACCTTGAAGTGGGCTGTCTCTTTCTGAGTTTTTGTTGCCTGTGGAACTGTGGCCCTGCTTTGGCCTCAGAAGGCACGTCAGTGGATTTTAAAAACTTTTCAATTACCATCCTGCCAGTAGAGGCTATTACTAAAGGAGCCATCTACCACTAACCTGCCACACTGCAGAAAGAAAAGTAAATAAAGCTGAAGGAATTAGCCAAAGAACGTATATGCATGACCCATCGACATGGACAATGGTGTGGGGATTGCCTGAGAGAGAAATGGGTGGAGGAGGGCAAAAGCGGAAAAATTGGGACAACTGTAACAGCATAAACAATAAGATATAATTAAAACAACAAAAATTCCATCAAGATTTGTGTTAAAGTTCTAGATGCTGGGAATATATGAATGATGAGAATAAGACCCTCAGAGCCCCTTTTCAGTTTACTCTATATTCTCATGAGGAAAATCAGACAATAACAACACATAGATAAATAAATAAGGGTGTCTTTTTTTTTAATGGTAAGAAGCATTGTCTGAGTGCATTGATCTTAGAGTTTTCTTTTCTCCCAATGAATCATAAAAATGAGATTTTTAGAAATCATACTTTATAGCTAACAGAGCCTTTTCACATATATGTCATGGTGTCTTCCCAACAACCTCACTGTGGGCACAAGTACTATTATTATCACTTTACAGATGAAGCAGTGGAGCTCAGAGGGTTAGGGACTTGCATAAAGTCACTTGTCAATAAACTACGGAGCCAGGACTTAATGCCAGATCTTCTTACTCCAGATCGAGTGTGATTTCCTCCATACCTTGCCACTTCCCTACATCTCTGAGATTATGAAGTCTATGAGATCTACTTTGTCAGGGACTGAGCGTTAAGGATAAAGAGGAACGTATGTTAGTGGGGGAGGGTCAGGCAGCCGCTCAGCCAAGAATAAGTTTTTCATGAGAGCAGGAAAGTTCCTTAAGTGGCCTTTGGCTTAGCAGAGGCTCTGCTTCATCTCTTCTTGACATTGTCCCTGGGAAGAGGGGAGTTGGGGTGGATGCCACGGGGAATGTGGGGAAGGTTGTCATTTCAATGTTGCCTGTTATCCATCCATGTGGCCCCTGGGGCCCTATTTTCAGACTTGTCCGCTTGCCCAGAAAGGGGCAGGCCCCAGTTTCACAGAAATTAGAAGCACATACACTCAGCCTAACCAGCAGGAATGATGAAGAGATGCATGCTTGTTCAAACCAGAGCCTTCAACACTCCGGAGCAAGGGCGGTGGGGGGACATTTTTCTGCCTGCTTAGAAGTGAAGATCTCTAATTAGAATCAGAGCTTCACAGAATATTAGAATTGCAATAAATTTTAGAGATGACAGTCCAACTACTTTATTTTACAGACAAAGGACTGTGAGGCAAAGTGACTTGGCTAGAGTCATCCACTGATTTAGTTAACACCAGCGCTAGGTTAGGGATACAGCCCTCCTGACTCCTGACCCAGTGCTCTTTCCTCCCCCGTCAGACTGCCTCATGAGTTGGTGACAGCTCAGGCAGGGGAGTGGTTGCTGGGCTAGAGGCTGATTTCTACTCTCACCCATGACTCTTCTGTTCAGCCTAGTGAATACCCCCTTGCAGCCTAGTCCTGTGATTACTGCAGAGAGAAGCTGGCCAGCCAACGTCTGTGCAGGGGACAGCATCATAAGTTATGTCACGTGCATCTAAACAAGAAATGCCTCTTAGGAAGGACCCCACTCCTTGTTGCAACTATATCAAACCTTTTACAAAAAGTCACTTTGAGGTCAGTGTTTTTTTTTGTTTTTGTTTTTTTTTTTTGTCCAGTATTTCAATACATTAAATGCAATTACTTCATTGTTGATTTACTTGTCATTACAGGCATGTGTTTGAACATGATTTATTGAGTGAGTTTTGTGCCAGTTGACTTGCAATAGATTGCACAATATTCAAAGGGGTTCATTTGCTTGGCATTACATTAGAGGCATGATGATTGCAACACAAAGCAATGTAAATGAATTCTGAGAGGCTCCATCATTCATGTTGTCATGTACTGAATCCTATTATTATTTATTACCATAATTGTACTGTGTTTCCTGGGGCGATAAATTAGGACTGATGGGCCCCGCTGACAGTCAAGGGCTGGACTCGCTCTATATAATTTAATAGGGATACTGTAGTGTCTGTGTGTTTGGAGGAGATTTTGGTAATGGTAAAAAAAAAAAAAAAAGAAAGAGAATTTTCTTTTTACAAAAAGTACAAAAAAATGTTCCAAGTTTTTTTTCTTTCTCTTTAATGCCTTGGCTGCATTTTAAGGGGCCCTGATAAAAGCTGAACTATAAGGAAGAAAAGTTCTGTCTTTCAACACAAGATGGCTAAAGCTCATTGTCTCATGCCACAGTCATTTCCCACGTCGAATGCTGACAGGTGGCATTAACTCTCACATAGACAGTGCACTGTCGTGCACAGATAATGAATCTAGAACTGACTGAGAATCCAACGGCCAGCATGATGGCAACCATATTAACTAACCAATTACCATAGTGAGGCTGATAGACTCTGGGTATCTGATCTAACAGGGCAACACTTTCAAAGAAATTGAAGGGTATGTCTTTCTGGAACAACAGAGAAGGAGCAACACAGATTATAGATACAAAATTGCCTTACAAAATGTTAGTGTGCTATGTAAATACCAGCATAAGATATTAAAGGCATACAAAGCCAGTGCCAGAAGAGATCTTAGAGATGGCCCAATTCAACCACCTCACTTTACAAGTGAGAAAATGAGATGCAGGGAGGACACAGGCAGCAAAAAAGAACAGTAATTAGAAATACCTTACTAAACCCAAGTCATATGATTACTATAGACAACTGGTCTGTCAGTCTGAGTTGTATCCAAAGAGTGCTGAGGAGCAGTGAAGTATAGAACTAGACACTACTATAGGGGATGGTCAAGGGAAAGGCTCAAATAATCTTAATCCTCCCGCTTGGAGCTCTCTTTTGTTTAATGAGAAAGGAAGTATGACTGTGAATAAGGCTAGGAAGTAGTTGATAGCCCAGAATCTCTTAGAATCCCCTTTTAGCATATATCCTGCCGGATCAATTTTATTTCAGAAAATAATCAATCTTTCTTTGACCCCTGGGTCAGAGGTCAGGGGTTGCATAATGGCATGAAAATAAACTTTGCGATAGTTTATGCATTTGTCCTTGGTTCCCTGTCTTTATCTGTTGCAGTCAGAAATATCCTTTTTTAGAGCTCATTGCATGTAAAAAAGGGGATCCTGTTGAATGGAACTAAGAAAGAGGTTTAGGGAGTTAGGGAATTAGGATGGAATTGAAACGAGGATTTTCTATTGCTGAAGACCTTAAAGGAAAGATTTCATCCCACGTGTCTGAATTAAGCTGTGTTGATATGTGGCACTAGATGGTTTTATTCAGATTGATTCAGGTGGTACCATCAAATCAATGCATTGTCAACCCAGTCGATCTGATTGGGTTGTTAAAACAAGTGAACTAATCAAACCACTTCTTAAAAAAGTCAGATCAGATCATCTGTGTGTGATTTACCCGTTCCTTGGGCAACTGGCATTATAATCAGGCGTCAACCCCAAATAAGCTTAAGCCAAAAGCCTCATATAGTTCTGGCCCCTGTTTAGTCCCATCCCTACAGATAAGGCACCAAGAAATATCTCTGTGTTTGGTCATGTGCACACATGATCCAAACAGCACCCTGTGTACCCCGTTGGGTTGGAAATGGCAGTGGACTCTTGGTATTTTCATGGCTCACAGTGGGTGACACAGTCCTGCAGAACTGAGGAGCAGTCGGTGACAGCAACAAGCAAGGAAAAGGAAGCAAGAAGCTATTGGGAAGGAAAAGTAGCTGCTAGTTGCCTATTACCTCATCCTCCAAAATGGGGTGCTGGATTTATGGGTGAATCCCATATATAGAGTGGGCCTCACTGTTTCTTTCTTGATGATCCCAGGGCTTCTGAGCAATATTAGTCCCAAGAAAACCTGGGTCTAGCTTCAGCACAGGCCTATCCTCATGCTTGAAGTCTTTTCTCAACAAGGTGAGGCAGGTGCTCATAACACCAGCAAAAGGAGTTTTGAACTTGGTATTTAGGTCTTGGTCCATGCTTTTGGAAAGACCCTGGCTTGGGGCCTAAGTGGATACAGCATCTTTCCATAAAAATTTTGCTCTTGCTAGTGTCTTGTCTTTTGCAGATCTGAAAAAATTACCAAAGTGCATTTATCTATTTATAGCATAATTGTAACCACATCAGTCCATTTTATTCTAAAGGACTAGATAACAGCATTATTTGGTAAAAAGGCCCTAAATTATAAAATAGTAATATGGATTATACTTTTGACATTAAAACAGAAACATATCATCCATGATCCATGAGATTCTGTATGTGGATAGATTATTATGTGTCTAAAGGCAGAAGCATTGGACAGCCTCCAGCCCAGGTCCATGATACTCAGAAGCCCACCACCCTGCGTTCTGGCCACCAGCATATTTATGGGCCCAGCATTCACAGTTTGAGCAACTCACCAGACCAGGAAGGGTAACAAAATAAAAGGAGGGTAGTGACTTTCAGTAGATATAGTACATTTGAGATTAGAAGGTAAATATGACAATATGGAGGGTATTAGCCAAAATCTACACCCACTAGTCAGTAGTCTGAGCTTATCACTATGTGGGTTATTCGTTATTCATGCTAGAGGTGAACATCAATTTACACACTTCTCAAGAATTTTCTACCTTTTTTGATGGTTTGTGAGGACATAATTGAAAATAATTAAAATGTAAACCTTAGGCATGTTAGAAATATTCTTAGCTCTCATTTATTCCTTCCTCAGTCAGAGAGAGAGAGAGAGAGAGAGAGAGAGAGAGAGAGAGAGAGAGAGAAACCTGCCTATGCTTGCACATATTTTTTAAAAACAAGAAAAATGAAGCTAAGAGGAGTGATCTGGCTTCAAATGTGGCAAAAGTAGAGCTATAACTCAAATGTAAACCTACGGTCTTTCTCCAGGGATTCTGTCGTGATAGGTGCTGGTGCTCCCCATGGCTCTCTTCTTGCTGAACAGAAGTGCAGGTGGAGACTGGTTTGCTTTGGGATGGAGCTACTTCAATTTTTCTCAGTTGAGAACTCCAGTAAGTTAGCTCTTAAAATACATTCTAGATGCATCCAGTTTGAGTCAGCTAATGGGCCATGTTTTTCATAGTCCTGAATGTGTATTGGCTGATAGGATTGGACAGGGTCCCCAGCTGAGAAGGGAGAATGGCCTGAAAGAGAAAAAGAGAAAGAAATATGGACCAAGACTTCTACAAGGATGAGAGACTTCCTCTTCAAGTTCTGAGTAACCTTCCATATACTTTCCTGTACTTCCCCAAAGGGAAATTTCATTTCATACTGGTGGTAGGTGGGCTACCAGTAGGAGAGGGGAATGTTCTACCTTCTTCTACCTTCTTGTAAAGAAACTGATACTTGAAACCCAATTAGAGTAGGAGGAAAACACTTTGTTGGATTGGAGGAGCCAGAATAGGGTTTTAATGAAAACCACATTTTATTTTAAAGTAACTGGCCTTATGTTTATTCTAGAGAAAGTCCTAAGGGCACTGAGGAGAAAAATGTAATAAAATGATAATGAGGGTACTTAGGGCCCTCACAAAAGCACTGTTGCTAAGTAGTTACTTCAAGGAAGTTTCCTGCTGCTTCTCTAGTCCCTGTTTGTAGTGTCTGACAGGCCTTATCCTATTCCAAGCAGGTGCATATAGAGGTAGCCCCTTCAGCAGCTGGGAGAAAAGTATGCCAAGGGATAGGCTCTAGAAATGGAAACAGAGAGTGGAAGTGGCTCTTCTCATCACTTTGTTGCAATCATAGCCAGCGACTCTCCAGCTGTGTATACCTGCTGTGGTCTTGGACCGCTGACCGGGGCCTTTCTTGAGCCACGAGACATTCTGGGCCAGGTCCCAACCAAGGTGAAGAGCCTCTTGGCCCTTCCCCCAGAGACCCTCACCCCAATCTCACCATCTCAGCACACAACTGTGTAGAAGAGCCAAGGAAGAGTGAAGCATGTCTCAAAGGTAGAAGGTTTCCTTTGAAAACTTAGAAGGGCTTAGAACTCCCCATCCTGGACTTCTTGTCAATGGATTCTTCTTAAACTTGAGGTAGCTTTACCCTGTTTTTGTCACATGAGTTCCATATCCACACCGGAGAGAAAGACAATCCCTGAAGAACATGGCAGCGTTAACAACAGTTAACAGTTCCCCTTGTCACAGTGAACACTAAAGCCCTTTGCACCGTGGCCCAGTGTCTTCAGGGTCTTGTTTCTGATGCCCAGAGGAATTTCCTCCACTCAGTGCTGATGACGTATCTTCAGGGCTTATTATGTAAAACATGTTGCATATAGTATATCACTTAATTCTCATTGCTGTCTTATGAACAACTATCATCTCCGTTTAACAAACAGGATAAGTGGCTTATCTAAGTCAGACATCTGGTAGGTAGATTCGGAATTTGACCTTCCTCTTAACCTCTGAACTACTGGCTGAGGAACAGGCTGGAGCTCCCCCTAGTGGTCACCATGTAAAACCAACAATTCCACGTTCGTTAATTGTTCATTTCTGCCTCATTGCCATTCCTCTTCCATTATAACTCACAAGACACCTCCTCAATCTCTTATTCCCAAATTCTGGCTATTAAAGTTACAATATTAAATCCCAAATTTTATATTCCCTCCAGTTTAGCCCTTATTTTTAGCTATTTTTTCATTCTTATCCAGAGGGCCTTAAACTCTTGACTTATATTTGTCTAACTCAACACTGTGCATCTTATGCCTTGGGAGACTTTATATTTAAAAAAACAACAACAGCAAAAACTTATAGATATCTCCAAGTAGCTCTTTGTCTCCTAGCATTAGGCAACCTTTTTCTGAAGACACACCATCTCTCTTGTAATCCTCTCCAACCTATCCATCTCTTATTCCTTTCTCTTATAGAACAGAAGGTGGGATTGGCATGTCTGTTCTCCACACCAATTCCTCCCCACCATGAGTTTGTGACCTTCATCCAACAACCTTGCCAAGCTGAAATTCACACAGCATTGTTTATAGCACTTTCTTGCTTTCCTTAGTGATCCCAGCATCTGGCTCACAGACTTCCTTCCCTTGCTCAAGTTTGAGGGCCTCCCAGATGATAATTAATCATCCTACCAGCTCTGTATCAGGCACAACTCAAGTTTCGTATCCTCAGGGAGTTCTGTCTTGCCTTCACAGATCTACTCACTTGGCTGATAGTAATGGTCATCTGCAGCAGCTTGACACTAAATTCTCTGGACCTAATGGGACTCAGTTTCAATTCTAGGCCTTTGACTTGACTATGGGCCTCTGAGAAAGCACTTAAGTTACTCATCTGTAAAATGGGAAAATAATAACACCCTACTCACTGGAGTGTTGTAAAGATTTAATGAGCTAATGCAAAGAAACTGCTTAACATACTATCTGTCACTTTAATACCACAATGAATGTTAGCTGTAATTAACATTATCATCATCATCATCATCATCAGAATTCCTCCACTACTCTGATCTTGAACTCTTAATATTTCTGAGACCATTACCTTCCTCCTTGTTTCACTCTTCTTATTCCCTCATTTCATGGAAGCAACTTTTAATTCTCATTGGGATCTTGTCCCTCATTCCCTTTCACTGGCTTCCTATTATATCCTGAGCAGTACCTGTCACAACTTCCTCCCCTGTTAGGGCTCCACCCCCTCCTCAGCCTCCTTCACTCTCTGTGGTTTGCCTTTTCTCTCACTTCCTTGAGAAGACAAGCTCTCTTCCTGGAGATCCTTCTGGGTAGCGCGCCTCTACGAAGCACCTCTGCTTTTTCTTTGTTGTTTTTTCCACCATCTCTTTCTTATTCTTATCACAGACAGGGAGGCCTGCACTTTTCCCTAATCCCAGTGAGTCTTTCTACCTAGGCTCTTAATTCCATCTTCTGCTACTGCCTCTGAAACAGTGATCCTGCAAGTATTCCCAATCCACACTGCTCACCTGCTCTGTAAACTAGCTCTTGGTGACAATTTCTCCTGTGGCTTCCAGCAATCTGCATGATTCTGGTTCCTGCATTAATGGATCACCTCTCCACCACCTGCCCTTAGAGAGTTTCATTTGTTTTCTTCTCTTTTCCTTTCCACCCCATAATTGTAACCTATTCATTAGGCTGTGCCTATTGCCTATATTCTGTTCTGTGATCTCTCTCTGAGTGCTTTAACTTACTCCCATACCCACGTCTTCTGTTCCCATTTCTGACTCCACAGTTGCTTGCTGAAGGATCAGGAGCACAGCTCCAGTGCCGTGCTGGACGCAAACTTCATGTGTTCCCTTATCATCTGAGTTGAGCTATCATCTGTGATAAATTGTCATAGACCATCCACTGGCCCTCCATTACTCCTCTAATATCCTTCTTTTTAACTTCTATATTTCTCCAAATTGTACCACTCTTCTTTATTTCCATAGACTTGAAACTTTGGAGTCCTGGTGAAATGTGTTGTCATAATCTCTCAGCTGCCATTTTCCTCAGAGTCTATCTCCAGGATGTCCTTTGTTTCTGCCTCCTTTGTACTTCCCGTGCCCCTAAATTGATTCAGGGTCTCATCTTACTGAACTATCATAATATCTACTCAAATAATCTCTTTAGTTCCAAATTACCTTAATTTTTATGGTCCCCTTTTATGCTGTTGTTTGAATGTTGCTTTCTAAACTCACCTGTGTTCATGACTCCATTTATTCATTCAGTATAATTCATTCATTTCTAAAATATATGAGTTGCTACTTTGTACAAGGTCCGACAGAGAGGCAGTTAAAATAGGACACAGTATTGTTTGCAAAGAGTTATTTGCTAATTTCTATGAGGTACAACTCCAACATTTCAGTGGCCCAACATGGTGGAGTTCAGTGCAGAGTTGAGGCAGTGGGAAGGGCATGCTCTGTTTTACATAGATGTTTGATGCCCAGCCCTTTCATCTGGTGGCTTCCTCATCTTCTAGAGCTCTGGAGACCTTCCCTGGATCCTCTGCATTCAGTTGGCAGAAAAGGAAGCACAGGAGGGAATGCAGGAGAAGGCCTGAGGTCAGGTCTGGAAGTGGTACACATCATCTCTACCCGCATTTCATCGACAGAGCTGAACAGCACTGGGAAATGTAGAATGGTGAGATGAGCCAAAAGAAGAGGAGAAGCAGCGACACGGCTGAGCCCAAGAAGTACCTGACACTGGGAGCATTCAGGGTTTTGGAAAGGTAGTCACAAAGACAAAACATAATGTAACTTATCCGTTTGACCCCTGTTTCTATGAGTCTCTTTTTTTGTTGTTTTCATAGACACTTAAATAAAAAATAAAAACAAAATAACAAAATGAAACATAATGTACCTATTTCCCAATGATTTAAGTGTAGGGTTTGAGCTTGACCTTCAGAAAGTTCCTAACTTTAGCCCCAAGAGATCTTGCCCAGTTTAACTCCTCTAAAAACCCCTTGTAGTCCAAATGGAACTGCTTATTTCTAAAGCACACCTTTTCCTTTAAATTTCTCTGGATCTTTGTGAATTTCCCAAGAGTTTCCTGCTTTGCCACCACCATTTCACCTAACAAAGTCTTGCTATTCCTTGCAGACCCATCTCAAAGGCAACCATGAAGTTTTGCCTGACTTTCTTTCTCTTTTTTAAAACATTCACACCGCACAATGTGGCACACTTTCTATTCTGCATGGTGCTGTAGTGAGGTCTTGTGAAAACTTCAGACCATGTGCTCTAGAGGAAGCTGCTGCAGCTCTTACATCTCCTGCTACATGTAGCACAATGTCTTGAACAAAAGTGTAATACAAAACATTTGCTTTGTTCAACTGAGTGCTTGCTTTTCACCGCCACTTCTTAGCTCTTCAATCATATCTTAAACATGGGAAGGATAAGACATTCCCCCGAAAATGTCTTGTACATTTGGTTTATTGGTTAATCGATCAACACTGAGCATGGTATAGAGATAGTGAGAGACTCAGGTTCTCATCCTGAATCTACCATTGTGAGACCTTAGGCAAGTCACTGTACCTACTTAAGCTTCAGTTGGATTATTTATGAAATAAGAGTTGAACTAAATGACTTCCACATTACTTTCTAGTTCTAAGAACTAGTGCTACTCTTTGCTGACTCCTTCAGGAATACCCTAGGGCTCTGGATTGGAAACAAAATAGTTTGCTAGGCTAGAGCAAAGAAGTTAGGTAAAGAGAGAAAACAAGCATGGGAAGACTGTTTCTTTGATGTGTCTTGACCACTGAAAAAACAGGATGATCTCTATAAAAGTCTGCCCTTATATGTTCTGTGTGTACACAAGATGCTACCAGCTCTCCATGGCAATCCAGAACACCTAGTCTTCTGCCTCCAGAGCATAACCAGTATACCTACTTATAGCCATGGAGTTTAGAAAAGAGTGCCTTTCATATGCCAAGCTCTGTCTTTAGCACTTTACATAGATTACTTTATTTTATTGTCAGAGAAATCCTACATGATATTAACATCATTAAGGCTCAGAGTTGATGCTAAATTCATGTTTGTGCATTATAAAACAATAAAATGTCATTTTCCAGTGTGAGTGACACAATAGGGGAGCGTGATGAGGTTCCCACATCACCATGTACTAACAAGGACCTAAAACAGCTATTTAATCTCTATTTATGTCAACTTCCTTAGCAAATAATGAGGAAGCATAATAACAATGACCAGTACCTACCTCATGGGATACTTTTGAGAACCAAATTAAGTATGGTAAATGCAAGTATTTAGTGAACCATTAATATACAAAATAATAAGCAAATATACATTATTAGAAGTATTTTTGTTGTTGTTTAACAGATGTGAATATATCAGAAACATATGAACTCTATATGCTATATTTTAGCTGGTCATATAATAGAATCAAAAACTAACTATGTTCTAATGTAAATACAAATGGATCCCATGAAATCTCCTGTGGCCAGCCTTTCATGAACACCTTGATTCTTTACATCAGTGGTTCTTAGTCTGATTATAACCAATGTCCCTTCTATATTAAGTATTTTAAACCACCTTTGTTAAAGCCATCATGGATTCCTCTTCTAAAAATGAATAGGCATGAGAGCTTGCTGAGAGCGTATTCAGGAACATATTTGGGTCAGTAACTAACTCCCTGCTTACCAGCACTGATGGAAAGCTTGGCAAACAGGAAGATGTCCAACCCAGCCCTACAAGTCTCAGGGGAGGCACCGAGGCCCCACAACATGGCTCTGAATTTCCTCTCACCCTCATCTCCTAAACACGGACCCAACCTGAATAAATAGAGGGGGAGGGAAATAGGAAGCAATAAAATAGCCCAGTGGAAAGTAAACACAGAGAAAAGGCACAGGCTTTCTCTCTGCCTGTTAGGTGCTGTGGGAAGCTGAGAAAATCAGAATATATGAGGAAAGGCCTCTCCTGTGATTTTGGTCTGTCTCCAATGCTGCCCATCTCCCCCAGGCTCACCTTGACACATGAACAGTAAACATGACACATAACCCTACTGCCCCACTCCCTGTCCTTTCCATGTGACAGGCTGATTCTGTAAGACCACAATACATTTGTTCTAAATTAAACTATGGTAGAATACTATTTATCAGCATTTTCCTGTATTGTTCATCTCCCTCTTAGTTAAGCTTTTCACCAACGCTATTGAATGTGGAGCTGGCTCTTGATCCAATTATGCCCTTAAGTGAATCACTGTCATAAATGAAAAGCTCTGGACTAGGAGTCCAGAGGCCTGGATTTGTACTGTAGCTCTACCTTTACCACATTCGAAGTCAGATCACTCCTCTTAGCTTCATTTTCCTTGGTTGTAAAATGACAGAGCAGAGACAGATGATATCTAAGAAACATATATACTTGAGGGAACATTCCTCAGTCCAAGAGATAGACTGATGTCCTAGAAAGCATTCATTTGAAATATGCAAATTTAACCTTTAATTATTTTCAAAACATAGTTATAGACTCTTCTATTACTGATTTTAAAAAGGGCAATGCATAACCGGTTCTATGCATAACAAAATACACATTCTGTATCATACATTTGCTATTGTTTCTCAAATCTGTATCATTCAGGAAAAGATTATTTTTAAGGAAGGGAAAAACCTGATTACTGCATCCCTTCACCTGTTTTTTTGTTCTCAACATGACTACTACCTCAACATTACTTGGCACATGAGGTTTGTTCAATATGGCTCTGTGGGCTAATGTGATCTGTAACCTCAAGCAATATCTGGAAGTCTTAGACCATTTCTGCTCTGGCACAGAAGTTAGGATCTAGGGCTATTTGGCTAAATACCTCAGCGAAGTCGACCAGTTAGCTATAATCAAGGCCCTCATCTTCTCCAGTGCATAAGTGACTTCCCATGGCTTTGGGTCAGTGCTCTTTCATTGCCCCACTCCTGACATATGAAACTTGTCTTTCCATCAGAAACCTCTTTCCTGTAACCTTTCTTGGACGCTAATATATTTTTGGCCTGAGGTTTGTAGCTCTGAGTTTTCTTGGTGGGGTTTGGGAAGGAGAAGACATGTTTTCAGAGCCTTCTGTCAATAAACAGGCAGGTCCTCTCCAGACAATGAAGCCCCAGTGCTGCCTGCTTGGGCAGGTCCCAGGTAGGTTGATTTAGGAGGTGTGCAGTATCTGCCAGGACCACAGAACCGTTGTGATGCCAATTCTTGCCGCAAGGGTTCAGGATTAAGAGTGAGATTTAAGTACCTGGGTTTGTGGACTTCCTTTGTAGGAGCATGACTGTTTCAGGATATATATTCTTCAGGAGCTTGATGGGGTTTTCAGTGTAGTCTTAACAACTTACACAGCCTTTTCAATTCAAAGTTGTGTTGTTGTTGTTTTAATTCCTATCCTTTCAGTCCATCTTTATGAACTTACAGAGGTTCACTTTGTCAGGATAGTCTTCAGAAGTATGGTATTTAGAACAGTTAGAAGTATATACAATATTTCTAAATTACTAACACAAGTCCCCCCAAAAGGTTTAGAATGTAGGTAAGCCACCATTGCTACTGTTGGTTTCAGAAACATACCATTATTATTGTGATTTAGGGGTCAGGAGGCATGACCACTGTGACCCAAATGTCATAATGTTCTTCTCTCTGTCCCCTTCCCCACTCTTCCCCTGGCAGATTAAATTAATTAATATTAAAAACAATATGATTTTTGGAAATGTATTTTTCTGCATATCTATCTCTTCTCAATAAGCAACTCGAGTGAAGGGATTGTACCTTTTCAATTTTTTTTAAAAAAATTCAGCGTTTAGAAAAGGCCCAGCTCAAGGAATTTTTTTTTTTACAAATATTTATCAGTGAATAAATGGGATTCATGTATTCTGATTTTAGATATGACACCAAAGAAATATATAACCTTAGCCAAATTAATTCATATCTATAAGCTTCCAATTCCATGCCTCAAAAATAAGAGGGCTTTCACAAGGTGATTTTTGAAGTTCCCTTTAGTGCCAAAATTCTAAGGTATTTTTCTTATTTGGGGATGTCTGGGGTTCAGTTTTGCCTAGGTCTGATTACTGTATGGGGGAGGCAATAAAGCTGAAGTTACAGGCTTGTTCAAAAAAATATTTAGAATAAGTTAATAGCCTTTCTAAGGCCCATTAAGAATTATAACATTATTCTCTGTGGTGGGTGGTGAAACTCCATTGTTCATTCATGCATTAATATTGGGGAGAGGGAAGTATAATAGTGGCAGTGCTCCCACCTCTGTCAAATATTAAAAATGGGTGAAATGTAATAAAGATAGGCAGTACTGGTACTTGTTAAAGGGAAACATTGGGTTAATCTACTACTTTTTCTTTTCTTGCCATCTTAAGACCAAGAAGAGATTTTGAGCAAACTATAAAGAAAGAAGAGGTTGCTAGTGAAATGCTTCAAAAGGAGGCAGAATGTAGGAAAAATAGATTCTAGGTCTCTCAAATGATATCTCTATCCCACTGCTGTCACCACTTGAAAGAACTTTTGGTAAAAGAAGCTTTTTTAAAAAAGATTTTATTTATTTATTTTGGAGAAAGGGGAAGGGAGAAAGAGAGAGAGAAACATCAATGTGTGGTTGTCTCTCGCTTGTCCCCAACTGGGGACCTGGCTCGCAACCAAGGCATGTGCCCTGACTGGGAATCAAACCAGTGATCCTTTGGTTTGCAGGCTGGTGCTCAATCCACTGAGCTTTTCTTTCTTTGTTTTTTGCATGAACCCCTTGTTTGAAGTTAACAGGAGCCTACCCAAGGGTTAGCTGTGGTAATCCTGACACCTTTCCAAATATATTTTGAAGAATTTAGAAGTTTCCAGGACTAAAGTGGAAGTGCGGAGTAAGGCTCGATTTGTCTTGTCACCTGTTGCATCAAGTTCCAGCTCTGGAATAAATCACTGGCCTTTACTTTCTCTTTAAGCTCCTCCAGCCAATATCCCTTCTCCATTGTATCTTTCCCCATCTGTGAACATACCTTTCTTTTTCATTTATCCAGCAGCATTAGCCCAATGCCATTGTGTGTCATAGACTTAGCGATACTGGGATGAAATGAAGAGCACTCCAGTGTAGCACAAAATAACATATAACCTGAAACCATGTTGTCAGCCTTCTTGCTACAGGAAAGTTCTCAGAAAATATCTTGGTCATTCGGCTGCCTAGTCCTGCCAGCTGCAGGGGCCACTTTCACCAATGCTCTGCCACTGGCTCTAGTTTCCTCTCTGGGTCTCCATTTCAGGACCCCCATTCCCCCATGAAACATCAAAGAGCATATCGGCAAATCTTCTGGTTTTGATTGGACATAATAATTAGACTACTGTGACTTTTACATAACCAGAGAGTTCAGAGAGGCTAAGTGTAACCAGCACCTCCTTTACATAAGAATGGGCCTCAATAATTTATTTTCTAAAATAACATTTTCTCTTGCCTGACATAAGTATATGTAACCTTTTATATTAGTACAATATTTTATTGTCTTCACGATGACTTCTTTTTCAATAATATGAAGTGGCATGGTTCATACGTGACCACCAGCTGGCCAGCACCTCCCACCCTTGTGGCTCTGAGCATTTGGCCAGTCGTCTGAGCATTCGCCCTGCCTCCCCAAACTTGACCGTACACCAGTATCACCCAAGAAACTTAAAAATGCATTATCTTGGGTATCATCTCAAGTCTGAAAAGGATTTGGGGTGAGGGTAGATGGAGTTCAGAACCCATAATTCTAAAATTCAAAAAGTTTTCACATGTTATGCTTAGGGAGCTGGTCTCAGGACTGGCCATGACGAGTTGTAGCCACAAAGCACAATCACCTGCTAGTCAGTCTCATTTTCTCTGTCCATTCATTCTGTTCCTTCCTCATCTATATCTTGCCTTCTTCTCTCTCTGCTCTTTTCTTTCTTTTTCCTTTTCCACCATCAGATACTAAGTTCTGAATATGTGCCTGGGACTTGGCCTCATACCCTCATTGCCCTGCCCCACTGGATTAGAGTCATCCCACTTTTGTCCTCCTTTGCTCTTACCCATTCCCAAATACCCCAGATGGCAAAGAAGTACTGTAATTCAGTCTTTGAAGGTGTCTAAGCCTTTCAAAAGCTATCATCTCCCCTCGTGTATCCAAATGTTTCAGGAGTGCTTGGGGAGTTTTTCCAAAGTTATTATGATGTTGCTTTGGAAGTATTAAGATATTAATCCTGTGTCTCATTTGATGGTGACCATTATCATTTGCAGTGGAACTGCTCTTCATTTCTATCTTCCTTTAGAGTCATTTACAGCTGAAAATGTCTTAATGGCCCAATGAGATTGAATCCAACATTTATAATAATTTCTAGATAAGAGACAATGGGGAAGATCCATCTCTTAGGCTACCAGCCTGGCACCTCCAGGGACAGTCTCTAAACCCAAGAAGAAGATACCCTACTCAATTTCTCTCACTTTTCAAAAAATTTTAATGTAATGAAAAAAAAAAACCCAGACCATTTAAGAATTATTCTAATCCCAGTTGCAAGCCCCATCTTTTTCTCCAGTCGCGTGCATATGTAGACTTTATATTCCTTCATTAACACAGGGAAAATGCAGACCATTATGACAGTCAGCAGACATAATTTTAGACAAATACAACTTCTTATCAAATAAGCCTGCAATAAGTATTTGATGAACAGGGCTCTTCAATATAACTTCCAACACTAATTTAATGAGAAGTATCAAATGAATTTTTTTTTATTCTGATATCTCCCATGAGACAAATGATACTTTGCAGGCCTATTTTTAACAAATGAATTATTGACTTAAACTGGCACAATTAATCACAATATAATGGGATCAGGGGATGTTAGGGGCTCATTCATCATAGCCAGTGATGAGTACCGACTCTTCCGAGAAATGAAACTCTTTAATCACTCCTAGATTAACAGTTACATGCTTTCAAATTTCAATCATAGGAAACTGGCAACATAAAATGAGAAGGAGCCAGTGCAGAGTTTGTTGTATGCAGTCAGCAATCCAACTCTTGCCAGTGCATTTCAGTGGAGATAGGAAAATGATTCATTAGAAATGTGGTTTTGGTAATGGGCTGAGAATTGAGATGGCAATTAAAATTCGTCAGATCTGCCTTAACCCATTAAAAACCTGTGTGACTCCTGACAAGTTGCTTGACTTCTCCGAACTTCATCTTCTTCATCTGCAAGATAGATGTAGTACAGACTCTCCAAGTAAAGTACTCACAAAGGTCAGATGGAATAACCTATGTCCTCATGGAGTGGAAAATTGGAAAGCAGAATTTCTTTTATTTGATCCTTGTAATTGCTGTAGGGATTGTTTGTTTTCCATATCCAAGACTCATACCTTTTAGATATATTTGGACTAATTAAAAAAATATGCAATAAAATGTGAAAGCCAAACAAACTCAGAAGGAGAAGAAATATCCACTAATTCAGCAAGTGTGCCAACTTCTATCAGAAGCTGTGTTGTTATAGAAAGAAGAGTCAGACATGACTTGTTCTCTAGGAGTTCACAATTACATCGGGCAGAAATATAAGAAAGTCACATCATTTAGACATACAAAAAAAAAAAGACAGAGTGATGAAATTTTTTCAATCAAAGGTCTGCACACAGAAAAAAAATCAAGTAGTACTGAAAGGCTATCTGATCCTTTACGTAGGTGGTGACTGTACTTTCCAGTTTGCCCTGTTCAGTCCAGGTTTATGCCTATTTTCTCAATAAAATTATTAATAGCATCTACTTTAATTTCAAAATGTCTTGGTTTGGGAGATACATTTTTGGTCAACCTAATTCTAACCATTTCTTGCTTTTCTTTGTTTTGTTATTGCCAAGTATCTAAATGCTGTGATCATACCTTTATTCTCTTTATTATTGTTGTACGTAGTTCACTGACTCCCTACCTTTCTAGACAGTGGCACAGTTCATATCTCCTCTGCCTTTTCTCACCTTTTCTCGGTATAGTTAACAATTATTGCTCTTTTTCTGTTCCACCTGCAACTTCAAACATCTTACTTAAACTGCCCTATCATATTCTACAAAGATAGTTCTCTTGACTTCCCATTTTTATGATGACATTAATCCATTTTTACAACCTCTTCTACCTCTTAACCAATGTTTGGAATACTTTTACTTTTATATCACTAAGGTTGGTTTTTTAACTTGACATTTTACTTCTTACCTATGCATTTGCTGCTCTTTGTCCTTGATTGCTTTTTCCCAACTTGTCTCTATGGGAAACTCCTTCTCTTTCTTCAAGATGCAGCTAAAATGCCTGTCCTTTTGTGATGTTTTCATTCAGTATGCCAACAAAGCCAGTTATTTCAGCTTTGCACTTTCACAGATTACAACAGATTCCACTCTACTGCAATTCCTGCTTTATATTGCATATGCCTTCTACTAAATCTGAGCTCCTTGGGGGGACATTTCATGGTTCCCCAGACCAAGAAGAGTTCTAGGAAGATAGTTACTATTAAATAAATATTTTGGGTTTATATGTTTGTCTACATTAGTGAATATCATGTCTCATACAAAATGGCATTTGCTTTAAATCTCCTTGTGTAGCCCCATTCTAAAATACTGACTAAGATATAGAGGAAGATTTTGTAAGAACTCATACCACTGCCAAACTTTGATATAGACAGATAACCAGTGGCAAATACTTAACGTAAGAGGGCTGCTGAGGCACAGATGCTTCAGAAATGAAGATTTGAGTCCAGGCAAAGAATTATGACTAGCTGAGGAAAAGAGAACGTGGAATGAATAGAGGAAGAAAGAAGGTATAAACATTTTCAATGATGACATAACCAGTTACGCAAAAAAAGATAATTTCTTCCTTATGTTATTCATATCCAGGGTGGGGAAAAAGTAGATTTACAGTTGTTCATATGGAAAATAATACGATAATTAATAAATAAAATAAAAGAATAAATTCTGTTTTGCATACAACTGTAACCTACTTTGCTCCACCCTGTATGTAAGAATGAAATGACACGGGACTTTTGTATTATCATTTGAGAAGAGGGATTTCTTTAGGTTGTATGAGGGGTATATTTGCCTCATGTAAAGTGGACGGTGACTTTTCTATTGTCTTCACAGTTTAAAAATGTGTGTATAAATGCTACATTGATAAGAGTAGCACTGTACTAAATTATTGTATCATTACTGGATTGAAGTTTCTGAGAACCTCCTTCCAAGTTAAAGATGGTCAAAAGAGGAACTTGTATGAGATTTCGGAGGCAGAAGGTTATGGTGCTTGAATGTGGTAAACGACTAAGGGGGTCAGAGAGTTCTAGCCTGTCTTTGGATCCTTCCACTCCATGCCCAACATTCCTTTACTGCTGCCACTTCCATGTGCAGCTTATTGTCAAGTGGCCCATAGCCAGACACTTGGCTGTGGCCTACAGAGTTCTTCCACAGCTTCAGCCCCTCTGTGGCCCAACCTTAATGGTTGGATGTACTAGGCTTCTCAAAGTAGCCCGTTATTGACTTCTTTGACCCTCCAAATCCCATTTCAGAATGCACTCCTGAGTTCTTCCCATAATTGTTTAATATCTAACTGCAAACACAAATTCCTTATCTCGTAAGTCATAGCTGTTCTGCTTAACTGATTGAAAGCTGAGTGACACAAGTATCATTGGAATAAGCAAACAACAAAAAAAGAGTTTTAGAAAGTAAAGGAGAAACTGAAAGAATTACCATGGTAGTGGAAGACTGGAACACATACCTCTACATCTATAAATCAAATAGAGAAAAAGAAAAAGCAAGTTTTGCAAGCCCTGAATAATATAATTAATAAGCTTATATGTATAAATGTGTATTTATTGATTTTTATATCCTGCAGAGAATATTCTTTATTTTCATCATCAATAAAACATTTATGAAATATTGACCTACATTATGTCCCAAAGAAAAACTTAAAAAAATAATTGTAAAAAGTAGGAACTTGGATCAATGAATAAGCCTTGAGTATTTGTAACAGATGTCACAGATGATGGCGCTGTGCTGAGCTAGATCAGTATGACTCAGTAAGCATGGTCTTATTACTACAACCCAGGTACTGTGCTAGGTCCTAGGGCCTTGTGAAGATAAATAGAGATGACCCCTACTTCCAGCTATTTACAGTCTCACGAGGCAGTGGGGATAGCATTTTAACTGGGCTACTGAGCATGGGCAGTGGTTGGGAATTGACATTGAGCATTGCATGTCCCAGGTATCATGCTGGGATGTGAGGGTGACTTGTGACAAGAAGTGACTGGAATAAACTTGTTTATAGATGCAGAAATCAGATAGCAAGAAACCTAAAAGCACCCAATAATTCAGGGGAATCTCTCTACCTTTAAATCCCTTATTTCTTTATGTCTGCAAAGATCCATTTTCCAAATAGAGTAACAGTTACATGTTCCAAGGATTAGGACCTGATATCTTTGGGGGCTCATTATACAGCTTCCTAGCAATCAATTCACTTAAAACTATTGAGCATTATTTACATTTACTTAGAGGTCAAAGATAATAAAGCTAGTATTTTTAAGGGACTGGCTGATAGAATATTGGAAATTATTTTTAGAAGACAGCATGGCAATATGCACCAATCTGCTTAAAAGTGTTCAAGTTTTTTTTACTTTTTAGATATTTTTCAAGTGGAGATAATAAAAGCTGTGTATAAAGATGATCGTCACAATATTATTACAGTATGATTTATAACAGTTAAACATTGTAAGTAGCCTGCATGTTCCAATTTTTTTAATAAAGACACAGTATGCCAAGCATACATTAAAAATCACTTTTGAAGAATATGCAAAATGCAATTAATAAAATTCTAACATGTAAAACAGGGAATAAAACTGTATGATCCCAATCTTAAGTATATTTGAAGACAATGCACACACTCACATAAAACTGGAAGAATAATGTTAAGAGTGAGATTGTTAGCAATTTTTATTTTATATTTTATATATTTAAATTTTTCCCATATACATTGTTTTGCAATGAACCTGCTTTACTTTCTTTTAATTCTATGACCCCTGTTATACTGAGGTCTTATTCACTTAACCACTTAGTCATTTGACCAAAGGGGAATGAGCTGAGTGGGCAGTCTTGAGAGAGAAAAGAACACTACAGTGACTTTAATTTTTTATGCTAAAGTGATAAAAAGACATCTAGATATGACTTGTAGATGAACTCTGGGGTCATGGGGATAGATTGGGGCTTCTGGTGCAGACACAAGCATTTCTGGAGACATGTATGGTAAAGCCGAGAGAGTCATGTCAACTCTCTGGTCCTATGGGATATGATTCTAACATTTGTTCTCAGAGAACACCAGTATTACGAACCCAGATTCTACTTTCCTCTCCTTGTGTGTATGTTTATGTTCACGGGTTGCTTGACTTGCAGTAACTCATCTCTCCAACAAAATATTAATAAATGAAGATCTATATTTCACATGGAGTAAAATATTTTAAATTATCATGATGGTTACATTTCTGTTTACATTTTCTTATTTTGTGGACTGTTCAGTGAGTGCAATTGTTCAGGGATGCCTGTCCTTAAACAATGGAAACCAAAGCCCTGTGCTCGGAGTATTAGCATATCTCAGTTCGCTTTGCTCAAAGACACATACAACTGCATCATTTTCAGAACTCGTGCTGCAAAAGAGAACATGACATGAGATATGATGGTTCCTGGGGATTGTGTGTCATAGAAACGTAGGCTACTAACTCTAAGACAGATCTCCATTTGGCCTCCAGGAGTATAATTTTTCCTTCTATCTTGAGCAAAACTGGTGCTGAACTACAAAGTGGCATTTTGCAGAACTAAATGCTGGGCTCTAGGGGGAAGAAATGAGAGTATGGAAGCTAGCGTGTCAAGAAGTGCTGGCCCCTGCTTTCTGGACAGAGGCCTGAGAAAGCAACAGAGTCTAGAAAGGTAATTTTTACAGAAACTCTGAGAACCCAGCAAGGTCTGGATATAGAAGAAGAAATTATAGATATTATAGTGCAAATGAAGCCGAGAGAATGGAGCTGGTGCCAAAGTGGCTGCATGCAAATGGAGATGTCTTAGCATCACTGCACATGAACCAGTAACCGAGGACTGAGAAGGGAGATGTGTACTTCAGTGGATGCCCCTCCAGTAGAGGACATCAGGGTCCAGATTCTGCCCCAAATGCCTTGGCATTGTGTAATAGACGTGAACTTCAGTGCAACCCCAGAAAGCTGAGGGCAGGAGGGCTAAAATAACTCAGATGAGTTGCTACCTCTCTAGCTGAATGGGGGCTCAAATTGTTATTAAACTGGTTTTGTGGACTGGATTCATGTACTGAACCAGTCTGCCCACGAACTGGTCACCTTCCAGTGGGGTTGAGGAGAGAAGGCAGCGGGGATGAGCCTGTGAAGGATAGAAATGCAGCCCCTTTGCTGTGCTTTTTGCTGTATGTCACAGTCTATTCACAGTCGGGATGGATGGGAGCTGCAGACCTGGCCATATGGACTCTAGAGAAGAGCCTGAACTTTAACTATGGAACTGAGGCTGTTCCTCAACATTTCAAGGGGATTTGGTAGCCAAAAATATTTTTATTTATGGGCATGTCGGAAAGTTAGAATTGAGGGGAGAGGCCTTGGTTTACAGAGAAGAGGAAATCCAGGGGCCCAGACATCAAGCTGGCCACGTTTTTATTCATTGGTTCCATCTAACAGCTTCTCGCAACATATGCAGTTTACATTATGGTATCCGGCACATGTAGGCTTTGGCTGAGATTATTCTCCTGAGTTCAGAATTTATGATCGTGCAAATAGACATCGAAGTGAAACGTTGGCACACCAGAATAACGAGAGAGGAAAGCCTTTATTCTGTTTCTTCAGGGCCATGTTAACTCTGTCCTCACCAACAGAAGAACAAGGGGATCTTTTCCCAAAGGAGATTGGGCAGGAAATGAATACTCTGATTCTGCTCGTGAGTTGGGGAAATGTAGCTTCTTGCTCTTTGGCGTTCAGTTCCTTGGAGCAGGATTTGTAAGAAGGAAAGGGGGGGCCACTGAGCCCCTTTTGACTCTTAAGAAAATGAGGTCATTTGAACAAGAAAAATAGCAGACTGGTCATTTAATAGCAAGACCCAGAAACCTTGTAAATGCTTCCTCATTAGGGCAACAGTGGTTTATGGCCAAACTCAAAACAGGGTCCCTTAAAGTCCAAAGGAGTTAAATTTGGGGAAAGGCTGCAAGCATAGTAGTCAATTTCACTCATGACTGGTGTTAAGAAAATACATGTGGTGGGTTTATCCAGTAGCTGTGTAATTACATTTAGTTTATGTGAGAGTACTTATTGGGTAAGGAAACTTGGGCTAAGGGAAGAGAAAAATAAAACGTTGACTGGATATGATGATTTACATAATTTTTTAGATACTGCATGCAAATTATACTTAAGCTATTTAATGTTCCTACCACATTACTACTCTCACACTGTTCTAGGGTGCCTAATTTTTACACTATCAATGCATTTTTATGCTGAAGAGTTTGGAGCAGCCTCACAGACAGGGTGTGGGTTCTTTTTGCATTTCCACTATCAGAGAAAAGAGAAGAGACAATGGGAGAAAGCTAACATTTAATTGATCAACTATCATTGGCCAGACACTATCATAAGAATTTGGTCATTTTCTACTTTATGGATGATATCATTGAGGTACGAAATTAAGCATTGTCTCCAGAATCACAGAGCTGGACAAAGACTGAACCTGGTTTAAACCTGGGTCTATCTTCCTTCCCTCCCTCAGTCATTTCACTCAACTCCTCTGGCTTTTATCTTCACACTCCCTCTCCACTGCTTTTGGTGGAGTCACCAAAAACCTCAGTCCCCACATTTGTAGCATTTTTGAAACATTTTGCTTGTTTTGCCAGCAATATTTCAGCTGTTGACCATGCACTCCCTTCCTGATACTCTTTCCTTCCTTAAGTTCGGTGACTCTGTGCTTCCTATAAAGTGCTGACCTCTTTCGTTTCCTTTTCTCTGATATAATACAATAAGTAATAATATTGATAACAACATTTATTAAAAGCTTTCTATGTTCTAGGACTATACATTGTTTTCCATTTCCATTTCATAGTTACTCTGTGAGGCAGTTATTAGCACTATTTAGCAGACGAAGGAGCTGAGGTGCTGAAAAGTGTGGTAAATTGAGTGAAGTAACATGGCCCTAAATTGTGGAGCTACGGTAACAGCTGAGGTCTGTCAGGCTCTAACCAAAGACTAACTGGGACTCCTGTGTCTGTTCATGTCCTTTCCTCTCTCTCCACTCACTCTGCACAGTAATTTCACTCAAGTCCGTACTTAGACTGAACTCTTAAATGTTGATGACTTCTAGATCTCTCTTGAGTTCTATATCCTTGTCTCCTATCACCTAGATGGACACTGTCACCTGCATGTCCCTAGGGTCTTCACACTGAATGAGCTTCAGACTGTTCTATCGTCCCTGTTACTTCAGTACTGTCACCTTCTACGCTGTTGTTCAAGCCAGAAAGTGAGAGTTCTTAGAGTCCTTCCTTTTCTTGTCCTGATCTTCCTCCTAACGATCCCTGTCACTCATCCCATCCATTCCCTCTGCTCTTACAGGTCCCACTTGAATACAGGGTCTCAGCGGCTCCCATGTTGCCCATTCAGGATCATCTTACCTGCTTTTATGCCCTTTAGCTTTAGGACCTGCATATTGTGACTTTTCAACATCAAGTCTGATCAGGGCAATCACATTGTTTCTTTCTTTCTTTCCTCCCTCCCTCCATTCCTTCCTTCCTTCCTTTGTTTCTTTCACTTATTTTTTGGAAGTGGAACCCTTTTTGCATTTATGGATCTGCCTTTTGACTGAGCATTCTCACTTCTGGGAATTTATCTGAAGGAACCCAAGACACGAATTTGAAAGAACATAGGCCATGAACCCCTATGATCATTGCTGTATTATTTGCAATTGCCAAGATATGGAAGCAGCCCAAGTGTCCATCAGTGGATAAAACAACCATGGGACATTTACACAATGGAATACTACTTGGCCATAAAAAAGAAGAAAATTTTATCCTTTGCGACAGTATGGATGAACCAGCAGAGCATCATGCTAAGTGAAATAAGTCAGTCAGAGAAACACAAATACCAGATGACTTCCCTCATATATGGAATCTAATGAACGAATAGAGACAGACTCAGAGATAGAGAGCAGGAGGACAGCTAAGAGGGGAGGTTAGGGGTGGAGAGATTGAGCAAAAAAGGAAAAAGAACTCATGGATATGGACATTAGTGTGGTGATTGTGGGGGTTAGGGGGGTGTAAGCAGACTAAATGGTAACTGGAAAAAATGCTATTAAAATAAAAACTTAGACAAAATGGGGGGAGGGGTAAAAAAATAAATAAAAAAATAAATAAAAACTTATGAGAAACCCTGATAAACATCACAGATAGAAGTAGAAGGCACTGAACGTTATCTGTTTGGCCTTCCCTTTTTTCCTTTAATGGGTTTCATTCACTTGTTCAACCCTTTGTATCTACTGAGTGCCAACTATGTGCCAGCTCTTCCCTAAGCACTGGGAATAAACCAACTATCAAAGATGAATCTAAGTCCCTGCCTGCATAGGTCTTACAATCCAGCTATGAAAGACATATATGAGGAGGTGAGTAATAAGACAATAAGTAAATGTATAAATGTCAGATAGTGATAAAAGAAATTAAGCATGGTAAGAGATTAGCAAAGCTGAAGTGAGGGTGGATTTGTCACAAAATAAGGTGGTCAAGAACAGCCTCTTCAATAGCTTGAATATTTGGTTAGAGAACCAAAGGAGGTGACCCAGAGAGGCAGGGCTGTGTTGACAAAAATGCTCCAGGCCCAAGAAATGAAGTGTCAAAGCTTTGAGGTCTCAAAGCGTGGAGGCTAGTGTGGCTGCAGATGAGTGGCTGAGGGGACAGGAAAGGGCACACAATTAGAGAAGTGGGGGCAGCATGTTCAGATCACTTTGGGAGTGGAAGGTCGTTTGGATCAACCTGCCCTCTGAGTAAATCTGGGAACCCTGAGAGTTTTGAGCAGAAGATCCAACACAACAAAATGATAGTAAAGTAGGAGGAGGCACAGGTGGAAAAAGGAGACAATTTAGAAGGAAACTCTCGAACACCAGGTGGGAGATGGTGTTAACTTGACCAGGCAGAGAAAGGGTGAGAGGAGGTCAGCTGCAGGACAAGTGATTCTTAAGGTAAAGTAGACAGGGGTTTCTAATGCAGTTGCATTGCAGATTCAGAGCCCCCTCAGGCACCTGCCAGTCTGGGAGAGAAACGCTTCCACGCCTTTCAAAGCCTAAAGAGTTTCTCCTGACCAGGTGCTCACTGCATGCCCAGCCTCATTGGCTTTCCCCACCCTGCACTGCATGTGTCGTATTGATGCTTGTCGTGTCCAGACCCCACCCCTCTCTCCATGCTCGCAGCCTTGCACGCGCTGCTTCTTCTTCCTCCACCTTGACGGCTTTACAAACTTAACCTTTAAACCCCAGCTCAAATACCTCTTTCTCTTTGAAACCTTCCCTGAGTGTCCAAGTCTGTTTAGATGCTTCTTTTTCTTTGCTCCAATTTAGCTTGCTCATGACCCTCGTAAAGCAACCACTTGGTGTATGGTAATTAACTGCTGCGTTCTCCTGGGAGGGACAGAGCCTTGAGTGTCTAGACTAAGGCCCTTCATCTGATCTGCTCAGAACCTACTACGATGCCAGCGTGTGATGGGAATTTTATAAACATTTATTGAGTAAGAAACTTAAAACTCCTTTCGGACTGTGCGTGGTGTTCAGAGTGTGAGCCCAACTTTAATAATAAGAGCCTCAGGGACAACTTTTTTTCTTAGATTTTTCCATACTGTGAGTAGGATTTTGGAAAGTGACTCCAGTGCAACAATTGCAAGTTTGCTTTTTTTTGAGAGATTTGCATGTAAAGTCTCCTCCAGCAAGTTCCGTGGGTTGAGGACATAGGAACTGCATTGATGTGGAAGGTGGGCCATTACTCTTTGGGACTCAATGGCCGTTTGGAGAGTTTTCTGGAAGTGAAACAAAATAATATAAATTAACTTTTCACTATAAAACCTTTACTTCCCGCAACATATGAAATTAGTATGTGGGATACTCCCCAGCCCCTGTGTGCCAGAACTATCACATGTTACAAGATGCACAGGGAGGCTCATGGCCCCCAATTAGCACACCAGACCTTTCTCTGAATTGGGAGGCTTCTCTAGGAATAGATCTCTCTGCTTCCAGTCTAAGCTTTGGCTTGACATCATGGCTTGAGTTGTTATTTGTGCAATCACGCAATTTTTTTTCAAAAGTAAAAATGAAAACATTTGGATTTAAGACTTCTATTCCACAATAGGACTCACAAAAATATGTGTACAGTCATTTTGCAATCTTCCAGCTGTCAATCACTAGAAAAATTTTGCTGGAAATTATTTTTCAAGTGCCTTTTTAGTAGTTGTTGATTTAAAACCAAAGAATAATGGAATGAAACAGGTTTGAAGTATGATCTGTATGTTCCTAAGAAGAGAAATAAAAATTATATTTTTCATCTCATTTAATTCTGACAACAGTTTTTCAAGGTATTTTATTCTTACTGTCCAAATGAGAAATTAGAGGCATAAGCTCGCATAGCTAGTTAGGAAAGAGAGCTAGTTTTAAAATAAAATGCTGTCAAATTACGAAGCTCTTCCTACTATACCTTGCTGCCTTTCTGCCTTGGTTATTTCTCATAATGAAAACTTTGTTTCACAGATACATTAATGTTTAAATAAACTCTTTGTGGTGTTTATAGATCATCTTTGAATAAGGTAACCTTATGTCTTTGTTTGTCCTGGACACTCCTGGTTTATACCTGTTGCCTTGGTGAAATTATTAATAACATTGCTGTTCACTCTCAGAATTGTCCCAGTCTAGAAGGTGAATTGCATAGTCACCCTCTCTTTGAACTTGTAGATCATGCTGCTTATTCATTTGTTTCCTGGTGAAATCTTTGCCCAAGATCAAGGGGTAATTTTTGTTTTTGTTTTGTTTTTTCCACCCTAGCTACTTAGATCCTAGAACAGTCTACATCTTCAGAGGTTCAGAGAAAAAAAAAATCTAAACAGAACCATTATACCACAAGTCCAATAAAGCAACGCAAGCTGACTTTAGTTTACTGAACAGATTGACTAAAAAAATTTTTAGTTGTGCATCTGGAGAACAAGATTTAAATTGTGTTGTGTTAGAAACACTGATATGTTAAAAAAGATATCTATATATACATATAGATATATACATATAGATATATAAAGATATACATAAAATATATACATATATATAAATTGTATGCCCACACACATATACAGACACATCACGGTGGAAAATATTGAATTTCAAATATGGAAGAAGTTTATCCTCTCAGCCCCATACAAAAATAACTTATTCTATATTTCTTAAGATCTGGAATCTTCCCTTTGATGATAAAGAATGTCCTTGCTCTGGGTTATACCTGGCCATAAGGATAAAGATCTGAAAATAAACCTATAAAATGTGGGCTAAGCAATTCCCTAAAGCCATTCCACTCTTCTCAGCCACTGGCTTGTCTTTTCAGGATAGTCATTCTTCATCCGTGCCATTTACTCTTGGGACTTCACTTCCTGTATTGCCCTGGCTAATTGAATTCCCTTGTGGCGTGAAAGTATTTCTGGGCTGGCTTGAGAATGGAAGAGCCCAAATGCATAAACTGTAAATACTGATGACAACAGAGTCTCATCCCTTCTGTTGTTATTTATTTTGAGATTTTTGCAGGGGCAATAGTTTTACATTTGACACTTATATAGGTCACAGTGTGCTAATAGCCATCTGCCATATGGGGACTTTTGTAATGAACACTATAGAAGACTGAGAAAAAATCATCTGGCATTTCTGATTTGCACACAGGCCGAGATGGGCTGCTCTTTACAATATGCTATGTCTGCTCACATTGGTCATGTGCTCTTCCTAGGTGCTCACTTACGCGCATGCGTACAGGCGTGGTGCTCCAGGAGCTTGACTTGGATGAGCCCAAGCTAATTTCTCCATCATTCTCAGATGCATCTTTTGGAAGTAGTGATGAGCACTGGCATTTAAGCTAAGGGCTTTAGGGAGTCTCACGTGGATCTAATGGTTCTTGGGCTAGATAACAGGATTTCCATAAACCCTGTTAAGTTTGTGTTAGGTTTTCAAAAGAATAATGACAATAAGAGACAACCACAGGTTGCCTGCAGACAGCCTAGAACCATTAAAAGAACATACAGTATGTAATTTGAAGACCTGCACCCATTCAAATCAGACACCTCACTTGAACCCTTCATCTATAAAATGGAAATAAAATGTTGACTTTATATGTTTTGAAAATTACATGAAATTATAAATCTGAAACACCTAACGTACCACTTGCTAAGTAGAATTTCCCTTTTAAATTGTGAATTTCACTATTTATTCTTCTTTATCTATCATACTTTCCTAGTAAGGATAGGGAGCCCTAACAAGGTGGAAGTAGGCGGGGAGGATGGAAGGAGAAAAGCTTCCTTTAATCCATACAGCTTCTTCAGTTCTACCACTAACACCCTGGTCATTGAGTCTAGTAACTCAAAGAGCCTGAGAGACTCTAGATGTTGTTACCATACAATGGCTGGTTTGAGGGTATTGGCAAGTTTAGTTTAATCCTTCCCAGAGGTGGGGGTTTAGGAAACCATGGTGTGGAAGATGAGTGCTCATGCTCCCTATGACCCATGAACAAATTTGGGCTATTTGGTAAGGCTTTTGTTTTTGTTTGTTTGTTCGTTTGTTTGCTTTGAGAGCCAGGATTCTCACTCTGAAGTAATGAGATACAAATAAGGAAGAGAGAAAAAAAGAACTAGCCCCAAAGAATTGGTTTGGATTGGAGGTACTGCTATAAGTAAGTAATTTAAAAAATGTCTATCTATCAGCTGTGTCTGCTGATAGGACTTAAAAATGATATCCCAAGAGCGATAGGCACACCTGACTCCGAGGTCTGGATTTCTAAATACCATCCTTACTTAAAGGAAGCAGGAATCCTTGGCTAAAGGCTGACTTTAGGGATAGGATAGGGAGATACAAGAGGATCTTAGAACATTTTATATTGCCAAAAAGTAAAAAAAAAAAAAAAAAAAAGCTAAAAAAAAAATGGGCACTCAACAAAAGACAGAAGAGAGCTTGAAGGGGTTCTTCTGGCCAGACCTGGGACAACTTGAGCACTAGAATAAATAAGGTCAGCAGCAATGGATTATAACCCTAGGAGTAAAATGCAAAAAATTTACCAGTTGTTAAATTCATTGCGGGGAATGATGGAGAACAGAGAATTTGCATGGTCTGAAAGTACTTCTTCAATTCACTTGCTAATTACAAAACAAACACTTGCAACTTGACAGCAGAGAAGTCACTGATCAAAATTAACATCATCAATAAGAGGCAAACAGACTTAGTGTGCCTCCACACGTGGTACCCGGAAAAGAATGCATCACTCATGTAGTGCTCCAGCTTAAAGGAGGTGGCCTAAATCTAATCATGCGGCAACAGCAGGCAATCCAAAAGGAATGGCAATCCCAAGAAGAGCTGGGCTGCACTTGTGAACAATGTCAACATCCTGACTGACAAAGACAGGCTGCGGAACATGCAGATTTAAGTAGACTAAAGAAACATGATAATTCGTTGTATGACATGATCCTGGATTGTGTCCTGTGTGGAGAAAATGCCATACAGGGCCTTAGTAGGACAATGATGTAATTTGAAAATGAGCTGTGGTTTAGACAAATACTGTGTAAATGTTAAATTTTCTGGTTTTGAAAACTCTAAGAGACTGTCCTTGTTCTTAGGAAATACACATTGAAGTAATAAAGGGAAACAGGCCCAAAGGAACCTCCTCATAAATGATTCAGAATGAATAATATGTGTGTGTATATAGGTAGGTAGGTAAGAACGCAAAAGTGGCAAACATTAAAAACCTGAGGAGTCTGAGTAGAGGGTGCAGAGACCTACATACTATTTTTGTAACTTTTGTAAGTTTGAAATAATTTCCAAATAAAGTTAATAACTCCAGACTCTTGTTATTTTTTTGTGCGGAGTTGCCCGAGGGACAATGCAAATATTGGGTTGTTCTCTCCCCTGTGTGAACTAGTGTTTAATATTGTTTTATCAGGTATTTATTCACGACTTTGTGCCAGGAACTGTGCTACTTTTAGAGGTTGACCTGCCCCGTTCCTTCATGCTTTCTTTCCAGTAGAGTTAAGATGGGATGGAAAAATTTTATCTTCTTTTGGGAGTCCAGATTTCTCTGGGTCCCACTCTCCCTGTTCGCACATGTGGACAATGAAATAGATGTTCTCTAACCTTAACATTAATGATTCTAAGTCTCTCGACCGAATTTCTCTCTTTCTTACTGTTTCTTTCTTCTCCATACAGTCCCCAAATGGACATGTTCCAGATGTTTCTATGGTTGAATTAAGGAGGCCAACTGTAATCACCTTTCATAAATAGGAAAGGCAGCCGGAATTTATTCAAAGAGGTACTGGCCAAAAAGACCATTTAGTTTTTTCCTTAAATAAAACATTTTTCATTTTCACCAATAACTTTATTGATTTGGATATTCTGAGTATGTCGGCTATCTCTTGCTATTGGCTTCTAGTGGGTAGAAGCCAGGGGTGCTGCTAAACATCTTCTGCATAAAATAGCCCCACAGCAAATAATTACTTGGCCAAAATGTTAATAGTACCAAGAAACTTCACAAACCACTTTTGACACGTTCAATCAGTCATACACCACCTTCTCCATATGCTGCACAATTTTTTTTTTTTTTTTTGGCGCTTCAGTTGTGTTTTTACCTTTCTTGAAATTATAAAGCATAATATGTTGAAAATGTTGCATACATTCTTCCATCCTCAATATTAAAATGCACAAAAATTCACCAATTTTGATGTTTTTAAAAATGCGTGCTGATGCAACTGCTGTCATAATACAATCTAACATAATTGTTTTGAATGAACTTAAAGACAACTAAACACTACTAGAGCCATCATATGGAAAAAACTAAATGAACATTTTGGCCAACCCAATATAAGTTGGCAGAATCCTCTTCTTGCCTTCTGAACCATTGTGTCTTTGGCTCTGGAAATACCTCAACACTTCAGCACATAGGGGTCCACAGCAGTCTCCTAACCACAGGCCAGGTATGCTAGTTTTGAATTTCCAGCCATCACTGTCATATGGTTTAAGAAACTATAACTCCAGCGTCATGTTGAGCATTACACCTCTCTCCTTCTACAGCCAAGTGGTGAACTGGGCATTGGGGAGTTCTCCATAAGCCTAAGGCTTGTAAAAAAAAAATAATAAAATTAAACCAAAGTCCAAATCAGCAAAAGCAATTGGGACATTTAATTTTATTTCCTTTATTTGGAGTTTAACAGTTAGGCACTGTTTCTGATTAAGAAACTTCTGAGCGGGAATAAGGGCTTTTAAAAGGAAACATGTTGTGTTTTGGCAGAAAACCTTAATGACTTCTAGCATAAACCTTTGTGAAAGGAGCAGAAGGTCCCAATGTTAGAGAGAGGCCAAGCTGGACACAGTAACTCAAGTTACAACTCTTCATCTTGTTCTCTCTGCTCAGTCCAGGAAGCAGGGGGCCTGGAATCTCCTTGTCATATAAATTAGCTGGCTCGACGTGTCTAAGGGGAGGCCTCTTTATTTTCCTAGACTGATGCCAATGCTGAACTTGATGAGAGCCCTGTGTGGAGTGCAGAGAAGGAGATGGCAGTGGTATTCAAGAATCAGGTGAATTTTTCTGATGGGTTTGGGAAAGGGCGCCAGCTTGTGAGGACCATGGGGGTAAGTTGTTGTGCCTGGTGTGTGTTATTCTCATTCAAGTTCTTCATTTTTTCAACATTTATTAAAAACTTTCCACATTTCAGACATGATGCCAGGCCTTGGGGTAGTGTGGTCAAATAAGGGGCTCACAGAACATACAGTCTATTGGGGTAAATTACCCTATAGTCAGATAACCACAGCTCAGTGTGGTAGGTATCATCTTTGATGTTCTCTGGAAGCACAGGAGAGCGAGAAGTTCATTCTGTCATGGCTGGAGTAGGTGTGAGGCCATGAAGTCTTTACAAAGGAGGAGATATTTGTGCTCTATCTAAAAGAATGAGTAGAGGTTCATAGGGTGAAGAAGGGGAAGAACATTTCAAGCAGGGAAAAAAGCAGACGCTTATGTGAAAAACAAGGTATATAACTGGACGGAGTTTAGGATGCTCAGTGAGGAGTACAAGATAATGCAGGAAGTGTGGATTGAAGTACGATTTTGAGGTCCTCGTGTTCTGTGTCAGGGTTGGGAGCAGGGGAGGTACATGCTCAGCCTGGTAACTGTGTCGAGGTGGATTCTAGGGCCTGGTAAAAAGTTTTAACGAGAATCAAGATGAGAGGATGTAGAGTTTTGAATGAGGGCCTGGTCGAGGGGAGGGAGAAAGTTGATGGGTTCAAAAATGCATATATGAGGATAAACAGGATGTAGAGGATCGAGAGGAATTAAGGTGGGAGTCTTACTCTTTTCCTTCTGAAATCCTGCCTGTACGTCTCTTCTTCCTCCCTTCTGCCTGCCTCTCCTCTCCCTCCCCTTCTCCTCCTCCTTCTCCTTCTCTTCTTTCTTCTTCCTCTCCTGATCCCTCCTCCTCCACCTTCTCTCCAAACCTATCTTCCTCCTCCTTTTTCTTCTCCCGGTTGTTCTTAGACAGTAATCCCCAAAGGTTCTCCAAGAAAGTTAACCATAGAAACATATTTTTTCCACCTTATCCAAATTGCAATAACAGCTAATCCACATCTCATTTTCTTCAGAGACCTGAAAACCCTCAGGGTGGGGAGGGCTGAGTTTCCCAGTTCTGTAGGAACCTACTTCATATCCAAAGCACCATACTCCCTATCTGCATGCAGCCTGGCGAGGTAGCCCAAATGTTCTGGCCACTGAGCACAATTTCCCTGAGAGACTCTTTGCCCACTGCAGCATGTCCGGCACATCAGAGCCCCTGTGTACCCTCTGTGGGCAGTAGGGGGTGGTGATGTTTATACTTCCAAAGCTAATGGGATCCACTTCCTATGCTGTTATCCTAGTTTGCCCCTGGCATTAGTTTCCTAGGGCTATAACAAAGGACCACAAACTGGGCAGCTTAAGGCAACAGAAATTTATTGTCTCACCGTTCTGAGGCCCAGAGTCTGAAATCAAGGTGTCGGCAGGACCACACTCTCTCTGTATGAAAGGGTCCTTTCTTGCCTCTTCTTAGATTCTGAAAGTTCTTGGCAATCCTTGGCTTGTAGATATATCACTCCAATCTTTGCCTCTGTTGGCACTTGGCCATCTTCTCCCTGTGTGTCTTTATTTGGTGCTCTTCCTTCTTATAAAGATGTCAGTCATACTGAATTAAAAGCCCACCCTATTCCAATATGACCTCATCTTAAGTACATCTGCAATGATCTTATTTCCAATAAGATCACATTCTGATATACGGAGGGAAAGGACTTTAACATATCTTTTGGGGGACATAATTCAAGCTATAACACTCCCTAGTGCCCTTCTTACTTTCTCTGAGAAGATCAGAATTCATAATTCATCAAGCCACTATAAACTTAGCTACTCTCTTTTCATAAGTGAGTATCTTCTAGACCTTGACTGAGGTGGAGGGGCGGGGGTAATTGAAGACCTAGAAGTACTGTATTTTACAAAACTGAAAATAGTCTTGCATGTCTGTTCAAATAAAGTTATCTGTAAGGTTTGGTTCTAGCTCTGGCTGGTACCAGATGACGGGTCCAGAGTTCTTCCTGTAATTGTGACTAGATTCAGGTCATAAAATATAATCAAACACTCTGACTCCTGATGATCTATTTGTGAGACTATATGTGTGGATATTCATATGTGAGCTCAAGACACTTGTGTGCATCTGAGAGCCCTGGTGATGGCCAGAGCTTTAGTAACTATATTCCATGTTTCTGGGATACACTGAGATACTATCTGTTCTTCTTGCCTACTTTTTAGGTTTAAGAGAATTCAAGAAAAAGCCACAAATAAGGACATAAAATGTGGAGCTTTTTGTTTGTTTATGTGTTGGGTGAAATCCAACTTTTACCCTTATCATAAAACCATCCTCTTCGTCTCTGCCCTATTTTAGGAAAAAGGTCAGATTTTTTTTTTTTTTTTTTTTTTTTAAGCAGCTGAGTTGGGTGCATATGATTCATTGTTAGTTAATATGAGTTACTGTTACAAAACAACTCAGAACAGGATGAGTTAATATATGATACCTACATCATAAAACCAGAACTAGGATTTTATAAGAAATATGATCAAAGTTATGTAAATGTGCAGGGGGTGCATATTTCTAAAATAGAATCAAAAGTGTGTGTGCTGGACTGGGAATTTGGGAAGTGTGTTTCACTTCCAATTATTTAGGCAAAACCCCACAGCAGCCTGCAGTAGATGGCTGTGGACCCCAGGAGCACCTGTGGCAGACCTCCTCCTTCCCTGGAGCCCCGGAGGAGCGGGCAGACCCTGACGTCAGAAAATATGGCTCTGCTCCATATGACCACCAGACATCCAGAGAAGAGAATTACTTCTGATGTTCAAAGGATGTCAAAAATTATAAAGGGATTGGCTAAGGTGATTTGAATTCTTTTATCTAAAAGAATTTGTTGAGCACCTACTGTGAGGCAGTTACCATCCCAGGTACCATGGATAGACAGTCAGCAAGACAGAAGAAATATTCAGGGCGCCTCTGAGAACATGCAGGACTTGCCTTGCATGAGAGCATGCCACTGAAGGGGAGTTACATCGAAGGGGAGCTCTTACAGTCGCGTCTCGTGTCTGAGTAGCTGTGACCACCTGAGTGAGAGTGGCGGCCAGTGCCATTTTCTAAATCTCACAAGGGTCATGGAGGTGGCTTCTGCTCTTGTGGAGCAGTCAGATGGGGTGAGAGAGACATTAAGTTGGTAGGCATCTTATATGTAAGAGAATTTCATAATAAATTCTGTAGGAGAGGCCTCTGGTGCTCATGCCACGTCCCTTTGACCCACCTCTGATTTCAACCTGTACCCCTGGCGGAAAATTTTCTGTGAACTCAAATTTTGCTGGGACTGCCCACTGCCAGCCTGCATCCTGTGTCTCCTGCCTTCTGCCCAGGGTTTTCTCAGATATCTCTCAGGGGATCCTTGGCTGGCAACAGACCAGTAAGGGGCAATTTATGCTTCCAGGGATGACCTCAGTTAATAGGGGACACCAGGAATTGGTGGGCAAATGCTCCATCTCTCAGTCTGTGAGGTGAACAGCAGGGTTTCTCTTCTCATCTTTACCGGGGCCCATGGCAATGCACGTATATACTGGCTTTTCCTCTTCCTCACTTCTCTGCTCCCTGGGATCACCTGCCCAATAGACAACTTATACCCATGTTCTTGCCTCAAGTTCTGCTTTTGAGGAAACCCAGACTTTAAGATAGGCTCAACAAAGGAAATGAAAAGCACTACAGTGACCAGGAATTGGGAGGGAACTACTCCAACTAGAGAGGCCTCCCTGAGAGATACGTAAACTGGGATGATCACTAACCTTTTCAAAGAAGACTGCTTAAACTGTCATCGGGGCACCCTGTGCTTCTGTTTGAAGGGAGATACTTGTGAGAGTGACTTCCACATTTGGGTTAATTACCAGCCCACCACCACGGAAGAGTTTTGTCACCAGTGGGCCGCAGCCTCTGTAGGCACTATGTCACCCGCCAAAGATGACCCGTGCTTCCCTGACTAGAGAGAGAGCAAGGTCAGTCCCTCCAACTTCCCCTCCACACAGTGTTGCTAGAAAGCATATTCTGAGGGACAGCAAAGGAAGGCTCTTGACAGGACTTTGTAGATCACACCTGAAAGTCAACTTTCAAAAAATGACTCTGGGTATCTTATAACAAGAAAGGCAGAGCAGGTTGGATCTGAGCTGGCTTTGAAGGCAGCATTGGCAATTTACTAAGATGGAGCTCAGGGAAGTGGGGAGACCTGCGTGTTGACACCGAGGCAGGAAATCCTACGTGCGTGGCCAGGATGAACCAGCTATCAACTCCAGCTCTTCCCCTCATCAGGACCATGAGGGACATTTCAGGGAATGCCTGGAGGAAAAGGGCTTACTAACAGAAACACCCTTCACCCCTGGAACTCTCAACCCCTCGCTGCCAATGACGCCACTGTTTCCATGCTTGTCTGCACCGACTGCGATGGTGATGGGGCTGACCCCTGGTCCCAGCACACTTTAGCAAGGCCCTAGACAGGGGCATAAAATCAGCCAGGGCCAGTTTCCACACCACACTTCCCCGCGCCCTGGAAAAGACAGGCCTTGGAAACAGTTCAGTAACTGGGATTTAAAATTAATTTTCCATTCCACCGTTCTTCTCAGCTTTTGTTCCAGTGTGTTCACCCTGACATCTTTCTGGTGACCTTGCTTAGTGCCTCAGCTCAGGGATTTTTTCAGTCTGTGATGAACGACCTCCCCTCAGATAAATCAAAATAGGCGTGTTTGAAGGTCAAGCTGGTGCAAATGCAGCTCATTTTACACGATACATGTTCCCACAAGGTGCCTGTAAATTGCGTCTCTTGGTTTAGTTTTTGGAGGAGGCAGGCACTATCTGCCAACCTACCTATCTGATTGTTCACCAGCTGGTAATATGGTCTTTAAACCTTGCAAATGCTAATTTCCCTGCCCTGCGTCCCTTTGTGACATATGTATAAAAATGTATAAACACTGCAGGAGCTTACCCTTGAAAGAATTATTTGTAACATGAAAATCTTCTAATAATCATAAAACATCCCCCACATCCTTCTGTTTTGTGCTCCTTCCTGGGAAGGTCCTTAACACGTAGCCATATTGCGCATGGATGCCCCTGTCCATGGTCAACTCCATTCCTGCCATGTGACCTTCCCTCATCACTGCATCACAGAAGGGGTCTTTGCTGCAGCTTCTTCTCGTTGGAGCACTGCCTAATGTTTGGATTTTTCACACTGAGTTTTCACAAAGTAGGACTCATTTATATTGTGATATTTGTTTTAGCCTAATGGCTCTCTAATAAATTCAAGACCATTAGAGCGAGATCAGTGTTTTAAGTTGGGGGCAGTTCAAAAAGTAGCTTTGCTTAATTTGGTCTGCTCACTTATTTTTATTTATTTAAAACTTGGTTCTTAATATAAAAGTAATGCAGAGTCATGACAAAAAATTTGACCTTCCACCTACTACCCCAAGGTAACTACTGTTAAATCTCAAAAAAAATTATATAAAAAAAAATCCTTACCCAAAGACATTTTTTCACTGTTTTTTAGAGAGAGAGAGTAAGGGAGAGAGAAACATCAATGTCAGAGAGAAGCATCAGTTGGTTGCCTCCCATATGCACTTAGACTGGGGATCATACAGGCCTGGTTTGGGGGTTGGACCCACGACCCAGGTATGTGCCCTGAATGGGAATCAAACCCTCAATCTTTTGTTTACAACTCTACACTCCAACCAACTGAGCCACACTGGCCAGGGATAATGTTAAATTTCTTATGTATCCTTCCAGAATTTAAATAAATTTAAATAATTACAGACATTTAATATAAACTGGATTTCATTATATATAACTTTTCTTCAACTTGCTTTCCCCCCCATTAAACAGTACATCTTTTCACCTTAGGGGAGGCAAAGAACTGTAGAACTTCGTTCCTTCTTTCTTTTCCCGTTGCTATCCCTTGTAACAATCTCAGGCAGCCATTAACATGAAACATACGTGGATGGAAGTAGGAGAGACCCAATCAGCACTCAGGATTTGGAAGGAACAGGGTTAAATTGGTAGGCTAAGAGTCCACTTTAAATCAGGATGAGCTTTGGCAGTACGAGTAAGGACGAGACTGGTACTGATACACAGGTGATTGGTGTATCTGAACTCAGTTGAAGTGGGTGATGACAACAGGAGGCCTATTTTAATTTTCTTCTCCCACTAAATAGTGTGGAAGGTATCATATCAGCAGAGCAGTATCTTTTGCTTAGCATAATGTTAGACAGTGGAACAAAATATATAACAATAATTGCTACCACTTATTGGCCACCTGGTTTTCAGAAAATGCTTACACAAGGCCAACACTATTCTGCACTGTGTGTGCATGATCTCAAATGAAGCCAAAGAGATGGTATTACTCACATTTTCAGTTAAAAGGAACAAGGTTCAGAGAGCTTAAGTGATTTGCCAGTAGCCTTGAACCTTGTACAAAGCAGAATGTGCTCAGATGCCAACCTGTCCAACTCTGGAATCCACACTCTTTCTGCCACATCACATTGGCTCCCATAATGGCGACATCCTATTTAAATTTAAAAAGTCTCTGTGAGGGAGAAAAGCATGTTAATAAAATGGGGGGGGGGCACCATTAGAAAGAAAGAAATGTCAACTGAGCTGATAACACTTTGACTTGACTTTCTAGCTCAGTCATGTTGCCTGCTGCCTTTTAACAAACATGACCCACACCCTTGCACCTGCAGTCGGAGACCCTTTTGAAAGCGTCCACTAAAACCACAGAAATGAAGTCTAGAAGCTATGCAGAAGTTACTTAATCTTAGTACTGAATACATGGAGTTTTACCATCTCTTTGAAGTACTTCTTCTTAATGGAAGATGTTTGTAACATGGTTAAGATTAAAATGGAAGTTCATAAATACGAGTTTCACCTTCATAGTCTTGGTGATGTGACTGTCCCCTGCTTGGTTTTGATTTATCTCATTTTGTTGTGTCCTAAATGTTTAACTGCTTGAGTTCTTTGTCAAAGGAATGTAGCCATATTTTCATTTCTAATGGAAATGTGCACTGATTTAATGTTATAACTCAAGAAATAGCCCAAAAGATTTTTCTCAAAAAAAAAAAAAAAAGTATGTGCATATGCACAAAATCTGTATGGACAGGTTGATTGTATGCAAGTATGGCCACCTTTGGGCTGAGACCAAGCACAAGCATCTATGTTTCGGCCAAGGAGCAGTCTGTTTCCTGAAGTGCCAGTGGAGTGACAGGGGGCCCTGACTCAGGTCTACTTGGTCCACAAACTCCTGAGATCAAATTAGTCCCATCAAAGCAAAGAGGGTGTCTGGCTGGAGCAGCTCTGTGGCTGACACTTCCCAACACCCTTCAGCAGCCACCAGTGTGATAACGCCCATGCCCAACATTGAATAACCTAATCAGGCCATTAAAGGAAACAGAAGCCCTCTGCCCTATTTGATTTCTTCTCATAATGATATAAAGTGCAGTTTAATGAAGTCAAAGGGATCCTGGGCCTCTCGGTGTGTTCAGGCCTTGGGAGGCAGCACTATTGAGTCTACGGTTGATGTTCATTACCAGCCTGCTGCTGATGGTCCAGCCAGCTCACAGGCCCCGCTTGCAAGCTGCACTGTAGCTGGGCTTTCTGGGGTAGGTTTCTGGCTGCTGCAGCCCCGCCTCCATTTTGTCTACATAAATTAGACCTTGTGCAGCATATTGGCCTGTCAGGGGACTAGGAAGAAACTGTATATTGTTTCTGGCATCCCTGAACCCTTCTGCCCCTGACATCTGCTGCGCCTGTGACAGGGAATACATTCTTGACTCATTATCCGAGCAAGTGGAATCCCACCCTGACAGGACCATTAATCAGAATCAAGCAGTCCGGCAAATAAAAAAGAAAGCGAGCAAGCGAGCGTAGGAGTGAGAGAGCCAGTACGGAAAAGAAAAGAGACACTTTCTAACTTTGGCTTTCGTGTCATTCGGGGGTCTGGACAACTAGCAATCTATCTTTCTGAGTGACAGACCTGATGGATGGCATTATTTATGCTTTTGTGTATTAAAAGACAGCTCTGGCACCAGCTTGTCATTTTCACAGAGGTTTACAAAAAGTTGAAATTTAATTTGGAGGAAAAGGAGGGCAGGGATCAGAGGCGACTGGTGAATTGACAGTCTGCAAAGTCAAGAGAGGGAGTTGAGGGCATTTGAGGCCAGTGATTCTCTGGACAGAGGCAGGCAGGGGACACTGCAGTGTGTGTGTGCATGTGTAGGTGTGCTTCAGCGTGGCTCTCGTGTATCTGGGAGGACTACAGAACTCTGGGGCTTTGAAAGTATGTTCAGCATGTGCTTATCATTTTATTATGATGAATGTTTGGGCCTTTGTTATGAAAAGATGCAAATGAAAAATGTACTTGCGTGCTTAGAAGTGCGGTTTTGCACATATATGTGGAGAAACTTTGAATGATCATTTCCAAAACTAGAGCATTGCCTGACATTGAAACTTCATAAATCTGCTGGGAATGCTGTCACCTGGTACACGCTGAGTACTGGAGATTAAACCACCGCGGTGTGCCTATGTATGTGCATGAGTATGTGTATAAGAAAGGCAGAGATGCGCTGGGGATAAACAACACTGTGACACAACCTTCTCACAATCTTTGTGTCATCCCTGAGACCTAGGGCAGGACACAGGAAGGAGAGGAGTAAAAGATAACTAAGAGATTACAGCAATGCATATTAATGAATTAATGAATTAATTAATTAACAATTAGTTATTTTTCCAGCTTTATTGAGCTATAATTGACATATGACAGTGTATAAGTTTAACATATACAACACGGTTATTTTATACAGTTATATATCACAAAATAATTACCATCATAGAGAGAGCTAACACCTCCACCAAGTCACATAATTACTATTTCTCTTTTGTGGTAAGAGCACTTAAGATCTACTATCTTAGCAACTTTAAGTATATAATACTATATTGTTAACCATAATCACAGCAATGCACACTTATAACTTTCATTTATAACTCTGTGCTCCTGAATGCCTTACACTGGGCTATTTCCATAGACATCTGCTTTTGAATCCACCAGTCAAAATGCATCATTTGCTTTCAATTAACTTCCAGTCCTTGACTTGTTCTATTTTTCTATTTTTGCCATGTTGGCACCTCATATCTTCTCCCTGAAGGTCCCGCACCTTGGACAGCTGCAGCACTGACGACATTCTCTGGCAAGACAGCAAAGCCCAACAGCCCCTTGTTCATGAGCCATGGAAGGCACAAAGCCTGCAGCTCAAGTAGGCCTGGCCCAGCCTTCAGCCCAGCCATCAGCTGTTCCTCCCACTCCTGAATCTTTCTCATTTCCTGGAAAAAGGCTGATGGGGATCCTTCTCATCAGCTCTGCTTTTGCCAGAATCTCCCTAGGTGTTGTCAGTTCTAGGCCTTGACCCTGGAGGGTCATGGGGAGGTTAGAGCATCATCTACATCCCCTGAGAATATACAGATGGCATGGAAGGAGAGGGAAAAAGATGCTGCAAAGTAGACACTTTTAAGTTGGGGTTAAATTTAATTTTAAAGGAAGGGCTTAGATGTGATGTCTTTAGTTCCTTATGCCCAACTGGGAAACTATTTTCTTGAAAGCTTACTGTGATTTTTTGTTAATCATTATAAAATATCATATACTAGTATGAACCATGTCTCAATTTGAAACTATAAGTTTAAGGAGTTGAAAGGGCTGAGAAAAGCGATAGACCTGGTGGTAAGTATAAAAACCAAACACAAAAGGAAGGCTTTTGAAGCAAAATAAATTAATAAATGAGCCAGCAAATCCCCCCTCCACCTTCCCCCCAAAACCCTCACATGTAGGAAAGTGAACAAAAGAAAGTGTAAACTATGGAAATGCAACTTTAGTGAATATTAGAAGGACAAGAATTTTCCTTCACACTGTGTATTTTTCTCCTTACCTGATCCCTCCAGAATTTGGCATTCTGAAGATGTAAGTAATGACATAACGTTCTTTGCATAAAACTAATAAGGCTAGTTGTTAATAGAGGTTTTGTTAACCAAGACTTTGACTGGAATGTCATGCCTAAAGGAGGCATGTCTGGGCTCTGGTTGTTACCAAAAAACCCTGAGGAACTGGAATCAATTTTCAAAGGTAATAAAAGCCCACAAGAAAAAAGGCCTGGTACCTTGGTTGGTTGTGCAGTTCATGGCAATTTTTCCAGGGAAGGAACAAAGGTTGCTTTCCTAAAAGATGGCTAGAAGGAACCTTAAGGCACAATGGAAAACCCGAAGGACTTGGAAAAGACAGGTGTGTACAGGCAAGGCTGAATGGCAGGTATGTGGCTCAGCTTCTGTGCCCTGAAGGGCAAACTGAAGGTCACCCTAAAGGTTCTTTGTGTAAGTTCCAGCAAAGCAGACTTAAAAATCATATGTGATTATTTGCTGCTCTTGTTGTGTTTATGCAAATGAACAGTATAAATTAAAGCTGGACTTAATGCAGTCCCTTTAATGACAAGGAGGGTAATCTTAAGGAGAAAACTGTGATTCAAGGAAAATTACAATGCTCAGTGATAAGACTATAAACTAGTGCAGCTAACTGTCTTTAAAGTTTATTTTCATTTGAAAGTTAAACTAGGTCTGTGACATCATCAAAGATACTTAATTTACAGGCAAGAAGAATGTCAAATGCCTTGCAACTGGATGTCTTCTCAATAAGACAGTCTTGCAGATTAAAAAAAAAAAAAAGGAAGGCTTTCAAAATACGGCATTTTATCTGTTAGAAAAGACCTAATCATGTTATACATTGGGTCACATAGAGCAAGATTGGCATGGGAGGGCACAGTGAAGTCTGTGGAGAATGTTTCTTGATGGCCCTGGGGGCTCTGAAGTCATAACTCTCCAGAGGAGAGGCTCTGCTAAGAGGTTACCTGCAGAAGTTTAGAGCTGGCTGTTCAAGGCACACCAGCATGTCTCCCCCTTCTCAGGTATGAAGAGTGGTTTCCTCAACAAAGGAAAGAGAAGCAAAGTCATCTCCAATGATACGACTTTAAGGCAAATCAATTAACATTGACAATGGGCCTCAGTTTCTTCAATGGTAACATGAAAATGATCATATTTTCTTTAGAGGGCCATTAAACTACAGATATTGCATGGGAAGTACCTATCCCAATGCATGCTTAAAGCACAAGGCTGGGTGTTCAATAAACGGGTCTGTTATCATTGTCATAATCTGGCTCAGATTTTGTACAAATGGACTGGACATTGACTCATGAAAAGAATCTATGTGCATAATTGTCCCCAACCATGAGTGTTCTTTAAAAGCCTACACTAAATTAACTTCCTTCTATATACTTTTCCTCCAACTGAATATTTCAGTCTATGTGTACTGAAAGTTTTAGTCACCCCTGACAAAGATAATTAAAAGAAAGAGAAAGCTGTAGTTTAGGCAGTGACAAAGGGCATCAAATGGAAGAGACAATAGAATAAGCTTAGAGATTTCTGCTATGCTACTTTAAGAGGAGAAAAGAAAATGAAGACAGACTACACTGGGTATTTGGGACACATATGTGCCCTTATACTAAGGTGGGAACTGAGACTTGAGTGAGAGGATGGGCAAAGTTAAGTCAGGGTGTTCTGCTGTACTCTTGCATGAAGTTAGCGAGGGTGGAGCCAAGTTCTATCATAGTGGGGAGGTGGGTTGATAAAGCTTCACTCTTTCCAGTGCAGTAGTCCAAGGCCCTCTTCATCTATAGGTCTGGTGGGATCCAGGAGGAGGGAGTCAATAGCTGAGCTGAGTCATTATAGACAGGACTCTGAACATCTGGATGGAGGAGCATCCACAGAGGGAGAAATCCTCTTGGTTTTCATATTATCTGCTACTAATTAAAAGATGTTTATATGCATCTCACTAAAACGAAGAACCTGAAAACATTCTAGCATAAGAGGAGGGGTAGAGTAAATGGAAATCAACTGTAATATATATAATATCCACAAGTTGTTTTATTTTAATTTTAATTTATTGGTGAGAGAGAGAGAGAGACAGATTGACTTTTGTTGTTCCAATATTTATGCATTCATTGGTTGATTTTTGTATGTGCTCTGACCAGGGATCAAACCTACAACCTTGGCATATTGTGATGATATTCTAATCAACTTAGCTACCCTTCCAGGCCCTGCAAATTGGTTTTGATAGTCTCTTTAGTGTACTGTCTTCATTATTTTAGGAATCCAAAGAATATTCTTAAAGGCTCCCACTTATCTTCCTTGTCCCCTCTATTTCTTTCTCATAATATTTTAAGCCTCTCATTTAAAAATCCTCCTACTACAGGGATTTCGTGCTACAGACATCTGTACCACTATTTTCAGGTGGGGTAAATGGGTAGTTTCCTGTTGAAAAGTTCACCCAACTGCCAGTGGAATGTGTCACCAGCTCTTCTTCTCTGGACTAGTCCAATGACCTTAAACAAATCAGCAAATCATTTAAATGACCTCTCCCTCACCCTGTGCAGACCCCAAGCCTTGGTCATGTATTTTAAAATCCTGATATACTGCTTTCATGGGTGATTGAAAAATGCGTGCAATTTTTTTTTAATAGAGTGTCTGGACCTTCCTATAAATGCTTTTCATTCTCATTATCAAATTCCTATGACGGCAGTGATCAAGCATAAATGGCAAGTCTAGAGTGGATACATTTTACTTGATGGAGAGTGAGAAAAGACCCATGTGGAATTGGAAGGTAAAGCAAACCAACTCGGAAGACATTCTACCATCATTTATTTCCATACGACATTTAGGTGATTTCTCTACCTGGTGCTAGACACATAGAGATGAAAAGACACAGTCCTTGCACTCAAAGTCCAGTGGAGGAAGTAAACACACATACACATAATCCCTGTGGAGATTGGCACATAAGGAGAGCAGGATCTGCAAAGGAAAACACTCCCTAGGAAGCCTCAGGGGCTTGATAGCTGTCCTCAGGTGGTCCTCTCTTTGCTCTTTGGAGAGCTAGGTGTGGTAGGTCATTTGCTACCCAGAAAAAAATCACTCTTCTTTGCTTTCAACCCAGAAGTTCTAAGCCCTCAGTATCCTCCTAGGACAAATCTCTATTAGGCATGCAGCTTGCTTCTGGGTCCCTGAAGTTCATTTGGTGGACTCAGCTGTTTGTGAAACCCAAGGGAATTTTTCATTAACATCAGTAAGGAATGCCTAACATCTGGCTTGTTGGGGGCTGGGCTTAGTTAACTCTACTTGGAACAACACCAACATTAGTTCTGCTTGGATTAACACCAGCACTAATGATGACATAAGACTCTTACTTCATTAGCCTGATGAAGGGAAAATCTTGCATGTTCAGCTTGAGCCAAAGGGTAGAACCCAGGTCCAAGACTCCGGAACCAAAGCCTAATGAGTGAATTGAGCTAGCTGGACAGAGGAAACTACCCAAGCACGGGGGGAGGGGCAGGGGGTGGCGCTGAAAGGGTTGCAAAGGATACTATTAGCCCAGACAGATAGATTGGGAACATCTAAGTATTTTACAAGTGGTAGGAATTGAAGATACACTGACCTGGCTCTCATTTTTTTAAGGTCAGTTAAATCAACCACAGAGCTGCTTTGGCTTCTATACCAAATGTTCAAATGCCTACTGATAAGGGGAGAGATGGCCTGTGATCAAGAAATAAAACCATCAGCAGTCTGATTTGGAATTTTTATTTTCTTCCGTACACCTCATCACTGGGCTCAAACACATGCTTATAGACACACAGCTGTGTTATCCGCCCAAACTGCAAATATTTAATACACATGTGCCATAAATTTTGTAAGGTATCAAGGCTATGGCAGTTGATGGTAGACACGACCCCCTTCATAAAACTCAGATTGGAGGAGGGGGACCATATCGACAAGTACTCAGAAAACTGAGGATATTAACGTGATGCACATGGAGTGGCACTTCGTTCAGACTTGGGCAGGGCAAAGAGGGTGGATAAGGAAAGCCCTGAAGTCAGAATGAATAGGATTCATTCAGGAGAAGGATTCTCTGGCAGAGAAGATAACTATTCACAATCCTTCAGAAGAGGGAACCTGAGGGAGGTGGGTGGCTGCAAGACCACCAGTGAATTTTGAAACAGAACTGGGATTAGTAAGAGCAAGAGTGGAAAAACAGGCAGGAGTCTAATCAGAGCCTGATGGTTGTATTAAGGGGCTTATCAACATCTCTGTCTCAGATGATACTTCTGACACTCTCACTTAGAAGCACAGTCAGAACTTCACTTCAGAGAAGAATGGTGGTTTCCTAGTGACCAACATATTCCTTCTGTTCCTTCTCTGATTTAAGATATGTATAAGCTTGTGGCTTTGTGGTTTGAGTTCAGATTCTTCTGTACTTCTGTTTCTCCCAACCTGGAAAAGACAAAGACAGATGCTGAGAGCACTGACTGTGTTTCTGCTGTCATTTTGACCCAGACATGACCAGGACACCCACTAATGGCTGCCAGCCCCAGAAAGCTGCCAGCCAGAGAGCACTCTCAGATCAGGAGTTCCTGGAAAAAAACCAGAGGACTCCTTGGGGATCAGAAGCCCCTCCTTTGGCATTTGGCTCCCTTCACCTGACACACTCAGCTATCCAGAATCACCCAATACTCGGCCCCAACTTTAAATAAAGTTTTATTCATCACAACTGTTTGCATAACACTTCAATCTCAACTGAATGTTTATGCAAAGGTAATTGGGCTGCTGTTGAAGTTGTGGGAACAGTCAACAAACTTGCTATGACTATCTTGTTTGATGCCATTAAGTGCTTCTAGTGCCTCAAAAGGCATTTCCTCTCTTGTTTATATATTGTATTAAGTGAATCACTAGAGGTATATGAATTAAATGGCCCACCAAGCCCAGCATAGGCTGCAGGTCTTTAGCAGCCAGCAGAATTCATTAGAGCAGTGAGAGACTGCAGTTTTATTCCAAAACTTAATATCTAGTTAAGGCAGGATTTGAAAACTAGAGCTTAATTCCCCCGAACAAACAGAATGCATTTTGCTAGTAAAACTTAGTTGAACTTATTACAATTGACAATATTAAAATTAAAAGTAAAAAATAAAATTTTTTTTTCTGGTTCTGCTTTTCACTTTACCTAATGAAATGGAAAGGGACAGTAGGCAAGGGCAGGTGATTTTGTTGTTTTTCTCTCTGAGATTTGGGAGCTGAGGTTTGAGGCCTTTGCCTGTTCTCTTGGTGATAAGAAAGCTTAGAGGAAGGGGCCTGGGCAGCCACAGAATGAATTCTGGGCTCTGAGGTCTTACTTTTTCTGTTCCCAATTTGGTGATTGCCCCTGAACAGGAAGTTTTTACTGTTCTATGGCAACTCCTAAAATAAATAAATGGCTATAAACAATTAGCAGAATCTCTGTAAATATAAAACTTAATGAAGACATCAAATAAAAGGATAAAAAAGTCCAGTTTTAAATCTGAGTTTTGCCAGTAAGAAAATATGTTCCTTGGGGTCTGGTTTAGGAAATGAATAGATCAGTTTAGATTTGCATTAGGAGCAAGGAGTTTGAAGTAGGTAATTGCTGCTAATTAAAAAGAGCAGGGTCAAGTCTGATTTCCCTGTTTAAGGAAGCATCTCAGATATCAGTTGGGTTCCACAGGATATTGAAACCAATATTGCATTCAAGAAGATCTAATGTTCATTACATGTATATAGTAAATGAATTTTATACATCATGGGTCATTCTTATCTAAGAGGAATGTGGCGCTCAGAGAGATTTAGTAATTTGCCTGAAGACACCCAGCTAAGTAGTGGAGCTGGGACGTAATTTGTCTGATTGCAATGATTGTCCCTTTTTCAGTATACCTCCCAAAAGGGCTGGGAAAATGTGATGAGGTTTAAGAAATACTTCAGTTTTTATGTAATCTGTATATCTGCCCTTTTTATGTTGTTTTCTGGGGAGAGAAATTGGAAGGATCAACCTGTATTCTCTTCCTCTGGATTGTCCATTGAGGTTAGTAACCCTCCACTGACATCTGTGCCGTAGGCCATGAAGGGGCTAATACTAGCTCTCCCTGCCCCAGGTACCATCTTGGCTGCTCCCCTGAAAAGGGAATTCACATGCGCATACACACACACACACACACACACACACACAATGAATTGCATTTCAAAATTATTCTCTGTTAATCTGACTTCTCCCCAATGGCTGCATTTTTCCCCTGACTGCAAAAGATGATATCAAAGGAGCTATGTCTTTAGGGGGATGTGGAAATCATGATCAGCTTGTTTATTACTAATTACTTACTGTTCTGTTAACTGAGCCTCCAAAGTAACCTAGAATTTTATTCTCATATTCTGCTCTTTGTCATGGTTTTACAGTAGAACTCAATTGGGACTTCTTTTCTGAGACAACTAGTTGAGGTCTGATGTCCATTTGATCTTGCATTCTGGATGTTTTTGCTCCTTGAAAGAGGGTTAGATCCTTCAGAGTCACCTCTCTGCTAATATAAACCCATCCATATAAATTTCCTAGAGCTGCTGTACAAATTACTAGAAACTTGATGACTTCAAACAACACAAATTTATTCTTACTCAGTTCTGGAGGCCAAAGTCTGAAATCAAAGTGTCAGCAGGGCCACACTCTGGAGGATCTAGGGCAGAACCTGTTCTTGGCCTCTTCCAGCCTCTGAAGGTTCTCAGCATTCCTTGGCTTGTGCTGCATCTTGACATCACCTTCTCTTCCATGCATCTGTCTCAAAATTCTCTCTGCCTCTCACCTAGAAGGATACACATGACTGCATTTATTATCTACCTAAAAAAGAAAAAGAAAAAAAAAAAACAGGAAAAGTTTCTTCTCTCAAGATCCTTAAGTTAATCATATCTTTTGCCATGTAAAGTCATATTCTCTTGTCCTGAGGATTAGGAGGTGTGTGTGGGTGGGGGGGGCACCACTCAGCCCACTAAACCATCTCTGCTTCTTGCATTATTTCTGCCTCCTGCCATCAATCCTCATAGTGCAGAATGTATGTTCTCTCTTGAGCCAATCACTGAAATGATTTATGATCTTCTGTCCCAAGAATTATTTTCTAACTCTCCAGCCCCAGGTGCAATGAAGTGCACGTGTGCCTGACAGTGATGGCAACCTTTCACTGTCTTAGTTTTTGTTATTTTGTTTTTTAAAAGTTCTTGTCAATCAGCTGTTGGATTCCACGATGGAAAATTGGAGCCTGTGGTCCCTTATCCAAGGGGCCAGGATGTTCTGTATCTCCTCTTCCCTGATCCATCCATCTTTTTCCTGCCAGAGCAATGGCAACCTCCCACAGCAACACAACCCAGGCAATATAAAATACTAAACCGAACTGTTCCTTGGTCCCAAACAAGGAACACTAAAACAAATTAAGAAAAAAAAAAGTGCCTAGTAAATTAAGGAATATTTTCACCTTCCTTAAAACTACTGATTTCCCTTGAACTAAAATGCATTAGAAAAAAATGTCTAGTTCATGCAGAGCTATCAAGTCCTAGGGAATTTAAAAAAAAAAAAAAAAGCATCTCTAGCTGGTGAAGAATTATCATTCTAGGAGGAAGTTCTCTTGGGTCAGGGATAAAGAAAAAGCATAATCCAGCAACAATAATATAGATCTGAGAGTCATGAGACCTGGGTTCTAATCTTAATTCTCTCACTAACAAACTATGCACCTGGGAAAGCTACTTTATCTTTCTGGACTTCAGGTGACTTATCTATAAAATGGGGTTAATAGCGTTAGCCTTGCTTGGTTTATAGAGTTATTATGAGGCTCAAATATGATGATATTTGTGAGAATACTTTGGAAAGCTTAAAACTTTTCATATAATGTGTGCCTTTCTTCTAGCAAGCAGACAGGAGCTTGAGTTTATGAAGCAAGACCAATATAGACCAATTTTAAACTTGGGTTTGAAATGTCTGCTGCCCCTCACTCCACCTTCTTTCCAGTAAGTCACTGGATTTAGAGTCTGTAGACTTGGGTATGAATCATACCCTTACTCTTAATGTGTATAGGAGATTGCATGTAAATATGATTGTACTTGAACCTCAGCTTCATCATCAGTAAAGTAGGTTTTCTTGTCTATATTCAATTTAATCACATAAAATCATGTATTGAGAAAGCTCTTTTTGCAATTACAAAGCACTATACAAGTTGAAGTTCATGTTATTAAGGTGACTAAATCCCCATTGTCTTTCTCTTCTGATGCCCAAACAGTTGGAAGTAGACCTCTCACCCAGCCTGACTCTAGGAGCTCACGGGAAGTTCTGTAGCCTCCTGAACTCAGCATGACAGTGGATGAAATAGGAGCAGAAGGACACATTTCAGATTTGTTTTCTTTTGTGCATCTCATCAACTAAAGTAATATATTAGTCAGATGGGATAACTGCTGTGACAAACAATGAATTGCCGTTGGCATGACACAACTAAGGACTGCTTCTCACTCATGTCACAGTCCAAAGCAGGGTGAGGGGACAGGGCAGGGGCTGTGCTCTCTACAGTCATTCAGGGCCACGGCTCTTTTAATCCTGCCATCCTCTTAGGCGTAAGGATCTTCCACTTCATTCTATTGTTTTAGTGTCTGTTGATGAGCAAAAGGAGAGTCTAGAGTACTATGTGGGAGGTTGTAGAGGCCAGTCCTGGAAATGGTGTACATCACTTTTACCTATACTCCAGTGACCAGAACTCAACTACATGGCCTCACCAAACTTTAAGGAAAATGGAAAATGTAGCCCAGTATGAAAAGGAGAAATATATATATTGGTAAGCCCTAACCATCTCAGCCAAAGTGTAATGCTTTAGGTTGATTTAGAGACATTTAAATTAGGATCAATTTTCTTTTGTACATAGCTGGAGACAATGGACTAAATCTAAAAGATATTAGACATCACTCAAAGACAGTGTATGTGTGTGCATGCATATACATGCATTTCTTATCTAAAGGATGGGTGAGGTTTTCAGTATTTATGTGTAAGTTGCTCAAAATTTAAATGCATTTCTTACAAAACCAGGGGAAGCTGTAGAGTATACCAGTTAACATATAAGACTTGGAGTCAGAAGCCTGGGTACAAATCTCAGTTCACCATTAGCTAACTAAATAACCTTAACGAAGCTACTTAATCTAGTGGTTTTCAAACACTCATAAAAATGCATGCATATAATACACATATGCATGTATATACACATAATATATGTACATATATGATTATATACATGTATGCATATATGTACATGTGTATATAGTATACATTTAGTCTGGTGGAGTCAACTTAATTGATTTTATACCTAGTAATAGGTCATAATCTTCAGTTTGAAATCACTAACTTAACCTCTTATTAGTCTTGGTTTCCTCAATTGAAATATGGGCTTGTCTCATGCATCAAACAAATTCTCATAAAGGATTCATGCACCGAGCATTTAAAATATGTCAGCAATTATTATTAAGATTATTATGTCATTTAAAAACTATAGTTTGCCAAAATTCATACAACTAATAAGAAGAGATAGAGACAGAATTTAAGCAAGGAATTGTTGGCCCCTTTCCATGTTAGCACAATAGGAACATGTAATCCTTATTTCCTCTCTTCAATCAAACAGGAAATAGTTATTTAGTGGAAAACATGTATCAGGCACTATGATAGCAATGGGATAGAAGGACGATTAAATCATGGCTGTGGTTCTTATGCAGCTTGGATACCTAGAGCTGTGCTGTTTAATACACTGGCCACTCCCCTTATGTGGCTATTTGCATTTACATTTAAATTAATTAAAATGAAATAGAATTTCAAATTTACTTCCTTAGTCATACTAGTCATATTTCAAGAGTCCAACTGCCACACGTGGCTAGTAGCTACCATATTTGACAGCACATATTTGGCATTTCATAACCTTAACTGACTACTGCTCATCAGGCTCCCTCCAGGACTCGGGGAAGCAACTTCTCTCGCATCCTTCAAGATCTGGTTCAATTTCCTGGCTCTTCTTCCATAACGGCTCATGTGACCACTCCCAAACAAGATGCCCTCTCTCTCTTTTGATGTCTTGGCATTTGTTACACCTCTTGTTCTTTCATTGGATCTTAATCCCTTACAGCTTTGTGACAGCTCTTGCCTGGTTGAATTATATTGTCCAGCCTGGGCTATCCATTGAAGACATTGGAGTAGACAGGAAAGTGGCCCCTGATGATGTTCAGGCCCTATTCCCTGGAAGCTGTGGATATGTCACTTTACATGGCAAAAGGGTCTTTGTGGATGTGATTATGTTAAAGATCTTGATATAGTGAGATTATCCTGGTTTATCTGTGTGGGCTCAAGGTAATCACAAGGGTCTTTCTAAGAGAGAGGCAAGAGGGTAAAGTCAGGAGAGAAGAATATGACAGTGGAAATAGAGGTTGGAGTGATGAGCTTTAAAGACGGGAAAAGGGGCCCAAGGAATACAGGTGGCCTCTAGAAGCTGGGAAAGGCAAGGGAATGAATTTTCTGGAACCTCCAGGAGGAGGTTCTGCTGACACTTCTATTTTAGCCATGACTCATTTTGTACTTCTAACCTCCTGAAGTGTAAGGTATTATATATATATACACATATACATATATGTGTATATATATATATGTTATTTTAAGCCATTAAGTTTGTGGCAATTTGCTACAGCAGTAATAGGAAACAAATATAGACATGCTCAGCAAACACTTGTCTGTCTGGATTAAGGACTGGGGGACATTCCATAGGCAGATAGAATTTTGAACCTATTTGAAAAACAATAAAATGGCCATGAAATTTTTATGTACTCTGTAAGGAAAGTGTGGTTATATATCGAGAGCCCTAGAGGCTAGGTATGAATGCAGTCCCAGCCTGCTCTAAAATCGAACAGAGGGTTCAGGCCTTAGCTGTGCTCCCAGCTCAAGGAGGTACTTTGCAGTTTGGAGCAGTTTACAAAGAGAGTCTATGTAGCTGCTATGAATCTGGGAAGAGGATGTAGTTCATAATTTAGCTTAAAGTGGGCACAGCCTCTGCCACTGACATCGCGTGGCCTGCCCCAGCCAAGCAGAGCAGCCTCTCCTTTCCTGCTGGCCCCTCTCCAGGACTCTGGTGGAGGCCAGGCTGTTACCACTGTGGAAGTCAAAAGCCAAACTGCAGAAGTGGTGAAGAAATCCAGCTCTGTCTGGCTCCCAGTTGAGATGGTGGTAGTTAAGCAGATTTCCTCCAAGCCAAAGAAGCACAACTCTGCCAGGGAAATCAAATTAAAACAGGAAGGTGGAGAAATGATCTTCATTAAAAGCATACCTGCCACACTATTTCTTCAAGCCAATTTGGCACGGAACCTTGCCTCTACTGCTTTTAATAGGTGTGAACTGATGTTTTATTTAACTGTCCACCTTCTCCTGGCTCCTGATGCTGCCTAGAAAAATAAAGTTTAAAATTTATTTCTGATTTAGCTGGCCATGAATCCAGGCTATTCCCAGGGCTGCAGCCTCAGGAAAACATTTAAAAAATCCTCTTTTTTTTTCTTCAGAATTTGGTATTTCATTCAAAAACTACTGCGCCCCTATGAATCACATTTGAAATCGTCTCAGCTCTGTCGTTATTCTTTTGGGGGGAATATATTTGGTTGACCAAAAAGTCTGCATGGTTTTCTCCATAAAAGAAAAAACACATTTTTCATTTTCACCAACAACTATTGATTTGGTTATTTTGAGTATGTCGGCTATCTCCTGCATGGTAGAACATTGATTGTTCTCAATTAATGTCTCCATTTGATCACTATCAACTTCATCTGGTCTACCTGAACATGGAGCATCGTTCAGTGAGAAATCTCCAGCATGAAACTTCAGAAACCACTTTTGACCCATTCAATCAATCACAGCACCTTCTCCATACATTGTACGAATCTTTTTTTGCCTTTCAATTGCATTTTTACCTTTCTTGAAATGATAAAGCACAATATGCTGAAAATGTTGCATATTTTCTTCCATCTTCAATATTAAAATGGCTACACAAAAATTCACCAATCTTGATAAGTTATTTTTTAATGCATGCTGATATGATAGCTGTCACAATACAATCTAACAAAATTATTTCAAATGAAGTTAAAGACAACTAAGCGCTACTAGAGCCATCTTACAGAAAAAAACTAAACAAACGTTTTGGCCAACCCAATATTTCTGTTTTTGCAGTATTCTTGATTTTTCTCCCCAGTGGTTATTAATAAATTTAAATATTTTTATTTGTTTTTAGCTAATTTGCATAATTTATATATTTCAATTAAAATCTTTATTTTCATCTATTTTTCAGTTTTACTAGTGTAGTATCAGGTAAAGCATTTTTGTAAAAAACTCTTCTAATTTTTATTAAATCTGTGAATATACCCTCTTTCTTTTTATCCATTGTTATATATATATTTAAAACTTCTTGACAGACAAGTTAATGGACTCATGTGTTTTGCTGGTTAGAGTTTATAAAACCTGAATTCCTTGAGTTTTTGTTTTATCCATGTGAATGTATTTCATATGTTTTCCTTAATTTTTTATTTATTCTTTCAACTTTCTGAATTAAAATTAATAATTTATACTAGTTTATGTTAAATAATAATGTTGTTTAGGTCTATTAATCACCCCTGAACACAATTTTGTTTGCATTTAGTAAGTTTGAATGCAAAAGTTTCTTTTATTGTTATTTATTATTTTTAAAAATATTTCAGTCTGTGAATTATTTGTACTTCTGGTATTTGTTTCTCATTTTGCTGCATTGCAGTTAGAAAAAGGTGCTGAGTTTTTTTATATGATAAACTTTTTAAAAAATGTAGCATTTGAAACTAAAATATAGGTATATTTTTATTTTTTAGACATGAAGTTTTATATATAGAATCTGAAATGAAATATTGTGCATTATAACTTTTACATTATATTATTCAGAACAGGTATGTTTTGTTTAAAATATTAAAGCCTTTTTATATTTGATTTTGAACTGTGTTTCAGTTTCCTATGCCTAGTGTATTTCAGTAAAATTTTTATTGCATTTTAAACAGATTTTTATTTTATATAGTTTAATTTTATTTTACTTGACATATACAGGTAGAGGTTAAACACACATTCATTGAGTGTTATTTCTTCATCATTAAAATAGAACTCTCTTTGTCCTATTTAATTCTTTAATTTAATTCAAATTTCCAATACATAGCTTTTGAAAGCCTGGTTCCTTCTGATTTAGTTTTATTTTAATTTTCAATTATCTGCTATATATTTGCATATCATTTTAGTTTCAGCCCACGTTATAAGTATGTTTTTTTGAAGACTGAAGTTATGTCTTTTTTAAACCCCAATCTGAGAGTTTTTCTTTGAATAGGTAAGTTATCAATGTATATTTATGTTTACAGAACATACTTGATATTATTCTGTTATCTTATGCTTTTGCTTGGCATACTTTTTCTCTCTTTTGGTTTATTAATTACTTAATTTTTATTTTTAAAATACTTTTTCTGTTGCCTTTTGGTATGAATTTACTTGAGTATCTTTTGTTATATGTTTATGTTCCTTGTGGGCCAGTTTTTTGAGAACTGCTCACTATTTCTTCTGATTGTGAATACCTGATGTGCTTAACTAATGTGTCAAACTTATAATTATTGCTTAATTAAACTGAGAAACTAACATTAATTTATTTTTTCTATTAAAGATATAAAAATTAGGTCAGTTAGACTTTGCTATTTGGGTTTTGTTATATTCCTGTATGGTCTTCTTAGTAAAACTATTATGATTTCATTAAATTATTGTTAGATTTTAATTATTATTTCTATATTACATACCTTGTCCTTGAAGAATTAGATATCTACAATCTTTTCCCTCAATATAATTAACAAAATTACTTGACCCTAACTCTGTATTTACATACAATAAATGTTCAACATTGGTTTTTCCCAAATAATCTTTACTGTGACTTTTTTACTTTGATTAATTTCTTAGTTAGACTCTACCCTCCAGTAGGTTTTTCAGAGGATTCCATGCCTCAATCTTTAGTCTGCCTTTCTGTCACTGTGAAGTCAGTCTCATTTTTCTTTTCCATTTCAAATTAACATTTTTCTGGCTGCTTGTAGTATTTTATTTATTTTTGAAATTCAGAAATTTCTTAGAATATGCCTTTAAGTTTATTGATAATTTTGATAAATCATGGTAAAATTTTTCATTGTGTACATTGGTAATCTTCATTAACTTTAGGAACATTTTCTTCTGTTACATCTTCAAATATTGTTTCTGTCCCATTTGTTCTGTTTTATTCTTCAGTCTCACTTATCACCTGTATGTCTGTTTTATGCCAATTTTCCATAAATATTGCTGGGTTTAGTAATTTGGGATTTTTTAACAGTTTAGTAAGACACCCGGTCTACTAATTATCCCTCTTTCAATTTGTTTATAGAGTCTTTAATTTTATTGAGAATGTAATGCAGTCTAAATTTTTCTTATATTTTCTCATTAAATTTTAATTTTGAAGGATAAATTTCATTGAAAATTTATTATTTATATTCATTTTAATTTTGGGGGTATACATTTATCATTGCAGGATTTTTACATGGGTCTAATGTTTGTTTGATAAGTTTGTTTGTTCTCCTATTCATCACTTTTTTAATGCAAGCAGCTCTTCTGGGCTTGTTATTTGCCTGATTGAATTATTATTCCTGTTTCTATTTTCAGTTTACTTGTACACCATTTTAATGTTCCCTTTAAATTTTACCAGGAGGCCTGGATAATGAATTTAAATAATTAGTATACTTGTTCAGTAGTCAAAAGGTAATGAACTCAAGCCATGGGTAGCTAAAGAACTTGGAGTGCAAATACATTCTCTCTATAGCGGTGGAAATAACTCTACCAGGTCTGGTTCTACTTCAAACCATGTTTCTCCATATTAGGAGGGTTTGTCTTTGTTGCAGAGTCAACCTACGAAGTCACGTTCGGAAGGAAAAAACAAAGTGGTATGTCCATGCAATCTTCTGTCACAACTGTTGGGTTCTCAGGGTATATTTGACCTAAGCCAGAAAAGGAAATCAGACAGTTTTGCCCCCAATTCATATACACAATCTCCATTGTAATAAATTGGAGATTAGAGCCTATAAAAATTATTATATAAAATTTTTTTTCATCTTTTCAGAACATTGCATAGATTTCTTGAGAAGTTGGGGTTAGTTTTCAGCATTTGCTGACTCATTTCAATTTGGATCAGATTGTATCTGACACATTTTTCTCAGGGTTTAATGAGTAAAACAAGGATCGCTCCCTTGGTTTGGCAAAAGTAAAATATTTTTTTCTACTTGTCTTATTTTTGGTTCTTTGGGGAAGTGTACAGAAAGAGAGGCTTGGAAACCTTCAGTTACCTTCCCATCCTTCCCCAAAATTCTGCCCATTACTTTGACAAGCAGTAATCTCTTTGGCAAACTGTCTCTCTTCCCTTATCTAATCTCATGCCTTTTTCTTTTTTCTAGAATTACAACCATCTCCTGTTTGAGTTTTACATATCACACAAGACCCTAATAGAGTCTTAACCAATTATGTAAAGTCTTTCTTGAATATCATATCATGTGGTAATCTTTCCCTTTCCAACATTTAACATCATCATAATCATTGTTGTTTGTACCATTTGGTACCTGTAACATACAAAGATATATTTTTCTTTGTGCTTTATACTGTATTTTCTCCCCAGCTATAATTTTAATTGCTCGACATAGTGCTTTGCACATAATATGTTGCCGTAAATTTTCAATGGTTTATAATGAATGGTTTTAAGCAGGAAATAAAAAACCCTGTCTTTTCAGATCCCTCCCCAATAATGACCTCTGTCCAACCCTTACCTAGTTTAACCACATGGATTAGTCTACAGTTTACAAAATAGTCTTTATTTCTCTAAAGTTTATTTGGTTTTAAAAATTTCTCTGAAATCTCAGTTTAAAGGGTCATCAATAGGTCAACTGTTTAAATATCTCCACCAGCAATGTAAACAGTGAATCAAATTACCTATTCACTCAGGAGCCCTTTAATTCCTTTTCTCCCTCCATCACTCCTTTGCTTTTTATTGTTCTCAGTTATTTTATCCCTGTGGCAAGAAAAGTTAAATGAGACACCTCCCACCCCCTTCCGAAAGGCAGCTGATGAGGGCAGATGAACAGAGCACACAGCTCAGGGAACTATCTTCCTAAGCCCAATCAATTCTTTGAAACATATCAATTTCATTTTCCATAGACAGCCTGGCACCTGAGGTATGGGTAATTTGAAAACCTCATCTGTTCTTGCTTTCTGGCTGAGATTTAGGTTTCTATTGCCAAACCTGTGGAAGAATAAGGAAGATGTAAGTTTTTTGGAGTATTAATGGTTTCCTGATTTTCTATACCTCCCTCAAAGATCTCTCAGTAGGTAGTTTCCCAGGGGTCTTCAATGCCAGAGAGAGAGAGAGAGAGAGAGAGAGAGAGAGAGAGAGAGAGAGAGAGAACTTCTCATTGAACATTCACTGACCCAATGGGTTAGGATCTTGCTGCCTTGGGGGATCCCTGTGGTAGTATTCAGGCACTTGCTATCTCCTGCACAGAACATCTTTAGGAATTTATATCCTGCCACTTTTATCTCTGTGTGTCCCTGCCAAAGTCCTGCATTAGGGCCTGGCACTCTTTCAAAAGTAGGATGCATGTGTTTTGAATATTAGCTTTTTTTCAGATGATGAAGAGGGAAAAAAGAATGAGACCAGAAACTGGTGGTGCTCATAGGTGAAGGTAAAGCCTGGAGCTTTTGACAGGGCAGTTGGCAGGGAATCTCAAAGCTTTATTGACAAAATGTGGATGGAAAAATCCCAGGTTCAAATCAACCATTCAACACTTAGAAATTGCCTAGATGTTGGGCCCAATGCTGGATGCTCTAGGTGCTCACATGAGCTGGAGGAGAGAGGAGATGGTGGGGCAAAAGTAGGTCTACAGTTGTTTATATGGCAAATAATACAATAATTAAAAGATAATACTATAAGAATAAACTCCATTTCACATACTCAGAACTGTAAACTTACTTTTGTCACATCCTGTATATGTAGCCAATAGCAACATTATGTTCTGGGGGGAAAGTATGTTAAATAAATAGAAAAACAAGCCCCAGTGATAAAGTAAGGCACCCCATCTAACCAGAGAATATGGCTGTCCCTCTTGTTCAGTGGTTTGAAGCTTCTGTCTTGACCTTCCTGGCCACCCGACATTGAAAGAGGTCATAATTAGAGGCATCTGAAGAGATGACAAGGAAAGTGTGAGCTCCCAGGTAACTGATTTCATGAGTTAGTGAGAAAGGGGAAGCTGATTATGACTATACCGGGGTCAGCATTCTACCTTCCCAGGGGAAACTTGGGTCAAATATCTCAGGCAGGTCATAGGCCAGCAATTCCAATGAATGTGTAGAAGATGTGTCAGAAGTAAGAAACAAATCTTATTTCAGCCATTTGGAGCAAGGGAGTGTGTTCTCTGCTAATTCTGAAAAGGCAGGTTGAGCAGGTCAGGGCACAGTTACACCCAGGATCTCTTGAGTCAGAGCATCTGGTTTACATTATGTGCTGAAATGTCCTGGAACACTAGAAGAACTCTTCTGAGGCTTAGAAAGTGGGTTAGAGGTACTGACTTACAGTATTCCCACCTTCATGGCTTGATGGCATTATTATTTGCCAATTCTACTCTCCATGGCTCACTCCATCATAAATACTCAAATCTCTTGCTCCTCCCTGCCCCCCTCCCCCTTTTTCTTTCATTCCTGTTCTGTACATTTGCTTAGAGCAGTAATTCTCAAGTATGGTTCCCAGATCAGCTACACCAGTTATCACCTGGGAACTTATTAAAATGCAAATTATCTGGCCCCAACTCAGACCCACTGAATAAGAAATGCTGGGGCTGGGTCTCAATAATCTGTTTTAACAAGTCCTCCAGGTGACTCTGATGCTTGCTGAAGTTTGAAAACCACTGCCTAGAGTTGGAGTTGTCCTAGACAGTAGTAGACGGTAGCTCTCAGAAAGGAAGTAAGGATGAAGGAGAGATCAATGAATATTTTTCAGTAGTTTTTATGATGTTTCCTGTGGTGGAGATAGTTAGTTGCCGTACAAATATTTGTTCTCATTAGACCTTTAGCTAGGCACATTGTCCCCTAACAACTACCTTTCTTGGCTTCCGTTGCAGCAAAGTGTGGCCATGTATCTCAGTTTTGACCAGTGGACTGCAAGTGAATTGGTCAGGTGAAAGAGAGTATGCTTTTTCAACTATCTTTGTCCATCTTGCCACTGAGAAATAAATGTGATGGCTGTAATTATGACAACTCTCTTGGACCAAGTGGACAAAGGCTATCAAGTTTGATTTCATCCAGACCACTCTGGAACTACCATATGTGTCTTGGACTTCTCTACCTCCAACTTCTCTTATGTGAGAAAGAAAATAAACTTCTGCCTATTTGAATTACTCTTTTCTGGGCCCCTGTTACTTACAGACAAATTGGATCCTAAATCATGTCATATTTAGTGAATTTGTAAAAAAATTCTCATTCTTGTACTCTTATATCCCAAATCCTTAAGAAGAGGAGGTGATTTCATATCACTCTACTAGTCATTTCATAGAAATTCAGAGCATTTAGCAGAAAATTGCCTAATTCTTCCACATAGTTTAGGTTTAGCTTATTGACTGTTAAATGAAGCAGTGAATAAAAGGTAAAAATAATTTTCCTATAGGTTACTTTTCATTCTGCAATGCAGCACAGGCTTCCTTGATATTATGAGAATATTTAGCTTCTCAAAAAAGAGATTAGAATTGTTCTGTTTTAGAGATGAGAATTGTTGTATCTGTTTGAGCCTGAGGACAGTGAAGTCACTTTCTTTGGATCATGTAATTGCACTGTGAGCTCCTTGAGGGTAAGGATTCTGTGTCTTATGCCTTGTATGCCGACAAAAAATGCTTGAGACATAGTTTTGTTGAACGAGTTAATTAAATGAGAGAGAACTAAGACCAAATTTAGCTGCTTAGTCCCTCAGTGGATCGATCTATTTTAGTGAGATAAATCAAGTGGAGATGGTTTTAAGTTATTATCTGAACCGAGTTTTAGCCTTAATTTAATTTTAATTTGGAGTATTAGGGAAGTGGAGAAAGAAGGAAACATAGTAATTTTCTCATCATAAACATTGAAGATCTCTTCACAGTTTTAGTTTTGCCTGTAGTAAGCTCTGTTGACATGATTCAAGAAAATTACTCTAAATTTTATTTGTTCAGTCAGACTCTACTCTTTAACTGTTCATTGTGGGTCATGTCAAGAAAAAGCATATTGATGTTTAGCTCTGTCATTAGCTTATTCCTACCACCATCCCTCTTGAAGGTGAATTTCCCTTCATGTGTGGACCTCCATCTGTTACATGACACCTTGCCAAGCTTGTGAGCCCATCTTTAGGTCTGAATGATAGTCCAGTTGAGAGGCATATGGTTTTAAATTCTAGCTTTGCTAACCTCGAGCTGTGTGCTTTGGGGTGAAGTAGTAAACCTCCCTAGATCTCATTCTCTTCATCTTTAATGTGCAAATAATGATACCACCTTTACAGGGTTGTTGAAATACAAAATGAAAAAAATATTTCCAATTACCCATTGGGGAATTTTTCAGCTTCCTTAATGCAAGCAAACCCAGGGATTCCATGAGGAATATCCTTGAGGATTTGTCACTAATTTCTACTCCCACTATCACTGCTCATTTTTTAATTAATGCTTAAGCCTAAGCTCATAGGCTAAAATATTTTTAAATAGCAAAATGAAGAGTGGAAAAAATGAGCATAAAGAATAACATGCAGACTTCTGGGCAAGATGGAGGCATAGACAGACACGCCTTGTCTCCCTCCACAACTAAGAAAGATTACAACTACCTCAAAACTAGAAACAACCAGAAGTTCCAGAAAATCAAACTGCATGAAAGTCAAGTAAACAAAGATATAAAGAAGAAATACTCATCCAGACAGGTAGGAGGGGCGGAGCCAGAGTGGAGAGGATGCGGGGTGGTGGCGGCAGTGATGGCGGCAGCAGCAGGCCAGCAGAAAGCGCAGTCACACATTTTAAAAAGCCAGGAGGGACATCTGGGGAGCTTTCCCAGCTCCTCACCAAACCTCGAAGCTCAGGGTCCCAGAACCGGGGAAAATCAAGCCTCATTGCTTCTGACTGTGCAAACCAGTGGGGGTTGGGGCAGAGAAAGAAACTGCTAGTCTCTCAGCAGAGTCTGCTTGTTTAAAGAGCCACCACAGTCCTAGAATGTCTGCAGACCCACCAACTCTGGGAACGATGGCTAGGGCAGCAGCTAGAGTGGTGCCAGTCCGGTGTGGCAGTGGAAGAGGTGCCTGGAAAAGGAGCGAGTGCTGGACAGGTGGCGTTGTTCCCTCTCAGACCCCTCCCCCACATACAGCACAATGTGGTGAAACAGGTCACCCTGTACTGACAAATCCCTAAGGCTCCACCCCTTACAATGTAACAGAAACAACAGCTCTACCTGGGACGTGGAGACAAAGAAACACAGGATCCTGTCAGAACGTGGAAACAGAGAAGTATGGCCCAAAAGGGGGAACGGATCAAGGTTCCAGTGGGAGAACTAAGTGATGAAGAGATAGCCAACCTAACAGATGAGGAGATAGAGAACCTAACAGATGCAGAATTCAAAACGCTGGTGATAAAGATGCTCACAGGCTTGACAGATATGCTTGAGTATGGCAAATGCATAAGAGAAGAAGTGAAGGCTATGCTAAGTGAAACGAAGGAAAATCCACACAAAACCAATGGTGAAGGGAAGGAAACCGGGTTCAAATAAATGTTTTGGAACTAAAGGAAAAAAAAAACAGTCAACCAGTGCAGAATGAGGAAACAAGGATTGGTAAAAAGGAGGAAAGCTTGCCAAATTTTGTGAAGGAGATGGACATACAGGTCCGGAAAGCACGGAGGGTCCCTGGCAAGCAGCACCCAGAGGGGACCACACCAGGACGCATCATGACTGAGATGCCAAAAGTGAAAGATAAAGAGAGAGTCCTGGGGGCAGCAAGAGAGAGGCAGAGAGTTGCCTACAGGGGGATGCCTATAGGACTATCAGCTGATTTCTCAGAGAACACTTGGCGGGCAGGAGGGGACTGGCAAGCAGTATTCAATGTGATGAAAGGCAACCTGCAACCAGGATTACTCTATCCAGCAAGGCTATCATTTGGAATGAAAGGACAGATGAAGTGCTTCCCAGAAAAGGTGAAGCTAAAGGAGTTCATCATCACCAAGCCATTATTATATGAAATGTCAAAGGGACTTACTTAAGAAAAAAAGATCAAAACTATGAACACTAAAATGACAATGAACTCACAACTATCAACAACTGAATCTAAAAAAACAAAACAAAATCCAACTAAGCAAACCAGAATAGGAACAGAATCATAGGTATGGGGATCATTTGGAGGGTTATCAGCTGTGAGTGGGGGAGGGGGAGAAATGGGGATATGGTGCAGGGATTAAGAAGCATAATCGATTGGTACAAAATAGACAGGGTGATATAAGAATAATATAGGAAAAGGTGAAGCCAAAGAACTTATATGCACGACCCATGGACATGAACTAAGGGGGGTGGGATTGCTGGAGGGAAGGGGGATACTGGGCAGAGGGGAGCAAAGGGGAAACAAATTAGAACTACTGTAACAACATAATCAATAAAATATACTTAAAAAAAAGTAAAATGCAATTAACTTGTATGGTTGAGCTCATTCAGTTTAATACAAATGTTCATACTTTTCAGTGGCCTCTAGTTGCCTGACAATGTAAGCACTTGGCTGTCTAATGACATGGGTATGTAAATCTTTGATTTTATGGAGCTTAGTCTGTGTATCTCCTTAACTCTTTTTCAACTTGTCCTTTGTGGGAAGGACCAAATTTCCCCTACTTTCTAGAAACAAAATAGAAGTAGAAGTTAAGAGAATAAAGGCCGAGGAAAAGAAAATTCCTTTCTAGGTAGTTTCAGACTGGTCTGAGTTTCCTTTCTAAAAGCTACCTCTTTTACAGATACTTGGTATTAAGAAAGTCTATTCACTTCAGGGAGACACCACTATCAACCAAAGGGTTCTGGGCTACTCCCCATATTTTATAGTTGTCATGTCAGAACATAACCAAAAGTAGGATCATAGGTTACTTCTATTATATATTGTCCTGAACTCACCATATAACCAGTATAATGAATTTCAGTTCCATCGCTCATAACAGAATGGAATCTAAATAACTTTGCTTTAAAGTCCTGGTCTTCTACCATCTGGTCCAACATTATATCTCATACTTTCTCTACTGAAACAGTTTGATTTAGCCTAACTGATCCATTTATTGTCCCTAAATCAAACATATTTTTATTCACATATTTATTCTTCTCCTAATAAATTCTCTATTTTTTAATCCATTTATTAACGTGTTTCCTCTTCCTTCAAGATCAGCTCAATTTTTAGTCCCAGAAGACTTGCTGAACGATTTCAGTTCATTAATACTTCTTTCTTTCAGTATTATAGTTGTATCACTAGGTCAGTATTTATTTTTGCTGCTGCATAATGCTGCTTACCTGTTATGGTTAAGTCTTACTTCTCTAAGTGGACTATATCCTCCATGAATGCAGATAGAGAGTTATAGGGCCATAACTACACCATGTTCTCAGTAAAATTTATAGATGTTGAAAATAAGTTCTTGATAACATTTCATGTTTTATTAAATGAATATAGTTTGAATTTTGTTTTTAAAGTTTTTAAAGAGTTTTCTAGACAACTCAAAATGTGACAATAGTATAGTCAATGGACATTTTTTCCTACTCTGAAAAAGCAGTAGCAAGTTTCTGCTTCTAGCGATTATGAGTAGCTCCTGTTGGGCCAACTATTCCCTGATAACAACTATAAATTTAGGGAAGAAAACAAAAAGAAAACTAACTACCAAAACACAACTACAAATGACCCAAAACAGAAAGTAAAGTGGATATATACACTTGGCAGAAGGAAATGGTATTGACAATTTCCTATTTTTTTAAAGACTCTTTGGCTTTAGTTCGGTCCCATGTGCAATGGCTAAAATTCTGGTAGAAACTTGCAGCTTTGCTAACAGAAGAATCAGAAGAGTGACCACAGAAACTGGAAAGTATAGGGGTATATTTTAGAAGGAATATAGCGAGAGAGCAAAAACTCCAAATATGGTGCCTAAATGGCCTAAATGTCTGGTTGATCTCTGAACATGTGAACAGGGGAGACTCCAAAAATCCAACTAAGTCTAAAAGAAGTGACTGGAGATATCGGCTGCTGTTCACTACATGCAGAGAAACAGAGCCAGCCCACTTCCACACACACGCAGAAAGATCAAAACATTTTGGAGGAACAGGAGGAATACAAAAGGCTCACAATCTTTGTAAGTCACACAAAGATTCACGATGTCATTTACAATGTCCAGGATACAATCCCAAATTACTAAACATGTTAAGCCAAGACCTGACATATATTTAAAAGAAAAAGCAATCTATAGAGGCCAACCACAATATAATCATATTTTGAAACTAGCAAAAAAGATTTTAAAGCAGCTATGCTCAGGAATGTTAAAAATGCTTGTAATAAAAATGGACAAATAGAAAACATCAGCACAAAAATAGAAAGCATAAAAAGAAACAAATGAATCTTAAATTAAAAAATAAATATCTGAAATAAAAAAATCAGTCAGATAACAATAGGTATATGCAGCACCCAGATCTTGGTTTCTAAATATCATTTTCAAAGAAGGAAAGAAATCCAGGTTCCTTGGGAGAAATGATTGATTCTACAGTCTAGGGCTGAAATAGGAAAAACACAAGATGAGCCTGGAGCATCCTGTTGTACCAGAAAGTAAGGAGGTACACAAAGAAGAACAAAACAAAAGGATGAAGATGTGCAAAGGGGTGCAGGAGCCAACTAAAAGAGCTAATGGCCAAAGCAGAAATGATTTGAGCAGCAAAATAAGTAAAGTAGTACTGAATAATAACCTGAAATGCAAAATAAATATCTATGAGCTCATGCTGATATAAATGAATGATTGAACAAATAAATCATGGGGAGAAGAGGCAAATCTTCCTTAAAGGAGAATTCTGAATAATATATGTAGATAAATCTCCCCTTTAAGAGGTGGAGCTTAACCCTCCTCATGTTCTCAAAGGTGAGGGGGCTAGACTTAGTGAATCACTTTCAAAGAATAAAGTAGAGAAAGGGAGAAATAGTAAATTCACAGTGAGGAACCTGGCAAAGATGACATTAACCAAGTGATGAAGATTAGTGTCACCAGTACTGTCAGGTAGACAATCATGTACCCCCTAGTATGATGGGAGAAGTAGGCCATTTCACCTCTGTTGTATTCTTTTCCCATCTAATCTCGAAAGGACAAGGTTAATATCCAGGTGTTCCACAGGATCCCTGAAAATCTTCAATTTATCATGAGGCTTTCATTTACATTCTAGGAATTTAGGCAGTGTCCACCAAATTAACCTCTTGTGAGGAAAACTAGAAAATATGGGCTCTGGCCATACTCAACCGTTCCCCAAATCTTAAACTCTTGTACAGTGATACTAGTCCTTGAGCAATAAAGGACATCACAAATCTTCTTACTCTACCATTCCTTGTATTCTTGATTCCTTCAGGTCTCTCCTTCTCCAAAAACAGTATTCTTCTAGCAGCCCTTATCCTCCCCACATGGTAGTAGGGTATGTAATGACTAATTGTAAGAGAGTGGGCTGAGAAGGCTCTGAGGAGCTGGGTGGGGTCCAGTGGTTGGGATGACCATGGAAATATATAGCAGAGCTGGAGCTGGAAACCAGGGGGTGAGTGGGATCCTGGGAGAAAGGAAACAGAAACCAAACTCCTTACAAAATGCTGGGCTGTAACACTGGGAGGAATGCCTGACTTCGCTTAAGCCTTCTTATCATCCCTGGGTATTAGGCCCAAAGCTCTCCTTCTTTGAATATGTATATTATGAATTCTAGTCCCCATTCCTGTAATGACAGATTTGTCAGGGGCTGTGGATGTTGGCAGGTGGGGTATGTAAGGTGAAGAGACCTTTCATCAAGAGGGCACACCCCTGGGAAGTTTACACTCACTTCCCCACATGTAAAACTTTTCCCATCAGGGCACTTTCTTCCCTTCCTCACCTTGTCTACCACTCCCCTCTCCTGTCCAATGGGTTGCCTCCACCTCCCTGAATGAATGCTTCTTTTCAGCAAGGGGATTTTTCCACCTGGTTGACTTGATGAAAGTTTTATGAGTTGACATTATGTGAAAAAAAGAACAAAGTGAAGTCAGTGTGTGTGTGTGTGTGTGTGTGTGTGTGTGTGTGTGTGTGTTTATAGGGGCAGAGGCTGCAGCAGCTAAAAAGAGCTGCTGAAAACTTTATTACAAACTAAGAGATGTTAGAAGCAATAAATCACTCATGTGTCTGCATGAAGCAACGGAAAACAGGCTGGCTTTCAGGAAGAATTGGACACACGTGCCCCCTCCTCTGCTGACAGTCAGGGGTCCCACTTCCCCTTGAAGCAGGCCTGGGCATTGCTGTGGACCTTTTTCCTTTTGTATTTCTCTCTCTTCTCTTAACTCAAAGAATAAATAAAATCACTAGAAAAATGTGGAATAAAAGAAGAAGCTGTTAGCTGCTCGGGAGGTGGGGCTTTCACTTTTTCCCCTGCCTGCTGTGAGAAGGTTAAGAAATTAGGCATCTGAAGCAAGCTTTCTGAGTCAGATGTCTTTCAATTTGTGTGCATGTGTGCATGCGTGTGTGTGCACATATGCGCCTCTTGTTCTTGAGTCTTCTTAATTTTTCTCTAAATGGGGAAGATGAAGATGCTTTGTCCTTACCTCTTTGCAGGTCCCTTCCAAAGAACACCAGGCTTCCTCATCACTGCCACCCAGACCTTGAAACTATCCATGGTGATGACAGAGTGCCACACGCCTTTTTTCCTACTCATCCTCTCATTCCTTGTCCTGGTCCCATCTCTTTGCTTCAGTCTTCTGGAGAAATCAGTCCCAAGACAGGTTTACTCAGTTCACCTTAAGGGACATCAGTTATGTTCAACATTCCTCTGTTCTTCATTTCCCACAAAACTCTAAGCCTTCATGGGTATTTCTTGACATAAAGACTCATCCCATAGAACTCTGTACATTAACTAACTCACCTGTCTAATTAAGCAAGGAGGCCGTTAGACTGAGAGGCTTCTAATACTCTAGCAGCGCCAAAACCTATGCCTGAAATGCCTTAAGGTTAAGAAACCAAAAACTAAGGACAACCAGTCACAAACAGCCAGCCAGGCTTTTTCAAATAAGGCAAATGCCTAAGCTACAGCCAATCAAATAACTTGCTTGCTTTGCATCCGCATCTTCCTTATGACAGTCTTACCCTGTAGCGCCTGTCTGCGATGCACTCCTAACCACTTCCGGTTTGGCGCGGCTCAATTCAGATCGACTTTTGCCAGATAAACTCTGAAAATTTTTAATATGTTTCCATTTATCTTTTAATACACCTCAGGCTTTCACCTTTCTCAATCCCTCTAAATCCTTCCCTAGTGCTGTTTGTCGTCCGCAAAACGGTGAATGTTCAGACCCTCTGAATTCTTCATGTTCCTGTTCTAGCTGAAGCCTGGCTGCCTACAGGTGAGAAAATCCTTCTGATACCTTGTTTCTTACCCTCCTTCTTGATTCAGAATGCATCTTTGGCACTACAGCCACACACCCCCTTGGTCACAGCATAGTCTACCATTACTAGTAACAGTACTACCCCCTAAACCTTGATTTCTAGCATTCCACACTTGATTACCACTTCCTAACATTTCTGCTCATTTCTTCCAAGCTACTTAGCCCTAGCAAATCTTTGGGATAACAAGGATCGCCAATGTATCAATCCCAGTACTTTTTCACTATTCTTTACACCACCCTCAATAACCTCATCTTATTCTTTACCCAGCTTAGATTCTATGCTCCATCACTACAGTTACTTTTTGCATGCACTTTGAGTACCCTTGCCTTTTCTCCCTTCAAAATATTAACCTGGCAAAACCCCGATCCTGAGTGAATCCCACTCTCTACCTATGCTAAGCACCTCTGATTTTGTCGGTGCTGTGTTTTGCTTGTTTGTTTATTTTTGGTTTTGGTTTTGCCATGAAATAGGCCTCATATTTTTTAGTAAAGAAGGGAAAATAAAAAGCTATTACAGGTTTGGGAAGAAGTAAGTGATCTTAACTGGCTTCTCCTGAGGTGTCTTTTAAGAAATGGACACCTCAGGACAAGACCCTCCTTTGATTTAAAGGCCCACTGGAATCTATCTGTAAAAAAAGGAGACATAATTATAATAGGGAGATGAGATTATACTTGGATGAGATGCTGGGCTAATTCAACAACTTTTTGGAACAATTTTAATCTTTTTTTATGATTCAGAAGAAAAATACATGCTCATTAAGAAAAACAGAAAAATAATGTATAGAATTATCTTAAATTTCATCACCCAAGATACTCATAGTGTCTCTTCAATGTGTATTTATATATGACCATAACATTATAAATATAGTATTTACACTTATGCTACAATTGGAATTATTTTGTGACAGCCTCATAAAGACTGACTAGTTTGTTTCACCAACTTTCTGGTGTTCTCTGGAGACATCAGAGAAAGGTAAATCACTCCTTGGTGGCCCAGGCAGGGTGAGTGATTCCTCACTGGGCGATTTAAAAAAATTTTTTTTTGAGGACTCAAGTGAGGTCCTTACTGTCTCTGAGCCTCAGTTTTCTTCCTTCCTTTCTTATTTTTTTAAGAGGGTTTATTTTATTTTATTTTTATTTTTTAAATTTATTTATTTGTTTGTTGGTTTATTTATTTGTAGAGAGAGGAGAAAGGAGAAAGAGAGGGAGAGAAACATCACTGTGTGGTTGCCTCTCACTCACACCCTCAACTGGGGACCTGACGTGTAACCTAGTCACGTGCCCTGACTGGGAATTGAACCAGCGACACTTGGCTCGAAGGCCGATGCTCAATCCACTGAGCCACAGCAGCCAAGGCTCACAGTAGGGTTTGGTTAAAAATGTCATTTGCAGCTGTCATGACCAGAACATTATTGACCCAGCCAACTCCATGGAGAGAGAATGTCAAGGAGAAAATCCTTCAGAGTCAAGAATAAAGCTGAAGTCTCTGGTTAATGGTTTCTTTCTCTTTTGAAAGAAAAATATTATTACTATTACTAATTACCAACTCCAACTCATTCTGTAATTGTTATTACAATTGCAAAATAGATACACTGTTTTGAAGTTCGGGGCAGTGTGACTTAAAGAGCGTTGGTTACAGATCTCATTAAGTGCCAAGTGCAAAGCTGGATCTTAACCAGTTCTTTTGTCTACACAGCCAGTGCTTCTGCTACAGCCCTGCCTCACTGGGATTATCATAGGATAATTTCCAAATCCCATGCTCCCACTTTATCTCATTTAATTCATACAGAAGTTCCCTAAATTATTCATTACTTATCCTGGGTTCTGTCTAATAGGATTGAGAAGATGTGCACAGCAAGTGTAAGGGTGAGTCAGCAAACTCCCATTTCATGGCAAGGAAAGCCCCTCTGCCTCTCCCAGTATAGATCAACGACAACAACAACAAGACATGGGTATGATCTCCTAAAATTAGGTAGGTAAGGAAGTTGGTGTGCTCCCTTCAAGCTTTATCCTTGGCTCTCTGCCAACTTTCCCATTTTCCAACACAGCTATTTAGAAAGAAAACCCTGGAACAGCTCCCTTAACCAAAATCTTCCACCATCATTTCACTCACAACTTCCCCTGCCCTGTAATTATCAGCATTGCCAAATTGCCAAGCAAAGCTCTTTACAATCAACAAACAGGCCCTTCCCCCTCCTCTACCAGGTGGGGCTGCGGTGGTCCTCATTAGCTGCGCCTGGCCTGCATTCACCTTATTCCTGCTCTCTGGGGCGCTGCTCTCTGGGATGCATTTTGCAACATAAGCTGTTCTCCTGCTCTATGAAGCAAAGCAAAGAATTAAAGACAAGCCTGAAATTAGAGCTACCACAGCACTGGGATTCAGAGAATCATAAGGTCGTAAACTATTTTAGTTGGAAGGGACCATAGAGATCATTTCAACCTGCTGATTTCACATGGTGGGGAAATGGAGCAGGGATAGAAGAATGAGAATCTGGAGGGGAGCTTAGAACTAGAAAGGTCCAGTACTACTGGAAAAGTTTAGTTGTAAACCACGGAGTGGGTGACCACTGGTGGGAGGAATAAGGTTCTACATGCTAAATTTGAGACTGTTTTAGCTAAAGTCTGAGTCTTTTGTTGCTAAGGAAGGTTCCGTGACTGTAAAAGCTAAACTAGAACTAGGAAGGGCACTCTCTTCCTTGTTCCTCACATATGATATTCCCTTAGATAAAGTGAGATGGCCAAATGCTTTTATTCTATAAAGCTTGCTAGGAAAGGGACATTTCCATGAATAGTACAGCATATTAAGCTTGGCTCATTTATTTGTCTTCAAGCAAAGGTAGAAAAGTAGGGGAAATGCTCTGAGGGAATCTTCTGAGGTCTGCAAAGATATTCGCAAAAAATTCAAGGATCTATTTTCTTCCCCTAAAACAAGGGACTGAAGTCACTTTCAGGGAATGGTAGTTGAAGTGAGAGTGGCAAGGTTTCTTCCCAAATGTTAACTCTCTCGAGGGGCCTACATCCACAAAAGTGCCTGATTACCACCTCAGGATTTTATTCCCTTTCTCTTCCTGCCGCATGAAATATCAAGTCATCAACCAAGCTTCCAGAAAGGCTTAGGACATTAATAACCCATAGGTAGGTCACTGAGGCCCTGGATGGTTTGCAAACTTTTGTGTGTTTACACATTTTCCAAGAGAGTCCCTAGATTCCAGCACCTTCTCAAAGGGGTATGTGATCCTTAAAGATAGAAACCATGAGCCTACATTGTTAAGGCTAAAAGAACTCTAGCTCAGACCTGCCAGTATTAGTTTGCTAGGGCGGCTATTTTGGATTTTGGACCCAGTTCCAAAGAGTGGAGGATGGGTTCCCTTCCACACATCACCAAGCAATGCTCAGGATACCAACTGGGTGTCCTACAATTCAACTCAGTTCTGAGACTTTCTACCTGGCGATGGCATCAGATCCCACAGGTCAAGGGCTGAGTCCCACAAGACCCCTCCCACTTCAGATGCCAATCAAAAGCCCAGGTTGTTACCTGTGCTTTTGACTAACTGGCTATAAATCAGAAGTTCCCTTGCCCCTGTCCTTGTGTTCTACCAATTTGCTAGGGCAGCTCGCAGAACTCAGGAAACGCATTTACTCACCAAATTACATATTATTATGAAGAATATTTAAAAAATACAAATCAATAGTCAGATGAAGAGATGCACAGGACAAGGTATATGGGAAGGAGCATGGAACTTTCATCCCCTTTCTGAACTTTTTGCTCTTCCTAAAACTCTGCATGTTCACCAACCCAAACACATTCTGAGCCCCATCCTTTTGGATTTTTATCGAGGCTTCTTTTTATAGCCATGACTATTAAATCATTAGCCACTGGTGATTGATTCAACCTTTGGCTCATCTCTTCTTCCCTCTCTGGAAATCAGGGATGGGACTTACAATTCCACCCCTCTATTCATAGTTGGTTTCCCTGGCAACCACCACTCATCCTTAGATGCTTTCCAAAAGTACCTTCATGGACATAAACCCAGTTGTGGTGGAAAAGTCTTGCTATAAATAACAAGGCACCCATTTTACCTTTATAGCTCTAAAGATTTCAGGAACTGAGGACAGGAGACCAAATGTTATGACAAAAGATGCCCCCATTGCTCTTATCACTGAGGAAATTTCAAGGGTTTGGGAGCTGTGAGACAAGAACCATGGATAAAGACTAAATATATATGAGTTGTATAGTTTTTTCATTTGAATGACCCAACATATATTTCTTATAAATCACAATATTGCAGCTACCTTAACAAAGTGCCACAGTCTGGTGGCTTAAACAAAGACATTTATTTTATTACAATTTTGGAGATTAGAATTCCAAGGTCAAGATGCAGTATGGTCTGAATAATTGTGTCCCCATCATCAGATCTTTAAGTCCCAAGGTGATGACATTAGGATGTGGGGCCTGTGGAAGGTGATTACATCAATGAGGACAGAACCCCCACCAATGGGATTAGTGCTTCTTTTATGGACACAAGAAGCCTGGTGCCCAAAAGAGGGCCCTCACCAACCGTGTTGGCACCCTGATCTCAAATTTCCAGCCTCTAGTACTATAAGAAATAATTTTTTATTGTTTATAAGAAACAGGTGTCAGCAGGATTCTTTCTTCTGAGCCTGTCTCCGTGGCTTGTAGATGGCTGTCTTCTTCTCCCTGGATTTTTACATGATCTTTCTTCTGTGCCTGCCTGTGTCCTCATCCTTTTTTCTTACATGGACACCAGTCATAATGTATAGGGCCCACCCTAATGACCGCATTTAACCTTAATCATTGTTTTAAAGAGTCTCCAGATTCAGTCATATTCTGAGGTACTAGGGGTTAACACTTCTACATTTGAATTTGTGAGGAGGTGGGAGGCCCAATTCAGTCCATAAAAGTCCTTATTTTCTTCATTGTGTAGGGGGGAAAACTGAATCTTGGAGAGGTTTAAAAATTGATGTTGAAAATATGGTAAAGTCAGGTTTTGAACCCAGGCAAAAGCCCATGTCCCATGAGGCCCATACCTGCCCTCAAAGCCCCTGTCTTTTGCCCTGGCCAGTGAGGCTCAGTTGGTTCGACATCAACCTGCAAACCAAAAGGTTGTGGGTTTGATTCCTGGTCAGGGCACATATCTACATTGCAGGTTTGGTCCCCAGTCAGGCCACATATAGAAGACAACCGACTGATGTTTTGCTCTTACATTGATGTTTCTCTCCTTCTCTTTCTCCCTCCCTTCACCTCTTAGGAAAAAATAAAGCCCTTGTCTTTTAAGAAATCACAGTCTAAAAAGGGATGATTGAAACAGTAATGCACCACTAGAGCTTACGCAAAATGCTGAAGTGGGTAATGCCTTCCTACATGGGGACTAGGACGATGTAGTAACCACTTTTATCTGAGAAAGTCACGTGTCCAAGTGCTCCTAACAGTCACAGCCACTGGATTCTCTTGCTCCACAGGGAGGCAGAATGTAGTGATGGAAGGACAACTGGACCAGAAAACCAAATATTCATATCCTGGGTCAAAACACCTCTCTTAGGCACTTTCTAAAGATGGGCTGTTCAAGGTGAGAATGAGCAGACTCGCTAAGAGGGACAAGCAGCCCTCAGTCATCAGCTGGAAGTGGTGCATGCATACCCAGGCTTGCTGACAGGCCCTGCATTCCACAGGGAGCCCATTTCAGGAACCTGTTCCAGGCTTTCGCTTTCCTTGGGGTAATGAGCTTCAGCATTACACTTGCTAACACCAACAAATGAAGCCAATTGCGGATCATCTCTCAATAGTGGGTTGACGGGGAGAACAATGCATTTGTTTGCGGCTGTAGAGTCTTCAGGGAGGATCTGTCATCGCTGTGGGTCAAAGGAGTTTCAGGCTTCCTGTGACTGGCAGAACAGAGGAGAGGAGAAAGGCAAGTTCAAACCTGAAGGCTTTCTGGCGAAACCTGCAGTCACCTTTTCCTCTTCTGAGCTCCTCTGAGTTTCAACAGGAGTAAACTTGGTCCTAGTTAAAGAGGCTTTTCATTTTAACAATTGCACACTGACAATTAGTGGTTTTTTTTTTTTTTTTCCTGAAGGGTAGTTACACTATACAACACTATACATTCCTGGCTATGTGTGGGAGGAAGGGTATTTGCCCTCTATGTATAGAAGTGTGCATTTACACCTAAATAGAGCAATTTCTCTCACCTTCCTTTCTCTGTTGATATTTTCTGAGCTAGAGGTGGCCTTGAGCCTCTTGAAAGATTCATTTTGGCTCTTTGGAAGGCAGTAAGCAGAACAACATGCTTACTGAGAAGCCTTTGGTGAAGCTGCTCTTCTATTAGCTGATGACCAGGTGGGGTGGCTGACAGGGGTCTCAATTAATAGGAAATTTACCCTGAAGCACTGAAGATAACCAACTGACATAAACAGTCCTCTGCATTTCTCAAAGGACATCACTTGATGGCATATGCAGAGCTGTAGAGAGCACCTGAGGTAGAGACCTATTCAGGTGATATCTTAACTTCTAATAATCTGCCCTTTGGCAACCCTTGAGGGAGGCACAGTGACCTTTGCTTACAGAGAGCCTTTTGCTCACAGGACCTCTGTTTCCCTGTGATGCTATGAGGAGATTGTGATACTATTCGTGAGTCGGGTATTATGTTATGGTTCCTGCTTTCAAACACCATTTCTGTCAGATTCCAATATGACCTACATTTTTGCAAGACCATTAACTTGAGTGTCTCACAATTTCTATCCAGTTGAATGTGACGGCACCTGCTTATAACTCAGGGATGCATTTTTAAAAGAATGACATTTAGAGGGAAAAAAAAAAAACCTTTAAAGTCATTTAAACTAACTCCACACATTTCCTTTCATCTACTTCATGAGGTCACCATAAAACGTGAGGGTTTTTTTCTTCTTCCATATTTGTTAGAAAGAAACCTCAGTGTCCACAGATGAGAGATTCTACACTATGAAAAAGAGGGAAAAAATTACTGTGGAGATCTATGAGAAAGGACTTCTAAAAACTAAAGAGGGAAAGAAGAGTCACCTCTGTGATCCAGCTCCTGCATTTGGTGCAGGATTTTCTTGGGTAGCACTTGACCTGCATTCCCTAATTCAACCTAGGTTTCAATCTAGAGGAACCTTAAAAACTGAGGGTGTTGTGGTTGCATTAGTCCAGGAAGAAGATTGCTTGCCCAAATTTTATCTCCTTTGATAAAAGAGCAGGATTAAAAGTCCCTCTCATTTTCCTCCATCCACCTCAGCAAAAATCAGGCTACCCATGAAGCATTTTATGTTTTAAGAACTGTAAACTATGAAACTTCCTTCCTTAGGCTATTGAGATACTGACTAAAGGTTCTTTGTTCACACTTCATTTTTCTGAAGAACATTCAGTTAGGAAGTCAAGAGACTGACTCTGCCACCAACTATCTTAAAGATATTAAATAACTCTGTTTTTAAGGATTTTCTTACTGCAAAAATTCCATTAATTCCCTTCTCTGTGAGTGCAATCCAACCATCTTTATGACTCAATTCCAATTCTACCTCTTTCATGAAGTTATCCATGAAGTGTGTCACCCAATGTCCCTTTGTTTTGTTTGTCTGTTTTCTTTGTTGTGACCTGCCTTCCCTCCATGTTATTTATGAATGTGTCTGTGCATCTCTCCCGCTGCATGATAAGTGCATTGGTCATTGGCACCTTACAACTCTGTTGAGCATGTCATGATTGATCCTATGATGTGGTCTGAGGCTCCCAGGCCAGTGTCACTGCAGCTCATTGTCAGTCTTTATTCATTCTGTTCACCAAACAACTGCAACATCGTTCTCCATTGCAACATCACCCCATTGGCTCTCGCTTACAAAAATTGATTGGAAAAGGACTTTGTGAGCAACCTGTGACTCAGGATAATGAGTATCTTGGACACAACTGGTTGTGTCAGTTGAGGGCCAAAACCAAATTTGAAGGGGGAAGGAAATGACGTAGAATCTTGCAAAAAAATGTCCAAGCATAAGAAAGAGACAGAAATGCAATGTAACTCAGAGGTGAATACAAAAACAATTAGAACTTCTTCCAGCTCTCACTTATCTTTACAGATGAAGGTAAAATGTGAGGGAGCCAACTATAAGGGATTCCTGATCAACAGTCTGGGTGACCCCTGAAAAGACATTTACATTGCGTTTGGAATAGCTGTAGTAGTTCTGAATGGCTACATGGATCTCCATTTCAGTGACCTTTTACAAAATCTGGAACTTGTTCCCTGGGTGGTTGTCCCAGGGAACAGTGGATAAACTGACTGCCATACTGTGAATCTAAAATGAGGCAATATTCTTCTATAGACAACCATGACGATATTTGGTAAAGTTGTGACTACTTTTCTTTTTGCAAAGTAAATTAGTTTGGCTGAGAAATCCTATAAAAAAGCACTGTCAAATTTTTCTCTGTAAATGTCTAGATAGTAAATAACGTAGGCTTACCACCCAGTCTCTGTCATAACTACTCAACTCTGCTGTTGTAGCACAGAAGCAACTGCAGATTATATGCAAACAAAGGCGTGTGTAAAACTTTATTTATGGGCACTGGCAGTTGAACTTCATAAAATTTCCACATGTCATAACATATTCTTTTGATTTTTTAAAACCATTTAAAAATAAAAAAAAATAACATTCTTTGCTTGTTGGCCATACAAAAGATTAGGCAGCTGACCAGATTTAGCCCTCAGACTGTAGTTGGCCAACCCCTGCTATAGAAGACACTATTTACTGTGGGAATCTATTCCTCCAAGCAGTGGGTGTTTATATGAGCACTCACCCTGACAGCCAAATTAGGGCGTCTCTTCAAATCAGCAAAACTAAATGAATGAGGACATGCCCCTCTTACCATCTAGAATGCAGTGTGTGTACACTGGTGTTATTTCGTGTACCAGATTCCTGCACGGAAAACACTGTCATGCCATTAATAATCTGTGGAGGAACACCTTGAAACTTGACTCATTGAGGGTACATTGCAAATGGGCTCTAATGGCTTTTATTTCTCATTCTTGTCACCTCAGATCTAATCAGCTGTTTTGTCATTTTTAATTCCTACTTGGCAGGCATCTCCAACTTCCCTGGCCTTTTAGATAAAGGCTGAGAGGAGAATGAGGCACTGAGGCTCTTAGGACTGGGGAGCAGATCAGGGAGATGAGGGCTGAGTAGATGGTGACCTTCGACAATGGCTGATTCAGGAAATACCAGGAAGGATCCTAAATCCCTGAATGATGTTCCCTCCCACCCTCCATCCCTCTTCTTGGGTTTGGTCATGTCCTGAAATTGTTTTCTCTGGGGAGAAAGATCTTTCACTCCTCTATTAGGAATGACATTCAACATTTGTATCCGTGTTGTCTAGGAAGAAGATAAAGGTCTGAAAGAGAGCCTCCCACATGTTGGCTTTTTCTTATACAGAGCAGTTGAGCTCTCATCTAGCTCCCCAAATAGGGACGTCTACATCCATCTGGCCCTGAAAACCAAAGGGCCACCTTTAATTATGACTACCTTCTTTGGCAGGCAGTAAGGAATTGTAAATAATAAAAAAGAATCCAGTCAATATAAATAAAATTAAATGCATAATAATTAAAAACAAGTAAGACTAATAGAGCTCAATATTTTTTAGTGTTTGCACAATGCTGAGCATCTCACCTATATTAACACATTGAATATTTACTGTAACTAATGAATATTATTGTTTTCCTCTTGTAAGTCAGAAGAAGAAGCTCAGAAGGCAAGGATTATAGTTTATCACAGTTCATGGCTGGTAAGTAGCAGAGCAGTTTACAAATGAAATATGTCTTGCCTCTATAGTCTTAAAAACCCATTAGGTGGCTGGGCATCTTTGTCCAATCATTTTACCTTTCTGAGTCTGAGTCCCTCTCCTCAGCTCGTAAATGAAGCTTAAGACTATAAAATCTCTAACCTCACTTCAAAATTAAAAATTTGGTTCTATGTTTTTCACCCCCTCCTCTTTCAGGAGTTCATATGGTAACTTAGTTAAAAAATAAAAACTAAATTCCCAGGGAACATCTTTGAGTCAGTATTTTTTTTAGTACAATGTCTTCTACCTCCTTTATATAAACCTATGATATAATGAAGCAATGATAAATTATTAGTACTCATATTCTGCTAGACTTGGTAGAGAAACAAACTGGGGATCTACTTGATCATTGCTTTCAAAAAGCCCATAAACTATCTTGAAGGAAGATATAAATCAGAGAAAAGAGCTTTCCAATAAAAAAAATTCAAGATCCTGAATTATTTTTAAAAATTCTGCTTATTACACTATTTATTTATTAAGACAGAAAAATAGTTGCTAGCCAGACTTTTCAGTAATGGTTGGAGCTTTGGGCACATTGGAGTATAGCAAGAACTCTTTGATTCATCGTTGAAATGAGGAGTACTTTTGTTTAATTCTAAATCCTAGAGTAGCCAATTAACTAAAGCACCTGTTCCTGGAGTGTTCCAATATTGAGCGGCAGACAGAGGAAAGGGTTGGGCTGGGATGATAACATCCAAAGTCTTTTCCTGAACACTTCCTGAATCAGAGCAATTTCTTTCCAGCCAATTAAGCCAAGAGATCTAGGATCTATCCCAGCAGGGCCATGGAGAACATGAGGAAGGGGAGAGCTCCAAATTAAACCCTGTGATGCTAGCCAATCAGGTCCCCAGAAGGAACCACCACCCATCTTCCCATACTATCCCATAGGACACAAATCGTGGCATTAAAAACAAAGTCCAGAGGATCAGGCCAAAGGCAGATTTCCTTTCCTATTTTACAGGCTTCTAACAGTGACCTGCTCCCAACTTCCTTTATGTGCCTCATATTGGTCTTTCAAATATGGATTTTAAAATATTATTTGGGAGAAAGCCACTTGGGGACCTTTAAGTTGGGGTTCACAAATGATGTATGCCAAGATGCCTTTACTGCAGGATGGAAATAGAGACTTTTTTCCCTCTCCTAGTTTCCCTTCACCTAAGTATCTCTTTATTCATTACTTTAATTACCTAATCATAAATTTCTTTAGGGGGTTACTTAGAAAGAAAATTAGCATCAAAGCTTGGCAGTAAATTCAGGGGCTTTTAGAGACAGTCCAAGCTGTTTCACCTGTGATTAATTAGATGATTTTTTTTTTTCCCTTTAAGTGCCAGAAGGCTATTGAGGTCTTTAAGCAGTTACATGGCTGCTGGCAGTGCTGCGATTATGATTGATGCATGTGTCTGGAGACTAGCTTTTGTTGGTGTGTGTGTGTGTGTGTGTGTGTGTGTGTGTGTGTGAGAGAGAGAGAGAGACAGACAGAGAGAGAGAGAGAGAGAGAGAGAAAGAGACAGATGGACAGACAGACAGAGACAGAGACAGAGGGAGGCTTGGGAAGCACATGCTTGGAAAAACACTGAGGGTTTCAAAAACAGTGCGGTGCCTCTCTAATATTCTTGCAAGTGCAAGCGTACAAGCTCCAGGGCAGGATCTCCTATCAAAATATCTAGGCAATTTCAGAAGTGTTGGTTTAGCAGGTCTCTTCCTCACCATTAGTCACTGCAGTCCTTGTGGATTCTCTGCCTAAGCTCTCTTTTTGGCATGCAGGAAGGAACGCACATTTTCAACAATCCTTCTGCCATATGTAAAGCAGCGCAGTCACACCTGTTTGACCATTCCACCCTGGTGAAAATCAGGAGGAAGGGAATGCAGTCTCTTCAGGTGATTCATTGGGTATGAAATTATCCCCACACACTGGCATAAAGTCAAACCTCTTGGTATATTTGGAAAAAAGTTACTACTTCCAATCACAGTAAATATGCTATCAAGGATGCAACACAGAAATGTGGTGATTGTTTTATTGCGAGTGCCAGGTTATCATTGTTTCTTTATTATTCATATATGAATGAGAGAGGGAAGGGATCCTTGACTCAGCCAAGGTAGCAGAAAGTTCAAAGTTTTTGCCAAGTTTTGCTGGAGTCTGTATTAGCTTAGATACTCCTAAGCCCCTGGAATTGGGATCATTATCATTGAACATACATTGCTCCATCTGTCCACAAGGTCCATGGCAACATTTAAATAGCAAATGAAATAGCTGGTACTAACCTGCTCTCTGAGGACTAACATGGGCTGGTTACTGAGATTTTTGCCTAGAGCAGGAGTTGGCCAGCTCTCTCGGAAAAGAACCTGAGCGTAATAATTTGGGCTTGTGGGTCACAAGGCTTCCATTGCAAATACTCAATTCTGCTGTTGTGATGTGAAAGCAGAATAATCAAGAGGCAAATAAATGGTCATGCTGTGTTCTCATAAAATGTCTTTGCTGATCCCTGGCCTAGAGGGCTGCTTCTTAGTCTTTAGTGGGCAAGTGGAACACCTGGCGATCTTGTCCAAATGCTGATTCTGAGTCAGCAAGTCACAGGTGGGCCTGAGATCTGCATTCCTAACACCCTACCAGATGGCAATGGTGCTGGTGGTCTGAGGATCTTACTTTGAGCAGCAACCTTACAGTGTCTGCTTGAAATCTGTCCTTCCTTTCTAAGTCCCTGGCATTCCCAAAACACCGAGTCTCAGAGAGCAGAGATGGGCTCTTAGTTTATTAGAAATCTTGCTGTAAGACTAGTCATCGTCATCGGCAGCCGTCCGTCTCGAGAGACGATGGTGTAGCTTCTTAAGAGTCTATCTGCACCGCCGAGAATGGCTGTGCAGTCCGACTCGGGAGTGACACGGTATCTGTCTCCTCCCGTGTTGAATCGACATCTTGCGATGACGCTGGAGTGTCCTCTCCAGTGAAGCTGAAGCTACAGAGCCTGGGCAGGGTGATATGGAGGGTCTGCTGTTGCCCATGCAGCAGACCCCCCCTCTCTTCGCAGCTGAAGGGTCCAAGGGAAAGACGGAGTCAATACAGCTTGGCTTCAGGAGCGCCGCAGGAGTTGCCGGTGTTGACTACAACGTCAAACCGCCTTAGGGACTCCGGCTCCGGATTTTCTGTCGGGGTTTACTCCCTTAGCCTTTCCCCTGAAGAGGTATGCCGCAAGGCAGCGGAGGTTTTTTGGAGTCAGAGTTTTCCTTCTCTGATGTGCCCTGACTGGAAGATCGAACCAGCGACACTTAGCTCGCAGGCCGACGCTCAATCCACTGAGCCAAACCAGCCAAGGGCTGTAAGACTAGTATTAGGTGTATATCCTTCAAATCTATAATCTTCAAAGAGTCCTCCGGTGTTCCACCCTTTGGAAGAGCCCAGATTTCCTTCCCCTGAACATTAGTTTCCTTTTGTTGCCTTTAAGATTAGTTGTTTAAGGTCCCGTGTTCCTAAACAGACAGATGGCTCTGGCTGTGGTGTAGCTGCTCACAGTGTTCACTGCAGTTCATTCATACCATGTCCATTGCCTGACTGCCAGCACCCTTCTGGTCCCAGTGTGGGGGGGCTCTAACAGCCAAGCAAAGGGCCCTCTGACCCCTCCCTAATTGGCCGCAATGCAAGAACTAATGTGGGTTGAGAGACCAATTAACTAGGCTTGTTTCTACGAACGCTGCATCTGAACATCAATTATGCTAAACAACATGCTGTATTAAGACATTTCCCTGCCACAATCATTTGCCGTGGGACATCTCAGAGCAGGGCAGGCAGGAACTGCCTTTCATTGCCTGCCTGAAGGGTTTCTCTCTACCAGTACAGAGGACTGACAATTGGAAGCACAGCTTTAGAATCAGAGAAAAGATAATGCAGGGACACATCTGACACTTCTCTGGAGCTAAGTCTTCACACCACGGGGGTTACAGTCCAAGAAGCCAGAGAATAGGCTTGACCTGTTGATTCCACAAAGAAATGGAAAACATTAGGCACAGGGATAATCAAAGGATACTTTTCCTAAGACTGAGGGAAAAAATTAGTAACTGGAAGTTATTGGGAGGAGGAAGATGGTTGTATTTTCTTATACAGGTTTAGCTAATTTGAATTCCATTTCTCCATTTATCTGATTTCAGGCTTCTTTTCTAGAATCTACTTCTTGAATTTTATGTCAACACCTTGGTCTTGAAGTGACCCAATTCATCTTATTTTATTCTGATTGTGAAGCTTCTATATACTGAAAATGCTAGTAATCCAACTAAATTTATGACACAGTGGAGTTACAGTTTAATTGGGAAGATTGAATGAATTCAGACATCTGCTCATTTATTCAATCATTCTTCCAGGCAACAAATATTTTTTTATCACTCATTCTACTTTAGGCACTCTGCTAGGCTTGAAGCACTGTTCCTATCTTACCTGGGTTTATTGCTAGATGAAAAGACAGGTAATCAAATGAGCAATAGTAATGCAGTGTGAGATGTGCTATTATGTTTGTAATAGTACAGATTCTAAAAGGGAGGGGCATAAAATATAAAAAAGACCAATAAAATTATGTCTGTTTATTAAAATGTAATGTTGGCTTAAAATGGAAGGTAACACCCTCTCCCATTCCCCGTGACTGTTACCTCGAACTTCTCCCACTCTCCTTAAACTTTTCAGAACTTCAAGAAAAAATAAATCTGAGAACATGGAGTTTAAGCTTCTTCAGTTTCCAGTAATTAAAAATCTATCTGTATTTGCAATTATTCTCACCCCCATTCTTCTGGTCTCTCAGGAAGAACTATTATTTCTCTTCTTCAGGTCATTCCCTTCCTTGTGCTCTGGACTGACTCTCCTCTCTCATCTAAGACTTTACTGTACCTGTGATTTCCTTTATCCTTCTCAGTTGGCAACTTCATCTTTATTGGTCCCTTCTACATAGAATAAAATTTGATCAAGTCTGTTGTCCATTTTGAAAATAAAGCCCTCCCTTGACCCCGCATCTCCTTGAAACTTTTCCTACCTTCCAAACTTTGAATTTGTGTTTCTTACTTGCTTTCTGGTATTTCTGCCTTCTGCTCACTGTTCAAACACCTGCAGTCTGGCTCCTCCTTTCCCTGAACTCCCAGAAACTGATCTGGCCAAAGACTCTAACAGTCTTCAGCTAAACTGCATGCATTCTTTGTTTGGTTTCTTCTTCCTTGGTCTTGACCCAATATTTTACACAATGGCTATCCATGTCTCTAACTCTTTTCTCTCTTTGTTTTCTGTGCATGTTTTTTCCTTAGGCCACTTCTTACTTCATACCATCCCTAAGTGATATCTTCTTATCGCCTGCTGACTTTCAAAGGCATTCCAGTTAACGCTACTCCTGTGACCTTCAGCCCTATCTACCTATCTCTCAGGCATTTCAACTTACTCTAAATATAAGTTGTTCCACCAAAATCAGCTAATCTTCTGTCTTGGTGAACAGCAATGTCATATGAAAATTGAATTTTATCATCCAGTCTTTCTTTTTCTCACCCTGACACCCAATCAATTCATAGGTCCTGTGATCTTCATTTCTCTAACATGTATTATATCTGTTTTCTCTTCTTCATTTCCACTGCTGTTGCCTTAGTTCAGGCCTCATAATCTTTTATTTGGACAACAGCAATAAGATTACCATCTGATTTCTTTGCCTCTGATATTATGTCTGATTTTATACCCCTTTCAGTCTATCCAACACATTGTGGCCAGCCATGGTTACCTTTCTAAAATATAAATCTGATTTTTTTTAAAAAGCACATACAAAACCTTCTGTGGTTGGCTACGGTTGTCAAAGTATACAGAAGAGGTTCAGATGAGCCATTTAAGCACCCACCAGGAGAGAGGGTAGCAAGGGTAAAAAGGACTTTGAATTCCAGATTTCCTCTTTCTGCTCCCTGCACTTCACCCAGTGTTGTGCTGGTAAGTGTTTAACGGTGAACTGTCAAAAATTAAAACAGAAACAAAACAAAAAACATTATTTGTAGAGGTTTCTGGTTTCCATGGCGCAACTATCCCCACTCTAGCCAATTCCGAGCTAGTAATATTGCTGGAGTTTGGAAATGCTCAGGAATGGATTAGTCAAAGAACATGTATGAATGCCTCATGAACATGGACAACAGAGAGGGGATTGACTGTGAAAGAGAGGGGTGGGCTGGGTGGAGAGGGGCAAATGGGAAAAAATTTGGACAACTGTAACAGAATAAACAATAAAAAAGAATAAAGTAGAAAAAGAGAGAAATGTTCATAGTTGACTCATAAGACCATAGCTCTTGTTCTTTTTCTCTATACTGGGCATCTCTGTGGTGGGGGAGATGTGCAAAAATGTTTCCTTGGCCACCTGTGGTCCGTTGTGGGGAAGGCTTCTGACAAGCCTGGCCTGGAATCAGCAGAGCTCTGAATAGCACGGGCCTCGATGTAGACTGTGCTGGACTTCAGGGAGAGGCAATGGAAGGAATCGACTGGATACAGATTAATGAGGTGCCCAGGAACTGTAAACATGATGAAGTGGAGCTGAAGCTGACAACAGCCCTATGGGGCTGGGTGAGAACATACCCCTTTCCACCAAGGAGGCTCACAAAAGGGCTGCTCTTGCTCTTGAGTGACCCACCACCATGCTTATATCCTACCTGGAGACCACACTCCCAGATGGCACTGCCTCTGTTCCCAAAAGCAACACACATATAACCTTTTATTAACTGTGACTGAATGGATTACTCCTTTCTGCACAAGAATGTATGTCATTGTCAACATCAAAAAACATTCCTGTTCAGCTCTGGCAGCACCTGTTTATTGATTGGGTGTCTTCTGAATAACTCGCTCACACAAAGCATTTAAACTGGTCTGACTTCAAAAGTAAGGTAAGCCAAGCCATGTTGAGTACTACAGCAGACACCTAATATGATTATTTCTCTTCTTCGTGGAGATAACAGAATTATGCAAAAGCAGCCTGGACCCAGTAAGGATTTTCTCTTCAGAATGGAATCTCTGCTCTCTGGAGCTCACAACTCCTCACCTTCAGCCCCCATCCTTCTGGCTTTCTATTCTCATTCAGCCCTGCTACCATCTTGCAAATCTAAGAACTTCTTACTTGCAAAGTACAACAAGCTAATGAAAAATGTGGTCAGATTTATCTAGTAGTTAAATGACCATGGAAAAAATCATCCATTTTCATCTATTAATTCATTCTGAAATGTTTATTGATTATCTGCAGTGTGACTGCAGCCAGCTCAGGTGGCCACATTTAATGTAACGAGTGAGACATTACAACTGTCTCAGGATTCCCCTATTTCTCATTGTCCTCAAGTTGTCTGGATCTCGGGAAGAGGGAAGCCCTGACAATTGCTCTAGTAATAGTAATAAGTAGAGGTTGATGGACAGAAACAAAAATGGAGCTCTTGATGGCATGGTCCAGAATGAAACAGCTTTCCAAAACCAACTAGCTCCAAGCATGGGGTCTGCACTTTACCTGTGTGCACCGACCCAGGTAGAATTTTCCTATATTCACAAACACCTTTACAAGGAAGGCATTGTGAGCAACCATTCTTGGGTCAGAAAATAATATTCAGAAAAGTTAGGCCACTTTTCCAAATTCATGTCCAACAAATCAACAGAGCCAGAACTGGAGCCTGGGCCTCTTGGCCTTTAAAACCAGCTTCTTTTCTTTATTCTGCATTCCACGTGTGAATGATGCTCAGACTTTCCCTTACTCCAATAGGAACACAATGTTTGCCTAATGAGGGTTTATTAGGTTATCTGATTTGAATGTTGTGAAAAGGCAAGAATAAAATGATAACACAGTGAGGAGCATGTTTGGGAAATGTTGGAGTGACTTAAGAAAGTGGTAGGTTCTATGAAGTGTGAAACCTCTAATAGTCTACTTTAAATACATGGGTTAAGAAAGGACACAATTTCTGAAGAATATTTTCAAAAGAATAATTCTTCTCAGACTTCTTGGACTGCTAACTCTTCAGCAGCAGGCTAGGAATATTCCCTCTGAGTTTCAGATCAGAACCCCATGTGCAAAATGCCTAAACATAGAGTATCTTTGATAGCAGTAAAATAATGAGCTGCCATTATTCTGAACTGCTTTTGTTCATGTTTTTAGTGGTAGAAAATTTCAGGACACATGTTCTGATGAATAATACATTTACTTGTCAATTTAGTAGGATTTCATAAAACTATGAAAAGTATTCCTTTGGTGTAAAAACTCATGTTTATTATTAATTCATTCATCTAATATCTATTCATAGAACCTAATATACGTGAAGCACTATTCTAAGTATCAAGAATACAGTAGTATATGGGGGCAATGAGTATTTAAAAAAAACCCTCAAAACCAATTTATTTATAAGTTAAAACATAATCTCTTAGGAGGCCAGGAAAATAGTCCAGTTTTAAAATGATAAACTAGAGCGAATTAGGTGGTAGCAATAGAGGGTCAACGTGTACATGGAACAAAGTTATGTTTTAGAGGAAGAAGTGACAGAACTTGCTGATGGTTTGGCTATGGACTGCAGAAAAAGAAAGGATAGGGCCTTCCTTCTCTATTGGCCTGAGAAACTGGGTCCATGCAGGTAGAGTTAAGTGAGATGTAGTATAGTGCAGGTGGAGAGAATTGGGGCCAAGAGAATGCTGAAATCAGTGTTCTGTCTTGGCCATATTAACTTTCACATACTATCAGAAATCTTGGTGTTGAAATCAGTAAACACATAAAATTCAGGGGATAGATATAAAGGCTGAAGGTGTCAATTTTAAAGTCATCAACATATAGAAGATATTGGGAATTATGGACTTGAATGAAACCACTAAGGAAAATAATAAACATAAAGAAGATGAGGTAGTCTAGGTCTGAGCTCTGGCACATTCTAATACTAAAGGGTCGATAATAGGGTCTATTAGATATGCCTGGGAAGGAGCAACCAGTGGGAAAGGAGCTATTATGAAAGTAAAGTAAATAAGGGGTTCTCAGTAGAAGAAATAATAATCTATGTGTGGTGCTGAGAGCTCATGTGACATAAGAGCACATTGGCCGTTCCACTGAATTACACGCAGGTCACAGATTACCTTGACAAGAATTGTTCCTATGGTGTGTCTAATAGAAACACCAACTGGAGTGAGTTGATGAAAGAATAGGGGTTAGAATAAGTCAAGCAACTAACAACCACTTTGATTGGAAAAAAAGTAATATAAGGACTCTCAAAATAATCTCAGCCACATGACCAAATAAATATCACATGTTTCATCTGGAAAGTAGTAGGACTTCTAGAAAAGTCTCTCAAGAGACTGCTTTATAGCCAGTATACACTGAGATGACAATATTGGTTGATACAGTATTAAAATACTTCTATGGTAATTGGTAAATAGTCACCCAGCAAAACTTTAGGTCCCCTTCCACCATAGTAAGAGACTCAGCCTTCTAGCCCTGTTCAGAATTCAACAATTATGTCAACACTAACAACATCTGAAAGGGGTTGCCAATCAAGGACTCTGTTCCCTCTGCACAGTCAATGTCCAACCTGATTTTTGGTGTCCGTAATCTAAGTGTATTTTAGATAGCACTGCTGCTTAGATCCATGTTTTCAAATGCCAACAGTAGTCAGCTCAGTACTAATAATTTTATAGAGACAAGTCCATTTTAGTGCATATTAATTTGTGAATGTCCATTAAAGGAGACTTCTAAATCAAATTCATAACTACACAGGTTCCATATGAGTCAAAATTACTTCTCCTCTGTCTGATTAAGCCCCTGGTTCTCTCAACAAAAGCCCAGGGTTTACCGAGTACACATTTTCTAGCTTTACTATCAAAATAAAACTTATTTTGAGGCTATTCTAGGAACCAGAACAACAGAAATTTGGTCAGCTGAGATTGTAGCTGTCTGCTTTGTATTTTATGAGAATAAAGATTACTTTCAGGCACCCCAAAGCAAGTATTTCCATCTCTCAAATATCTGTGTATTTTATTCCCATTTGTCAGGTGGAAGCAGATTTTAATCATTACTTTGCACACCACTGTGCTGGTTGGATTTCATATCCCATCACCTGACACTGAAGCTGCTTGTTTATTAGCTCTTACAGCAGATTCAACACCAAAAACACAGGTAAAATTCATGTGTAAAAATCAATGCCCACTCAGGAGAATTGTTGAACTATGAAGATGATTGACATTTGCTGTTCAAAATAATGGAATACTGTGATGGAAGACAGCCAGCCATAGGGTAACACATGAGCTTAGCCTTTTCCTAGTTGCAAAGGCTCTAGTTTGCTCTTCCAATCCCACTCAGGTCACTTGGGAGAGACATACAACCTGGGAAGTCCCTGAGGAACTCTATGGAGTAGGAACAGGCAGTCTAATTTCTTTGGTTCTGTGTTAGATTATCTTAAGTCACCATTTAAGAAAGACAAAAGAAGGGATACAAGAATGTGAGAATTATATACATTCAGATTTCTAGAAGCAAATAAAGTTTATGGTATAAACTGTATGTGCTCCCTCTACACAACAACAGCATCCAATCTGATTTGTTACGTCAGTACGTCACTATCTCCGCCAAGCCCTCCATAAGAATGCCAGTGTACGTGCTGAGTTCTTTTTCCTTCCTAATTTCCCCAAACTGTCACTCCTCAAAATGCCAGATGGTTTTCAAATTGAAGAATAATTGAGTTCATTGGCATCTACCTCCACCATCTCTGTGTCATCCTTTCACATGACCCCTGTGTAGCATTGCTTTTGGCCAGAATTTATCAGAGTTAGTCATGAAAACATCTCATTTGCTTTCTAGCCAAAATAAGCTAGAGCTTTTGCTTCTGTCATTACAATTGACAGGTGTTCTGGGAGGGCCCTTTCACTGAAGAAAATATACACCCTGCATAGCAAATGTGTTTTGAGGCATTATTGGCTACACACACAAAAGGTAGATGAATTCTTTATGGACTGGACTTCAAAACAGAGAAGCAAACAAAAATCCGTATACTATAGCCAGAGATGCAGCAGGTTGCTAGCTCCCTAAAAAGATGCAGTTGACCTAGGGGCTGATGACTATTATAAAGTTATTATTAGGAGGTGGAAATCATTTAATAAATGATTTCATATACCAAGATCAATGATACTCTTAAAATATCAGCAAGCCAAGAGAATTCAGACAATGCTAAGAGTCAGCAGAAACAAAATACACAGAAAAATTTACATTTCTAAAAACAGAAACATTGGAAATGTCAGGCATTTTATTTATAAAATGCTACAAAATTAAAGGATAGAACTAAAAATATGCCCATTCAGAAAGATGCCTGCTCTCATCACTTCTATTCAACATAGTACTGGAAGTTGTAGCCAGAGCAATTAGGCAAGTAAAAGAAAGAAAAGGCATTTAAATCAGGATGGAAGAATAAAGTTACCTTTGTAGAAAAACTTGTTAGAACTAATAATCAGTAAAGTTGTAGGATACAAATCAACGTGCAAAATTCAGTTTCATTTCTATATACAAACAATGAACAGTTCAAAAAGAAATTAAGAAAAGAGTCCCATTTACAATAGCATTAAAAACAATAAAACACTCAGGAATAAATCTAACCAAAATATAAAAGACTTGAAGGCCGAAAATGATAAAACAATGTAAAAGGTTGAAAGCTTTACCTCTAAGATCAGGATCAAGACAGTGGTGCCCACTCTTCACTCTTATTCAGCATAGTACTGAAAGTCCAAGCCAGAGGAATTAGGCAAGTGAGGAAAGTAAAATGCATTCAGATGGAAAAGGAAGAAGTAAAATTGTCTATGTATGCAGATGACATAATCTTATATGTAGAAATCTCTGAGGACTCCACTAAAAATGATTGGAGCTAATAAACAAATCCAGTAAATTTATCCATCTTGTCTTTCTTTTTTTAATTTTCATTTCCCTGTGGGAGTTTAGACTATTTTATTGGGCACTAGGATTTCAGAACTTGTTACACCATGCAGAAGTAAATGAGGACAGAGGCATGAATGAAGACAGAGCCTCTGTCACCTGCACACTCCATTTAACCAGCATGATAAGAAATCAGCCATGAGGCATTGGACATCAGCATCTTGCCTCACAAAGGATGTTGACAATAAAAATGAAAAAGCCTGAAAATCAGAGCTGGCAGAAGAATTGTTAGTCAAGAAGCCATGTGCCTGGGCACCTCACAAACAACATGCTTGGCCCCTAAAGAGACAGACACTAGGAACTAAAACACATAATGTGAGTCCTTGAGAGTCATTTTTGCTTAAATATATTTCTGAAGGTGGGATGATAAGTGCAAAAAAATGTCCACAAAGCTGACAACTGACAGGCTATTCAAGAAGCTTTGCCACTTTCAGACTCAGAACTGATTTCTTTGAAGATGAACACATCATTTCGATTTGCCTCAATCGGGCCCTGTAACAGAGTCTCAAAGGTAGTCTGCTTCATGTCCCAGCTGGTGTCCCCTGGCATGGCCAACAGCATGTGCTGAAGGGGCCATCTCTGATATCTGGGTATTTGCTGACCAGAGTCAAGACTTCCAGGGAGAGCACAGAGGGTCCATTAGCTTAATAGCCTCTGCAATGATGACAATTGTGTCACCTTGCCCATCTGTATCTTTGCCAAATTCAGAAGCCAGCTTCTGGAACCAGAAGGAGATGCTCAGCTTCCCTGACTCTCCTCTTAGCATCCTACCTGTGCCCCTTTGGACTCTAGAATGAGATGTGCTTCTGCGTGAGGGCCCACGGGTACTCTGCCACCACTCGCTATTATCCTGTTTTTATATGGCCTTTTTTTAAAAAATATTATTTTTTATTGTATTTTTTCCATTACCATTTATCCCTCTTATATTGTCCCCCCCACCAACAATCACCACACTGTTGTCCATGTTCATGAGTTCTTTTCCTTTTTGCTTGATCCCTCAAACCCCTAATCCCCAACCTTCCCAGGGCTGTCAGCCTGTTCTCTGTCTATGACTCTGTCTCTATTTTGCTTGTTAGTTCAGTAAGAACTTTATGCTAAGTAAAATAAGCCACTCAGAGGAAGACAAATACCATATCATTTCACTAAATACTATATGATTTCACTTATATGGGCTTTTAATTTTGGCAACATCATTGACTATTCTTCCATGGTGGCACACATGATGTTGATAGTGTTTGAACCACTTCTGTGGTATCAGCTCATTGAGATGTTTCTCTAGGTCCAGGCAGACCTCCTCCAGCAGGCTATAGCAGCTCTTCTGGGCTATGGTGTCTCAGATCTTATCCATGTGCAATTGACTCAGAGATACACCCTCTTCTATTTTATTTTTTAAAGTGTTTCCTTTCTAAACTGACTATGGATTCTGGCAGTTACTGATAATTGCTATTATTCTATATACTGCTAGTTCCTCAGGTGTATTTTTTTTTTGTATGACTGAGCTTCATCTGTGTATCTATTTAACTGAACACACAACCTAGTACCTTTGTTTTCAAATCTTCATGTATATATCTGAGCAGCAGCTTAAAGAATCTGTTCAAACATCTGGAAGATGATGACAGGGATTGTTGAGTGGTAGGACCCATGCTGGTCAGCTTCAGGCTCAGTTTCTTTAATCTAGTCTCTCTTGTCTGCATCTAGGGCTTTCCATAGTCAGGCGATGATGTTGGAAGAGGGAGTTGACTTGTATGTGTGGAACATCCCAGAGACCATGTTTGGAGAAAGAGAAACCTCCAGGGCGTTGGAGTCCACTTCTGGCACCAGGTCCACGTTCCCCGTCATCTCTGTACTGGGATAAGTGGGTCTTTAAGACCCACAACAACAGGCTCATGATTTCATTTGCTTCTAGGTCTTCCAACTGAGCTCTTGTACCCGTGTACTCAGGGCCTTGTGGTACGTGTCCAAGAGGTTTCTAAAAACCTCATAATAGTGTGGATAACACTTAACCATCAGGTTTTAGCCAAAGATGAGGTCATCCAGGATGTACTTATAATTTCCAGGTGGCAGACAAACCAGATCCTGTCAGACTCCCTGATGTCTGCCTGTGTGCCTTCAGTTCTAGTATGATTCTGTCCAAGATGGCAAACATTTTCTCCTTCCAATTCTTGGACCTCGTGGAAGGAACAAAGCTAGTTTGCTTTTCTTGATCAGGTATGCACCTGTCAATTTTTTCCCCCTTTCCATGATCCTGAAAACCAAGACTAGCGAAGTGGAGACCTGGGGGATGGTGACCAGTGACCTCTGTGGCACCATCCGCAGCTGGTTGGCCAGCTCATCTGAGAGTCCCTTTGTGCTTCTGAATAGCCATAGATGAGCGTCAGGTTGTGCATGTTCCTACTTTCCATGCAGTGCTGCTCCTACGTCAGCCCAGCTCAGGAGCACTCCAGGTCCATTGGTTTCTGGTGAGCCTGCAGGAGAGCCCCTTGTTTACTGAGGTCCTGGGTCTCCTCGCAGTTTGTGACACAGATATACTTGAGGTTCTCCACCGTCTTAGCAAGCTGGCTGAGCTGCACAACACAAGGCATCCTTCACGTGCCTGAGGCTCCCCGTGGTGTGGAGGCTCTGACTCCGGTCTTTGCTGATGTCAGTCTTTGACATCATGCAGTGCATTGTGGGGCTTGCTCGGGCCCATGCACACCCCACATAGCTAGATAGGGGCCTTCAATCTGGCCTCTCTTTTGTTTTACTGCTCCACTTTGTTCAGATGTTGCAGGCCCTGAGGCATGCCAGCAAATCTTTGGACCATTGTAGCAACAGCCTCCTGGTCTGTCTCGTTCATGGTTAAAAAGCAGGCAGAATCCCTACACCTGGCACGCTGACAGTCTGCACCTGTCTGGAAGTGTCTCCCAGTTCCTGACATGTTAACACAGTTACTCTCAAGTCTTTGTTATTATATCGAAATCATCTGTGGTCTGTCTCCATTTTGTATTTCTTTTCTCTCTCTCTCTCCTTGTGATTTGAGTCTCTCCTCTGTCATTTATGGAATTATTTACTTATTTATTTCCTAAAGAAAAAATGGAGTAAAGGAGACTATTAACATTATAATATCTCCGAAACTTGAAGGAAACAAGGCTTGCTGGTCTATCTGGAGGTTAATTTAGGTTACTAGAGAAAAGCATAAATGGAGGCAGAGATAAAACTGACTCCAGCCATTTTAGTGAATGCTGGATACTATGCAAAAGTGTAGAAACTCTGAATAATGCTAACTTCTAGCAGAGAGAATTAATTTCTTACTTATAAGTAACTATAGCAGGGATTGACCATCTCAATTCAATCAGAAAATGGGAGGCATTCAAGCTGATTTTAGGCTTTATGAGATCTGTTCTATTTCTAGTTTCAAGTAATTCTAAAGTAGGTCCTTTCAAGACTCTCACTGAAAGCAAAGGCTGTTTACCTGGGTCTATCCCACTTGCCAGACCTTGAATGCCAATTTTCACCTCCCTAGCACTTGGAGGCTGGCAAAAGCTCTACTTAGCTTTCTAGCTTCACAGCTGATCCTTTCTTCTTAGCTTCTCAACCTCTCATGTTGAAAGTATTAGGAATAAACAATCCCCTCTGGGTAAAAAACAGCACAGAAAGTCATGCTCAGTTTTCCATTTCTCTTTCCTTTAAAACTGAGTCCCCTCAATTCCAAGCTGCCTTGATAAACTTCAACTCCAATTTTCTTTTTCCTCCCAGACCTCTGAGACTGCTGAAAACTCTTAGCCTTAAAATTCAACTTGATCTCTTGTTTAGTACCACTTACTATAGTAATTGGCAAATGCCTTGAGTGGAAAAGAGTGTAGAATGCTGAGCTCACCTCAGTGCTTTTCTTTTCTCTTGGATCTTAGCCTTTCAGTTCTTACTATGTTGTTCTATGATTACTTCAAATACATATTTTTAGAAGTTTTTATCCGGTTAAAATAATTTTTTTTCTTGGCGTTAGGGTTGATCTGCTACTATGATAGAGTTATCATAGTCCTAACTAAAAGTTTAAATGTGTAGTATTTTTATATGAAAATTAGAATTTTAAAATTAAAATTTTTCTGAACATTTTTTAGAAATCTGGCAAGACCGGGCCCATATTCTTGCATGAAAATGATGGCTACAGGTAAATATCCTTGTCCTTTTAATTGCAGATGTATGCTCTCCAGTGTTCTTCAATTATCTGGATCAACTCAGAGATCCCTGAGACAAAAAAAAAGTGTCCATAATCAAGCTTTGAGTAATGCTGATATCAAAGGAGAGCTGAAAGTAATGTGGGAATGCATAGTCAGAAAGGTAAAAGGAAGATGACAGGAGTTTCCCTTCATGGAAGTCAAGGGCAGGCGATGTTTCAGGAAGGAGATGAATCCTGCTGAGATGTCAATTCAGGCTCGTACTAAATATTCTGCTCCACAGAGTGACTTCAATATTCGTGACCTGAGAAAGAGTATTTTTAGCAGAATAATGGAGGTTACAGGCAGGTTGGGATGGCTTACATAGTGAATCAGAGACATGGCAATAAGGTAGTAAATGTAGACAATTAGTTAAAAACTCTCAATGTGACAGGAAGGCACGAGAAAGGATGGTGCCAGGGGACAGAGCGGGGCTGAGTGATGAGTTTAAGATACTGTCTTCTCAGTGCATTCACTTGCCTTTCCCCACTTATTTGCAAGATGAAATGCTGCAAAGATATTTTCTTGAAGACAAGAGTGAGTGATGACCAGCATTTCCATATCTCCAAAATGAAATTAACAAGTCTTGCTGGGCTACCTGGTGCTAATTGAGTAGGGAGAGAAAAGGGTAAAAGAGCAGAGACAGGGGCTGACTTCAGCCGTTCCCATGAGCAGAGGGCACATGCATGGTCTGAAGTGATGCAACAGAGACAGCAGCACAGATTCTGCCTTCTTTTTCCTCTTCAAAAACGAGAGGAAGGCTGGGGCATTCCCTGCTAGCTTCGGGAATCTGTTAATTGGCTCCCCAGTAAAATTACAGAGGCAGCCTGCCTGATAATAATTGTAAATGACAGAGACAATCAGGTTTACCCTGTGATGTCCCCAGGGGACTTGCAGTTAGTTTAATCCGAATTTAGCATCAGCTGGACAAGATCTTTTCTTCTCAGCACACAGGGGCTGGACTCATTCGGGATTCTTTCAAACCCAATTAGTGTTAGGGACCATTTTCCCCCTGTCTCTCGCATGCCCGGCAGCCCTAGTCCCTCTGCCTGCACCCACTGCAGCTCCCTTTCTAGCCCTCTCTATGCAGGTCAATCCAGAATCTGCAGTGAGAGGGCTTTTAAAGGCTGGGCTCTTTGTCTTCGGGAAGAATCAACTCCTGGTGTCGAGCTATAAATTATTGTTCCTCCAGCAAACTGTGCATCACCTTCACTGAACTCCAACTTCCCTTAACTTCTTTAGTGTTTGACAGTCCTTGCCTGAGGATTTTATAGTTAGAGGTGTTTGGAATGTATTGTAGGTCTTAAACAGAAGTTAACATGCTGAATAGTTGGAGGTGGTAGATTTCATTAAAACCAAACCTCCAGATATTTTAATTTACCAGAGGCCACTATATTTGTGTGTATTTATGTATGTACATGTGTGTATGTATGTCTGTATGGGTATATATGTAAATGTATAATATAATAGTTACATATTACATATTTTAGGTGTACCTGAACAATCCAGTTCATAGAGGGCACTTTTGTTACTTTTCAAATTAAGAAATAGTTAACTATTGAGTAAAGCGGGCTCTGGATTTGTGTTCTGGCTTCCTGTTCCAGACGAGTACACTGGGAAGAGCCAAGGGTGATGTGACATCTCTTTAGGTTTATGCTGGTTTACTCTATTACTACTATTTCTTTAATTTGCTAAATTGAGCCATTACTTCATTAATTTTTAATTACATTTTATTTGTTTCCACACATGCATATAAGGTTATAATTCATTTCTTTGAGCTGATTTATATGTATAGCTCTTTTTTTTTTTATTGTGGTCAAAACATAACATAAAATTTACCACCTCAACCATTTTCAGTGGAACGTACAGTTATGGTTAACTATGTGCACATTGTTGTACAAGAGCTCTCAGATCTCTAAACTGTTTCCCATCTTTCAAAACTGAAACTATATCCATCGAACAACTCCCTGTTCCCTCCCCAGGACCTGGGAATCACCATCCTCCTTTTTGTCTGTAAGAGTTTGACTGCTGTAGGTACTTCATATCAGTGAAACCAACAGAATTTGTCCTTCTGTGCCTGGCTTGTTTCAGTTAGCACAGTGATTTTCAACCAGCGTGCTGCAAGAATTTTTAAAACATGTAATACCTGACTACTTAGTCCAGGGCACTGACCTCTTATCCCTCAGATTAAAAAAAAATCACAACAGCCAATCCAACAATAGCTGTTTAGTGTAAATGAATTGAAATTATACCTATCTTTTTGCCAGATCAACAAAATATATTTTTTTTGGTGTAATGCAGAATTTTAGTAATTAGTTTATGTGTGCCCTGTGATGAAAAGGGTTGAAAATCACTGAGTTAGCATAATGTCCTCAAGGTTCATCTATGCTATAGCATATAAAAGAATTTCCTTCCTCTATTTATTTTTTTATTTTTAAGTATATTTTACTGATTATGTTGTTACAATAGTCCCAATTTTTCCCCCTTTGCTCCCTCTGCCCAGTATACCGCTTCCCTCCAGAAATCCCACCCCTCTTAGTTCATGTCCATGGGTCATGCATATAAAAATCTTTGGCTTCACCCTTTCCTATATTATTCTTAACTTTTCTCTATTTTATACCAACCAATTATGCTTCTTAATCCCTGAACCAATTAACCACTTCTCTTCCTTACCCTTCCCAGCTGATAACCTTCCAAATGATCCCCATACTTATGATTCTATTCCTATTCTGGTTTGATTAGTTAGATTTTGTTTTCATTTTTTAGATTCGGTTGTTGATAGTTGTGAGTTTATCATTTTAGTGTTCATAGTTTTGATCTTCTTTTTCTTAAATAAGTCCCTTTAACATTTCATACAATAATGGCTTGGTGATGATGAGTTTCTTAAGCTTTACCTTGTCTGGGAAGCACTTCATCTGCCCTTCCATTCTAAATGATAGCTTTGCTGGATAGAGTAATCCTGGTTGTTAAGTCTTTGCTTTTCATCGCATTGAATATTTGTTGCCAGTCCCTTCTTCCCTGCAAAGTTTCTTTCTATAAATCAGCTGATAGTCTTGTAGGAACCCCTTTGTAGGTAAGTTTCTGCTTTTCTCTTGCTGTTTTTAAGATTATCTCTTTATTTTTCACCTTTGGCATTTTATTTTGATGTGTCTTGGTGTGGTCCTCTTTGGGTCTAGCTTGTTTGGGACTCTCTGTGTTTCCTGGACTTGTGTGTCTATTTTCTTCGCCAAATTTGGGAAGTTTTCCTTCATTATTTTTTCACATAACCTTTCAATTTCTTGCTTTTCCTCTTCTCCTTTTGGCACCCCTATGATTCGGATGTTGGCATATTTAAAGTTACCCCAGATGTTCCTAAGTCTCTATTTTTTTCAATTCTTATTTCCTCATTCTGTACTGGTTGACTTTTTTTTTCTTCCTTATGTTCCAAATCATTGATTTGAACCCCCCGGTGTCCTTCACTTCACCATTGGTTTTGTGTGGATTTTTCTTCATTTCATTTAGCATAGCGTTCACTTCTTCCCTTGTGCATCTGCCATATTTAAGCATATCTGTCAAGCCTGTGAGCATCTTATCACCAGTGTTTTGAACTCTGTATCTGTTAGGTTGGCTATCTCCCACTGGAACCTTGATCCGTTCCCCCTTTTGGGCCATACTTCTCTGTCTCCTCATCTTGACAGGCTCCAGTGTTTGTTTGCCTCTGTGTCTTAGGTAGAGCTGTTGCACTTGTTAGGTTGTGAGGGGCGGAGCCTTAGGTACTCGTCAGTACAGGGCGACCCATCTCACCACGTTGTGGTGCTGTATGTGGGGGAGGGGTCAGAGAGGGAACAATGCCACCTGCCCAGCACTTGCCCCTTTTCCAGGCACTTCTCCCACTTCTGTATGGGACTGGCACCTCTCTAGCTGTTGCTCTGGCCATCATTCCCAGAGTGGGTGGGTCTGCAGACATTCTAGGACCGTGGGGGCCCTTTAAACAAGCAGACTCTGATGAGAGACTGGCAGTCTCTTCCTCCACCCCAACCCCCACTGGCTTGCACAGTCAGAAATAATGAGGCTTTATTTTCCTTGGTGCTGGAACTGTGAGCTGCGTGGTCTGGTCTGGTGCTGGGAGTGCTCCCCGGGTGTCCCTCCTGACTTTTTAAAACATGTGACTGCACTTTCCGCTGGCCTGCCATTGCCTCCGCTGCCGCCACCACCACACTGCATTCTCTTTGTCCTGGTTCATCCCCTCCTACCTGTCTGGATGAGTATTTCTCCTTTATATTTTTGTTGGACTTCCATGCAGTTTGATTTTCTGGAACTTCTGGTTGTCTCTAGTTTTGAGGTAGTTGTATTCCTTCTTAGTTGTGGAGGGAGACTCAGCATGTCTGTCTAGGCCTCCATCTTGCCCAGAAGTTCCAAATTTCCTTCCTTTTTAAGGCTTAATATTTCATTGTATGTATGTATTTTGATTTTGATATGCATCTCCTTGGTGATTGATGATACTGTCTTTTCTCATGCTTCTTAGCCATTTGCAAATGTGTCTATTCAAGTTCTAATTGGATTGTTTGGGTTTCTTTGTTGTTGAGTCGTAGAAGTTCTTCACATATTTTCTTCCACCAAGCAGGTTGCCTTTTCATTCTGTTGATTGGTTCCTCTGCTGTGAAGTTTTAAAGTTTGATGTAGTCCCATTTATTTTTGCTTTGGTATCTGTGCTTTTGGTCCCATATATAGAAAAATATTGCCAAATCAAAAGTCATTATGTTTCCCCACTACCTTTTTTCCTAGGAGTTTTATAGTTTTGAAACTTAGATTTAAGTTTTTAATTTATTTTGACTTAATTTTTGTATATGATATAAGGTAAGAGTCCCATTTTACCTTTTACCCATGTATAGCCATTTTTTTCACCACCATTTGTTGAAGGAGTATGCCACAAATTTTAATATATAGTCTTTTCATTATTGTTTAGATCTCAAAAGTTTGCTAATACTCATTATGAAGTTTTAAATTTGACCTATGGTTGGGTTTATTTCCAAATATGTTGGTAAATTTTATTTGTTGAGCTCTGGGTATTTGTTACCAACTTTGAATTGTATTGCAATGTGGTTGGTACAGTATCATTAATTGATAGAGAATGGCCTTGATGATAAATTCATGAAAAATTAAAATATAATCTGTGTGCTGATTAAAAAAACTGTCTATTTTCTGCTTGTTAGATTAGTCATCTCCCTATCTAATCTTTATTAGATAAAGCTAGTTAAAACTATGTAGTTACAAAAAGAAAATCGCACACTGACCTGTGAATTGTCTTCTGTCATTGTATTGAGAGCTCTTGTATGGAGAATACATAAAAAGTTTGAAGATTTATTTAACTTATTTCCCAGCCCAAATGGAAACGTCTTTGGGACAAGAACATAACCTTCTTTCCTCTGTCTTCCAGCACTGAATTCTGCAGTCAGGCTCACAGAGCTGATATGCACTTTTCAGATCACAATAAGGGCAATCATTCAGATGGGGTGGGGGCACAGTGATGCTCCCTGAACACTCTGCATCCCTCCAAGCAACCTCTGTTCAAAAGCAGTCCATCCATGTAATGCTAACACCATGGACCTCTTTACGTTATGACCATGTGCTATACTGACTGAATCATATTTTTATGTGCTTTAGCTTTTAACAGAATTCAAAGTATTATGAAAAGAGATATAACATCTTTAAATTGTCATGATATTATTTATTTTAAGGCAGAGGCAGGGAATGCACATTTCTTCCCTCATTCTCATCTCCCTTGTTTCTTCAGTAACAGATTCCTAATTTTTGGTTGGTGCATTGCAGTCCAGTTAACAGAGGACATTCCCCAGAACCATTTGCAGTGGGCGTGGTCAGATGACTAGGCACTTGTAAGTGACAGCATATGTAGTACTTCTGCACTGTGTGTCTGCATGAAGAAGGTGTTTTGTGTTTACTCTTCATTTTCTGCTGTTAGCCTGAAAAATGGCTGAGATGGCTGGAGCACCAGTTACCTGGTTATATGATAAGTACAAGGGCCATTCCTTTAGGGATCATTAGAGAGAGAGAGAGAGAGAGAGCAAGAAAGAGAGGGAGAGACAAACTATGTAGTTCATACTAGTCTATGTAAGTACTAACATTTTCTGTTTGACTTTTGGTTTGAGAAAAGTATGTTAAAATTCTTCCCTATGATTATGGATTTCTCAATTTTTAAAATAATTTTGTCAGTTTTAGTTTTATATATTTTAAAGCCTTGTTATATGCATAAAATTTCAGAAATCTTATATTATTTGCTAGCTGAAGTGTTATAGTTATAAAATGAAATTATTTTTCTCAGTAATGATATCTGCTCTGAGGTACACTTTATCTGATATTAATAGTATTACTACTTTTGGTCTGTATTTTTCTAGCATACCTCTTTTATTTTCTTTCAATTTTGTATTTTCTGAATCATTATAGTTTATGATATAAAGAGCAAGTGACTGTTTAAAATCTATTCTGAAAATCTTTATCCTTTAATAAGATTGATCTATTTACATTTATTTAATGTCTTATATACCTATACTTATTACTACCCTTTACTTTTTTAAATATGCAATTCTTTTAATTTGCTTTTCTAAAAAAATGCTGGTTTTATAAATTGAATCAACATTCTTGAATTTTATTTGTCTCATTACGACTTATTTTCAACTGATTTAGAAGTCATGTATTCTTCCTTTTGTCTTTAGACTTTATCCTTCAAAATTTTTTACATGCTACAGTTATCTCTGCTTTCCTCCCGAAAAATGTTATATATGATCTTAAAATAATTTTACTTAATCACACCTTTTTCATAGTCCCTACTTTTTATACCTGTTAGTTCCAACTTGTTCTTAATCCTTCTAAAATTATTACTGTTACTTTTATTATTGCAAATAATACCTATTTATCTCAATAATTTCCAATTATTTTTTATCATTGTGCCTTATATATTTCTTCATCTTTTGGGGTTCATTCTCTTCTCATTGAAGTATACCTTGTGTCATTCTTTCATTAAAGATCTCTAAATGTTCTTAGGCAAAACTGTTTTGAATGGTGATTCAGATGGTATAGTATGAATACTTTTACATCTTCTGTTATTTTCCCCACAGGATTTTGATGTAATTGGTCCATTATCTTTTCTTTTTTCTCTCAGTTTTTTTATGGCAATCTATTTGTATGCCTTTCCAAGTATAGATTTGCCTGCATGTAGATTTATTTTAATTTTCCTGTTTATGGCTCACTAGACTTGTATCTCAGGATTCTTGTATTTTATCAATTCTAAAAATTTTAAGACATTTTTGGGAGGCATCTTCTCCATTATTTTCCCATCTGAAAACTGGAATTATTTATATATTGGACTTTTTTATTCATTTCTCCATGTCTCTTAACATCTCTTTCATATTTTCCATGTGTTTATCTCTCCATTTTACATTTTAACTAAATTCTTTAGATTTATTTGTATCTAATTTATTACTCAACTTCTACATTAATTTTTTAACTTAATCAACATTTTCTATAAGTTTTGATTTTTTTTTAACTCGGCTTGCTCATTTTTTCACGGTATCCTTTTCTTTCATTATGACTTCTAATCATTTTTTTTAAATTTTTTGATCATTTTAAATGTCTCAATTTTATGGCCTTTTCCAGGTTGTCTTAATATTCAAATTCTGGGGTCACACTAGCCCTCCTGTCTTATTTGTCTACTGACTCTCACTTAAAAAGATAAGTTCCTTATTTCATTTCTCAGTTTTTATTAGCTTATTGCCAGTTTTTTAAAAGTATTAAATTCTCTGCCCCTCATCCCACCTCATGGAGTCCTGTTTGCCCTAAGTGTAGAATTCTTTCCTGACAAGTTTAATTTTCTTTTTGCCAGTTACATCAAGGTAGTTTTTGGTCCAGAACCAGATTTTTTTCCATTACTTTTTCAGTTTTAAATTCTTGCCATGTAGGATGTAAATTTGGGTACTAAAACTGCACATGATATGAGCTTGGAGCTTCAATTTCTTATGATAGGTGTTTGTGTGTGTGTGTGTGTGTGTGTGTGTGTGTGTGTGTGTGTGTGTGTGTTTTATACCCACATCCCTAAGCAAAGATAAATTTTCTTGTTCCTTTCTTGGACCAGTAGAAGGAGTCTGTTTATTGTCTCTTACACAGATGGGCTGATCCTTCCCTGGTGATGGTTAAATTTGGTCTCAATTTTCATCTACATCACCTGGCTCCACATGGCATTATAATCTCAGCCAATGATCAAACAGTTCTTTATATGAGTCCTATATCTCTCACAAATATTCTATTTGAATATGACCTCCTTTTGCTTTTGGCTAGAAGTTTCCATTTCAAATCCATTTGAATTCACTTAGTCGTACTGCTTAAACCATAAGAGCCAGACTGGTCTTTGAAAATATTAATGACAACACATCATTACATTATTTAAAATTATTAAAGAGTTTGTCATTGTACTTGGAATAAAATGTAGTATGTTTCTCTTGGTCTATAGAATCTTTCTTAATCAGGTCATACCTACTTTTCCAATATCATCTCTTCCTCTGGCTTACTCACTATGCTCTAAGCACATCAGCCTGCTTCCTTGACCACTTCAAGTTCTTTCCTAAAACAGTTTTTCCACAGGATCCCACCCTACAATGGCCCCTGACCACCACATTCTCTATCACATCAACATGTTTATTTCCTTGACAGTATTTGACACAATCTGTACTTATCTTGTTATTTATCCTCCATGAAGAAAGTAACTTTGTCTTGGTAATTACTCTATCCTCAACATGTAGCCCAGTGCCTGACACACAGTATGTAGTGAATAAATACACGTATAGGTTCAATAAATGCTAAAATCTCCTAGTTCAACTTCCTGCTTTTATAAAATGTAAACTGAGCTGGTAAAGTAGCTGAGAAAGGTTTAAGAACTTGCCCAAGATCACAAATGTTTAATGAGATACCTAAAACAAGTACTCGGGTCTCCTGACTCTGCTGACCCATGTTCTTTCTGATGACCCCTCCTGGTTATAGAAGACCTATATTAGAAATTTGGGAAGACTGTGAACGCACTTTATAATGATCCATGACCTCCCTTGCACTTAAATGATGAATTTTGTGGAATATATGCAAACACTAATATTTCTGGGGAGGAAGGCTATAGCTTTTATCCAATTTTTAAAAGGGTCAAAGGATCAAGAAAAACCTTAAAAACTATTGGCCCACATATTGTTTATGAACTGTAGATTGCTTGCATGTTTTTTCTTGTCTTCATACCAGTTCTCCCATTAATAAGAATTGAACAATCACTATGAATTAAGTATCCACTATTTTGCCAAAAGATTGAGTGTTATGACTTGCATTAAAATATTGCCATCTAAAGGTAAATAGTTTGATTCTGAAGTTATAGACTCACTTGGCACATAAGTCTTGAGGTACTCTGCCAATTTTATTTATCCATATTGGCAGTATGAGAGCTCACACATTGGCTAAAGTTACATATACCTCAATATTTCTTTAGGCATATTTCTGGTACCCCGTTCAATAAACCACTGAAGAATTTAGAATTTCTCACTCTAATTTCTCTGCTGTGTTGGAAATGAGATCATTTGTGGGATAAGGTTTTAATGTGAAAAAGTGAGGCCGAGATGCTAAACATATTAGTTAATATGTGTACAGATGTGGATGTTTGGATTTTGAATATATGCAGGGTCCTCCATACTTTCTCAGAAATATTTTGTTTCTGCTAAACTTGCCATGTGTAAAAAATGGCCCAGGGAATGGGGAGAAAGAATGATATTATCTTTGTGCTAGATGTTAGTAGCATGTCTTCCCAGGCCATGGACCATTCTTCCTTCCTTTCTTTCCTGAACATTCCTTCCTTCCTCCATTCAGAGGCACCTGCTCCTCAGCCATTGATAAAGGATAGAGTGGCCAAAGCTGAGCCCACTACATATTTTCTTCTAGAAATTAGAATTCAAAGACAGTCCAGTTAAATCCTTCATGCAACTGTAACTCTACCTATAAATTCAGAATTGCAGGAATGTTACCATTTATATGTAGAAAGAGAAAAATGAAGACAGGTAAGCTTTAAGAAAATTTATTTCCTTGGTCTCTGACAACTTTTCTTACAATTACTCTTTTTTTTCCCCCCACGTAGACTAAGCTGATCTTATTACAACCTAACCTTAACTAATACAAAATTTTATTTTCTGTGAATGAATTTCGTTTTTTTTAGTTTTATTTTACTTGTGTGCTTGGAGTCATAATGTGAATAAGTGCTGGAGTAAATTAAACCAGGTTTACATGTTTGTTTGATCACTTGCTAGTTAAGTGCAATAATTCAGACACATCCATACTAAAAATTTGTTGCTTATATGAAATTCAAATTTAACTGGGCATTCTTTATCTGGCAACCCTATCTGTGCCATAGTTTCTTCCTTTGTAAAATAGGGTAATAATACCAAATTAGCAAAGATGTTGTTAAAAATGTCAAGGACGTAATAAACATTATGTGAAACAATTTGTGAGAAATATGGTTTTTCTTTTTTCTTCCCTTCTACCTCTGTGGTATCTATAATGTAAGAAGACATTGCTTATGAAGTTCATCATTATAAGATCACTTGGGAAAAAACACATCCTGGGTGTGCTAACTTTTGTTTCCCATGTTGAAGAAGTAATATCTAGATGGAATGACTTAACTAAAGATGAGATTTATAGAGCAGTGGATTGGTTCCTTGTGGAACATGGGGGACTCTTTTATATCTTTTTTGTTATATAGTTTTATTTTTGAATTAAAGAATTTGGAAGGTTATTTATTTCAATACACTTGACCTCACCCAGGCATCCCATCCCAAGATACTTTAATATTCATGCTTGTGCTAGGCATATACTTAGGTGTTAGTTTTACACAAGTTGATTTACAGTTCAAACCACATCCTCCCATCTGTTCTTTCTCACCTCCTAGAGAGAGAGGTGAAGAAGAAAAAAGCATGAGGAAAAAAGAGAAGGAAATAATATACTAATTTACTACTTGCCTGTTTGAGGAGAAAGAACATAAGATTCTTATTTGCGGGCTCTTTAGTTCTTGTTTTCTGTGTCCAGGTCCTTCCCATTTGATTCTGATTACTTATTTCTCTGACTGGCGGAACCCAGAAGTGCTAGAGAACTTCTTTAACACAGCTCAAACTAAGGTGCTTTCTTCTCAGGGGACACAGAACAATGGACTTTCCTTATGGAGAATTTAAAAAATCATATCTTTATTTATTATGCCAGACCCAGTAGAATTGGAACTGTTACAGAAACAGGAGAGTCCAAAAATCCCCAGAGTTTGTGGCTGGGGGATGGGGAGAAGGAAGCAGCTTTCACAATGCCTCCACATGCCTGAGGCTGATGGCCGGTGTCTTTCATTATGTAAGTTGCTTTAATGCATCCAAAGCCTCAGGTGGATGGGAGGAGTCTTGAACCAGGTGATGGTATGGAGAGCACACAGAGCCTACGTGGGGTTCTGTGAATGGTCAGAACTATTGGCAACACCCACTGCGTCAGAGGACGCAGTCAGGGATATATAGGCAGCTGCGGACACTTTAAGGGGGGCACGCTCTGGGGCTGTCTCCCTCGCTGGTGAGTGTTTGCAGAGGTGCTCTGGAGAAGGAGAGGAGATCCACGCGGTTTACAGAAAGAAGACAGTTCGCAAGGAGGCTGAGAATCCAGGCGGTCCTGCATTGAGAGCTGGAGGGCACCACAGCACAGAAAGGACCTCGTCAATCAGATTGAGTGATTGGCAGCTGCTGGTAAAGCTGAACTGTGCCTAGGAAGTAGGGAAACGGTGTTTCTGACCCCCCTAAAACTGGTTAGGTTTGGTAGAGGGGAGGCAAGGATATATGTAACTGTTAAATAAACAATTTTTCTTTCCACTCAAATATAATATTCAGAGTTGTAATTTTTGGCGGCGGGCAATCGGACCCCTAACTAAAGAGCCCGTGGGTTTGTTTTCAATTGGAGCAGCCCAGGGGTTCTGTAACAGAACAGCTTTTTGCTTCTTCCCAAACAGTATGGGCTTGCTGATCAACCACTAAGCAATGGGTATGAAAATGGGCATGTTTCCATTTTTATTTTCCTTGTTCCAAGTCACCATCTCTGGAGATAACCTTGTAAGTAGCAAGCTAGGAGCTTGTGGAGAATTATCAACAGGTCTAGTTTGAATATACAGTGGGCTCCTTCATGTTTTCCTTTTTATTTTCCTTTATGGTTTTACCTGGATGTGTCTGGGGAGATAATTTACCACTCTGAGTCAAAAAAGGTTGGCCTAGAATCACTAACAGGGTTAGTTTTTGGCTCAAAAAAAAAAAATGGACTGATGTATTCAATGGCTGTTGTCATCTGGCCAACTGGGTCAGGTATGGGAGGATTATTTCTGTCTGCAGATGCTTCTGATGTCCCTGATGCCTGTGGCACTGTATTTATACTTTCATAAGAACCTTGATAAGAAGAATTGTCCTTTTTCTTAACACGAAGTGTTGGAAGGGACGGCACAATACACAAGATCTGAAGGCAGCAGCTTAAACTCATTGGCTGGCCGGGTGATCACAAACCTGTAAGAAAAGACAAAGATGAGTCTGAGCCTCTGCAGCTGGGACAGTGTAGTTACAGGCGGTAGCCAAAATAAGGCAGTCATATTGCTGGGCCAGAAAAGGTAGTTTCCTGTTTTGCTTTGCTTCATTGGTTATTTTGTGAACTGTAAATGCCTCTGGCACAGTGCAGTAGGAGAGGTCCTAGACTGGACACTGGGAGATGAGCTTTTATCCCTGCCATTGCCACTGACCATCCTCATGCATGCAACTTCCCTTCTCCGGGCCTCACTCTTCTCATTATTATAATGGAGAGGGATAGTATGGCTGTGGTTTGGACAGACAGACCTTTCTGACTTCAGGCTTCTTTGCTTTTAATACCTATTACACTCATGAATTCAGTTGGCACAATATTGTGAGCACTTATCCAAGCTTTATCAAAAGAAGATTACATGCACTCCAGATATTTCCATCCTGGCTTAGGCCTACCCTAATACTGATGCCACCATCTTTCACACAGAATGTAGTTTGGTCAACGGGGGAAAGAAACAAAAATTGAAGTTGTATTTGAAACCTTGACTGGTAAGTAAAGAGTACATGTTGATGAGTCTTAAAGAACACCCAGAGCTGGGACCTGCATGGGAAACGTGTAGGGAGGCTGGGTGCCGGACACAGTATCAGGCACACAGCAAATCCTCAGTTAACGTGAGTTACATGAGTTAATACACCAGTGTTCATGTCAGAATACTGAGACAGGGTAACTTTTCATGACTTTGATCCTGCATTTCTTCACTGCTGCCCCAAATGACTCATCACCTCTCCTGTCCTAAACACCAATCTCAATGCAAATTGACCTTATTTTACTGAATAATCTTCTCACTTTTATCTTTCCCACTGAGTCCCCTGTAACCTCTATAATATCCCATACAAGGTATACTATAATCACATACTCCCTTTAAGAAAGAAGACTCATTTCCTTTCCTGAGGCCCTCTCAAGTATGGGTGCACATTCTCCACAAGTTTTCCAGAAGTGTCAGGGGAAGGGAATGGAGTTTGGGGTGGGGGGGGAGAGATCAGCATCATTCATTCTTTCTAGTGCTGCTTCCAGAACATCCTCCTCCCCACCACCTTTGTGGTGGGTGCTCTCCAGCCCTATCACCCACGCCCCATCTTGAGCCACCACCAGTGTCCTTGATAGCACTCCATGTTTATTTAGGCCCTTGGCACTTGGGACACCTTTTCTTTCAAACTCTAGTGCCCCCATCATCTTACAAACCTGCAGTGTCTATGATGCTTACAATTCTAACATCCAGACATATTTCTTTGATTTACACTCTCCAGTGATCTTTATCTCCAAAGCATACTTTCCTGGACACATCCTGGGTATTATAATTTCCTGACATGTCTCACCTCTAAAATCTTATGCTTCAATATATCACAGTCTGACCACAACCTCCTATCATTCTTTCTCTCTCAGTCCTGTACTGAGTCCATCTACTCTTTAACTTCATCAGGACTTCCAATCCTTTATCCTTTCCCATTACAGTCTAGAATTGCTCCTACAAATTGATGATAAACCTCTTGTCTCACTCCTCTCAGTAGTTAATATAAACTCTTACCTCTTTCTCAACTACCTGGACTACTTCCTCCATCTTTCCTCTCAGCAATGGCTATGCCTGTTCTGCACTGAGAAATACTAGTGTTACATAAAAGCACACCCCTCACTGGTAGCTATATTTGCCTTGGCATCCATTCTTTTCCTTCCTTTCTCCTACAAGCAGAGAGATTATCTTTCTTTCTATTCAAGACTACTCCATTTTGAGTAATTTGGCTTCATCCTCTTTCCTCCAGGACCAGGTTTTATAATATATTTCCACTCCATGATTTTTAGTTTCTCCTCCTCTACTGAATCCTATCCATTTCTACTGTGCAGATCTTAGAGCAGACCTGCATTACTGCATGTCTCTTTTCTCCTCCTGCCCTCTACATACATTTCCTGAACCCTTCCCACTGCTCTCAGACTGATCCCTCTTTAAACTTAAATTTTAATTAACTCCCGTAATGTATAAGTACAAAGCACAGTGGCTAGAAAAGAGGCACTCAGTAAATATTCACCCAATGAACCCAGCCTAAAATAAGTAAATCTTTCCAATATGAACAGTGGCATTTAGCTTCAAAAAGTTACACAGCCAAGGATGGGCTAAAGTTAAACAAACAAAAACAACCAGGATTCAAAATGTAGGCCTATGTTTCAGTTTTCATTGGGGACAGAGACACCATTGTTACATGGCTTACATGGATCATAATTACCAGGGTTTATTAATACCATTATATGCATTCTTCCTTATTCCTACATTATAATCTACTTCCTTACACCCGTCTTCGCCACTGTGGACCCTGAGTTCTGGACCTCTCTTTCCCATAGTATAGAGCAGCTTTGGCTCTTATGCTTGGACTGGTGGCTAGCACTTTCCAAACTAGCGTACTCCCCTTTTGTGTTCCGGGTTGTTCCTCTCGTTGTCTATCATGCGGTATAAGCCAAGGCACAGGATTCCAAAATTATCTAGCAAGCCACAGAAAAGCTGCCCAAAGGTATCTTTTGGCTGTGGAGAGAAGAGAAAAACATATGTCTGTTGGCACTTTAACCAGGCAATAACAAGCACTTACTGGACTGTCACTTGCTTTTACTTGTATAGATGTTTGGAAGACCTTAGTATCACTTCCTAATATCTTTATGGAAGCAGTGTCAAGTGGCTTGGAAGTGAGACTTATGATTAGTTTTTAGCATCTAGTCCCGGTGATTAGACAAAAATAATCACTGGTCTTTGAAGAGCCTCTGGTGGGTGTGGCAGGTTATGCTTTTTTTTTTTTTTTTTAGTTTGCTGTTTTGGTAACCATTAAGAAGCAACAATGGACAACAGGTGGAACATTCCATTTTCAGGGAATATAAATAGTTGGGATGTTCAGTGACCAGAGGCTGGTCATCTTATCCCATCTACAAAAGATTACAGTCCCAAGCGCTCCTCTTGGCATTGCTCTGAGGCTCTAGCCAACAGGGGCACTGCAAGTGAAAGGTGCAGAAGCAGGCGCTGGTGGGTTCAGTGATCTCAAAAGAGAGCAGTCTGTTTAGTTCTGTGGGTGACTCCCCAGGATAAAGAACAAGGTGAGGGAACAAGACCTAACTCGAGAAAGAAAGGAGAAGTGTGCTAACAGTCCACTGTTACCTCTGACAGCAACAGGAAATTGCAGGTGGCTGTTGTCCTGGTATATAATCCATAACAAGTCAACCTTAGGTGAGGGGCCCAGGACTACAAAAGTTCAATATCTTTTGGGACATGCCAAGCACAGACATCTGGAAGAGCCTGCTTCTTGTCAAGGGGGCTCTTCTGATATGCTCTGAACCAACAGAAGATGTTTTCTTATGAAGGCCTGCCCCTGTAATTACACTAGGGAGCTGAATGCAATGGCAATGCAAACTCAGCCAAAAGGTACCATAATGATAAAAAGATTGCTCATTTGCAGGCTGGACTCTTCCCTGATCCCCAGATGCCCAGATGCCCCACTGGAATCTGCCAGAATGCTTATCTTCTCCCTTGCTATACTCTACTGTTCACTAGCTCATGGGCTAAGAAATTCAAGCATTTTTCACTGGCTAGCCTGATCAGGTTCTCAGACCCAAACACAGAATCCTTCTGTCTGATTTCAGCTGACCTAATCAGACTTCTTTAGTGGTTCAGGTATAGGGAGAGTGGAAAGGCCTGGGTCAGGCTGCTTTAAAGGCATCCTTCCTTTGCCACTAGTAGGTAATGTGGTTTCGGGAAAGTACTTGTTTCTCTGGGCCTCAGCTTCTTGCTGTGTTCAGTGGCATTAATAGCAATGCCTGCCATGCAAATTCTTTGACTAAGTAAAAAAAAAAAAGAAGAGTTGACAGGCACAGGAGAAATAGTAAATATCAGCTGTTATAATTATTAATACCCTTGTCAAAGTGCAAGTTATTGTCCCTCTCATATGCTTCCTGCATACTTGGATTTTTTTATCTGGAAGACAAAGATAATCACAACTGCTTTATCTACCTTCTGGCCTTTTGAAACAAATATGACACATGCTAAAATGCACTGCAAGTTGTCAAATACTCTATGACTGTGAGTTGTATTAATTTGTTGCTATTATTATTGTTACTATTTCTGTGCTACAGGCCATCTAGGAACCCAAACAGCCTGGACCATTTTTCAGAAACTCAGAGATGCAAGGAAGTGGGAAACTCTATTAAGTCTTAAGAGAGTCACTTCAATGTCCAAAACCATGGCTTGGTTTAAAGACAGAAGCTCCAGCTTACAGCGCCTTCTTCCAGACAAATCTGGAGTGCAGCTCTCAGTCAGCCCACAGAACTTATCCTTATCCAAGTATTGTTCCACCTGATAACTTATCCCCCCTGTCACCAGCATCTGAAGTAACTCCAGGACGTGATAGTTGTAGAAGGCCTAGAAAGCAAGGGTGGGCCGTGGGTTAAGTCAGAAGAGCCAACTCCTGAACGGTGGACTTGTTACAGTCTTGGAGATGTTGTGGGCATCACTGACGTGGGTCTGGTGGTGCGACGCAGTGTCTCTCATTATTACTAAAATCGTTTCAAAGCTGGCGGCTTGGATAGGGCGCTGGGTTAGGCAAAGTGCCGAGAAAATAACCCTGACCCAGTTCCCGCTTCCTTGGGGGCTACACTATGATGAAGAAGAAAATGGGTAATTATGCTGACACCAAGTATGTACTCTCTTCCAAAAAATGACTGGAGGAGTATGTCGGGCCACAGAAATCCTAGTAATCATCAACATATATGTATTCAATGAGACTGCAGTATATTTTTCCTTAGGGAACTACGAATACTGTCACACAGACTTGAATCCTCTGGATGTGAATATACTTATTCTTTTTGATTGTGACCTACTTGAGGACAGGTATCGACTTAGGTCTTATTAATATTTCGATCTCCCATAGCTCTTATTATAAACTTCACAGATTGTAACTATTGAATACATGAAAAAAAAAAAATTAAATCTTTGGCATCAGAATGAAACCAAAGGAGGGCATACGGGCCAACTTCTTATTTTGAAACTCCATGCATCTGAATAACCCTAGCCATTTTATGAAACTTCTTTTTCAAAGGATTCTTACCTAATTCAGTGTAGACTAGGCATTGTCATACATGTAAATAACAGTATAAATATATAACCCATTAGGTTTTCTCAAATCTATTGAATATATATTTTAAAAATTTCTACCCTTTGTTTTATCTGTTAATTTTTTACTCCAATATAAATGAGAATTTACTTGTTTATTTAGTACCCATATAAAAGTCAATTATTTTGTTTTTATTATAAATAATAGGAATGACTTCAATTGTTATTATTCTAGAAATTTTACCATTCATCTTCTCTACTCCCAAATTCAGGGACTTATCTTCTAAAGTCTGTGTTATAATATGGGCCTCTTAACTGGCTTTCTTTGTTTTTTGTCATTTGAAGTCTACTGTGCAAAAATGCTTCCAGAGAGATTTTCTAGAAACAAGTCAGATCATGTTATCTACCTCCTCAAACCTTTATTGTCAGGCCCCTGCTATAAAACCAAGCACAGCTCCTCTGTAAAGGACCCTCCAGTGCACAACAGTCTATTTGTAGCTTCTCATGCTCCACATTTACTCCTTCATGTTTCTGCTTTGGAACAGCTGGTTCATCTCTTAGAACTTGGCAAACTCTATGCTGGCCTCCTTATCAGAATGAAGTTATCCTTTCTTTGTGGTCCCATGGCCACTGGATATTATTCTATTTTAGTCTTCTGTATTTTATATTAGTAATTTGCCTGAAACACACCTGAGTTTGAATCTAGGACTAGGACGTCCTAGCTGAATACTTTTGGACAATTCATGTATTCTTCCTCAGTGAGAGTCTTATAATCCTTAAAGCTGCCATAATGATACCCACCTTTGAGCATGGTTTGCAGGACTAAATGAGATATACACAGACATTGCTAAATTCTGTTCTCTTCACCATTGGTTCTCAGGTATCACCTGGAGTGATATTCATGAGGGCAGATTTCTAGGATCCCAGCTCTAATGGATCAGAATTTATGCACAGGAGTGGGAATTAGAATTCAAAGGACATATCTGGTCATTCTGACAGTGGTGGTGCTCAGATCATACCCTGAATTATACTCCTTAAATTACGTGCTCTTTCTGGGCACGGGCTTTGACTCCCTAACATTCACACCCTCAGAAGTGCATTGACTGGCAGTTGACTTTTTGCAAATAAATATTGTTAGTAATTGCAGAGGCTATTGGGACAAGGTGACCTAAGAAATAATACAATCTATATAAATTCATAGAAAAAAACTTTTGTAATTATTTTCAGATTAAAAGGTGACTTTAAATTCCTCCTCCAGCCTAAAGCCCAGACTAAAAGCATCCATCCCTGAGTGATGGTCTCTTTGTTGCCTTTCTCCTTTGTTCCTCTGGCTACCACCCAGAAGCCTGCTTATGGAATTGGCTCGCTGAAATCCAGGAGGGAATAGAGGATGTAAATCCAGGCTGAGCCACAATCCATTTGAGAACAAGAGGCCATAGTGTAGAATGATCAAACATAATGATGTTAGAATAATTCTCCACTGATTAAAGAAAAGGAGTAAATTCTAGGATTATCCTGGTGTTGGAAGCTCTAGGGAAACATGTACTTTACATATTTAACTGAGACAGGCTTAGCTTTTGAATATATCATTTCTTCAGTTTTGACCTCAAAAGGATTGCAATTCTATATTGGGGGAAATAATGGGATTTCCAAGTCACCTTTACTCTGTGGGCTAATCTTATATTTTTATCATTTGGGTTCTATGGTATTGGCTTTACTGGTCTCTTTCTTTTTTCATATTCCCTCTCTTCCACCCTCCCTCACTTTTTAAAAAACTTCTGAAGCAAATATGAAACTTAGAAAGTGCTTGAAATATTTTAGGACTTCTAAACTTAAATAGTATTTCTAATAAAAATCTATTGACTAGAATTTGGGCTTCCAATGTTAAAATATATTGCAGCCCCAAATGTTTTAACTTTTAGCTATAAGAAGCTTGAGGTCTCTCTCGTAACCTAGCATATTACTTAATAACATAGGTACTAACATCTTAGCCACTTGCTGATTTTTATTCTGAGAATCTCAAAAGGCCTTACGACTCAACATTCTTTGAGAACTACTTCTAATTGAGATTGAGGGTTTATGGTAGGACAACTGCAACTAACCAGATGAATGACCTTGATAAAGTCATTGTCACTTCTATGCGCCTCACTTTTCTTATAAATAAAGGGAAATGATCCCTAATTCATGTCCAGTTCTGAAGTTCTATTGTTGTAAAGCCATACGGGAATTCTGCTTATGGGTCTGAGTGCCTCTCCATATTTCATTTTTATAGCATTGAACTGACAGAGGATTAAAAGGGAATCTGAGGTATACCTCATAGGCATGTTTCTCCAGCGGGGCAGAAGTGTACGGTAGCATACTAGGGGACACTTGAAGCCATAGTGTCAACTGAACCAAGAGATTTGAAGGCAAACCACATTACTTATATTGAAAAGTAAAATCACAGGTATGTCAAGGGAAAATATGAAATACCTGCTTGAAAATCTAAAACAAAACTTCAGTGGTGACAAGTTCACACCACGTTATTCAGGTTTTGTTCCGTCCTTAGGACATGTGTGTTCAATCTCTTTTATGTTTCTTAAGTGCGACGTGGAGGAAATGGTGGAGAACTGTTGCATCTTCTGTGTACTCATGAAGAGGAAGAGGGTCCTTAAGTATTAGGTTGGGAATATAGTTTCCCAAATTGGAGTCAGGACTGATGATCTCATCTTGTTTCAGAAACTGCTGAGGCGTTAGCTGCCCTTTTTCTGAGGCAGTCTGTTCTGAATCCATCTGCCCTTCTGGCTACTATGGGCCTCAGAGAAACAAACATTTTGATTCTAACTATAGCCTCTTTACTCTGCAGCACCAAACACATTTCTTCATGCATTAAGTGTGGGCAGCAGGTCGGAAGAGCCAAACCCAAAAGATGTTCTTTGGGGAGGGAAAATTATGGGACAGAATGGACATGCAAAATGAGGTGGAGTGGATGACTTCTGTCTCCCAGATAGGACTCCCAGTTGGAAATTGGATACCTGTCTCAGAATAGAGCAGCATTCTGGTTCTTTTATTTTATGTCTCTCTGTTAGTCATATGGTCTAACTTCTAAGGAGTGGTTTTCAAAGTCTTCTTCACAGCAGAAATCCTTCTCCCAATCAGATCTGATGTAGGAGCCTCCTGTACAGCCCAGATGAAGCAGGGTTGTTCTGACTAGAGGGAAGGTGTGGGTGGGCATGATGGGGTGGGCGCACCCTGGTCTCACCTTCCCTGCCTGTCTCCTCAGCAACTCCAGAGCACTCTGGGAGTCTGGGGCCTCTAAGCAAATCTTCAATGTCATTGTATTAGAAAAATAATCATTATCACAGAAAGAGATTCCAAGAGTGGTGGTTGTTTGTGGTCTGACTCTATAATCATTACAAATTTGGGGCTGAATACCAACTTGTCATCTGTAAGTGCTGTGGCCTTTGGCACATTATTTACCCCTCTAAGCCTAGATTCTTCATCTATAAAATGAGGCTCATAATTGTATTCTCTTAATTGGGTTGACAGGCGAATTGAACAAAGTAATGTAAGTAATGCATTTAGCAAAGACCTTGGCCCAAAGGAAGTGCTTGAGATGTTTACTACTGTTCCTATCACAAATATTGCTTTGATTATTAATATTATCTCAATGACAAAACTTAGTAGAAGAAGTTGACTCCAGGTCTGTGTTGGGAAGGATGCAGCATGATCTGGAGGCAGAAAAGCATGATCATTAATGGTGTCTGCCATGGGCATGTGCTAGAGGAGTGACCCACCTTGGGCCTTTAACTGTTATCCTCACCTAAGGAGAGATCCAGATCTCTGCCTTCCTCCCACATTTCTCCACAAGGAGATTCTCTGATGTGTATGGAGAATAAAATGGGATACTGGAGAATATATTCTGGAGCTGCCACAGTGGCCCCTAATGTTTCTAGTGCAAGAGGGTAAATTTTCTCTTCCTCTCTGAGGCTCCTTAGCAGATGTAGTCAGGAGGTTGATCAAGATTAAGTAGTTGTCAGAAGAGTGACAATGATAGACTTTAAGACATGGGTGTGACCTCTCGACTCTTTCTTTCTGTATAGCTAGATGACAAGACGTCACCCCCACTCTCAGAAGGTTGAGCAATACCAGGCCCAGCAGGAAAGAAAACAAGAGTGGCCAGGGTTCTCTGAATCTTTCAAAGATCTTATTCAGCTTATTGTGGCCAGATATTTGGGGCTGCAGCTCTACATAGCATTAAGTATGTTCATGTTGCTGTGCCATATATCCTTAAAGATTCAAGAACTGAGGCAGAAGGCCACTAGGCAGAGATTTAGAGGTTCAAGATCCAGGCTGGCCCCTTAACATAAAGGATGTCCATCCTCATTCCATTATCAGTGACCACTTGCCGCCCCTAAGCTAAGCACTTAACAGGAGTCCTTAAGGGCAACGTGGCTTGTGACCTCATGGGATTATCCTGTATATCTGGCCACAGCACGTGGCTTTTTCTTTCTCCCTCAAAAAAAATTGCGCTTTTACATAGCTCACGTCATTTTCCAGCAGGACTACATCATCCTCTCCCACTGAGGAGCCCACTGATACAATATCTGAAGGCAGCCTGAGAGGACTGGGTGCTCCTCTAGGAGGTCACAAAGTCACACTCATATGGTAAGTGATGACAGACCCCAGTGCCAACTCTTATTACCAAGTTTGTGTTTCCTATGCTTACATTATGAGTTCATTTGTTTCTGTTTCTACTTGTTCAGCCCTTCTATGCCCATCCTGCTCTTTCCACCAACTTTAAAAAGAATCTGTGACTGTGTTCCTACCTGTGTGGGTCAGTGGAGTTTAATTAAGGCTCAAGTTTAATTTAAGGGACAAAGCTGCCTGCCATCTAGGAATCTCTGATGAGAACTGGGACTTAAAGCCAGAATCTCTGAAGAGAACCAAGACTTAAAGTCATCGAAAATGTATCCTGCACACAGGTCCAGCTCATCAACAGTCACCTTCTGCCTGACGGCCAGTTATTAATTACAGGAAGGGTTATTGACCTATCAGTGACAGACACAGCCACCTTCCCAGAAAAGCAACCTGTCTCAACTCCCTCCAATGCATTTCTGCCTGACTCAGTCAAAGCTGAATGCTGCTCAACCCTTTAGGAAACTCAGTCTACTGACTTGTTAAACTATCACTGACATAGTCTTCTCTCTCTGAGAGCTCGATGGGATTCAGGAGACCCCCATTCTCTAAGGCTTAGGGAGGCTGAGTTCAGAGCAACTTAATTCCCTTCATATCCAATGGCACTGAATCTGTCAGGGGGACACATGCACACCTGTCATGCTCCCTTAACAGTGAAAGCTGCACTTCTGAGGCACCCATACAATTAAAGAATGATGCCTTTTCTGTGTGAAATTCCAGAAGGCAGTATGCTTGTCAAATGGTGCCCTTGTGCATTTAAGCATCTGTGCATATTGAGCCATTTTGCTGCCCCTTCCTTGGAAAATTTGGGTAGAAAGGATCTGTGAGGCAGTAGGTTATTAGAATTTCCTTTAGAGGACTTTGCACAGTCATTCACAGATGGCTATGCACAGACTTTGTAAGTTTTAGTCAAATTCCTGGACACACCAGGAGTACTCCTACCTCACTGCCTTTGCCCTTCCCCATTGCACCCAAGTGTTTCTTCCTCAGAGATCAGCATGGAGTGCACTCTCCTCTTCTCCAGACTGGACACATGTGCCCCTTCCCTGGCCCTACGTTATTGAAATCTGCAACCCCTTCCTCAAACCCTGCATTTGCTATCTCACATCACCTTGGTCCCTGTATCTATCTGACATACCTTAAGTGTTCCTTATTCATCATGTTATGTCAACCTCCTTCATTAGCATGAGCCCCACATGGCCAAAGACTTTGTGGTCTGTCCCCAGCACCTAGAACAAAGCCCTGCACAGATTACCTGTTAAATAGGTATTTGCACAATGAATCACTTTGACTATGGAAACTTTGTAATTAATGCTAAGAGGTGCTGAGAGCTGAAGAGCAATGATACCATCAAAAATCCACCCCAAGGGAGGGGCTGCATGGGGGGAGATCTGACTTAGCTCTGGACAAAACTCACACCACCAAAGGCCAAAGCTTTCTCCTTGAACTCCATGTCCCTTTATGGCTGGTTTCTATGCAAGCTTTTGGGGATAATTTAGAGAGAAGAGAAAGCAGTATCTCCAAAGCTCTGACACCAAAGGGCCCGATGCACTTGAGGCTGAAAGGCAGACATGCTGCTGCTTACCCATAGCGGCTCATTGCCCCTGGTCTCAAATGTACCAGTTCTTAAGTTCTTTTTTTTTTTTTTTTTTTTTTTTTAAGTATATTTTATTGATTATATTGTTACAATAGTTCCAATTTTTTTTTCCCCTTTGCTCCCCTCCGCCCAGCAACCCCCTTCCCCAATAATCCCCTCTCCAAGTCCATGCCCATGGGTCGTACATACAAGCTCTCCCGCCTCACCCTTTCATATATTCTTCTTCTTCTTTTTTAAAATTAATTAATTAATTAGTTAAATATTTTAACAATAAAAAATAACAATTCCTCCCTCTCAGACTTAAGACCCTTTACAATCTTATAAAGGACAATGGATGAAGGTCTCGAGCTCCTCTAGCTGCTTCAAGCTGGACATGGTCGTCGTCCTACCTACCCGTGGGTCAAGAAATCCCTAATAAGAGTGGGGATGTGGAGGGGAGGGTGGCCTTCCCACAAGGGGAAGGATCGTGCAGACTCCAGGTTGGTTGGCTGTCTCTGGACAACGGCATGCTTGGTTTGACAGGCTGGCATCCTTGTTGTATTCTGGGGGCAACAGGGTTAAAGGACATCATTTAATCCGTAACCACTAGATGACAAAAGACAGGTATTAATTTTTCAATGTCCCACATTAGGGAAAAGAAGGGCTTCTTTGGAGGAAGGTGTGCCAGGTACATCTCACCTGTCCAAAACCCTTTTGCCCATTATACTTATTTTGGACTGAGGGAAATATTTTAGGTTTCCCCCATCTCAGGCCTCTGGGCTTTTTCTGTCCAAGCCATTAGGATAGAAAAGAGAAACCAGTTTTAAAGTGAAGCCCACAGACCACCCCGTTCTTCACCAACCCAGCCACTTAGTTCAGCCAAACCATTGAGTCTCAGGAGGCAGCAATGCAGACAGGATTAAGTGAGGCCTATGCATACAGATAATCACTCAGGTAATGAGATTGTAGGCTTATGCCCTTTGAAAACAGAAAACACATGTTAATTTATGTAACATAACCCACATACAAGTCTCTAAATCTGTAGGACTGTCTTATCGGAAGGAAAATCCTTGTCCTTCTAATATTCACTGAACTTGCATTTCTATTCTTTATATTTTTATTCCCCCCCCACTAAAAAATTTTCTGTTTGTTTGTTTTTCCACTACAGTTGTCTCACTTTTTTTCCCCCTCTTGCTTCCCTGCACCCTGTCCCCCCCCACAGTCAGTCCCCACCCAGTTGTCCATGTCCATGGGTCATTCATACATGTTCTTTGACTAGACCCTTCCCCTTCTTACCCCTTCTCTCCCTCCCATCTCCCCCTTTGTTACTGTTAGTTTATTCCTTGTTTACATACCTCTGGTTCAATTTTGCTCATTTGTTTGTGTTGTTCATTAGTTTCCTGTAACAGGTGACAGCATAAGGTAATTTTCTTTTGTTGCCTGGCTTATTTCGCTAAGCATAATTCTCTCTAGTTCCAATCATGTTGTTGCAAATGGTAGAAGTTCCTTCTTTCTTTCAGTACTTATTCATTGTCATTTTCCCCCTTTGTACTCGTGTTCCTCTCTGTCTCTCTGTTTCTTCATCTTCTTAAAGCAGACCCTTTAGCATCTCTTGCAATGCTGGTTTGGTGGAGATGTATTCTTTTAGCCTTCTTTTGTCTTGGAAACTCCTTATTTCACCTTCCATTTTGAATGAAAGCCTTGCTGGGTAGAGTATTCTTGGTTGTAGGCCTTTGTTTTTCATTGCTTGGAATATTTTTTGCCATTCCCTTCTGGCTTGTAGTGTTTCTGCTGAGAAATCTGATGATAGCCTTATTGGAGCTCCCTTGTATGTTATTAGTTGTTTCTCTCTTGCTGCTTTTAGGATTCTCTCTTTGTCTTTGAATGTTGCCATTTTAATTATGATGTGTCTTGAAGTGGGCCTGTTGGGGTTCATCTTCATTGGGACCCTCTGTGCTTCCTGGACTTGCGTGACTCTTTCTCTCGTCATGTTAGGAAAGTTTTCTGTCATTAGTTTTTCAAAGAGGTTTTCTATCCCTTGCTCTTCTTCTTCTCCTTCTGGAATTCCTATGATACGGATATTATTACGTTTCATGTTGTCCTGCAGCTGTCTTAGAACCTCTTCAGTCTTGTTCAGTCTTTTTTCATTTTGTTGCATTGTCTGGGAGTTTTTGTGTAGGTTGTCCTCCAGCTCGCTGATCCGATCTTCTGCTTCCTCTAGCCTGCTTTTAATTCCTTCTACTGTGTTCTTCAATTCAGAGATCGTATTTTTCATTTCCTCCTGGCTCTTATTGATAGCTTCTATGTCCTTTTTCATGCTCACGTAATTTTCTGTGAGTTCCTTGTAGTTTTTCTGGAGTTCTTTGAAGTTTCCGCTGAGCTCATTCAGCTTCTCCATAATCCATGTTTTGAATTCCATATCTGATAGTTCGCTCCCCTCTATTTCATTTAGCACTCTTTCTGGGGATTCTACCTTTCCTTTTGATGGGAGGTTGTTTCTCTGTCTCCCCATTTTTTTGACTCCTATTGTTTGTTGGTGCTTCTTGGAATGATCTGCACTTCCTGGATCTGCCTCTGGTGGCGTCAGATCATGTACCAGTCTGGCCCTAGGCAGCCTGTTGGAGACTTCCAGGGATCTACTGCTGTTGTCTGTCTTCTTTGATTGTTAATCTATTCAATCTGTGATTAGCTGTCAGGCTTAAGGACTGTGGGTGTGGCAGCTTAATTCCTGTAGGCAGGGCTTTTGCTTCCCCTCAGGCTGACGCCACTTGGAGGGGAATGGTCTACCCGCAGTACTGGGGATGAGTCAGCACTGGGACCCAGTCAGCTGCTCCTCCAGTTCTCCCCTCAAAGCCACCGTGCCAAATTCTCCCCAAGTGTCTCCAGCCCTCTCTGCCTTCCCTCTGCTTGAACCCAGGGTAAGTGGTGGCCAAAATATTTTCGTATGTGATCCACTTAAGAGCTCTTTTTCTCCTGCTGTTTCTCTCCGGCTAGCAAGAAAGCCTGTGGCTTTTCGCTTTTCACAGCTGATACTATTTTACTTTCCACTCTGTCGCTGTAGGCTGGGAAGCCCAGCTGGGGGTTTAGACCCTGCCCTTCTCAGGGGGAATCCCCGGCTGCTGAGCTGTTTCTCAGCCCCTTCAGCTGCCACCCGTGGGAGCCCAGCCAGCCCTTCCACGTCTCCGCACTCCCTACCGGTCACGTTGTGATGTAGCGGCCTTTTCTGTCTCTCCGTGGTTATAAGACTTCTCTCCAGCTGGTGTTCGGTTCGTTATTCCAGATGATTTCTCCAAAATTACATTGTAAATCCAGACTAGTTCTAGGAGGAAGTTAGTGTAGCTTCCACTTACTCCTCCGCCATCTTGTTTCACTCCAGTTCTTAAGTTCTTAATCTTGAAAATGTAAAGAGTTTGCTGTCCTTGCCATGTAGTTGTAAGAAAAGATGAAATACTGTATGTGAAGAAGTTTGTTATGAAAAATCAAACAGAATTTAGAATTTCGAGACATTATCATCATTACCCCTGTCCTAAGCCATCTGTGCTCCCCTCTGCTAGGGGCTTGGTCCTGGGGGCTCCTCAGTTTAGCGGCACTTACTGTGGCCAGGAGGGAATCCAAGAAGCTGCTGGAAAAGTCAGAACCTGTGGAAAAGGAAGTGCTGACATGCAGGCTTGTTCCTGGAAGGTGCCCTTCCATCCCACCAATGTGTTCAATAATGTGGATGTTGGAAGGATTTTCTGCAAGACAAAAGAGGCAAACAGAAAAAGGCAAGCAGGCAAGCTTAAGAATACAGGATCTGCCTAAGAAATAGGCTGACCAAGGGGTGACCACGTAATCAAAGGGTTGGAGGGTCACTTTGGGGTCATTGTGGGGTCTGTGCCTACTACAGTGCATTTTTTTTTTTTTTTTTTTTTTCTTTCCAACTATCTTCTTCATCCCTTAAAGACATGAGTCCCTCTTGGGCACCTTCATCATCGAGGGGATATCCTTACACCACAGGCTCAGTTTCTCCACACAAATGTCCTGATTGTCACTCTTATATAATTTGCCTTTCAAACCAGGACCTTTTGGAAGTAAAAGGGGGCAGTCTCAATAACTGCACTGGGACAACAGGCATAAATAGGAACATATGATCACCCCAGTTAGTCTTTTTCGTAAACTATGCCACAGATGGCTTGGTATTGCTCCTATATTATCTGGGTCCAGAATGACTTAAAACAGTACCTGTCAAAATTTAATGCACATATGAATCATCTGTTACAATAAAATATTGTTACAATAAGATTCTGATTGGGTGGAGCCTGAGATTCCATCTGTCCAACAAGTTTCCAAATACTGCTGATGCTGCCGGCTCATGGATTACACTTTGAGTAGCAAGGGCTCAAAAAATGATCCTAATTAAGGCCACTATTGCAGTGGCCATGTTACCAATTAGCATATCAATACTGGCCCAAGGCAGCAATTCAGAGCCCAGTAAGCAGCCTCTGAAGAGAATGGAACTGGTCCTTGTTGAGAGTGACAGCCTGGACACTGACTGCCTTTGTTCTAAGATTATGGCTGTAGCAATGTTTGCACAGAGATGATGTTTCCCACCAGAGCAAAGGAAAGGCATGCTTACTGTCCATTATGAAAGATTCAAGTTCCTCTCTTATAAAGCAAGTCATAGTGGTTACAGGTATCACCTGGCCCTTTTCATGTCACTTGATGGGAACAAGGGCTTGGATTACTGCTATCACTGTGAGTAATAAACTATGCTTTGTCTCTGACCCAGGGGTTTTGTGTCTTCTGTCAGCCTCTGTGAGACCCTGGCAGGTTAGTCTGCAAGTAGCTTAAAATCTTAAACTTTTAACAGCTCTTGTCAGTCATATACAGATCAAAACAAATCTACTGGACATACAACTCAAAAGACATTGCTAACTAAGACTGGATTTTTTTCCTTACTTTTTAAAATAATTTCTTAGTAAAGTTGAGGGAAGTAATATCCTGCTAGCATTAGTGAATCATTTTCTCTTAAGAACTATATATTTTCATAAAAGAGGAGCAAGGATTGACTAATATCAGCCCACATTTCCTTTGCAAACATAATTTCCTCTTCTTGAACTGCTCTGTCGTCCCAACCCAGGGGCCTCCGCTTTCCTAGGCATTTCCTTGCAGGCCACTGTACATTCTGTCCCTAAGTGCTGGCAGTCAGATCTGCAGCTCCCATGTCACTGTGACCCTTTCCAGTGAGCCAAAGAATAAAAAACAGTGAGCTGGCAGGTGATTTGTCAGGCTAATCTGACAAGGGCCGCCTGGTGCCAGGAAGTCTTCAGTTGAACAAAGCTGTAAGTCCCTCGACAGTGCCCAGCTGCACTTCTGGTTCCCTCCCAGCTGCTCTAACTTACATCACAGTCTTCCAATCAGTGTCCTTAGTGTAGCTACACCTCAGGGTTAGAGATGGTTCAAAGGGTAAAAAAATAAAATTAACCTGTAACTAGAAACTGCAGCAGCTGACAGCTTAAAGGTAGTTACAAATAGGCTGGCTGGTACCAGTCAGGACCAAGAGAGCTGAGAACTTCAAAGTTGAGTTTGAAGAGCTGCTGACCCAGGATCCATTGTGAATAGACTGCTTCCTGTGTTTTGCACTGTCACTCTCAGATCACGTGATGGTGTCACCTGTTGGTTCCTCTCTCTGTCCCCCTGTTTCCTTTGTGGGACTAAAAGGCCTGTTCATCGTGTTTGATATAAGTCTCTATCAGCTCAGATACTCAAAAGTCATAAAATTCTCTTTAAGAATATTGCTATACTATAGACTCCAGTCTAGGCACATGCCCCAGACCAGCTTTACAGATTGTCCTTGAGGTGATCCAATCTGTATTAAAGGCGTGGTTCCTTCCTTTGGTAACTTCCCCTTTCCTCATCATTTATTACCAGTATTAAACCCTCTAGTGCCTCACAATCCCTCCCCTTCCCAACGCACACAGGCACCTTCCTTAGGTGAACCCTGATTTCTGCTCCCAGAGCTTCTCATATCCATGAATATTCCATAATGTGTATTTTCCACAAGGTGTTGGTGAGAGGTAACAGCTTATTCTGATCTTTCTGCATCAAGTATTTCCATTTTAGAAGACTGCCACTCAGGACCAGAATTCAGATGGCTGACACAAGGGAGGTACCCGGACACAGAAGTGAAGAACCCTAAGAGTGAGCTTCTCCTTCAAGTCTATACCTTCGGTGGTGTCTCACTTGCCTCATCCTAGTGCTGGCCCTGGTATCAGGATAGGAAAGGAGGGTGCCTGACCTGAAGTCCCAGGGTGGGTAGATAAGTTGGTATAGGAAGGTCCCTTTTGGCAGTCTTTAAGTCCATGCCCCTCCCACGGGACAGTCCCTCTGAGTAAGACTGAGGCAGCTGCTGTTCTCCCTCTCCTGCTACCTGGAAGAGTAGAGAAGGCAGATGGTATTCCTACACCCTGACACCCAGATACCACAGGCTCTGCCAGATGAGGTCACCAGTCAGGTAAAAGCCCAGTGTAATGTTCCATCAAGCACTTAACGCTCCCTGGGGTTCATTCTGTTTCCTCAGGCTTGGACTGTGGATTTTAAGAAGAAACCTGGGACCTCAGTTATGGATCATACAGCTTTCTCCCTTGAGTTTTGTCCTTGAAACAGAACTTAGTTCAGTGAGGATGGGGATTCTTCGGCACTTTGAGGTCCCAGCTCCATTACAACACTCTGATATCCCCTCTGTAGACGGACAACAAGGAACAAAACACACTGATAAATGCAAACACAGTGACTTGCAAACGCGATGAGGATGTAGAAGCACACCTCGTAACTTGGTGCTTTGTAAAGTTCCTCTCGTGTCCCAATCCCAAATCGTTTCCTACATTTAGAAAAATAACTATTTGGGCATCCTCAGCATCTCATTTTGAGACATACTTTGTGTGTGTAAGTGTGTATGTGTGTTTGTGTTTGTTTTTGAAATGGCACCTTTAATGAATTACAAAAAAGAAGGTAAAGTTCTCCTAGTACTTGCTTATTGACATCGTAAGTGAAGTGATCATTCTCCATGGTGCGGTGGTGCTGGGTAATGGGTCAGGCCAGCAGCACCTCTGACCACATCCATTTGCTTCTAGAACTTTTAGGAAACTGAAAAAACAGGTGGTGCTGCTCCATGTGTGTGTTTGGTAATGTTGCAACTGGTTTCTGGCTGATGGCACTGTCTGCCTCTTTGAGATCTTCTCTGGGTCAAGACACTATGCACACCTTCTTTTTCCTTCAGCAGAGCTGGCTGCCTCCCACCTCTGGTTGGCCTGCTCCAACCCAGAATGCCTTGGGAGTTCCTTAAAAACTGGGTGGGTTGTCATTAGGCATCTTTTCCCTTTGCGTTCAGTTTACAGACAGATTTCCCTCCTGCGTTAGGAGGTGAGGTCCTTCATGTCCCTCTGTGAGCCATGACTCTAAAAGAGAGCCGATGGGCAGCATCGGCCCACAACAGCCTTGTCAGACTGAACTATGGAGTTTCAAAAACAAGCATGACATTGGAATTTTGATCTCCAGGTGAAAATTAAAAAAGGTAAAGAAAGAAAAGGGAAACTGCAGTCCAGTTACACACACACACACACACACACACACACACAGCTATTTATCAGAAGTTATGCTTTAAAATGGTTGTTTACCTTTTGTAACTTCTCTGAGAATGCTATGGAACAGGGCATATATTCTGTGAAAGTTAAAATTCTGCTTTTAATTAAAATTCCATGCTGCCTTGGAAGAAGGTGAAGTATTTGGAGAGCCCTCTGTTTACTGAGCCAGGTAAGGGGCAGGGAGGGAGAGTGAGGTGTGAAATGAACGGAGTGAGCAGGCAGGTAAGACAGCCTGAGAGACAGACAAATGGAGGGCTATGGGAGCTCTGGCCACTGATATGAGGACAGGGGAAAAGACAAAATCCAAAGGGAGATTTTTGTCAGAGAATGCTGTGTACTGCGACATTTACCACCTGTTCCATTCTCCCCAATAAATATTCAGTAAAACCCCCACTTCTTGTTAATGCAGAGAAGAGGCGAATATATTTCTGATAACCACAAAAATTCTGAGTCATGCCTCAAGGAGGATTCAGGGTAAAAGCTAAAGCTGCACAGGAAGAGCCTAACACATGTGGTTTATAGTCAGGGCTGGCAGTGACCTTAGGAATTTAGGTGAGGAAAAGGAAGCCTGGAGGGCTAACTTTGTTCACACAGCTGTTTAAGAGGAAAGTTGGACCTTGAGAGGATTATGCTAAGTGACATAAGTCAGATGGAAAAGGACAAAAATCATATGATTCCAACTCACATGTAGAATATAAAACAGAAACGTCCAAAAACAACAAACAGAAAGAAATGAGCCAACACAACAAAAACAAACTCACAGATACAGACAACAGAATGGTGGTCACCAGAGGGGACGACGGGTGGGGGAGGGCAAAGTGCGGAAAGGGGGTCAAATGTGTGGGGAGAAATAGGAACTGGTTTTTGGTGGTGAGGATGCTAAAATGTGCACAGATAGTGAATTATGTTGTATACCTGAAACCTATATACCAGTTACCTCAATAAAAGAAAACGAAAAGGAAGGTGTACATCCACAGCTAGAGCTCAGACATCCTAATTCCCTGGTGAATCTTAGTGGTGATGAACCTGAATACCTCAAATGCAGGAAGTCCTGGGGCAACTAAGATTCTGCTTTAGTCTCAGAACTGAGCAAGAGGCTTCATCTGCTTCATGTCCCTTTTCCTCCTTCTTTCTCTTCTTCCTTCTACAAATTTTAGAAGACTGTCTGCTCCATGCTGGAACTGTGGAAGTCTCTGCCCCAATTACATGCCACATGTTACAGATACAAAATATTTTCTGATAGCGATGAGTACTGTGACTGAGTTGGGGAGCTGACTTTAAAGGGGGTTGAAGAGAGGCTTCTCTGACTTGGAATGGAGTCCTGAGAGGTGAGAAAAAGCCATCCAGGTAGAGAAACGGGATAAGGGACCTACGGCAAGGAAGAGCCTACAGCAGGAAAGAGCCCATATAAACACAGGATGAAGTGGGAGAAATTCAAACTCCCTACTGGAATTGACATGGTCTGATAAGTATTTATAAATGATCCCTTTGGCTAATGTGAGCAGCAGAAACTGTAGGGAGATAAGAATTAAACCATGGTCACAATGAATCTGTGAATCAATATAGTTAGATCACCTCTGAAGAAAGCGACTCAGTTTATATACCTCACCCAAGATTAAATGGCTTGTAAACAATGGATGCGTTTTCAACCCCCCAACCAGCCCATGCCTTTTGGGGGCCACTCTTTAGCCCTATTAAAAAATACAAGGTTTGGCTGACATTTTTGGTAAAGTATTTAGTTCTGATTCTCTGAAAGGGACAGTCTTCCTTTGAACCCACCTTTCTGATTCCAGTTCCCTCTGAAAAAGGGCTTGTATTATTCTGACTTTCGAAGTTCAATGTTTTAATTGGATATGTCCACACTGGCTGAAGTGACTGCTTAAGTTTATGCTTCTAACATCAGCTGAAGGACAACTGAATTTCTGCCTTAACTCCATCAATTCTTGCAGAGCAATGGTTAATTTGAATACATTTAGATTATAGCCTGGGTACATTTTACTAATGCCAATATTTTTGTTAGCTAATAGTACACAGTATTATACCTGAAATCTTCCAGGCTGGCAGGGTGCTATTACAAAAAAGTGCTTAATTGTAGATTACTACTGTACATTTAAATTTCAGCAGCATATTAAGTTGTCAGACTTAATTACCATTATATGTTTAGATTCTGCTGCAGATTATTTAGCTCTGTACCTAGCTTTGCCAACCTGTTCTCCTTGTGATGTGACAGGGCAGTAATTAGAGCATCACTGAAAAGCCCCGTTTTCCATTGAGATGTCCAGGAGGCCTGGCTTTCTAATGTCCCTTTGGAGATTCCTTCCCATGCTGTCCCTGCACCCCCAACATTCCTTGGGGAATCACTGTGTGGAATAGCCTGGTGGTATGATGTGGACTTCATGTGTAAGTTTATCATGGTTGTGAAGATGTAGAAAAGCCCACTGGTCCCAGAAAAGGCTCATCAGATATACTAGGGGGAGAGTTCTGATCTCAGGACTATTAATGTTTTGAGCCAAGAAGTTTTAAAAAAAATTTAATATATTTTTTATCATGTAGGGTTGTCCTATGCATTGTGGGATGTTTAGCAGCATCTCTAATCTCAACTCACTAGATGCCAATAGCATGCCCCTAATTTGTGATGAACAAAACTTTCTTTAGACATTGCCAGGTGACTGCTGGGGGGCAAAACTGCTCCTTGTTGAGGACCATTGTCCTAGAGAAAGGGAAAAAAATTGCCCATCACCTAGTCTTACATTGGTGCTCAGTGTGGGAGATACATTACACCTCCTAGGCAGAATTTCACAATCTTTTACACTGTCAACTCTTGGAGGTGGGCGTTCCCATTTCTATCTTATATGGTGCAAGGGGATATTACCATGAAATGGGAAGAGTGGGTAAGAGAGCCAAACAGCCTTCTCTGTGAATTGGGGATTTCTATATATGAACTTCAGGTAGAGTCCTATAATGCTAGAGTAACTGGTGAGGTTTCTGAGCTATTCACACGTGCTCAGAATGTGACTTTTCTGAAACCATGGCACCAGAGTAGCAGACCGAATAAATTTTGTTAGGTAACTCAGTAGAGCCTGTCTACACTTCCCTACCACTCAGATGGGTACAGCATCCATTTTAAAAAATTAAAAAAAAAAAAATGGTGCCAAGCCTACACAATAACTTTTTTCTAAACTTTCTTTTATCTTTGGGGAAGAACCTGCTCATGCTTCATGATGATTCAAATATAGGAGAGGGCAAAATTAGGTTTACAGGTTTTATACAAATAAATAATAGAAGAATTAGTAAATAATAATACAAGAATAAACTGTTTCGTGTATTCACAACTGTAAACCTACTTTTGCCCACCCATGTATTGACATTCTTTTATTTTCTCTTCCTCCTTTCCAGTCCAGTTACTCCATTAAGGGCAACTTTTTAGCCTGTAAGAGAATACATGAAATATCATACAGAATCAATATATTTTTGTTGAATGAATAAGTGGAAGGATGAAAATAACGACATAAAGGAAACAAAAATTGAAACCATAAGTTTACATCTTTCTAGTTTATATAGGTTGTAAGATTAAAAAATAATTATAAGAAGGACAAATCACCCAGATGATTAAGTAGGTGGCTTATGATGTTGTCAGTTTATCCAGGCTTTTATTGATCGAGCATTTTCATTTGTTTATTGCTGGTCGTCGTCGGCAGCCGTCCGTCTCGAGAGACGATGGTGTAGCTTCTTAAGAGTCCATCTGCACCGCCGAGAATGGCTGTGCAGTCCGACTCGGGAGTGACACGGTATCTGTCTCCTCCCGTGTTGAATCGACATCTTGCGATGACGCTGAAGCTACAGAGCCTGGGCAGGGTAATATGGAGGGTCTGCTGTTGCCCATGCAGCAGACCCCCCCTCTCTTCGCAGCTGAAGGGTCCAAGGGAAAGACGGAGTCGATACAGCTTGGCTTCAGGTGCGCTGCAGGAGTTGCCGGTGTTGACTACAACATCAAACCGCCTTAGGGACTCCGGCTCTGGATTTTCTGTCGGGGTTTACTCCCTTAGCCTTTCCCCTGAAGAGGTATGCCGCAAGGCAGCGGAGGTTTTTTGGAGTCAGAGTTTTCCTTCTCTGATGTACCCTGACTGGAAGATCGAACCAGCGACACTTAGCTCGCAGGCCGACGCTCAATCCACTGAGCTAAACCAGCCAGGGCTTTATTGCTGGTATTGCCTTCAAAATGAACACTTCTTCTCTGCCCAGTTATAGAAAGTTGCAAGCATGATGCACACAGCACCCGTGCATCCATATACTCACATACACCACACCTTCACCTCTCACTCTCCTCCCCACACCACACTCACATCCACACCATACACAAATCTTGGGTAAATTAGTGACCCTAATTGCTGAGCTAAGGATTTAATGTGCAGAACACAATGACATTTTTATGGATCTTCAGATTTGCTCAGCAGAGGTATGGCTCTCACTTCCTTAGTCCAGATTTTCAGTGTACTTTGATGTACATAAAATGCTCTGCTTTTAGTTCTGCTTTGCAAAACAATCTGAAATCCTGTTCGGTTGCTTAGTGAGGGTATGTCACATAGCTGGCTTAGTTTACCTACTGAAGATCAGACTAGATGGCTTGTTTATTCCTTTGTCTCAAGAACATTATATATTTCCCACCTAGCAACAGTGCCTAGGGGTCAGAGAATTCTTTTGGTTTCCCAGTTTGACTCATGAACATTTTTATCTACATCCATAATAATGGAAGCCTTGCAAAGCCTTAACATCTGACCTCTCCAAGCTCCATGCAAAGTGGAAGAGCAATAGACAGCAGCTCAGTGGCCAGAGGACTGAGTACCTGTTCTAGACCCAGAGAATCAACACCCCTAAGGGAAATGCTGGATCCAGGGAGCTCCAATCATGGTTTACTGGAACAGAAAATCTGCTTCAGATACAGAAAATTCTTCAGTAAGAGTGCTCTCATATTAGGTTCAGTGGACAGTAGTCAAATTTTAGAAATAAACTAATATATAAGCTTTTTTTCTACTTCGGGAGTGGAGAAGGGAAACAACAATTTTGTAGGGGGAATTTACGTCAAGCACATTTCAGGGCACAGGAAATGTGTGAAAACTACTCAAGGGTCCAGCTCACTGGCTCATTTGCTTCAATTCAATAAATATGTGTTAAGCATATAATGAGTGGCCATAAACGTGCTAGGCACTGAGAGGATACAAAGGAGGAAAAGACAGGAAGGATCTCCATCCTGGAGAGAGCGCCACTTCTCACCATCTCTTTCCAATCTGAAGCTGAATTATGACATTGTTAGTCTATAAAAGCTGGAAGGGACTTCAGAGATAATCTTGTAAAATTCATATATTGAAAGCATCTTGAAGAATAAAATAAAATTATACTTCGTTCTCTCAACCATGAAACTTGAACATCTTCACTAATATTTGATTAGTAACAACATTGGTGCTTATAATTCTGTGATTTTACTTAAAACGGGAGAAGTGTTACATGCATTCCATTTAGGAGATGGATATCATTCTTCAGTTGACTTAGGATTCCCAAGGACTAAACTGTCCACTCCTCCTTCTCATGATTCAAGTACTTCAGACAGAAGTTAATTCTCTTTCCCTAGTAAATTCTCCCTAGCCTCTTCCTGTCAGGCTGTTGTTCTTACCTGGGTCCAAGGGTGTTGGGGCAGAGCAGCTTATCCGCATTGATTTTATGTTGAGGGTGGCCAAGATGGCCTCTGTGTCTTCCAGAGTCTGGCTGCTTGATGATGTGGATGGGGAGGTTAAGACTGCGCACATGGCACATTCCTCTATGCTGACTGCATGGAGGTCTCCAGCAAAGAGTGCAGATCCCTAATAAGAGAAAGCCGGGTAGAGGAGGGACTTCTCAGACAGATTTTATGCCATGGCTCATGGTGGTGGATCTTTGTGGGAGGTAACGATTTTTAAGCCCAAACCTCTCCAGCCTCCAGTGACTTGGTTTTAAGGCTTTGTTATCTAATCTCTGACACATTTGGCCTTATCAATCATTAATATCTTAGTGTGGCTACATTTCCTGAAAACAAATCTGGATGAGACAAAGGAGGATATAGAGTGGGGAGCTTAAATCCATTTAAATAACTGAAGTGGGAGAAGAGAAGTGAGGGAAGAAAACAGTGGTGAGAGAAAAAAAATCAGAGAAAGGAGAAGTTATGGATCTAAAGGCAAATTTTGTATCCTCACAATTTCACTTGTAGTTGACCCCACTTGTACTCTCCAGATTAACTAGCAAACTGGTGGTTGCTTTATTCCTTTGGTAGAAAAATAGGGCTAGATCTGACGCTGCCTTCAGGTATCTTAGACTCGAATATTAGTAATTTCTAACGTTAGCTAGATCAGGAGAATTGTGGTCATTTTCTTTTCTTCCTTTCTTTGACGTGAATAAAGGGGTAGTGAGGAGAAACTTATGGTGGCTTTTTAAAAAAGCAAATGAAATTCTTGAGAGAACAATTTTTTGAAGTTTTAAAAATATTCTTTACATAACACCAGCATTCCTTCATGAAAAATCAAATGCTTTGGTGCGTTTCACACTACACGTAATGTTTTTGTTTTTTTAATCCAGAGAAATGGTGGAATATAATGGGATACAGATCTATAAGGGTTCAGAGAAAATACAATTACAACCCTAATGCCACATATGATTAATGGACCCATTTCTCAGGAATGTAAACCTAATTCTTCCTTTTCATACATCTATCAAGGATCATGTGGTATTGCGTGTTCCATAAAAGATGTATCTCTAGAAAAGATGAGGAAGTTAGAACATAAAGGCTAGCTAGTATCAGCTTAGATTTAGCCATTAAGTCAGAATCAGATTCAGAAATGGAGGACGCTCATTTATATAAAGACCATACAACATGGTTATAAACATTAAACATGGTGGCTCCTGAGCATACTGTATGGATTTAAATCCTAATCCTGTTATTTACCTGCTGTGTAAACTTGGACAGGAAACTTACTTCCTCTTTGCCTAAAGTTCAATATCTTTAAAATCTATCTCACAGGGGTATTTTGAGGGTTAAATTAGTTAATATATGTAAAAATGCATAGAACACTTTCTGGTACCACTATATAACTGTAAGTTATTATTATTAGTAGTAGTAGTGGTAATGCTAGTGTTATCTGTGTTATTATTATTATAAATATTCACTATCCCTTTATGTGATACTTACAGGCAGAATGTTTATCTGGGGAAAATTCCGGGGAAATTGCCATTCTCTCTGCAGGTAATCCAGAGACCCGATGAACACAATGTCCTTCAGCTCCTGCTGGGTGTAGTTGCTAGCTCTCAAGGGCATCACAAAATTCCGAAGCCCCATCAGTGTTGAGTTGGCTTCTCCAAAGATACACGCAACAACATGGTTCCGAAACTCATGTTTTGACTTGTCAGTTCGTCTCTAAGCATAAGTATGGCAGACTCTGGTCACTTTTAGAAATAAGATGAGAGGCCCTCAAAGAGGGCTCCTTCCCCTCACCCCAGCTTGTCTAGGTCCACCCACAGGAGTGCTTTCATAAGGATAACAGAATTCTGCAAACTGCTCATAAAAAGATAGAACTTATTCACAGTGGTGCATTTACACTTTTGATCTTTTGGGGGGAGTTCCTTCTTATTTCACTTTTTAAAGTTTTCTATTAGCCTGGAGTGCATCAATTAAAACTTAAATCAGCATTATTTATCAATTCACTATGAAATCACTGAACTAAATGGGGAAAATATCTCTCATTTTCATTATATGTGTTTATCCTTGATTGTGCTATTGTGAGATTCAATGACAAACTAAAACATTCTAAATTCCATTGCTAAAATCTATGTCCTCTAGTGAGCCCTGAAAATTACATCAAGTTGAGCAACATGTTGCAGTTTTCAGCAAATTTCCATACATATGAAAATGCATATTAGTTTGAACCATATAAAATTACATTTTTATGGGTCAAAAACGGTTGAATATTGGCAATTGCACATTGTTCAAACTAATATTTATATTTAATAATTATCTTTCTTAGTTTAGAATAAGACATAATTGCTAACATGGCGAGTTTCAGCAACCCTAATAGTCTTCTAGCTGGTAAGACAGCTCTGACAATTTTGTGCTTCTGATCAAATGATTGATCTTGCTTTAACAAAAACTGATCTGATTCAATAAACTCTTTCTAGAGTTGAAAAAATCATTTATGGGACATGTACAAAAGAAATTAAAAATTCCATTTGATCCCAAATATTTGAATATGTCTCATACTATTATCAGCATTGCCAGCTGTTAACATCTCCCTTGTAGCTATAATTTAAAACAAAATAATATACATGATAAAGATCTAGGTTAGGTTTCCTCCACATTTATACAGACTTTTAAAAACAATAAATATAACTTTTAAAAAAGCAATAGTATTCCTGGAGGAAATTTATTTCAAGTCTTTGTACAATTTCTTTCATGAAGTAAGTCACTGTTTCTTCTCATGGAGCTGGGCTGGAGCTGAGCAGGTCCTGAACCTGGCTTTGTGTTCTGGTTTTGCTATTCTTTGTATGAGTATGAACGAAGTAGTCAATCTCTCTGACCTTAAGTTTAAATGGTTTAAAAATAAATAGAAGTTAATTCTGTTGTGGGAACTAAATAATATATTGAAAATATAGTGTTCAACTCATTAACTATTAATGAAACCTGAATCTTAACAAAATTCCTAGATTTTCAGAGAAGAACTCTGGGAAGATGGTAGACAACAGGTAAATGTGTTTAAAAGCATGCTACGTATTTGCGTGTTTTACATTCCTGGGCACATGAACACTCAATGTTTCAAATAGATACACAATTGTCCCTCATGCCAGTCTTTAGCTAGGTTAAACCACAAGCTTCTATGAAAACAGGGGCTGATGCAATCTAACAGGATAAATAAGTAACACCTGACATCTCAACAATTAGAATCTGTCAAATTAGCATATACTGGAAAATACTCTCTTTCCAAAGGGAATGGCCTGTGAGGGGAAATAAGAGCTACTTGTCTGGAAAGCCTTCCTAGAGAGTGATATGAATCTTAACCAAATCTATTAAATAATCGTCTCTAGCTAATCCAGTTATTTTTAACTTGAATAATGAAGCCTCTAACAGGATTTAATGCAACATGCCTAAAGTCCAACAATTGCTCTTCTGCGTAAAACTAAACAATTAGAAACAAGATACATGGCAGAGTGCGTTAATGAGCACAGCTAGAGAGGAAATTTTTCCAAGAAACTGTGGCACAAAGCTATTTCCCAATTGCGAAAGACCATGGCTTTGGGGGAAGGGAACCTTGCACTATTTGTTCAAAGCAACTTAAAGCAACCACTTCCATTTGACCTTTCTGTAAACTAAACCTACTTCAAAGCCTCCCTGAATTTTGCAATCTGGACATTTCTCCTCTAGGGTCACCAGTTCCAAAACCCTTAGAATTTCTTAAACTAGAAGCCCTTTTATACTTATCAAAAGACTCAGCTGGTGTTCTGACCTATATTCCACATCAAGTGTCATCAAGGAGATATCTACCATAGAAACCTGTCTGCGTGCTTAATAAATATGGTCTAATAAAACCATCTATTTCCATTTCTTGGTCTCCTGGATGCCTCCATCTGCAACCAACTTCCCCACATTTCTAAAGGTTTTCCTCCCACTGGAAACATGTTTGACTGACTGTTCAATGGTTTATTTTGCTGAGTTTAGAATAAGATACAATTGCTAAATTGGTGAATTTTAGCAACCCTCATAGTCTTCTAGTTGATACGACAGCTCTGGCAATTTTGTGCTTCTCATCAAATGATCAATCATGCTTTTACAAAAATTGAAATATATTCTGTCAGGACAGTGGCACAACGATTTTGTGAATGTGTGTGTAATAGAAAAAAGTGAACTAAACTACTTTTGCAAAGCAAGAAAAAATACATAATTGTCAATTAGTCATACATGAAAAAATTATATAGAGTTCATACAACATACAAGCGATCACTTTTCTTAGTTAAATTTATCAACTACTGCTTGCAAGGCAAACCACTGAGATTATACTTGAGTCTCTAACTCTGGAAAATGAGAATAGGTGGGGATCCAGAAAGCAGGCTTCAGAGTCTGTATTAGGATACAAGACTTTTAACATTTTAGTTGCTGTCGTTTCACTGATCTGAGTTTACTACCTTGAGAGGACAGAGACAGGAACAGGATTCTAATATCTATAAGGAGATACATTCTTGACTATGTAATAGGTATAAGTATAGCCAGCTTTAAGAAAAACTACAATAGAAAATTCAAACTTTAAAATCAATAAAGAACATGTTTATTATTGATACTTTTTAAAAAAGGAAAGACTACAGAGTTCTTGTAAATAGTAGGTTTCCCTGGTGTATTTAAATTAATTAGATTTACTAGCAAAACACCAAAGTTTCAGGAGAACATGATTCTGAATAACTGATTCAGCTAAACTGTTAAAAGAGGGATGAAGTATTTAGTTGAAGCATCTGACCTAATTGTTTTAAACCCCAGCATTTTATCCACATAGTCTTTGCCAAATGCCACATCTGTTACCCTGCAAACCATTCATCTGGCTGGTGAGGTGTGTGTTTTTCCTTCAAAATTCATAGTTTACAAAGAGAAATGGCAGGTACTTATGACTAAGAGGAGCTTAATTTTATTCGAGATTTGGTGCAAGATCACCTACCAGAATCACATTTTCCAAATGAGTTCCTTTGTACCAGTGAAACATGCCAGTGATATCAAGACAGTCAGAATCTTCATAGAGAAAAGTCCTAAACAGGAAGAATGGAGAGTTAGCATGAGAACATTTGGGGTTCTGGTGTATTAAAGCCAAGATGTGAAATTCATTAGAGCCTTGAGCCCAAAGTGAAGAATAACTCATTGAGAATGACCTCAGCTATTGAGACTCCAGAACACACATCCGTGTCTGGAGGACACCAGGACCTGAATGTCCAGACTATATCACAGCTGATGACATAGGAAACACTTTGGACAAAAGCCACAAGGATTGTGTGTGTGTGTGCATGTGTGTGCACAGGCATGTGCATGTATGTAACATATACACCAGTCCTTTACCTTTGAGTATATATGCTTTGAAGGTAGTTATTTTTCCTCCTAATTTTGCTACTATCATGATGATATTATTGCTTGGGGGAAATAATGAGAGGTGTTTTATGTACCTGAATATGAAATTCTAAAGGTTGTGAAATCAAGTCATGGGTAGCATCTCCCCTTAGCCTGTTTTCCTCTCCTCTCCTTTTGATGTCTTTCCTATGGGTCTCTGTTAAAGCATCCTTACTGATTAAAAGCATTTTGCATTATTTAAAGCCTCCGTAACTGACCTGCATTTGACTAGATTCTGCTTTAATCTTGATCTAAATCTTGGCAAAGCCTTCCATGCCATCATACCACACTGCAGTTAGGCACAATGTTTATCATATAATATATTCAGTCACCAAAAAGGGTTCAGAAAATCCTTTGAAAAATCTCACACCCTAAGGAATGCATATTTGCTTGTTAGGGAATAAAGGAAACTCTTTTAAAGTCACAGAGAAGGTTTAGGGATCAAAAGGATGCATTATCCTCTTCAGTCATTAAGGCAAGGTAAGAGAAAGAAACTGGAGAATCAAGCCTGGGCTTTAAGTACCTTGGCCCAAAGTGGCACATGTCATTGCTGGCCAGAACTAGTCACATAGCTCCTACTAACTTTAAGGGGGATAAGGGAGATGGGAAGAAACTGAATATATGGTGAGCACTTCGATCTCTGCCAGAGACTTCAAAGAACACCACTTATGGATAAAAGTCAAAGAGCTAACAAATTATAAAGCTGGCATTGAATATAATGCTGATGTTGAGATCACTGGGGCTCACAATACCCAAATTCTTTCCTTTCTTAACATGTAGGCAGTTGGGTGGGGCCACATGACTTGTCTTGACCAATGAAATGTGAGAAGTGATGACTGACATTGTGAAAGCCCCCATGCTCTTCTTCAGGCTCTCTTCTCACCTGCTGTAGAGATGACCAGCCTGAGTACATGAGTGACTATGTGGAGGTGAGTGCCCTCATCTCGTTGACCTTGATTGGGGTGGGACTTGTCACACGAACAGGAAATACACATTTGTTGCGCTAAGCCATGGGGATTTCATGATTGCTACCACAGTGCAAGTCCGTCCTACCTTAATACAAATACCATTTCAAAAAACCGTGTTCCACAGAATACCAGTAACTGCAGAAGCTCTAAGGGACTGTCTTCTGTAGTCTAATAAATTTTTGAGAAAAGTATCACCTCTTTGAGACCCACGCTACACTTTAACATATGAAACTTCTGAAAGCCTTGCAAAAATAAAATTGTGTAAAATTTGTATAATCCAGTGCTTCACACACTTATTTCACCACAAAAACTTTCACACTAACTTATATACTTACTTATTTTATTTATTTACTTGTTTATTTGTTTACTTACTTTAAAATATATATTACTGTCCCTTAAAACTCCTTTTGGGACACACTATACTGTCTCACACCATAGGTTCAGCTCTGATAGTCAATAGCTTATAACAGCATTCTCTTCTGAGATTCCACTGTACATCCTGGGAACAATACAACCTATTGCTTTCTGTGTTGAAGGGTTAGGGGTTTTCCCTGTGAATTAATATAGCCTGTTATTCAACACCTGGCCCACAGTCTCAGACTCCAACATAATGATAAAGTAATTTTTTTCTCTTTTAACCAGGTTAGTTTCTAAATCGCTATCTTAAGTCATATTTTTTTCAGACAGAAGAACTTACTTAAGCTGAGATTGAAATGTCAGAACTAAAGTAATGAGATAAAGAGAAGACCCAGACAGAGAAGCTGGGGTGGGAAGAAGGGGCACTGGGAAGGATTTAGAACAGTACAGAGGCTAATTGCTAATGAGATTAGCCAAGGTCTACATGCAATCCTTATTTTCCTCTCCTTTCAAGACCTATGTATAAACTTAGTAGATTCTAATCATTTGCTTGGCCAAAGGATGCTGTAATGTAAGCCTCAAGGTCAGTTTCACCAAAATGCGTTATCTCGTTCATTTAAAACAATATGCCTTTTGGTGGTTTAAATACCCTTGAGCCATGAGCCGCATCATAGAATCCAAAGAGACACACAGACTCTCTTAATGGTATTGGACATGACCATGGTGATGGCTTTACGCCAAGGTTGTTAAAGGCGACACACCTAGATTCCCAGTCTGATTTTGATTCATATCAGGATTTGAAGAACTATGTTAATTATTCACAGAACTTTCTTTTCTCCCCATGTGTAGTTTTCTAGACACCTTCAGCTGTTGATATAATGTCCCAAGTTACCTGAAGGGAGCTGACTTTCTGTACACTGTTCTCAGTATTCAAGTCTACAGCAACTGCCACTACTTTTCTTCTGGTCACTTTCTTCAGCTTTCTCTCCCTTCTTCTCCTCCTCCCATCCCCCACCCTACCCATAATGAATGCAGAGTCTTTAATCTGAAAATTAAATGCCCTTTTGGCAAATGGAAGATAATCTTCTCCCAAGCACATTTTAACTTGACTCAGAATAGCAAATCATTCACTATACACTTCTTTTCTATCATAATAAAAGTATGATCTATGTACACAAGCTGTCACAGACAGCTTTCTTCACTCTTCATTCATTTCTTTTTTCATTCTGATGTTATGGAAAACAGATATGCCTTAGAGGAAACACCTGTTGGAGACCTTTATAAAAGAAAAGACTGGAGGAGACCCACTTCATCATAAAGGCATCCATCTGGTGTCCTTGCCAAAGCAAAACCTGATGCAATTTAGTTCACCATCCCTTAACTAAAGCTCCCTTCTGCCATATGTCTTGCAAATGACATGATCCTTGCAGAAATATACCTTCCTAAAGAGACTAATAAATCATCTATGAGAATGTGCAGCCTTAGCAGTCTTAGAACTTCGAAACAGGGATTACGTATAACATAAAGGCTAATGCTTTCGGATAACCTGGCTGGTTTGGCTCAGTGGATTGAGCGTCGGCCTGCGAGCTAAGTGTCGCTGGTTCGATCTTCCAGTCAGGGCACATCAGAGAAGGAAAACTCTGACTCCAAAAAATCTCCGCTGCCTTGCGGCATACCTCTTCAGGGGAAAGGCTAAGGGAGTAAACTCCGACAGAAAATCCGGAGCCGGAGTCCCTAAGGCGGTTTGACGTTGTAGTCATCACCGGCAACTCCTGCGGCGCACCTGAAGCCAAGCTGTATTGACTCCGTCTTTCCCTTGGATCCTTCAGCTGCGAAGAGAGGGGGGGTCTGCTGCATGGGCAACAGCAGACCCTCCATATCACCCTGCCCAGGCTCTGTAGCTTCAGCTCCACTGGAGAGGACACTCCAGCGTCATCGCAAGATGTCGATTCAACACGGGAGGAGACAGATACCGTGTCACTCCCGAGTCGGACTGCACAGCCATTCTCGGCGGTGCAGCTAGACTCTTAAGAAGCTACACCATCGTCTCTCGAGACGGACGGCTGCCGACGAATGCTTTCGGAGGAAAAGTACCCTCAGGGCACCAGCCAGGTCATTCAGGACAAAAGGAAAAAGCCATATCCTGACCACAGGGAGAAGCCTCTCGGTGAGGGCGCTTTCCAAGTAAGACAGGCTGGCAAGAAACATCGTGGGAATTATCCGAGAGGGCCCTCAGCAGGACGTGTTCGTGGTCACAGATAGGATTGTTAATGTGCAAGCAACGCATGGTCCTTGCACCTGGGATCACTCAAGAGGCATTGAACCTTGAAATATCCTCAAGTCATGTCTCTGACATCTACCTTTGAAAGCTGATAGGTCAAGTGCACTGGCGAGCCAGTTTTTACAGCCAGTACACTTGCGGATGTGCAGAGAGCAGCATGTGAATAAAGCCCCCAGCTGTCTTTGCTGATGACCGCCTTTCTTCAGGCTGCTTTCCTATGCATGAAGCCAGTATCTTGTGAGCACATGCTTAAACATGTCCCAGTGGGGGAAGGCAGGCTCTTTCCTCCATGCTTTGTGGAACTATTCTGAAGAAAACTTGTATTCTACCATGTCCATAGCAGCTTATTCTGTATGAATTCTACCACTCAAAGGGAAATATAAAGGAAGGACAATGTGCCTTTGGTTTCTAATGGTGGCACCTGGTGAGAGGGAAAAGAAACCATGCAGAAAAGCCTCTGTTAAGAAGGAGAGGTAGGTTTCAGCGCTGGGCCATTATTTCTTCCTGTTAACAGACTTCACTTAGATTATTCTTGAAAATGGTCTACCAATGGATGAGACCCTCCACTGTTCACAATACCTATGAGAATGTTCAAAAGGCACGTATAGTTCTTAGTTTTCTTTTACAGGCCTCAGTTTTGGGTGTGTTAGCAAATCCTGGCTTGTGACCATCCCATCTGAAACCTCCTGAAAACCCCACAGGTGGCTTGTAAATTCTTAGGAGAGAGTTTTCTGGCCTGGATGCAGAACAATATATATTTTGCTCAAGACTTGAGCTGAATAAAAATAGCAAGTTTCATAAAGTCTTAGCATAGGGAAAATCCATTGTAACAATCTCCTGAAGGTAGTGCTCTAGTTCCCACCAAAAATGGAAGAAAAATCCTTAGTCCCAGGATGACTTTGGTGCTACTGGGGATTTGTATCTTGCAGGCTACAACTGCCTTCTCTCTAATGACTCTTTAGGTAGTGACAAGTCTATTCAGTTCATACTTAGCCAGAAAATACTCATTTATTGTTAATCCCGACCACCATCTTTTGTGAATTGAGAAAGAGGAAATCATTAGAGCAAGTTTTATAATTAGTGCTTCCCATCCTATCCTGACCATTTTCTCTCTCTCCCTCCCACTACCTCTCTCTAAAGCTCATACACATTCGCCTACATCCCTACACACATGCTATAGTCAAATTTCAGAACATGAGCCTTTATAGCCACATTTCGACTTTTTTTTTTCCTGCATTTCACCTGGTTGCCATATACTCATTACAAGGTATTATTTTTACCTTGGAGGGAAACTTAAGGTTTAAAAACAAGGTTAATTTTTTACAGTCCATTCCCCTAGGAGCCTGTTGTGAGCAAGTGAAAAAGGGCTCCTGGGAGCTCCAAGAAACTCTGAGGACCAAGCAACCACAGAGTATCTCAGGAAGGCAGAGAGCACAGTCTGCCTTCCCTGTTGGCAAGGCCTCTGTGATGTCTTCCTTTCTCATTAGAAAGTGAAAGTGTGCACCAGGCTCCGTGCCTTCCCTCCAGACTGACCAGCTATCCGTCCTGGGGTTCCTTTTCTGGGTAAAAAGAGAGAAAGCCCACCATGAAATCTCATGGGGTATGGCATACATTGATAGCAGAGTGACCGTCTCTAAAGCACCATGCTCTCTTGGTCGCCATGTGGGAAAACCTTAGGAAAGGAGGGGAATGAGACACCCATGTGGGGAAGCTGGGGTGACTGACTATTCTGCTTTGCTCAGGACAGGGGGCTTGTAGTATCGTACTGGTCATTTTAATGCAAAAAAGGGGATACTTTCCCCTGCTAATATGAAAAGCTCCTTGGGAGGGAGGAAGAAAGGGGAAGGAGGAATAAAACTTGAAACTCTATACCCAGAAAACTTTTTATGTTGCACTCAGAAACCTGTTCACATCTCTATACATACAGATGAGTTTGGCTGATGTTCAGTGGAAGAAAAAACAGTTGGGTGGCTGAAGGTTTTAAGACAAGCAGGACCCAGTGAATTATAACTTCCCCCTCCTTCTAGTTCCTGTCTCCTGATTCTTCGCATATGCGAAGTCTGTTGGAAGCCATGGTGGAATTATAAACTTTAATAATAAAGATGGTCAGTGTGATTTTTTAAAAATCTGTAAAAGGTATTTTAAGATGTCAAAATTCAAGATATCATTGTATTCAGTATAATATTATTTCAGTCTACATAGGAGAATGTAAACTGTGTTCTAAGGTAAACCAAATCAGCTGTGAATAGTGTTCTGTTTGCCTTTAAATGTTGCTGTACAGATGGAGTCTATCAAATCCATGGCCTCTGTTTTCAATGTTTACACTTCAAAATCTTTCTTTGCTAAGAATGTTTTCTACCCCCTGGCTTAGAAGTTAGATCCAGGGTCCGAGTGGCCCCAGCCCAGGTGAAGGCAAGGAGAGGATGGTATTTCTAATAGATGAACCCACATCCAAGCCCGCATTTAAGCATCTCTACTAAGTTTTGTTTTATTTCTGGTAAGTATAAACTGACAGCTTTTTGCAGAGAATATTCTGTGAAAACATGCATGTAGGCATCTCAGACTTAAATTGTTACCAGACATAAGATCATGAAAGATAAAGAACCAACTTCCCTCTTCCTCAGCCATTCCCTAGAAGGGCCCTCATTTAACCCCTTTATATTTTATGGAGATTGCATTGGGGACTTCCTACAATGTGAAGACAAATGAGGCATGACCTCAAGCAGCAGGTACCTTTAATAAAGGCAGGAGTTTGTGCCCAGAGCAGAAGAGTGTGGGGCTTAGGGCAAGCCTCACATCTAATTTGGGACAATTTCCTCAGCCAGTCTTTTCAGCGTGAAGTATTTTTAGATGCTCTTTCCCACACCACCCAACATTTTCTAAATGTCAAATGACATAGTAAACATAGAGGCTGACCTAAATGAGAAATATTTTCCTTCCATAGACACTTTGGGATATAGTCTTCTCTGTTTGATGGACTAGGTACTAAACAATTAAATCAGTTACTCTGATACTTTTACCCAGAAATATATTACTGAAACAGATGCAAATTTCAAGCACAGGACTTTCTTCTTTTACTTTTTTGGTGGGATATGGAATGAGAAGTAGAAATTTTAAATATCTGAAAACTACCTCCTTTTTTATTACATTAACATATTTTCTAAGGTTTTATGGGATTGAGTCTGGATCAGAGATAGCATGACAAAAATGCTTTCCTCATGCAGTGGGGTGAAAGGCTTGGCCTGGGCAATTACTAGCTATAACTCCCCCCCCCCCAAAAAAAAAATTAGCACTGGAAAAACTAGCACAAATCAAAATATTACTGATGTGAGTGTGTACGTGTGCATGTCTGCATGTGTATGTGTGTGTGGGGGAGTATCAAATGGAAAGGCTATAAACATTGCAGAGGAAATAAAGATAATTCCAGGGGATGTGAATACTATTAGATTTGCCCCCCTCAAAATAGGAAGTTATTTGTGAAGTCTTCTTATCCACATTCCTTAATTCTCTGAAATACCTGTGGCTGAATGTCAAAATAGAGACAAATTATTAGTGTGCGGGTGATTACAAATTTTTGGAAATGTTAGAAGGACCTAATGATGTGTTGAGGGCCACAGACTTTTAAAACTTCCTCACATCTGGAAGCGATCACTGGAAGGAAGCCTGTTGAATAAAGGCATCCTGAGTATTACAACATTTTACTTAGCACCAGTGACCTGTCAAGAAGCAATGGAGATAATGGAGATGGAGGCCCCTTGGGATCATTCATGACATGGAGCCCTCCTTCTGCTCTATGTGTTATATGATGGCTATTTTTAAAAAGTGGTGTGCCTTAATTGAAGGTGAAAAGTTATAATTAGGGGTCTCTGGTGGGAGGGAAAAGGTTGTGGTTAGCATTCTTTGACAAGAAGAAGCGATTAAAGTAGGGCTGTTATTAGGGATGAAAGGTGAGAGTCAGGCTTTTTAGTGGGAGATGGGAGTTGCAGGGCGAAGCAGCCTTATAAGGCAGGAAGGTCATGAGCACTCTTACTTAGATGCCCCCTATGTTTTAGCTTTAAAATTAAAGGTGAATCAGAACAAAAGGAAAGAAGTACAATGTTCATACTGTTCTGTTCACCTCTAATTTGAAATTAACTTCCTGCAGCACATCAAGTCCTTGACTTGTCTGATGTGTGACTATATAGATGACATTAATATCTGAACTTCTTGAAGCTGAGGTCTTTCACATGAAGAAATTATCTGAATGACTCAGCTTTTACCCCTACTACTTCAGCTCAAGAAAGAACTTTTGGAAGACAACTGTTGTCTTTCCAATATTGTTTACTTAGTTGTAGCCATTTATAAGAGAGGGAGAGAGAGAAGAGAAATGAGAGGGTGGTGGAGAGGAAGAGAGAGAGAGAAAGGGAATATCAATGTGAATATGATTCTCCAAAACTTTCTGGGAACTTTCCTATAATTTAAAAATCACCACCAAACACACATGCACACACCCCTTTTGGCAATAAGATTCCTCTTCTCACCTAAAAGTTTCTTGTACCATGGAACCATTGTGCAGGCTGATAGGTGAGTTTTGAATTGGGCCTTTCTTGCTGTGTCTCACAGCAGGGACAATATCAGCCCATGGTCCTCCACTGCCATCCAGAAAGTAGAAGTGCAAGCATGTACCACTTTACTGCCCTTGCAGACCAGATGAAAGACAGTGCATTGTCAAGGTTTTCAGCTAAGAACCTCTGGCTTGTATAGATCAGAATACACTGGCATCTGTATAGAATTATACAGATACTTAATAGAAATATAAATAATATTTGCCATTCTGGTGAGTAGTTTCTTTATTATTTTGCAAGAATACAAATGCTTTCCTATCATCTCTTTCTCTTCCATATCAAAATCTCCATGGAAATAAATTGCAAGTTATGTTGAGCTCTCATCACTTTGTGAAAGAGTAAAGAAACTGCATGTTCTGGGAAATCTTCTCCCAGTCTCTTTCATTTGACCATCTGATAGGAGTTTGTCCTCTTTCACTCAGAATTCCAGGACAAAAGTCTTAACAGTAACCACACCAAATTTCAGATATTCTAATGATTATTTTATTCTACTCTTAGATTCCTTTATTATATATACTTTTCAGTTTCATTGGGAAGTTGAGATTCTGTAACTGAAGAGTCAATTGTTCTTTATGTGGGCACTCTGTTTCAATCTACTTCTCCAAGTCTCCAACACCCTTTTAATTTAAACTCAAAACTTTTAGTAATAGTTTGAAATGAATATTATCAGTTTTATAAAATTATCCTAAAAATAATCTTTACCTGTGTTTAGCCATTATTTCCAGATATTTGATGTGATAAGGATCAACTTAACTATCTAAAACAGAACTGACAATTTTTTCTTTGAAGGGCCAGATTGTAAAAATGTGTTAAGCTTTTCAGGTCAAGAGGCAAAACTGCTATTATGTAGGTCTTATTGTATATATAACAAGAGAGAGACAATAAATTTCTACAATTTTTCATTGAGGATATTAAAAATGTAATAATAAAATAACTTTTGTATTACAGAGATACTAATGAAAAGAAAGAAATTTTGAAAGGAATTTTGCTTAATTGGCATTTTAATTTAGTGTTCTTTGTCATCAAAATTAATTGCAAAGGTTCATATGTTAATGATGACCCTAATGAGATTTAACATATATCATCTTTGAAAATGTCCTTTTACACAGATAGGTACTTCCAAATATTGATAGTACTCCATGAGCATATGACTGTAATTGAGTATATTCATCACTTAGAAGGCATTTATAGAATTCTGTTACTTTTCTTTCAATATTTGCTTTTAGCATATCATTATATAGTATATTAATCACTTACAATGTAAGATTATATGGACATCTCTCAACTGTAGTTAAGTAAACTTAAAAATATAGAAATTTCTTTTGCACTTATATCAAGGTCCAAAAAGCACTACTGGAACTGAAATTAGAAAATATATCCATTGTAAATTTATGTGGAAATAATGATATCACTTTAACTTTTGACATCATGGGACATGTATAAAAAAGCTTGACATTACTTGTGATTGAAAAACAGTAATTATCATTGTAATAACTTTGTCAGAGAGTATGTTTCACATATAAGCTCTGTTTTGTCTTTTAATTTTATGTTGATTTCATTGAAAAAATATCAAACCTGCAGTGAATGTTAAGTTTCAAAGCCATTTAGTGTTCAACAATAGTGACTGACGGAAGTTTTCATTCATAAAAATTTCAATCTTGATCAAGAACTAAAAAAAAAATCAAAATAAATCTTAACCACTATTTAGGTCTCAAACTGTTTTAGGGCAAGTCAGGATATGCAGCTTCTATTTCTGACAAAGATTCACAGAACTAACAATGGTGAAGTCCACAAGAGCAAGTGAAGTTCACCATCAACACTATTGGCTGAATAACTCATGATAAATTCAGTTATTTTCTACAAAAGATCTACTGACTTATGATACAATGAATAACCAGTCTTTATGCACCTTGCATTTTACAAGTCTTATACATTTGCCTAAGTAGGAATTATTTTTTGCTCCACATGTATTTTTACCACTATCAGTTGTAATACATCTTAGCAGATTCCACTTCATATTGTGCTGAATTGGTGTTTTCTCAACTTTTTTTGAATGTATTTTCACAGGTAGTTGTGTTGTGTAGACTATTCAGGGGGGTAATTTTCCATTTGCTCCTTTAACAAGTAGACAGTATTAGTTACATTTGTTGTCGCCTAAGGAGCCAAGAGAAACTACTCAAAGTCATTTGTCCTATCTTTTAAATGACTGTTGATATTGCTCTCAATGTCAACTGTTTAAGCAACCATTATTCCTGAAAAGTTAATGATATAAAACAATTTTATTCTCTCTGAACGCACTTCTTGGCTGTTGCAATGAAATAAAATTTAATTGACTCACTATCAATAAATGAGTTTCCTTTCTTGGTTACCAAATGAGCCACTCTTAAGCAAACTTTGGTTGCAAATTCTGCTGTGATCAAATAGACTTCATAATGTTTAAACCAGTGTTTTACTGTGAAGTAGGGTAAGTGACTAATCTGATGACGTCAACGGATCCTGCATTCTTTTAGCGTAGCTATTCTGGCATTGTCAATGAAACATGGCTTTGCCATTGCAACCAATATACGCACAAGAGGTGGGCCAGGTTTGGCCTTCAGGACATAATTTCCTGAATCCTGATCTAGACCAGACCCTGATATCATTTAAAAATAACATTTGCATAAACCAAATATATCTTATAGTCCCTGTAGCATTTGTTAATGATACATTTTTACATTCATTATCTATAATACTAGCATGAATTTTTTTTCAGATTAAAAGTGGCAAATTTTAGTTGAAGAGACCACTGTGACAAAGAGATGATTCTATATCAGCTTAGGGACTGTTTAAATTTTAATAGGAAGATGAAAGACATGCTTGGAAAATTAATCCTGAAAAAAAAAGCACTTCTAGAATGTCAGTAAGAACCTCCAAAAATTCACTTTTATAAAATCGATGAGAACACTGACAGAAATTCTCAAAATCAACTTTTTCATAACTGCGGAAATTAACCAAAGACTTGAGGAATCCAAAAAGTATTTAATTCAAGAAAAATAGCAGAATCTTGGCAAGTGAGTTTTGTGGCATTTTAACTTGCCTTATTCCCATCCTTCTTTCTTCAGCTCTACAGTAGCTTTGAAAAGCAACAGACTCATAATCAGAGTAGCCAGGAAAACTGGCAATCCATCTATCAACCAGTAAAGAGAGAAGAATGAATCTGAGCTTTCCAAAAAGCCCCATTCACAGAAAATGTCATTATTTCAGCTTAAGACTATTCTTTCAAGAAAACCAATCAAAAGGCTTGTCTTTATTTGATGTGACTCAGTTTTCTTAGTGGAAATCGCTGGTTCCCCTGGGGAATTTTCCAAAAATGATGTGCAACAATTGTTTAAACTTAAGGCAGAGATGACAGTGTGGCAAGTAAGAGGCAAATAAAAATCTTTAAATGGAAAAGTTGGAGAATAAGTCCATTGGGAGCTCTGACAATTTTTTGACTTATTCATTCTAGGGATCTAAAGGAAACCATATGTACATGATACCCAGGAACATTTGAGACATCCCTAATCCCTTCTCTTACCTCTGGCTGACCTTGAAACTCTGCACAAGCAAGAAGTGAAGGCTAAGGCAGAGATGTAAACTTCTAAAGGCATTCCCCAACATGCACACAAGAGTCCCTTGGCAAAAGGCAGGGAGATTTATTGATTCAGGGAAACCACAAAGCCAGATGAGTAGAGGCTTCAGTGTCAGTACACCACAAAGCATGCTAACTTTAGAGAATTAGTTCAGGAAAGTTACTAAACAAACAAGCAAAAACAACAGCAGAAACATCAACAGCAAACTCTGGAGCAAAGGAGGAAGATAACTTCCATAGTTGCCACATTATATTATATGTTATTAAAAGTATGTGGGTTTCAACAAGGAATTATGAGATACAAAGACAAAGGAAATATGGCCCATACACAGGAAATAAGCAGTCAGTAGAGACTGTCCCTGAGGAAACCCAGACTTTGGACTTCCTGGGAAAATATTTTAAAATAGCTATTATAAATATGCTCAAAGAACTTAAGGAAACAAGGTATAAAAATCTAAAGAAAAATATGAGAGCAATGTATTACCAAATACTGAATATCAATGAAGAGACAGAATATAAGAAATAAGCAGAAAATCTGAAGTTTAAAGGTGTAATAACTAAAAAGATTTTCACTAGAAAGGCTCAACAACAGATACAGGCTGGCAGAGGAAAGAATCAGTAAATTCAAATACAGGTCAATGAGGATTATCCAGTCCAAAGAATATGAATAAAAAAAAAGTACAAGCATAGCTTCATAAAACTGGGATATCATCAATTGTACCAACACGCACATAACAGGAGTCCCAAAAAGAGGAAAGAGAGCAAGAAAGGGGTAGAAAAAATATCTGAATGAATAATGGGAAAAATTTCACAAATTTGATGAAAACCTTAATCTACATGTCCAAGAAGCTCAACATACTCCAAGTTGGAGTAGGATTTCATAACTTACTATAAGCCACATTAATCAAGCCTTGGTGTTACCCACATAAGGATAGATATATAGATCAATGGGATAGAAATTAGAAGTCCAGGTGTGAACTCTTACTTCAATAGTGAATTCATTTTGATGAGGTGCCAGTATAATTCAATGGGGGGGGGGGGATATTTCCAAGAAATACAGCTGGGACAACTGGATATCCATATGGAAAGGCATGAAGTTGGACCCCTATCATACCTTACACAAAACTCACTTAAAATTAATCAAAGACTTGTGTAGAACTAAAAGTACAAAACTCTTAGAAGAAAACAGGTATAAGTTTTCTAAACCTTGGATTAGGCAATAGTTTCTTAATTATAATGCCAAAAGCATGGGCAATGAAAGAAATAATAGGCAATTTGGATGTTATAAAAACTAAAAACCTTTGTGGTTCAAAGGACCCATGAAAAAAGTGAAAAGACAACTCATGAAATATGAGAATATATTTGTAAATAATATATCTGGTAAAAAACATTGTAAATGTATATACGATTTAACAACAAAAAGACAACTCAATTTAAAAATGGGTAAAATTCTTGATAAACATTTATCCAAAGAACATACAATGACTAATAAGTGCATGAAAATATTCTCAGCATTACACATTAGGAAAATTCAAATAAAAAACACAACGAGATACTACTTCACACCAACTAGGATGGCTCTAATCAAAAAGACAAACAATAATGAATGTTAGAGAGGATACAGAGAAACTGAAAGCTGCACACATTGCTGGTGGTATTGTAAAATGGAGCATTTCACTTGGTAAAATAATTTAACAGTTTCTCGAAATGGTATCCATAGAGTTATCATATAACCTAACATTCCTACTCTTCAGTACATATATCCAAGAGAATCGAAAACATATACTCATACAAAAACATGTAAACAACTGTTTATTACACTGCTATTCATAATATCCTGAAGTAGAAACCATCAAAGTGTTTACTAACTGATGGATGGATAAACAAATCCATTCGAATACAATGAAATATTGTTCAGTCCTAAAAAGGAACAAATAGATATGGTACAATCTAGATAAACCCTGAAAACATGATGTGAGGTAAAAAAAAAAAAAAAGCCAGAGATAAGTGCCATATACTATATAATTCAATTGTTATAAAATGTTTGGAATAGAAAAACCCATACAGACAGAAAGTAGATTAGTGATTGTCAGAGGATGTGGACAGGGGTGACTGAGAAGTGATTGCTAATGACTGTGAAGTTTCCTTTGAGAGTGATGAACCTGTTCTGAATTTAGTCATGATAGCTGCCCAATTTTGTGACTATGCTAAAAACCACTGAGTTGTACAGTTTAAAGGATGAATATATAATATGGAAATTACATATCAATAAAGCTTTCATTAAAAAAGTAGCCACAAGAAGGGACAAAGCACAGAATTCTACTATTTATTTTTCTCTAGTGTCAAATTCTTCTCCAATTCAATTAACTATAACTGTCCTGTCTACTACATACATATAATTACTAATGGTAATTGAATAATCTAGAAGAAATTATAATCAATGCCTTCTTCCATAAAGAATCAGTAAAATACCTACAATGTTTCTAGGATTATTTCCATCTAAAATTATGTAAACAATAATGATGCTTAGATAAGTTCTAGGTAAAGTTATGTAGAATCATTTATTCCAAGAGTTCTGACTCCTGACTCCTGAGGTTGAAAATATCTTGCAATTATTATGAGTATAGCACATGACATTAAGATTTATAGAAGGACTACTGAAATTTCTGCTATAAGTCTTACAGAGAACCTCTATATGTTTGATTGAGTTCCATGAGCATAAAGATCATGTACGAGATCTAGCTTCCAGCACAGTGTCTGGCACATTGAAATTACTGGAACATCCATGGAATTCCCGGTAAATATTTGTTGACTTAATGATTGAAGATTGAGTACCTGATGATAGCCATTGATTGTATCTTTAAACTTGGTCACTTTTGTTGACACATTATTAATTTAATAAAGTTATAAGTCCAGACCATCTCCCTTATTACTAAGCAATTCAAACTCAAAAATAAAATTCAATTTTCTTATAGATTTAATCTTCCATGATCTTTGGAGAAACTCATATCTATTTGTAGATATATGTCAATTACATTGAGATGTATCCCCCAAAATATGAGAAATAACAGGTGAAATTTAAAGTAATAGAACCCACATGATGAATAACATTGAATATATATATATATATATCTATGAACAAGCCAAGAGATTATCTAAACTCTCCAGATTCCAGGAAAAAAATGTTCAAGATAGTAAGTTGATATGATTGCTATTTAGGAAATGGATTTAATAATACTATTTTTAAAGAAATGTTCTTTGAACAAACTCCCTTTAATGCAGGACATGAAAAGAGCAGCTAGAGTCAATATCACCTATCTAACCTCTTCCCATAGGAAAAGGTCCCCTTGTTCTTGCACTCAAACTGATGTTGCAACAGATTGGAAACATGATGCTGGCCCTGACGTTTAGATGCAACAGGCTGTGATTACCACAGAATCATTCAACTAACTCATTTTGCTCTAATTTCATGTTTCAGGCAAATTTCAGATCATAATCAGTTTTATAATAGGTGCATGTATTGGGTAAGCACTGCTTGGGAGGTACTATGTCAGGTGCTTTATAGTTATTATTGCTAATGCTCATAGCAATCTTGCAATTACCTCATTTTCAAAGGTCAAGATCCCCATGTTGCTCTGTGAATAAGGAGGGATGCTTTGGCCATGACAGCCTGAGAGTTTAGGTTCATATATAGTTTTATTATAAAGTCACATGGCTACTTGGTTGGTATACATCCTTTCCTGGAAGGCCAAAGCAAAACCTATCAAGCTGAAAATCAGACTCTAATGTGTGGCAAATAACCAGATGACTATCATCCTATGAGAAGGCTGGAAAGCAAGCAAATATTGCCTTTTTCCCCCATTTAAACATTGTTATCAATATTTACAAAGGCAAAAGTATTGGAAATTATTTGAGAAAAAAAAGTATTTCTGCAGTAAAATGAATTCACTAAAGAATGAATGGGACATCATACTATGTTTCAAAATATACACAAATTTTATCTTGTTTATAGGCAACCATTTAGGATAAGTTTTGATGGGTAGCTAATGGCTTTTTTTTTTTTTTTTACTATCGTTACAGTTTTGCCTTTTTCCAGAATGTCATCTAATTTTGAATTATATAGTATGTAGCCTTTTCATACTGACTTCTCTTAGCAAAAAGCACTTTAGATTCATCCATATATTTTTGTGGCTTGATAGCTCATTTTATAAAAACTGTTAAATAAAAATTTGTTCTTTGGATAAAGCAGTTTATTATCCATTCACCTATTCAAGGATATTTTCATGGCTTGCAGTTTTTGGTGTTTATGAATAAATTGTTGTAACTTTCATATGGAAGTTTCTATGTGGACATATGTTTTCAGAGAAGTTGGGTAAATACCTGGGAGCACAATTACTGGATTACATGGAAAGACTATGTTTTAGTTTTTAAGAAACCACCGAACTATCTTTCAAAGTAACTGCCACTTTGCCTTCTTGCAGTAAGTGAATGAGAATTCCTGTTGCAATGCATCCTTGGGAGCAACTGGTATCGTCAATTTTGAATTTAACCATATGAATAAGTAGGTAGTGGCATCTCATTCTTGTTTTAATGTGAAATTCAGTAATGACACATAACTTGAGCATATTTTCATGTGCTTATTTTCCATCTGTATATCTTCTTTGTTGATGTGTACTTTCAATTATTTTGCCCATTTTTATTTGGATTCTTTGTTTTCTTATTTTTAAGAGTTTTTGTTTATTATGGGTACAAGTCCTTTATCAGATACATATTTTTCAAATATTTGTTATGAATTTGTGGCTTATGTTATTATTTCCTTAACAGTGTCCTTAGAACAGCAGAAGTTTTTCAGTTTTAATAAAGTCCAACTTATTGATATTGCAATATTTGTTTTTTGGACTGTATTTTTGGTGTTTTATCTGAAAATGAATCCACAAACTCAAGTTCATGTAGACACTTTCTTATGTTTTCTTCTAGAAGTTTATAGTTTAGCATTTTACATTAAAATATATAAACTACTTTGAGCCAGTTTTTGTTTAAAGTATAATGTCTACATCTAGGGATTTTTGTTTGTTTGTTTTCATATGGACATACAATGGGTCCATTTCCACTTCTTGAAAAGACTATCCTTTTTTCCATTGAACTGGCTTTGCTCCTTTGCCAAACATTAATTGACCATATTTGTATGGTCCTATTTTTGAACTTTGTTATGTGTTCCATTGACTGATATGTCTTACCTATATCATGGTGTCTCTTGATTAATATAGCTTTATAGTCAGTCTTACAGTTGTAAAATACGGGTTCTCCAACTTTTTTCTTCTTCAATATTGTGTGGGCTACTTTAAACATTTTTCAAATAAAATTTAGAACCAGCTCATCAATTACTACAAAATAGTTCCTTTGGCTTCTTTCACAATTTTCTCTTTGTTTTTTATTTTGAATGTGATATGCACAGCTGAAGTTGTTTTGTAATTTATCATACTTGGTATTTTCTGAGCTTTCTGGATCTGTGATTTGCTGTCATTAATTTTGGGAAGTTCTCAGCCATTATTATTTAAAATATTTCTTCTGCTCCATTTTTTTCTTCTCCTTCTACACCAATTATTCATGTTACACATTTTTATATTGTCCCATGTTTCTTCAGTATTTTGTTTTTGTTTTTTTAATCCTTCTTTTTTCTCTTTCATAGCAGTTTGGGAAATTTCTGATGACATATCTTCAAGCTCACTTATTTTCTCTTCCACTCCATCCAGTCTATAGATGAGCCTATCAAAGAGTTTTAAATTTTGTTACAGTATTTTTTATTTCTAGCATTTCTTTTTGACTCATTTTTATGTTTTTCAATTTTCTGCTTACATTACCCTTTTGTTCTTTCATGTTTTCTACCTTTCACATCAGTCTTTAACATATTAATCATACCCACTTTAAATTCCCTATCTAATAATTCCAAATTCATGCCATATCTGAATCTTGTTCTAATACTTGCCTTTTCTCTTCAGATAGTGTTTTTTCTTGCCTTCTCACATGATTTGTAATTTTTACAAACAGGAGCTAAGGTAAGTAGATCTTTAGTGTGAGGTTTTATGTTAATCTGGCTGGTAACTGCATCATGTTTAATGTGTGTGTAGTTGTAGTTTCCACAGGTTTCAAATTGCTCTAGTGTCCTTCACTTGTCTTCTTAATTGACTGTGGGGTTCTCTTTCTTTCTTGAAACTCTTTCAACTATAATTCACTGTTGTTATACTGGAATCCTGTTACTATGGTGGTAAATTGTGGGAGAGACGATTATGTCATTTTGTGATTAAATCTCAGTTTCTCAGTGGGTTCTGCATCTTGGGGCTGTGATCATCAGAAGTGTATCTTAGCTTCACCCTGCTCCCTTCAGGTGACACAGGAAGACTAGATAGGGTGAGTGGGAGAAATGCCATTCCTTCACCTGAAATAAGGCATTGGTAAAATCTTTTCTCCTGAGAACAGGCCTTTGTTATGGAGATTTCCCTGGATGTGTTTCACTATAATTACTCTTCCCTTCCCTCTGCCAGAGTTACTGAGGGAATTGTTCTTGGCTCTTCAGTATGATAATTGCATAGAGTTCCTAGAGGTAAAACTGCCCAAAGTGAGGAGGTCCCTCTAAGCTTATAGCCCTCTGGAGTTTCTCACTCTGCACCTAGTCCACACTCAACCTGCAAGTCATTCATCAAAATTACCAATTAAGTGTTCCTACAAGGTTATGGCTGCAGTGGTTCCTTTCCCAAGCAAGCAAATCTTTGTTGTGACTCCCAATTTCAGCTGAGTTTGCCCACAGCCTCAGTTTTCTGATGAGTGAAGAGAAGTCTTTAATTTTCAGTTTGATCGGGTTTTTCTTATTGTCAGGATGGGAGTGAAGACTTTAAAGCTTTTTACATGTTGAAGCTGAAACTGCACATTTGGCAATGGCCTTCTTCTCCATAATGCAAGTCCCACAGGGTGGTTCTTCCACGTCACAGGACCAGGCAGCTCAGCTTTCAAATATGGTTCACATCTCTGCACATCACATCTACCTGTTTAATCTAACTCTTCCTTCAGTAATTAAATATGCTTTCTTCATGGGTCATTATGATGTGATTTATGACATGTGCGTAATTGTCAGAATTACTGTGGGTAATTAAAATATAAAGTGAATGCTGCCAGAGGCTTCAGTCACTCCCGGTGCCCTCATTAAAAATCAGGAGCTGACCAGATTATAAATAGACTGGTTTGCACAAGTTCCCAGCAAAACCTAATTATAAAACTTATCCTTATTCTATCAGAACTCACTCCATTAGTCATGCAAATTCTGGAATGATTAAGTTATTTTATGTGCTGAAATTGTGGAATTAATAATAAAGAGGTGAGTAGCAGTAATTAAACATTACTATGAAACTTTATTATGTCAGGTCAGTTTAGGTCATATTGCATCTCTTCCTGACCCCACATTCAACACAACACACACACACACACACACACACACACATCCTCAAGGTAGTTTAATGAATGGCTTAATGGTTTTAGTGTATTTATGATAAGTTTTGTAATGAGAGTTATAATGATCTGTAAACTCTGAATGAGGTATTACATTGGAATTGGTCAGAGAAAGATACTGGTAATTATTATCAGGGGAATTCTTTCTTTCTAGAAAAGGCAATCACCAGGGGAAATTCTATGAGGATGTTTCTAGTTATGGCAACTGGCAGGGGGAAGTGATAACTTAAATCTTGAAGGAGATTTAGATGATCATATCTCATCTCTTGTCTAATTTTACAGATAGGGAATTTAGCTTAGAGAAATTATGGGGCTGCTAGTGAATAAGAGATCCAGGCTCCAAGCTTAGTGCCATGCTTCTCTTTGTATAGAAGGCCACAGATTAATGGGGACATTGGTGAGCATCAGAGTTTTCTCGGCATGGGAGTGGGTGAGAGAACATCAAGGCAGGTCCATGACAAGTTTCCAGAAAAGGTAATTCACTGACTGTTTAACTTAGCAAAGCATGGTTTCATCTGAGACAGAGAGATAATATATATGGAAACACAGAAAGCATGGTGCTTATTCAAAAGAGGCTGAGACCTTTCATGCAGTAACAAAAATAAACAACATTTAAAGGTACAGAAGGAAGGAAAGAAGGGAGAAGTAAAAAAAGGGAGAGAGGGAGGAAGGAGAGGGGAAGAAAAAAAAAGCACAAGAACTGCATACTTTATAGACTAATGCAAGATTTAAAAGTTACAGATTCCTGTTCGGTTAGACTAAGGAGGCTCAGCATTGCCTATTTGGTTTGGTTAGGGATGAGGCTTACGCTAATGTTCCTTTGTGAGGGGCAATGGTGAAAAGAGAGACAGAGAGACAGAGAGACAGAGCGAGAGGTGGAGCTAGTATTTCTTACAGGAACACAGAAATTCAACTCTGTGTAACATTGACTGCCTTTACCAACTCATCGACTATCTGAAATTCATCCTGTGGTACTCTCTCCCTGGGTCAAGGACAGAAAACCTCCTGTGCTGCTAGAGTGAGATCTCAAAGGAAAGACAGCAAAGCTGTGCAATTTGCCTACAATGAAGCAGTCCTCCTCTGCCCTGTCTTTCAGGTGTGACGGGTGAATGTCAGCATTTACATGGTATGCCCAGATGGTACCTTCATGTAAATGAGATAAATAAACAAACAGAAACTCATATAAACGATCCTTGGGAAGACGACAAAGAAGAAGAGATGTGGGTCAAGAGAGCCAGAGGTACAGTGTGAGAGAATGGGTGTGGTCTTGGGGAGGGGCTGCTAAAACTCAGGTGATTTGTTTGCAAATCAGTCCAAGTAAGGTAACAACTTTAAGAGATGGTGGAGGGAGGGTTAGACATTATGGGACCTGGGGATGAGGAAAGGAGTAAGAGACGGTGATAAACCCAAGAAAAGGCAGAAGAGAAGGCTACAGACTGGTTGCACCGTGGTCGTTAAAAGACAACAGTGTGGTGATTTTGGGGGAGAAGGGGCTATAAGGGGAACTAACTGGTAATTGAAAAAAAAAATACCTACCTTTGACAGACATAGGAACCAGTAAACTTTAAAGTGTGTGTGTGTGTGTGTGTGTGTCTCTTTGACATTTTTCAGCAACAGGATGAGGTAAGCAGAAAAAAATATTCTTATCCACAAGTTACAATGATGTGTAATTAAGGAACTCACTCAAAGACACAAGACAAGACGGGAAGCACTGGATGATGATCACCAAGTTTCTGTGCCTATTCTGCCTTCCTCTAAACTGTCTGGTACTTTATAAAATGCTCAGAATGGATGTAGAGGTGGGTAGGGTAGGTAAGTGAGGAAAATTCACACATAGTCCTCTCTGCCCCCCATCCTCTTAAAGAGCTGGTTGGCTTTATAGTAGGTCAGTTTCTTCTCCTCTTCCAATGGTGGCAGAGCCTTAGGGAGGACTCTGCAGAGGGGCCCCTGAGACAATTAAGCAGCTGCCTGGTCCCATTAGAGGAGGGGAGCACAACTAGAGACTCCCAAAGGCACACCTGGCTTCCAAGCGTTACAGGCCTTGTAGACCTCTGTTCTTGTCTCTTTTAAGGGGCCTCAAAAACTCCATGGGTTCCTTTTATTCCTTTTCTGTTGATTCTAAACAATTCAGATTGCACAGAATCCTTTGTGCCCCCCGCCACACATTTGCCATTCACTCAAAGAATGTTAAATCTTTTCAATATGCCTATCTTCTCATTGTTCTACTGTTCTGTGGGTTTTTAAAAAATGTCCCAGCTTTTTAGGAAGACAGTATGACACGTTCACCTCCAAATGGAGAAGTGTCTCAGCAAGGGACTCTGAGAAAATGTATTTGAAAACGACATTTGTTGGCTCTCTGGAGCCAAATACAGCCACCTCAGCTCTTTGCTTGAAACCCAAACAGGGTGAATGCCAGTCAGGGATTCCAACCAGCTGGTGTAATTGGCCTAAACAATCTGACAAAGGGATCCCTTTTCCTCAACAGCAGCTTCTCCACCTCTTTCTCTCTCCTTTTTTGCTTGAGAAAGCACAGTTTTGCACTTGCCCTTCATACAAATAACTGGAGGGTGGGAATTATTCAGGAAGCTCATGTTCGACACCCCATCTGTTCATTCCTGACAGCAATATATAATGTAAGGCTATAAAAACTTGAAAAATAATGCAACATAAAAAGGGATTGACTCAGCTCCAAGAGGCCATAAATGGTAACAAATACCACAGGATGATTTATTTCATGCTGTAATCTTTACAGTAAGTCATCTTTCAGACATTTCCTTGTGACAGGTTTTAATAATATTAATGCCCAGAGCAATCCAAATCATCGCCAATAGACGTATTTATCAAGCTGCCAATCCGAGTAAATGAAATTCTATAAGCAATAATGTAACATGTTTAAAGGAAGCTAATAAAACAAGTCAGCGGAGAAATATTACTTCAAAGTATTCTCTCCCTCTAATCCAGCCCTGTATGTTATACAGCTAAAATGCAAATCTTTCCATACTTGATTTATTGCTCCAAAAATACCAATGACCTTTTCCCAAGCTTCTGTATATTCACTCTCACACATTCATAAAGCCTGCAGTGCATCCTGCCAGCATCACTGAGCACTGGAGTGCTTAGCATTTATTGTTATGTTTGTCTTGCTTTCATGTAGGTACTTGATTGGCAGCTGCAGTAAATAACATCTAAGTTTCCAAGCCTTATTAAAATGTTACAAATACCTAAGCCATAAAGTAATCTTTACAGTGCCCACTCTAGGCAGGTCTTCAAGAATACCTAAGAAAGTGAGTTGAGGAAGGGCCTGATGGTTTCCCAGTTGCCAGGTAAACTTCACACGAGGGGAAGCAAACCTGCGTTTTCCTTTCATCCGGTTTGCTTTGCTCTGTACTAATTATTTGTTATTCATGCAGATCACAGTATGCCAGCTGTTCAAACATTTGGTGTTTCAAACACAGCTCAATGTCTGCCTCCTGCAGGAAGCCTTCCTTATGAATTTCATTAATTTTCTGATCTCTAGCACAATACCTGACCCATCCCTCAAAGCAACATTGTAATTAATGAATCCCTGAAAGCACAATACACATCAAAGGCACTCACCAAATATTAGCTGGAAATATGCAGTGCATTGATTTATGTGATCCATTCTACAATTAACTGATGTCTCATTTTTTTTCTTGCATGTCACATACATACGCTTTGAAGATAGATTTACTATTTAATGGTACCACAAGTGTTTGCTATACCACTGTGCACTCTGTAGGGACATTTTATATATGCATGTGACTATGTATACACATACACACACACACATATATCTCTCTCATTGGTGTGATAATGTTTAAATGTACTTATGTATTATTATTATGGTCCTTGTGTTCATTTGGAGAAGAACCTTTTGGGGTGCCTACCATGCCCATTATTTGTACCCCTTTACCTCTCTGAGAACTGCCTCAGCCCCCACATGATAGCCAAGTTTACTCCATTTCCTGGATAGGATTGAACAAATCAGACACAGTCAGACACTCTCCTCCAAACACAGAAAACTGGGATACTGGAAATCTAGTCACCTAGTTTCTAGAACAGGAGCCGGGATGTGGCTTTAGGACAGTAGTAGCCAAATTCTACACAGCAGAGTTACAGAAAGCCCTTGTGCAGAGGACGAAGCCCAGGCAGCAGCTCCTGCGCCCCACTGGCAGAGTGCAGATGCCTCGGGACACAGATTTCCACGTCCTGGCTCCAGTCTCACCAGAAGACGTACATCACCTTCTTCCTTACGTATTTCCTGTACTGTGACTCCTTATTAGAAAAGTTCTTGTCTTCATTTTAAAAGGATTTATGCTACTTGCAAGTGATTGAACATTAATTAAAATGTATATATTTTGTTGATGAGTCAGCTTTATAAAAGACAACCTGAGAGACATATTTTTGTTTCAAAGGAATTCATTCCTTATCATGAGATGTTGGAGAGTTTTTGGAGGTTAATCAAATACCTTTGTATCTTAGTAATTCAGAGTATTTTGAGTTGAGTTTTGGAGCACCCTTGGAACAGAGTAAGATGAGGAGGAAAGCCCATTTTAGGTATACGCACAGGCCCAGGGCTGGAAGAGAAGTCCAGGCATATTTGGAGAAGTGAGAGAACACAGTAGTACTGCTTGAATTAAGAGGACTTTTGTGAGAGACAGGGCCACATGATAAAGGACAGTGTTAGAATTTTTATCTCATTCCTAAGGGAACTGAAAAACCATGGAAGGGAAACGATATTGTCAACTTTCCACTTTTGATATATCGTCCTAAGTATAATACAGGAATAGATAAAAGAGGACAAAATGAGATGTGGGGAGACCAGGTCAAAAGCCATTCAACTGTGTTCTAGAAAGAGAAGATGCTGGGTGGATTGGGATTAGAATTAGAGATAGAAAAGGAAGGGAGATTCAAGATATCTTTAGGGGTAAAAGAGAAAACAGGAGAAATGATTGAATTTAGCAGGGAAAGCTCAGCTCCCTCACTTGATTCTTTTATCCCGTACCCAGACTACTAGCCCAGGTGTTAGCCAACGACCAGTCTCACTAGGTTCACTATTTTTCCTTTTGTTCTTGCCTACCTTAGAGTGTGCTGCTGACTGCAGTTAATAGAGGCAGAAATCAGGTATTTGGGAAACATTTGAATTTTATAATTATATTCCCTAATTTTGTATAGTAAAATTGTTCCAGAACCCAGTTCCTTTTTGTACTTAATTTCTTTTCACTTTCTCTCAACGTAAGTGCTCCGTCATTAACATTAACACCCAGCCCTGTTCACTGTGTTTCTCAGTGCGAAACAAGCCAGCCAAGGGTGATGTTAGATCATGGGTCACGATACAATTTGAAGAAGCCTCCTGTTCCCTGAAATTTTTATACGCATGCCGAGGGACACACCGCACTCCTGGGAGTTGCCATGACACACCTGTCTCCTCTTCTGTTAGTTCTTGGCTTGGGAAAATAGACCTGGCAAGACCCCATGGCTGAAATAGTAAAATGAAGGAAAGTAAAGAAGCAGCAAGGAGGATTGAGAGGCTCAGGCCACTGCACAAATCTGGAGGCAGAGATGAGAATATCCGGTGAAACAGTGCTTCACTCAGAATAATTTACTTTTATTCTTCCTCCCCCGACCCCCATAAGAAAAATATCCTAAGTGGAAAGGTAGACTTTCAAAGACCCTTTGGAAGGAGGACTATAATCAGGAGGGTTAGAGATAATCTGCTTATATGGGTTGTAAAAACATTTCTCCTGTGTTCTTCCTGGTCCCAAATATCCCTTAAGATTTAGTCATCTGACATAGGCCTTTGACTTTGAAAAAACAGACGAATATAAACTAACCTAGAATGGTTTCTACCTGTTTTACACTTTAATATGCTCACTATTTTTCCAAAAAATTAGCTGTTAAAAAAAAACAAAACAAAAACCAGACAGATCTATATAGAGAGGTCAGAGCCTTATGCCACTGGGATCATTGACTTTTTTCCCGATCTCAGAGCTTATTCCTGGGTGAGCTTAAGGGATGCAGATGAAAATCCATTAGTTTGGGTGGGGTGTGGGTGCTGAGAACTGTTCCTGGAAGGCTGAGCTCATAGGCCAAGTCCACACTTGACCTGGCCCTACAAATCCTTCCCAGTTGTGTTTTCCCCATGAGCCATCTCTAAATCTCTTAAAACTGGTTCCCGAGGCTGATCCACAAAAGGATTTCTCAAAGGAATAAAACAGAATTCAGGGGAGAAAAAAAGAAAACATATTACCCATGGTCCTGAAGACTGAATACTTATGCTGTGGGCACAAGCTGAAACCAGGAATCTTTAGAAAGGTCGAACAAGATTCAGATTTACCCCGCAGCAGTGCAAAAGCCAGGCACCAGGCTTGGCTGGCTGAAAAATCTAAGAGAATATTTCAGTTGAAGCAAATCTAACTAATCAGTACAAAAATGTCTTTTCGTGCGGTATTATTTTAAGAACTAGGAATATTAATGTGCTCTTTACTTGTAATAAAATGTGAATATAAAGATATTAGTCATAATGATAACATTAGTAAATAAGTAAAATCTGTGAACATTTTTATGTTGAAAGACCGTTTGCACTGTTCTCAATTACCAAGCCATATCCATGGACTGAGATGTTACTTTGAATCAAAGTCTGTAAGTTTGCCACTCTCCATTTCAGCCTCTTATAGATCTTCCTGTAAATATGTATATCTGTAATGTGTGTATGTAAAGGGTGTGTAAAATAAATCACATACATATATGTATATATATTCACAGATATATGTGATTTACTTTATTAATTCTTTCATAGTAACACCAGAATTGTCTCCCAAAGAGTAAGTTATCCACGATATACATACTAGTGATTTAAAAACATATGTATTACAATTTTCTTTCATTATTTAAACTGAACATTTTAGGAGAAGTTCAAGACTGAAAATGGCAGCTTCTTTCATACTTATAAATTGCTTTATGATTTTTTTAAAGCTAGCTTTTCCCCCCTGGTACCTTAAATGCAGATGAGATATAATAATACCTACATGCCATTATGAGGAAACCAGAAAGCAGAGGGGCAGGAAGCTGTCTGGGTTAAAATCAGGACTGGGATTAGCATCCCAGCCTTTCGAAGTGGGGTGGAGCCTCACCTGACACAGGGGTCCCTGCAGCAGAGAGAGCCCAGCCCAGCACCCAGATGCCAGTGTCTGCTGGCCCCGGCAGGGCAAGCAAGTGGCACCTGTGCCATCCTGTCTGAGGGCAGAGATCTGCTCCCAGTCTGACCCTGGGAGGAGAGGAAACTCCTCATTTAAAAGAAAAAAAAAAAAAAAAGGAAAAGGGTTATTTCTTGTCATTACATAAGTGTTCGCCATAGCATTACATACAATAATAACCTACTTGTTTCGAGAGTAAAAAAGAATAATGTTTAGAAAACATATTTAATTTCCACATGTTTTAAGAAATGTGACTATTGCTTCAAGAGGGACAGGCTTGTAAATAAAAACAAATGGAAATGACTAGATTTTTCCTTGGGCTTGGAGGAGAGCAGGGCAGGTTTCCAGGGAGCCAGTTATTCAGTTTACTTTTTAGCACTATCTGCAGCAATATTTCAGAGTGGAATAAGTAAAATATCTGTTTGCTTTCATTTGGCAGCGGCAAGATCGCAGGGAAAATAAATAAATAAATAAGAAATATGGAGTCCCCACGGTGTGATCCCAGGGTATGGAAACTCACTTCTCTTACATGCCTCCCTCTGGCATAATTGACTTTCCACGTGCATTCTAATAATGACACTTCAGCAGGTTTCAAGAGACATTTTTTTCCTTCTGTTGTTGTAAATTATGGTTTGGGAAAAAAAGTGTTATAAATCTAATTACATTTTCACTTACATTAACAAGTCAGCACAATCTTCCAGCATGTTTACCAAGCAATTCCAATATTTACAGCTGACCTAACTGGATGTTTTATTGTCCTGATAGCTGCGGATGTGCCGAAGACAGCTGCTAAGGTGTAAAACTACCCAGCAACCCTGAAGGTTTGCCTGCCTTATGTTTGCCTTCACCAACCAGCTGCAAAACTGGACAAGACAGCGGGAGGGAGAGGGAAGTGTGTTCTGGAGCAGGAAGGAGAGGAGTTTGTTAAAGGTGCCATTTCTTAATCCTCTCTTGGTAAGAAAGGTTCTCCCAATTATTTGGGGACTACTACAGACTCAAAAACTAACTTGTTCTTGACAAGTTTGAATGAAAAGTTATAGATAATTGCATGAATGCCATTAATATATTGAGTGAACACCCCTGATATTTGATGTTGAGATCAGGATGATTTTGGTTCTGTTCTTGACTTTCGCTAACAAAGCCAGCATGGTCCTTAGGAGCCAAGCATGGGTCTAACATAGGCTTGAAATTCTTATATTCTCATATCCTTAGAGAAAGGGCTAACGAAAGGAAATCATTCCTACCAGGAATAGAGCGTATTGCTTCATGGGGAGACAGGAACTGGGTCTATCTTTCCCATTACTAAAGATGAGTTCTGCTGTGGCCTTGACTTGTATTTAAATTAAAATTGTATTTATCGCTAAGTTGTCTCTCTTTCCTACTCATGCTGTTGATTTAATGCCACAAATGCAGAATGGTCATAAAACTTTAGCAGAGAGCTGCTTTGAGGTGAGTTTCCAGATGATGGGTTCAATTGCTTAGTGGACAACCCTGTCTTCTGCATCGTGATAATGGCTAACATTTATTCAGAGCTTATTCTCTGCTAGGAACTTGGCCAAGAGTCTCATCCTTAATCTTCTCACTGACCCCAAGGCATTGGTACCACTTGTCTTATGGATGAGAAACCTGAGCCACAGAATAATCAGGGACTTGCTCAGGATCACATGACATGGAAGTCAAAGAGCTGAGATCTGACCCTTGACAGCCCGCTCCGGAGCTCCCTCTACAATCATAGGACCAGGTAGTCCCTTTCTTGATCACTCTTCCTGCAATCTAAAAACAAACATCCCATACTATGCAGTAGCCTTTGGAGTGTGGGTGTCACCTAAAATCAAATACATATTCAACGACCATCTATTAAATTGACTTTTGTTTGCTAACCTAAAATCATACCTCCCCTTCCGGTTGATGCCTGAAATCTCCCAGTTAGGGCTTGGTTCCTTAACTGAAGACCTGATCCCTGAGAATAGAAAAGCTACCCTTGGATGGGTTAATGTTTTAAACTTCTGTTTTTGCAAATGATGGTTCAAAGAGATGTTGATGAGGGCAGTACACAGGCAGGGATTGTGAGCTCCTGAGAAGGGCAATGGTGGAGTGTCAGACAGAGGGCAAAAAGTAAGAATAAAGAGTCTATGGCCATTGCCTAGTTCACATTTTTTTCTTTTTTTTTGTAGAAACTATGTAAGTCATGTCCTTAGTCCTTGAATAGAGTTTTCCTTAAAAAGAGTGACTAAGCTTCCCATAATCTTCACCTTGTCTTGGCAGGTTGGCCTTTTATATATGACTCTAAACAGACAAGGTCTCACCCTGGCCTTTTAGGAGATTATACATAAGAATAAAACATGTAAAGACTAATTATTTAATGCAAATAAATATACACAGTAAATGATCAGTTGTCACACTGTAACTTTTATTCCCATGTTATGAGGGCTGCCTCCTCATCTTACCACCTCACTAAATCAGTGGAAATTTCCAAAACCACAAGTCCTAGGAGAATTTTACTTCGTATTTCTTAATATCTGTCCACAGAATCACAAAGAGGTTTTTAAAAGGGTTTTGTCGTTCCTTTATTATAGCCTCCTAAGCGAGTCAAACAGACAGGGTGAGGGCCACAAAAGTAACGGAGGGATATGTTGAATTTTCTGTGGCATTACTCTGACACTTCTCTGAAGCCTGAAGCTTTTTTTTTTGCCTTCTATTTTCAGGTAATAATAAAATATTGTTTTTAATCTAAAAAGCATTTATTCAATACATACTTGATAAATTATTCATAAACAGATGGTATTTTGCTAGAGTTGTGTCACATTGCTTCTCAGAAATCCAATTTTTGCCTGCGTAAGTATAAGACAAAAACTAGAAAAGAGGTGCTTAGAGGGTCTAAAGGAAAGTACCCACTCATTCCTTTGCAATTCTTATTCTTCTATAATCTGTGCCACCCAAACTATTTCATCTGTCTTTGGAACTCAGGCTCATTTTGCTTAAAAACATTATTTCTGCATGTCTACCTCTATCCCTACCCCATATCTATACCTGTAACTATGGATACCTATTGTATTATTGTTTTCTTTGGACTTCATATTGAAACTTGATAAAATGCTTATTAAACTTCATACCAATGGTATATGCTTTTGATTTCTTAGTTATGGACTATATTTTATTCAAATAGAAAAGTGTATGCTTATTGCAAGGAAAAGACATTTTAAAAAGTTAATATGAAAGAATGGGAAAAAAAGTACCTGCTCAGACCTCATGGGATCAGGTTCTGTAGAAAACTCAGACAGAGAAGTTATGTGGAAAAGTATGTTCAGATTTCAATATAGTCTATTAGAGTTGAATTAAGCAGACCCAGAGAGAGAAATGCTAGGGAAGGGTTAATATATCCAATGAAGACAAACCTTTCTATTAGAAATGCTTTCTTCTCCTGACTCAGATCTATCATACACTGTCTGGAAATGTCTGTCTCTCCTTGTTTCACTGATTCGATAGCCATCAATATCAACTTGGGTTTATAAACACCTACTTTTAAAAATACTGAATGACTCAATGTGGATATTTTGTTATTGGTCAGAAAGTCCCTCAGCTCACCCAAAGTAGGGTGGCCAGAATATAGAAGCTGGAAGCAAGGACAAAGAGGTTGTAGGAATGGTTGAGATGCATTTTTATCATTAAATTTTTCATAGGTCTAATTTTATCATCCTGAAAAGGAAAAGGAAATTCTCATCTTCTCTCATATTACATGACCTCTTGATTTAAAAACACAGGATTCAGGTGAATAGACCTAGTGTTTATTTATTCAACAAATACATATTCAACTACCATCTATTAAATAGACTTTTGTTTGGTAGTCTAAGAACCTAACTGCTATTTATAACATTGCTTATTCTCTGAGAAAGGAGAGACACCAGGGATGCAATGAAATATCAGACTATAACCTTGTGTAAGTCAGAGCTTCTGTATTGCTTCAAGTACTAAAACCAGAAAACTGCAGTTTCTGAACTGATCAGAAAACTCACTGATGGCCCGAAGATTACATCTTTAAAAGCATCAATCCCATTGTCAGCAAAACTATAAATAATATTATGCTGATTTTAGTATGTGAATGTGATACTGTTAACACACCAAAAATGGATCACAAATAGCACATAGCATGTGTTTGACATTTTCCCTCAGTAATGTCTACTTGTCTCTACTAAGCCATCAAGTCTATTTTATCACTCATTGTTGTTATCCAGGACTTATGTTTGCCAATTCGCTGGCTGGAGTTACCTTTGCCCTTTAAAAAAATGAAAATGAAAAACAAAACAAAAAGCCACCCTATTCTATAGTACAAAGTGGGAGAAGGATTTGTCATTGATCTCATTAACACTGTACGTACTTAAATCAACTGAGCTAACCAAGTCCATTGATGGAGTATCACAGACATTCACCCAGAAAAGGTACTTATCTATCAAAGTTTATAACTGTCTAATAAGCAGTATGACTTTGATTAGTGTTTTTTCTTAACCTCTAGTTTATGTGAACATATCTTGCTTTTAAAGGTATAAGTGAATTAAGTATGATCTTTAGAGATGATCTGGATGGTAGCTATCACTCTCTCATCTTATTTAGGGGCTTTTAAAGCACATTCAGAGATCATCCAGCCAGATGTAAGGCTGATGGGCTCAGTCTGAGGATGGACTAAGTCATGTGGATAAATTCTCCTTTTAGATGCCTGCTTTAGAACATTTCCTTATTTATCATAGACAATGGGGGAATTAAATACAATGAGAAAAATATCAGTAAGTTAAATTATTATTATTACTATTTTTGGCTGAGCTAAAGAATAATGGGAAAAGTCAGTTAAACCAAATGGCTAAAATCGCATTTGAGGATTTTCAGTGGCTTTGATTATCCATGAATTGACCATCCTCTATCATCACAGAGAAGACATGACAAAGAATAAGTGGAAGTATAAACATGGCTGGAGCACTTCATGTGTTATCACATATCTTGTCTTTATATTATCCAAACAATTTTCCAATTTGGACAACTTTTGTAACAACTTTGCATTAATGTAGACATAATGTACACACATATGTACACATGCACAGTATCAGTAGCAAAGAATGTATACTTAAGAAATTTGAGATGTTATTTTCACAGCACTCTACCATGAATCCTCACTTCTTATCAGGCTAGCTGGTACATGGAAGGCTCCACATTTGTCCCATGCCTTGCCCATGTCACATTCTTTACAGGAGTTCATATTCCCACTCTCTTCTATCTTCCCAAGTCCCACCTCCCACATAAAACTTTCTGGAACAATCCATCCAGCCCTCCTTGACCTCTGCTAGAATCATCAACGCCGCATTTGAAGGAATGCTGCCTTATTTGGCTTCTGATTGATTTTATATGAATTCACCTTCTTTACCTAACTAGATTGCCTAGGAGTTGAAACATGATTTTTATATCTACAAACACGTCAAGCACAGTGCCTACCTAGCAATAGCGTATTCAATAAATGCCTTTTTACCAACCATTTTAAATGAAAAATACATTTATCTGCAAATCCCAATGCCAGTCTGTAGCTGTTTTGTTGTCATTAAGAGTGAGGCAAAATATAAATTCACGAAGTTTCACAGCACTGTTCTCCTAAGCAGTTCTTAACCTTTTCTTACACGTTGTCTCAGTTTCATCAAATCCTGGAATGAAAGACAGGGAAGGATAGAAACAAAAATTCCTAGGACTTTTACATTCCTCTCAATGCACACATGAAGTGGTGGCACTTTTGGTGGCTCAGGCATTTAACACCTGCCTCACCTGTAGAAGAGGTAGAGTAAAACCTCCGTTAAAGTGATACATTCAGAGTCCTTAGTTAAACAAAAGCATGAGTTTTCATGTAGTAAAAGAAAGAGGTGAATTATAGCAAAAACAAGATCAAGAATTTCTTTCACAATCCACATCTTTGGATGGCTCTGCACTTATTACACATTCAGTCCAATTCAGTACACCTTCCTGGGCATAATAATTGATCGTTGCAATAATAAGGGATATTTAATGAGCACTTACTCTCAGTCAGGAATCAAGAAAAGTGCTTTAAATACCTAATCTTACTACAAACGAACCTATAAAGAATTCATTACAATTATACTTGTTTAAGATATCAAAGCTGAGATACCTAGAAGTTAAGCAACCTGCTCCAAATCACAAAGGTTAGAGCCAGCACTTCAACTTACCTTATGTAATGCCAGAGAATAGTGACTGTGCTCTGCTGATAATATAATATTGAACAGTATACAATAACATTTCTCAACCACTGAAGATTTTCTTGGTATAGGATAGCTACTAAACGGTAATGCTGCCAACATATTATATTCAAAATAAAGTTTAGAGTAATAGAACTTTTAGATCAACCCTCTCTTTAAAATTACTAGACAGGTCAGATCACTCTCTCCCTCCAACCCTGCATTCTAGTTAATCAGTTTTAATTTATTAAAGAGCTGTAGGGAAAGGGGAGGGATTTACTGACCCTATTTTTCCAATTCTAAAACAAAGGCAATCTCATCATTGATTTATTGAAAATGGGGAATATATTAACAATAAAAAAACCACTTGGGAATAATTGAAATTTCATCTCAACTTACATTTCTGGAGTGCCTGAAGGGTGATCTGAAAGAAACTGGGTACATAACCTTTGGTTATCATAAGTTAAATTATTTCAGGAGTGTTGGGGGAGGTATATTTGCATAGCTTAATGATCCTGTGAGAAGTAGGGGTGAATTCATGTTGGTGAGCAACAATTCCACTGGTCAATATGGCAGCTGATAAAGCAAATGTTCTGGTTTAAGTGGAATTTTTATTGCCCTGTGATTCTCAGAAAACTATAGGGGACCAGGGTTCCCTGAGACTCTTACCTGGTGGCAGAGGTCAAGTCACTAACCATGCTTGGCTTTTCCTCTGGAAAAGAATCCCTCATTGCTGTCCCACATTCCTCCATGCTGTTGGTCTTTACCACTATTGTTGGCCCTGCAATAGTACAGCAAACTTAGTGAGCTGGCATAATATCTGTTTGTAGGGAATTTTGAACTGTTACTATTGGTTAAGACATTTCTAGGTCCTTAACTAGAGAGAAGCTGGGGATCCTTAATTATAGACTAATTCTAAGAGAATAAATCATAAAAAATTCTTTATTTGCCTTCTGTAGAATTCACAGTGGGTGAAAACTGATTTGTGGATTTCAGTGCCATAGTATGCTCAAATTTAGTACCTATCGAGTTGCTGCTTTATTTCTCTGATCCATCACTCCTCCCCTCTCACCCAAGAGCACTGCATCTAGGGAGCCTTCCTGCTATAGGCAGGGTCCAGAGCCACTATATGACTCTAAGAAAAAAACACTATGAGTCCCCTTCTCCCTTCTGCAGCTAGCACTCAGGTTGTAATTCATTTTGCTTGCATATTGCCTCCTATTACCTTATTTTCCCTACATGGCTTCTTTTAATATTAATTCTTGAAACATTTGTAAAGTTCAAAATCAAATAATTTTTTCACCTTAAAGATGAGAATAATACTGGGACTTCAAAGGATGATTGTGGAGAAAAATGAAGAATGTGTGAAATTTAATAATTACACGAGCAAGGTGAAGCTGCACTGAAATGGAAAGCTGGCGCATGAGCCATTACTTCTTCCTGCACCCACATGCTGGTGCACAATGATGACATTCTTACTTCAGAACCCACATTCAACCTAGGAATCCTTTCAACACATTTGGATAGGAAGCCTTTATTGGTAAATTGGCATTTGGTGTTATGATTAAAAAAGAAAAACATTCCAAAGAATGCTTAGGAAGTTAAATGCTTCTCTTTCATTCTTCAAGGACACTGCATTATCTGCTTGCCTGAACCTGATCAAAGATGGGAAGATTGCCTGAGAAGAAGTTATCAAGGTGAGGGACACACTCAAAGAGTAGCCATCATTGATATTCCTCTTCCCTCGCCCACCCAAGTAGAGAAAAGACACGTGGCCTTTGCCTCCTGTGTTAATTTAAGAATCATTTCAGTACTGAGACTACTCAGAATGGGGAGTTCACATGGAACAAGGCTTTAAACCCACATATCATCAGGTGTTGGATAACAGCAGACAGAAAAAGCCACAACAAAAATTTTGGTATCCTCTTCTTTTGTTGTAATTCTTTCTGAACCATTCTAATCCACAGAAAATATCAATTGAGTCAAAACACACTTCTGGAAGAAGAGGCACATCCCTATGGGTGTGTGAGTTTTTGGCTTAAACCAGCAGTAATTGCATCACACAGGTGTGCCAAAAGTCAGGCAGGCATAAGACTGCTCCCTACCGGTAATCCTCAGAAGCCTCCACTTACATATGGAGGCTTGACGGGGCTTTTGGGTTGACTGATGTTTTCTTATTTTGTGGTTATCTTTGGTCCTGGGGCAATGGCCCAGGAAGGGAATATCTGAAGAAAAGTCTGAGTGAGAACTAGTGTGTTACCAACTGTCAGTCTTTAAAGGCTAGTGGCTTAGGACACGTGAGAGAAAGCTGAGCTATGGAATGTAAAAAGCAACATGCTCAAACTGGCTTGGGAACAATAGAACTTTCGGGAAGTCTCTGCTTTCTCAAAGCCTAACACTCGAGCCAATGACATTTGCCAGGTACTAAAAAAGGGGTGTGAAATTATTGCTAAAGCTTTGAACTTTCCCTTGTGTCATTCTTTATAAAATCTCTTCTGAAAACACATTAATGATGTGTATAATTTTGAAAGCTTTCATAATTAGTGAAGTACGTGCATGGATGCGGGGGTCGGAAAGAACAGCCTGTATGAGGATTGGCAAAGTTTCTGGCTGTGCATTGGCAGCCTGAAGGCAAAAGATGTATTGGCACACACAATCTCTTTTGGACGCATTCAACTCTGAATTCTATAATCCTAATGACCTTCAAGAAAAAAAAGTCTAAAAGTGTTCTCTCTACCAGCATGCAGACAGGGCAGTTAAGAATGAGCAAGAATCTATCATTGCCCTTGTTCCCAGTTTCTAAGCAGCTTTGAACATTTAAAAAAAAAAAAGCAAAAAATAAAATAAGAATAAGAAGACAAAGTCACCTCTATCGAGGCAGTAGATGAGTAACTTAAATTTCTCTGACTTCATTTTAAGACAATTTTATTTATTTGTATTTTTATCTATCACTGACAGTGTGCAAGTAATTATTTTTTTATATTTTATTTTATTTATTTATTTTTTTCACTGTGTGGTTGCCTCTCACTTGCACCCCTAACTGGGGACCTGATGTGCAACCTAGTAATGTGCCCTGACAGGGAATCGAACCAGCGACACTTGGCTCGCAGGCCGATGCTCAATCCACTGAGCCACAGCAGCCAGGGCAATTTTTTTATATTTTAGACAAGAAAAAAATGGAATGGATTTTGTCTAACATTCTAGCTGGACTGATAATGTCTCGTCACAACTTAATATGACTTCCCTATGGATATTCTAAAATAAGTTTTTAAATAAAGCATTAGACATCAAAAAAGACATGGCATCTAAGACCGGTGAATGACTGAAAAAAAGTGGTAAGTCCTATATGTGGCCAACATTATCATTATCTTTCTCTCTTCTTCAAGAAGTGATTTCCTTGAAAACTATATGCAACCATTTTCCCTCCCTGGCATGCATGATAAGATCACATGTTAAGACAGGACAAATGGATGGCAATAATTCTACCCTTTTCTATTTTCCTCAATAAATCTTACCATATTTTCAAATGAGTGAAAATAATTCCCATACTGTTTGGATAATTCTGAGTCTTATTCAACTTACTAAGTAGCTAATTTGTTGAAGTTATTTTCAAAATTTTACATTTACCAATCATTATCACACACCTAAAAAGTGATATCATATATTCTAGGTAAGAACAAGTAGCTAGAAAGCTGCTGTAATCATTGGAATGAGAAATAAAGGGGGTCACAGCTGAGGTGGAGATGAATAATAAAGGCCAAAGAATATAAAGCCCCAGAGTCAACTGTAGGATTAGAAAGAACAGTAACAACTGTCATGAATATAGGAATTCAAGGTATTTCTCTATGTTCTTTGTGGACTTACTACCAAATTGCTTTCCTTTTTATTGGTATTCAGTGGACATGTGATGATGACCCTGCCTTAGAGAAGAGCCACACAGAAACACCTCCTACTCTCCCTCCTACCTAAGGCCACTGGTACAGGTGGAGAGCTCTAATGACTTCAGAGCTGCTTAGGTAAGCCATTCTAGGGAGATGGTAGGGTCCTTAGGTGGTCATATCTCTACCTTCTAGGTTTAGAACTCTCCTCCCTAGGGAACATTGGCTGGGGTGACTCCTGGGTCAGTTAGTCTTGGATGTTTGTGTAAAAAGTGACCCAGGGCCAAACCTTAAGAAAACTGTGAAGTGAAGTTAATTCAAGTTTGGGCCACCTATTCAGATTATTTCTAACTCTTTTCATGCCCTCTTCCCAATTTCATTTTCATAATTTCCCTTTCAGGTGTGACTCCATTACAAAAATTAGCATTCTAATGAGCTCTAAAAAAGTTCTCAGGGGGTCAGGATCAGAGGCATTTGGCCACAACTTTCCTGAGGGAAGGCCATTTTACATTGCCCACTCCCTCCACTCCATCATACTGTGAAGGTTCTTATGTTCTCCTTGCCCTGGTTCAGGATCACTCCTCCAAGACCTTCCTTCAGCATTCCAGATGTCAATGGTGAAAGAGCAAGCAGTGAACTCTTCAACTGGCACTAGGAAAGTTCCTGCCCAATGACTTATCTAACTTACATTAAACAGAAAAGGGGAAAGAAAATTACTCCTCCTGCTCTGAAGGCTAGCCCTATTAGTCTTCATGCTAATGAATGGGGTATAATAAGTATAACCTACTAGAACTTCTCTGCCAATTTTTACTTCATCTGTATTTCATTGGTTAGAAAAAATAGGAATTCATTTTCTATTCACATAGGTAATATGATGACTAACATATATGTTGTACTTACCATTTTCCAGGCACTGGTCCTAATGTTGTTTATATTAATATACTCAATTTGTATACCTTTATATACTAACATTCTCTTTTAATCCTCTGAGATACATAATATTATTATCAACATTTTACAGAAATGTGAAGCATAGGGAGACCTTAAATAATTTGCCCTAAGTCCCCCAGCTGAGTGACCAACACAGAATCTGCGCTCTAACCATTGCACGCTGCTTCCTCTCTAAAACTGTGTAGATTATGAACTTCAGTGGAAGTGGAGAACCTCTGGTGTGGTTCTAGGTTGGAAAAATGAAAGTAATAAAAGGTAGAGGGATTATGAAACCTAGACTATCACAGCAATTTTCAACCTCTTTCATTTCATGACACACATAAACTAATTACTAAAATTCTGTGGCTCATAAAAATATATATTATGTTTATCTGACAAAAAAATAAGTATTATTTTTATTCATTCACACTGGATTGCTATTGTTGTGTTGGCTGTTTTCATTTTTTTCATCTGACAATCTAAGGGGGAAAAGGTCAGTGCCCCTGACTAAATAGTCAGGTATTGCATGTTTTAAAATTTTTTGTGGTGTATCGATTGAAAACTGCTGGAATGTCCGAATGAAAAAGGGCCATACAGGTGATGAGAAGTTCCAAGTTTGGAAATGACACCAAATCCCCCAAAGTAACATCTTTTTCTTAAACCACAGCTAATGAGTGGTACAGACAGCTGTTGTCAGAATTCAAGTTTTCTGAATTTTCACTTGGCATAGTAGGAGGAAGAAATTGTGGATCTGAGAAAACTTTATTAGCTTAGTCTAATACTTAGTTGAAGGAAGTAGACTGGGGATACCCTTTATCTGGCTCTGAAATGTGAAATATTCAACCTGGACTTGGTATTAATCCCAAGTCAGTAAAGTATCAATTTTGGCATCCATTGGTAAGTTTCTAAGTCCTTTTCTGAAAGTTAATTCTCTGGGAAAATTTCCAGATATTTTCATGATTTTCAATATATACGGCAAAGCAGTCGGCTTCTATAATGATGTCCTCGTTGGAACATTTTGGCTAGAACTAACTCTCCAGATTCAAATGCACACTCAAGTCCGCTCTCTAGCCACCAGATCACTGAGCATTTCATGGAACTCTGCTGCCATCATCTGGCAGATTGAAGTCAAGAACAGCTGGTTCACTCATTGCCTGCTGTTTAAGTCTCCATCCAGATTAATCGAGTTCTCTTGAATCCAATGGAATAGGCTGGGTATGAGTGGTGACTGAGGAGCCGTATGGAGCAGAAAGAAGAAATGATTCTATTATTGAGAATAAAAGAGTCCTGAGGAATGTGGTACTACATCAAAGATTAGAATGTAACTCGGAAGTCTTACTAATTTATTCCTTTGATACTATGAAATACATGTCATAGAAATGGGTAAAATTTGGTATATATACAAATATGAAGGCAACTTTCTGTTTTAAAATATTTATAGTAAAACCACACTTAAAAGTTAGCTAAATAAAAGGGTGAGGACACCTTTTTATAAAACATTTTTGTTTTGCAAAATGACTGATAGCAGTGCAAGCACATGAGTGTGTATAATTTATTTGCAAAAGTTTAACTTGCACACTGTGTGTGTGTAGGGATATGTCTACTGCACGAAACCATTCATATTTTTCTTTCTTATTCACACCTTCTTTAGTGGGACATTTCCCATATTTAGTCAGCTTCATCTACTACCTCAAAAAAGATTCATATTGTTATAGAATTCAAAGAGTCAACATTTAACTTCTGAGTCCATAACAGGGTCTTAAAGCCCATTTAATTAATAATATTCTTCAGACTAAAGCATTTCAGAAAATTATATAGGGATATTTTTCTTTCACTTTCCGCTTAAAAACATATTTATTTTCTCACTATCCTGGAAGCTAGAAGTTCAAGGTCAGAGTATTGGCAAGGTTGGTGTCATCTGAGGCCTCTCTTTTGGGCTTGTACGTGGCCATCTTAGGAATTTTTTTTCCTATGCCCCAGACTGTCTTAGATTCTCAAGGGGAAATTGAAAGATTCAGAA